>NC_141194.1:49648834-52619502 GCF_055505025.1 Bos grunniens | reverse complement strand
CTGTTTGCACATCTCTGTCCCAGGGCATGAAATCTCAGAACTATTTCGGGGTCCTTTGTCTAGAGGGTTGGGCCTCTCAGCTGTTCATGTATCTGCACATGAGAATAGTCTTAAGAGGAAGGCTGGATGGACCCCAGTCTCACAGGCCATAGAAGCAGGCCTGTGATGTCACATTTGCTACGATTTCTACCATGCCTCTGCACAGAGATAAAAGCCTGGGGCCCCAGCCTCAGAGAGGGTAATAATGCTCAGTTCACAGAAGCCCAGGTATTAATCTTGTTAAGAACAATACTTGCTGATATGACTACTACCCTTGATAAGGGCCCTGTTTCAGAAACTGTGTACACACACTCCTTCAGTCCATCTGTCCAGCCCACAACAAGCAGGGCACCGATAGCAGATGGGCACCCAAGGCCAGTGCAGATGGAAGATCTCAGCTCATGAGGAGGAGAGAGACTGCATGTAAGCTTGGGCTCCTTGGAGGAGGAAGGGAAGAATCAGCACAACCCTGGCCGGGTAGTGGGGGAGGGGGGCGTTTGCACAGGGCCACATGTACCCTATGACTGACTCACTGTCAGGATATGTCTCTGTGCCTCTCCATCACACACCCATCGATGTGGTGGGGGAAGGTACAGAGGTGAGCCTCCAAGCAGCTGGGGAGAAATCTCACATTCACCAATTTGCATGAGGCTCCACCACAAATGCAGAGATCCCTGCCTCTCTTTCCTCCATCAAAGCAGTCATTGGCAGTGAGATCAGCAGGAGGGCAGTCTGGGCAGGATAGGTTGTGAGGGACCCTGTGTACAGCATGAGCTTCCCCAGGAATGAAGCATGTCCTTGTCTTGATGGGCAGAGGCCCCTGATGTGGATGAAGGGAGCATGATTAAGGCCCAGGCTATGGGCGACTGAGTCATTCCCTAGAGAGAGTCCCTGCGGAGGAGCTTCTTTTCTCCTATAGGGAAAATGTACTGTACATCATCCAGTAGCAGGGCTGGGGGCCTGGAGGTGGGTGCTAACTAAGTGGGGACAGGTTGCTACCAGAAGTAGTGTCTCCATCCCTGTCTAATGCTCTATCTTTGTCTTTCTCCCTGCCATCTCTGTGCCTCTTATATCATGCCTCTTTGCCTTTGTAAGACTCAATGCGCCCTCAGTCACACCAAGAGGGTCCTTGCCCTGTCTCTCCTGGGAGTATCATCGGTTGACATGGATGTTCACTAGAAGCAGGAAGAGGCATTCCCCTTGAGTGTAGGGGATTCCAGGAAAGGCATGCTCAGCTGCAGAAGGGGTGGGGAAGGGTTTTTCTTCAAATAAACCAAGGGCTCTTCAACAATCATGTGCCATCTGGGCCTCGGAAAGAAGCCTAGGGAATTCTCTGATAAGAACCCTCCTGTGGTTCAAGTTCAAATCCCCCCTTTTGATGACCTGGCCCTCATCACTTCTGTCACCCAATCTCTTCACTCTCCCTCCATCATGCTGTGCCTGTCACATTGCCCTCCTCACTGTTTTCATACACACTACACAGGGTTCTACTCCCCAGCTTTTCCACTGGCCTTACCTCTGTCTAGGATACTTTTCTCCCAGATAGGCATATCTCCTCCAGGCTGTTGCTCAAATGTCACAATCTTAAAACTTCCCTGACCACTCTTTCTAAATATCACCCCCTCTCTCTGTTTCACTATCCCGATTTAATTTTAATCACAGCAATTACAAACACCTGATACATTACTTGTATTTAGGGACCACATGATCCCAACAGAATGTAAGCTCCATGAGGAAAAGGTTGATTTTCTCTGTCCTAACATACAGAGTTGTGCTTAATGCATACTTTGGAGAGAATGCATGAATGATGGAATGAACAAACAAATTTAAACTTGTTGAGAGAGGCATAGCTAGACAGGCTGAGGATTCTGCTACGAAACATATTCAGAGATGACAAGATGGTGACAAAGCCATGGTCTTTATCTCACCTACGTGGTGGTGTCCTTGGGTCCTCTCAGAGTTGACCCCTTTCCTAAGAGAATGGAAGGTCCTGTTGTCTCTTCCACATATTACTCGCAGTCAGCGACAGAGGGCTTTCCCAAGCCAGGCCTGCAGATCCCAGTCGGAAGCTTTATCTATCCTGCCCCTGGGGGACTACGGCTGGCCTTCCCCCATGAGACCTATTCTGTATTGAACAGGAAAGCACAAACAATCACAATGCCCAGCAAAGATAAAGTGTTTTCCATGCTCTCTGTTACGACAGTGATCCCCATAGAGACGTAATCTTCAGTTTACGAAGACTTTTTTCTGAGTCCCAAATTGCAGGAATCTGTGGGGTTTTCCCCCTAACCTTGCCCTTCCACCCTTTGTGGATCCTCCTGGAATGGTCCACAGGCATCTATATCTGTTGTTCCCCAATCCCACCAGCAAGGGGCGCGCGAGATGAAACAGTTCTGTCCTGGGATGTACCACCGAGGGGTAGCGGAAAGACCACCCACTCTGGAAGGTACCATTGGGAGAGGGCGTGTGACAACAGAGAGGGTCCCCTTACACCGCGTCGGGCATGGACCACAGTTCCCAGCAGCGGCACTCATGGCGCCACTAGGTCCATCCCGACTCGCTCCTCTTCGTCTTCCCACTGCTTTTGAATCCGAGTGGACACAGGTATTAAGCGGAAACTTTCTCTCTTTTTCAACTCCACCCCTTCGTTGGTGGGACCACTACGGAGCGAGAGACTGGCTGTCCGGGTGTGGAGTCAGGGAAGCGTTCTGGGCAGTGATTGGCCACCTTGTGATTGCAGGCAGTGTGGTCGTAGAACAGGAACTGAGGGAGAGAGGCGCCTGTATACGCGTGAGCCTGCGTTGGCGTGCGCGACTTTTCAGAGCAAACAATTTTCCTCCGAGTCTTATTGCTTTTTCCAAAGGGGTCTAATAGCTGCCCTGGTTAGTGGCGAGGTTTGGCGCAGTCGCTGGCTGTGCATGGTGAAGGCATTTCATTCTGGTTTAGCTCCGCTCAGTCTGGATCCTGTGGCAGTGCACGGTCATTCACACAGCTGCTGCTCCCAAGTCGCGTCAGTCCTGTGGGACTCTGTGCGACCCCATAGACGGCAGCCCACCAGGCTCCCCCGTCCCTGGGATTCTCCAGGCAAGAACACTGGAGTGACTTGCCATTTCCTTCTCCAATCCATGAAAATGAAAAGTGAAAGTGAAGTCGCTCAGTCGTGTCCGACTCTTAGCGACCCCATGGACTGCAGCCTACCAGGCTCCTCTGACCACGGGATTCCAGGCAAGAGTACTGGAGTGGGTCGCCAGTGCCTTCTCCGTCATTCACACAAATGCATGCAATTCATGTCCAGGGAGAGGTCTCTGAGTTTGGTGTCTCTCCCTGGAGAATAAACTGTATCTGGCAGCTTGCGATTGTGTATTGCTTCGTGTGACAACACAGGTGTTGTTTGGGTACATTTGATCCCCTTGAGCCTTTTGGCAGGGTTGTGAGTGATGGGATATTTGATCTGAGCGGATTTTGTGAGCCATAGTACAAAGCCTCTAGGATGTGTGCCTGTATACCGGGATGTGCATCTTTGGAGCTTGCTGGCTTTTCAGTCCCTGGGTGAGAGATCTCTGTGTAGGCGTCTGCACCCCAGAATGTGAGATCACTGAGCTTTTGATTCTGCGTTCCAAGTTGTGATGCCTCTGTGCTGCTTTAAGGATGGGTCAGTGTAAAGGTGTAAACTATCAGCTGCTTGGGAATCTATGTACAGTTTGCAAGTTTTTCATTTGTCTGGGAAATTAATCTTAAGATTATATTGTGTTCTTGAGTTATTATTAAAACGTCTGTCTTTCTGTTTAGGGGGTTTTGTGTTAGGTCGGTAAGTGTCCCAGTGGTTTGGGAGTCAGTCTCCATGATGTGAAGTATCTGTGCAGTTCTCGTTTGTTTCTGTCTGGAAGACTTTGGTCTGTTTGGAGGGTCTTTGTCACAGTGTGTATGGTTATGGTCTCAATTGTGTTTGAGGGTCTGAGACGAGTTGTGCACTCTCTGTGCAGAGATTCAGTGAGCTCTTTTTGGTGTCTCTGGGTATCTATCTGAGCTGTTTGGAGTCTTTGTGTTAGATATAAAACCTCTTATGTTCTTGGCTGTGAAGTCTCTGTCTGGGAACTGAGGATTTGGAAGCTGGCAGATATGATTCTGAAGCCTGGAACCTGACATGCTGACTGTGTTGTTGAGTGTATCACTTGTCTCCTGAAATCTCAGTTTGTATCATAATTAATACAATGGGGCCAGTGCCCATCTTGGAGGGTACCTGTGCATGTTAGCAATGTGTGTAAAGGGCCTGGCTCCAGACTGTCCTTCAGCAAATGTTATCTGAGCACCTGCCATAGACCTGAGGACTATTGAAGGAGTTTGGGACAGTACTGTTGCTGCTGCTAAGTCGCTTCAGTCGTGTCCAACTCTGTGCGACCCCATAGACGGCAGCCCACCAGGCCCCTGCCAGTCCCTGGGATTCTCCAGGCAAGAACACTGGAGTGGGTTGCCATTTCAACCAAGTCTCTCATTTCATAGACTTGGTGGTCAGTAAATAATCAAGGGTGGCAGGCGCTATGAAGAAACATATTGCTAGATCAGGGGAAAAGGAGTATGTAGATATGATGTTATTATTTTATTCAAGATAATGAGGGAAAGACTCCCTGAAAGATGGCAAGTAAGCAGAGATCTGGAGGAAGTAAGGGAGCAGGCTGTGGGGTTACCTAAGAGAAGAGCATTCCAGGCAGAAGGAACAATAAATGCAACAGTCCTGGCATGGAAATCTACTTGGCGTGCTCCTGAATGTCAAGGAATCTTGTAACGGGCTGGGTTTGGCACGTAGCTCTCATCGAAGGGGGCCTGGTGCTGCTATTTCAGTTTCTCCCACAGTTTGTGGTCATCCGCATCTGTAACCTATTTCTTTCCTGATATTGGTAAGTTTTGTCTTTAGTTATCTTTTTTTTTTTATTCTTGTGGGTGGAAACTTATGAATTCATATTGACCTTTTGAAAGAGCCAGCTTTGGGTTTTGTTGCTTATCTACATATTTTTTCTAATATCTGTTCTGATCATTATTTCCCTTATTTTGCTGACAGTCTCACTACCAAAGGGGTTTAATAAAGTCCCTGAGAGTTTCCCAAGTGTAGTGAAATCTCACAGATTCTGGGGCACTGTTGTAGCCCCACTGAGTGAGATTCACTGAGTGTAGATCATGGAATCTGCACTTTTTAAAAGAATTCCTCAGTTCTGATTGACATGGACAACTTGTCTAGGCACTACCAGAGCAGAGGCATGGTCTAATTTTGCCTGCTGCCTGGCTCTGTCTCCACTGAGAGCATGTGACAGGGGTTTCCTGCTTTCTCTGATGCACAAACCCAAGACCACCAGTCTAGGAGACTCACTGACATGCTGTCTGATGTTCTGAGGAGGCTCTGAGACCATCGTGTCTACAAAACATCCTGATGCCAGTCTTGTCAAGCCTCCATTTGAAAGATTTCTGAAGAAATCAGATTTCTATTTAGTGTGCATTTCTATGATGTAAGATCAATTTGTGTTATGTGCTAGCTGTTGTTCTACATATTTTGCCATAGCCATTGGATCTTACTCTTGACTGATAAATACAGAACACACAGTTTTCCACAGTGCATCCAGACCTCTGGCTCCCTTAATGCTGGAGACACTGAACAAGTTACATAGTGCCTCTGCGCCTCATTCCCTCTTTAACCACATGGAGACACTCAGTTCAGTTCAGTTCAGTCGCTCAGTCGTGTCTGACTCTTTGCGACCCCATGAATCACAGCACACCAGGCAGCCCTGTCCATCACCAACTCCCACAGTTCACTCAGATTCACGTCCGTCGAGTCGGTGATGCCATCCAGACATCTCATCCTCTGTCGTCTCCTTCTCCTCCTGCCCTCAATCCCTCTCAACATCAGGGTCTTTTCCAGTGAGTCAACTCTTCGCATGAGGTGGCCAAAGTATTGGAGTTTCAGCTTCAGCATCATTCCTTCCAAAGAAAACCGAGGACTGATCTCCTTTAGAATGGACTGGTTAGATCTCCTTCCAGTCGAAGGGACTCTCAGGAGTCTTCACCAACACCACACTTAAAAAGCATCAATTCTTCGGCGATCAGCTTTCTTCACAGTCCAACTCTCACATCCATACATGACTACTGGAAAAACCATAGCCTTGACTAGACGGACCTTTGTTAGCAAAGTAATGTCTCTGCTTTTGAATATGCAATCTAGGTTGGTCATAACTTTCCTTCCAAAGAGTAAGCGTCTTTTAATTTCATGGCTGCAATCACCATCTGCTGTGATTTTGGAGCCCCCAAAAATAAAGTCTGTCACTGTTTCCCCATCTATCTGCCATGAAGTGATGGGACCAGATGCCATGATCTTCGTTTTCTGAATGTTAAGCTTTAAGGCAATTTTTTCACTCTCCTCTTTCACTTTCTTCAAGAGGCTTTTTAGTTCCTCTTCACTTTCTGCCATAAAGGTGGTGTCATCTGCATATATGAGGTTATTGATATTTCTCCAGGCAATCTTGATTCCAGCTTGTGCTTCTTCCAGCCCAGCATTTCTCATGATGTACTCTGCATATAAGTTAAATAAGCAGGGTGACAATATACAGCCTTGATGTACTCCTTTTCCTATTTGGAACCAGTCTATTGTTCCTTGTCCAGTTCTATCTGTTGCTTTCTGACCTGCATACAGATTTCTCAAAAGGCAGGTCAGGTGGTCTGGTATTCCCATCTCTTTCAGAATTTTCCACAATTTATTGTGACCCACACAGTCAAAGGCTTTGGCATAGTCAATAAAGCAGAAGTAGAATGATTTCTGGAACTCTTTTCCTTTTTCCATGTTCTAGCAGATGTTGCCAATTTGATCTCTGGTTCCTCTGCCTTTTCTAAAACCAGCTTGAACATCTGAAAGCTCATGGTTCATGTATTGCTGAAGCCTGGCGTGGAGAATTTTGAGCATTACTAGTGTGTGAGATGAATGCAATTGTGTGGTAGTTTGAGCATCTTTGGCATTGAGTTTCTTTGGGATTGGAATGAAAACTGACTTTTTCCAGTCCTGTGACCACTGCTGAGTCTTCCAAATTTGCTGGCATACTGAGTGCAGCACTTTCACAGCATCATCTTTCAGGATTTGAAATAGCTCACCTGGAATTCCATCACCTCCACTAGCTTTGTTCATAGTGATGGTTTCTAAGGCCCACTTGACTTCACATTCCAAGATGTCTGGCTCTAGGTGAGTGATCACAGCATCGTGATTATCTTGGTCGTGAAGATCTTTTTTGTACAGTTCTTCTGTGTATTCTTGCCACATGTTCTTAATATCTTCTGCTTCTGTTAGGTCCATACCATTTCTGTCCTTTATAGAGCTCATCGTTGTGTGAAATGTTCCCTTGGTATCTCTAATATTCTTGAAGAGATCTCTAGTATTTCCCATTCTGTTGTTTTTCTCTATTTCTTTGCATTGATCTCTGAGGATGGCTTTCTTATCACTCCTTGTTATTCTTTGGAACTCTACATTTACATGCTTATATCTTTCCTTTTCTCCTTTGTTTTTCGCTTCTCTTCTTTTCACAGCTATTTGTAAGGCCTCCCCAGACAGCCACTTTGCTTTTTTGCATTTCTTTTCCATGGGGATGGTCTTGATCCCTGTCTCCTGTACAATGTCACAAACACCGTCCATAGTTCATCATGCACTCTGTCTATCAGACCTAGTCCTTTAAATCTATTTCTCACTTTCACTGTATAATCATAAGGGATTTGTTTCCCTGAATGGTGTAGTGGTTTTCCCTACTTTCTTCAATTTAAGTCTGAATTTGGCAATAAGCAGTTCATGATCTGAGCCACAGTCATCTGCTCATTTTGTTTTTGCTGACTGTATAGAGCTTCTCCATCTTTGGCTGCAAAGAATATAATCAATCTGATTTCGGTGTTGACCATCTGGTGATGTCCATGTGTAGACTCTTCTTATGTGTTGTTGGAAGAGAGTGTTTGCTATGACCAGTGCATTCTCTAGGCAAAACTATATTAGCCTTTGCCCTGCTTCATTCCATATTCCAAGGCCAAATTTGCCTGTTACTCCAGGTGTTTCCTGAATTCCACTTTTGCATTCCAGTCCCCATAATGAAAAGGACATCTTTTTTCGATGTTACCAACCAGTCTTTTCTAAAGGAGATCAGTCCTGGGTGTTCTTTGGAAGGAATGATTCTAAAGCTGAAACTCCAGTACTTTGGCCACCTCATGCGAAGAGTTGGCTCATTGGAAAAGACTCTGATGCTGGGAGGGATTGGGGGCAGGAGGAAAAGGGGATGACAGAGGATGAGATGGCTGGAGTGCATCACCGACTCGATGGACATGAGTTTGAGTGAACTGCAGCAGATGGTGATCGACAGGCAGGCCTGGCGGGCTGCGATTCATGGGGTCACAAAGAGTCGGACACGACTGAGCGACTGAACTGAACTGAAGAGCTGAAATAGCTTTTTGAGAATCTTGTAATACCTGTTGAGTAAAATTAGTCAAAAGCATCCGCTCATAGCAGAACATCTGTAGTTCCCAGAGAGGGAACAAACACTGCAGCCAAATAATCATACCAGCGAAATACAGACCTTGCCCACTGAGTTTTAAGGTGTGGTAAATTAGCAGGCTTTTCTGGAAGCTCTGAAAATATGAAGCCATGAGTAAAAGCTAAACCTAGGGTTCATCTCCCTATCCAGCCAGGGGGAAGCCTTGCCCATAGGTAAGAGCCACATATCCAGTAGGTCCCATTTGGAGCAAGCCAGCGTGACTGAGATATCCAGTCCCAATCAGTGCCTGGCCAGGCAAAGGGAGGACCTGAACTGGGGTTGGAAAATACGGGAATGATTACCTTGCATATTTCCTGAGGCAAAAGTCCCAATTGTTTCCAATCATTATAATTAAGTTGTTGGCTAACTTCTGGGGATGGCTCTATTTGTTCCCAGCATATAGGGGCAGTAGACATTAGATGTCCTTTTTCAGGAGTTAGCCATATAACCTCAATCATCCCATATTTGATAAACGTCAGGTAAAAAGCCACTAGATCTAGACCCATTTACCTTCTGTGTAGCGAAATAGTCATTAAACCAAGACAATGTATAATCAAAATTAAAAGCCACGTTATGTCTGTAATTAAAGTACAAAGTGTTGCACCAGTCCATCTTAGGGTTGTTAGATGTCATCAGATTAAGAAGAGACATCACACACAATTATTGTCGAAGGTATTCGCAGACTTGGAGAAAGTCTTTTCCTTGAAGTGGAGATGTCCACGATGGGAAGCCTTCCACTGATGAAGAGGGGAGCACTCTGCAGACCCAGCAGTTAGACAGATTGTGGAATGCAGCATAGGAGTGAGCCCAGGACAGGAAGGCATTGTCTTGAGGATCAAACGGCAAACTCAGGATTTTTGGAGTCAGCAGAAGTAGGCTCACATAGATTATCAGGGCCATCTGAAAAGTACAAAGTCAGAGCATCAAAACGAAAGACATAAAATGACGTGACTTAGTTCTGGTCAGGGTGCCACCTCTTAAACTCGAGTGTGATGCACCCATGAATCTATTCCTGGCACTTTGACAGCTGTGGGAGAAGAAAGAATAACCTGGTAAGGGCCTTCCCAGAGGGGTTTGAGGGATTGGCCCCCAGATCCCAGTGTTTTTATCAGGACCTCTGTTCCTGGCTCAAATGAGGGCTTGTTTGATGCAGAGGCTAGGTCAGGAGTCACCTGCTGGAATTCCATTAATGCCTGTTGAAAAACTGAGAGCTGAGTTACATAATTAGTTAATTCTAAGGCTTCAGGGTCTATAACAATGTCTGTGCATAAGAAAGGCCTTCCATAAATACATTCAAAGGGGGACAGTCCCTCCTTTTGGGGGGCAGTCCCAGCCCTCACTAAAGCTATAGGTAGAACTTTAATCCAATTGTCCTGTGTCTCTTGAGTTAATGTGCACAGATGTCTTTTGATAATGTCGTTAGCTGTTTCAACCTTTCCTGAGGATTGGGGTCTCCAGGAACAGTGTAAGTGAGATTCTATTCCTAGAGCTTTAGACACCCCCTGAGTTAGAGCAGCTTCAAAGGTGGTGCCATTGTCACTGTGAAGCCTCCGTGGCAGCCCAAACCTGGGGATAATTTCATGGATTAAAATTCTTATAACCTCCTTAGCGTGTTCACTGCAACAGGGAAAAGGCTCAATCCATCCAGGAAAATATCCACCCAAACTTGTGAGCAAGAATATCCATTAGCTTGTGGCATGTGAGTAAAATCAGTTTCCCAGTCTTCTCCAGGATATTTTCCACTTCTTTGTAATCCAGATTTTGCTAGCTTTTCAGTCTTTGGGTTATTTTCCTGACAAACCTCACATGTTTTGATAATGTCCTTTAAAGTTTTCACTACATTTTTACCTTCAAACAAATGAGAAGCTATCTGTTAAGTACTCTCTACACCTAAATGAAAACTCTGGTGTAAACCCTTAAGAATTTTCCATTGAGTCTTTTCAGGAATTATTAATCGTCCATCCTTGGACTGTAGCCATCCTTTATCAGTAATCTTTGCTCCTCTTTTCTCATATCTTTCTAATTCTTCCTCAGTATATTGCGGTTTTTCCTGTTCCACAGGACCTGTCCAGATCAAAGGCATCTGCAGTGAAGGGGTTTCCTAAAGTGCCACTTTTCTGGCTTGACATCAGCGAGGTGATTACCTTCAGCTACTTTACTCCCATCCCTGCTGTGCCCTTTGCAATGCGTAACAGCTACTCCTTTAGGACAATATATAGTCGTTAAAAGTCTCTGGATCTCTCTGAAATGCTCAATAATTTCTCCTGTTGCCCTTTCAAACTGTTTTTCTTTCCATATTGCAGCATGAGTGTGTAAAGTCAAATAAGCGTACTTAGAATCAGTGAAGATATTTGCTCGCTGCCCTTCGCTTAGCTCTAGAACTTGGGTCAGAGCCATAAGTTCCGCTAATGGCACTGGTTCCCTGGGGGAGAGATTTTGCTTCTAAAACCTGTTCAGCAGTCACCAGGGCATAACTTGCTTTAGGCTTCCTACCCTGATCACCAGCATCAGGGTCTTTTCCTGTGAGTCGTCTGTTCCCATCAGGTGGCTAAAGTATTGGAGCTTCAGCTTCAGCATCGGTCCTTCCACTGAATGTTCAGTTAGTTTCCTTTAGGATTGGCTGTTTTGATATCCTTGCTGTCTGAGGGATTCTCAAGTGTCTTCTCCAGCACCACAAACTGAAAGCGTCAATTCTTTGTCACTCAGCCTTCTTAATGATCGAACTCACACGTCTGTACATGACTACTGAAAAACCCATAGTTTTGACTATACGAACCTTTGTTGCCAAAGTGATGTCTCTGCTTTATACTATGCTGTCTAGGTTTGACATAGGCTTCCCTGGTGGCTCAGTGGTAAAGAATCCCACTGCATGGGTGTATCTATGGCTGATTCTAGTTGATGTTTGATAGAAAACAACAAAATTCTGTAAAGCAATTATCCTTCAATTAAAACATGCATAAATTGGCAAAAACAAAAACAAAAAACCTCCCTGCAATGCACGGAATGCAGGAGACATGGGTTTCACCCCTGGGTTGGGAAGATGCCCTGCCATGCCCCATGGGAGGAGGGCATGGCAATCCATTAAAGTATTCTCGCCTGGAGAATCCCATGGACAGCGGCACCTGGCAGGCTACGGTCCATGGAGTCATAAAGAGTCAGACACGACTGAAGCAATGAGCAATTATGCATACTAGCTTTGTCATAGCTGTTGTTCCAAGGATCAAGTGTCTTAATACATGGCAGCAATCACCATCCACAGTGATTTTGGAGCCTCCAAAATTAAATGTGTCCGTGCATCCACTTCCCCCCTTCTGTTTTCTGTGAAATGATAGGAGTAGATGGCATAATCTTATATTTTTGAATGTTGAGTTTTAAGCCGGCCTTTTCATTCTCCTCTTTCACCCGTATCAAGAGGTTCTTTAGTTCCTCTTCAGTTTCTGCCATTAGAGTGGTATGATCTGCATATCTGAGCTTGTTGATATTTCTGACAGCAACCTCGATTCCAGCCTGTGAGTCATCCAGCCCAGCATTTCCCATGATGTGCTCTGCATGTAAGTTGAATAAGCAAAGTGACACTATACAACCTTGTCTTACTCCTTTCCCAATTTTGAACCAGTCCATTGTTCCATGTTTTATTCTAACTGTTACTTCTTAACCCTCATACAGGTTTCTCAGGAGACAGGTCAGCTAGTCTGGTACTCCCATTTCTAAGAATCTTCCACAGTTTGTTGTGATCCACACAGTCAGAAGCCTTGAGGTAGTCTAGTCAATGAAGCAGAAGTAGATGTGTTTCTGGAATTCCCTTGCATTCCCCATGATCTAATGAAGGTTGCAATTTGATCTCTTGTTTCTCTGCCTCTTCAAAACCAGCTTGTATATCTGGAAGTTCTCGTTCCATATACTGTTGAAGCCTAGCTTGAAGGAGTCTACTAACCGGAGGCTTCAGAAATATGGGACAATCTAAGCTTGAGAAAGTGGAGGGTATGAATGAAGCCCAATGAGAGAGACAAGAAGAGGATTCTCTACTTTCCATGATGTTAGCAAGCTGGGCAAGGGCTAGACCATACCTTCAAGTTCTTGTGTAGGACAGTAGGCTTTATCTAGAAAGTCATAAACAGTTCTGCAACTGTAAGAGAGGGAGGGAGAGGGCGGTGAGTGGGAGACAGGCACCCTGAGTGGATGTGAGAGACCCGTTAGAAGGGGGTTGACAATTAAATGGAGGGGGGCTTTGGACTAGAGCAGATGTGGTGGACATGGGGAAAAGTCGATGCATTAGACATTTTCGAAGTAAAACGGACAGAACTCAGCAAGAATGTTGACTTGAGGTGAAGGAGACGGAATTGTAAACGTGGTTAAGACCCAGTTTCTGTGTCTTGTCATAAGGGTACAAAGGTGTCATGGGGAATCCTGGAAGTTGGCCGGGTCTGGGAAGAATTTCAAATAAGACTTTTATGTTTATGAACTCAAGTTCTAGATGGATACAATAACCAGTATTTACATACTTAAAAGATCCTTTTCCTTTTTTAGAACAGTGGGAAGTATTGAGATATAATTTATATACCATAGAAGTCAATGCTTTAAAGCATTACCATTTGTCGACATATGCATACCATTGTGTAAATGCTACCACAATAAAAATGTAGAAAACGTCCCATTGGTTTGAAAATGCTCCCTTGGGCTATTTCCTTTCAGACTGCTTCCTCCACTCCTATACCCTGGCAACCACAGACATATTTCTCTGCCTATAGTTGTGCCTTTTCCAGAAACCCATTGACATGAAATCATATAACACATAACATACAATCATATAATACATATGTTTCACGAGTTTTGTGGTAAGGTGTCAAGAGAGACGTGGACCGGTTGCTCTGCATGCAGACTCACCTCAGCCACAGACACTGAGAAAATCCCATAGTCAGGCTGTAAAGACTGAGCCTTTCTTCGTGTTCCAACTGAATTCCAAGGGAGTTGGGGGAAATAGGTCTGGTGAATAGGAGTGTGACATGAGCAGTAGTCCTGAATTTTTAAATTCCTAGCAGTATTTCACTAAATATCTTCATGATGGAGAATTCTATTGTGAAATCAAACTTCCTCACAAAAATTCAGCCTTCCTGTGTACCTTAAGGTGATTTCTCTGCCAGCATAGCAAAGACAAAAATGGGTTTGCAAGCAACTATATTTGGTGTAATTGGAATGCATGTACACTCTAACTTAACCAGAATTTTCTTTTGAAAGTATTTTCACATTAAAAAAAATAAGTCAACATATGGTCATAAAAGTGATGAAATATAGCTGTACTCTTAAATACATTTTCTAAATCACAATATTCTATTTTCCGGGACAAATATCAGTGGGCAAGTGGTGTCAACATTGGGACCTATAGATCAAGATTCCCCAAGCTGGATGAACCTGTGGTTGTGAGTACCTTACCATTTGATGTTTTCTATTAGCACAAGTTTATTTTTGAGAAAATCATGTTAAATAGTACAAATGCAGTGATAAAGGTCTTCCATGCTCATAAAGGGTGACAGTTTGTGTTAGGAAGGAACATTGATCCAGATATTTTACAGTCTGGCATTGCCTATGAGTATACTGTTGAATTCCCTGGAAATGTGCCCAGTGACTCCCTCCTCCTGCTTATTAACAACAGACTGCATACTTCCATCCCAACATAGATTTAAATAACTTCCAAAGTCTTTCTGGGTAACTCTTATGGGAGCTAACTCTTCTCTGTGGGAAGAGTAACTTTATTAAAAGTAAGTACATAGAATTGTGTTGGGAAAATGTTGTTAGGTTTACTTATGCTCAGATATATCTATGTATTATGTATATTTATGCTATTAGATGTATTAACAACAAAAAGATTTATTTGCATGCACTCTCTACTAGGACCAGCAGCCCAGTGTTGAGCAACCTCAACAAGAGGAACCGCCAGCTGAGATTCAGGATATCACACCTGGGAAGGAGGAAGTAAATGGAGAGGATCCGGTGAATCATAATGAAGAGAAGGAGAAGGATGCCTCTGGAGGTAAAGTGTAAGTGTGCATCATGTCTTAAGACATAACCAGTAAGAGGAGGAAAGGAAACATTAGAAAAGGACTTCAGACAGTTCCTAAAAAACTGAGCAGAGTATAGTTTTCAGGTCAGTGTGGTCGCTCAAATTTTCCCTTGTTTTCAAGACAAAGAGAAGGGGGCACCTAAGTTGTCTGAGGACAACCCTGGGAAAGGAAAATGGTGATAGCATTCGGAAAATTCTGCTTTCCTTTTTCTCCATCAAAACATTCCTGGAATAATGCTCCTGAGGTTCTCATTCATCACATTTTTACCATACTGGTCTAAGACTTTTAATTCATAATACTGAGAGAATCAATATCATCATTCCCTTGTTTATATTGTATGCTTTACAGCTGAATTGATACTTTTTTTTTTTAAAGATTCTCACCTGGAAACTGATCTCCAGGAATTGGCTGAGGCAAAGACTGGGGGTAAAGGTGGAGATGGTCCCGATGTCAGGGAGGAGGTTGCATCAAATACAGAGCCTGTTGAAATGCCAGAAGCAGGTATGTCATCCATTCAGAAAGTAATTTATGTGGTTTCTTTTTTTTTTAATTCTTTTATTTTTTTATCTTTTAAATTTTATTTTATTTTTAAACTTTACATAATTGTATTAGTTTTGCCAAATATCAAAATGAATCCGCCACAGGTATACATGTGTTCCCCATCCTGAACCCTCCTCCCTCCTCCCTCCCCATACCATCCCTCTGGGTCGTCCCAGTGCACTAGCCCCAAGCATCCAGTATCGTGCATCGAACCTGGACTGGTAACTTGTTTCTTACATGATATTTTACATGTTTCAATGTCATTCTCCGAAATCTTCCCACCTTCTCCCTCTCCCACAGAGTCCATAAGACTGTTCTACACATCAGTGTCTCTTTTGCTGTCTCATACAGGGTTATTGTTACCATCTTTCTAAATTCCATATATATGCGTTAGTATACTGTATTGATGTTTTTCCTTCTGGCTTACTTCACTCTGTATAATAGGCTCCAGTTTCATCCACCTCATTAGAACTGATTCAAATGTATTCTTTTTAATGGCTGAGTAATACTCTATTGTGTATATGTACCATAGCTTTCTTATCCATTTATCTGCTGATGGACATCTAGGTTGCTTCCATGTCCTGGCTATTATAAACAGTGCTGCGATGAACTTTGGGGTACACGTGTCTCTTTCCCTTCTGGTTTCCTCAGTGTGTATGCCCAGCAGTGGGATTGCTGGATCATGAGGCAGTTCTATTTCCAGTTTTTTAAGGAATCTCCACACTGTTCTCCATAGTGGCTGTACTAGTCTGCATTCCCACCAACAGTGTAAGAGGGTTCCCTTTTCTCCACACCCTCTCCAGCATTTATGTGGTTTCTGTTTTTTCAGAATATTATATCTTTAATAATATAGAAGGAACATTACTATTATTTTAATAACAGAGTTCACATATTCTTTGAAAGATAGTTCAGACCCCAGATGCCTGAGTGCCTGACTTACAGACTTTCAAATAAAGAAACAGAGAGGATCAAAGCCATATCGAATTGAAAATAGGGAACCGTTTTCTTCTCTTGTATTAGTACTTTAAGCAACAGCTAATAATTTTCAGGTTCTTTTATAATTTCTGCTTGTAGCAAATATGGCATGCATTTATAATAAATATTAGTTTATATGAAATATGCTCAGGCATTCAAGTAGGTTCTAGTACCAGCTTTAGCATAACGTGTGTGATTCTGTGAAATCCCTTAACTTCTAAACTCAACTTTACTCATATAAGTTGTGAATTCAGAACAGATACACTAAAATGCTAAGTTTTCAATGCTAATTCTTGCATTCTCTGATTCTCTTCGATGGAATGCATACAAGAATACTCTTTTTTTATGACTTATTTATCATAAAATATCATCTTGAGTCAAATTTTAACAGGGGAATTGAGATTTCATTTTCTGATGGGGGACACATGTTCACCTGTGGCTGATTCATGTCAATGTATGGCAAAAACCACCACAATATTGTAAAGTAATTGGCCTCCAATTAAAATAAATAAATAAATTTTTTTAAGAAAATGAGCCAACATTCTTCTTGATGTTTGTTAAATTCTCTCAAATTCTGAATTCTCTAGCTCTTAAAAAAACAGTTGGATTTTAAATCCTTTCCCCAGTAAGCATGCAATTACTGAATAATAAAATGGCAAAAGATAGTCTAGTTTCCTGTTTCTGTGGCTGATCAAGTTGAGAGAGTGCATTTTGTCAGTGATATTCAAGCCAGGTGTGAGTAAGATATATATGCTAAGCACACTACCTGCCCCCACGTTTGGTATTTTTGGGGGGTGGGGGTGTTGCCTATTTTAATTGGAGGATCATTACTTTACAATACTATGATGGTTTTTGTTCTACATCCCTCTCTCACTCTTAAAGAACTAATAAAAATCTGTGCCTCATGATATAATCGTCTCTAACCATAGTTATTTTTCCTTTGATACCTGAATTTAAAAAGTTCTGAAGGTCAAAGATTGTAACTCTAGTTCTTCCTGCGTAATCAACTTAGTATCTTTCACATACGTGTTTTCCCAATTGCTGACAATGAATTGCATGGTACTGATTTTAAAGGAAGAACTTCATAGTTAGGGAAGAATTTACTGTGTATTAGCCTTCTAAATATTTTCACTTTACGTTTTTGTTCCATTCCATTAGAACATTTAGACAAAAATACAACTTTCATACTACTTTCAAGTAACTACAGAACATGATTAAAATGTTCTCATAGAAAAATCTTAGCCCTAAATATGTGTGGTATTTAAAAAGAAAAATACATAAATTACAAGGTACATAAATACAAAA
Organism: Bos grunniens; assembly: GCF_055505025.1. NCBI lineage: Eukaryota > Metazoa > Chordata > Mammalia > Artiodactyla > Bovidae > Bos > Bos grunniens. Next base: position 52,602,041 of record NC_141194.1, on the reverse strand, counting down.
TCCTACATCCAATATAAACGGTAAGAAAAAGAGCAACAGAATAAACCTAAGGGAAAAAGGAAAAGATACTTAATAAAAGACAGGTATGAATTGTTAGGAAGAGGAAAATAAACTCAACTAATAAATAAAGACAATGTGCTAGTTTCCATAATTTTATATATATATATATATGTACACACACACACACACATTTTAAAATATTCTTTTCCGTTGTGATTTATCACAGGAGATTGGACATAGTTCCCTGTGCTGTATAGTAGGACCTTGTTGTTTATCCATTCTGAATGTAATAGTTTGTATCTGTCAACCCCAAACTGCTAGTCCACTCCTCTTAGTTTACATAACTGTGAAGAAAATGGAAAGAGCCCAAGTATACATAATAAGAAATATGAACAAGACACTAACAGTTAGTATATTACAGAATTAAAACTGAGGATAATCTGGAACTCAGATATTTTTAGAATATTGATGAAATGGCCAATAGGGTAGAAAAACAAGTATTATTTAACATACCCCAGTAACTAAATAACTAAACATCACCAATACTGGTAATATGCTTGAAAAGTCTATAGAATCTCGAGAGGATTAACTGAAGGTAAGCCAAAGGGTCGCCCTTAGTGTTCTTGTTTTAGTCCATTTTGTAAAACTACAACTGCAGTGAGCTTTGTATACCTCTCCTGTCATCAAAGTTCTGCTGAGGAACTTTTCTAATGTTTATATTATAGGTGAAGGGCAACCATTTACTTGAAAGAAGATAAACTGAAACGATTTATGCTGTTCTTATTTGTATATTTGACTGTTAAAGTTGTGGAAATAAAGTTTCGTTTTCTACTTGCACATTTTTGTTAAATTTATCCCTGGCTATTTAATGTTATTGAAAATTGATGGTTTGTGATTTTTATTGTCTAGTTGAGGATGTATGTAGAGATAGAATATCTATATATAGATTTTCTGTCCAACAATTCCTCTAAATATGCATATTAATTCCACAAATTTAGATCTAGATTATTTTTGCTTTTCAAATATACTATTATATTTGAATATCAACAGTTTCTACTGGCTTAAACCTTAAACCTGTCCTCATTTTTCAGCATTGAACAAACCTGGCCAGAATAGTCTTGACTAAAGCAGGTGATAATTGGTATTTTTCCCAATAGGAAATGAAAAAATCTTCTCCATTTCAACCTGTTTATGTTGCGTTTTTTGTAGATATAATTTATCAGAGTAAGTTCCATTCTATTCCTAGTTTGCCGTCTTGAATATAGATTAATTTTCATCAAACATGTATAATGTATCAATTGTGATGATCATAGAATTGTTTTTCCTCCACTTTTCTATTAGTGTGGTGAAATGCATTGGTAACCTTATACATTTAAACCACCCTTGCACTTCTAGAGTTAAAAAAATTGGGTCATAACATATTCTTTAGGTGTAATCTACATGTTAATGCATATACATACATATATATATACCTACACATAAAAATTGCATAAAAGCCTTTTGTCTTCTCTTGAATAAATGGGTTTACAAAATGTGCCACCCAAATCTCATACGGTGGTGTCCCTGATGAAATCATTGACAGGGAAACATTTTTTAAAACTTAATATGATTGTATTTTCCTATAGAGAAATGGAATGCAAAAGCCATTGTCAAAGGTTGTAGGGAGACAGGAAAAAAACTGCTGTCAAATTCCATGGCAAATGCCACACCATATCTTTCACACACTTCTGACTTGCCTTCCAAGTTTTTTTGGGTGCAGGGAGAGAGCAGCCACAAACATATTTTCTTCTCCATGACGTCCTCCATTGGCTTGATAGTCACCAGATCTCAGAAGCCCTCCAACTGTGTGTGTGTGTCTGTGTGTGTGTGTGTGAATCACTCAGTCGTGTCTGACTCTTTGCGACCTCACGAACTGTAGCCGCCAGGCTTCTCTGTGGATGGAATTCTCCAGTCACGAATACTGGAGTGGATTGCCATTCTCTTCTCCAGTGGATCTTCCCAGCCCAGGATTCGAACCCTGGTCTCCTGCAGATTCTTTACCATTTGAGCTACAGGAAGTCCTCCAGCTGTCTGATTCCCCCCTATTCTTATTATTACATAATAACAAAATGCTTACCTATCTGAGGCCCCATCTGCATCCTCACGCAGCAAAAAAATATATTTCTGCTACAAAGGACCTATTCAGAATGCACTCTGCTTAAGGAATAACAAGGGATTATAAATAGCAGCTGTTGCGCCCTTACAGAGGTATGAAAACGCAGGTCCAAAAGGACTGAAAATGGGAGGTTCAAATCTACCTTGAGACTTAAATAAGAGTATCCCATCTTACCAAAAAGTATGTGAAAAAGCCCCTAGGTCATGGAGCTGTCTGACAAGATTAGATCCTAGCTAGAAGAAAAGGGAAAGGAATGAGGGGAACTTCGTGAGACAAAATGACTTGAGTCTTATCTGCTCTGTCTCCTCATTGGCTATGACATGACATAACTGGGCTTCCCTGATGGCTCAGATGGTAAAGAATCCGCCTGCAGTGCTGGAGACCTGGGTTCAATCACTGGGTCGGGAAGATCCCCTGGAGAAGGCCAGGGCAAGCCACTCCAGTATTCTTGCCTGAGGAATCCCCATGGATAGAGGTGCCTGATGGGCTACAGTCCATGGGGTCACAAAGAGTCAGACATGACTGAGCGACTAAGCACAGCACGTGACATAACTCAGAGTATCAGTACTGGCTCTGACACATACTGAGTGAAGGTGAGAAAGGTATTTACATCCTTTGGATCTGTTTCCCCATTTCTAAAATGGAAATTACAATTTTACACTAAATATTTGTTATGAAGAATAAACAAGATAACATGTGCAATAGGCATTACATTGCAAATGGATTTGGCTTATTCTACTCCATTTTTTCATTTAAACATTTACCTTTACAATTACAATTCTCTCACAAGTGATACAGATTTTGAATTTCAAATAAACTATAATGTTAACTTTTAAAATGAACTGGACTTGAGAAACGTATTTTGTCTATATAAATATATTGATTCAATAGCAGATTCAATAGCTGGTATCAGACATGGCATCCATTGTAAGGTTGGTTTGTTAATGAGGACTGACAAGGCTACCCTAAGTCATAGTATGTAGTGAAAACCGTGCTCCTTGCTGTGTGTGATGACAAAGGAAATAAGCCAGTATTCTGGTCACACAACATCACACAACTCAACACCAGACTCTGTCACGTAGTCGGGCAGCCAGTCCCTAAGTTACAGCGCAGGAGCCACAGGGCCTCAGGGCACCACTGCAGTTGTTAGTTTGGCTTGTCACCTTCTACGGGCTTGGCCAGTAAGGAGACAATGAACCCGAATGGATTCAGATTCTACCTTACAGACAGTGCAGAAGCAATATGACCCTGGTGTCAGTTGCCTTGTCCCTAGTCCCGCGGTTTGCCACTGAATTGGAAGGCCTCAGTAAAGGCACTACAGGTGGTGGGTCTGTGCCAGGAAGGAGCCCACAGTTGTGCCCTATGGCAATGAGCAGCTCTGCAGTCCACAGCTGTATCTCAGCTGGGTCTAGGGAGACCATCCTATGTTCAACTGAAACCAGAGGTGGATGAGTAACAACTTTGTGTCACCTCCAGCTGGATGAGGAGGCAGGTGAGAAATGGCCTCATAGCAGCTCTTCATCAGGCTGCTTCTCTCCCCTTGCTGCAAGAGCAATCAGAGGTTCTCTGCCAAGGTTCAAGTCAGCCTGCAGTTTAGCCTTGTCTACGTAGCCTAAGTGGGGATATGCAGGGGCACCAGGGCACCAAGACAGAGTCACACTCCTACAGTGTCTGGAACAACACACAAGACTATGTATCGTGCTACAAATATGACACCTATATACTGACTCCTACATGGAGGAGATGCTTTTCCTGTCAGTCATTAAAAATATTCCTTCATTGAGTACACACACATTGATTACTAGCATGTTTCAGGACGTGTCTGCAACGCTTGAAATAACAAGACCAGTGATGTGAGGTGGATGATGGGAATATCACACTGGTGGACCAGACAGACACATAAACAGAAAAGAAGTGCAAAGGAGAAACACAGGGAATGGACCTAAGGGAAAAGCCAAGCAAAACGGTGAGCAGGGTGGCCAAGAAGCAGGAGGAAAGCTAGAAGATAAGGTTCATTCTAAGAGTGAAAGAGGTTATATATAACACAGCTGTGCTTTGACCCAGGCTGTGGATGAGAGTCACAACCTCCCCTGCATCACTGCCCCTTTTGAGGGTGGTGTCTGGGAGTCTAGAGATTCTGAAGGGAGAGAAATAAAATAGAGAGTGCAGGGGATACATGCATCCGCCCTGATAGAGATGTAGGTGCAGCTTTTTACAGTAACCAGTTGGGGATGAACAGAGTTGGATTTGGTGACTCTAGAAGAAATGTGCAAGTGAATGTAAAGGGAGAAAACACATTGAGAGGGGGGTAAACAGCTCCAACTCCCATTTCTGTACCAGGGTAGGTGCTCCATTACTGTCGTGAGAAGGCTCCCTGGTCTGAGCTCAGGGAGAGAGTGATGAGCATTCTAAGGACCCATCATCACCTTAGCAGGGGGCACTGAGTGTGTAAAGACATAAGTCTCAGCTTTTACCACTGACAGACATAGAAAGCTTCTTAGCCCTGCTGAGAGTGGGGCTCTGGCAGTTCTGCTGCTGCTGCTGCTAAGTTGCCTCAGTCGTGTCCGACTCTGTGCGACCGCATAGACGGCAGCCCACCAGGCTCCCCCGTCCCTGGTATTCTCCAGGCAAGAACACTGGAGTGGGTTGCTATTCCTTCTCCAATGCATGAAAGTGAAAAGTGAAAATGAAGTCACTCAGTCATGTCCGACTCCTAGCGACCCCATGGACTGAAGCGCACCAGGCTCCTCCGTCCGTGGGATTTTCCAGGCAAGATTACTGAAGCGGGGTACCATTGCCTTCTCCGTCTGGCAGCTTAGGGAAGCTCAAAGGTAAGGTGGAGGTGGTGGTGGTTGTTCAGTCGCTCAGTCGTGTCCAACTATTTACTACCCATGGCCTGCAGCATGCCAGGCTCCTCTGTCCTACACTATCTCCCTGAGTTTGATCAAATTAATGTCCATTGGGTTGGTGATGCTATCTAATCATCTCACCCTCTGTCGCCCCCTTCTCCTCCTGCCTTCAATTTTTTGCATCTGGGTCCTTTCCAATGAGTCAGCTATTCGCATCAGGTGGCCAAAGTATTGCAGCTTCAGCATCTGTCCTTCCAGTGACTATTCAGAGTTCATTTCCTTTAGGATTGGCGGGTTTGTTCTCCTTGCTGTCCAAGGGATTCTCAAGGCTCATCTCTAACACCAGAATTCGATAGCATCAATTCTTTGGCACTCAGCCTTCTTAATGACCCAACTCACACATCTGTACATCACTACTGGAAAAACCATAGTTTTGACTCTACAGACCTTTGTCAGCAAAGTGATGTCTCTGCTTTTTAATATGTTGTCTAGGTTTGTCATCGGAGAAGGCAATGGCACCCCACTCCATTACTCTTGCCTGGAAAATCCCCTGGACAGAGTAGCCTGGTGGGCTGCAGTCCGTGGGGCCGCTAGGAGTCGGACACGACTGAGCGACTTCACTTTCACGTTTTACTTTCATGCATTGGAGAAGAACCCACTCCAATGTGCGTTCTTGCCTGGAGAATCCCAGGGACGGGGGAGCCTGGTGGGCTGACGTCTATGGGGTCGCACAGAGTCAGACACAACTGAAGCAACTTAGCAGCAGTAGCAGCAGCAAAGTAAATGGACAATAAGGAGATTTCTAAGTAATGAACTGAGAGGGAGGAGGAAAACCAGGATGGTTGCTGTCACAGACTCTGACCAAAGAAAGTGTTTTTGAAGACAGAATGTGCCTGTGGACAATACAGCACTGGGTACTACGGTTTGGCCCATGGAGGTCTTGGGATACGTTAGCAAGGGGATGTTCTGTGGATGGGCACTCAGAGGAGGCATCAAGAGGTAACCACATAAGGATGCTCCTGGAGTCTATACCTTCAAGAAGCATGGCTTGAAGGGAACAAAAGACTCAGGGTATTGGAAGTAGAGGCCTGGGTGCTTGCAGGGTATGCTATTTTCTATTCCCCAAACCAAAGAGACCGGGACGCCAGTTCAAAAAGCATCATCAGGACTGTTGACTAGAAGACAGAGTGGAGAATAGGAATGACCTTCACAGGTGAGTATTCATGTTGAGAGGGGAGTGTGGTATTTTCAAAGCAGCAGTGGAGTTTCAGGAAGACCTCCTTCCTCTCCCTCTGGGTCCCACTGGTGGTGGGGGGGACGTGGGTTGCTGAGATCACAGTTTCAATGTATGCTCCTTAGACTCCATGGACACTTTAATGTATTTTTTTCTCCCTGGATGATCTGATCTTCCTCATGAGTGTTCACCCTTCATACTAGTTAGTAACGGGAAAACCCAACAGAAGTTGCTTCTGACTTGGAAAGTGTGGTTGCATGCAACCAACTGAATATCCACAGTTACAAATGCTCAGTCTATTCTGGTGAAAATGCTCTCTACTTCTTTCAGCGATGGAGCAAGGGTATATGTCACTTAAAGGCTCACAGTCATGTGGGAGAAGGAGTCTATAACACGGCATACGTTTGTTCCTCACAGAGGCCTCAGTGTTCCCTGAGGGAAAAATGACTGTCCTCTCCTGGCTCCAGCTGTTGATGCTGACCTGTACCGCCCATGGATGGGGGTGGTGAAACTTGCATTTTTGTCTCCCTCCTCTTGCTGTGGACCTAGTGCTCCCTGGCTGACTGAGCTTCAGCCACCCTGCTTGTATCTGCAAACCCCTCTGAATCTGGGCATCATCGTCCAGCCCATCCCTGGGTGGGGACGTCCACTCCTGGGCCGCAAGGTCCCCTAGCCCATTGCCTGCTTAAGCTTCATCTGGATTCAGTCCCTTTCCACATTTCTCCCTAAAGTGATGCAGGTCCCTCCCTTGGATCTCACCTGCACCGCAGCAGGAACCATGATCAGCTCCAGAAAACGAAATTCCTAAACTGCATCCACCCTTCTGCCCAAAGACTCCGTTGGGTCATTGTACACTGTGCCCCTGGAGTCCCAGGTGTGAATACGGTGGAATCCTCCTGTCCCTGGTGTTCATTTCTTGTCACACCTCCCTTGTCTGAGCTCTCTCGCCTCTGCCTGCCAGTTCCTCTGTGGGCCATTCCCCATTGTGACTGGGATGCTCTTTCCTTTGGCTTGTCTTTCATTTGACCCAAGACTTCCCAAACAATACCCAGGTCAAAGGGGGCACAGTGTAGAACGTGTACCTTGTGGAGTTCAGTTAGGATACTTTGGTGTCACATACGCCCCACGCCCCTGAAATATAAAAACAGAGGGATAAAGAACACAAGAGTCAAATATGCCAAAGATGCCTGAGATGTTGGCTTAGATGAGCACTGAAGAGTGTCTGTGGGATCAGGAAGTATGGATATTAATGATGGCCATGACGAGACCAGTTACAGTGGAGTGACTGGGACAAAAGCTCCACGGAAGGGGGCTGAGGAGACAATATCTCAGCAGAATTTGAAGCAGTTTTGCTTTGAAGGGCAACTGGTAATGTGCCAGGAGCTGCAGAAGAGGGTGGAAGACGGTGGGTTTCCCTCTGTGCTGTGGAATGCCGGGATGAAGAGGGAACAGGTTCTGGTTCAGGACAGAGGAGTGATAACTGCAGGTGCAAAGTCCCTGGGAAGGTGCAAGGCATGGGATCCCGAGCAGAGGTGAGGGGCTGGGTGTAGTCAGGAGCACACGTGCAGAGGGGCAGCTGACTGCCAGGGCAGAAACATGGAGTTTGGGACTGGGAGACTTGAGAAATTCCACGGGATTGCTTCTTCCTTCTCTATGAATTATTGGCCTGTGGGGTTGGTGGTCATTAGGATGGAGGAAGGTCACTACTGTGTAGTGTAGTAGTGTAGGTAGGTGAGAGTGAAAATAAACAGCAGTTCTACTCTGGCCAGGGATTTAAGATAAAACACTTCTGTAAAGTTCTAAAGTTTGCTCCTCAACGCTCCAGTGCTCAGACACAGGCAGGACATGGGTAGGCAGGAGGGTGCAAGGAGCACAAGAGATGTGTTTGCGGGGGACAGCTTCCAGCCCTGGCTCAGCGGATCCAGGAGGAGCCTGGCGGGTAGTGTTGAAGGACATGTGGTAGGTGAGGTAGGGGTTTCCAAGAGGTTCTGGTATCAGTGCACTGGAACTAGAGCCAGGGAGCTGGAGGGTAGGACATCATGTTGAGGGTGATGAGAGGGAGGAAGGCTAGAAACAGGAGAGCATGAGGGGCGCGGTCTTTCCTGATGCCCGGGGCGGGACCATGGGCAGGGGTATGCTCCGGTGAGGAGGAAGGGAAAATCGAAGAGGACGGAGAGTCTCCAGGATGACCGGGTGAGCCTCGTGGGCAATGAGGACGGATCAGAAGAGTGAGGGCTGAGAGAACAGTGAGTGTACCACGAGAGGAACGCCTCCACAGGCCTGGGGTGGGCGGGAGGAGAAATACAGGGGACTTTTACCGGTCCCGCACTTCGGGGGCTTCGGCAGTGGGCGACAGGACCCGGACATACCCGGTCAGGTTGCTCAGTGAATGAAGACTTAGAAACAGGGTCCAGGAGAAATCTCCCAACCGACCCGGGCCAGGAGACCGGCGCTGGGCTCCCTGGGTTCCTGCGCGCAGCCCCGCCCACCAAGCAGCGGATTTCCCGGATTCCCTGACTTCCTGCCTGTGTTGCCTTGGTTCCGTGGGCCAGTGGAGAGGAGCCCGCGGTCCACAGGTGGTTTGGCCGGACCCCTTCGAGAAGATCCCTTCCTTTCTCTGGTCCTCATGGGCATCCCCCTCAACTTCCGCGTCCACGCTGTCCAGTCCTCTGCGCGAAAACCCAACAGAAAGGGTGGATTTTCTTTCGGCCTTGTGGCGTTTTGGTTTCTGTGATCTGCAGGGGGCAGTGTTGCTCCAAGTATTGCCATTCCGTTTCTCCCCCGCCCTTCGCCATTGAAAAAAACGCGACGAAGCCTTTTGCCACAAGAAGTGTTGTATATTTTTCTCTGCTTGCAGGGGTTGGCTGCTTCAAACTGCAGCTGAGCCCTTCAGACAGCCCTTTGTGGAAATTTTGAACAAACCCACTGACACTTAAAATTACAATAAAATAATATAAGCTGATATATTGAATAATGGGGGCGGGAGTGAGCTCCCTTGTCTTGCTTCTCATCCTAGAGGAAATGCTGGATTTAAAAAGACCTTTATTATGACAGTGAGTTTTGACTTGAAAATGTTTATGTGAAGTGGAAATGGAAGTTGCTCAGTCCTGTCAGATTCTTTAAGACCCCTTGGACTGTGTAGGCTCCTCTGCCCATGGGATTCTCCATTCAAGAATATTGGAGTGGGTTGCCATTTCCTTCTGCAGCGGAGCTTTCCAACCCAGGGACTGAACCTGGGTCTCCTGCATTGCAGGCTGACTCCTTACCATCCAAGCCACCTACAATAATAACATGTCAGGGACAAGTGCGAAGCTAAGATCCTGCTGCGTAGATGCTGGACACCACCCAAGAAGCAGGTGGTATTACTTCCCTCATTTTTGCCTTTGAGAACTGTGGCACATAGAGGAAGAATCAGCTGCCAAGTTTCCCCGGGTTCCTCCAAGAGTGTCCCTCCGTTCAGGTCTCAAGTCTGTCAGATTGTATTTTGCACACTGGTTTGCAGGATGCTTTCCTATCCCCAAGAGAAGAATGCAATAAAATAATGGGAATGAGGGTAAAGTGAAAGTGTTAGTCGCTCAGCCCTGTCTGATTTTTGAGACCCCCTGGACTGTAGCCCACCAGGCTCCTCTGTCCATGGGGATTCTCCAAGCGAGAATATTGGAGTTGGTTGCCATTCCCTTCTCCAGCAGATCTTCCTGACCCAGGGATTGACCCTGGGTCTCACAGGGATTGCACCGAGGTCTCCCACATTGCTGGCAGATTCTTTACCATTTGAGCCTCCAGAGAAGGCCAAAATGAATGTAAACTAGCCTACAAAACTTTTTAAAATGTATAATAACATAGTTATTACAATAAGATGCTAAATGAAAAGGGAGGGTGCCACACAGAAAACAATTCATGTACTGTATCAGTATCATGGCACAACACAATGATAAAGTAAAGCACCTGGAACAAATCAGGTACTTTTCATTTGCTCTATATTTGACCAGATTTATATTGAGAACAGACTGCGGGTCATTTCTTGGTTGATAATGGAAATACTAGTGTGAGGAAAAACACAGCAAAAGATACAGCACCTATCCTTAGACAGTTCTATTATATTTCCCATTCAGGTAGGGGATCAGAGATGAGAACTATAGCTCTGGAGACTACCTGAGAGACAGATGGGCAGACAGCAGAATTCATTTTCACTTCTGAAGAATCTCATGGGCACTTGCTGGGTACATAACATTGAGCTCTGAGGGTGGGGAGGAAAAGTAGATTTCATCACTCCTGTCTCCTGTAATGAAAAGGGAAGCTATTTGTTATTAGGGGAAAGATGTTTGTGAATCACAAGTATGAGAAAGGTCTTATATTCAGAATACATAAGGAATTGGAAAATTGCAAAGGACAAAATGTAGTGAAGGCAGACAGATCCTTCTGTCAGGAATTCAGGTGTGGAAGGATAAACAAGAAAGTGGCAGCTCCTGGGCATTTTAAAGGTGATGGACGTGGCCTGGTCCTGGTCATGGTGGTGATCACTGGAATTTGCCGTGTGTCAGAGCTCAGAAAGCTTCACACCCAAAGACAAGCAGGCCAGGACTTCCCTGGTGGTCCAGTGGTTAAGAATCCGCCTGCCATATAAAATTAATACACAGAAATCCCTTGCATTCCTATCCACTAACAATGAAAAATCAGAAAGAGAAATTAAGGAAACAATCCCATTCTCCATTGCAACAAAAATAATAAAATTCTTAGGACTAAATTTACGTAAAGAAACAAAAGACCTATATACAGAAAAATATAAAAAAAAAACTGGTGAAAGAAATCAAAGATAACACAAATAGATGGAGAAATGTATCATGGTCTTGGAATGAAGAATCTATATAGTGAAAATGAGTCTACTACCCAAAGCAATCTGTAGATTCATCACAATCCCGAACTACCAATGGTATTTTTCACAGAACTACAAGAAATAATTTCACAGTTTGTATGGAAACACCAAAGACCCCGAATTCCCAAAGCAATCTTGAGAGAGAAGAGTGTAATGCAGGAATCAACATTCCTGACTCAGACTATATTACAAAGCCACAGTCATCAAGATGGTATGGTACTGGCACAAAGACAGAAATATAGATCAATGGAACAAAACAGAAAGTTCAAGGATAAATCCCTGCACCTATGAACACCTTGTCTTTGACAAAGGATGCACAAATATGCAATAGCTAAAACACAGTCTGTTCAATGCATGATGCTGGGAAAATTGGTCACCTATGTGTAAAAGAATGAAACTGGAAGACTTTCCAACACCATTCACAAAAAGAAACTCAACATGGATTAAAGACCTAAATGTAAGACCAGAAACTATAAAACTCTTAAGAGGGAAACATAGGCAGAACACTCTGTGACATAAATCACAGCAAAATCCTCTAGGATCTACGTCCCAGAGTAATGGAAATAAAAACAAAAATAAACAAATGGGACCTAATTATACTTAAAAGCTTTTGAACAGCGAAGGATTCTATAAGCAAGGTGAAAAGACAGCCCTCAGAACAGGAGAAAATAATAGCAAATGAAACAACTGACAATGAATGAATCTCCAAAATGTAAAAGAAGCTCATGCAGCTCAATATCAAAAAAAATGATCAACCCAATAAAAAGTGAGCAAGTGACCTAAACAGACATTTCTCCAAAGATATACAGATGCCTAATAAACACATGAAAAGATGTTTAGTATCACAGATTATTAGAAAAATGCAAATCAAGACTACAATGAGGTATCATCTCACACAGGTCAGAATGGCCATCATCAAAATGTCTACAAACAATAAATGCTGGAGAGGGTGGGGAGCAAAGGGAACATTATTCCACGGTTGGTGGGAATGCAAACTGGTATTGCTACTATGGAGAAGAGTGTGCAGATTCCTTAAAAAACTGGAAACGGAACTGCCATACGACCCACTGCAGGGCATACACCCCAAGGAAACCAGATTTGAAAGAGACATATGTACCCCAATGTTTACTGCAGCACTATTTACAATAGTTAGGACATTGAAGCACCCTAGATGTCTATGGGCAGATGAATGGATAAGGAAGTGGTGGTAAATATACACAATGGAATATTACCCTGCTATTGAAAAGGAACACACCTGAATCAGTTCTAATGAGGTGGATGAACCTGGAGCCTGTTATACAGACAGAAGTAAGTCAGAAAGAGAAAGACAAATACTTATATTAATGCATCTATATGCAATTTAGAAAGGCGGTAGCAACGATTCTACAGGCAGGGTAGCAAAGAAGACAGAGACCTATACCACAGACTTTTCAACTCAGTGGGGGAAGGGCAGGGTGGGATGATTTGAGTGAATAGCATTGAAACATACACATTACCATATGTAAAATAGATGACCAGAACAAGTTCAATGCATGAAGCAGGGTATGGGGAGGGAGGTGGGACCCCCAGTTCTGGAATGAGGGGACATATAAATAACTGTGGCCGATTCATGTTGATATATGGCAAAACCCATCAGAATTTTGTAAAGAATTATTCTCCAATTAAAATAAATTAATGATTAAAAAAAAAGGAATCCACCTGCCAATGAAACAGGCAGGCGTTCAGTCCCTGGTCCAGGCAGTTTCCACGTGCCACAGAGCAGCTAAGACTGTGTGTCACAACTCCTGAACCTGCCTTCTCCAACTACTGGAGCCACGAGCCTAGAGCTCATGCTCCGCAACAAGAGCAGTCTCTGCAATGAGAAGCCCGTGCACCACCCCTGGAGAGTAGTGCTCCTTCTCCACAGCTAGAGAAAGCCCTCGTGCAGCAACAAAGACTCAGTGCAGCCACAATAAAGAAAGAAGTAAGAAAGAAAACCAGGCCGATCTTACTGTATGTTCATTTGAAAAATCCGGTGGTAGATACTGAAGTAGGTGCATCTCTATAATCTTTGAATAATCATATCTTGGGTGAAGCTAACAAAACTTACATCACAGGCTATATTAAAACTTTAGAGCAGCTTCCCAGGCACTTCTTGTTTCTAGAAATTACTTTCCTCAGAGAACTTACTTTGGAACTTTAGTAATGGGAACTGCAGCCTCCAGCACATTCAAGGGCAGGGAACAAAACACATTAGGAAGACACGGTTCAAATCCTGTGAGTTGCCTGTGACCACAGGCTAGGATGAACACACATCCCAGAAAGAGTCTCTTCACATTTCAGTAACTGATCCTGTATTTCAACCACTTAGTTCAGTTCTTCAGGACCACTGCTCTCCCCTTAAACAAACACTTGGTGTGAAACATTTGGAAAATGACCTCAACCCAATTCACTCCCAACCACTTTTCACATGTCACAAGGAGTCTCTCACAATGATATTTCTTCACCTAGAAAGCCAATTCTCAGATAAAGAAAAGAATTCACACACACCTTGTGAAGAAATAGTGAGATTTTAGAAACTGACTCACAAGTAACCCATGGATCAACATTCTTTTCTCTCTTCTCCCTCCATCCACTCTGAAAAATGAATATTTGGCCATGCTATCTGCTTTGCCCACCAAGTTTCTCATACCACACACGTGGTGTTAATAGTGAGTCTTCACACAAAGGCATTAATACCAGTTAGACCTATTGAAGTCAGCTACCTGGGGGCAGGGAGGTGGCTGGGGCAATAAGTTCATCATCTCATTTCCTTCACCACCCCACCCCATTTCATTCCCTGCTGTCACTGGGCCCAAATGAAAAAAGATATCATACCAAATCTCTCCTTAAATCACCACTGCCTCAACATTCCTTCGTTATCTTACATGGCTTCTGAGGGCAGGGAACAGATTTTACCTGAGATGAGTAAAGCTAGAGAGACAGCCCATTGGCCAGAGATTCTGTTTGGGACATGATGTCTCAGTGTACTGCTTCCCCACTGTGATGAAGAAAGTAAAAGTCATCTTGGCTTGGCTCTGGTGCCCCATTTTTCAGATGATAGCCACTAGATGGCGGGCGAGTAAGGTACTTGGATACTTGATCCATAGACTTTCAGTTCAGTTCAGTTCAGTTGCTCAGTCATGTCCAACTCTTTGTGACCCCATGGACTGCAGCATGCCAGGCCTCCCTGTGCATCACCACCTCCCGGAGCTTACTCAAACTCATGTCTATTGAGTTGGTGATACCATCCAACCATCTCATCCTCTGTTGTCCCCTTCTCCTCCCACCTTGAATCTTTCCCAGCATCAGGGTCTTTTCCAATGAGTCAGTTCTTCACATCAGGTGTTCAAAATATTGGAGTTTCAGCTTCAGCATCAGTCAATCTAATGAATATTCAGGACTGATTTCCTTTAGGATGGACTGGTTGGATCTCATTGCTGTCCAAGGGACTCTCAAGAGTCTTCTCCAACACCACAATTCAAAAGCATCAATTCTTTGGCACTAAGCTTTTTTTATAGTGCAACTCTCACATCCATACATGACTACTGGAAAAACCATAGCTTTGATTTGACAGGCCTTTGTTGGCAACGTAATGTCTCTGCTTTTTAATATGCGGTCTAGGTTGGTCATAACTTTTCTCCAAGTAGACTTTAAGGGAATAATATTACCTGGCATAATGGGGAAGCGGAGGGGTGGGGGGGAGTGCAGTTTCTTCATCCAATCAGTTGAAAAAGCTTAAGAGCAGGGACTGAGGCTTCCTGAGGATGAAACAATTTAGCCTCAAGACTACAGCCTGAGAAACCCTGCATGAGACTCGACATTGCTGGCCTGCTCTGCAGATTTGGGTCTCTAGAGTGCGACCTGGATTTCCAGCCAGCCGACCTGCCCAAAGGACATCAGAACTGTCAGAACCCACAAGCCCATGATCCAATTCCCTAAAATAAGTCTCTCTCTATTGGCTGTGTTACTCTGGAGAAGCCTAATATACCCCCAGTATGTCACATCTTTCTCTGTCCAATCCAAAAACATTGGCTGAGACACAGTATTATTCCACACCAGATGCTGTGCATTAAAGAAGCTGACAGATAGAGGACACGGCCATTTATTTAGTGCCTTCCACCTGCCAGGTCATGGGTGCTAGGTGTTTTACATCTGTGATCCCCAGCAGTTCTCCCAAGAAACCGCACCAACAAGTGGACCTATATCCATTTTAAAGATAAGGAATTTGAGGCTGAAGGAGACTGCCTGGGCTGGTAGGGCCTGCACTGGAACCCAGCTTGAGTGTAAACTGTGAACATTGGTATGGGGGGACACGACATGGGGAGAGGAGTTTGGGCACAGGTCCCAGAGTGTTTCCATGCCATGGGGGAGCATGGAAACGTCACACCCTTATTTTCAGTCCTGGGCTAGTAGGAGCCTCAATCCATCTGAGGACAACATTACCAGGAACAGAATGATGAACGCAACAGAAAATGAAGTCTGTGAGTGGTTTCCAGGTGGGAGATGTGTAACAGAAAAGCCAGCCTCCTTGTGAGGGTTCGTCTAGCTGTGAGGGAAAAGCTCAAGGACTGTGGCTGAGAAGAAAGGAGCCTCTAGGGCTGGACACAGATGTTTAACGTGACCTTGAAGCTCAGTAGTCATTACACCAGGGAATATGCCAGCACATCTCTACTAACCTCATTCCATACTCACAAATGCAACCTGCTCAGTTCATGTCATTATTCAGAATAATTCCCCAATTTTCAGGTGAGGCTGCAATGGCACAGTGAGCCAATTTAATTTCTCAAGATGTGATGATAACAAGTGGGAGAACTGGGTGCAAGGAAGTTGTCTAGAATCAGAGCTAGTGTCCGTACCCACACACTGTATTGTTTCCTCATAAAAGGGAAAAAAGGAAGAAAAAAAGGAGAAAATGAAAGAAAAAGAATAAAAGGAGACCCATGATGCTTACTGTATTGCAGCATCCACCTTGGACTGTGAGTAAAGAGAAAACTGCTCAAAGAACCTAATCAGAAAGGTAACTGACAACACACAACATGAAATCAGGCGAATGGATGGGCTCAAGCACAGTGTCCATGTACAAGGAGAGCAGTGGGCACACAGAGGAGGGCACAGCAAAGGTACGGAATAGAAGAAGCTATGGAAGCAAGAGGAAGAGAGGAGAGCAGGGTGACAGGGCTCCTGTGACCTTGCCCAGGACACTGATCAGCAGGTTCAAAGCGTCCATCCTGCTAATGGCAGAATGAGTGGAAGTTACACCTCTCACCGGTGAAATAAAGTAGCCTGGCTGTCCGAGCTGTATTCATCCAACAAGTATCCCCCCAGCGCCCACCTGGTCATCAATGCCCTCAGAACAGTGCCGAAAGCAGCCATAGCCTAGGACAGAACTCAGTCTCAGGAGGTAATGGATTGTCCAAGATATAGAATAAATCAGAAGCCAAGTGAGAAGGGACGGACACTAGACACTACTGTATGAGTGGGGATAGAAGACAGGATGCCCATCACCCACTCAAAGGAACAGAAATGTGAGCCTAGAATTTTCAGGGTTCACTCACTGGCAATTCAGTTGAGAAACAGCTGCTTGATGGGGATGCACTAGGAAGGGGAAAGGCGAGTGTTACTCTGATACAATAAGGTTCTGGACAAGGTGGGAATAAAAGACAGACACAGCCCTGGGCCTATGAAAATTGAGCCAAGAGGTTTGCTCTAGCCACTTTTTTCGTGTATTGTGTTTGCAGCGAACAAATTGACAACGTATCAGCAGCTGCACTGCTCTGTGTACCTCACCTTATCATCACTTATAAGATGGTGAACGTGTTCTGAGCACCTGTGGGGCACCAGACTCCCAGACCGGTGCTTTCCAGACTTTGTGGGCACAAGAACATTTCAGGCAGCGAGAGGGTCTTCAAGGAGCTCACCGTGGGGTGGGCAGGGAGCCAGACTGAAGACAATGGTGACACAAGTGTGACGAGAGCCTTGGCCTCAGGAGCCAGCGGAGGCTGGGATCAGAGGGTCAGGAATGGGCTTCGCCTGGGGGTGGGATAACATAGAATATTATTGTCCCCATTTGCAGACATGGGAAGCGAGGATCAGAGAGGGTGAGCATCTTACTCAAGGTCACACTGCTTGGTAGTGGTCCTGACCATTTTTCATCTGTGTGGGTTGAAATGTGAAGGTTTCTGCACTGTTCATAATACCACTCTCTCAATGTTGTCACCTATTTTAGCTCACAATCACCACGTTACACATTCCCTTGGCTCTAGGTCCTCCTTTATTAGATAAATGATCTGCTGAACAAAGTGTAGATTTCCTGTTGGCACATACAGTCTGTCCACTTTATAAACAATATTTCTGTGCAGGGCATGTTGGCTCTACCGAAACTGATCGTTTACACTGAGTTTGTACTGCATCCACATGCAGGGTAAAGAAAATGGATCACTGGGATCTGTAGTTTTACTTACCTATTTCACACAATCTCAAGCATAATTTTAAATGTAGCCAATAATCACTTAAAAAGACTAGAAACACTTCTTTCCTAAAGTGACCACTCATGAAATAGTTCATTCAATGTCAGTACATTCTAGGTAGGAGTCTAAACCCCTTCATAGGGAGTTATGGAAATTCATCTCCTTAAGATATGGAAATACTTTTTTTTTATAAATACATTTTTACGGTTGCTGGTTCCCTGAGAGACTTAAGCAAGCAATGCCACTTCACTTTTCTGTTTCTGACAAAACAAACAAGCAAAGCAACCCTAACACACAGGTGCATAGACGTATGTAATACACCCAATAGAGGTGTGTCAAATATAAGGCAATGGTATTGGAAATACAAGGGCTTCCCTGGTGGCTCAGCGGTAAAGAATCCACCTGCTAATGCAAGAGACTGGGGTTTGATCCCTGGGTCATGAAGATCCCCTGACAAAGGAAATGGAAACCCACTCCAGTATTCTGGCCTGGGGAATCCCATGGACAGAGAAGCCTGGTGGGTACAGTCCGTGGGATCACAAAAGAATGCGACACGACTTAGGGACTAATCAACAACAATCGAAATACAAATGGAAACCCCTAACTAATCATATATCCAAATTTCTGAGCACAGCAGAGGTCTACTGCCCAGGATCAGCTGTAGCCCAGGAAATCAGACAACCAAAGATGCTTTTGTTTTTAAATTACTCTACACTGCTACTGGTCGATTCAGGAGATAAAAGTTTTCAAAAGCATTGCACACCAAGGCAGGACTCAAGGAGCCTATTACAAGTATGTACTTATTCCTATGTCACGTCAAGGTCTAACTCACACGCTCTTGAGAAAGAACACCTGTGATGATTTCTATATGGGAAATGCATTTCCCCTGAAAATACTTCATTATTTTGTCTCATTTTGTGACGTGGGACAGGAGGTGTGGAGGAAGCTGTTGCCAAGGAAAGAGCCTACTTCTGAACCTGGTGAACACCGATTTGAGCCCAGTTATCCTGGTCAGCGACTGATGTCCATAGGATGTTTCGATATCAGTTTAAAATGGCGATCCACAGGGAGAGAAAGAGAAATAAGTCACATACAGACTGTCCATACTGTTCATGGGGTTCTCAAGTACCTCAAGGCTATATATTGTCACCCTGCTTGTGTAACTTATATGCAGAGTACATCATGGGAAATGCTGGGTCGCATGAACCACAAGCTGGAATCAAGATTGCTGGGAGAAATATCAATAACCTCAGATATGAAGATGACACCACCCTTGTGACAGAAAGCGAAGAAGAACTAAAGAGCCCCTTGATGAACTTGAAAGAGGAGAGTGAAAAATACACCACCCTTATGGCAGAAAGTGAAGAAGAACTAAAGAGCCTCTTGATGAAAGTAAAAGAAGAGAGTGAAAAAGTTGGCTTAAAACTCAACATTCAGAAAACTACGATCATGGCATCCGGTCCCATCACTTCATGGCAAATAGATGGGGAGACAATGGAAACAGTGAGAGACTTTATTTTTTGGACTTGAAAATCACTGCAGATGTTGACTGCAGCCATGACATTAAAAGACGCTTTCTCCTTGGAAGAAAAGCTATGACTAAATTAGACTGCATATTAAAAAGCAGAGACATTACTTTGCCAACAATGGTCCATCTAGTCAAGGCTATGTTTTTTTCCAGTAGTCATGTATGGATGTGAGAGTTGGACTATAAAGAAAACTGAGTGCCCAAGAATTGATGCTTTTGAGCTGTGGTGTTGGAAAAGACTCTTGAGAGTCCCTTGGACTGCAGGGAGATCCAGCCAGTCCATTCTAGAGCAAATCAGTCCCGAATATTCATTGGAAGAACTGATGCTGAAACTGAAACTGCAATACTTTGGGCCACCTGATGAGAAGAACCAGCTCATTGGAAAAGACCCTGACGCTGGGAAAGATTGAAGGCAGGAGGAGAAGGGGACAACAGAGGATGAGATGGTTGGATGGAGTCACCGACGGGATGGACATGAGTTTGAGTAGGATCCTCGAGTTGATAATGGACAGGGAAGCCTGGGGTGCTGCCGTCCATGGGGTCGCCAAGAGTCGGATACGACTGAGCAACTGAACTCAACTGAAAACTGTCCAACCGCCATCTGCTACTGAAGTGGTGGGGCATCTGGGGAAAATAACTGTTCTGAGAAAACATGTATCCCACTTGGCTAAAGAGGATTCTGGTCCTGTGACACTAAGGCACACCTGGTTGGTGCTAGAGAGATAGATGTCTTCCTCTGCGTGTCTGTCCCTCTCTCTACCCCTCACTGTCACACATTCCTCGTCAGGATCAGGTTCTCAACAGCAGGACGCCAATGCAGTGCCTCCCATCCTCCGCCCGTGCAAGAAGCCGGGAGTGGGCGGCGGTCGGCCTCCCATCCTTAGTGTGTGTGGAATAGAAGGGTAAAGACCACCGAGAAGGAAATGGCATCCCACTCCAGTACTCTTGCCTGGAAAATCCCATGGATGGAGGAGCCTGGTGGGCTGCAGTCCATGGGGTCGCGAACAGTCCGGCACGACTGAGCGAATTCACTTTCACTTTTCACTTTCCTGGATTGGAGAAGGAAATGGCAACCCACTCCAGTGTTCTTGCCTGGAGAATCCTGGGGATGGGAGAGCCTGGTGGGCTGCCGTTTATGGGGTCGCACAGAGTCAGACACGACTGAAGCGACTTAGCAGCAGCAGCAGACCACCGAGAGGAGTCCTCCAGCGTCCTACAGAGCCTACCCGCCCTTCAGGGGTGAGGAGTTGGCGGGCCTGGTTTTGACGTCACAAAGATGGGACATTTACTCCTCCCTTCCTTATAGAAGGACCTTCCTGCGTATTCCCTGGGTTGTAGTGGATTCAGAGGGAGCCTGGAATGGCCTGAAGACAAGTAGGTTCCTCCACAGGGACAATGGCAGTAGGGCGGGGGAGATTCGGAGAAGAGGAGTTAGTGCCGGGTCCTCTCGACCGCGTGCCCGGAGGTCCTCTCCCAGCAGCTTGGAGGCTAGGAGGGACCATCCTTGCCAGAGTCGCAGGAAGTTTCCTTCCGCACAGATGACAGCTGGTGATGGTCGGCTCTTGGGATCGGAAGGCGGGGGCTTCTCCCTGATGCCTGGTAATTTGTGTTGTCGCCTGTCCACGTGAGGAGCAGCTCCTGTTACTTGCATGTTTTTCTACCAATTGTTACTAGTAACACACTAGGAAAGAGTAAAAGCAAACTATTAGAGACACTGGCTGTATTTCTACCGATTGCAATTGGGAGAGCACCACAGCCCTGAAGATCAGACTGCCAGCAAGGTGGTTTTGCACTGTACTTCATTCCACAGAGAGTAGTAGAGAAGTGACAGTGGGGACCTTTGCAGGGGGGAAAACATTTAGGGGGAAATCCCGTCGACAGAAGAGGAAATGATTATCTTTGTGACTAGCTAGTTTCAGGAGAACTGACTTTTAATCACCGTTCCTAGTTATGAGACAGAAAACAAAGAGTTGGATGGTCTGTGTCTGCCCTTTAATGACAAGGAGGAAGGTCTGTACTTGACCTTGTGGTAGGTAAACCCAGGAGTCACTGGGTACTTTGGATGAGTCTTACCGAAGTCCGACGGGGAAGGGTGGTGTTTGCATTAAGTCATTTTGGGGACATGAAAGTCTGCAGAGATTTCTTTACTGTGGCTTTTCTTAACAGCTCAGGTGAAGTTGAACTTTGTCAGCATGGTAAATATGAGCATCTTTCATGCCGGTCCCAGTAGATAAGTATAAAGGCAGAGAGGTTCGAACACCCCTCACCTTTTAAAATTGGATTATGATTGCTTTAAATGTTGTGCTAATTTTTGCTGTAGGACAAGGGTGAATCAGCTATAAGTGTATACATATATCCCCTCCCTCTTGAACTTCTCTTCCACCCCCGAACCCCACCCCTCTAGGTCATTACAGAGCACCAAACTAAGCTTCCTGTGCTATACAGAAGCTTGCCACTAGCTATCTATTTTACACATGGTAATCTGTATATTTCAGTGCTATACTCTCAATTCAATCCATCCTCTCCTTGCCTGCTGTGTCCATAATTCTCTTGTCCATGTCTGAGACTCTAATCTTGCCCTGCAAATAGGTTCATCAGTGCCGTTTTTCTAAATTTCACATATGTGTGTTGATGTAGGATATTTGTTTTTCTCTTTCTGATTTATTTCACGCTGTATAACAGGCTCTAGCTTCATCCAATTCACTAGAAATGACTCAAATTCGTCCCCTTTTATAACTGATGAACATTCCATTGTATACATACATGTACCACAACATCTTTCTCCATTCATTGACAGACATCTATGTTTCTTCCATGTCATGGATATTGTAGATACTGGTTCAAGGAACTTTTGGGTACATGTGTCTTTCTGAATTATAGTTTTCTCAGGGCGTATGTCCAAGAGTGTGATTTCTGGGTCATATGGTAGTTTTATGGGCTTCCGTGGTAGCTCTGCTGATAGAGAATCCATGTGCAATGTGGGAGAACCCAGTTCAAATCCTGGGTCGGGAAGACCCCCTGGAGAAGGGATAGGCTAGCCACTCCAGTATTTATGGGCTTCCCTGGTGGCTCAGACAATAATGGATCCGCCTGCACTGCGGGAGAGTGGCTTCGGTCCCTGGGTTGGGAAGATCCCCTGGAGG
The DNA here is from genome assembly GCF_055505025.1 of Bos grunniens. Taxonomy (NCBI): domain Eukaryota; kingdom Metazoa; phylum Chordata; class Mammalia; order Artiodactyla; family Bovidae; genus Bos; species Bos grunniens. The sequence goes on along the minus strand of NC_141194.1, from coordinate 52,579,771 downwards.
AGGGCATGACAACCCACCTCGGTATTCTTGTCTGGGGAATCCCCATGGGCAGAGTAGCCTGGTGGGCTACAGTCCATGGGGTTGCAAAGAGACGGACACAGCTGAGCAACTAAGCACAGCACAGCACGTGGTAGTTTTATTCCCAGTTTTAAAGGAAACCTCCATACTGTTCTCCATAGTGGCTGTATCAGCTTTCATTCTCACAAACAGTATAGGAGGATTCCCTTTTCTCCACATCCACTCCAACATTTATTGTGCGTAGCTTTCCAATGATGACCATTCTGACCACTGTGACTAGATACCTAATTGTGGCTCTGATTTGCATTTTTCTGACAATGACTGAGGTTGAGCATCTTTTCATATCTTTGTTGACAGGTTCCATTTTTACTCTGGAAATAATCGACACTTGAACATCACTGTATAGTTCTCAAAAGGTTTTTTTTTTTTTTTTTTGGTAATCTAAATGAAGGCAGCAAAAAGGAGTCATTATCGCAAAATAGGATCATCATCCTCTTCAATTCAGGAAACTAAGTCACGCAGACTGTAAGTAACTTGCCCACAGTCACAGAAGGAATAAGTCATGGGACCTTGATTTAAATCTAGGTATCTGTGGCTTCATCACCTCCCAGCTCGGCACCACAGGGTGATGGTTTCCGGATCCACACTTCAGGCTCAGCACTCTCTTCCTGACTACAGACTCCCCTAGTCAACTGATAGGGCTGCAGGGAGACTGCACTCAACAAGTGCTGGGCAACTTCTGGGACACCACAGATGCCTTCACAGGGAAGAGAAGTGAAAGACACACTGGGTCCCACAGGCCTCTACCCACCCCCTGGACGGAGTGAGGAGCTACAGGAGGTTCTAAAGGGGGCTGTTTCTCTGAGAGACAGGCTGATGGACTGCCGTTCTGCATGCATGTGACAAGAAACACTTGTTCCTTTGAGTTTATTTCTCTTTACGGTTGACAATACATACCACATGGTGAAAATACACAAAGCAGATATGTAAAACCAAGCGGATATATGGATAAGCAGATACATTCCCATTATACCGACAGAATACCTGACAGTAAGACAGCACTTCTTTGTAAAAGGAGAACATTCTCCTAGACTAAAGCAATGAAACAGGAAATTAGTCTTTTTCTTAATTCTTAGCTTCATTCCCCCATCACAGATGAGGCATCATGGGCACAGAGAAGTTAGGTCAGCTCCCCCAAGTCACTGTGATAGTACGTGTTTGATTCCCCCAGGCAAGGAATATTCAACATGTCCAAACTGCACCCATCCCCCCCAACCCCCGCTCCCCACACAGCTGCACCTCCTTTACTGTCCCCTGACTCAGTGCAAGGCAGCCTTGTCCCCAGCTGCTTAGGCCAGAGATGCTTAAAGCCATCCTTGCCTGCTACCACTCTCTCACCACACTCTCAATCATCAACCCTCACCTCTCGGCCTCCTAAGTCTAAGTAAGATATTGTTCCTTCTCTCCATCAGCACAGTGAGTTCCTTAGGCCAGGTCACCCTCGTCTCTCTCCTTGACAAGCACCAGCAATCCTGATGCTTTCCAACACATGGTCTGTCCTGCTGCCTGAGGAAGGGAAGCTTTCTTCAGTGCAATCTGGACATGACACCCCTGCTCAAAACTCTGCACAGGCTGCCTGCTGCTCTTAGGATACTGTCCAGCCTCCTGGACTAGGCACAGCAGGTCTTGTCTTCCCCCAAATGCCCGATCTTCACCAGACACCCTCCTTCTGCTCCACGCCCCACTTGATATTCCAGCCACCCAGACCTCTCTCTGTTCATCAGATGCCCGGTGTGCTCACACTCCTACTCCCTAGCCACCCCCTCCGCCCCCTCTCTCCCCCTCCCCACCCACCGATTTCACAATCTCACTTCTGCCTTTGCCTCCATCTTACATGCCCTTCCTCCCTCTTCATCTGCCTGATTCCTTCTTAGGTTCAGCTGCCAGGCTGTGTAGATCAGTTTCCGTTTTTCCTGGGGAGTACCTGGGAGAAAAGTCACAGTTAACAGTTTTGATATTTTTACCAAATGGAAGGTGGTGGAGATTTCACTATGAATCTCCACTGCACGATGAGTGCTGAGAAACGCAATCTGATGGCAGAGTTTGTCTGCGAAAGGCTTCCTTGCTAAGAATAGGATACAGACAGAAAAGCTCTCTTCTTGCTGTATATGGGCCCATTGTTGTCTTTGAATATGGCCTTTTGAATTTGGTCACAGTATTGGAAGCATAAAGGTATCCAGGGTGACAACCTGCTTCACAGTGAGGAGGGATAAGCCGAAGCATGGGAATTTCAAAATGTCACTTTATGGTGTCTGTGACCCAGTACACGGAACAGGACTTGAGCTGCCCTACCCATGCACTGTATGTTGATGAGATTTTCACTATTTTTCACTCTATTGTTTTGAGTTCCTGTTAGGACAAGATGAAGTATATTGACACGTCCTCCCTATGCAGGGGTTTGATTTACTAATCCCTGTGGTCATCAGGGAGGCAAGGATGAGCTGCCAGCTCAGTATGGGGACCCTCCTAGGGAATGTCACAGCACCTTCTTGCAACTCCTCAGGTGTCTCCACCAGGTGCCATCAACCCATGGAAGAAACTGCCAGTTCCTGTGATGGCCAGTGGAGGGAGCGACCCCACTGCTGCTTCTACTTGCTACAGATTCAACTGTGATGACTGACTTCCTTCACTACAACTCCTCTGAGCAGAACACACCTAAATATGAAATGAAGTATGTGCCTGTGGTATGTAAAGCCAATTAAATGGTTGGACATGGCACCAGTTCCACCACCCCACCCCAAGCCCCACCCCAGCCAGAGGATGGAGTAGACTCTCAGGGGCTCTGGCTAGCCTCCCTCCCCACTGATGTGTCCATAACGGGGAGGGGGGCGGACAGTGTAAATGACTCACCTTGAGCCTGCTTATGGAGCTTGTGGGAGCCAGGTATGTGTGGTTTTATTCCCCTCAGACCCAGAGGGGTATGGATGAACCCCAGCCTTCTCACAGACAAGTAAGCAAGCTGAAAGAGCTTAGGTGGCTGATGCAGTAAAAGCTGGATCTGGGAGTCATGCCCTAGTTTCTCTTGAGTGCAAAGCCACTCTTCTCTGCAGTCACAACAAAACCCATGGCTTGTGTTTCAGTTACTGAGATGCAGATGTTGTTCCATGAGAGGAGAGCCATCATTGTCCCAATCTCCTGTCCGCTTGTGAAACGCAGGTACCCATAGGGCAAAGCCACCCTGAAAGGTTCTAAGCCCCTTTGTGTGCGCCTTAGGAGGAGCTGCCTTGCAGCCAAGAAACTGGAGTCCACTGGTAGGAAAGGGTTGCTCCAGAGGCAACACCAAGCAGGACTTTAACTTCCCTGGCGGGGAGGCACTCTGCCATATCAGAGAGGCTTTGCAACCAGCCCCCACCCCAGTTATGTCTCCACCAGTCTCACTCTATTTATCAGGTATAAGGAATCGGGAGGCACGCCAAAGTACAGGAAGGGTTTTTAGTGGCTGCAAGACAGCGCTGGAGATGACCCAGCTGCCATGGTGCTCTGGAGACAACTGGGAATGAAAGTCTGTCTGGCTCCACCTGTGTCCAGGTCTGTGCTCTTCTGCTCATGTGTGTGTAAACTGTGGAAGGTCAAAGTGCCACCTCAAGAAATCTCCCCATCCCCCCGAGAATGTGTCCTAACTAGGGACCCACACCACATCCCACCCCTGGACATATGGCAGGGGTCAGATGCTCTCTTCTGTGTTCCCAGAGTTCTATAACTTAAATCCTGCCATCGCTTTTCTCACACAGCACGTGGCAGTCATCTGCTTGCAGGGGACAGTTCCGATCATCCCTAACCAATCCAGCCACAGTTGGAGGAGACATAGCATCTGGTCCCTGCTTAGAACTACTTCCTCAATGAATGAAGGACCGGGACTCAAGGTAAATTCTCAGTCAATAAAGCGTAGCTCTTCGTGGACCAGTTACTTTTGTGTTAATAATGACACAGGAGAATGGAGTAAGCAGGACATCTGTGGAATCAGATTCTCTTCCCTTTGGGGGTGGGGATTGGAGTGCATGTTTCCTATGACCCCTAATTCTGGATACTCCTGACCAAAGAGGCTGCAAGGTTCATTACACACATGTGGGTCACACTGTTGCCTCATCAGCCACAGTTGTAGCCTCACAGTGGAACTGGGGTCAAGATCCTGAGAGCACCATTCAGGTCACTTAACGTTTCCGAAGGACCAAGTGGCAATGTAGGCCCCGCAACTATGTGTCCAGACGATGAACAGTTGAATGACATCAGGCTGCTAGTGGAGTCTCTGACACTGTGCCTGGAGAACAGGCATCTATGGAGCCGGGGACACCAGTACAGGTAGGAAAGGCGTGTCGAGTCCAGGGGAGACCGTCAGCCTCACTCGGAGCTGCCCCTCGTGCATCCTCCTCACTCCTTGCTTGCCCCACCTCAGCTGTCTCTGCTCTTTCCCCCTGTCCTGCCTCTGCCTCCCTCACAGGCCTGGCACAGGCATGTCCATCAGCACCTATGACCCCTGCTTGTCCCTGTTGGTTCGCCAACAGAGCAGACGCTTACCCAGTGCTGCGGTATCTAGTCCCCGCTTTCTGTTCAACTCTCATTCCCTGCTCCCGGCTGCCCTGGCCACCTGGCAGTGTCTGCCCCCCGCATTGATCCCCACTGTTCCCTCTTCTGCCATATCCTGACCCCAGATGTCTGCTGTGCTGACTCCTTTCCCCCTTCAAGTCTTTGTTAAAATATGAGCTCCTTAATGAAGCCCGCACTGGTTGCTCTGTTCAACACTGTGACTTGCAGCTTTCCCCCTTGCTGCCCACAGTACCAGTCCCTTACAGGACTTACATGTATCTGATCACAGCACCACCGTCTTCTAACACACTGTAGAATGTCCTGGATTGTTTTGAGTTAGGGTGCCTCCTACCCCTACCCCTTCCCCTTTGGGGAGAGTAACTCCAGCACAGGGATTTCTGTGGGCTGGCCACTTGTATCCACCACAGAGAGCCAGGAAAAGCCTCGATGAATATGTGCTGCCAGAAGCAATGTGCCTGCCTCCCTGCTACCCCTGTGAGACCCCTGGGGGTCCTGTTCTTCTCGTCCTTGGGGCAGGACCTCGCTCCACGCAGGGAGAGGGCCTCAAGTTGCAGCTGCCTCAGCTTCAGCCACACCTCCAGCCCAGCGGCTCCGTGACCTGGGATTCAGGACTCACCTGGCTTCACTTCAAAGTGTAAACGCCTGTCTTTAAAGGAATGTAGGTATTTTCAATGTTTAGACTTTACTTTGGGCCTCAAGTTTTTTGGCACCCACATTGAGTACGAATTGTTGTGGCTTCTGAAACACAAGTTCACAATTTTTGATGAATTTGGTTGTGCCAGTGGAAACAACATGAAACATACTTGAGTGTGAAGTCAAGTGGGCCTTAGGAAACATTATTGTGAACAAAGCTGGTGGAGTTGACGGAATCCTGGCTCTTTCAAATGCTAAAAGATGACACTGTTAAAGTGCTGCACTCAATATGCCAGCAAATTTGCTAAACTCCGCAGTGGCCACAGGACTGGAAAGGTCAGTTTTCATTCCAATCCTAAAGAAGGGTCATGGCCAAGGAATGTTCAAACGACTGCACAACTGCACCCATTTCAGATGCTAGCCAGGTCATTCTCAAAATCCATCACGTTAGGATTCAATGATATGTGAACAGACAAGTACCAGATGTACAACGTAGATTCCGAAAAGGCAGAGGAACCAGAGATCCAACTGCCAACATCCATTGGATCGTAGAAAATGCAAAGGAATTCCGGGAAACAATTCGTTGACTACGCTTCACGACCTAGATAATCACGATGGTGTGATCACTCACCTAGAGCCAGACATCCTGGAATGTGAAGTCAAGTGGGCCTTAGAAAGCATCACTATGAACAAAGCTAGTGGAGTTGATGGAATTCCAGTTGAGCTATTTCAAATCCTAAAAATGATGCTGTGAAAGTGTTGCTTTCAATATGTAAGCAAATTTGGAAATCTCAGCAGTGGCCACAGGACTGGAAAAGGTCAGTTTTCATTCCAATCCCAAAGAAAGGCAATGCTAAAGAATGCTCAAACTACCACACAATTGCACTCATCTCACACGCTAGTAAAGTAATGCTCAAAATTCTCCAAGCCAGGTTTGAGCAATACATGAACTGCGAACTTCCAGATGTACAAGCTGGTTTTAGAAAAGGCAGAGAAACCAGAGATCAAATTGCCAACATCCACTGCATCATTGAAAAAGTAAGAGAGTTCCAGACAAACATCTATTTCTGCTTTATTGACTATGCCAAAGCCTTTGACTGTGTGGATCACAATAAACTAGAAAATTCTGAAAGAGATGGGAATACCAGACCACCTGACCTGCCTCTTGAGAAACGTGCATGCAGGTCAGGAAGCAACAGTTAGAACTGGACATGGAACAACAGACTGGTTCCAAATAGGAAAAGGAGTACATCAAGGCTGTATATTGTCACCCTGCTTATTTAACTTATATGCAGAGTACATCATGAGAAACAATGGGCTGGAGGAAGCACAAGCTGGAATCAAGATTGCCAGGAGAAATATCAATAACCTCAGATATGCAGATGACACCACCCTTATTGCAGAAGGTGAAGAAGAACTAAAGAGCCTCTTGATGAAAGTGAAAGAGGAGAGTGAAAAATTTGGCTCGAAGCTCAACATTCAGAAAACTAAGATGATGGCATCTGGTCCCATCATCTCATGGGAAATAGATGGGGAATCAGTGGAAACAGTGACAGACTTTATTTTTTTGGGCTCCAAAATCACTGCAGATGGTGACTGCAGCCATGAAAGTAAAAGATGCTTACTCCTTGGAAGGAAAGTTTTGACCAAACTAGACAGCATCTTAAAAAGCAGAGACATTACTTTGTCAACAAAGGTCCATCTAGTCAAGGCTATGGTTTTTCCAGTGGTCATGTATGGATATGAGAGTTGGACTATAAAGAAAGCTGAGTGCCAAAGAATTGGTGCATTTGAGCTGTGGTGTTGAAGAAGACTCTTGAGAGTCCCTTGGACTGCAAGGAGATCCAACCAGTCCATCCTAAAGGAAATCATTCCTGGGTGTTCACTGGAAGGACTGATGTTGAAGCTGAAACTCCAATATTGTGGCTACCTGATGTGAAGAGCCGACTCATTGGAAAAGACCCTGATGCTGGGGAAGATTGAGGGCAGGAGGAAAAGGGACCAACAGAGGATGAGATGGTTGGATGGCATCATTGCCTCAATGGACATGGGTTTGAGCAAACTCTGGGATATAGTGAAGGACAGGAAAGCCTGGCATGCTGCAGTCCACAAGGTTTTAAAGAGTCAGACACGACTGAGCCACTGAACAACAATGTGAAATGTTTCAATCCCTGATAGCTCAGCTGTGAAAGAATCCTCCTGCAATGCAGGAGACCCTGGTCTGAGTCCTGGGTTGGGAAGATCCGCTGGAGAGGGGATGGGCTACTCACTCCAGTATTCTTGGGCTTCCCTTATGGCTCACCTGGTAAAGAATCCGCCTGCAATGCAGGAGACCTGGGTCCGATCCTTGTGTTGGGAAGATTACCCTGGAGAAGGGAAAGGTTATGGAAGGGAAAGGAAGGGACCTCACACTATGGGTCACAAAACCCAAATATCGATGATACACTCGACCAGATATGGACCAAGGAAATAGCAGCTGGCAGACCTCACTGCACTGGACACCCAACACCAAACAATCCACCAAACTGAAACTCTAGAGACTCAATAAATGAGGCAAGACACATGAAATCAGCTGAGATGAAATTCGAATATAGGCCAACATGTATTTTAGCAACTTCATAAGCTGCCATGGAGAAATCCAACTGCACAGAGCACTGGTATGGTGAACGCATACAGCTCTTTCACAGTGTTCCATGCAGCCACCACAAAGAAACCTCAGTCCATGGTACCCCGCATCCTACAAACCGCAAAGTTCACAGCCTAAGGCATAGTAACCCCTCAAGGGTTCAGCACCCTCAATCTCTGGTTCACAGACTTATCTCCAGGTCAGAGATGGCACACTCAGGGTGCAGAGCCAGCGATGGGTCAGATACCTCCCATGCTTTGACAAATACACTTTGTGATGTCACAACCAAGGGTATGGACACCTAGGGTATTCACAGCTCCTGAAATCCCTACGTGGATCAATCCTAGTTGTGGACTTGAAGCTCTTCTAAGGAACTGGACACAAGGTGTCCAGCCTCCTGCCAAGACCTCCCACCCTCCAAATGGTACCCAGATGCCAGTAAAGGCACATTCACTCCCCTGCCCCACTGAGGCCAGTGTGAACTGGTGAAACACCTTTGCAGGGGTCTGTGGAAGCACCCATCAGAATTTACATTCCATCCTGCCCTCACCCTCAGCAGCATTTGCCTTCATGAAAGAGGGACAAGTGTCAGTCCTATTCTGTGATGCCTCCTTGGCGTTTAGAACAGCGTCAGGCACATGCACATAGTAGGTACTCCACAGATGTGTGTTTAGCCACGGAAGTCTTTGATCCAGCGGTCTCCCTGCTGTGAATGTGCCTTAAGGAAATATTCCCACATGCTCAGAGATGTGTGTACAATGACAGCAAATTTCTAGGGGAAACTCTAGTGCCCATTGATAGTCAGCGACCATTTACTTAAATTTTCATTAATTTCATTCAACTGGTTTTGTCATTTTCAGTGTACAAATCTTACACCTCCTTGGTTAAACTAATTCCTAAGTACTTTTTATATTGTAACTGGAATTTTCTTACTTATTAGAAGTATTCACCACTAGTATGGAAATACAGTTGAGTTTTATATATTGAAGCTGGTGATGATTTCACGGGTGTGTACACAGCTTTTTACATGTCACAGATACCACAATAAAGTGGTTTAAGAAAATAAAAATGAAAGCAAAGTAACGCTATGCCCAAATTAAAAAAAAAATTCAGGGAATATGTTGGTAGAACTGGCTTACAAGAAAAACTAAAGGAAGTTCTTCATGCTACAATAAGTGAATTCAGAGGTTAATCTGAATCCATGTGAAAAAGCAAAGAGCACAGGTAAAGGTAATTATATGAAGAAAAATTCTTTATGGACACATATTTCCCTCCTTTCTTCCTGTATTTAAAAAGCAACTGTCTAAAACAATATCACATAAATTATTGTTGTGAATGTGGTAGTTGCTCAGTCATGTCTGACTCTTGGCAACCCCATGACTGTAGCCTGCCAGGCTCCTCTGTCCATGGGATTCTCCAGGCAAGACTACCAGAGTGGTTAGCCATTCCCTTCTCCAGGGGATCTTCCTGACCAAGGGATTGAACCCGGGTCTCCTATATTGCAGGCCGATTCTTTACTGTCTGAGCCACCAGAGAAGCCCAATTATTGTTGGGCCAAGAACATATGGAATGTAATATATTTGCAGTAGCAGCACAAAGGAGGTGGTTTGTATCAAAGTTGTATTAGGTAAGGAAACAAATCTGGATGGTGTCAAATCCATACAAACACATGCAAAGTATCAGAAATCATGACTAAGAGGGTGAATATAACAGAAGTTATAGATACCTGATATCCTGCCATATATCAGCTTTTCATCACATAATGTTATATATAATGTAATAATAATAAGAATGTATTAATGGGGTTACCCTTTATAGATTTGTTATATATGTGACAATATGAGGAAAAGAGGGAAACCTGAATAGAGCGATATAGGAGTAATGTTCCTGTATCTCATTAGCATTTGTGTAAATTTCAAGCTGATTGTGATGAAGTAAGATGTTTATGGTGGCATACAGCTAAGGCAACAACTTAAAAGTAGTGGAAAATCAGTAAAGGGTTTAAAATGCTACATTAGAAAATATCCATTGGATGGAAAAGAAAGCAGTAAAATGAGAACCATAGAACAAAATGACATGAGACAGAAATATACATTGGCAGATGTAAGTCTGTATCAACATTAAATGTAAATAGATAAAACAATCCAACCAAAAGGCAGACACTGCGAGAACAGTTTAAAAAAATCCATGTGTATGTGGTCTACAGAGGACACAGTTTAGATTCTAAGATACACAAATTACCATGTATGTGTGTGTGTGTGTTCAGTCGCTCAGTCGTGTTTAACTCTCTGGGGCCCCATGGACTGTAAACTGCCAGGAACCCTCTTCATGGAATTTTCTAGGCAAGAATACTGGAGCGGGTTGCTATTTCCTTCTCCAGGGGATCTTCCAGAGCAAGAGATTGAACCTGAGTCTCCTGCATTGGGAGATGTGTTCTTTACCACTAGCGCCACCTGGGAAGCCTTATATGACCCAGCAATTCTACTCCTAGCCAGTTATCCCAAGAGAAATGAAAACATGCTCAGACAGTGAGCTGCACTCAAATATTCCACACGTGTATTCCTAATAGCTAAACGTAGAAACAACCCAGTTATTCAACAACTGGTATACAGATGAAAGAAAAACAAAATAGTATACCTGTACAAAGGAATATGACACAATAATAAAAAAATAAAAGTAACTACTAATGCATGTAAGACCAAGGATGTGTCTCATCTCTGCAAATGAGAGAAACCAGACACAGAAGGCTACATATTGTATGATTTCATGTAAATGGATTTCTGGAAACGGCACAACTGTTGGCACAGAAATGTATCTGTGGTTACCAGGGTACAGGAGTGGAGGAAGGAGTCGGACGGCAAATACCCCAAGGGAGCATTTTTGAACACTGAGACGTTTTCTACGTTTTGATTGTGGTAACATTTACACCACGGTATACATTTGTCAAACATCTACAAATGGTAATACGTTTAAGTGTTGGCTTTTATTGTATATAAATTATACCACAATACTTTTTTTAAAGGAAAAGGAAATTTTAAGTATTTAAATACTGGATATTGTATCCATGTAGACCATGAGCTCAAAAACATAAAAATCTTGTTTGGAATTCTTCCCAGACCTGAACAACTTCCAGAATTCACCATAACAGTTTTGTACTTTATGACAGGAAACTTGGTCTTAACCATGTTTACGATTCCCTCTCCCTCACCTCAAGTCCAAATTCTTGCTGAGTTCTGTCCATTTTACTTTGTAAACATCTAATGCATCTACTTTCTCTAAAACATCTACTTCTGTGTCATTGACTACGCTAAGACCTCTGACTGAGTGAAACACAACAAATAGAGAAAATTCTTAAACAGAGGGCAGTGCCAGACTACTCGACCTGTCTCCTCAGAAACCTGTATGGGGGCCAAGAAGCACCCGTTAGAACCAGAGTTGGAACAAATGACTGCTTCATAGTTGGGGAAGGAGAACAGCAAGGCTGTACATTGTCATGCTGCTTATTTAACTTATATGCAGAGTACATCATGCAAAACGCTGGACTGGATGACTCAAAAGCTGAATGAAGATTGCTGGGAGAAATCTCGACAAGCTCAGATACACAGATGACACCACTCTAATGGCAGAAAGTGAAGAGCGACTAAAGAACCTTTGGATACAGGTGAAAGAGGAGAGTGAAAAAACTGGCTTAAAACTCAACTATTAAAACACTAAGATCATAGCATCTGGTCCTATCACTTCATGGCAAATAGAAGGGGGGTAAGTGGAAGCAGTCCATCCTAAAGGAGATCAGTCCTGGGTGTTCATTGGAAGGGCTCATGTTGAAGCTGAAACTTCAATACTTTGGGCACCTGATGCGAAGAACTGACTCATTTGAAAAGACCCAGATGCTGTGAAAGATTGAAGGAGAGAGGAGAAAGGGAAGACAGAGGATGAGATGGTTGGATGGCATCACCGACTCAATGGACATGAGTTTGGGTGAACTCCGGGAGTTGGTGATGGACAGGGGGGCCTGGCGTGCTTCGGTTCAAGGGGTCACAAAGGGTCGGACGTGGCTGAGCGACTGAACTGAAGTGAATTGAAGTGGAAGCAGTGACAGATTTCGTTTTCTTGGGCTCAAAAATCACTGCAAATGGTGATTGCAGCCATGAAATTAAAAGACGCTTGCTCCTTGGAAGGAACACTATGACAAACCTAGCTTACATGCATTCTCAGGCACTTCAGTAGTGTCGGCTCTTTACGACCCCATGGACAGAGGCCCACCAGGCTCCTCTGTCCAGGGGATTCTCAAGATGAGAATACTGGAGTGGGTTGCCATGCCCTCCTCCAGGGGATCTTCCTGACCCAGGGATTGAACCCATATCTCCTAAGTGTGCTGCATAACAGACAGATTCTTTACCGCTGAGCCCCCAGGGAAGACCATGACAAACCTAGACACCATATTAAAAAGCAGAGCCATCACTTTGCTGACAAAGGTCTGTAGAGTCAAAACTATGGTTTTTCCAGTAGTGATGTACAGATGTGTGAGTTGGATCATTAAGAAGGCTGAGTGCCAAAGAATTGATGCTTTCAAATTGTGGTGCTAGAGATGAGCCTTGAGAATCCCTTGGACAGCAAGGAGAACAAACCCATGAATCCTAAAGGAAATGAACTCTGAATAGTCACCGGAAGGACTGATGCCGAAGCTGCAAAACTTTGGCCACCTGATGCGAATAGCTGACTCATTGGAAAGGACCCTGATGCAAAAAGATTGAAGGCAGGAGGAGAAGGGGGCGACAGAGGGTGAGATGATTAGATAGCATCACCAACCCAATGGACATTAATTTGATCAAACTCAGGGAGATAGTGTAGGACAGAGGAGCCTGGCATGCTGCAGGCCATGGGTAGTAAATAGTTGGACACGACTGAGCGACTGAACAACCACCACCACCTCCACCTTACCTTTGAGCTTCCCTAAGCTTCCAGAGCCCCACTCTCAGCAGAACTAAGAAGCTTTCTGTGTCTGTCAGTGGTAAAGGATGAGACTTAAGTCGTCACACACTCAGTGTCCCCTGCTTAGTTCTGATGGTGGGTCCTTAGAATGCTCATCACTCCCTCCCAGAGCTGAGACCAGGGAGCCTTCTCATGACAGTAATGGAGCACCTACCCAGGTACAGATATGGGATTTGGAGCTGTTTACCCCCTCTCCATGTGCTTTCTCCCTTTACATTCATTTGCACATTTCTTCTTGAGTCACCGAATCCAAGTCTGCTCATCCCCACCTGGTAACTGTAACAAGCTGCACCTGCATCTCTATCAGGGCGGGTGCACGTACCCCCTGCACTCTCTATTTTATTTCTCTCCCTTCAGAATCTCTAGACTCCCAGACACCACCCTCAAAAGGGGCAGTGATGCAGGGGAGGTTGTGACTCTCATCCACAGCCTGGGTCAATGCACGGCTGTGTTATATATAACCTCTTTCACTCTTAGAATGAACCTTATCTTCTAGCTTTCCTCCTGCTTCTTGGCCACCCTGCTCACCGTTTTGCTTGGCTTTTCCCTTAGGTCCATTCCCTGTGTTTCTCCTTTGCACTTCTTTTCTGTTTATGTGTCTGTCTGGTCCACCAGTGTGATATTCCCATCATCCACCACACATCACTGGTCTTGTTACTTCAAGCATTGCAGACGCGTCCTGAGACATGCTAGTAATGAATATGTGTGTACTCAATGAAGGGATATTTTTAATGACTGACAGGAGAAGGATCTCCTCCATGTAGGAGTCAGTATATAGGTGTCATATTTGTAGCATCATACACAAAGCCTTGTGTCTTGTTCCAAAAAGCACTGTAGGAGTGTGACTCTGTCTTGGTGCCCTGGTGCCCTTGCATGTCCCCACTTAGGCTACATAGGCAAGGCTAAACTGCAGGCTGACTTGAATTTTGGCAGAGAACCTCCAGATTGGTCTTGCAGCAAGGGGAGATAAGCAGCCTGATGAAGAGCTGCTATGAGGCCATTTCTCACCTGCCTCCTCATCCAGCTGGAGGTGACACAAAGTTGTTACTCATCCACCTCTGGTTTCAGTTGAACATACGATGGTCTCCCTAGCCCCAGCTGAGACTACAGCTCTGGACTGCAGAGCTGCTCAGTGCCATAGGGCACAACTGCGGGCTCCTTCCTGGCACAGACCCACCACCTGTAGTGCCTTTACTGAGGCCTTCCAATTCAGTGGCAAACCGCGGGACTAGGGACAAGGCAACTGACACCAGGGTCATATTGCTTCTGCACTGTCTGTAAGGTAGAATCTGAATCCATTCGGGTTCATTGTCTCCTTACTGGCCAAGCCCGTAGAAGGTGACAAGCCAAACTAACAACTGCAGTGGTGCCCTGAGGCCCTGTGGCTCCTGTGCTGTGACTTAGGGACTGGCTGCCTGACTATGTGACAGAGTCTGGTGTTGTGTGATGTTGCGTGACTAGAATATTGGCTTATTTTCTTTGTCATCACACACAGCAAGGAGCACAGTTTTCAGTACATATTATGACTTAGGGTAGCCTTGTCAGTCCTCATTAACAAACCAACCTTACAATGGATGCCATGTCTGATACCAGCTATTGAATCTGCTATTGAATCAATATATTTATTTAGACAAAATATGTTTCTCAAGTCCAGTTCATTTTAAAAGTTAACATTATAGCCTACTTGAAATCAAACTCTATCACTTGTGAGAGAATTGTAATTGTAAATGTTTAAATGAAAAATTGGAGTAGAATAAGCCAAATCCATTTGCAACGTAATGCCTACTTCACGTTATCTTGTTTATTCTTCATAACAAATATTTACTGTAAACTTGTAATTCCCACTTTAGAAATGGGGAAACAGATCCACAGGATGTAAATACCTTTCTCACCTTCACTCAGTATGTGTCAGAGCCAGTACTGATACTCTGAGTTATGTCACGTGCTGTGCTTAGTCGCTCAGTCGTGTCTGACTCTTTGTGACCCCAGGGACTGTAGTCCGTCAGGCACTTCTATCCATGGGGATTCTTCAGGCAAGAATACTGGAGTGGGTTGCCGTGGCCTCCTCCAGGGGATCTTCCCAACACAGGGATCGAACCCAGGTCTCCAGCACTGCAGGTGGATTCTTTACCGTCTGAGCCAGCAGGGAAGCCCAGTTATGTCATGTCATAGCCAATAAGGAGACAGAGCAGATAAGACTCAAGTCATTTTGTCTCATGAAGTTCCCCTCATTCCTTTCCCTTTTCTTCTAGCTAGGATCTAATCTTGTCAGACAGCTCCATGACTAGGGGCTTTTTCACATACTTTTTGGTAAGTTGGGATACTCTTATTTAAGTCTCATGGTAGATTTCAATCTCCCATTTTCAAACTTTTTGGACCTGGATTTTCATACCTCTGTAAGGGCACAACAGCTGCTATTTATAATCCCCTGTTATTCACTAAGCAGAGTGAAGTCTGAATAGGTCCTTTGTTGCAGAAATATATTTTTTTGGTGCATGAGGATGCAGATGGGGGCTCAGAGATGTAAGCGTTTTGTTATTATTTTCATAACAAGGATACAAGGGAGGAATGAGACAGCTGGAGGACTTCCCTGTAGCTCAAATGGTAACGAATCTGCAGGAGACCAGGGTTTGATCCCTGGGCTGGGAAGATCCTATGGAGAAGGGAATGGCAATCCACTCCAGTATTCTTGCCTGGAGAATTCCATGGACAGAGAAGCCTGGTGGGCTACAGTTCATGGGGTCGCAAAGAGTCGGACATGACTCACTGATTCACACACACACACACACACACACAGCCAACTGGAGGGCTTCTGAGATCTGGTGACTATCAAGCCAATGGAGGACGTCATGGAGAAGAAAAGATGTTTGTGGCTGTTCTCTCCCTGAACCCAAAATAACTTGGAAGGGAAGTCAGAAATGTGTGAAAGATATGCTGTGCCATTTGCCATGGAATTTGACAGCAGTTCTTTTCCTGTCTCCCTACAACCTTTAACAATGGCTTTGGCATTCCATTTCTCTATAGGACAATACAAATACATTAAGTTTTTAAAAATGTTTCCCTGTCAATGATTTCATCAGGGACACCGTATGAGATTTGGGTGGCATATTTTGTAAACCCATTTATTCAAGAGAAGACCAAAGGCTTTTATGAATTTTTTATGTGTGGGTATATATATGTATGTATATGCATTAACATGTAGATTACACCTAAAGAATATGTTATGACCCAATTTTTTTTAACCCTAGAAGTGCAAGGGTGGTTTACATGTATAAGGTTACCAACGCAATTCACATTAGTAGAAAAATGGAGGGAAAACAATTCTATGATCATCACAATTGATGCAATATAAGTGTTTGATAAAAATTAATCGATATTCAAGACAGCAAACTAGGAATAGAATGGAACTTACTCTGATAAAGTATATCTACAAAAAAGCAACGTAAACAGGTTGAAATGGAGAAGATTTTTCATTTCCTATTGGGAAAAATGCCGATTATCCCCTGCTTTAGTCAAGACTATTCTGGCCAGGTTTGTTCAATGCTGCAAAATGAGAACAGGTTTAAGGTTTAAGCCAGTAGAAACTGTTGATATTCAAATATAATAGTATATTTTGAAAAGCAAAAATAATCTAGATCTAAATTTGTGGAATTAATATGCATATTTAGAGGAATTGTTGGACAGAAAATCTATATATGACATTCTATCTCTACATACATCCTCAACTAGACAATAAAAATCAAAAACCATGAATTTTCAATAATATTAAATACCCATGGATAAATTTAACAAAAAATGTGCAAGTAGAAAATGAAACTTTATTGACCGAACTTTAATAGTCAAATACAGAAAATAAGAGCCGCATAGATGGTTTCAGTTTATCTTCTTTCAAGCAAATGGCTGCCCTTCACCTATAATATAAACATTAAAAAAGTTACTTAGCAGAACTTTATTTCGATGACAGGAGAGGTATACAAAGTTCACTGCAGTTGTAGTTTTATAAAATGGACTAAAACAGGAACACTAAGGGCGACCTTCGGCTTACCTTCATTTAATCCTCTCTAGAGATTTTATAGACTTTTCAGGCAGGTTACTAGTATTTTTAAAAACACGCTACTCTTCCTAGTTATACAAGAAAAGAAGGACACTGAGTTCAGAACAAATGAAATCAACGGAACCTATCAGAAGGTAGTTTTCAGTAGAAGGCAAAACTGTGCGCACATTCAGTAAAATATCTAACAACAAACAGCACCCTAAGGAGAACAAAATACACAAAAACTGAAACAAAAAATCCCAAAAAAGTATCATTTAAATGCATTGGTTTGAAATAATATTCCGAATATAGGATAGCTAAACAGTTGTTATCTCTGTTACTGCTTAAGTGAAGTAAATAAAAAGGCCAGTATTACATTTCTTTCTTCTCTACTGTCGAAAACTGTAGACATTTTCATTTGTTCTACTTTATCCCTGATATGGTGGTTTTAAGTCGGTTAAACATTTGCCCCTTTTTTACCTGTGGCCCTCATGTAATTCTAAATGTTTCTTTTCACCCTGGAAAGCATTCCAGTTGGTATAATACATTATATGCTGACACTAATTTTAAGTCCTTACTATCACTGGCGACATGGTGACATAAAAATGTGAAGCAGAAATACGTGTGTTTCTCGCAGCCACACCAAAAAAAAAAAAAAAGGAAAGAAAGAAAAAAGGAGAGAAGAAAAGGGAGAGCAAGAGGGAGTATGAGTGAGAGAAAAAAGCAAGTAGGAAGAGAGAAAGAAAATCTGGAAAAGCAGATTTTTTTGTTTCTAAATAATAATGGCTTTTGAGAGAAAACTCTGACCAATTTCAAAAGTTCATCCACGGTATTTGTGATGTTTAGTTATTTAGTTACTGTGAGGTATGTTAAATAATATTTGTTTTTCTACCCTACTAGCCATTTCATCAATATTCTGAAAATATTTGAGTTCCAGATTATACTGTTTTAATTCTGTAATATACTAACTGTTAGTGTCTTGTTCATATTTCTAATTATGTGTACTTGGGCTTTGTCCATTTGCTTCACAATTATGTAAACTGAGAGGAATGGATTGGCAGTTTGGGGTTGGCAGATACAAACCATTACATTCAGAATGGATAAACAACAAGGTCCTACTATATAGCAGAGGGAACTAATGTCCAATCTCTTGTGATAAATCACAATGGAAAAGAATATTAAAAAATGTGTGATTGTATATATATATATTAAAAATTATATAAGCTAGGACATTGTCTTTATTTATTAGTTGAGTTTATTTTCCTCTTCCTAACACTTCATACCTGTCTTTTAATAAGTATCTTTTTCTTTTTCCCTTAGGTTTATTCTGTTGCTCTTTTTCTTACCTTTTATGTTGGATGTAGGATTTTATATTTATGTACCTTGTAATTTATGTATTTTTCTTTTTAAATACCACACATATTTAGGGCTAAGATTTGTATATGAGAACATTTTAATCATGTTCTGTAGTTACTTGAATGTCATCTGAAAGTTGTATTTTCATCTAATTGTTCAAATGGAATGGAAAAAAAATGTAAAGTGAAAATATTTAGAAGGCTAATACACAGTAAATTCTTCCCTAACTATGAAGTTCCTCCTTTAAAATCAGCACCATGCAATTCATTGCCAGCAAGTTGGAAAACAGGTAAGTGAAAGATACTAAGTTGATTACGCGGGAAGAACTAGAGTTACAATTTTTGGCCTTCAAAACTTTTTAAACTCATGTATCAAAGAGGAAAAATAACATACTGGATATGGTTAGAGATGATTATATCACGAGGCTCAGATTTTTATTAGTTCTTTAAGAGTGAGAGTGGGGTATATGGCAAAACCTTCATAATATTATAAAGTAATCATCCTCCAATTAAAATAGGCAACCTCCCCCCCCAAAAAAAGACCAAATGTGGGGGCAGGTAGTGTGCTTAGCATATGTATCTTACTCACACCTGCCTTGAATATCACTGACTAAATGCACTCTCTCAACTTGATCAGCCACAGAAACAGGAAACTAGACTATCTTTGGCCATTTTATTATTCAGTCATTTCATGCTTCCCTGGGGAAAGGATTTAAAATGCAACTATTTTTTAAAGAGCTAGAGAATTCAGAATTTGAGAGAATTTAACAAACATCAAGAAAAATGTTGGCTCATTGTCTTTTATAAAAAATTAATTAATTGATTTTAATTGGAGACTAATTACAATAGTCTGGTGGGTTTTGCCATACATTGACATGAATCAGCCACAGGTGTACATGTGTCCCCCGTCAGAAAATGAAATCTCAATTCCCCTGTTATAATTTGACTCAAGATGACATTTTATGATAAATACATCGTACAAAACAGAGTATTCTTGTATGCATTCCATCAAAGAGAATCAGAGAATGCAGAAATTAGCATTGAAAAATCAGCATCGTCGTGTATCTGTTCTGAATTCACAACTTACATGAGTAAAGTTGAGTTTAGAAGTTAAGGGATTTCACAGAATCACACACATTATGCTAAGCTGGTACTAGAACCTACTTGGATGCCTAAGCATATTTCATATAAACTGATATTTATTACAAATGCATTCCATATTTGCTACAAGCAGAAATTATAAAATAACCTGAAAATTATTAGCTGTTGCTTAAAGTACTTATACTCAAGAGAAGAAAACGGTTTCCTATTTTCAATTCGATATGGCTTTGATCCTGTCTGGTTCTTTATTTGAAAGTCTGTAAGTCAGGCACTCAGGCATCTGGGGTCTGAACTATCTTTCAAAGAATATGTGAACTCTATTATTAAAATAATAGTAATGTTCCCTCTATATTAGTAAAGATATAATATTCTGAAAAACAGAAACCACATAAATTACTTTCTGAATGGATGACATACCTGATTCTGGCATTTCAACAGGCTCTGTATTTGATGCAAACTCCTCCCTCACATCAGGACCATCTCCACCTTCACCCCCAGTCTTTGCCAGAGCCAATTGCTGGAGATCAGCTTCCAGGCCAGAATCTTTAAAAAAATGCATCAATTCAGCTGTAAAGCATGCAATATAAACAAGGGAATGATGATATTCATTCCCTCGGTGTTATGATTTAAAAGCCTTAGGTTAGTATGCTAAAAATGTGATGAATAAGAACCTCAGGAGCATTATTCCGGGAATGTTTTGCTGGAGAAAAAGGAAAGCAGAATTTTCTGAATGTTATTACCATTTTCCTTTTCCAGGGTTGTCCTCAGACACCTTAGTTGCCCCCTTCTCTTTGTCTTGAAAACAAGGGAAAATTTGAGCGACCACACTGACCTGCAAACTATACTCTCCTCAGTTTTTTAGAAACTGTCTGAAGTCCTTTTCTAATGTTTCCTTTCCTCTTCTTACTGGTTATGTCTTAAGGCATGACCCACAGATACACTTTACCTTCAAAGGGATCCTTCTCCTCTTCTTCATCACGATTCACTGGATCCTCTCCATGTACTTCCTCCTTTCTAGGTGTGATATCCTGAATCTCAGCTGGCGGTTCCTCTTGTTGAGGTTGCTCAACACTGGGCTGCTGGTCCTAGTAGAGAGTGCATGCAAATAAAAACTTTTTTTTTAATACATCTAATAGCATAAATATACATAATACATAGATATATCTGAGCATAAGTAAACCTAACAACATTTTCCCAACACAATTCTATGTACTTACTTTTAATAAAGTTACTCTTCCCACAGAGAAGAGTTAGCTCCCATAAGAGTTACCCAGGAAGACTTTAGAAGTTATTTAAGTCTATGTTGGGATGGAAGTATGCAGCCTGTTGTTAATAAGCAGGAGGAGGGAGTCACTGGGCACATTTCCAGGGAATTTAACAGTATAATCATCCAGGCAATGCCGGACTATAGTATATCTGGATCAGTGTTCCTTCCTAAGACAAACTGTCACCCTTTATCAGCATGGAAGACCTTTATCACCACATCCGTACTACTTAACATCATTTTCTCAAAAATAAACTTGTGCTAACAGAAAACATCAAATGGTAAGGTTACTCACAACCACAGGTTCATCCACCTGGGAGCAATCTTGCTTTGTAGGTCCCAATGTTGATGCCACTTGCCCACTCATATTTCTCCCTGAAAGCAGAATATTGTGATTTAGAAAATGTATTTAAGAGTATAGCTACATTTGATCACTTTTATGACCTTACGTTGACTTGTTTTTTTTTTTAATGTGAAAACACTTTCGAAAGAAAACTCTGGTTAAGTATGAGTGTACATGCATTTCAATTACACCAAATACAGTCGCTTGCAAAGCCATTTGTGTCTTTGCGAAGCTGGCGGAGAAATCACGTTAAGGTACATAAGAAGGCTGAATTTTTGTGAGGACGTTTGATTTCACAACAGACTTCTCCATCATGAAGATCTTTAGTGAAATACTGCTAGGAATTCAAAAGCTCAGGACTATTGCTCATGTCACACTCCTATTCACCAGACCTATTTTCCCCAACTCCCTTGGAATTCAGTTGGAACACGAAGAAAGGCTCAGTCTTTACAGCCTGACTATGGCGATTTTCTCAGTGTCTGGGGCTGAGGTGAGGCTGCATACAGAGCAACCGGTCCACTTCTCTCTTGGCACCTTACCACAAAATCCGCGATACACTCACAACCCCACTGTGGTCCAGTTTCTAGGCCTTTCCTTAATCGCCCACCCCACCCCCTGCCCAGGTCCCACTGCTGGCCCCAGATTCTGTGCTCTGTCGTCAATTCCAGGGCCCCAATGAACCAAATATCTCAAATAGCACCCCCAAGTCTCCCCCCACCATCATCCTACCCACTGCCCTCCTCTGCCCACTGCCCTTCCTCTCCCGCCATCAAGGCAAGAACTATGGAGTCGCGACACTTGTGAGGAGAAAGACGACTACCTTGAGGGCCTTCCTCCTCAACGGCCCTAGATCGCACTGCCCGACCCGCGCGAAACTCGCTGGCTCCCCCTCACACGCACACACACTTAAACGCCAGACAGGACAGACCTGTGAACCCACCTGGTGAGTCTCAAATAGTGAGAAAGAACCAGGACTGAATAAACAGACCCGTCTCAGGTCCAACGCTCCTCACAGAACGCTCAGGAAGGCATATGCGCACCAAGGCGCATGCGCAGCAACGGATGCGCACGCACACACTGCGCATACTCACTGAGTTGAGCCTGTGCAGTGCAGGTTGCGGTTTTCCCGCCATTGAGGTAGAGTCCTGGAACCGCAGGGTCTCTGGAGGATGAGAAAGGGGCTTGAAGGCTATATTTTTTTCCTTCCAGTGCAGTCTTTCTTATGCATCCACAACCTCTGGTGATAGGTAGTCCCAGGTTACCCTTAGTGGAGAATGTGTCTCAGAAAGACAGTCATGACAGAAATAGATATTACTTTTTTTAATACCTATTTTTATACGTGCTCTAATGAACCATTTCCTTCTCTGCTTCTGGGTTTTCCTTCTTCCGTCATACTCCCAGTGGCTTTACTCACTTCCATGGAATAAGTACATAAATAGATGCCTCTGTTTCCACTTTTTGCTTGGTGCACTGCACATTTAAATCTCTCAACTGGTAACTAGTTTCTCTGAATATACTTCTGGTTCCTATACAGTATTGTTCCTTTAGCATCGGACTTCACTTTCACCACCAGACACATCCACAGCTGGGTGTTGTTTCCACTTTGGCTTAGCCTTTTCATTCCTTCTGTAGCTATTTCTGCACTCTTCTCCAGTAGCACATTCTTCTTATTCTATTATAGCAGGAATTTTCGTACTTACTAGGAGTTTTAATTTTACCCAAGAGAAAGGAAAACATGTTCACACGAGGACCTTTACTCAAATATTCTACTCACGTGCTCCTAATAGCCAAAACTAGAAACAGCCCAATTCTTCAACAACTGGTATATAGAAGAAAGAAAAACAAAAGAGCTTACTCGTACAAAAGAACACTACACAGTCATTTTAAAAGGAACTACTAATGCATGTAACAGCAAGGATGCATCTCAGCTTTGCCAATGAGAGATGTGAGACGCAGAAAGCTATGTATTATATGATTTCCTGTCAATGGATTTCTGGAAAAGCACAACTATAGGCAGAGAAATATATCTGTGGTTGCCAGGGTATAGGAGTGGAAGAAGGAGTCTGAATGCAAATAGCCCAAGGGAGCATTTTCAAACCAATGGGATATTTTCTACATTTTTATTGTGGTAGCATTTACACAATGGCATGCATATGTCAAAACTCGACAAAAGGTAATGCTTTAAAGCATTGACTTCTACTGTATATAAATTATATCTCTATACTTCTCATTTTTTTAAAAAAGGAAAAGGATCTTTTAAGTATGTAAATACTGGTTATTGTATCCATCTAGACCTTGAGTTCATAAACATAAAAGTCTTATTTGAAATTCTTCCCAGACCTGGTCAACTTCCAGGATTCCCCAAGACACCTTTGTACCATTATGACAGTACACAGAAACCTGGTCTTAACCAGGTTTACAATTCCGTCTCTTCACCTCAAGTCAACATTCTTGCTGAGTTCTGTCCATTTTACTTTGAAAATGTCCAATGCAACTACTTTTTCCCATGTCCACCACATCTGCTCTAGTCCAAAGCCCCCCTCCATTTAATTGTCAACCCCCTTCTAACGGGTCTCTCACATCCACTCAGGGTGCCTGTCTCCCACTCACCGCCCTCTCCCTCCCTCTCTTACAGTTCCAGAACTGTTTATGACTTTCTAGATAAAGCCTACTGTCCTACACAAGAACTTGAAAGTATGGCCTAGCCCTTGCCCAGCTTGCTAACATCATGGAAAGTAGAGAATCCTCTTCTTGTCTCTCTTATCAGGCTTCATTCATACCCTCCACTTTCTCAAGCTTAGATTGTCCCATATTTCTGAAGTCTCCAGTTAGTAGACTCCTTCAAGCTAGGCTTCAACAGTATATGGAACAAGAACTTCCAGATATACAAGTTGGTTTTGAAGAGGCAGAGAAACAAGAGATCAAATTGCAGCCTTCATTAGATCATCAGGAAAGCAAGGGAATTCCAGAAACACATCTACTTCTGCTTCATTGACTAGACTACCTCAAGGCCTCTGACTGTGTGGATCACAACAAACTGTGGAAAATTCTTAGAGATGGGAGTACCAGACTAGCTGACCTGTCTCCTGAGAAACCTGTATGAGGGTTAAGAAGTAACAGTTAGAATAAAACATGGAACAACAGACCGTTTCAAAATTGGGAAAGGAGTAAGACAGGTTGTATAGAGTCACCCTGGTTATTCAACTTACATGCAGAGCACATCATGGGAAATGATGGGCTGGATGACTCACAAGCTGGAATCAAGGTTGCTGGTAGAAATATCAAGAAGCTCAGACGGGCAGATAATACCACTTTAATGGCAGGAACTGAAGAGGATCTAAAGAACCTCTTGATGAGGGTGAAAGAGGAGAGTGAAAAGGCTGGCTTAAAAGTCAACATTCAAAAATATAAGATTATGGCATCCAGTCCTATCATTTCACGGATAACAGAAGGGGGGAAGTGGATGCACGGACAGATTTAATTTTGGAGGCTCCAAAATCACCGTGTATGGTGATTGCTGCCATGAAATTAAGACATTTGATCCTTGGAAGAACAACCATAACAAAGCTAGTATGCATGCATGCTCATTGCTTCGTTGTGTCTGACTCTTTATGACCCCATGGACCGTAGCCTGCCAGGTGCCTCTGTCCATGGGATTCTCCAGGCTAGAATACTTTAGTGGATTGCCATGCCCTCCTCCCATGGGGCATGGCAAGGCATCTTCCCAGCCCAGGGGTGAAACCCATGACTCTTACATCCCATGCATTGCAGGGAGATTCATTTTTTTTCCCCCACTTTATTTTTTAATTGAAGGGTAATTGCTTTACAGAATTTTGTTGTTTTCTGTCAAACATCAACAAGAATCAGCCATAGGTACACCCATGCAGGCGAATTCCTTACCACGGAGCCACCAAGGAAGCTCATGTCAAACCTAGACAGCATAGTAGAAAGCAGAGACATCACTTTGCCGACAAAGGTCCATATAGTCAAAATTATGGGTTTTTCAGTAGTCATGTACAGATGTGTGAGTTCGATCATTAAGAAGGCTGAGTGACAAAGAATTGACGCCTTGGGTTTGTGGTGCTGGAGAAGACACTTGAGAATTCCTCGGACAGCAAGGATATCAAAACAGCCAATCCTAAAGGAAACCAACTGAATATTCACTGGCAGGGCCGATGCTGAAGCTGAAGCTCCAATACTTTGGCCACCTGATGGGAAGAGCTGACTCACAGTAAAAGACCCTGATGCTGGTGATCAGGATGGGAAGCGTAATGCAGGTTATGCCCTGGTGACTGCTGAACAGGTTTTAGAAGCAAAATCTCTCCCCCAGGGAACCAGTGCTCAGTTAGCGGAACTTGTGGCTCTGAACCGAGCTCTGCTGCTGCTGCTAAGTCGCTTCAGTCGTGTCCGACTCTGTACGACCCCATAGACAGCAGCCCACCAGCCTCCCCCGTCCCTGGGATTCTCCAGGCAAGAACACTGGAGTGGGTTGCCATTTCCTTCTCCAATGCATGAAAGTGAAAAGTGAAAGTGAAGTTGCTCAGTGGTGTCCGACTCTTCACGACCCTATGGACTGCAGCCTACAAGGCTCCTCCATCTATGGGATTTTCCAGGCAAGAGTACTGGAGTGGGGTGCCATCACCTTGTCCCGACCCGAGCTCTAGAGTTAAGCAAAGGGCAGCGAGCAAATATCTACACTGATTCTAAGTATGCTATTTGACTTTACACGCTCATTCTGCAATATGGAAAGAAAGACAGTGTAAAAGGACAACAGGAGAACCTATTAAGCATTTCAGAGAGGTGCAGAGACTTTTGACTACTATATATTGTCCTAAAGGAGTAGCTGTTATGCATTGCAAAGGGCACAGCAGGGATGGGAATAAAGTAGCTGAAGGTAATCAGCTGACTGACTGTCAAGCAAGAAAAGCGGCACTTTAGGAAACCCCTTCACTGCAGATGCCTTTGATCTGGACAGGTCCCGTGTAGCAGGAAAACCCACAATATACTGAGGAAAAATTAGAAAGATATGAGAGAAGAGGAGCAAAGATTACTGATAAAGGATGGCTACAGTCTGAGGATGGACGATTAATAATTCCTGAAAATACTCAATGGAAAATTCTTAAGGGTTTACACCAGAGTTTTCCTTTAGGTGTAGAGAGTACTTCAGGTCAGTTCAGTTCGGTTCAGGCGCTCAGTCGTGTCCGACTCTTTGTGACCCCATGAATCGCAGCACGCCAGGCCTCCCTGTCCGTCACCAACTCCGGAGTTCACCCAAACTCATGTCCATGGAGTCGCTGATGCCACCCAGCCATCTCATCCTCTGTCGTCTCCTTCTCCTCCTGCCCCCAATCCCTCCCAGCATCAGGGTCTTTTCCAACGAGTCAACTCTTCACATGAGGTGGCCAAAGTATTGGAGCTTCGCCTCAGCATCAGTCCTTCCAATGAACACCCAGGACTGATCTTTAGGATGGACTGGTGGGATCTCCTTGCAGTCCAAGTGACTCTCAAGAGTCTTCTCCAACACCATAGTTCAAAAGCGTCAATTCTTTGGCGCTCAGCTTTCTTCACAGTCCAACTCTCACATAGATACATGACTGCTGGAAAACCCATAGCCTTTACTAGACAGACCTTTTTTGCCAAAGTAATGTCTCTGCTTTTTAATATGTTATCTAAGTTGGTCATAACTTTCCCTCCAAGGAGTAAGCGTCTTTTACTTTTGAAAGGTTGTTGCTGAAGGAAAAGACGCTGGGATTCTTGGCCTCCGGAGGAGAAGAATTCATTCCAGGGCCAGAGACGAGGCTTGATCACTCAGAGCTTTTGTGTAATAAAATTTTACTAAAGTATAAAGGAGATAGAGAAAGCTTCTGACATGACATCAGAAGGGGGCAGAAAGAGTACCCTCCTGCTAGTCTTCAGCTGGATGTTATATATAGTCACTAGCAGTCTGTTAATGAAAGAAAGGAATGTCTTAAAACTCAGAATGGTACCAGGCCCCTCAACCATAAGATGTATTTTGGGATAATCTTGTCACAAGAGGATTCATCCCTGGCCATAAAATGATTGACTTGAATGTTGTAGAAGGGCACATTACCATAAAAAATAGTTTCATTTACATAGATTAGGGGAACAATGTCTGAGTATAACATACTGGTTTATCAAGTAGGTTCTGAGCCATTAGGTGGAACCGACTTGAAGACAGAGTTTGGGGTAAATGCATAGTACATTAACAGAGCTTAAGACAAAGATTTCCATAAGAAAAATGCATTAACTCAAGGTTTGAGAATAGTTAACTTCAGGTGAAACCAGGTGTCATTATGGCAACAGAGTATTTTAAGAGAAACCTCCTCTAAAATTTGTATAGAGAAGGAAAAAAATATCGGTAGTTTGTTTCCTTCTGCCGCTTAAGAGAGATAAAAAATGTCTGACACTTGCAGCCTATTTCCTCCGTTTGAAGATCCCTGGCCTTCCTGCCTGTTACCCTCTCTATTTCATGGCTGCAATCAGCATCTGCAGTGATGTTGGAGCCCAACAAAATAAAGTCTGACACTGTTTCCACTGTTTCACCATCTATTTCCCATGAAGTGATGGGACCAGATGCCATGGTGTTCGTTTTCTGAATGTTGAGCTTTAAGCCAACTTTTTCACTCCCCTCTTTCACTTTCCTCAAGAGGCTTCTTAATTCCTCTTCACTTTCTGCCATAAGGGTGGTGTCATATGCATATCTGAGGTTATTGATATTTCTCCCAGCAATCTTGATTCCACCTTGTGCTTCGTCCAGCCCAGCATTTCTTATGATGTACTCTGCATAATTTAAATAAGCAGGGTGACAATATGCAGCCTTGACATACACCTTTTCCTATTTGGAACCAGTTTGTTGTTCCATGTCCAGTTCTAACTGTTGCTTCCTGACCTGCATATAGGTTTCTCAAGAGAGTACTTACCAGATGGCTTCTCATTTGTTTGAAGGTAAAAAATGTAATGAAAAATTTAAAGGACATTATCAAAAGATGTTAAGTTTTTCACAAAAATAACCCAAATATTGAAAAGCTAGCAAAATCTGGATTACAACGAAGTCGAAAATATCCTGGAGAAGACTGGGAAACTGATTTTACTCATATGCCACAAGCTAATGGATATTCTTGCTCACAAGCTTGGGTGGATACTTTTATTGGATGGATTGAGGCTTTTCCCTGTCGTAGAGAACAGGCTAAGGAGGTTAAAAGAATTTTAATCCATGAAGTTATCTCCAGGTTTGCGCTGCCACAGAGGCTTCAGAGTGACAATGGCTCCGCCTTTAAAACGGCTCTAACTCAGGGGATGTCTGAAGCTCGAGGAATAGAATGTCACGTACACTGTTCCTGGAGACCCCAATCCTCAGGAAAGGTTGAAACAGCTAACGACATTATCAAAAGACATCTGTGCACATTAACTCAAGAGACACAGGACAATTGGATTAAAGTTTTACCCATAGCTTTAATGAGGGCTGGGACTGTCCCCCCAAAGGAGGGGCTGTCCCCTTTGAATGTATTTATGGAAGGCCTTTCTTATGCACAGACATTGTTATAGACCCTGAAGCCTTAGAATTAACTAATTATGTAACTCAGCTCTCAGCTTTTCAACAGGCATTAACGAAACTCCGGAAGGTGACTCCTGACCCAGCTTCTGAGTCAAGCAAGCCTCTATTTCAGCCAGGAACTGAGGTCCAGATAAAAGCATTGGGATCTGGGGGCCAATCCCTCAAATCCCTCTGGAAATGCCCTTACCAGCTTATTCTTTCTTCTCCCACAGCTGTCAAAGTGCCAGGAAGTGATTCGTTGGTGCATCACACTCAAGTTTAAGAGGTGGCACCCTGACCAGAACTAAGTGACGTCATTTTATGTCTTTACTTTCTATGCTCTGACTTTGTACTTTTCAGATGGGCCTGATACTCTGTATGAGCCTACTTCTGCTGACTCCAAAAATCCTGAGTTTGCCATTTGATCCTCAAGACAATGCATTCCTGTCCTGGGCTCACTCCTATGCTGCATTCCACAATCAGTCTAACTGCTGGGTCTGCAGAGTGCTCCCCTCTTCATCAGTGGAAGGCTTCCCATGGTGGACATCTCCACTTCAAGGAAAAGACTTTCTCCAAGTCTGCGAATACCTTCGACAACAATCGTATGTGATGCCTCTTCTTAATCTGATGACATCTAACAACCCTAAGATGGACTGGTGCAACACTTTGTACTTTAACTATGGACATAACGTGGCTTTTAATTTTGATTTACATTGTCTTGGTTTTATGCCTATTTCACTACACATAAGGTAAATGGGTCTAGATCTAGTGGCTTTGTACCTGACATTTATCAAATATGGGATGATATGAGGTTATATGGCTAACTCCTGAAAAAGGACATCTAATGTCTACTGACCATATATGCTGGGGACAAATAGAGCCATCCCCAGAAGTTAGCCAAAAACTTAATTATTATTATTTTTTATTTTATTTTATTTTTAAACTTTACAATATTGTATTAGTTTTGCCAAATATCGAAATGAATCTGCCACAGGTATACCCGCGTTCCCCATCGTGAACCCTCCTCCCACCTTCCTCCTCTACCCTCCCTCTGGGTCGTCCCAGTGCACCAGCCCCAAGCATCCAGTACTGTGCATTGAACCTGGACTGGCGACTTGTTTCATACATGATATTATACATGTTTCAATGCTATTCTCCCAAATCTCCCCACCCTCTCCCTCTCCCACAGAGTCCATAAGACTGATCTATACATCGGTGTCTCTTTTGCTGTCTCGTACACAGGGTTATTGTTACCATCTTTCTAAATTCCATATATGTGCGTTAGTATACTGTATTGGTGTTTTTCTTTCTGGCTTACTTCACTCTGTATAATAGGTTCCAGTTTCATCCATCTCATTAGAACTGATTCAAATGTATTCTTTTTAATGGCTGAGTAATACTCCATTGTGTATATGTAACATAGCTTTCTTATCCATTCATCTGCTGATGGGCATCTAGGTTGCTTCCATGTCCTGGCTATTATAAACAGTGCTGCGATGAACATTGGGGTACACCTGTCTCTTTCCCTTCTGGTTTCCTCAGTGTGTATGCCTAACAGTGGGATTGCTGGATCATAAGGCAATTCTATTTCCAGTTTTTAAAGGAATCTCCACACTGTTCTCCATAGTGGCTGTACTAGTTTACATTCCCACCAACAGTGTAAGAGGGTTCCCTTTTCTCCACACCCTCTCCAGCATTTATTGCTTGTAGACTTTTGGATCGCAGCCATTCTGACTGGCGTGAAATGGTACCTCATAGTGGTTTTGATTTGCATTTCTCTGATAATGAGTGATGTTGAGCATCTTTTCATGTGTTTGTTAGCCATCTGTATGTCTTCTTTGGAGAAATGTCTATTTAGTTCTTTGGCCCATTTTTTGATTGGGTCATTTATTTTTCTGGAGTTGAGCTGTAGGAGTTGCTTGTATATTTTTGAGATTAGTTGTTTGTCCGTTGCTTCATTTGCTATTATTTTCTCCCATTCTGAAGGCTGCCTTTTCACCTTGCTAATAGTTTCCTCTGTTGTGCAGAAGCTTTTAAGTTTAATTAGGTCCCATTTGTTTATTTTTGCTTTTATTTCCAATATTCTGGGAGGTGAGTCATAGAGGATCCTGCTGTGATGTATGTCGGAGAGTGTTTTGCCTATGTTCTCCTCTAGGAGTTTTATAGTTTCTGGTCTTACGTTTAGATCTGTAATCCATTTTGAGTTTATTTTTGTGTAAGGTGTTAGAAAGTGTTCTAGTTTCATTCTTTTACAAGTGGTTGACCAGTTTTCCCAGCACCACTTGTTAAAGAGATTGTCTTTAATCCATTGTATATTCTTGCCTCCTTTGTCAAAGATAAGGTGTCCATATGTGCGTGGATTTATCTCTGGGCTTTCTATTTTGTTCCATTGATCAATATTTCTGTCTTTGTGCCAGTACCATACTGTCTTGATAACTGTGGCTTTGTAATAGAGTCTGAAGTCAGGTAGGTTGATTCCTCCAGTTCCATTCTTCTTTCTCAAGATAGCTTTGGCTATTCGAGGCTTTTTGTATTTCCATACAAATTGTGAAAGCAATCAGAGCAGAAAAAGAAATCCAAATTGGAAAAGAAGAAGTAAAACTCTCACTGTTTGCAGATGACATGATCCTTTACATAGAAAACCCTAAAGACTCCACCAGAAAATTACTAGAACTAATCAATGATTATAGTAAAGTTGCAGGATATAAAATCAACACACAGAAATCCCTTGCATTCCTATACACTAATAATGAGAAAACTGAAAGAGAAATTAAGGAAACAATTCCATTCACCATTGCAACGGAAAGAATAAAATACTTAGGAATATATCTACCTAAAGAAACTAAAGACCTATATATAGAAAACTATAAAACACTGGTGAAAGAAATCAAAGAGGACACTAATAGATGGCGAAATATACCATGTTCATGGATTGGAAGAATCAATATAGTGAAAATGAGTATACTACCCAAAGCAATTTATAGATTCAATGCAATCCCTATCAAGCTACCAACAGTATTCTTCACAGAGCTAGAACAAATAATTTCACAATTTGTATGGAAATACAACAACTTAATTATAATGATTGGAAACAATTGGGACTTTAACCTCAGGAAATATGCAAGGTAATCATTCCTGAATTTTCCAACCCCAGTTCAGGTCCTCCCTTTGCCTGGCCAGGCACTGATTGGGACTGGATATCTCAGTCACGCTGGCTTGCTCCAAACGGGACCTTTGGATATGTGGCTCCTACCTACGGGCATGGCTTCCTCCTGGCTGGATAGGGAGATGCACCCTAGGTCTAGCTTTTACTCACGGCTTCATATCTTCAGAGCTTCCAGAAAAGCCTGCTAATTTACCACACCTTAAACTTGGTGGGCAAGATCTGCATTTCGCTGGTGTGATTATTTGGCTGCAGTGTTTGTTCCCTCTCTGGGAACTACAGATGTTATGCTCCAAGTGGATGCTTTGACTACTTTTACTCAACAGGCATTACAAGATTCTCAAAAATCTACTTCAGCTCTTTTCTTTAAAAAATTTTAATTTTAATTGGAGGCTAATTACTTTACAATATTGTATTGGTTCTGCCACACATCAACATGAATCTGTCAGGGGCGTACACGTGTTCCCCATACTGAACCCCCTTCCCACCCACCTCCCCGTACCATCCCTCCAGGTCATCCCAGTACACCAGCCCCAAGGGTCCTGTATCGAACCTGGACTGGCAATTCGTTTCTTATATGATACTATACATGTTTCCATGACATTGCCCCAAATCATCCCACCCTCTCCCTCTCCCACAGAGTCCAAAAGCCTGTTGTATACATCTGTGTCTCTATTTCAGCTCTTAATGCTGAACAAATACAAATTAGAAAGGTGGTTTTACAAAACAGATTGGCCTTAGATATTCTGACAGCTGCACAAGGAGGAACTTGTGCCATTATTCATACCCAGTGCTGTACATATATACCTGATATGAGCACTAATGGTACTCATTTTACTAAACACATGAACAAGATGATTCAGGCTATGGATGCTCCTGAAGCCTCAATTGCCTCACTTTGGGAGACATTAACTAGTTCCCCATGGTGGAAAACTATCTTGATTACAATAATTCTGATTGTTCTGTTTTTGCTGTTTGCTCACTGCACCTATAACTGTGTAGCTGGATTTGTTTCTAGTCGCATGATGGCTTTTAATTTACAAATGGTTGCTCAAACTCCTGCGACTGCTGCAGCTTCCTCCAGCTACTTCTTGGGACCCCTGGATCAGAGACCCTCAATATGAGGGTTAGGACAATATGTTGCCTCACCAATTTAGGGACAATGCCCCTTATCAGCTCAGAAGAAGTTATGGAGTGAGAATTACTCCCCTTTCCCTAGGCAACATAATTCTCCTAAAAGAAAAGAGGGGAATGAAAGGGTAACAGGCAGGAAGGCCAGGGGTCTCCAAACAGAGGAAATAGGCTGCAAGTGTTGGACATTTTTTATCTTTCTCTTAAGTGGCAGGAGGAAACAAACTAGTGTTATTTTTTTCTCCTTCTCTATACAAATATAAAAAGAGATTTCTCTTAAAATTTTGTGTTGCCATAATGACACCTGGTTCCACCTGAACTTCACTTTTTTCAAGCCTTGGGCTAACCAATGCATTTTTCTTATGGAAATGCTTGTCTTAAGCTATGTTAATGTTCTATGCATTTACCCTAGACTCTGTCTTCAAGGCGGTTCTGCCTAAAGGCTCAGAACCCACTTGACAAACCAGTATGTTAAACTCATACCTTGTTCTTCTAATCTACGTCAATGAAACTATATATTTGTATGGAAATCTGCCTTTCTTCAAGATTCAAGTCAATTGTTTTATGGCCCAGGATGACTCACCTGGCGCCAATGTTATCTCAAAATGCATGTTGTGGGTGAGGGGCCTGGTGCCATTCTCTGAGTCTTGAGACATTGCCTTGCTTTAATTAGCAGACTGCTAGTAGCTATATAACATCCAGCTAAAGACTAGCAGGGGGGCACTCCTTCTGTCCCCTCTTCTGATGTCTATGTCAGAAGCTTTCTCTATCTCTTTTATACTTTAATGAAACTTTATTACACAAAAGCTCTGAGCGATCAAGGCTTGTCTCTGGCCACGGAATGAAGTCTTCTCCTCCAGAGGCCAAGAATCCCGGCGTCTTTCATGGTTCAGAACAACCTTTAACTGGGAAGGATTGAAGGCAAATGGAGAAGGGGGAAGTAGAGGATGAGATCGTTATATAGCATCACCGACTCAACGCACATGAATTTGAACAAAATATGGCAGATAGTGGAGGACAGAGGAGCCTGGGGTGCTACAGTCCATGGGGTCTCGTGAAAGGAGTTGGACACGGCCCAGCGATTGAAAACGAACAACCACCACCACCTTACCTTTGCGTTTCCCTGCGCTGAAGAATTGATGCTTTTGAACTGTGATGTTGGAGAAGACTCTTGAGAGTCCCTTAGACTGCAAAGAGATCCAACCAGTCCATTCTGAAGGAGACAGGCCTTGGATTTCTTTGGAAGGAATAATGCTAAAGCTGAAACTCCAGTACTTTGGCCACCTCATGCGAAGAGTTGACTCCTTGGAAAAGACTCTGAGGCTGGGAGGGATTGGGGGCAGGAGGAGAAGGGGAAGGCAGAGGATGAGATGGCTTGATGGCATCACTGACTGGATGGACACGAGTCTGGGTGAACTCCGGGTGTTGGTGATGGACAGGGAGGCCTGGTGTGCTGCGATTCATGGGATCACAAGGAGTCGGACACAACTGAGCGACTGAACTGAAGTGAACTGAACTGAAGGTGCCACAGCCCCACTTTCAACAGGGCTAAGAAGTTTCTGTGTCTGTCAGTGCTAAAGGCTGAGACTTATGTCTTTACACACTCAGCGCCCCCTGCTTAGGGTTGATGGCGGGTCCTTAGAACACTCATCACTCCCTCCCAGAGCTCAGAGCACGGAGCCTTCTCACAACAGTAATGGAGCACCCTGCCTGCTACAGAAATGGGAATCGTAGCTGTTTAGCCCCTCTTAATATGTTTTCTCCCTTTGCATTGAGTTCACTTCTACATTTCTTCTTTGAGTCACCAAATCAAATCTTCTCATCCCCAACTGGTTACTGTAACAAGCTGCAGCTGCATCTCTATCAAGGACGGTGCATGTACCCCCTGCGCTATGTATTTTCTTCCTCGTTTCCCGTCAGAATCTGTCAACTCCCAGACATCACAAAAAGGGCTCCAGATCACCCACAAAAGGGGCGGTGCTGCAGGGGAGGCTGTGACTCTCATCCACAGCCTGAGTCAAAGCAGGACTGTGTTATAAGTGTCACCAGCTGCCCCAATGCATCATGGGAGCCAAAAGAGCAATGGTCTGAAAGTCCTAACACAGACACTTATGTGGAAGGAACACCAGTGTCTTCCTAGGGACCTGTGAGTTGTTGTTTGGTTTGGGCCTATAGAGTCAGTGACCTTTTTCACAACACTTGCAGGCTTAGCTAACCTTCCATCAGGACCTCTCTCCTCCCCTACAGCCCCCTACCTACTGTACCAAAAATCATACTTCTGACTTCAGTGTGCTGATTGGGTTTTCATCTGGCAGGGATACCAACACAACTTTTTATGCTGAAACCTCAAGATACCTGAAGAGAACGAGTTTTCAGAAAGTCCATCTTTCAATTATAATAGAAAGACTGCCTATGTAACAATGAAGATACAACAAATTAAAATATTAATAAAATGTTATTTGGAAAGTATCTAGAATGCCACACTTAAGAGAAAAAAAATTTAACACGTGGTCTATTGCCTTTCAGGTCGAATCTGCATTTTAAAAAATTAGGAGATGGGTGAGGTAATGTCTTCATGATATTATATTTGTTGTTCTGTTTATCATTACATTATTTCTATGGTTATGCTACTTTCCAGAATGATGAGGGTGCTCCACTAATGTCTGTCTCGGCAAATACATGTTTAGAGCTTGCTATGGACTAGGAACTGTTCTCTGTGAGCTTTGCATGTTGACATGACACCCCATGGACTTTCATGCACTTAGGAGAAACTGTGTTCAATCCATATGCAGATCCATCGTAGTGTTTCATGCGGATGGACATGTTGATCTGCCTTCTGATCCACAGTAGACTAGACACTGCACTGTATTCCAGACTGGGAGTCAGATACCATGCCTGTCTGTTTCTCTCTGTCCTGGGCACCAATCTGTCTCAGCTCTTGCCAGCTAGGTGACTTTGTACAAATTCATTCACCCATTAATGTCTTTGTGTCTCTGCTCCTCAACTGCAGAAAGAGATGATAGCATTAAAAATGCTCACCTTACAGTGTTGCTATGAGTACTCAAAGACATTTGAGTACATATGGAGTACATATGTACATTGTGTACATATGGAGTGCTAAGCACGATCCAGAAGGGTGAGCTCTCTCTTCACTTCCGTTTCTGCTTGTACTCATATCCCCATGTCCCTGCCCCCATGCTTTTACCTCCCCAATCCCATCTGATCTGTGTCATCTCTGATCTGTGCCCCTGTCTTCAGACTCTGCATCCCAAAACACAGCTGAACATCTCCTCATGATTTACCTCAGAAAATATCCATATCATCACCCTTGGAATAAACAATCATGAGTATTAGTGGAAGAAATAAGAAACACAACAGAACTGGAAATGTGAAAACTACACAAGAAATAAAGCATTACTGATGATCGTTTGACTATTAACATTTTCATATCTTCATCAGATTCAGATCTTCAGATTTGATTGAGAATTAGACTTGATAAAAATAATGGCCAAAAAAGGCCATGCGATTAGGTTTCTTGGCCTTTTAATTTCCCTGGGCAATGTTTTTAAAAATTTTTATACTCATGTTCTATAACTGTCCAGTGACCACTTGCTTTCCCGTCATGATGCAAATCCTATGAAGAGGTCATTAGATGTCTAACTTCACATAGAATATTCACTAAACTTTTTCATAAGATCACATGATGAAACCCAAATATTTCCTTTAAGCTTCACAATATCCCCATAAGAAGAGGGGGATACTCACTGTGCTAAAAAAAAAAAAAAAAAAAACCCTCCCTCATACCTTATACACTCCAATCTTGAGGCCCTGAAAGGCCTGAAATGATAGTGCAAGGTCCATGCAGTGTGTCAAAGGTGGTCTTCACATTGTGTCTCTGGAACAATCTCCAGGAAATGTGGAAGAGCAATAATATTAACAACAGTAATGACAACAGTTAGAATTGACTTGGAACATACCACATGGCACGTACTGTCCTGACAATTTCTCATGTCTTAACATGGTCAGTGGTCTACATTGCCCCACGAAGTAGTTAAATTTAATCAAAGCTAGTGTTTGCATGTGGTTAAAAGAGGAATGAGGTGCAGAGGCACTACATAACTTGTTCAGTGTCGCCCAGCAGTAAGGGAGCCACAGGTCTGGATGCACTGTGGAAAACTCTGGGCGTTCTGTATTTATTCAGTCAAGGGTAAGATCCAACAGCTACAGCGAAATATATACAATAACAGCTACCACATAACAAAAATTGATCTTACATCATAGAAATGCACACTAAATGGAAATCTGATTTCTTCAGAAATCTTTCAAATGGAGGCTTGACAAGACTGGCATCAGGATGTTTTGTAGACACGATGGTCTCAGAGCCTCCTTAGTACAGCAGACAGCATGTCAGTGAGTCTCCTAGACTGGTGGTCTTTGGTTTGTGGATCAGAGAAAGCAGGAAACCCCTGTCACATGCTCTCAATGGAGACAGAGCCAGGCAGCAGGCAAAATAAGACCATGCCTCTGCTCTGGTAGTGCCTAGACAAGTTGTCCATGTCAATCAGAATTGAGGAATTCTTTTAAAAAGTGCAGATTCCATGATCTACACTCAGTGACTCTCACTCAGTGCGTCTACAACAGTGCCCCAGAATCTGTGAGATTTCACTACACTTGGGAAACTCTCAGGGACTTTATTAAACCCCATTGGTAGTGAGACTGTCAGCAAAATAAGGGAAATAGAGACAGAACAGATATTAGAGAAAATATATAGATAATCAACAAAACCCAAAGCTGGCTCTTTCAAAAGGTCAATATGAATTCATAAGTTTCCACCCATAAGAATAAAAAAAAAGATAACCAAAGACAAAACTCACCAATATAAGGAAAGGAATAGGTTACAGATTCCACATTTCCTAATCCAATCATTTCATCAAGGTGAATTGGGCCAAATCCAAGCAATGTGATGAAACCACTCGTTTTCTTTCTCATTGTCCTCCAGCTCCCCCTTCCTGCCTCTCTCCTTTGCCCCATTTCCTTTCTCCTTCTTAAGTCCTGCCCTCCATCAAGAGGAGCAATGTTATCCCATGATTATAACTGATGTCCGCTGCTTGGCTGACATTCAGCGTGGATGCTATCATCCCTGTAGCTGGTACACTGAAGCTCTCTGTCTCTCATGATGGACCAGAAGGTTTCACTCTAATTTCAAGTATAGGTAGGAGAGAAGGTGCAGGGCACATGTTGGAGCCTTGAGTCCTTCATCTAAGAAATGCAGAAGACCACAAACTGTAGGAGAAACAGAAACAGCAGCACCAGGCCCCTTTCAATGAGAGCTATGTGCCAAACACAGCACATCACAGGATTCCTTGACATTCAGGAGCATGCCAAGTAGAATTCCATGCCAGGACTGTTGCATTTATTGTTCCTTCTGCCTGGAATGCTCTTCCCTTAGGTAACCCCACAGCCTGCTCCCTTACTTCCTCCAGATCTCTGCTTACTTGCCATCTTTCAGGGAGTCTTTCCCTCATTATCTCGAATAAAATAATAACATCATACCTACATACACGGTTTACCCTGATCTAACAATATCTTTCTTCTTACTGCCTGCCACCCTTGATTATTTACTGACCACCGAGTCTATGAAATGAGAGACTTGGTTGGTTTTGTCCTGTCCCAAACTCCTCCAATAGTGCTCAGGTCTACAGCAGGTTCTCAGAAAACATTTGCTGAAGGACAGTCTGGAGCCAGGCCCTTTACACACTTTGGTATGATGCATAGGTACCCTCCAAGATGGGCACTGGCCCCATTGTATTAATTATGGTACAAACTGAGATTTCAGGAGACAAGTGATACACTCAACAACACAGTCAGCATGTCAGGTTCCAAGCTTCAGAATCATATCTGCCAGCTTCCAAATCCTCAGTTCCTGGACAGAGACTTCACAGCCAAGAACATAAGAGGTTTTACATCTAACACAAAGATTCCAAACAGCTCAGATAGATACCCAGAGACACCAAAAAGAGCTCACTGAATCTCTGCACAGAGAGCACACAACTCGTCTCAGACCCTCAAACACAACTGAGGCCATAACCATACACACTGTGACAAAGACGCTCCAAACAGACCAAAGTCTTCCAGACAGAAACAAATGAAAACTGCACAGATACTTCACATCATGGAGACTGACTCCCAAACCACTGGGACACTTACCGACCTAACACAAAACCCCCTAAACAGAAAGACAGAAGTTTTAATAACTCAAGAACATCATATAATCTTAAGATAAGGTTCCCAGACAAATGAAAAACTTGCAACCTGTGCATAGATCCCCAAGCAGCTGATAGTTTACACCTTTACACTGACCCATCCTTAAAGCAGCACAGAGGCATCACAACTTCGGACCCAGAATCCAAACTCAGTAATCTCCCATTCTGGGGTGCAGACGCCTACACAGAGATCTCACACCCAGAGACTGAAAAGCCAGCAAGCTCCAAAGATGCACATCCTGGTATACAGGCACACATCCTTGAGGCTTTGTATTATGGCTCACAAAATCCACTGAGATCAAATATGCCATCACTCACAACCCCGCCCAAAGGCTCATGGAGATCAAATGTACCCAAGCAGCACCTGTGTTGTCACACGTAGCTATACACGATCCCAAGCTGCCAGATACAGGTTATTCTCCAGGGAGAGACACCAAACTCAGGGACCTCTCCCTGGACATGAATTGCATGCATTTGTGTGAATGACCGTGCACTGCCACAAGTTCCAGACTGAGCGAGAGCTAAACAAGAATGAAACAACGTCACCATGCACAGCCAGCGACTGCGCCAAACCTCGCCACTAAGCTATTCGACCCCTTTCGGAAAAGCAATAAAACTCGGAGGAAAATTGTATGTTCTGAAAAGTCGCGCACGCCAACGCAGGCGCACGTGTATACAGGCACCTCTCGCCCTCAGTTCCAGGTCTGCGACCACACTGCCTGCAATCACGCAGTGGCCAATCACTGCCCAGAACGCTTCCCTGACTCCACACCCAAACCGACAGCCAGTCTCTGGCTCTGTAGTCGTCCCACCAACGAAGGGGTGGAGTTGAAAAAGAGCCGAAGAAAGTTTCCGCTTAATACCTGTGTCCACTCGGATTCGAAAGCAGTGGGAAGATGAAGAGGAGCAAATGGGGATGGACTCAGTGGCGCCATGAGTGCCGCTGCAGGGAACTGTGGTCCAGGCCCGACGCGGTGTAAGGAGACCCTCTCTCTGTTGTCGCATGCCCTCTCCTGATGGTACTTTTCAGAGTGGGTGGTCTTTCTGCTACCCCTCGGTGGTACATCCCAGGACAGAACTGTTTCATCTCGCGCGCCCCTTGCTGGTGGGATTGGGGAACAGCGGATATAGATGCCTGTGGACCATTCCAGGAGAATCCACAAAGGGCAGAAGGGCAAGGTTAGGGGGAAAACCCCACAGATTCCTGCAATTTGGGACTCAGAAAAAAGTCTTCAAAAACTGAAGATTACATCTCTATGGGGATCATTGTCTAACAGAGAACACTGAAAGCATTTTATCTATGCTGGGCATTGTGATTGTTTGTGCTTTCCTGTTCAATACAGAGTAGGTCTCATGGGGGAAAGCCAGGCGCAGTTCCCCAAGGGGCAGGATAGATAAAGCTTCCGACTGGGATCTGCAGGCCTGGCGTGGGAAAGCCCTCTGTCGCTGACTGCGAGTAATATGTGGAAGAGACAACAGGACCTTCCATTCTATTAGGAAAGGGGTCAACGCCGCGCGGACCCAAGGACACCACCACGTAGGTGAGATAAAGACCATGGCTTTGTCACCACCTTGTCATCCCTGAATATGTTCCCTAGCAGGGTCCTCAGCCTGTCTAGCTATGCCTTTCTCAGCAAGTTTAAATTTGTGTATTCATTCCATCATTCATTCATTCTCTCCAAAGCACGTGTCAAGCACAACTCTGTGTGTTAAGAAAGAGAAAATCAACCCTTTCCTCGTGGAGCTTACATTCTGTTGGGATCATGTGGTCCCCAAATACAAGTAATGTATCAGGTGTTTGTAACTGCCACGATTAACATTAAATAGGGATAGTGAAATAGAGAGAAGGGGTGATATTTAGAAAGAGTGGTCAGGGAAGTTCTAAGATTGTGACATTTGAGCAACAGCCTAGAGGAGATATGCCTATCCGGGAGAAAAGTATCCTAGACAGAGGTAAGGCCAGTGGAAAAGCTGGGGAGTAGAACCCTGTGTAGTGTGTATGAAAACAGTGAGGAGGGCAATGTGACAGGCACAGCATGATGGAGGGAGAGAGAGGAGATTGGGTGACAGAAGTGATGAAGGCCAGGTCCCTTGGGCCTTCTGGCCACTGGGAGGATTTTGACTTGAACCACAGGAGGTTTCTTGTCAGAGATGTCCCCAGGCTTCTTTCTGAGGCCCAGATCGCACATGATTGTTGAGGAGCTCTTGGTTGATTTGAAGAAAAACCCTTCCCCACCCCTTCTGCAGCTGAGCATGCTTTTCTTGGAATCCCCTACACTCAAGGGGAATGCCTCCTCCTGCTCCCAGTGAACATTCTTGTCAACTGATGATACCCTCAGGAGAGACAGGGCAAAGACCCTCTTGGTGTGAGTGAGGCCACACTGAGTCTTGCAAAGGCAAAGAGAGATGATATAAGAGGCACAGAGATGGCAGGGAGAAAGACAAAGATAGAGCATTAGACAGGGATGGAGAGACTACTTCTGGCACTAAACTGTCCTCACTTAGCTAGCCCAAGCCCTGCTACTGGATGATGTAGAGTACACTTTCTCTATAGGAAAAAAGAAGCCCTCCCCTCTAGGGAATGACTCAGTTGCCCATAGCTTGGGCCTTAATCATGCTCCCTTCATCCACATCAGGGGCCTCTGCCCATCAAAACAAGGACACGCTCCATCCCTGGGGAGGCACATGCTGTACTCAGGGTCCCTCACAACCTATCCTGCCCAGACTGCCCTCCTGCTGATCTCACTGCCAATGTCTCCTTTAATGGGGGAAAGAGAGGTAGGGATCTCTGCATTTGTGGTGGAACCTCATGCAAATTGGTGAATGTGAGATTTCTCCCCAGCTGCTTGGAGGCACACCTCTGTACCTTCCCCCACCATGTCCCCAGTGAATGTGAAGATTACATTCCACACATCAGGGAAGAAGCTGGGTGTGTGATGGGGAGACACAGAGACATATCCTGACAGTGAGTCAGTCATAGGGTTCTTGTGGCCTTGTGCAAACACCCCCCTCCCCCACTACCTGGCCAGGGTTGTGCTGATTCTTCCCTGCCTCCTCCAAGGAGCCCAAGCTTACATCCAGTTCCTCATGACCTGAGACCTTCCATTTGCACAGGGCCTTGGGCGGCCGTCTGCTATCGGTGCCCTCCTTGTTGTGGGTTGGGCAGATGGACCAAGGGAGTGTGTGTACAGAGTTTCTGTCACAGGGCCCCTATCAAGGGTGGTAGTCATATCAGCAAGTATTGTTCTTAAGAGGATTATTACCTGGGCTATTGTGAACTGCGCATTATTACCCTCTCTGAGGATGGGGCCCCAAGCTTTTATCTCTGTAGAGAGGCATGGTAGAAATCTTAGCAAATGTGACATCACAGACCTACTTCTAAGACCCGTGCCAGTGGGGACCCTCCAGTCTTCCTCTTAAAACTATTCTCATATGCAGATACATGAACAGCTGAGAGGCCCAACCCTCTGGACAAAGGCCCCCCAAATCGTTCTGAGATTTCATGCTCTGGGACAGAGATCTGCAAACAGTTCAGACTGCTCATCCTGGACACCAACCCCAAACAGCTCTAATAGGTCACACCTGAGAACACAGATGCACTCCAGCTCAGAAATTCCAACTGTGGCCTTGGATGAATTAGGATCCCTAAGAGAAACAGCATTGCTCACAGCCAGTTCTACAGGGTTAACTTGTAACCTCTGTGGTTCCTGAATGACACTGCAATCTGAAGGAATTCTGGGTGACAAACAGGAAGAGGCACACTGTGCTTTGGACAAACTGGCCCTTATTTAGTCCCACGCCTACCTCAGGAAAAGGTTCAGTGACCCCAGATTCTGGCAACTTCCCACATACACAAAAGCATGAAAATGATTAACTTGCAATGTCTGATCTCGGTGTTTCACAGTAATCTTTTGCCAGTATTCATGCTAGACTTCATGTATTTCCTAGGCAAAACTCATATTGCCTTCACTGCTACCTCCTCAGAGCAGTGTTCTCAGGGCTAACGGAGGAGCTGTGTCCCGGGCTATAGTCCCCAGGAGACCCCAAATCCAACTTGAACTCACAACTCTTCTGTTGTATGTGTTTCTTTACGTGGACACTACTCTAGCTAATAGCTCCCATTTACCTCAGTGGCTTCACACCCCTCCCCCAGAGCCTACAGTCTGCACCCTGGGACAAAGAGATGGGAATACCAGACCACCTGATCTGCCTCTTGAGAAATTTGTATGCAGGTCAGGAGGCAACAGTTAGAACTGGACATGGAACAACAGACTGGTTCAAAATAGGAAAAGGAGTTCGTCAAGGCTGTATATTGTCACCCTGTTTATTTAACTTATATGCAGAGTACATCGTGAGAAACGCTGGACTGGAAGAAACACAAGCTGGAATCAAGATTGCCTGGAGAAATATCAATAACCTCAGATATGCAGATGACACCACCCTTATGGCAGAAAGTGAAGAGGAACTAAAAAGCCTCTTGATGAAAGTGAAAGTGGAGAGTGAAAAAGTTGGCTTAAACCTCAACATTCAGAAAACAAAGATCATGGCATCCGGTCCCATCACTTCATGGGAAATAGATGGGGAAACAGTGGAAACAGTGTCAGACTTTATTTTTCTGGACTCCAAAATCACTTCAGATGGTCACTGCAGCCATGAAATTAAAAGACGCTTACTCCTTGGAAGGAAAGTTATGACCAACCTAGATAGCATATTCAAAAGCAAAGACATTACCTTGCCATCAAAGGTTAGTCTAGTCAATGCTATGGTTTTTCCAGTGGTAATGTATGGATGTGAGAGTTGTACTGTGAAGAAGGCTGAGCGCCAAAGAATTGATGCTTTTGAAGTGTGGTGTTGGAGAAGACTCTTGAGAGTCCCTTGGACTGCAAGGAGATCCAACTAGTCCATTCTGAAGATCAGCCCTGGGATTTCTTTGGAAGGAATGATGCTAAAGCTGAAACTCCAGTACTTTGGCCACCTCATGCAAAGAGTTGACTCATTGGAAAAGACTCTGATGCTGGGAGGGATTGGGGGCAGGAGGAGAAGAGGACGACAGAGGATGAGATGGCTGGATGGCATCACTGACTCGTTGGACGTGAGTCTGAGTGAACTCTGGGAGTCGGTGATGGACAGGGAGGCCTGGCGTGCTGCGATTCATGGGGTCGCAAAGAGTCGGACACAACTGAGCGACTGATCTGATCTGATCTGATCTCTGGGAGTCCACTACAAATTCTGATCAGCTTATGTGTGTGGGAGATGCACCTAAGGCCAAGAAAAGAGCCACAGAAAAGGATTGGGTGGAGGAATCCCAGAGCTCACAGAGGGATGGAGACAGTTCTTCTTACCTGCCAGAGGGAAGAAAACACTCAGAATGTGCAGGTGTCTTGCACATTACTCAGCAACTTATTACCTCAGTAGTGGGGCTAATTAGCCCTAGATTACTGACTGCTCTTGTCCAGTCTAACAATGATTGAAATCAGGCCTGAAAAGTATAAATCTCCTTCTAAGCATCTGAAATGCATCACAGGATCAATCCCAACATCACTGAAAGGAATTATCATTATTGCTATTACTCCTATCCTAAAATCTAGAACCCAACAAGGTAAAATTCTCTGTGTCTAGCATGTAGTAAAAAATTGTATTGGATTGAAAATAGCTATAGCCAGAAAATAACTGAA
This sequence comes from Bos grunniens, assembly GCF_055505025.1. Lineage (NCBI taxonomy): Eukaryota > Metazoa > Chordata > Mammalia > Artiodactyla > Bovidae > Bos > Bos grunniens. The sequence continues at coordinate 52,535,014 of NC_141194.1, read as the reverse complement.
GGTCAGCTTAACAAATGGGAAGATTGACTCAAATATCAGCAGTGATTCTGATTTGACATCAGCAGTGGCAGAAAGAGAAACAAAAAGCCACGTTTCATACACAGGAACAAAATTAAGAAAGGCAGAAAAATTCTCATCAGAATTTATGCCATCCAGAATTCTATAACTAGTAGAAATACTTTTTTGAAAATGAAGATGAAGTGGAAATACTTAAACCAATGATTATCACACTAAACATCTGAGAATATTCATTGCTAACAGATGTGCCCTATAAAGTTTGTTAATAAAGTTCTTAAGGGAAAAGGAAGATTATATCAAAAGCAACTTTGTATCTATACAAAGAAGTGAATAATACTGGAAATGGTGAAAACCTTTTTATAAATACACATTTTAAAAATATTTAATGTCTTGAAATGATAATCGTCTAAAGCAAAATATTAATAGAGCAATGTGGTGTTTGTTACACATGTAAAAATAAAATGTAGAAAACAATAGCACTAAGGATAGCAGGAAGAAAAGGGAAATACACCATTGTACCAGACCACCGGACCTGCCTCTTGAGAAACCTATATGCAGGTCAGGAAGCAACAGTTAGAACTGGACATGGAACAACAGACTGGTTCCAAATAGGAAAAGGAGTTCGTCAAGGCTGTATATTGTCACCCTGCTTATTTAACTTATATGCAGAGTACATCATGAGAAAGGCTGGGCTGGAAGAAGCACAAGCTGGAACCAAGATTGCCAGGAGAAATATCAATAACCTCAGATATGCAGATGACACCACCCTTATGGCAGAAAGTGAAGAGGAACTCAGAAGCCTCTTGATGAAAGTGAAAGAGGGGAGAGAAAAAGTTGGCTTAAAGCTCAACATTCAGAAAACGAAGATCATGGCATCTGGTCCCATCACTTCATGGCAAATAGATGGGGAAACAGTGGAAACAGTGTCAGACTTTATTTTTTTGGGCTTCAAAATCACTGCAGATTTTGATTGCAGCCATGGAATTAAAAGATGCTTACTCCTTGGAAGGAAAGTTATGACCAACCTAGATAACATATTCAAAAGCAGAGATATTCCTTTGCCAACAAAGGTCCGTCTAGTCAAGGCTATGGTTTTTCTTGTGGTCGTATATGGATGTGAGAGTTGGACTGTGAAGAAAGCTGAGCGCCGAAGAATTTACGCTTTTGAACTGTGGTGTTGGAGAAGACTCTTGAGAGTCCCTTGGACTGTAAGGAGATCCCACCAGTCCATCCTAAAGGAGACCAGTCCTGGGTGTTCATTGGAAGGACTGATGCTGAGGCTGAAACTCCAATACTTTAGCCACCTCATGCGAAGAGTTGACTCATTGGAAAAGACCCTGATGCTGGGAGGGATTGGGGGCAGGAGGAGAAGGGGATGACAGAGGATGAGATGGCTGGATGGCATCACCGACTGAATGCACAGGAGTTTGGGTGAACTCCGGGAGTTGATGATGGACAGGGAGACCTGGTGTGCTGCGATTCGTGGTGTATCAAAGAGTTGGACACAACTGAGTGACTGAACTGCAGTGAACTGAAGGCTCTTATGTAAGAAATGGGTATAACATTAATTGAAGGCATATCGTAAGAAGTATAAAATGCATATTGTAAACTCTAGAGCCACCCTAGAAAGAATTTTTTGGCTATACATGCAGCTCATGGGATCTTAGTTCCCTGGCTAGGGACTGGACCTGGGGCCGTGGCAATGAAAGCACCGAATCCTAATCATTGGACCACCAGGGAATACCCTAGAAAGATTTTTAATAAGATGTATATCTAGAAAGACAATAGTAGCAATAAAATGGACTAATAAAGAAATAACCAATCTAAATGAAGAAAAGAATCGGGAAACTTGTCACTAAAAAATATACGTGATATAAAGAAAAGCATATCCAGATAGTAGATTTAAAACTGAACGATTTACCCACTAATTGTAAGTTGCCTACACATGTCAATTTTAAGACCTACTTTGGGGGACTCCCCTGGTTGTCCAGTGGTTCAGGATCTGCTTTCCAATGCAGGGGACACAGATTTGATCCTTGGTCTGGCAACTAAGCCCTAGTGCCGCAGCAAGAGAAGCCCACACACTGCAACTAGAGAGAAGCCTGAGTGCAGCCGCAAAGACCCATGAAGCCAGATAAATAAAGACCTTACATTATGTATGGTAAAAAAAAATAATCTCACCTTAAATAAGCTAATAATTTAAAATTAAATGTGTGGAAATACTTATACCTCCAAATCCCAAATCAAACGAAAGCTGGAGAGGCTGAATTAACATCATAAAAGTATACTTCAGAATGAAGATTTTTTGCGGAAGATAAAGGGCAGTACAGAATGATAGAGAATTCAATTCACTGAGAAGACATAATAGTCAGGAATGTGTATGCAATTTCAGAATACAGGAGCCAAAATCTGATAGAATGGAAAGGAGAAACAGACAATCCACAGTTGTAGTTGAAGACTTTCACTTTTCACGCTCAGCCATTAATACAGTAAGTGAGCAACACAATGAAAAACTATATAGAAGACTTGAACAACAATTAACCGACTTGACCTAATTGATATTTATAGAACGTGCCCAGTCCCAGTTGTGTCCGACTGTTTGAGACCCCATGGAGGGTAGTGTCCATGGAATTTTTCAGGGAAGAATACTGGAGCGGGTTGCCATTTCTTACTCCAGGGGACTTTCCAGACCCAGGGATTGAACCCGCGTCTCTTGTCTCTCTTGCGTTGGCAGGCAGATTCTTTAACACTGTGCCACCTGGGAAGCCCATTTATTGAGCAACAGCAACTAAATACATATTCTTCTGAAGTGAATATGGAAGTTCAACCAAATATGCCAGTTAAAAACCTTACTAAGTTCAAAACGACTGAAATCACACAAAATATATTTCCTGACCAAAAAATAATTAGAATAAAGATTAACTATGGAAAGTGACCTGGAAAATCACAAACTCCTTGAAAATTGAACAAAACTTCAAATTAATGCAAGGATCAAAGGAGAAATAGAAAATACAATATATCAAAATTATGAGGGGATGCCAAAGCTTCACAGAGGGATATTTATAGCATTAAATGTTTATATTAAAAAGGGAAAAGGTCAATTATCATTCGAAGATCAATAATCTTCTTTAAGAAACTAGAATACAACAAAATTTAACCCAAATCCAGCAAAAAAAAAAAGAATAACAAACATCTTGGCAGAAATCAATTAAATAGAAACCAGAAAATCAGTAGTACCAAAAAATTCAGTTGAAACCAGTGGCTGATACTGTGAATAGATTAATACGATAATAAACCTATAGCCTGATTGATTAAAAAAGAGAGAGAGAAAGAAGGAAGAGTGACACTAATTACCAACTTCAGTAATACCATAGGAGACAGCAGTACAGAGCTCTCAGATATTAAATGCACAATGAAGGAAGATTTTAAAAAATGTTATTTAAATTTTTTTGCATGGTTGGTCGTATTGGACTCTTTGTGACCCTGTGGACTCTAGCCCACCAGGCTCCTCTCTCCATGGGATTTTCCAGACAAAAATACTGGAATGGGTTGCCATTTCCTCTTCCAGGGGATCTCCTGATCCAGGAATTGAACCTGCGTCTCTTATGTCTCCTGAATTGGCAGGTGGTTCTCTACCACTGAGCCATCTGGGAAGACCCAAAATTTGTTGAATGTAAATCTAAAAGTGTGTTCTCACTACACAAACACACACACACACACACACTTTAACAAGAAAAGAAACAAAGAAAGGGACACAAAGACATTTTAGGATGGGTTGGGTATGTCTATTATCTTGATTCTGGTGATGATATTATGATTGTGTGCATATGCCCAAACTCATCAAATTGTACACAGTAAATATATACCATTTGTTGCATATCAATTATGCTTCAATAAACTATTTAAGAAAGGAGAGCAGAAAAATGTTATCCAAAAAATTGATACTTAGATAAAATGAGAACATTTCTTGAAAAATACTGACTAACCAAGGTCACTCAAACATAAATAAGGATGAATAACTTTATTAAGGAAGTTAATGTGCACGCATTGCTTCCGTCATGTCTGACTCTTTGCGTTTCTATGGACTATAGGCCTCCAGGCTCCTCTGTCCATGGGATTCTCAGGCAAGAATAGTGGAGTGGGTTGCCAGGCACTCCTTCAGGAGATCTACCTGTCCCAGGGATTGAGCCCTCGTCTCTTACCTCTCTTGCATTGGCAGGCAGGTTCTTTACCGCTAGTGCAACCTGGGAAGCCCCAAAGAAGATAATTCTTCTGCTTCATTTTATGAGGCCATTGTTACCCTGATACCAAACCAAACCAAAAAAGACAACACAAGAAAAGAAAACCACAGACCAATATTTTTATGAATATAGACACAAATATTCTTAGTAAAATACTGCTGCTGCTGCTGCTAAGTCTCTTCAGTCGTGTCCGACACTGTGCGACCCCATAGATGGCAGCCCACTAGGCTCCTCTGTCCCTTGGATTCTCCAGGCAAGAATACTAGAGTGTGTTGCCATTTCCTTCTCCAATGCATGAAAGTGAAAAGTGAAAGTGAATTCGCTCAAGCGGCCTCATGGACTGCAGCCTACCAGGCTCCTCCATCCATGGGATTTTCCAGGCAAGAGTACTGGAGTGGGGTGCCATTGCCTTCTCCGAATAAAATACTAGTAAACCAAATTATATACCATGAGGAAGTAGGATTTATCCCAGGAATGCAACTTTGATTTAATATTAAGACTCAAATAAGTTAATCAGTCATCATCATCAGTTCAGTCGCTCAGTCGTGTCCAACTCTTTGCGACCCCATGAACCGCAGCACGCCAGGCCTCCCTATCCATCACCTAGTCCCGGAGTCCACACAAACCCAAGGCCGTTGTGTCGAAGATGCCATCCAACCATCTCATTCTCTGTTGTCCCCCTCTCCTCCTGCCCTCAATCTTTCCCAGCATCAGGGTCTTTCCAACGAGTCAACTCTCTGCATCAGGTGGCCCAAGTATTGGAGTTTCAGCTTCAGCATCAGTCCCTCCGATGAACACCCAGGAATGATCTCCTTTAGGATGGACTGGTTGGATCTCCTTGCAGTCCCAGGGACTCTCAAGAGTCTTCTCCAACACCACAGTTCAAAAGCATCAATTCTTTGACACTCAGCTTTCTTTATAGTCCAGCTCTCACATCCATACATTAATGCACCACATCAACAGAATAAAAGACAAAAACCACATTATCATCTCAGTACCTACATGAATAGCACTGGACCAAATTCAGCGTCCCTTCAAGATAAAAAGAGTCAAACTAGAAGTAAAAGGCAACAGTTTCAACCTGATATAAAACATCTCTGAAAAACTCACAGCTATCATCGTACTTAATGATGAAAGGCAGAAGTACTGACTTCCCCTGAAAATGAGGAACAATAGAAGGATATCATCTCTTACCACTTCTATTCCACATTGTTCTGGAGCTTCTGGACAGGGTAATTAAGCAAGGGAAAGAAATAAAATGAAGTTACATTGGAAAAGATGTAAAACTTTTCAGTTTGCAGATGACATAATCTTGTGTATAGAAAATCCTAAAGAATCACCCTCTCCCCACAGAAACTATTAGACCCAATACAGGGGCTCAACAGGTTTACAGAATACAAGGTCATATACAAAGAGCAGATATATTTCTATACACAGTCAAGACTTGTACAATAAAAACTACAAAACATTGCTGGGTGAAATTAAAGACAGTCTAGATAAGTGGAAAGGCATCTCACATTTATGGATTGGAAGACTTACTATTGTGTTAAGATGGCAGTACTCCCCTAATAGAACCCCATCAAAATTCAAACTGTTCTTTCCCCCCAGAAATCAACAAACTGATCCTAGAATTGTAAGAATTGAAAGGGTCCTGGGATAGCCAAAACAGTGTGAAGAAAGAACAAGTACTTACACTTCCCAACTACAAAACCCACTTCAAAGCCAAAATAATCAAGACATTATATGGTGTTGTAGCCACACGTTCCAGGAAACAAACTCACTCAGAAGGACAATACAGATAGTGGAGTGCAGTTTATTACACCGGCGCGCCCAAGGCAGAGTCTCCTCTTGGCGGAGGACCCAGACCAGTTTTTGCGAAAACCTTGTATAACCTAAAGTGTATGTGCCCAAACCCACTTCCCCAAATTCCCTGAAATTAGTCTGAACAAAGGAAAAGAAAGATATAATCAAACTTAACCCGTGATTCATATGCCTTAAGCCTAGGTAGTTAACAGTGGACAATTATCAATAGGGCTGTGGTCATACCCCAATAAGCATAGTAGAACTTATGATTCTCTTCAGTTACACAGATAATTAGGGTATTCTTTTAGGTGATGGGGAGTCTAGGTATGAGCCCTGGGGCTCTTCCACCCAGGGGCTCTGGTTTTCCAGTTGGTATGTTGTTTCCATACATACTGGGCATATAGCTCAAAGTCCACAGTCCAGCCCAAGATGGAGTCCTGCTTTCAAGATGGAGCTGGTTCTGTCTGTTTCCTCCTTCAATGGTAGTGACATAAGGATTGTATATAGACAGATACCAGAATAGAATGGAGATGCAAGAAACAAAACCATATCTCTGTGGTCAATTGATTATTGTGAGGGGTGCAGAGGCCATTCAATGGCAAAGAATAATGTTTCAACAAATGGTCTTGGGATAACTGGATGTTCACAACCAAAAGAATCAGTTTAGACTTATACCTCACACTGTATATAACTAACTAAAAATTGATCAAAAACCTAAATATAAGAGCTAATACAAGAGGAAAACAGAGATGTAAATGTTACTGTTGGATTAGGCAATGATTTCCTAGATATGCTACAAAAGCACAAGCACCAAAAGAAACAAAAATAGGCAATTTGGAATCATCAAAATGAAAACTTTTATCCTTCAAAGGACACTATCAAGAAAGTGAAACATCCTGGGCACCTACTGGATACTGGCAAGGAGCCTTGAATCCCAGGCAGACCAGAAGAACACCCAAACAACCCTGTATGGTGTGGGGAAGGGGGAAGCGAGGGGGAAGGAGATGTGCAGGCTAGGTGGGATCAGTGCTCCTGAGGTGCAGCTAGGGGAGGAAAAGTTCCCACATCTGGAGAGGCACTCTTACCTTGAGGGGATCTGTGGGGATGGGGAAGGACCTTTGGGGTTATGGAGGAATGCACCTGGTGTTTCTGCCCCCACTCCCCCCATTCAACCTCCAGGAACCTGCTGAGGCCTGAGGCTTACTCCTCTGTACTCTGAAACTGGAGGCACTCTGGGCCCCCCTCCAGGCCACACTCAGCATAGGCCACACCCCTGCCTAAGCCCACCCTGCCTGAGCTCCACCACACCTAAGCCCTGCCCTTACAGCAAAGGTTTCTTCTACCTTTTTAAAAATTTCCCTATTTTGCTAGTGTAGCTGTGTCTTACCTTCCAGTGATTGTTTCATTTATATGTTTAATTTTTCTAATTTACCTGTTAGTTTTCTTATTTATTTTATTTTTTATTATTTGTCATTGTCTTCCACATTTCTTTTCTTTTCCTTTATTTCCTGGTTTGCCATACAGCTTGCAGGATCTTGATTCATGAGCTTGAGCTCCTGTGGTGGGAGGACCAAGTCCAAACTGCTGGATTAACAGAGACACTCAGACCTCACGGAATACTATTTGGAGTGAGGGCCTGGAGGGCCACATCTAAACACCTGGTCCTGGCCCTACTTAACTGCCTGCAAACTCCAGTGCTAAAATTCTCAGGCCAATCAATCAGTGAGAGAAGAACACAGTTCCGCCTAACAAAAACAATGATATGACAAAAAATATGTTACAGACAAAAGAGCAAGGCAAAAAAACCTAAAAGACCACATAAATGAAGAGGAAATAGGGAAACTACCTGGAAAACAATTTAGAGTAAGGATATTAAAGATGATCCAAAATCTTGAAAATACAATGGAGGCATGGATTTAAAAAAATACAAGAAATGTTTGACAAAGATTTAGAAGAAATAAGGCACAAACAAAGTTGAAAACACAATAACTGAAATGAAAAATACACTAGAAGAAATCAATATGAGACTCACTGAGCAGGAGAACAAATAAGTGAGTTGGAAGACAGAATGGTGGAAATAACTGCTGAAGAGCAGAATAAAGAAAAAAGAATGAAAAAACGTAATATCTATTTCTGTCATGACTGTCTTTCTGAGACACATTCTCCACTAAGGGTAACCTGGGACTACCTATCACCACAGATTGTGGATGCATAAGAAAGACTGCACTGGAAGGAAAAAAATATAGCCTTCAAGCCCCTTTCTCATCCTCCAGAGACCCTGCGGTTCCAGGACTCTACCTCAATGGCAGGAAAACCGCAACCTGCATTGCACATGCCCAACTCAGTGAGCATGCGCAGTGTGTGCGTGCACATCCGTTGCTGCGCATGCGCCTTGGTGCCCATACGCCGTCCTGAGCGATCTGTGAGGAGCGTTGGGCCTGAGACGGGTCTGTTTATTCAGTCCCGGTTCTTTCTCACTACTTAAGACTCACCAGGTAGGTTCACAGGTCTGTCCTGTCTGGAGTTTAAGTGTGTGTGCCTGTGAGGGGGAGCCAGCAAGTTTCGCGCGGATCGGGCAGTGTGATCTAGGGCCGTTGAGGAGGAAGGCCCTCAAGGTAGTCGTCTTTCTCCTCACAAGTGTCGCGACTCCATAGTTCTTGCCTTGTTGGCGGGAGAGGAAGGGCAGTGGGCAGAGGAGGGCAGGGGGTAGGATGATGGTGGGGGGAGACTTGGGGGTGCTATTTGAGATATTTGGTTCATTGGGGCCCTGGAACTGACGACAGAGCACAGAATCTGGGGCCAGCAGTGGGACCTGGGCAGGGGGCGGGGTGGGCGATTAAGGAAAGGCCTAGAAACTGGACCACAGTGGGGTTGTGACTGTATCGCGGGTTTTGTGGTAAGGTGCCAAGAGAGAAGTGGACCGGTTGCTCTGTATGCAGCCTCACCTCAGCCCCAGACACTGAGAAAATCGCCATAGTCAGGCTGTAAAGACTGAGCCTTTCTTCGTGTTCCAACTGAATTCCAAGAGAGTTGGGGAAAATAGGTCTGGTGAATAGGAGTGTGACATGAGCAGTAGTCCTGAGCTTTTGAATTCCTAGCAGTATTTCACTAAAGATCTTCATGATGGAGAAGTCTGTTGTGAAATCAAACGTCCTCACAAAAATTCAGCCTTCTTATGTACCTTAAGGTGATTTCTCTGCCAGCTTCACAAAGACACAAATGGCTTTGCAAGCGACTGTATTTGGTGTAATTGAAATGCATGTACACTCATACTTAACCAGAGTTTTCTTTCGAAAGTATTTTCACATTAAAAAAAAACAAGTCAACATAAGGTCATAAAAGTGATCAAATATAGCTGTACTCTTAAATACATTTTCTAAATCACAATATTCTGCTTTCAGGGAGAAATATGAGTGGGCAAGTGGCATCAACATTGGGACCTACAAAGCAAGATGGCTCCCAGGTGGATGAACCTGTGGTTGTGAGTAACCTTACCATTTGGTGTTTTCTATTAGCACAAGTTTATTTTTGAGAAAATGATGTTAAGTAGTACGGATGTGGTGATAAAGGTCTTCCATGCTGATAAAGGGTGACACTTTGTCTTAGGAAGGAACATTGATCCAGATATATTATAGTCCAGTGTTGCCTGGATGATTATACTGTTAAATTCCCTGGAAATGTGCCCAGTGACTCCCTCCTCCTGCTTATTAACAACAGGCTGCATACTTCCATCCCAACATAGATTTAAATAACTTCCAAAGTCTTCCTGGGTAACTCTTCTCTGTGGGAAGAGTAACTTTATTAAAAGTAAGTACATAGTATTGTGTTGGGAAAATGTTGTTAGGTTTATTTATGATCAGATATATCTATGTATTATGTATATTTATGCTATTAGATGTATTAGCAAAAAAAGGTTTTATTTGCATGCACTCTCTCCTAGGACCAGCAGCCCAGTGTTGAGCAACCTCAACAAGAGGAACCGCCAGCTGAGATTCAGGATATCACACCTACAAAGGAGGAAGTACATGGAGAGGATCCAGTGAATCGTGATGAAGAAGAGGAGAAGGATCCCTTTGAAGGTAAAGTGTATCTGTGCCTCATGCCTTAAGACATAACCAGTAAGAAGAGGAAAGGAAACATTAGAAAAGGACTTCAGACAGTTCCTAAAAAACTGAGGAGAGTATAGTTTGCAGGTCAGTGTGGTCACTCAAATTTTCCCTTGTTTTCAAGACAAAGAGAAGGGGGCAACCTAGTTGTCTGAGGACAACCCTGGAAAGGGAAAATGGTAATAGCATTCGCAAATTCTGCTTTCCTTTTTCTCCAGCAAAACATTCCCGGAAGAATGCTCCTGAGGTTCTTATTCATCACATTTTTAGCATACTAACCTAAGGCTTTTAATTCATAACACCGAGGGAATGAATATCATCATTCCCTTGTTTATATTGTATGCTTTACAGCTGAATTGATGCTTTTTTTTTTTTAAAGATTCTGGCCTGGAAGCTGATCTCCAGCAATTGGCTCTGGCAAAGACTGGGGGTGAAGGTGGAGATGGTCCTGATGTCAGGGAGGAGTTTGCATCAAATATAGAGCCTGTTAAAATGCCAGAAGCAGGTATGTCATCCATTCAGAAAGTAACTTATGTGGTTTCTGTTTTTCAGAATATCTTTACTAGTATAGAGGGAACATTACTATTATTTTAATAACAGAGTTCACATATTCTTTGAAAGATAGTTCAGACCCCAGATGCCTGAGTGCCTGACTTACAGACTTTCAAATAAAGAAACAGAGAGGGTCAAAGCCATATCGAATTGAAAATAGGGAACTGTTTTCTTCTCTTGAGTATAAGTACTTTAATTAACAGCTAGTAATTTTCAGGTTCTTTTATAATTTCTGTTTGTAGCAAATATGGAATGCATTTGTAATAAATATCAGTTCATATGAAATATGCTTAGGCATCCAAGTAGGTTCTAGTACCAGCTTTAGCATAATGTGTGTGATTCTGTGAAATCCCTTAACTTCTAAACTCAACTTTACTCATGTAAGTTGTAAATTCAGAACAGATACACGACGATGCTGATTTTTCAATGCTAATTTCTGCATTCTCTGATTCTCTTTGATGGAATGCATACAAGAATACTCTGTTTTGTATGATGTATTTATCATAAAATGTCATCTTGAGTCAAATTATAACAAGGGAATTGAGATTTCATTTTCTAACAGGGGACACATGTACACCTGTGGCTGATTCATGTCAATGTATAGCAAAACCCACCAGAGTATTGTAATTAGTCTCCAATTAAAATCAATTAATTAATTTTTTATAAAAGAAAATGAGCCAACATTCTGCTTGATGTATGTTAAGTTCTCTCAAATTCTGAATTCTCTAGCTCTTTAAAAAATAGTTGCATTTTAAATCCTTTCCCCAGGGAAGCATGAAACGACTGAATAATAAAATGGCCAAAGATAGTCTAGTTTCCTGTTTCTGTGGCTGATCAAGTTGAGAGAGTGCATTTAGTCAGTGATATTCAAGGCAGGTGTGAGTAAGATACATATGCTAAGCACACTACCTGCCCCCACGTTTGGTCTTTTTTTTTGAGGGGCGCACGAGGTTGCTTATTTTAATTGGAGGATGATTACTTTACAATACTATGAAGGTTTTACCATATACCCCACTCTCGCTCTTAAAGAACTAATAAAAATCTGAGCCTCATGATATAATCCTCTCTAACCGTATCAAGTATGTTATTTTTCCTCTTTGATACATGAGTTTAAAAAGTTTTGAAGGCCAAAAATTGTAACTAGTTCTTCTTGCATAATCAACTTAGTATCTTTCACATACCTGTTTTCCAACTTGCTGAGAATAAATTGCATGGTTCTGATTTTAAAGGAGGAACTTCATAGTTAGGGAAGAATTTACTGTGTATTAGCCTTCTATATATTTTCACTTTACAGTTTTGTTCCATTCCATTTGAACAATTAGATGAAAATACACCTTTCAGACGACTTTCAAGTAACTACAGAACATGATTAAAATGTTCTCATAGAAAAATCTTAGCCCTAAATATGTGTGGTATTTAAAAAGAAAAATACATAAATTACAAGTTACATAAATACAAAATCCTACATCCAACATAAAAGGTAAGAAAAAGAGCAACAGAATAAACCTAAGGGAAAAAGAAAAAGATATTTATTAAAAGACAGGTATGAAGTGTTAGGAAGAGGAAAATAAACTCAACTAATAAAGACAATGTGCTAGTTTACATAATTTTTAATATATATATATATACACACACATTTTTAAATATTCTTTTCCGTTGTGATTTATCACAGGAGATTGGAGATTATTTCCCTGTGCTATATAGTAGGAGCTTGTTGTTTATTCATTCTGAATGTAATGGTTTGTATCTGCCAACCCCAAACTGCCAGTCCATTCCTCTAGGTTACATCATTGTGAAGCAAATGGACAAAGCCCAAGTACACATAATTAGAAATATGAACAAGACACTAACAGTTAGTATATTACAGAATTAAAGCAGAGTATAATCTGGAACTCAAATATTTTCAGAATATTGATGAAATGGCCAGTAGGGTAGAAAAACATATTATTTAACATACCCCACAGTAACTAAATAACTAAACATTACAAATACCGTGGATGAACTTTTGAAATTGGTCAGAGTTTTCTCTCAAAAGCCATTATCATTTAGAAACAAAAAAATCTGCTTTTCCAGATTTTCTTTCTGTCTTCCTACTTGCTTTTCTCTCTCACTCATAGTCCCTCTTGCTCTCCCTTTTCTTCTCTCCTTTTTTTCTTTCTTTCCTTTTTTTTTTTTGGTGTGGCTGTTGAAAACAGTCCTATTTCTGCTTCACATTTTGATGTCACCATGTAGCCAGTGATAGTAATGACATAAAATTAGTGTCACATATAATTTATTATACCAACTGGAATGCTTCCCAGGGTGAAAAGAAACATTTAGAATTACATGAGGGCCCCAAGTAAAAAAGGGGACAAATGTTTAACCGACGTAAAACCACCATATCAGGGATAAATTAGAACAAATGAAAATTTCTACAGTTTTCGACAGTAGAGAAGAAACAAATGTAATACTGGCCTTTTTATTTACTTCACTTAAGCAGTTACAGAGAGAACAACTGTTTAGCTATCCTATATTTGGAATATTATTTCAAACCAATGCATTTAAATGATACTTTTTTGGGATTTTTTGTTTCAGTTTTTGTGTATTTTCTTCTCCTTAGGGTTCTTTTTGTTGTTAGATATTTTACTGAATGTGTACACAGTTTTGCCTTCTACTGAAAACTACCTTCTGATAGGTTCCATTGATTTCATTTGTTCTGAACTCAGTGTCCTTCTTTTCTTGTACAGCTAGGAAGAGTAGTGTGTTTTTAAAAATACTGGTAATGTGCCTGAAAAGTCTATAAAATCTCTAGAGAGGATTAAATGAAGGTAAGCCGAAGGTCGCCCTTAGTGTTCCTGTTTTAGTCCATTTTATAAAACTACAACTGCAGTGAACTTTGTATACCTCTCCTGTCATCAAAATAAAGTTCTGCTAAGTAACTTTTTTTTTTTAAGTAACTTTTTTAATGTTTGTATTATAGGTGAAGGGCAACCATTTGCTTGAAAGAAGATAAACTGAAACCATCTATGCTGTTCTTATATTGTGTATTTGACTATTAAATTTCGGTCAATAAAGTTTCGTTTTCTACTTGCACATTTTTTGTTAAATTTATCCCCGGGTATTTAATGTTATTGAAAATTCATGGTTTGTGATTTTTATTGTCTAGTTGAGGCTGTATGTAGAGATAGAATGTGTATATATAGATTTTCTGTCCAACAATTCCTCTAAATATGCATATTAATTCCACAAATTTAGATCTAGATTATTTTTGCTTTTCAAAATATACTATTATATTTGAATATCAACAGTTTCTACTGGCTTAAACCTTAAACCTGTCCTCATTTTTCAGCATTGAACAAACCTGGCCAGAATAGTCTTGACTAAAGCAGGTGATAATCGGCTTTTTTCCCAATAGGAAATGAAAAATCTTCTCCATTTCAACCTGTTTACGTTGCTTTTTTGTAGATATAGTTTATCAGAGTAAGTTGCATTCTATTCCTAGTTTGCTGTCTTGAATATAGATTAATATTCATCAAACACTTATATTGCATCAATTGTGATGATCATAGAATTGTTTTCCCTCCATTTTTCTATTAATGTGGTGAATTACATTGGTAACCTCATACATGTAAACCACCCTTGCACTTCTAGGGTTAAAAAAATTGGGTCATAACATATTCTTTAGGTGTAATCTACATGTTAATGCATATACATACATATATATACGCACACATAAAAAATTCATAAAAGCCTTTGGTCTTCTTTTGAATAAATGGGTTTACAAAATGTGCCACCCAAATCTCATACGGTGTCCCTGATGAAATCATTGACAGAGAAACATTTTTAAAAACTTAATATATAGAGAAATGGAATGCCAAAGCCATTGTTAAAGGTTGTAGGGAGACAGGAAAAGAACTGCTGTCAAATTGCATGGCAAATGGCACAGCATATCTTTCACACAATTCTGACTTGCCTTCCAAGGGTTTTTGGGTGCAGGGAGAGAACAGCCACAAACATCTTTTCTTCTCCTTGACGTCCTCCATTGGCTTGATAGTCACCAGATCTCAGAAGCCCTCCAGTTGGCTGTGAGTGTGTGTGTGTATGTGTGAATCACTTAGTTGTGTCCGACTCTTTGCGACCCCACGAACTGTAGCCCACCAGGCTTCTCTGTCCATGGAATTCTCCAGGCAAGAATACTGGAGTGGATTGCCATTCCCTTCTCCAGAGGATCCTCCCAGCCCAGGGATCGAACCCTGGTCTCCTGCAGATTCTTTACTGTTTGAGCTATGGGGAAGTCCTCCAGCTGTCTGATTCCTCCCTTATATCCTTATTATTAATATAATAACAAAACACTTACATCTCTGAGCCCCCATCTGCATCCTCATCACCAAAAAAATATATTTCTGCAACAAAGGACCTACTCAGACTTCACTCTGCTTAGCAAATAACAGAATTATAAATAGCAGCTGTTGTGCCCTTACAGAGGTATGAAAATCCAGGTCCAAAAGGATTGAAAATGGGAGGTTCAAATCTACCATGAGACTTAAATAAGAGTATCCCATCTTACCAAAAAGTATGTGAAAAAGCCCCTAGGTCTTGGAGCTGTCTGACAAGATTAGATCCTAGCTAGAAGAAAAGGGAAAGGAATGAGGGGAACTTCGTGAGACAAAATGACTTGAGTCTTATCTGCTCTGTCTCATTATTGGCTATGACATGACATAACTGGGCTTCCCTGGTGGCTCAGACGGTAAAGAATCCGCCTGCACTGCTGGAGACCTGGGTTTGATCCCTGTGTTGGGACGATCTGGAGGAGGCCACGGCAACCCACTCCAGTATTCTTGCCTGAAGAATCCCCATGGATAGAAGTGCCTGACGGACTATAGTCCATGGGGTCACAAAGAGTCAGATACGACTGAGCGACTAAGCACAACACGTGACATAACTAAGATTATCAGTACTGGCTCTGATACATACTGAGTGAAGGTGAGAAAGGTATTTACATCCTTTGGATCTGTTTCCCCATTTCTAAAGTGGAAATTACAAGTTTACAGTAAATATTTGTTATGAAGAATAAACAAGATAACGTGAAGTAGGCATTACATTGCAAATGGATGTGGCTTATTCTACTCCAATTTTTCATTTAAACATTTACAATTACAATTCTCTCAGAAGTGATACAGATTTTGAATTTGAAGTAGGATATAAGGTTAACTTTTAAAATGAACTGGACTTCAGAAACATATTTTGTCTAAGTAAATATATTGATTCAATAGCAGATTCAATAGCTGGTATCAGACATGGCATGCATTCTAAGGTTGGTTTGTTAATGAGGACTGACAAGGCTACCCTGAGTCATAGCATGTAGTGAAAACCGTGCTCCTTGCTGTGTGTGATGACAAAATAAGCCAGTATTCTGGTCACGCAACATCACACAACTCAACACCAGACTCTGTCACGTAGTCAGGCAGCCGGTCCCTAAGTCGCAGCGCAGGAGCTACAGGGCCTCAGGGCACCACTGCAGTTGTTAGTTTGGCTTGTCACCTTCTACGGGCTTGGCCAGTAAGGAGACAATGAACCCGTAGGGATTCAGATTCTACCTTACAGACAGTGCAGAAGCAATATGACCCTGGTGTCAGTTGCCTTGTCCCTAGTCCAGTGGTTTGATACTGAATTGGAAGGCCTCAGTAAAGGCACTACAGGTGGTGGGTCTCTGCCAGGAAGGAGCCCACAGTTGTGCCCTATGGCACTGAGCAGCTCTGCAGTCCACAGCTGTAGTCTCAGCTGGCACTAGGCAGACCATCCTATGTTCAACTGAAACCAGAGGTGGATGAGTAACAACTTTGTGTCACCTCCAGCTGGATGAGGAGGCAGGTGAGAAATGGCCTCATAGCTCTTCATCAGGCTGCTTATCTCCCCTTGCTGCAAGAGCAATCAGGAGGTTCTCTGACAAGGTTCAAGCCAGCCTGCAGTTTAGCCTTGCCTACGTAGCCTAAATGGGGACATGCAAGGGCACCAGGGCACCAAGACAGAGTCACACTCCTACAGTGTTTTTTGGAACAAGACACAAGGCTTTATGTATGATGCTACAAATATGACACCTATATACTGACTCCTACATGGAGGAGATCCTTTTCCTGTCAGTCATATAAATATTCCTTCATTGAGTACACACACATTGATTACTACCATGTCTCAGGACGTGTCTGCAATGCTTGAAATAACAAGACCAGTGATGTGAGGTGGATGATGGGAATATCACACTGGTGGGCCAGACAGACACATAAACAGAAAAGAAGTGCAAAGGAGAAACAGGGAATGGACCTAAGGGAAAAGCCAAGCAAAACGGTGAGCAGGGTGGCCAAGAAGCAGGAGGAAAGCTAGAAGATAAGGTTCATTCTAAGAGTGAAAGAGGTTATATATAACACAGTCGTGCTTTGACCCAGGCTGTGGATGAGAGTCACAACCTCCTCTGCATCACTGCCCCTTTTGAGGGTGGTGTCTGGGAGTCTAGAGATTCTGAAGGGAAAGAAGGAAAATACATAGTGCAGGGGGTACGTGCACCCGCCCTGATAGAGATGCAGGTGCAGCTTGTTACAGTTACCAGGTGGGGATGAGCAGACTTGGATTCGGTGACTCAAGAAGAAATGTGCAAATGAATGTAAAGGGAGAAAGCACATGGAGAGGGGGTAAACAGCTCCAAATCCCATATCTGTACCTGGGTAGGTGCTCCATTACTGTCATGAGAAGGCTCCCTGGTCTCAGCTCTGGGAGGGAGTGATGAGCATTCTAAGGACCCATCATCACCTAAGCAGGGGGCACTGAGTGTTTGAAGACTTAAGTCTCATCCTTTACCACTGACAGACACAGAAAGCTTCTTAGTCCTGCTGAGAGTGGGGCTCTGGAAGCTTAGGGAAGCTCAAAGGTAAGGTGGAGGTGGTGGTGGTTGTTCAGTCGCTCAGTCGTGTCCAACTATTTACTACCGGTGGCCTGCAGCATGCCAGGCTCCTCTGTCCTCCACTATCTCCCTGAGTTTGATCAAATTAATGTCCATTGGGTTGGTGATGCTATCTAATCATCTCATCCTCTGTCGCCCCCTTGTCCTCCTGCCTTCAGTCTTTTTGCATCAGGGTCCTTTTCAATGAGTCAGCTATTCGCATCAGGTGGCCAAAGTATTGCAGCTTCAGCATCAATCCTTCCAGTGAATATTCAGAATTCATTTCCTTTAGGATTGGCGGGTTTGTTCTCCTTGCTGTCCAAGGGATTCTCAAGGCTCATCTCTAGCACCACAATTCGAAAGCATCAATTCTTTGGCACTCAGCCTTCTTAATGACCCAACTCACACATCTGTACATCACTACTGGAAAAACCATAGTTTTGACTCTACAGACCTTTGTCAGCAAAGTGATGGCTCTGCTTTTTAATATGGTGTCTAGGTTTGTCATGGTCTTCCCTGGGGGCTCAGCGGTAAAGAATCTGTCTGTTATGCAGCACACTTAGGAGATACGGGTTCAATCCCTGGGTCAGGAAGATCCCCTGGAGGAGGGCATGGCAACCCACTCCAGTATTCTCATCTCGAGAATCCCCTGGACAGAGGAGCCTGGTGGGCCTCTGTCCATGGGGTCGTAAAGAGCCAGACACTACTGAAGTGCCTGAGAATTCATGTAAGCTAGGTTTGTCATAGCTTTCCTTCCAAGGAGCAAGCGTCTTTTAATTTCATGGCTGCAATCACCATTTGCAGTGATTTTTGAGCCCAAGAAAATGAAATATGTCACTGCTTCCACTTCAGTTCAGTTCAGTCACTCAGCCGTGTCTGCGTCTTTGTGACCCCTTGAACCGTGGGTAGCCCATCCCCTCTCCAGCGGATCTTCCCAACCCAGGAATCAGACCAGGGTCTCCTGCATTGCAGGAGGATTCTTTCACAGCTGAGCTATCAGGGACTGAAACATTTCACATTGTTGTTCAGTGGCTCAGTCGTGTCTGACTCTTTAAAACCTTGTGGACTGCAGCATGCCAGGCTTTCCTGTCCTTCACTATATCCCAGAGTTTGCTCAAACCCATGTCCATTGAGGCAATGATGCGATCCAACCATCTCATCCTCTGTTGGTCCCTTTTCCTCCTGCCCTCAATCTTCCCCAGCAACAGGGTCTTTTCCAATGAGTCGGCTCTTCACATCAGGTAGCCACAATATTGGAGTTTCAGCTTCAACATCAGTCCTTCCAGTGAACACCCAGGAATGATTTCCTTTAGGATGGACTGGTTGGATCTCCTTGCAGTCCAAGGGACTCTCAAGAGTCTTCTGCAACACCACAGCTCAAATGCACCAATTCTTTGGCACTCAGCTTTCTTTATAGTCCAACTCTCATATCCATACATGACCACTGGAAAAACCATAGCCTTGACTAGATGGACCTTTGTTGACAAAGTAATGTCTCTGCTTTTTAAGATGCTGTCTAGTTTGGTCAAAACTTTCCTTCCAAGGAGTAAGCATCTTTTACTTTCATGGCTGCAGTCACCATCTGCAGTGATTTTGGAGCCCAAAAAAATAAAGTCTGTCACTGTTTCCACTGATTCCCCATCTATTTCCCATGAGATGATGGGACCAGATGCCATCCTCTTAGTTTTCTGAATGTTGAGCTTTGAGCCAAATTTTTCACTCTCCTCTTTCACTTTCATCAAGAGGTTCTTTAGTTCTTCTTCACCTCTGCAATAAGGGTGGTGTCATCTGCATATCTGAGGTTATTGATATTTCTCCTGGCAATCTTGATTCCAGCTTGTGCTTCCTCCAGCCCATTGTTTCTCATGATGTACTCTGCATATAAGTTAAATAAGCAGGGTGACAATATACAGCCTTGATGTACTCCTTTTGCTATTTGGAACAAGTCTGTTGTTCCATGTCCAGTTCTAACTGTTGCTTCCTGACCTGCATGCACGTTTCTCAAGAGGCAGGTCAGGTGGTCTGGTATTCCCATCTCTCTCAGAATTTTCTACAATTTATTGTGATCCACACAGTCAAAGGCTTTGGCATAGTCAATAAAGCAGAAATAGATGTTTGTCTGGAACTCTCTTGCTTGTTCCAAGATCCAGTGGATGTTGGCAATTTGATCTCTGGTTCCTCTGCCTTTTCTAAAACCAGCTTGAACATCTGGAAGTTCGCAGTTCACGTATTGCTCAAACCTGGCTTGGAGAATTTTGAGCATTATTTTACTAGCGTGTGGGATGAGTGTGATTGTGCAGTAGTTTGAGCATTCTTTAGCATTGCCTTTCTTTGGGATTGGAATGAAAACTGGCCTTTTCCAGTCCTGTGGCCACTGCTGAGATTTCCAAATTTGCTTACGTATTGAGAGCAACACTTTCACAGCATCATTTTTAGGATTTGAAATAGCTCAACTGGAATTCCATCACCTCCACTAGCTTTGTTCATAGTGATGCTTTCTAAGGCCCACTTGACTTCACATTCCAGGATGTCTGGCTCTAGGTGAGTGATCACACCATCGTAATTATCTAGGTCATGAAGCATAGTTAATGAATTTTTTCCTGGAATTCCTTTGCGTTTTCTACGATCCATGGATGTTGGCAGTTGGATCTCTGGTTCCTCTGTCTTTTCTGAATCCACGTTGTACATCTGGTACTTGTTTATTGACATACTGTTGAATCCTAACATGATGGATTTTGAGAATGACCTGGCTAGCATCTGAAATGGGTACAGTTGTGCAGTAGTTTGACCATTCCTTGGGATGACCCTTCTTTGGCATTGGAAAGAAAACTGACCTTTCTAGTCCTGTGGCCACTGCAGAGTTTTCCAAATTTGCTGGCATATTCAGTGCAGCAATTTAACAGCGTCATCTTTTAGCATTTGAAATAGCCAGGATTCCGTCAACTCCACCAGCTTTGTTCACAGTAATGTTTCCTAAGGCCCACTTGACTTCACACTCCAGTATGTTTCATGTTGTTTCCATTGGCACAACCAAATTCATCAAAAATTGTGAACTTGTGTTTCAGAAGCCACAACAATTCGTACTCAATGTGGGTGCCACAAAACTTGAGGCCCAAAGTAAAGTCTAAACATTGAAAATACCTACATTCCTTTAAAGACAGGCGTTTACACTTTGAAGTGAAGCCAGGTGAGTCCTGAGTCCCAGGTCACGGAGCCGCTGGGCTGGAGGTGTGGCTGAAACTGAGGCGGCCGCACCTTGAGGCCCTCTCCCTGTGTGGAGAGAGGGCCTGCCCCAAGGACGAGAAGAACAGGACCCTCAGGGGTCTCACAGTCTAGCAGGGATGCAGGCACATTGCTTCAGGCACCAAATATTCATTGAGGCTTTTCCTGGCTCTCTGTGGTGGATACAAGTGGCCAGCCCATAGAAATCCCTGTGCTGGACTTACTCTCCCCAAAGGGGAAGGGGTAGGGGTAGGAGGCACCCTACCTCATAACAACCCAGGACATTCTACAGTGTGTTAAAAGGGGGTGGTGCTGTGATCAGATACATGTAAGTCCTGTAAGGGACTGGTACTGTGGGCACCAAGGGGGAAAGCTGCAAGTCACAGTATTGAACAGAGCAACCCGGGCGGGCTTCATTGAGGAGCTGATATTTTAACAAAGACTTGAAGGGGGAAAGGAGTCAGCACAGCAGACATCTGGGGTCAGGATATTGCAGAAGAGGGAACAGTGGGGATAAATGGGGGGGGCAGACACTGCCAGGAGGCCAGGGCAGCTGGGAGCAGGGAGTGAGAGTTGAACAGAAAGCGGGGACTAGATACCGCAGCACTGGATAAGCGTCTGCTCTGTTGGCGAACCAACAGGGACAAGCAGGGGTCATAGGTGCTGATGGACATGCCTGTGCCAGGCCTGTGAGGGAGGCAGAGGCAGGACAGGGGGAAAGAGCAGAGACAGCTGAGGTGGGGCAAGCAAGGAGTGAGAAGGATGCACGAGGGGCATCTCTGAGTGAGGCTGACGGCCTTCCCTGGACTCGATACACCATTCCTACCTGTACTGGTGTCCCCAACTCCATAGACGCCTGTGCTCCAGGCACAGTGTCAGAGACTTCACTAGCAGCCTGAGGTCATTCAACTGTCCATCGTCTGAACACATAGTTGTGGGGCCTACATTTCCACTTGGTCCTTGGGAAACGTTCAGTGACCTGAATGGTGCTCTCAGGATCTTGACCCCAGTTCCACTGTGAGGCTACAACTGTGGCTGATGGGGCAACAGAGTGACCCACATGTGTGTAATGAATCTTCAAGCTGCTTTGATCAGGAGTTTCCAGAATTAGGGGTCATATGAAATATGCACCCCAATCCCCACCCCAAAAGGGAAGAGAATCTGATTCCACAGATGTCCTGCTTACTCCATTCTCCTGTGTCATTATTAACACAAAAGTAACTGGTCCACGAAGAGCTACGCTTTATTGACTGAGAATTTACCTTGAGTCCTGGTGCTTCGTTCATTCAGGAAGTAGTTCTAAGCAGGGACCAGACACTATGTGTCCTCCTACTGCGGCTGGATTGGTTAGGCATGATCGGAACTGTCCCCTGCAAGCAGATGACTGCCACATGCTGTGTGAGAAAAGCGATGGCAGGATTTAAATTATAGAACTCTGGGAACACAGAAGAGAGCATCTGACCCCTCCCATATGTCCGGGGGTGGGATGTGGTGTGGGTCCCTAGTCAGGACACATTCTCGGGGGGACGGGGAGATTTCTTGAGGTGGCACTTTCACCTTCCACAGTTTACACACACATGAGCAGAAGAGCACAGATCTGGACACAGGTGATGCCAGACAGACTTTCATTCCCAGTTGTCTCCAGAGCACCATGGCAGCTGGGTCATCTCCAGTGCTGTCTTACAGCCACTAAAAACACTTCCTGTGCTTTGGCGTGCCTCCTGATTCCTTATACCTGATAAATAGAGTGAGACTGGTGGAGACATAACTGGGGTGGGGGCTGGTTGCAAAGCCTCTCTGATATGGCAGAGTGCCTCCCCGCCAGGGAAGTTAAAGTCCTGCTTGGTGTTGCCTCTGGAGTAACCCTTTCCTACCAGCGGACTCCAGTTTCTTGGCTGCAAGGCAGCTCCTCCTAAGGAGCACACAAAGGGGCTTAGGACATTTCAGGGTGGCTTTGCCCTACTGGGTACGCCCGTTTCACAAGCGGACAGGAGATTGGGACACTGATGGCTCTCCTCTCATGGAACAACATCTGCATCTCGGTAACTGAAACACAAGCCACGCGTGTTGTTGTGACTGCAGAGAAGACTGGCTTTGCACTCAAGAGAAAGTAGGGCGTGACTCCCAGATCCAGCTTTTACTGCATCAGCCACCTAAGATCTTTCAGCTTGCTTTCTTGTATATGAGAAGGCTGGGGTTCATCCATACCCCTCTGGGTCTGAGGGGAATAAAACCACACATACCTGGCTCCCACAAGCTCCATAAGCAGGCTCAAGGTGAGTCATTTACACTGCCCCGCCTCCCCGTTAGGGACACATCAGTGGGGAGGGAGGCATGCCAGAGCCCCTGAGAGTCTACTCCATCCTCTGACTGGGGTGGGGCTTGGGGTGGGGTGGTGGAACTGGTGCCATGTCCAACTATTTAATTGGCTTTACATACAACAGGCACACACTTCATTTCATATTTAGGTGTGTTCTGCTCAGAGGAGTTGTAGTGAAGGGAGTCAGTCGTCACAGTTGAATCTGTCGCAGGTAGAAGCAGCAGTGGGGTCGCTCCCTCCACTGGCCATCGCAGGAATGGCAGTTCCCTCCATGGGTTGATGGCACCAGGTGGAGACACCTGAGGAGTTGCAAGAAGGTGCTGTGACGTTCCTTAAGAGAGTCCCCATACTGAGCTGGCAGCTCATCCTTGCCTCCCTGATGACCACAGGGACTAGTAAATCAAACTCCTGCACAGGGAGGATGTGTCAATATACTTCATCTTGTCCTAACACGAACTCAACACTATAGAGTGAAAAATAGTGAAAATCTCATCAACGCACAGTGTGTGGGTAGGGCAGCTCAAGTCCTGTTCTGTGTACTGGGTCACAGACACCGTAAAGTGACATTTTGAAATTTCCATGCTTTGGCTTATCCCTCCTCACTGTGAAGCAGGTGGTCACCCTGGATCCCTTTATGCTTCCAATGCTGTGACCAAATTCAAAAGGCCATATTCAAAGAACAACGGGCCCATATAAAGCAAGAGGAGAGTTTTTCTGTCTGTATCCTATTCTTAGCAAGGAAGCCTTTCCCAGACAAACTCTGCCATCAGATTGCATTTCTTATCAGCTCATCATGCACCGGGGATTCATACTGAAATCTTCACCACCTTCCATTTGGTAAAAATATCAAAACTGTTAACTGTGACTTTTCTCCCAGGTACTCCCCAGGAAAAACGGAAACTGCTCTACCCAGCCTGGCAGCTGAACCTAAGAAGGAATCAGGCAGATGAGGAGGGAGAAAGGGCATGTAAGATGGAGGCAAAGGCAGGAGTGAGATTGTGAAATCGGTGGGTGGGGAGGGGAAGAGAGGGGACAGGGGGTGGCTAAGGAGTAGGAGTGTGAGCACACCGGCCATCTGATGAACAGAGAGAGGTCTGGGTGGCTGGAATATCAAGTGGGGCCTGGAGCAGAAGGAGGGTGTCTGGTGAAGATCGGGCATTTGGGGGAAGACAAGACCTGCTGTGCCTAGTCCAGGAGGCTGTACAGTATCCTAAGAGCAGCGGGCAGCCCGTGAAGAGTTTTGAGCAGGGGTGTCATGCCCAGATTGCACTGAAGAAAGCTTCCCTTCCTCAGGCAGCAGGACAGACCATGTGTTGGAAAGCATCAGGATTGCTGGTGCTTGTCAAGGAGAGAGATGAGGGTGACCTGGCCTAGGGAACTCACTGTGCTGATGGAGAGAAGGAACAGGATCTTACTTAGACTTAGGAGGCAGAGAGGTGAGGGTTGATGATTGAGAGTGTGCTGAGAGAGAGGCAGCAGGCAAGGATGGCTTTAAGCATCTCTGGCCTAAGCAGCTGGGGAGATGGCTGCCTTGTACTGAGTCAGGGGACAGTAAAGGAGGTGCAGCTGTGTGGGTAGCGGGGGTTGGGAGGGATGGCTGCAGTTGGGCATGTTGAATATTCCTTGCCTGGGGGACTCAAACACTTACTATCAGAATGACTTGGGGGAGCTGACCTAACTTCTCTGTGCCCATGATGCCTCATCTGTGATGGGGCAATGAGGCTAAGAATTAGAAAAAAGACTAATTTCCTGTTTCATTGCTTTAGTCTAGGAGAACGTTCTCCTTTTACATACAAGTGCTGTCTTACTGTCAGGTATTCCGTCAGTAAAATGGGAATGTATCTGCTTATCCATATATCTGCTTGGTTTTACATATCTGCTTTGTGTATTTTCACCATGTGGTATGTATTGTCAACCGTAAAGAGAAATAAACTCAAAGGAACAAGTGTTTCTTGTCACATGCATGCAGAATGGCAGTCCATCAGCCTGTCTCTCAGAGAAACAGCCCCCTTTAGAACCTCCTACTGTAGCTCCTCACACCCTCCAGGGGGTGGGTAGAGGCCTGTGGGACCCAGTGTGTCTTACACTTCTCTTCCCTGTGAAGGCATCTCCGGTGTCCCAGAAGTTGCCTAGCACTTGTTGAGTGCAGTCTCCCTGCAGCCCTGTCAGTTGACTAGGGGAGTCTGTAGTCAGGAAGAGAGTGCTGAGCCTGATGTGTGGATCTGGAAACCATCACCCTGTGGTGCTGAGCTGGGAGGTGATGAAGCCACAGACATCTAGATTTGAATCAAGGTCCCACCACTTGTTCCCTCTGTGACCGTGGGCAAGTTACTTACAGTCTGCGTGACTTAGTTTCCTGAATTGAAGAGGATGATGATCCTATTCTGCGATAATGACTCCTTTTTGCTGCCTTCATTTAGATTACCAAAAAAAAAAAAAAAAGCCTTTTGAGACCTATACAGTGATGTTCAAGTGTCGATTATTTCCAGAGTAAAAACGGAACCTATCAACAAAGATATGAAAAGATGCTCAACCTCACTCATCGTTAGAAAAATGCAAATCAGAGCCACAATTAGGTATCTTGTCACAGCGGTCAGAATGGTCATCATTGGAAAGCTACGCACAATAAATGTTGGAGTGGATGTGGAGAAAAGGGAATCCTCTTGTACTGTTTGTGAGAATGAATGCTGATACAGCCACTATGGAGAACAGTATGGAGGTTTCCTTTAAAACTGGGAATAAAACTACCACGTGCAGTGCCGTGCTTAGTTGCTCAGCTGTGTCCGTCTCTTTGCAACCCCATGGACTGTAGTCCATGTACTCTGCCCATGGGGATTCCCCAGGCAAGAATACTGAGGTGGGTTGTCATGCCCTCCTCCAGGGGATCTTCCCAACCCAGGGACCGAAGCCAGTCTCCCGCAGTGCAGGCGGATCCATTATTGTCTGAGCCACCAGGGAAGCCCATAAATACTGGAGTGGCTAGCCTATCCCTTCTCCAGGGGGTCTACCCGACCCAGGATTTGAACTGGGTTCTCCCACACTGCACATGGATTCTCTACCAGCTGAGCTACCACGGAAGCCCATAAAACTACCATATGACCCAGAAATCACACTCTTGGGTATATGTCCTGAGAAAACTATAATTCAGAAAGACACATGTACCCAAATGTTCCTTGCACCAGTATCTACAATATCCATGACATGGAAGAAACATAGACGTCTGTCAATGAATGGATAAAGATGTTGTGGTACATGTATACAATGGACTGTTCATCAGTTACAAAAGGGGATGAATTTGAGTCATTTCTATTGAATTGGATGAAGCTAGAGCCTGTTATACAGCGTGAAATAAATCAGAAAAACAAATATACTACATCAACACACATATGTGAAATTTAGAAAAACGGCACTGATGAATCTATTTGCAGGGCAAGATTGGAGTCTCAGACATGGACAAGAGAATTATGGACACAGCAGGCAAGGAGAGGATGGACTGAATTGAGAGTATAGCACTGAAATATACAGATTACCATGTGTAAAATAGATAGCTAGTGGCAAGCTTCTGTATAGCACAGGAAGCTTAATTTGGTACTCCGTAATGATCTAGAGGGGTGGGGTTCGGGGGTGGAAGAGAAGTTCAAGAGGGGGGGGATATATGTATACACTTACAGCTGATTCACCCTTGTCCTACAGCAAAAATTAGCACAACATTTAAAGCAATTATAATCCAATTTTCAAAGGTAAGGGGTGTTCGAACCTCTCTGCCTTTATACTTATTTACTGGCACCAGCATGAAAGATGCTCATATTTACCATGCTGACAAAGTTCAATTTCACCTGAGCTGTTAAGAAAAGCCACACTAAAGAAATCTCTGCAGACTTTCATGTCCCCAAAATGACTTAATGCAAAGCACCACCCTTCCCTGTCTGAATTTGGTAAGACTCATCCAAAGTATCCAGTGACTCCTGGGTTTACCTACCACAAGGTCAAGTACAGACCTTCCTCCTTGTCATTAAAGGGCAGACACAGACCATCCAACTCCTTGTTTTCTGTCTCATGACTAGGAACGGTGATTAAAGGTCAGTTCTCCTGAAACTAGCTAGTCACAAAGATAATCATTTCCTCTTCTGTCGACGAAATTTGCCCCTACATGTTTTCCGCCCTGCAAAGGTCCCCACTGTCACTTCTCTACTACTCTCTGTGGAATGAAGTACAGTGCAAAACCACCTTGCTGGCAGTCTGATCTTCAGGGCTGTGGTGCTCTCCCAATTGCAATCGGTAGAAATACAGCCAGTGTCTCTAATAGTTTGCTTTTACTCTTTCCTAGTGTGTTACTAGTAACAATTGGTAGAAAAACATGCAAGTAACAGGAGCTGCTCCTCACGTGGACAGGCGACAACACAAATTACCAGGCATCAGGGAGAAGCCCCCGCCTTCCGATCCCAAGAGCCGACCATCACCAGCTGTCATCTGTGTGGAAGGAAACTTCCTGCGACTCTAGCAAGGATGGTCCCTCCTAGCCTCCAAGCTGCTGGGAGAGGACCTCCGGGCACGCGGTCGAGAGGACCCGGCACTAACTCCTCATCTCTGAATCCCTCCCCACCCTTCTGCCATTGTCCCGGTGGAGGAACCTACTTGTCTTCAGGCCATTCCAGGCTCCCTCTGAATCCACTACAACCCAGGGAATATGCAGGAAGATCCTTCTATAAGGAAGGGAGGGGTAAATGTCCCATCTTTGTGACGTCAAAACCAGGCCTGCAAACTCCTCACCCCTGAAGGCGGGTAGGCTCTGTAGGACGCTGGAGGACTCCTCTTGGCGGTCTTTACCCTTCTATTCCACACACACTAAGGATGGGAGGCCGACCGCCGCCCACTCCCGGCTTCTAGCACGGGCGGAGGATGGGAGGCACTGCATTGGCGTCCTGCTGTTGAGAACCTGATCCTGACAAGGAATGTGTGACAGCGAGGGGTAGAGAGAGGGACAGACACGCAGAGGAAGACATCTATCTCTCTAGGACCAACCAGGTGTGCCTTAGTGTCACAGGACCAGAATCCTCTTTAGCCAAGTGGGATACATGTTTTCTCAGAACAGTTATTTTCCCCAGATGCCCCACCACTTCAGTAGCAGATGGCGGTTGGACAGTCTTCAGTTGAGTTCAGTTGCTCAGTCGTATCCGACTCTTGTCGACCCCATGGACAGCAGGACACCAGGCTTCCCTGTCTGTTACCAACTCGAGGATCCTACTCAAACTCATGTCCATCCCGTCAGTGACTCCATCCAACCATCTCATCCTCTGTTGTCCCCTTCTCCTCCTGCCTTCAATCTTTCCCAGCGTCAGGGTCTTTTCCAATGAGCTGGTTCTTCTCATCAGTTGGCCCAAAGTATTGCAGGTTCAGTTTCAGCATTAGGCCTTCCAATGAATATTCAGGACTGATTTGCTCTAGAATGGACTGGCTGGATCTCCCTGCAGTCCAAGGGACTCTCAAGTCTTTTCCAACACCACAGCTCAAAAGCATCAATTCTTCAGCATTCAGCTTTCTTTATAGTCCACCTCTCACATCCATACATGACTACTGGAAAAAAACAAAGCTTTGACTAGACAGACATTTGTTGGTAAAGTAATGTCTCTGCTTTTTAATATGCGGTCTAAGTTAGTCATAGCTTTTCTTCTGAGGAGAAAGTGTCTTTTAATTTCATGGCTGCAGTCAACATCTGTAGTGATTTTCAAGTCCAAAAAATAAAGTCTCTCACTGTTTCCATTGTCTCCCCATCTATTTGCCATGAAGTGATGGGACCGGATGCCATGATCGTAGTTTTCTGAATGTTGAGTTTTAAGCCAACTTTTTCACTCTCTTCTTTTACTTTCATCAAGAGGCTCTTTAGTTCTTCTTCACTTTCTGCCATAAGGGTGGTGTATTTTTCACTCTCCTCTTTCAAGTTCATCAAGGGGCTCTTTAGTTCTTCTTCGCTTTCTGTCACAAGGGTGGTGTCATCTTCATATCCGAGGTTATTGATATTTCTCCCAGCAATCTTGATTCCAGCTTATGGTTCATGCAACCAGGCATTTCCCATGATGTACTCTGCATATAAGTTACATAAGCAGGGTGACAATATATAGCCTTAATGTACTTGAGAAACCCATGAACAGTATGGGCAGTCTGTATGTGACTTATTTCTCTTTCTCTCTTTGCAGATTGCCATTTTAAACTGATATCAAAACATCCTATGGACATTAGTCGCTGACCAGGATAAGTGGGCTCAAATCGGTGTTCACCAGGTTCAGAAGTAGGCTCTTTCCTTGGCATCAGCTTCCTCCTCGCCTCCTGTCCCACGTCACAAAATGAGACAAAATAATGAAGTATTTTCAAGGGAAATGATTTTCCCATACTGAAATCATCACAGGTGTTCTTTCTCCAGAGTGTGTGAGTTAGACCTTGATGTGACATAGGAATAAGTACATACTTGTAATAGGCTCCTTGAGTCCTGCCTTGGTGTGTAATGCCTTTGAAAACTTTTATCTCCTGAATCGACCAGTACCAGTGCATAGTAATTTAAAAAGGAAGCCATCTTTGGTTGTCTGGTTTCCTGGAGCACAGCTGATCCTGGGCAGTAGACCTCTGCTGAGGTCAGAAATTTGGATATGTGATTAGTTAGGGGTTTCTATTTGTATTTAGATTGTTGTTGATTAGTCCCTAAGTCATGTCCCATTCTTTTGTGATCCCACGGACTGTACCCACCAGGCTTCTCTGTCCATGGGATTTCCCAGGCCAGAATACTGGAGTGGGTCGCCATTTCCTTTTTCAGGGAATCTTCATGACCCAGGGATCAAACCCCAGTCTCCTGCATTAGCAGGTGGATTCTTTACCACTGAGCCACCAGGAAAGCCCTTGTATTTCTGATACCATTGCCTTATATTTGACACACCTCTATTGGCTGTATTACATACGTCTATGCTCCTGTGTGTTAAGGTTGCTTTGCTTGTTTGTTTTGTCAGAAACAGAAAAGTGAAGTGGCATTGCTTGCTTAAGTCTCTCAGGGAACCAGCAACAGTAAAAATGTATTAAAAAAAGTATTTCCATATCTTAAGGAGATGAATTTCCACAACTCCCTATGAAGGGGTTTAGTCTCCTGCCTAGAACGTACTGACATTGAATGAACTCTTTCATGAGTGGTCATTTTAGGAAAGAAGTGGTTCTACTCTTTTTAAGTGATTATTGGCTACATTTAAAATTATGCTTGAGATTGTGTGAAATAGGTAAGTAAAACTACAGATCCCAGTGATCCATTTTCTTTACCCTGCATGTGGATGCAATACAAACTCAGTGTAAACAATGAGTTTGGGTAGAGCCAACATGCCCTGCACGGACATTTTGTTTATAAAGTGGACAGACTGGATGTGCTAACAGGAAAGCTACAGTTTGTTCAGAAGATTATTTATCTAATAAAGGAGGACCTAGAGCCAAGGGAATGTGTAACGTGGTGATTGTGAGCTAAAATAGGTGACAACATTGAGAGAGTGGTATTATGAATAGCGCAGAAACCTTCACATTTCAACCCACACAGATGAAAAATGGTCAGGACCACTACCAAGCAGTGTGACCTTGAGTAAGATGCTCACCCTCTCTGATCCTCGGTTCCCATGTCTGCAAGTGGGGACAATAATATTCTATGTTATCCCACCCCCAGGTGAAGCCCATTCCTGACCCTCTGATCCCAGCCTATGCTGGCTCCTGAGGCCAAGGCTCTCATCACACTTGTTTCACCATTTGTCGAACAGGAGTGTCTAGTGTCCATCCCTTCCCACTTGGCTTCCTATTTATTCTATATCTTGGACAATGCATTACCTCCTGAGACTGAGTTCTGTCCTAGGCTATGGCTGTTTTCAGCACTGTGCTGAGGGCATTGATGACCAGGTGGGCGCTGGGGGGATACTTGTTGGATGAATACAGCTCGGATAGCCAGGCTACTTTATTTCATGGGTAAGAGGTGTAACTTCCACTCATCCTGCCATTAGCAGGATGGACGCTTTGATCCTGCTGATCAGTGTCCTGGGCAAGTCCACAGGAGCCCTGTCACCCTGCTCTCCTCTCTTCCTCTTGCTTCCATAGCTTCTTCTACTCCGTACCTTTCCTGTGCCCTCCTCTGTGCTCCCACTGCTCTCCGTGTACATGTACACTGTGCTTGAGCCCATCCATTCCCCTGATTTCATGTTGTGTGCTGTCAGTTACCTTTCTGATTAGGTTCTTTGAGCAGTTTTCTCTTTACTCACAGTCCAAGGTAGATGCCGCAATACAGTAAGCATCATGGGTCTCCTTTTATTCTTTTTCTTTCATTTTCTCCTTTTTTTTCTTCCTTTTTTCCCTTTTATGAGGAAACAATACAGTGTGTGGGTACGGACACTAGCTCTGATTCTAGACAACCTTCCTTGCACCCAGTTCTCCCACTTGTTATCATCACACCTTGAGAAATTAAATTGGCTCACTGTGCCATAGCAGCCTCACCTGAAAACGGGTGAATTATTCTGAATAATGACATGAACTGAGCAGATTGTATTTGTGAGTATGGAATGAGATTAGTAGCGATGTGCTGGAATATTCCCTGGTGTAACAACTACTGAGCTTCAAGGTCACATTAAACATCTGTGTCCAGCCCTAGAGCTCCTTCCTTCTCAGCCACAGTCCTCGAGCTTTTTCCTCACAGCTAGACGAACACTCACCAGGAGGCTGGCTTTTCTGCTACACCTGTTCCACCTGGAAACCACTCACAGACTTCATCTTCTGTTGCGTGCATCATTCTGTTCCTGGTAATGTTGTCCTCAGGTGGATTGAGGCTCCTCCTATTGCAAGGGGATGCCCAGTGTTCTTGCCTGGAGAATCCCAGGGTCGGGGGAGCCTGGTGGGCTCCGTCTGTGGGGTCGCACAGAGTCAGAGACGACTGAAGCAACTTAGCAGCAGCAGCCCAGGACTGAAAATAACGGTGTGATGTTTCCATGCTCCCCCATGGCGTGGAAACTCTCTGGGACCTGTGCCCAAACTCCTCTCTTTCCCCATGTCGTCTCCCTCCATATGAGAGTTCACAGTTTACACTCAAGCTGGGTTCCAGTGCAGGCCCTACCAGCCCAGGCAGTCTCCTTCAGCCTCAAATTCCTTATCTTTAAAATGGATATAGGTCCACTTGTTGGTGAGGTTTCTTGGGAGACCTGCTGGGGATCACAGATGTAAAAGACCTAGCACCCATGACCTGGAAGGTGGAAGGCACTAAATAAACGGCTGTGTCCTCTATCTGTCAGCTTCTTTAATGCACAGCATCTGGTGTGGAATAATACTGTGTCTCAGCCAATGTTTTTGGATTGGACAGAGAAAGATGTGACATACTGGGGGTATATTAGGCTTCTCCAGAGTAACACAGGCAATAGAGAGAGACTTATTTTAGGGAATTGGACCATGGGCTTGTGGGTTCTGACAGTTCTGACGTTCGTTGGGCAGGTCGGCTGACTGGAAATCCAGGTTGCACTCTAGAGACCCAAATCTGCAGAGCAGGCCAGCAATGTCGAGTCTCATGCAGGGTTTCTCAGGCTGTAGTCTTGAGGCTAAATTGTTTCATCCTCAGGAAGCCTCAGTCCCTGCTCTTAAGCTTTTTCAACTGATTGGATGAAGAAACTGCACTCCCCCCCTCCCCCCCTGCTTCCCCATTATGCCAGGTAATATAATTCCCTTAAAGTCTACTTGGAGAAAAGTTATGACCAACCTAGACCGCATATCAAAAAGCAGAGACATTACGTTGCCAACAAAGGCCTGTCAAATCAAAGCTATGGTTTTTCCAGTAGTCATGTATGGATGTGAGAGTTGGACTATAAAGAAAGCTGAGTGCCAAAGAATTGATGCTTTTGAACTGTGGTGTTGGAAAAGACTCTTAAGAGTCCCTTGGACAGCAAAGAGATCCAACCAGTCTATCCCAAAGGAAATCAGTCCTGAATATTCACTAGACGGACTAATACTGAAGCTGAAACTCCAATACTTTGAATACCTGATGTGAAGAAATGATTCATTGGAAAAGACCCTGATGCTGGGAAAGATTGAAAGTGGGAGAAGAAGGGGACAACAGAGGATGAGATGGTTGGATGGTATCACCAATTCAATGGACATGAGTTTGAGTAAGCTCCAGGAGGTGGTGATGCACAGGGAGGCCTGGCATGCTGCAGTCCATGGGGTCACAAAGAGTTGGACATGACTGAGCAACTGAACTGAAAGTCTACTGATCAAGTATCCAAGTACCTTACTAGCCCGCCATCAAGTGGCTAACATCTGAAAAAAGGGGCACCAGATCCAAGCCAAGATGATTTGTACTTTATTCATCACAGTGGGGAAGCAGTACACTGAGACATCACCTCCCAAACAGAATCTCTGGCCAATGGGTTGTCTCTCTAGCTTTACTTATCTCAGGTAAAATCTGTTCCCTGGCCTCAGAAGCCATGTAAGATAACGAAGGAAACTTGAGGCAGTGGTGATTTAAGGAGAGATTTGGTATGATATCTTTTTTCATTTGGGGCCAGTGACAGCAGGGAATGAAATGGGGTGGGGTGGTGAAGGACATGAGATGATGAATTTATTGCCCCAGCCACCTCCCTGCCCCCAGGTAGCCGACTTCAATAGGTCTAACTGGTTTTAATACCTTTGTGTATAGGCTCACTATTAACACCACGTGTGTGGTATGAGAAACTTGGTGGGCAAAGCAGATAGCATGGCCAAATATTCACTTCTCAGAGTGGATAGAGGGAGAAGAGAGAAAAGAATGTTGATCCATGGGTTACTTGTGAGTCAGTTTCTAAAATCTTACTATTTCTTTACAAGGTGTGTGTGAATTCTTTTCCTTATCTGAGAATTGGCTTTCTAGGTGAAGAAATATCATTGTGAGAGACTCCTTGTGACATGTGGAAAGTGGTTGGGAGTGAATTGGGTTGAGGTCATTTTCCAAATGTTTCACACCAAGTGTTTGTTTAAGGGGAGAGCAGTGGTCCTGAAGAACTGAACTAAGTGGTTGAAATACAGGATCAGTTACTGAAATGTGAAGAGACTCTTTCTGGGATGTGTGTTCATCCTAGCCTGTGGTCACAGGCAACTCACAGGATTTGAACCGTGTCTTCCTAATGAGTTTTGTTTCCTGCCCTTGAATGTGCTGGAGGCTGCAGTTGTTACTAAAGTTCCGAATTAAGTTCTCTGAGAAAAGTAGTTTCTAGAAACAAGCAGTGCCTGGGAAGCTGCTCTAAAGTTTTAATATAGCCTGTGATGTAATTTTTGTTAGCTTCACCCAAGATATGATTATTCAAAGAATATAGCGATGCACCTACTTCAGTATCTACCACTGGATTTTTCAAATGAACATACAGTAAGATCGGCCTGGTTTTCTTTCTTATTTCTTTCTTTATTGTGGCTGCACTGAGTCTTTGTTGCTGCACGAGGGCTTTCTCTAGCTGTGGAGAAGGAGCACTACTCTCTAGCGGTGGTGTGCAGGCTTCTCATTGCAGAGACTGCTCTTGTTGCTGATCATGAGCTCTAGGCTCGTGGCTCCAGTAGTTGGAGAAGGCAGGTTCAGGAGTTGTGACACACAGTCTTAGCTGCTCTGTGGCACGTGGAAACTGCCTGGACCAGGGACTGAACGCCTGCCCGTTTCATTGGCAGGTGGATTCTTTTATTTTTAATCATTAGTTTATTTTAATTGGAGAATAATTCTTTACAATATTCTGATGGGTTTTGCCATATATCAACATGAATTGGCCACAGTTATATATGTCCCCCTATTCCTGAACTGGGGGTCCCACCTCTGCCGGGGTCCAGCCCTGGTGGATCCAGTGAATTCGAAGCGGGGACGGCGTCATCGAGGATCAGGAAACAATTGCTTAATTAAACATTAATTAAGGATATAAAGAGTAATAGAATAAGGATAGCTCAGTGAGGAAATTCAGTGGAGAAAAATGGCTGAAATAAGGATTGCTCAGTGAGGAAATTCAGTGGAGAAAAGAGGCTGAATAATTCAGCCAGAAGGTAAGAGAAAGAACGACATGGTGAGACCAAGTTTCGGTGAACAAGGCCCGCACTTTATTTTCCAAAGTAGTTTTTATACCTTAAGTTATGCATAGAGGATAATGGGGGAAGGGGTAGAGTCATGCAGTAAGACAGGCTTTCTTCCTCCAAACTTACCATATGCAAAAGTTTAGGTGATTTGCATCATCTTCTGGCCCAGAGGCCTTTTTCTCTAAAGGTGATTATTCTAAAGTCAGGCGCCAGCCTCCAAAAAGCATTAGATAAAGTTGCATTCCTACAGAGCAAAGGTGTGGTGGGCTATAACAAGAAAAAGAATTAACTCAAGGGTCCCAGGTTACAAACATTAAAGCTACTATTTACACCAATTATATTAATCAATACACTGCCAGGGACACAGCAGATAAGGGATATGGAAACTTAGCAGCAAACATTGGCCCAAGAAGTGAAAATCCCTTCACCGATACAATTTCTAATCAATTTTTTAACTGCTCAAAGGAATCTGTATTTAGACAGTTTAGAACATCTCCTGCCTCTCACAGTTGGGAGGCTCTGAACAGTCACACATGGCCGGAAAAACCTATTCAGGCAGGCTAGAGGATTTCCAAAGGAGTTTGTAGGTTGAAACACTGTCACACCCAAGAATTATTAACTGGAGCTGTAAGCTAACTCTTTTTTTAGAGAGGTAGTGGGGGACAGCCCCCCGTAAAGTCAGAGGTGTAGGTGAAAGCACAAAGCAGAAAGTAGGCAGACTCTGGTTTTGGGGGTAGATTGCTTGAGAATTTCCAGGGAGACTCCTGAGGCTTGATCCCGCCTTTGCGTATGCCAAGCCTCCTTCCTCATGACCTTTGCCAGGGGCGGAGCTCGCTCCCCGCACACCTCCATCCCCATGCCCTGCTTCCTGCATTGAACTTGTTCTGGTCATCTATTTTACATATGGTAGTGTGTATGTTTCAATGCTATTCACTCAAATCATCCCACCCTGCCCTTCCCCCACTGAGTTGAAAAGTCTGTGGTATAGGTCTCTGTCTTCTTTGCTACCCTGCCTGTAGAATCGTTGCTACCGCCTTTCTAAATTCCATATAGATGCATTAATATAAGTATTTGTCTTTCTCTTTCTGACTTACTTCTGTCTGTATAACAGGTTCCATCTCATCCATCTCATGAGAACTGATTCAGGTGCGTTCCTTTTTAATAGCAGGGTAATATTCCATT
The DNA here is from genome assembly GCF_055505025.1 of Bos grunniens. Lineage (NCBI taxonomy): Eukaryota > Metazoa > Chordata > Mammalia > Artiodactyla > Bovidae > Bos > Bos grunniens. Next base: position 52,498,585 of record NC_141194.1, on the reverse strand, counting down.
GTGTATATTTACCACGACTTTCTTATCCATTCATCTGCTCATAGACATCTAGGGTGCTTCAATGTCCTAACTATTGTAAATAGTGCTGCAGTAAACATTGGGGTACATATGTCTCTTTCAAATCTGGTTTCCTTGGGGTGTATGCCCTGCAGTGGGTCGTATGGCAGTTCCATTCCCAGTTTTTTAAGGAATCTGCACACTCTTCTCCATAGTAGCAATACCAGTTTGCATTCCCACCAACCATGGAATAATGTTCCCTTTGCTCCCCACCCTCTCCAGCATTTATTGTTTGTAGACATTTTGATGATGGCCATTCTGACCTGTGTGAGATGATACCTCATTGTGGTTTTGATTCGCATTTTTCTAATAATCTGTGATACTGAACATCTTTTCATGTGTTTATTAGCCATCTGTATATCTTTGGAGAAATGTCTGTTTAGGTCACTTACCCACTTTTTATTGGGTTGATCATTTTTTTTGATATCGTGCTGCATGAGCTTCTTTTACATTTTGGAGATTCATTCATTGTCAGTTGTTTCATTTACTATTATTTTCTCCTGGTCTGAGCGCTGTCTTTTCACCTGGCTTATAGTATCCTTCGCTGTTCAAAATCTTTTAAGTTTAATTAGGTCCCATTTGTTTATTTTTGTTTTTATTTCCATTACTCTGGGACGTAGATCCTAGAGGATTTTGCTGTGATTTATGTCACAGAGTGTTCTGCCTATGTTTGCCTCTTAAGAGTTTTATAGTTTCTGGTCTTACATTTAGGTCTTTAATCCATGTTGAGTTTCTTTTTGTGTATGGTGTTGGAAGGTCTTCCAGTTTCACTCTTTTACACATAGGTGACCAATTTCCCCAGCATCATGCGTTGAACAGACTGTGTTTTAGCTCTTGCATATTTGTGCATCCTTTGTCAAAGACAAGGTGTTCATAGGTGCAGGGATTTATCATTGAACTTTCTGTTTTGTTCCATTGATCTATATTTCTGTCTTTGTGCCAGTACCATACCATCTTGATGACTGTGGCTTTGTAATATAGTCTGAGTCAGGAATGTTGATTTCTGCATTACACTCTTCTCTCTCAAGATTGCTTTGGGAATTCAGGGTCTTTGGTGTTTCCATACAAACTGTGAAATTATTTCTTGTAGTTCTGTGAAAAATACCATTGGTAGTTCAGGATTGTGATATATCTACAGATTGCTTTGGGTAGTAGACTCATTTTCACTATATTGATTCTTCAGTCCAAGAACATGATACATTTCTCCATCTATTTGTGTTATCTTTGATTTCTTTCACCAGTTTATTTTTTATATTTTTCTGTATACAGGTCCTTTGTTTCTTTACATAAATTTAGTCCTAAGTATTTTATTATTTTTGTTGCAATGGTGAATGGGATTGTTTCCTTAATTTCTCTTTCTGATTTTTCATTTTTAGTGTATAGGAATGCAGGGGATTTCTGTGTATTAATTTTATATATGGCAGTCAGATTCTTAACCACTGGACCACCAGGGAAGTCCTGGCCTGCTTGTCTTTGGGTGTGAAGCTTTCTGAGCTCTGACACACGGCAAATTCCAGTGATCACCACCATGACCAGGACCAGGCCACGTCCATCACCTTGAAAATGCCCAGGAGCTGCCACTTTCTCGTTTCTCCTTCCACACCTGAATTCCTGACAAAAGGATCTGTCTGCCTTCACTACATTTTGTCCTTTGCAATTTTCCAATTCCTTATGTATTCTGAATATAAGACCTTTCTCATACTTGTGATTCACAAACATCTTTCCCCTAATAACAAATAGCTTCCCTTTTCATTACAGGAGACAGGAGTGATGAAATCTACTTTTCCTCCCCACCCTCAGAGCTCAATGTTGTGTACCCAGCAAATGCCCATGAGATTCTTCAGAAGTGAAAATGAAATCTGCTGTCTGTCCATCTGTCTCTCAGGTAGTCCCCAGAGCTATAGTTCTCATCTCTGATCCCCTACCTGAATGGGAAATATAATAGAACTGTCTAAGGACAGGTGCTGTACCTTTGGCTGTGTATTTCCTCACACTAGTATTTCCATTATCAACCAAGAAATGACCCGCAGTCTGTTCTCAATATAAATCTGGTCAAATATAGACCAAATGAAAAGTACCTGATTTGTTCCAGGTGCTTTACTTTATCATTGTGTTGTGCCATGATACTGATACAGTACATGAATTGTTTTCTGTGTGGCACCCTCCCTTTTCATTTAGCATCTTATTGTAATAACTATGTTATTATACATTTTAAAAAGTTTTGCAGGCTTTTTACATTCATTTGGGCTTCCCTGGAGGTTCAAATGGTAAAGAATCTGCCAGCAATGCGGGAGGCCTCAGTGCAATCCCTGTGAGACCCAGGGTCAATCCCTGGGTCAGGAACATCCACTGGAGAAGGGAATGGCAACCAACTCCAATATTCTTGCCTGGAGAATCCCCATGGACAGAGGAGCCTGGTGGGCTACAGTCCAGGGGGTCTCAAAGTGTCAGACAGGGCTGAGCGACTAACACTTTCACTTTACCCTCATTCCCATTGTTTTATTTCATTCTTCTCTTGGGGATAGGAAAGCATCCTGCAAACCAGTGTGCAAAATACAATCTGACAGACTTGAGACCTGAACATAGGGACACTCTTGGAGGAACCTGGAGAACCTTGGCAGCTGATTCTTCCTCTGTGTGCCACAGTTCTCAAAGGCAAAAATGAGGGAAGTAATACCACCTGCTTCTTGGGTGGTGTCCAGAATCAATTACCCAGCAAGATCTTAGCTTCGCACTTGTCCCTGACATGTTATTATTGTAGGTGGCTTGGATGGTAAGGAGTCAGCCTGCAATGCAGGAGACCCAGGTTCAGTCCCTGGGTTGGAAAGCTCCGCTACAGAAGGAAATGGCAATCTATTCCAATATTCTTGAATGAAGAATCCCATGGGTAGAGGAGCCTGGCAGCCTACACAGTCCAAGGGGTCTTAAAGAATCTGACAGGACTGAGCAACTTTCATTTCCACTTCACATAAACATTTTCAAATCAAAACTTACTGTCATAATAAAGTTCTTTTTAAATACAGCATTTCCTCTAGGATCAGAAGCAAGATAAGGGAGCTCACTCCCTCCCCAATTATTCAGTCGATCAGCTTATATTATTTTATTGTAATTCTAAGTGTCAATGGGTTTGTTCAAAGTTTCCACAAAGGGCTGTCTAAAGGGCTCAGCTGCAGTTTGAACCAGCCAACCCCTGCAAGCAGAGAAAAATATACACCACTTCTTGTGGCAAAAGGCTTCGTCGCGTTTTTTCAACGGCGAAGGGCGGGGGAGAAACAGAATGTCGATACTTGGAGCAACACTGCCACCTGCAGATCACAGAAACCAGAACGCCACAAGGCCGAAAGAAAACCCATCCTTACTGTTGGGTTTTCGCGGAGACGACTGGACAGCGTGGATGCGGAAGTTGAGGGGGATGCCCATTAGGACCAGAGAAAGGAAGGTGCCTTCTCGAAGGGGCCCGGCCAAACCACCCGTGGACCGCGGGCTCCTCTCCACTGGCCCACGGAACCAAGGCAACACAGGCAGGAAGTCAGGGAATCCGGGAAATCCTGTGCTTGGTGGGCCCGGCTGCGCTCCGAATGGCTGGTTCTGGGCCTGCGCGCAGGAACCCAGTGAGCCCCGCGCCAGTCTCCTGGCCCAGGTTGGTTGGGAGTTTTCTCCTGGACCCTGTTTCTAAGTCTTCATTCACTGAGGAACCTGACCGGGTATGTCCGGGTCCTGTCGCCCACTGCCGAAGCCCCCAAAGTGCGGGACCGGTAAAAGTCCCCTGTATTTCTCCTCCCGCCCACCCCAGGCCTGTGAACGCGTTCCTCCCGTGGTACACTCACTGTTCTCTCAGCCCTCACTCTTCTGATCCGTCCTCATTGCCCACGAGGCTCACCCGGTCATCCTGGAGACTCTCCGTCCTCTTCGATGTTCCCCTCCTCCCCACCCGAGCATCCCCCTGCCCATGGTCCCGCCCCGGGCGTCAGTAAAGACCGCGCCCCTCATGCTCTCCTGTTTCTAGCCTTGCTCCCTTCTCATCACCCTCAACATGATGTCCTGTCCTCCAGCTCCCTGGCTCTAGTGCCAGTGCACTGATACCAGAACCCCCTGGAAACCCCCACCTCACCTACCACATGTCCTTCAACACTACCCGCCAGACCCCTCCTGGATCCGCTGAGCCAGGGCTGGAAGCTGTCCCCTGCAAACACATCTCTTGTGCTCCTTGCACCCTCCTGCCTACCCACGCCCTGCCTGTGTCTGAGCACCAGAGCGTTGAGGAGCAAACTTTACAACTTTACAGAAGTGTTTTATCTTAAATCCGTGGCCAGAGTAGAACTGCTGTTTATTTTCACTCTCACCTACCTACACTACTACACTACACAGTAGTAACCTTCCTCCATCCTTATCAACACCAACCCTACAGGACAATAATTCTTGGAGAAGGAAGAAGCAATCCCGTGGGATTTCTCAAGGTTCCCAGTCCCAAACTCCGTGTTTCTGCCCTGGCAGTCAGCTGCCCCTCTGCATGTGTGCTCCTGACTACATCCAGCCCCTCACCTCTGCTCCGGATCCCATGCCTTGCACCTTCCCAGGGACTTTGCACCTACAGTTATCACTCCTCTGTCCTGAACCAGAACCTGTTCCCTCTTCATCGCAGCATTCCACAGCACAGGGGGAAACCCACCATCTTCCACCCTGTTCTGCAGCTACTGGCACATTACCGGTTGCCCTTCAAAGTAAAACTGCTTCAAATTCTGCAGAGATATTCTCTCCTTAGCCCACTTCCGTGGAGCTTTTGTCCCAGTCACTCCGCTGTAACTGGTCTCGTCATGGCCATCATTAATATCCTGATATTAATACTTCCTGATCCCACAGACACTCTTCAGTGCTCATCTAAGCCAACATCTCAGGCATCTTTGGCATATTTGACTCTTGTATTCTTTATCCCTCTGTTTTTATATTTCAGGGGGCGTGGGGCGTATGTGACACCAAAGTATCCTAACTGAACTCCACAAGGTACACATTCTACACTATGCCCCCTTTGACCTGGGTATTTTATGGGAAGTCTTGGGTCAAATGAAAGACAAGCCAAAGGAAAGAGCGTCCCAGTCACAATGGGGAATGGCCCACAGAGGCAGGTGGCAGGCAGAGGTGAGAGAGCTCAGATAAGGGAGGTGTGACAAGAAATAACACCAGGGACAGGAGGGTTCCATCCTATTCACACTTGGGACTCCAGGGGCACAGTGTACAATGACTGAACGGAGTCTTTGGGCAGAAGGGTGGCTGCAGTTTAGGAATTTCATTTTCTGGAGCTGATCTTGATTCCTGAGGTGGTGCAGGTGAGATCCAAGGGAGGGATCTGTATCACTTTAGGGAGAAATGTGGAAAGGGACTGAATCCAGATGAAGCCTAAGCAGGCAATGGGCTAGGGGACCTGGTGGCCGAGGAGTGGACATCCCTGCCTGTTGATGGGCTGGACGATGATACCCAGATTCAGAGGAGTATGCTGATGCCAACAGGGGGGCTGAGGCTCAGCCAGGGAGCACTGGGTCCACAGCAAGAGGAGGGAGACAAAAATGCAAGTTCCACCACCCCCACCCATGGGCGGTATAGGTCAGCATCAACAGCTGGAGCCAGGAGAGGACAGTCATTTTTCCCTCAGGGAACACTGAGGCTTCTGTGAGGAACAAACGTACGCCTGTTATAGACTCCCTCTCCCACATGACTGCGAGCCTTGTAAGTGACATATACCCCTGCTCCATCGCTGAAAGAAGTAGAGAGCATTTTCACCAGAATAGACTGAGTATTTGTATCTGTGGATATTCAGTTGGTTGCATGCAACCACACTTTCAAGTCAGAAGCAAATTCAGTGGGAGTTTTCCTGTTACTAACCATTATGAAGGGTGAACACTCATGAGGAAGATCAGATCATCCAGGGAGAAGAATACATTAAAGTGTCTGTGGAGTCTAAGGAGCATACACTGAGATGTGATCTCAGCAACCCACGTCCCCCACCACCACCCTGGCTCTTCCTGTGACCATGGGTTGCAGAGGCAGAGTGGGGCCCAGAGGGAGAGGAAGGAGGTGTTCCTGGAACTCCACTGCTGCTTTGAAAATACCACACTCCCCTCTCAACATGAATACTCACCTGTGAAGGTCATTCCAATTCTCCACTCTGTCTTCTAGTCAAGAGTCCTGATGAGCTTTTGGAACTGGCTTCCTGGTCTCTTTGGTTCGGGAATAGAAAATAGCATACCCTGCAAGCACACAGGCCTCTATTTCCAATACCCTGAGTATCTGATTACCTTCAAGCCATGCTTCTTGAAGGTATAGACTCCAGGAGCATCCTTATCTGGTTACCTCTTGATTCCTCCACTGAGTGCCCATCCACAGAACATCCCCTTGCTAACATATCCCAAGAGCTCCATGGGCCAAACCATAGTACCCAGTGCTGTATTGTCCACAGGCACATTCCGTCTTCAAAAACACTTTCTTTGGTCAGAGTCTGTGACAGCCACCATCCTGGTTTTCCTCCTCCCTCTCAGTTCATTACTTCTAAGTCTCCTTATTGTCTGTTTACTTTGCTGCTGCTACTGCTGCTAAGTCGCTTCAGTTGTGTCCGACTCTGTGCGACCCTGTAGACGTCAGCCCACCAGGCTTCCCCATCCCTGGGATTCTCCAGGCAAGAACGAACATTGGAGTGGGTTGCCATTTCCTTCTCCAATGCATGAAAGTAAAAAGTGAAAGTGAAGTCGCTCAGTCGTGTCCGACTCCTAGTGACCCCATTGACTGCAGTGCACCAGGCTCCTCTGTCCATGGGATTTTCCAGGCAAGAGTACTGGAGTGGGGTGCCATTGCCTTCTCCCCCATTTACTTTGATCCCCTCCTAAATCTTGATTTTGCTTTCCTCTGGTCTCCAACCTGTGCCCTGTGCTCTTCCATTCTATACATGATCCTTGGGTGACCACGTCACCCCCCAGAGCTTTTACCCATCTGACTTGTTTTCATCTGTATCCCTCTGTATGCTGATGGCTTTTCAAATTACCAAATCTACCTAAGATGTCTCAACTGGGCCCCACGTCCCCCACAGGCTGAGACGTATGGGCTATTGCACTCAGATGTCCCATAAGCCCTGCAGACCTGCTAGTAGCCCCAGGCCAATGTTCCCTGGGGTGTCTCATGGATGGGCACCGCCATCCACCCAGTTCCTTAAACCACAATCCAGGGCATGCTGCTGGGTGTGATCTTCACCGAGCCACGACTCCCTTGGAGCTGCTCTGGAAAAGGCTGACCCGGATCTTCCTGTTGCCACAGGTGGGGATCCGTTCCTCTCAGAGGCCCTGTTTCTACAAACATGCTCTGAAGATGTCCTGAGCACAGGTCATCACCCTCTTTTGGATGTCTGAGGGAACCTGGCCACTGTAATGCACCTGAGAGGTTGAAAGCCCTGTCTTTAACAGGACGGTGAGTCAGGACACAGCAGTGTAAGCCCATCATTGGGGAACATGCCAAAGAATATCCAGAAGAGATCCCTAAAGCAGAACATTTCAAGAGGTGAGTTTTCATGGGTGTGCTTCAAACAAGGGATTCCTTAACTGTATTTTTCCCAGTAAACATCCTGTTCTTATTTGGTCTTCATCTGAGCACGGGAGTTAATTTGATATCACACGAAACAGTTTAAAACTGCAGCTGAGCACAGGCAGCAGATGCACTGACAGCTGATCCTTCTACATCAACATCAGCAGCTACAATTCTCAGCCATCTTTGATCTTTAAAGCACTATTCTGACCTGTCAAATGAAGTTATCTCCACAGTGTTTTAGAAATGTATTCAACTAGGCACAAGGGGTCCTGACAAGAACTAAAACGTACTGAGTTTCACTAACAACAGCAGGGTTTTAACTGTAAACTTTAGATTCAGGAACACACAGCAGGGCAAGTACAAGGTCAGTTTTCAAACTAGTATTAATTTGGGCAAGTCGACCCTTTCCTCAGCCTAAGATAGCTGTAAAGTAAGTATGGCGAGTCATGATGAAAACCTGCTTTGCTTGTAGTGAGGAGTCGCAAGTTTTCGATGTTGCATTTCTTCCTGTACGAATGGGTTTTGTTTCCACAGCTACAGTCTTGGCTTTCATAAGAGAACTTTTTCAGATAATGCTCAGGCCAAGGCCACATTCCAGAGCTACTATTTCAGATTCTCTGGGGCTGTCCTGCCAGCATCAGCTCTTCTAAAGCCTCTCCAGGGGAGATTTGATGCACAGTTAAGATTGAGAAGCACAATTGCATGATGCTTCACCTGTCCTGATTTTAAACAGATTCCTGAAATGAAGAGCCATGTTTGCTACTAATGAAATTTCAAAAAATTTGTAATTACATGTCTTCCCTTCTGAGACGGATTTTGACATATTTATTCACAGCCATATTTAGAACAATTTCAATAACTCAGTGGTGTATTATGCCCCCAAGTCCCCTTCCTTACCAGACACTCAGGCAGACGGAGGGGAGGGAACGCACCTCAGCCCTGGCGGCAGAAGGAGGATGGATGGAGTTCATTGTCTTGGTTACTGCTTGGCTGAGCATGCCTCCCGGGTTGCTGAGCTCAGGCAGGGGGCCTCACACCAGGATAATAGGTATTTCTGTGACCAGAGGTTGGAGCTAAGGGCTGAAATCCGTTACTGAATCTGGGAAATGGAAGCTGGGTCCACGTGATTTGAGAAGAATGGGAAAACAACTAAGTAGAATTTCAAATGCAGGGTGGGTTCTGGGAGCCTGCCCAGAGCCACTGACTTGTGGTCACACAACGGGCGCCTGGCGTAAACACAGAGACACACTAGACGTCTGCTCACTGGGGATTCCGTCCTGACGTGCACAGCGACTGTCTCTGGAGGGAGCATCTAGCACATGTGGAGGAGGCCGGACCCAGAACGTGGAAGGAGCAGGGGCACTCCTCGCTGTTGCAAAAGCAATGGCATATCTTTTCCCCCATGTCTCACTTGGACATCTGCAGTACCTTCCTAAACTGCTTCACTGAGCTATAGTTACACACCACAAATCACAGCCATTCAATGCATCCAGTGCAGTGTCTTTTAGTAACTTCACACATTGGTGCAACCACCACCACAGTGCACTTGTGGAACACTGCCAGCACCACAAAAAGCGTCCATATACCCATCAGCTGTCAGCCCCCAATAGGACCTGCAGGCCCAGGCATCCTCTCATCTAATTTCTGTCTCTGTAGATTTGCCCTTTCTGGGCATTTCATATCAAAGGACTCCTGCAGGAAGTGGCCTTTTGTGTCTGGGTTCTTTCACTGAGCATAATGCTTTGGAGGCTCACCCATGTGGCAGCAGGAAGCAGAAGTTCATCACTTTTCATCCATCTGTGCTGTTCCACTGAATGGCTGCAGAATACTCTGTTTACCACTCTCCAGCGGACAGACTTTTAGGCTGCTCCTCTATTTGGAGATTACAGACGGTGCTGCCGTGAAAGACATGTAAGGACGAGTATTTGTGTGGACATAGGTTTCATTTCTTTCTTTCTTATTATTCCACAATTTCATTTCTTGTTTTGCCCCTTGCACAGGCTAGACCCTTCAGTCAAAAGACATCTACTGAGTCACAGTATTATCCCACACCTGATGCTGTGCCTTACAGGAGCTGATAGAGGACACAGCCGTTTATTTAGTGCCTTCCACCTGCCAGGTCATGGGTGCTAGGTGTTTGACATCTGTTATCCCCACTAGGTCTCCCAATAAACCTCACCAACAGGTAGAGTTATTGCCATTTTACAGATAAGGAATTTGAGGCTGAAGCAGAGTGCCTGGGCTGGTAGGGCCTGCACTGGAACCCAGCTTGAGTGTAAATTCTGAACTGTGGGATGGAGGGAGATGACATGGGGAGAAAGAGGAGTTTGGGCACAGGTCCCAGAGAGTTTCCATGCCATGGGGGAGCAGGGAAACATCACACCCTTGGTATCAGTCCTAGGTATCCACTTGCAATAGGAGGAGCCTCAATCCATCTGAGGACCACATTACCAGGAAGAGAATGATGCACACAACAGAGATGAAGTCTGTGAGTGGTTTCCAGGTGGGAGAGGTGTAACAGAAAAGCCAGCCTCCTGGTCAGGGTTCGTCTAGCTGTGAGGGAAAAGCTCGAGGACTGTGGCTGAGAAGGAAGGAGCCTCTAGGGCTGGACACAGATGTCTAATGTGACCTTGAAGTGCTTCGTGAAGCTTGAGGGTAAGGCCTGACCTGCAACCTGCCCCACTGCAGCTCAGTATTTGTTACAACAGGGAACGTGCCAACACATTCCTATGAACCTCATTCAATACAAAACCCACCTGCTCAGTTCATGTCGTTATTAAGAATAATTCACCCATTTTCAGGCGAGTCTGGTGTGGCCCAGTGGGCCAATTTATTTTCTCAAGATTATGTGTTAATAAGTGGCAGAACTAGGTGGAAAGGAAGGTTAGCTGAATCAGAGCTAGTGTCCTTACTCACAATACCATATTGATTCCTCAAAAAAGGGAAAAAAAAGGTGGGGGGAAGGGTAAAACAAAGGGAAAAGAATAAAAGGAGACCCATGATGCTTACTGTATTGGGGTGTCCACCATGGACTGTGAGCGAAGGGAAAACTCCTCAAAGCAGTCTAATTAGAAAGGGAACTGACAATCACACAACATGAAGCCGGGAGACAGGGTGGTCTCTGGCACGGTGTACATGTACACGGAGAGCAGAGGGAGCACAAAGGAGGGCACGGGGAAGGTACGGAGTAGAAGAAGCTATGGAAGCAAGAGGAAGAGGGGAGAGCAGGGTGACAGAAAGCCTATGGACTTGCCCAAGGACACTGATCAGCAGGTTCAAACCGTCCAACCTGCTGATGGCAGCCTGCATGGAGGTTAAACTTCTCACCCGTGAAATAAAGTAGCCTGGCTCTCTGAGCTATATTCAACCAACAAGTATCCCCCCAGCGCCTACCTGGTCATCAATGCCCTCAGCACAGTGCTGAAAGCAGCCATAGCCTAGGACAGACCTCAGTCTCAGGAGGTAAAGGAGTGTCCAAGATGCAGAATAAAGGGGAAGCCTTTATTATATCAGAATAAAGGGAGACGGACATTAGACACTCATGTCAGAGTGGGGAGAGACAAAGGGATTCCCCTCACCCGCTCAAAGGAACCAAAATTTGAGCTGAGGACTTTCAGGGTTCACTCACTGACAATTCAGTTGAGAAACGGCTGCTATAATTACTATGCACTAGGAAGGGGAAAGGAGGGTGTTTCTCTCGTGCAATAAGCTTCTCGACGATGTGGGGATAAAAAACACAAATGGCCCTGGAGCAACAGAAAACTAAGTGGAGAGGTTTGCTCCAGCCACTGGTTTCCTATGCGTTGTTTGCAACGAATTGACAGCATAACAGCAGCTGCACTGCTCTGTGTACCTCACTTTATCATCACTCATAAGATGGTAAATGTGTTCTGAGCCCCTGTGGTTAAAAGGTCCTCAAGGAGCTCATGGTGGGGTGGGCAGGAAGCCAGTCTGAAGACCATGGTGAAACAACTGTGATGAGAGCCTTGGCCACAGGGGCCAGCGGAGGGTGGAATCAGGCCGTGAGGAATGGCTTTGCCTGGGGGTGGGATAATATATAATATTATTGCCCCCATTTGCAGGCAAGGAACCGAGGATCAGAGATGGTGACCATCTTACTCGAGGTCACACTGCTTGGTAGTGGTCCTAACCATCTTTCATGTACATCTGTTAAAATGTGAAGGTCTCTGCACCATTCATTACACCACTCTCTGTCTCTCTCAATGTTGTCACCTATTTTCACTCACAATCACCACCTTATACATTCCCTTGGCTCTAAGTCCTTGTTTATTATATAAATAATCTGCTGAGCAAAGTATAGATTTCCCATTAGCACATCCAGTGTGTCTACTTTATAAAAAATATTTCCTTGCAGGGCCCATTGTACTCACCCAAACTGATGGTTTTCACTGAGCTTGTACTGCACCCATATGCAGGGTAAAGCCAATGGATCACTGGGATCTGTAGTCTTACTTATCTATTTCACACAATCTCAAGCACAATTTTAAATGTAGCCAATATTCAAGTAAAAACAGTAGAACCATTGCTTTCTCATAATGAGCAGTCAAGAAAGATTTCTTTGAATATTAATATGTTCTAGTGAGGAGACTAAACCCCTTTCATGGGGAGTTGTGGAAATTCTTTTCCTTAAGTTAAGGAAACCCTTTCTCTTTATACATTTTGTCTATTGCTGGTACCCTGAAAGACTTAAGCAAAGCCAAGCCACTTCACTTTACTGTTTCTGACAAAACAAACAAGCAAAGCAACCCCACACACAGGCACATAGATGTATGTAATACACCCAATAGAGGTATGTCAAATATAAGGCAATGGTATCGGAAATACAAGGGCTTCCATGGTGGCTCAGTGATAAAGAATTCACCTGCTAATGCAGGAGACTGGGGTTTGATCCCTGGGTCATGAAGATTCCCTGAAAAAGGAAATGGCAACCCACTCCAGTATTTTGGCCTGGGCAATCCCATGGACAGAGCAGCCTAGTGGGTACACTCCATGGGGTCGCAAAAGACTGGGACACAACTTATGGACTAATGAACAATTGAAATACAAATGGAAACCCCTAACTAATCATATATCCAAATTTCTGACCACAGCACAGTTCTACTGTCCAGGATCAGCTGTACTCCAGGAATCCAGACAACGAAAGATACCTTCCTTTTAGAATTACTATACACCGTTGCTGGGCGATTCAGGAGATAAAAGTTTTCAAAAGCATTGCAAACCAAGGCAGGACTCAAGGAGCCTTTTAAAAGTATGTTCTTATTTCTATGTCATATCAGGGCCTAACTCACACACTCTTGAGAAAGAACACCTGCGATGATTTCAATACGGGAAATGCATCTCCCCTGAAAATACTTCATTATATTGTCTCATTTTGTGAAGTGGGGCATGAGGTGGGGAGGGAGGTGATGCCAAGGAAAGAGCCTACTTCTGAACCTGGTGAACACCGATTTGAGCGCAATTATTCCAGATCGACCAATGTCCATAGGAAGATTCAGTATCAGCTTAAGAGTGTCAATCCCCATCGAGAGAAAGAGAAATAAGTCATATAGACTGTCCAACTGCATTCTGATCCTGAAGAGGTGGGGGTGTTTGTGGAAAACAACAGTTCTGAGAGAGCTGGGATCCCACTTGATTGAAGAGGATTGTGGTCCTGTGGCACTAACGCACACCTGGTCGGTCCTAGAGCAATAGATGTCTCCCTCTGTCTGCGTGTCTGTGCCTCTCTCTATCTCTCGCTCTCACGCGTTCTTTCTTAGGATCAGGTTCTCACTAGCGGAATGCCAATGCAGTGCTTCCCATCCTCAGGCCAGTCGAGAAGCCTGGAGTGGTGGGTCGGCCTCCCATCCTCAGTGTGTGTGGAAAAGAAGGGTAAAGACCACCGAGAGGAGGAGTCGTCCAGGGTCCTGTAGTGGCTACCTGCCCTTCACAGGGGAGGAGTCTTTGGGCCTGGCTTTGACAGCACAAAGATGGGACATTTATCCCTCCCCTCCTTATAGAAGGACCTTCCTGAGTATTCCCTTGGTTGTGGTGGATTGAGAGGGAGCCCCGAGTGGCCTGAAGAAAAGCAGGTTGTCCCCTGGGATGGTGGCAGTAGGGCGGGGGTGATTCGGAGGTGAGAAGGTAGTGCCGGGCCCTCTGGACCGTGTGCCCCGAGGGTCTCTCCCAGCAGCTTGGAGGCTAGGAGGGACGATCATATCTGGAGTCACAAGAAGAGTTTTCGGGTACTGGAGATGCCCTCACAGATGACACCTGGTGATTGTCGGCTCTTGGGGTTGGAGGTTGGGGGCTTCTCCCTGGTTGCCTGGTAATTTGTGTTGTCATCTGTCTACGTTAGGAGCAGCTGGTGTTACTTGACATTTTTTTAAATTAATTGATTTTAATTAGAGGCTAACTGGAGAAGGCAATGGCAACCCACTCCAGTACTCTTGCCTGGAAAATCCCATGGATGGAGGAGCCTTGTAGGCTGCAGTCCATGGGGTCTCTAAGAGTTGGACACGACTGAATGACTTTACTTTCACTTTTCATTTTCCTGCATTGCAGAAGGAAATGGCAACCCACTCCAGTGTTCTTGCCTGCAGAATCCCAGGGATGGGGAAGCCTGGTGGGCTGCCGTCTATGGGGTTGCACAGAGTTGGACATGACTAAAGCGACTTAGCTGCAGCAGCAGCAGCAGAGGCTAATTACTTTACAGTATTCTGGTGGTTTTTGCCATATATTCACATTAATCAACCACAGGTGTACATGTGTCCCCCATCCCGAACCCTCTCCTACCTCCCTCCCATCCCATCCCTCTGGGTTGTCCCAGTTCACCAGCTTTGAGTGCCTTATTTCACGCATGGAACTTGGACTGGTCATCTATTGCACATATGGTAATATATATGTTTCAATGCTGTTCTCTCAGATCATCCCACCCTCGCCTTCTCCCACAGAGTCCAAAAGCCTGTTCTTTATATCTGTGTCTCTTTTGCTGTCTCGCATATATGGTCGTCATTACCATCTTTCTAAATTCCATGTATGCAGGTTAGTATACTGTATTGGTGTTTTTCTGTCTGACTTTACTCGTATAAAAGGCTCCAGTTCCATCCACCTAGTTAGAACTGATTCAAATGCATTTTTAATAGCTGAGTAATATTCCATGGTGTATATGTAACACAGCTTTCTTATCCATTTGTCTGCTGATGGACATCTAGGTTGCTTCCATGTCCTGGCTATTGTAAACAGTGCTGCCATGAACACTGGGGTGCAGGTGTCTCTTTCAATTCTGGTTTCCTCGGTGTTTGCCCAGCAGTGGGATTGCTGGGTCATATTGGAGCTTTATTTCCAGTTTTTTAAGGAATCTCCAAACTGGTCTCCATAGTGGCTGTACTAGTTTGCATTCCCACCAACAGTGTAAGAGGATTCCCTTTACTCCACACTCTCTCCAGCATTTATTGTTTGTAGACATTCTGAGAGCAGCCATTCTGACCAGCATGAGATGATACCACATTGTGGTTTTGATTTGCATTTCTCTGATAATGAGTGATGTTGAGCATCTTTTCATGTGTTTGTTAGGCATCTGTATGTCTTTTTTGGAGAAATATCCATTAATTTCTTTGGCCCATTTTTGATTGGGTCATTTATTGTTTTGTTATTGAGCTGCATGAGCTGTTTGTATATTTTTTGAGATTAAATCTTTGTGATTTTTTTTTCTACCAATGATTACCAGTAAGACAAAGGGAAAGAGTAAAAGCAAAACGAATAAAGACACTGACTGTATTTCTACCAATTGCAATTGGAAGTGCACCACAGACCTGAAGATCAGACTGCCAGCAAGGTGGTTTTGCACTGTACTTCATTTCACAGAGAGTAGTAGAGAAGTGACAGTGGGGACCTTTGCAGGGGGGAAAACATTTAGGGGGAAATCCCGTCGACAGAAGAGGAAATAATTATCTTTGTGACTAGCTAGTTTCAGGAGAACTGACTTTTAATCACCGTTCCTAGTCATGAGACAGAAAAGAAGGAGTTGGATGGTCTGTGTCTGCCCTTTAATGACAAGGAGGAAGGTCTGTACTTGACCTTGTGGTAGGTAAACCCAGGAGTCACTGGATACTTTGGATGAGTCTTACCGAATTCAGACGGGGAAGAGTGGTGCTTTGCATTAAGTCATTTTGGGGACATGAAAGTCTGCAGAGATTTCTTTACTGTGGGTTTTCTTAACAGCTCAGGTGAAGTTGAACTTTGTCAGCATGGTAAATATGAGCATCTTTCATGCTGGTCCCAGTAGATAAGTATAAAGGCAGACAGGTTCGAACACCCCTCACCTTTGAAAATTGGATTATAATTGCTTTAAATGTTGTGCTAATTTTTGCTGTAGGACAAGGGTGAACCAGCTATAACTGTATACATATATCCCCTCCCTCTTGAACTTCTCTTCTACCCCCGAAGCCCACCCCTCTAGGTCATTACAGAGCACCAAACTAAGCTTCCTGTGCTATACAGAAGCTTGCCCCTAGCTATCTATTTTACACATGGTAATCTGTATATTTCAGTGCTACTCTCTCAATTCAATCCATCTTCTCCTTGCCTGCTGTGTCCATAATTCTCTTGTCCATGACTGAGACTCTAATCTTGCCCTGCAAATAGGTTCATCAGTACAGTTTTTCTAAATTTCCCATATATGTGTTGATGTAGGATATTTGTTTTTCTCTTTCTTATTTATTTCACTCTGTATAATAGGTTCTAGCTTCATTCAATTCACTAGAAATGACTCAGATTCTTTCCCTTTTATAACTGATGAATATTCCGTTGTATACATGTACCACAACATCTTTATCCATTCACTGACACACATCTATGTTTCTTCCATGTCGTGGATATTGTAGATACTGGTTCAAGGAACATTTGGGTACATGTGTCTTTCTGAATTATAGTTTTCTCAGGGCGTATACCCAAGAGTGTGATTTCTGGGTCATATGGTAGTTTTATGGGCTTCCGTGGTAGCTCAGCTGGTAGAGAATCCATGTGCAGTGTGGGAGAACCCAGTTCAAATCCTGGGTCGGGAAGACCCCCTGGAGAAGGGATAGGCTAGTCACTCCAGTATTTATGGGCTTCCCTGGTGGCTCAGACAATAACGGATCCGCCTGCACTGTGGGAGACCGGCTTTGGTCCCTGGGTTGGGAAGATCCCCTGGAGGAGAGCGTGACAACCCACCTCGGTATTCTTGCCTGGGGAATCCCCATGAGCAGAATAGACTGACGGGCTACTCTGGGGTTGCAAAGAGTCAGACACAACTGAGCAACTAAGCACAGCACAGCACATGGTAGTTTTATTCCCAGTTTTTAAAGAAATCTCCATACTGTTCTCCATAGTGGCTGTATTAATTTTCATTCTCACAAAGAGTATAAGAGGATTCCCTTTTCTCCACATCCACTCCAACATTTATTTTGTGTAGACTTCTGATGATGGCCATTCTGACTGCTGTGACAAGATAGCTAATTGTGGCTCCTGATTTTCATTTCTCATGATGAGCGAGGTTGAGCATCATTTCATGTCTTTGTTGACAGGTTCCGTTTTTACTCTGGAAGAAATCGACACTTGAACATCACCGTATAGTTCTCAAAAGGTTTGTTTGTTTGTTTGTTTTTGGTAATCTAAATGAAGGCAACAAAAAGGAGTCATTATCGCAGAATAGGATCATCATCCTCTTCAATTCAGAAAATTAAGTCAAGGAGAGTGTAAGTAACTTGCCCACGGTCACAGAAGGAATAAGTGGTGGGACCTTGATTCAAATCTAGGTATCTGTGGCTTCATCACCTCCCAGCTTGGCACCACAGGCTGATGGTTTCCAGATCCACACATCAGGCTCAGCACTCTCTTCCTGACTACAGACTCCCCTAGTCAACTGACAGGGCTGCAGGGAGACTGCACTCAACAAGTGCTAGGTAACTTCTGGGACACCGGAGATGCCTTCACAGGGAAGAGAAGTGAAAGACACACTGGGTCCCACAGGCCTCTACCCACCCCCTGGAGGGTGTGAGGAGCTACAGTAGGAGGTTCTAAAGGGGGCTGTTTCTGTGACAGACAGGCTGATGGACTGCCATTCTGCATGCATGTGACAAGAAACACTTGTTCCTTTGAGTTTATTTCTCTTTACGGTTGACAATACATACCACATGGTGAAAATACACAAAGCAGATATGTAAAACCAAGCAGATATATGGATAAGCAGATACATTCCCATTATACCGACGGAATACCTGACAGTAAGACAGCATTTCTTTGTAAAAGGAGAACATTCTCCTAGACTATAGCAATGAAACAGGAAATTAGTCTTTTTCTTCATTATTAGCCTCATTCCCCCATCACAGATGAGGCATCATGGGCACAGAGAAGTAAGGTCAGCTCCCCCAAGTTGTTCTGATAGCACGTGTTTGAGTCCCCCAGGCAAGGAATATTCAACATGTCCAAACTGCACCCATCCCCCCCAACCCCCGCTCCCCACACAGCTGCACCTCCTTTACTGTCCCCTGACTCAGTGCAAGGCAGCCATCTCCCCAGCTGCTTAGGCCAGAGATGCTTAAAGCCTTCCTTGCTTGCTGCCTCTCTCTCACCATACTCTCAATCATCAAGCCTCACCTCTTGGCCTCCTAAGTCTAAGTAAGATCCTGTTCCTTCTCTCCATCAGCACAGTGAGTTCCCTAGGCCAGGTCACCCTCATCTCTCTCCTTGACAAGCACCAGCAATCCTGATGCTTTCCAACACATGGTCTGTCCTGCTGCCTGAGGAAGGGAAGCTTTCTTCAGTGCAATCTGGACATGACACCCCTGCTCAAAACTCTGCATGGGCTGCCTGCTCCTCTTAGGATATTGTCCAGCCTCCTTGACTAGGCACAGCAGGTCTTGTCTGCCCCCAAATGCCCGATCTTCACCAGACACCCTCCTTCTGCTCCACGCCCCACTTGATATTCCAGCCACCCAGACCTCTCTCTGTTCATCAGATGGCCGGTGTGCTCACACTCCTACTCCCTAGCCACCCCCTGTCCCCTCTCTTCCCCTCCCCACCCACCGATTTCACAATCTCACTCCTGCCTTTGCCTCCATCTTACATGCCCTTTCTCCCTCCTCATCTGCCTGATTCCTTCTTAGATTCAGCTGTCAGGCTCGGTAGAGCAATTTCCATTTTTCCTGGGGAGAACCTGGGAGAAAAGTCACAGTTAACAGATTTGATATTTTTACCAAATGGAAGGTGGTGGAGATTTCACTATGAATACCTGCTGCACGATGAGCTGATACAAAATGCAATCTAATGGCAGAGTTTTTCTGGGAAAGGCTTCCTTGCTAAGCAAAGGATACAGACAGAAAAGCTCTCCTCGTGCTTTATATGGGCCCGTTGTTGTTCTTTGAATATGGCCTTTTGAATTTGGTCACAGCGTTGGAAGCATAAAGGGATCCAGGGTGACCACCTGCTTCACAGTGAGGAGGGATAAGCCGAAGCATGGGAATTTCAAAATGTCACTTTACGGTGTCTGTGACCCAGTACACGGAACAGGACTTGAGCTGCCCTACCCACACACTGTGTGTTGATGAGATTTTCACTATTTTTCACTTTATAATGTTGAGTCCCTGTTAGGACGAGATGAAGTATATTGACACGTCCTCCCTATGCAGGGGTTTGATTTACTAGTCCCTGTGGTCATCAGGGAGGCAAGGACGAGCTGACAGCTCAGTATGGGGACCCTCCTAGGGAATGTCACAGCACCTTCTTGCAACTCCTCAGGTGTCTCCACCTGGTGCCATCAACCCATGGAAGAAACTGCCAGTTCCTGTGATGGCCAGTGGAGGGAGCGACCCCACTGCTGCTTCTACCTGCTACAGATTCAACTGTGACGACTGACTTCCTTCACTACAACTTGTCTGAGCAGAACACACCTAAATATGAAATGAAGTGTGTGCCTGTGGTATGTAAAGCCAATTAAATAGTTGGACATGGCACCAGTTCCACCACCCCACCCCAACCCCCACCCCAGCCAGAGGATGGAGTAGACTCTCAGGGGCTCTGGCATGCCTCCCTCCCCACTGACCTGTCCGTAACACAGGGTGCAATGTAAATGACTCCCCTGGAGCCTACTTATGGAGCTTGTGGAGCCAGGTATATGGGGTTTTATTCCACACAGACCCAGAGGGGTAAGGATGAACCCCAGCCTTCTCACAGACAAGGAAACAAATTGAAAGAGCTTAGGTGGCTGATGCAGTAAAAGCTGGATCTGGGAGTCACGCCCTAGTTTCTCTTGAGTGCAAAGCCAGTCTTCTCTGCAGTCACAATAACACGCGTGGCTTGTGTTTCAGTTACTGAGATGCAGATGTTGTTCCATGAGAGGAGAGCCATCAGTGTTCCAATCTCCTGTCCGCTTGTGAAACGCGGGTACCCAGTAGGGCAAAGCTACCCTGAAAGGTTCTAAGCCCCTTTGTGTGTGTGCCTTAGGAGGACCTGCCTTGCAGCCAAGAAACTGGAGTCCGGTGGAAGGAAAGGGTTGCTCCAGAGGCAACACCAAGCAGGACTTTAACTTCCCCTTCGGGGAAGCACGCTGCCATATCAGAGCGTCTTTGCAACCAGCCCCCACCCGTTATGTCTCCACCAGTCTGACTCTGTTTATCAGATATAAGGAATCGGAAGGCACGCCAAAGCACAGGAAGTGTTTTTAGTGGCTGTAAGACAGCACTGGAGACGACCCAGCTGCCATGGTGCTCTGGAGACAACTGGGAATGAAAGTCTGTCTGGCTCCACCTGTGTCCAGGTCTGTGCTCTTCTGCTCGTGTGTGTGTAAACTGTGGAAGGTCAAAGTGCCACCTCAAGAAATCTCCCCGCCCCCCCCCCCGCAAATGTGTCCTGACTAGGGATCCACACCACATCCCACCCCCGGACATTTGGCAGGGGTCAGATGCCCTCTTCTGTGTTCCCAGAGTTCTGTAATTTAAATCCTGCCATTGCTTTCATCACACAGCACGTGGCAGTCATCTGCTTGCAGGGGACAGTCCCCATTATCCCTAAGCACTCCAGCCGCAGTAGGAGGAGACATAGCGTCTGGTCCCTGCGTAGAACTATTTCCTCAAAGAATGAAGGACCAGGATTCAAGGTAAATTCTCAGAAAATAAAGCGTAGCTCTTCGTGGACCAGTTACTTTTGTGTTAATAACAACACAGGAGAATGGAGTAAGCAGGACATCTGTAGAATCAGATTCTCTTCCCTTTGGGTGCGGGGATTGGAGTGCATGTTTCATATGACCCCTAATTCTGGAAACTCCTGATCAAAGAGGCTGCAAGGTTCATTACACACGTGTGGGTCACTCTGTTGCCTCATCAGCCACAGTTGTAGCCTCACAGTAGAAGTGGGGTCAAGAACCTTAGAGCACCGGTCAGGTCACTGAACGTTTCCCAAGGACCAAGTGGAAATGTAGGCCCCACAACTATGTGTCCAGACGATGGACTGTTGAATGACCTCAGGCTGCTAGTGGAGTCTCTGACACTGTGCCTGGAGCACAGGCGTCTATGGAGGCGGGGACACCAGTACAGGTAGGAAAGGCGTGTCGAGTCCAGAAGAGGCCGTCAGCCTCACTCGGAGCTGCCACTCCTGCATCTTCCTCACTCCTTGCTTGCCCCACCTCAGCTGCCTCTGCTCTTTCCCCCTGTCCTGCTTCTGCCTCCCTCACAGGCCTGGCACAGGCATGTCCATCAGCACCTATGACCCCTGCTTGTCCCTGTTGTTTTGCCGACAGAGCAGACTCTTACCCAGTGCCACGGTATATAGTCCCCACTTTCTGTTCAACTCTCACTCTCTGCTCCCAGGTGCCCTGGCCTCCTGGTAGTATCTGCCCCCCGCATTTATCCCCACTGTTCCCTCTTCTGCAATATCCTGACCCCAGATGTCTGCTGTGCTGACTCCTTTCCCCCTTCAAGTCTTTGTTAAAATATCAGCTCCTCAATGAAGCCCTCCCTGGTTGCTCTGTTCAATACTGTGACTTGCAGCTTTCCCCCTTGCTGCCCACAGTACCAGTCCCTTACAGGACTTACATGTATCTGATCACAGCACCACCCGCTTCTAACACACTGTAGAATGTCCTGGGTTGTTATGAGGTAGGGTGCCTCCTACCCCTACCCCTTCCCCTGGGGAGAGTAAGTCCAGCACAGGGATTTCTGTGGGCTGGCCACTTGTATCCACCACAGAGAGCCAGGAAAAGCCTCGAAGCATATGTGCTGCCTGAAGCAATGTGCCTGCCTCCCTGCTAGTCCGTGAGACCCCTGAGGGTCATATTCTTCTCATCCTTGGGGCAGGCCCTCCCTCCACGCAGGGAGAGGGCCTCAAGTTGCGGGTGCCTCAGTTTCAGCCACACCTCCAGCCCAGCAGCTCCATGACCTGGGACTCAGGAGTCACCTGGCTTCACTTCAAAGTATAAACGCCTGTCTTTAAAGGAATGTAGATATTTTCAATGTTTAGACTTTGCTTTGGGCCTCAAGTTTTTTGGCACCCACATTGAGTAGGAATTGTTGTAGCCTCTGAAACACAAGTTCACAATTTTTGATGAATTTGGTTGTGCCAATGTGAAATAACATGAAACATATGGATTGTGAAGTCAAGTGGGCCTTAGGAAATATTACTAGGAACAAAACTGGTGGAGTTGACGGAATCCTGGCTATTTCAAATGTGAAAAGACAATGCTGTTAACGTGCTGCACTGAATATGCCAGCAAATTTGGAAAACTCCGCAGTGGCCACAGGACTGGAAAGGTCAGTTTTCATTCCAATCCCAAAGAAGGGTGATGCACTGGACACCCAACACCAAATAATCCACCAAACTGAAACACTAAAGACTCAATAAATAAGGCAAGACACATGAAATCAGCTGAGATGAAATTCAAATACAGGCTGACATGCATTTTAACAGCTTTATATGCTGCCATGGACAAACCCAACTGCACAGAGCACTGGTATGGTGAACGGATACAGCCCTTTCACAATGTTCCATGCAGCCACCACAAAGAGACTTCAGACCATGGTACCCCACATCCTACAAACCCCAAAGTTCACAGCCCAAGACACAGTAAACCCCTGAAGGTTTCAGCACCCTCAATCCCTGGTTCACAGGCTTATCTCCAGGTCAGAGATGGCACACTCAGGGTGCAGAGCCACCAAAGGGTCAGAGACCTCCCATGCTTTGTCAAATACACTTTGTGATGTCACAACCAAGGGTATGGACACCTAGGGTATTCACATCCCCTGAAATCCCTACATGGATCAATCCTAGTTGTGAACTTGAGGCTCTTCTAAGGAACTGGACATAAGGTGTCCAGCCTCCTGCCAAGACCTCCCACCCTCCAAATGGTATCCAGATGCCAGTAAAGGCACATTCACTCCCCTGCCCCACTGAGGCCAGTGTGAACTGGTGAAACACCTTTGCAGGGGTCTGTGGAAGCACCCATCAGAATTTACATTCCATCCTGCCCTCACCCTCAGCAGCATTTGCCTTCATGAAAGAGGGACACGTGTCAGTCCTATTCTGTGATGCCTCCTTAGGGTTTAGAACAGTGTCAGGCACATGCACATAGTAGGTACTCCACAGATGTGTGTTTAGTCAAGGAAGTCTTTGATCCAGCGGTCTCCCTGCTGTGAATGTGCCTTAAGGAAATATTCCCACATGCTCAGAGATGTGTGTACAATGACAGCAAATTTCTAGGGGAAACTCTAGTGCCCATTGATAGTCAGCAACCATTTACTTAAATTTTCATTAATTTCGTTCAACTGGTATTGTCATTTTCAATGTACAAATCTTACACCTCCTTGGTTAAATTAATTCCTAAGTTCTTTTTATATTGTAACTGGAGTTTTCTTACTTATTAGGAGTATTCACCACTAGTATGGAAATACAGTTGAGTTTTGTATATTGAAGCTGGTGATGATTTCACAAGTGCGTACACAGCTTTTTACACGTCACACATACCACGATAAAGTGGTTTAAGAAAATAAAAATGAAAGCAAAGTAAAGGTATGCCCAAATTAAAAAAAAAAAAAAAACCTCAGGGAATGTGTTGGTAGAACTGGCTTACAAGAAAAATTAAAGGAAGTTCTTCATGCTATAATAAGTAAATTCAGAGGTTAATCTGAATCCATGTGAAAAAGCAAAGAGCACAGGTAAAGGTAATTATATGCAGAAAAATTCTTTATGGACACATATTTCCCTCCTTTCTTCCTGTATTTAAAAAGCAACTGTCTAAAACAATATCACATAATTTATTGCTGTGAAAGCAGTAGTTGCTCAGTCATGTCTGACTCTTGGCAACCCTGTGACTGTAGCCTGCCAGGCTCCTCTGTCCATGGGATTCTCCAGGCAAGACTACCAGAGTGGTTAGCCATTCCCTTCTCCAGGGGATCTTCCTGACCAAGGGATTGAACCCACGTCTCCTGCATTACAGGCACATTCTTTGCTGTCTGAGCCACCAGAGAAGCCCAATTATTGTTGGGCCAACAACATATGGCATGTAATATACTTGCAGTAGCAGCACAAAGGAGGTGGTTTGGAGCAAAGTTGTATTAGGTAAGGAAACAAATCTGGATGCTGTCAAACCCATACAAACATATGCAAAGTATCAGAAATCATGACAAAGAGGGTGAATATAACAGAAGTTATAAATAGATACCTGATATCCCGCCGTATATCAGCTTTTCATCACATAATGTTATATATAATGTAATAATAATAAGAATGTATTAATGGGCTTACCCTTTACAGATTTATGATATATGTGACAATATGAGGAAAAGAGGGAAACCCGAATAGAGCGATATAGGAGTAATGTTTCTATATCTCGTTAGCATTTGTGTAAATTTCCAGCTGATTGTGATAAAGTAGGATGTTTACAGTGGCATACAGCTAAGGAAATAACTTAAAAGTAGTGGAAAATCAGTAAAGAGTTTAAAAAGCTACATTAGAAAATATCCGTTGGATGGAAAAGAAAGCAGTAAAATGAGGACCATAGAACAAAATGACATAAGACAGAAATGTACATTGGCAGATGTAAGTCTGTATCAACATTAAATGTAAATAGATAAAACAATCCAACCAGAAGGCAGACATTGAGAGAACAGTTAAAAAAACATCCATGTCTATGTTGTCTACAGAGGACACAGTTTAGAATCTAAGATACAGAAATTACCATGTATGTGTGTGTGTGTGTGTTCAGTCGCTCAATCGTGTTTACCTCTCTGGGGCCCCATGGACTGTAACCTGCCAGGACCCCTCTTCATGGAATTTTCCAGGCAAGAATACTGGAGTGGGTTGCTATTTCCTACTCCAGGGGATCTTCCAGAGCAAGGGATTGAACCTGAGTCTCCTGCATTGGCAGATGGATTCTTTACCACTAGCGCCCCCTGGGAAGCCTTATATGACCCAGCAAGTCTACTCCTAGGGAGTTATCCCAAGAGAAATGAAAACATGCTCACACAGTGGCCTGCACTCAAATATTCCACACATGTATTCCTAATAGCCAAACATAGAAACAACCCAGTTATTCAACAACTGGTATACAGATGAAAGAAAAACAAAAGAGTATACCTGTACAAAGGAATAATACACGATAAAAAAAAAAAAAAGTAACTAATGCATGTAAGAGCAAGGATGCATCTCAACTGTGCAAATGAGAGAAACCAGACACAGAAGCCTACGTATTATATGATTTCATATCAATGGATTTCTGGAAACGGCACAACTGTTGGCACAGAAATGTATCTGTGGTTACCAGGGTACAGGAGTGGAGGAAGGAGTCAGACGGCAAATACCCCAAGGGAGCATTTTTGAACATTGAGACGTTTTATACCTTTTTATTGTGGTAGCATTTACACCACAGTATACATTTGTCAAAAATCTACAAATGGAAATACGTTAAAGTGTTGGCTTTTATTGTATATAAATTATACCACAACACTTTATTAAAGGAAAAGGAAATTTTAAGTATTTAAATACTGGTTATTGTATCCATGTAGACCATGAGCTCAAAAACATAAAAATCTAATTTGGAATTCTTCCTAGACCTGGCCAACTTCCAGAATTCACCATGACGGTTTTGTATTTTATGACAGGAAACTTGGTCTTAACCATGTTTACGATTCCCTCTCCCTCACCTCAAGTCCAAATTCTTGCTGAGTTCTGTCCATTTTACTTCGTAAACGTCTAATGCATCTACTTTTTCTAAAACATCTATTTCTGTGTCATTGACTATGCTAAAACCTCTGACTGAGTGGAACACAACAAATAGAGAAAATTCTTAAACAGAGGGCAGTGCCAGACTCTTCGACCAGTCTCCTCAGAAACCTGCATGGGGGCCAAGAAGCACCCGTTAGAACCAGAGTTGGAACAAATGACTGCTTCATAGTTGGGGAAGGAGAACGGCAAGGCTGTACATTGTCATGCTGCTTATTTAACTTATACGCAGAGTACATCATGCAAAACTCTGGACTGGATGACTCAAAAGCTGGAATGAAGATTGCTGGGAGAAATCTTGACAAGCTCAGATACACAGATGACACCACTCTAATGGCAGAAAGTGAAGAGCGACTAAAGAACCTTTGGATACGGGTGAAAGAGGAGAGTGAAAAAACTGGCTTAAAACTCAACTATTAAAACACTAAGATCATGGCATCTGGTCCTATCACTTCATGGCAAATAGAAGGGGGGTAAGTGGAAGCAGTCCATCCTAAAGGAGATCAGTCCTGGGTGTTCATTGGAAGGGCTGATGTTGAAGCTGAAACTCCAATAATTTGGGCACCTGATATGAAGAACTGACTCATTTGAAAAGACCCTAATGCTGGCAAAGATTGAGGGCAGGACAAGGGGATGACTGAGGATGAGATGGTTGGATGGCATCACCAGCTCAATGGACATGAGTTTGGGTGAACTCCGGGAGTTGGTAATGGACAGGGAGGCCTGGCATGCTGCGGTTCAAGGGGTCACAAAGAGTCGGACACGGCTGAGTGACTGAACTGAACTGAAGTGGAAGCAGTGACACATTTCATTTTCTTGGGCTCGAAAATCACTGCAAATGGTGATTGCAGCCATGAAATTAAAAGACGCTTGCTCCTTGGAAGGAAAGCTATGACAAACCTAGCTTACATGCATTCTCAGGCACTTCAGTAGTGTCTGGCTCTTTTTCACCCCATGGACCCAGGCCCACCAGGCTCCTCTGTCCAGGGGATTCTCCACATGAGAATACTGGAGTGGGTTGCCATGCCCTCCTCCAGGGGATCTTCCTGACCCAGGGATTGAACCCATATCTCCTAAGTGTGCTGCATGACAGACAGATTCTCTACCGCAGAGCCCCCAGGGAAGCCCATGAAAATCCTGCTGCTGCTAAGTCACTTCAGTTGTGTCCGAATCTGTGCGACCCCAGAGACAGCAGGCCACCAGGCTCCCCCATCCCTGCGATTCTCCAGGCAAGAACACTGGAGTGGATTGCCATTTCCTTCTCCAATGCATGAAAGTGAAAAATGAAAGTGAAGTGGCTCAGTCGTGTCCGATCTTCACGACCCCATGGACTGCAGCCTACCAGGCTCCTCCGTACATGGGATTTTCCATGCAAGAGTACTGGAGTGGGGTGCCACTGCCTTCTCCAATGACAAAACTAGACAACATATTAAAAAGCAGAGACATCACTTTGCTGACAAAGGTCTGTAGAGTCAAAACTATGGTTTTTCCAGTAGTGACGTACAGATGTGTGAGTTGGATCATTAAGAAGGTTGAGTGCCAAAGAATTGATGCTTTCGAATTGTGGTGCTAGAGATGAGCCTTGAGAATCCCTTGGACAGCAAGGAGAACAAACCCGCCAATCCTAAAGGAAATGAACTCTGAGTATTCACTGGAAGGACGGATGCTGAAGCTGCAATACTTTGGTCACCTGATGCGAATAGCTGACTCATTGCAAGGGACCCAGATGCAAAAAATTGAAGGCAGGAGGAGAAGGGGGCGACAGAGGGTGAGATGATTAGATAGCATCACCAACTCAATGGACATTAATTTGATCAAACTCAGGGAGATAGTGTAGGACAGAGGAGCTTGGCGTGATGCAGGCCATGGTAGTAAAGAGTTGGACACGACTGAGCGACTGAACAACCACCACCACCTTTGAGCTTCCCTAAGCTGCCAGACAGAGAAGACAATGGTACCCCACTCCAGTACTCTTGTCTGGAAAATCCCACGGACGGAGGAGCCTGGTGCGCTGCAGTCCATGGGGTCGCTAGGAGTCGGACACGACTGAGCGACTTCACTTTCACTTTACTTTCATGCATTGGAGAAGGAAATGGCAAGGCACTCCAGTGTTCTTGCCTGGAGAATCCCAGGGAAAGGGGAGCCTGGTGGGCTGCTGTCTATGGGGTCGCACAGAGTCGGACACGACTGACGAGACTTAGCAGCAGCAGCAGCAGAAGCTGCCAGAGCCCCACTCTAAGCAGGGCGAAGAAGCTTTCTGTGTCTGTCAGTGGTAAAGGCCTAGACTTAAGTCTTCACACACTCCGTGCCCCCTGCTTAGGTGATGATGGGTCATTAGAATGCTCATCACTCCCTCCCAGAGCTCAGACCAGGGAACCTTCTCACGACAGTAATGGAGCACCTACCCTGGTACAGAAATGGGAGTTGGAGCTGTTTACCCCCTCTCAATGTGTTTTCTCTCTTTACATTCATTTGCACATTTCTTCTTGAGTCACCGAATCCAACTCCGCTCATCCCCACCTGGTAACTCTAACAAGCTGCATCTGCATCTCTATCAGGGCGGGTGCACGTACCCCCTGCACTATGTATTTTCCTTCTCTCCCTTCAGAATCTCTAGACTCCCAGACACCACCCTCAAAAGGGGCAGTGATGCAGGGGAGGTTGTGACTCTCATCCACAGCCTGGGTCAAAGCACGACTGTGTTATATATAACCTCTTTCACTCTTAGAATGAACCTTATCTTCTAGCTTTCCTCCTGCTTCTTGGCCCCCCTGCTCACCGTTTTGCTTTGCTTTTCCCTTAGGTCCATTCCCTGTGTTTCTCCTTTGCACTTCTTTTCTGTTTATGTGTCTGTCTGGCCCACCAGTGTGATATTCCCATCATCCACCTGACATCACTGGTCTTGTTATTTCAAGCCTTGCAGACACGTCCTGAGACATGCTAATAATCAGTGTGTGTGTACTCAGTGAAGGAATACTATTAATGACTGACAGGAAAAGCATCTCCTCCATGTAGGAGTCGGCATATAGGTGTCATATTTGTAGCACGATACATAGTCTTGTGTGTTGTTCCAGACACTGTAGGAGTGTGACTCTGTCTTGGTGCCCTGGTGCCCTTGCATGTCCCCACTTAGGCTACATAGACAAGGCTAAACTGCAGGCTGACTTGAATCTTGTCAGAGAACCTCTGATTGCTCTTGCAGCAAGGGGAGATAAGCAGCCTGATGAAGAGCTGCTATGAGGCCATTTCTCACCTGCCTCCTCATCCAGCTGGAGGTGACACAAAGTTGTTACTCATCCACCTCTGGTTTCAGTTGAACATAGGATGGTCTCCCTAGACCCAGCTGAGATACAGCTGTGGACTGCAGAGCTGCTCAGTACCATAGGGCACAACTGTGGGCTCCTTCCTGGCAGAGACCCACCACCTGTAGTGCCTTTACTGAGGCCTTCCAATTCAGTATCAAACCACTGGACTAGGGACAAGGCAACTGACACCAGGGTCATATTGCTTCTGCACTGTCTATAAGGTAGAATCTGAATCCCTACGGGTTCATTGTCTCCTTACTGGCCAAGCCCGTAGAAGGTGACAAGCCAAACTAACAACTGCAGTGGTGCCCTGAGGCCCTGTAGCTCCTGCGCTGTGACTTAGGGACTGGCTGCCTGACTACGTGACAGACTCTGGTGTTGAGTTGTGTGATGTTGCGTGACCAGAATACTGGCTTATTTTCTTTGTCATCACAAACAGCAAGGAGCACAGTTTTCACTACATATTATGACTTAGGGTAGCCTTGTCAGTCCTCATTAACAAACCAACCTTCGAATGGATGCCATGTCTGATACCAGCTATTGAATCTGCTATTGAATCAATATATTTATTTAGACAAAATATGTTTCTGAAGTCCAATTCATTTTAAAAGTTAACCTTATAGTCTAGTTGAAATTCAAAATTTGTATCACTTGTGAGAGAATTGTAATTGTAAAGGTAAATGTTTAAATGAAAAAATGGAGTAGAATAAGCCAAATCCATTTGCAATGTAATGCCTATTGCACATGTTATCTTGTTTATTCTTCATAACAAATATTTAGTGTAAACTTGTAAAATCCATTTTAGAAATAGGGTAACAGATCCAAAGGATGAAAATACCTTTCTCACTTTCACACAGTATGTGTCAGAGCCAGTACTGATACTCTTAGTTATGTCACATGCTGTGCTTAGTCGCTCAGTCGTGTCCGACTCTTTGTGACCCCATGGACTGTAGCCCGTCAGGCACCTCTATCCATGGGGATTCCTCAGGCAAGAATACTGGAGTGGGTTGCCCTGGCCTCCTCCAGGGGATCTTCCCGACCCAGTGATTGAACCCAGGTCTCCAGCACTGCAGGCGGATTCTTTACCATCTGAGCCACCAGGGAAGCCCAGTTATGTCATGTCATAGCCAATGAGGAGACAGAGCAGATAAGACTCAAGTCATTTTGTCTCACGAAGTTCCCCTCATTCCTTTCCCTTTTCTTCTAGCTAGGATCTAATCTTGTCAGATAGCTCCATGACCTAGGAGCTTTTCCACATACTTTTTGGTAAGATGGGACACTCTAACTTAAGTCTCGTGGTAGATTTGAACCTCCCATTTTCAGTCCTTTTGGACCTGCATTTTCATACCTCTGTAAGGGCACAACAGCTGCTATTTATAATCCCTTGTTATTCCTTAAGCAGAGTGCATTCTGAATAGGTCCTTTGTAGCAGAAATGTATTTTTTTGGTGCGTGAGGATGCAGATGGGGCCTCAGAGATGTAAGCGTTTTGTTATTATGTAATAATAAGAATAGAGAGGAATCAGACAGCTGGAGGACTTCCTGTAGCTCAAATGGTAAAGAATCTGCAGGAGACCAGGGTTCCATCCCTGGGCTGGGAAGATCCTCTGGAGAAGAGAATGGCAATCCACTCCAGTATTCGTGACTGGAGAATTCCATCCACAGAGAAGCCTGGCGGGCTACAGTTCATGGGGTCCCAAAGAGTCGGACACGACTGAGTGATTCACACACACACACAGACACACACACACAGACACACACACACAGACACACACACACACAGGTGGAGGGCTTCTGAGATCTGGTGACTATCAAGCCAATAGAGTACGTCATGGAGAAGAAAATATGTTTGTGGCTACTCTCTCCCTGCACCCAAAAAAACTTGGAAGGCAAGTCAGAAGTGTGTGAAAGATATGGTGTGGCATTTGCCATGGAATTTGACAGCAGTTTTTTTCCTGTCTCCCTACAACCTTTAACAATGGCTTTGGCATTCCATTTCTCTATAGGACAATACAATCATATTAAGTTTTTAAAAAAATGTTTCCCTGTCAATGATTTCATCAGGGACACCAGCATATGAGATTTGGGTGGCACATTTTGTAAACACATTTATTCAAGAGAAGACCAAAGGCTTTTATGCAATGTTTATGTGTAGGTATATATATATGTATGTATATGCATTAACATGTAGATTACACCTAAAGAATATGTTATGACCCAATTTTTTTAACCCTAGAAGTGCAAGGGTGGTTTAAATGTATAAGGTTACCAATGCATTTCACCACACTAATAGAAAAATGGAGGAAAAACAATTCTATGACCATCACTATTGATACATTATATGTGTTTGATGAAAATTAATCTATATTCAAGACGGCAAACTAGGGATAGAATGGAACTTACTCTGATAAACTATATCTCCAAAAAACGCAACATAAACAGGTTGAAATGGAGAAGATTTTTCATTTCCTATTGGGAAAAATGCCAATTATCACCTGCTTTAGTCAAGACTATTCTGGCTAGGTTTTTTCAATGCTGCAAAATGAGGACAGGTTTAAGGTTTAAGCCAGTAGAAACTGTTGATATTCAAATAATAGTATATTTTGAAAAGCAAAAATAATCTAGATCTAAATTTGTGGAATTAATATGCATATTTAGAGGAATTGTTGGACAGAAAATCTATATATAGACATTCCATCTCTACATACATCCTCACCTAGACAATAAAAATCACAAACCATCAATTTTCAGTAACATTAAATAGCCAGGGATAAATTTAACAAAAATGTGCAAGTAGAAAACGAAACTTTATTTCCACAACTTTAACAGTCAAATATACAAATAAGAACAGCATAAATCGTTTCAGTTTATCTTCTTTCAAGTAAATGGTTGCCCTTCACCTATAATACAAACATTACAAAAGTTCCTCAGCAGAACTTTGATGACAGGAGAGGTATACAAAGCTCACTGCAGTTGTAGTTTTACAAAATGGACTAAAACAAGAACACTAAGGGCGACGCTTTGGCTTACCTTCAGTTAATCCTCTCGAGATTCTATAGACTGTTCAAGCATATTACCAGTATTTGTGATGTTTAGTTATTTAGTTACTGGGGTATGTTAAATAATACTTGTTTTTCTACCCTATTAGCCATTTCATCAATATTCTAAAAATATCTGAGTTCCAGATTATCCTCAGTTTTAATTCTGTAATATACTAACTGTTAGTGTCTTGTTCATATTTCTTATTATGTATACTTGGGCTCTTTCCATTTTCTTCACAGTTATGTAAACTAAGAGGAGTGGACTAGCAGTTTGGGGTTGACAGATACAAACTATTACATTCAGAATGGATAAACAACAAGGTCCTACTATACAGCACAGGGAACTATGTCCAATCTCCTGTGATAAATCACAACGGAAAAGAATATTTTAAAATGTGTGTGTGTGTGTGTGTATATGGAAACTAGCACATTGTCTTTATTTATTAGTTGAGTTTATTTTCCTCTTCCTAACAATTCATACCTGTCTTTTATTAAGTATCTTTTCCTTTTTCCCTTAGGTTTATTCTGTTGCTCTTTTTCCTACCTTTTATGTTGGATGTAGGATTTTGTATTTATGTACCTTGTAATTTATGTATTTTTCTTTTTAAATACCACACATATTTAGGGCTAAGATTTTTTCTATGAGAACATTTTAATCATGTTCTGTAGTTACTTGAACGTAGTCTGAAAGTTGTATTTTTGTCTAAGTGTTCAAATGGAATGGAACAAAAATGTAAAGTGAAAATATTTAGAAGGCTAATACACAGTAAATTCTTCCCTAACTATGAAGTTCCTCCTTTAAAATCAGAACCATGCAATTCATTGTCAGCAATTCGGAAAACACGTATGTGAAAGATACTAAGTTGATTACGCAGGAAGAACTAGAGTTGCAATCTTTGACCTTCAGAACTTTTTAAATTCATGTATCAAAGGAAAAATAACATACTCGATATGGTTAGAGACAATTATATCTCATCTATCAAAGGAAAAATAACATACTCGATATGGTAAGAGACGATTATATCATGAGGCTCAGATTTTTATTAGTTCTTTAAGAGTGAGAGTGGGATGTAGAGCAAAAACCATCATAGTATTGTAAAGTAATGATCCTCCAATTAAAATAGGCAACAACCCCACCCCCCAAAAAATACCAAACATGGGGGCAGGTAGTGTGCTTAGCATATGTATCTTACTCACACCTGCCTTGAATATCACCGACTAAATGCACTCTCTCAACTTGATCAGCCACAGAAACAGGAAACTAGACTACCTTTTGCCATTTTATTATTCAGTCATTGCATGCTTTACTGGGGAAAGGATTTAAAATCCAACTGTCTTTTTAAGAGCTAGAGAATTCAGAATTTGAGAGAATTTAACAAACATCAAGAAGAATGTTGGCTCATTTTCTTAAAAAAATTAATTAATTTATTTTAATTGGAGGCCAATTACTTTACAATATTGTGGTGCTTTTTGCCATACATTGACATGAATCAGCCACAGGTGAACATGTGTCCCCCATAAGAAAATGAAATCTCAATTCCCCTGTTATAATTTGACTCAAGATGATATTTTATGATAAATAAATCATAAAAAACAGAGTATTCTTGTATGCATTCCATCGAAGAGAATCAGAGAATGCAAAAATTAGCATTGAAAACTTAGCATTTTAGTGTATCTGTTCTGAATTCACAACTTATATGAGTAAACTTGAGTTTAGAAGTTAACGGATTTCACAGAATCACACATGTTATGTTAAAGCTTGTACTAGAACCTACTTGAATGCCTGAGCATATTTCATATAAACTAATATTTATTACAAATGCATGCCATATTTGCTACAAGCAGAAATTATAAAAGAACCTAAAAATTATTAGCTGTTGCTTAAAATACTAATACAAGAGAAGAAAACGGTTCCCTATTTTCAATTCGATATGGCTTTGATCCTCTCTGTTTCTTTATTTGAAAGTGTGTAAGTCAGGCACTCAGGCATCTAGGGTCTGAACTATCTTTCAAAGAATATATGAACTCTGTTATTAAAATAATAGTAATGTTCCCTCTATATTAGTAAAGATATAATATTCTGAAAAAACAGAAACCACATAAATTACTTTCTGAATGGATGACGTACCTGCTTCTGGCATTTCAACAGGCTCTGTATTTGATGCAACCTCCTCCCTGACATCAGGACCATCTCCACCTTTACCCCCAGTCTTTGCCTCAGCCAATTCCTGGAGATCAGTTTCCAGGTGAGAATCTTTAACAAAAAATGTATCAATTCAGCTGTAAAGCATACAATATAAACAAGGGAATGATGATATTGATTCCCTCAGTATTATGAATTAAAAGTCTTAGGCTAGTATGGTAAAAATGTGATGAATGAGAACCTCAGGAGCATTATTCCAGGAATGTTTTGCTGGAGAAAAAGGAAAGCAGAATTTTCCGAATGCTATCACCATTTTCCTTTCCCAGGGTTGTCCTCAGACAACTTAGGTGCCCCTTTCTCTTTGTCTTGAAAACAAGGGAAAATTTGAGCGACCACACTAACCTGCAAACTATACTCTGCTCAGTTTTTTCGGAACTGTCTGAAGTCCTTTTCTAATGTTTCCTTTCCTCCTCTTACTGGTTATGTCTTAAGACATGATGCACACTTACACTTTACCTCCAGAGGCATCCTTCTCCTTCTCTTCATTATGATTCACCGGATCCTCTCCATTTACTTCCTCCTTCCCAAGTGTGATATCCTGAATCTCAGCTGGCGGTTCCTCTTGTTGAGGTTGCTCAACACTGGGCGGCTGGTCCTAGTAGAGAGTGCATGCAAATAAAAACTTTTTGTTGTTAATACATCTAATAGCATAAATATACATAATACATAGATATATCTGAGCATAAGTAAACCTAACAACATTTTCCCAACACAATTCTATGTACTTACTTTTAATAAAGTTACTCTTCCCACAGAGAAGAGTTAGCTCCCATAAGAGTTACCCAGAA
Organism: Bos grunniens; assembly: GCF_055505025.1. Taxonomy (NCBI): domain Eukaryota; kingdom Metazoa; phylum Chordata; class Mammalia; order Artiodactyla; family Bovidae; genus Bos; species Bos grunniens. Next base: position 52,463,380 of record NC_141194.1, on the reverse strand, counting down.
AGACTTTGGAAGTTATTTAAATCTATGTTGGGATGGAAGTATGCAGTCTGTTGTTAATAAGCAGGAGGAGGGAGTCACTGGGCACATTTCCAGGGAATTTAACAGTATACTCATAGGCAACGCCAGACTGTACTATATCTGGATCAATGTTCCTTCCTAAGACAAACTGTCACCCTTTATCAGCATGGAAGACCTTTATCACTGCATCTGTACTACTTAACATGATTTTCTCAAAAATAAACTTGTATTAAGAGAAAACATCAAATGGTAAGGTACTCACAACCACAGGTTCATCCAGCTTGGGGAATCTTGATCTATAGGTCCCAATGTTGACGCCACTTGCCCACTGATATTTCTCCCGGAAAGTAGAATATTGTGATTTAGAAAATGTATTTAAGAGCACAGCTATATTTGATCACTTTTATGACCATATGTTGACTTATTTTTTTTAATGTGAAAATACTTTCAAAAGAAAATTCTGGTTAAGTTAAAGTGTACATGCATTCCAATTACACCAAATACAGTTGCTTGCAAAGCCATTTTTGTCTTTGCTATGCTGGCAGAGAAATCACCTTAAGGTACAAAGGAAGGCTGACTTTTTGTGAGGAAGTTTGATTTCACAACAGAATTCTCCATCATGAAGATATTTAGTGAAATACTGCTAGGAATTTAAAAATTCAGGACTATTGCTCTTGTCACACTCCTATTCACCAGACCTATTTCCCCCAACTCCCTTGGAATTCAGTTGGAACACGAAGAAAGGCTCAGTCTTTACAGCCTGACTATGGGATTTTCTCAGTGTCTGTGGCTGAGGTGAGTCTGCATGCAGAGCAACCGGTCCACGTCTCTCTTGGCACCTTACCACAAAACTCGTGATACATATGTATTATATGATTGTATGTTATGTATTATATGATTTCATGTCAATGGGTTTCTGGAAAAGGCACAACTATAGGCAGAGAAATATGTCTGTGGTTGCCAGGGTATAGGAGTGGAGGAAGGAGTCTGAAAGGAAATAGCCCAAGGGGGCATTTTCAAACCAATGGGACGTTTTCTACATTTTTATTGTGGTAGCATTTACACAATGGTATGCATATGTCAAAACTCGACAAACGGTAATGCTTTAATGCATTGTCTTCCATGGTATATAAATTATATCTCAATACTTCTCACTTTTTTAAAAAAGGAAAAGGATCTTTCAAGTATGTAAATACTGGTTATTGTATCCATCTAGAACTTGAGCTCATAAACATAAAAGTCTTATTTGAAATTCTTCCGAGACCCGGCCAAATTCCAGGATTCCCCATGACACCTTTGTACCCTTATGACAGGACACAGAAACTGGGTCTTAACCACGTTTACAATTCCGTCTCTTCACGTCAATTCAACATTCTTGCTGAGGTCTGTCCATTTTACTTCGAAAATGTCTAATGCATCGACTTTTCCCCATGTCCACCACATCTGCTCTAGTCCAAAGCTCCCCTCCATTTAATTGTCAACCCCCTTCTAAAGGGTCTCTCACATCCATTCAGGGTGCCTGTCTCCCACTCACCACTCTCTCCCTCCCTCTCTTACAGTTCCAGAACTGTTTATGACTTTCTAGATAAAGCCTACTGTCCTACACAAGAACTTGAAGGTATGGTCTAGCCCTTGCCCAGCTTGCTAACATCATGGAAAGTAGAGAATCCTCTTCTTGTCTCTCTTATTGGGCTTCATTCATACCCTCCAATTTCTCAAGCTTAGATTGTCCCATATTTCTGAAGCTTCCAGTTAGTAGACTCCTTCAAGCTAGGCTTCAACAGTATATGGAACGAGAACTTCCAGATATACAAGCTGGTTTTGAAGAGGCACAGAAACAAGAGATCAAATTGCAACCTTCATTAGATCATGGGGAAAGCAAGGGAATTCCAGAAACACATCTACTTCTGCTTCATTGACTAGACTACCTCAAGGCTTCTGACTGTGTGGATCACAACAAACTGTGGAAAATTCTTAGAGATGGGAGTACCAGACTAGCTGACCTGTCTCCTGAGAAACCTGTATGAGGGTTAAGAAGTAACAGTTAGAATAAAACATGGAACAATGGACTGGTTCAAAATTGGGAAAGGAGTAAGACAAGGTTGTATAGTGTCACTTTGCTTATTCAACTTACACGCAGAGCACATCATGGGAAATGCTGGGCTGGATGAGTCACAAGCTGGAATCAAGGTTGCTGTCAGAAATATCAACAAGCTCAGATATGCAGATCATACCACTCTAATGGCAGAAACTGAAGAGGAACTAAAGAACCTCTTGATACGGGTGAAAGAGGAGAATGAAAAGGCTGGCTTAAAACTCAACATTCAAAAATATAAGATTATGCCATCTACTCCTATCATTTCACAGAAAACAGAAGTGGGGAAGTGGATGCACGGACACATTTAATTTTGGAGGCTCCAAAATCACTGTGGATGGTGATTGCTGCCATGTATTAAGACACTTGATCCTTGGAACAACAGCTATGACAAAGCTAGTATGCATAAATGCTCATTGCTTCAGTCGTGTCTGACTCTTTATGACTCCATGGACCGTAGCCTGCCAGGTGCTGCTGTCCATGGGATTCTCCAGGCGAGAATACTTTAATGGATTGCCATGCCCTCCTCCCATGGGGCATGGCAAGGCATCTTCCCAACCCAGGGGTGAAACCCATGTCTTCTGCATCCCATGCATTGCAGGGAGGGTTTTGTTTTTGTTTTTGCCAATTTATGCATGTTTTAATTGAAGGATAATTGCTTTACAGAATTTTGTTGTTTTCTGTCAAACATCAACAAGAATCAGCCATAGATACACCCATGCAGGTGGATTCTTTACCACTGAGCCACCAGGGAAGCCTATGTCAAACCTAGACAGCATAGTATAAAGCAGAGACATCACTTTGCCAACAAAGGTCCGTATAGTCAAAACTATGGCTTTTTCAGTAGTCATGTACAGATGTGTGAGTTCGATCATTAAGAAGGCTGAGTGACAAAGAATTGACGCTTTCGGTTTGTGGTGCTGGAGAAGACACTTGAGAATCCCTCAGACAGCAAGGATATAAAAACAGCCCATCCTAAAGGAAACCAACTGTGAACATTCAGTGGAAGGACCGATGCTGAAGCTGAAGCTCCAATACTTTAGCCACCTGATGGGAACAGACGACTCACAGGAAAAGACCCTGATGCTGGTGATCAGGGTAGGAAGCCTAAAGCAAGTTATGCCCTGGTGACTGCTGAACAGGTTTTAGAAGCAAAATCTCTCCCCCAGAGAACCAGTGCCATTAGCGGAACTTATGGCTCTGACCCAAGTTCTAGAGCTAAGCGAAGGGCAGCGAGCAAATATCTTCACTGATTCTAAGTACGCTTATTTGACTTTACACACTCATGCTGCAATATGGAAAGAAAAACAGTTTAAAAGGGCAACTGGAGAAATTATTGAGCATTTCAGAGAGATCCAGAGACTTGTAACGACTATATATTGTCCTAAAGGAGTAGCTGATACGCATTGCAAAGGGCACAGCAGGGATGGGAGTAAAGTAGCTGAAGGTAATCAGCTGGCTGATTGTCAAGCCAGAAAAGTGGCACTTTAGGAAACCCCTTCACTGCAGATGCCTTTGATCTGGACAGGTCCTGTGGAACAGGAAAAACCGCAATATACTGAGGAAGAATTAGAAAGATATGAGAAAAGAGGAGCAAAGATTACTGATAAAGGATGGCTACAGTCCAAGGATGGACGATTAATAATTCCTGAAAAGACTCAATGGAAAATTCTTAAGGGTTTACACCAGAGTTTTCATTTAGGTGTAGAGAGTACTTAACAGATAGCTTCTCATTTGTTTGAAGGTAAAAATGTAGTGAAAACTTTAAAGGACATTATCAAAAGATGTGAGGTTTGTCAGAAAAATAACCCAAAGACTGAAAAGCTAGCTAAATCTGGATTACAACCAAGTGGAAAATATCCTGGAGAAGACTGGGAAACTGATTTAACTCACATGCCACAAGCTAATGGATATTCTTGCTCACAAGTTTGGGTGGATATTTTCCTGGATGGATTGAGCCTTTTCCCTGTTGCAGTGAACACGCTAAGGAGGTTATAAGAATTTTAATCCATGAAATTATCCCCAGGTTTGGGCTGCCACGGAGGCTTCAGAGTGACAATGGCATCACCTTTGAAGCTGCTCTAACTCAGGGGGTGTCTAAAGCTCTAGGAATAGAATCTCACTTACACTGTTCCTGGAGACCCCAATCCTCAGGAAAGGTTGAAACAGCTAACGACATTATCAAAAGACATCTGTGCACATTAACTCAAGAGACACAGGACAATTGGATTAAAGTTCTACCCATAGCTTTAATGAGGGCTGGGACTGCCCCCCCAAAAGGAGGGGCTGTCCCCCTTTGAATGTATTTATGGAAGGCCTTTCTTATGCACAGACATTGTTATAGACCCTGAAGCCTTAGAATTAACTAATTATGTAACTCAGCTCTCAGTTTTTCAACAGGCATTAATGGAATTCCAGCAGGTGACTCCTGACCTAGCCTCTGCATCAAACAAGCCCTCATTTGAGCCAGGAACAGAGGTCCTGATAAAAACACTGGGATCTGGGGGCCAATCCCTCAAACCCCTCTGGGAAGGCCCTTACCAGCTTATTCTTTCTTCTCCCACAGCTGTCAAAGTGCCAGGAATAGATTCATGGGTACATCACACTCGAGTTTAAGAGGTGGCACCCTGACCAGAACTAAGTCACGTCATTTTATGTCTTTCGTTTTTATGCTCTTTGTACTTTTCAGATGGCCCTGATAATCTATGTGAGCCTACTTCTGACTCCAAAAATCCTGAGTTTGCCGTTTGATCCTCAAGACAATGCCTTCCTGTCCTGGGCTCACTCCTATGCTGCATTCTACAATCTGTCTAACTGCTGGGTCTGCAGAGTGCTCCCCTCTTCATCAGTGGAAGGCTTCCCATGGTGGACATCTCCACTTCAAGGAAAAGACTTTCTCCAAGTCTGCGAATACCTTCGACAACAATCGTATGTGATGTCTCTTGTTAATCTGATGACATCTAACAACCCTAAGATGGACCGGTGCAACACTTTGTACTTTAATTATGGACATAACGTGGCTTTTAATTTTGATTATACATTGTCTTGGTTTAATGACTATTTCGCTACACAGAAGGTAAATGGGTCTAGATCTAGTGGCTTTTTACCTGATGTTTATCAAATATGGGATGATTGAGGTTATATGGCTAACTCCTGAAAAGGGACGTCTAATGTCTACTGCCCCTATATGCTGGGAACAAATAGAGCCATCCCCAGAAGTTAGCCAACAACTTAATTATAATGATTGGAAACAATTGGGACTTTTGCCTCAGGAAATATGCAAGGTAATCATTCCCGTATTTTCCAACCCCAGTTCAGGTCCTCCCTTTGCCTGGCCAGGCACTGATTGGGACTGGATATCTCAGTCACGCTGGCTAGCTCCAAATGGGACCTACTGGATATGTGGCTCTTACCTATGGGCAAGGCTTCCCCCTGGCTGCATAGGGAGATGAACCCTAGGTTTAGCTTTTACTCATGGCTTCATATTTTCAGAGCTTCCAGAAAAGCCTGCTAATTTACCACACCTTAAAACTCAGTGGGCAACGTCTGTATTTCACTGGTATGATTATTTGGCTGCAGTGTTTGTTCCCTCTCTGGGAACTACAGATGTTCTGCTATGAGTGGATGCTTTTGACTAATTTTACTCAACAGGTATTACAAGATTCTCAAAAAGCTATTTCAGCTCTTCAGTTCAGTTCAGTTGCTCAGTCGTGTCCGACTCTTTGCGACCCCATGAGTCGCAGCCCGCCAGGCCTCCCTGTCGATCCCCATCTCCTGCAGTTCACTCAAACTCACGTCCATGGAGTCGGTGATGCCCTCCAGCCATCTCATCCTCTGTCGTCCCCTTTTCCTCCTGCCCCCAATCCCTCCCAGCATCAGAGTCTTTTCCAATGAGTCAACTCTTCGCATGAGGTGGCCAAAGTACTGGAATTTCAGCTTTAGAATCATTCATTCCAAAGAACACCCAGGACTGATCTCCTTTAGAAAAGACTGGTTGGTAACATCGAAAAAAGATGTCCTTTTCATTATAGGGGACTGGAATGCAAAAGTAGGAATTCAGGAAACACCTGGAGTAACAGGCAAATTTGGCCTTGGATTATGGAATGAAGCAGGGCAAAGGCTAATAGAGTTTTGCCTAGAGAATGCACTGGTCATAGCAAACACCCTCTTCCAAAAACACAAGAGAAGAGTCTACACATGGACATCACCAGATGGTCAACACCGAAATCAGATTGATTATATTCTTTGCAGCCAAAGATGGAGCAGCTCTATACAGTCAGCAAAAACAAAACGAGCAGATGACTGTGGCTCAGATCATGAACTCCTTATTGCCAAATTCAGACTTAAATTGAAGAAAGTATGGAAAACCACTAGACCATTCAGGGAAACAAATCCCTTATGATCATACAGTGAAAGTGAGAAATAGATTTAAAGGACTAGATCTGATAGACAGTGCATGATGAACTATGGACGGTGTTTGTGACATTGTACAGGAGACAGGGATCAAGACCATCCCCATGGAAAAGAAATGCAAAAAAGCAAAGTGGCTGTCTGGGGACGCCTTACAAATAGCTGTGAAAAGAAGAGAAGTGAAAAACAAAGGAGAAAAGGAAAGATATAAGCATCTAAATGCAGAGTTCCAAAGAATAGCAAGGAGTGATAAGAAAGCCTTCCTCAGCGATCAATGCAAAGAAATAGAGAAAAACAACAGAATGGGAAATACTAGAGATCTCTTCAAGAATATTAGAGATACCAAGGGAACATTTCACACAAAGATGAGCTCGATAAAGAACAGAAATGGTATGGACCTAACAGAAGCAGAAGATATTAAGAACAGGCGGCAAGAATACACAGAAGAACTGTACAAAAAAGATCTTCACGACCAAGATAATCACGATGCTGTGATCACTCACCTAGAGCCAGACATCTTGGAATGTGAAGTCAAGTGGGCCTTAGAAAGCATCACTATGAACAAAGCTAGTGGAGGTGATGGAATTCCAGGTGAGCTATTTCAAATCCTGAAAGATGATGCTGTGAAAGTGCTGCACTCACTATGCCAGCAAATTTGGAAGACTCAGCAGTGGTCACAGGACTGGAAAAAGTCAGTTTTCATTCCAATCCCAAAGAAAGTCAATGCCAAAGATGCTCAAACTACCACACAATTGCACTCATCTCACACACCAGTAAAGTAATGCTCAAAATTCTCCACGCCAGGCTTCAGCAATACATGAACCATGAGCTTTCTGATGTTCAAGCTGATTTTAGAAAAAGCAGAGGAACCAGAGATCAAATTGGCAACATCTGCTGGATCATGGAAAAAGGAAGAGAGTTCCAGAAAACATTCTACTTCTGCTTTATTGACTATGCCAAAGCCTTTGACTGTGTGGGTCACAATCAACTGTGGGAAATTCTGAAAGAGATGGGAATACCAGACCACCTGACCTGCCTTTTGAGAAATCTGTATGCAGGTCAGGAAGCAACAGATAGAACTGGACATGGAACAACAGACTGGTTCCAAATAGGAAAAGGAGTACATCAAGGCTGTATATTGTCACCCTGCTTATTTAACTTATATGCAGAGTACATCATGAGAAACGCTGGGCTGGAAGAAGCACAAGCTGGAATCAAGATTGCCGGGAGAAATATCAATAACCTCAGATATGCAGATGACACCACCTTTATGGCAGAAAGTGAAGAGGAACTAAAAAGCCTCTTGAAGAAAGTGAAAGAGGAGAGTGAAAAAATTGCCTTAAAGCTTAACATTGAGAAAACGAAGATCATGGCATCTCGTCCCATCACTTCATGGCAGATAGATGGGGAAACAGTGACAGACTTTATTTTTGGGGGCTCCAAAATCACTGCAGATGGTGATTGCAGCCATTAAATTAAAAGACGCTTACTCCTTGAAAGGAAAGTTATGACCAACCTAGATTGCATATTCAAAAGCAGAGACATTACTTTGCCAACAAAGGTCCGTCTAGTCAAGGCTATGGTTTTTCCAGTAGTCATGTATGGATGTGAGAGTTGGACTGTGAAGAAAGCTGATCGGCGAAGAATTGATGCTTTTTAAGTGTGGTGTTGGTGAAGACTCCTGAGAGTCCCTTGGACTGGAAGGAGATCCAACCATTCCATTCTAAAGGAGATCAGTCCTGGGTGTTCTTTGGAAGGAATGATGCTGCAGCTGAAACTCCAGTACTTTGGCCACCTCATGCGAAGAGTTGACTCATTGGAAAAGACCCTGATGTTGGGAGGGATTGAGGGCAGGAGGAGAAGGAGACTACAGAGGATCAGAAGGCTGGATGGCATCACCGACTCAACGGATGTTGAGTCTGAGTGAACTGTGGGAGTTGATGATGGACAGGGCTGCCTGGTGTGCTGTGATTCATGGGGTCGTAAAGAGTCAGACACGACTGAGCGACTGAACTGAACTGAACTGAGTGTTTCCATGTGGTTAAAGGGGGAATGAGGCGCAGAGGCACTACATAACTTGTTCAGTGTCTCCAGCATTAAGGGAGCCAGAGGTCTGGATGCACTGTGGAAAACTCTGTGTGTTCTGTATTTATCAGTCAAGAGTAAGATCCAATGGCTATGGCAAAATATGTAGAATAACAGCTAGCACATAACACAAATTGATCTTACATCATAGAAATGCACACTAAATAGAAATCTGATTTCTTCAGAAATCTTTCAAATGGAGGCTTGACAAGACTGGCATCAGGATGTTTTGTAGACACGATGGTCTCAGAGCCTCCTCAGAACATCAGACAGCATGTCAGTGAGTCTCCTAGACTGGTGGTCTTGGGTTTGTGCATCAGAGAAAGCAGGAAACCCCTGTCACATGCTCTCAATGGAGACAGAGCCTGGAAGCAGGCAAAATTAGACCATGCCTCTGCTCTGGTAGTGCCTAGACAAGTTGTCCATGTCAATCAGAACTGAGGAATTCTTTTAAAAAGTGCAGATTCCATGATCTACACTCAGTGAATCTCACTCAGTGGGGCTACAACAGTGCCCCAGAATCTGTGAGATTTCACTACACTTGGGAAACTCTCAGGGACTTTATTAAACCCCTTTGGTAGGGAGACTGTCAGCAAAATAAGGGAAATAATGATCAGAACAGATATTAGAAAAAATATGTAGATAAGCAACAAAACCCAAAGCTGGCTCTTTCAAAAGGTCAATATGAATTCATAAGTTTCCACCCACAAGAATTAAAAAAAAAAAGATAACTAAAGACAAAACTTACCAATATCAGGAAAGAAATAGGTTACAGATGCGGATGACCACAAACTGAGGGAGAAACTGAAAGAGCAGCACCAGGCCCCTTTCGATGAGAGCTACGTGCCAAACCCAGCCCATTACAAGATTCCTTGACATTCAGGAGCACGCCAAGTAGATTTCCATGCCAGGACTGTTGCATTTATTGTTCCTTCTGCCTGGAATGCTCTTCTCTTAGGTAACCCCACAGCCTGCTCCCTTACTTCCTCCAGATCTCTGCTTACTTGCCATCTTTCAGGGAGTCTTTCCCTCATTATCTTGAAGAAAATAATAACATCATATCTACATACACCTTTTCCCCTGATCTAGCAATATGTTTCTTCATAGCGCCTGCCACCCTTGATTATTTACTGACCACCAAGTCTATGAAATGAGAGACTTGGTTGAAATGGCAACCCACTCCAGTGTTCTTGCCTGGAGAATCTCAGGGACTGGCAGGGGCCTGGTGGGCTGCGGTCTATGGGGTCGCACAGAGTTGGACACGACTGAAGCGACTTAGCAGCAGCAGCAGTACTGTCCCAAACTCCTTCAAAACCACTATGAGGTACCATTTCACGCCAGTCAGAATGGCTGTGATCCAAAAGTCTACAAGTAATAAATGCTGGAGAGGGTGTGGAGAAAAGGGAGCCCTCTTACACTGCTGGTGGGAATGCAAACTAGTACAGCCACTATGGAGAACAGTGTGGAGAATCCTTAAAAAACTGGAAATAGAACTGCCTTATGATCCAGCAATCCCACTGCTGGGCATACACACTGAGGAAACCAGAAGGGAAAGAGACACATGTACCCCAATGTTCATCGCAGCACTGTTTAAAATAATAGCCAGGACATGGAAGCAACCTAGATGTCAATCAGCAGATGAATGGATAAGAAAGCTATGTTACATATACACAATGGAGTATTACTCAGCCATTAAAAAGAATACATTTGAATCAGTCCTAATGAGGTGGATGAAACCGGAGCCTATTATACAGAGTGAAGTAAACCAGAAGGAAAAACACCAATACAGTATACTAACGCATATATACGGAATTTAGAAAGATGGTAACAATAACCCTGTGTACGAGACAGCAAAAGAGACACTGATGTATAGAACAGTCTTATGGACTCTGTGGGAGAGGGAGAGGGTGGGAAGATTTGGGAGAATGGCATTGAAACATGTAAAATATCATGTATGAAACGAGATGCCAGTCCAGGTTCGATGCACGATACTGGATGCTTGGGGCTAGGGCACTGGGACGACCCAGAGGGATGGTATGGGGAGGGAGGAGGGAGGAGGGTTCAGGATGGGGAACACAGGTATACCTGTGGCGGATTCATTTTGATATTTGGCAAAACTAATACAATTATGTAAAGTTTAAAAATAAAATAAAATAAAAAAGAAATAGTGCTCAGGTCTATGGCAGGTGCTCAGATAACATTTGCTGAAGGACAGTCTGGAGCCAGGTCCTTTACACACATTGCTAACATGCACAGGTACCCTCCAAGATGGGCACTGGCCCCATTGTATTAATTATGATACAAACTGAGATTTCAGGAGACAAGTGATACACTCAACAACACAGTCAGCATGTCAGGTTCCAGGCTTCAGAATCATATCTGCCAGCTTCCAAATCCTCAGTTCCCGGACAGAGACTTCACAGCCAAGAACATAAGAGGTTTTATATCTAACACAAAGACTCCAAACAGCTCAGATACCCAGAAACACCAAAAAGAGCTCACTGAATCTCTGCACAGAGAGTGCACAACTCGTCTCAGACCCTCAAACACAACTGAGACCATAACCATACACACTGTGACAAAGACCCTCCAAACAGACCTAAGTCTTCCAGACAGAAACAAAGGAGAACTGCACAGATACTTCACATCATGGAGACTGACTCCCAAACCACTCGACACTTACCGACCTAACACAAAACACCCTAAACAGAAAGACAGACGTTTTAATAATAACTCAGGAACACAATATAATCTTAAGATTAATTTCCTAGACAAATGAAAAACTTGCAACCTGTGCATAGATCCCCAAGCAGCTGATAGTTTACACCTTTACACTGACCCATCCTTAAAGCAGCACAGAGGCATCACAACTTCGGAACGCAGAATCAAAAGCTCAGTGATCTCACATTCTGGGGTGCAGACGCCTACACAGAGATCTCACTCTCAGGGACTGAAAAGCCAGCAAGCTCCAAAGATGCACATCCCGGTATACAGGCACACATCCTAGAGGCTTTGTACTATGGCTCACAAAATCCGCTCAGATCAAATATCCCATCACTCACAACCCTGCCAAAAGGCTCAAGGGGATCAAATGTACCCAAACAACACCTGTGTTGTCACACGAAGCAATACACAATCCCAAGCTGCCAGATACAGTTTATTCTCCAGGGAGAGACACCAAACTCAGAGACCTCTCCCTGGACATGAATTGCATGCATTTGTGTGAATGACGGAGAAGGCACTGGAGACCCACTCCAGTACTCTTGCCTGGAAAACCCCGTGGACGGAGGAGCCTGGTAGGCTGTAGTCCATGGGGTCGCTAAGAGTCGGACACGACTTCACTTTCACTTTCACTTTTCACTTTCAAGGACTGGAGAAGGAAATGGCAAGTCACTCCAGTGTTCTTGCCTGGAGAATCCCAGGGACGGGGGAGCCTGGTGGGCTGCCGTCTATGGGGTCGCACAGAGTCCGACACGACTGAAGTGACTTAGCAGCAGCAGCTGTGTGAATGACCCTGCACTGCCACAGGATCCAGACTGAGCGGAGCTAAACCAGGATGAAATGCCATCACCATGCACAGCCAGCGACTGGGCCAAACCTCGCCACTAACCAGGGCACCTATTAGACCCCTTTGGAAAAAGCAATAAGACTCGGAGGAAAATTGTTTGCTCTGAAAAGTCGCGCACGCCAACGCAGGCGCACGCGTATACAGGCGCCTCTCGCCCTCAGTTCCTGTTCTGCGACCACACTGCCTGCAATCACGCGGTGGCCAATCACAGCCCAGAACGCTTCCCTGACTCCACAACCAGACAGCCAGTCTCTCGCTCCGTAGTCGTCCCACCAACGAAGGGGTGGAGTTGAAAAAGAGACGGAGAAAGTTTCCGCTTAATACCTGTGTCCACTCGGATTCAAAAGCAGTGGGAAGACGAAGAGGAGCGAGTGGGGATGGACCTAGTGGCGCCATGAGTGCCGCTGCTGGGAACTGTGGTCCGTGCCCGACGCGGTGTAAGGGGACCCTCTCTGTTGTCACACGCCCTCTCCCAATGGTACCTTCCAGAGTGGGTGGTCTTTCTGCTACCCCTCGGTGGTACATCCCAGGACAGAACTGTTTCATCTTCTGCGGCCCTTGCTGGTGGGATTGGGGAACAGCAGATACAGATGCCTGTGGACCATTCCAGGAGGATCCACAAAGGGCAGAAGGGCAAGGTTAGGGGGAAAACCCCACAGATTCCTGCAATTTGGGACTCAGAAAAAAGTCTTCGTAAACTGAAGATTACGTCTCTATGGGGATCACTGTCGTAACAGAGAGCATGGAAAACACTTTATCTTTGCTGGGCATTGTGATTGTGCTTTCCTGTTCAATACAGAATAGCTCTCATGGGGGAAAGCCAGCCTTAGTCCCCCAATGGGCAGAATAGATAAAGCTTCCGACTGGGATCTGCAGGCCTGGCTTGGGAAAGCCCTCTGTCGCTGACTGCGAGTAATATGTGGAAGAGACAACAGGACCTTCCATGCTCTTAGGAAAGGGGTCAACTCTGAGAGGACCCAAGGACACCACCACGTAGGTGAGATAAAGACCATGGCTTTGTCACCATCTTGTCATCCCTGAATATGTTTTGTAGCAGAATCCTCAGCCTGTCTAGCTATGCCTCTCTCAACAAGTTTAAATTTGTTTGTTCATTCCATCATTCATGCATTCTCTCCAAAGTATGCATTAAGCACAACTCTGTATGTTAGGACAGAGAAAATCAACCTTTTCCTCATGGAGCTTACATTCTGTTGGGATCATGTGGTCCCTAAATACAAGTAATGTATCAGGTGTTTGTAAGTGCCGTGATTAAAATTAAATCGGGATAGTGAAATAGAGAGAGGGGGTGATATTTAGAAAGAGTGGTCAGGGAAGTTCTAAGATTGTGACATTTGAGCAACAGCCTAGAGGAGATATGCCTATCCGGGAGAAAAGTATCCTAGACAGAGGTAAGGCCAGTGGAAAAGCTGGGGAGTAGAACCCTGTGTAGTGTGTATGAAAACAGTGAGGAGGGCAATGTGACAGGCACAGCATGATGGAGGGAGAGTGAAGAGATTGGGTGACAGAAGTGATGAGGGCCAGGTCTGTTGGCCGTTCTGGCCATTGGGAGGATTTGGACTTGAACCACAGGAGGGTTCTTATCAGAGAAGTCCCCAGGCTTCTTTCCGAGGCCCAGATCACACATGACTGTTGAAGAGCCCTTGGTTTATTTGAAGAAAAACCCTTCCCCACCCCTTCTGCAGCTCAGCATGACTTTCCTGGAATCCCCTACACTCAAGGGGAATGCCTCCTCCTGCTTCTAGTGAACATCCATGTCAACCGAAGGTATTCTCAGGAGAGACAGGGCAAGGACCCTCTTGGTGTGACTGAGGGCACATTGAGTCTTACAAAGGCAGAGAGGCATGATATAAGAGGCACAGAGATGGCAGGGAGAAAGACAAAGATAGAGCATTAGACAGGGACGGAGAGACTACTTCTGGCAGCAACCTGTCCCCACTTAGTTAGCACCCACCTCCAGGCCCCCAGCTCTGCTACTGGATGATGTACAGTACATTTTCCCTATAGGAGAAAAGAAGCTCCTCCGCAGGGACTCTCTCTAGGGAATGACTCAGTCGCCCATAGCCTGGGCCTTAATCATGCTCCCTTCATCCACATCAGGGGCCTCTGCCCATCAAGACAAGGACATGCTCCATTCCTGGGGAGGCTCATGCTGTACACAGGGTCCCTCACAACCTATCCTGCCCAGACTGCCCTCCTGCTGATCTCACTGCCAATGACTGCTTTAATGGAGGAAAGAGAGGCAGGGATCTCTGCATTTGTGGTGGAGCCTCATGCAAATTTGTGAATGTGAGATTTCTCCCCAGCTGCTTGGAGGCTCACCTCTGTACCTTCCCCCACCACATCGATGGGTGTGTGATGGAGAGACACAGAGACATATCCTGACAGTGAGTCAGTCATAGGGTACTTGTGGCCCTGTGCAAACGCCCCCCTCCCCCACTACCCGGCCAGGGTTGTGCTGATTCTTCCCTTCCTCCTCCAAGGAGCCCAAGCTTACATGCAGTCTCTCTCCTCCTCATGAGCTGAGATCTTCCATCTGCACTGGCCTTGGGTGCCCATCTGCTATCGGTGCCCTGCTTGTTGTGGGCTGGACAGATGGACTGAGGGAGTGTGTGTACACAGTTTCTGAAACAGGGCCCCTATCAAGGGTGGTAGTCATATCAGCAAGTATTGTTCTTAACAAGATTAATACCTGGGCTTCTGTGAACTGAGCATTATTACCCTCTCTGAGGCTGGGGCCCCAGGCTTTTATCTCTGTGCAGAGGCATGGTAATAATCGTAGCAAATGTGACATCACAGGCCTGCTTCTATGGTCTGTGAGACTGGGGTCCATCCAGCCTTCCTCTTAAGACTATTCTCATGTGCAGATACATGAAGAGCTGAAAGGCCCAACCCTCTGGACAAAGGACCCCGAAATAGTTCTGAGATTTCATGCCCTGGGACAGAGATGTGCAAACAGTTCAGACTGCTCATCCTGGACACTAACCCAAAACAGCTCTAATAGGTCACACCTGAGGACACAGATGCACTCCAGCTCAGAAATACCAACTGTGGCTTCAGATGAATTAGGATCCCTAAGAGAAACAGCATTGCTCACAGCCAGTTCTACAGGGTTAACTTGTAACCTCTGTGGTTCCTGAATGACACTGCAATATGAAGGAATTCTGGGTGACAAACAGGAAGAGGCACACTGTGCTTTGGACAAACTGGCCCTTATTTAGTCACACAGCTTCCTCAGGAAAAGGTTCAGTGACCCCAGATCCTTGCCCCACACACAAAAGCATGAAAATGATTAACTTGCAATGTCTGATCTCGGTGTTTCACAGTAATCTTTTGCCAGTATTCATGCTAGACTTCATGTATTTCCTAGGCAAAACTCATATTGCCTTCACTGCTACCTCCTCAGAGCAGTGTTCTCAGAGCTAACGGAGGAGCTGTGTCCCGGGCTATAGTCCCCAGGAGACCCCAAATCCAACCTAAATGCACACCTCTTCTGTTGTATGTATTTCCTTAAGTGGACACTACTCTAGCTAATAGCTCCCATTTACCTCAGAGGCTTCACACCCCTCCCCGAGAGCCTACAGTCTGAAGCCTGGGACACAGAGCCCCACATCTTTGCCTCTGGGCTACTGCGTGGGCATTTGCACTGAGTCTCTGTTCAGTCAACCCCAAGGGAGAGAGGCCTCCAGTCTTGCAATTCCTGCAGCCCGTAGTCACCAGCATGTAATCCTGAGGAAGGCAGGTTCATTCCAGGGGTGTGGTGTGCCTCAGAGCTGAGGGGCTCTGAAATTGATTTCCCAGGTCTGGGTCCTGAGAATGGTCCTAACCCCAACCTGGTCAACTCTGGTCATGGTAACTCTGTATCCTGCCCCATGGGAGGTTCAGAGTGAATGCCAGATCCACAGAAGAAGCCCCAGAGACTGGTCCTCTCTATCGCAGCACCCACTCTATGCTACTGAATTCTGGAGATAGGAGAGGTTTCCCACTGTGCCTATGACAACTCCCTTACATCCCTCTAATCACCTCTGTCATTTTCCAGAGTCCTTCTCCTGGTAACAGCTGCCACAATTCCTCTCTCTCCCCAAATTTCCACCCCTCCCCTCCCCTTCCACCAGCCCTCCCCTCCCCACTCAGGGGCCTCGTTAGCCTCTCCTCCAGCCCTACTCACAGGGCCTCACCCCATTTTTGTCTTCTCACCAAGCACCCACGCTCCCTCAGAAGATCCCCTCAAGACCCTGCCTGCTCCATGCATTCTTCAGGACACCTATCTCCTGCCCACATGCAGGGTCTGTCACAATGTCCCTGTGAGGACTGAACTGAAAACTCTGTTCAGGATCTAGATAAAATTCAGACCCAGACCAGCAGTCCAGGGCAGTTCATGTGGGGCTGGAAGGAAAAGGAGAGGGTCTCTGAGAGGAGCATCTGGTCTGAGAATCCTGAAGGGGTGAAAGGCTTTTCTTCAAGGGTCCTAGTGAGGATGAAGTGAAATGGCACCTTATAAGTACTTGTGCATACATGCCAAGTGTGTGCCAATTCTCTTGAATCGTGTCTGCCAGGCTCCTCTGTCCATGGCATTCTCCTGCAAGAATACTGGAATGGGTTGTCATTCCCTCCTCCAGGGGATCTTGCCGATCCAGGGATCAAACCCCCATTTCCTGCATCTCCTGCATTGTCAGGTGAATACACTCCCACGGAGACACGTGGGTAGCCCCAACATTTGTAGAGAGTTAATCGAATATTGTGTTCTCACTACACACACACACACACACAGTCTAACATAAAACAAAACTAAAGGGACACAAGGAAATTTTAGGAGGTGTTGGGTATGTCTTTTACATTCATTGCGGTGATGTTAGTATCATTGTTTGCATATGTCCAAACTCATCAAAATGTACACATTAAATATACAATTTGCTGTATATAAATTCTATTTCAATAAAGACGTTTAAAAAAGGAGAGCAGAAAAATGTTATCCAAAAAATTGATACATACATAAAACGAGAACATTTCTTTAAAAATATTGAGGAGCAAAGTTCACTCAAAAAGTAATGAAGCTGAATAGTACCTTTCTATCTATTAAGTTCATGTGTGTGCATGCTAAGTCACTTCCATTGTGTCTGACTCTTTACGATCCTATGGACCATAGCCCGCTTGGCTCTTCTGTCCCTGGGATTGTCCAGGTAAGAATACTGGAGTGGGTGCCAGGGCCTCCTGCAGGGGATCTTCCTAACCCAGGGACTGAACCAGACTCCCTCATGCATTGGCAGGCAGGTTCTTCACCTCTAGCGCCACCTGGGAAGTCCCAAGGAAGTTAATTCCTTTGTCTCATATTATGAGGCCACTGTTACCAGATAACATACAGCCTTGTCATACTTTTTCCCACTTTTAAAGCAGTCACCTTTTCCATCTTTGGTTCTAACTTGCTTCCTGACCGGCATACAGGTTTCTCAGGAGACAGGTCAGGTAGTCTGGTACTCCGCTGTGGTTAAGAATTTTCTACAGTTTGTTTGATCCACAGAGTCAGAGGTCTTAGCGCAGTCAATGATGCAGAAGCAGATGTTTTGTGGGATTTCCCTTGCTTTGCCCATGATCTAACAAATCTTGGCTATTTGATCTTTGGTTCCTCTGCCTCCTCGAAACCTAAGTTGTACATCTGGAAGTTCTCGGTTCACGTACTGTTGGAGCCTAGTTTGAAGGAGTTTACAAACCAGGAGGCTTCAGAACTTGGGGACAATCTAAGTGGAGAAGCATAGGAAGTTGGCGGATGTGAAGGAAGTCTGATAAGAGGGACAAGAAAATGAAGCTCTACTTTCGATGTTGCTAGCAAGGTAGACAGGGGCTAGACCATGCCTTCAAGTCCTTGTATAGGAGAGTAGCCTTTATCTAGAAACACATAGACAGCTCTGCAACTGTAAGAGAGGGAGGGAGAGGGTGGGAATAGGGAGACAGACACACTCAGTGGATATAAGAGACCAGTGAGAAGGGGGGTTGACAATTAAATGGAGGGAAGCTTGGACTAGAGCAGATATGATGGACATGGGTAAAAGGAGACACATTAGACGTTTATGAAATAAAATGGACAGAACTCAGCAAGAATTTGGACTTGAGGTGAAGGAGAGGGAGTTGTAAACGTGGTTAAGAACACGTTTATGTGTTCTGTCATAAGGGTATGAAACTGTCATGGGGAATCCTAGAAGTTGGCCAGGTCTGGGAAGAATTCCAAAATAAGAGTTTTATGTTTTTGAGCTCATAGTCTAGATGGAAACAATAACCAATATTTAAAACTTAAATGTTCCTTTTCCTTTAAAAAAAAGTATTAAGGTATAATTTGTATACAATAAAAGACAACACTTTAAACATTATAGTTTGTAGAGTTTTCACAAATGTATACCGTGGTATAAATGCTACCACAATAAAAATGTAGAAAACAGCCCATCATTCAAAAATGCTCCCGTGGGGTGTTTGCCTTCAGACTTCTTCTACTCCTATACCCTGGCAACCACAGATACATTTCTGTGCGAATAGTTGTGCTTTTTCCACAAATCAATTGACAGGAAATCATATAATATGTAGCTTTCTGTGGCTGGTTTCTCTCATTTGCACAGTGGAGACACATCCTTGCTCTTACATGCATTAGTAGTTTCTTTCTTTCTTTCTTTTTTTTTACCATGTAGTATTCCTTTGCACAGGCATACTCTTTTGTTTTTCTTTCATCTGTATACCAGTTGTTGAATAACAGGGCTGTTTCTACGTGTGGCTATTGGGAATACATGTGTGGACTATTTGAGTGCAGGCCACTGTGTGAGCATGTTTTCATTTCCTTTGGTTAAAATTGTCTAGGAGTAGAATTGCTGGGTCATATAAGGCTTCCCATTGGTGCTAGTCGTAAAGAACCCAGCTGCCAATGCAGGAAACTCAGGTAGGATCCCTGGGTCTGAGAGATCCCCTGGAGCAGGAAATGGCAACCCACTCCAGTATTCTTGTCTGGAAAATTCCATGGACAGAATTCCTGGCAGGTACAGTCCACGGGACCCCAAAGAGTTGGATACGACTGGGCAACTGAAGACAGACACACACACACATACACAGTAATTTATTATCTTAAAATCTAAACTGTGTCCTCTGTAGAGAACATAGAGTCGGATCTTGTTTTGATTTTAAACTGGTATCTCAATGTCTGCCTTTTGATTGTATTGTTGTATGTATTCACATTTAATGTTGATACAGACTTACATCTGCCAATATATTTTTCTGTCTCATGCCTTTTTATTCTACGGTCCTCATGTTACAGCTTTCTTTTGCATTAAATGGGTATTTTCTAACATAGCATTTAAAATTCTTTACTGATTTTCCCACAATTTTTAAGTTATTTCCTTAGCTATAGGCTACCATAAACAACTTCAGTTTAGTCGCTAAGTCATGTCCCACTCTTTGTGAGCCCATGGAATGCAACATGGCAGGGCTCCCTGTCCATCACCAACTCCCAGAGCTCACTCAAACTCATGTCCATCGAGTTGGTGCAAAAGCTACCCCACTAGCTTTGTTCATAGTGATGCTTCCTAAGGCCCACTTGACTTCATATTCCAGGATGTCTGACTCTAGGTGAGTGATCACACCATCGTGGATATTTGGGGCATTATGATTCTTCTGTGTATTCTAGCCACCTCTTCTTAATATCTTCTGCTTCTGTTAGATCCATAACATTTCTGTCCAAAAAGGCACAGATGTAAAGAAGACTTTTGGACTTGGTGGGAGAAGGTGAGGGTGGGATGATTTGAGAGAATAACATTGAAACATGTGTATTATCATATGGGAAATAGATCGCCAGTCCAGGTTCGATGCATGGGACAGGGTGCTCAGGGCTGGTTCGCTGGGATGACCCTGAGGGACGGGATGGGGAGGGATGTGGGACGGGGGCTCAGGATGGGGAACACCTGTACACCCATGGCTGATTCATGTGAATGTATGGCAAAAACCACCACAATACTGTAAAGTAATTAGCCTCCAATTAAAATAAATAGATTAATTAAAAAAACAAAAACCCAAGGGTCTCTCGCCATCCCCACTGATCCCCTTCAGTGCCTCTGCAGGCGTAGGAAACCCTTTTCTCCCCTAGCTGACCCTCAGGAACAGTAACCCCAACTAGCCTCCACGACTCCCCCCTCGCTCCCCACCCCCACATCATACAGGGTTGCTCTGGTGTTCCTCTGGTCCGCCTGGGTTTCAAGGCTCCCTGCCAGCATCCAGTAGGTGCCCTAGATGTCTCACATTCTTGATAGTATCGCTTGAAGGATAAAAGTTTTAATTTTGATGATTCCAAATTGCCTATTTTTGTTTCCTTTGGTGCTTGCGCTTTTTGTATCATATCTAGGAAATCATTGCCTAATCCAAGATTAACATCTACATCTCTGTTTTCTTCGGAGTGCTTTATAGTTTTAGCTCTTATATTTAGGTGTTTCATCAACTTTTAGTTAATTGTTATCTACAGTGTGAGGTATAGGTCAAAACTGAATCTTTGCATGTGAACATCCAGTTATCCCAAAACCATTTGTTGAAACATTATTCTTTGCCATTGAATGGCCTCTACACCCCTCACAATAATCAACTGACCATAGAGATATGGGCTTGTTTCTTGATTCTCCATTCTATTCCGTTATCTGTCTATATACAATCCTTATGTCAGTACCATAATGTCTTGATTATTGTAGGTTTGAAGTGGGTTTTGAAATTGGGAAGTGTAAGTACTTGTTCTTTCTCCACACTGTTTTGGCTCTCCCAGGACCCTTTTAATTCTTACAATTCTAGGATCAGTTTGTTCATTTCTGGGAGAAAAGAGCAGTTTGAATTTTGATAGGCCTCTATTAGGGGAGAACTGCCATCTTAACACAATAGTAAGTCTTCCAACCCATAAATGTGATCTCCCGAATTCATAAAAATCTGAGCAAGCTCCGGGAGTTGGTGCTGGACAGGGAAGCCTGGCGTGCTACAGTCCATGTGATTGCAAAGAGTCAGAGACAACTGAGTGACTGAACTGGAGTGAAATTTCCACTTATCTAGATGGTCTATAATTTCACTCAGCAACGTTTTCTAGTTTGTGTTGTACAAGTCTTGAACGTGTATAGAGATCTATTTGCTCTTTGTATATGACCTTGTATTCTGTAAACCTGTCGAGCCCCTGTAATAGGTCTAATACATAGTCTCTGTGGGGAGAGGGTGGTTCTTTAGGATTTTCTATATGCACGGTTATATCATGGATTGACAAGATGGAGGAGGAGTAGGTGGATGGGGAATACATGTCTCTCCACGGATACCTCAGGAATATACCCTCAGACAGAGTGCATGCAGAATACCAGCTGAGTGCAGACAGGAGTACCTGACCAGTGGAAAAGAATACATAGACCCACGCAAAACTCGGTAGGATGAAGGAACTAGGGGGGAAAACGGGAGTGTTAGTAGGGCTGGACCTGCCCTTGGGAACTGAAGCGGGGGTCCGATCCCCACATCGGGGCAATTGTCTGAGTCAGAGGAGAAACATTTAAGGGTGAGAGTGAAACAGCCCATCTGTGGCAGCCTAAATGTAATGAGAATCAGACATCCTTGCTGCTGCCATACATGCCCTAGATGGCACAGTGGCTGGGAGCTGGAGTTTAGGGATTGTGGAGCAATCCCAGGTCGAGGGCTGCTGTTGACTGCGGAGAGACGGATGGAGGGGATGTGAGGGAGGAGACTGTGGTGGGAAATGCCTGTGGAGGAAATCCTGGCAGCCATGGAAGTAAGGTGATTCTGCTGAGTCATGTGTAGGGGGTGGAGCCATCAACATAGCCTCTCAACCGCTACATGCCAGCATAGGCAGCTGAACAATAGAGAGGCTGGCCGATCAAACGCCTGATGCACTGAACTACAGAGTAGGACTCCACCCAGTGTGCCCCTTTAAATTCCTGATGTGCGTACAACAGAGAAGGACCCCACTTAAGGAAGCCCTCTAAGTGTCTGAATGGGCGGAGCTATGGAGAAAGATTGGTCAAAGAGGCCTTCTGATTGCCAGCTACAGGAGGCTTGAAAAAAGGGCTCCCATAGGGCCATAACTCCTGCGGCAGAGGCAATCCGTGTCGCTGCACACTTGGCACCGCCAGGGTCCCCACAAGCCAAGCTGCTGTGCAACGTTCACGCTAAACCCCCGCTGGGGCAGAGCTGCCACAGGCAAAAAAAAGTCTTATGTCTAAGCATGCAGGGTCACTTTGACAGTGTCCGACTCTCTTCGACCCTGTGGACTGTGGCTTGCCAGGCTTCTCTGTCAGGGAGAGGGGTTCTCCAGGCAAGAATACTGGAGCGTATTGGCCAATACTGGTTGCCATACCCTTCTACAGCACTATAATTCCTGCTGAGGAATTATAGCTGCCAACTCCCCTGAGTATCTGATATTACCAGAACCCCTGACACTCAAGCAGCTGCACCACCTCCACACCTGGCCCTCACAGGGGCAAACCCAAGTCCTCCAGAGCAGCCTCAGGAGCAAACCCCAGTGGACGACCCATATGCAGAGGTGGAAATAAAACCCAAAGTGTAACCCAGGGGCAGTGTGACTAAGGAAGAAGACCCAAAACCCTCCCACCAGCTGTACAAGCTGCAGATGATATGCACACGATCAACCAGGCAGACTCTGTGTCTCTGGAATATATAAAAGGTCATTGAGAGCTCCCACAAAAGATTACATCATCTGCCAATAGAATAGTTTTACTTCTTTCCAATGTAGATTCATTTTATTTCTTTGCCTTCCTTAATTACCCTGTCCAGAACCTCCAGGACAATGTGGAATAGAAGTGGTAAGAGATGACATCCTTCTATTGTTCCTGATTTTCAGGGGAACTACTTCTGCCTTTTATTATTAAGTACGATGATAGCTGTGGGGTTTTCATAGATGTTTTATATCAGATTGAAAATATTGCCTTCTACTTCTACTTTGAGTCTTTGTATCCTGAACGCATGCTGAATTTGGTCCAGTGCTTTTTAGGTAGCTACTGAGATGATAATGCGGTTTTTCTCCCTTATTCTACTGATGTGGTATATTAAATTATTTGATTCTTAATATTAAATCAACAAGGACAAAGATTTTGTAAGGATTTTTCACTTTCATAGATGCTTCCCAAATGCTGTCCATTGTAAAGCTGATGTCCATCAGTAAAGCAGGAGAAGTAAAGCTTGTTTACTACTCCGTCACATCATTCTTGGAGCAGACACTCTGCTGCAGTGAACAGGATGCTTAGAACTTTGCTCATCATGGAGTTCACCAGGTGTGTAGGAGGGAGGCTGAGCACGGTTCAGTCAGTTCAGTTCAGTCACTCAGTCGTGTCTGACTCTTTGCAACCCCATGAATCACAGCACGCCAGGCCTCCCTGTCCATCACCAACTCCTGGAGTTCACTCAGACGCACGTCCATGGAGTCGGTGATGCCATCCAGCCATCTCATCCTCTGTCGTCCCCTTCTCCTCCTGCCCCCAATCCCTCCCAGCATCAGAGTGTTTTCCAATGAGTCAACTTTTCGCATGAGGTGGCCAAAGTACTACAGTTTCAGCTTTAGCATCATTTCTTCCAAAGAAATCCCAGGCCTGATCTCATTTAGAATGGAGTGGTTGCATCTGCTTGCAGTTCAAGGGACTCTCAAGAGTCTTCTCGAACACCACAGTTCAAAAGGATCAATTCTTCGGCGCTCAGCTTTCTTCACAGTCCAACTCTCACATCCATACCCCACACAGTCAAAGGCTTTGGCATAGTCAATAAAGCAGAAATAGACGGTTTTATGGAATTCTCTTGCTTTTTCGATGATCCAGTGGATGTTGGCAATTTGATCTCTGGTTCCTCTGCCTTTTCTAAAACCAGCTTGAACATCTGGAAGTTCACGGTTCACATATTGTTGAAGCCTGGCTTGGAGAATTTTCAGCATTACTTTACTAGTGTGTGAGATGAGTGCAATTGTGCAGTAGTTTGAGCATTCCTTGGCATTGCCTTGCTTTGGGATTGGAATGAAAACTGACCTTTTCCCATTCTGTGGCCACTGCTGAGTTTTCCAAATTTGCCGGCATATTGAGTGCAGGACTTTCACAGCATCATCTTTCAGGATATGAAATAGCTCAACTGGAATTCCATCACCTCCACTAGCTTTGTTCATCGTGATGCTTTCTAAGGCCCACTTGACTTCACATTCCAGGATATCTGGCTCTAGGTGAGTGATCACACCACGGTTAGACATGCAAATAGTCGGGTCCCAGCCAATACCAACAAGCCTGAGTGCAAAATGGCTCCCCAAGGGGTCTCACCTCCTGGGGGTGTTGGAGGGTGAGGTGTGAGACTGGAACACTCCATTGTGCCCGCAGACATGGGAAGCACAACCACAGGAAGCAGAAGGCACTACAGGGGAGAGGGTTCCATTTGGTATCAATGCAAGTACTGCCTATGGAAGGACAAAATGTCCCCCACTGCCCAGGGTGACCAACTGCAGCCTTTGACACAGATGGGGAGATTGCTACCCTGCGACCCAGGCCTCAAACCTGGACTGAGGGGAGTCCCCTTTCTCAAATGTCCAGGAGGATGCTCCAGCCCCATTTTGGCCATGCCCACCCACTGCAGATTTGAATACACAAGCAGCAGCGATTCGTTGTGGAGCTTGGGAGGCATGGAATCCTAGACCACTCTGGGGAGCCCATGTGGAAAACACAGGCTCAGGCTCTCACGGGGTACAGGGACAGAGACCCCAGATCAGACCAGGGCTCACACAGGTAGGTGCTGAGGATGATGGGCAAGAGTTCACATTGGGGGTCTTGGGCCTGAGCACTGGAGGACCAGTGGAACCCAGTCTTCAGGAGTGTTCCCTCCCCATTAAACAGGCTGGAGACGCTTCCCCAGTCAGTGGCTGCTTTAGTGAGGTCACTCTAGGAGTCAGCTGGCATCCGTGGGGGCATCTCTGAGTTCTAGGCAATCAATCATCTGAGTTGCAGTGCCCTAAGCACTTCTAAGGTGCCATCTCACTTGAAGAAAACCCTGTCACCCCTGCAGGACCTTGAGCCCAGCTCTTTCTCTCAGAGACCCCCTCCCTTTCCCCCCAGCCCTGAGGAAAGTGCCTTGGACGCCTGGTCTGGGTCTGGATTTTCTCTGGATCCTGGAGAGATTTTCAGTTCAGCCCTCACCAGGACTTTAAGACAGACACCTGTGTGTGGGCAGGAGAGAGGTGTCCTGCAGAATGCAGGGACCAGGCAAGGTCCTCAGGGGATCGTCTGAAGCAGTGCAGGTGCTGGGTGAGAGGCCACAAATGGGATGAGGATGTACCTGAGGCACTGTGAGCAGGGCTAGGAGAGGGGCTAAAGAGGCTCCTGGAGTGGGAGGGAGGCCTGGTGGAAGGTGAGGGGAGAGGGTGGGGATTTGGGGATAGAGAGGATTTGTGGCAGCTGTCACCAGGCGAGGGACTCTGGAAAATGACAGCTGATTAGAGGGATGTAAGGGAGCTGTCATAGGCACAGTGAGGGGAAGACCTCTCCTATCTCCAGAAGTCAGTGGCCCACAGTGTGTGCTGAGACATGACAGAGAGGACCAGGTCCCTGGGACTCGTTCTGTGAATCTAGGATTCCCTCTGAACCTTCCATGGGGAAGGATACAAAGTCGCCACGACCAGAGGTGGCCAGGGTGGGTTAAGTCTATTCTGAGGACCCAGACATGGGAAATCAATTTCAGAACCCCTCAGCTCTCAGGCAATCCCCACCCCTGGGATGAATCTGCCTTCCTCAGGATGATATGCTGATGAATGCAGACTGCAGGGACTGCAGGACTGGAGGCCTCGCTGCCATCGGGTGGACTGAAGAGAGACTCAGTGCAAATGCCAACAAAGCAGCCCAGAAGTAAAGATGTGGGGCTCTGTGTCCCAGGGTGCAGGCTGTAGGCTCTGGGGGAGGGGGGTGAAGCCTCCGAGCTAAAGGAGAGCTGTTTGCTAGAGTAGTGTCTACTTAAAACCATACAAAATCAAAACCACAATGAAGTACCATTTCACGCCAGTCACAATGTTTGCTATCCAAAAGTCTACATGAAATAAATGCTGGACAGGGTGTGGAGAAAAGGGAACCCTCTTACTCTGTTGGTGGGAATGCAAACTCTTACAGCCA
Organism: Bos grunniens; assembly: GCF_055505025.1. NCBI lineage: Eukaryota > Metazoa > Chordata > Mammalia > Artiodactyla > Bovidae > Bos > Bos grunniens. The sequence continues at coordinate 52,437,039 of NC_141194.1, read as the reverse complement.
CTATGCAGAACAGTGTGGAGATTCCTTAAAAAACTGGAAATAGAAATGCCATACGACCCAGCAATCCCACTGCTGGGCATGCACACCGAGGAAAGCAGACCTGAAAGAGACACGTGTATCCCAATGTTCATCGCAGCACTGTTTATAATAGCCAGGACATGGAAGCAACCTAGATGTCCATCAGCAGACGAATGGATAAGAAAGCCATGGTACATATACACAATGGAGTATTACTCAGCCATTAAAAAGAATATATTTGAATCAGTTCTAATGAGGTAGATGAAACTGGAGCCTATTATACAGAGTGAAGTAAGCCAGAAAGGAGAACACCAATACAGTATACAAACGCATATATATGGAGTTTAGTAAGATGGTAACGATAACCCTGTATACGAGACAGCAAAAGAGACACAGGTGTATAGAATAGTCTTTTGGACTCTATGGGAGAGGGCGAGGGTGGGATGATTTGGGAGAATGGCACTGAAACATGTATAATATCATATGTGAAACAAATTGCCAGTCCAGGTTCGATGCATGATACAGGATGCTCGGGGCTGGTGCACTGGGATGACCCAGAGGGATGGGATGGGGAGGGAGGTGGAAAGGGGCTTCAGGATGGGGAACACATGTACACCCGTGGAGGATTCATGTTGATGTATGGCAAAAGCCCATACAATATTGTAAAGTAAAAAAATAAATAAATAAAATAAATTCTTGCAAAAGAAAAAAAATATGAAAGAACTCCATACTCATTAAAGAAAAATTGGAAAGTAGAGCAAAGCAGAAAACAACAAAACAGTTTTCAGAGTTTCACTAAATAAACAATGTCTGTAACATTTTGGGTATGCATTACTCTATTATTTATGGACTTTAAGAAAAACCAGTCAACAGCAAAATAAATAAATAAATTTTAAAAAAGAAAAGAAAAGCATACAACAGGAGAGTTATGAGTTTAAGTTGGATTTGGAGTCTGTTGGGAACTACAACCCAGGACACAGCTCCTCCGTTAGCTCTGAGGAAAATGCTTGGAGGAGGTAGCAGAGAAGTCAGTATGATTTTTCCCTAGGAAGTACATGCAGTCAAGCGTGCATACTGGTAAAAGATTACTGTGAAACACAGAGATCAGATGTCACAAGTTCATTATTTTCATGCTTTTCTGTGTGTGGAAGATGCAAGACTCTAGGGTCACCGAACCTTTTCCTGAGGTATCTGTAAATAAATAAAGGCCAACTTGTCCAAAGCACAGTGTGCCTCACACTGTTTTTCACCCTAAATTCCTTCACAATGCACTTTAGGTCAGCAACCACAGTGGTTACAACTTAACACTTGTACAACTGGCTGTGAGTAATGCTGTTTGTCTTCAGGATCTGAATTTACCTGAGACCAGATGTTCAAGCTGGATTTAAAAAAGGCAGAGGAACCAGAGATCAAATTGCCAACATACTCTGGATCATAGAAAAAGGAAAAGAGTTCCAGAAAAACATCTCCTTCTGCTTTATTGACTATGCCAAAGCCTTTGACTGTGTGGACCACAAGAAACTCTGGAAAACTCTGAAAGAGATGGGAATACCAGATCACCTGACCTGCCTCTTGAGAAATCTGTATGCAGGTCAGGAGGCAACAACCAGAACTGGACAAGGAACAAAAGACTGGTTCCAAATAGGAAAAGGGGTAACTCAAGGTTGTATATGGTCACCGTGCTTATTTAACTTACATGCAGAGTACACCAAAAGAAAGGCTGGGCTGGATGAAGCACAAGCTGGAATCAAGATTGCCAGGATAAATATCAATAACCTCAGATATGCAGAGGATACCACCCTTATGGCAGAAAATGAAGAACTAAAGAGTCCCTTGAAGAAAGTGAAAGAGGAGAGTGAAAAAGTGGGCTTAAAACTCAACATTCAGAAAACTAAGATCATGGTATCTGCTTCCATCACTTCATGGCAAATAGATGGGGAAACAGTGGAAACAGTGACAGACTTTATTTTGGGGGGGCTCCAAAATCACTGCAGATGGTCACTGCAGCCATGAAATTAAAAGACGCTTGCTCCTTGGAAGAAAAACTAGGACCAACCTAGACAGCATCTTAAAAAGCAGAGACATTACTTTGCCAACGAAGGTCTATCTAGTCAAGGCTATGTTTTTCCCAGTAGTCATGTATGGATGTGAAAGTTGGACTATAAAGAAAGCTGAGCACTGAAGACTTGATGCTTTTGAACTGTGGTGTTGGAGAAGACTCTTGAGAGTCCCTTTGACTGCAAGGAGATCCAACTAGTCCATCCTAAAGGAAATCAGTCCTGAATATTCATTGGAAGGACAAATGCTGAAACTGGAACTCCAATACTTTGGCCACCTGATGCGAAGAACTGACTCATTTGAAAAGACCCTGATGCTGGGGAAGATTGAAGGCAGGAGGAGAAGGGGATGACAGCGGATGAGATGGTTGGATGGCATCACCGACTCAATGGACGTGAGTTTGAGTAAATTCCGGGAGTCGGCGATGGACAGGGAGGTCTGGCATGCTGCAGTCCACAGGCTCTCAAAGAGCCGGACACGACTGAATGACTGAACTGAACTGAGAGTTGGAATTGTCTAAGATGGTTAGGGTCTGTGTCCTCAGGTGTGACGTATTTGAGCTGTTTTGTGTTGCTCTCCAGGATGAGTGCTCTCTGAACTGTTCATGGATTTCTGTCCCAGGCATGAAGTCTCTGAACTATTTTGGGAGGGTTTTGTCCAGAGGGTTGGTCTCTGAGCTGCTCATGGATCCGCATATGAGAGTAGTCTTAAGAGGAAGGCTGGACGGAACCCACTCTGATGGGTTTTAGAAGTAGACCTGTGATATCACATTCGCTACGATTTCTACCATGCCTCCCTACAGAGATAAAAGCTTGTGGCCCCATCCTCAGGGAGGGAAAGTCATGTGCAGTACACAGCCCGCGGTAACAATACTGATAAGAACAGTACTTCCTGACATGACTACCACCCTTGATAGGGGCCCTGTGAAAACACTGTGTACACTCGCTCACTCAGACAATCTGCCCAACCCACGACAAAGAGGCCACCATTTGCAGATGGGAGTCCAAGGCCCAGTGCAGACGGAAGGTCGCGGCTAATGAGGACAGGAGGAACTGGATGCAGGCTTGGGCTCCTTGAAGGAGGCAGGGAAGACTCAGCAGAACCCTGGCCAGGTAGTGGGGGAGGGAGGCGTTGGTACAGGGCCCCAAGGACCCTGTGACTGTCTCACTGTCAGGATATGTCTCTGTGTCTCCCCTTCACACACCCAGCTTCTTACCTGATGTATGGAATGTAATCTGCACATTCCCTGGGGACATGGTGGTGGAAAATACAGAGCTGAGCCTCCAAGCAGGTGGGGAGAAACCTCACATTCACCAATTTGCATGAGGCTCCACCACAAATGCACAGATCTATGCCTCTCTTTCCCCCATTAAAGCACTCCTTGGCACTGAGGTCAGCAGGAGGGCAGACAGGGTTGGACAGGTTGTGAGGGACCCTGTGTACAGCATGAGCCTCCCCATGACTGGAACATCTCCATGTCTTGATCAGGGCAGAGGACCCTGATGTGTGCCAAGAGAGCATAATTAAGACCCAGCCCATGGGCAACTGAGTCATTTTCTAGAAACAGTCCCTGGTGGGGGGGTGAGGGGCGGGGGCAGGGGGAGAAGTTTCTTTTCTCCTCTAGAGATAGGTACATCATCCAGTAGCAGGGCTGGGGGCCCACATGTGGGTGCTAATTGGGGATCCTTTGCTGCCAGAAATAGTCTCTCTGTCCCTGTCCAATGTTCCATCTTTGTCTTTCTGCCTGCCATCTCTGTGCCTGTTACATCCTCCCTCTTTGCCTTTATGAGACTGACCGTGACCTCACTCATACCGTGAGGGTCCTTCCTCTGTCTCTCTTGAGGGTATCATCAATTGACATGGTTGTTCACTGGGAGCAGTAGGAGGGATTCCCCTTGAGTGTAGGGGATTCCAGGAAAGGCATGTTCAGCTGCAGAGGGTCTGTGGTTTTCCTGGGATGAATCTAGAGCTCCGCAACAAGCATTGGGTGATCTGGGCCTCTGAAAGAACCCTGGGGGCTTCTCTGGTAAGAACCCTCCTGTGGCTCAAGTCAAGGTCCCCGCTATGGCCAGAAGGCCCTAGGGGACCGGCCCCTCATCACTGCTCTCATCGGATCTCCTGGCTCTCCCTCCATCATGCTGTGACAGTCACATAGCCCTCCTCATTCTTTTTATACACACTACACTGAGTTCCACTGCCTAGTTTTTCCAGTGGCCTTAATTCTGTCTGGGATATTTTCTCCCAGACAGGCATCTCCTCTAGGCTTTTGCACAAATGTCACAATCTTAGAAGGAACTTCCCTGGCCACTCTTTCTAGATATCATCCCCTTTCTCTATTTCACTATCCCGGTTTAATGTTAACCACAGCATTTATGAACACCTGATAAATTACTTATCTTTGGGGGCTGTATGACCCCAACACAATGTAAGTTCCATGAATCCAAAGTTGATTTTCTCTTTTCTAACACACATAGCTGTGCTTGACAGAAACCGTAGAGAGGATGAATGAATGTCAGAATGAAAAAGCAAATTTAAACTTGTTGAGAGAGGCATAGCTAAACAGGCTGAAGATTCTGCTAGGCACATATTCAGGGATGACAAGATGGTGACAAAGCCATTGTCTTTATCTCACCTACACGGAGTCCTTGGGTCCCCTCGTGTTTGACCGTTTCCTAACAGAATGGAAAGTCCTATTGTCCTTCTCACGCATTACTCGCAGTCAACGACAGAGGCCTTCCCCACTCCAGACCTTCAGATCCCAGTCCGAAGTTTTCTCTCCCCTGCCCGCTGGGGGACTGTGGCTCGCTTTCCTCATTGAGACCTATTCTGTATTAAACAGGAAAGCACAAACAAGCACAATGCCCAGCACAGAGAAAATGCTTTCAATGCTTCCTGTTACGATAGTGGCCACTACAGAGAAGTAATCTTCAATTTATGAAGACATTTTTCTGAGTCCAAGATTGCAGCAATCTGTGGGGTTTTCATCCTAATTTTGCCTTTCCACCCTTGGAGGATCATCTGCTAATTGTCCACCAGCATCCACATCGGCTGTTCCCCAGTCTCACCACCAAGGGGCGCGCGAGATGAAACTGTTCTGCCCTGGGATTTACCACGAAGGGGTAGCGGAAAGACCACCCACTCTGGAAGGTACCATTCGAGGGGGCGTATGACAACAAAGAGAGTACTTTTACACCGCGTCAGGCATCGACCAGAGTTCCTAGCGGAGGCATTCGTGGCATCACTGGGTCCATCCCCATTCGCTCCATTCCGTCTTCCCGCTGCATTTTAGTCCGAGTGGACACCGGTATTAAGCTTCAACTGTCTTCGTCTCATTTCCTATTCGACCCCTTCGTTTCTACATGGATACATCCGAGGGGGGATGGCTATGGAGCGAGATGGGCTGCCAGTTTGGGTTATAGCAACACGGAAGCGTTCTGGGCATTGATTGGTCACCGCGTGATCGCCGGAAGTCCCGCGACATCCGCCGTGCTTCGTCTCCTGCCCAGTTCCAATTGGCTGGCTGGCTGTTACAGGCATTGGGACCGCAGAGCCAAAGCTGAGGGCCAGAGGCCTGTTGCCCTGTGCGGCTTTTTAGAGCATACAATTGTTCTGCGAGTTTTTTTGCTTTTCCGGAAGGGGTCGAATAGCTACCCTGGTTAGTGGCTAGGTTTGGCGCAGTCGCTGGCTGTGCACGGTGACAGCGTTTCAGTCTTGTTCAGCTCTCGCTCAGTCTGGATCGTGTGGCAGCGCACGGTTATTCGCAGAAATGCATGCAATTCATGTCCAGGGAGAGGTCTCTGAGTTTGCTGTCTCTCCCCGGAGGTCACCTGTGTCAGGGAGCTTGGGCTTGTGTATCGCCACGTGTGACAACACAGGTGCTGTTCGGGTACATTTGATCTCCTTGAGCCTTTGGGCGGAGTTGTGCGTGGTGGGATATTTGATCTGAGTGGATTTTGTGAGCCCCTAGGATGCATGTGCCTGTATTCCGGTGTGTGCATTTTTGGAGCTTTCTGGCATTTCGGTCCCTGGGTGTGAGATCTCTGTGTAGGCGTGTGCACCTGAGATTGTGAGAGCTCTGAGATTTTGATTCTGGGCCCTAAGTTGTGATGTCTCTGAGCTGCTTTAAGGATCGGTTTGTCTAAAGGTGTAAACTATCAGCTGCTTGGGGATCTGTGCACAGGGTGCAGGGTTTCCATGTGTCTGGGGACTTTATCTAAAGGTTATATGATGTTCTCGAGTTATTAAAAGTTCTGTCTTTCTGTTTAGGGTTTTTGTATTAGATCGGGAAGTGTCGAGTGGTTTGCGAGTCAGTCTCCATGATGTGAAGAATCTGTGCAGTTTTCATTTGTTTCCGTCTTGAAGACTTTGGTCTGTTTGGAGGGTCTTTGTCACAGTGTGTAGGGTTATGGTCTCAGTTGTGTTTGAGGGTCTGAGACGAGTTATGTGCTCTCTGTGCAGAGATTCAGTGAGCTCTTTTTGGTGTCTCTGGGTATCTATGTGAGCTGCTTGGAGTCTTTGTGTCAGAAATAAAACCTCTGATGTTCTTGGCTGTGAAGTCTCTGTCCAGGAACTGAGGGTTTGGAAGCTGGCAGACATGATTACGAGGCCTTGAACCTCACATGCTGACTGTGTGTTGAGCGTATCAGTTGTCTCCTGGAATCTCAGTATGTATCATAATTAATACAGGGGGGCCAGTGCGCGTCTTGCAGGGTACCGGTGCACGTCTTGCAGGGTACCTGTGCGTGTTAGCGTTGTGTGCAAAGGGCCTGGCTTCAGACTATACTTCAGTAAATGTTTTCTGAGCACCTGCCATATACCTGAGCACTATTGGAGGAGTTTGGGACAGGACAGAACTGGTAAATAAATCAAGGGTGGCAGGTGCTGTGAAGAAAGATAATGCTAGATCAGGGGAAAGGGTATATGTAGGTATGAGGTTATTATTTTATTCAAGGTAATGAGGGAAAGTCTCCCTGAAAGATGGCAAGTAAGCAGAGATCTGGAGGAAGTGAGGGAGCAGGCCATGGGGTTATCTAAGGGAAGAGCATTCCAGGCAGAAGGAACAGCAAATGCAACTGTCCTGGCATGGAAATCTACTTGGCCTGCTCCTGAATGTCAAGCAGTCCTGTGATGCACTGGGTTTGGCATGTAGCACTCATTGAAAGGGGTCTGGTTGCTGCTGTCTCTGTTTCTCCCACAATTTGTGATCATCCGCATTTCCAGATGAAGGACTGAAGGCTCCAACATGTGGCCTGTACCGTCTCTCCTACCTATCCCTTTCCCTGAAATTAGGAGTGAAGTCTTCTGGTCCATCATGAGAGAGAGAGAGAGAGTTTGAGTGTCCCAGCTGCAGGGATGTCACGCTGAATGTCAGCCAAGCAGCAGAGATCAGTTATAATGTGGGAATCATGCCTCATAACATTGGTACTCTTGATGGGGGGCAGGACTTAAGAAGAAAAAGGAACTGGGGCAAAGGACAGAGGCAGGAAGGGAAGTTGGAGGACAATGAGGGGGAAAAAAAAAAAAAAACAACACAGCGGGCTTCATCACATTGCTTGGGTTTGGCCCAGTTCACGTTGATTGGCTGACTGTATTAGGACATATTCACCTTTTCCTGTCCCTACCCTTTCTTTCCCTTCCCTTTTTTGTGCCTGAGCAAGTCAGTCCTAAAGCCATTAGGTGTTGCCAGGCAAGGCATGTGTATGTGTAAAGGGGCATCCCTGCCTGGAGAGTCAGAGCCCAAGGTGGAAAGAAGGATATCCCTGGGGGTTAGGTTGGAAGGAGGCTAACTGCTTCATGGATTCAAGCTTGAGTGAGGTGTGGAAGTCAAGGGCCAGGGATGGTTCTGCATAGATTGTGAGGAGGACCTTTTTGTGGAGGAAGGATCACTTATATGCACTGGCATTCATCAACTCGGCAAATACATAAGAATACTGAGAACCACGTCTCATTTTTGGAAAAGGGAATTTCCAATATGGAAAGGAAGTGAGCTAGAACAAATTCTGAGGAATTCTACTGGAATTAAAGGTCTCCGTGCAAACTTCTTATATTCGATAGGTGTGCATATGTGGCTAGACTGATATATAACTATAGATGTGTGTCTACGTGTTTGTGTGTGTGATTGTGTACACACATGTATTCCCAAGTTACTGGAAACAGCAACATTCCAATGGCACTAATTACACCAGTCCCCAGATCCTAGCTTCTGAACACCTTTCTCCACTAAATGATGGGTTCCCAGGCTGAGGAAGGAAAGGATAAATGAGCCTGGTTCACCTTGTCATGTCAGTAATAAGGGAAAGTTCAAGAATGATGGGGAGATGTCAGAGGGCCACAGAATATAGCTTGAGGGCTGTCCCGCCAGAAACACGCAGAACTCTCTTATTTTTTCCACCTTTTTTGAGGTATTATTGACATATAACCTGTAAGTTTAAGATGCCAATGTGATGATTTGATACACACATATTTGGCAAAACGATTACCATGGCAGGGTTGGCTCTCTATCCCCTCACATAATCCTTTTAAAAAAACGTTGAGGAAATAACATCTCAGATCTACCCTCTTAGCTTTCACTGTATTATACAGTTTTGTTAATTATACTCACCATGCTATACATTGGATCCACATAACTTATTCATCTCATACCTGTAAGTTCGTACCCTGTATTCAACATTTTCCCCAGGGCCCGGAAACCACCATTCTAAACTCTTATTTCTGTAAGTTTGACTTTTTTAGATTCTGCGAATACGTGAGAACATACAATATATGTCTTTCTCTCTTTCACCTTTTTCACTTAGCATAAAGCCTTTGAAGTCCATTCATGTTGTTGCAAAAGGCAGAATTTTCTTCTTTCTGACTGAATAATATTCCATTGTATATATCGCCACATTTCCCTTTTAAAATTAGTTTCTTTTATTTGGAGGGGAATTACTTTACAATACTGTGATGTGTTTGTCATACATCAACGTGAATCAGCCATAGGGATTCACGTGTCCCCCCATCCTGAACCCCCCTCCCACCTCCCTCCCTACCCTATCCCTTGGGGTTGTCCCAGAGTCCCGGCTTTGGGTGCCCTGCGTCATGCATGGAACTTAACACTGGTCATCTGTTTTACATATGGTGATGTACATGTTCCAATGCTATTCTCTCAAATCATCCCACCCACTCCTCCCACTGAGTCCGAGTCTTTTCTTTACGTCTATGTCTCCTTTGCTGCCCTGCATGTAGGGTCATTGGTACCGTCTTTCTAAATTCCATATATATGCGTTAATATACAGTATTTCTCTTTTTCTGACTTACTTCACTCTGTATAACAGGCTCCAGGTTCATCCACCTCATTAGAACTGACTCAAGTGTGTTCCTTTTTATACTTGAGTAATATTCCATTGTATATGTACCACAACTTCCTTATCCGTTCATCTGCCAATGGACATCCAGGTTGCTTCCATGTCCTAGCTATTGTAAACAGTGCTGCAGTGAACGTTGGGGTACATGTGTCTGTTTCACTTCTGGTTTCCTCGGGGTGTCTGCCCAGCAGTGGGATTGCTGGGTCACATGGCAGTTCTAGTCCCAGATTTTAAAGGAATCCCACACTGTTCTCCGCAGTGGCTATAGCATTTTGCATTCCCATCAACTGAGTGAGAGCGTTCCCCTTCCTCCACACCCTATCCAGCATTTGTTGTTTGTAGACTTTTTGATGGTGGCCGTTCTGACCGGTGTCACCACATTTTCTATATCCATTCACTCTTCATATAAACCTAGTTGCTTACAACTCTTGGTTTGAAGGTGCAAAATAAATTTCAGGTTAGTGTTAATCTTCCAACATTGTTTTTCAGAATCATTTGGCTATTCTAGTTCATTTGCCTTACCACAGAAATTTTATCATCAGTTAGTCTATATGTACAAAAAAGTCCTGCTGGAATTTCTGACTGGAATTGTATGAAATTGATGGATCTGTATGTGGACTACTCACATCCTAATTATATTGAATTTCTCAACCCGTGAACACACCGTGTGCCCCATTTTGTTAGGTCTTATTTAAGGAACCACGTTGCATTGCCTTTTCTGCCATTGTTTTATCAAGTCTAATTCTCATATATCAAATTCTGAAAATCTGACTCTGATGAAGATATGAAAATATTAGGAGTCAGACTTTCATCAGTAATGCCTTATTTCTTGTGTAGTTTTAGCATTGCCCGTTTATTGTGTTTCTTATCTTTTCTGCTAATATTCGTGATTGTTTAATCCAAGGGTGATGGTATGGGTATTTTCTGGCGTAAATCGTGAGGAGATGTTCAGCTGTGTTTTGGGAGGGAGAGTCTGAGGACAGGGGCACAGGGGAGAGAGAGCAGAGGTGGGGGAGGTGAAAGCGTGGGGGCAGGGACAGGGGGCTACTAGTACAAGCGGAAACAGAAGTGAAGAGACACAAGAAGAGCTCCCCTCTGGACCGTGCTTAGCTCTCTGTACGTATACGCGTAATGAAGTCTTTGATTACTCATAGCAACACTGTGCAGAGAAGGCAATGGCAACCCACTCCAGTACTATTGCCTGGAGAATCCCAGGGACGGGGGAGCCTTGTGGGCTGCCGTCTCTGGGGTTGCGCAGAGTCGGACACGACTGAAGCGACTTAGCAGCAGCAGCAGCAGCAACACTGTGAGGGAAGCATGTTTAGTGCTACCATCCCTTTCGGCAGCTGAGGAGCAGAGACACATAGATGTTAATAGATGAATGAATCTGCACAAAGTCACCTAGCTGGCAAGAGCTGAGTCAGATTGGTGCCCAGGCCAGAGAGAAACAGCCAGGTGTGGTATCTGACCCCCAATCTGGAATACAGTGCAGTGTCTGGTGTACTCAGGATCAAAAGGCAGATCAACCTCTCCATCCGCATGAAACATTACGATGTATCTATGTATGGATTGAACCCAGTGTCTCCTAGGTGAATGAAAGACCATGAGGTGTCATGTCATCATGCACACATTACAGAGAACAATTCCTGGTCCATACCGAGGTCTAAACAGTGTATCCTCTGACCAACACTAGTGCAGCACCCTCATCATTATGGAAAGTAGCATAACCACAGTGATAAACAGATAGAACCACAGATACAATATCATGAAGATATTACCTCCCCCATCTGTTAATTTTCTTAAATGTAGAGAACAAAACCTGGAAGGCAATAGACCACTACTAAGTTTTTTCCTCTTAAGTGTGACATTCTAGATAATTTCCAAAGAACATTTTATTAGTATTTTAATGTGTTGTATCTTCATTGTTACATAGGCAGTTTTTCTATTATGATTGAAAAATGCACTTTCTGAAAACTTGATCTCCTCAGGTATCTTGAGGTTTCAGCATAAAAAAGTTGTGTGGGTATCCCTGCCCGGTGAAAACCGAATCGGCACACTGAAGTCAGAAGTAATATCTTTGGTACAGTAGGTGGGGGAGCTGTGGGGAGTAGAGAGTTCCGGATGGAAGGCTGGCTAAGCCTGCAAGCATTGTGAAAAAGATCACTGATGCTATAGGCCCAAACCAAACAATAGCTCACAGGTCCCAAGGAAGACACTGGTGTTCTATGTACAGAAATGTCTGTGTTAGGACTTTCAGACCTTTGCTCTTTTGGCTCCCATGATGCAGTGGGGCAGCTTGCAGTGCTTATAACACAGTCCTGCTTTGACCCAGGCTGTGGATGAGAGTCACAGCCACCCCTGCAGCACCACCCCCTTTGTGGGCGGTCTGGAGCCTTTTTTATGATTTCTGGGAATCGACAGATTCCAGAGAGAAAGGAGAAAGAAGATACATAGCGCAGAGGGTACATGCACCCACCCTGTGCATGTGGTGCTAGAGATGGGCTAGAGATGCAGGTGCAGCTTGTTACAGGAACCCGTTGGGGATGAGTGGAGTTGGATTCAGTGACTCAAGGAAGAAATGTGGAAGTGAATGTAAAGGGAGAAAACACATTGAGGGGTAAACAGCTCCAACTCCCAATTCTGTACCAGGGTAGGGTGCTCCATTACTGTTGTGAGAAGGTGCCCTGGTCTGAGCTCGGGGAGGGAGTGATGAGCGTTCTAAGGACCCGCCATCAACCCTAAGCAGGGGGTGCTGAGAGTGTGAAGACATTGAGTCTCAGCCTTTACCACTGACAGACACAGAAAGCTCCTTAGCCCTGCTGAGAGTGGGGCTGTGGCACCTTAGGGAAGCTCAAAGGTAGGGTGGTGGTGGTGGTGGTTCAGTCACTCAGTCGTGTCCAACTATTAATGAGCCCATGGACTGCAGCATGCCAGGCTCCTCTGTCCTACACTATCTCCCTGAGTTTGAACAAAGTAATGTCCATTGTGTTGGCGATGCTATCTAACCATCTCACCCTCTGTCTCCTCCTTTCTCCTCCTGCCTTCTATCTTTTCCAGCATTAGGGTGTTTTCCAATGAGTCAGCTATTCGCATCAGGTGGCCAAAGTTTTGCAGCTTCAGCATCAGTCCTTCCAGTGAGTATTCAGAGTTTATTTCCTTTAGGATTGGCCGGGTTGTTCTCCTTACGGTCCGAGGGATTCTAAAGGGTCATCTCTGTAGCACCACAATTCGAAAGCATCACTCAGTCTTCTTAATGATGCAACTCACACATCAGTACACGACTATTGGAAAAACCATAGTTTTGACTCTGCAGACCTGTGTCACCAAAGTGATGTCTCTGCTTTTTAATATGCTGTCTAGGTTCGTCATGGGCTTCCCTGGGGGCTCAGTGGTACACAATCTGTCTGCAATGCAGGGGAATTAGGACACCTGGGTTCAATTCCTGGGTTGGGAAGTTTCCCTGGAGGAGGGCATGGCAACCCACTCCAGTATCCTCGCTTGGAGAATCCCCTGGACAGAGGAGCCTGGCGGGCCTTGGTCCATGGGGTCGTAAAGAGTACACCGAGAGACATCACCTCCCAAACAGAATCTCTGGCCAATGGGCTGTCTCTCTAGCTTTACTCATCTCAAGTAAAATCTGTTCCCTGGCCTCAGAAGCCACGTGAGATGACGAAGGAAACTTGAGGCAGTGGTGACTTATGCAGCGATTTGGTGCGAGATCTGTATTCGTTTGGGCCAAGTGATTGCAGGGAATGAAATGGGGTAGGGTGATGAAGGAAATGAGATGATGAATTTATTGCCCCGGCCACCTCCCTGCTCCCAGGTAGCCGACTTCAGTAGGGCTGGCTGGTGTCAATGCCTTGTGTGTAGCCTCACTTGTAACAACATCCTGTGTGTGGTATGAGCAACTTGGTGGGCAAATCAGACAGCATGGCCAAATATTCATTTCTCAGAGTGGATGGAGGGAGGAGAGAGAAAAGAGTGATGAACCATGGGCTAGTTGGGAGTCACTTTCTAAAATCTCAGTATTTCTTCACAAGGTGTGTGTATGAATTCTTTTGTTAATCTGAGAATTGGCTTTCTAGGTGAGGAAATATCATTGTGAGAGACTCCTTGTGACATGTTAAAAAAAAGGTTGGGAGTGAATGGGATTAAGGGCATTTTCCAAGTATTTCACACCAAGTGTTTGTTTAAGGGCACAGCAGTGGCCTAAAGGAACTGAACTGAGTGGTTGAAATACAGGTTTCAGTTACTGAAATGTGAAGAGACTCTTTCTGGGATGTGTGGTCATCCTAGCCTGTGGTCACAGGCAACTCATAAACTCATAGGATTTGAACCGTGTCTTCCAAATGTCTTTTGCTTTCTGCCCTGAAATGTGGTGGAGGCCTCAGTTCCGGTGACTAAAGTTCCTAGGTAACAGTTCTCTGAGAAAAGTAGCTCTCTAGAAAAGAGCAGTGCCTGGGAAGCTGATCTAAAGTTTTAACATAGCCTGTGATGTAATTTTTGTTAGCTTCACCCAAGATATGATCATTCAAAGGATATAGAGAGATGCACCTGCTTCTGTATCTACCATTGGATTTTTCAAATGAACATACAGTAAGCTTGGCCCGGTTTTCTTTCTTCTTCTTTATTTATTCATTGTTGACTGCACTGTGTCTTTGTTGCTGCACGAGGGCTTTCTCTAGTTGTGGAGGAGGAGCACTACTCTCTAGTGGCGGTGCATGTGCTTCTCATCTCAGAGACTTCTCTTGTTGCAGAGCATGGACTCTAGGCTCGGGGGCTTCCGTAGTCGGAGCAGGTGGGTTCAGTGGTTGTGACACACAGTCTTAGTTGCCCTGCGGCACGTGGAGTCTTCCTGGACTAGGGACCGAACGCCTGCCCCGTTGCATTGGCAGGGGGCTTCTGTTTTATTTTTTTAATCATCAATTCATTTCAATTGGAGAATAATTACTATACGATAGTGTGATAGGTTTTGCCATATATCAACACGAATCGGCCACAGGTATACATGTGTCCTCCCCTCCTGAACCCCCATCCCACCACCCTCCCCACCCTATCCCTCTGGGTTATCCCGGAGCACCGGCTTTGGGTACCCTGCTTCATGCATCGAAGTTGCCCTGGTCATCTGTTTTACATATGGTAATGTATAGGTTTCACTGCTATTCTCTCAAATCATTCCACCCTAACCTTCTTTTGCCGAGTTGAAAAGTGTTCTGTACGTCTCTGTCTCCTTTGCTTCCCTGCATGTACAATCGTTGCTACCTTCTTTCTAAATTCCATATATAAGCATTAATATAAGTATTTGTCTTTCTCCTTCTGATGTACTTCTGTCTGTATAACAGGCGCCAGGTTCATCCACCTCATTAGCACTGATTAAAATGTGTTACTTTTTATAGCTGAGTAATGTTCCATTGTGTGTATGTACCACAACTTCCTTATCCATTCATCTGCCCTTGGACATCTAGGTTCCTTCCCTGTCCTAGCTATTGTAAATAGTGCTGCTGTGAACATTGGGGTACATGTGTCTGTTTCACTTCTGGTTTCCTCAGGGTGGTATGCCCAGCAGGGGGATTGCTGGGTCGTGTGGCAGTTCTGTTCCCAGTTTTTTAAGGAATCTCCACTCTGTTCTCCTCTCCACATGGCTGTACCACTTTACATTCCCACCAACGGTGGAAGGAGGTTCCCTTTTCTCCACACCATCTCCAGTATTTATTGTTTGTAGACTTTTTGATGATGGCCATTCTGACCTGTGTGAGATGATACCTCATTGTGGTTTTGATTTGCAGTTTTCTAATAATGAGTGATGTTGAGCATCTCTTCATGTGTTTGGTAGCCATCTGTATGTCTTTGGAGAAATGTCTGTTCAGGTCTCTTGTCCACTTTTTATGGGGTTGTTCGTTTTTCTGGTATTGAGCCGCATGAGCTGCTTGTATATTTTGGAGATTCATTCTTTGACAGTTGTTTCATTTGCTATTATTTCCTCCCGTTCTGAGGGCTGTCTTTTCACCTTGCTTATAGTTTCCTTCATTGTGCAAAAGCATTTAAGTTAAATTTGGTCCCTTTTGTTTATTTGTGTTTTTATTTCCATTACTCTGGGAGATGGGTCATAGAGGATCTTGCTGTGATTTATGTCAGAGAGTGTTCTGCCTATGGTTTCCTCTTAAGAGTTTTACAGTTTTTGGTCTTACATTTAGGTCTTTAATGCATTTTGAGTTTATTTTTCTGTATGGTGTTAGAAAGTCTTCCAGTTTCTTTCTTTTACCCATAGTTGAGCATTTTCCCCTGCATCATGTGTTGAAGAGACTTTGTTTATGCCATTGTGTATTTGTGCCTCCTTTGTCAAAGATAACGTGTGCATAGGTGTGTGGATTTATCTCTGGGTTCTCTATTTTCTTCCATTGATCTATACTTCTGTCTTTGTGCCAGTACCATACTGTCTTGATGACTGTAGATTTGTAGTATAGACTGAAGTCAGGAAGGTTGATTCCTCCAGTTCCATTCTTCTTTCTCAAGATTGCTTTGGGTATTTGGAATCTTTAGTGTTTCCATACAAAGTGTGAAATTATTTGTTCTAGTTCTGTGAAAAAATACCTTTGCTAGTTTGATCGGGATTGTGATGAATCTATGGATTGCTTTGTGTAGTAGATTCATTTTCACTGTACTGATTCTTCCAATCCAAGACCGTGGTACATTTCTCCATCCACTTGTGTCATCTTTGATTCTTTCATCAGTTTGTTTTTATAGGTCTCTGTATACAGGTCTTTTGTTTATGTACGCAAATTTATTCCTAAGTATTTTATTCTTTTCATTGCAGTGGTGAATGGGATTGTTTCCTTAATTACTCTTTCTGATTTTTCCTTATTAGTTTATAGGAATGCAAGGGGTTTCTGTGTATTAGTTTTATATGGCAGGCACATTCTTAACCACCGGACCACCAGGGAATTCCTGGCCTGCTTGTCTTTGGGTGTGCAGCTATCTGAGCTGTGACACACGGAGAGATTCCAGTGATGACCACCACGACCAGGACACAGGCCATGTCCATCACCCTAAAAACGCCCAGGTACTGCCCCTTTCTGGTTTCCCCTCCCACACCCCAAACCCTGGCACAAGGATCTGTCCTCCTTCACTACATTTTGTCCTCTGCAATTTTAAAATTCCTTTCGTATTCTGAATTGAAGACCTTTCTCAGATCTGTGCTTCACAAACGTCTTTCCCCTAATAACAAATAGCTTCCCTTTTCATTACAGGAGACATGAGTGATGAAATGTACTTTTCCTCCCCACACTCAGAGCCCAATGTTGTGTAGCCAGCAAGTGCCTGTGAGATTCTTCAGAAGTGAAAATAAATTCTGCTGTCTGTCAGTCTGTGCTCTCAGATAGCCCCAGAGCTATATTTCTGCAGAAACCCACGAGTCTTCTGCAGACAGAGGCACTTGAGAACAGGTATATTTATTGGAGTCTGAACTGGTGATCTCATCAGAGAGCTTCAGAGCTCAACCCATCTTGCAGGACTTGTCTCCCAGCTCCAAGGGAACTTTTCTTCTTGAAACTCAGAGGCATGAATTTAGTCAGTGTGGGCACGTTAAGCAGGGCTAACATGGCATTTCAAGGTTGTTCATCCTTTACCAGGTATCAGATCACATTCAACATGTTTCTTTCTGTCACCTTAGTTACTCCTCCTTCAAAGACCCATCATTTTGGAAGATTTCAATCCTAATTGATGAGGTGAGAAAGCAGAGGACAGGGAAGTTAGGGGGATTGCTCAGAGTCACATAGGCCGCCAGAGGAAAAGTGACCCACGAACCTTGGCATCCTCCATTCAGAGCCCCCAGTCTTTATTTCTTAAGTAAATTTGCCATGCGTGTGTGCATGCTGTCACATCAGCCATGTCCAACTCTTTGTGACCGCATGACTGTAGCCCACCAGGCTCCTCTGTCTATGGGATTTTCCAGGCAAGACTACTGGAGTGGGTTGCCATGCCCTCCTCCAAGTGATCTTCCCAACCCAGGAGTCCAACCCACGCCTCCTGCAGCTCCAGCTTTGCAGGAGGATGCTTTACCGCTGAGCCACTGGGGAGGCCCAAATTTCACATATGGTATTATATTTGTTTCAAGTGCACAACAGAGTGATTCTATATTTCTAAACATTATGAAATAAATTGCTACGATAAGTTTGATTACCATGTGTCATCACAGACATTTCTTACAAGGTTATTGACTATATTTCCTGTATGTGCATTCCATTCCCATGACTTATTTTATAACTGGAAGTTTGTATCTCCTAATGCCTTCCCTGTTTTACACATCTCCCTACTCCCTCCTCCTCTGGTAACCACCAGTTTGTTCTGGTGTCTCTGAATCTATTTCTGTCTTGTTTCTCGTGTTCTCTTATTTTATTTCTGAGGTTCCACATGTAAATAAAACTGCGTGGTATTTGTCTTTCTCTGTGTGCCTAGTTGGCATAACACCCTCTAGGTCCATCCATGTTGTCGACAATGACAAGATTTCATTCTTTTTTATATTGCTGAGTAATATTCCACTGTATGTGTGTGTGTGTGTGTGCGTGTGTGTGTGTACCATTTCTTCCTTTTTGACTCATCTATCGATGGGCAGTTAGGTTCCTTTCATATCTTGGCTCCCCTTGGCTGTAAATAACGCTTCAGTGAACAGAGGAGCACATATATGTTTTGTGACTAGTGTTTCTTCTATTATTAAGAGAAATACCAAAAGTGGAACTGCTGGATCATATGATAGTTCTTATTTTGAGTTTTTGAGGAAACCCTCATTTTCTCCATAGTGGCTGCGCCGATATACATTTCCACCAACACCTCACGAGGGTTTCCTTTTCTCTACATCCTCCCCAACATTTCCTACTTGTTGTCTTTTTGAAAACAGCTACTTGACAGGTTGAGGAAGTACTTCACTGTGGTCGTGATTTTCTAATCCCTGAGGAGGAGATGTGGAGCATCTTTTCATATGTCTATTAGCCATCTGTATCTCTTCTTTGCAGAAATGTCTATTCAGTGCTTTGCTCCATTTTAAAATCGGGTTTTGGGTGTTTTTCCCAATACATTCTATGAGTCCTTTAGCTATTTTGGATATCTGCCTGTTTTCCGATGTATGTCACTTGCTCATATCTTCTCCCACTCAGCAGGTTGCCTTTTTCTTTTGTTGATGGTTTCTCTTGCTGTGTAAAAGCTTTTTAGTTTGATGAACTCCCATTTGTTTATTTTGGCTTTTGTTGCTCTTGCCTGAGGAGACATGTCAAAAAAACTATTGCTAAGACCTATGTCAAAGAGCGTACTGCCTACGTCTTCTTCTAGGAGTTTATGGTTTAAGGTCTAACAATTTCGTCTTTAGTATTCTGTGGTTGTGGTTTATTTTTGAATGTTGTGAAGAAAGGGGTCCAGGTTTCCATAACCATTTATTGAAGAGAAGCATTTTCCGTGATGGATGTTCTTGGCTCCTTTGTCATAGACTAATAGGCCATATGAGCACAGGTTTATTTCTGACAGAGCATCCCCAACTGTACCCTCCGTAAAGGCTGGGGTGAAGTAAGAAGACCCGGTGACTCCAGTGTCCGTCCACAGCTGGTGGCACACCAAGTCTGGATAAGATATGTCACTGATGCTAGCAACGTGCACTGGGGCAGGGATGGTCATCCCCGCCTGGCACAAGTTCCCCAGGGTGGGATGCGATGGGCTCACTCCAGCAGCCCACCCAGATCGATCCTGCCATCCACAGTCCCTCATTTAGCCAATCATGAAGGTTTTCACTGTATATGTTACATCCCCTCCATGCCGTGCCAGGCTGGCTGTTGAGACGGGGAGGTGAGGAGGAATTGCATGGCCAGTCCGTGCCCTCGAGAGTTGACTCATTGAGCAGAGAGGAGATCTGACACCCTTAGATGAGCTGCCGAGTGCATCACTGATCCCCTGTGAGGCTGCGTTGCTAGGAGACGAGAAGACTGTCAAGGATCAGGGTAGATAAGTGGCCATGGCAGGGAAGGGGACAGGGTACTCTGGGTCCTTGCTGTGCCAGTCCCAACTGCAGAATTACCCACAGCCTGCATGTGGGCGCCCGGAGGATGGATAGGCGGTTGTAAATGAAGATATCAGCTGTGCCACCCCCTCCCCACCTCAAAGTCTGTATCCCCCACCTGCCCATTGGGTGTTGGTGATCTGGGGGTCACTTCTGAGCAGCATACTCTCCCCAGTTACAGAGTAGGAGCCAGAATCCTGTGATGTGCAGAGATGTCCAGCACGTCAAATTCTAGGCCAGAGACCAAGCCATAGGAACCAACAGGCCAGAGAACACTGGATGGGAGTTGGGTTAAAGGCAGTGGCCAAATAACAAATCTGAATGTACCTGTAGCAAGCAACGATATTGAACCATTCATTTAAAGACCTTCCCACAGAGGGAAGTCCTGGGCCTCCTGGTTTCATCAGTGAAATCTATCAAAGGTTTAAAGAAGAAATAGCACCCATCCTTCACAGATTCTTCCTGAATAGACAAGAGGGAGGAGGGAACATTTCCTAATTCATCCTATAAGCACAGTATTACTCCAGTACCAAAGCCAGATTGCCATCACCAGAAAGCTACAGACCCATATCTATCATGAATAGCGATGCATACACCCTCAACACAGTACCTGCAAGCCAAATCGAGAAACATTTTGCAAAGGGCTGTGCGAGATCTTTCCCAGGACGGCAGTATTGAACCAACACTCAACTTCAGTTACGAGAAACAGCGTATTGATGTAATGAAGGACGGAAACCACCTGCCATCTTGACAGACAAAGAAAAAGCATTTGACACAGTTCAAGACCCATTCATGACAAATAAGTAAATAACTAAATCAATAAACACGGTCAACCATCTCGGGATAGAAGGGGTCGTCGTTGCCGTGTGAAGAACATCCGTGAGAAACATCCGGCTCTCGTCACATCACATCTAGTAGAGTCTGAGTGAATGCTTGCCTCTTGAGATCCAGACCAGGACAGGAGGTCTGCTTCAACCACCTCTATTCCACACTGACTGAAGGGTCTAGCCTGTGCACCGTGCAAAAGAAGAAATGAAATCATGGAGAAATGAGAAATGAAACCCATGTCCACACAAATACTCGTCCTTCGATGTCTTTCACAGCAGCACTGTCTGTAATCTCCAAATAGTGGAGCAGCCTAAAAGTCTGTCAGCTGGAGAGTGGTAAACAGAGTATTCTTAGCCATTCAGTGGAAGAGCACAGATGGATGAAAAGTGATGAACTTCTGCTTTCTGCTGCCACATGGGTGAGCCTCCAAAGCACTGTGCTAAGTGAAAGAAACCAGACACAAAAGGCCACTTCCTGCAGGAGTCCATTGATGTGAAATGCCCACAAAGGGCAAATCTACAGAGACAGAAATTAGATGAGAGGATGCCTGGGCCTGCAGGTCCTGTTGGGGATCGACTGCTGATGGGTACACGGAACCTTTTAGTGGTGCTGGCAGTGTTCCACAACTGCACTGTGGTGGTGGTTGCACCACTGTGTGAAGTTACTAAAAGTCACTGCCCTGAAAGTGATGGGTGTGATTTGTGGTGTGTAACTGTACCTCAGTAAAGCAGTTTAGGAAGGTACTGCAGATGTCCAAGTGAGACATGTGGGAAAAGATATGCCATTGCTTTTGTAACAACGAGGAGTGCCCCTGCTCCTTCCACGTTCTGGGTCCGGCCTCCCCCACATGTGCTAGATGCTCCCTCCAGAGACAGTCGCTGTGCACGTCAGGACGGAATCCCCAGTGAGCACACGTCTAGTTTGTCTCTTTGTTTACGCACAGGCACCCATTGTGTGACCACAAGTCAGTGGCTCCGGACAGTCTCCCAGGACCCACCCTGCATCTGAAATTCTACTTTGTTGGCTTCCCATCCTTCTCAAATCACGTGGACCCAGCCTCCGTTTCCCAGATTCAGTCACGGATCTCAGCCCTTAGCTCCAACCTCTGGTCACAGAAATACCTGTTAACCTGGTGTGACGGCCCCTTTCTGACCTCAGCAACCCAGGAGGGATGCTCAGCAGAGCAGTAACCGAGACAACGGAACTCCATCCATCCTCCTTCTGCCGGCAGGACTGAGGTGTGTTCCCTCCCATCCATCTATCTGCCTGAGTGTCTGGTAAGGAAGGGGACTTGGGGGCATAACACACCACTGAGTCATTGAAATTGTTCTAAATATGGCTGTGAATAAATTTGTCAAAATACCGCTCAGAAGGAAAGACACAATATTTTTTAAAAATTTGCTTTAGTAGGAAACATGGCTCTTCAGTTCAGGATTCTATTTAAAACCAGGACGGGTGAAGCATCATGCGATTGTGCTTCTCAACCTGAACTATGCCTCAAATCTCCCCTGGAGAGGCTTTAGAAGAGCTGATGCTGGCAGGACATCCACAGAGGGTCTGAAGTTGTAGGTCTGGAGTGTGGCCCTGGTGTGAGCATTATCTGAAAAAGTTCTCTTATGAAAGCCGAGCTTGCAGCTGTGGAAACTGAACCCTTTCTTACAGGAGGAAATCGAAGATCAAAAATTTGCGACTCCTCTCTACAGCGAAAGCATGTTTTCATCATGACCCGCTATACTTGACAGCTATCTTAGGCTGAGGAAAGGGACAACTTGCCCAAATTAATACTGGTTTGAAAACTGACCTTGTGCTTGCTCTGCTGCGTGTTTCTGAATCCAAAGTTTTACAGTTAAAACCCTGCTGTTGTTAGTGAAACTCCGTACGTTTTAGTTCTTGTCAGGATCCCTTGTGCCTAGTTAGTTGAATACATTTCTAAAACACTGTGCAGATAACTTCATTCAACAGATCAGAATAGTGCATCAAAGATTAAAGATGGCTGAGAAGTGTAGCTTCTGATGTTGATGTACGAGGATCTGCTGTCAGCGTATTTGCTGCCTGTGCTCAGTTGCCATTTTAACCTGTTTCCTGTGTTATCAAATTAACTCCTGGGCTCAGATGAAGACCAAATTGGAACGGGATGCTTATTGGGAAAAATACAGTTAAGCAATCCCTTGTTTGGTGCACACGCATGAAGACCCACCTCCCTAAACGTTCTTTAGGGATCTCTTCCGGATATTCTTTGGCACATTGCCCAGCGATGGGCTTGCACTGCTGTGTCCTGACTCACCGTCTTGTTAAAGACAGGGCTTTCAACCTCTCAGGTGCATTACAGCACCCGGGTTCTCTCGGAGATCCAAAAGAGGGTGATGGCCCGTGCTCAGGACACCTACAGAGCGTGTCTGCAGGAACAGGGCCTCTCAGAGGAACCCATCCCCACCTGTGGCAACAGGAGGATCTCGGGTCAGCCTTTTCCAGAGCAGCTCCAGGGGAGTCATGGCACAGTGAAGATCACAGCCAGCAGCATGCCCGGGATTGTGGTTTAAGGAACTGGGTGGATGGCAGTGCCCATCCATGAGACAGGAAACGTTGGCCTGGGGCTACTAGCAGGCCTGCAGGGCTTATGGAACAACTGAGTGCAGATGCCCCATACATCTCGGCCTGTGGGGAATCCGGGACCCAGCTGAGATGTTAGGTAGATTTAGTGATAGGAAAAGCCAACAGCATACACGGGGATACTGATGAAAACAAGTCAGATGGGTAAAAGCTCTGGGGGGTGACGTGGTCACCCAAGGATCGTGTACCGAGTGGAAGAGCACAGGGCAGAGGTTGGAAACCAGAGGAAAACAAAGCCCAAGATTTAGGAGGGGATCAAAGTAAATGGACAGATAAGGAGACTTAGAAGTAATGGCCTGAGAGGTATGGGGAAAGCCAGGGTGGGCTGCTGTCACAGACTCTGACCAAGGAAAAGTGGTTTTGAAAATGGAATGTGTCTGTGGCCAGTACAGCACTGGGTACTATGGTGTGGCCCACGGAGCTCTTGGGAGACATTAGCAAGGGGATGTTCTATGGATGGGCACATGGCGGAGGAATCGAGAGGTAACCAGATAAGGATGGTCCTGGAGTCTGTACTTTCAAGAAGCATGGCTTGAAAGGAACCAAAGACGCACGGTATTGGAAGTAGCGGGCTGTGTGCTCACAGGGTGTGCTCTCCTC
Source organism: Bos grunniens (assembly GCF_055505025.1). Classification (NCBI taxonomy): domain Eukaryota; kingdom Metazoa; phylum Chordata; class Mammalia; order Artiodactyla; family Bovidae; genus Bos; species Bos grunniens. Next base: position 52,413,543 of record NC_141194.1, on the reverse strand, counting down.
TCCTGGCTCCATCTGGTGATGCTGACCTGCACCACCCGTGGGTGGGGGTGATGAAACTTGCATTTTTGTCTCCCTCCTCTTTCTGTGCCCCAGTCCTCCCTGGCTGACTGAGCCTGAGCCACCCTTCTGGCATGTGCAGACCCCTCTGAATCTGGGTCTGATCGTCCAGCCCATCCCCGGGCAGGGACGTCCACTCCTCATTCTCAGCCGCAAGGTCCCCTAGCCCATTGCCTGCTTAGGCTTCATCTGGATTCAGTCCTTTTCCACATTTCTGCCATGGGTGATGCAGAGCCCTCCCTTGGATCTCACCTGCACCGCAGCAGGAACCAAGATCAGCTCCAGAAAATGAAATTCCTAAACTGCAGCCACCCTTCTGCCCAAAGACTCCATTGGGTCATTGTACAGTGTGCCCCCTGTGAGTCCCAAGTGTGAATGGGGTGGAACCCTCCTTTCCCTGGTGTTCCTCTTCATTTCTTGTCACACCTCCCTTGTCTGAGCTCTCTCACCTCTGCCTGCCACTGCCTCTGTGGGCCATTCCCCCGCTGTGACTGGGACGCTCTTTCCTTTGGCTTGTCTTTCATTTGACCCAAGACTTTCCAAACAATATCCAGGTGTAGAATGTGTACCTTGTCGAGTACATCTAGGAGACGCTGTTGTCACATAAGCCCCACACCCCTGAACTATAAAAAAACAGGGATAAAGAACACAAGAGTCAAATATACCAAAGGTGCCTGAGATGTTGGCTAAGATGAGCACTGAAGAGTGTCTGTGGGATCAGGAAGTATGGATATTAATGATGGCCTTGACAAGACCAGTTAGAGTGGAGTGACTGGGACAAAATCTCCACGGAAGGGGGCTGAGGAGAGAATATCTCAGCAGAATTTGAAGCAGTTTTGCTTTGAAGGGCAACGGGTAATGTGCCAGTAGCTGCAGAATAGGGTGGTGGAAGACGGTGGGTTTCTCCCTTTGCTGTGGAATGCTCCGATGTAGAGGGAGCAGGTGCTGGTTCAGGAGAGAGGAATGATAACTGCAGGTGCAAAGTCCCTGAGAAGGTGCAAGGCATGGGATCCCTGGCAGAGGTGAGGGGCTGGGTGCAGTCAGGAGCAGGCGTGGAGAGAGGCAGCGGAGTGCCAGAGCAGAAACATGCAGATCGGGACTGGGAAACTTGAGAAATCCCACGGGGTTGCTTCGGTATTCTCCACGAATTATTAGTGGGTGGAGCTGGTGGTCATTAGCATGGAGGAAGGTTACTAGTGTGTAGTGTAGGAGTGTAGCTAGGTGACATGAAACTGAACAGCGGTCTACTCCCGCCATGGATTCAAGAGAAAATACTTCTGTAAATTTGTAAAGTTTTCTCCTCGATGCTCAGGTGCACAGACACAGGCAGGGAGTGGGCAGGCAGGAGGGTGCAAGGAGCCCAAGAGGTGTTTGTCCTGGAGAGGTGTGTTTGCCAGGGACAGCTTCCAGCCCTGGCTCAGCCTATCCAGGAGGGCCTGGTGCATGCTGGGAAAGGACGCGTGGTCGGTGAGCTGGAGGTCTCCGAGAAGTTGTGGTATCAGTGCACTGGCACTAGTGCGAAGGAGCTGGAGGACAGGACGTCATGTTGAGGGTGATGCCAGGGAGGAAGGCTGGAAACAGGACAGCATGAGGGGCGCGGTCTTTCCTGAGGCCCGGGGCGGGACCGTGGGCAGACGGATGCTCGGGTGGGGAGGAAGGGAGCATCGCTAAGGACGGAGAGTCTCCCGGGGTGACCGGGTGAGCCTCGTGGGCACTGAGGACGGATCAGAAGAGTGAGGCCTGAGAGAACAGTGAGTGTACCACGGGAGGAACGCGTTCACAGGCCGGGGGTGGGAGGGAGGAGAATGGACAGGGGACTTGTAACGTCCCCGCACGTGGGGGGCTTCGGTAGTGGGCGACAGGACCCGGACGTCACCGGTCAGGTTCTTCAGTGGAGAGTTTGAAACGCGGTCCCAGAGAAAACTCCCAGCCGACCAGGGCCAGGAGACTGGCACGGGCCTCACTGGGTGGCTGCGCGCAGGCCCAGAGCCAGCCAATCGGAGTTCAGCCCCGCCCACCAAGCTCAGGATCTCCCCGGATACCCTGACTTCCAGCCCGTGTTGCTATGGTTCCGCGGACGGCTCGCTGTCCAGGAGTGGTTTGGCCGGACCCGGTCGAGAGATTCCCTTCCTTTCTCTGGTCCTTACGGGCATTCCCCCTTAACTTTGGCATCCACGCTGTCCAGTCCTCTGCGCGAAAACCCAGCAGAAACTATGACTTTTCTTCCGGGCTTGCGGCGTTTTAGTTTCTTTGGCCAGCAGGTGGCAGTGCTGCTCCACAGTGTCGCCGGGCCGGTTTTTCCTGTGCTCTCGCGCTTTAATAAAATGACAAGAAATCTTTTCCCACAAGCAGTGGCTGGTTTTGTTTTGTTTTGTTTTTTTCTCCGCTTGTGTCAGTTGGCTGATTCAATCTACATCTGAGCCCTTCAGAGAGCCCGTTGTGAGAACTTTCACCGGACCCATTGACACTTAAAATTACAATAAAATAAGCTGACATAGTGATTATATTCTTTGCAGCCAAAGATGGAGAAGCTCTATACAGTCAACAGAAACAAGACCAGGAGCTGACTGTGGCTCAGATCATGAACTTCTAATTGCCAAATTCAGACTGAAATTGAAGAAAGTAGGGAAAACCACTAGACCGTTCAGGTATGACCTAAATCAAATCCCTTATGATTATACCGGAAAAGGCAATGGCACCACACTCCAGTACTCTTGCCTGGAAAATCCCATGGATGGAGGAGCCTGGTAGGCTGCAGTCCATGGGGTCACGAAGAGTCCGACACCACTGAGCGACTTCACTTTCACTTTTCACTTTCATGCATTGGAGAAGGAAATGGCAACCCACTCCAGTGTTCTTGCCTGAAGAATCCCAGGGACGGGGGAGCCTGGTGGGCTGCTGTCCATGGGGTCACACAGAGTTGAACCCGACTGAAGTGACTTAGCATAGCATATGATTATACAGTGGAATTGAGAAATAGATTTAAGGGACTAGATCTGATAAATAGAGTGCCTGATGAACTATGGACTGAGGTTCATGACATGTACAGGAGACAGGGATGAAGACCATGCCCATTGAAAAGAAATGCAAAAAAGCACAATGGCTGTCTGGGGAGGCCTTACAAATAGCTGTGAAAAGAAGAGAAGTGAAAAACAAAGGTGAAAAGGAAAGATATAAGCATTTGAATGCAAGTTTCAAAGAATAGCAAGAAGAGATAAGAAAGCCTTCCTCAGCGATCAATGCAAAGAAATAGAGGAAAACAACAGAATGGGAAAGACTAAGGATCTCTTCAAGAAAATCAGAGATACCAAGGGAACATTTCATGCAAAGATGAGCTCGATGAAGGACAGAAATGGTATGGACCTAACAGAAGCAGAAGATATTAAGCAGAGGTGGCAAGAATACACAAAAGATCTGTACAAAACAGATCTTCACAACCCAGATAATCACGATGGTGTGTTCACTCACCTAGAGCCAGACATCTTGGAATGTGAAGTCAAGTGGGCCTTAGAAAACATCACTATGAACAAAGCTAGTGGAGGTGATGGAATTCCAGTGGAGCTATTTCAAATCCTGAAAGATGATGCTGTGAAAGTGCTGCACTCACTATGCCAGCAAATTTGGAAAACTCAGCAGTGGCCACAGAACTGGAAAAGGTCAGTTTTCATTCCAATCCCAAACAAAGGCAATGCCAAAGTATGCTCAAACTACCCCACAATTGCACTCATCTCACATGCTAGTAAAGTAATGCTCAAAATTCTCCAAGCCAGGGTTCAGCAATACATGAACCGTGAACTTCCAGATGTTCAAGCTGGTTTTAGAAAAGGCAGAGGAACCAGAGACCAACCTGCCAACATCCACTGGATCATCGAAAAAGCAAGAGAGTTCCAGAAAATCATCTGTTTCTGCTTTATTGACTATGGCAAAGCCTTTGACTGTGTGCGTCACAATAAACTGTGGAAAATTCTGAAAGATATGGGAATACCAGACCATCGGACCTGCCTCTTGAGAAATTTGTATGCAGGTCAGGAAGCAACAGTTAGAACTGGACATGGAACAACAGACGGGTTCCAAATAGGAAAAGGAGTACGTCAAGGCTGTATATTGTCACCCTGGTTATTTAACTTATATGCAGAGTACATCATGAGAAATGCTGGGCTGGAAGAAGCACAAGCTGGAATCAAGATTGCCAGGAGAAATATCAATAACCTCAGATATGTAGATGACACCACCCTTATGGCAGAAAGTGAAGAGGAACTAAAAAGCCTCTTGATTAAGGTGAAAGGGGAGAGTGAAAAAGTTGGCTTAAAACTCAACATTCAGAAAACGAAGATCATGGCATCTGGTCCCATCACTTCATGGAAAATAGATGGGGAAACAGTGGAAACAGTGTCAGACTTTTTTTGGGAGGGGGGCTCCAAAATCACTTCAGATGGTCACTGCAGCCATGAAATTAAAAGACGCTTACTCCTTGGAAGAAAAGTTATGACCAACCTAGATAGCATATTGAAAAGCAGAGACATTACTTTGCCAGCAGACGTCCGTTTAGTCAAGGCTATGGTTTTTCCAGTAGTCATGTATGGATGTGAGAGTTGGACAGTGAAGAAAGCTGAATGCTGAAGAATTGATGCTTTTGAAGTGTGGTGTTGGAGAAGATTCTTGAGAGTCCCTTGGAAGGCAAGGAGATCGAACCAGTCCATTCTGAAGGAGATCAGCCCTGAGATTGCTTTGGAAGGAATGATGCTAAAGCTGAAACTCCAGTACTTTGGCCACCTCATGCGAAGAGTTGGCTCATTGGAAAAGACTGATAATGGGAGGGATTGGGGTCAGGAGGAGAAGGGGATGACAGAGGATGAGATGGCTGGATGGCGTCACTGACTCGATGGACTTGAGTCTGAGTGAACTCCGGGAGTTGGTGATGCACAGGGAGGCCTGGCGTACTGCACTTCATGGGGTCGCAAACAGTCAGACACGACTGAGCGACTGAACTGAACTGAGTGAATGATAGTCCACGGAGTGGTCACCCTTGTCTTGCTTCCGATCGTTGAGGAATTCCTGTATGTTTAAAGAGATCTTTATTATGACAGTGAGCTTTGACTTCAAAATCATTACGTGAAGTGGAAGTGAAAGTGACTAAGTCCTGTCTGATTCTTTAAGACCCCTTGGAATGTAGCCTGCCAGGCTCCTCTGCCCATGGGATTCTCCAGGCAAGAATAATGGAGTGGGTTGCCATTTCCTTCTCCAGAGGATCTTCCCAACCCAGCCATTGAATCTGGCTATCCTGCACTGCAGGCTGACTCCTTACCATCTGAGCCACCTACAATAATAACATAACATGCACAAGTGCCGAGCTAAGATCCTGCTGGGTAATTGATGCTGGACACCACCCAAGAAGCAAATGCTACTACTGCCCTCACTTTATGCCTTTGGGACCTGTGGCACACAGAGGAAGAGTCAGCTCTCCAGGTTCTCAGGGTTCCTCAGAGATGTCCCTATGTTCAGGTCTCAAGGCTGTCACATTGTAGCTTGCACACTGGTTTGCAGGATACATTCCCCTCCCCAGTGGAAGAGTGAAAGGAAATGCTCACTGGGATCGAGGGTAAGACAGCCTGCAATGCTGCCAAAGACTGACTGCAGGAAAAGGGAATGACAGAGGACAAGATGGTTGGATGGCATCACTGACTCAATGGACAGGAGTCTGAGCAAGCTCCGGGATATGGTGAAGGACAGGGAAGCCTCCTGACATGCTGCATGCAGTTATGGGGTCACAAAGAGTCCGACAGGGCGGACAGACTGAAAACTAACAGTAACGTATTTATTACAATGAGATACTAAATGAAAGGGGGTGGAGAGGGAAACTACATAGAAAACGACTCATCCACTCTATCAAGATTATGACATGATAACACATTTATAATGCAAAGCACCTGGAAGTAATCAGCTGTTACTGAGTACAAGTTGCTCAGCTCACTGCAAGGTGGGTCAGGAAAGGACTTTAATCCAGAGTCGCCTGACAGAGAAGAGGGCAGAGTCGACTGACAGAAAAGAGGTCAGGGTAGTGACCCCAAATAACCATCTTGTTGGGGCCAGGTTGGACAGGACCCAGACATCACGGATCAAGTCCTTCAGTGGAGAGTTGCAAGCAGTTTCCGGGAGAAATCTCCCAGCAGACACAGGCTGGGAGACTGGCACTGACCTCACTCTTCCCCGGGGCAGGCCCAGAACCAGCCCTCAGCAACCCCGGATATTCCTGGACCTCCTGACTTCTTGCCCGCCTCGCTGTGGTTCTGTGGGCGGGTCGAGCGGAACTCGCGCGGTCCAGGGGCGGTTGGCCCGGGCCCCTTCGAGAGGTTCCCTTTCTTTCTCTGGTCCTCAGGGGCACCCCCCATAAGTCCTCTGCCCGAAAACCGAGCGGGAAGGATCGATTTTCTTCCGGGCTTGCTGGCAGTTTGGTTTCTGTGGTCTGCAGGGGGCAGTGTTGCTCCGCGGAGCTGCTTCCCGTTTCTCCCCCGCCCGTCCGGTTTGAAAAAAGGTCTCAAAGCCTTTTGTGGTAATCAGCGGCGGATTTTCTTTCTGTGCTTGTGCCGGTTGGCTGGCTCGAAGTGCTGAGGCAAATGCTGAGACACACATTAAGCAAACTGACAAGTTAACAACAGAGAGAAAATGTTAAGCAGGTCAAGGGAAAAGTAGCAAATAACATCGGAGGGAATCCTAATAAGATGAGGAGCTGATTTCTCAGCAGAAACTCTGCAGGCCAGAAGGGCGTGGCATGATGTATTTGAAGTGGTGAAAGGGAAAAACCTACAATCAAAAATACTCTACCAAGCAAGGCTCTTCTTTCAGATTCAACAGAGTAATCAAAACACAGGCAAAGGCTCAGAATTCAACAGTACCACACCAGCTTTACAACAAAGACTCATGTAACATCTCTGCTGCTGCGGCTGCTAAATCGCTTCAGTCCTGTCCAACTCTGTGCGACCCCATAGATGGTAGCCCACCAGGCTCCCCCGTCCCTGGAATTCTCCAGGCAAGAACACTGGAATGGGTTGCCATTTCCTTCTCCAATGCATGAAAGGAAAAAGTGACAGTGAAGTCGCTCAGTCTGTTCGACTCTTAGCGACCCCATGAACTGCAGCCTACCTGGCTCCTCTGTCCATGGATTTTCCAGGCAAGAGTACTCTAGGCAAGAACAAAAAGAAAGACCAATGGAACACAATAGGAAGCCCAGAGATAGACCCATGCACCTATGGGGCACTTCATCTATACCCAAGGAGGTAAGAATGTACAATGGAGAAAAGACAGCATCTTCAATAAGTGGTGCTGTGAAAATTAGACAGTAACATGTAAAAGAATGAAATTAGAATACTTCCTAACACAAAAGAGGGGGAAAAAAAAACCCTCAAAATCAATTAAAGACCAAATGTAAGGCCAGATACTATAAAATTCTTAGAGGAAAACATAGGAAAGGCTCAGAGAAATTAGTCTGGTGTGGTACTGTGTAAAAGAGTCAGACTCGACTAAGCGACTGAACTGAACTGAACTTGCTGTGTAAAATACTGTAAGTATAATTAGGTCCCATTTCTTTATTTTTATTTTATTTCCTTTAATGGAAAGAGAATGTTGCTAAATTTTTTGTTAGAGTGTTCTGCCCATGTGTTCCTCTAAGAGTTTTATAGTATCTGGCCTTACATTTGGTCTTTAATTGATTTTGAGTCCCCCCCCCGCCCCTGTGGTGTTAGGAAGTATTCTAATTTCATTCTTTTATATCTTACTGTCTAATTTTCACAGCACCACTTACTGAAGATGCTGTCTTTTCTCCATTGTACATTCTTACCTCCTTGGGTATAGATGAGGTGCCCCACAGGTGCATAGGTCTATCTCAGGGTTTCCTATTGTGTTCCATTGGTCTTTCTGTTCTTGCCTAGAGATGTTACATGAGTCTTTGTTGTAAAGCTGGTGTGGTACTGTTGAATTCTGAGCCTTTGCCTGTGTTTTGATTACTCTGTTGAATCTGAAAGAAGAGCCTTGCTTGGTAGAGTATTTTTGATTGTAGGTTTTTCCCTTTCACCACTTTAAATACATCATGCCACGCCCTTCTGGCCTGCAGAGTTTCTGCTGAGAAATCAGCTCCTCATCTTATTAGGATTCCCTCCGATGTTATTTGCTACTTTTCCCTTGACCTGCTTAACATTTTCTCTCTGTTGTTAACTTGTCAGTTTGCTTAATGTGTGTCTCAGCATTTGCCTCAGCACTTCGAGCCAGCCAACCGGCACAAGCACAGAAAGAAAATCCGCCGCTGATTACCACAAAAGGCTTTGAGACCTTTTTTCAAACCGGACGGGCGGGGGAGAAACGGGCAAGCAGCTCCGCGGAGCAACACTGCCCCCTGCAGACCACAGAAACCAAACTGCCAGCAAGCCCGGAAGAAAATCGATCCTTCCCGCTCGGTTTTCGGGCAGAGGACTTATGGGGGGTGCCCCTGAGGACCAGAGAAAGAAAGGGAACCTCTCGAAGGGGCCCGGGCCAACCGCCCCTGGACCGCGCGAGTTCCGCTCGACCCGCCCACAGAACCACAGCGAGGCGGGCAAGAAGTCAGGAGGTCCAGGAATATCCGGGGTTGCTGAGGGCTGGTTCTGGGCCTGCCCCGGGGAGCAGTGAGGTCAGTGCCAGTCTCCCAGCCTGCGTCCGCTGGGAGATTTCTCCCCAAAACTGCTTGGAACTTTCCACTGAGGGACTTGATCCCTGCTGTCCGGGTCGTGTCTAACCTGGCCCCAACAAGATGGTTATTTTGGGTCACTACCCTGACCTCTTCTCTGTCAGTCGACTCTGGATTAAATTCCCTTCTTGATTCACCTTGCAGTGAGCTGAGCAACTTGTACTCAGTAACAGCTGATTACTTCCAAGTGCTTTGCATTATAAATGTGTTATCATGTCATAATCTTGATAGAGTGGATGAGTTGTTTTCTATGTAGTTTCCCTCCCCGCCCCCTTTCATTTAGTATCTCATTGTAATAAATATGTTACGGTTGGTTTTCAGTCAGTCGGCCATGTCAGACTCTTTGTGACCCCATTCTGCATGCAGCACGTCAGGAGACTTCCCTGTCCTTCACCATCTCCCAGTGCTTGCTCAGACTCATGTCCACTGAGTCAGTGATGCCATCCAGAGCTTTTACCCATCTGACTTGTTTTTATCAGTATCCCCCTGTATGCTGTTGGCTTTTCCTATCACTAAATCTACCTAGAACGTCTCAGCTGGGCCCCAGATTCCCCACAGGAGGAGATGTATGGGGCATCTGCACTCAGTTGTCCCATAAGCCCTGCAGGCCTGCTAGTACCCCAGGCCAACGTTTCCTGTCTCATGGATGGGCACTGCCATCCACCCAGTTCCTTAAACCACAATCCCGGGCATGCTGCTGGCTGTGATCTTCACTGTGCCATGACTCCCCTGGAGCTCCTCTGGAAAAGGCTGACGCGAGATCTTCCTGTTGCCACAGGTGGGGACGAGTTCCTCTGAGACACCCTGTTCCTGCAGACACGCTCTGAAGGTGTCCTGAGCACGGGCCTTCACCCTCTTTTGGATCTCCGAGAGAACCCGGGTGCTGTAATGCACCTGAGAGGTTGAAAGCCCTGTCTTTAACAAGACGGTGAGTCAGGACACAGCAGTGCAAGCCCATCGCTGGGGAATGTGCCAAAGAATATCTGGAAGAGATCCCTAAGGAACGTTTAGGGAGGTGGGTCTTCATGGGTGTGCACCAAACAAGGGATTGCTTAACTGTATTTTTCCCAAAAGCATCCCGTTCCGATTTGGTCTTCATCTGAGCACAGGAGTTAATTTGATAACACAGGAAACAGTTCAAAACGGCAACTGAGCACAGGCAGCAGATATGCTGACAGCTGATCCTCATACATCAACATCAGCAGCTACAATTCTCAGCCATCTTTAATCTTTGGTGCACTATTTTGATCTGCCGAATGACGTTATCTCCACAGTGTTTTAGAAATGTATTCAACTAACTAGGCACAAGGGATCCTGACAAGAACTAAAACATACTGAGTTTCACTAACAACAGCAGGGTTTCAACTGTAAAACTTTGGATTCAGGAACACTCAGCAGAGCAAGCACAAGGTCAGTTTTCAAACCAGTATTAATTTGGGCAAGTTGTCCCTTTCCTCAGCCTAAGATAGCTGTCAAGTATAGCGGGTCATGATGAAAACATGCTTTCGCTGTAGAGAGGAGTCGCAAATTTTTGATCTTCGATTTCCTCCTGTAAGAAAGGGTTCAGTTTCCACAGCTGCAAGCTCGGCTTTCATAAGAGAACTTTTTCAGATAATGCTCACACCAGGGCCACACTCCAGACCTACTACTTCAGACCCTCTGTGGATGTCCTGCCAGCATCAGCTCTTCTAAAGCCTCTCCAGGGGAGATTTGAGGCATAGTTTAGGTTGAGAAGCACAATCGCATGATGCTTTACCCGTCCTGGTTTTAAATAGAATCCTGAACTGAAGAGCCATGTTTCCTACTAAAGCAAATTTTTTAAAAATATTGTGTCTTCCCTTCTGAGCGGTATTTTGACATATTTATTCACAGCCATATTTAGAACAATTTCAATGACTCAGTGGTGTGTTATGCCCCCAAGTCCCCTTCCTTACCAGACACTCAGGCAGATAGATGGATGGGAGGGAACACACCTCAGTCCTGCCGGCAGAAGGAGGATGGATGGAGTTCCGTTGTCTCGGTTACTGCTCTGCTGAGCATCCCTCCTGGGTTGCTGAGGTCAGGAAGGGGCCATCATACCAGGTTAACAGGTATTCCTGTGACCAGAGGTTGGAGCTAATGGCTGAGATCCGTGACTGAATCTGGGAAACGGAGGCTGGGTCCACGTGATTTGAGAAGGATGGGAAAACAATTAAGTAGAATTTCAGATGCAGGGTGGGTTCTAGGAGCCTGTCCAGAGCCACTGACTTGTGGTCACACAATGGGCGCCTGTGCGTAAACACAAAGACACACTAGACGTGTGCTCACTGGGGATTCTGTCCTGACGTGCACAGCGACTGTCTCTGGAGGGAGCATCTAGCACATGTGGGGTTAGCCAGACCCAGAACGTGGAAGGAGCAGGGCACTCCTCGTTGTTACAAAAGCAATGGCATATCTTTTCCCACATGTCTCACTTGGACATCTGCATTACCTTCCTAAACTGCTTCACTGAGGTATAGTTACACACCACAAATCACAGCCATTCAATGCATCCAGTGCAGTGTCTTTAATAACTTCACACACTGGTGCAACCACCACCACAGTGCACTTGTGGAACACTGCCAGCACCACAAAAAGCGTCCATGTACCCATCAGCAGTTGATCCCCAAGAGGACCTGCAGGCCCAAGCATCCTCTCGTCTAATTTCTGTCTCTGTAGATTTGCCCTTTGTGGGCATTTCACATCAATGGACTCCTGCAGGAAGTGGCCTTTTGTGTCTGGTTTCTTTCACTTAGCACAGTGCTTTGGAGGCTCACCCATGAGGCAGCAGAAAGCAGAAGTTCATCACTTTTCATCCATCTGTGCTCTTCCACTGAATGGCTAAGAATACTCTGTTTACCACTCTCCAGCTGACAAACCTTTAGGCTGCTCCACTATTAGGAGAATACAGACAGTGCTGCTGTGAAAGACATGTAAGGACGAGTATTTGTGTGGACATGGGTTTCATTTCTCATTTCTCCATGATTTCATTTCTTCTTTTGCACGGTGCACAGGCTACCCTTCAGTCAGTGTGGAATAGAGGTGGTTGAAGCAGACCTCCTGTCCTGGTCTGGATCTCAAGAGGCAAGCATTCACTCAGACTCTACTAGATGTGATGTGACGAGAGCCGGATGTTTCTCACGGATGTTCTTCACACGGCAACGACGACCCCTTCTATCCCGAGATGGTTGACCGTGTTTATTGATTTAGTTATTTACTTATTTGTCATGAATGGGTCTTGAACTGTGTCAAGTGCTTTTTCTTTGTCTGTCAAGATGGCAGGTGGTTTCCGTCCTTCATTACATCAATACGCTGTTTCCCGTAACTGAAGTTGAGTGTTGGTTCAATACTGCCGTCCTGGGAAAGATCTCGCACAGCCCTTTGCAAAATGTTTCTCGATTTGGCTTGCAGGTACTGTGTTGAGGGTGTATGCATCGCTATTCATGATAGATATGGGTCTGTAGCTTTCTGGTGATGGCAAGTCTGGCTTTGGTACTGGGGTAATACTGTGCTTATAGGATGAATGAGGAAATGTTCCCTCCTCCCTCCTGTCTATTCAGGAAGAATCTGTGAAGGATGGGTGCTATTTCTTCTTTAAACCTTTGATAGATTTCACTGATGAAACCAGGAGGCCCAGGACTTCCCTCTGTGGGAAGGTCTTTAAATGAATGGTTCAATATCGTTGCTTGCTACAGGTACATTCAGATTTGTTATTTGGCCACTGCCTTTAACCCAACTCCCATCCAGTGTTCTCTGGCCTGTTGGTTCCTATGGCTTGGTCTCTGGCCTAGAATTTGACGTGCTGGACATCTCTGCACATCACAGGATTCTGGCTCCTACTCTGTAACTGGGGAGAGTATGCTGCTCAGAAGTGACCCCCAGATCACCAACACGCAATGGGCAGGTGGGGGATACAGGCTTTGAGGTGGGGAGGGGGTGGCACAGCTGATATCTTCATTTACAACCGCCTATCCATCCTCCGGGCGCCCTCATACAGGCTGTGGGTAATTCTGCAGTTGGGACTGGCACAGCAAGGACCCAGAGTACCCTGTCCCCTTCCCTGCCATGGCCACTTATCTACCCTGATCCTTGACAGTCTTCTCGTCTCCTAGCAACGCAGCCTCACAGGGGATCAGTGATGCACTCGGCAGCTCATCTAAGGGTGTCAGATCTCCTCTCTGCTCAATGACTCAACTCTCAAGGGCAGGGACTGGCCATGCAATTCCTCCTCACCTCCCTGTCTCAACAGCCAGCCTGGCACGGCATGGAGGGGATGTAACATATACAGTGAAAACCTTCATGATTGGCTAAATGAGGGACTGTGGATGGCAGGATCGACCTGGGTTGGCTGCTGGAGTGAGCCCATCGCATCCCACCCTGGGGAACTTGTGCCAGGCGGGGATGACCATCCCTGCCCCAGTGCACTGTGGCTAGCATCAATGACGTACCTTATCCAGACTTGGTGTGCCACCAGCTGTGGACGGACACTGGAGTCACCGGGTCTTCTTACTTCACCCCAGCCTTTACGGAGGGTACAGTTGGGCATGCTCTGTCAGAAATAGACCTGTGCTCATATGGCCTATTAGTCTATGACAAAGGAGCCAAGAACATCCATCACGGAAAATGCTGTCTCTTCAATAAATGGTTATGGAAACCTGGACCCCTTTCTTACACAACATTCAAAAATAAACCACAACAACAGAAGATTAAAGACGAAATTGTTAGACCTTAAACCACAAAGATCCTAGAAGAAGACGTAGGCAGTACGCTCTTTGACATAGGTCTTAGCAATAGTTTTTTTGACATGTCTCCTCAGGCAAGAGCAACAAAAGCAAAAATAAACCAATGGGAGTTCATCAAACTAAAAAGCTTTTACACAGCAAGGGAAAATGTCAACAAAAGAAAAAAGCAACCTGCTGAGTGGGAGAAGATATGAGCAAGTGATATACATCGGAAAACAAGTAGATATCCAAAACAGCTAAAGGACTCATAGAATGTATTGGGAAAAACACCCAAAACCCGATTTTAAAATGGGGCAAAGCACTGAATAGATATTTCTGCAAAGAAGAGATATGGATGGCTAATAGACATATGAAAAGATGCTCCACATCTCCTCCTCAGGGATTAGAAAATCACGACCACAGTGAAGTACTTCCTCAACCTGTTAAGTAGCTGTTTTCAAAAAGACAACAAGTAAGAAATGTTGGGGAGGATGTAGACAAAAGGAAATCCTCGTGGGGTGTTGGTCGAAATGTATATCGGTGCAGCCACTATGGAGACAATGAGGGTTTCCTCAAAAACTGAAAACAAGAACTACCATATGATCCAGCAGTTCCACTTCTCAGTATATTTCTTAAGAATAGAAGAAACACTAGTCACAAAAGATATATGTGCGCCTCTGTTCACTGAAGCGTTATTTACAGCCAAGGGGAGCCAAGATATGGAAGGAACCTAAGTGCCCATCGATAGATGAGTCAAAAAGGAAGAAATGGTACACACACACACACACACACACTCAGTGGAATATTACTCAGCAATAAAAAAAGAATGAAATCTTGTCACTGTCAACAACATGGATGGACCTAGAGGGTGTTATGCCAACTAGGCACACAGAGAAAGACAAATACCACGCAGTTTTATTTACATGTGGAACCTCAGAAATAAAATAAGAGAACACGGGAAACAAGACAGAAATAGATTCAGAGACACAGAGAACAAACTGGTGGTTACCAGAGGAGGAGGGAGTAGGGGGATGTGTAAAACAGGGAAGGGATTAGGAGATACAAACTTCCAGTTATAAAATAAGTCATGGGAATGGAATGTACATACAGGAAATATAGTCAATAATCTTGTAAGAAATCTCTGTAGTCACACATGGTAATCAAACTTATCATAGCAATTCAGTTCATAATGTTTAAAAATATGGAATCACTCTGTTGTGCACTTGAAACAAATATAATATCATATGTGAAATTTGGGCCTCCCCAGTGGCTCAGCGGTAAAGCATCCCCCTGCAATGCTGGAGCTGCAAGAGGCGTGGGTTGGACTCCTGGGTTGGGAAGATCCCATGGAGGAGGGCATGGCAACCCACTACAGTATTCTTGCCTGGAAAACCCCATGGACAGAGGAGCCTGGTGGGCTACCATCATGTGGTTGCAAAGAGTTGGACACGGATAATGTGACAGCATGCACACACGCATGGCAACTTTACTGAAGAAATAAAGAGCAGAGGCTCTGAATGGAGGATGCTGAGGTTCGTGGGTGACTTTTCCTCTGGCAGCCTATGTGACTCTGAGCAATCCCCCTAACTTCCATGTCCTCTGCTTTCTCACCTCATCAAGTAGGATTGAAATCTTCCAAAATGATGGGTCTTTGAAGGATGAGTAAATAAGGTGACAGAAAGAAATATATTGAATGTGATCTGATATCTGGTAAAGGATGAACAACCTTGAAATGCCATGTTAGCCCTGCTTAACATGCCCACACTGACTAAATTCATGCCTCTGAGTTTCAAGAAGAAAAGCTACCTTGGAGCTGGGAGACAAGTTCTGAAAGATGGGTTGAGCTCTGAAGCTCTTTGATGAGATGACCAGTTCAGACTCCAATAAATATACCTGTTCTCAAGTGCCTCTGTCTGCAGAAGACTCGTGGGTTTCTGCAGAAATATAGTTCCGGGGGCTATCTGAGAGCACAGACTGACAGAAGAATTTATTTTCACTTCTGAAGAATCTCACAGGCACTTGCTGGCTACACAACATTGGGCTCTGAGTGTGGGGAGGAAAAGTACATTTCATCACTCATGTCTCCTGTAATGAAAAGGGAAGCTATTTGTTATTAGGGGAAAGACGTTTGTGAAGCACAGATCTGAGAAAGGTCTTCTATTCAGAATACATAAGAAATTTTAAAATTGCAGAGGACAAAATATACTGAAGGAGGACAGATCCTTGTGCCAGGGGTTGGGGTGTGGGAGGGGAAACCAGAAAGGGGCAGCACCTGGGCGTTTTTAGGGTGATGGACATGTCCTGTGTCCTGGTTGTGGTGGTCATCACTGGAATCACTCCGTGTGTCACAGCTCAGATAGCTGCACACCCAAAGACAAGCAGGCCAGGAATTCCCTGGTGGTCTGGTGGTTAAGAATGTGCCTGCCATATAAAATTAATACACAGAAACCCCTCGCATTCCTATAAATTAATAAGGAAAAATCAGAAAGAGTAATTAAGGAAATAATCCCATTCACCATTGCAATGAAAAGAATAAAATACTTAGGAATAAATTTACATAAATAAACAAAAGACCTGTATATAGAGACCTATAAAAACAAACTGATGAAAGAAATCAAAGATGACACAAATGGATGGAGAAATGTACCACGGTCTTGGATTGGAAGAATCAGTACAGTGAAAATGAATCTACTACCCAAAGCAATCTAGATTCATCACAATCCCGATCAAACTAGCAAAGGTATTTTTTCACAGAACTAGAACAAATAATTTCACACTTTGTATGGAAACACTAAAGATTCCAAATACCCAAAGCAATCTTGAGAAAGAAGAATGGAACTGGAGGAATCAACCTTCCTGACTTCAGACTATACTACAAAGCTACAGTCTTCAAGATAGTATGGTACTGGCACAAAGACAGAAGTATAGATCAATGGAACAAGACAGAGAACCCAGAGGTAAATCCACACACCTATGCACACGTTATCTTTGACAAAGGAGGCACAAATACACAATGGCGTAAACAAAGTCTCTTCAACACGTGATGCTGGGAAAATGCTCAACTACGGGTAAAAGAAAGAAACTGGAAGACTTTCTAACACCATACACAAAAATAAACTCAAAATGCATTAAAGACCTAAATGTAAGACCAAAAACTATAAAACTCTTAAGAGGAAACCATAGGCACAACACCCTCTGACATAAATCACAGCAAGATCCTCTATGACCCACCTCCCAGAGAAATGGAAATAAAAACACAAATAAACAAAAGGGGCCAAATTTAACTAAAATACTTTTGCACAACGAAGGAAACTATAAGCAAGGTGAAAAGACAGCCCTCAGAACGGGAGGAAATAATAGCAAATGAAACAACTGTCAAAGAATGAATCTCCAAAATATACAAGCAGCTCATGCGGCTCAATACCAGAAAAACGAACAACCCCATAAAAAGTGGACAAGAGACCTGAACAGACATTTCTCCAAAGACATACAGATGGCTACCAAACACATGAAGAGATGCTCAAGATCACTCATTATTAGAAAACTGCAAATCAAAACCACAATGAGGTATCATCTCACACAGGTCAGAATGGCCATCATCAAAAAGTCTACAAACAATAAATGCTGGAGATGGTGTGGAGAAAAGGGAACCTTCTTCCACCGTTGGTGGGAATGTAAAGCGGTACAGCCACTGTGGAGAGGAGAACAGATCGGAGATTCCTTAAAAACTGGGAATAGAACTGCCACAAGACCCAGCAATCCCATGCTGGGCATACCACCCTGAGGAAACCAGGAGTGAAACAGACACATGTACCCCAATGTTCACAGCAGCACTATTTACAATAGCTAGGACAGGGAAGGAACCTAGATGTCCAATGGCAGATGAATGGATAAGGAAGTTGTGGTACATACACACAATGGAACATTACTCAGCTATAAAAAGGAACACATTTGAATCAGTGCTAATGTGGTGGATGAACCTGGAGCCTGTTATACAGACAGAAGTAAGTCAGAAGGAGAAAGACAAATACTTATATTAATGCCTATATATGGAATTTAGAAAGAAAGTAGCAACGATTCTACATGCAGGGAAGCAAAGGAGACAGAGACGTACAGAACACACTTTTCAACTTGGCAAAAGAAGGTGAGGGTGGGATGATTTGAGAGAATAGCAGTGAAACATATACATTACCATATATAAAATAGATGACCAGTGCAAGTTCTATGCATGAAGCAGGGCACCCAAAGCCGGTGCTCCGGGATAACCCAGAGGGATAGGGTGGGGAGGGAGGTGGGATGGGGGTTCAGGAGGGGAGGACACACGTATACCTGCAGCCCATTCGTGTTGATCTATGGCAAAACCCATCACAATATCGTATAGTAATTATTCTCCAATTGAAATGAATTGATGATTAAAAAAATAAAACAGAAGCCCCCTGCCAATGCAACAGGGCAGGCATTCGGTCCCTAGTCCAGGAAGACTCCACGTGCCGCAGGGCAACTAAGACTCTGTGTCACAACCACTGAACCCACCTGCTTCGACTACGGAAGCCCCCGAGCCTAGAGTCCATGCTCTGCAACAAGAGAAGTCTCTGAGATGAGAAGCGCATGCACCGCCACTAGAGAGTAGTGCTCCTCCTCCATAACTAGAGAAAGCCCTCGTGCAGCAACAAAGACGCAGTGCAGCCAACAATGAATAAATAAATAAGAAGAAAGAAAACCGGGCCAAGCTTACTGTATGTTCATTTGAAAAATCCAATGGTAGATACCGAAGTAGGTGCATCTCTCTATATCCTTTGAATAATCATATCTTGGGTGAAGCTAACAAAAATTACATCACAGGCTATGTTAAAACTTTAGATCAGCTTCCCAGGCGCTGCTCTTTTCTAGAGAGCTACTTTTCTCAGAGAACTGTTACCTAGGAACTTTAGTCACCGGAACTGAGGCCTCCACCACATTCCAGGGCAGAAAGCAAAAGACGTTAGGAAGACACGGTTCAAATCCTATGAGTTTATCAGTTGCCTGTGACCACTGGCTAGGATGACCACACATCCCAGAAAGAGTCTCTTCACATTTCAGTAACTGAAACCTGTATTTCAACCACTCAGTTCAGTTCTTCAGGGCCACTGGGGTCCCCTTAAACAAACACTTGGTGTGAAACACTTGGAAAATGACCTTAATCCAATTCATTCCCAATCTCTTTTCACATGTCACAAGGAGTCTCTCACGATGCTATTTCCTCACCTAGAAAGCCAATTCTCAGATTAACAAAAGAATTCACACACACACCTTGTGAAGAAATACTGAGATTTTAGAAAGTGACTCCAAGCTAACCCATGGTTCATCACTCTTTTCTCTCTTCTCCCTCCATCCACTCTGAGAAAGGAATATTTGGCCATGCTGTCTGATTTGCCCACCAAGTTGCTCATACCACACACAGGATGTTGTTACAAGTGAGGCTACACACAAGGCATTGACACCAGCCAGCCCTACTGAAGTCGGCTACCTGGGAGCAGGGAGGTGGCCGGGGCAATAAATTCATCATCTCATTTCCTTCATCACCCTACCCCATTTCATTCCCTGCAATCACTTGGCCCAAACGAATACAGATCTCGCACCAAATCGCTGCATAAATCACCACTGCCTCAAGTTTCCTTCGTCATCTCATGTGGCTTCTGAGGCCAGGGAACAGATTTTACTTGAGATGAGTAAAGCTAGAGAGACAGCCCATTGGCCAGAGATTCTGTTTGGGAGGTGATGTCTCTCGATGTACTCTTTACGACTCCATGGACCAAGGCCCGCCAGGCTCTTCTGTCCAGGGGATTCTCCAGGCGAGAATACTGAAGTGGGTTGCCATGCCTTCCTCCAGGGAACCTTCATGACCCAGGAATTGAACCCAGGTGTCCTAATCCCCTGCATTGCAGACAGATTATCTACCACTGAGCCCCTGGGGAAGCCCATGACGAACCTAGACAGCATATTAAAAAGCAGAGACATCACTTTGGTGACACAGGTCTGCAGAGTCAAAACTATGGTTTTTCCAGTAATCGTGTAGAGATGTGTGAGTTGTATCATTAAGAAGGCTGAGTGATGCTTTCGAATTGTGGTGCTAGAGAGATGACCGTTAAGAATCCCTCGGACTGTAAGGAGACCCCGGCCAATCCAGTGAATACTCACTGGAAGGACTGATGCTGAAGCTGCAAAACTTTGGCCACCTGATGCGAATAGCTGACTCATTGGAAAACACCCTAATGCTGGAAAAGATAGAAGGCAGGAGGAGAAAGGAGGAGACAGAGGGTGAGATGGTTAGATAGCATCGCCAACACAATGGACATTACTTTGTTCAAACTCAGGGAGATAGTGTAGGACAGAGGAGCCTGGCATGCTGCAGTCCATGGGCTCGTTAATAGTCAGACACGACTGAGCGACTGAAGTACCACCACTACCACCCTATCTTTGAGCTTCCCTAATGTGCCACAGCCCCACTCTGAGCAGGGCTAAGAAGCTTTCTGTGTCTGTCAGTGGTAAAGGCTGAGACTCAATGTCTTCACACTCTCAGCGCCCCCTGCTTAGGGTTGATGGCGGGTCCTTAGAATGCTCATCACTCTCTCCCAGAGCTCAGACCAGGCAGCCTTCTCACAACAGTAATGGAGCACCCTACCCTGGTACAGAATTGGGAATTGGAGCTGTTTACCCCTCAATGTGTTTTCTCCCTTTACATTCACTTCCACATTTCTTCCTTGAGTAACCGAATCCAACTCCACTCATCCCCAACGGGTTCCTGTAACAAGCTGCACCTGCATCTCTGGCCCATCTCTAGCACCACATGCACAGGGTGGGTGCATGTACCCCCTGCGCTATGTATCTTCTTTCTCCTTTCTCTTCGGAATCTGTCGATTCCCAGAAATCATAAAAAAGGCTCCAGACCGCCCACAAAGGGGGCGGTGCTGCAGGGGAGGCTGAGACTCTCATCCACAGTCTGGGTCAAAGCGGGACTGTGTTATAAGCACCACAAGCTGCCCCCCTGCATCATGGGAGGCAAAAGAGCAAAGGTCTGAAAGTCCTAACACAGACATTTCCATGCATAGAACACCAGTGTCTTCCTTGGGACCTGTGAGCTATTGTTTGGTTTGGGCCTATAGCATCAGTGATTTTTTCCACAACGCTTGCAGGCTTAGCCAGCCTTCCATCAGGAACTCTCTACTCCCCACAGCCCCCCACCTACTGTACCAAAGATATTATTTCTGACTTCAGTGCACTGATTGGGTTTTCACCTGGCAAGGATACCAACACAACTTTTTTATGCTGAAACCTGAGGAGAACAAGTCTTCAGAAAGTCCATTTTTCAATTATAATAGAAAAACTGCCTATGTAACAATGAAGATACAACACATTAAAATACTAATAAAATGTTATTTGGAAATTATCCAGAATGTCACACTTAAGAGGAAAAAACTTAGTATGTGGTCTATTGCCTTCCAGGTTTTGTTCTCTGCATTTAAGAAAATTACAAGATGGGGGAGATAATGTCTTCATGATATTGTATCTGTGGTTCTATCTGTTTATCACTATAGTTATGCTACTTTCCATAATGATGAGGGTGCTCGACTAGTGTCGGTCAGAGGAAACATTGTTTAGACCTCGGTATGGACCAGGAACTGCTCTCTGTGATGTGTGCATGTTGACATGACACCCCATGGTCTTTCACGTACCTAGGAGACACTGTGTTCAATCCATACACAGATCCATAGTAATGTTTCATGTCGATGGAGAGGTTGATCTGCCTTTTGATCCTGAGTACACCAGACACTGCACTGTATTCCAGATTGGGGGTCAGATACCACAGCTAGCTGTTTCTCTCTGGCCTGGGCACCAATCTGACTCAGCTCTTGCCAGCTAGGTGACTTTGTGCAGATTCATTCACCCATTAACGTCTATGTGTCTCTGCTCCTCAGCTGCCGAAAGGGATGATAGCACTAAAAATGCTTACCTCACAGTGTTGCTGCTGCTGCTGCTGCTAAGTCGGTTCAGTCGTGTCCGACTCTGTGCAACCCCAGAGACGGCAGCCCACAAGGTTCCCCTGTCCCTGGGATTCTCCAGGCAAGAGTACTGGAGTGGGTTGCCATTGCCTTCTCCGCACAGTGTTGCTATGAGTACTCAAAGACTTCATTACGCGTATATGTACAGAGAGCTAAGCACGGTCCAGAGGGGAGCTCTTCTTCTTCTGTCTCTTCACTTCTATTTCCGCTTGTACTAGTAGCCCCCTGTCCCTGCCCCCACGCTTTCACCTCCCCCACCCCTACTCTGCTCTCTCTCCCCTGTGCCCCTGTCCTCAGACTCTCCATCCCAAAACACAGCTGAACATCTCCTCACGATTTACCCCAGAAAATACCCATGCATCACCCTTGGATTAAACAATCATGAATATTAGCAGAAAAGATAAGAAACACAATAAATGGGCAATGCTAAAACTACACAATTCATATCTTCATCAGAGTCAGATCTTCAGAATTTGATATACGAGAATTAGACTTGATAAAACAATGGCAGAAAAGGCAATGCAACGTGGTTCCTTAAATAAGACCTAACACAATGGGGGCACACGGTGTGTTCATGTGTTGAGAAATTCAATATAATTAGGATGTCAGTAGTCCGCATACAGATCCATCAATTTCATACAATTCCAGTCAGAAATTCCAGCAGGATTTTTTGTACATACAGACTAATTGATGATAAAATTTCTGTGGTAAGGCAAAAGAACTAGAAGAGCCAAATGATTCTGAAAAACAATGTTGGAGGATTAACACTAACCTGAAATTTACTTTGCACCTTCAACCAAGAGTTGTAAGCAACTAAGTGTCTATGAAGGGATGAATGGATATAGAAAACGTGGTGACACCGGTCAGAACGGCCACCATCAAAAAGTCTACAAACAACAAATGCTGGATAGGGTGTGGAGGAAGGGGAACGCTCTCACTCAGTTGATGGGAATGCAAACTGCTATAGCCACTGCGGAGAACAGTGTGGGATTCCGTTAAAAACTGGGACTAGAACTGCCATGTGACCCAGCAATCTAACTGCTGGGCAGACACCCCGAGGAAACCAGAAGTGAAACAGACACATGTACCCCAACGTTCACTGCAGCACTGTTTACAATAGCTAGGACATGGAAGCAACCTGGATGTCCATTGGCAGACGAACGGATAAGGAAGTTGAGGTACATATACAATGGAATATTACTCAAGTATAAAAAGGAACACACTTGAGTCAGTTCTAATGAGGTGGATGAACCTGGAGCCTGTTATACAGAGTGAAGTAAGTCAGAAAAAGAGAAATACTGTATATTAACGCATATATATGGAATTTAGAAAGACGGTACCAATGACCCTACATGCAGGGCAGCAAAGGAGACACGGAGGTAAAGAACAGACTCTGGGACTCAGTGGGAGGAGTGGGTGGGATGATTTGAGAGAATAGCATTGGAACATGTACATCACCATATGTAATATAGATGACCAATATTAAGTTCCATGCATGACGCAGGGCACCCAAAGCCGGTAATCTGGGACAACCCCAAGGGATAGGGTAGGGAGGGAGATGGGAGGGGGGTTCAGGATGGGGGGACACGTGAATCCCTATGGCCGATTCATGTTGATGTATGACAAAAACATAACTATATTGTAAAGTAATTATCCTCCAATTAAAATAAATTAATTTAAAAGGAGGAAATGTGGTGATATATACAATGGAATATTATTCAGTCACACAGAAGAAACTTATGCCTTTTGCAACAACATGAATGGACTTCAAAGGCTTTATGCTAAGTGAAAATGGTGAAAGAGAGAAAGACATATATTGTATGTTCTCACGTATTCGCAGAATCTAAAAAAGTCAAACTTACAGAAATAAGAGTTTAGAATGGTGGTTTCTGGGCCCTGGGGAAAATGTTGAATACAGGGTACGAACTTACAGGTATGAGATGAATAAGTTATGTGGATCCAATGTATAGCATGGTGAGTATAATTAACAAAACTGTTTAATACAGTGAAAGCTAAGAGGGTAGATCTGAGATGTTATTTCCTAAACGTTTTTTTAAAAGGATTATGTGAGGGGATAGAGTGCCAACCCTGCCATGGTAATCGTTTTGCCAAATATGTGTGTACCAAACCATCACATTGGCATCTTAAACTTACAGGTTATATGTCAATAATACCTCAAAAAAGGTGGAAAAAATAAGAGAGCCCTGTGTGTTTCTGGCGGGAGAGCCCTCAAGCTATATTCTGTGTCCCTCTGACATCTCCCCATCATTCTTGAACTTTCCCTTATTACTGACATGACAAGGTGAACCAGGCTCATTTATCCTTTCCTTCCTCAGCCTGGGAACCCATCATTTAGTGGAGAAAGGTGTTCAGAAGCTAGGATCTGGGGACTGGTGTAATTAGTGCCATTGGAATGTTGCTGTTTCCAGTAACTTGGGAATACATGTGTGTACACAATCACACACACAAACACGTAGACACACATCTATAGTTATAGATCAGTCTAGCCACATATGCACACCTATCAAATACAAGAAGTTTGCACGGAGACCTTTAGTTCCAGTAGAATTCCTCAGAATTTGTTCTAGCTTACTTCCTTTCCATATTGGAAATACCCTTTTCCAAAAATGAGACGTGGCTCTCAGCATTCTTATGTATTTGCCGAGTTGATGAATGCCAGTGCATATAAGTGATCCTTCCTCCACAAAAAGGTCCTCCTCACAATCTATGCAGAACCATCCCTGGGCCTTGACTTCCACACCTCACTCAAGCTTGAATGCATGAAGCAGTTAGCCTCCTTCCCACCCAACCCCCAGGGATATCCTTCATTCCACCTTGGGCTCTGACTCTCCAGGCAGGGATGCCCCTTTACACATACACATGCCTTGCCTGGCAACACCTAATGGCTTTAGGACTGACTTGCTCAGGCAAAAAAAAGGGAAGGGAAAGAAAGGGTAGGGACAGGAAAAGGTGAATATGTCCTAGTACAGTCAGCCAATCAACGTGAACTGGGCCAAACCCAAGCAATGTGATGAAGCCAGCCGTGTTTTTTTTTATTCCCCCTCATTGTCTTCCATCTTCCCTTCCTGCCTCTGTCCTTTGCCCCAGTTCCTTTTTCTTCTTAAGTCCTGCCCCCCATCAAGAGTATCAATGTTACGAGGCATGATTCCCACATTATAACTGATCTCTGCTGCTTGGCTGACATTCAGCGTGACATCCCTGCAGCTAGGACACTCAAACTCTCTCTCTCTCTCATGATGGACCAGAAGGCTTCACTCCTAATTTCAGGGATAGGTGGGAGAGACGGTACAGGCCACATGTTGGAGCCTTCAGTCCTTCATCTGGAAATGCGGATGATCACAAATTGTGGGAGAAACAGAGACAGCAGCAACCAGACCCCCTTTCATGCCAAACCCAGTGCATCACAGGACTGCTTGACATTCAGGAACACACCAAGTAGATTTCCATGCCAGAACAGTTGCATTTATTGTTCCTTCTGTCTGGAACGTTCTTCCCTTAGATAACCCCATGGCCTGCTCCCTCACTTCCTCCAGATCTCTGCTTACTTGCCATCTTTCAGGGAGACTTTCCCTCATTACCTTGAATAAAATAATAACCTCATACCTACATATACCCTTTCCCCTGATCTAGCATTATCTTTCTTCATAGCGCCTGCCACCCTTGATTTATTTACTCACCAGCAAGTAAGGAGACTTGGTCAGTTGTGTCCTGTCCCAAACTCCTCCAATACTGTTCAGGTATATGGCAGGTGCTCAGAAAACATTTACTGAAGGATAGTCTGAAGCCAGGCCCTTTGCACACAACGCTAACACGCACAAGTACACTGCAAGACGCGCACTGGCCCCACTGTATTAATATGATACATACTGAGATTCCAGGAGACAACTGATACGCTCAACAACACAGTCAGCATGTGAGGTTCAAGACCTCAGAATCATGTCTGCCAGCTTCCACACCCGCAGTTCCTGGACAGAGACTTCACAGCCAAGAACATCAGAGGTTTTATTTCTGACACAAAGACTCCAAGCAGCTCACATAGATACCCAGAGACACCAAAAAGAGCTCACTGAATCTCTGCACAGAGAGCACATAACTCGTCTCAGACCCTCAAACACAACTGAGACCATAACCCTACACACTGTGACAAAGACCCTCCAAACAGACCAAAGTCTTCAAGACGGAAACAAATGAAAACTGCACAGATTCTTCACATCATGGAGACTGACTCGCAAACCACTCGACACTTCCCGATCTAATACAAAAACCCTAAACAGAAAGACAGAACTTTTAATAACTCAAGAACATCATATAACCTTTAGATAAAGTCGCCAGACACATGGAAACCCTGCACCCTGTGCACAGATCCCCAAGCAGCTGATAGTTTACACCTTTACACAAACCGATCCTTAAAGCAGCTCAGAGACATCACAACTTAGGGCCCAGAATCAAAATCTCAGAGCTCTCACAATCTCACGTGCACACGCCTACACAGAGATCTCACACCCAGGGACTGAAATGCCAGAAAGCTCCAAAAATGCACACACCGAAATACAGGCACATGCATCCTAGGGGCTCACAAAATCCACTCAGATCAAATATCCCACCACGCACAACTCCGCCCAAAGGCTCAAGGAGATCAAATGTACCCGAACAGCACCTGTGTTGTCACACGTAGCGATACACAAGCCCAAGCTCCCTGACACAGGTGACCTCCGGGGAGAGACAGCAAACTCAGAGACCTCTCCCTGGACATGAATTGCATGCATTTCTGCGAATAACCGTGCGCTGCCACACGATCCAGACTGAGCGAGAGCTGAACAAGACTGAAACGCCGTCACCGTGCACAGCCAGCGACTGCGCCAAACCTAGCCACTAACCAGGGTAGCTATTCGACCCCTTCCGGAAAAGCAAAAAAACTCGCAGAACAATTGTATGCTCTAAAAAGCCGCGCAGGGCAACACGCCTCTTGGCCTCAGCTTTGGCTCTGCGGTCCCAATGCCTGTAACAGCCAGCCAGCCAATTGGAACGAGGCAGGAGACGAAGCAGGGCAGAAGTCGCGGGACTTCCGTCTTCTATTCGCGCCCAGGAAGAGCTAATTCCGGCGATCACGCGGTGACCAATCAATTCCCAGAACGCTTCAGAGATGCCATACCCCAAACTGGCAGCCCATCTCGCTCCGTAGCCGTCCCCCCTCGGATGTAACCATGTAGAAACGAAGGGGTCGAATTGGAAACGAGAGGAAGACAGTTGAGGCTTAATACCGGTGACCACTCGCACTCAAATGCAGCGGGAAGACGGAATGGAGCGAAAGGGGATGGACCCAGTGGTGCCACGAATGCCTCCGCTGGGAACTCTGGTCGATGCCTGACGCTGTGTAAAAGGACTCTCTTTGTTGTCATGCGCCCCCTCGAATGGTACCTTCCAGAGTGGGTGGTCTTTCCGCTACCCCTTTGTGGTACATCCCAGGACAGAACTGTTTGATCTCGCGCGCCCCTTGGTGGTGAGACTGAGGAACAGCCGATGTAGATGCTGGTGGACAATTAGCAGATGATCCTGCAAGGGTGGAAAGGCAAATTTAGGATGAAATCCCCACCGATTGCTGCAATCTTGGACTCAGAAAAATGTCTTCATAAACTGAAGATTACTTCTCTGTAGTGGCCACTATCGTAACAGGAAGCATTGAAAGCATTTTCTCTGTGCTGGGCATTGTGCTTGTTTGTGCTTTCCTGTTTAATACAGGATAGGTCTCAATGGGGAAAGCCAGCCACAGTCCCCCAGCGGGCAGGGGAGAGAAAACTTCGGACTGGGATCTGAAGGTCTGGAGTGGGGAAGGCCTCTGTCGTTGACTGCGAGTAATATGTGAGAAGGACAACAGGACTTTTCATTCTGTTAGGAAACGGGTCAAGCCCGAGGGGACCCAAGGACACCGTGTAGGTGAGATAAAGACCATGGCTTTGTCACCATCTTGTCATCCTTGTATATGTCCCTAGCAGAATCTTTAGCGTGTTTAGCTATGCCTCTCTCAACAAGTTTAAATTTGCTTTTTCATTCTGACATTCATTCATCCTGTCCACATTTTCTGTCAAGCACAGCCATGTGTGTTAGGAAAGAGAAAATCAACTTTGGCTTCGTGGAACTTACATTGTGTTGGGGTCATACAGCCCCCAAAGATAAGTAATTTATCAGGTGTTCATAACTGCTGTGATTAACATTAAACCGGGATAGTGAAATAGAGAGAGAGGATGATATCTAGAAAGAGTGGCCAGGGGAATTTCTTCTAAGATTGTGACATTTGAGCAAAAGCCTAGAGGAGATGCCTATCTGGGAGAAAAGTATCCCAGACAGAGTTAAGGCCAGTGGAAAAACTGGGGAGTGGAACTCAGTGTAGTGTGTATAAAAAGAATGAGGAGGGCTATGTGACTGTCACAGCATGATGGAGGGAGAGCCAGGAGATCTGATGAGAGCAGTGATGAGGGGCCGGTCCCCTAGGGCCTTCTGGCCATAGCGGGGACCTTGACTTGAGCCACAGGAGGGTTCTTACCAGAGAAGCCCCCAGGGTTCTTTCAGAGGCCCAGATCACCCAATGCTTGTTGAGGAGCTCTAGATTCATCCCAGGAAAACCACAGACCCTCTGCAGCTGAATATGCCTTTCCTAGAATGCCCTACACTCAAGGGGAATCCCCCCTACTGCTCCCAGTGAACAACCGTGTCAATTGGTGATACCCTCAGGAGAGACAGAGGAAGGACCCTCACGGTATGAGTGAGGTCACGGTCAGTCTCATAAAGGCAAAGAGGGAGGATGTAACAGGCACAGAGATGGCAGGCAGAAAGACAAAGATGGAACATTGGACAGGGACAGAGAGACTATTTCTGGCAGCAAAGGATCCCCAATTAGCACCCACACGTGGGCCCCCAGCCCTGTTACTGGATGATGTACCTATCTCTAGAGGAGAAAAGAAACTGGTCCCCCTGCCCCCGCCCCCCCCCCCAGGGACTGTCTCTTGGAAATGACTCAGTTGCCCATGGCCTGGGTCTTAATTATGCTCCCTTGGCACACATTAGGTTCCTCTGGTCTGATCAAGACATGGAGATGTTCCAGTCATGGGGAGGCTCATGCTGTACACAGGGTCCCTTACAACCTGTCCAGCCCTGTCTGCCCTCCTGCTGACCTCAGTGCCAAGGAATGCTTTAATGGGGGAAAGAGAGGCATGGATCTCTGCATTTGTGGTGGAGCCTCATGCAAATTGGTGAATGTGAGGTTTCTCCCCACCTGCTTGGAGGCTCAGCTCTGTATTTTCCACCACCATGTCCCCAGGGAATGTGCAGATTACATTCCATACATCAGGTAAGAAGCTGGGTGTGTGAAGGGGAGACACAGAGACATATCCTGACAGTGAGACAGTCACGGGGTCCTTGGGGCCCTGTACCAACGCCTCCCTCCCCCACTACCTGGCCAGGGTTCTGCTGAGTCTTCCCTGTCTCCTCCAAGGAGCCCAAGCCTGCATCCAGTTCCTCCTGTCCTCATTAGCTGCGACCTTCCGTCTGCACTGGGCCTTGGACTCCCATCTGCAAATGGTGGCCTCTTTGTCGTGGGTTGGGCAGATTGTCTGAGTGAGTGTGTGTACACAGTGTTTTCACAGGGCCCCTATCAAGGGTGGTCGTCATGTCAGAAGATTTGTCTGAGTGAGTGTGTGTACACAGTATTTTCACAGGGCCCCTATCAAGGGTGGTAGTCATGTCAGGAAGTATTGTTCTTATCAGTATTGTTACCGCGGGCTGCTGTGTACTGCACATGACTTTCCCTCCCTGAGGATGGGGCCACAATCTTTTATCTCTGTAGGGAGGCATGGTAGAAATCGTAGCGAATGTGATATCACAGGTCTACTTCTAAGACCCATCAGAGTGGGGTCCATCCAGCCTTCCTCTTAAGACTACTCTCATATGCGGATCCATGAGCAGCTCAGAGACCAACCCTCTGAACAAAACCCTCCCAAATAGTTCAGAGACTTCATGCCTGGGGCAGAGATCCAATGAACAGTTCAGAGAGCACTCATCCTGGAGAGCAACCCAAAACAGCTCAAATACGTCACACCTGAGGACACAGACCCTAACCATCTTAGACAATTCCAACTCTCAGTTCAGTTCAGTCGTTCAGTCATGTCCGGCTCTTTGAGAGCCTGTGGACTGCAGCATGCCAGACCTCCCTGTCCATCACCGACTCCCGGCGTTTACTCAAACTCATTTCCATTGAGTCAGTGATGCCATCCAACCATCTCATCCGCTGTCATCCCCTTCTCCTCCTGCCTTCAATCTTTCCCAGCATCAGGGTCTTTTCAAATGAGTCAGTTCTTCGCATCAGGTGGCCAAAGTATTGGAGTTTCAGTTTCAGCATCTGTCCTTCCAATGAATATCTAGAACTGATTTCCTTTAGGATGGACTAGTTGGATCTCCTTGCAGTCTAAGGGACTCTCAAGAGTCTTCTCCAACACCACAGTTCAAAAGCATCAATTCTTCAGTGCTCAGCTTTCTTTATAGTCCAACTCTCACATCCATACATGACTACTGGGAAAACCATAGCCTTGACTAGATGGACCTTCTTTGGCAAAGTAATGTCTCTGCTTTTTAAGATGCTGTCTATGTTGGTCCTAATTTTTCTTCCAAGGAGCAAGCGTCTTTTAATTTCATGGCTGCAGTGACCATCTGCAGTGCTTTTGGAGCCCCCCCAAAATAAAGTCTGTCATTGTTTCCACTGTTTCCCCTTCTATTTGCCATGAAGTGATGGGACCAGACGGAGAAGGCAATGGCACCCCACTCCAGTACTCTTGCCTGGAAAACCCCATGGATGTAGGAGCCTGGTAGGCTGCAGTCCATGGGGTTGCTAAGAGTCAGACACCACTGAGCGACTTAACTTTTACTTTTCACTTTCCTGCATTGGAGAAGGAAATGGCAACACACTCCAGTCTTCTTGACTGGAGAATCCCAGGGACTGGGGAGCCTGGTGGGCTGCCGTCTGTGGGGTCGCACAGAGTTGGACACGATGAAGTGACTTAGCAGCAGCAGCAGATGGAACCAGATACCGTGATCTTAGTTTTCTGAATGTTGAGTTTTAAGCCCACTTTTTCACTCTCCTCTTTCACTTTCTTCAAGGGACTCTAGTTCTTCTTCACTTTCTGCCATAAGGGTGATGTCATCTGCGTATCTGAGGTTATTGATATTTCTCCTGGCAATCTTGATTCCAGCTTGTGCTTCATCCAGCCCAGCGTTTCTTATGATGTACTCTGCATATAAGTTAAATAAGCAGGGTGACCATATACAGCCTTGAGTTACCCCTTTTCCTATTTGGAACCAGTCTGTTGTTCCTTGTCCAGTTCTGGTTGTTGCCTCCTGACTTGCATACAGATTTCTCAAGAGACAGGTCAGGTGATCTGGTATTCCTATCTCTTTCAGAGTTTTCCAGAGTTTCTTGTGGTCCACGCAGTCAAGGGCTTTGGCATAGTCAATAAAGCAGAAGGAGGTGTTTTTCTGGAACTCTTTTCCTTTTTCTATGATCCAAAGGATGTTGGCAATTTGATCTCTGGTTCCTCTGCCTTTTCTAAATCCAGCTTGAACATCCGGTCTCAGGTAAATTCAGATCCTGAAGACAAACAGAATTACTCCCAGCCAGTTCTACAAGTGTTAAATTTGGTTGCTGACCTAAAGTGCATTCTGAAGCAATTTAGGGTGAAAAACAGTGTGAGGCACACTGTGCTTTGGACAAGTTGGCCTTTATTTATTTACAGATACCTCAGGAAAAGGTTCGGTGACCCTAGAGTCTTGCATCTTCCACACACAGAAAAGCATGAAAATAATGAACTTGTGACATCTGATCTCTGTGTTTCACAGTAATCTTTTACCAATATGCATGCTTGACTGCATGTAGTTCCTAGGCAAAAATCATACTGACTTCTCTGCTACCTCCTCCAAGCAGTTTCCTCAGAGCTAACGGAGGAGCTGTGTCCTGGGTTGTAGTTCCCAGGAGACTCCAAATCCAACTTAAACTCATAACTCTCCTGTTGTATGCTTTTCTGTTTTTTAATTTATTTTATTTATTTATTTATTTTGCTGTTGACTGGTTTTTCTTAAAGTCCATAAATAAGAGAGTAATGCATACCCAAAATGTTACAGACATTGTTTACATAGTGAAATTCTGAAAACTGTTTTGTTGTTTTCTGCTTTCTCTACTTTTCAATTTTTCTTTAATGAGTATGGAGTTCTTTCATATTTTTTTCTTTTGCAAGAATTTATTTTATTTATTTATTTTTTTACTTTACAATATTGTATGGGTTTTTGCCATACATCAACATGAACCCGCCACGGGTGTACCCGTGTTCCCCATCCTGAACCCCTCCTCCCACCTCCCTCCCCATCCCATCCCTCTGGGTCATCCCAGTGCACCAGCCCCAAGCGTGCTGTATCATGCATGGAACCTGGACTGGCGATTTGTTTCACATATGATATTATACATGTTTCAGTGCCATTCTCCCAAATCATCCCACCCTCGCCCTCTCCCACAGAGTCCAAAAGACTGTTCTATTCATCAGTGTCTCTTTTGTTGTCTCGCATACAGGGTTATCGTTACCATGTTTCTAAATTCCATATATATGCATTTTTATACTGTATTGGTGTTTTGCTTTCTGGATTACTTCACTCTGTACAATAGGCTTCAGTTTCATCTACCTCATTAGAACTGATTCAAATGTATTCTTTTTAATGGCTGAGTAATACTCCATTGTGTATAGGTACCACAGCTTTCTTATCCATTCTTCTGCTGATGGACATCTAGGTTGCTTCCATGTCCTAGCTATTACAAACAGTGCTGTGATGAACATTGGGGTACACGTGTCACTTTCAATTCTTGTTTCCTCAGTGTGCATGCCCAGCAGTGGGATTGCTGGGTCGTATGGCAGTTCTATTTCCACGTTTTTAAGGAATCTCCACAGTGTTCTGCATAGTGGCTGTACTAGTTTGCATTCCCACCAACAGTGTAAGAGGGTTCCCTTTTCTCCACACCCTCTCCAGCATTTATTGCTTATAGACTCTTGGATGGCAGCCATTGTGACTGGCGTGAAATGGTACCTCATTGTGGTTTTGATTTTGTATGGTTTTAAGCAGACACTACTCTAGCTAACAGCTCTCCTTTAGCTCGGAGGCTTCACCCCCCTCCCCCAGAGCCTACAGCCTGCACCCTGGGACAGAGAGCCCCACATCTTTCCCTCTGGGCTGCTGTGTTGGCATTTGCACTGAGTCTCTGTTCTGTCCACCCCAAGGGAGCGAGGCCTCCAGTTCTGCAGTCCCTGCAGTCTGCATTCATCAGCATGTCATCCTGAGAAAGGCAGATTCATCCCAGGGGTGGGGATTGCCTGAGAGCTGAGGGGTTCTGAAATTGATTTCCCATGTCTGGGTCCTTGGAATGGACTTAACCCACCCTGGCCACCTCTGGTCGTGGCAACGTTGTATCCTGCCCCATGGGAGGTTCAGAGGGAATCCCAGATTCACAGAACAAGTCCCAGGGACCTGGTCCTCTCTGTCATGTCTCAGCACACACTGTGGGCCACTGAATTCTGGAGATAGGAGACGTCTTCCCCTCCCTGTGCCTATGACAGCTCCCTTACATCCCTCTAATCAGCTGTCATTTCCCAGAGTCCCTCTCCTGGTGACAGTGCCACAAATCCTCTCTATCCCCAAATCCCCACCCTCTCCCCTCACCTTCCACCAGGCCTCCCTCCCACTCCAGGAGCCTCTTTAGCCCCTCTCCTAGCCCTGCTCACAGGGCCTCAGGTACATCCTCACCCCATTTGTGGCCTCTCACCCAGCACCTGCACTGCCTCAGACGATCCCCTGAGGACCTTGCCTGGTCCCTGCATTCTGCAGGACACCTCTCTCCTGCCCACACACAGGTGTCTGTCTTAAAGTCCTGGTGAGGGCTGAACTGAAAATCTCTCCAGGATCCAGAGAAAATCCAGACCCAGACCAGGCGTCCAAGCACTTCCCTCAGGGCTGGGGGGAAAGGGAGGGGGTCTCTGAGAGAAAGAGCTGGGCTCAAGGTCCTGCAGGGGTGACAGGGTTTTCTTCAAGTGAGATGGCACCTTAGAAGTGCTTAGGGCACTGCAACTCAGACAATTGATTGCCTAGAACTCAGAGATGCCCCCAGGATGCCAGCTGACTCCTAGAGTGACCTCACTAAAGCAGCCACTGACGGGAAGCGTCTGCAGCCTGTTTACTGGGCAGCGAACACTCCTGAAGACTGGGTTCCAGTGCTCCTCCAGTGCTCAGGCCCAAGACCCCCACTGCAAGGAGATGCAACCACTCCATTCTAAATGAGATCAGGCCTGGGATTTCTTTGGAAGGAATGATGCTAAAGCTGAAACTCTAGTACTTTGGCCATCTCATGTGAAGAGTTGACTCATTGGAAAAGACTCTGATTCTCGGAGGGATTGGGGGCAGGAGGAGAAGGGGACGACTGCCGGGAGCCGGTGAGGCATTCCACTCGTGACAAAGGTCATGAGGAAGGAGGCTCGGCATACGCAAAGGCGGGATCGAGCCTCAGGAGTCCGCCCGGATATTCTCGAGCATTTTCCCCCCCAAAAACCAGAGTCTGCCTACTTTATTGCTTTGTGCTCTCACCTCTGACTCTACTGGGGGCTGTCCCCTACCACCATCTCGCTCTCTCTGTCAAAGAGTTAACTTACAGCTCCAATTAATAAAGTTCCTGGGCAATTAGGAGTGTTTAAATCCAAACCCCTCAGATGGCTCTCTAACTCGCCTGACAAGTTTACCCGGACTCCTGCAGCTATGCATACGATTGTTTACAGTCTCCCAGCCTCGAGAGGCATGGGAAGCTTAAGATATTCAAATAGCTTAGAGCCTCTCAGAGAGTTAGAAACTGTCAGAATAAACTAGTAAAGGATTTCATTGATGAGTCAATGTTTGTTGCCAGGTTTTCACATCCCCTAAATTGTATCCTTGAATATGTATTAATTAATAGTTGGTATATAGAAAAAATAAGTAGTGGCCTTGGTGTTAGTAACTTTAGACCCTTAAGGTAATAAATTCTTTCCTTTGTTGTAAACCCATTACACATCCGCCCTATAGGAATGCAATTTTATCTTTGGAAGATGGCGCCAAACCTTAAAATAATTACTCTTAGAGAAAATAAGTCTTTGTTGATAAGTCCTTGTCAAGAGTCATAAAATGTTAGTAGGCCTTCTGGCCAGAAGATGATGTAAATCACCTAAACCATTTGTATACGATAAATTTGCAGGAAAGAAACCTTGGTTTTTGATAAGAATCAAAAACTGCTGACTTTGCATCCCCTATTATCCTCTATGTGTAACTTAGGGTATAAAAGCCCCTGTTGAAAATAAAGCTACGGGCCTTGCTCACCAGCGCTTGGTCTCCCCATGTCATTCTTCCCTTTAACTTCCAGCTGAGTCTCCATCTGGAGCGCGGAACCCACCACGCTTACTAATTATGCCTGGGCTTCTAAGACCCACTCGAGAAGGTGTCTAGGGTGAGGCACCTTCCGCTATTCGAGAGGGCGCCTGCGGCCTACGTAAGTGGTGCAAACTTCTTGTCTTGAAGTTTTATTGGTCTCCCGCGTAAACCAAGCTACTCAGCCTCTTTTCTCCACTGAATTTTCCTACTGAGCTATCCTCATTCTATTATTCTTTATATCTCTAATTAGCATATAAATAGTCGCCTAGGCCGTTTCTCCTTCGAATACCCTGGATCAGCTGGGGCTGGTCCCCAGCAGACGACAGAGGATGAGATGGCTGTATGGCATCACTGACTCGATGGACGTGCGTCTAAGTTAACTCCGGGAGTTGGTGATGGACAGGGAGGCCTGGTGTGCTGTGATTCATGGGGTCGCAAAGAGTCGGGCACGACTGAGTGACTGAACAGAACTGACTGAACCGTGCTCAGCCTCCCTCCTACACAACTGGTTAAGTCCATGATGAGCAGAGGTCTAAGTATCCTGTTTACTGCAGCAGAGTGTCTGCTCCAAGAATGATGTGCCGGGGTAGTAAACAAGCTTTACTTCTCCTGCCTTAGTAATGGGCATTACCTTTACTGATGGACAGCATTTGGGAAGCACCTATGAAAGTGAAAAATCCTTACAAAATCTTCGTCCTTGTTGATTTAATATTAAGAATCAATTAATTTAATATACCACATCAGTAGAATAAGGGAGAAAAAACCACATTATCATCTCAGTAGCTACCTAAAAAGCACTGGACAAAATTCAGCATGCGTTCAAGATACAAAGACTCAAAATAGAAGTAGAAGGCAGCATTTTCAATCTGATATAAAACATGTATGAAAATCCCACAGCTATCATCGTACTTAATGATAAAAGGCAGAAGTAGTTCCCCCTGAAAATCAGGAACAATAGAAGGATTTCATCTCTTACCACTTCTATTCCACATTGTCCTGGAGGTTCTGGACAGGGTAATTAAGCAAGGGAAAGAAATAAAATGAATCTACATTGGAAAAGAAGTAAAACTATTCCATTTGAGGTGACGTAATCTTTTGTGGGAGCTCTGAATGACCTTTTATATATTCCAGAGACACAGAGTCTGCCTGGTTGATCATGTGCATTTCATCTGCAGCTTGTACAGCTGGTGGGAAGGTTTTGGGTCTTCTTCTTTAGTCACACTGCCCCTGGGTTATACTTGTGGTTTTATTTTCACATCTGCATTTGGGTCGTCCACTGGGGTTTGCTCCTGAGGCTGCCCTGGAGGACTTGGGTTTGCCCCTGTGAGGGCCAGGTGTGGAGGTGGTGCAGCTGCTTGAGTCACAGAGGTTCTGGTAACACAAGGTACTCAAGGGAGTTGGTGGCTATAATTCCTCAGCAGGAATTATAGCGCTCTAGAAGGGTATGGCAACCAGTATTGGCCAATATGCTCCAGTATTCTTGCCTGGAGAACCCCTCTCCCTGACAGCGAAGCCTGGCAAGCCACAGTCCACAGGGTCGAAGAGAGTCGGACACTACCGAAGTCACCCTGAATGCTTAGACATAAGACATTTTTTTGCCTGTGGCAGCTCTGCCCCAGTGGGAGTTGAGTGTGAACGTTGCACAGCAGCTTGGCTTGCAGGGACCCTGGCGGTGCCAAGTGTGCAGGGACACGGACTGCCTCTGCTGCAGGAGTTATGGCCCTATGAGAGTCTTTTTTTTCAAGCCTCTTGTAGCTTGCAATCAGAAGGCCTCTTTAGCCAGTCTTTCACCATAGCTCCGCCCATTCAGGCACTTAGAGGGCTTCCTTACCTGGGGTCCTTCTCTGTTGTTCGTGCATCAGGCACTTAAAGGGGCACCCTCGGTGGAGTCCTACTCAGTAGTTCAGTGCATCAGGCATTTGATGAGCCAGCCTCTCTATTGTTCAGCTGCCAATGCTGGCATGTGGGGGTTGAGAGGCTATGGTGATGGCTCCACCCCCTACACAAGACTCAGTGGTATCACCTTACTTCTATGGCTGCCGGCATTTCCTCCACAAGCATTTCCCACCACAGTCTCCTCCCTCACATCCCCTCCATCAGTCTCTCTGCAGTCAACAGCAGCCCTCGCCCTGGGATTGCTCCACAATCCCTAAACTCCAGCTTCCAGCCACTGTGCCATCTAGGGTATGTATGGCAGCAGCAAGGATGTCTGATTCTCATTACATTTAGGCTGCCACAGATGAGCTGTTTTGCTGTCAGCCTTAAATGTTTCTCCTCTGACTCAGACAATTGCCCCGATGTGGGGATCGGACCCTTGCTTCAGTTCCCCCACCCGCCGAGGGTAGGTCCAGCCCTACTAACACTCCCGTTCTCCCCCCTAGTTTCTTCATCCTACCAAGTTTTGCGTGGGTCTATGTATTCTTTTCCACTGGTCAGGTACTCCTGTCTGCATTCAGCTGGTGTTCTGCATGCACTTCTGTGTCTGAGGGTATATTCCTGAGGTATCCGTGGAGAGAGATGTATTCCCCATCCACCTACTCCTCCGCCATCTTGTCAATCCATGATGCAACCGTGCGTATAGAAAATCCTCAAGAACCGCCCTCTCCCCACGGAGACTATTAGACCTAATACAGGGGCTGGACAGGTTTACAGAATACAAGGTCATATACAAAGAGCAAATAGATCTCTATTCACGTTCAAGACTTGTACATTACAAACTACAAAACGTTGCTGAGTGAAATCAAAGACCGTCTAGATAAGTGGAAACTTCAGTTCAGTCACTCAGTTGTGTCCGACTCTTTGCGATCACATGGACTGTAGCACGCCAGGCTTCCCTGTCCAGCACCAACTTCTGGAAACCAGATTTTTATGAATTGGGAGATCACATTTATGGGTTGGAAGACTTACTATTGTGTTAAGATGGCAGTACTCCCCTAATAGAGGCCTATCAAAATTCAAACTGCTCTTTTCCCCCAGAAATCAACAAACTGATCCTAGAATTGTAAGAATTAAAAGGGTCCTGGGAGAGCCAAAACAGTGTGGAGAAAAAACAAATACTTACACTACCTAATTTCAAAACCCACTTCAAAACTACAATAATCAAGACATTATGGTACTGACATTCAGATCAGATCAGTCGCTCAGTCGTGTCCGACTCTTTGTGACCCCCATGAATCGCAGCACGCCAGGCCTCCCTGTCCATCACCAACTCCCTGAGTTCACTGAGACTCACGTCCGTCGAGTCACTGATGCCATCCAGCCATCGAATCCTCTGTCGTCCCCTTCTCCTCCTGCCTCCAATCCCTCCCAGCATCAGAGTCTTTTCCAGTGAGTCAACTTTTCGCATGTGGTGGGCAAGGTACTGGAGTTTCAGCTTTAGCATCATTCCTTCCAAAGAAATCCAGGGCTGATCTCCTTCAGAATGGACTGGTTGGATCTCCTTGCACTCCAAGGGACTCTCAAGAGTCTTCTTTAACACTACAGTTCAAAAGCATCAATTCTTCGGCACTCAGCCTTCTTCACAGGCCAACTCTCGCATCCATACATGACCACAAGAAAAACCGTAGCCTTGACTAGACGAACCTTCTTTGGCAAAGTAATGTCTCTGCTTTTGAATATGCTAGTTAGGTTGGTCATAACTTTCCTTCCAAGGAATAAGCTTCTTTTAATTTCATGGCTGCAGTCACCATCTGTAGTGATTTTGGAGCCCAGAAAAATAAAGTCTGACACTGTTTCCACTGTTTCCCCATCTATTTCCCATGAAGTGGTGGAACCGGATGCCATGATCTTCGTTTTCTGAATGTTGAGCTTTAAGCCAACTTTTTCACTCTCCACTTTCACTTTCATCAAGAGGCTTTTTAGTTCCTCTTCACTCTGTCGTAAGGGTGTTTCCATCTGCATATCTGAGGTTATTGATATTTCTCCCGGCAATCTTGATTCCAGCTTGTGTTTCTTCCAGTCCAGCGTTTCTCATGATGTACTCTACATATAAGTTAAATAAACAGGGTGACAACATACAGCCTTGACGTACTCCTTTTCCTATTTGGAACCAGTCTGTTGTTCCATGTCCAGTTCTAACTGTTGCTTCCTGACCTGCATACAAATTTCTCAAGAGGCAGATCAGGTGGTCTGGTATTCCCATCTCTTTCAGAATTTTCCACAGTTTATTGTGATCCACACAGTCAAAGGCTTTGGCATATTCATTAAAGTTGAAATAGATGTTTTTCTGGAACTCTCTTGCTTTTTCGATGATCCAGCGGAAGTTGGCAATTTGATCTCTGGTTCCTCTGCCTTTTCTAAAACCAGCTTGAACATCAGAAAGTTCATGGTTCACGTATTGCTGAAGCCTGGCTTGGAGAATTTTGAGCATTACTTTATAGTATGTGAGATGAGTGCAATTGTGTGGTAGTTTGAGCATTTTTTGGCATTGCCTTTCTTTGGGATTGGAATGAAAATTGACCTTTTCCAGTCCTGTGGCCACTGCTGAGTTTTCCAAATTTGCTGGCATAGTGAGTGCAGCACTTTCACAGCATCATCTTTCAGGATTTGGAATAGCTCAACTGGAATTCCATCACCTCCACTAGCTTTGTTCGTAGTGATGCTTTCTAAGGCCCACTTGACTTCACATTCCAGGATGTCTGGCTCCAGGTGAGTGATCACACCATCGTGATTGTCTGGGTCATGAAGATCTTTTTTGTACAGTTCTTTTGTGTATTCTTGCCATCTCTTCTTAATATCTTCTGCTTCTGTTAGGTCCATACCATTTCTGTCCTTTATCGAGCTCATCTTTGCATGAAATATTCCTTTGGTATCTCTGATTTTCTTGAAGAGATCCCTAGTCTTTCCCATTCTGTTGTTTTCCTCTATTTCTTTGCATTGATTGCTGAAGAAGGCTTTATTATCTCTTCTTGCTATTCTTTGGAACTCTGCATTCAGATGTTTATATCTTTCCTTTTCTCCTTTGCTTTTCACTTCTCTTCTTTTCACAGCTATTTGTAAGGCCTCCCCAGACAGCCATTGTGCTTTTTTGCATTTCTTTTCCATGGGAATGGTCTTGATCGCTGTCTCCTGTACAATGTCACGAGCCTCATTCTGACATTAGGATTGTATATAGACAGATAACGGAATAGAATGGAGAGTCAAGAAACAAGCCCATATCTCTATGGGCATTTGATTATTGTGAGGGGTGTAGAGGCCATTCAGTGGCTAAGAATAATGTTTCAACAAATGGTTTTGGGATAACTGGATGTTCACATGTAAAAGAATCAGTTTCAACCGATACCTCACACTGTATATAACAATTAACTAAAAGTTGATAAAACACCTAAATATAAAAGCTAAAACTATACAGCACTCAGAAGAAAACAGAGATGTAAATGTTAATCTTGGATTAGGCAATTATTTCCTAGATAGGATACAAAAAGTGCAAGCACCAAAGGAAACAAAAATAGACAATTTGGAATCATCAAAGTTAAAACTTTTATCTTTCAAGCGATACTATCAAGAATGTGACACATCTAGGGCACCTACTGGATGCTGGCAGGGAGCCTTGAAACCCAGGCGGACCAGAGGAACACCAGAGCAACCCTGTATGATGTGGGGGTGGGGAGCGAGGGGGGAGTTGTGGAGGCTAGTTGGGGTTACTGTTCCTGACGGTCAGCTAGGGGAGAAAAGGCTTCCTACACCTGCAGAGGCACTGAAGGGGATCAGTGGGGATGGCGAGAGACCCTTGGGTTTTTTTTTAAAATTAATCTATTTATTTTAATTGGAGGCTAATTACTTTACAGTATTATGGTGGTTTTTGCCATACATTCACATGAATCAGCCATGAGTGTACAGGTGTTCCCCATCCTGAGCGGCCCTCTCACCTCCCTCCCCATCCCGTCCCTCAGGGTCATCCCATTGAACCAGCGCTGAGCACCCTGTCCCATGCATCGAACCTGGACTGGAGATCTAGTTCCCATATGATAATAAGCATGTTTCAGTGTTATTCTCTCAAATCATCCCACCCTCGCCTTCTACCACCAAGTCCAAAAGTCTGTTCTTTACATCTGTGCCTCTTTTGGACAGAAATGTTATGGACCTAACAGAAGCAGAAGATATTAAGAAGAGGTGGCTAGAATACAGACAAGAACTATACATAAAAAGATCATAATGCCCCAGATATCCACGATGGTGTGATCATTCACCTAGAGTCAGACATCCTGGAATATGAAGTCAAGTGGGCCTTAGGAAGCATCACTATGAACAAAGCTAGTGGGATAGCTTTTGCACCAACTCGATGGACGTGAGTTTGAGTGAGCTCTGGGAGTTGGTGATGGACAGGGAGCCCTGCCATGTTGCATTCCATGGGCTCACAAAGAGTGGGACATGACTTAGCGACTAAACTGAAGTTGTTTAGGATAGACTATAGGTAAGGAAATAACTTAAAAATAGTGGGAAAACCAGTAAAGAATTTTAAATGCTACACTAGAAAATACCCATTTAATGCAAAAGAAAGCTGTAACATGAGATCGTAGAATAAAACAGCATGAGACAGAAAAATATATTGGCAGATGTAAGTCTGTATCAACATGAAATGTGAATAGATACAATAATACAATCAAAAGGCAGACTTTGAGATACCAGTTTAAAAATCAAAACAAGATCCAGCCCTATGTTCTCTACAGAGGACACAGTTTAGATTTTAAGATAATAAATTACTGTGTGTGTGTGTGTGTGTGTCTGTGTCTGTGTCTGTGTCTGTGTGTGTGTTCAGTTGCCCAGTCGTATCCAACTCTTTGGGCTCCCATGGACTGTACCTGCCAGGAATCCTGTTCATGGAATTTTCCAGACGAGAACACTGGAGTGAGTTGCCATTTCCTACTGCAGGGGATCTTTCAGACCCAGCGATCATACCTGAGTCTCCTGCATTGGCAGGTGGGTTCTTTACGACTAGCACCAATGGGAAGCCTTATATGACCCAGCAATTCTACTCCTAGACCATTTTAACCAAGAGAAATGAAAACATGCTCACACAGTGGCCTGCACTCAAATATTCCACACATGTATTCCTAATAGCCACACGTAGAAACAGCCCAGTTATTCAACA
Source organism: Bos grunniens (assembly GCF_055505025.1). NCBI lineage: Eukaryota > Metazoa > Chordata > Mammalia > Artiodactyla > Bovidae > Bos > Bos grunniens. The sequence goes on along the minus strand of NC_141194.1, from coordinate 52,371,408 downwards.
ACTGGTATACAGATGAAAGAAAAACAAAAGAGTATACCTGTACAAAGGAATACTACATGGTAAAAAAGAAAGAAAGAAAGAAAGAAACTACTAATGCATGTAAGAGCAAGGATGTGTCTCCACTGTGCAAATGAGAGAAACCAGACACAGAAGGCTACATATTATGATTTCACGTCAATTGATTTGTGGAAAAGGCACAACTATTCGCACAGAAATGTATCTGTGGTTGCCAGGGTACAGGAGTGGAAGAAGGAGTCTGAATGCAAACACGCCAAGGGAGCATTTTTGAATGATGGGCCGTTTTCTACATTTTTATTGTGGTAGCATTTATACCACGGTATAAATTTGTCAAAACTCTACAAACTATAATGTTTAGTTCAGTTCAGTTCAGTCACTCAGTCGTGTCCGACTCTTTGCGACCCCATGAACTGCAGCACACCAGGCCTCCCTGTCCATCAGCAACTCCTGGGGTTCACTGAGACTCACATCCATCAAGTCACTGATGCCATCCAGCCATCTTATCCTCTGTCATCCCCTTCTCCTCCTGCCCCCAATCCATCCCGGCATCAAAGTCTTTTCCAATGAGTCAACTCTTCACAGGAGGTGGCCAAAGTACTGAAGTTTCAGCTTTAGCATCATTCCCTCCAAAGAAATCCCAGGGCTGATGTCCTTCAGAATGGACTGGTTGGATCTCCTTGCAGTCCAAGGGACTCTAAAGAGTCTTCTCCAACACCACAGTTCAAAAGCATCAATTCTTCGGCGCTCAGCCTTCTTCACAGTCCAACTCTCACATCCATACATGACCACAGGAAAAACCATAGCCTTGACTAGACAGACCTTTGTTGGCCAAGTAATGTCTCTGCTTTGGAATATGCTATTTAGGTTGGTCATAACTATTCTTCCAAGGAGTAAGCGTCTTTTAATTTCATGGCTGCAGTCACCATCTGCAGTGATTTTAGAGCCCAGAAAAATAAAGTCTGACACTGTTTCCACTGTTTCCCCATCTATTTCCCATGAAGTGATGGGACCGGATGCCATGGTCTTTGTTTTCTGAATATTGAGTTTCAAGCCAACTTTTTCACTCTCCACTTTCACTTTCATCAAGATGCTTTTTAGTTCCTCTTCACTTTCTGCCATAAGGGTGGTGTCATCTGCATATCTGAGGTTATTGATATTTCTCCCGGCAATCTTGATTCCAGCTTGTGCTTCTTCCAGCCCAGCGTTTCTCATGATGTACCCTACATATAAGTTAAATAAACAGGGTGACAATATACAGTCTTGATGTACTCCTTTGTATACAAATTATACCTTAATACTTTTTTTTAAAGGAAAAGGAACATTTAAGTTTTAAATATTGGTTATTGTATCCATTTAGACCATGCGCCCCAAAACATAAAAATCTTATTTTGGAATTCTTCCCAGACCTGGCCAACTTCTAGGATTCCCCATAACAATTTCATACTCTTATGACAGAACACATAAACGTGTTCTCAACCACTTTTACAACTCCCTCTCCTTCACCTCAAGTCCAAATTCTTGCTGAGTTCTGTCCATTTTATTTCGTAAACGTCTAATGTGTCTCCTTTTACCCATGTCCATCACATCTGCTCTAGTCCAAGCCTCCCTCCATTTAATTGTCAACCCCCCTTCTCACTGGTCTCTTACATCCACTGAGTGTGTCTGTCTCCCAATTCCCGCCCTCTCCCTCCCTCTCTTACAGTTGCAGAGCTGTCTATGTGTTTCTAGATAAAGGCTACTCTCCTATACAAGGACTTGAAGGCATGGTCTAGCCCCTGTCTACCTTGCTAGCAACATCGAAAGTAGAGCTTCAGTTTATTGTCCCTCTTATCAGACTTCCTTCACATCCGCCAATTTCCTAAGCTTCTCCACTTAGATTGTCCCCACGTTCTGAAGTCTTCTGGTTTGTAAACTCCTTCAAACTAGGCTTCAACAGTACGTGAACCAAGAACTTCCAGATATACAACTTAGGTTTCGAGGAGGCAGAGGAACCAAAGATCAAATAGCCAAGATTTGTTAGATCATGGGGAGAGCAAGGGAAATCCCACAAAACATCTGCTTCTGCATCATTGACTATGCTAAGACCTCTGACTCTGTGGATCAAAGAAGCTGTAGAAAATTGTTAACCACAGCGGAGTACCAGACTACCTGACCTGTCTCCTGAGAAACCTGTATGCCGGTCAGGAAGCAAGTTAGAACCAAACATGGAAGAGGTGACTGCTTTAAAAGTGGGAAAAAGTATGACAAGGCTGTATGTTATCTGGTAACAGTGGCCTCATAATATGAGACAAAGGAATTAACTTCCTTGGGACTTCCCAGGTGGCGCTAGAGGTGAAGAACCTGCCTGCCAATGCATGAAGGAGTCCGGTTCAATCCCTAGGTTAGGAAGATCCCCTGGAGGAGGCCCTGGCACCCACTCCAGTATTCTTACCTGGAGAATCCCAGGGACAGAAGAGCCAAGCGGGCTATGGTCCATAGGATCGTAAAGAGTCAGACACAATGGAAGTGACTTAGCATGCACACACATGAACTTAATAGATAGAAAGGTACTATTCAGCTCATTACTTTTTGAGTGAACTTTGCTCCTCAATATTTTTAAAGAAATGTTCTCGTATTATGTAAGTATCCATTTTTTGGATAACATTTTTCTGCTCTCCTTTTTTAAATGTCTTTATTGAAATAGAATTGATATACAGCAAATTGTATATTTAATGTGTACAATTTGATGGGTTTGGACATATGCAAACAATGATAGTAACATCACCGCAACGAATGTAATAGACATACCCACACCTCCTAAAATTTCCTTGTGTCGCTTTAGTTTTATGTTAGACTTTGTGTGTGTGTGTGTGTGTGTGTATGAGTGTGTGTGTGTGTAGTGAGAACACAATATTCGATTAACTCTCTACAAATGTTGGGGCTACCCACGTGTCTCCTTGGGAAAGTATTCACCTGACAATGCAGGAGATGCAGGAAATGGGAGTTTGATCCCTGGATCGGCAAGATCCCCTGGAGGAGGGAATGACAACCCATTCCAGTATTCTTGCAGGAGAATGCCATGGACAGAGGAGCCTGACGGACACGATTCAAGAGAATTGGCACACACTTGGCATGTATGCACAAGTACTTATAAGGTGCCATTTCACTTTATCCTCACTAGGACCCTTGATGAAAACCCTTTCACCCCTTCAGGATTCTGAGACCAGATGCTCCTCTCAGAAACCCTCTCCTTTTCCTTCCAGCCCCACACGAACTGCCCTGGACTGCTGATCTGGGTCTGAATTTCACCTGGATCCTGAACAGATTTTTCATTTCGGCCCTCACACGGACTTATGACAGACCCTGTGTGTGGACAGGAGACAGGTGTCCTGCAGAATGCAGGGAGCAGGCAGGGTCTTGAGGGGATCTTCTGAGGGAGTGTGGATGCTTGGTGAGAGGACACAAATGGGGTGAGGCCCTGTGAGTAGGGCTGGGGGAGAGATTAAAGAGGCCCCTGAAGGGGGAGGGGAGGCCTGGTGGAAGGGGAGGAGAGGGGTGGCAATTTGGGGAGATAGAGGAATTGCGGCAGCTGTTACCAGAAGAAGAACTCTGGAAAATGACAGAGGTGATTAGAGGGATGTAAGGGAGTTGTCATAGGCACAGTGAGAGGAAAACCTCTCCTATCTCCAGAATTCAGTAGCATAGAGTGGGTGCTGTGTTAGAGAGGACCAGTCCCTGGGGCTTCTTCTGTGGATCTGGCATTCACTCTGAATCTCCCATGGGGCAGGATACAGAGTTACCAAGACCAGAGTTGACCAGGCTGGGGTTAGGGCCATTCTCAGGACCCAGACCTGGGAAATCAATTTCAGAGCCCCTCAGCTCTAAGGCACACCACATCCCTGGAATGAACCTGCCTTCCTCAGGATGACATGCTGGTGACTGCAGGCTGCAGGAATTGCAAGACTGGAGGCCTCTCTCCCTTGAGGTTGACTGAACAGAGACTCAGTGAAAATGCCCACGCAGTAGCCCAGAGGCAAAGATGTGGGGCTCTGTGTCCCAGGGTTCAGACTGTAGGCTCTGGGGGAGGGGTGTGAAGCATCTGAGGTAAATGGGAGCTGTTAGCCAGAGTAGTGTCCACTTAGAGAAAACCATACAACAGAGGAGTTGTGAGTTTAAGTTGGATTTGGGGTCTCCTGGGGACTATAGCCCGGGACACAGCTCCTCCGTTAGCTCTGAGAACACTGCTCTGAGGAGGTAGCAGTGAAGGCAATATGAGTTTTGCCTAGGAAATACATGAAGTCTAGCATGAATACTGGCAAAAGATTACTGTGAAACACCGAGATCAGACATTGCAAGTTAATCATTTTCATGCTTTTGTGTGTGGGGCAAGGATCTGGGGTCACTGAACCTTTTCCTGAGGAAGCTGTGTGACTAAATAAGGGCCAGTTTGTCCAAAGCACAGTGTGCCTCTTCCTGTTTGTCACCCAGAATTCCTTCAGATTGCACTGTCATGCAGGAACCACGGAGGTTACAAGTTAACCCTGTAGAACTGGCTGTGAGCAATGCTGTTTCTCTTAGGGATCCTAATTCATCTGAAGCCACAGTTGGCATTTCTGAGCTGGAGTGCATCTGTGTCCTCAGGCGTGACCTATTAGAGCTGTTTTGGGTTAGTGTCCAGGATGAGCAGTCTGAACTGTTTGCACATCTCTGTCCCAGGGCATGAAATCTCAGAACTATTTCGGGGTCCTTTGTCCAGAGGGTTGGGCCTCTCAGCTGTTCATGTATCTGCACATGAAAATAGTCTTAAGAGGAAGGCTGGATGGACCCCAGTCTCACAGGCCATAGAAGCAGGCCTGTGATGTCACATTCACTACGATTTCCACCATGCCTCTCTACAGAGATAAAAGCTTGGGGCCCCATCCTCAGAGAGGGTAATAATGCGCAGTGCACAGAAGCCCAGGTAATAATGCTGTTAAGAACAATACTTGCTGATATGACTACCACCCTTGATAGGGGCCCTGTGACAGAAACTGTGTACACACACTCCCTCAGTCCATCTGTCCAGCCCACAACAAGGAGGGCACTGAGAGCAGATGGGCACCCAAGGCCCAGTGCAGATGGAAGGTCTCAGCTCATGAGGAGGAGAGAGACTGCATGTAAGCTTGGGCTCCTTGGAGGAGGCAGGGAAGAATCAGCACAACCCTGGCTGGGTAGTGGGGGAGGGGGGCGTTTGCACAGGGCCACAAGTACCCTATGACTGACTCACTGTCAGGATATGTCTCTGTGCCTCTCCATCACACACCCATCGATGTGGTGGGGGAAGGTACAGAGGTGAGCCTCCAAGCAGCTGGGGAGAAATCTCACATTCACCAATTTGCATGAGGCTCCACCACAAATGCAGAGATCCCTGCCTCTCTTTCCTCCATTAAATCAGTCATTGGCAGTGAGATCAGCAGGAGGGCAGTCTGGGCAGGATAGGTTGTGAAGGACCCTGTGTATAGCATGAGCCTCCCCAGGAATGGAGCATGTCCTTGTCTTGATGGGCAGAGGCACCTGATGTGGATGAAGGGAGCATGATTAAGGCCCAGGCTATGGGCGACTGAGTCATTCCCTAGAGAGAGTCCCTGGGGAGGAGCTCCTTTTCTCCTATAGGAAAAATGTACTGTACATCATCCAGTAGCAGGGCTGGGGGCCTGTAAGTGGGTGCTAACTAAGTGGGGACAGGTTGCTACCAGAAGTAGTCTCTCCGTCCCTGTCTAATGCTCTATCTTTGTCTTTCTCCCTGCCATCTCTGTGCCTCTTATATCATGCCTCTTTGTCTTTGTAAGACTCAATGTGCCCTCAGTCACACCAAGAGGGTCCTTGCCCTGTCTCTCCTGAGAGTATCATCGGTTGACATGGATGTTCACTAGAAGCAGGAGGAGGCATTCCCCTTGAGTATAGGGGCTTCCAGGAAAGGCATGCTCAGCTGCAGAAGAGGTGGGGAAGGGTTTTTCTTCAAATAAACCAAGAGCTCCTCAACAATCATGTGCGAACTGGGCCTCGGAAAGAAGTCTGGGGACTTCTCTGATAAGAACCCTCCTGTGGTTCAAGTCCAAATCCTCCCAATGGCCAGAAGGCCCAAGGGACCTGGCCCTCATCACTTCTGTCACCCAATCTCTTCGCTCTCCCTCCATCATGCTGTGCCTGTCACATTGCTCTCCTCACTGTTTTCATACACACTACACAGGGTTCTACTCCCCAGCTTTTCCACTGGCCTTACCTCTGTCTAGGATACTTTTGATAGGCATATCTCCTCTAGGCTGTTGCTCAAATGTCACAATCTTAGAACTTCCCTGACCACTCTTTCTAAATATCACCCCCTCTCTCTATTTCACTATCCCAATTTAATTTTAATCACGGCACTTACAAACACCTGATACATTACTTGTATTTGGGGACCACATGATCCCAACAGAATGTAAACTCCATGAGGAAAAGGTTGATTTTCTCTGTCCTAACATACAGAGTTGTGCTTGACGCATACTTTGGAGAGAATGCATGAATGATGGAATGAATACACAAATTTAAACTTGTTGAGAGAGGCATAGCTAGACAGGCTGAGGATTCTGCTAGGAAACATATTCAGGGATGACAAGGTGGTGACAAAGCCATGGTCTTTATCTCACCTACGTGGTGGTGTCCTTGGGTTCCCTCGGCGTTGACCCCTTTCCTAACAGAATGGAAGGTCCTTTTGTCTCTTCCACGTATTACTCGCAGTGAGCGAAAGAGGGCTTTACCACACCAGGCCTGCAGATTCCAGTCTGAAGCTTTATCTATCCTGCCCCTTGGGGGACTGCAGCTGGCTTTCCCCCATGAGACCTATTCTGTATTGAACAGGAAAGCACAAACAATCACAGTGCCCAGCAAAGATAAAGTGTTTTCCATGCTCTCTGTTACGACAGTGATCCCCATAGAGACGTAATCTTCAGTTTACGAAGACTTTTTTCTGAGTCTCAAATTGCAGGAATCTGTGGGGTTTTCCCCCTAACCTTGCCCTTCTGCCCTTTGTGGATCCTCCTGGAATGGTCCACAGGCATCTACATCTGCTGATCCCCAATCTCACCAGCAAGGGCCGCAGAAGATGAAACAGTTCTGTCCTGGGATGTACCACCGAGGGGTAGCAGAAAGACCACCCACTCTGGAAGGTACCATTGGGAGAGGGCGTGTGACAACAGAGAGGGTCCCCTTACACCGCGTCGGGCATGGACCACAGTTCCCAGCAGCGGCACTCATGGCGCCACTAGGTCCATCCCCACTCGCTCCTCTTCGTCTTCCCACTGCTTTTGAATCCGAGTGGACACAGGTATTAAGCGGAAACTTTCTCCGTCTCTTTTTCAACTCCACCCCTTCGTTGGTGGGACGACTACGGAGCGAGAGACTGGCTGTCTGGGTGTGGAGTCAGGGAAGCGTTCTGGGCAGTGATTGGCCATCGCGTGATTGCAGGCAGTGTGGTCGTAGAACAGGAACTGAGGGCGAGAGGCGCCTGTATACGCGTGCGCCTGCGTTGGCGTGCGCGACTTTTCAGAGCAAACAATTTTCCTCCAAGTCTTATTGCTTTTCCCAAAGGGGTCTAATAGCTGCCCTGGTTAGTGGCGAGGTTTGGCGCAGTCGCTGGTTGTGCATGGTGACAGTGTTTCATTCTTGTTTAGCTCTTGCTCAATCTGGATCGTGTGGCAGTGCATAGCCATTCATACAGCTGCTGCTATTAAGTCGCGTCAGTCGTGTCCGACTCTGTGCGACCCCATAGATGGCAGCCCACCAGATTCCCCCGTCCGTGGAATTCTCCAGGCCAGAATACTGGAGTGAGTTGCCATTTCCTTCTCCAATGCAGGAAAGTGAAAAGTGAAAGTAAAGTCGCTCAGTCGTGTCCGACTCTTAGCGACCCCATGGACTGCAGCCTACCACCCTCCTCTGTCCACGGGGTTTTCCAGGCAAGAGTACTGGAGTGGGTCGCCAGTGCCGTCTCTGGTCATTCACACAAATGCATGCAATTCATGTCCAGGGAGAGGTCTCTGTGTTTGGTGTCTCTCCCTGGAGAATAAACTGTATCTGGCAGCTTGGGATTGTGTATTGCTTCATGTGACAACACAGGTGTTGTTTGGGTACATTTGATCTTCTTGAGCCTTTTGGCAAGGTTGTGAGTGTTGGGATATTTGATCTGAGTGGATTTTGTGAGCCATAGTACAAAGCCTCTAGGATGTGTGCCTGTATACCGGGATGTGAATCTTTGGAGCTTGCTGGCTTTTCAGTCCCTGAGAGTGAGATCTCTGTGTAGGCGTCTGCACCCCAGAATGTGAGATCACTGAGCTTTTGATTCTGCGTTCCGAAGTTGTGATGCCTCTGTGCTGCTTTAAGGATGGGTCAGTGTAAAGGTGTAAACTACCAGCTGCTTGGGGATCTATGCACAGGTTGCAAGGGTAGTGTGATCTGCATACCTGAAGTTATTGATATTTCTCCAGGCAATCTTGATTCCAGCTTGTGCTTCTTCCAGCCCAGCGTTTCTCATGATGTACTCTGCACAGAAGTTAAATAAGCAGGGTGACAATATACAGCCTTGACGTACTCCTTTTCCTATTTGGAACCAGTCTGTTGTTCCATGTCCAGTTCTAACTGTTGCTTCCTGACCTGCATACAGGTTTCTCGAGAGGCAGGTCATGTGGTCTGGTATTCCCATGTCTTTCAGAATTTTCCACAGTTTATTGTGATCCACACAGTCAAAGGCTTTGGCCTAGTCAGTAGAGCAGAAGTAGAATGTTTTCTGTAACTCTCTTGCTTTTTCGATGATCCAGCGGATGTTGGCAATTTGATCTCTGGTTCCTCTGCCTTTTCTAAAACCAGCTTGAACATCAGGAAGTTCACGGTTCACATATTGCTGAAGCCTGGCTTGGAGAATTTTGAGCATTACTTTACTAGCGTGTGAGATGAGTGCTATTGTGTGGTAGTTGTGAGCAACTTTGACATTGCCTTTCTTTGGGATTGAAATGAAAACTGACCTTTTCCAATCCTGTGGCCACTGCTGAGTTTTCCAAACTTGCTGGCATATTGAGTGTAGCACTTTAACAGCATCATCTTTCAGGATTTGAAATAGCTCAACTGGAATTCCATCACCTCCACTAGCTTTGTTCGTAGGGATGCTTTCTAAGGCCCACTTGACTTCACATTCCAGGATGTCTGGCTCTAGGTCAGTGATCACATCATCATGATTATCTGGATCATGAAGATCTTTTTTGTACAGTTTTTCTGTGTATTCTTGCCACCTCTTCTTAATATCTTCTGCTTCTGCTAGGTCCATACCATTTCTGTCCTTTATCGAGCCCATCTTTGCATGAAATGTTCCCTTGGTATGTCTAATTTTCTTGAAGAGATCTCTAGTCTTTCCCATTCTGTTGTTTTCCTCTATTTCTTTGCACTGATCTCTCAGGAAGGCTTTCTTATCTCTCCTTGTTATTCTTTGGAACTCTGCATTCAGATGCTTATATCTTTCCTTTTCTCCTTTGCTTTTCTCTTCTCTTCTTCTCAGAGCTGTTTATAAGGCCTCCTCAGACAGCCATTTTGCTTTTTTGCATTTCTTTTCTCTGGGGATTGTCTTGATCCCTGTCTCCTGTACAATGTCACGAACCTCCGAACCTCCGTCCATACGTCATCAGGCACTCTTATCTATCAGATCTAGTACTTTAAATCTATTTCTCGCTTTCACTGTACAATCATACGGGATTTGATTTAGGTCATGCCTGAATGGTCTAGTGGTTTTCCCTACTTTCTTCAATTTAAATCTGAATTTGGCAGTAAGGAGTTCATGATCTGGGGAGTTCCTCTTTCAGTATCCTATTATTTTGCCTTTTCATACTGTTTATGGGGTTCTCAAGGCAAGAATAGTGAAGTGGTTTGCCATTCCCTTCTCCAGTGGACCACATTCTGTCAGACCTCTCCACCATGACCCGCCCATGTTGGGTGGCCCCACACTGCATGGCTTAGTTTCACTGAGTTAACACTAGCTTGGGGTAAATTTAACTACTTCACGGGGCAATGTAGACTACTGACCATGTTAAGACATGGGAAATTGTCAGGACAGTATGTGCCATATGGTACATTCCAAGGCAATTCTAGCTGTTGTCATTTCTGTTGACAAGTAGTAGTTGGAGGAAGCTGCAGCAGTCGCAGGAGTTTGAGCAACCATTTGCAACTTAAAAGCCTTCATGTGGCTAGAAACAAATCCAGCTACACAGTTACAGGTGCAGGGAGCAAACAGCAAAAACAGAACAATCAGAATTATTGCAATCAAGATAGTTTTCCACCATGGGGAACTAGTTAACGTCTCCTAAAGTGAGGCAATTGAGGCTTCAGGAGCATCCATGGCCCGAATAATCTTGTTCATGTGTTTAGTAAAATGAGTACCATTAGTGCTCATATCAGGTATATATGTACAGCACTGGGTATGAATAATGGCAAAAGTTCCTCCTTGTGCAGCTGTCACAATATCTAAGGCCAATCTGTTTTGTAAAACCACCTTTCTAATTTGTATTTGTTCAGCATTAAGAGCTGAAATGTGGCAATAAGGAGCTCATGATCTGAGCCACAGTCTGCTCCCGGTCTTCTTTTGCTGACTGTATAGAGCTTCTCCATCTTTGGCTGCAAAGAATATAATCAATCTGATTTCGGTGTTGACCATCTGGTGATGTCCATGTGTAGAGTCTTCTCTTGTGTTCTTGGAAGAGGATGTTTTCTATGACCAGTGCGTTCACTTGGCAAAATTCTATTAGCCTTTGCCCTGCTTCATTCCATATTCCAAGGCCAAATTTGCCTGTTACTCCAAGTGTTTCTTGACTTCCTACTTTTGCATTCCAGTCCCCTATAATGAAAAGGACATCTTTTTTGGGTGTTAACAACCAGTCCATTCTAAAGGAGATCAGCCCTGGGTGTTCTTTGGAAGGAATGATGCTAAAGCTGAAACTCCAGTACTTTGGCCACCTCATGTGAAGAGTTGACTCATTGGAAAAGATGACTCATTGGAAACTCTGATGCTGGGAGGGATTGGGGGCAGGAGGAAAAGGGGACGACAGAGGATGAGATGGCTGGAGGGCATCACCGACTCCATGGACGTGAGTTTGAGTGAACCATGGGAGATGGTGATGGACAGGGAGGCCTGGTGTGCTGCAACTCATGGGGTCGCAAAGAATTGGACACAACTGAGCGACTGAACTGAACTGAACTGAAGAGCTGAAATAGCTTTTTGAGAATCTTGTAATGCCTGTTGAGTAAAATTAGTCAAAGCATCCGCTCATAGCAGAACATCTGTAGTTCCCAGAGAGGGAACAAACACGGCAGCCAAATAATCATACCAGTGAAATACAGACCTTGCCCACAGAGTTGTAAGGTGTGGTAAATTAGCAGGCTTTTCTGGAAGCTCTGGAAATATAAAGCCATGAGTAAAAGCTAAACCTAGGGTGCGTCTCCCTATCCAGCCAGGGGGAAGCCATGCCCATAGGTAAGAGCCACATATCCAGTAGGTCCCGTTTGGAGCAAGCCAGTGTGACTGAGATATCCAGTCCCAATCAGTGCCTGGCCAGGCAAAGGGAGGACCTGAACTGGGGTTGGAAAATACGGGAATGATTACCTTGCATATTTCCTGAGGCAAAAGTCCCAATTGTTTCCAATCATTATAATTAAGTTGTTGGCTAACTTCTGGGGATGGCTCTATTTGTCCCCAGCATATATGGGCAGTAGACATTAGACGTCCCTTTTCAGGATTTAGCCATATAACCTCAATCATCCCATATTTGATAAATGTCAGGTAAAAAGCCACTAGATCTAGACCCATTTACCTTCTGTGTAGCGAAATAGTCATTAAACCAAGACAATGTATAATCAAAATTAAAAGCCACATTATGTCCATAATTAAAGTACAAAGTGTTGCACCAGTCCATCTTAGGGTTGTTAGATGTCATCAGATTAAGAAGAGGCATCACATACGATTGTTGTTGAAGGTATTCACAGAGTTGGAGAAAGTCTTTTCCTTGAAGTGGAGATGTCCACCATGGGAAGCCTTCCACTGATGAAGAGGGGAGCACTCTGCAGACCCAGCAGTTAGACAGATTGTGGAATGCAGCATAGGAGTGAGCCCAGGACAGGAAGGCATTGTTTTGAGGATCAAATGGCAAACTCAGCATTTTTGGAGTCAGCAGATGTAGGCTCACATAGATTATCAGGGCCATCTGAAAAGTACAAAGTCAGAGCCTAGAAAGTAAAGACATAAAATGACGTCACTTAGTTCTGGTCAGGATGCCACCTCTTAACTTGAGTGTGATGCACCCATGAATCTATTCCTGGCACTTTGACGGCTGTGGGAGAAGAATAACCTGGTAAGGGCCTTCCCAGAGGGGTTCGAGGGATTGGCCCCCAGATCCCAGTGTTTTTATCAGGACCTCTGTTCCTGGCTCAAATAGAGGCTTGCTTAATGCAGAGGCTGGGTCAGGAGTCACCTGCTGGAATTCCGTTAATGTCTGCTGAAAAACTGAGAGCTGAGTTACACAATTAGTTAATCCTAAGGCTTCAGAGTCTATAACAATGTCCTTGCATATGAAAGGCCTTCGTATAAATACATTCAAAGGGGGGCAGTCCCTCCTTTTGGGGGGCAGTCCCAGCCCTCATTAAAGCTATGGGTAGAACTTTAATCCAATTGTCCTATGTCTCGAGTTAATTTGTGCAGCTGTCTTTTGATAATGTCGTTAGCTTTTTCAACCTTTCCTCAGGATTGGGGTCTCCAGGAACAGTGTAAGTGAGCTTCTATTCCTAGAGCTTTAGACACCCCCTGAGTTAGAGCAGCTTCAAAGGTGGTGCCATTGTCACTCTGAAGCCTCCGTGGCAGCCGAAACTTGGGGATAATTTCATGGATTAAAATTCTTATAACCTCCTTAGCCTGTTCACTGCAACAGGGAAAAGCCTCAATCCATCCAGGAAAAGTGTCCACCCAAACTTGTGAGCAAGAATATCCATTAGCTTTTGGCATATGAATAATATCAATTTCCCAGTCTTCTCCAGGATATTTTCCACTTCGTTGTAATCCAGATTTTGCTAGCTTTTCAGTCTTTGGGTTATTTTGCTGACAAACCTCACATCTTTTGATAATGTCCTTTAAAGTTTTCACTACATTTTTACCTTCAAACAAATGAGAAGCTATCTGGTAAGTACTCTCTACATCTAAATGAAAACTGTGGTGTAAACCCTTAAGAATTTTCCATTGAGTCTTTTCAGGAATTGTTAATCATCCATCCTCGGACTGCAGCCATCCTTTATCAGTAATCTTTGCTCCTCTTTTCTCATATCTTTCTAATTCTTCCTCAGTATATTGCGGTTTTTCCTGTTCCACAGGACCTGTCAAGATCAAAGGCATCTGCAGTGAAGGGGTTTCCTAAAGTGCCACTTTTCTGGCTTGACAATCAGCCAGCTGATTGCCTTCAGCTACTTTACTCTCATCCCTGCTGTGCCCTTTGCAATGCGTAACAGCTACTCCTTTAGGACAATATATAGTCATAAAAAGTCTCTGGATCTCTCTGAAATGCTTAATAGGTTCTCCTGTTGTCCTTTTAAACTGTTTTTCTTTCCATATTGCAGCATGAGCATGTAAAGTCAAATAAGCATACTTAGAATCAGTGTAGATATTTGCTCGCTGCCCTTCGCTTAACTCTAGAGCTCGGGTCAGAGCCATAAGTTCCGCTAACTGAGCACTGGTTCCCTGGGGGAGACATTTTGCTTCTAAAACCTGTTCAGCAGTCACCAGGGCATAACTTGCTTTACCCTTCCCATCCTGATCACCAGTATCAGGGTCTTTTCCTGTGAGTCAGCTCTTCCCATCAGGTGGCTAAAGTATTGGAGCTTCCACTTCAGCATCGGCCCTGCCAGTGAATGTTCACAGTTGGTTTCCTTTAGGATTGGCTCTTTTGATATCCTTGCGGTCTGAGGGATTCTCAAGTGTCTTCTCCAGCACCAGAAACCGAAAGCGTCAATTCTTTGTCACTCAGCCTTCTTAATGATCGAACTCACACATCTGTACATGACTACTGAAAAAGCCATAGTTTTGACTATATGGACCTTTGTTGGCAAAGTGATGTCTCTGCTTTAGACTATGCTGTCTAGGTTTGACACAGGCTTCCCTGGTGGCTCAGTGGTAAAGAATCCGTCTGCATGGGTGTATCTGCCAGGAGCCAGCCTGGAAGATCCCACCCATAACAAGGTCATGTGGAAGAGACCTGACGAGCAAGGCAGATCAGGACTCGAGGGACCCCCTGGACCTGCTCGAGCATCTACCCCCAAACCAGAATCTGTCTGTCTTACTATTTTGTGCTTTTCACCAACTCTTCTGACATTAACAGGGGGCTGTCCCCGACCACCTTTCTCTGGAAAAAGTCAACTTAGGGCTTCAGTTCATAAGTCTCCTGGGCATGATAGGATTGTTTCAATTCAAACCCCTCTGTTGACGTTGCATGACAGGTTTATCCATACTCTTGCAATTAACACACATGATTATTCACAACTCCCCAGCCTTGAAAGGCATGGGAAGCCAAAACATTCTAAAAGTCCTAATGAGCATAGAGTCCTTTAAGGGGTGAAAAATTATTAAAATAGTACTGGTAAAGGGCTTCATTGTTGGGCCAATGCTTGCTGCCAAGTGCCCACATCCCTTATCCATTGTGCACCTGGGAGTGCATTGGTTAGCATAGTTGGAATGTAGGAAAACAAGCAGCAGCCTTGGAATTAACCACATCAGACCTTTGAGCTAATTGGTTCTTTCTTTGTTGTAACTCACTGCAGCTTTGCTCCGTGAGAATGTAACTCTGTTTAGCACTTTCTGAGGCTGACATAGATTAGAAATATAAATATTTATAATTTTTTATATAATTATAAACATTATAATTTTCAAACCAGAAAATAAGTTTTCTGGTTGAGCAGCCTTTATCAAAAAAGGGTCATAAAATGTCCACAGGCCTCCAAGGCCAGAAGATAATGTACACAACATTGTTTATGGGAAAGATATGCAGAAAAAGTCCTGGTTTTGATAAAGACAAGACAGATGTAATGTTTGGGCTGACTCTGCATGACTTTGCATTTTTCATTTCCCTCTATGTACAAGTCAAGGTATAAAAGTTCCTTTTAAAAACAGAGTTATGGGCCTTGCTCACCGAAGCTTGGTCTCACCGTGTCATTCTTTCTTTCCTTTTCTTTCATTATCTCTGTCTTCTTCTTTCAGGATGACTCCTTGGGGCACAGGGGCTCTCTGAGTTCACTTTTTTGCTTGGGCATCTAAGACCTGATCAGATCTAAGACCAGATGCAGGAAGGCGCCCTGCATCTTCACCTGGGAGGGGGCGTCCTGCATCCTCACCCCACCAAGGGGTGCCTGCGGCCTCCGTGAACAGAGCAAGTTCCATGTCAGGAGCTTTATTGGCTTTCTGTGTAGATCAAGGAAGATCAAGCCTCTTTCTCTCCTCTTTACTTTCCTTATCACCGACGCCGTCCTCCTGAGGGAATCCCTGGATCCTGCTGGGTCTGGACCCTAGTATGTATCTATGGCTGATTCGTGTTGATGTTTGACAGAAAACAACAAAATTCTGTAAAGCAATTATCCTTCAATTAAAACATGCATAAATTGGCAGAAACAAAAACAAAAAACCTCCCTGCAATGCACGGGATGCAGGAGACATGGGTTTCACCCCTGGGTTGGGAAGATGCCCTGCCATGCCCCATGGGAGGAGGGCATGGCAATCCATTAAAGTATTCTCGCCTGGAGAATCCCATGGACAGCGGCACCTGGCAGGCTACGGTCCATGGAGTCATAAAGAGTCAGACACGACTGAAGCAATGAGCTTGCATGCATACTATCTTTGTCATAGTTGTTCTTCCAAGGATCAAGTGTCTTAATACATGGCAACAATCACCATCCACAGAGATTTTGGAGCCTCCAAAATTAAATGTGTCCGTGCATCCACTTCCCCCCTTCTGTTTTCTGTGAAATGATAGGAGTAGATGCCATAATCTTATATTTTTGAATGTTGACTTTTAAGCCAGCCTTTTCATCCTCCTCTTTCACCCGCATCAAGAAATTCTTTAGTTCCTCTTCAGTTTCTGCCATTAAAGTGGTATGATCTGCATATCTGAGCTTCTTGATATTTCTGCCAGCAAACTTGATTCTACCTTGGTAGTCATCCAGCCCAGCATTTCCCATGATGTGCTCTGCATGTAAGTTGAATAAGCAGAGTGACACTATACAACCTTGTCTTACTCCTTTCCCAATTTTGAACAGTCCGTTGTTCCATGTTTTATTCTAACTGTTACTTCTTAACCCTCATACAGGTTTCTCCGGAGACAGGTCAGCTAGTCTGGTACTCCCATCTCTAAGAATTTTCCAGTTTGTTGTGATCCATACAGTCAGAGGCCTTGAGGTAGTCTAGTCAATGAAGCAGAAGTAGATGTGTTTCTGGAATTCCCTTGCTTTCCCCATGATCTAACGAAGGTTGCACTTTGATCTCTTGTTTCTCTGCCTCTTCAAAACCAACTTGTATATCTGGAAGTTCTCGTTCCATATACTGTTGAAGCCTAGCTTGAAGGAGTCTACTAACCAGAGGCTTCAGAAATATGGGACAATCTAAGCTTGAGAAATTGGAGGGTATGAATGAAGCCCAATAAGAGAGACAAAAAGGGAATTCTCTACTTTCCATGATGTTAGCAAGCTGGGCAAGGGCTAGACCATACCTTCAAGTTCTTATGTAGGACAGTAGCCTTTATCTAGAAAGTCATAAACAGTTGTACAACTGTAAGAGAGGGAGGGAGAGAGTGGTGAGTGGGAGACAGGCACCCTGAGTGGGTGTGAGAGACCTGTTAGAAGGGGGTTGACAATTAAATGGAGGGGGGCTTTAGACCAGAGGAGATGTGGTGGACATGGGAAAAAGTCGATGCATTAGACATTTTTGAAGTAAAATGGACAGAACTCAGGAAGAATATTGACTTGAGGTGAAGGAGAGGGAATTGTAAACGTGGTTAAGACCAAGTTTCTGTGTCCTGTCATACGGGTACAAAGGTGTCATGGGGAATCTTGGAAGTTGGCCAGGTCTGGGAAGAATTTCAAATAAGATTTTTATGTTTATGAGCTCAAGGTCTAGATGGATACAATAACCAGTATTTTCATACTTAAAAGATCCTTTTCCTTTTTTAAAAAAGTGAGACGTACTAAGATATAATTTATATACAACAGAAGTCAATGCTTTAAAGCATTACCGTTTGTCGAGTTTTGACATATGCATTACGGTGAAGATCGCTCAGTCGTGTCCGACTCTTTTCGACCCCATGGACTGTAGCTTACCAAGCTCCTTTGTCCATGGGATTTTCCAGGCAATAGTACTGGAGTGGATTGCATTTCCTTCTCCAGGGAACTTCCCGACCCAGGGATCGAACCCGGGTCTCCCGCATTGTAGACAGACGCTTAACCGTCTGAGACACCAGGGAAGTCATACCATTGTGTAAATGCCAGCACAATAAAAATGTAGAAAACGTCCCATTGGTTTGAAAATGCTCCCTTGGGCTATTTGCTTTCAGACTCCTTCCTCCACTCCTATACCCTGACAACCACAGATATATTTCTCTGCCTATAGTTGTGCCTTTTCCAGAAATCCATTGACATGAAATCATATAATACATAA
The DNA here is from genome assembly GCF_055505025.1 of Bos grunniens. NCBI lineage: Eukaryota > Metazoa > Chordata > Mammalia > Artiodactyla > Bovidae > Bos > Bos grunniens. The sequence goes on along the minus strand of NC_141194.1, from coordinate 52,353,680 downwards.
CATACAATCATATAATACATATGTATCACGAGTTTCGTGGTAAGGTGCCAAGAGAGCAGTGGACCAGTTGCTCTGCATGCAGACTCACCTCAGCCACAGACACTGAGAAAATCCCCATAGTCAGGCTGTAAAGACTGAGCCTTTCTTCGTGTTCCAACTGAATTCCAAGGGAGTTGGGGGAAATAGGTCTGGTGAATAGGAGTGTGACAAGAACAATAGTCCTGAATTTTTTAAATTCCTAGCAGTATTTCACTAAATATCTTCATGATGGAGAATTCTGTTGTGAAATCAAACTTCCTCACAAAAATTCAGCCTTCCTGTGTACCTTAAGGTGATTTCTCTGCCAGCATAGCAAAGACAAAAATGGCTTTGCAAGCAACTGTATTTGGTGTAATTGGAATGCATGTACACTCTAACTTAACCAGAATTTTCTTTTGAAAGTATTTTCACATTAAAAAAAATAAGTCAACATATGGTCATAAAAGTGATCAAATATAGCTGTGCTCTTAAATACATTTTCTAAATCACAGTATTCTACTTTCCGGGAGAAATATCAGTGGGCAAGTGGCGTCAACACTGGGACCTATAGATCAAGATTCCCCAAGCTGGATGAACCTGTGGTTGTGAGTACCTTACCATTTGATGTTTTCTATTAGCACAAGTTTATTTTTGAGAAAATCATGTTAAGTAGTACAGATGCAGTGATAAAGGTCTTCCATGCTGATAAAGGGTGACAGTTTGTCTTAGGAAGGAACATTGATCCAGATATATTACAGTCTGGCATTGCCTATGAGTATACTGTTGAATTCCCTGGAAATGTGCCCAGTGACTCCCTCCTCCTGCTTATTAACAACAGACTGCATACTTCCATCCCAACATAGATTTAAATAACTTCCAAAGTCTTTCTGGGTAACTCTTATGGGAGCTAACTCTTCTCTGTGGGAAGAGTAACTTTATTAAAAGTAAGTACATAGAATTGTGTTGGGAAAATGTTGTTAGGTTTACTTATGCTCAGATATATCTATGTATTATGTATATTTATGCTATTAGATGGATTAACAACAAAAAATTTTTATTTGCATGCACTCTCTACTAGGACCAGCAGCCCAGTGTTGAGCAACCTCAACAAGAGGAACCACCAGCTGGGATTCAGGATATCACACTTGGGAAGGAGGAAGTAAATGGAGAGGATCTAGTGAATCATAATGAAGAGAAGGAGAAGGATGCCTCTGGAGGTAAAGTATATGTGTGCATCATGTCTTAAGACATAACCAGTAAGAGGAGGAAAGGAAACATTAGAAAAGGACTTCAGACAGTTCCGAAAAAACTGAGCAGAGTATAGTTTGCAGGTTAGTGTGGTCGCTCAAATTTTCCCTTGTTTTCAAGACAAAGAGAAGGGGGCACCTAAGTTGTCTGAGGACAACCCTGGGAAAGGAAAATGGTGATAGCATTCGGAAAATTCTGCTTTCCTTTTTCTCCAGCAAAACATTCCTGGAATAATGCTCCTGAGGTTCTTATTCATCACATTTTTACCATACTAGCCTAAGACTTTTAATTCATAATACTGAGGGAATCAATATCATCATTCCCTTGTTTATACTGTATGATTTACAGCTGAATTGATACATTTTTTAAAAGATTCTGACCTGGAAACTGATCTCCAGGAATTTGCTGAAGCAAAGACTGGGGGTAAAGGTGGAGATGGTCCTGATGTCAGGGAGGAGATTGCATCAAATCCAGAGCCTGTTGAAATGCCAGAAGCAGGTATGTCATCCATTCAGAAAGTAATTTATGTGGTTTCTGTTTTTTCAGAATATTATATCTTTACTAATATAGAGGGAACATTATTATTTTTTTTAATTATTAAATATTAAATTATTTATTGTATTAATATTATAAAGTAATTTATTATATTGATTACATTAACTGTTAACTATTAAATTGATTTATTTAAATTAATATTTAATTTATTTTAATTTAAATAATATTTCAATTATTGTGCTTGATTTATTCATATTTTCTATTTGTTCCTGGTTCAGTCTTTAGAAGATTGTACTTTTCTAAGAATTTGTCCTTTTGTTCCAGGATATCCATTTTATTGTCATGCAGTTATTTCTAATTGTCTCTTATGACCCTTTGTCTTTCTGTGTGGTCTGTTGTAACATCTCCTTTGTCATTTCAAGTTGCTTTGAGTCTTCTCCTTGTTTTTCTTGATGAGTCCGGCTAATGATTTGTCGATTTTGTTTATGTTCTCCAAGACGTATCTTATTGTTCTATTGATCTTTGCTCGTGTTTCCTTCATTTCCATTTATTTCTGCTCTGATCTTTATGATTTCTTTCCTTCTGCTCACTTTGGAGGTTTTGTGGCCATTTTCCTCTTTTTCTAGGTTCTTTAGGTGTTAGATTAGGTTGTTTATTTGATGTTCTTTTCATTTCTTGAGGTAGGCTTCTTGTATTGCTATAAACTTCCCTCTTAGCATTGATTTATTGCATCACATAGGTTTTGGGTTATCATTTATTCATTGCCATTTGTTTTTAGGTATTTTTAAATTTCCTCTTTGATTTCTTCAGTGACCTGTTTGATTTCTCCATGTGTTTGTGTTTTTTACAAATTTTCCTATAAATGATCCTTAATCATGTATCAGTGTGATCAGAAAAGATTCTTGCTGTTTATATTTTAAAAAAAGACAAAGAAATACAGAGTAGTGGAAATCACCCGATCTGAGCACCAAAAAGAAGAAAATAAGCCAAAAAATTGAGGATAGTTTAAGGCATTTGGTGGATAATATCAAACATACTAACATTCACATTATAGGAATTCAAGGAGAAGAGAGAAAGATAAACTCTCCCTTGAAGAAACAATGACTGAAAATTTCCCTATATTGTTGAAGGAACCACACCCAGGTCCAAGAAGCACAGAGAGTCCAACACAGAGTAAACCAAAGGAGAAACATGCCAAGACATATACTAATCAAACTAAGAAAAACTTAGCAAAAAGAGAAAATATTAAAAGCAGAAAGGGAAAAGCAACAAAGAACAAGGGAATCCCCATAAGTTTAACAGCTGATCTTTCTGAAGAAACGCTGCAGGCCAGAAGGGTGTGGCATGATATACTTAAAGTTATGAAAGGGAAAAACTTACCAGCAAGACTACTCCAACCAGCTATGACCTCACTCAGATTCAAAGAACTCAGTACCTTTACAAATAAGCAAAAGTTAAAAAATTCAGCACCACCAAAGTAGCTTTACAAAACAAATATTAAAGGATGCTCTCTAGGCAGGAAATAGAAGGGAGTGAATAGACATGGAAAAAAACAGAATAATAAAGTATATAATAGTATCATGCATAGCAATAATTACCTTACCTATAAATGGATAAAATGGTCCAACTGAAACACAGACTGGCTGAATGGAAACAAAAACAAGCCCCATATAAACGTTGTCGATAATACATGCACCTCAGACCTAGGGACACACACAGACTAAAACTGAGGGCCTGGAAAAAAGGTATCCCATGCAAATGGAAATCAAAAGAAAGCTGGAGTAGCAATTCTCATCTCAGATAAAACAGACTTTTAAATAAATACTATTACAAGAGACAAGGAAGGACACTACATAATGATAAAGAGATCGATCCAGGAAGAGGATATTGCAATAATAATACACACGCATCCAACACAGGAGCACCTAAATACGTAAGACAAATACAAATAACCAAAAAACAGGGAATCGACAGTAAGAAAATAATACTAGGGGACTTTAACACCCCACTTATACCAATGGACAGATCATCCACAAAGAAAATTAATATAGAAACATAAGCCTTAAATCACACATTAGACTAGATGGACCTTATTGATATCTTTAGCATATTCCATCACCAAACAGCAGAATACATTTTTTTTTTTTCTCAAGTGCACATGAAACACTCTCTGAAATGGATCACGTCTTGGGTCGCAAATCAAGCCTTGCAAATTTTAAAAATTTTATTATTATTTTAATAACAGAGTTCACATATTCTTTGAAAGATAGTTCAGACCCCAGATACCTGAGTGCCTGACTTACAGACTTTCAAATAAAGAAACAGACAGGATCAAAGCCATATCAAATTGAAAATAGGGAACCGTTTTCTTCTCTTGTATTAGTACTTTAAGCAACAGCTAATAATTTTCAGGTTCTTTTATAATTTCTGCTTGTAGCAAATATGGCATGCATTTGTAATAAATATCAGTTTATATGAAATATGCTCAGGCATTCAAGTAGGTTCTAGTACAAGCTTTAACATAACGTGTGTGATTCTGTGAAACCCCTTACTTCTAAACTGAACTTTACTCATATAAGTTGTGAATTCAGAACAGATAAACTAAAAAGCTAAGTTTTCAATGCTAATTTTTGCGTTCTCTGATTCTCTTCGATGGAATGCATAGAAGAATACTCTCTTTTTTACGATTTATTTATCATAAAATATCATCTTGAGTCAAATTTTAACAGGGGAATTGAGATTTCACTTTCTGATGGGGGACACATGTTCACCTGTGGCTGATTCATGTCAATGTGTGGCAAAAAGCACCACAATACTGTAAAGTAATTAGCCTCCAAGTAAAATAAATAAATTAATTTTTTAAAGAAAATGAGCCAACATTCTTCTTGATGTTTGTTAAATTCTCTCAAATTCTGAATTCTCTAGCTCTTAAAAAAACAGTTGGATTTTAAATCCTTTCCCCAGGGAAGCATGCAATGACTGAATAATAAAATGGCAAAAGATAGTCTAGTTTCCTGTTTCTGTGGCTAATCTAGTTGAGAGAGTGCATTTAGTCGGTGATATTCAAGGCAGGTGTGAGTAAGATACATATGCTAAGCACACTACCTGCCCCTATGTTTGGTATGTTTTTGGGGGGCAGGGGTGTTGCCTATTTTATTTTAAGGATCATTACTTTACAATACTATGATGGTTTTTGTTCTACATCCCACTCTCACTCTTAAAGAACTAATAAAAATCTGAGCCTCATGATATAATCATCTCTAACCATATCAAGTATGTTATTTTCCTTTGATACATGAATTTAAAAAGTTCTGAAGGTCAAAGATTGTAACTCTAGTTCTTCCTGCGTAATCAACTTAGTATCTTTCACATACGTGTTTTCCCAATTGCTGACAATGAATTGCATGGTTCTGATTTTAAAGGAGGAACTTCATAGTTAGGGAAGAATTTACTGTGTATTAGCCTTCTAAATATTTTCACTTTACGTTTTTGTTCCATTCCATTAGAACATTTAGACAAAAATACAACTTTCAGACGACTTTCAAGTAACTACAGAACATGATTAAAATGTTCTCATAGAAAAAATCTTAGCCCTAAATATGTGTGGTATTTAAAAAGAAAAATACATAAATTACAAGGTACATAAATACAAAATCCTACATCCAACATAAAAGGTAAGAAAAAGAGCAACAGAATAAACCTAAGGGGAAAAGGAAAAGATACTTAATAAAAGATAGGTATGAATTGTTAGGAAGAGGAAAATAAACTCAACTAATAAATAAAGACAATGTGCTATTTTCCATAATTATATATATATATATATATATACACACACACACACACATTTTAAAATATTCTTTTCTGTTGTGATTTATCACAAGAGATTTGACAGAATTCCCTGTGCTGTGTAGTAGGATCTTGTTGTTTATCCATTCGAATGTAATAGTTTGTATCTGTCAACCCCAAATTGCTAGTCCACTCCGCTTAGTTTACATAACTGTGAAGAAAATGGAAAGAGCTCATGTACACATAATAAGAAACATGAACAAGACACTAACAGTACATTACAGAATTAAAACTGAGTATAATCTGGAACTCAGATATTTTCACAATATTGATGAAATGGCTAATAGGGTAGAAAAACAAGTATTATTTAACATACCGCAGTAACTAAATAACTAAACATCACAAATACTGGTAATATGCTTGAAAAGTCTATAGAATCTCGAGAGGATTAACTGAAGGTAAGCCAAAGCGTCGCCCTTAGTGTTCTTGTTTTAGTCCATTTTGTAAAACTACAACTGCAGTGAGCTTTGTATACCTCTCCTGTCATCAAAGTTCTGCTGAGGAACTTTTCTAATGTTTATATTATACGTGAAGGGCAACCATTTGCTTGAAAGAAGATAAACTGAAACGATTTATGCTGTTCTTATGTTGTGTATTTGACTGTTAAAGTTCTGTCAATAAAGTTTTGTTTTCTACTTGCACATTTTTGTTAAATTTATCCCTGGCTATTTAATGTTATTGAAAATTGATGGCTTGTGATTTTTATTGTCTACTTGAGGATGTATGTAGAGATGGAATGTTTGTATATAGACTTTCTATCCAACAATTCCTCTAAATACACATATTAATTCCACAAATTTAGATCTAGATTATTTTTGCTTTTCAAAATATACTATTATATTTGAATATCAACAGTTTCTACTGGCTTAAACCTTAAACCTGTCCTCATTTTGCAGCATTGAACAAACCTAGCCAGAATAGTCTTGACTAAAGCAGGTGATAATCGGGATTTTTCCCAATAGGAAATGAAAAACCTTCTCCATTTCAACCTGTTTTCGTTGCGTTTTTTGTAGATATACTTTATCGGAGTAAGTTCCATTCTATTCCTAGTTTGCCGTCTTGAATATAGATTAATTTTCATCAAACACGTATAATGTATCAATAGTGATGATCATAGAATTGTTTTCCCTCCATTTTTCTATTAGTGTGGTGAATTGCATTGGTAACCTTATACATGTAAACCACCCTTGCACTTCTAGGGTTAAAAAAATTTGGTCATAACATGTTCTTTAGCTGTAATCTACATGTTAATACATATACATACATACATATATATATATATATATAGCGACACATAAAAAATTCATAAAAGCCTTTGGTCTTCTCTTGAATAAATGGGTTTACAAAATGTGCTACCCAAATCTCATATGGTGTCCCTGATGAAATCATTGACAGGGAAACATTTTTTAAAACTTAATATGATTGTATTGTCCTATAGAGAAATGGAATGCCAAAGCCATTGTTAAAGGTTGTAGGGAGACAGGGAAAAAACTGCTGTCAAATTCCATGGCAAATGCCACACCATATCTTTCACCCACTTCTGACTTGCCTTCCAAGATTTTTTGGGTGCAGGGAGAGAGCAGCCACAAACGTATTTTCTTCTCCATGACATCCTCTATTGGCTTGGTAGTCACCAGATCTCAGAAGCCCTCCAACTGTGTGTGTGTGTGTGTGTGTGTGTGTGTGTGTGTGTGTGTATCACTCAGTCGTGTCCGACTCTTAGCGACCTCATGGACTGCAGCCTACAAGGCTCCTCCATCCATGGGATTTTCCAGGCAAGAATACTGGAGTGGGTTGCCATTGCCTTCTCCAGTTAGCCTCTAATTAAAATCAATTAATTTTTAAAAAATTTCAAGTAACACCAGCTGCTCCTAACGTAGACAGATGACAACACAAATTACCAGGCAATCAGGGAGACACCCCCGACCTCCAACCCCAAGAGCCGACCATCACCAGGTGTCATCTGTGAGGGCGTCTCCAGTACCCGACAACTCTTCTTGTGACTCTGGATGTGATCGTCCCTCCTAGCCTCCAAGCTGCTGGGAGAGGCCCTTGGGGCACACGGTCGAGAGGGCCCTGCACTACCTTCTCACCTCTGAATCACCACCGCCCTATTGCCACCATCTCCGGGGAACACCTACTTTTCTTCAGGCCACTCCGGGCTCCCTCTCAATTCACCACAACCAAGGGAATACTCAGGAAGGTCCTTCTATAAGGAAGGGAGGGGTAAATGTCCCATCTTTGTGCTGTCAAAGCCAGGCCCACAGACTCCTCCCCTGTGAAGGGCAGGTAGCCCCTATAGGACCCTGGACAACTCCTCCTCTCGGTGGTCTTTACCCTTCTCTTCCACACAAACTGAGGATGGGAGGCCGACCCACCACTCCAGGCTTCTCGACTGGCCTGAGGATGGGAAGCACTGCATTGGCATTCCGCTAGTGAGAACCTGATCCTGAGAAAGAACGCGTGAGAGCGAGGGATATAGTCAGGGACAGACACGCAGACAGAGGGAGACATCTATCGCTCTAGGACCGACCAGGTGTGCGTTAGTGCCACAGGACCGCAATCCTCTTCAGTCAAGTGGGATCCCAGCTCTCTCAGAACTGTTGTTTTCCACAAACACCCCCACCTCTTCAGGATCAGATGGCGGTTGGACAGTCTATATGACTTATTTCTCTTTCTCTCGATGGGGATTGACCCTCTTAAGCCGATACTGTATCTTCCTATGGACGTTGGTCGATCCGGAATAATTGGGCTCAAATCGGTGTTCACCAGGTTCAGAAGTAGGCTCTTTCCTTGGCATCACCTCCCTCCCCACCTCATGCCCCACTTCACAAAATGAGACAATATAATGAAGTATTTTCAGGGGAGATGCATTTCCCGTATTGAAGTCATTGCAGGTGTCTTTCTCAGGAGTGTGTGAGTTAGGCCCTGATGTGACATAGAAATAAGAACATACTATTAACAGGCTCCTTGAGTCCTGCCTTGGTTTGCAATGCTTTTGAAAACTTTTATCTCCTGAATCGCCCAGCAGCGGTGTATAGTAATTCTAAAAGGAAGGTATCTTTCGTTGTCTGGATTCCTGGAGTACAGCTGATCCTGGACAGTAGACCTGTGCTGTGGTCAGAAATTTGGATATATGATTAGTTACAGGTTTCCATTTATATTTCAATTGTTCATTAGTCCCTAAGTTATGTCCCATTCTTTTGCGACCCCATGGACTGTACCCACCAGGCTTTTCTGTCCATGGGATTTCCCAGGCCAGAATACTGGAGTGGGTTGCCATTTCCTTTTTCAGGGGATCTTCATGACCCAGGGATCAAATCCCAGTCTCCTGCATTAGCAAGTGAATTCTTTACCACTGAGCCACCATGGAAGGCTTTGTATTTCTGATACCATTGCCTTATATTTGACCTACCTCTATTGGGTGTATTACATATGTCTATGCGCCTGTGTGCTAGGGTTGCTTTGCTTGTTTGTTTTGTGAGAAACAGAAAAGTGAAGTGGCTTGCCTTGCTTAAGTCTCTCAGGGTACCAGCAATAGAGAAAATGTATAAAGAGAAAGGGTTTCCTTAACTTAAGGAAAAGAATATCCACAACTCCCTATGAAAGGGGTTTAGTCTCCTGACTAGAACCTATTAATATTCAATGAAATCTTTCGTGACTGCTCATTATAGGAAAGCAATGGTTCTACTGTTTTTACTTGAATATTGGCTACATTTAAAATTATGCTTGAGACTGTGTGAAATAGATAAGTAAAACTACAGATCCCAGTGATCCATTGGCTTTACCCTGCATATGGGTGCAGTACAAGCACAGTGAAAACCATCAGATTGGGTGAGTACAATGTGCCCTGCAAGGAAATATTTTTTATAAAGTAGACAGACTGGATGTGCTAACAGGAAATCTATACTTTGCTCAGCAGATTATTTATCTAGTAAACAAGGACTTAGAGCCAAGGGAATGTATAAGGTGGTGATTGTGAGTGAAAATAGGTGACAACATTGAGAGAGACAGAGAGTGGTGTAATGAATGGTGCAGAGACCTTCACATTTTAACAGATGTACATGAAAGATGGTTAGGACCACTACCAAGCAGTGTGACCTCGAGTAAGATGGTCACCATCTCTGATCCTCGGTTCCCTTGCCTGCAAACGGGGACAATAATATTATATGTTATCCCACCCCCAGGCAAAGCCATTCCTCACGGCCTGATCCCAGCCTCCGCTGGCTCCTGTGGCCAAGGCTCTCATCACAGTTATTTCACCATGGTCTTCAGTCTGGCTTCCTGCCCACCCCACCATGAGCTCCTTGAGGACCCTTTAACCACAGGGGCTCAGAACACGTTTACCATCTTATGAGTGATGATAAAGTGAGGTACACAGAGCAGTGCAGCTGCTGTTATGCTGTCAATTTGTTGCAAACAACCCATAGGAAACGAGTGGCTGGAGCAAACCTCTCCACTCAGGTTTCTGTTGCTCCAGGGCCATTTATGTTTTTTATCCCCACATCGTCCAGAAGCTTATTGTACGAGGGAAACACCCTCCTTTCCCCTTCCTAGTGCATAATCATTATAGCAGCCATTTCTCAACTGAATTGTCAGTGAGTGAACCCTGAAAATCCTCAGCTCAAATTTTGGTTCCTTTGAGCGGGTGAGGGGAATCCTGTTGTCTCTCCCCACTCTGACAGGAGTGTCTAATGTCCGTCTCCCTTTATTCTGATATAATAACGGCTTCCTCTTTATTCTGTATCTTGGACACTCCTTTACCTCCTGAGACTGAGGTCTGTCCTAGGCTATGGCTGCTTTCAGCACTGTGCTGAGGGCATTGATGACCAGGTAGGCGCTGGGAGGATACTTGTTGGTTGATACAGCTCAGAGACCCAGGCTACTTTATTTCATGGATGAGAAGTGTAACCTCCACGCAGGCTGCCATCAGCAGGATGGACAGTTTGAACCTGCTGATCAGTGTCCTTGGGCAAGTCCATAGGCTTTCTGTCACCCTGCTCTCCCCTCTTCCTCTTGCTTCCATAGCTTCTTCTACTCTGTACCTTCCCCGTGCCCTCCTCTGTGCTCCTTCTGCTCTCCGTGTTCATGTACACCGTGCCAGAGACCACCCTGTCTCGGGGCTTCATGTTGTGTGATTGTCAGTTCCCTTTCTAATTAGACTGCTTTGAGGAGTTTTCTCTTTGCTCACAGTCCATGGTGGACACCCCAATACAGTAAGCATCATGGGTCTCCTTTTATTCTTTTCCCTTTGTTTTACCCTTCCCCCCACCTTTTTTTTCCATTTTTGAGGAATCCATATGGTATTGTGAGTAAGGACACTAGCTCTGATTCAGATAACCTTCCTTTCCACCTAGTTCTGCCACTTGTTATCACATCATCTTGAGAAATTAAACTGGCCCACTGTGCCATACGAGGCTCGCCTGAAAATGGGTGAATTATTCTTAATAACGACATGAACTGAGCAGGTGGGTTTTGTATTGAATGAGGTTCGTAGGAATGTGTTGGCATGTTCCCTCTTGTAACAAATACTGAGCTGCAGTAGGGCAGGTTTCAGGTCCGGCCTTACCCTCAAGCTTCACGAAGCACTTCAAGGTCACATTAGACATCTGTGTCCAGACCTAGGGGCTCCTTCCTTCTCAGCCACAGTCCTCGAGCTTTTCCCTCACAGCTAGACGAACCCTGACCAGGAGGCTGGCTTTTCTGTTACACCTCTCCCACCTGGAAACCACTCACAGACTTCATCTCTGTTGCATGCATCATTCTGTTCCTGGTAATTTTGTCCTCAGATGGATTGAGGGTCCTCCTATTGAAAGGGGATGCCCAGGACTGAAAATAAGGGTGCGATGTTTCCCTGCTCCCCCATGGCATGGAAACTCTCTGGGACCTGTGCCCAAACTCCTCTCTCTCCCCCTGTCGTCTCCTCCATCTCACAGTTCACAGTTTACAGTCAAGCTGGGTTCCAGGCAGGCCCTACCAGCCCAGGCTCTCTGCTTCAGTCTTAAATTCCTTATCTGTAAAATGGCAATAACTCTACCTGTTGGTGAGGTTTATTGGGAGACCTAGTGGGGATAACAGCTGTAAAACACCTCGCGCCCATGACCTGGCAGGTGGAAGGCACTAAATAAACGGCTGTGTCCTCTATCAGCTCCTGTAATGCACAGCATCTGGTGTGGGATAATACTGTCACTCAGTCGATGTCTTTGGACTGAAGGGTCTAGCCTGTGCAAGGGGCAAAACAAGAAATGAAATTGTGGAATAATAAGAAAGAAAGAAATGAAACCTATGTCCACACAAATACTCGTCCTTATATGTCTTTCACAGCAGCACTGTCCGTAATCTACAAATAGTGGAGCAGCCTAGAAGTCTGTCAGGGGAGAGTGGTAAACAGAATATTCTGCAGCCATTCAGTGGAACAGCACAGATGGATGAAAAGTGATGAACTTCTGCTTTCTGCTGCCACATGGGTGAGCCTCCAAAGCCTCATGCTAAGTGAAAGAACCCAGACACAAAAGGCCACTTCCTGTAGGAGTCCGTTGATATGAAATGCCCAGAAAGGGCAAATCTACAGAGACAGAAATTAGATGAGAGGATGCCTGGGCCTGCAGGTCCTGCTGGGGATCGACTGCTAATGGGTATATGGACGCTTGTTGTGGTGCTGGCAGTGTTCCACAAGTGCACTGTGGTGGTGGTTGCACCAGTGTGTGAAGTTATTAAAGACACTGCACTGGATGCATTGAATGGGTGTGATTTGTGGTGTGTAACTATACCTCAGTGAAGCAGTTTAGGAAGGTAATGCAGATGTCCAAGTGAAACATTTGGGAAAAGATATGCCATTGCTTTTGTAACAACGAGGAGTGCCCTGCTCCTTCCACGTTCTGGGTCCGGCCTCCCCCACATGTGCTAGATGCTCCCTCCAGAGACAGTCGCTGTGCACGTCAGGACGGAATCCCCAGTGAGCACACGTCTAGTGTGTCTCTGTGTTTACTCACAGGCGCCTGTTGTGTGACCACAAGTCAGTGGCTCTGGACAGGCTCCCAGAACCCACCCTGCATCTGAAATTCTACTTCGTTGTTTTCCCATTCTTCTCAAATCACGTGGACCCAGCTTCCGTTTCCGTGGTAATGGATCTCAGCCCTTAGCTCCAACCTCTGGTCACAGGAATACCTGTTAACCTGGTGTGAGGCCCCCTGCCCGAGCTCAGCAACCCAGGAGGGATGCTTAGCAGAACAGTAACCAAGACAGTGGAACTCAACCCATCCTCCTTCTGCCACCAGGACTCAGGTGCATTCCCTCCCCTCCACCTGCCTGAGTGTCTGGTAAGAAAGAGGACTTGGGGGCATAACACACCACTGAGTTATTGAAAATGTTCCAAATATGGCTGTGAATAAATATGTCAAAATCTCTCTCAGAAGGGAAGACACGGAATTACAAATTTTTTAAAATTTCATTAGTAGCAAACATAGCTCTTCAGTTCAGGATTATATTAAAACCAGGATGGGTGAAGCATCATGCGATTGTGCTTCTCAATCTTAACTGTGCATCAAATCTCCCCTGGAGAGGTTTTAGGAGAGCTAGGTCTGGAATGCGGCCCTGGCCTGAGCATTATCTGAAACAGTTCTCTTATGAAAGCCGAGCCTGCAGCTGTGGAAACAGAACCCATTCTTACAGGAGGAAATCGAAGATCAAAAATTTGCTACTCCTCTCTACAGCGAATGCAGGTTTTCATCATGACCCACTATGCTTGACAGCTATCTTAGGCTGAGGAAAGGGACGACTTGCCCAAATTAATACTTGTTTGAAAACTGGCCTTGTGCTTGCCCTGCTGTGTGTTCCTGAATCCAAAGTTTTACAGTTAAAATCCTGCTGTTAGTGAAACTCAGTATGTTTTAGTTCTTGTCAGGATCCCTTGTGCCTAGTTAGTTGAATACATTTCTAAAACACTGTGGAGATAACTTCATTCAACAGATCAGAATAGTGCTTCAGAGATCAAAGATGGCTGAGAATTGTAGCTGCTGATGTTAATGTAGCAGGATCGGCTGTCAGCGTATCTGCTGTCTGTGCTCAGTGGCAGATTTAAACTGTTTCCTGTGTTATCAAATTAACTCCCATGCTCAAATGAAGACCAAATAAGAACAGGACGTTTACTGGGGAAAATACAGTTAAGCAATCCCTTGTTTGATAGACACCCATAGAGACTCACCTCTCGAAACATTCTACTTTAGGGATCTCTTCTGGATATTCTTTGGCATGTTCCCCAATGATGAGCTCACCCTGCTGTGTCCTGACTCACCGTCCTATTAAAGACAGGGCTTTCAACCTCTCAGGTGTATTACAGTGGCCAGGTTCTCCCAGAGATCCAAGAGGGTCATGGCGTGTGCTCAGGATATCCTCAGAGTGTGTCTGTAGGAACAGGGCCTCTGAGAGGCAGGTATCCCCACCTGTGGCAACAGGAAGATCTTGGGCCAGCCTTTTCCAGAGCAGCTCCAGGGGAGTCATGGCTCGATGAAGATCACACCCAGCAGCATGCCCTGGATTGTGGTTTAAGGAACTGGGTGGATGGCGGTGCCCATCCATGAGACACACCAGGGAACATTGGCCTGGGGCTACTAGCATGTCTGCAGTGCTTATGGGACATCTGAGTGCAGATGGCCCATATGTCTCAGCCTGTGGGGGAAGTGGGGCCCAGTTGAGTCGTTTCAGGTAGATCTGGTGATAGGAAAAGCCATCAGTATAGAGGGATACTAATGAAAACAAGTCAGATGGGTAAAAGCTCTAGGGGTGACGTGGTCACCCAAGGATCATGTATCGAATGGCAGAGTACAGGGCAGAGGTTGGAAACCAGAGGAAAACAAAACCAAGATTTAAGAGGGGATCAAAGTCAATGGACATGGACAGACAAAGAGTCTTAGAAGTAATGAACTAAGAAGGAAGAGGAAAGCCAGGATTGGCTGCTGTCACAGACTCTGACCAAGGAAAGTGTTTTTGAAGACGGAATGTGTCTGTGGACATTTGGTCCATGGAGCTCTTGGGATACATTAGCAAGGGGATGTTCTGTGGATATGCACTCAAGAGGTAACCAGATAAGGATGCTCCTGGAGTCTATTCCTTCAAGAAGCATGGCTTGAAAGGAATGAAAGACTCAGGGTATTGCAAGTAGAGGCCTTTGTGCTTGCAGGGTATGCTATTTTCTATTCCCCAAACCAAAGAGACCAGGATGCCAGTTCCAAAAGAATCGTAAGGACTGTTGGCTAGAAGACAGCATGGAGAACTGGAATGATCTGCACAGGTGAGTATTCATGTTGAGGGGGGAGTGTGGTATTTTCAAAGCAGCAGTGGAGTTCCAGGAAGACCTCCTTCCTCTCCCTCTGGGCCCCACTCTGCCTCTGCGACCCATGGTCACAGGAAGAGCCAGGGTGGTGGTGGGGGACGTGGGTTGCTGAGATCATAGACTCCACGGACACTTTCATGTATTTTTTCTCCCTGGATGATCTGATCTTCCTCATGAGTGTTCACCCTTCATAATGGTTAGTAACGGGAAAACCCAACTGAAGTTGCTTCTGACTTGGAAAGTGTGGTTGCATGCAACCAACAGAATATCCACAGATACAAATGCTCAGTCTATTCTGGTGAGAATGCTCTCTACTTCTTTCAGCGATGGAGCAGGGGTATATGTCACTTACAAGGCTCGCAGTCATGTGTGAGAGGGAGTCTATAACACGGCATAGGTTTGTTCCTCACAGAGGCCTCAGTGTTCTGACTGTCCTCTCCTGGCTTCAGCTGTTGATGCTGACCTGTACCGCCCATGGGTGGGGGTGGTGAAACTTGCATTTTTGTCTCCCTCCTCTTGCTGTGGACCCAGTACTCCCTGGCTGACTGAGTCTCAGCCACCCTGCTCCCATCTGCAGACCCCTCTGAATCTGGGATTCATCATCCAGCCCATCCCCGGGTGGGGACGTCCACTCCTCAGCTGGAAGGTCCCCTAGCCCATTGCCTGCTTAGGCTTCTTCTGGATTCAGTCTGTTTCCACATTTCTCCCTAAAGTGATGCCGATCCCTCCCTTGGATCTCACCTGCACCACAGCAGGAACCAAGATCAGCTCCAGAAAACAAAATTCCTAAACTGCAGCCACCCTTCTGCCAAAGACTCCGTTCGGTCATTGTACAGTGTGCCCCTGGAGTCCCAAGTGCAAATAGTGTGGAATCCTCCTGTCACTGGAGTTCATTTCTTGTCACACCTCCCTTGTCTGAGCTCTCTCACCTCTGCCTGCCAGTTCCTCTGTGGGCCATTCCCCATTGTGACTTGGACGCTCTTTCCTTTGGCTTGTCTTTCATTTGACCCAAGACTTCCCATACAATACCCAGGTCAAAGGGGGCACAGTGTAGAATGTGTACCTTGTGGAGTTCAGTTAGGATACTTTGTTGTCACATAAGCCCACGCCCCTGAAATACAAAAACAGAGGGATAAAGAACACAAGAGTCAAATATACCAAAGATGCTTGAGATGTTGGCTTAGATGAGCACTGAAGAGTGTCAGTGGGATCAGAAAGTATGGATATTAATGATGGCCATGACGAGACCAGTTACAGTGGAGTGACAGGGACAAAACCTCCACGGAAGTGGGCTGAGGAGAGAATATCTCTGCAGAATTTGAAGCAGTTTTGCTTTGAAGGGCAACCGGTAATGTGCCAGGAGCTGCAGAACAGGGTGGAATATGGTGGGTTTCCCCCTGTGCTGTGGAATGCTGGGATGAAGAGGGAGCAGGTGCTGGTTCAGGACCCTGGAGTGATAACTGCAGGTGCAAAGTCCCTGGGAAGGTGCAAGGCATGGGATCCCGAGCAGAGGTGAGGGGCTGGGTGTAGTCAGGAGCACACATGCAGAGCAGCAGCTGACTGCCAGGGCAGAAACACGGAGTTTGGGACTGGGAAACATGAGAAATCCCACGGGATTGCTTCTTCCTTCTCCACGAATTATTGGCCTGTGGGGTTGGTGGTCATAGGATGGAGGAAGGTCACTACTGTGTAGTGTAGTAGTGTAGGTAGGTGAGAGTGAAAATAAACAGCAGTTCTACTCTGGCCACGGATTTAAGATAAAACACTTCTGTAAAGTTGTAAAGTTTGCTCCTCAACGCTCTGGTGCTCAGACACAGGCAGGGCGTGGGTAGGCAGGAGGGTCCAAGGAGCACAAGAGATGTGTTTGCGGGGGACAGCTTCCAGCCCTGGCTCAGCCGATCCAGGAGGGGCCTGGCAGGTAGTGTTGAAGGACATGTGGTAGGTGAGGTGGGGGTTTCCAGGAGGTTCTGGTATCAGTGCACTGGCACTAGAGCGAGGGAACTGGAAGACAGGACATCATGTTGAGGGTGATGAGAGGGAGGAAGGCTAGAAACAGGACACCATGAGGGCCGCGGTCTTTCCTGATGCCCGGGGCGAGACCATGGGCAGGGGGATGCTCCGGTGGGGAGGAGGGGAACATCGAAGAGGACGGAGAGTCCCTGGGATGACCGGGTGAGCCCCGTGGGCACTGAGGACGGATCAGAAGAGTGAGGGCTGAGAGAACAGTGAGTGTACCACGGGAGGAACGCCTCCACAGGCCTGGGGTGGGCGGGAGGAGAAATACAGGGGACTTTTACCGGTCCCGCACTTTGGGGGCTTCGGCAGTGGGCGACAGGACCCGGACATACCCGGTCAGGTTGCTCAGTGAATGAAGCCTTAGAAACAGGGACCAGGAGAAAACTCCCAACTGACCCGGGCCAGGAGACTGGCGCGGGGCTCACTGGGTTCCTGCGCGCAGGCCCAGAACCAGCCATTCGAAGCGCAGCCTCGCCCACCAAGCTCCGGATTTCACGGATTCCCTGACTTCCTGCCTGTGTTGCCTTGGTTCCCCGGGCCGCTGGAGAGGAGCCAGCGGTCCACCGGTGGTTTGGCCGGGCCCCTTCGAGATGGTTCCTTCCTTTCTCTGGTCCTCATGGGCATCCCCCTCAACTTCCGCATCCACGCTGTCCAGTCCTCTGCGCGAAAACCCAACAGAAAGGATGGATTTTCTTTCGGCCTTGTGTCGTTTTGCTTTCTATGGTCTGCAGGCGGCAGTGTTGCTCCAAATATCGCTATTCTGTTTCTCCCCCGCCCTTCGCCGTTGAAAAAACGCAATGAAGCCTTTTGCAGGAAACTTGTTGTATATTTTTCTCTGCTTGCACCGGTTGGCTGGTTCAAACTGCATCTGAGCCCTTCAGACAGCCCTTTGTGGAAACTTTGAACAAACCCATTGACACTTAAAATTACAATAAAATAATATAAGCTGATCGACTGAATAATGGGGGAGGGAGTGAGCTCCCTTGTCTTGCTTCTGATCCTAGAGGAAATGCTGTATTATGACAGTGAGTTTTGACTCGAAAATGTTTATGTGAAGTGGAAATGAAAGTTGCTCAGTCCTATCAGATTCTTTAAGACCCCTTGGACTGTTAGGCTGCCAGGCTCCTCTACCCATGGGATTCTTCATTCAAGAGTATTGGAATAGGTTGCCATTTCCTTCTGCAGCGGAGCTTTCCAATCCAGGGACTGAACCTGGGTCTCCTGTATTGCAGGCTGACTCCTTTCCATCCGAGCCACCTACGATAATAACATGACAGGGACAAGTGGCAAGCTAAGATTCTGCTGGGTAATTGATCCTGGACACCACCCAGGAAGCAGGTGGTGTTACTGCCCTCATTTTTGCCTTTGAGAACTGTGGCACATAGAGGAAGAATCAGCTGTCAAGGTTCTCCGGGTTCCTCCAGGAGTGTCCCTATGTTCAGGTGTCAAGTCTGTCAGATTGTAATTTGCACACTAGTTTGCAGGATGCTTTCCTATCCCCAAGAGAAGAATGAAATAAAACAATGGGAATGAGGGTAAAGTGAAAGTGTTAGTCGCTCAGCCCTGTCTGATTCTTTGAGACCCCCTGGACTGTAGCCCACCAGGCTCCTCTGTCCATCGGGATTCTCCAAGCAAGAATATTGGAGTTGGTTGCCATTCCCTTCTCCAGCGGATCTTCCTGACCCAGGGATTGACCCTGGGTCTCACAGGGATTGCACCGAGGTCTCCCGCATTGCTGGCAGATTCTTTACCATTTGAACCTCCAGGGAAGCCCAAATGAATGTAAAATAGCCTGCAAAACTTTTTAAAATGTATAATAACATAGTTATTACAGTAAGATACTAAAGGAAAAGGGAGGGTGCCACATAGAAAACAATTCATGTACTGTATCAGTATCATGGCACAACACAATGATAAAGTAAAGCACCTGGAACAAATCAGGTACTTTTCATTTGGTCTATATTTGACCAGATTTATATTGAGAACAGACTGCAGGTCATTTCTTGGTTGATAATGGAAATACTAGTGTGAGGAAAAACACAGCCAAAGGTACAGCACATGTCCTTAGACAGTTCTATTATATTTCCCATTCAGGTAGGGAATCAGAGATGAGAAATATAGCTCTGGAGACTACCTGAGAGACAGATGGACAGACAGCAGAATTCATTTTCACTTCTAAAGAATCTCATGGGCATTTGCTGGGTACACAACATTGAGCTCTGAGGGTGGGGAGGAAAAGTAGATTTCATCACTCTTGTCTCCTGTAATGAAAAGGGAAGCTATTTGTTATTAGGGGAAAGATGTTTGTGAATCACAAGTATGAGAAAGGTCTTATATTCGGAATACATAAGGAATTTTAAAATTGCAAAGGACAAAATGTAGTGAAGGCAGACAGATCCTTTTGTCAGGAATTCAGGTGTGGAAGGAGAAACGAGAAAGTGGCAGCTCCTGGGCATTTTCAAGGTGATGGACGTGGCCTGTTCCTGGTCATGGTGGTGATCACTGGAATTTGCCGTGTGTCAGAGCTCAGAAAGCTTCACACCCAAAGACAAGCAGGCCAGGACTTCCCTGGTGGTCCAGTGGTTAAGAATCCACCTGCCATATAAAATTAATACACAGAAATCCCTTGCATTCCTATAAACTAACTGAAAAATCAGAAAGAGAAATTAAGGAAACCATCCCATTTACCATTGCAACAAAATTAATGAAATACTTAGGACTAAATTTACGTAAAGAAACAAAAGACCTGTATACAGAAAGATAAAAAAAAAAAACTGGTGAAAGAAATCAAAGATAACACAAATAGATGGAGAAATGTATCATGTTCTTGGATTGAAGAATCAATATAGTGAAAATGAGTCTACTACCCAAAGCAATCTGTAGATTCATCACAATCCCGAACTACCAATGGTATTTTTCACAGAACTACAAGAAATAATTTCACAGTTTGTATGGAAACACCAAAGACCCCGAATTCCCAAAGCAATCTTGAGAGAGAAGAGTGTAATGCAGGAATCAACATTCCTGACTCAGACTATATTATAAAGCCACAGTCATCAAGATGGTATGGTACTGGCACAAAGACAGAAATATAGATCAATGGAACAAAACAGAAAGTTCAATGATAAATCCCTGCACCTATGAACACCTTGTCTTTGACAAAGGATGCACAAATATGCAAGAGCTAAAACACAGTCTGTTCAACGCATGATGCTGGGCAAATTGGTCACCTATGTGTAAAAGAATGAAACTGGAAGACTTTCCAACACCATACACAAAAAGAAAGTCAAAATGGATTAAAGACCTAAATGTAAGACCAGAAACTATAAAACTGTTAAGAGGCAAACATAGGCAGAACACTCTGTGACATAAATCACAGCAAAATCCTCTAGGATCTACCTCCCAGAGTAATGGAAATAAAAACAAAAATAAACAAATGGGACCTAATTATACTTAAAAGCTTTTGAACAGCGAAGGATTCTATAAGCAAGGTGAAAAGGCAGCCCTCAGAACAGGAGAAAATAATAGCAAATGAAACAACTGACAATGAATGAATCTCCAAAATATACAAGAAGCTCATGCAGCTCAATATCAAAAAAATGATCAATCCAATAAAAAGTGGACAAGTGACCTAAACAGACATTTCTCCAAAGACATACAGATGGCTAATAAACACATGAAAAGATGTTCAGTATCACAGATTATTAGAAAAATGCAAATCAAAACCACAATGAGGTATCATCTCACACAGGTCAGAATGGCCATGATCAAAATGTCTACAAACAATAAATGCTGGAGAGGGTGGGGAGAAAAGGGAACATTATTTCACGGTTGGTGGGAATGCAAACTGGCATAGCTACTATGGAGAATAGTGTGCAGATTCCTTAAAAAACTGGGAATGGAACTGCCATACGACCCACTGCAGGGCATACACCCCAAGGAAACCAGATTTGAAAGAGACATATGTACCCCAATGTTTACTCAGCACTATTTACAATAGCTACGACATTGAAGCACCCTAAATGTCTTTTAGTAGATGAATGGA
This sequence comes from Bos grunniens, assembly GCF_055505025.1. NCBI lineage: Eukaryota > Metazoa > Chordata > Mammalia > Artiodactyla > Bovidae > Bos > Bos grunniens. The sequence goes on along the minus strand of NC_141194.1, from coordinate 52,332,681 downwards.
TAAGGAAGTGGTGGTAAATATACACAATGGAATATTACCCTGCTATTAAAAAGGAACACGCCTCAATCAGTTCTAATGAGGTGGATGAACCTGGAAACTGTTATACAGACAGAAGTAAGTCAGAAAGAGAAAGACAAATACTTATATTAATGCATCTATATGGAATTTAGAAAGGCTGTAGCAACGATTCTTCATGCAGGGTAGCAAAGAAGACAGAGACCTATACCACAGACTTTTCAACTCAGTGGGGGAAGGGGAAGGTGGGATGATTCGAGTGAATAGCATTGAAACATATACATTACCATATGTAAAATAGATGACCAGAACAAGTTCAATGCATGAAGCAGGGCATGGGGAGGGAGGTGGCACCCCCAGTTCAGGAATGGGGGGACACATATATAACTGTGGCCGATTCATGTTGATATATGGCAAAACCCATCAGAATATTGTAAAGAATTATTCTCCAATGAATATAAATTAATGATTAAAAAAAAAAAAAAAGAATCCACCTGCCAATGAAATGGGCAGGCGTTCAGTCCCTGGTCCAGGCAGTTTCCACGTGCCACAGAGCAGCTAAGACTGTGTGTCACAATTCCTGAACCTTCCTTCTCCAACTACTGGAGCCACGAGCCTAGAGCTCGTGCTCTGCAACAAGAGCAGTCTCTGCAATGAGAAGCCCGTGCACCACCGCTAGAGAGTAGTGCTCCTTCTCCACAGCTAGAGAAAGCCCTTGTGCAGCGACAAAGACTCAGTGCACCCACAATAAAGAAAGAAATAAGAAAGAAAACCAGGCCGATCTTACTGTATGTTCATTTGAAAAATCCCCTGGTAGATACTGAAGTAGGTGCATCTCTATATTCTTTGAATAATCATATCTTGGGTGAAGCTAACAAAAATTACATCACAGGCTATATTAAAACTTTAGAGCAGCTTCCCAGGCACTGCTTGTTTCTAGAAACTACTTTTCTCAGAGAACTTATTTTAGAACTTTAGTAACCGGAACTGCAGCCTCCACCACATTCAAGGGCAGGAAACAAAACACATTAGGAAGACACGGTTCAAATCCTGTGAGTTGCCTGTGACCACAGGCTAGGATGAACACACATCCCAGAAAGAGTCTCTTCACATTTCAGTAACTGATCCTGTATTTCAACCATTTAGTTCAGTTCTTCAGGACCACTGCTCTCCCCTTAAACAAACACTTGGTGTGATACATTTGGAAAATGACCTCAACCCAATTCACTCCCAACCACTTTCCACATGTCACAAGGAGTCTCTCACAATGATATTTCTTCACCTAGAAAGCCAATTCTCAGATAAGGAAAAGAATTCACACACACCTTGTAAAGAAATAGTAAGATTTTAGAAACTGACTCACAAGTAACCCATGGATCAACATTCTTTTCTCTCTTCTGCCTCCATCCACTCTGAGAAGTGAATATTTGGTCATGCTATCTGCTTTGCCCATCAAGTTTCTCATACCACACACGTGGTGTTAATAGTGAGCCTATACACAAAGGCATTAATACCAGTTAGACCTATTGAAGTCGGCTACCTGGGGGCAGGGAGGTGGCTGGGGCAATGAATTCATCATCTCATTTCCTTCACCACCCCACCCCATTTCATTCCCTGCAGTCACTGGGCCCAAATGAAAAAAGATATACCAAATCTCTCCTTAAATCACCACTGCCTCAAGTTTCCTTCGTTATCTTACATGGCTTCTGAGGCCAGGGAACAGATTTTACCTGAGATGAGTAAAGCTAGAGAGACAACCCACTGGCCAGAGATTCTGTTTGGGAGGTGATGTCTCAGTGTACTGCTTCCCCACTGTGATGAATAAAGTAAAAATCATCTTGGCTTGGCGCTGGTGCCCCATTTTTCAGATGTTAGCCACTAGATGGCGGGCTAGTAAGGTACTTGGATACTTGATCAGTAGACTTTCAGTTCAGTTCAGTTCAGTTGCTCAGTCATGTCCAACTCTTTGTGACCCCATGGGCTGCAGCATGCCAGGCCTCCCTGTGCATCACCACCTCCCGGAGCTTACTCAAACTCATGTCCATTGAGTTGGTGATACCATCCGACCATCTCATCCTCTGTTGTCCCCTTCTCCTCCCACCTTGAATCTTTCCCAGATTCAGGGTCTTTTCCAATGAGTCTGTTCTTCACATCAGGTATTCAAAGTATTGGAGTTTCAGCTTCAGTATCAGTCCGTCTAATGAATATTCAGGACTGATTTCCTTTGGGATGGACTGGTTGGATCTCTTTGCTGTCCAAGGGACTCTCAAGAGTCTTCTCCAACACCACAGTTCAAAAGCATCAATTCTTTGGCAGTCAGCTTTCTTTATAGTCCAACTCTCACATCCATACATGACTACTGGAAAAACCATAGCTTTGATTTGTTTGACAGGCCTTTGTTGTCTCTGCTTTTTAATATGAGGTCTAGGTTGATCATAACTTTTCTCCAAGTAGACTTTAAGGGAATTATATTACGTGGCATAATGGGGAAGCGGGGGAGGCGGGGAGGGCAGTTCCTTCATCCAATCAGTTGAAAAAGCTTAAGAGCAGGGACGGAGGCTTCCTGAAGATGAAACAATTTAGCCTCAAGACTACAGCCTGAGAAACCCTGCATGAGACTCGAAATTACTGGCCTGCTCTGCAGATTTGCGTCTCTGGAGTGCAACCTGGATTTCCAGTCAGCCGACCTGCCCAAAGAACATCAGAACTGTCAGCACCCACAAGCCCATGATCCAATTCCCTAAAATAAGTCTCTCTCTATTGGCTGTGTTACTCTGGAGAAGCCTAATATACCTCCAGTATGTCACATCTTTCTCTGTCCAATCCAAAAACATTGGCTGAGTCACAGTATTATTCCACACCAGATGCTGTGCATTACAGGAGCTGATAGATAGAGGACACAGCCATTTATTTAGTGCCTTCCACCTTCCAGGTCATGGGCGCTAGGTGTTTTACATCTGTGATCCCCAGCAGGTCTCCCAAGAAACCTCACCAAGAAGTAGACCTATTGCCATTTTACAGATAAGGAATTTGAGGCTGAAGGAGAGTGCCTGGGCTGTTAGCGCCTGCACTGGAACCCAACTTGAGTGTAAACTGTGAACTCTCGTATGGAGGGAGATGACATGGGGAGAGGAGTTTGGGCACAGGTCCCAGAGAGTTTCCATGCCATGGGGGAGCATGGAAACATCACACCCTTATTTTCAGTCCTGGGCTGCTCCTGCTAAGTCGCTTCAGTCGTTTCCGATTCTGTGCGACCCCATAGACGAAAGCCCACCAGGCTGCCTCGACCCTGGGATTCTCCAGGCAAGAACACTGGGCATCCCCTTGCAATAGGAGGAGCCTCAATCCATCTGAGGACAACATTACCAGGAACAGAATGATGCATGCAACAGAAGATGAAGTCTGTGAGTGGTTTCCAGGTGGAACAGGTGTAGCAGAAAAGCCAGCCTCCTGGTGAGTGTTTGTCTAGCTGTGAGGAAAAAGCTCGAGGACTGTGGCTGAGAAGGAAGGAGCCTCTACGGCTGGACACAGATGTTTAATGTGACCTTGAAGCTCAGTAGTTGTTACACCAGGGAATATTCCAGCACATTGCTACTAACCTCATTCCATACTGACAAATACAATCTGCTCAGTTCATGTCATTATTCAGAATAATTCACCCGTTTTCAGGTGAGGCTGCTATGGCACAGTGAGCCAATTTAATTTCTCAAGATGTGGTGATAACAAGTGGGAGAACTGGGTGCAAGGAAGTTGTCTAGAATCAGAGCTAGTGTCCGTACCCACACACAGTATTGTTTCCTCATAAAAGGGAAAAAAGGAAGAAAAAAAGGAGAAAATGAAAGAAAAAGAATAAAAGGAGACCCATGATGCTTACAGTATTGCGGCATCCACCTTGGACTGTGAGTAAAGAGAAAACTCCTCAAAGAACCTAATCAGAAAGGTAACTCACAATCACAGAACATGAAATCAGGGGAATGGCTGGGCTCAAGCACGGTGTACATGTACACGGAGAGCAGTGGGAGCACAGAGGAGGGCACGGGAAAGGTACGGAGTAGAAGAAGCTATGGAAGCAAGAGGAAGAGAGGAGAGCAGGGTGACAGGGCTCCTGTGGACTTGCCCAGCACACTGATCAGCAGGTTCAAAGCGTCCATCCTGCTAACGGCAGAATGAGTGGAAGTTACACCTCTCACCCATGAAATAAAGTAGCCTGGCTGTCCGAGCTGAATTCATCCAACAAGTATCCCCCCAGCACCCACCTGGTCATCAATGACCTCAGCACAGTGCCGAAAGCAGCCATAGCCTAGGACAGACCTCAGTCTCAGGAGGTAACGGATTGTCCAAGATATAGAATAAATGGGAAGCCAAGTGGGAAGGAATAGACAGTAGACACTCCTGTCTGAGTGGGGATCGAAGACAGGATGCCCATCACCCGCTCAAAGGAACAGAAATGTGAGCCTAGAATTTTCAGGGTTCACTCACTGGCAATTCAGTTGAGAAACAGCTGCTTGATGGTGATGCACTAGGAAGGGGAAAGGCGAGTGTTACTCTGGTACAATAAGGTTCTGGACAAAGTGGGAATAAAAGACAGACACAGCCCTGGGCCTATGAAAATTGAGCCAGGAGGTTTGCTCTAGCCACTTTTTTCGTGTATGTTGTTTGCAGCAAACAAATTGACAACGTATCAGCAGCTGCACTGCTCTGTGTACCTCACCTTATCATCACTCCTAAGACGGTGAACGTATTCTGAGCACCTGTGGGGCACCAGACTCCCAGACCGGTGCTTTCCAGAATTTGTGGGCACAAGAACGTTTCAGGCAGCAAGAGGGTCCTCAAGGAGCTCACCGGGGGGTGGGCAGGGAGCCAGACTGAAGACAATGGTGACACAAGTGTGATGAGAGCCTTGGCCTCAGGAGCCAGTGGAGGCTGGGATCAGAGGGTCAGGAATGGGCTTCGCCTGGGGGTGGGATAACATAGAATATTATTGTCCCCATTTGCAGACATGGGAACCGAGGATCAGAGAGGGTGAGCATCTTACTCAAGGACACTGCTTGGTAGTGGTCCTGACCATTTTTCATCTGTGTGGGTTCAAATGTAAAGGTTTCTGCACTGTTCATAATACCACTCTCTCAATGTTGTCACCTATTTTAGCTCACAATCACCACGTTACACATTCCCTTGGCTCTAGGTCCTCCTTTCTTAGATAAATAATCTGCTGAACAAAGTATAGATTTCCTGTTAGCACATCCGGTCTGTCCACTTTATAAATAAAATGTTCGTGCAGGGCATGTTGGCTCTACCCAAACTGATGGTTTACACTGAGTTTGTATTGCACCCACATGCAGGGTAAAGAAAATGGATCACTGGGATCTGTAGTTTTACTTACCTATTTCACACAATCTCAAGCATAATTTTAAATGTAGCCAATAATCACTTGAAAAGAGTAGAACCACTTCTTTCCTAAAATGACCACGCATGAAAGAGTTCATTCAATGTCTGTACGTCGAGGCAGGAGACTAAGCCCCTGGATGGAGTCACTGACGGGATGGACATGAGTTTGAGTAGGATCCACGAGTTGGTAACGGACAGGGAAGCCTGGTGTGCTGCAGTCCATGGGGTCGCCAAGAGTCGGATACGACTGAGCAACTGAACTCAACTGAAGACTGTCCAACCGCTATCTGCTACTGAAGTGGTGGGGCATCTGGGAAAAATAACTTTTCTGAGAGAACACGGATCCCACTTGGCTAAAGAGGATTCTGGTCCTGTGACACTAAGGCACACCTGGTTGGCCCTAGAGAGATAGATGTCTTCCTCTGCGTGTCTGTCCCTCTCTCTACCCCTCACTGTCACACATTCCTTGTCAGGATCAGGTTCTCAACAGCAGGACGCCAATGCAGTGCCTCCCATCCTCCGCCCGTGCAAGAAGCCGGGAGTGGGCGGCGGTCGGCCTCCCATCCTTAGTGTGTGTGGAATACAACGGTAAAGACCACCGAGAGGAGTCCTCCAGCGTCCTACAGAGCCTACCCGTCCTTCAGGGGTGAGGAGTTGGCAGGCCTGGTTTTGACGTCACAAAGATGGGACATTTACCCCTCCCTTCCTTATAGAAGGATCTTCCTGCGTATTCCCTGGGTTGTAGTGGATTGAGAGGGAGCCTGGAATGGCCTGAAGACAAGTAGGTTCCTCCACGGGGACGATGGCAGTAGGGCGGGGGGCATTCAGAGAAGAAGAATTAATCCCAGGTCCTCTCAACCGTGTGCCCGGAGGTCCTCTCCCAGCAGCTTGGAGGCTAGGAGGGACCATCCTTGCCAGAGTCGCAGGAAGTTTCCTTCCACACAGATGACAGCTGGTGATGGTCGGCTCTTGGGATCGGAAGGTGGGGGCTTCTCCCTGATGCCTGGTAATTTGTGTTGTCGCCTGTCCACGTGAGGAGCAGCTCCTGTTACTTGCTTGTTTTTCTACCAATTGTTACTAGTAACACACTAGGAAAGAGTAAAAGCAAACTATTAGAGACACTGGCTGTATTTCTACCGATTGCAATTGGGAGAGCACCACAGACCTGAAGATCAGACTGCCAGCAAGGTGGTTTTGCACTGTACTTCATTCCACGGACAGTAGTAGAGAAGTGACAGTGGGGACCTTTGCAGGGGGGAAAACATTTAGGGGCAAATCTCGTCGACAGAAGAGGAAATGATTATCTTTGTGACTTGCTAGTTTCAGGAGAACTGACCTTTAATCACCGTTCCTAGTCATGAGACAGAAAACAAGGAGTTGGATGGTCTGTGTCTGCCCTTTAATGACAAGGAGGAAGGTCTGTACTTGACCTTGTGGTAGGTAAACCCAGGAGTCACTGGGTACTTTGGATGAGTCTTACCGAAGTCCGACGGGGAAGGGTGGTGCTTTGCATTAAGTCATTTTGGGGACATGAAAGTCTGCAGAGATTTCTTTACTGTGGGTTTTTTTAACAGCTCAGGTGAAGTTGAACTTTGTCATCACTTTAAATATGAGCATCTTTCATGCTGGTCCCAGTAGATAAGTATAAAGGCAGAGAGGTTCGAACACTCCTCACCTTTTAAAATTGGATTGTAATTGCTTTAAATGTTGTGCTAATTTTTGCTGTAGGACAAGGGTGAATCATCTATAAGTATATACATATATCCCCTCCCTCTTGAACTTCTCTTCCACCCCCCCAACCCCACCCCTCTAGGTCATTACAGAGCACCAAACTAAGCTTCCTGTGCTATACAGAAGCTTGCCACTAGCTATCTATTTTACAGATGGTAATCTGTATATTTCAGTGATACTCTCTCAATTCAATCCATCTTATTCTTGCCTGCTGTGTCCATAATTCTCTTGTCCATGACTGAGACTCTAATCTCGCCCTGCAAATAGGTTCATCAGTGCCGTTTTTCTAAATTTCACATATGTGTGTTGATGTAGGATATTTGTTTTTCTCTTTCTGATTTATTTCACTCTGTATAACAGGCTGTAGCTTCATCCAATTCACTAGAAATGACTCAAATTCGTTCCCTTTTATAACTGTGGTATACATGTACCACAACATCTTTATCCATTCATTGACAGACATCTATGTTTCTTCCATGTCGTGGATATTGTAGATACTGGTGCAAGGAACATTTGGGTACATGTGTCTTTCTGAATTATAGTTTTCTCAGGGTGTATGCCCAATAGTGTGATTTCTGGGTCATGTGGTAGTTTTATGGGCTTCCCTGGTAGCTCAGCTGGTAGAGAATCCATGTGCAGTGTGGGAGAACCCAGTTCAAATCCTGGATCAGGAAGACCCCCTGGAGAAGGGATAGGCTAGCCACTCTAGTATTTATGGGCTTCCCTTGTGGCTCAGAGAATAACGGATCTGCCTGCACTGCGGGAGAGTGGCTTCGGTCCCTGGGTTGGGAAGATCCCCTGGAGGAGGGCATGACAACCCACCTCGGTATTCTTGCCTGGGGAATCCCCATGGGCAGAGTAGCCTGGTGGGCTACAGTCCATGGGGTTGCAAAGAGACGGACACAGCAGAGCAACTAAGCATAGCACAGCACGTGGTAGTTTTATTCCCAGTTTTAAAGGAAACCTCCATACTGTTCTCCATAGTGGCTGTATCAGCATTCATTCTCACAAACAGTATAGGAGGATTCCCTTTTCTCCACATCCACTCCAACATTTATTTTGCGTAGCTTTCCCCGATGATGACCATTCTGACCGCTGTGACAAGATACCTAATTGTGGCTCTGATTTGCATTTTTCTCACGATGAGTGAAGTTAAGCATCTTTTCATGTCTTTCTTGACAGGTTCCGTTTTTACTCTGGAAGTAATAGACACTTTAACATCACTGTATAGTTCTCAAAAGGTTTGTGTTTTTTTGGTAATCTAAAGGAAGGCAGCAAAAAGGAGTCATTATCGCAGAATAGGATCATCATCCTCTTCAATTCAGGAAACTAAGTCACAGAGAGTGAAGTAACTTGCCCACGGTCACAGAAGGAATAAGTGGTGGGACCTTGATTCAAATCTAGGTATCTGTGGCTTCATCACCTCCCAGCTCGGCACCACAGGCTGATGGTTTCCAGATCCACACATCAGGCTCAGCACTCTCTTCCTGACTACAGACTCCCCTAGTCAACTGACAGGGCTGCAGGGAGACTGCACTCAACAAGTGCTAGGCAACTTCTGGGACACCGGAGATGCCTTCACAGGGAAGAGAAGTGAAAGACATGCGGGGTCCCACAGGCCTCTACCCACCCCCTGGAGGGAGTGAGGAGCTACAGGAGGTTCTAAAGGGGGCTGTTTCTCTGAGAGACAGGCTGATGGACTGCCGTTCTGCATGCATGTGACAAGAAACACTTGTTCCTTTGAGTTTATTTCTCTTTACGGTTGACAATACATACCACATGGTGGAAAATACACAAAGCAGATATGTAAAACCAAGCGGATATATGGATAAGCAGATACATTCCCATTTTACCGAGGGAATACCTGACAGTAAGACAGCACTTCTTTGTAACAGGAGAACATTCTCCTAAACTATAGCAATGAAATGGGAAATTAGTCTTTTTCTTCATTATTAGCCTCATTCCCCAATCACAGATGAGGCATCATGGGCACAGAGAAGTTAGGTCAGCTCCCCCAAGTCGTTCTGATAGTGTGTGTTTGAGTCCCCCAGGCAAGGAATATTCAACATGTCCAAACTGCACCCATCCCCCCAACCCCCGCGCCCTACACAGCTGCACCTCCTTTACTGTCCCCTGACTCAGTGCAAGGCAGCCTTCTCCCCAGCTGCTTAGGCCAGAGATGCTTAAAGCCATCCTTGCCTGCTACCACTCTCTCACCACACTCTCAATCATCAACCCTCACCTCTAAGCCTCCTAAGTCTAAGTAAGATCCTGTTCCTTCTGCCCAACAGCACAGTGAGTTCCCTAGGCCAGGTCACCCTCGTCTCTCTCCTTGACAAGCACCAGCAATCCTGATACCTTCCAACACATGGTTTGTCCTGCTGCCTAAGGAAGGGAAGCTTTCTTCAGTGCAATCTGGGCATGACACCCCTGCTCAAAACTCTGCACGGGCTGCCTGCTGCTCTTAGGATACTGTCCAGCCCCCTGGACTAGGCACAGCAGGTCTTGTCTGCCCCCAAATGCCCGATCTTCACCAGACACCCTCCATCTGCTCCATGCCCCACTTGATATTTCAGCTACCCAGACCTCTCTCTGTTCATCAGATGGCTGGTGCGCTCACAGTCCTACTCCCTAGCTGCCCCCCGCCCCCTCTCACCCCCTCCCCAGCTACAAATTCACAATCTCATTCCTGCCTTTGCCTCCATCTTAACATGCCCTTCTTCCCTCCTCACCTGCCTGATTCGTTCTTAGGTTCAGCTGTCAGGCTCGGTAGAGCAATTTCCATTTTTCCTGAGAACTACCTGGGAGAAAAGTCACAGTTGACAGATTTGATATTATTACCAAATGCAAGGTGGTGGAGATTTCACTATGAATCCCTGCTGCTCGATGAGCTGATGAGAAATGCAATCTGATGGCAGAGTTTGTCTGGGAAAGGCTTCCTTGCTAAGCAAAGGATTCAGACAGAAAAGCTCTCCTCGTGCTTTATATGTGCCCGTTGTTGTCTTTGAATATGGCCTTTTGAATTTGGTCACAGTGTTGGAGGCATAAAGGGATCCAGGGTGACCACCTGCTTCACAGTGAGGAGGTATAAGCTGAAGCTTCGGAATTTCAAAATGTCACTTTATGGTGTCTGTGACCCAGTACATAAAACAGGATTTGAACAGCCCTACCCATACACTATGTTTTGCTGAGATTTTCACTATTTTTCACTCTATAGTCTGAGTTTCTGTTAGGACAAGATGAAGTATATTAACACGTCCTCCCTATGTAGGGGTTTAATTTACTAGTCCCTGTGGTCATCAGGGAGGCAAGGACGAGCTGCCAGCTCAGTATGGGGACCCTCATAGGGAATGTCACAGCACCTTCTTGCAACTCCTCAGGTGTCTCCACCTGGTGCCATCAACCCATGGAGGGAACTGCCAGTTCCTGTGATGGCCAGTGGAGGGAGCGACCCCACTGGTGCTTCAACTTGCTACAGATTCAACTGTGACAACTGACTTCCTTCACTATAACTCCTCTGAGCAGAACACACCTAAATATGAAATGAAGTGTGTGCCTGTGGTATGTAAAGCCAATTAAATAGTTGGACACGGCACCAGTTCCACCACCCCACCCCAACCCCCACCCCAGCCAGACGATGGAGTAGACTCTCAGGGGCTCTGGCATGCCTCCCTCTCCACTGACGTGTCCGTAACACAGGGTGCAGTGTAAATGACTCCCCTGGAGTCTACTTATGCAGTTTGTGGGAGCCGGGCATGTGGGGTTTTATTCCCCACAGACCCAGAGGGGTCAGGATGAACCCCAGCCTTCTCACAGACAAGGAAGCAAGCTGAAAGAGCTTAGGTGGCTGATGCACTAAAAGCTGAATCTGGGAGTCACACCCTAGTTTCTCTTGAGTGCAAAGCCAGTCTTCTCTGCAGTCACAACAACACGCATGGCTTGTGTTTCAGTTACCGAGATGCAGATGTTGTTCCATGAGAGGAGAGCCATCAGTGTCCCAATCTCCTGTCCGCTTGTGAAATGCGGGTACCCAGTAGGGCAAAGCCACCCTGAAAGGTTCTAACCCCCTTTGTGTGTGTGCGCCTTAGGAGGAGCTACCTTGCAGCCAAGAAACTGGAGTCCGCTGGTAGGAAAGGGTTGCTCCAGGGGCAACACCAAGCAGGACTTTAACTTCCCCTACGGGGAGGCACTCTGCCATATCAGAGAGGCTTTGCAACCAGCCCCCACCCCAGTTATGTCTCCAGCAGTCTCACTCTGTTTATCAGATGTAAGGAATTGGGAGGCACGCCAAAGCACAGGAAGTGTTTTTAGTGGCTGTAAGACAGCACAGGAGACGACCCAGCTGCCATGGTGCTCTGGAGACAACTGGGAATGAAATCTGTCTGGCTCCACCTGTGTCCAGGTCTGTGCTCTTCTGCTCGTGTGTGTGTAAACTGTGGAAGGTCAAAGTGCCACCTCAAGAAATCTCCCCGTCCCCCCGAGAATGTGTCCTGACTAGGGACCCACACCACATCCCACCCCCGGACATATGGCAGGGGTCAGATGCTCTCTTCTGTGTTCCCAGAGTTCTATAATTTAAATCCTGCCATCGCTTTTCTCACAGAGCTCGTGGCAGTCATCTGCTTGCAGGGGACAGTCCCCATCATCCTTAATGAATCCAGCCGCAGTAGGAAGAGACATAGCATCTGGTCCCTGCTTAGAACTACTTCCTGAATGAATGAAGGACCGGGACTCAAGGTGAATTCTCAGTCAAAAAAGCGTAGCTCTTAGTGGACCAGTTCTTTTTGTGTTAATAATGATACAGGAGAATGGAGTAAGCAGGACATCTGTGGAATCAGATTCTCTTCCCTTTGGGGGTGGGGATAGGAGTGCATGTTTCATATGACCCCTAATTCTGGAAACTCCTGATCAAAGAGGCTGCAAGGTTCATTACACACATGTGGGCCACACTGTTGCCTCATCAGCCACAGTTGTAGCCTCACAGTGGAACTGGGGTCAAGATCCTGAGAGCACCATTCAGGTCACTGAACGTTTCCCAAGGACCAAGTGGCAATGTAGGCCCCGCAACTATGTGTCCAGACGATGGACAGTTGAATGAACTCAGGCTGCTAGTGGAGTCTCTGACACTGTGCCTGGAGAACAGGCATCTATGGAGGCGGGGACACCAGTACAGGTAGGAATGGTGTGTCGAGTCCAGGGGAGGCCGTCAGCCTCACTCGGAGCTGCCCCTCGTGCATCCTCCTCACTCCTTGCTTGCCCCACCTCAGCTGTCTTTGCTCTTTCCCCCTGTCCTGCCTATGCCTCCCTCACAGGCCTGGCACAGGCATGTCCATCAGCACCTATGACATCTGCTTCTCCCTGTTGGTTCACCAACAGAGCAGATGCTTACCTGGTGCCACGGTATCTAGTCCCCACTTTCTGTTCAACTCTCACTCCCTGCTCCCAGCTGCCCTGGCCACCTGGCAGTATCTGCCCCCGCATTTATCCCCACTGTTCCCTCTTCTGCCATATCCTGACCCCAGATGTCTGCTGTGCTGACTCCTTTCCCTCTTCAAGTCTTTGTTAATATATCAGCTCCTCAATGAAGCCCGCCCTGGTTGCTCTGTTCAATACTGTGACTTGCAGCTTGCTGCCCACAGTACCAGTCCCTTACAGGACTTACATGTATCTGATCAAAGCACCACCCCCTTCTAACACACTGTAGAATGTCCTGGGTTGTTATGAGGTAGGGTGCCTCCTACCCCTACCCTTTCCCCTTTGGGGAAAGTAAGTCCAGCACAGGGATTTCTGTGGGCTGGCCACTTGGATCCACCACAGAGAGCCAGGAAAAGCCTCGATGCATATGTGCTGCCTGAAGCAATGTGCCTGCATCCCTGCTAGACTGTGAGACCCCTGAGGGTCCTGTTCTTCTCGTCCTTGGGGCAGGCCCTCCCTCCACGCAGGGAGAGGGCCTCAAGTTGTGCTGCCTCAGTTTCAGCCACACCTCCAGCCCAGCAGCTCTGTGACCTGGGACTCAGGAGTCACCTGGCTTCACTTCAAAGTGTAAACGCCTGTCTTTAAAGGAATGTAGATGTTTTCAATGTTTAGACTTTAGTTTGGGCCTCGAGTTTTTTGGCACCCACATTGAGTACGAATTGTTGTAGATTCTGAAACACGAGTTCACAATTTTTGATGAATTTGGTTGTGCCAATGTGAAACAACGTGAAACATACTGGAGTGTGAAGTCAAGTGGGCCTTAGGAAGCATTACTAGGAACAAAGCTGGTGGAGTTGACGGAATCCTGGCTATTTCAAATGCTAAAAGATGATGCTGTTAAAGTGCTGCACTTAATATGCCAGCAAATTTGGAAAACTCCACAGTAGCCACAGGACTGGAAAGATCAGTTTTCATTCCAATCCCAAAGAAGGGTCATGCCAAGGAATGTTCAAACTACTGCACAACTGCACCCATTTCAGACGCTAGCCAGGTCATTCTCAAAATCCATCACGTTAGGATTCAATGATATGTGAACGAACAAGTGCCAGATGTACAACGTGGATTTAGAAAAGGCAGAGGAACCAGAGATCCAACTGCCAACATCCATTGGATCACAGAAAAAGCAAAGGAATTCTGGGAAAAAATTCATTGACTATGCTTCATGACCTAGATAATCACGATGGTGTGATCACTCACCTAGAGCCAGACATCCTGGAATGTGAAGTCAAGTGGGCCTTAGAAAGCATCACTACAAACAAAACTAGTGGAGTTGATGGAATTCCAGTTGAGCTATTTCAAATCCTAAAAATGATGCTGTGAAAGTGTTGCTCTCAATATGTAAGCAAATTTGGAAATCTCAGCAGTGGCCACAAGACTGGAAAAAGTCAATTTTCATTCCAATCTCAAAGAAAGGCAATGCTAAAGAATGCTCAAACTACCGCACAATTGCACTCATCTCACACGCTAGTAAAGTAATGCCCAAAATTCTCCAAGCCAGGTTTCAGCAATACGTGAACTGCGAACTTCCAGATGTACAAGCTGGTTTTAGAAAAGGCAGAGGAACCAGAGAACAAATTGCCAACATCCGCTGGATCATTGAAAAAGCGAGAGTTCCATAAAAACATCTATTTCTGCTTTATTGACTATGCCAAAGCCTTTGACTGTGTGGATCACAATAAACTGTAGAAAATTCTGAGAGAGATGGGAATACCAGACCACCTGACTTGCCTCTTTAGAAACGTGCATGCAGGTCAGGAAGCAACAGTTAGAACTGGACATGAAACAACAGACTTGTTCCAAATAGGAAAAGGAGTACATGAAGGCTCTATATTGTCATTCTGCTTATTTAACTTATATGCAGAGTACATCACGAGAAATGCTGGGCTGGAGGAAGCACAAGCTGGAATCAAGACTGCCAGGAGAAATATCAATAACCTCAGATATGTAGATGACACCACTATTATTGCAGAAAGTGAAGAAGAACTAAAGAGCCTCTTGATGAAAGTGAAAGAGGAGAGTGAAAAATTTGGCTCAAAGCTCAACATTCAGAAAACTGTGATGGCATCTGGTCCCATCACTTCATGGGAAATAGATGGGGAATCAGTGGAAACAGTGACAGACTTTATTTTTGGGGGCTCCAAAATCACTGCAGATGGTGATTACAGCCATGAAAATAAAAGACGCTTACTCCTTGGAAGGAAAGTTATGACCAACCTATAGAGCATATTCAAAAGCAGAGACATTACTTTGTCAACAAAGGTCCATCTAGTCAAGGCTATGGTTTTCCCAATGGTCATGTATGGATATGAGAGTTGGACTCTAAAGAAATCTGAGTGCCAAAGAATTGATGCATTTTAGCTGTGGTGTTGAAGAAGACTCTTGAGAGTCCCTGGGACTGCAAGGAGATCCAACCAGTCCATCCTAAAGGAAATCATTCCTGGGTGTTCATTGGAAGGACTGATGTTGAAGCTGAAACTCCAATATTTTGGCTACCTGATGTGAAGAGCCCACTCATTGGAAAAGACCCTGATGTTGGGAAAGATTGAGGGCAGGAGGAGAAGGGGAAGACAGAGGATGAGTTGGTTGGATGACATTACCGACTCAATGGTCATAAGTTTGAGTGAACTCCAGGAGTTGTTGATGGACAGGGAGGCCTGGCATGCTGTGTTTCATTGGGTCACAAAGAGTTAGACACGACTGAGTGACTGTACTGAACTGAACTGAAAGCCTTTCACTGTGTGGATCACAACAAACTGTGGAAAATTCCTCAAGACATGGGACTAGCAGACCACCTTACCTGCTTCCTGAGAAAGCTGTATGGAGGACAAGAAGCATCAGCTAGAACTGGACATGGAACAACAGACTGATTCAAGCTTCAGAAAAGAGCACTTCAAGGCTCTATATTGTGACCTTGCTTATTTAACTTATATGCAGAGTATATCATGTGACATGCTGGGCTGGATGAAACTCAATTTGGAATCAAGATTGCTTTTAGAAATATCAATAACCTCAGATACACAGATGACACCACCTTTATGGCATAAATTGAAGAGGATCTAAAGAGCTTCTCAATGCAGGTGAAAGAGGAGTAAAAAAGCTGTCTTAAAACTGAGCATTCAAAAAGTAAGATCATGGATCTGGTTCTGTCAATTCATGGCAAGTAGATGGAGAAAAAAATGGAAACATTGAGAAATTTTATTTTCTTGGGCTCCAAAACCAGTGTAGACCGTGACTGCAGCCATGAAATTAATAGACACTGGCTCCTTGGAAGAAAAGCAACGACAAGCCTAGACATCATGTTCAAAAGCAGAGACATTATGTTGCCGACAGAGGTCCCTATCGTCAAAGTTACGGTTTTGCCAGTAGTGCTGTATGGATGGGAGAGTTGGACCTACAGAAGGCTGAGCGTCAAAGATCTGAACCTTTGAAACCGTGATGCTGGAGAAGACTCTTGAGAGTCCCTTGGACAGCAAGGAGATCAAATAAGTCAATCCTAAAGAAAATCAACCCTCAATATTCATTGGAAGGACTGATAGTGAAGCTGAAGCTCCAATATTTTGGCTACCTGATGTGAAGAGCCGACTCATTGAAAAAGACCCTGCTGCTGGGGAAGATTGAGGGCAGGAGGAAAAGGGACCAACAGAGGATGAGATGGTTGGATGGCATCATTGCCTCAATGGACATGGGTTTGAGCAAACTCTGGGATATAGTGAAGGACAGGGAAGCCTGGCATGCTGCAGTCCACAAGATTGTAAAGAGTCAGACACGACTGAGCCACTGAACAACAATGTGAAATGTTTCAATCCCTGATAGCTCAGCTGTTAAAGCTGCAATGCAGGAGACCCTGTTCGATTCCTGGGTTGGAAGATCCACTGGAGAGGGGATGGGCTACTCACTCCAGTGTTCTTGGGCTTCCTTTATGGCTCACCTGGTAAAGAATCCACCTGCAATGCAGGAGACCTGGGTCCGATCCTTCTGTTGGGAAGATTCCCCTGGAGAAGGGAAAGGCTAGGGAAGGGAAAGGAAGGGACCTCACACCATGGGTCACAAAACCCAAATATCAATGATACACTCGACCAGGTATGGACCAAGGAATTAGCAGCTGGCAGACCTCACTGCACTGGACACCCAACACCAAACAATCCACCAAACTGAAACTCTAGAGACTCAATAAATGAGGCAAGACACATGAAATCAGCTGAGATGAAATTTGAATACAGGCTGACATGCATTTTAGCAACTTCATAAGCTGCCATGGAGAAACCCAACTGCACAGAGCACTGGTATGGTGAACGCATACAGCTCTTTCACAATGTTCCATGCAGCCACCACAAAGAGACCTCAGACCTTGGTACCCCACATCCTACAAACCCCAAAGTTCACAGCCTAAAGGATAGTAAACCCCTCAAGTGTTCAGCACCCTCAATCCCTGGCTCACAGACTTATCTCCAGGTCAGAGATGGCACACTCAGGGTGCAGAGTCAGCGATGGGTCAGATACCTCACATGCTTTGACAAATACACTTTGTGATGTCACAACCAAGGGTATGGACACCTAGGGTATTCACGTCCCCTAAAATCCCTACGTGTTCAATCCTAGTTGTGAACTTGAGGCTCTTCTAAGGAACTGGACACAAGGTGTCCAGCCTCCTGCCAAGACCTCCCACCCTACAAATGCTACCCAGATGCCAGTAAAGGCACATTCACTCCCCTGCCCCACTGAGGCCAGTGTGAACTGGTGAAACACCATTGCAGGGGTCTGTGGCAGCACCCATCAGAATTTACATTCCGTGCTGCCCTCACCCTCGGCAGCATTTGCCTTCATGAAAGAGGGACAAGTGTCAGTCCTATTCTGTGATGCCTCCTTGGCGTTTAGAACAGCGTCAGGCACATGCACATAGTAGGTACTCCACAGATGTGTGTTTAGCCAAGGAAGTCTTTGATCCAGCGGTCTCCCTGCTGTGAATGTGCCTTAGGGAAATATTCCCACATGCTCAGAGATGTGTGTACAATGACAGCAAATTTCTAGGGGAAACTCTAGTGCCTATTGATAGTTACCATTTACTTAAATTTTCATTAATTTCTTTCAACTGGTTTTGTGATTTTCAATGTACAAACCTTACACCTCCTTGTTTAAACTAATGACTAAGTCCTGTTTATATTGTAACTGGAATTTTCTTACTTATTAGGAGTATTCACCACTAGTGTGGAAATACAGTTGAGTTTTGTATATTGAAGCTGGTGATGATTTCACAGGTGCATACACAGCTTTTTACACGTCACACATACCACAATAAAGTGGTTTAAGAAAATAAAAATGAAAGCAAAGTAAAGGTATGCCCAAATTAAAAATAAAAATAAAAACTCAGGGAATGTGTTGGTAGAACTGGCTTACAAGAAAAACTAAAGGAAGTTCTTCATGCTACAATAAGTGAATTCAGATGTTAATCTGAATCCATGTGAAAAGCAAAGAGCACAGGTAAAGGTAATTATATGAAGAAAAATTCTTTATGGACACATATTTCACTCCTTTCTTCCTGTATTTAAAATGCAACTGTCTAAAACAATATCACATAATTTATTGTTGTGAAAGCAGTAGTTGCTCAGTCACGTCTGACTCTTGGCAACCCCATGACTGTAGCCTGCCAGGCTCCTCTGTCCATGGGATTCTCCAGGCAAGAATACCGGAGAGGTTAGCCATTCCCTTCTCCAGGGGATCTTCCTGACCAAGGGATTGAACCCGCATCTCCTATATTGCAGGCAGATTCTTTACTGTCTGAGCCACCAGAGAAGCCCAATTATTGTTGGGCCAAGAACATATGGAATGTAATATATTTGCAGTAGCAGCAAAAAGGAGGTGGTTTGTATCAAAGTTGTATTAGGTAAGGAAACAAATCTGGATGGTGTCAAATCCATACAAACATATGGAAAGCATCAGAAATCATGACAAAGAGGGTGAATATAACAAAAGCTATAAATAGATACCTGATATCCTGCCATATATCAGCTTTTCATCACATAACATTATATATAATGTAATAATAATAATGTATCAATGGGCTTACCCTGTATAGATTTATTATATATGTGACAATATAAGGAAAAGAGGGAAACCCAAATAGAGCGATATAGGAGTAATGTTTCTGTATCTCATTAGCATTTGTGTGAATTTGAAGCTGATTGTGATAAAGTAACATGTTTACAGTGGCATACAGCTAGGAAATAACTTAAAAGTAGTGGAAAATCAGTAAAGGGTTTAAAATGCTACATTAGAAAACATCCATTGGATGGAAAAGAAAGCAGTAAAATGAGGACCATAGAACAAAATGACATGAGACAGAAATATACATTGGCAGATGTAAGTCTGTATCAACATTAAATGTAAATAGATAAAATAATCCAACCAGAAGGCAGACATTGAGATTAAAAAACATTGAAAAACAGTTAAAAAAACATGCATGTGTATGTTGTCTACAGAGGACACAGTTTAGATTCTAAGATATGTAATTTCCCATGTATGTGTATGTGTGTTCAGTCACTCAGTTGTGTTTAACTCTCTGGGGCCCCATGGACTGTAACCTGCCAGGACCCCTCTTCATAGAATTTTCTAGGCAAGAATACTGGAGCAGGTTGCTATTTCCTACTCCAGGGGATCTTCCAGAGCAAGGTATTGAACCTGAGTCTCCTGCATTGGCAGATGGGTTCTTTACCACTAGCGCCACCTGGGAAGCCTTATATGACCCAGCAAGTCTGCTCCTAGGCAGTTTTCCCAAGAGAAATGAAAACATGCTCACACAGTGGGCTGCACTCAAATATTCCACACGTGTATTCCTAATAGCCACACATAGAAACAACCCAGTTATTCAACAACTGGTATACAGATGAAAGAAAAACAAAAGAGTATACCTGTACAAAGGAATACTCAGTTCAGTCAATTCAGTCACTCAGTTGTGTCTAACTCTTTGCGACCCCATGAATCGCAGCACACAGGGCCTCCCTGTCCATCACCAACTCCCGGAGTTCACTCAGTCTCACGTCCATCGAGTCAGTGATGCCATCCAGCCATCTCATCCTCTGTCGTCCCCTTCTCCTCCTGCCCCCAATCCCTCCCAGCAGCAGAGTCTTCTACAATGAGTCAACTCTTCACATGAGGTGGCCAAAGTACTGGAGTTTCAGCTCAGCATCATTCCCTCCAAAGAAATCCCAGGGCTGATCTCCTTCAGAATGGACTGGTTGGATCTCCTTGCAGTCCAAGGGACTCTCAAGAGTCTGCTCCAACACCACAGTTCAAAAGCATCAATTCTTCAGTGCTCAGCCTTCTTCACAGTCCAACTCTCACATCCATACATGACCACAGGAAAAACCATAGCCTTGACTAGACGAACCTTTGTCGGCAAAGTAATGTCTCTGCTTTTGAATATGCTATCTAGGTCATAACTTTCCTTCCAAAGAGTAAGCGTCTTTTAATTTCATGGCTGCAGTCACCATGTGCACTGATTTTGGAGCCCAAAAACTACACGATAATAAAAAAAAAAGTAACTAATGCATGTAAAAGCAAGGATGCATCTCAACTGTGCAAATGAGAGAAACCAGACACAGAAGGCTACATATTATATGATTTCATGTCAATGGATTTCTGGAAATGGCACAACTGTTGGCACAGAAATGTATCTGTGGTTGCCAGGGTACAGGAGTGGAGGAAGGAGTCTGACGGAAAATACCCCAAGGGAGCATTTTTGAACATTGAGACATTTTCTACATTTTTATTGTGGTAGCATTTATACCACGGTATACATTTGTCAAAAATCTACAAATGGTAATATGTTAAAGTGTTGGCTTTTATTGTATATAAATTATACCACAATAATTGTTTTAAAGGAAGAAGAAATTTTAAGTATTTAAATACTGGTTATTGTATCCATGTAGACCATGAGCTCAAAAACATAAAAATCTAATTTGGAATTCTTCCCAGACCTGGACAACTTCCAGAATTCACCATGACAGTTTTGTACTTTATGACAGGACACACAAACTTGGTCTTATCCATGTTTACGATTCCCACTCCCTCACCTCAAGTCCAAATTCTTGCTGAGTTCTGTCCATTTTACTTCATAAACATCTAATGCATCTACTTTTTCTAGAACACCTACTTCTGTGTCATTGACTACGCTAAGACCTCTGACTCGTGGATCACAACAAATAGAGAAAATTCTTAAACAGAGGGCAGTGCCAGACTACTCGACCTGTCTCCTCAGAAACCTGTATGGGGGCCAAGAAGCACCCGTTAGAACCAGAGTTGGAACAAATGACTGCTTCATAATTGGGAAAGGAGAACGGCAAGGCCGTGTATCGTCATGCTGCTTATTTAACTTATACGCAGAGTACATCATGCAAAACGCTGGACTGGATGACTCAAAAGCTGAATGAAGATTGCTGGGAGAAATCTCGACAAGCTCAGATACACAGATGATACCACTCTAATGGCAGAAAGTGAAGAGCGACTAAAGAACCATTGGATACGGGTGAAAGAGGAGAGTGAAAAAACTGGCTTAAAACTCAACTATTAAAACACTAAGATCATGGCATCTGGTCCTATCACTTCATGGCAAATAGAAGGGGGGTAAATGGAAGCAGTCCATCCTAAAGGAGATCAGTCCTGGGTGTTCATTGGAAGGGCTGATGTTGAAGCTGAAACTCCAATACTTTGGCCACCTGATGCGAAGAACTGACTCATTTGAAAAGACCCTAAAGCTGGCAAAGATTGAGGGCAGGAGAAGGGGACGACAGAGGATGAGATAGTTGGATGGCATCACCGACTCAATGGACATGAGTTTGGGTGAACTCCAGGAGTTGGTGATGGACAGGGAGGCCTGGCGTGCTGTGGTTCAAGGGGTCACAAACAGCCGGACATGGCTGAGTGACGGAACTGAAGTGGAAGCAGTGACAGATTTCGTTTTCTTGGGCTCGAAAATCACTGCAAATGGTGATTGCAGCCATGAAATTAAAAGACGCTTGGTCCTTGGAAGGAAAGCTATGACAAACCTAGTTTACATGCATTCTCAGGCACTTCAGTAGTGTCTGGCTCTTTACGACCCCATGGACAGAGGCCCATCAGGCTCCTCTGTCCAGGGTATTCTCGAGATGAGAATACTGGAGTGGGTTGCCATGCCCTCCTCCAGGGGATCTTCCTGACCCAGGGATTGAACCCATATCTCCTAAGTGTGCTGCATAACAGACAGATTCTTTACCGCTGAGCCCCCAGGGAAGACCATGACAAACCTAGACACCATATTAAAAAGCAGAGACATCACTTTGCTGAAAAAGGTCTGTAGAGTCAAAACTATGGTTTTTCCAGTAGCGATGTACAGATGTGTGAGTAGGATCATTAAGAAGGCTGATAAAAATTTAAAAAAAAAAACCTAAAAAAATAAATAAATAAATAAAAGGAGCATAACCCCTGCAAAAAAAAAAAAAAAGAAGAAGAAGGCTGAGTGCCAGAGAATTGATGCTTTTGAATTGTGGTGCTAGAGATGAGCCTTGAGAATCCCTTGGATAGCAAGGAGAACAAACCTGCCAATCCTAAAGGAAATGAACTCTGAATATTCACTGGAAGGACTGATGCTGAGGCTGCAATACTTTGGCCACCTGATGCGAATAGCTGACTCATTGGAAAGGACCCTGATGCAAAAAGACTGAAGGCAGGAAGAGAAGGGGGTGACAGAGGGTGAGATGATTAGATAGCATCACCAACCCAATGGACATTAATTTGATCAAACTCAGGGAGATAGTGTAGGTCAGGGGAGCCTGGCATGCTGCAGGCCATGGGTAGTAAATAGTTGGACACGACTGAGCGACTGAACAACCACCACCACCTCCACCTTACCTTTGAGCTTCCCTAAGCTTCCAGAGCCCCACTCTCAGCACGACGAAGAAGCTTTCTGTGTCTGTCAGTATTAAAGTTCTCTCTTCACACACTCAGTGCCCCCTGCTTAGGGCTGATGGTGGGTCCTTAGAATGCTCATCACTCCCTCCCAGAGCTCAGACCATGGAGCCTTCTCACGACAGTAATGGAGCACCCACCCTGCTACAGAATTGGGAGTTGGAGCTGTTTACCCCTTCTCCATGTGCTTTCTCCCTTTACATTCATTTGCATATTTCTTCTTGAGTCACCGAATCCAACTCCGCTCATCCCCACCTGGTAACTGTAACAAGCTGCACCTGCCTCTCTGTCAGGGCAGGTGCACGTACCCCCTGCACTATGTATTTTCCTTCTCTCCCTTCAGAATCTCTAGACTCCCAGACACCACCCTCAAAAGGGGCAGTGATGCAGGAGAGGTTGTGACTCTCATCCACAGCCTGGGTCAAAGCACGACTGTGTTATATATAACCTCTTTCACTCTTAGAATGAACCTTATCTTCTAGCTTTCCTCCTGCTTCTTGGCCACCCTGCTCACCGTTTTGCTTTGCTTTTCCCTTAGGTCCATTCCCTGTGTTTCTCCTTTGCACTTCTTTTCTGTTTATGTGTCTGTCTGGTCCACCAGTGTGATATTCCCATCATCCACCACACATCACTGGTCTTGTTATTTCAAGCATTGTAGACGCGTCCTGAAACATGTTAGTAATCAATGTGTGTGTACTCAATGAAGGAATGTTTTCTAATGACTGACAGGAAAAGCATGTCCTCCATGTAGGAGTCAGTATATAGGTGTCATATTTGTAGCACCATACATAAAGCCTTGTGTCTTGTTCCAGACACTGTAGGGGTGTGGCTCTGTCTTCATGCCTTGGTGCCCTTGCATGTCCCCACTTAGGCTATGTAGACAAGGCTAAACTGCAGGCTGACTTGAATCGTGGCAGAGAACCTCCTGATTGCTCTTGCAGCAAGGGGAGAGAAGCAGCCTGATGAAGAGCTGCTATGAGGCCATTTCTCACCTGCCTCCTCATCCAGCTGGAGGTGACACAAAGTTGTTACTCATCCACCTCTGGTTTCAGTTGAACATATGACGGTCTCCCTAGCCCCAGCTGAGTAGAGCTGTGGACTGCAGAGCTGCTCAGTGCCATAGGGCACAACTGCGGGCTCCTTCCTGGCACAGACCCACCACCTGTAGAGCCTTTACTGAGGCCTTCCAATTCAGTGTCAAACCGCGGGACTAGGGACAAGGCAACGGACACCAGGGTCATATTGCTTCTGCACTGTCTGTAAGGTAGAATCTGAATCAATTCGGGTTCATTGTCTCCTTACTGGCCAAGCCCATAGAAGGTGACAAGCCAAACTAACAACTGCGGTGGTGCCCTGAGGCCCTGTAGCTCCTGTGCTGTGACTTAGGGACTGGCTGCCTGACTACCTGACAGAGTCTGGTGTTGAGTTGTGTGATGCGTGACCAGAATACTGGCTTATTTTGTCATCACACACAGCAAGGAGCACGGTTTTCACTACATGCTATGACTCAGGGTAGCCTTGTCAGTCCTCATTAACAAACCAACCTTACAATGGATGCCATGTCTGATACCAGCTATTGAATCAATATATTTATTTAGACAAAATATGTTTCTGAAGTCCAGTTCATTTTAAAAGTTAACCTTATAGTCTACTTGAAATTCAAAATCTGTATCACTTGTGAGAGAATTGTAATTGTAAAGGTAAATGTTTAAATGAAAAAATGAGGTAGAATAAGCCAAATCCATTTGCAATGTAATGCCTACTTCACGTTATCTTGTTTATTCTTCATAACAAATATTTAGTGTAAAATTTTAATTTCCATTTTAGAAATGGGGAAACAGATCCAAAGGATGTAAATACCTTTCTCACCTTCACTCAGTATGTGTCAGAGCCAGTACTGATACTCTAAGTTATGTCAAGTGCTGTGCTTAGTCGCTCCGTCGTGTCTGACTCTTTGTGATCCCATGGACTATAGTCCGTCAGGCACCTCTATCCATGGGGATTCCTCAGGCAAGAATACTGGAGTGGGTTGCCGTGGCCTCCTCCAGGAGATCTTCCCAACACAGGGATCAAACCCAGGTCTCCAGCACTGCAGGTGGATTCTTTACCGTCTGAGCCACCAGGGAAGCCCAGTTATGTCATGTCATAGCCAATAAGGAGACAGAGCAGATAAGACTCAAGTCATTTTGTCTCATGAAGTTCCCCTCATTCCTTTCCCTTTTCTTCTAGCTAGGATCTAATCTTGTCAGACAGCTCCATGACCTAGGGGCTTTTTCACATACTTTTTGGTAAGATGGGATACTGTCTCATGGTATATTTGAACCTCCCATTTTCAATCCTTTTGGACCTGGATTTTCATACCTCTATAAGGGCACAACAGCTGCTATTTATAATCCCCTGTTATTCGCTAAGCAGAGTGAAGTCTGAATAGGTCCTTTGTTGCAGAAATATATTTTTTTGGTGCATGAGGATGCAGATGGGGGCTCAGAGATGTAAGCGTTTTGTTATTATGTTAATAAAAAGGATAGAAGGAAGGAATCAGACAGCTGGAGGACTTCCCTGTAGCTCAAAGAGTAAAGAATCTGCAGGAGACCAGGGTTCGATCCCTGGGCTGGGAAGATCCTCTGGAGAAGGGAATGGCAATCCACTCCAGTATTCTTGCCTGGAAAATTCCATGGACAGAGAAGCCTGGCGGGCTACAGTTCGTGGGGTCGCAAAGAGTCAGACACGACTAAGTGAGTCACACACACACACACACACACACTCACAGACAGCTGGAGGGCTTCTGAGATCTGGTGACTATCAAGCCAATGGAGGACATCATGGAGAAGAAAAGATGTTTGTGGCTGTTCTCTCCCTGCACCCAAAAACCCTTGGAAGGCAAGTCAGAAATGTGTGAAAGATATGCTGTGCCATTTGCCATGCAATTTGACAGCAGTTCTTTTCCTGTCTCCCTACAACCTTTAACAATGGCTTTGGCATTCCATTTCTCTATAGGACAATACAAATATATTAAGTTTTTAAAAATGTTTCTCAATGATTTCATCAGGGACACCGTACGAGATTTGGGTGGCACATTTTGTAAACCCATTTATTCAAGAGAAGACCAAAGGCTTTTATGAAATTTTTATGTGTGGGTATATGTATGTATGTATATGCATTAACATGTAGATTACACCTAAAGAATATGTTATGACCAAACTTTTTTAACCCTAGAAGTGCAAGGGTGGTTTACGTGTATAAGGTTACCAATGCAATTCACCACACTAATAGAAAAATGGAAGGAAAACAATTCTATGATCATCACAATTGATGAAATATAAGTGTTTGATGAAAATTAATCTATATTCAAGACAGCAAACTAGGAACAGAATAGAACTTACTGTGATAAAGTATATCTACAAAAAAGTAATGTAAACAGGTTGAAATGGAGAAGATTTTTCATTTCCTATTGGGAAAAATCCCGATTATCACCTGCTTTAGTCAAGACTATTCTGGCCAGGTTTGTTCAATGCTGCAAAATGAGGACAGGTTTAAGGTTTAAGCCAGTAGAAACTGTTGATATTCAAATATAATAGTATATTTTGAAAAGCAAAAATAATCTAGATCTAAATTTTTGGAATTAATATGCATATTTAGAGGAATTGTTGGACAGAAAATCTATATATAGATATTCTATCTCTACATACATCCTAAACTAGACAATAAAAGTCACAAACCATGAATTTTCAATAACATTAAATACCCACGGATAAATTTAACAAAAAATGTGCAAGTAGAAAATGAAACTTTATTGACTTAAGTTTAATAGTCAAAAACACACCATAAGAGCAGCATAGATGGTTTCAGTTTATCTTCTTTCAAGCAAATGGTTGCCCTTCACCTATAATATAAACATTAAAAACGTTACTTAGCAGAACTTTATTTCGATGACAGGAGAGGTATACAAAGTTCACTGCAGTTGTAGTTTTATAAAATGGACTAAAACAGGAACACTAAGGGCGACCTTTGGCTTACCTTCAGTTAATCCTCTATAGAGATTTTATAGACTTTCCAGGCACAATACCAGTATTTTTAAAACACACTACTCTTCCTAGTTATACAGGAAAATAAGGACACTGAGTTCAGAACAAATGAAATCAATGGAGCCTATCAGAAGTTAGTTTTCAGTAGAAGGCAAAAGTGTATACACGTTCAGTAAAATATCTAACAACAAAAAGCACCCTAAGGAGAACAAAATACACAAAAACTGAAACAAAAAATCCCAAAAAAGTATCATTTAAATGTGTTGGTTTGAAATAATATTCCAAATATAGGATAGCTAAACAGTTGTTCTCTCTGTTACTGCTTAAGTGAAGTAAATAAAAAGGCCAGTATTACATTTGTTTCTTCTCTACTGTGCAAAAGTGTAGACATTTTCATTTGTTCTAATTTATCCCTGATATGGTGGTTTTAAGTCGGTTAAATGTTTGTCCCCTTTTTTACCTGTGGCCCTCATGTAATTCTAAATGTTTCTTTTCACCCTGGAAAGCATTCCAGTTGGTATAATACATTATATGGTGACACTAATTTTAAGTCATTACTATCACTGGCGACATGGTGACATCAAAATGTGAAGCAGAAATAGGACTGTTTCTCACAGCCACACCAAAAAAAAAAGAAAGAAAAAAGGAGAAAAGAAAAGGGAGAGCAAGAGGCAGTATGAGTGAGAGAGTAAATCAAGTAGGAAGAGAGAAAGAAAATCTGAAAAAGCAGATTTTTTTGTTTCTAAATGGTAATGGCTTTTGAGAGAAAACTCTGACCAATTTCAAAAGTTCATCCACGGTATTTGTGATGTTTAGTTGTTTAGTTACTGTGGGGTATGTTAAATAATATTTGTTTTTCTACCCTAATAGCCATTTCATCAATATTCTGAAAATATTTGAGTTTCAGATTATATTCTGTTTAATTCTGTACTATACTAACGGTTAGTGTAGAAGGTAATGGCACCCCACTCCAGTACTTTTGCCTGGAAAACCCCATGGATGGAGGAGCCTGGTAGGCTGCAGTCCAAGGGGTCGCTAGAGTCGGACACGACTGAGCGACTTCACTTTCACTTTCATGCACTGGAGAAGGAAATGGCAACCCACTCCAGTGTTCTTGACTGGAGAATCCCAGGGACGGGGGAGCCTAGTGGCCTTCCATCTATGGGGTCGCACAGAGTCGGACACGACTGAAGCGACTTAGCAGCAGCAGTAGCAGTGTCTTGTTCATATTTCTAATTATGTATACTTGGGCTTTGTCCATTTGCTTCACAATGATGCAAACTAGAGGAATGGACTGGCAGTTTGGGGTTGGCAGATACAAACCATTACATTCAGAATGGATAAACAACAAGGTCCTACTATACAGCATAGGGAACTGATGTCCAATCTCCTGTGATAAATCACAACGGAAAAGAATATTGAAAAATGTGTGTGTGTGTATATATATATATGTTAAAAACTATGTAAACTAGCACATTGTCTTTATTTATTAGTTGAGTTTATTTTCCTCTTCCTAACACTTCATACCTGTCTTTTAATAAGTATCTTTTTCTTTTTCCCTTAGGTTTATTCTGTTGCTCTTTTTCTTACCTTTTATATTGGATGTAGGATTTTGTATTTATGTACCTTGTAATTTATGTGTTTTTCTTTTTAAATACCACACATATTTAGGGCTAAGGTTTTTCTATGAGAACATTTTAATCATGATCTCTAGTTACTTGAAAGTCGTCTGAAAGTTGTATTTTTATCTAATTGTTCAAATGGAATGGAAAAAAAAATGTGAAGTGAAAATATTTAGAAGGCTAATACACAGTAAATTCTTCCCTAATTATGAAGTTCCTCCTTTAAAATCAGAACCATGCAATTTATTGTCAGCAAGTTGGAAAACAGGTATGTGAAAGATACTAAATTGATTACACGGGAAGAACTAGAGTTACAATTTTTGGCCTTCAAAATTTTTAAACTCATGTATCAAAGAGGAAAAATAACATACTTGATACGGTTAGAGATGATTATATCATGAGGCTCAGATTTTTATTAGTTCTTTAAGAGTGAGAGTGGGGTATATGGCAAAACCTTCATAGTATTGTAAAGTAATCATCCTCCAATTAAAATAAGCAACCACCCCCACCCCGCAAAAAAAAAAAAAAAAAAAAAACGTGGGGGCAGGTAGTGTGCTTAGCATATGTATCTTACTCACACCTGCCTTGAATATCACTGACTAAATGCACTCTCTCAACTTGATCAGCCACAGAAACAGGAAACTAGACTATCTTTGGCCATTTTATTCAGTCATTTCATGCTTCCCTGGGGAAAGGATTTAAAATGCAACTATTTTTTAAAGAGCTAGAGAATTCAGAATTTGAGAGAATTTAACATACATCAAGCAGAATGTTGGCTCATTTTCTTTTCTAAAAAATTAATTAATTGATTTTAATTGGAGACCAATTACAATCTTCTGGTGGTTTTTGCCATACATTGACATGAATCAGCCACAGGTGTACATGTGTCCCCCGTCAGAAAATGAAATCTCAATCCCCCTGTTATAATTTGACTCAAGATGATATTTTATGATAAATATATCATACAAAACAGAGTATTCTTGTATGCTTTCCATCAAAGAGAATCAGAGAATGCAAAAATTAGCATTGAAAAATCAGCATCTTCGTGTATCTATTCTGAATTCACAACTTACATGAGTAAAGTTGAGTTTAGAAGTTAAGGGATTTCACAGAATCACACACATTATGCTAAAGCTGGTACTAGAACCTACTTGGATGCCTAAGCATATTTCATATAAACTGATATTTATTACAAATGCATTCCATATTTCCTACAAGCAGAAATTATAAAAGAACCTGAAAATTATTAGCTGTTACTTAAAGTACTTATACTCAAGAGAAGAAAACGGTTTCCTATTTTCAATTTGATATGGCTTTAATCCTGTCTGTTTCTTTATTTGAAAGTCTGTAAGTCAGGCATTCAGGCATCTGGGGTCTGAACTTTCTTTCAAAGAATATGTGAACTCTGTTATTAAAATAATAGTAATGTTCTGTCTATATTAGTAAAGATATAATATTCTGAAAAACAGAAACCACATAAATTACTTTCTGAATGGATGACATACCTGCTTCTGGCATTTCAACAGGCTCTGTATTTGATGCAAACTCCTCCCTCACATCAGGACCATCTCCACCTTCACCCCCAGTCTCTGCCACAGCCAATTGCTGCAGATCAGCTTCCAGGCCAGAATCTTTAAAAAAAAAAATGCATCAATTCAGCTGTAAAGCATACAATATAAACAAGGGAATGATGATATTCATTCCCTCGGTGTTATGAATTAAAAGCCTTAGGTTAGTATGCTAAAAATGTGATGAATAAGAACCTCAGGAGCATTATTCCGGGAATGTTTTGCTGGAGAAAAAGGAAAGCAGAATTTTCCGAATGTTATTACCATTTTCCTTTTCCAGGGTTGTCCTCAGACACCTTAGTTGCCCCCTTCTCTTTGTCTTGAAAACAAGGGAAAATTTGAGCAACCACACTGACCTGCAAACTATACTCTCCTCAGTTTTTTAGGAACTGTCTGAAGTCCTTTTCTAATGTTTCCTTTCCGCTTCTTACTGGTTATGTCCTAACGCATGAGGCACAGATACACTTTACCTTCAAAGGGATCCTTCTCCTCTTCTTCATCACGATTCACTGGATCCTCTCCATGTACTTCCTCCTTTCTAGGTGTGATATCCTGAATCTCAGCTGGTGGTTCCTCTTGTTGAGGTTGCTCAACACTGGGCTGCTGGTCCTAGTAGAGTGTGCATGCAAATAAAAACTTTAGTTGTTAATACATCTAATAGCATAAATATACATAATACATAGATATATCTGATCTTAATTAAAACTAACAACATTTTCCCAACACAATTCTATGTACTTACTTTTAATAAAGTTACTCTTCCCACAGAGAAGAGTTAGCTCCCATAAGAGTTACCCAGAAAGACTTTGGAAGTTATTTAAATCTATGTTGGGATGGAAGTATGCAGCCTGTTGTTAATAAGCAGGAGGAGGGAGTCACTGGGCACATATCCAGGGAATTTAACAGTATAATCATCCAGGCAACGCCGGACTATAGTATATCTGGACCAATGTTCCTTCCTAAGACAAAGTGTCACCCTTTATCAGCATGGAAGACCTTTATCACCGCATCTGTACTACTTAACATCATTTTCTCAAAAATAAACTTGTGCTAATAGAAAACACCAAATGGTAAGGTTACTCACAACCACAGGTTCATCCACCTCGGAGCTATCTTGCTTTGTAGGTCCCAATGTTGATGCCACTTGCCCACTCATATTTCTCCCTGAAAGCAGAATATTGTGATT
This sequence comes from Bos grunniens, assembly GCF_055505025.1. Lineage (NCBI taxonomy): Eukaryota > Metazoa > Chordata > Mammalia > Artiodactyla > Bovidae > Bos > Bos grunniens. Next base: position 52,301,732 of record NC_141194.1, on the reverse strand, counting down.
TAGAAAATGTATTTTAAGAGTACAGCTGTATTTGATCACTTTTATGACCTTATGCTGACTTAGTTTTTTTTTAATGTGAACATACTTTCAAAAGAAAACTCTGGTTAAGTATGAGTGTACAAGCATTTCAATTACACCAAATACAGTCTTTTGCAAAGCCATTTGTGTCTTTGTGAAGCTGGCAGAGAAATCACCTTAAGGTACACAAGAAGGCTGAATTTTTGGGAGGAAGTTTGATTTCACAACAGACTTCTCCATCATGAAGATCTTTAGTGAAATACTGCTAGGAATTTAAAAGCTCAGGACTACTGCTCATGTCACACTCCTATTCACCAGACCTATTTTCCCCAACTCCCTTGGAATTCAGTTGGAACACGAAGAAAGGCTCAGTCTTTACAGCCTGACTATGGCGATTTTCTCAGTGTCTGGGGCTGAGGTGAGGCTGCATACAGAGCAACCGGTCCACTTCTCTCTTGGCACCGTACCACAAAACCCGTGAAACAGTCACAACCCCACTGCGGTCCGGTTTCTAGGCCTTTCCTTAATCGCCCACCCCGTCCCCTGCCCAGGTCCCACTGCCGGCCCCAGGTTCTGTGCTCTGTCGTCAGTTCCAGGGCCCCAATGAACCAAATATCTCAAATAGCACCCCCAAGTCTCCCCCCACCATCATCCTACCCCCTGCCCTCCTCTGCCCACTGCCCTTCCTCTCCCACCACCAAGGCAAGAAGTATGGCGTCGCAACACCTGTGAGGAGAAAGGACTACCTTGAGGGCCTTCCTCCTCAAAGGCCCCAGATCTCACTGCCCGACCCGCCCGAAACTCGCTGGCTCCCCCTCACACGCACACACACTTAAACTCCAGACAGGACAGACCTGTGAACCTACCTGCTGAGTCTCAAGTAGTGAGAAAGAACCGGGACTGAATAAACAGACCAGTCTAAGGCCCAATGTTCCTCACAGAATGCTCAGGAAGGCGTATGCGCACCAAGGCGCATGCGCAGCAACGGATGTGCACGCACACACTGCGCATGCTCACTGAGTTGGGCATGTGCAGTGCAGGTTGCGGTTTTCCCGCCACTGAGGTAGAGTCCTGGAACCGCAGGGTCTCTGGAGGATGAGAAAGGGGCTTGAAGACTGTATTTTTTCCCTTCCACTGCAGTCTTTCTTATGCATCCACAAACTGTGGTGATAGGTAGTCCCAGGTTACCCTTAGTGGAGAATGTGTCTCAGAAAGACAGTCATGACAGAAATAGATATTATGTTTTTTAATATCTATTTTTATGCATGCTTTGATGAACCATTTCCTTCTCTGCTTCTGGGTTTTCTGTCATACTCCCAATGGCTTTACTCACTTCCATGGAATAAGTACATAAATAGATGCCTCTGTTTCCACTTTTTGCTTGGTGCACTGCACATTTAAATCTCTGAACTGGTAACTAGTTTCTCTGAATATACCTCTGGTTCCTATACGGTATTGTTCTTTTAGCATCGGACTTCACTTTCACCACCAGACACATCCACAACTGGGCATTGTTTCCACTTTCTTAGCCTTTTCATTCCTTCTGTAGCTATTTCTGCACTCTTCTCCAGTAGCACGTTCTTCTTTTTCAATTATAGCAGGAATTTTCGTACTTACTAGGAGTTTTAAATTTACCCAAGAGAAAGGAAAACATGTTCACACAAGGACCTTTACTCAAATATTCTACTCATGTACTCCTAATAGCCAAAACTAGAAACAGCCCAACTATTCAACAACTGGTATAAAGATGAAAGAAAAACAAAAGAGTATACTCATACAAAAGAACACTACACAGTCATTTGAAAAGGAACTACTAATGCATGTAACAGCAAGGATGCATCTCAGCTGTGCCAATGAGAGATGTCAGACACAGAAAGCTATGTATTATATGATTTCATGTCAATGGATTTCTGGAAAAGCACAACTAAAGGCAGAGAAATATATCTGTGGTTGCCAGGGTATAGGACTGGAGGAAGAAGTCTGAATGCAAATAGCCCAAGGAAGCATTTTCAAACCAATGGGACGTTTTCTACATTTTTATTGTGGTAGCATTTACACAATGGTATGCATATGTCAAAACTTGACAAACGGTAATGCTTTAAAGTATTGACTTCTATTGTATATAAATTATACCTCAATACTTCTCACTTTTTTAAAAAAGGAAAAGGATCTTTTAAGTATGTAAATACTGGTTATTGTATCCATCTAGACCTTGAGCTCATAAACATAAATATCTTATTTGAAATTCTTCCCAGACCTGACCAACTTCCAGGATTCCCCATGACACCTTTGTACCCTTATGACAGGACACAGAAACTTGGTCTTAACCACGTTTACAATTCTGTCTCCTTCACCTCAAGTCAACATTGTTGCTGAGTTCTGTCCATTTTACTTTGAAAATGTCTAATGCATCGACTTTTTCCCATGTCCGCCACATCTGCTCTAGTCCAAAGCCACCCTCAATTTAACTGTCAACCCCCTTCTAACGGGTCTCTCACATCCACTCAGGGTGCCTGTCTCCCACTCACCACTCTCTCCCTCTCTCTCTTACATTTGCAGAACTGTTTATGACTTTCTAGATAAAGGCTACTGTCCTACACAAGAACTGGAAAGTATGGTCTAGCACTTGCCCAGCTTGCTAACAACATGGAAAGTAGAGAATCCTCTTCTTGTCTCTCTTATTGGGCTTCATTCATACCCTCCAATTTCTCAAGCTTAGATTGTCCCATATTTCTGAAGCCTCCTGTTAGTAGACTCCTTCAAGCTAGGCTTCAACAGTATATGGAACGAGAACTTCCAGATATACAAGCTGGTTTTGAAGAGGCAGAGAAACAAGAGATCAAATTGCAACCTTCATTAGATCATGGGGAAAGCAAGGGAATTCCAGAAATACATCTACTTCTGCTTCATTGACTAGACTACCTCAAAGCCTCTGACTGTGTGGATCACAATAAACTGTGGAAGATTCTTAGAGATGGGAGTACCAGACTAGCTGACCTGTCTCCTGAGAAACCTGTATGAGGGTTAAGAAGTAACAGTTAGAATAAAACATGGAACAACAGACTGGTTCAAAATTGGGAAAGGAGTAAGACAAGGTTGTATAGTGTCACTCTGCTTATTCAACTTACATGCAGAGCACATCATGGGAAATGCTGGGCTGGATGACTCACAAGCTGTAATCAAGGTTGCTGGCAGAAATATCAACAAGCTCAGATGTGCAGATCATACCACTTTAACGGCAGAAACTGAAGGGGAACTAAAGAACCTCTTGATGCAGGTGAAAGAGGAGAGTGAAAAGGCTGGCTTAAAAGTCAACATTCAAAAATATAAGATTATGGCATCCAGTCCTATCATTTCACGGAAAACAGAAGGGGGGAAGTGGATGCACGGACAGATTGAATTTTGGAGGCTCCAAAATCACTGTGCCTGGTGATTGCTGCCATTAAATTAAGACACTTGATCCTTGGAAGAACAACTGTGACAAAGCTAGTATGCATGCATGCTAATTGCTTCAGTAGTGTCTGACTCTTTACGACCCCATGGACTGCAGCCTGCCAGGTGCCTCTGTCCATGGGATACTCCAGGTGAGAATAGTTAAGTGGATTGCCATGCCCTCCTTCCATGGGGCATGGCAGGGCATCTTCCCAACCCAGGGGTGAAACCCATGACTCTTGCATCCCATGCATTGCAGGGAGATTTTTTTTTTGCCACTTTATTTATTTTTTAATTGAAGGGTAATTGCTTTACAGAATTTTGTTGTTTTCTGTCAAACATCAACAAGAATCAGCCATAGGTACACCCATGCAGGCGAATTCCTTACCCGTGAGCCACCAAGGAAGCCCATATCAAACCTAGACAGCATAGTATAAAGCAGAGACATCACTTTGCCGACAAAGGTCCATATAGTCAAAACTATGGCTTTTTCAGTAGTCATGTACAGATGTGTGAGTTCGATCATTAAGAAGGCTGAGTGACAAAGAACTGACGCTTTTGGTTTGTGGTGCTGGAGAAGACACTTGAGAATCCCTCGGACAGCAAGGATATCAAAACAGCCAATCCTAAAGGAAACCAACTGAATATTCACTGGCAGGGCCGATGCTGAAGCTGAAGCTCCAATACTTTGGCCACCTTAAGAGAAGAGCTGATTCACAGGAAAAGACCCTGATGCTGGTGATCAGGATGGGAAGTGTAATGCAGGTTATGCCGCGGTGACTGCTGAACAGGTTTTAGAAGCAAAACCTTTCCCCTAGGGAACCAGTGCTCAGTAGCAGAACTTGTGGCTCTGACCCGAGCTGTGCTGCTGCTGCTGCTGCTGCTAACTCACTTCAGTCGTGTCTGACTCTGTTCGACCCCATAGAAGGCAGCCCACCAGTCTCCCCCATCCCTGGGATTCTCCAGGCAAGAACACTGGAGTGGGTTGCCATTTCCTTCTCCAATGCAGGAAAGTGAAAAGTGAAAGTGAAGTTGCTCAGTCGTGTCTGACTCGTAGCGACCCCATGGACTGCAGGCTACCAGGCTCCTCTGTCCATGAGATTTTCCAGGCAAGAGTACTGGAGTGGGGTGCCATCGCCTTCTCCTGACCCGAGCTCTAGAATTAAGCAAAGGGCAGAGAGCAAATATCTACACTGATTCTAAGTATGCTTATTTGACTTTACACACTCATTCTGCAATATGGAAGGAAAGACAGTTTAAAAGGACAACAGGAGAACCTATTAAGCATTTCAGAGAGATCCAGAGACTTTTAACTACTACATATTGTCCTAAAGGAGTAGCTGTTACGCATTGCAAAAGGCACAGCAGGGATGGGAGTAAAGTAGCTGAAGGTAATCAGCTGGCTGATTGTCAAGCCAGAAAAGCGGCACTTTAGGAAACCCCTTCACTGCAGATGCCTTTGATCTGGACAGGTCCCCTGGAGCAGGAAAACCCACAATATAGTGAGGAAGAATTAGAAAGATATGAGAAAAGAGGAGCAAAGATTACTGATAAAGGATGGCTACAGTCTGAGGATGGACGATTAATAATTCCTGAAAATACTCAATGGAAAATTCTTAAGGGTTTACACGAGAGTTTTCCTTTAGGTGTAGAGAGTACTTCAGGTCAGTTCAGTTCGTTTCAGGCGCTCAGTCGTGTCCGACTCTTTGTGACCCCATGAATCGCAGCACGCCAGGCCTCCCTGTCCATCACCGACTCCTGGAGTTCACACAAACTCATGTCCATCGAGTCGCTGATGCCACCCAGCCATCTCATCCTCTGTCATCCCCTTCTCCTCCTGCCCACAATGCCTCCCAGCATCAGGGTCTTTTCCAACGAGTCAACTCTTCGCATGAGGTGGCCAAAGTATTGGAGCTTCGCCTCAGCATCAGTCCTTCCAATGAACACCCAGGACTGATCTCCTTTAGGATGGACTGGTGGGATCTCCTTGCAGTCCAAGGGACTCTCAAGAGTCTTCTCCAACACCACAGTTTAAAAGCATCAATTCTTCGGCGCTCAGCTTTCTTCACAGTCCAACTCTCACATCCATACATGACCACTGGAAAAACCATAGCCTTGACTAGACGGAACTTTGTTGCCAAAGTAATGTCTCTGCTTTTTAATATGTTGTCTAGATTGGTCATAACTTTCCCTCTAAGGAGTAAGCGTCTTTTACTTTTGAAAGGTTGTTGCTGAAGGAAAAGATGCTGGGATTCTTGGCCTCCAGAGAAGAATTCATTCCGGGGCCAGAGACGAGGCTTGATCACTCAGAGCTTTTGTGTAACAAAGTTTTATTAAAGTATAAAGGAGACAGAGAAAGCTTCTGACATGGCATCAGAAGGGTGCAGAAAGAGTACCCCCCTGCTAGTTTTCAGCTGGATATTATATATAGTCACTAGCAGTCTGTTAATGAAAGAAAGGAATGTCTTAAAACTCAGAATGGTACCAGGCCCCTCATCCATAAGATGTATTTTGGGATAATCTTGTCACAAGAGGATTCATCCCTGGCCATAAAACGATTGACTTGAATCTTGTAGAAGGGCAGATTACCATACAAATAGTTTCATTTACATAGATTAGGGGAACAATGTCTGAGTATAACATACTGGTTTGTCAAGTAGGTTCTGAGCCATTAGGTGGAACCCACTTGAAGACAGAGTTTGGAGTAAATGCATACTACATTAACAGAGCTTAAGACAAACATTTCCATAAGAAAAATGCATTGGTTAACTCAAGGTTTGAGAATAGTTAACTTCAGGTGAAACCAAGTGTCATTATGGCAACACAGTATTTTAAGAGAAACCTCCTTTGAAATTGGTATAGAGAAGGAAAAAATATCGGTAGTTTGTTTCCTTCTGCCTCTTAAGAGAGATAAAAAGTGTCTGACACTTGCAGCCTATATCCTCCATTTGGAGATCCCTGGCCTTCCTGCCTGTTACCCTCTCTATTTCATGGCTGCAATCACCATCTGCAGTGATTTTGGAGCCCCCCAAAATAAAGTCTGACACTGTTTCCACTGTTTCCCCATCCATTTCCCATGAAATCATGGGACCAAATGCCATGATCTTCGTTTTCTGAATGTTGAGCTTTAAGCCAACTTTTTCACTCTCCTCTTTCAATTTCCTCAAGAGGCTTTTTAGTTCCTCTTCACTTTCTGCCATAAGGGTGGTGTCATCTGCATATCTGAGGTTATTGACATTTCTCCCAGCAATCTTGATTCCAGCTTGTGCTTCCTCCAGCCCAGCATTTCTCATGATGTACTCTGCATATAGTTTAAAGAAGCAGACTGACAATATGCAGCCTTGACGTACTCCTTTTCCTATTTGGAACCAGTCTGTTGTTCCATGTCCAGTTCTAACTGTTGCTTCCTGACCTGCATATAGGTTTCTCAAGAGAGTACTTACCAGATGGCTTCTCATTTGTTTGAAGGTAAAAATGTAATGAAAAATTTAAAGGACATTATCAAAAGATGTTAAGTTTTTCAGAAAAATAACCCAAAGACTGGAAAGCTAGCAAAATCTGGATTACAACAAAATCGAAAATATCCTGGAGAGGACTGGGAAATTTATTTTACTCATATGCCACAAGCTAATGGATATTCTTGCTCACAAGTTTGGGTGGATACTTCTACTTTTGGATTGAGGCTTTTCCCTGTCATAGTGAACAGGCTAAGGAGGTTATAAACATTTTAATCCAGGAAATTATCCCCAGGTTTGGGCTGCCACAGAGGCTTCAGAGTGACAATGGCTCCACCTTTAAAGCGGCTCTAACTCAGGGGATGTCTGACGCCCGAGGAATAGAATATCACTTACACTGTTCCTGGAGACCCCAATCCACAGGAAAGGTTGAAACAGCTAACGACATTATCAAAAGACATCTGTGCAAATTAACTCAAGAGACACAGGACAATTGGATCAAAGTTCTACCCATAGCTTTAATGAGGGCTGGGACTGTCCCCCAAAAGGAGGGGCTTTCCCCCTTTGAATGTATTTATGGAAGGCCTTTCCTATGCACAGACCTTGTTATAGACCCTGAACCCTTAGAATTAACTAATTATGTAACTCAGCTCTCAGCTTTTCAACAGGCATTAATGGAACTCCAGAAGGTGACTCCTAACCCAGCTTCTGAGTCAAGCAAGCCTCTATTTCAGCCAGGAACTGAGGTCCTGATAAAAACACTGGGATCTGGGAGCCAATCCCTCGAACCCCTCTGGGAAGGCCCTTACCAGGTTATTCTTTCTTCTCCCACAGCTGTCAAAGTGCCAGGAATTGATTCATCGGTGCATCACACTTGAGTTTAAGAGGTGGCACCCTGACCAGAACTAAGTCACGTCATTTTATGTCTTTACTTTCTATGTTCTGACTTTGTACTTTTCAGATGGCCCTGATAATCTGTGTGAGACTACTTCTGCTGACTCCAAAAATCCTGAGTTTGCCGTTTGATCCTCAAGATAATGCCTTCCTGTCCTGGGCTCACTCCTATGCTGCATTCCACAATCGGTCTAACTGCTGGGTCTGCAGAATGCTCCCCTCTTCATCAGTGGAAGGCTTCCCATGGCGGACATCTCCACTTCAAGGAAAAGACTTTCTCCAACTCTGCGAATACCTTCGACAACAATCGTATGTGATGCCTTTTCTTAATCTGATGACATCTAACAACCCTAAGATGGACTGGTGAAACACTTTGTACTTTAACCATGGACATTATGTGGCTTTTAATTTTGATTATACATTGTCTTGGTTTAGTGACTATTTCACTGCACATAAGGTAAATGGGTCTAGATCTAGTGGCGTTTTACCTGACGTTTATCAAATATGGGATGATATGAGGTTATATGGCTAACTCCTGAAAAAGGACGTCTACTGTCTGCTGCTGCTGCTGCTGCTGCTAAGTCGCTTCAGTTGTGTCTGACTCTGTGCGACCCCATCAAGTGGCCAAAGAATTGGAGCTTCAGCTTCCACATCGGCCTTGCCAGTGAATATTCAGTTGGTTTCCTTTAGGATTGGCTGTTTTGATATCCTTGCTGTCCGAGAGATTCTCAAGTTCGTTTTCAATCGCTCATTCGTGTCCAACTCTTTTCACGAGACCCCATGGACTGTAGCACCCCAGGCTCCTCTGTCCTCCACTATCTGCCATAGTTTGTTCAAATTCATGTCCGTTGAGTCAGTGATGCTATCTAACCATCTCATGCTCTACTTTCCCCTTCTCCATTTGCCCTCAATCCTTCCCAGTGAAAGTCTGTTGCTGAATCATGAAAGACACTGGGATTCCTGGCCTCTGGAGGAGAAGACTTCATTCCGGGGCCAGAGACAAGCCTTGATCGCTCAGAGCTTTTGTGTAATAAAGTTTCACTAAAGTATAAAAGAGATAGAGAAAGCTTCTGACATAGACATCAGAAGAGGGGGCAGAAAGAGTGCCCCCTGCTAGTCTTCAGCTGGATGTTATATACCTACTAGCAGTCTGCTAATTAAAGAAAGGCAATGTCTCTAAACTCAGAGAATGGCACCAGGCCCCTCACCCACAACATACATTTTGAGATAACATTGGCATGAGGTGATTCATCCCGGGCCATAAAACGATTGACTTGAAACTTGAAGAAAGGCAGATTTCCATACAAATATATAGTTTCATTAACGTAGATTAGGAGGACAAGGTATGAGTTTAACATACCGGTTTGTCAAGTGGGTTCTGAGCCTTTAGGCAGAACCGCCTTGAAAACAGAGTCTAGAGTAAATGCATAGAACATTAACATAGCTTAAGACAAGCATTTCCATAAGAAAAATGCATTGGTTAGCCCAAGGTTTGAGAAAACTTAAGTTCAGGTGGAAGCAGGTGTCATTATGGCAACACAAAATTTTAAGAGAAATCTCTTTTTATATTGGTATAGAGAAGGGGAAAAAATACAACACTAGTTTGTTTCCTCCTGCCGCCTAAGAGAGAGATAAAAAACTGTCCAACACTTGCAGCCTATTTCCTGTGTTTGGAGACCCCTGACCTTCCTGCCTGTTACCCTCTCATTCCCCTCTTTTCTTTTAGGAGAATTATGTTGCCTAGGGAAAGGGGCATCATTTTCATTCCATAACTGCTTCCGAGCTGATAAGGGGCGTTGTCCCTAAATTGCTGAGGCAACATACTGTCTTAACCCTCATGTTGAGGGTCTCTGATCCAGGGGTCCCAAATCGTAGCTGGAGGAAGCTGCAGCAGGCGCAGGAGTTTGATCAAACATTTGTAACTTAAAAGCCTTCATGCGACTAGAAACAAATCCAGCTACACAGTTACAGATGCAGGGAGCACACAGCAAAAACAGAACAATCAGAATTATTGTAATCAAGATAGTTTTCCACCATGGGGAACTAGTTAACGTGTCCCAAAGTGAGGCAATTGAGGCTTCAGGAGCATCCATAGCCTGAATCATCTTGTTCATGTGTTTAGTAAAATGAGTAACATTAGTGCTCATGTCACGGAGAAGGCAATGGCACCCCACTCCAGTACTCTTCCCTGGAAAATCCCATGGGCAGAGGAGCCTGGTAGGCTGCAGTCCATGAGGTCTCGAAGAGTCGGACACGACTGAGCGACTTCACTTTCAATTTTCACTTTCCTGAACTGGAGAAGGAAATGGCAACCCACTCCAGTGTTCTTGCCTGGAGTATCCCAGGGACGGGGGAGCCTGCTAGGCTGCCGTCTATGGGGTCACACAGAGTCAGACACGACTGAAGTGGCTTAGCAGCAGCAGTGCTCATATCAGGTATATATGTACAGCACTGGGTGTGAATAATGGCACAAGTTCCTCCTTGTGCAGCTGTCAGAATATCTAAGGCCAATCTGTTTTATAAAACCACCTTTCTAATTTGTATTTGTTCAGGCTTAAGAGCTGATAGAGCTTTTCGAGAATCTTGTAATGCCTGTTGAGTAAAACAAGGGGGAAGTAGAGGATGAGATGCTTAGATAGCATCACCGACTCAGTTCAGTTCAGTCGCTCAGTCGAGTCCGACTCTTTGGAACCCATGAATCGCAGCACACCAGGCCTCCCTGTCCATCACCAACTCCCGGAGTTCACTCAGACTCACGTCCATCGAGTCAGTGATGCCATCCAGCCATCTCATCCTCTGTCATCCCCTTCTCCTCCTGCCCCCAATCCCTCCCAGCAGCAGAGTCTTTTCCAATGAGTCAACTCTTCACGTGAGGTGGCCAAAGTACTAGAGTTTCAGCTTTAGCATCATTCCTTCCAAAGAAATCTCAGGGCTGATCTCCTTCAGAATGGACTGGTTGGATCTTCTTGCAGTCCAAGGGACTCTCAAGAGTCCTCTCCAACACCACACTTCAAAAGCATCAATTCTTCGGAGCTCAGCCTTCTTCACAGTCCAACTCTCACATCCATACATGACCACAAGAAAAACCATAGCCTTGACTAGACGAACTTTTGTTGGCAAAGTAATGTCTCTGCTTTTCAATATGCTATCTAGGTTGGTCATAACTTTCCTTCCAAGGAGTAAGCGTCTTTTAATTTCATGGCTGCAGTCACCATCTGCAGTGATTTTGGAGCCCAGAAAAATAAAGTCTGACAATGTTTCCACTGTTTCCCCATCTATTTCCCATGAAGTCATGGGACCAAATGCCATGATCTTTGTTTTCTGAATGTTCAGCTTTAAGCCAACGTTTTCACTCTCCACTTTCACTTTCATCAAGAAGCTTTTGCATTCCTCTTCACTTTCTGCCATAAGGGTGGTGTCATCTGCATATCTGAGGTTATTGATATTTCTCTGGGCAATCTTGATTCCAGCTTGTGTTTCTTGCAGCCCAGCCTTTCTCATGATGTACTCTGCATATAACTTAAATAAGCAGGGTGACAATATACAGCCTTGATGTACTCCTTTTCCTATTTGGAACAAGTCTGTTGTTCCACGTCCAGTTCTAACTGTTACTTCCTGATCTGCATACAAATTTCTCAAGAGGCAGATCAGGTGGTCTGGTATTCCCATCTCTTTCAGAATTTTCCACAGTTTATTGTGATCCACACAGTCAAAGGCTTTGGCGTAGTCAATAAAGCAGAAATACATGTTTTTCTGGAACTCTCTCGCTTTTTTGATGATGCAGCAGATGTTGGCAATTTGATCTCTGGTTCCTCTGACTTTTCTAAAACCATCTTGAACATCAGGAAGTTCATGGTTCATGAATTGCTGAACCCTGGCTTGGAGAATTTTGAGCATTATTTTAGTAGCGTGTGGGATGAGAGCAATTGTGCGGCAGTTTGAACATTCTTTATCATTGCCTTTCTTTGGGATTGGAATGAAAAGTGACCTTTTCCAGTCCTGTGGCCACTGCTGAGTTTTCCAAATTTGCTGGCATAGTGAGTGCAGCACTTTCACAGCATCATCTTTCAGGATTTGAAATAGCTCCACTGGAATTCCATCACCTCCATGAGCTTTGTTCGTAGTGATGCTTTCTAAGGCCCACTTGACTTCACATTCCAGGATGTCTGGCTCTAGGTCAGTGATCACACCATTGTGATTATCTGGGTCATGAAGATCTTTTTTGTACAGTTGTTCTGTGTATTCTTGCCATCTCTTCTTAATATCTTCTGCTTCTGTTAGGTCCATACCATTTCTGTCCTTATCGAGCCCATCTTTGCATGAAATGTTCCCTTGGTATCTCTGATTTTCTTGAAGAGATCTCTAGTCTTTCCGATTCTGTTGTTTTCCTCTATTTCTTTGCATTGATCGCTGAAGAAGGCTTTCTTATCTCTTCTTGCTATTCTTTGGAACTCTGCGTTCAGATGCTTATATCTTAACTTTTCTCCTTTGCTTTTCACTTCTCTTCTTTTCACAGCTATTTGTAAGGCCTCCCCAGACAGCCATTTTGCTTTTTTTCATTTCTTTTCCATGGGGATGGTCTTGATCCCTATCTCCTGTACAATGTCACGAACCTCATTCCATAGTTCATCAGGCACTCTATCTATCAGATCTAGGCCCCTAAATACCCATTCCATAGTTCATCAGGCACTCTATCTATCAGATCTAGGCTCTATCAGATCACTGACTCAACGGACATGAATTTGAACAAACTATGGCAGATAGTGGAGGACAGAGGAGCCTGGGGTGCTACAGTCCATGGGGTCTCGTGAAAAGAGTCGGACATGACTGAGCGATTGAAAATGAACCATCACCACCACCTTACCTTTGAGTTTCCCTAAGGTGCCACAGCCCCACTCTCAACGGGGCTAAGCTTTCTCTGTCTGTCAGTGCTAAAGGCTCAGACTTATCTCTTTACACACTCAGCGTCCCCTGCTTAGGGTTGATGGCGGGTCCTTAGAACACTCATCACTCCCACCCAGAGCTCAGAGCACGGAGCCTTCTCACAACAGTAATGGAGCACCCTGCCTGCTACTAAAATGGGAACTGTAGCTGTTTAGCCCCTCAATATGTTTTCTCCCTTTGCATTGAGTTCACTTCCACATTTCTTCTTTGAGTCACCAAATTAAATCTTCTCATCCCCAACTGGTTACTGTAACAAGCTGCAGCTGCATCTCTATCAAGGACGGTGCATGTACGCCCTGCACTATGTATTTTCTTCCTCGTTTCCCGTCAGAATCTGTCGACTCCCAGACATCACAAAAAGGGCTCCAGATCACCCACAAAAGGGGCGGTGCTGCAGGGGAGGCTGTGACTCTCATCCACAGCCTGAGTCAAAGCAGGACTGTGTTATAAGTGTCACAAGCTGCCCCACTGCGTCATGGGATCCAAAAGAGCAATGGTCTGAAAGTCCTAACACAGACATTTCTGTGCATAGAACACCAGTGTCTTCCTAGGGACCTGTGAGTTGTTGTTTGGTTTGGGCCTATAGAGTCAGTGACCTTTTTCACAACACTCGCATGCCTAGCTAACCTTCCAACAGGACCTCTCTCCTCCCCTACAGGCCCCTACCTACTGTACCAAAAATCATACTTCTGACTTCAGTGTGCCGATTGGGTTTTCACCTGGCAGGGATACCAACACAGCTTTTTATGCTGAAACGTCAAGATACCTGAAGAGAACAAGTTTTCAGAAAGTCCATCTTTCAATTATAATAGAAAAACTGCCTATGTAACAATGAAGATACAACAAATTAAAATACTAATAAAATGTTATTTGGAAATTATCTAGAATCTCACACTTAAGAGGAAAAAAATTTAATACGTGGTGTATTGCATTTCAGGTCAAATCAGCATTTAAGAAAATTAGGAGATGGGTGAGGTAATGTCTTCATGATATTGTATTTGTTGTTCTGTTTATCATTACATTATTTCTATGGTTATGCTACTTTCCAGAATGATGAGGGTGCTCCACTAATGTCTGTCTCGGCAAATACATGTTTAGAGCTTGCTATGGACTAGGAACTGTTCTCTGTGATCTTTGCATGTTGACATGACACCCCATGGACTTTCATGCACTTAGGAGAAACTGTGTTCAATCCATATGCAGATCCATCGTAGTGTTTCATGTGGATGGACGTGACCTGCCTTCTGACCCACAGTAGACTAGACACTGCACTGTATTCCAGACTGGGAGTCAGATACCACACCTGTCTGTTTCTCTCTGGCCTGGGCACCAGTCTGACTCAGCTCTTGCCAACTAGGTGACTTTGTGCAAATTCATTCACCCATTAACATCTGTGTGTTTCTGCTCCTCAAATGCAGAAAGGGATGATAGCATTAAAAATGCTCACCTTACAGTCTTCCTCTGAGTACTCAAAGACATTTGAGTACATATGGAGTACATATGCACATTGTGTACCTATGGAGAGCTAAGCACGATCCAGAAGGGTGAGCTTTTCTTCTTGTCTCTCTTCACTTCCGTTTCTGCTTGTATTCATATCCCCCTGTCCCTGTCCCCATGCTTTTATCTACCCAATCCCAACTGATCTGTGTCGTCTCTGATCTATGCCCCTGTCTTCAGACTCTCCATCCCAAAACACAGCTGAACATCTCCTCATGATTTACCTCAGAAAATATCCATATCATCACCCTTGGATTAAACAATCATGAGTATTAGTGGAAGAAATAAGAAACACAACAAAACTGGAAATGTGAAAACCACACAAGAAATAAAGCATTACTGATGATCATTTGACTACTAACATTTTCATATCTTCATCAGATTCAGATCTTCAGAATTTGATTGAGAATTAGACTTGATAAAAATAATGGCAAAAAAAAGGCCATGTGATGAGGTTTCTTGGCCTTTTAATTTCCCTGGGCAATGTTTTTTAAAATTTATATACTCATGTTCTATAACTGTCCAGTGACCACTTGCTTTCCCGTCATGATGCAAATCTTATGAAGAGGTCATTAGACGCCTAACTTCACATAGAATATTCACTAAACTTTTTCATACGAGCACATGATGAAACCCAAATATTTCCTTTAAGCTTCACAATATCCCCATAAGAAGAGGGGGATACTCACTGTGCTAAATACAAAACCAAACCCCGCCTCATACCTCATACACTCCCATCTTGAGGCCCTGAAAGGCCTGAAGTGATAGTGCAAGGTCCATGCAGTGTGTCAAAGGTGGTCTTGACATTGTGTCTCCAGAACAATTTCCAGGGAAATGTGGAACAGCAATAATATTAAAACAGTAATGACAACAGTTAGAACTGACTTGGAACATACCACATGGCACATACTGTCCTGACAATTTCTCATGTCTTAACATGGTCAGTGGTCTACACTGACCCACGAAGTAGTTAAATTTACTCAAAGCTAGTGTTTCCATGTGGTTAAAAGAGGAATGAGGCACAGAGGAGCTACATAACCTGTTCAGTGTCACCCAGCAGTAAGGGAGCCACAGGTCTGGACACACTGTGGAGAACTCTGGGTGTATTTATTTATTCAGTCAAGGGTAAGATCCAATGGCTACAGCAAAATATGTACAATAACAGCTACCACATAACAAAAATTGATCTTACATCATAGAAAAGCACACTAAATGGAAATCTGATTTCTTCAGAAATTTTTCAAATGGAGACTTGACAAGACTGGCATCAGGATGTTTTGTAGAAACGATGGTCTACAAACAAGAGCCTCCTCAGAACAGCAGACAGCATGTCAGTGAGTCTCCTAGACTGGAGGTCTTGGGTTTGTGCATCAGAGAAGGCAGGAAACCCCTGTCACATGCTCTCAGTGGAGACAGAGCTTGGCAGTAGGCAAAATAAGACCATGCCTCTGCTCCAGTAGTGCCTAGACAAGTTGTCCATGTCAATCAGAACTGAGGAATTCTTTTAAAAAGTGCAGATTCCATGATCTACACTCAGTGAATCTCATTCAGTGTGGCTACAACAGTGCCCTAGAATCTGTGAGATTTCACTACACTTGGGAAACTCTCGGGGACTTTATTAAACCCCTTTGGTAGTGAGACTGTCAGCAAAATAAGGAAAATAGAGATCAGAACAGATATTAGAAAAAATATATAGATAATCAACAAAACCCAAAGCTGGCTCTTTCAAAAGGTCAATATGAATTCATAAGTTTCCACCCACAAGAATAAAAAAAAAAAAGATAACTAAGGACAAAACTTACCAATATCAGAAAAGAAATAGGTTACAGATTCCACATTTCCTAGTCCAATCATTTCATCAAGGTGAAATGGGCCAAATCCAAGCAATGTGATGAAACCACTTGTTTTCTCATTGTCCTCCAGCTTCCCCTTCCTGCCTCTCTCCTTTGCCTCAGTTCCTTTCTCCTTCTTAAGCCCTGCCCTCCATCAAGAGGAGCAATGTTTTGAGTTATGATTCCCATGCCTCATAATCCCATAATTATAACTGATGTCCACTGCTTGGCTGAGATTCAGCATGGATGCTATCATCCCTGTAGCTGGTACACTGAAGCTCTCTGTCTCTCATGATGGACCAGAAGGTTTCACTCTAATTTCAAGTATAGGTAGGAGAGAAGGTGCAGGGCACATGTTGGAGCCTTGAGTCCTTCATCTAAGAAATGCAGAAGACCACAAACTGTGAGAGAAACAGAAATAGCAGCACCAGGCCCCTTTCAATGAGAGCTATGTGCCAAACCCAGCACATCACAGGATTCCTTGACATTCAGGAGCATGCCAAGTAGATTTCCATGCCAGGACTGTTGCATTTATTGTTCCTTCTGCCTGGAATGCTCTTCCCTTAGGTATCCCCACAGCCTGCTCCCTTACTTCCTCCAGATCTCTGCTTACTTGCCATCTTTCAGGGAGTCTTTCTTTCATTATCTTCAATAAAATAATAACATCACACCTACATACACCTCTTCCCCTGATCTAGCAATATCTTTCTTCATAGCGCCTGCCACCGTTGATTATTTACTGACCACCAAGTCTATGAAATGAGAGACTTGGTTGGCTTTGTCCTGTCCCAAACTCCTCCAATAGTGCTCAGGTCTACAGCAGGTGTTCAGAAAACATTTGCTGAAGGACCGTCTGGAGCCAGGCCCTTTACATCCAGTGCTAACATGCACAGGTACCCTCCAAGATGGGCACTGGCCACATTGTATTAATTATGATACGAACTGAGATTTCAGGAGACAAGTGATACACTGAACAACACAGTCTGCATGTCAGGTTCCAGGCTTCAGAATCATATCTGCCAGCTTCCAAATCCTCAGTTCCTAGACAGAGACCCCACAGCCGAGAACATAAGAGGTTTTATATCTAACACAAAGACTCCAAACAGCTCAGATAGATACTCAGAGACACCAAAAAGAGCTCACTGAATCTTTGCACAGAGAGCACACAACTCGAGTCTCAGACCCTCAAACACAACAGAGACCATAACCATACACACTGTGACAGAGACCCTCCAAACAGACCAAAGTCTTCCAGACAGAAACAAAGGAGAACTGCACAGATACTTCACATCATGGAGACTGACTCCCAAACCACTGGGACACTTACCGACCTAACACAAAACCCCCTAAACAGAAAGACAGAAGTTTTAATAACCCAAGAACATCATATAATCTTAAGATAAAGTTTCCAGACAAAAGAAAAACTTGCAACCTGTGCATAGATTCACAAGCAGCTGATAGTTTACACCTTTACACTGACCCATCCTTAAAGCAGCACAGAGGCATCACAACTTCGGACCCAGAATCCAAAGCTCAGTGATCTCACATTCTGGGGTGCAGATGCCTACACAGAGATCTCACACCCAGGGACTGAAAAGCCAGCAAGCTCCAAAGATGCACATCCCGGTATACAGGCACATATCCTAGAGGCTTTGTACTATGGTTCACAAAATCCACTCAGATTAAATATCCCATCACTCACAACCCCGCCCAAAGGCTCATGGAGATCAAATGTACCCAAGCAGCACCTGTGTTGTCACACGTAGCTATACACGATCCCAAGCTGCCAGATACAGGTTATTCTCCAGGGAGAGACACCAAACGCAGGGACCTCTCCCTGGACATGAATTGCATGCATTTGTGTGAATGACCGTGCACTGCCCCAAGTTGCAGACTGAGCGAGAGCTAAAGAAGAATGAAACGCCGTCACCATGCAAAGCCAGGGACTGCGCCAAACCTCGCCACTAAGCTATTCGACCCCTTTCGGAAAAGCAATAAAACTCGGAGGAAAATTGTACGTTCTGAAAAGTCGCGCACGCCAACGCAGGTGCACGTGTATACAGGCGCCTCTCGCCCTCAGTTCCAGGTCTGCGAGTACAGTGCCTGCAATCACGCGGTGGCCAATCACTCCCTAGAACGCTTCCCTGACTCCATACCCAAACCGACTGCCAGTCTCTCGCTCTGTAGTCGTCCCACCAACGAAGGGGTTGAGTTGAAAAAGAGACGAAGAAAGTTTCCGCTTAATACCTGTGTCCACTCGGATTCCAAAGCAGTGGGAAGATGAAGAGGAGCGAATGGGGATGGACCCAGTGGCGCCATGAGTGCCGCCGCAGGGAACTGTGGTCCATGCCTGACGCGGTGTAAGGGGACCCTCTCTCTGTTGTCACACGCCCTCTCCCAATGGTACCTTTCAGAGTGGGTGGTCTTACCGCTACCCCTCAGTGGTACATCCCAGGACAGAACTGTTTCATCTCGCGCGCCCCTTGCTGGTGGGATTGGGGAACAGCAGATGTAGATGCCTGTGGACCATTCCAGGAGGATCCACAAAGGTCAGAAGGGCAAGGTTAGGGGGAAAACCCCACAGATTCCTGCAATTTTGGACTCAGAAAAAAGTCTTCATAAACTGAAGATTACATTTCTATGGGGATCATTGTCTAACAGAGAACACTGAAAGCATTTTATCTATGCGGGGCATTGTGCTTGTTGGTGCTTTCCTGTTCAGTACAGAATAGGTCTCATGGGGGAAGCCAGCCGCAGTCCCTCAAGGGGCAGGATAGATAAAGCTTCCGACTGGGATCTCCAGACCTGGCGTGGGAAAGCCCTCTGTCGCAGACTGCGAGTAATAGGTGGAAGAGACAACAGGACCTTCCATTGTGTTAGGAAAGGGGTCAACTCTGAGAGGACCCAAGGACGCCACCACGTAGGTGAGAGAAAGACCATGGCTTTGTCACCACCTTGTCATCCCTGAATATGTTCCCTAGCAGGGTCCTCAGCCTGTCTAGCTATGCCTCTCTCAGCAAGTTTAAATTTGTGTATTCATTCCATCATTCATTCATTCTCTCCAAAGTATGTGTCAAGCACAACTCTGTGTGTTAGGAAAGAGAAAATCAACCTTTTCCTCGTGGAGCTTACATTCTGTTGGGATCATGTGGTCCCCAAATACAAGTAATGTATCAGGTGTTTGTAACTGCCATGATTAACATTAAATCGGGATTGTGAAATAGAGAGAGGGGATGATATCTAGAAAGAGTGGTCAGGGAAGTTCTAAGATTGTGACATTTGAGCAAAAGCCTAGAGGAGATATGCCTATCTGAGAGAAAAGTATCCTAGACAGAAGTAAGGCCAGGGGAAAAGCTGGGGAGTAGAACCCTGTGTAGTGTGTATGGAAAAAGTGAGGAGGGCAATGTGACAGGCACAGCATGATGGAGGGAGAGAGAGGAGATTGGGTGACAGAAGTGATGAAGGCTAGGTCCCTTGGGCCTTCTGGCCACTGGGAGGATTTTGACTTGAACCACAGGAGGGTTCTTGTCAGAGAAGTCCCCAGGCTTCTTTCTGAGGCCCAGATCGCACATGATTGCTGAGGAGCTCTTGGTTGATTTGAAGAAAAACCCTTCCCCACCCCTTCTGCAGCTAAGCATGCCTTTCCTGGAATCCCCTATACTCAAGGGGAATGCCTCCTCCTGCTCCCAGTGAACATTCTTTTCAACTGATGATACCCTCAGGAGAGACAGGGCAAGGACCCTCTTGCTGTGAGTGAGGTCACACTGAGTCTTGCAAAGGCAAAGAGAGATGATATAAGAGGCACAGAGATGGCAGGGAGAAAGACAAAGCTGGAGCATTAGACGGACGGAGAGACTACTTCTGGCACCAAACTGTCCTCACTTAGTTAGCCCAAGCCCTGCTACTGGATCATGTACAGTACATTTTCTCTATAAGAGAAAAGAAGCTCCTCCCCAGGGACTCTCTCTAGGGAATGACTCAGTCACCCATAGCCTGGGCCTTAATCATGCTCCCTTCATCCACATCAGGGGCCCCTGCCCATCAAGACAAGGACATGCTCCATTCCTGAGGAGGCTCATGGTGTACACAGGGTCCCTCACAACCTATCCTGCCCAGACTGCCCTCCTGCTGATCTCACTGCCAATGACTGCTTTAATGGAGGAAAGAGAGGCAGGGATCTCTGCATTTGTGGTGGAGCCTCAGGCAAATTGGTGAATGTGAGATTTCTCCCCAGCTGCTTGGAGGCTCACCTCTGTACCTTCCCCCACCACATCCCCAGGGAATGTGAAGATTACATTCCACACATCAGAGAAGAAGCTGGGTGTGTGATGGAGAGACACAGAGACATATCCTGACAGTGAGTCAGTCATAGGGTACTTGTGGCCCTGTGCAAACGCCCCCCTCCCTACTACCTGGCCCGGGTTGTGCTGATTCTTCCCTGCCTCCTCCAAGGAGCCCAAGCTTACATGCAGTCTCTCTCCTCCTCATGAGCTGAGATCTTCCATCTGCACTGGGCCTTGGGTGCCCATCTGCTACTGGTGCCCTCCTTGTTGTAGGCTGGACAGATGGACTGAGGGAGTGTGTGTACACAGTTTCTGTCACAGGGCCCCTATCAAGGGTGGTAGTCATATCAGCAAGTATTGTTCTTAAGAGGATTATTACCTGGGCTTCTGTGCACTGCACATTATTACCCTCTCTGAGGATGGGGCCCCAAGCTTTTATCTCTGTACAGAGGCATGGTAGAAATCATAGCAAATGTGACATCACAGGCCTGCTTCTATAGCCTGTGAGACTGGGGTCCATCCAGCCTTCCTCTTAAGACTATTCTCATTGCAGATACAGGAACAGCTGAGAGGCCCAACCCTCTAGACAAAGGACCCCGAAATAGTTCTGAGATTTCATGCTCTGGGACAGAGATGTGCAAACAGTTCAGACTGCTCATCCTGGACACCAACCCAAAACAGCTCTCATAGGTCACGCCTGAGGACACAGATGCACTCCAGCTCAGAAATGCCAACTGTGGCTTCAGATGAATTAGGATCCCTAAGAGAAACAGCATTGCTCACAGCCAGTTCTACAGGGTTAACTTGTAACCTCTGTGGTTCCTGAATGACACTGCAATCTGAAGGAATTCTGGGTGACAAACAGGAAGAGGCACACTGTGCTTTGGACAAACTGGCCCTTATTTAGTCACACAGCTTCCTCAGGAAAAGGTTCAGTGACCCCAGATCCTTGCACCACACACAAAAGCATGGAAATTATTAACTTGCAATGTCTGATCTCTGTGTTTCACAGTAATCTTTTGCCAGTATTCATGCTAGACTTCATGTATTTCCTAGGCAAAACTCATATTGTCTTCACTGCTACCTCCTCAGAGCAGTGTTCTCAGAGCTAACGGAGGAGCTGTGTCCCAGGCTATAATCCCCAGGAGACCCCAAATCCAACTTGAACTCACAACTCCTCTGTTGTATGGTTTTCTCTAAGTGGACACTACTCTGGCTAACAGCTCCCATTTACCTCAGATGCTTCACACCCCTCCCCCAGAGCCTACAGTCTGAACCCTGGGACACAGAGACCCCACATTTTTGCCTCTTGGCTACTGCGTGGGCATTTGCACTGAGTCTCTGTTCAGTCAACCCCAAGGGAGAGAGGCCTCCAGTCTTGCAATTCCTGCAGCCTGCAGTCACCAGCATGTCATCCTGAGGAAGGCAGGTTCATTCCAGGGGTGTGGTGTGCCTTAGAGCTGAGGGGCTCTGAAATTGATTTCCCATGTCTGGGTCCTGAGAATGGCCCTAACCCCAGTCTGGTCAACTCTGGTCATGGTAACTGTATATCCTGCCCCATGGGAGATTCAGAGTGAATGCCAGATCCACAGAAGAAGCCCCAGGGACTGGTCCTCTCTAACACAGCACCCACTCTATCCAACTGAATTCTGGAGATAGGAGAGGTTTTCCTCTCACTGTGCCTATGACAACTCCCTTACATTCCTCTAATCACCTCTGTCATTTTCCAGAGTCCTTCTCCTGGTAACAGCAGCCATAATTCCTCTCTCTCCCCAAATTGCCACCCCTCTCCTCCCCTTCCACCAGGCCTCCCCTCCCCCTTCAGGGGCCTCTTTAGCCCCTCCCCCAGCCCTACTCACAGGGCCTCACCCCATTTGTGTCCTCTGACCAAGCACCCACACTCCCTCAGAAGATCCCCTCAAGACCCTGCCTGCTTCCTGCATTCTGCAGGACACCTGTCTCCTGCCCACACACAGGGTCTGTCATAAAGTCCGTGTGAGGACCAAACTGAAAAATCTGTTCAGGATCCAGATAAAATTCAGACCCAGACCAGCAGTCCAGGGCAGTTCATGTGGGGCTGGAAGAAAAAGGAGAGGGTCTCTGAGAGGAGCATCTGGTCTCAGAATCCTGAGGGGTGAAAGGGTTTTCTTCAAGGTTCCTAGTAAGGATGAAGTGAAATGGCACCTTATAAGTATTTATGCATACATGCCAAGTGTGTGCCAATTCTCTTGAATCGTGTCTGCCAGGCTCCTCTGTCCATGGCATTCTCCAGGCAAGAATACTGGAATGGGTTGCCATTCCCTCCTCCAGGGGATCTTGCCGATCCAGGGATCAAACCCCCATTTCCTGCATCTCCTGCATGTCAGGTGAATACTTTCCCATGGAGACACGTGGGTAGCCCCAACATTTGTTGAGAGTTAACCTAATATTGTGTTCTCACTACACACACACACACTCATACACACACACACACACACACAAAGTCTAACATAAAACAAAACTAAAGGGACACAAGGAAATTTTAGGAGGTGTTGGGTATGTCTATTACATTGATTGCGGTGATGTTAGTATCATTGTTTGCATATGTCCAAACCCATCAAATTGTACACATTAAATATACCATTTGCTGTTTATCAGTTCTATTTCAATAAAGACGTTTAAAAAAGGAGAGCAGAAAAATGTTCTCCAAAAAATTGATACTTACATAAAATGAGAACATTTCTTTAAAAATATTGAGGAGCAAAGTTCACTCAAAAAGTAATGAAGCTGAATAGTACCTTTCTATCTATTAAGTTCATGTGTGTGCATGCTAAGTCACTTCCATTGTGTCTGACTCTTTACGATCCTATGGACCATAGCCCGCTAGGCTCTTCTGTCCCTGAGATTCTCCAGGTAAGAATACTGGAGTGGGTGCCAGGGCCTCCTCCAGGGCATCTTCCTAACCTAGGGATTGAACCAGACTCCCTCATGCATTGGCAGGCAGGTTCTTCACCTCTAGCGCCACCTGGGAAGTCCCAAGGAAGTTAATTCCTTTGTCTCATATTATGAGGCCACTGTTACCAGATAACATACAGCCTTGTCATACTTTTTCCCACTTTTAAAGCAGTCACCTCTTCCATCTTTGGTTCTAACTTGCTTCCTGACCGGCATACAGGTTTCTCAGGAGACAGGTCAGGTAGTCTGGTACTCCGCTGTGGTTAAGAATTTTCTACAGTTTGTTTGATCCACAGAGTCAGAGGTCTTAGCGTAGTCAATGAGGCAGAAGCAGATGTTTTGTGGGATTTCCCTTGCTTTCCCCATGATCTAACAAATCTTGGCTATTTGATCTTTGGTTCCTCTGCCTCCTCGAAACCTAAGTTGTATATCTGGAAGTTCTCGGTTCACGTACTGTTGAAGCCTAGTTTGAAGGAGTTTACAAACCAGGAGGCTTCAGAACTTGGGGACAATCTAAGTGGAGAAGTTTGGGAAATTGGCAGATGTGAAGGAAGTCTGATAAGAGGGACAAGAAACTGAAGCTCTACTTTCGATGTTGCTAGCAAGGTAGACAGGGGCTAGACCATGCCTTCAAGTCCTTGTATAGGAGAGTAGCCTTTATCTAGAAACACATAGACAGCTCTGCAACTGTAAGAGAGGGAGGGAGAGTGTGGGAATTGGGAGACAGACACACTCAGTGGATGTAAGAGACCAGTGAGAAGGGGGGTTGACAATTAAATGGAGGGAGGCTTGGACTAGAGCAGATGTGATGGACATGGGTAAAAGGAGACACATTAGACGTTTACGAAATAAAATGCACAGAACTCAGGAAGAATTTGGACTTGAGGTGAAGGAGAGGGAGTTGTAAACGTGGTTAAGAACACGTTTATGTGTTCTGTCATAAGAGTATGAAACTGTCATAGGGAATCCTAGAAGTTGGCCAGGTCTGGGAAGAATTCCAAAATAAGAGTTTTATGTTTTTGAGCTCATGGTCTAGATGGATACAGTAATCAATGTTTAAAACTTAAATGTTCCTTTTCCATAAAAAAAAGTATTAAGGTATAATTTCTTTACAAAGGAGTACGTCAGGCTGTATATTGTCACCCTGCTTATTTAACTTATATGCAGAGTACATCATGAGAAACGATGGACTGGAAGAAACACAAGCTGGAATCAAGATTTCCAGGAGAAATATCAATAACCTCAGATATGCAGATGACACCACCCTTATGGCAGAAAGTGAAGAGGAATTAAAAAGCCTCTTGATGAAAGTGAAAGTGTAGAGTGAAAAAGTTGGCTTAAAACTCAACATTCAGAAAACGAAGATCATGGCATTCGGTCCCATCACTTCATGGGAAATAGATGAGGAAACAGTGGGAACAGTGTCAGACTTTATTTTTTTGGGTTCCAAAGTCACTGCAGATGGTGACTGCAGCCATGAAATTAAAAGACGCTTACTCCTTAGAAGGAAAGTTATGACCAACCTAGATAGCATTTTCAAAAGCAAAGACATTACTTGGCCAACAAAGGTCCGTCTAGTCAAGGCTATGGTTTTTCCTGTGGTCATGTATGGATGTGAGAGTTGGACTGTGAAGAAGGCTGAGCGCCGAAGAATGGATGCTTTTGAACTGTGGTGTTGGAGAAGACTCTTGAGAGTCCCTTGGACTGCAAGGAGATCCAACCAGTCCATTCTGAAGGAGATCAGACCTGGGATTTCTTTGGAAGCAATGCTGCTAAAGCTGAAATTCCAGTACTTTGGCCACCTGATGCGAAGAGTGACTCATTGGAAAAGACTCTGCTGCTGGGAGGGATTGGGGGCAGGAGGAGAAGGGGATGACAGAGGATGAGATGGCTGGTTGGCATCAGTGACTCTATGGACGTGAGTCTGAGTGAACTCCGGGAGTTGGTGATGGACAGGGTGGCCTGGCGTGCTGTGCTTCATGGGGTCGCAAAGAGTCGGACACGACTGAGCAACTGAATTGAACTGAACATTATAGTTTGTAGAGTTTTCACAAATGTATACCGTGTTATAAATGCTACCACAATAAAAATGTAGAAAACTGCCCATCATTCAAAAATGCTCCTTTGGCGTGTTTGCATTCAGACTCCTTCTTCCACTCCCGTACCCTGGCAACCACAGATACATTTCTGTGCGAATAGTTGTGCCTTTTCCACAAATCAATTGACATGAAATCATAATATGTAGCCTTCTGTGGCTGGTTTCTCTCATTTGCACAGTTGAGACACATCCTTGTTCTTACATGCATTGGTCGTTTCTTTCTTTCTTTTTTTTTACCATGTAGTATTCCTTTGTACAGGTATATTCTTTTGGTTTTTTTTCCTCTGTATACCAGTTGTTGAATAACTGGGCTGTTTCTACGTGTGGCTATTAGGAATACATGTGTGGAATATTAGAGTGCAGGCCACTGTGTGAGCATGTTTTCATTTCTCTTGGTTAAAATGGTCTAGGAGTAGAATTGCTGGGTCATATAAGGTTTCCCATTGGTGCTAGTCGTAAAGAACTCAGCTGCCAATGCAGGAAACTCAGGTAGGATCCCTGGGACAGAAAGATCCCCTGTAGTAGGAAATGGCAACCCACTCCAGTATTCTTATCTGGAAAATTCCATGGACAGGATTCCTGGCAGGTACAGTCCATGGGACCCCAAAGAGTTGGGTACGACTGGGCAACTGAACACACACAAACATACACACAGTAATTTATTATCTTAAAATCTAAACTGTGTTTTCTGTAGAGAACATAGAGTTGGATCTTGTTTTGATTTTTAAACCGGTATCTCAGTGTCTGCCTTTTGATTGTATTGTTGTATCTATTCATGTTTAATGTTGACACAGACTTACATCTGCCAATATATTTTTCTGTCTCATGCCATTTTATTCTACAGTCCTCATGGTAGAGCTTTCTATTGCATTAAATGGGTATTTTCTAATGTAGTATTTAAAATTCTTTACTGATTTTCCCACTATTTTTAAGTTATTTCCTTAGCTATAGGCTACCATAAACAACTTCAGTTCAGTCGCTAAGTCATGTCCCACTCTTTGTGAGCCCATGGAATGCAACATGGCAGGGCTCCCTGTCCATCACCAACTCCCGGAGCTCACTCAAACTCATGTCCATCGAGTTGGTGCAAAAGCTATCCCACTAGCTTTGTTCATAGTAATGCTTCCCAAGGCCCACTTGACTTCATATTCCAGGATGTCTGACTCTAGGTGAGTGATCACACCATCGTGGATATCTGGGGCATTATGATCTTTTTATGTATAGTTCTTCTCTGTATTCTAGCCACCTCTTCTTAATATCTTCTGCTTCTGTTAGGTCCATAACATTTCTGTCCAAAAGAAGCACAGATGTAAAGAACAGACTTTTGGACTTGGTGGTAGAAGGTGAGGGTGGGATGATTTGAGAGAATAACACCGAAACATGTGTATTATCATATGGAAAATAGATCGCCAGTCCAGGTTTGATGCATGGGACAGGGTGTTCAGGGCTGGTTCACTGGGATGACCCTGAGGGACGGGACGGGGAGGGAGGTGGGAGGGGGGCTCAGGATGGGGAACACCTGTAAACCCATGGCTGATTCATGTGAATGTATGGCAAAATCCACCACAGTATTGTAAAGTAATTAGCCTCCAATTAAAATAGATTAATTAAAAAAAAAAAAAACCCAAGGATCTCTCGCCATCCCCACTGATCCCCTTCAGTGCCTCTGCAGGTGTAGGAAACCCTTTTCTCCCCTAGCTGACCCTCAGGAACAGTAACCCCAACTAGCCTCCACAACTCCCCCCTCGCTCCCCACCCCCACATCATACAGGGTTGCTCTGGTGTTCCTCTGGTCCGCCTGGGTTTCAAGGCTCCCTGCCAGCATCCAGTAGGTGCCCTAGATGTCTCACATTCTTGATAGTATCGCTTGAAGGATAAAAGTTTTAATTTTGATGATTCCAAATTGCCTATTTTTGTTTCCTTTGGTGCTTGCGCTTTTTGTATCATATCTAGGAAATCATTGCCTAATCCAAGATTAACATTTACATCTCTGTTTTCTTCTGAGTGCTTTATAGTTTTAGCTCTTATATTTAGGTGTTTTATCAACTTTTAGTTAATTGTTTTATAAATGTGAGGTATAGGTCGAAACTGATTCTTTTGCATGTGAACATCCAGATATCCCAAAACCATTTGTTGAAACATTATTCTTAGCCACTGAATGGCCTCTACACCCCTCACAATAATCAACTGACCATAGAGATATGGGCTTGTTTCTTGATTCTCCATTCTATTCCGTTATCTGTCTATATACAATTCTTATGTCAGTACCATGATGTCTTGATTATTGTAGGTTTGAAGTGGGTTTTGAAATTGGGAAGTGTAAGTACTTGTTCTTTCTCCACACTGTTTTGGCTCTCCCAGGACCCTTTTAATTCTTACAATTCTAGGATCAGTTTGTTGATTTCTGGGGGAAAAGAGCAGTTTGAATTTTGATAGGCCTCTATTAGGGGAGTACTGCCATCTTAACACAATAGTAAGTCTTCCAACCCATAAATGTGATCTCCCGATTCATAAAAATCTGAGCAAGCTCCGGGAGTTGGTGCTGGACAGGGAAGCCTGGTGTGCTAAAGTCCATGTGATTGCAAAGAGTCGGACACAACTGAGTGACTGAACTGAAGTGAAATTTCCACTTATCTAGACGGTCTTTAATTTCACTCAGCAACGTTTTGTAGTTTGTATTGTACAAGTCTTGAACGTGTACAGAGATCTATTTGCTCTTTTTATATGACCTTGTATTCTGTAAACCTGTCAAGCCCCTGTATTAGGTCTAATAGTCTCTGTGGAGAGAGGGTGGCTCTTTAGGATTTTCTATACTCACGGTTATATCATGGATTGACAAGATGGCAGAGGAGTAGGTGGATGGAGAATACAACTCTCTCCAAGGATATATCAGAAATATACCCTCAGACACAGAAGTGCATGCAGAACACCAGCTTAGTGCGGACAGGAGTACCTGACCAGTGGAAAAGAATACATAGACCCACGCAAAACTCGGTAGGATGAAGGAACTAGGGGGGAAAACGGGAGTGTTAGTAGGGCTGGACCAGGACTTCTGTGACTCAAGCAGCTGCACCACCTCCACACCTGGCCCTCACAGGGGCAAACCCAAGTCCTCCAGGGAAGCCTCAGGAGCAAACCCCAGTGGACGACCCATATGCAGAGGTGGAAATAAAACCCAAAGTGTAACCCAGGGGCAGTGTGACTAAAGAAGAAGACCCAAAACCCTCCCACCAGCTGTACAAGCTGCAGATGAAATGCACACAATCAACTAGGCAGACTCTGTGTCTGTGGAATATATAAAAGGTCATTGAGAGCTCCCACAAAAGATTACATCATCTGCAAATAGAATAGTTTTACTTCTTTTCCAATGTAGATTCATTTTATTTCTTTGCCTTGCTTAATTACCCTGTCCAGAACCTTCAGGACAATGTGTAATAGAAGTGGTAAGAGATGATATCCTTCTATTTTTCCTGATTTTCAGGGGAACTACTTCTGCCTTTTATCATTAAATACGGTGATAGCTGTGGGATTTTCATAGATGTTTTATATCAGATTGAAAATCTTGCCTTCTACTTTTACTTTGAGTCTTTGTATCTCAAACGGATGCTGAATTTTGTCCAGTGCTTTTTAGGTAGCTACTGAGATGATAATGTGGTTTTTTCTCCCTTATTCTACTGATGTGGCATATTAAATTAACTGATTCTTAATATTAAATGAACAAGGACGAAGATTTTGTAAAGATTTTTCACTTTCATAGATCCTTTCCGAATGCTGTCCATCAGCAAAGCTGATGTCCATCAGTAAAACAGGAGAAGTAAAGCTTGTTTACTACCCTGTCACATCATTCTTGGAGCAGACCCTCTGGTGCAGTGAACAGGATGCTTAGACCTTTGCTCATCATGGAGTTCACCAGTTGTGTAGGAGGGAGGCTGAGCCCAGTGCAGTCAGTTCAGTTCAGTCGCTCAGTCGTGCCCCACTCTTTATGACCCCATGAATCGCAGCACGCCAGGCCTCCCTGTCTAACACCAACTCCCCGAGTTCACTCAGACTCACGTCCATTGAGTCAGTGATGCCATCCAGCCATCTCATCCTCTGTCGTCCTCTTCTCCTCCTGCCCCCAATCCCTCCCAGCAGCAGAGTCTTTTCCAATGAGTCAACTCTTTGCATGAGGTGGCCAAAGTACTGGAATTTCAGCTTTAGCATCATTCTTTCCAAAGAAATCCCAGGATTGATCTCATTTAGAATGGACTGGTTGCATCTCCTTGCACTCCAAGGGACTCTCAAGAGTCTTCTCCAACACCACAGTTCAAAAGCATCAATTCTTAGGCGCTCAGCTTTCTTCACAGTCCAACTCTCACATCCATACATGACCACAGGAGAAACCATAGCCTTGACTAGACAGACCTTTGTGGGCAAAGTAATGTCTCTGCTTTTCAGTATGTTATCTAGGTTGGTCATAACTTTTTTTCCAAGGAGTAAGCGTATTTTAATTTCATGGCTGCAGTCACCATCTGCAGTGATTTTGGAGCCCCCCAAAATAAAGTATGACACTGTTTCCACTGTTTCCCCATCTATTTCCCATGAAATGATGGGACCAGATGCCATGATCTTCGTTTTCTATATGTTGACCTTTAAGCCAACGTTATCACTCTCCACTTTCACTTTCATCAAGAGGCTTTTTAGTTCCTCTTCACTTTCTGCCATAAGGGTGGTGTCATCTGCATATCTGAGGTTATTGACATTTCTCCCAGCAATCTTGATTCCAGCTTGTGCTTCTTCCAGCCCAGCATTTCTCATGATGGACTGTGCATATAAGTTAAATAAGCAGGGTGACAAAATACAGCCTTGAAGTACTCCTTTTCCTATTTGGAACCAGTCTGTTGTTCCATGTCCAGTTCTAACTGTTGCTTCCTGACCTGCATATAGGTTTCTCAAGAGGCAGGTCAGGTGGTCTGGTACTCCCATCTCTTTCAGAATTTTGCACAGTTGATTGTTATCCACACAGTCAAAGGCTTAGGCATAGTCAATATAGCAGTAATAGATGTTTTTCTGGAACTCTCTTGCTTTTTCGATGATCCAGCAGATGTTGGCAATTTGGTCTCTGGTTCCTCTGCCTTTACTAAAACTAGCTTGAACATCTGGAAGTTCACAGTTCACATATTGCTGAAGCCTGGCTTGGAAAATTTTGAGCAGTACTTTACTAGCGTGTGAGATGAGTGCAATTGTGCGGTAGTTTGAGCATTCTTTGGCTTTGCCTTTCTTTGGGATTGGAGTGAAAACTGACCTTTTCTAGTCCTGTGGCCACTGCTGAGATTTCCAAATTTGCTGGCATATTGAGTGCAGACCTTTAACAGCATCTTCTTTACGCATATGAAATAGCTCAACTGGAATTCCATCGCCTCCACTAGCTTTGTTCGTAGTGATGCTTTCTAAGGCCCACTTGACCTCACCTTCCAGAATGTCTGGCTCTAGGTGAGTGATCACACCATGGTTAGACATGCAAATAGTCAGGTCCCAGCCAGGACCAACAAGCCTGAATGAAAAATGGCTCCACATGGGGTCTCACCTCCTGGGGGTGTTGGAGGGTGAGGTGTGAAACTGGAACACTCCATTGTGCCTGCAGACGTGGGAAGCACAACCACAGGAAGCAGAAGGCACTACAGGGGAGAGGGTTTCATTTGGTACCAATGAAAGTACTTCGTATGGAAGGAAAACCGTCCCCCACTGCCCAGGGTGACCAACTGCAGCCTTTGACACAGATGGAGAGATTGCTACCCTGCGACCCAGGCCTCAAACCTGGACTGAGGGGAGTCCCCTTTCTCAGATGTCCAGGAGGACTCTCCAGCCCCATTTTGGCCATGCCCACCCACTGCAGATTTGAATTCACAAGCAGCAGCGATTGGTTGTGGGACTTGGGAGGCAAGGAATCCTAGACCACTCTGGGGAGTCCACGTGGAAAACACAGGCTCAGGCTCTCACGGGGTACAGGGACAGAGACCCCAGATCAGACCAGGGCTCACACAGTTAGGTGCTGAGGTTGATGGGCAAGAGTCTACAGTGGGGGTCTTGGGCCTGAGCACTGGAGGGCCAGTGGAACCCAGTCTCAAGGGGTGTTTGCCACCGAATTAACAGGCTGGAGATGCTTCCCCAGTCAGTGGCTGCTTTAGTGAGGTCACTCTAGGAGTCAACTGGCATCCGTGGGGGCATCTCTGAGTTCTAGGCAATCAATTGTCTGAGTTGCAGTGCCCTAAGCACTTCTAAGGTGCCATCTCACTTGAAGAAAACCCTGTCACCCCTGCAGGACCTTGAGCCCAGCTCTTTCTCTCAGAGACCCCCTCCCTTTCCCCCAGCCCTGAGGGAAGTGCTTGGACGCATGGTCTGGGTCTGGATTTTCTCTGGATCCTAGAGAGATTTTCAGTTCAGCCCTCACCAGGACTTTGAGACCGACACCTGTGTGTGAGCAGGAGAGAGGTGTCCTGCAGAATGCAGGGACCAGGCAAGGTCCTCAGGGGATCGTCTGAGGCAGTGCAGGTGCTGGGTGAGAGGCCACAAATGGGGTGAGGATGTACCTGAGGCCCTGTGAGCAGGGCTAGGAGAGGGGCTAAAGAGGCTCCTGGAGTGGGAGGGAGGCCTGGTGGAAGGTGAGGGGAGAGGGTGGGGATTTGGGGATAGAGAGGAATTGTGGCAGCTGTCACCAGGAGAGGGACTCTGGGAAATGACAGCTGATTAGAGGGATGTAAGGGAGCTGTCATAGGCACAGTGAGGGGAAGACGTCTCCTATCTCCAGAATTCAGTGGCCCACAGTGTGTGCTGAGACATGACAGAGAGGACCAGGTCCCTGGGGCTCATTCTGTGAATCTGGGATTCACTTTGAACCTCCCGTGGGGCAGAATACAATGTCGCTAAGACCAGAGGTGGCCAGGGTGGGTTAAGTCCATTCTGAGGACCCAGACATGGGAAATCAATTTCAGAACCCCTCAGCTCTCAGGCAATCCCCACCCCTGGGATGAATCTGCCTTCCTCAGGATGATATGCTGATGAATCCCGACTGCAGGGACTGCAGGACTGGAGGCCTCGCTCCCTTGGGGTTGACTGAAGAGAGCCTCAGTGCAAATGCCAACACAGCAGCCCAGAGGGAAAGATGTGGGGCTCTGTGTCCCAGGGTGCAGGCTGTAGGCTCTGGGGGAGGGGGGTGAAGCCTCCGAGCTAAAGGAGAGCTGTTAGCTGGAGTAGTGTCTACTTAAAGAAAACCATACAAAATCAAAACCACAATGAGGTACCATTTCACGCCAGTCACAATGGCTGCTATCCAAAAGTCTACAAGCAATAAATGCTGGAGAGGGTGTGGAGAAAAGGGAACCCTCTTACTCTGTTGGTGGGAATGGAAACTAGTACAGCCACTATGCAGAACAGTGTGGAGATTCCTTAAAAAACTGGAACTAGAACTGCCATACGATCCAGCAATCCCACTGCTGGGCATACACACTGAGGAAACGAGAATTGAAAGAGACACATGTACCCCCATGTTCATCACAGCACTGTTTGTAATAGCTAGGACATGGAAGCAACCTAGATGTCCATCAGCAGACGAATGGATAAGAAAGCTGTGGTACATATACACAAAGGAGTATTACTCAGCCATTAAAAAGAATACATTTGAATCAGTTCTAATGAGGTAGATGAAACTGAAGCCTATTATACAGAGTGAAGTAAGCCAGAAAGAAAAACACCAATACAGTATACAAACGCATATATATGGAATTTAGAAACATGGTAACGATAACCCTGTATACGAGACAGCAAAAGAGACAAATGTGTATAGAACAGTCTTTTGGACTCTGTGGGAGAGGGCGAGGGTGGGATGATTTGGGAGAATGGCACTGAAACATGTATAATATCATATGTGAAATGAATTGCCAGGCCAGGTTCCATGGATGATACAGCATGCTCGGGGCTGGTGCACTGGGATGACCCAGAGGGATGGGATGGGGAGGGAGGTGGAAGAGGGCTTCAGGATGGGGAACATGTGTACACCTGTGGCAGATTCAGGTTGATCTATGGCAAAAACCCATACAATATTGTAAAGTAAAATAAGTAAATAAATAAAATAAATTCTTGCAAAATATAAAAAATATGAAAGAACTCCATACTCATTAAAGAAAAATTGAAAAGTAGAGAGAAGCAGAAAACACCAAATCAGTTTTCAGAGTTTCACTATGTAAACAATGTCTGTAACATTTTGGGTATGAATTACTCTCTTATTTATGGACTTTAAGAAAAACCAGTCAACAGCAAAATAAATAAATAAATAAAATAAATTTAAAAAAAAGAAAAGCATACAACAGGAGAGTTATGAGTTTAAGTTGGATTTGGAGTCTCCTGGGAACTACAACCCAGGACACAGCTCCTCCGTTAGCTCTGAGGATACTGCTTGGAGGAGGTAGCAGAGAAGTCAGTATGGTTTTTGCCTAGGAAGTACATGCAGTCAAGCGTGCATACTGGTAAAAGATTACTGTGAAACACAGAGATCAGATGTCACATGTTCCTTATTTTCATGCTTTTGTGTGTGTGGAAGATGCAAGACTCTAGGGTCACCGAACCTTTTCCTGAGGTATCTGTAAATAAATAAAGGCCAACTTGTCCAAAGCACAGTGTGCCTCACACTGTTTTTCACCCTAAATTCCTTCACAATGGACTTTAGGTCAGCAACCACAGTGGTTACAACTTAACACTTGTACAACTGGCTGTGAGTAATGCTGTTTGTCTTCAGGATCTGAATTTACCTAAGACCAGATGTTCAAGCTGGATTTAGAAAAGGCAGAGGAACCAAAGATCAAATTGCCAACATCCTTTGGATCATAGAAAAAGGAAAAGAGTTCCAGAAAAACATCTCCTTCTGCTTTATTGACTATGCCAAAGCCTTTGACTGCGTGGACCACAAGAAACTCTGGAAAACTCTGAAAGAGATGGGAATACCAGATCACCTGACCTCCCTCTTGAGAAATCTGTATGCAGGTCAGGAGGCAACAACCAGAACTGGACAAGGAACAACAGACTGGTTCCAAATAGGAAAGGGGGTAACTCAAGGCTATATATAGTCACCCTGCTTATTTAACTTATATGCAGAGTACATCATAAGAAACGCTGGGCTGGATGAAGCACAAGCTGGAATCAAGATTGCCAGGAGAAATATCAATAACCTCAGATATGCAGATGACACCACCCTTTTGGCAGAAAGTGAAGAAGAACTAAAGAGTCCCTTGAAGAAAGTAAAAGAGGAGAGTGAAAAAGTGGGCTTAAAACTCAACATTCAGAAAACTAAGATCATGGTATCTGCTCCCATCACTTCATGGCAAATAGATGGGGAAACAGTGGAAACAGTGACAGACTTTATTTTGGGGGGGCTCCAAAATCACTGCAGATGGTGACTGCAGCCATGAAATTAAAAGACGCTTGCTCCTTGGAAGAAAAATTAGGACCAACCTAGACAGCATGTTAAAAAGCAGAGACATTACTTTGCAATGAATGTCCATCTAGTCAAGCCTATGGTTTTCCCAGTAGTCATGTATTGATGTGAGAGTTGGACTATAAAGAAAGCTGAGCACTGAAGAATTGATGCTTTTGAACTGTGGTGTTGGAGAAGACTCTTGAGAGTCCCTTAGACTGCAAGGAGATCCAACCAGTCCATCCTAAAGGAAATCAGTCCTGAATATTCATTGGAAGGACAGATGCTGAAACTGAAACTCCAATACTTTGGCCACCTGATGCGAAGAAACTGACTCATTTGAAAAGATCCTGATGCTAGGAAAGATTGAAGGCAGGAGCAGAAGGGGATGACAGCGGATGAGATGGTTGGATGGCATCACTGACTCAATGGACATGAGTTTGAGTAAACTCCGGGAGTTGGTGATGGACAGGGAGGTCTGGCATGCTGCAGTCCACAGGCTCTCAAAGAGCCGGAGACGACTGAACGACTGAACTGAACTGAGAGTTGGAATTGTCTAAGATGGTTAGGGTCTGTGTCCTCAGGTGTGACGAATTTGAGCTGTTTTGGGTTGCTCTCCAGGATGAGTGCGCTCTGAACTGTTCATGGATCTCTGCCCCAGGCATGAAGTCTCTGAACTATTTGGGAAGGTTTTGTCCAGAGGGTTGGTCTCTGAGCTGCTCATGGATCCGCATATGAGAGAAGTCTTAAGAGGAAGGCTGGATGGACCCCACTTTTGTGGGTCTTAGAAGTAGACCTGTTGTATCACATTTGCTATGATTTCTACCATGCCTCCTTACAGAGATAAAAGCTTGTGGCCCCATCCTCAGGGAGGGAAAGTCATGTGCAGTACACAGCAGCCCACGGTAACAATACTGATAAGAACAGTACTTCCTGACATGACTACCACCCTTGATAGGGGCCCTGTGAAAACACTGTGTACACACACTCACTCAGACAATCTGCCCAACCCAGGACAAAGAGGCCACCATTTGCAGATGGGAGCCCAAGGCCCAGTGCAGACGGAAGGTCGCGGCTCATGAGGACAGGAGGAACTGGATGCAGGCTTGGGCTCCTTGGAGGAGGCAGGGAAGACTCAGCAGAACCCTGGCCAGGTAGTGGGGGAGGGAGGCGTTGGTACAGGGCCCCAAGGACCTCGTGACTGTCTCACTGTCAGGATATGTCTCTGTGTCTCCCCATCACACACCCAGCTTCTTACCTGATGTATGGAATGTAATCTGCACATTCCCTGGGGACATGGTGGTGGAAAATACAGAGGTGAGCCTCCAAGCAGGTGGGGAGAAACCTCACACTCACCAATTTGCATGAGGCTCCGCCATGTAAATCTCTCCACAAATGCAGAGATCCATGCTTCTCTTTCCCCCATTAAAGCATTCCTTGGCACTGAGGTCAGCAGGAGGGCAGACAGGGCTGGACAGGTTGTGAAGGACCCTGTGTACAGCATGAGCCTCCCCATGACTGGAACATCTCCATGTCTTAATCAGGGCAGAGGACCCTGATGTGTGCCAAGGGAGCATAATTAAGACCCAGGCCGCAGCTCTCACGGGCTGGCCGGCCGGCCTGGCTCCCCTCCCCGGCCCCGACCGGCGGGCGGGCTGCCCTGAGGAGGCGGGGAGGGGAGGGCTGGGTCGGCGGCTGGCAGACAATGATGCGGAACTTCTGCGCGGCCCCCAACTGCACGCGGAAGAGCACGCAGTCGGACCTGGCCTTCTTCAGGTTCCCGCGGGATCCGACCAGATGCCAGAAGTGGGTGGAGAACTGTAGGAGAGCAGACTTAGAAGATAAAACAGCTGATCAACTAAATAAACATTATCGATTGTGTGCCAAACACTTTGAAACTTCTATGATCTGCAGAACTAGTCCTTACAGGACAGTTCTCCGAGATAATGCCATACCAACAATATTCGATCTTACCAGCCATTTGAATAATCCACATAGTAGACACAGAAAACGAATAAAAGAATTGAGTGAAGATGAAATCAGGACACTGAAACAGAAAAAAATTGATGAAACTTCTGAACAGGAACCCAAACATAAGGAAATAAACAACAGCAATGCTCAGAGTCCCAGTGCAGAAGAAGCGGGTGAAGAGCAGGATGAAGACATTTTACCTTTAACTCTTGAAGAGAAGGAAAACAAAGAATATTTAAAATCTTTATTTGAAATTCTGATTCTTATGGGAAAACAAAACATACCTCTGGATGGACATGAAACTGATGAAATCCCAGAAGGTCTTTTTACTCCTGATAACTTTCAAGCACTGCTAGAGTGCCGGATCAATTCTGGTGAAGAGGTTCTGAGAAAGCGCTTTGAGACAACAGCAGTTAACACATTGTTCTGTTCCAAAACACAGCAGAAACAGATGCTGGAGATCTGTGAGAGCTGCATTCGGGAAGAAACCCTCAGGGAAGTGAGAGATTCTCACTTCTTTTCCATCATCACTGATGATGTGGTGGACATAGCAGGGGAAGAGCACCTGCCGGTGTTGGTGAGGTTTGTCGACGAAGCTCACAACCTAATAGAGGAATTTGTAGGCTTCCTGCCTTACGAAGCTGATGCAGAAATTTTGGCTGTGAAATTTCACACTACAATAACTGAGAAATGGGGATTAAACATGGAGTACTGTCGTGGCCAGGCTTACATTGTATCTAGTGGATTTTCATCCAAAATGAAAGTTGTTGCTTCTAGACTTTTAGAGAAATATCCCCAAGCTATCTACACACTCTGCTCTTCCTGTGCCTTAAATATGTGGTTGGCAAAACCAGTGCCTGTTATGGGAGTATCTGTTGCATTAGGAACAATTGAGGAAGTTTGTTCTTTTTTTCATCGATCACCACAACTGCTTTTAGAGCTTGAAAATGTAATTTCTCTCCTCTTTCAGAACAATGAAGAAAGGGGCAAAGAACTGAAGGAAATTTGCCATTCTCAGTGGACAGGCAGGCATGATGATTTTGAAATCTTAGTGGACCTCCTACAGGCACTTGTTTTATGTTTAGATGGCATAAATAGTGACACAAATGTTAGATGGAATAACTGTATAGCTGGCCGAGCATTTGTGCTCTGTAGTGCGGTAACAGATTTTGATTTCATTGTTACCATTGTCGTTCTTAAAAATGTTTTATATTTTACAAGAGCTTTTGGGGAAAATCTTCAGGGGCAAACCTCTGATGTCTTTTTTTGCAGCCAGTAGCTTGACTGCAGTGTTACATTCACTAAATGAAGTTATGGAAAATATTGAAGTTTATCATGAATTTTGGTTTGAGGAAGCCACAAATTTGGCAACCAAACTTGATATTCAGATGAAACTCCCAGGGAAATTTTGCAGAGCTCAGCACAGTAACCTGGAATCTCAGCTAACCTCTGAGAGTTACTATAAAGAAACTCTAAGTGTTCCAACTGTGGAACACATTATTCAGGAACTGAAAGATATATTCTCAGAACAGCACCTCAAAGTGCTTTAATGCTTATCCCTGGTACCCTCTGTCATGGGACAGCTCAAATTCAATACATCAGGGTCATATGGCAGTTCCATTCCCAGTTTTTTAAGGAATCTGCACATTATTCTCCATAGTAGCTATACCAGTTTGCATTCCCACCAACCGTGAAATGATGTTCCCTTTTCTCCCCACCCTCTCCAGCATTTATTGTTTGTAGACATTTTGATGGTGGCCATTCTGACCTGTGTGAGATGATACCTCATTGTGGTTTTGATTTGCATTTTTCTAATAATCTGTGATACTGAACATCTTTTCATGTGTTTATTAGCCATCTGTATGTCTTTGGAGAAATGTCTGTTTAGGTCACTTGCGTGCTTTTTATTGGGTTGATCATTTTTTGATATCGAGCTGCATGAGCTTCTTGTACATTTTGGAGATTCATTCATTGTCAGTTGTTTCATTTGCTATTATTTTCTCCTGTTCTGAGTGCTGTCTTTTCACCTTGTTTATAGTATCCTTCGCTGTTCAAAAGCTTTTAAGTATAATTAGGTCCCATTTGTTTATTTTTGTTTTTATTTCCATTACTCTGGGATGTATATCCTAGAGGATTTTGCTGTGATTTATGTCACAGAGTGTTCTGCCTATGTTTGCCTCTTAAGAGTTTTATAGTTTGTGGTCTTACATTTAGGTCTTTAATCCATTTTGAGTTTCTTTTTGTGTATGGTGTTGGAAAGTCTTCCAGTTTCATTCTTTTACACATAGTTCAACAATTTCCCCAGCATCATGCATTGAACAGACTGTGTTTTAGCTATTGCATATTTGTGCATTCTTTGTCAAAGACAAGGTGTTCATAGGTGCAGGGATTTATCATTGAACTTTCTGTTTTGTTCCATTGATCTATATTTCTGTCTTTGTGCCAGTACCATACCATCTTGATGACTGGCTTTGTAATATAGTCTGAGTCAGGAATGTTGATTCCTGCATTACACTCTTCTCTCTCAAGATTGCTTTGGGAATTCGGGGTCTTTGGTGTTTCCATACAAACTGTGAAATTATGTCTTGTAGTTCTGTGAAAAATACCATTGGTAGTTCGGGATTGTGATGAATCTACAGATTGCTTTGGGTAGTAGAATCATTTTCACTATATTGATTCTTCAACCCAAGAACATGATACATTTCTCCATCTATTTGTGTTATCTTTGATTTCTTTCACCAGTTTTTTTTTTTTTATCTTTCTGTGTACAGGTCTTTTGTTTCTTTACATAAATTTAGTCCTAAGTATTTTATTATTTTTGTTGCAATGGTGAATGGGATTGTTTCCTTAATTTCTCTTTCTGATTTTTCAGTTAGTGTATAGGAATGCAAGGGATTTCTGTGTATTAATTTTATATGGCAGGTGGATTCTTAACCACTGGACCACCAGGTAAGTCCTGGCCTGCTTGTCTTTGGGTGTGAAGCTTTCTGAGCTCTGACACACGGCAAATTTCAGTGATCACCACCATGACCAGGAACAGGCCACGTCCATCACCTTGAAAATGCCCAGGAGCTGCCACTTTCTCGTTTCTCCTTCCACACCTGAATTCCTGACAAAAGGATCTGTCTGCCTTCACTATATTTTGTCCTTTGCAATTTTAAAATTCCTTATGTATTCCGAATATAAGACCTTTCTCATACTTGTGATTCACAAACATCTTTCCCCTAATAACAAATAGCTTCCCTTTTCATTACAGGAGACATGAGTGATGAAATCTACTTTTCCTCCCCACCCTCAGAGCTCAATGTTGTGTACCCAGCAAATGCCCATGAGATTCTTTAGAAGTAAAAATGAATTCTGCTGTCTGTCCATCTGTCTCTCAGGTAGTCCCCAGAGCTATATTTCTCATCTCTGATCCCCTACCTGAATGGGAAATATAATAGAACTGTCTAAGGACAGGTGCTGAATCTTTTGCTGTGTTTTTCCTCACACTAGTATTTCCATTATCAACCAAGAAATGACCCACAGTCTGTTCTCAATATAAATCTGGTCAAATATAGAGCAAATGAAAAGTACCTGATTTGTTCCAGGTGCTTTACTTTATCATTGTGTTGTGCCATGATACTGATACAGTATATGAATTGTTTTCTATGTGGCACCCTCCCTTTTCATTTAGCATCTTATTATAATAACTAGGTTATTATACATTTTAAAAAATTTTCAGGCTATTTTACATTCATTTGGGCTTCCCTGGAGGTTCAAAGGGTAAAGAATCTGCCAGCAATGCGGGAGACCTCGGTGCAATCCCTGTGAGACCCAGGGTCAATCCCTGGGTCAGGAAGATCCACTGGAGAAGGGAATGGCAACCAACTCCAATATTCTTGCTTGGAGAATCCCGATGGACAGAGAAGCCTGGTGGGCTGCAGTCCAGGGGGTCTCAAAGAATCAGGGCTGAGCGACTAACACTTTCACTTTACCCTCATTCCCATTGTTTTATTTCATTCTTCTCTTGGGGATAGGAAAGCATCCTGCAAACCAGTGTGCAAATTACAATCTGACAGACTTGAGACCTGAACATAGGCACACTCTTGGAGGAACCCGGAGAACCATGGCAGCTGATTCTTCCTCTATGTGCCACAGCTCTCAAAGGCAAAAATGAGGACAGTAACACCACCTGCTTCCTGGGTGGTGTCCAGCATCAATTACCCAGCAGGATCTTAGCTTGGCACTTGTCCCTGTCATGTTATTGTCGTAGGTGGCTCGGATGGTAAGGAGTCAGCCTGCAGTGCAAGAGGCCCAGGTTCAGTCCCTGGGTTGGAAAGCTCCGCTGCAGAAGGAAATGGCAACCTATTCCAATATTCTTGAAAGAAGAATCCCATGCGCAGAGGAGCCTGGCAGCCTACACAGTCCAAGGGGTCTTAAAGAATCTGACAGGACTGAGCAACTTTCATTTACACTTCACATAAACATTTTCAAGTCAAAACTCACTGTCTTATAATAAAGTTCTTTTTAAATACAGCATTTCCTCTAGGATCAGAAGCAAGACAAGGGAGCTCACTCCCTCCCCCATTATTCAATCGATCAGCTTATAATATTTTATTGTAATTTTAAGTGTCAATGGGTTTGTTCAAAGTTTCCACAAAGGGCTGTCTGAAGGGCTCAGATGCAGTTTGAACCAGCCAACCAGTGCAAGCAGAGAAAAATATACAATACTTCTTGTGGCAAATGGCTTCCTCGCGTTTTTTCAACGGCGAAGGGCGGGGGAGAAACAGAATGCAGATACTTGGAGCAACACTGCCACCTGCAGACCACAGAAACCAGAACGCCACAAGGCCGAAAGAAAATGCATCCTTTCTGTTGGGTTTTCGCGCAGAGGACTGGACAGAGTGGATGCGGAAGTTGAGGGGGATGCCCATTAGGACCAGAGAAAGGAAGGTGCCTTCTCGAAGGGGCCCGGCCAAACCACCCGTGGACCGCGGGCTCCTCTCCACTGGCCCACGGAACCAAGGCAACACAAACAGGAGGTCAGGGAATCCGGGAAATCCGGAGCTTGGTGGGCGAGGCTGCGCTCCGATTGGCTGGTTCTGGGCCTGCGCGCAGGAACCCAGTGAGCCCCGCGCCAGTCTCCTGGCCCGGGTCAGTTGGGAGTTTTCTCCTGGACCATGTTTCTAAGTCTTCATTCACTGAGCAGCCTGACGGGGTATGTCCGGGTCCTGTCGCCCACTGCCGAAGCCCCCAAAGTGCGGGACCGGAAAAAGTCCCCTGTATTTCTCCTCCCGCCCACCCCAGGCCTGTGAACGCGTTCCTCCCGTGGTACACTCACTGTTCTCTCAGCCCTCACTCTGTCCTCAGTGCCCACGAGGCTCACCCGGTCATCCTGGAGACTCTCCGTCCTCTTCGATGTTCCCCTCCTCCCCACCCGAGCATCTCCCTGCCCATGGTCCCGCCCCGGGCATCAGGAAAGACCGCGCCCCTCATGGTGTCCTGTTTCTAGCCTTCCTCCCTCTCATCACCCTCAACATGATGTCCTGTCCTCCAGCTCCCTTGCTCTAGTGCCAGTGCACTGTTACCAGAACCTCCTGGAAACCCCCACCTCACCTACCACACGTCCTTCAGCACTACCTGCCAGGCCCCTCCTGGATCGGCTGATCCAGGGCTGGAAGCTGTCCTCCGCAAACACATCTCTTGTGCTCCTTGCACCCTCCTGCCTACCCACGCCCTGCCAGTGTCTGAGCACTGGAGCGTTGAGGAGCAAACTTTACAACTTTACAGAAGTGTTTTATCTTAAATCCGTGGCCGGAGTAGAACTGCTGTTCATTTTCACTCTCACCTACCTACA
This sequence comes from Bos grunniens, assembly GCF_055505025.1. Lineage (NCBI taxonomy): Eukaryota > Metazoa > Chordata > Mammalia > Artiodactyla > Bovidae > Bos > Bos grunniens. Next base: position 52,259,090 of record NC_141194.1, on the reverse strand, counting down.
ATACTACACTACACAGTAGTAACGTTCCTCCATCCTGATGACCACCAGCCCCACCCGGCAATAATTCCTGGAGAAGAAAGCTTCCTCCATCCTAATGACCACCAACCCCACAGGCCAATAATTCGTGGAGAAGGAAGAAGCAATCCCGTGGGATTTCTCAAGTTTCCCAGTCCCAATCTCCATGTTTTTGCCCTGCCAGTCAGCTGCCCCTCTGCATGTGTGCTCCTGACTACACCAGCCCCTCACCTCTGCTCGGGATCCCATGCCTTGCACCTTCCCAGGGATTTTGCACCTGCAGTTATCACTCCTCTGTCCTGAGCCAGAACCTGTTCCCTCTTCATCGCAGCATTCCACAGCACAGGGGGAAACCCACCATCTTCCACCCTATTCTGCAGCTACTGGCACATTACCGGTTGCCCTTCAAAGCAAAACTGCTTCAAATTCTGCAGAGATAATTCTCTCCTGAGCCCACTTCCGTGGAGGTTTTGTCCCAGTCACTCCACTGTAACTGGTCTCATCATGGCCATCATTAATATCCATACTTCCTGCTCCCACACACACTCTTCAGTGCTCATCTAAGCCAACATCTCAGGCATCTTTTGCATATTTGACTCTTGTGTTCTTTATCCCTCTGTTTTTATATTTCAGGGGCGTGGGCTTATGTGACACCAAAGTATCCTAACTGAATTCCACAAGGTACACATTCTACACTATGCCCCCTTTGACCCGGGTATTGTATGGGAAGTCTTGGGTCAAATGAAAGACAAGCCAAAGGAAAGAGCGTCCAAGTCACAATGGGGAATGGCCCACAGAGGAACTGGCAGGCAGAGGTGAGAGAGCTCAGACAAGGGAGGTGTGACAAGAAATGAACACCAGGGACAGGAGGGTTCCACCCCATTCACACTTGGGACTCCAGGGGCACACTGTACAATGACCGAACAGAGTCTTTGGGCAGAAGGGTGGCTGCAGTTTAGGAATTTCATTTTCTGGAGCTGATCTTGGTTCCTGCTGTGGTGCGGGTGAGATCCAAGGGAGGGATCTGCATCACTTTAGGGAGAAATGTGGAAAGGGACTGAATCCAGATGAAGCCTAAGATGGCAATGGGCTAGGGGACCTTCCAGCCGAGGAGTGGACGTCCCCTCCCGGGGATGGGCTGGACGATGATAGCCAGATTTAGAGGGGTCTGCAGATGCGAGCAGGGTGGCTGAGACTCAGTCAGCCAGGGAGCACTGGGTCCACAGCAAGAGGAGGGAGACAAAAATGCAAGTTCCACCACCCCCACCCATGGGCGGTATAGGTCAGCATCAACAGCTGGAGCCAGGAGAGGACAGTCATTTTTCCCTCAGGGAACACTGAGGCCTCTGTGAGGAACAAACCTATGCTGTGTTATAGACTCCCTCTCCCACATGACTGCGAGCCTTGTAAGTGACATATACCCTTTCTCCTTTGCTGAAAGAAGTAGAGAGCATTCTCATCAGAATAGACTGAGCATTTGTATCTGTGGATATTCTGTTGGTTGCATGCAACCACACTTTCCAAGTCATAAGCAACTTCAGTTGGGTTTTCCCGTTACTAACCAGTATGAAGGGTAAACACTCATGAGGAAGATCAGATCATTCAGGGAGAAAAAATACATTAAAGTGTCTGTGGAGTCTAAGGAGCATACACTGAGATGTGATCTCAGCAACCCACGTCCCCCACCACCACCCTGGCTCTTCCTGTGACCATGTGTTGCAGAGGCAGAGTGGGGCCCAGAGGGAGAGGAAGGAGGTCTTCCTGGAACTCCACTGCTGCTTTGAAAATACCACACTCCCCTCTCAACATGAATACTCAGCTGTGAAGATCATTCCAATTCTCCACTCTGTCCTGACGATTCTTTTGGAACTGGCATCCTGGTCTCTTTGGTTTGGGGAATAGAAAATAGCATACCCTGCAAGCACAAAGGCCTCTACTTCCAATACCCTGAGTCTTTCATTCCTTTCAAGCCATGCTTCTTGAAGGAATAGACTCCAGGAGCATCCTTATCTGGTTACCTCTTGAGTGCATATCCACAGAACATCCCCTTGCTAACGTATCCCAAGAGCTCCATGGACCAAACCATAGTACCTAGTGCTGTATTGGCCACAGGCACATTCCGTCTTCAAAAACACTTTCCTTGGTCAGAGTCTGTGACAGCAGCCCATCCTGGCTTTCTTCCTCCCTCTTAGTTCATTACTTCTAAGACTGTCTGTCCATTTACTTTGATCCCCTCTTAAATCTTGGTTTTGTTTTCCTCTGGTTTCCAACCTGTGCCCTGTACTCTTCCATTCGATACATGATCCTTGGGTGACCACGTCACCCCTAGAGCTTTTACCCGTCTGACTTGTTTTCATTAGTATCCCTCTATGCTGATGGCTTTTCCTATCACCAGATCTACCTAAGATGACTCAACTGGGCCCCCACTTCCCCCACAGGCTGAGACATACAGGCCATCTGAACTCAGATGTCCCATAAGCACTGCAGACCTGCTAGTAGCCCCAGGCTAGTGTTCCCTGGGGTGTCTCATGGATGGGCACCGCCATCCACCCAGTTCCTTAAACCACAATCCAGAGCATGCTGCTGGGTGTGATCTTCACCGAGCCATGACTCCCCTGGAGCTGCTCTGGAAAAGGCTGGCCCAAGATCTTCCTGTTGCCACAGGTGGGGATACCTGCCTCTCAGAGGCCCTGTTCCTACATACACACTCTGAGGGTATCCTGAGCACACGCCATGACCCTCTTGGATCTCTGGGAGAACCTGGCCACTGTAATACACCTGAGAGGTTGAAGCCCTGTCTTTAACAGGACTGTGAGTCAGGACACAGCAGGGTAAGCCCATCATTGGGGAACATGCCAAAGAATATCCAGAAGAGATCCCTAAAGTAGAACATTTCGAGAGGTTAGTCTTTATCGGTGTCTATCAAACAAGGGATTGCTTAACTGTATTTTCCCCAGTAAACGTCCTGTTCTTATTTGGTCTTCATCTGAGCACGGGAGTTAATTTGATAACACAGGAAACAGTTTAAAACTGCCACTGAGCACAGACAGCAGATACGCGGACAGCCGATCCTGCTACATTAACATCAGCAGCTACAATTCTCAGCCATCTTTGATCTCTGAAGCACTATTCTGATCTGTTGAATGAAGTTATCTCCACAGTGTTTTAGAAATGTATTCAACTAACTAGGCACAAGGGATCCTGACAAGAACTAAAACGTACTGAGTTTCACTAACAACAGCAGGGTTTTAACTGTAAAACTTTGGATTCAGGAACACACAGCAGGGCAAGCACAAGGCCAGTTTTCAAACAAGTCGTCCCTTTCCTCAGCCTTCGCTGTAGAGAGGAGTTGCAAATTTTCGATCTTCGATTTCCTCCTGTAAGAATGGGTTCTGTTTCCACAGCTGCAGGCTCGGCTTTCATAAGAGAACGTTTTCAGATAATGCTCAGGCCAGGGCCACATTCCAGACCTACTACTTCAGACTCTCTGGGGCTGTCCTGCCAGCATCAGCTCTCCTAAAGGCTCTACAGGGGAGATTTGATGCGCAGTTAAGATTGAGAAGCACAATCGCATGATGCTTCACCCATCCTGGTTTTAATATAATCCTGAACTGAAGAGCCATGTTTGCTACAATGAAATTTAAAAAATTTGTAATTACATGTCTTCCCTTCTGAGAGAGATTTTGACATATTTATTCACAGCCATATTTGGAACATTTTCAATAACTCAGTGGTGTGTTATGCCCCCAAGTCCTCTTTCTTACCAGACACTCAGGCAGGTGGAGGGGAGGGAATGCACCTGAGTCCTGGCGGCAGAAGGAGGATGGGTGGAGTTCCACTGTCTTGGTCACTGCTCTGCTGAGCATCCCTCCTGGGTTGCTGAGCTCAGGCAGGGGGCCTCACACCAGGTTAACAGGTATTCCTGTGACCAGAGGTTGGAGCTAAGGGCTGAGATCCATTACCACGGAAACGGAAGCTGGGTCCATGTGATTTGAGAAGAATGGGAAAGCAACTAAGTAGAATTTCAGATGCAGGGTGGGTTCTGGGAGCCTGTCCAGAGCCACTGACTTGTGGTCACACAACAGGCGCCTGTGAGTAAACAGAGACACACTAGACGTGTGCTCACTGGGGATTCCGTCCTGACGTGCACAGTGACTGTCTCTGGAGGGAGCATCTAGCACATGTGAAGGAGGCCGGACCCAGAATGTGGAAGGAGCAGGGGCACTCCTCATTGTTACAAAAGCAATGGCATATCTTTTCCCACAGGTCTCACTTGGACATCTGCATTACCTTCCTAAACTGCTTCACTGAGGTATAGTTACACACCACAAATCACACCCATCATTTCCAGGGCAGTGACCTTTAGTAACTTCACACAGTGGTGCAACCACCACCACAGTGCAGTTGTGGAACACTGCCAGCACCACAAAAAGCGTCCATGTACCCATCAGCAGTCGATCCCCAACAGGACCCAGGCAACCTCTCATCTAATTTCTGTCTCTGTAGATTTGCCCTTTCTGGGCATTTCATATCAACGGACTCCTTCAGGAAGTGGCCTTTTGTGTCTGGGTTCTTTCTCTGAGCATAATGCTTTGGAGGCTCACCCATGTGGCAGCAGAAAGCAGAAGTTCATCACTTTTCATCCATCTGTGCTGTTCCACTGAATGGCTACAGAATATTCTGTTTACCACTCTCCAGCGGACAGACTTCTAGGCTGCTCCACTATTTGGAGAATACAGACAGTGCTGCTGTGAAAGACATGTAAGGACGAGTATTTGTGTGGACATAGGTTTCATCTCTTTCTTATTATTCCATAATTTCATTTCTTGTTTTGCCCCTTGCACAGGCTAGACCCTTCAGTCCAAAGACATCGACTGAGTCACAGTATTATCCCACACCAGATGCTGTGCATTACAGGAGCTGATAGAGGACACAGCCGTTTATTTAGAGCCTTCCACCTGCCAGGTCATGGGCGCTAGGTGTTTTACATCTGTTATCCCCACTAGGTCTCCCAATAAACCTCACCAACAGGTAGAGTTATTGCCACTTTACAGATAAGGAATTTGAGGCTGAAGCAGAGTGCCTGGGCTGGTAGGGCCTGCACTGGTACCCAGCTTGAGTGTAAACTGTGAACTGTGGGATAGAGGGAGACGACATGGGGAGAGGAGTTTGGGCACAGGTCCCAGAGAGTTTCCATGCCATGGGGGAGCATGGAAACAGCACACCCTTGTTATCAGTCCTGGGCATCCGCTTGCAATAGGAGGACCCTCAATCCATCTGAGGACAAAATTACCAGGAACAGAATGATGCACGCAACAGAGATGAAGTCTGTGAGTGGTTTCCAGGTGGGAGAGGTGTAACAGAAAAGCCAGCCTCCTGGTGAGGGTTTGTCTAGCTGTGAGGGAAAAGCTCGAGGACTGTGGCTGAGAAGGAAGGAGCCTCTAGGTCTGGACACAGATGTCTAATGTGACCTTGAAGTGCTTCGTGAAGCTTGAGGGTAAGGCCGGACCTGAAACCTGCCCTACTGCAGCTCAGTATTTGTTACAAGAGGGAACATGCCAACACATTCCTACGAACCTCATTCAATACAAAACCCACCTGCTCAGTTCATGTCGTTATTAAGAATAATTCACCCATTTCAGGTGAGGCTCATATGGCACAGTGGGTCAGTTTAATTTCTCAAGATGATGTGATAACAAGAGGCAGAACTAGGTGGAAAGGAAGGTTATCTGAATCAGAGCTAGTGTCCTTACTTACAATACCATATTGATTCCTCAAAAAAGGAGAAAAAAAGATGGGGGGAAGGGTAAAACAAAGGAAAAAGAATAAAAGGAGACCCATGATACTTACTGTATTGGGGTGTCCACCATGGACTGTGAGTGAAGAGAAAACTCCTCAAATCGGTCTACTTAGAAAGGGAACTGACAATCACACAACATGAAGCCCCGAGACAGGGTGGTCTCTGGCACGGTGTACATGTACACGGAGAGCAGAGGGAGCACAAAGGAGGGCACGGGGAAAGTACGGAGTAGAAGAAGCTATGGAAGCAAGAGGAAGAGGGGAGAGCAGGGTGACAGAAAGCCTATGGACTTGCCCAAGGACACTGATCAGCAGCTTCAAACCGTCCACCCTGCTGATGGCAGCCTGCGTGGAGGTTACACTTCTCACCTGTGAAATAAAGTAGCCTGGCTCTCTGAGCTGTATTCAACCAACAAGTATCCCCCCAGCGCCTACCTGGTCATCAATGCCCTCAGCACAGTGCTGAAAGCAGCCATAGCCTAGGACAGACCTCAGTCTCAGGAGGTAAAGGAGTATCCAAGATACAGAATAAAGGGGAAGCCTTTATTATATCAGAATAAAGGGAGACGGACATTAGACACTCCTGTCAGAGTGGGGAGAGATGACAGGATTCCCCTCACCCACTCAAAGGAACCAAAATTTGAGCTGAGGATTTTCAGGGTTCACTCACTGACAATTCAGTTGAGAAATGGCTGCTATAATGATTATGCACTAGGAAGGGGAAAGGAGGGTGTTTCCCTCGTACAATAAGCTTCTGGATGATGTGGGGATAAAAAACACAAACGGCCCTGGAGCAACAGAAACCTGAGTGGAGAGGTTTGCTCCAGCCACTCGTTTCCTATGGGTTGTTTGCAACGAATTGACAGCATAACAGCAGCTGCACTGCTGTGTACCTCACTTTATCATGACTCATAAGATGGTAAACGTGTTCTCAGCCCCTATGGTTAAAAGGTCCTTAAGGAGCTCATGGTGGGGTGGGCAGGAAGCCAGACTGAAGACCATGGTGAAACAACTGTGATGAGAGCCTTGGCCACAGGAGCCAGCGGAGGCTGGGATCAGGCCGTGAGGAATGGCTTTGCCTGGGGGTGGGATAATATATAATATTATTGTCCCCGTTTGCAGGCAAGGGAACCGAGGATCAGAGATGGTGACCATCTTACTCAAGGTCACACTGCTTGGTAGTGGTCCTAACCATCTTTCATGTACATCTGTTAAAATGTGAAGGTCTCTGCACCATTCATTACACCACTCTCTGTCTCTCTCAATGTTGTCACCTATTTTCACTCACAATCACCACCTTATACATTCCCTTGGCTCTAAGTCCTTGTTTATTAGATAAATAATCTGGTGAGCAAAGTATAGATTTCCTGTTAGCACATCCAGTCTGTCTACTTTATAAAAAATATTTCCTTGCAGGGCACATTGTACTCACCCAAATTGATGGTTTTCCCTGAGCTTGTACTGCACCCATATGCAGGGTAAAGCCAATGGATCACTGGGATCTGTAGTTTTACTTATCTATTTCACACAGTCTCAAGCATAATTTTAAATGTAGCCAATATTCAAGTAAAAACAGTAGAACCATTGCTTTCTCATAATGAGCAGTCAAGAAAGATTTCATTGAATATTAATAGGTTCTAGTCAGGAGACTAAACCCCTTTCATAGGGAGTTGTGGAAATTCTTTTCCTTAAGTTAAGGAAAACCTTTCTCTTTACACATTTTCTCTATTGCTAGTGCCCTGAGAGACTTAAGCAAGCCAAGCCACTTCACTTTTCTGTTTCTGACAAAACAAACAAGCAAAGCAACCCTGGCACACAGGTGCACAGACGTATGTAATACCCCCAATAGAGGTAGGTCAAATATAAGGCAATGGTATCGGAAATACAAGGCCTTCCATGGTAGCTGAGTGGTAAAGAATTCACTTGCAAATGCAGGAGACTGGGGTTTGATTCCTGGGTCATGAAGATCCCCTGAAAAAGGAAATGGCAACCCACTCCAGTATTCTGGCCTGGGAAATCCCATGGACAGAAAAGCCTGGTGGGTACAGTCCATGGGGTCGCAAAAGAATGGGACACGACTTAGGGACTAATGAACAATTGAAATATAAATGGAAACCCGTAACTAATCATATATCCAAATTTCTGACCATAGCACAGGTCTACTGTCCAGGATCAGCTGTACTCCAGGAATCCAGACAACAAAAGATACCTTCCTTTTAGAATTACTATACACCGCTGCTGCGCGATTCAGGAGATAAAAGTTTTCAAAAGCATTGCACACCAAGGCAGGACTCAAGGAGCCTATTAAAAGTATGTTCTTATTCCTATGTCACATCAGGGCCTAACTCACACACTCTTGAGAAAGAACACTTGTGATGATTTCAATACGGGAAATGAATCTCGCCTGAAAATGCTTCATTATATTGTTTAATTTTGTGAAGTGGCGCATTAGGTGGGGAGGGAGGTGATGCCAAGGAAAGAGCCTACTTCTGAACCTGGTGAACACCGATTTGAGCCCAATTATTCCGGATCGACCAATGTCCATAGGAAGATTCGGTATCGGCTTAAGAGTGTCAATCCCCATCAAGAGAAAGAGAAATAAGTCATATAGACTGTCCAACCGCCATCTGATCCTGAAGAGGTGGGGGTGTTTGTGGAAAACAACAGTTCTGAGAGAGCTGGGATCCCACTTGACTGAAGAGGATTGTGGTCCTGTGGCACTAACGCACGCCTGGTCAGTCCTAGAGTGATAGATGTCTCCCTCTGTCTGCGTGTCTGTGCCTGTGTCTATCTCTTGCTCTCACACGTTCTTTCTCAGGATCAGGTTCTCACTAGCAGAATGCCAATGCAGTGCTTCCCATCCTCAGGCCAGTCAAGAAGCCTGGAGTCGGGGGTCGGTCTCCCATCCTCAGTGTGTGTGGAAGAGAAGGGTAAAGACCACCGAGAAGAGGAGTTGTCCAGGGTCCTGTAGGGACTACCTGCCCTTCACAGGGGAGGAGTCTGTGGGCCTGGCTTTGACAGCACAAAGATGGGACATTTACCCCTCCCCTCCTTATAGAAGGACCTTCCTGAGTATTCCCTTGGTTGTGGTGAATTGAGAGGGAGCCCGGAGTGGCCTGAAGAAAAGTAGGTTTTCCCCTGGGATGGTGGCAGTAGGGTGGGGGTGATTCGGAGGTGAGAAGGTAGTGCGGGGCCGTCTGGACCGTGTGCCCCGAGGGCCTCTCACAGCAGCTTGGAGGCTAGGAGGGACGATCACATCCAGAGTCACAAGAAGAGTTTTCGGGTACTGGAGGTGCCCTCACAGATGACACCTGGTGATGGTCGGCTCTTCGGGTTGGAGGTCGGTGGCTTCTCCCTGATTGCCTGGTAATTTGTGTTGTCATCTGTCTACGTTAGGAGCAGCTGGTGTTACTTGAAATTTTTAAAAAATTAATTGATTTTAATTAGAGGCTAATTGGAGAAGGCAATGGCAACCCACTCCAGTACTCTTGCCTGGAAAATCCCATGGATGGAGGAGCCTTGTAGGCTGCGGTCCATGGGGTCACTAAGAGTCGGACATGACTGAGTGATTCACACACAGACAGTTGGAGGGCTTCTGAGATCTGGTGACTATCAAGCCAATAGAGGACGTCATGGAGAAGAAAATATGTTTGTGGCTGCTCTCTCCCTGCACCCAAAAAAACTTGGAAGGCAAGTCAGAAGTGTGTGAAAGATATGGTGTGGCATTTGCCATGGAATTTGACAGCAGTTTTTTTCCTGTCTCCCTACAACCTTTAACAATGGCTTTGGCATTCCATTTCTCTATAGGACAATACAATCATATTAAGTTTTAAAAAATGTTTCCCTGTCAATGATTTCATCAGGGACACCATATGAGATTTGGGTGGCACATTTTGTAAACCCATTTATTCAAGAGAAGACCAAAGGCTTTTATGAATTTTTTATGTGTCGCTATATATATATATATGTATATGCATTAACATGTAGATTACACCTAAAGAACATGTTATGACCAAATTTTTTTAACCCTAGAAGTGCAAGGGTGGTTTACATGTATAAGGTTACCAATGCAATTCACCACACTAATAGAAAAATGGAGGGAAAACAATTCTATGATCATCACTATTGATACATTATATGTGTTCGATGAAAATTAATCTATATTCAAGACGGCAAACTAGGGATAGAATGGAACTTACTCCGATAAAGTATATCTGCAAAAAACGCAACATAAACAGGTTGAAATGGAGAAGATTTTTCATTTCCTATTGGGAAAAATGCCAATTGTCACCTGCTTTAGTCAAGACTATTCTGGCCAGGTTTGTTCAATGCTGCAAAATGAGGACAGGTTTAAGGTTTAAGCCAGTAGAAACTGTTGATATTCAAATATAATAGTATATTTTGAAAAGCAAAAATAATCTAGATCTAAATTTTTGGAATTAATATGCATATTTAGAGGAACTGTTGGAGAGAAAGTCCATATACAAACATTCCATCTCTACATACATCCTCAACTAGACAATAAAAATCACAAACCATCAATTTTCAATAACATTAAATAGCCAGGGATAAATTTAACAAAAATGTGCAAGTAGAAAATGAAGCTTTATTCACAAAACTTTAACAGTCAAATACACAACATAAGAACAGCATAAATCGTTTCAGTTTATCTTCTTTCAAGCAAATGGTTGCCCTTCACCTATAATATAAACCTTAAAAAAGTTCCTCAGCAGAACTTTGATGATAGGAGAGGTATACAAAGCTCACTGCAGTTGTAGTTTTATAAAATGGACTAAAACAAGAACACTAAGGGTGACCCTTTGGCTTACCTTCAGTTAATCCTCTTGAGATTCTATAGACTTTTTAAGCATATTACCAGTATTGGTGATGTTTAGTTATTTAGTTACTGGAGTATGTTAAATAATATTTGTTTTTCTACCCTATTAGCCATTTCATTAATATTATGAAAATATCTGAGTTCCAGATTATACTCAGTTTTCATTCTGTAATATACTGTTAGTGTCTTGTTCATATTTCTTATTATGTATACTTGGGCTCTTTCCATTTTCTTCACAGTTATGTAAACTAAGAGGAGTGGACTAGCAGTTTGGGGTTGACAGATACAAACTATTACATTCAGAATGGATAAACAACAAGGTCCTACTATACAGCACAGGGAACTATGTCCAATCTCCTGTGATAAATCACAACGGAAAAGAATATTTTAAAATGTGTGTGTCTGTGTGTGTCTATATATATATATATGTATTAAAAATTATGGAAACTAGCACATTGTCTTTATTTATTAGTTGAGTTTATTTTCCTCTTCCTAACAATTCATACCTGTCTTTTATTAAGTATCTTTTCCTTTTCCCTTAGGTTTATTCTGTTGCTCTTTTTCTTACCTTTTATGTTGGATGTAGGATTTTGTATTTATGTACCTTGTAATTTATGTATTTTTCTTTTTAAATACCACACATATTTAGGGCTAAGAATTTTCTATGAGAACATTTTACTCATGTTCTGTAGTTACTTGAAAGTAGTCTGAAAGTTGTATTTTTGTCTAAATGTTCTAATGGAATGGAACAAAAATGTAAAGTGAAAATATTTAGAAGGCTAATACACAGTAAATTTTTCCCTAACTATGAAGTTCTTCCTTTAAAATCAGAACCATGCAATTCATTGTCAGCAATTGGGAAAACACGTATGTGAAAGATACTAAGTTGATTACGCAGGAAGAACTAGAGTTACAATCTTTGACCTTCAGAACTTTTTAAATTCATGTATCAAAGGAAAAATAACATACTTGATATGGTTAGAGATGATTATATCATGAGGCTCAGATTTTTATTAGTTCTTTAAGAGTGAAAGTGGGATGTAGAGCAAAAACCATCATAGTATTGTAAAGTAATGATCCTCCAAATAAAATAGGCAACACCCCTGCCCCCAAAAACATACCAAACATAGGGGCAGGTAGTGTGCTTAGCATATGTATCTTACTCACACCTGCCTTGAATATCACTGACTAAATGCACTCTCTCAACTAGAATAGCCACAGAAACAGGAAACTAGACTACCTTTTGCCATTTTATTATTCAGTCATTGCATGCTTCCCTGGGGAAAGGATTTAAAATCCAACTGTTTTTTTAAGAGCTAGAGAATTCAGAATTTGAGAGAATTTAACAAACATCAAGAGGAATGTTGGCTCATTTTCTTTAAAAAATTAATTTATTTATTTTAAATGGAAGCGAATTACTTTACAATATTGTGGTGCTTTTTGCCATACATTGACATGAATCAGCCACAGGTGAACATGTGTCCCCCATCAGAAAATGAAATCTCAATTCCCCTGTTATAATTTGACTCAAGATGATATTTTATGATAAATAAATCATAAAAAGAGTATTCTTCTATGCATTCCATCGAAGAGAATCAGAGAATGCAAAAATTAGCATTGACAAATTAGCTTTTTAGTGTATTTGTTCTGAATTCACAACTTACATGAGTAAAGTTGAGTTCAGAAGTTAAGGGATTTCACAGAATCACACACGTTATGTTAAAGCTTGTACTAGAACCTACTTGAATGCCGGAGCATGTTTCATATAAACTGATATTTATTACAAATAAATGCCATATTTGCTACAAGCAGAAATTATAAAAGAACCTGAAAATTATTAGCTGTTGCTTAAAGTACTAATACAAGAGAAGAAAATAGTTCCCTATTTTCAATTCGATATGGCTTTGATCCTGTCTGCTTCTTTATTTGAAAGTCTGTAAGTCAGGCACTCAGGCATCTGGGGTCTGAACTATCATTCAAAGAATATGTGAACTCTGTTATAAAAATAATAGTAATGTTCCCTCTATATTGTTAAAGATATAATATTCTGAAAAACAGAAACCACATAAATTACTTTCTGAATGGATGACATACCTGCTTCTGGCATTTCAACAGGCTCTGTATTTGATGCAAACTCCTCCCTGACATCATGACCATCTCCACCTTTACCCCCAGTCTTTGCCTCAGCCAATTCCTGGAGATCAGTTTCCAGGTCAGAATCTTTAAAAAAAATGTATCAATTCAGCTGTAAAGCATACAGTAGGGAATGATGATATTGATTCCCTCAGCATTATGACTTAAAAGTCTTAGGCTAGTATGGTAAAAATGTGATGAATAAGAACCTCAGGAGCATTATTCCAGGAACATTTTGCTGGAGAAAAAGGAAAGCAGAATTTTCCGAATGTTATCACCATTTTCTTTTCCCAGGGTTGTCCTCAGACAACTTAGTTGCCCCCTCTCTTTGTCTTGAAAACAAGGGAAAATTTGAGCGACCACACTGACCTGCAAACTATACTCTGCTCAGTTTTTTCGGAACTGTCTGAAGTCCTTTTCTAATGTTTCCTTTCCTCCTCTTACTGGTTATGTCTTAAGACATGATGCACACTTACACTTTACCTCCAGAGGCATCCTTCTCCTTCTCTTCATTATGATTCACCGGATCCTCTCCATTTACTTCCTCCTTCCCAGGTGTGATATCCTGACTCCCAGCTGGTGGTTCCTCTTCTTGAGGTTGCTCAACACTGGGCTGCTGGTCCTAGTAGAGTGTGCATGCAAATAAAAACTTTTGTTGTTAATACATCTAATAGCATAAATATACATAATACATAGATATATCTGATCATAAGTAAACCTAACAACATTTTCCCAACACAATTCTATGTACTTATTTTAATAAAGTTATTCTTCCCACAGAGAAGAGTTAGCTCCCATAAGAGTTACCCAGAAAGACTTTGGAAGTTATTTAAATCTATGTTGGGATGGAAGTATGCAGCCTGTTGTTAATAAGCAGGAGGAGGGAGTCACTGGGCACATTTCCAGGGAATGTAACAGTATACTCATAGGCAACGCCAGACTGTAATATATCTGGATCAATGTTCCTTCCTAAGACAAACTGTCACCCTTTATCAGCATGGAAGACCTTTATCACTGCATCTGTACTACTTAACATGATTTTCTCAAAAATAAATTTGTGTTAAGAGAAAACATCAAATGGTAAGGTACTCACAACCACAGGTTCATCCAGCTTGGGCAATCTTGATCTATAGGTCCCAATGTTGATGCTACTTGCCCACTGATATTTCTCCTGGAAAGTAGAATATAGTGATTTAGAAAATGTGTTTAAGAGCACAGCTATATTTGATCACTTTTATGACCATATGTTGACTTATTATTTTTTTTAATGTGATAATATTTTCAAAAGAAAATTCTGGTTAAGTTAGAGTGTACATGCATTCCAATTACACCAAATACAGTTGCTTGCAAAGCCATTTTTGTCTTTGCTATGCTGGCAGAGAAATCACCTTAAGGTACAAAGGAAGGCTGACTTTTTGTGAGGAAGTTTGATTTCACAACAGAATTCTCCATCATGAAGATATTTAGTGAAATACTGCTAGGAATTTAAAAATTCAGGACTATTGTTCTTGTCACACTCCTATTCACCAGACCTATTTCCCCCAACTCCCTTGGAATTCAGTTGGAACACGAAGAAAGGCTCAGTCTTTACAGCCTGACTATGGGGATTTTCTCAGTGTCTGTGGCTGAGGTGAGTCTGCATGCAGAGCAACCGGTCCACTTCTCTCTTGGTACCTTACTATAAAACCCATGATACATATGTATTATATGATTGTATGTTATGTATTATATGATTTCATGTCAATGGATTTCTGGAAAAGCACAACTATAGGCAGAGAAATATGTCTGTGGTTGCCAGGGTATAGGAGTGGAGGAAGGAGTCTGAAAGGAAATAGCCCAAGGGAGCATTTTCAAACCAATGGGACGTTTCATACATTTTTATTGTGCTGGCATTTACACAATGGTATGACTTCCCTGGTGGCGCAGACGGTTAAGCGTCTGTCTACAATGCGGGAGACCCGGGTTCGATCCCTGGGTCGGGAAGTTCCCTGGAGAAGGAAATGGCAATCCACTCCAGTACTATTGCCTGGAAAATCCCATGGACAAAGGAGCCTGGTAAGCTATAGTCCATGGCGTTGCAAAGAGTCGGACACGACTGAGCGATCTTTACCATAATGCATATGACAAAACTCGACAAACGGTAATGCTTTAATGCATTGACTTCTACTGTATATAAATTATATCTCAATACTTCTCACTTTTTTAAAAAAGGAAAAGGATCTTTTAAGTATGTAAATACTGGTTATTGTATCCATCTAGACCTTGAGTTCATAAACATAAAAATCTTATTTGAAATTCTTCCCAGACCTGGCCAACTTTCAGGATTCCCAATGACACCTTTGTACCCTTATGACAGGACACAGAAACTTGGTCTTAACCAGGTTTACAATTCCCTCTCCTTCACCTCAAGTCAATATTCTTGCTGAGTTCTGTCCATTCTACTTCAAAAATGTCTAATGCATCGACTTTTTCCCATGACCACCACATCTCCTCTAGTCCAAAGCCCCCCTCTATTTAATAGTCAACCCCCTTCTAACGGGTCTCTCACATCCACTCAGGGTGCCTGTCTCCCTCTCACCGCCCTCTCCCTCCCTCTCTTACAGTTGCACAACTGTTCATGACTTTCTAGATAAAGGCTACTGTCCTACATAAGAACTTGAAGGTATGGTCTAGCCCTTGCCCAGCTTGCTAACATCATGGAAAGTAGAGAATTCCCTTTTTGTCTCTCTTATTGAGCTTCATTCATACCCTCCAATTTCTCAAGCTTAGATTGTCCCATATTTCTGAAGCCTCTGGTTAGTAGACTCCTTCAAGCTAGGCTTCAACAGTATATGGAACGAGAACTTCCAGGTATACAAGTTGGTTTTGAAGAGGCAGAGAAACAATAGATAAAAGTGCAACCTTCATTTGATCATGGGGAAAGCAAGGGAATTCCAGAAACACATCTACTTCTGCTTCATTGACTAGACTACCTCAAGGCCTCTGACTGTGTGAATAACAAAAAATTGTGGAAAATTCTTAGAGATGGGAGTACCAGACTAGCTGACCTGTCTCCTGAGAAACCTGTATGAGGGTTAAGAAGTAACAGTTAGAATAAAACATGGAACAACAGACTGGCTCAAAATTGGGAAAGGAGTAAGACAAGGTTGTATAGTGTCACTCTGCTTATTCAACTTAAATGCAGAGCACATCATGGGAAATGATGGGCTGGATGACTCACAAGCTAGAATCAAGGTTGCTGGCAGAAATATCAACAAGCTCAGATATGCAGATCATACCACTTTAATGGCAGAAACTGAAGAAGAACTAAAGAACTTCTTGCTGCGAGTAAAATAGGAGGATGAAAAGGCTGGCTTAAAACTCAACATTCAAAAATATAAGATTATGGCATCTACTCCTATCATTTCACAGAAAACAGAAGCGGGGAAGTGGATGCACAGACAGATTTAATTTTGGAGGCTCCAAAATCTCTGTGGATGGTGATTGCTGCCATGTAATTAAGACACTTGATCCTTGGAAGAACAGCTATGACAAAGATAGTATGCATGCAAGCTCATTGCTTCAGTCGTTTCTGACTCTTTATGACTCCACGGACTGTAGCCTGCCAGGTGCCTCTGTCCATGGGATTCTCCAGGAGAGAATACCTTAGTGGATTGCCATGCCCTCCTCCCATGGGGCATGGCAGGGCATCTTCCCAACCCAGGGGTGAAACCCATGACTCCTGCATCCCATGCATTGCAGGAAGGTTTTTTTTTTTTTTGCCAATGTATTCATGTTTTAATTGAAGGATAATTGCTTTACAGAATTTTGTTGTTTTCTGTCAAACATCAACAAGAATCAGCCATAGATACATACCGGGGTCCAGCCCCAGCAGGATTCAGGGATTCCCTCAGGAGGATGGCGTCGGTGATAAGGAAAGTAAAGAGGAGAGAAAGAGGCTTGATCTTCCTTGATCTGCACAGAAAGCCAATAAACCTCTTGACATGGAACTTTCTCTGTTCACGGAGGCCGCAGGCACCCCTTGGTGGGGTGAGGACGCAGGACACTCCCTCCCAGGTGAAGACGCAGGGCGCCTTCCTGCATCTGGTCTTAGATCTGATCAGGTCTTAGAAGCCCAAGCAAAATAGTGAACTCAGAGAGCCCCTGTGCCCCAAGGAGTCATCCTGAAAGAAGAAGACAGAGATAATGAAAGAAAAGGAAAGAAAGAATGACACGGTGAGACCAAGCTTCGGTGAGCAAGGCCCATAACTCTGTTTTCAAAAGGAACTTTTATACCTTGACTTGTACATAGAGGGAAATGAAAAATGCAAAGTCATGCAGAGTCAGCCCAAACATTACATCTGTCTTGTCTTTATTGAAACCAGGATTTTTTCTGCATACCTTTCCCATAAACAATGTTGTATAGATTATCTTCTGGCCTTGGAGGCCTGTGGACATTTTATGACCCTTTTTTGATAAAGGCTGCTCAACCAGAAAACTTATTTTCTGGTTTGAAAATTATAATGTTTATAATTATATAAAAAATTATAAATATTTATATTTCTAATCTATGTCAGCCTCAGAAAGTGCTAAACAGAGTTACATTCTCACGGAGCAAAGCTGCAGTGAGTTACAACAAAGAAAGAACCAATTAGCTCAAAGGTCTGATGTGGTTAATTCCAAGGCTGCTGCTTGTTTTCCTACATTCCAACTATGCTAACCAATGCACTCCCAGGTGCACAATGGATAAGGGATGTGGGCACTTGGCAGCAAGCATTGGCCCAACAATGAAGCCCTTTACCAGTACTATTTTAATAATTTTTCACCCCTTAAAGGACTCTATGCTCATTAGGACTTTTAGAATGTTTTGGCTTCCCATGCCTTTCAAGGTTGGGGAGTTGTGAATAATCATGTGTGTTAATTGCAAGAGTATGGATAAACCTGTCATGCAACGTCAACAGAGGGGTTTGAATTGAAACACTCCTATCATGCCCAGGAGACTTATGAACTGAAGCCCTAAGTTGACTTTTTCCAGAGAAAGGTGGTCGGGGACAGCCCCCTGTTAATGTCAGAAGAGTTGGTGAAAGGCACAAAATAGTAAGACAGACAGATTCTGGTTTGGGGGTAGATGCTCGAGCAGGTCCAGGGGGTCCCTCGAGTCTTGATCCGCCTTGCTCGTCAGGTCTCTTCCTCATGACCTTGTTATGGGTGGGATCTCCCATGCTGGCTCCCGGCAGATACACCCATGCAGGCGGATTCTTTACCACTGAGCCACCAGGGAAGCCTATGTCAAACCTAGACAGCATAGTATAAAGCAGAGACATCACTTTGCCAACAAAGGTCCATATAGTCAAAACTATGGCTTTTTCAGTAGTCATGTACAGACGTGTGAGTTCGATCATTAAGAAGGCTGAGTGACAAAGAATTGACGCTTTCAGTTTGTGGTGCTGGAGAAGACACTTGAGAATCCCTCAGACCACAAGGATATCAAAACAGCCAATCCTAAAGGAAACCAACTGTGAACGTTCACTGGCAGGGCCGATGCTGAAGTGGAAGCTCCAATACTTTAGCCACCTGATGGGAAGAGCTGACTCACAGGAAAAGACCCTGATACTGGTGATCAGGATGGGAAGCGTAAAGCAAGTTATGCCCTGGTGACTGCTGAACAGGTTTTAGAAGCAAAATCTCTCCCCCAGGGAACCAGTGCTCAGTTAGCGGAACTTATGGCTCTGACCCGAGCTCTAGAGTTAAGTGAAGGGCAGCGAGCAAATATCTACACTGATTCTAAGTATGCTTATTTGACTTTACACGCTCATGCTGCAATATGGAAAGAAAAACAGTTTAAAAGGGCAACAGGAGAACCTATTTAGCATTTATTTCAGAGAGATCCAGAGACTTTTAACGACTATATATTGTCCTAAAGGAGTAGCTGTTACGCATTGCAAAGGGCACAGCAGGGATGGGAGTAAAGTAGCTGAAGGTAATCAGCTGGCTGATGTCAAGCCAGAAAAGTGGCACTTTAGGAAACCCCTTCACTGCAGATGCCTTTGATCTGGACAGGTCCTGTGGAACAGGAAAAACCGCAATATACTGAGGAAGAAATAGAAAGATATGTGAAAAGAGGAGCAAAGATTACTGATAAAGGATGGCTACAGTCCGAGGATGGACAATTAACAATTCCTGAAAAGACTCAATGGAAAATTCTTAAGGGTTTACACCACAGTTTTCATTGAGATGTAGAGAGTACTTAACAGATAGCTTCTCATTTGTTTGAAGGTAAAAATGTAGTGAAAACTTTAAAGGACATTATCAAAAGATGTGAGGTTTGTCAGAAAAATAACCCAAAGACTGAAAAGCTAGCAAAATCTGGATTACAACGAAGTGGAAAATATCCTGGAGAAGACTGGGAAATTGATTTTATTCATATGCCAAAAGCTAAGGGATATTCTTGCTCACAAGTTTGGGTGGACACTTTTCCTGGATGGATTGAGGCTTTTCCCTGTTTGCAGTGAACAGGCTAAGGAAGTTATAAGAATTTTAATCCATGAAATTATCCCCAGGTTTGGGCTGCCACGGAGGCTTCAGAGTGACAATGGCACCACCTTTGAAGCTGCTCTAACTCAGGGAGTGTCTAAAGCTCTAGGAATAGAAGCTCACTTACACTGTTACTGGAGACCCCAATCCTCAGGAAAGGTTGAAAAAGCTAACGACATTATCAAAAGACATCAGCGCAAATTAACTCAAGAGACACAGGACAATTGGATTAAAGTTCTACCCATAGTTTTAATGAGGGCTGGGACTGCCCCCCAAAAGGAGGGACTGCCCCCCTTTCAATGTATTTATAGGAAGGCCTTTATTATGCAAGGACATTGTTATAGACGCTGAAGCCTTAGGATTAACTAATTATGTAACTCAGCTCTCAATTTTTCAGCAGACATTAATGGAATTCCAGCAGGTGACTACTGACCCAGCCTCTGCGTTAAGCAACCCTCTATTTGAGCCAGGAACAGAGGTCCTGATAAAAACACTGGGATCTGAGGGCCAATCCCTCGAACCCCTCTGGGAAGGCCCTTACCAGGTTATTCTTTCTTCTCCCACAGCTGTCAAAGTGCCAGGAATAGATTCATGGGTGCATCACACTCAAGTTAAGAGGTGGCATCCTGACCAGAACTAAGTCATGTCATTTTATGTCTTTACTTTCTATGCTATGACTTTGTACTTTTCAGATGGCCCTGATAATCTATGTGAGCCTACTTCTGACTCCAAAAATCCTGAGTTTGCCGTTTGATCCTCAAAACAATGCCTTCCTGTCCTGGGCTCACTCCTATGCTGCATTCCACAATCAGTCTAACTGCTGGGTCTGCAGAGTGCTCCCCTCTTCATCAGTGGAAGGCTTCCCATGGTGGACATCTCCACTTCAAGGAAAAGACTTTCTCCAACTCTGCGAATACCTTCGACAACAATCGTATGTGATGCCTCTTCTTAATCTGATGACATCTAACAACCCTAAGATGGACTGGTGCAACACTTTGTACTTTAATTATGGACATAACGTGGCTTTTAATGTGATTATACATTGTCTTGGTTTAATGACTATTTCGCTACACAGAAGGTAAATGGGTCTAGATCTAGTGGCGTTTTATCTGACGTTTATCAAATATGGGATGATTGAGGTTATATGGCTAACTCCTGAAAAAGGACGTCTAATGTCTACTGCCCATATATGCTGGGGACAAATAGAGCCATCCCCAGAAGTTAGCCAACAACTTTATAATGATTGGAAACAACTGGAACTTTTGCCTCAGGAAATATGCAAGGTAATCATTCCCGTATTTTCCAACCCCAGTTCAGGTCCTCCCTTTGCCTGGCCAGGCACTGATTGGGACTGGATATCTCAGTCACACTGGCTTGCTCCAAACGGGACCTACTGGGTATGTGGCTCTTACCTATGGGCATGGCTTCCCCCTGGCTGGATACGGAGATGCACCCAAGGTATAGCTTTAACTCACGGCTTTATATTTCCAGAGCTTCCAGAAAAGCCTGCTAATTTACCACACCTTACAACTCTGTGGGCAAGGTCTGTATTTCACTGGTATGATTATTTGGCTTCAGTGTTTGTTCCCTCTCTGGGAACTACAGATGTTCTGCTATGAGCGGATGCTTTGACTAATTTTACACAACAGGCATTACAAGATTCTCAAAAAGCTATTTCAGCTCTTCAGTTCAGTTCAGTTCAGTTCAGTTGCTCAGTTGTGTCCAACTCTTTGCGACCCCATGAGTTGCAGGACACCAGGCCTCCCTGTCCATCACCATCTCCCATGGTTCACTCAAACTCACGTCCCTGGAGTCGGTGATACCATCCAGCCATCTCATCCTCTGTCGTCCCCTTTTCCTCCTGCCCCCAATCCCTCCCAGCATCAGAGTTTCCAATGAGTCATCTTTTCCAATGAGTCAACTCTTCGCATGAGGTGGCCAAAGTACTGGAGTTTCAGCTTTAGCATCATTCCTTCCAAAGAACACCCAGGGCTGATCTCCTTTAGAATGGACTGGTTGTTAACACCCAAAAAAGATGTCCTTTTCATTATAGGGGACTGGAATGCAAAAGTAGGAAGTCAAGAAACACTTGGAGTAACAGGCAAATTTGGCCTTGGAATATGGAATGAAGCAGGGCAAATGCTAATAGAATTTTGCCAAGAGAACGCACTGGTCATAGCAAACACCCTCTTCCAACAACACAAGAGAAGACTCTACACATGGACATCACCAGATGGTCAACACCGAAATCAGATTGATTATATTCTTTGCAGC
The DNA here is from genome assembly GCF_055505025.1 of Bos grunniens. NCBI lineage: Eukaryota > Metazoa > Chordata > Mammalia > Artiodactyla > Bovidae > Bos > Bos grunniens. The sequence continues at coordinate 52,237,519 of NC_141194.1, read as the reverse complement.
CAAAGATGGAGAAGCTCTATACAGTCAGCAAAAGAAGACCGGGAGCAGACTGTGGCTCAGATCATGAGCTCCTTATTGCCAAATTTCAGCTCTTAATGCTGAACAAATACAAATTAGAAAGGTGGTTTTACAAAACAGATTGGCCTTAGATATTGTGACAGCTGCACGAGGAGGAAGTTGTGCCATTATTCATACCCAGTGCTGTACATATATACCTGATATGAGCACTAATGGTACTCATTTTACTAAACAGATGAACAAGATGATTCAGGCCATGTATGCTCCTGAAGCCTCAATTGCCTCACTTTGGGAGACGTTAACTAGTTCCCCATGGTGGAAAACTATCTTGATTGCAATAATTCTGATTGTTCTGTTTTTGCTGTTTGCTCCCTGCACCTGTAACTGTGTAGCTGGATTTGTTTCTAGCCACATGAAGGCTTTTAAGTTGCAAATGGTTGCTCAAACTCCTGCAACTGCTGCAGCTTCCTCCAACTACTACTTGTCAACAGAAATGACAACAGCTAGAATTGCCTTGGAATATACCATATGGCACATACTGTCCTGACAATTTCCCATGTCTTAACATGGTCAGTAGTCTACATTGCCCCGTGAAGTAGTTAAATTTACCCCAAGCTAGTGTTAACTCAGTGAAACTAAGCCATGCAGTGTGGGGCCACCCAACATGGGCGGGTCATGGTGGAGAGGTCTGACAGAATGTGGTCCACTGGAGAAGGGAATGGCAAACCACTTCACTATTCTTGCCTTGAGAACCCCATAAACAGTATGAAAAGGCAAAATGATAGGATACTGAAAGAGGAACTCCCCAGATCATGAACTCCTTACTGCCAAATTCAGATTTAAATTGAAGAAAGTAGGGAAAACCACTAGACCATTCAGGCATGACCTAAATCAAATCCCATATGATTGTACAGTGAAAGCGAGAAATAGATTTACACGACTAGATCTGATAGATAAGAGTGCCTGATGACGTATGGACGGAGGTTCGTGACATTGTACAGGAGACAGGGATCAAGACAATCCCCATAGAAAAGAAAAGCAAAAAAGCAAAATGGCTGTCTGAGGAGGCCTTATAAATAGCTCTGAAAAGAAGAGAAGAGAAAAGCAAAGGAGAAAAGGAAAGATATAAGCATCTGAATGCAGAGTTCCAAAGAATAACAAGGAGAGATAAGAAAGCCTTCCTGAGAGATCAATGCAAAGAAATAGAGGAAAACAACAGAATGGGAAAGACTAGAGATCTCTTCAAGAAAATTAGATATACCAAGGGAACATTTCATGCAAAGATGGGCTTGATAAAGGACAGAAATGGTATGGACCTAACAGAAGCAGAAGATATTAAGAAGAGGTGGCAAGAATACACAGAAGAACTGTACAAAAAAGATCTTCACGATCCAGATAATCACGATGGTGTGATCACTCACCTAGAGCCAGACATCCTGGAATGTGAAGTCAAGTGGGCCTTAGAAAGCATCACTACGAACAAAGCTAGTGGAGGTGATGGAATTCCAGTTGAGCTACTTCAAATCCTGAAAGATGATGCTGTGAAAGTGCTGCACTCAATATGCCAGCAAGTTTGGAAAACTCAGCAGTGGCCACAGGACTGGAAAAGGTCAGTTTTCATTCCAATCTCAAAGAAAGGCAATGTCAAAGTTGCTCAAACTACCACACAATTGCACTCATCTCACATGCTAGTAAAGTAATGCTCAAAATTCTCCAAGCCAGGCTTCAGCAATACGTGAACCGTGAACTTCCAGATGTTCAAGCTGGTTTTAGAAAAGGCAGAGGAACCAGAGATCAAATTGCCAACATCCGCTGGATCATCGAAAAACCAAGAGAGTAGCAGAAAACATTCAACTTCTGCTCTACTGACTATGCCAAAGCCTTTGACTGTGTGGATCACAATAAACTGTGGAAAATTCTGAAAGACATGGGAATACCAGACCATCTGACCTGCCTCTCGAGAAACCTGTATGCAGGTCAGGAAGCAACAGTTAGAACTGGACATGGAACAACAGACTGGTTCCAAATAGGAAAAGGAGTACGTCAAGGCTGTATATTGTCACCCTGCATATTTAAATTCTGTGCAGAGTACATCATGAGAAATGCTGGGCTGGAAGAAGCACAAGCTGGAATTAAGATTGCCTGGAGAAATATCAATAACCTCAGATATGCAGATGACTCTACCCTTATGGCAGAAAGTGAAGAGGAACTAAAAAGCCTCTTGATGAAAGTGAAAGAGGAGAGTGAAAAAGTTGGCTTAAAGCTCAACATTCAGAAAACGAAGATCGTGGCATCTGGTCCCATCACTTCATGAGAAAGAGATGAGGAAACAGTGGAAACAGTGTCAGACTATTTTGGGGGGCTCCAAAATAACTGCAGATGGTGACTGCAGTCATGAAATTAAAAGACGCTTACTCCTTGGAAGGAAAGCTATGACCAACCTAGATAGCATATTCAAAAGCAGAGACATTACTTGGCCAACAAAGGTCCGTCTAGTCAAGGCTATGGTTTTTCCAGTAGTCATGTATGGATGTGAGAGTTGGACTGTGAAGAAAGCTGAGTGCCAAAGAATTGATGCTTTTGAACTGTGGTGTTGGAGAAGACTCTTGAGAGCCCCTTGGACTGCAAGGAGATCCAACCAGTCCATTCTAAAGGAGATCAGTCCTGGGTGTTCTTTGGAAGGAATGATGCTGAAGCTGTAACTCCAATACTTTGGCCACCTCATGCGAAGAGTTGACTCATTGGAAACGACCCTGATGTTGGAAGGGATTGAGGGCAGGAGGAGAAGGAGACGACAGAGGATCAGATGGCTGGATGGCATAACTGACTCGACGGACATGAGTCTGAGTGAACTGTGGGAGTTGGTGATGGACAGGGAGGCCTGGTGTGCTGTGATTGATGGGATCGCAAAGAGTCGGACACGACTGAGTGACTGAACTGAACTCAACTGAGTGTTTCCATGTGGTTAAAGGGGGAATGAGGCACAGAGGCACTACGTAACTTGTTCAGTGTCTCCAGCATTAAGGGAGCCAGAGGTCTGGATGCACTGTGGAAAACTCTGTGTGTTCTGTATTTATCAGTCAAGAGTAAGATCCAATGGCTGTGGCAAAATATATAGAATAACAGCTACCACATAACATAAATTGATCTTACATCATAGAAATGCACACTAAATAGAAATCTGATTTCTTCAGAAATCTTTCAAATGGAGGCTTGACAAGACTGGCATCAGGATGTTTTGTAGACACGATGGTCTCAGAGCCTCCTCAGAACAGCAGACAGCATGTCAGTGAGTCTCCTAGGCTGGTGGTCTTGGGTTTGTGCATCAGAGAAAGCAGGAAACCCCTGTCACATGCTCTCAATGGAGACAGACCCTGGCAGCAGGCAAAATCAGACCATGCCTCTGCTCTGGTAGTGCCTAGACAAGTTGTCCATGTCAATCAGAACTGAGGAACTCTTTTAAAAAGTGCAGATTCCATGATCTACACTCAGTGAATCTCACTCAGTGTGGCTACAACAGTGCCCTAGAATCTGTGAGATTTCACTACACTTGGGAAACTCTCAGGGACTTTATTAAACCCCTTTGGTAGTGAGATTGTCAGCAAAATAAGGAAAGTAGAGATCGGAACAGATATTAGAAAAAATATATAGATAATCAACAAAACCCAAAGCTGGCTCTTTCAAAAGGTCAATATGAATTCATAAGTTTCCACCAAGAAGAATAAAAAAAAAGATAACTAAAGACAAAACTTACCACTTTCAGGAAAGAAATAGGTTACAGATGCGGATGACCACAAACTGTGGGAGAAACTGAAATAGCAGCACAAGGCCCCTTTTGATGAGAGCTACGTGCCAAACCCAGCACATCACAGGATTCCTGACATTCAGGAGCACGCCAAGTAGATTTCCATGCCAGGACTGTTGCATTTATTGTTCCTTCTGTCTGGAATGCTCTTCTCTTAGGTAACCCCACAGCCTGTTCCCTTACTTCCTCCAGATCTCTGCTTACTTGCCATCTTTCAGGAAGTCTTTCCCTCATTATCTTGAATAAAACAATAACATCATACCTACATACACCGCTTCCCCTATCTAGCAATATCTTTCTTCATAGCGCCTGCCACCCTTGATTATTTACTGACCACCAAGTCTATGAAATGAGAGACTTGGTTGGTTTTGTCCTGCCCCAAACTCCTCCAATAGTGCTCAGGTCTATGGCAGGTGCTCAGAAAACATTTGCTGAAGTACAGTCTGGAGCCAGGCCCTTTACACACATTGCTAACATGCACAGGTACCCTCCAAGATGGGCACTGGCCCCATTGTTAATTATGATATGAACTGAGATTTCAGGAGACAAGTGATACACTCAACAACACACAGTCAGCATGTCAGGTTCCAGGCTTCAGAATCATATCTGCCAGCTTCCAAATCCTCAGTTCCCGGACAGAGACTTCACAGCCAAGAACATAAGAGGTTTTATTTCTAACACAAAGACTCCAAACAGCTCATAGATACCCAGAGACACCAAAAAGAGCTCACTGAATCTCTGCACAGAGAGTGTACAACTCGAGACTCAGATCGTCAAACACAATGAAACCATAACCATACACACTGTGACAAAGACCCTCCAAACAGACCAAAGTCTTCCAGACAGAAACAAATGAGAACTGCACAGATACTTCACATCATGGAGACTGACTCCCAAACCACTGGGACGCTTACTGACCCAATACAAAACCCTCTAACAGAAAGACAGAAGTTTTAATAATAACTCAAGAACATCATGTAATCTTAAGATTAATTTCCCAGGCAAATGAAAAACTTGCAACCTGTGCATAGATCCCGAAGCAGCTGATAGTTTACACCTTTACACTGACCCATCCTTAAAGCAGCACAGAGGCATCACAGCTTGGAACACAGAATCAAAAGCTCAGTGATCTCACATTCTGGGGTTCAGACGCCTACACAGAGATCTCTCACCCAGGGACTGAAAAGCCAGCAAGCTCCAAAGATGCACATCCCGGTATACAGGCACACATCCTAGAGGCTTTGTACTATGGCTCACAAAATCCACTCAGATCAAATATCCCAACACTCAGAACCTTGCCAAAAGCCTCAAGAAGATCAAATGTACCCAAACAACACCTGTGTTGTCACACGAAGCAATACACAATCCCAAGCTGCCAGATACAGTTTATTCTCCAGGGAGAGACACCAAACTCAGAGACCTCTCCCTGGACTTGAATTGCATGCATTTGTGTGAATGACCAGAGAAGGCACTGGCGACCCACTCCAGTACTCTTGCCTGGAAAACCCCGTGGACAGAGGAGCGTGGTAGGCTGCAGTCCATGGGGTCGCTAAGAGTCGGAGACGACTGAGCGACTTCACTTTCACTTTTCACTTTCATGGATTGGAGAAGGAAATGGCAACTCACTCCAGTGTTCTGGCCTGGAGAATTCTAGGGACGGGGAGTCTAGTGGGCTGCCATCTATGGGGTCGCACAGAGTCGGACACGATTGACGCGACTTAGCAGCAGCAGCTGTGTGAATGACCGTGCACTGCCACACGATCCAGATTGAGCGAGAGCTAAACAAGAATGAAACGCTGTCACCATGCACAACCAGCGACTGCGCCAAACCTCGCCACTAACCAGGGCAGCTATTCGACCCCTTTGGGAAAAGCAATAAGACTCGGAGGGAAATTGTATGCTCTGAAAAGTCGCGCACGCCAACGCAGGAGCACGTGTATACAGGCGCCTCTTGCCCTCAGTTCCTGTTGTGCGACCAAAACTGCCTGCAATCACGCGGTGGCCAATCACTGCCCAGAACGCTTCCCTGACTCCACACCCAAACCGACAGCCAGTCTCTCGCTCCGTAGTGGTCCCACAAACGAAGGGGTGGAGTTGAAAAAGAGACGGAAAAAGTTTCCGCTTAATACCTGTGTCCACTCGGATTCAAAAGCAGTGGGAAGACGAAGAGGAGCGAGTGGGGATGGACCTAGTGGCGCCATGAGTGCCGCTGCTGGGAACTGTGGTCCATGCCCGACGCGGTGTAAGGGGACCCTCTCTGTTGTCACACGCCCTCTCCCAATGGTACCTTCCAGAGTGGGCGGTCTTTCCGCTACCCCTCGGTGGTACATCCCAGGACTGAACTGTTTCATCTCGCGCGCCCCTTGCTGGTGGGGTTGGGGATCAGCAGATATAGATGCCTGTGAACCATTCCAGGAGGATCCACAAAGGGCAGAAGGGCAAGGTTAGGGGGAAAACCCCACAGATTTCTGCAATTTGGGACTCAGAAAAAAGTCTTAGTAAACTGAAGATTACATCTCTATGGTGATCACTGTCGTAACAGAGCATGGAAAACACTTTATCTTTGCTGGGCATTGTGATTGTTTGTGCTTTCCTGTTCAATACAAAATAGGTCTCATGGGGGAAAGCCAGCCGCAGTCCCCCAAGGGGCAGGATAGATAAAGCTTCCGACTGGGATCTGCAGGCCTGGTGTGGTAAAGCCCTCTTTCGCTCACTGCGAGTAATACGTGGAAGAGACAACAGGACCTTCCATTCTGTTAGGAAAGGGGTCAACGCCGAGGGAACCCAAGGACACCACCACGTAGGTGAGATAAAGACCATGGCTTTGTCACCACCTTGTCATCCCTGAATATGTTTCCTAGCAGAATCCTCAGCCTGTCTAGCTATGCCTCTCTCAACAAATTTAAATTTGTGTATTCATTCCATCATTCATTCATTCTCTCCAAAGTATGTGTCAAGCACAACTGTGTGTGTTAGGACAGAGAAAATCAACCTTTTCCTCATGGAGCTTACATTCTGTTGGGATCATGTGGTCCCCAAATACAAGTAATGTATCAGGTGTTTGTAAGTGCCGTGATTAAAATTAAATCGGGATACTGAAATAGAGAGAGGGGGTGATATTTAGAAAGAGTAGTCAGGGAAGTTCTAAGATTGTGACATTTGAGCAACAGCCTAGAGGAGATATGCCTATCAAAAGTATCCTAGACAGAGGTAAGGCCAGTGGAAAAGCTGGGGAGTAGAACCCTGTGTAGTGCGTATGAAAACAGTGAGGAGGGCAATGTGACAGGCACAGCATGATGGAGGGAGAGTGAAGAGATTGGGTGACAGAAGTGATGAGGGCCAGGTCCCTTGGGCCTTCTGGCCATTGGGAGGATTTGGACTTGAACCACAGGAGGGTTCTTATCAGAGAAGTCCCCAGGCTTCTTTCCGAGGCCCAGTTCGCACATGATTGTTGAGGAGCTCTTGGTTGATTTGAAGAAAAACCCTTCCCCACCCCTTCTTCAGCTGAGCATGACTTTCCTAGAATCCCCTATATTCAAGGGGAATGCTTCCTCCTGCTTCTAGTGAACATCCATGTCAACCGAAGGTATTCTCAGGAGAGACAGGGAAAGGACCATCTTGGTGTGACTGAAGGCACATTGAGTCTTACAAAGGCAAAGAGGCATGATATAAGAGGCATAGAGATGGCAGGGAGAAAGACAAAGATAGAGCATTAGACAGGGACGGAGAGACTACTTCTGGCAGCAACCTGTCCCCACTTAGTTAGCACCCACCTACAGGCCCCCAGCCCTGCTACTGGATGATGTACAGTACATTTTCCCTATAGGAGAAAAGAAGCTCCTCCCCAGGGACTCTCTCTAGGGAATGACTCAGTCACCCATAGCCTGGGCCTTAATCATGCTCCCTTCATCCACATCAGGGGCCTCTGCGCATCAAGACAAGGACATGCTCCATTCCTGGGGAGGCTCATGCTGTACACAGGGTCCCTCACAACCTATCCTGCCCAGACTGCCCTCCTGCTGATCTCACTGCCAATGACTGCTTTAATGGAGGAAAGAGAGGCAGGGATCTCTGCATTTGTGGTGGAGCCTCAGGCAAATTGGTGAATGTGAGATTTCTCCCCAGCTGCTTGGAGGCTCACCTCTGTACCTTCCCCCACCACATCCCCAGGGAATGTGAAGATTACATTCCACACATCAGGGAAGAAGCTGGGTGTGTGAAGGAGAGACACAGAGACATATCCTGACAGTGAGTCAGTCATAGGGTCCTTGTGGCCCTGTGCAAACGCCCCCCTCCCATACTACCTGGCCAGGGTTGTGCTGATTCTTCCCTGCCTCCTCCAAGGAGCCCAAGCTTACATGCAGTCTCTCCTCCTCATGAGCTGAGACCTTCCATCTGCCCTGGGCCTTGGGTGCCCATCTGCTATCGGTGCCCTCCTTATTGTGGGCTGGACAGATGGACTGAGGGAGTGTGTGTACACAGTTTCTGTCACAGGGCCCCTATCAAGGGTGGTAGTCATATCAGCAAGTATTGTTCTTAACAGGATTATTACCTGGGCTTCTGTGCACTGTGCATTATTACCCTCTCTGAGAATGGGGCCCCAAGCTTTTATCTCTGTGCAGAGGCATGGTAGAAATCGTAGCAAATGTGACATCACAGGCCTGCTTCTATTCCCTGTTAGACTGGGGTCCATCCAGCCTTCCTCTTAAAACTATTCTCATGTGCAGATACATGAACATCTGAGAGGCCCAACCCTCTGGACAAAGGCCCCCGAAATAGTTCTGAGATTTCATGCCCTGGGACAGAGATGTGCAAACAGTTCAGACTGCTTATCCTGGACACCAACCCAAAACAGCTCTCATAGGTCACGCCTGAGGACACAGATGCACTCCAGCTCAGAAATGCCAACTGTGGCTTCAGATGAATTAGGATCCCTAAGAGAAACAGCATTGCTCACAGCCAGTTCCACAGGGTTAACTTGTAACGTCCGTGGTTCCTGCATGACAGTGCAATCTGAAGGAATTCTGGGTGACAAACAGGAAGAGGCACACTGTGCTTTGGACAAACTGGCCCTTATTTAGTCACACAGCTTCCTCAGGAAAAGGTTCAGTGACCCCAGATCCTTGCCCCACACACAAAAGCATGAAAATGATTAACTTGCAATGTCTGATCTCTGTGTTTCACAGTAGTCTTTTGCCAGTATTCATGCTAGACTTCATGTATCTCCTAGGCAAAACTCATATTGTTTTCACTGCTACCTCCTCAGAGCAGTGTTCTCAGAGCTAACGGAGGAGCTGTGTCCCAGGCTATAATCCCCAGGAGACCCCAAATCCAACTTAAACTCACAACTCCTCTGTTGTATGGTTTTCTCTAAGTGGACACTACTCTGGCTAACAGCTCCCATTTACCTCAGATGCTTCACACCCCTCCCCCAGAGCCTACAGTCTGAACCCTGGGACACAGAGACCCCACATTTTTGCCTCTTGGCTACTGCGTGGGCATTTGCACTGAGTCTCTGTTCAGTCAACCCCAAGGGAGAGAGGCCTCCAGTCTTGCAATTCCTGCAGCCTGCAGTCACCAGCATGTCATCCTGAGGAAGGCAGGTTCATTCCAGGGGTGTGGTGTGCCTTAGAGCTGAGGGGCTCTGAAATTGATTTCCCATGTCTGGGTCCTGAGAATGGCCCTGACCCCAGCCTGGTCAACTCTGGTCATGGTAACTCTGTATCCTGCCCCATGGGAGATTCAGAGTGAATGCCAGATCCACAGAAGAAGCCCCAGGGACTGGTCCTCTCTATTGCAGCACCCACTCTATCCAACTGAATTCTGGAGATAGGAGAGGTTTTCCTCTCACTGTGCCTATGACAACTCCCTTACATCCCTCTAATCATCTCTGTCATTTTCCAGAGTCCTTCTCCTGGTAACAGCTGCCACAATTCCTCTCTCTCCCCAAATTGCCACCCCTCTCCTCCCCTTCCACCAGGCCTCCCCTCCCCCTTCAGGGGCCTCTTTAGCTCCTCCCCCAGCCCTACTCACAGGGCCTCACCACATTTGTGTCCTCTCACCAAGCATCCACACTCCCTCAGAAGATCCCCTCAAGACCCTGCCTGCTCCCTGCATTCTGCAGGACACCTGTCTCCTGCCCACACACAGGGTCTGTCATAAAGTCCGTGTGAGGGCCGAACTGAAAAATCTGTTCAGGATCCAGATAAAATTCAGACGCAGACCAGCAGTCCAAGGCAGTTCGTGTGGGGCTGGAAGGAAAAGGAGAGGGTCTCCGAGAGGAGCATCTGGTTTCAGAATCCTGAAGGGGTGAAAGGGTTTTCTTCCAGGGTCCTAGTGAAATGAAGTGAAATAGTACCTTATAAGTGCTTGTGCATACATGCCAAGTGTGTGCCAATTCTCTTGAGTCATGACTACCAGGCTCCTCTGTCCATGGCATTCTCCAGGCAAGAATACTGGAATGGGTTGCCATTTACTCCTCCAGGGGATCTCGCCTATCCAGGGATCAAACCCCCATTTCCTGCATCTCCTGCACTGGCAGGTGAATACTTTACCACTGAGCCTCCTGGGTAGCCCCAACATTTGTTGAGAGTTAACCTAATATTGTGTTCTCACTACACACATACACACTCATACACACACACACACACACACACACAAAGTCTAATATAAAACTAAAGGGACACAAGGAAATTTTAGGAGGTGTTGGGTATGTCTATTACATTGATTGTGGTGATGTTACTATCATTATTTGCATATGTCCAAACCCATCAAATTGTACACACTAAATATACAATTTGCTGTATATCAATTCTATTTCAATAAAGACATGTAAAAAAGGAGAGCAGAAAAATGGTCTCCAAAAAATGGATACTTACATAAAACGAGAACATTTCTTTAAAAATGTTAAGGAGCAAAGTTCCCTCAAAAAGTAATGAAGCTTTCTGGCTTACTTCACTCTGTATAATAGGCTCCAGTTTCATCCACCTCATTAGAACTGATTCAAATGTATTCTTTTTAATGGCTGAGTAATACTCCATTGTGTATATGTACCACACCTTTCTTATCCATTCATCTGCTGATGGACATCTAGGTTGCTTCCATGTCCTGGCTATTATAAACAGTGCTGCGATGAACATTGGGGTACACATGTCTCTTTCCCTTCTGGTTTCCTCAGTGTGTATGCCCAGCAGTGGGATTGCTGGATCATAAGGCAGTTCTATTTCCAGTTTTTTAAGGAATCTCCACACTGTTCTCCATAGTGGCTGTACTAGTTTGCATTCCCACCAGCAGTGTAAGAGAGTTCCCTTTTCTCCACACCCTCTCCAGCATTTATTTCTTGTAGACTTTTGGATCGCAGCCATTCTGACTGGCGTGAAATGGTACCTCATAGTGGTTTTGATTTGCATTTCTCTGATAATGAGTGATGTTGAGCATCTTTTCATGTGTTTCTTAGCCATCTGTATGTCTTCTTTGGAGAAATGTCTATTTAGTTCTTTGGCCCATTTTTTGATTGGGTCATTTATTTTTCTGGAGTTGAGCTGTAGGAGTTGCTTGTATATTTTTGAGATTAGTTGTTTGTCAGTTGCTTCATTTGCTATTATTTTCTCCCATTCTGAAGGCTGTCTTTTCAACTTGCTAATAGTTTCCTTTGAAACATGTATAATATCATGTATGAAATGAGTTGCCAGTCCAGGTTCGATGCACGATACTGGATGCTTGGGGCTAGTGCACTGGGACGACCCAGAGGGATGGTATGGGGAGGGAGGAGAGAGGAGGGTTCAGGATAGGGAACACATGTATACCTGTGGTGGATTCATTTTGATATTTGGCAAAACTAATACAATTTGTAAAGTTTAAAAATAAATTAAAAAAAAAGAAAATTAAAAAAAAAAACAAAGTAATAAAGCTGAATAGTACCTTGCTATCTATTAAGTTCATGTGTGTGCATGCTAAGTCACTTCCATTGTGTCTGACTCTTTAGGATCCTATGGACCATAGCCCAATAGGCTCTTCTGTCCCTGGGATTCTCCAGGTAAGAATACTGGAGTGAGTTGCCAGGGCCTCCTCCAGGGGATCTTCCTGACCCAGGGACTGAACCAGACTCCCTCATGCATTGGCAGGCAGGTTCTTCACCTCTAGCGCCACCTGGGAAGTCCCAAGGAAGTTAATTCCTTTGTCTCATATTATGAGGCCACTGTTACCAGATAACATACAGCCTTGTCATACTTTTTCCCACTTTTAAAGCAGTCACCTCTTCCATCTTTGGTTCTAACTTGCTTCCTGACCGGCAAACAGGTTTCTCAGGAGACAGGTCAGGTAGTCTGGTACTCCGCTGTGGTTAAGAATTTTCTACAGTTTGTTTGATCCACAGAGTCAGAGGTCTTAGCGTAGTCAATGATGCAGAAGCAGATGTTTTGTGGGATTTCCCTTGCTCTCCCCATGATCTAACAAATCTTGGCTATTTGATCTTTGGTTCCTCTGCCTCCTCGAAACCTAAGTTGTATATCTGGAAGTTCTCGGTTCACGTACTGTTGAAGCCTAGTTTGAAGGAGTTTACAAACCAGGAGGCTTCAGAACTTGGGGACAATCTAAGTGGAGAAGCTTAGGAAATTGGCGGATGCGAAGGAAGTCTGATAAGAGGGACAAGAAACTGAAGCTCTACTTTCGATGTTGCTAGCAAGGTAGACAGGGGCTAGACCATGCCTTCAAGTCCTTGTATAGGAGAGTAGCCTTTATCTAGAAACACATAGACAGCTCTGCAACTGTAAGAGAGGGAGGGAGAGGGCGGGAATAGGGAGACAGACACACTCAGCGGATATAAGAGACCAGTGAGAAGGGGGGTTGACAATTAAATGGAGGGAGGCTTGGACTAGAGCAGATGTGATGGACATGGGTAAAAGGAGACACATTAGACATTTACGAAATAAAATGGACAGAACTGAGCAAGAATTTGGACTTGAGGTGAAGGAGAGGGAGTTGTAAACGTGGTTAAGAACACGTTTATGTGTTCTGTCATAGGAGTATGAAACTGTCATGGGGAATCCTAGAAGTTGGCCAGGTCTGGGAAGAATTCCAAAATAAGATTTTTATGTTTTGGGGCGCATGGTCTAAATGGATACAATAACCAATATTTAAAACTTAAATGTTCCTTTTCCTTAAAAAGAAAGTATTAACGTATAATTTGTATACAAAGGAGTACGTCAAGACTGTATATTGTCACCCTGCTTATTTAACTTATATGTAGAGTACATCATGAGAAACGCTGGGCTGGAAGAAACACAAGCTGAAATCAAGATTGCCAGGAGAAATATCAATAACCTCAGATATGCAGATGACACCACCCTTATGGCAGAAAGTGAGAAGGAACTAAAAAGCCTCTTGATGAAAGTAAAAGTGGAGAGTGAAAATGTTGGCTTAAAACTCAATATTCACAAAACGAAGATCATGGCATCTGGTCCCATCACTTCATGGGAAATAGATGGGGAAACAATGGAAACAGTGTCAGACTTTATTTTTTGGGGCTCCAAAATCACTGCAGATCATGACTGCAGCCATGAAATTAAAAGATGCTTACTCCTTGGAAGGAAAGTTATGACCAACCTGAATAGCATATTCAAAAGCAGAGACATTACTTGGCCAACAAAGGTCTGTCTAGTCAAGGCTATGGCTTTTCCTGTGGTCATGTATGGATGTGAAAGTTGGACTGTGAAGAAGGCTGAGCGCTGAAGAATTGATGCTTTTGAACTGTGGTGTTGGAGAAGACTCTTGAGGGTCCCTTGGACTGCAAGGAGATCCAACCAGTCCATTCTGAAGGAGATCAGCCCTGGGATTTCTTTAGAGGGAATGATGCTAAAGCTGAAACTCCAGTACTTTGGCCTCCTCCTGCAAAGAGTTGAATCATTGGAAAAGACTCTGATGTTGGGAGGGATTGGGGGCAGGAGGAGAAGGGGACGACAGAGGATGAGATGGCTGGATGGCATCAGTGACTGGATGGATGTCAGTCTCAGTGAACTCCAGGAGTTGGTGATGGACAGGGAGGCCTGGTGTGCTGCAATTCATGGGGTCGCAAAGAGTCCGACACGACTGAGCGACTGAACTGAACTGAACTAAACATTATAGTTTGTAGAGTTTTCACAAATTTATACCGTGGTATAAATGCTACCACAATAAAAATGTAGAAAACGGCCCATCATTCAAAAATGCTCCCTTGGCGTGTTTGCATTCAGACTCCTTCTTCCACTCCTGTACCCTGGCAACCACAGATACATTTCTGTGCGAATAGTTGTGCCTTTTCAAAAAATCAATTGACGTGAAATCATAATATGTAGCCTTCTGTGTCTGGTTTCTCTCATTTGCACAGTGGAGACACATCCTTGCTCTTACATGCATTAGTAGTTTCTTTCTTTCTTTCTTTCTTTTTTACCATGTAGTATTCCTTAGCACAGGTATACTCTTTTGTTTTTCTTCCATCTGTATACCAGTTGTTGAATAACTGGGCTGTTTCTACGTGTGGCTATTAGGAATACATGTGTGGAATATTTGAGTGCAGGCCACTGTGAGAGCATGTTTTCATTTCTCTTGGTTAAAATTGTCTAGGAGTAGAATTGCTGGGTCATATAAGGCTTCCCATTGGTGCTGGTCATAAAGAACCCACCTGCCAATGCAGGAGACTCAGGTAGGATCCCTGGGTCTGAATGATTCCCTGAAGTAGGAAATGGCAACCCACTCCAGTATTCTCGTCTGGAAAATTCCATGAACAGGATTCCTGGCAGGTACAGTCCATGGGAGCCCAAAGAGTTGGATACGACTGGGCAACTGAACACAGACACACACACACACACACACACACAGTAATTTATTACCTTAAAATCTAAACTGTGTCCTCTGTAGAGAACATAGAGTTGGATCTTGTTTTGATTTTTAAACTGGTATCTCAATGTCTGCCTTTTGATTGTATTATTGTATCTATTCACATTTAATGTTGATACAGATTTACATCTGCCAATATATTTTTCTGTCTCATGCTGTTTTATTCTACGGTCTCATGTTACAGCTTTCTTTTGCATTAAATGGGTATTTTCTAGTGTATTATTTAAAAGTCTTTACTGATTTTCCCACTATTTTTAAGTTATTTCCTTACCTATAGTCTACCCTAAACAACTTCAGTTTAGTCGCTAAGTCATGTCCCACTCTTTGTGAGCCCATGGAATGCAACATGGCAGGGCTCCCTGTCCATCACCAACTCCCGGAGCTCACTCAAACTCATGTCCATCGAGTTGGTACAAAAGCTATCCCACTAGCTTTGTTCATAGTGATGCTTCCTAAGGCCCACTTGACTTCATATTCCAGGATGTCTGACTCTAGGTGAGTGATCACACCATCGTGGATATCTGGGGCATTATGATCTTTTTATGTATAGTTCTTCTCTGTATTCTAGCCACCTCTTCTTAATATCTTCTGCTTCTGTTAGGTCCATAACATTTCTGTCCAAAAGAGGCACAGATGTAAAGAACAGACTTTTGGACTTGGTGGTAGAAGGCGAGGGTGGGATGATTTGAGAGAATAACACTGAAACATGTATATTATCATATGGGAATTAGATCGCCAGTCCAGGTTCGATGCATGGGACAGGGTGCTCAGGGCTGGTTCGCTGGGATGACCCTGAGGGATGGTATTGGGAGGGAGGTGGGAGGGCGGCTCAGGATGGAGAACACCTGTACACTCATGGCTGATTCATGTGAATGTATGGCAAAAACCACCACAATACTGTAAAGTAATTAGCCTCCAATTAAAATAAATAGATTAATTTTAAAAAAAACAACCAAGGGTCTCTCGCCATCCCCACTGATCCCCTTCAGTGCCTCTGCAGGCGTAGGAAACCCTTTTCTCCCCTAGCTGACCCTCAGGAACAGTAACCCCAACTAGCCTCCAGGACTCCCCCCTCGCTCCCCACCCCCACATCATACAGGGTTGCTCTGGTGTTCCTCTGGTCCGCCTGGGTTTCAAGGCTCCCTGCCAGCATCCAGTAGGTGCCCTAGATGTCTCACATTCTTGATAGTATCGCTTGAAGGATAAAAGTTTTAATTTTGATGATTCCAAATTGCCTATTTTTGTTTCCTTTGGTGCTTGTGCTTTTTGTATCCTATCTAGGAAATCATTGCCTAATCCAAGATTAACATTTACATCTCTGTTTTCTTCTGAGTGCTTTATAGTTTTAGCTCTTATATTTAGGTGTTTTATCAACTTTTAGTTAATTGTTATCTACAGTGTGAGGTATAGGTCGAAACTGATTCTTTTGCATGTGAATATCCAGTTATCCCAAAACCATTTGTTGAAACATTATTCTTAGCCACTGAATGGCCTCTACACCCCTCACAATAATCAAATGCCCATAGAGATATGGGCTTGTTTCTTGACTCTCCATTCTATTCCGTTATCTGTCTATATACAATCCTAATGTCAGAATGAGGTTCGTGACATTGTACAGGAGACAGCGATCAAGATCATTCCCATGGAAAAGAAATGCAAAAAAAGCAAAATGGCTGTCTGGGGAGGCCTTACAAATAGCTGTGAAAAGAAGAGAAGTGAAAAGCAAAGGAGAAAAGGAAAGATATAAACTTCTGAATGAAGAGTTCCAAAGAATAGCAAGAAGAGATAAGAAAGCCTTCTTCAGCGATCAATGCAAAGAAATAGAGGAAAACAACAGAATGGGAAAGACTAGGGATCTCTTCAAGAAAATCAGAGGTACCAAGTGCACATTTCATGCAAAGATGGGCTCGATAAAGAACCGAAATGGTATGGACCTAACAGAAGCAGAAGATATTAAGAAGAGATGGCAAGAATACACAGAAGAATTGTACAAAAAAGATCTTCACGACCCAGATAATCATGATGGTGTGATCAGTGACCTAGAGCCAGACATCCTGGAATGTGAAGTCAAGTGGGCCTTAGAAAGCATCCCTACGAACAAAGCTAGTGGAGGTGATGGAATTCCAGTTGAGCTATTCCAAATCCTGAAAGATGATGCTGTGAAGGTGCTGCACTCAATATACCAGCAAATTTGCAAAACTCAGCAGTGGCCACAGGACTGGAAAAGGTCAGTTTTCATTCCACTCCCAAAGAAAGGCAATGCCAAAAAATGCTCAAACTACCACACAATTGCACTCATCTCACATGCTAGTAAAGTAATGCTCAAAATTCTCCAAGCCAGGCTTCAGCAATACATGAACCGCGAACTTCCTGATGTTCAAGCAGGTTTTAGAAAAGGCAGAGGAACCAGAGATCAAATTGCCAACTTCTGCTGGATCATGGAAAAAGCAAAAGAGTTCCAGAAAAACATCTATTTCAGCTTTATTGACTATGCCAAAGCCTTTGACTGTGTGGATCACAATAAACTGTGGAAAATTCTGAAAGACATGGGAATACCAGACCACCGATCTGCCTCTTGAGAAGTTTGTATGCAGGTCAGGAAGCAACAGTTAGAACTGGACATGGAACAACAGACTGGTTCCAAATAGGAAAAGGAGTACATCGAGGCTGTATATTGTCACCCTGTTTCTTTAACTTATATACATCATGAGAAACGCTGGACTGAAAGAAACACAAGCTGGAATCAAGATTGCCAGGAGAAATATCAATAACCTCAGAGATGCAGATGGCACAACCCTTATGGCAGAAAGTGAAGAGGAACTAAAAAGCTTCTTGATGAAAGTGAAAGTGGACAGTGAAAAAGTTGGCTTAAAACTCAACATTCAGAAAACGAAGATCATGGCATCTGGTCCCACCACTTCATGGGAAATAGATGGGGAAACAGTGGAAACAGTGTCAGACTTTATTTTTCTGGGCTCCAAAATCACTACAGATGGTGACTGCAGCCATGAAATTAAAAGACCCTTACTCCTTGGAAGGAAAGTTATGACCAACCTAAATAGCATATTCAAAAGCAGAGACATTACTTTGCCAACAAAGGTTCGTCTATTCAAGGCTATGGTTTTTCCTGTGGTCATGTATGGATGCGAGAGTTGGACTGTGAAGAAGGCTGAGCGCCGAAGAATGGATGCTTTTGAACTGTGGTGTTGGAGAAGACTCTTGAGAGTCCCTTGGACTGCAAGGAGATCCAACCAGTCCATTCTGAAGGAGATCAGCCCTGGGATTTCTTTGGAGGGAATGATGCTAAAGCTGAAACTCCAGTACCTTGCCCACCTCATGGGAAGAGTTGACTTATTGGAAAAGACTCTGCTGCTGGGAGGGATTGGGGGCAGGAGGAGAAGGGGACGACAGAGGATGAGATGGCTGGATGGCATCACTGACTCGATGGACATGAGTCTCAGTGAACTCCAGGAGTTGGTGATGGACAGGGAGGCCTGGCGTGCTGCGATTCATGGGGGTTGCAAAGAGTCGGACACGACTGAGCGACTGATCTGATGTGAATGTCAGTACCATAATGTCTTGATTATTATAGGTTTGAAGTGGGTTTTGAAATTGGGAAGTGTAAGTATTTGTTCTTTCTCCACACTGTTTTGGCTCTCCCAGGACCCTTTTAATTCTTACAATTCTAGGATCAGTTTGTTGATTTCTGGGGGAAAAGAGCAGTTTGAATTTTGATAGGCCTCTATTAGGGGAGTACTGCCATCTTAACACAATAGTAAGTCTTCCAACCCATAAATGTGATCTCCCTAATTCATAAAAATCTGGTTTCCAGAAGTTGGTGCTGGGCAGGGAAGCCTGGCGTGCTACAGTCCGTGTGATCGCAAAGAGTCGGACACAACTGAGTGACTGAACTGAAGTTTCCACTTATCTAGACGGTCTTTGATTTCACTCAGCAACGTTTTGTAGTTTGTAATGTACAAGTCTTGAACGTGTATAGAGATCTATTTGCTCTTTGTATATGACCTTGTATTCTGTAAACCTGTCCAGCCCCTGTATTAGGTCTAATAGTCTCCGTGAAGAGAGGGTGGTTCTTTAGGATTTTCTATACGCATGGTTATATCATGGATTGACAAGATGGCGGAGGAGTAGGTGGATGGGGAATACATCTCTCTCCATGGATACCTCAGGAATATACCCTCAGACACAGAAGTGCATGCAGAACACCAGCTGAGTGCGGACAGGAGTACCTGACCAGTGGAAAAGAATACATAGACCCACGCAAAACTTAGTAGGATGAAGAAACTAGGGGGGAAAACGGGAGTGTTAGTAGGGCTGGACCTACTCTCGGCGGGTGGGGGAACTGAAGCAGGGGTCGGATCCCCACATCAGGGCAGTTGTCTGAGTCAGAGGAGAAACATTTAAGGCTGAGAGTGAAACAGCCCATCTGTGGCAGCCTAAATGGAATGAGAATCAGACATCCTTGCTGTTGCCATACATGCCCTAGATGGCACAGTGGCTGGGAGCTGGAGTTTAGGGATTGTGGAGCAATCCCAGGGCGAGGGCTGCTGTTGACTGCGGAGAGACTGATGGAGGGGATGTGAGGGAGGAGACTATGGTGGGAAATGCTTGTAGAGGAAATCCCGGCAGCCACAGAAGTAAGGTGATACTGCTGAGTCATGTGTAGGGGGTGGAGCCATCACCATAGCCTCTCAACCCCCACATGCCAGCATTGGCAGCTGAACAATAGAGAGGCTGGCTCATCAAATGCCTGATGCACTGAACTACAGAGTAGGACTCCACCGAGGGTGCCCCTTTAAGTGCCTGATGGGCAAACAACAGAGAAGGACCCCAGGTAAGGAAGCCCTCTAAGTGCCTGAATGGGCGGAGCTATGGTGAAGGACTGGCCAAAGAGGCCTTCTGATTGCAAGCTACAAGAGGCTTGAAAAAAAGACTCTCAGGGCCATAACTCCTGCGGCGGAAGCAGTCCGTGTCCCTGCACACTTGGCACCGCCAGGGTCCCCACAAGCCAAGCTGCTGTGCAACGTTCACACTCAACATCCACTGGGGCAGAGCTGCCACAGGCAAAAAAATGTCTTACGTCTAAGCATTCAGGGTGACTTCGGTAGTGTCCGACTCTCACCGACCCTGTGGACTGTGGCTTTCTAGGCTTCTTTGTCAGGGAGAGGCGTCCACCAGGCAAGAATACTGGAGCGTATTGGCCAATACTGGTTGCCATACCCTTCTACAGCACTATAATTCCTGCTGAGGAATTATAGCCACCAACTCCCCTGAGTACCAGGTGTTACCAGAACCTTTGTGACTCAAGCAGCTGCACCACCTCCACACCTGGCCCTCACAGGGGCAAACCCAAGTCCTCCAGGGCAGCCTCAGGAGCAAACCCCAGTGGACGACCCATATGCAGAGGTGGAAATAAAACCCAAAGTGTAACCCAGGGGCAGTGTGACTAAGGAGGAAGACCCAAAACCCTCCCACCAGCTGTACAAGCTGCAGATGAAATGCACACAATCAACTTAGGCAGACTCTGTGTCTGTGGAATATATAAAAGGTCATTGAGAGCTCCCACAAAAGATTACGTCATCTGCAAATAGAATAGTTTTACTTCTTTTCCAATGTAGATTCATTTTATTTCTTTCCCTTGCTTAATTACCCTGTCCAGAACCTCCAGGACAATGTGGAATAGAAGTGGTAAGAGATGATATCCTTCTATTGTTCCTGATTTTCAGGGGGAACTATTTCTGCCTTTTATCATGAAGTACGGTGATAGCTGTGGGATTTTCATAGATGTTTTATATCAGATTGAAAATGTTGCCTTCTACTTCTATTTAGAGTCTTTGTATCTTGAACGCATGCTCAATTTTGTCCAGTGCTTTTTAGTAGCTACTGAGATGATGATGTGGTTTTTTCTCCCTTATTCTACTGATGTGGTATATTAAATTAATTGATTCTTAATATTAAATCAACAAGGACAAAGATTTTGTAAGGATTTTTCACTTTCATAGATGCTTCCCAAATGCTGTCCATCAGTAAAGCTGATGCCCATCACTAAGGCAGGAGAAATAAAGCTTGTTTACTACCCTGGCACATCATTCTTGGAGCAGACACTCTGCTGCAGTAAACAAGATACTTAGACCTCTGCTCATCATGGACTTAACCAGTTGTGTAGGAGGGAGGCTGAGCACGGTTCAGTCAGTTCTGTTCAGTCACTCAGTCGTGCGAGACTCTTTGTGACGCCATGAATTGCAGCGCGCCAGGCCTCCCTGTCCATCACCAACTCCTGGAGTTCACTCAGACTCATGTCCATCGATTCGGTGATGCCATCCAGCCATCTCATCCTCTGTCGTCCCCTTCTCCTCCTGCCCCCAATCCCTCCGAGCAGCAGAGTCTTTTCCAATGAGTCAACTCTTCGCATGAGGTGGGCAAGGTACTGGAGTTTCAGCTTTAGCATCATTGTTCCAAAGAAATCATTTAGACTGATCTCATTTAGAATGGACTGCAGGCCAAGGGACTCTCAAGAGTCTTCTCCAACACCACAGTTCAAAACCATCAATTCTTCAGTGCTCAGCCTTCTTCACAGTCCAACTCTCACATCTATACATAACCACAGGAAAAACCATAGCCTTGACTAGACGAACCTTTGTTGGCAAAGTATTGTCTCTGCTTTTCAGTATGTTATCTAGATTGGTCAAAACTTTCCTTCCAAGGAGTAAGCGTCTTTTAATTTCATGGCTACAGTCACCATCTGCAGTGATTTTGGAGCCCCCCAAAATAAAGTCTGACACTGTTTCCACTGTTTCCCCATCTATTTCCCATGAAGTGATGGGACCAGATGCCATTATCTTCGTTTTCTGTATGCTGAGATTTAAGCCAACTTTTTCACTGTCCACTTTCACTTTCATCAAGAGGCTTTTTAGTTCCTGTTCACTTTCTGCCATAAGGGTGGTGTCATCTGCATATCTGAGGTTATTGATATTTCTCCCGGCAATCTTGATTCCAGCTTGTGCTTCTTCCAGCCCAGCGTTTCTCATGATGTACTCTACATATAAGTTAAATAAGCAGGGTGACAATATACAGCCTTGACGTACTTCTTTTCCTATTTGGAAACAGTCTGTTGTTCCATGTCGAGTGCTAACTGTTGCTTCCTGACCTGCATACAAATTTCTCAAGAGGCAGGTCAGATGGTCTGGTATTCCCATCTCTTTCAGAATTTTCCACAGTTAATTGTGATCCACACAGTCAAAGGCTTTGGCATATTCAATAAAGCAGAAATAGATGTTTTTCTGGAACTCTCTTGCTTTTTTGATGATCCAGCGGATGTTGGCAATTTGATCTCTGGTTCCTCTACCTTTTCTAAAACCAGCTTGAACATCTGGAAGTTCACGGTTCACGTATTGCTGAAGCCTGGCTTGGAGAATTTTGAGCATTACTTTACTAGTGTTGAGATGAGTGCAATTGTGTGGTAGTTTGAGCATTTTTTGGCATTGCCTTTATTTGGCATTGGAATGAAAACTGACCTTTTCCAGTCCTGTGGCCACTGCTGAGTTTTCCAGATTTGCTGGCATATTGAGTGCAGCACTTTTACAGCATCATCTTTCAGTATATAAAATAGCTCAACTGGAATTCCATCACCTCCACTAGCTTTGTTCGTACTGATGCTTTCTAAGGCCCACTTGACTTCACATTCCAGGATGTCTGGCTCTAGGTGAGTGATCACACCACGGTTAGACATGCAAATAGTCGGGTACCAGCCAGGACCAAAAAGCCTGAGTGCAAAATGGCTCCCCATGGGGTCTCATCTCCTGGGGGTGTTGGAGGGTGAGGTGTGAGACTGGAACACTCCATTGTGCCCGCAGACATGGGAAGCACAACCACAGGAAGCAGAAGGCGCTACAGGGGAGAGGGTTTCATTTGGTACCAATGCAAGTACTGCGTATGGAAGGACAAACGGTCCCCCAATGCCCAGGGTGACCAACTGCAGCCTTTGACACAGATGGAGAGATTGCTACCCTGCGACCCAGGCCTCAAACCTGGACCAAGGGGAGTCCCCTTTCTCAGATGTCCAGGAGGACGCTCCAGCCCCATTTTGGCCATGCCCACCCACTGCGGATTTGAATTCACAAGCAGCAGCGATTGGTTGTGGGGCTTGGGAGGCATGGAATCCTAGACCACTCTGGGGAGTCCACGTGGAAAACACAGGCTCAGGCTCTCACGGGGTACAGGGACAGAGACCCCAGATCAGACCAGGGCTCACACAGTTAGGTGCTGAAGTTTATGGGCAAGAGTCCACTGTGGGGGTCTTGGGCCTGAGCACTGGAGGGCCAGTGGAACCCAGTCTCCAGGAGTGTTTACCGCCTAGTAAACACGCTGCAGACGCTTCCCCAGTCAGTGGCTACTTTAGTGAGGTCACTCTAGGAGTCAGCTGGCATCTATGGGCGCATCTCTGAGTTCTAGGCAATCAATCGTCTCAGTTGCAGTGCCCTAAGCACTTCTAAGGTGCCATCTCACTTGAAGAAAACCCTGTCACACTTGCAGGACCTTGAGCCCAGCTCTTTCTCTGAGAGACCCCCTCCCTTTCCCCCCAGCCCTGAGGGAAGTGCTTGGATGCCTGGTCTGGGTCTGGATTTTCTCTGGATCCTGGAGAGATTTTCAGTTCAGCCCTCACCAGGACTTTAAGACAGACACCTGTGTGTGGGCAGGAGAGAGGTGTCCTGCAGAATGCAGGGACCAGGCAAGGTCCTCAGGGGATCGTCTGAGGCAGTGCAGGTGCTGGGTGAGAGGCCACAAATGGGGTGAGGATGTACCTGAGGCCCTGTGAGCAGGGCTAGGAGAGGGGCTAAAGAGGCTCCTGGAGTGGGAGGGAGGCCTGGTGGAAGGTGAGGGGAGAGGGTGGGGATTTGGGGATAGAGAGGATTTGTGGCAGCTGTCACCAGGAGAGGGACTCTGGGAAATGACAGCTGATTAGAGGGATGTAAGGGAGCTGTCATAGGCACAGTGAGGGGAAGACCTCTCCTATCTCCAGAATTCAGTGGCCCACAGTGTGTGCTGAGACATGACAGAGAGGAGCAGGTCCTTGGGACTCGTTCTGTGAATCTGGGATTCACTCTGAACCTCCCGTGGGGCAGGATACAATGTTGCCAAGACCAGAGGTGACCAGGGTGGGTTAAGTCCATTCCGAGGACCCAGACATGGGAAATCAATTTCAGAACCCCTCAGCTCTCAGGCAATCCCCACCCCTGGGATGAATCTGCCTTCCTCAGGATGACATGCTGATGAATGCAGACTGCAGGGACTGCAGAACTGGAGGGCTCGCTCCCTTGGGGTTGACGGAACAGATATTCAGTGCAAATGCCAACACAGCAGCCCAGAGGGAAAGATGTGGGGCTCTCTGTCCCAGGGTGCAGGCTGTAGGCTCTGGGGGAGGGGGCTGAAGCCTCCGAGCTAAAGGAGAGCCGTTAGCTAGAGTAGTGTCTACTTAAAACTATACAAAATCAAAACCACAATGAGGTACCATTTCACGCCAGTCACAATGGCTGCCATCCAAAAGTCTACAAGCAATAAATGCTGGAGAGGGTGTGGAGAAAAGGGAACCCTCTTACACTGTTGGTGGGAATGCAAACTAGTACAGCCACTATGCAGAACACTGTGGAGATTCCTTAAAAACGTGGAAATAGAACTGCCATACGACCCAGCAATCACACTGCTGGGCATGCACACTGAGGAAACCAGAATTGAAAGAAACGTGTGTACCCCAATGTTCATCACAGCACTGTTTGTAATAGCTAGGACATGGAAGCAACCTAGATGTCCATCAGCAGATGAATGGATAGGAAAGTTGTGGTACTTATACAAAATGGAGTATTACTCAGCCATTAAAAAGAATACATTTGAATCAGTTCTAATGAGGTAGATGAAACTGAAGCCTATTGTACAGACTTAAGTAATCCAGAAAGAAAAACACCAATACAGTATACAAATGCATATATAAGGAATTTAGAAAGATGGTAACGATAACCCTGTATGCGAGACGGCAAACGAGACACTGATGTATAGAACAGTCTTTTGGACTCTGTGGGAGAGGGCGAGGGTGGGATGATTTGGGAGAATGGCACTGAAACATGTATAATATCATATGTGAAACAAATCGCCAGTCCAGGTTCCATGCATGATACAGCATGCTTGGGGCTGGTGCACTGGGATGACCCAGAGGGATGGGATGCGGAGGGAGGTGGGAGGAGGGGTTCAGGATGGGGAGCATGTGTACACCCGTGGCGGGTTCTTGTTGATGTATGGCAAAAACCCATACAATATTGTAAAGTAAAAAAATAAATAAATAAAATATATTCTTGCAAAAGAAAAAAACTATGAAAGAACTCCATACTCATTAAAGAAAAATTGAAAAGTAGAGAAGAGCAGAAAACACCAAATCAGTTTTCAGAGTTTCACTATGTAAACAATGTCTGTAACATTTTGGGTATGAATTACTCTCTTATTTACGGACTTTAAGAAAAACCAGTCAACAGCAAAATAAATAAATAAATAAAATAAAAAAAGAAAAGAAAAGCATACAACAGGAGAGTTATGAGTTTAAGTTGGATTTGGAGTCTCCTGGGAACTACAACCCAGGACACAGCTCCTCCGTTAGCTCTGAGGAAATGGCTTGGAGGAGGTAGCAGAGAAGTCAGTATGATTTTTGCCTAGGAAGTACATGCAGTCAAGCGTGCATAGTGGTAAAAGATTACTGTGAAACACAGAGATCAGATGTCACAAGTTCCTTATTTTCATGCTTTTCTGTGTGTGGAAGATGCAAGACTCTAGGGTCACCGAACCTTTTCCTGAGCCAACTTGTCCAAAGCACAGTGTGCCTTACACTGTTTTTCACCCTAAATTCCTTCAGAATGCACTTTAGGTCAGCAACCACAGTGGTTACAACTTAACACTTGTAGAATTGGCTGTGAGTAATGCTGTTTGTCTTCAGGATCTGAATTTACCTGAGACCAGATATTCAAGCTGGATTTAGAAAAGGCAGAGGAACCAGAGATCAAATTGCCAACATCCTTTGGATCATAGAAAAAGGAAGAGTTCCAGAAAAACACCTTCTTCTGCTTTATTGACTATGCCAAAGCCTTTGACTGCATGGACCACAAGAAACTCTGGAAAATTCTGAAAGAGATAGGAATACCAGATCACCTGACCTGCCTCTTGAGAAATCTGTATGCAGGTCAGGAGGCAACAATCAGAACTGGACATGGAACAACAGATTGGTTCCAAATAGGAAAAGGGGGTAACTCAAGGCTGTATATGGTCACCCTGCTTATTTAACTTATATGCAGAGTACATCATAAGAAAGGCTGGGCTGCATGAAGCACAAGCTGGAATCAAGATTGCCAGGAGAAATATCAATAACCTCAGATATGCAGATGACATCACCCTTATGGCAGAAAGTGAAGAAGAACTAGAGTCCCTTGAAGAAAGTGAAAGAGGAGAGTGAAAAAGTGGGCTTAAAACTCAACATTCAGGAAACTGAGATCACGGTATCTTGGTTCCATCTGCTGCTGCTGCTAAGTCACTTCAGTCATGTCCGATTCTGTGCGACCCCATAGATGGCAGCCCACCAGGCTCCCCAGTCCCTGGGATTCTCCAGGCAAGAAGACTGGAGTGCGTTGCCATTTCCTTCTCCAATGCAGGAAAGTGAAAAGTAAAAGTTAAGTCGCTCAGTGTTGTCCGACTCTTATCGACCCCATGGACTGCAGCCTACCAGGCTCCTACATCCATGGGATTTTCCACGCAAGAGTACTGGAGTGGGGTGCCATTGCCTTCTCTCTCTGGTCCCATCACTTCATGGCAAATAGAAGGGGAAACAGTGGAAACAATGACAGACTTTATTTTGCAGGGGGGGGGGGCTCCAAAATCACTGCAGATGGTGACTGCAGCCATGAAATTAAAAGACGCTTGCTCCTTGGAAGAAAAATTAGGACCAACCTAGACAGCATGTTAAAAAGCAGAGACATTATTTTGCCAACGAAGGTCCATCTAGTCAAGGCTATGGTTTTCCCAGTAGTCATGTATGGATGTGAGAGTTGGACTATAAAGAAAGCTGAGCACTGAAGAATTGATGCTTTTGAACTGTGGTGTTGGAGAAGACTCTTGAGAGTCGCTTAGACTGCAAGGAGATCCAACCAGTCCATCCTAAAGGAAATCAGTCCTAGATATTCATTGGAAGGACAGATGCTGAAACTGAAACTCCAATACTTTGGCCACGTGATGCAAAGAACTGACTCATTTGAAAAGACCCTGATGCTGGGAAAGACTGAAGGCAGGAGGAGAAGGGGATGACAGCGGATGAGATGGTTGGATGGCATCACTGACTCAATGGACGTGAGTTTGAGTAAACGCCGGGAGTCGGTGATGGACAGGGAGGTCTGGCATGCTGCAGTCCACAGGCTCTCAAAGAGCCGGACACGACTGAATGACTGAACTGAACTGAGAGTTGGAATTGTCTAAGATGGTTAGGGTCTGTGTCCTCAGGTGTGACGTATTTGAGCTGTTTTGTGTTGCTCTCCAGGATGAGTGCTCTCTGAACTGTTCATGGATCTCTGTCCCAGGCATGAAGTCTCTGAACTATTTGGGAGGGTTTTGTCCAGAGGGTTGGTCTCTGAGCTGTTCATGGATCCGCATATGAGAGTAGTCTTAAGAGGAAGGCTGGATGGACCCCACTCTGATGGGTCTTAGAAGTAGACCTGTGATATCACATTCGCTACGATTTCTACCATGCCTTCCTACAGAGATAAAAGCTTGTGGCCCCATCCTCAGGGAGGGAAAGTCATGTGCAGTACACAGCAGCCCACGGTAACAATACTGATAAGAACAATACTTCCTGACATGACTACCACCCTTGATAGGCGCCCTGTGTAAACACTGTGTACACACACTCACTCAGACAATCTGCCCAACCCACGACAAAGAGGCCACCATTTGCAGATGGGAGCAGAAGGCCCAGTGCAGATGGAAGGTCGTGGCTCATGTGGACAGGAGGAACTGGATGCAGGCTTGGGCTCCTTGGAGGAGGCAGGGAAGACTCAGCAGAATTCTGGCCAGGTAGTGGGGGAGGAAGGCATTGGTACAGGGCCCCAAGGACCCCATGACTGTCTCACTGTCAGGATATGTCTCTGTGTCTCCCCTTCACACACCCAGCTTCTTACCTGATGTTTGGAATGTAATCTGCACATTCCCTGGGGCCATGGTGGTGGAAAATACAGAGGAGAGCCTCTAAGCAGGTAGGGAGAAACCTCACATTCATCAATTTGCATGAGGCTCCACCACAAATGCAGAGATCCATGCCTCTCTTTCCCCCATTAAAGCATTCCTTGGCACTGAGGTCAGCAGGAGGGCAGACAGGGCTGGACGGATTGTAAGGGACCCTGTGTACAGCATGAGCCTCCCCATGACTGGAACATCTCCATGTCTTGATCAGAGCAGAGGAACCTAATGTGTGCCAAGGGAGCATAATTAAGACCCAGCCCATGGGCAACTGAGTCATTTCCAAGAGACAGTCCCTGGTGGGGGGGGGGGGGCAGGGGGACCAGTTTCTTTTCTCCTCTAGAGATAGGTACATCATCCAGTAGCAGGGTTGGGGGCCCACGTGTGGGTGCTAATTGGGGATCCTTTGCTGCCAGAAATAGTCTCTCTGTCCCTGTCCAATGTTCCATCTTTGTCTTTCTGCCTGCCATCTCTGTGCCTGTTACATCTTCCCTCTTTGCCTTTACGAGACTGACCGTGACCTCACTCATACCGTGAGGGTTCTTCCTCTGTCTCTCCTGAGGGTATCACCAATTGACACGGTTGTTCACTGGGAGCAGTAGGGGGGATTTCCCTTGAGTGTAGGGGATTCCAGGAAAGGCATGTTCAGCTGCAGAGGGTCTGTGGTTTTCCTGGGATGAATCTAGAGCTCCTCAACAATCATTGGGTGATCTGGGCCTCTGAAAGAACCCTGGGGGCTTCTCTGGTAAGAACCCTCCTGTGGCTCAAGTCAAAGTCCCCGCTATGGCCTGAAGGCCCTAGGGGACCGGCCCCTCATCACTGCTCTCATCCGATCTCCTGGCTCTCCCTCCATCATGCTGTGACAGCCACATAGCCTTCCTCATTCTTTTTATACACACTACACTGAGTTCCACTCCCCAGTTTTTCCACTGGCCTTAACTCTGTCTGGGATACTTTTCTCCCAGATAGGCATCTCCTCTAGGCTTTTGCTCAAATGTCACAATCTTAGAAGAAATTCCCCTGGCCACTCTTTCTAGCTATCATCCCCTCTCTCTATTTCACTATCCCGGTTTAATGTTAATCACAGCAGTTATGAACACCTGATAAATTACTTATCTTTGGGGCTGTATGACCCCAACACAATGTAAGTTCCATGAATCCAAAGTTGATTTTCTCTTTCCTAACACACATAGCTGTGCTTGACAGAAAATGTGGAGAGGATGAATGAATGTCGGAATGAAAAAGCAAATTTAAACTTGTTGAGAGAGGCATAGCTAAACACGCTAAAGATTCTGCTAGGGACATATACAGGGATGACGAGATGGTGACAAAGCGATGGTCTTTATCTCACCTACACGGTGTCCTTGGGTCCTCTCGGGGTTGACCCGTTTCCTAACAGAATGGAAAGTCCTGTTGTCCTTCTCACATATTACTCGCAGTCAACGACAGAGGCCTTCCCCACTCCAGACCTTCAGATCCCAGTCCGAAGTTTTCTCTCCCCTGCCCGCTGGGGGACTGTTGCTGGCTTTCCCCATTGGGACCTATTCTGTATTAAACAGGAAAGCACAAACAAGCACAATGCCCAGCATAGAGAAAATGCTTTCAGTGCTTCCTGTTATGACAGTGGCCACTACAGAGAAGTAATCTTCAATTTATGAAGACATTTTTCTGAGTCCAAGATTGCAGCAATCGGTGGGGATTTCATCCTAACTTTACCTTTCCACCCTTGCAGGATCATCTGCTAATTGTCCACCAGCATCTACATCGGCTGTTCCTCAGTCTCACCACCAGGGCGCGCGCGAGATAAAACAGTTCTGTCCTGGGATGTACCACAAAGGGGTAGCGGAAAGACCACCCACTCTGGAAGGTACCATTCGAGGGGGCGTATGACAACAAAGAGTACTTTTACACCGCGTCAGGCATCGACCAGAGTTCCTAGCGGAGGCATTCGTGGCACCACTGGGTCCATCCCCTTTCGCTCCATTCCGTCTTCCCGCTGCATTTGAGTGCGAGTGGTCACCGGTATTAAGTGTCAACTGTCTTCGTCTCGTTTCCAATTCGACCCCTTCGTTTCTACATGGTTACATCCGAGGGGGGACGGCTACGGAGCGAGATGGGCTGCCAGTTTGGGGTATGGCATCTCTGAAGCGTTCTGGGCATTGATTGGTCACCGCGTGATCGCCGGAATTAGCTCTTCCTGGGCGCGAATAGGAGACGGAAGTCCCGCGACTTCCGCCCTGCTTCGTCTCCTGCCTCGTTCCAATTGGCTGGCTGGCTGTTACAAGGCATTGGGATCGCAGAGCTGGAACTGAGGCCGAGAGGCGTTTTGCCGTGCGCGGCTTTTTAGAGCATACAGTTGTTCTGCGAGTTTTTTTGCTTTTCCGGAAGGGGTCGAATAGCTACCCTGGTTAGTGGCTAGGTTTGGCGCAGTCGCTGGCTGTGCACGGTGACGGCGTTTCAGTCTTGTTCAGCTCTCGCTCAGTCTGGATCGTGTGGCAGCGCACGGTTATTCGCAGAAATGCATGCAATTCATGTCCAAGGAGAGGTCTCTGAGTTTGCTGTCTCTCCCCGGAGGGTCATGTGTCAGGGATCCTGGGCTTGTGTATCGCTACATGTGACAACACAGGTGCTGTTCGGGTACATTTGATCTCCTTGAGCCTTTGGGCGGAGTTGTGCGTGGTGGGATATTTGATCTGAGTGGCTTTTGGGAGCCATAGTACAGAGCCCCTAGGATGCATGTCCCTGTATTCCGGGGTGTGCATTTATGGAGCTTTCTGGCATTTCAGTCCCTGGGTGTGAGATCTCTGTGTAGGCGTGTGCACCTGAGATTGTGAGAGCTCTGAGATTTTGATTCTGGGCCCTAAGTTGTGATGTCTCTGAGCTGCTTTAAGGATGGGTTTGTCTAAAGGTGTAAACTCAGCTGCTTGGGGATCTGTGCACAGGGTGCAGGGTTTCCATTTGTCTGGGGACTTTATCTAAAGGTTATATGATGTTCTCGAGTTATTAAAAGTTCTGTCTTTCTGTTTAGGGTTTTTGTATTAGATCGGTAAGTGTCGAGTGGTTTGCGAGTCAGTCTCCATGATGTGAAGGATCTGTACAGTTTTCATTTGTTTCCGTCTTGAAGACTTTGGTCTGTTTGGAGGGTCTTTGTCACAGTGTGTAGGGTTATGGTCTCTGTTGTGTTTGAGGGTCTGAGACGAGTTATGTGCTCTCTGTGCAGAGATTCAGTGAGCTCTTTTTGGTGTCTCTGGGTATCTATCTGAGCTGCTTGGAGTCTTTGTGTCAGAAATAAAACCTCTTATGTTCTTCGCTGTGAAGTTTCTGTCCGGGAACTGAGGATTTGGAAGCTGGCAGACATGATTCCGAGGCCTTGAACCTCACATGCTGTTGTGTGTTGTTGAGCATATCAGTTGTCTCCTGGAATCTCAGTATGTATCATAATTTATACAGTGGGGCCAGTGCGCATCTTGCAGGGTACCTGTGCGTGTTAGCGTTGTGTGCAAAGGGCCTGGCTTCAGACTATCCTTCAGCAAATGTTTTCTGAGCACCTGCCATATACCTGAGCACTATTGGAGGAGTTTGGGACAGGACACACTGACCAAGTCTCCTTTAGTAGACTTGGTGGTCAGTAAATAAACCAAGGGTTGCAGGTGCTGTGAAGAAAGATAATGCTAGATCAGGGGAAAGGGTATATGTAGGTATGAGGTTATTATTTTATTCCAGGTAATGAGGGAAAGTCTCCCTGAAAGATGGCAAGTAAGCAGAGATCTGGAGGAAGTGAGGGAGCAGGCCATGGGGTTATCTAAGGGAAGAGCGTTCCAGGCAGAAGGAACAAGAAATGCAACTGTCCTGGCATGGAAATCTACTTGGTGTGCTCCTGAATGTCAAGCAGTCCTGTGATGCACTGGGTTTGGCATGTAGCACTCATTGAAAGGGGTCTGGTTGCTGCTGTCTCTGTTTCTCCCACAATTTGTGATCATCCGCATTTCCAGATGAAGGACTGAAGGCTCCAACATGTGGCCTGTACCGTCTCTCCTACCTATCCCTGAAATTAGGAGTGAAGCCTTCTGGTCCATCATGAGAGAGAGAGAGAAAGTTTGAGTGTCCTAGCTGCAGGGATGTCACGCTGAATGTCAGCCAAGCAACAGAGATCAGTTATAATGTGGGAATCATGCCTCGTAACATTGGTACTCTCGATGGGGGGCAGGACTTACGAAGAAAAAGGAACTGGGGCAAAGGACAGAGGCAGGAAGGGAAGCTGGAGGACAATGAGGGGGGGAAAAAAAACACGGCTGGCTTCATCACATTGCTTGGGTTTGGTCCAGTTCACGTTGACTGGCTGACTGTACTAGGACATATTCACCTTTTCCTGTCCCTACCCTTTCTTTCCCTTCCTTTTTTTGTGCCTGAGCAAGTCAGTCCTAAAGCCATTAGGTGTTGCCAGGCAAGGCATGTGTATGTGTAAAGGGGCATCCCTGCCTGGAGAGTCAGAGCCCAAGGTGGAAAGAAGGATATCCCTGGGGGTTGTGTGGGAAGGAGGCTAACTGCTTCATGATTCAAGCTTGAGTGAGGTGTGGAAGTCAAGGCCCAGGGATGGTTCTGCATAGATTGTGAGGAGGACCTTTTTGTGGAGGAAGGATCACTTATATGCACTGGCATTCATCAACTCGGCAAATACATAAGAATGCTGAGAGCCACGTCTCATTTTTGGAAAAGGGAATTTCCAATATGGAAAGGAAGTAAACTAGAACAAATTCTGAGGAATTCTACTGGAATTAAAGGTCTCCGTGCAAACTTCTTGTATTCGATAGGTGTGCATATGTGGCTAGACTGATCTATAACTATAGATGTGTGTCTACGTGTTTGTGTGTGTGATTGTGTACACACATGTATTCCCAAGTTACTGGAAACAGCAACATTCCAATGGCACTAATTACACCAGTCCCCAGATTCTAGCTTCTGAACACCTTTCTCCAGTAAAGGATGGGTTCCCAGACTGAGGAAGGAAAGGATAAATGAGCCTGGTTCACCTTGTCATGTCAGTAATAAGGGAAAGTTCAAGAATGATGGGGAGATGTCAGAGGAACACAGAATATACCTTGAGGGCTCTCCCGCCAGAAACACTCAGGGCTCTCTTATTTTTTCCACCTTTTTTGAGGTATTATTGACATATAACCTGTAAGTTTAAGATGCCAATGTGATGGTTTGATACACACATATTTGGCAAAACGATTACCATGGCAGGGTTGGCACTCTATCCCCTCACATAATCCTTTTAAAAAAACGTTGAGGAAATAACATCTCAGATCTACCCTCTTAGCTTTCACTGTATTGTACAGTTTTGTTAATTATACTCACCATGCTATACATTGGATCCACGTAACTTATTCATCTCATACCTGTAAGTTCGTACCCTGTATTCAACATTTTCCCCAGGGCCCAGAAACCACCATTCTAAACTCTTATTTCTGTAAGTTTGACTTTTTTAGATTCTGCATATACGTGAGAACATACAATATATGTCTTTCTCTCTTTCACCTTTTTCACTTAGCATAAAGCCTTTGAAGTCCATTCATGTTGTTGCAAAAGGCATAAGTTTCTTCTGTGTGACTAATATTCCATTGTATATATCACCACATTTCCTCCTTTTAAATTAATTTATTTTAATTGGAGGATAATTACTTTACAATATTGTGATGTTTTTGTCATACATCAACATGAATCGGCCATAGGGATTCACGTGTCCCCCCATCCTGAACCCCCGTCCCATCTCCCTCCCTCCCTACCCTATCCCTCGGGGTTGTCCAAGAGTACCAGCTTTGGGTGCCCTGCGTCATGCATGGAACTTAATATTGGTCATCTATTTTACATATGGTGATGTACATGTTTCAATGCTATTCTCTCAAATCATCCCACCCACTCCTCCCACTGAGTCCCAGAGTCTGTTCTTTACGTCTATGTCTCCTTTGCTGCCCTGCATGTAGGGTCATTGGTACCGTCTTTCTAAATTCCATATATATGCGTTAATATACAGTATTTCTCTTTTTCTGACTTACTTCACTCTGTATAACAGGCTCCAGGTTCATCCACCTCATTGGAACTGACTCAAGTGTGTTCCTTTTTATACTTGAGTAATATTCCATTGTATATGTACCACAACTTCCTTATCCGTTCGTCTGCCAATGGACATCCAGGTTGCTTCCATGTCCTAGCTATTGTAAACAGTGCTGCAGTGAACGTTGGGGTACATGTGTCTGTTTCACTTCTGGTTTCCTCGGGGTGTCTGCCCAGCAGTGGGATTGCTGGGTCACATGGCAGTTCTAGTCCCAGTTTTTAAAGGAATCCCACACTGTTCTCCGCAGTGGCTATAGCAGTTTGCATTCCCATCAACTGAGTGAGAGCATTCCCCTTCCTCCACACCCTATCCAGCATTTGTTGTTTGTAGACTTTTTGATGGTGGCCGTTCTGACCGGTGTCACCACGTTTTCTATATCCATTCACTCTTCATAGAAACCTAGTTGCTTACAACTCTTGGTTGAAGGTGCAAAGTAAATTTCAGGTTAGTGTTAATCCTCCAACATTGTTTTTCAGAATCATTTGGCTATTCTAGTTCTTTTGCCTTACCACAGAAATTTAATCATCAATTAGTCTATATGTACAAAAAAGTCCTGCTGGAATTTCTGACTGGAATTGTATGAAACTGATGGATCTGTATGTGGACTACTGATATTCTAATTATATTGAATTTCTCAATCCGTGAACACACCGTGTGCCCCCATTTTGTTAGGTCTTATTTAAGGAACCACGTTGCATTGCCTTTTCTGCCATTGTTTTATCAAGTCTAATTCTCGTATATCAAATTCTGAAGATCTGACTCTGATGAAGATATGAATTGTGTAGTTTTAGCATTGCCCATTTATTGTGTTTCTTATCTTTTCTGCTAATATTCATGATTGTTTAATCCAAGGGTGATGCATGGGTATTTTCTGGGGTAAATCGTGAGGAGATGTTCAGCCAGCTGTGTTTTGGGATGGAGAGTCTGAGGACAGGGGCACAGGGGAGAGAGAGCAGAGTAGGGGTTGGGGAGGTGAAAGCGTGGGGACAGGGGGCTACTAGTACAAGCGGAAACAGAAGTGAAGAGACACAAGAAGAGCTCCCCTCTGGACCGTGCTTAGCTCTCTGTACATATACACGTAATGAAGTCTTTGAGTACTCATAGCAACACTGTGTGGAGAAGGCAATGGCAACCCACTCCAGTACTCTTGCCTGGAGAATCCCAGGGACGGGGGCGCCTGGTGGGCTGCTGTCTCTGGGGTCGCACAGAGTCAGACACGACTGAACCGACTTAGTAGCAGTAGCAGCAGCAATACTGTGAGGTAAGCATTTTTAATGCTATCATCCCTTTCGGCAGCTGAGGAGCAGAGACACATAGACATTAATGGGTGAATGAATCTGCACAAAGTCACCTATCTGGCAAGAGCTGAGTCAGATTGGTGCCCAGGCCAGAGAGAAACAGCCAGGTGTGGTGTCTGACCCCCAATCTGGAATACAGTGCAGTGTCTGGTGTACTCAGGATCAAAAGGCAGATCAACCTGTCCATCCGCATGAAATGTTACGATGGATCGGTGCATGGATTGAACACAGTGTCTTCTAGGTGGGTGAAGGACCATGAGGTGTCATGTCAACATGCACACATCACAGAGAACAGTTCCTGGTCCATACCAAGGTCTAAACAATGTTTCCTCTGACCGACACTAGTGGAGCACCCTCATCATTATGGAAAGTAGCATAACTATAGTGATAAACAGATAGAACCACAGATACAATATCATGAAGACATTACCTCCCCCATCTTGTAATTTTCCTAAATGCAGAGAACAAAACCTGGAAGGCAATAGACCACATACTAAGTTTTTTCCTCTTAAGTGTGACATTCTGGATAATTTCCAAATAACATTTTATTAGTATTTTAATGTGTTGTATCTTCATTGTTACATAGGCAGTTTTTCTATTATAATTGAAAAATGGACTTTCTGAAGACTTGTTCTCCTCAGGTTTCAGCATAAGAAAGTTGTGTTGGTATCCTTGCCAGGTGAAAACCCAATCGGCACACTGAAGTCAGAAGTAATATCTTTGGTACAGTAGGTGGGGGGGCTGTGGGGAGTAGAGAGTTCCTGATGGAAGGCTGGCTAAGCCTGCAAGCGTTGTGAAAAAGGTCACTGATGCTATAGGCCCAAACCAAACAACAGCTCACAGGTCCCAAGGAAGACACTGGTGTTCTATGCACGGAAATGTCTGTGTTAGGACTTTCAGACCTTTGCTCTTTTGGCTCCCATGATGCAGTGGGGCAGCTTGTGGTGCTTATAACACAGTCCCGCTTTGACACAGGCTGTGGATGAGAGTCTCAGCCTCCCCTGCAGCACCGCTCCCTTTGTGGGCGATCTGGAGCCTTTTATATGATGTCTGGGAATTGACAGATTCCGAAGACAAAGGAGAAAGAAGATACATAGCGCAGGGGGTACATGTACCCACCCTGTGCATGTGGTGCTAGAGATGGGCTAGAGATGCAGGTGCAGCTTGTTACAGGAACCCTTGGGGATGAGTGGAGTTGGATTCAGTGACTCAAGAAGAAATGTGGAAGTGAATGTAAAGGGAGAAAACACATTGAGAGGGGGTAAACATCTACAACTCCCATTTCTGTACCAGAGTAGGGTGCTCCATTACTGTTGTGAGAAGTCTCCCTGGTCTGAGCTCTGGGAGGGAGTGATGAGCGTTCTAAGGACCCACCATCAACCCTAAGCAGGGGACGCTGAGAGTGTGAAGACATTGAGTCTCAGCCTTTACCACTGACAGACACAGAAAGCTTCTTAGCCCTGCTCAGAGTGGGGCTGTGGCATGTTAGGGAAGCTCAAAGGTAGGGTGGTGGTGGTGGTGGTTCAGTCGCTCAGTCGTGTCCAACTATTAATGAGCCCATGGACTGCAGCACGCCAGGCTCCTCTGTCCTACACTATCTCCCTGAGTTTGAACAAAGTAATGTCCATTGTGTTGGCGATGCTATCTAACCATCTCACCCTCTGTCTCCTCCTTTCTCCTCCTGCCTTCGATCTTTTCCAGCATTAGGGTGTTTTCCAATGAGTCAGCTATTTGCACCAGGTGGCCAAAGTTTTGCAGCTTCAGCATCATTCCTTCCAGTGAGTATTCAGGGTTCATTTCCTTTAGGATTGGACGGGTTGTTCTCCTTACAGTCCGAGGGATTCTAAAGGGTCATCTCTCTAGCACCACGATTCAAAAGCATCACTCAGCCTTCTTAATGATCCAACTCTCACATCTCTACACGACTACTAGAAAAACCATAGTTTTGACTCTGCAGACCTGTGTCACCAAAGTGATGTCTCTGCTTTTTAATATGCTGTCTAGGTTCGTCATGGGCTTCCCCAGGGGCTCAGCGGTACATAATCTGTCTGCAATGCAGAGGAATTAGGACACCTGGGTTCAATTCCTGGGTCATGAAGGTTTGCTGGAGGAGGACATGGCAACCCACTTCAGTATTCTCGCCTGGAGAATCCCCTGGACAGAGGAGCCTGGCGGGCCTTGGTCCATGGGGTCGTAAAGAGTACACCGAGAGACATCACCTCCCAAACAGAATCTCTGGCCAATGGGCTGTCTCTCTAGCTTTACTCATCTCAAGTAAAATCTGTTCCCTGGCCTCAGAAGCCACGTGAGATGACGAAGGAACCTTGAGGCGGTGGTGCTTTATGCAGCGATTTGGTGCGAGATCTGTATTCATTTGGGCCAAGTGATTGCAGGGAATGAAATGGGGTAGGGTGATGAAGGAAATGAGATGATGAATTTATTGCCCTGGCCACCTCCCTGCCCCCAGGTAGCCGACTTCAGTAGGGCTGGCTGGTGTCAATGCCTTGTGTGTAGGCTCACTTGTAACAACATCCTGTGTGTGGTATGAGCAACTTGGTGGGCAAATCAGACAGCATGGCCAAATATTCCTTTCTCAGAGTGGATGGAGGGAGAAGAGAGAAAAGAGGGATGAACCATGGGCTAGTTGGGAGTCACTTTCTAAAATCTCAGTATTTCTTCACAAGGTGTGTGTATGAATTCTTTTGTCTATCTGAGAATTGGCTTTCGAGTTGAGGAAATATCATCGTGAGAGACTCCTTGTGACATGTGAAAAGAGGTTGGAATGAATTGGTTTAAGGTCATTTTCCAAGTGTTTCACACCAAGTGTTTGTTTAAGGGGACAGCAGTGGCCTAAAGGAACTGAACTGAGTGGTTGAAATACAGGTTTCAGTTACTGAAATGTGAGGGGACTCATTCTGGGATGTGTGTTCATCCTAGGCTGTGGTCACAGGCAACTCATAAACTCATAGGATTTGAACCGTGTCTTCCTAACGTCTTTTGCTTTCTGCCCTGGAATGTGGTGGAGGCCTCAGTTCCGGTGACTAAAGTTCCTAGGTAACAGTTCTCTGAGAAAAGTAGCTCTCTAGAAAAGAGCAGTGCCTGGGAAGCTGATCTAAAGTTTTAACATAGCCTGTGATGTAATTTTTGTTAGCTTCACCCAAGATATGATTATTCAAAGGATATAGAGAGATGCACCTACTTCGGTATCTACCATTGGATTTTTCAAATGAACATACAGTAAGCTTGGCCCGGTTTTCTTTCTTCTTATTTATTTATTCATTGTTGGCTGCACTGCGTCTTTGTTGCTGCACAAGGGCTTTCTCTAGTTGTGGAGGAGGAGCACTACTCTCTAGTGGCGGTGCATGCGCTTCTCATCTCAGAGACTTCTCTTGTTGCGGAGCATGGCCTCTAGGCTCTGCGGCTTCCGTAGTCGGGGCAGGTGGGTTCAGTGGTTGTGACACACAGTCTTAGTTGCCCTGCGGCACGTGGAGTCTTCCTGGACTAGGGACCGAATGCCTGCCCCATTGCATTGGCGGGGGCCTTAGCTTCTGTTTTATTTTTTTAATCATCAATTCATTTTAATTGGATAATAATTACTATACGATACTGTGATGGGTTTTGCCATATATCAACACGAATCGGCCGCAGGTATACGTGTGTCCTCCACTCCTGAACCCCCATCCCACCTCCCTCCCCACCCTATCCCTCTGGGTTATCCCGGAGCACCGGCTTTGGGTGCCCTGCTTCATGCATTGAACTTGCACTGGTCATCTGTATATGTTTCACTGCTATTCTCTCAAGTCATCCCACCCTCGCCTTCTTTTGCCGAGTTGAAAAGTGTGTTCTGTACGTCTCTGTCTCCTTTGCTTCCCTGCATGTAGAATCGTTGCTACCTGATTTCTAAATTCCTTATATAGGCATTAATATAAGTATTTGTCTTTCTCCTTCTGACTTACTTCTGTCTGTATAACAGGCTCCAGGTTCATCCACCTCATTAGCACTGATTCAAATGTGTTCCTTTTTATAGCTGAGTAATGTTCCGTTGTGTATATGTACCACAACTTCCTTATCCATTCATCTGCCGTTGGACATCTAGGTTCCCTCCCTGTCCTAGCTATTGTAAATAGTGCTGCTGTGAACATTGGGGTACATGTGTCTGTTTCACTTCTGGTTTCCTCAGGGTGGTATGCCCAGCAGTGGGATTGCTGGGTCGTGTGGCAGTTCTATTCCCAGTTTTTTAAGGAATCTCCACTCTGTTCTCCTCTCCACAGTGGCTGTACCACTTTACATTCCCACCAACGGTGGAAGAAGGTTCCCTTTTCTCCACACCATCTCCAGCATTTATTGTTTGTAGACTTTTTGATGATGGCCATTCTGACCTGTGTGAGATGGTACCTCATTGTGGTTTTGATTTGCAGTTTTCTAATAATGAGTGATGTTGAGCATCTCTTCATGTGTTT
The DNA here is from genome assembly GCF_055505025.1 of Bos grunniens. Taxonomy (NCBI): domain Eukaryota; kingdom Metazoa; phylum Chordata; class Mammalia; order Artiodactyla; family Bovidae; genus Bos; species Bos grunniens. The sequence continues at coordinate 52,197,676 of NC_141194.1, read as the reverse complement.
CGTAGCCATCTGTATGTCTTTGGAGAAATGTCTCTTCAGGTCTCTTGTCCACTTTTTATGGGGTTGTTCGTTTTTCTGGTATTGAGCCACATGAGCTGCTTGTATATTTTGGAGATTCATTCTTTGACAGTTGTTTCATTTGCTATTATTTTCTCCCGTTCTGAGGGTGGTCTTTCACCTTGCTTATAGTTTCCTTCGTTGTGCAAAAGCATTTAAGTTAAATTTGGTCCCTTTTGTTTATTTGTGTTTTTATTTCCATTACTCTGGGAGGTGGGTCATAGAGGATCTTGCTGTGATTTATGTCAGAGAGTGTTCTGCCTATGGTTTCCCCTTAAGAGTTTTATAGTTTTTGGTCTTACATTTAGGTCTTTAATCCATTTTGAGTTTATTTTTGTGTATGGTGTTAGAAAGTCTTCCAGTTTCTTTCTTTTACACGTATTTGAGCATTTTCCCCAGCATCACGTGTTGAAGAGACTTTGTTTACACCATCGTGTATTTGTGCCTCCTTTGTCAAAGATAACGTGTGCATAGGTGTGTGGATTTATCTCTGGGTTCTCTATTTTGTTCCATTGATCTATACTTCTGTCTTTGTGCCAGTACCATACTGTCTTGAAGACTGTAGCTTTGTAGTATAGTCTGAAGTCAGGAAGGTTGATTTCTCCAGTTCCATTCTTCTTTCTCAAGATTGCTTTGGGTATTTGGAATCTTTAGTGTTTCCATACAAAGTTTGAAATTATTTGTTCTAGTTCTTTGAAAAAATACCTTTGCTAGTTTGATCGGGATTGTGATGAATCTATGGATTGCTTTGGGTAGTAGAGTCATTTTCACTGTACTGATTCTTCCAATCCAAGACCATGGTACATTTCTCCATGCATTTGTGTCATCTTTGATTTCTTTCATCAGTTTGTTTTTATAGGTCTCTGTATACAGGTCTTTTGTTTATTTATGTAAATTTATTCCTAAGTATTTTATTCTTTTCATTGCAATGGTGAATGGGATTATTTCCTTAATTACTCTTTCTGATTTTTCCTATTAGTTTATAGGAATGCAAGGTGTTTCTGTGTATTAATTTTATATGGCAGGCACATTCTTAACCACCGGACCACCAGGGAATTCCTGGCCTGCTTGTCTTTGGGTGTGCAGCTATCTGAGTTGTGACACACGGAGAGATTCCAGTGATGACCACCACGACCAGGACACAGGCCATGTCCATCACCCTAAAAATGCCCAGGTGCTGCCCCTTTCTGGTTTCCCCTCCCACACCCCAGCCCCTGGCACAAGGATCTGTCCTCCTTCACTACATTTTGTCCCCTGCAATTTTAAAATTCCTTATGTATTCTGAATAGAAGACCTTTCTCAGATCTGTGCTTCACAAACGTCTTTCCCCTAATAACAAATAGCTTCCCTTTTCATTACAGGAGACATGAGTGATGAAATGTACTTTTCCTCCCCACACTCAGAGCCCAATGTTGTGTAGCCAGCAAGTGCCTGTGAGATTCTTCAGAAGTGAAAATAAATTCTGCTGTCTGTCAGTCTGTGCTCTCAGATAGCCCCCAGAACTATATTTCTGCAGAAACCCACGAGTCTTCTGCAGACAGAGGCACTTGAGAACAGGTATATTTATTGGAGTCTGAACTTGTCATCTCATCAAAGAGCTTCAGAGCTCAACCCATCTTGCAGGACTTGTCTCCCAGCTCCAAGGTAGCTTTTCTTCTTGAAACTCAGAGGCATGAATTTAGTCAGTGTGGGCACGTTTAGCAGGGCTAACATGGCATTTCAAGGTTGTTCATCCTTTACCAGGTATCAGACCACATTCAATATATTTCTTTCTGTCACCTTAGTTTCTCTTCCTTCAAAGACCCATCATTTTGGAAGATTTCAATCCTAATTGATGAGGTGAGAAAGCAGAGGACACGGAAGTTAGGGGGATTGCTCAGAGTCACATAGGCTGCCAGAGGAAAAGTGACCCATGAACCTCAGCATCCTCCATTCAGAGCCCCCGCTCTTTATTTCTTCAGTAAAGTTGCCATGCGTGTGTGCATGCTGTCACATCAGCCATGTCCAACTTTTTGCGACCACATGATGGTAGCCCGCCAGGCTCCTCTGTCCATGGGGTTTTCCAGGGAAGACTACTGGAGTGGGTTGCCATGCCCTCCTCCATGGGATCTTCCTGACCCAGGAGTCCAACCCACGCCTCCTGCAGCTCCAGCATTGCAGGAGGATGCTTTACCGCTGAGCCACTGGGGAGGCCCAAATTTCACATATGATATTATATTTGTTTCAAGTGCACAACAGAGTGATTCCACATTTTCAAACATTATTAAATGAATTGCTACGATAAGTTTGGTTACCACGTGTCACCACAGAGATTTCTTACAAGATTATTGACTATATTCCCTGTATGTACATTCTGTTCTCGTGACTTATTTTATAACTGGAAGTTTGTATCTCCTAATCCCTTCCCTGTTTTACACATCCCCCTACTCCCTCCTCCTCTGGTAACCACCAGTTTGTTCTCTGTGTCTCTGAATCTATTTCTGTCTTGTTTCCCATGTTCTCTTATTTTATTTCTGAGGTTCCACATGTAGATAAAACTGCATGGTATTTGTCTTTCTCTGTGTGCCTAGTTGGCATAACACCCTCTAGGTCCATCCATGTTGTCAACAATGACAAGATTTCATTCTTTTTTTATTGCTGAGTAATATTCCACTGTGTGTGTGTGTGTGTGTGTACCATTTCTTCCTTTTTGACTCATCTATCAATGGGTACTTATATTCCTTTCATATCTTGGCTTCCCTTGGCTGTAAATAACGCTTCAGTGAACAGAGGCGCACATATATGTTTTGTGACTAGTGTTTCTTCTGTTCTTAAGAAATATACCGAGAAGTGGAACTGCTGGATCATATGGTAGTTCTTGTTTTCAGTTTTTGAGGAAACCCTCATTGTCTCCATAGTGGCTGCGCCGATATACATTTCGACCAACACCTCACGAGGATTTCCTTTTCTCTACATCCTCCCCAACATTTCTTACTTGTTGTCTTTTTGAAAACAGCTACTTGACAGGTTGAGGAACTACTTCACTGTGGTCGTGATTTTCTAATCCCTGAGGAGGAGATGTGGAGCATCTTTTCATATGTCTATTAGCCATCTGTATCTCTTCTTTGCAGAAATGTCTATTCAGTGCTTTGCCCCATTTCAAAATCGGGTTTTTGGTGTTTTTCCCAATACATTCTATGAATCCTTTAGCTGTTTTGGATATCTACCTCTTTTCCGATGTATATCACTTGCTCATATCTTCTCACACTCAGCAGATTGCCTTTTTCTTTTCTTGACGGTTTCCCTTGATGTGTAAAAGCTTTTTAGTTTGATGAACTCCCATTGGTTTATTTTTGCTTTTGTTGCTCTTGCCTGAGGAGACATGTCAAAAAAACTATTGCTAAGACCTGTGTCAAAGAGCGTACTGCCTACGTCTTCTTCTAGGAGCTTTATGGTTTAAGGTCTATCAATTTCATCTTTAATCTTCTGTTGTTGTGGTTTATTTTTGAATGTTGTGTAAGAAAGGGGTCCAGGTTTCCATAACCATTTATTGAAGAGACAGCATTTTCTGTGATGGATGTTCTTGGCTCCTTTGTCATAGACTAATAGGCCATATGAGCGCAGGTTTATTTCTGACAGAGCATCCCCAACTGTACCCTCCGTAAAGGCTGGGATGAAGTAAGAAGACCCGGTGACTCCAGTGTCCGTCCACAGCTGGTGGCACACCAAGTCTGGATAAGATACGTCACTGATGCTAGCCACAGTGCACTGGGGCAGGGATGGTCATCCCCTCCTGGCACAAGTTCCCCAGGGTGGGATGCGATGGGCTCACTCCAGCAGCCAATCCAGGTCGATCCTGCCATCCACAGTCCCTCATTTAGCCAATCATGAAGGTTTTGACTGTATATGTTACATCCCCTCCATGCCGTGCCAGGCTGGCTGTTGAGACAGGGAGGTGAGGAGGAATTGCTTGGCCAGTCCCTGCCCTTGAGAGTTGAGTCATTGAGCAGAGAGGAGATCTGACACCCTTAGATGAGCTGGCGAGTGCATCACTGATCCCCTGTGAGGCTGCGTTGCTAGGAGACGAGAAGACTGACAAGGATCAGCTTAGGTAAGTGGCCATGGCCGGGGAGGGGACAGGGTACTCTGGGTCCTTGCTGTGCCAGTCCCAACTGCAGAATTACCGACAGCCTGCATGTGGGCGCCTGGAGGATGGATAGGCGGTTGTAAATGAAGATATCAACTGTGCCACCCCCTCCCCACCTCAAAGTCTGTATCCCCCACCTGCCCATTGGGTGTTGGTGATCTGGGGGTCACTTCTGAGCAGCATACTCTCCCCAGTTACAGAGTAGGAGCCAGAATCCTGTGATGTGCAGAGATGTCCAGCACGTCAAATTCTAGGCCAGAGACTGAGCCATAGGAACCAACAGGCCAGAGAACACTGGATGGGAGTTGGCTTAAAGGCAGTGGCCAAATAACAAATCTGAATGTACCGTAGCAAGGAATGATATTGAACCATTCATTTAAAGACCTTCCCACAGAGGGAAGTCCTGGGCCTCCTGGTTTCATCAGTGAAATCTATCAAAGGTTTAAAGAAGAAATAGCACCCATCCTTCACAGATTCTTCCTGAATAGACAGGAGGGAAGAGGGAACATTTCCTCATTCATCCTATAAGCACAGTATTACCCCAGTACCAAAGCCAGACTTGCCATCACCAGAAAGCTACAGACCCATATCTATCATGAATAGCGATGCATACACCCTCAACACAGCATCTGCAAACCAAATCGAGAAACATTTTGCAAAGGGCTGTGCGAGATCTTTCCCAGGATCGCAGTATTGGACAGACACTCAACTTCAGTTACGGGAAACAGCGTATTGATGTAATGAAGGACGGAAACCACCTGCCATCTTGACAGACAAACAAAAAGCATTTGACATAGTTCAAGACCCGTTCAGGACAAATAAGTAAATAACTAAATCAATAAACACAGTCAACCATTTCAGGATAGAAGGGATCGTCGTTGCCTTGTGAAGAACATCCGTGAGAAACATCCGGCTCTCGTCACATCACATCTAGTAGAGTCTGAGTGAGTGCTTGCCTCTTGAGATCCAGACCAGGACAGGAGGTCTGCTTCAACCAGCTCTATTCCACACTGACTGAAGGGTCTAGCCTGTGCACCGTGCAAAGAAGAAATGAAATCATGGAGAAATGAGAAATGAAACCCATGTCCACACAAATACTCGTCCTTAGATGTCTTTCACAGCAGCACTGTTTATAATCTCCTAATAGTGGAGCAGCCTCAAGGTCTGTCAGCTGGAGAGTGGTAAACAGAGTATTCTTAGCCATTCAGTGGAAGAGCACAGATGGATGAAAAGTGATGAACTTCTGCTTTCTGCTGCCTCTTGGGTGAGACTCCAAAGCACTGTACTAAGTGAAAGAACCCAGACACAAAAGGCCACTTCCTACAGGAGTCCGTTGTTCTGAAATGCCCACAAAGGGCAAATCTACAGAGACAGAAATTAGATGAGAGGATGCCTGGGCCTGCAGGTCCTGTTGGGGATCGACTGCTGATGGGTACACGGAACCTTTTAGTGGTGCTGGCAGTGTTCCACAAGTGCACTGTGGTGGTGGTTGCACCACTGTGTGAAGTTACTAAAAGTCACTGCCCTGAAAGTGATGGGTGTGATTTGTGGTATGTAACTATACCTCAGTAAAGCAGTTTAGGAAGGTAATGCAGATGTCCAAGTGAGACATGGGGGGAAAGATATGCCATTGCTTTTGTAACAACGAGGAGTGCCCTGCTCCTTCCACGTTCTGGGTCCGGCCTCCTCCACATGTGCTAGATGCTCCCTCCAGAGACAGTCGCTGTGCACGTCAGGACAGAATCCCCAGTGAGCACACGTCTAGTTTGTCTCTTTGTTTACGCACAGGCACCCATTGTGTGACCACAAGTCAGTAGCTCCGGACAGTCTCCCAGGACCCACCCTGCATCTGAAATTCTACTTTGTTGGCTTCCCATCCTTCTCAAATCACGTGGACCCAGCCTCCGTTTCCCAGATTCAGTCACGGATCTCAGCCCTTAGCTCCAACCTCTGGTCACAGAAATACCTGTTAACCTGGTGTGACGGCCCCTTTCTGACCTCAGCAACCCAGGAGGGATGCTCAGCAGAGCAGTAACCGAGACAACGGAACTCCATCCATCCTCCTTCTGCCGGCAGGACTGAGGTGTGTTCCTTCCCATCCATCTATCTGCCTGAGTGTCTGGTAAGGAAGGGGACTTGGGGGCATAACACACCACTGAGTCATTGAAATTGTTCTAAATATGGCTGTGAATAAATTTGTCAAAATACCGCTCAGAAGGGAAGACACAATATTTTTTAAAAATTTGCTTTAGTAGGAAACATGGCTCTTCAGTTCAGGATTCTATTTAATACCAGGACGGGTGAAGCATCATGCGATTGTGCTTCTCAACCTAAACTATGCCTCAAATCTCCCCTGGAGAGGCTTTAGAAGAGCTGATGCTGGCAGGACATCCACAGAGGGTCTGAAGTAGTAGGTCTGGAGTGTGGCCCTGGTGTGAGCATTATCTGAAAAAGATCTCTTATGAAAGCCGAGCTTGCAGCTGTGGAAACTGAACCCTTTCTTACAGGAGGAAATCGAAGATCAAAAATTTGCGACTCCTCTCTACAGCGAAAGCATGTTTTCATCATGACCCGCTATACTTGACAGCTATCTTAGGCTGAGGAAAGGGACAACTTGCCCAAATTAATACTGGTTTGAAAACTGACCTTGTGCTTGCTCTGCTGCGTGTTTCTGAATCCAAAGTTTTACAGTTAAAACCCTGCTGTTGTTAGTGAAACTCCGTACGTTTTAGTTCTTGTCAGGATCCCTTGTGCCTAGTTAGTTGAATACATTTCTAAAACACTGTGCAGATAACTTCATTCAACAGATCAGAATAGTGCATCAAAGATTAAAGATGGCTGAGAAGTGTAGCTTCTGATGTTGATGTACGAGGATCTGCTGTCAGCGTATTTGCTGCCTGTGCTCAGTTGCCATTTTAACCTGTTTCCTGTGTTATCAAATTAACTCCTGGGCTCAGATGAAGACCAAATTGGAACGGGATGCTTATTGGGAAAAATACAGTTAAGCAATCCCTTGTTTGGTGCACACGCATGAAGACCCACCTCCCTAAACGTTCTTTAGGGATCTCTTCCGGATATTCTTTGGCACATTGCCCAGCGATGGGCTTGCACTGCTGTGTCCTGACTCACCGTCTTGTTAAAGACAGGGCTTTCAACCTCTCAGGTGCATTACAGCACCCGGGTTCTCTCGGAGATCCAAAAGAGGGTGATGGCCCGTGCTCAGGACACCTACAGAGCGTGTCTGCAGGAACAGGGCCTCTCAGAGGAACCCATCCCCACCTGTGGCAACAGGAGGATCTCGGGTCAGCCTTTTCCAGAGCAGCTCCAGGGGAGTCATGGCACAGTGAAGATCACAGTCAGCAGCATGCCCGGGATTGTGGTTTAAGGAACTGGGTGGATGGCAGTGCCCATCCATGAGACAGGAAACGTTGGCCTGTGGCTACTAGCAGGCCTGCAGGGCTTATGGAACAACTGAGTGCAGCTGCCCCATACATCTCGGCCTGTGGGGAATCCGGGACCCAGCTGAGATGTTAGGTAGATTTAGTGATAGGAAAAGCCAACAGCATACACGGGGATACTGATGAAAACAAGTCAGATGGGTAAAAGCTCTGGGGAGTGACGTGGTCACCCAAGGATCGTGTACTGAGTGGAAGAGCACAGGGCAGAGGTTGGAAACCAGAGGAAAACAAAGCCCAAGATTTAGGAGGGGATCAAAGTAAATGGACAGATAAGGAGACTTAGAAGTAATGGCCTGAGAGGTATGGGGAAAGCCAGGGTGGGCTGCTGTCACAGACTCTGACCAAGGAAAAGTGGTTTTGAAAACGGAACGTGTCTGTGGCCAATGCAGCACTGGGTACTATGGTTTGGCCCACGGAGCTCTTGGGAGATGTTAGCAAGGGGATGTTCTGTGGATGGGCACATGGCGGAGGAATCGAGAGGTAACCAGATAAGGATGGTCCTGGAATCTATACTTTCAAGAAGCATGGCTTGAAAGGAACCAAAGACGCACGGTATTGGAAGTAGCGGGCTGTGTGCTCACAGGGTGTGCTCTCCTCTCCTGGCTCCATCTGGTGATGCTGACCTGCACCACCCGTGGGTGGGGGTGATGAAACTTGCATTTTTGTCTCCCTCCTCTTTCTGTGCCCCAGTCCTCCCTGGCTGACTGAGCCCCAGCCACCCTTCTGGCATGTGCAGACCCCTCTGAATCTGGGTCTGATCGTCCAGCCCATCCCCGGGCAGGGACGTCCACTCCTCATTCTCAGCCGCAAGGTCCCCTAGCCCATTGCCTGCTTAGGCTTCATCTGGATTCAGTCCTTTTCCACATTTCTGCCATGGGTGATGCAGAGCCCTCCCTTGGATCTCACCTGCACCGCAGCAGGAACCAAGATCAGCTCCAGAAAATGAAATTCCTAAACTGCAGCCACCCTTCTGCCCAAAGCCTCCGTTGGGTCATTGTACAGTGTGCCCCTGGAGTCCCAAGTGTGATTGGGGTGGAACCCTCCTTTCCCTGGTGTTCCTCTTCATTTCTTGTCACACCTCCCTTGTCTGAGCTCTCTCACCTCTGCCTGCCACTGCCTCTGTGGGCCGTTCCCCCGCTGTGACTGGGACGCTCTTTCCTTTGGCTTGTCTTTCATTTGACCCAAGACTTTCCAAACAATATCCAGGTGTAGAATGTGTACCTTGTCGAGTACATCTAGGAGACGCTGTTGTCACATAAGCCCCACGCCCCTGAACTATAAAAAAACAGGGATAAAGAACGCAAGAGTCAAATATGCCAAAGGTGCCTGAGATGTTGGCTAAGATGAGCACTGAAGAGTGTCTGTGGGATCAGGAAGTATGGATATTAATGATGGCCTTGACAAGACCAGTTAGAGTGGAGTGACTGGGACAAGAGCTCCATGGAAGGGGGCTGAGGAGAGAATATCTCAGCAGAATTTGAAGCAGTTTTGCTTTGAAGGGCAACGGGAATGTGCCAGTAGCTGCAGAATAGGGTGATGGAAGACGGTGGGTTTCTCCCTTTGCTGTGGAATGCTCCGATGTAGAGGGAACAGGTGCTGGTTCAGGAGAGAGGAATGATAACTGCAGGTGCAAAGTCCCTGAGAAGGTGCAAGGCATGGGATCCCTGGCAGAGGTGAGGGGCTGGGTGCAGTCAGGAGCGGGCGTGGAGAGAGGCAGCGGAGTGCCAGAGCAGAAACGTGCAGATCGGGACTGGGAAACTTGAGAAATCCCACGGGGTTGCTTCGGTATTCTCCACGAATTATTAGTGGGTGGAGCTGGTGGTCATTAGCATGGAGGAAGGTTACTAGTGTGTAGTGTAGGAGTGTAGCTAGGTGACATGAAACTGAACAGCGGTCTACTCCCGCCATGGATTCAAGAGAAAATACTTCTGTAAATTTGTAAAGTTTTCTCCTCGATGCTCAGGTGCACAGACACAGGCAGGGAGTGGGCAGGCAGGAGGGTGCAAGGAGCCCAAGAGGTGTTTGTCCTGGAGAGGTGTGTTTGCCAGGGACAGCTTCCAGCCCTGGCTCAGCCTATCCAGGAGGGCCTGGTGCATGCTGGGAAAGGACGCGTGGTCGGTGAGCTGGACATCTCCGGGAGGTTGTGGTATCAGTGCACTGGCACTAGTGCGAAGGAGCTGGAGGACAGGACGTCATGTTGAGGGTGATGCCAGGGAGGAAGGCTGGAAACAGGACAGCATGAGGGGCGCGGTCTTTCCTGAGGCCCGGGGCGGGACCGTGGGCAGACGGATGCTCGGGTGGGGAGGAAGGGAGCATCGCTAAGGACGGAGAGTCTCCCGGGGTGACCGGGTGAGCCTCGTGGGCACTGAGGACGGATCAGAAGAGTGAGGCCTGAGAGAACAGTGAGTGTACCACGGGAGGAACGCGTTCACAGGCCGGGGGTGGGAGGGAGGAGAATGGACAGGGGACTTGTAACGTCCCCGCACGTGGGGGGCTTCGGTAGTGGGCGACAGGACCCGGACGTCACCGGTCAGATTCTTCAGTGGAGAGTTTGAAACGCGGTCCCAGAGAAAACTCCCAGCCGACCAGGGCCAGGAGACTGGCACGGGCCTCACTGGGTGGCTGCGCGCATGCCCAGAGCCAGCCAATCGGAGTTCAGCCCCGCCCACCAAGCTCAGGATCTCCCCGGATACCCTGACTTCCAGCCCGTGTTGCTATGGTTCCGCGGACGGCTCGCTGTCCAGGAGTGGTTTGGCCGGACCCGGTCGAGAGATTCCCTTCCTTTCTCTGGTCCTTACGGGCATTCCCCCTTAACTTTGGCATCCACGCTGTCCAGTCCTCTGCGCGAAAACCCAGCAGAAACTATGACTTTTCTTCCGGGCTTGCGGCGTTTTAGTTTCTTTGGCCAGCAGGTGGCAGTGCTACTCCACAGTGTCGCCGGGCCGGTTTTTCCGGTGCTCTCGCGCTTTAATAAAATGACAAGAAATCTTTTCCCACAAGCAGTGGCTGGTTTTGTTTTGTTTTGTTTTTTTTCTCCGCTTGTGTCAGTTGGCTGATTCAATCTACATCTGAGCCCTTCAGAGAGCCCGTTGTGAGAACTTTCACCGGACCCATTGACACTTAAAATTACAATAAAATAAGCTGACATAGTGATTATATTCTTTGCAGCCAAAGATGGAGAAGCTCTATACAGTCAACAGAAACAAGACCAGGAGCTGACTGTGGCTCAGATCATGAACTTCTAATTGCCAAATTCAGACTGAAATTGAAGAAAGTAGGGAAAACCACTAGACGGTTCAGGTGTGACCTAAATCAAATCCCTTATGATTATACCGGAAAAGGCAATGGCACCACACTCCAGTACTCTTGCCTGGAAAATCCCATGGATGGAGGAGCCTGGTAGGCTGCAGTCCATGGGGTCACGAAGAGTCCGACACCACTGAGCGACTTCACTTTCACTTTTCACTTTCATGCATTGGAGAAGGAAATGGCAACCCACTCCAGTGTTCTTGCCTGAAGAATCCCAGGGACGGGGGAGCCTGGTGGGCTGCTGTCCATGGGGTCACACAGAGTTGAACCCGACTGAAGTGACTTAGCATAGCATATGATTATACAGTGGAATTGAGAAATAGATTTAAGGGACTAGATCTGATAAATAGAGTGCCTGATGAACTATGGACTGAGGTTCATGACATGTACAGGAGACAGGGATGAAGACCATGCCCATTGAAAAGAAATGCAAAAAAGCACAATGGCTGTCTGGGGAGGCCGTACAAATAGCTGTGAAAAGAAGAGAAGTGAAAAACAAAGGTGAAAAGGAAAGATATAAGCATTTGAATGCAAGTTTCAAAGAATAGCAAGAAGAGATAAGAAAGCCTTCCTCAGAGATCAATGCAAAGAAATAGAGGAAAACAACAGAATGGGAAAGACTAAGGATCTCTTCAAGAAAATCAGAGATACCAAGGGAACATTTCATGCAAAGATGAGCTCGATGAAGGACAGAAATGGTATGGACCTAACAGAAGCAGAAGATATTAAGCAGAGGTGGCAAGAATACACAAAAGATCTGTACAAAACAGATCTTCACAACCCAGATAATCACGATGGTGTGTTCACTCACCTAGAGCCAGACATCTTGGAATGTGAAGTCAAGTGGGCCTTAGAAAACATCACTATGAACAAAGCTAGTGGAGGTGATGGAATTCCAGTGGAGCTATTTCAAATCCTGAAAGATGATGCTGTGAAAATGCTGCACTCACTATGCCAGCAAATTTGGAAAACTCAGCAGTGGCCACAGAACTGGAAAAGGTCAGTTTTCATTCCAATCCCAAACAAAGGCAATGCCAAAGTATGCTCAAACTACCCCACAATTGCACTCATCTCACATGCTAGTAAAGTAATGCTCAAAATTCTCCAAGCCAGGGTTCAGCAATACATGAACCGTGAACTTCCAGATGTTCAAGCTGGTTTTAGAAAAGGCAGAGGAACCAGAGACCAACCTGCCAACATCCACTGGATCATCGAAAAAGCAAGAGAGTTCCAGAAAATCATCTGTTTCTGCTTTATTGACTATGGCAAAGCCTTTGACTGTGTGCGTCACAATAAACTGTGGAAAATTCTGAAAGATATGGGAATACCAGACCATCGGACCTGCCTCTTGAGAAATTTGTATGCAGGTCAGGAAGCAACAGTTAGAACTGGACATGGAACAACAGACGGGTTCCAAATAGGAAAAGGAGTACGTCAAGGCTGTATATTTTCACCCTGGTTATTTAACTTATATGCAGAGTACATCATGAGAAATGCTGGGCTGGAAGAAGCACAAGCTGGAATCAAGATTGCCAGGAGAAATATCAATAACCTCAGATATGTAGATGACACCACCCTTATGGCAGAAAGTGAAGAGGAACTAAAAAGCCTCTTGATTAAGGTGAAAGAGGAGAGTGAAAAAGTTGGCTTAAAACTCAACATTCAGAAAACGAAGATCATGGCATCTGGTCCCATCACTTCATGGAAAATAGATGGGGAAACAGTGGAAACAGTGTCAGACTTTTTTTGGGAGGGGGGCTCCAAAATCACTTCAGATGGTCACTGCAGCCATGAAATTAAAAGACGCTTACTCCTTGGAAGAAAAGTTATGACCAACCTAGAAACCTGGCGGAGGAATCGAGAGGTAACCAGATAAGGATGGTCCTGGTGTCTATACTTTCAAGAAGCATGGCTTGAAAGGAACCAAAGACGCACGGTATTGGAAGTAGCGGGCTGTGTGTTCGCAGGGTGTGCTCTCCTCTCCTGGCTCCACCTGGTGATGCTGACCTGCACCGCCCGTGGGTGGGGGTGGTGAAACGTGCATTTTTGTCTCCCTCCTCTTGCTGTGGGCCTGGTCCTCCTTAGCTGACTGAGCCTCAGCTACCCATCTGGCATGTGCAGACCCCTCTGAATCTGGGTCTGATTGTCCAGCCCATCCCTGGGTAGGGACGTCCACTCCTCAGCCTCAGCCGCAAGGTCCCCTAGCCTTGCCTGCTTAGGCTTCGTCTGGATTCAGCCCCTTTCCACATTTCTCCCTTGGGTGTTGCAGAGCCCTCACTTGGATCTCACCTGTACCGCAGCAGGAACCAAGATCAGCTCCAGACAGTGAAATTCCTAAACTGCAGCCACCCTTCTGCCCAAAGCCTCCGTTGGGTCATTGTACAGTGTGCCCCTGGAGTCCCAAGTGTGAATGGGGTGGAACCCTCCTTTCCCTGGTGTTCCTCTTCATTTCTTGTCACACCTCCCTTGTCTGAGCTCTCTCACCTCTGCCTGCCACTGCCTCTGTGGGCCATTCCCCTGCTGTGACTGGGACGCTGTTTCCTTTGGCTTGTCTTTCATTTGACCCAAGACTTCCCAAACAATATCCAGGTGTAGAATGTGTACCTTGTTGAGTACATCTAGGAGACACTGTTGTCACATAAGCCCCACGCCCCTGAACTATAAAAAAAAAAAAAAAACAGAGGGATAAAGAACACAAGAGTCAAATATGCCAAAGGTGCCTGAGATGTTGGCTAAGATGAGCAGTGAAGAGTGTCTGTGGGATCAGGAAGTATGGATATTAATGATGGCCATGACGAGGCCAGTTACAGTGGAGTGACTGGGACAAAAGCTCCACGGAAGGGGGCTGAGGAGAGAATATCTCAGCAGAATTTGAAGCAGTTTTGCTTTGAAGCGCAACCGGTAATGTGCCAGTAGCTGCAGAATAGGGTGATGGAAGACGGTGGGTTTCCCCCTGTGCTGTGGAATGCTCCGATGTAGAGGGAGCAGGTGCTGGTTCAGGAGAGAGGAATGATAACTGCAGGTGCAAAGTCCCTGAGAAGGTGCAAGGCATGGGATCCCGGGCAGAGATGAGGGGCTGGGTTCAGTCAGGAGCAGGCATGGAGAGGGGCAGCAGAGTGCCAGGGCAGAAACATGCAGATCGGGGCTGGGAAACTTGAGAAATCCCACGGGGTTGCTTCGGTATTCTCCACGAATTATTAGTGGGTGGAGCTGGTGGTCATTAGCATGGAGGAAGGTTACTAGTGTGTAGTCTAGGAGTGTAGCTAGGTGACCGCAAGGAGCCGAAGAGGTGTGTTTGTCGGGGAGAGGTGTGTTTGCGGGGGACAGCTTCCAGCCCTGGCTCAGCCTCTCCAGGAGGGCCTGGTGCATGCTGGGAAAGGACGCGTGGTCGGTGAGCTGGACATCTCCGGGAGGTTGTGGTATCAGTGCACTGGCACTAGTGGGAAGGACCTAGAGGACAGGACGTCATGTTGAGGGTGATGACAGGGAGGAAGGCTGGAAACAGGACAGCATGAGAGGCGCGGTCTTTCCTGTTGCCCGGGGCGGGACCGTGGGCAGAGGGATGCTCGGGTGGGGAGGAAGGGAACATCGCTAAGGAAGGAGAGTCTCCCGGGGTGACCGGGTGAGCCTCGTGGTCACTGAGGACGGATCAGAAGAGTGAGGCCTGAGAGAACAGTGAGTGTACCACGGGAGGAACGCGTTCACAGGCCGGGGGTGGGAGGGAGGAGAATGGACAGGGGACTTGTAACGTCCCTGCACGTGGGGGGCTTCGGTAGTGGGCGACAGGATCCGGACGTCACCGGTCAGGTTCTTCAGTGGAGAGTTCGAACGCGGTCTCCGAGAAATCTCCCAGCCGACCAGGGCCAGGAAACTGGCACGGGCCTCACTGGGTGGCGGCGCGCAGGCCCAGAGCCAGCCAAATCCGAGTTCAGCCCCGCCCACCAAGCTCAGGATCTTCCCGGACACCCTGACTTCCAGCCCCTTTTGCTATGGTCCCGCGGACCGCTCGCTGTCCAGGGATGGTTTGGCCGGACCCCGTCCAGAGATTCCCTTCCTTTCTCTGGTCCTTACGGGCATCCCCCTTAACTTTGGCATCCACGCTGTCCAGTCCTCTGCGCGAAAACCCAGCAGAAACTATGACTTTTCTTCCGGGCTTGCGACGTTTTGGTTTCTGTGGTCTGCAGAGGGCAGTGTTGCTCCACAGTGTCGCCGGGCCGGTTTTTCCTGCGCTGTCGCGCTTTAATAAAAATGACAGGAAGCCTTTTCCCACAAGCGGCGGCTGGTTTTGTTTTGTTTTCCTCCGCTTGTGCCTGTTGGCTGATTCAAACTGCATCTGAGCCTTCAGAGAGCCCGTTGTGAGAACTTTCACCGGACCCACTGACACTTAAAATTACAATAAAATAATATAAGCTGACATAGTGAATGGTAGTGGAGGGAAGGTTCACCCTTGTCTTGCTTCGGATCGTTGAGGAATTCCTGTATGTTTAAAGAGAACTTTATTATGACAGTGAGCTTTGACTTCAAAATCATTACGTGAAGTGGAAGTGAAAGTGACTAAGTCCTGTCTGATTCTTTAAGACCCCTTGGAATGTAGCCTGCCAGGCTCCTCTGCCCATGGGATTCTCCAGGCAAGAATAATGGAGTGGGTTGCCATTTCCTTCTCCAGAGGATCTTCCCAACCCAGCCATTGAATCTGGCTATCCTGCACTGCAGGCTGACTCCTTACCATCTGAGCCACCTACAATAATAACATAACATGCACAAGTGCCGAGCTAAGATCCTGCTGGGTAATTGATGCTGGACACCACCCAAGAAGCAAATGCTACTACTGCCCTCACTTTATGCCTTTGGGACCTGTGGCACACAAAGAGTCAGCTCTCCAGGTTCTCAGGGTTCTTCAGAGATGTCCCTATGTTCAGGTCTCAAGGCTGTCACATTGTAGCTTGCACACTGGTTTGCAGGATACATTCCCCTCCCCAGTGGAAGAGTGAAAGGAAATGCTCACTGGGATCCAGGGTAAGACAGCCTGCAATGCTTCGAAAGACTGACTGCAGGAGGAGAAGGGGATGACAGAGGACAAGATGGTTGGATGGCATTACTGACTCAATGGACAGGAGTCTGAGCAAGCTCCTGGAGATGGTGAAGGACAGGGAAGCCTCCTGAGGTGCTGCATGCAGTTATGGGGTCGCAAAGAGTCTGACATGGCCGACGGACTGAAAACCAACAGTAACATATTTATTACAATGAGATACTAAATGAAAGGGGGCGGGGAGGGAAACTACATAGAAAACAACTCATCCACTCTATCAAGATTATGACATTATAACACATTTATAATGCAAAATACCGGGAAGTAATCAGCTGTTACAGAGTACAAGTTGCTCAGCTCACTGCAAGGTGAATCAAGAAGGGACTTTAATCCAGAGTCGACGGACAGAAAAGATGGCAGGGTAGTGACCCAAAATAACCATCTTGTTGGGGCCAGGTTGGACAGGACCCGGACAGCAGGGATCAAGTCCCTCAGTGGAAAGTTCCAAGCAGTTTCCGGGAGAAATCTCCCAGCAGACAGAGGCTGGGAGACTGGCACTGACCTCACTGCTCCCCGGGGCAGGCCCAGAACCAGCCCTCAGCAACCCCGGATATTCCTAGACCTCCTGACTTCTTGCCCGCCTCGCTGTGGTTCTGTGCGCGGATCGAGCGGAACTCGCGCGGTCCAGGGGCGGTTGGCCCGGGCCCCTTCGAGAGGTTCCCTTTCTTTCTCTGGTCCTCAGGGGCATCCCCCATGAGTCCTCTGCCCGAAAACCGAGCGGGAAGGATCGATTTTCTTCCGGGCTTGCTGGCAATTTGGTTTCTGTGGTCTGCAGGGGGCAGTGTTGCTCCGCGGAGCTGCTTGCCCGTTTCTCCCCCGCCCGTCCCGTTTGAAAAAAGGTCTCAAAGCCTTTTGTGGTAATTGGCGGCGGATTTTCTTTCTGTGCTTGTGCGGGTTGGCTGGCTGGAAGTGCTGAGGCAAATGCTGAGACACCCATTAAGCAAACTGACAAGTTAACAACAGAGAGAAAATGTTAAGCAGGTCAAGGGAAAAGTAGCAAATAACATCGGAGGGAATCCTAATAAGATGAGGAGCTGATTTCTCAGCAGAAACTCTGCAGGCCAGAAGGGCGTGGCATGATGTATTTAAAGTGGTGAAAGGGAAAAACCTACAATCAAAAATTACCAAGCAAGGCTCTTCTTTCAGATTCAACAGAGTAATCAAAACACAGGCAAAGGCTCAGAATTCAACAGTACCACACCAGCTTTACAACAAAGACTCATGTAACATCTCTAGGCAAGAACAAAAAGAAAGACCAATGGAACACAATAGGAAACCCATAAATAGACCCATGCACCTGTGGGGCACCTCATCTATACCCAAGGAGGTAAGAATGTACAATGGAGAAAAGACAGCATCTTCAGTAAGTGGTGCTGTGAAAATTAGACAGTAACATGTAAAAGAATGAAATTAGAATACTTCCTAACACAAAAGGGGGGGGGACTCAAAATCAATTAAAGACCAAATGTAAGGCCAGATACTATAGGCTGGTGGGCTACAGTCATGTGGTCACAAAGAGTTGGACATGGCTGATGTGACAGCATGCACACACGCATGGCAAATTTACTGAAGAAATAAAGACTGGGGGCTCTGAATGGAGAATGCCGAGGTGTGTGGGTCACTTTTCCTCTGGTGGCCTATGTGACTCTGAGCAATTCCCCTAACTTCCCTGTCCTCTGCTTTCTCACCTCATCAACTAGGATTGAAATCTTCCAAAATGATGGGTCTTTGAAGGAGGAGTAACTAAGGTGACAGAAAGAAATAAATTGAATGTGGTCTGATACCTGGTAAAGGATGAACAACCTTGAAATGCCATGTTAGCCCTGCTTAACGTGCCCACACTGACTAAATTCATGCCTCTGAGTTTCAAGAAGAAAAGCTCCCTTGCAGCTGGGAGACAAGTCCTGCAAGATGGGTTGAGCTCTGAAGCTCTCTGATGAGATCACCAGTTCAGACTCCAATAAATATACCTGTTCTCAAGTGCCTCTGTCTGCAGAAGACTCGTGGGTTTCTGCAGAAATATAGCTCTGGGGCTATCTGAGAGCACAGACTGACAGACAGCCGAATTTATTTTCACGTCTGAAGAATCTCACAGGCACTTGCTGGCTACACAACATTGGGCTCTGAGTGTGGGGAGGAAAAGTACATTTCATCACTCATGTCTCCTGTAATGAAAAGGGAAGCTATTTGTTATTAGGGGAAAGACGTTTGTGAAGCCAGATCTGAGAAAGGTCTTCTATTCAGAATACATAAGGAATTTTAAAATTGCAGGGGACAAAATGTAGTGAAGGAGGACAGATCCTTGTGCTAGGGGCTGGGGTGTGGGAGGGGAAACCAGAAAGGGGCAGCACCTGGGCGTTTTTAGGGTGATGGACATGGCCTGTGTCCTGGTCGTGGTGGTCATCACTGGAATCTCTCCTTGCGTCACAGCTCAGATAGCTGCACACCCAAAGACAAGCAGGCCAGGAATTCCCTGGTGGTCTGGTGGTTAAGAATGTGCCTGCAATATAAAATTGATACACAGAAACCCCTTGAATTCCAATAAACTAATAAGGAAAAATCAGAAAGAGTAATTAAGGAAACAACGCCATTCACCATTGCAATGAAAAGAATAAAATACTTAGGAATAAATTTACGTAAATAAACAAAAGACCTGTATACAGAGACCTATTAAAAAAAAAAACTGATGAAAGAAATCAAAGATGACACAAATGGATGCAGAAATGTACCACGTTCTTGGATTGGAAGAATCAGTACAGTGAAAATGACTCTACTACCCAAAGCAATCTATAGATTCATCACAATCCCGATCAAACTAGCAAAGGTATTTTTTCACAGAACTAGAACAAATAATTTCACACTTTGTATGGAAAAACTAAAGATTCCAAATACCCAAAGCAATCTTGAGAAAGAAGAATGGAATTGGAGGAATCAACCTTCCTGACTTCAGATTATACTACAAAGCTACAGTCTTCAAGACAGTATGGTACTGGCACAAAGACAGAAGTATAGATCAGTGGAACAATATAGAGAACCCAGAGGTAAATCCACACACCTATGCACACGTTATCTTTGACAAAGGAGGCACAAATACACGTTGGCGTAAACAAAGTCTCTTCAACACGTGATGCTGGGAAAATGCTCAACTACGGGTAAAAGAAAAAAACCGGAAGACTTTCTAACACCATACACAAAAATAAACTCAAAATGCATTAAAGACCTAAATGTAAGACCAAAAACTATAAAACTCTTAAGAGGAAACCATAGGCAGAACACCCTCTGACATAAATCACAGCAAGATCCTCTATGACCCACCTCCCAGAGTAATGGAAATAAAAACACAAATAAACAAAAGGGGACAAATTTAACTTAAATGCTTTTGCACAACGAAGGAAACTATAGGCAAGGTGAAAAGACAGCCCTCAGAACGGGAGGAAATAATAGCAAATGAAACAACTGTCAAAGAATGAATCTCCAAAATATACAAGCAGCTCATGCGGCTCAATACCAGAAAAATGAACAACCCCATAAAAAGTGGACAAGAGACCTGAACAGACATTTCTCCAAAGACATACAGATGGCTACCAAACACATGAAGAGATGCTCAACATCATTCATTATTAGAAAACTGCAAATCAAAACCACAATGAGGTACCATCTCACACAGGTCAGAATGGCCATCATCAAAAAGTCTACAAACAATAAATGCTGGAGATGGTGTGGAGAAAAGGGAACCTTCTTCCACCGTTGGTGGGAATGTAAAGTGGTACAGCCACTGTGGAGAGAAGAACAGAGTGGAGATTCCTTAAAAAACTGGGAACAGAACTGCCACACGACCCAGCAATCCCATGCTGGGCATACCACCCTGAGGAAACCAGAAGTGAAACAGACACATGTACCCCAATGTTCACAGCAGCACTATTTACAATAGCTAGGACAGGGAGGGAACCTAGATGTCCAACGGCAGATGAATGGATAAAGAAATTGTGGTACATCCACAGAATGGAACATTACTCAGCTATAAAAAGGAACACATTTGAATCAGGGCTAATGAGGTGGATGAACCTGGCGCCTGTTATACAGACAGAAGTAAGCCAGAAGGAGAAAGACAAATACTTATATTAATGCCTATATAAGGAATTTAGAAAGCAGGTAGCAACGATTCTACATGCAGGGAAGCAAAGGAGACAGAGACGTACAGAACACACTTTTCAACTCGGCAAAAGAAGGTGAGAGTGGGATGACTTGAGAGAATAGCAGTGAAACATATACAGATGACCAGTGCAAGTTCAATGCATGAAGCAGGGCACCCAAAGCCGGTGCTCCGAGATAACCCAGAGGGATAGGGTGGGGAGCGAGGTGGGATGGGGGTTCAGGAGGGGAGGACACATGTATACCTGTGGCCGATTCGTGTTGATATATGGCAAAACCCATCACAATATCGTATAGTAATTATTCTCCAATTAAAATGAATTGATGATTAAGAAAATAAAACTGAAGCCCCCTGCCAATGCAACGGGACAGGCATTCGGTCCCTAATCCAGGAAGACTCCACGTGCCGCAGGGCAACTAAGACTGTGTGTCACAACCACTAAACCCACCTGCTCCAACTACGGAAGCCCCCGAGCCTAGAGTCCATGCTCCGCAACAAGAGAAGTCTCTGAGATGAGAAGCACATGCACCGCCACTAGAGAGTAGTGCTCCTCCTCCACAACTAGAGAAAGCCCTTGTGCAGCAACAAAGACGCAGTGCAGCCAACAATGAATAAATAAATAAGAAGAAAGAAAACCGGGCCAAGCTTACTGTATGTTCATTTGAAAAATCACCGAAGTAGGTGCATCTCTCTATATCCTTTGAATAATCATATCTGGGGTGAAGCTAACAAAAATGACATCACAGGCTATGTTAAAACTTTAGATCAGCTTCCCAGGTGCTGCTCTTTTCTAGAGAGCTACTTTTCTCAGAGAACTGTTACCTAGGAACTTTAATCACCAGAACTGAAGCCTCCATCACATTCCAGGGCAGAAAGCAAAAGACGTTAGGAAGACACGGTTCAAATCCTATGAGTTTATGAGTTGCCTGTGACCACAGGCTAGGATGAACACACATTCCAGAAAGAGACTCTTCACATTTCAGTAACTGAAACCTGTATTTCAACCACTCAGTTCAGTTCTTCAGGGCCACTGGTGTCCCCTTAAACAAACACTTGGTGTGAAACACTTGGAAAATGACCTTAATCCAATTCATTCCCAACCTCTTTTCACATGTCACAAGGAGTCTCTCACGATGCTATTTCCTCACCTAGAAAGCCAATTCTCAGATAAACAAAAGAATTCACACACACACCTTGTGAAGAAATACTGAGATTTTAGAAAGTGACTCCCAACTAGCCCATGGTTCATCCCTCTTTTCTCTCTTCTCCCTCCATCCACTCTGAGAAAGGAATATTTGGCCATGCTGTCTGATTTGCCCACCAAGTTGCTCATACCACACACAGGATGTTGTTACAAGTGAGCCTACACACAAGGCATTGACACCAGCCAGCCCTACTGAAGTCGGCTACCTGGGGGCAGGGAGGTGGCCGGGGCAATAAATTCATCATCTCATTTCCTTCATCACCCTACCCCATTTCATTCCCTGCAATCACTTGGCCCAAATGAATACAGATCTCGCACCAAATCGCTGCATAAAGCACCACCGCCTCAAGTTTCCTTCGTCATCTCACGTGGCTTCTGAGGCCAGGGAACAGATTTTACTTGAGATGAGTAAAGCTAGAGAGACAGCCCATTGGCCAGAGATTCTGTTTGGGAGGTGATGTCTCTCAGTGTACTCTTTATGACCCCATGGACCAAGGCCCGCCAGGCTCCTCTGTCCAGGGGATTCTCCAGGCGAGAATACTGAAGTGGGTTGCCATGTCCTCCTCCAGCGAACCTTCATGACCCAGGAATTGAACCCAGGTGTCCTAATTCCCCTGCATTGCAGACAGATTGTCTACCGCTGAGCCCCCGGGGAAGCCCATGACGAACCTAGACAGCATAATAAAAAGCAGAGACATCACTTTGGTGACACAGGTCTGCAGAGTCAAAACTATGGTTTTTCTAGTAGTCGTGTAGAGATGTGTGAGTTGGATCATTAAGAAGGCTAAGTGATGCTTTTGAATTGTGGTGCTAGAGAGATGACCCTTTAGAATCCCTGAGACCGTAAGGAGAACAACCCGGCCAATCCTAAAGGAAATGAACTCTGAATACTCACTGGAAGGAATGATGCTGAAGCTGCAAAACTTTGGCCACCTGATGCAAATAGCTGACTCACTGGAAAACACCCTAATGCTCAAAAGATCGAAAGCAGGAGAAAGGAGGAGACAGAGGGTGAGATGGTTAGATAGCATCGCCAACACAATGGACATTACTTTGTTCAAACTCAGGGAGATAGTGTAGGACAGAGGAGCCTGGCGTGCTGCAGTCCATGGGCTCGTTAATAGTTGGACATGACTGAGCGACTGAACCACCACCACCACCACCCTACCTTTGAGCTTCCCTAACATGCCACAGCCCCACTCTGAGCAGGGCTAAGAAGCTTTCTGTGTCTGTCAGTGGTAAAGGCTGAGACTCAATGTCTTCACACTCTCAGCACCCCCTGCTTAGGGTTGATGGTGGGTCCTTAGAATGCTCATCACTCCTTCCCAGAGCTCAGACCAGGGAGCATTCTCACAATAGTAATGGAGCACCCTACCCTGGTACAGAAATGGGAAATGTAGATGTTTACCCCCTCTCAATGTGTTTTCTTCCTTTACATTAACTTCCACATTTCTTCCTTGAGTCACTGAATCCAACTCCACTCATCCCCAACGGGTTCCTGTAACAAGCTGCACTTGCATCTCTAGCCCATCTCTAGCACCACATGCACAGGGTGGGTGCATGTACCCCCTGCGCTATGTATCTTCTTTCTCCTTTCTATTCAGGATCTTTCGATTCCCAAACATCATCAAAAAGGCTCCAGATCACCCCCAAAGGGGCGGTGCTACAGGGGTGGCTGTGACTCTCATCCACAGCCTAGGTCAAAGCAGGACTGTGTTATAAGCACCACAAGCTGCCCCACTGCATCATGGGAGCCAAAAGAGCAAAGGTCTGAAAGTCCTAACACAGACATTTCCGTGCATAGAACACCAGTGTCTTCCTTGGGACCTGTGAGCTGTTGTTTGGTTTGGGCCTATAGCATCAGTGACCTTTTTCACAACGCTTGCAGGCTTAGCCAGCCTTCTATCAGGAACTCTCTACTTCCCACAGGCCCCCACCTACTGTACCAAAGATATTACTTCTGACTTCAGTGCGCCGATTGGGTTTTCACCTGGCAAGGATACCAACACAACTTTTTTATGCTGAAACCTGAGGAGAACAAGTCTTCAGAAAGTCCATTTTTCAATTATAATAGAAAAACTGCCTATGTAACAATGAAGATACAACACATTAAAATACTAATAAAATGTTATTTGGAAATTATCCAGAATGTCACACTTAAGAGGAAAAAACTTAGTATGTGGTCTATTGCCTTCCAGGTTTTGTTCTCTGCATTTAAGAAAATTACGAGATTGGGGAGGTAATGTCTTCATGATATTGTATCTGTGGTTCTATCTGTTTATCACTATAGTTATGCTACTTTCCATAATGATGAGGGTGCTCCACTAGTGTCAGTCAGAGGAAAC
This sequence comes from Bos grunniens, assembly GCF_055505025.1. Classification (NCBI taxonomy): domain Eukaryota; kingdom Metazoa; phylum Chordata; class Mammalia; order Artiodactyla; family Bovidae; genus Bos; species Bos grunniens. Next base: position 52,173,935 of record NC_141194.1, on the reverse strand, counting down.
ATTGTTTAGACCTGGGTATGGACCAGGAACTATTCTCTGTGATGTGTGCATGTTGACATGACACCCCATGGTCTTTCACGCACCTAGGAGACACTGTGTTCAATCCATACGCAGATCCATCCTAATGTTTCATGTGGATGGAGAGGTTGATCTGCCTTTTGATCCTGAGTACACCAGACACTGCACTGTATTCCAGATTGGGGGTCAGATACCACACCTGGCTGTTTCTCTCTGGCCTGACACCAATCTGACTCAGCTCTTGCCAGCTAGGTGACTTTGTGCAGATTCATTCATCCATTAACGTCTATGTGTCTCTGCTCCTCAGCTGCCAAAAGGGATGATAGCGCTAAAAATGCTTACCTCACAGTGTTGCTGCTGCTGCTGCTAAGTCGCTTCAGTCGTGTCCGACTCTATGCGACCCCATAGACGGCAGCCCACCAGGCTCCCCGGTCCCTGGGATTCTCCAGGCAAGAGTACTGGAGTGGGTTGCCATTGCCTTCTGCACACAGTGTTGCTATGAGTACTCAAAGACTTCGTTATGCATATATGTACCGAGAGCTAAGCACGGTCCAGAGGGGAGATCTTCTTCTTGTGTCTCTTCACTTCTGTTTCCACTTGTACTAGTAGCCCCCTGTCCCTGCCCCCACACTTTCACCTCCCGAACCCCTACTCTGCTCTGTCTTCCCTGTGCCCCTGTCCTAAGACCTGTCCATCCCAAAACACAGCTGAACATCTCCTCACGATTTACCCCAGAAAATACCCATACCATCACCCTTGGATTAAACAATCATGAATATTAGCAGAAACACAATAAACGGGCAATGCTAAAACTACACAAGAAATAAGGCATTACTGACGAAAGTCTGACTCCTAATATTTTCATATCTTCATCAGATTCAGATCTTCAGAATTTGATATACGAGAATTAGACTTGATAAAACAATGGCAGAAAAGGCAATGCAACGTGGTTCCTTAAATAAGACCTAACAAAATGGGGCACACGGTGTGTTCAAGGGATGAGAAATTCAATATAATTAGGATGTGAGTAGTCTGCATACAGATCCATCAGTTTCATACAATTCCAGTCAAAAATTCCAGCAGGACTTTCTTGTACATATAGACTAATTGATGATAAAATTTCTGTGGTAAGGCAAAAGAACTAGAATAGCCACATGATTCTGAAAAACAATGTTGGAGGATTAACACTAACCTGAAATTTACTTTGCACCTTCAACCAAAAGTTGTAAGCAACTAAGTGTCTATGAAGGGATGAACGGATATAGAAAATGTGGTGACACTGGACAGAATGGCCACCATCAAAAAGTCTACAAACAACAAATGCTGGATAGATGTGGAGGAAGGGGAACGCTCTCACTCAGTTGATGGGAATGCAGACTGCTATAGCCACTGCGGAGAACAGTGTGGGATTCCTTTAAAATCTGGGACTAGAACTGCCATGTGACCCAGCAATCCCACTGCTGGGCAGACACCCTGAGGAAACCAGAAGTGAAACAGACACATGTACCCCAACGTTCACTGCAGCACTGTTTACAATAGCTAGGACATGGAAGCAAGCTGGATGTCCATTGGCAGATGAACGGATAAGGAAGTTGTGGTACATATACAATGGAATATTACTCAAGTATAAAAAGGAATGCCCTTGAGTCAGTTCTAATGAGGTGGATGAACCTGGAGCCTGTTATACAGAGTGAAGTAAGTCAGAAAAAGAGAAATACTGTATATTAACGCATATATATGGAATTTAGAAAGACGGTACCAATGACCCTACATGCAGGGCAGCAAAGGAGACATAGACGTAAAGAAAAGACTCGGACTCAGTGGGAGGAGTGGGTGGGATGATTTGAGAGAATAGCATTGAAACATGTACATCACCATATGTAAAACAGATGACCAGTGTTAAGTTCCATGCATGACGCAGGGCAGGCAAAGCCGGTACTCTGGGACAACCCTGAGGGATAGGGGAGGGAGGGAGGTAGGAGGGGGGTTCAGGATGGGGGGACACCTGAATCCCTATTGCCGATTCATGTTGATGTTCGACAAAAACATCACAATATTGTAAAGTAATTACCCTCCAATTAAAATAAACTAATTTGAAAAGAGGAAATATGGCGATATATACAATGGAATATTATTCAGTCAGAAAGAAGAAAATTCTGCCTTTTGCAACAACATGAATGGGCTTCAAAGGCTTTATGCTAAGTGAAAAAGGTGAAAGAGAGAAAGACATATATTGTATGTTGTCATTTATGTGCAGAATCTAAAAAAGTCAAACTTACAGAAATAAGGGTTTAGAACGGTGGTTTCCGGGCCCTGGGGAAAATGTTGAATACAGGGTACAAAATTACAGGTATGAGATGAATAAGTTTCGTGGATCCAATGTATAGCATGGTGAGTATAATTAACAAAACTGTATAATACAGTGAAAGCTAAGAGGGTAGATCTGAGATGTTATTTCCTCAACGTTTTTTTAAAAGGATTATGTGAGGGGATAGAGTGCCAACCCTGCCATGGTAATCGTTTTGCCAAATATGTGTGTATCAAACCATCACATTGGCATCTTAAACTTACAGGTTATATGTCAATAATACCTCAAAAAAGGTGGAAAAAATAAGAGAGTCCTGCATGTTTCTGGCGGGAGAGCCCTCAAGCTATATTCTGTGGCCCTCTGACATCTCCCCATCATTCTTGAACCTTCCCTTATTACTGACATGACAAGGTGAACCAGGCTCATTTAACCTTTCCTTCCTCAGCCTGGGAACCCATCATTTAGTGGAGAAAGGTGTTCAGAAGCTAGGATCTGGGGACTGGTGTAATTAGTGCCATTGGAATGTTGCTGTTTCCAGTAACTTGGGAATACATGTGTGTACACAATCACACACACAAACACGTAGACACACATCTATAGTTATAGATCAGTCTAGCCACATATGCACAACTATCGAATACAAGAAGTTTGCACGGAGACCTTTAGTTCCAGTAGAATTCCTCACAATTTGTTCTAGTTTACTTCCTTTCCATATTGGAAATTCCCTTTTCCAAAAATGAGACGTGGCTCTCAGCATTCTTATGTATTTGCCGAGTTGATGAATGCCAGTGCATATAAGTGATCCTTCCTCCACAAAAAGGTCCTCCTCACAATCTATGCAGAACCATCCCTGGCCCTTGACTTCCACACCTCACTCAAGCTTGAATCCATGAAGCAGTTAGCCTCCTTCCCACCCAACCCCCAGGGATATCCTTCTTTCCACCTTGGGCTCTGACTCTCCAGGCAGGGATGCCCCTTTACACATACACATGCCTTGCCTGGCAACACCTAATGGCTTTAGGACTGACTTGCTCAGGCACAAAAAAGGGAAGAGAAAGAAAGGGTAGGGACAGGAAAAGGTGAATACGTCCTAGTACAGCCAGCCAGTCAACATGAACTGGGCCAAACCCAAGCAATGTGATGAAGGCAGCCGTGTTTTTTTTTTTCCCCCTCATTGTCCTCCAACTTCCCTTCCTGCCTCTGTCCTTTGCCCCAGTTCCTTTTTCTTCGTAAGTCCTGCCCCCCATCAAGAGTATCAATGTTACGAGGCATGATTCCCACATTATAACTGATCTCTGCTGCTTGGCTGACATTCAGCGTGACATCCCTGCAGCTAGGACACTCAAACTCTCTCTCTCTCTCATGATGGACCAGAAGGCTTCACTCCTAATTTCAGGGATAGGTAGGAGAGATGGTACAGGCCACATGTTGGAGCCTTCAGTCCTTTATCTGTGAAATGCAGATGATCACAAATTGTGGGAGAAACAGAGACAGCAGCAACCAGACCCCCTTTCAATGCCAAACCCAGTGCATCACAGGACTGCTTGACATTTAGGAGCACACCAAGTAGATTTCCATGCCAGAACAGTTGCATTTATTGTTCCTTCTGTCTGGAACGCTCTTCCCTTAGATAACCCCATGGCCTGCTCCCTCATTTCCTCCAGATCTCTGCTTACTTGCCATCTTTCAGGGAGACTTTCCCTCATTACCTGGAATAAAATAATAACCTCATACCTACATATACCCTTTCCCCTGATCTAGCATTATCTTTCTTCACAGCACCTGCAACCCTTGGTTTATTTACTGACCACCAAGTCTACTAAAGGAGACTTGGTCAGTTGTGTCCTGTCCCAAACTCCTCCAATAGTGCTCAGGTATATGGCAGGTGCTCAGAAAACATTTGCTGAAGGATAGTCTGAAGCCAGGCCCTTTGCACACAACGCTAACACGCACAGGTACCCTGCAAGATGCGCACTGGCCCCACTGTATAAATTATGATACATACTGAGATTCCAGGAGACAACTGATATGCTCAACAACACACAACAGCATGTGAGGTTCAAGGCCTCGGAATCATGTCTGCCAGCTTCCAAACCCTCAGTTTCCGGACAGAGACTTCACAGCCAAGAACATCAGAGGTTTTATTTCTGACACAAATATTCCACACAGCTCAGACAGATATGCAGAGACACCAAAAAGAGCTCACTGAATCTCTGCACAGAGAGCACATAACTCGTCTCAGACCCTCAAACACAACTGAGACCATAACCATACACACTGTGACAAAGACCCTCCATACAGACCAAAGTCTTCAACAGAAAGAAATGAAAACTGTACAGATACTTCACATCATGCAGACTGACTCGCAAACCACTCGACAATTACCGATCTAATACAAAAACCCTAAACAGAAAGACAGAACTTCTAATAACTCAAGAACATCATATAACCTTTAGATAAAGTGCCCAGACACATGGAAACCCTGCACCCTGTGCACAGATCCCCAAGCAGCTGAGTTTACACGTTTAGACAAACCCATCCTTAAAGCAGCTCAGAGACATCACAACTTAGGGCCCAGAATCAAAATCTCAGAGCTCTCACAATCTCAGGTGCACACGCCTACACGAGATCTCACACCCAGGGACTGAAATGCCAGAAAGCTCCAAAAATGCACACCCCGGAATACAGGAACATGCCTCCTAGGGGCTCTGCACTATGGCTCACAAAATCCACTCAGATCAAATATCCCACCACGCACAACTCCGCCCAAAGGCTCAAGGAGATCAAATGTACTCGAAGAGCATCGGTGTTGTCACACGTAGCGATACACAAGCCCAGGATCCCTGACACAGGTGACCCTCCGGGGAGAGACAGCAAACTCCTCTCCCTGGACATGAATTGCATGCATTTCTGCGAATAACCGTGCGCTGCCACACGATCCAGACTGAGCGAGAGCTGAACAAGACTGAAACGCCGTCACCATGCACAGCCAGCGACTGCGCCAAACCTAGCCACTAACCAGGGTAGCTATTCGACCCCTTCCGGAAAAGCAAAAAAACTCGCAGAACAATTGTATGCTCTAAAAAGCCGCGCAGGGCAACACGCCTCTCGGCCTCAGTTCCAGCTCTGCGATCCCAATGCCTGTAACAGCCAGCCAGCCAATTGGAACTGGGCAGGAGACGAAGCACGGCGGAAGTCGCGGGACTTCCGGCTTCTATTCGCGCCCCGGAAGAGCTAATTCCGGCGATCACGCGGTGACCAATCAATGCCCAGAACGCTTCAGTGATGTCAGACCCCAAACTGGCAGCCCATCTCGCTCGGTAGCCGTCCCCCCTAGGATGTAACCATGTAGAAACGAAGGGGTCGAATTGGAAACGAGACGAAGACAGTTGACGCTTAATAGCGGTGTCCACTCGGACTCAAATGCAGCGGGAAGACGGAATGGAGCGAATAGGGATGGACCCAGTGGTGCCACGAGTGCCTCCGCTGGGAGTTCTGGTCGATGCCTGACGCGGTGTAAAAGTACTCTCTTTGTTGTCATGCGCCCCCTCGAATGGTACCTTCCAGAGTGGGTGGTCTTTCCGCTACCCCTTCGTGGTACATCCCAGGACAGAACAGTTTCATCTCGCCCGCCCCTTGGTGGTGAGACTGGGGAACAGCCGATGTAGATGCTGGTGGACAATTAGCAGATGATCCTGCAAGGGTGGAAAGGCAAAGTTAGGATGAAAACCCCACCGATTGCTGCAATCTTGGACTCATAAAAATGTCTTCATAAATTTAAGATTACTTCTCTGTAGTGGCCACTATCGTAACAGGAAGCATTGAAAGCATTTTCTCTGTGCTGGTCATTGTGCTTGTTTGTGCTTTCCTGTTTAATACAGGATAGGTCTCAATGGGGAAAGCCAGCCACAGTCCCCCAGCGGGTAGGGGAGAGAAAACTGCGGACTGGGATCTGAAGGTCTGGAGTGGGGAAGGCCTCTGTCGTTGACTGCGAGTAATATGTGAGAAGGACAATAGGACTTTCCATTCTGTTAGGAAAGGGGTCAACTCCGAGGGTACCCAAGGACACCGTGTAGGTGAGGTAAAGACCATCGCTTTGTCACCATCTTGTCATCCCTGTATATGTCCCTAGCAGAATCTTCAGCCTGTTTAGCTATGCCTCTCTCAACAAGTTTAAATTTGCTTTTTCATTCCGACATTCATTCATCCTCTCCACATTTTCTGTCAAGCACAGCTATGTGTGTTAGGAAAGAGAAAATCAACTTTGGCTTCATTGAACTTACATTGTGTTAGGGTCATACAGCCCCCAAAGATAAGTAATTTATCAGGTGTTCATAACTGCTGTGATTAACATTAAACCGGGAGAGTGTAATAGAGAGAGGGGATGATGTTTAGAAAGAGTGGCCAGGGGAGTTCCTTCTAAGATTGTGACATTTGAGCAAAAGCCTAGAGGAGATGCCTATCTGGGAGAAAAGTATCCCAGACAGAGTTAAGGCCAGTGAAGAAACTGGGGAGTGGAACTCAGTGTAGTGTGTATAAAAAGAGTGAGGAGGGCTATGTGACGGTCACAGCATGATGGAGGGAGAGCCAGGAGATCGGATGAGAGCAGTGATGAGTGTCGGGTCCCCTAGGGCCTTCAGGCCATAGTGGGGACTTTGACTTGAGCCACAGGAGGGTTCTTACCAGAGAAGCCCCCAGGATTCTTTCAGAGGCCCAGATCACCCAATGCTTGTTGAGGAGCTCTAGATTCATCCCAGGAAAACCACAGAACATGCCTTTCCTGGAATCCCCTACACTCAAGGGGAATCCCCACTACTGCTCCCAGTGAACAACCCTGTCAATTGATGATACCCTCAGGAGAGACAGAGGAAGGACCCTCAGGGTATGAGTGAGGTCACGGTCAGTCTCATAAAGGCAAAGATGGAACATTGGACAGGGACAGAGAGACTATTTCTGGCAGCAAAGGATCCCCAATTAGCACCCACATGTGGGCCCCCATACCTGGTACTGGATGATGTTCCTATCTCTAGAGGAGAAAAGAAACTGCTCCCCCTGCCCCCGAGCGCCTCCCCTCACCCCCCGCACCAGGGACTGTCTCTTGGAAATGACTCAGTTGCCCATGGCCTGGGTCTTTTTTTTAACACAAAATTCACATTTTATTTAGCTTGAAATAAACTATACAAAATTGATTTTCTTCACCAAAAATAACAGCAATATTTTCTGTATTATTCCTAGGTAAACTACAAAACACTTATTTTTGTAGGCTTTCTAGGCTTTGCTTGTAAATCAAGATGAGGCAGTAGATACAGTCATAGAAAAAGACAGAAGAAAACAGACAAATCACCTGTCAGTATCCATGGCCTCTGATCCTTTCTTGACCATGAAATTGAAGTGTTCAACATATACCTGCCAAAAAGCTTATGAAGACGTAGGCTCAATATAGGAATGTAAACAGCAATACCAGATGTGGAACAACAATGGCAGGCTCTTCCATTCAAATTTTAACTTCATTTGATAAAGAGAAAATCTACACTGAAATCCTTGTCGGACAAGCTTACACATTTCTCTTAGAGTTGATAATTTTCTTAACTGTCCTTTACAGATTTTTAATAGCATACTTATAACTCCTACTATTCAAAAGTCAGTCATGAGCTTCACTGTAACATTTTACAAAATGCATTCCTTCCTCCCATACCTCCTCTAATTTTATTTTTTCAAAGATCTGATAACTTAATACCTGACAATTTGATCCACAGTGATAAACGTAATGTCTAAAATCACTTAACTCAAACGATTCCAAAGTGCCATTAGCAGAGATCACATAAAACTGTAATATGGTACTTTCAGTGCTATCTTCTGGAAGAACAGTTAGGTCTCCAAAGCATGGGCATCTGAACAGGCCATTTAAACAGGCAGATTATCAATGACTAATATACTCAATGGGAGGCCTACAGATCAAGATATTCAGTGATTAAGTGGCCTACCCTTACAACTTTTCTGTAAGATATTTTAAAATTTCTTACATTTTTTTTTTCAAATGTCAAATATAAGAGAAAGTCTAGGTTAAAAGTCTCTTAGGTATTTTCAATGGTTTCTGAATTATCTGTAGGAAGCTTTGACTTACTTGTATACAGTTTGACATATGTATCCACCATTAAATCCAAATCGTGTTTTATATCAAAATTCATGTTAAGCAAAGCCAAGTTACTTGATCTTTGATCTGTCAAAGTGTTCCTCAGGTATGCTTTGAGATGCTTTTGCCCATTTTCATAGCGTTCATTCTCAACTTTCATCACAGGAAGAATACATAGGACCTTCAGCAATGCATAAACATTAGGAAAAAACTTGATGTCTGGTAGATGAAGGGCTTCATAAATAGTGGATGGAAGTTCTATATCTTTCCCTCTGTGTTTCCATTTGATTCTCCAACAATGCAGCTCAGCAGAGAGTGTGTCAGGATTAGGTAAGTCACTTCGGTACATGTCAGCATGGTGCTCCACTGCAGGGCATACACCCCAAGGAAACCAGATTTGAAAGAGACATATGTACCCCAATGTTTACTGCAGCACTATTTACAATAGTTAGGACATTGAAGCACCCTAGATGTCCACATTTGTAGACATGGGATCCGAGGATCAGAGAGGGTGAGCATCTTACTCAAGGTCACACTGTTTGGTAGTGGTCCTGACCATTTTTCATCTGTGTGGGTTCAAATGTGAAGGTTTCTGCACTATTCATAATACCACTCTCTCAATGTTGTCACCTATTTTAGCTCACACTCACCACGTTACACATTTCCTTGGCTCTAGGTCCTCCTTTATTAGATAAATAATCTGCTGAACAAAGTATAGATTTCCTGTTAGCACATCCAGTCTGTCCACTTTATAAACAAAATGTCCGTGCAGGGCATGTTGGCTCTACCCAAACTCATTGTTTACACTGAGTTTGTATTGCACCCACATGCAGGGTAAAGAAAATGGATCACTGGGATCTGTAGTTTTACTTACCTATTTCACACAATCTCAAGCATAATTTTAAATGCAGCCAATAATCACTTAAAAAGAGTAGAACCACTTTTTTCCTAAAGTGACCACGCATGAAAGAGTTCATTCAGTGTCAGTACGTTCTAGGCAGGAGACTAAGCCCCTGGATGCAGTCACCGACGGGATGGACATGAGTTTGAGTAGGATCCACGAGTTGGTAACAGACAGGGAAGCCTGGTGTGCTGCAGTCCATGGGGTCGCCAAGAGTCGGATACGACTGAGCAACTGAACTCAACTGAAGACTGTCCAACCGCCATCTGCTACTCAAGTGGTGGGGCATCTGGGGAAAATAACTTTTCTGAGAGAACATGGATCCCACTTGGCTAAAGAGGATTCTGGTCCTGTGACACTAAGGCACATCTGGTTGGTCCTAGAGAGATAGATGTCTTCCTCTGAGTGTCTGTCCCTCTCTGTACCCCTCGCTCTCACACATTACTTCTCAGGATCAGGTTCTCAACAGCAGGACGCCAATGCAGTGCCTCCCATCCTCCGCCCGTGCAAGAAGCCGGGAGTGGGCGGCGGTCGGCCTCCCATCCTTAGTGTGTGTGGAATAGAAGGGTAAAGACCACCGAGAGGAGTCCTCCAGCGTCCTACAGAGCCTACCCGCCCTTCAGCAGTGAGGAGTTGGCGGGCCTGGTTTTGACGTCACAAACATGGGACGTTTGCCCCTCCCTTCCTTATAGAAGGACCTTCCTGTGTATTCCTTGGGTTGTAGTGGATTGAGAGGGAGCCTGGAATGGCCTGAAGACAAGTAGGTTCCTCCACGGGGACGATGGCAGTAGGGCGGGGGGATTCAGAGAAGAAGAGTTAGTGCCGGGTCCTCTCGACCGCGTGCCCGGAGGTCCTCTCCCAGCAGCTTGGAGGCTAGGAGGGACCATCCTTGCCAGAGTCGCAGGAAGTTTCCTTCCACACAGATGACAGCTGGTGATGGTCGGCTCTTGGGATCGGAAGGCGGGGGCTTCTCCCCGATTGACTGGTAATTTGTGTTGTCTCCTGTCCACGTGAGGAGCAGCTCCTGTTACTTGCATGTTTTTCTACCAATTGTTACTAGTAACACACTAGGAAAGAGTAAAAGCAAACTATTAGAGACACTGGCTGTATTTCTACCGATTGCAATTGGGAGAGCACCACAGCCCTGAAGATCAGACTGCCAGCAAGGTGGTTTTGCACTGTACTTCATTCCACAGAGAGTAGTAGAGAAGTGACAGTGGGGACCTTTGCAGGTGGGAAAACATTTAGGGGGAAATCTCGTCGACAAAAGAGGAAACAATTATCTTTGTGACTAGCTAGTTTCAGTTGAACTGACTTTTAATCACCGTTCCTAGCCATGAGACAGAAAACAAGGAGTTGGATGGTCTGTGTCTGCCCTTTAATGACAAGGAGGAAGGTCTGTACTTGACCTTGTAGTAGGTAAACCCAGGAGTCACTGGATACTTTGGATGAGTCTTACCGAAGTCCGACGGGGAAGGGTGGTGCTTTGCATTAAGTCATTTTGGGGACATGAAAGTCTGCAGAGATTTCTTTACTGTGGCTTTTCTTAACAGCTCAGGTGAAGTTGAACTTTGTCAGCATGGTAAATATGTGCATCTTTCATGCCGGTCCCAGTAGATAAGTATAAAGGCAGAGAGGTTCAAACACCCCTCACCTTTTAAAATTGGATTATAACTGCTTTAAATGTTGTGCTAATTTTTGCTGTAGGACAAGGGTGAATCAGCTATAAGTGTATACATATATCCCCTCCCTCTTGAACTTCTCTTCCCCTGCCGAACCCCACCCCTCTAGGTCATTACAGAGCACCAAACTAAGCTTCCTGTGCAATACAGAAGCTTGCCACTAGCTATTTTATACATGGTAATCTGTATATTTCAGTACTACTCTCTCAATTCAATCCATCTTATTCTTGCCTACTGTGTGCATAATTCTCTTGTCCATGACTGAGACTCTAATCTTGCCCTGCAAATAGGTTCATCAGTACCGTTTTTCTAAATTTCACATATATGTGTTGATGTAGGATATTTGTTTTTCTCTTTCTGATTTATTTCACTCTGTATAACAGGCTCTAGCTTCATCCAATTCAGTAGAAATGACTCAAATTCGTTCCCTTTTATAACTGATGAATATTCCGTTGTATACATGTACCACAACATCTTTATCCATTCATTGACAGACATCTATGTTTCTTCCATGTCGTGTATATTGTAGATACTGGTACAAGGAACATTTGGGTACATGTGTCTTTCTGAATTATAGTTTTCTCAGGGCGTATGCCCAATAGTGTGATTTCTGGGTCATGTGGTAGTTTTATGGGCTTCTGTGGTAGCTCAGCTGGTAGAGAATCCATGTGCAGTGTGGGAGAACCCAGTTCAAATCCTGGGTCAGGAAGACCCCCTGGAGAAGGGATAGGCTAGCCACTCCAGTATTTATGGGCTTCCCTGGTGGCTCAGAGAATAACGGATCCGCCTGCACTGCAGGAGACCGCCTTTGGTCCCTGGGTTGGGAAGATCCCCTGGAGGAGGGCATGACAACCCACCTCGGTATTCTTGCCTGGGGAATCCCCATGGGCAGAGTAGCCTGGTGGGCTACAGTCCATGGGGTTGCAAAGAGACGGACACAGCTGAGCAACTAAGCACAGCACAGCACGTGGTAGTTTTATTCCCAGTTTTAAAAGAAATCTCCATACTGTTCTCCATAGTGGCTGTATCAGCTTTCATTCTCACAAACAGTATAGGAGGATTCCCTTTTCTCCACATCCACTCCAACATTTATTGTGTGTAGCTTTCCACTGATGACCATTCTGACCGCTGTGACAAGATACCTAATTGTGGCTCTGATTTGCATTTTTCTCACGATGAGTGAGGTTGAGCATCTTTTCATGTCTTTGTTGACAGGTTCCGTTTTTACTCTGGAAGTAATCGACACTTGAACATCACTGTATAGTTCTCAAAAGGTTTTTTTTTTTTTTTGGTAATCTAAATGAAGGCAGCAAAAAGGAGTCATTATCGCAGAATAGGATCATCATCCTCTTCAATTCAGGAAACTAAGTCATGGAGAGTGTAAGTAACTTGCCCACGGTCACAGAAGGAATAAGTGGTGGGACCTTGATTCAAATCTAGGTATCTGTGGCTTCATCACCTCCCAGCTTGGCACCACAGGCTGATGGTTTCCAGATCCACATATCAGGCTCAGCACTCTCTTCTTGACTACAGACTCCCCTAGTCAACTGACAGGCCTGCAGGGAGACTGCACTCAACAAGTGCTAGGCAACATCTGGGACACCGGAGATGCCTTCACAGGGAAGAGAAGTGAAAGACACGCTGGGTCCCACAGGCCTCTACCCACCCCCTGGAGGGAGTGAGGAGCTACAGCAGGTTCTAAAGGGGGCTGTTTCTCTGAGAGACAGGCTGATGGACTGCCGTTCTGCATGCATGTGACAAGAAACACTTGTTCCGTTGAGTTTATTTCTCTTTACGGTTGAAAATACATACCACATGGTGAAAATACACAAAGCAGATATGTAAAACCAAGCGGATATATGGATAAGCAGATACATTCCCGTTTTACCGACAGAATACCTGACAGTAAGACAGCACTTCTCTGTAAAAGGAGAACATTCTCCTAGGCTAAAGCAATGAAACAGGAAATTAGTCTTTTTCTTAATTATTAGCCTCATTCCCCCATCACAGATGAGGCATCATGGGCACAGAGAAGTTAGGTCAGCTCCCCCAAGTCGTTCTGATAGTGCGTGTTTGAGTCCCCCAGGCAAGGAATATTCAACATGTCCAAACTGCACCCATACCCCCAACCCCCGCTCCCCACACAGCTGCACCTCCTTTACTGTCCCCTGACTCAGTGCAAGGCAGCCTTCTCCCCAGCTGCTTAGGCCAGAGATGCTTAAAGCCATCCTTGCCTGCTGCCTCTCTCTCACCACACTCTCAATCATCAAGCCTCACCTCTCTGCCTCCTAAGTCTAAGTAAGATCCTGTTCCTTCTGCCCATCAGCACAGTGAGTTCCCTAAGCCAGGTCACCCTCGTCTCTTCCCTTGACAAGCACCAGCAATCCTGATACTTTCCAACACATGGTCTGTCCTGCTGCCTAAGGAAGGGAAGCTTTCTTCAGTGCAATCTGGGCATGACACCCCTGCTCAAAACTCTGCACGGGCTGCCTGCTGCTCTTAGGATACTGTCCAGCGTCCTGGACTAGGCACAGTAGGTCTTGTCTTCCCCCAAATGCCCTATCTTCACCAGACACCCTCCATCTGCTCCATGCCCCACTTGATATTCCAACCACCCAGACCTCTCTCTGTTCATCAGATGGCCAGTGTGCTCACACTCCTACTCCCTAGCTGCTCCCCGCCCCCTCTCTCCCCCTCCGCACCCACCGAATTCACAATCTCACTCCTGCCTTTGCCTCCATCTTAACATGCCCTTACTCCCTCTTCATCTGCCTGATTCCTTCTTAGGTTCAGCTGTCAGGCTCGGTAGAGCAATTTCCATTTTTCCTGAGAATTACCTGGGAGAAAAGTCACAGTTGACAGATTGATATTTTTACCAAATGGAAGGTGGTGGGAATTTCACTATGAATCCCTGCTACACGATGAGCTGACGAGAAATGCAATCAGATGGCAGAGTTTGCTGAGAAAGGCTTCCTTGCTAAGCATAGGATACAGACAGAAAAGCTCTCCTCGTGCTTTAAATAGGCCTGTTTTTGTGTTTGAATATGGCCTTTTGAATTTGGTCACAGAGTTGGAAGCATAAAGGGATCCAGGGTGACCACCTGCTTCACAGTGAGGAGGGATAAGCCGAAGCATGGAAATTTCACAATGTCACTTTACCATGTCTGTGACCCAGTACATTGAACAGGATTTGAACCGCCCTACCCATACACTATGTTTTGATGAGATTTTCACTATTTTTCACTCTATAGTCTGAGTTTCTGTTAGGACAAGATGAAGTATATTAACACGTCCTCCCTATGCAGGGGTTTGATTTACTAGTCCCTGTGGTCATCAGGGAGGCAAGGATGAGCTGCCAGCTCAGTATGGGGACCCTCCTAGGGAATGTCACAGCACTTTCTTGCAACTTCTCAGGTGTCTCCACCTGGTGCCATCAACCCATGGAAGAAACTGCCAGTTCCTGTGATGGCCAGTGGAGGGAGCGACCCCACTGCTGCTTCTACTTGCTACAGATTCAACTGTGATGACTGACTTCCTTCACTACAACTCCTCTGAGCAGAACACACCTAAATATGAAATGAAGTGTGTGCCTGTGGTATGTAAAGCCAATTAAATGGTTGGACATGGCACCAGTTCCACCACCCCCACCCCAACCCTCACCCCAGCCAGAGGTTGGAGTAGACTCTCAGGGGCTCTGGCATGCCTCCCTCTCCACTGACATGTCCGTAACACAGGGTGCAGTGTAAATGACTCACCTGGAGCCTACTTATGCAGTTTGTGGGAGCCGGGCATGTGGGATTTTATTCCCCACAGACCCAGAGGGGTCAGGATGTACCCCAGCCTTCTCACAGACAAGGAAGCAAGTTGAAAGAACTTAGGTGGCTGATGTAGTAAAAGCTGGATCTGGGAGTCATGCCCTAGTTTCTCTTGAGTGCAAAGCCAGTCTTCTCTGCAGTCACAACAACACGCATGGCTTGTGTTTCAGTTACCGAGATGCAGATGTTGTTCCATGAGAGGAGAGCCATCAGTGTCCCAATCTCCTGTCCGCTTGTGAAACGCGGGTACCCAGTAGGGCAAAGCCACCCTGAAAGGTTCTAACCCCCTTTGTGTGTGCGCCTTAGGAGGAGCTGCCTTGCAGCCAAGAAACTGGAGTCCGCTGGTAGGAAAGGGTTGCTCCAGAGGCAACACCAAGCAGGACTTTAACTTCCCCTGTGGGGAGGCACTCTGCCATATCAGAGAGGCTTTGCACCAACCCCCACCCAAGTTATGTCTCCAGCAGTCTCACTCTATTTATCAGATATAAGGAATCGGGAGGCATGCCAAAGCACAGGAAGTGTTTTTAGTGGCTGCAAGACAGCGCTGGAGATGACCCAGCTGCCATGGTGCTCTGGAGACAACTGGGAATGAAATCTGTCTGGCTCTACCTGTGTCCAGGTCTGTGCTCTTCTGCTCGTGTGTGTGTAAACTGTGGAAGGTCAAAGTGCCACCTCAACAAATCTCCCCGTCCCTCCAAGAATGTGTCCTCACTATGGACCCACACCACATCCCACCCCCGGACATATGGCAGGGGTCAGATGCTCTCTTCTGTGTTGCCAGAGTTCTATACTTTAAATCCTGTCATCGCTTTTGCCACAGAGCTCGTGGCAGTCATCTGCTTGCAGGGGACAGTCCCCATCATCCCTAACCAATCCAGCCGCAGTAGGAGGAGACATAGGGTCTGGTCCCTGCTTAGAACTACTTCCTCAATGAATGAAGGACGGGGACTCAAGGTAAATTCTCAGTCAATAAAGCATAGCCAGTAAAGGCACATTCACTCCCCTGCCCCACTGAGGCCAGAGTGAACTGGTAAAACACCTTTGCAGGGGTCTGTGGCAGCACCCATCAGAATTTACATTCCATCCTGCCCTCACCCTCAGCAGCATTTGCCTTCATGACAGAGGGACATGTGTCAGTCCTATTCTGTGATGCCTCCTTGGCATTTAGAACAGCGTCAGGCACATGCACATAGTAGGTACTCCACAGATGTGTGTTTAGCCAAGGAAGTCGAATACAGGCCGACATGCATTTTAGCAACTTCATAAGCTGCCATGGAGAAACCCAACTGCACAGAGCACTGGTATGGTGAACGCATACAGCTCTTTCACAATGTTCCACGCAGCCACCACAAAGACACCTCAGACCATGGTACCCCAGCATTTTACATGTCACACATACCACAATAAAGTGGTTTAAGAAAATAAAAATGAAAGCAAAGAAAAGGTATGCCCAAATTAAAAAAAAAACTCAGGGAATGTGTTGGTAGAACTGGCTTACAAGAAAAACTAAAGGAAGTTCTTCATGCTACAATAAGTGAATTCAGATGTTAATCTGAATCCATGTGAAAAAGTAAAGAGCACAGGTAAAGGTGATTATATGAAGAAAAATTCTTTATGGATACATATTTCCCTCCTTTCTTCCTGTATTTAAAAAGCAACTGTCTAAAACAATATCACATAATTTATTGTTGTGAAAGCAGTAGTTGCTCAGTCACGTCTGACTCTTGGCAAGCCCATGACTGTAACCTGCCAGGCTCCTCTGTCCATGGGATTCTCCAGGCAAGAATACTGGAGAGGTTAGCCATTCCCTTCTCCAGGGGATCTTCCTGACCAAGGGATTGAACCCGCGTCTCCTGTATTGCAGGTAGATTCTTTATTGTCTGTGCCACCAGAGAAGCCCAATTATTGTTGGGCCAAGAACATATGGAATGTAATATATTTGCAGTAGCAGCACAAAGGAGGTGGTTTGCATCAAAGTTGTATTAGGTAAGGAAACAAATCTGGATGGTGTCAAATCCATACAAACATATGCAAAGTATCAGAAATCATGACAAAGAGGGTGAATATAACAAGTTATAAATAGATACCTGATATCCTGCCATATATTAGCTTTTCATCATATAACGTTATATATAATTTAATAATAATAATGTATTAATGGGCTTACCCTTTATAGATTTATGATATATGTGACAATATGAGGAAAAGAGGGAAACCTGATTAGAGCGATATAGGAGTAATGTTTCTGTATCTCATTAGAATTTGTGTAAATTTCAAGCTGATTGTGATAAAGTAAGATGTTTACGGTGGCATACGGCTAGGAAATAACTTAAAAGTAGTGGAAGATCAGTAAAGGGTTTAAAATGCTACATTGGAAAATATCCATTGAATGGAAAAGAAAGCAGTAAAATGAGGGCCATAGAACAAAATGACATGAGACAGAAATATACATTGGCAGATGTAAGTCTGTATCAACATTAAATGTAAATAGATAAAACAATCCAACCAGAAGGCAGACACTGCGAGAACAGTTAAAAAAACATCCATGTGTATGTTGTCTACAGAGGACACAGTTTAGATTCTAAGATACACAAATTACCATGTATGTGTGTGTGTTCAGTTGCTCGCTCGATAAGTCACTTCGGTCGTGTCTGACTCTGTACGACCCCATAGATGGCAGCCCACCAGGCTCCCCTGTCCCTGGGATTTTCCATTCAAGAACACTGGAGTGGGTTGCCATTTCCTTCTCCGATGCAGGAAAGTGAAAAGTGAAAGTGAAGTTGCTCAGTCATGTCTGACTCTAGCGACCCCATGGACTGCAGCCTACCAGGCTCCTCCGTCCATGGGATTTTCCAGGCAAAAGTACTGGAGTGGGGTGCCATTGCCTTCTCCAACAGAGGACACAGTTTAGATTCTAAGATACACAAATTACCATGTATGTGTGTGTGTGTGTTCAGTCGCTCAGTCGTGTTTAACTCTCTGGGGCCCCATGGACTGTAACCTGCCAGGACCTCTCTTCATGGCAAGAATACTGGAGCGGGTTGCTATTTCCTTCTCCAGGGGATCTTCCAGAGCAAGGGATTGAACGTGAGTCTCCTGCATTGGCAGATGTGTACTTTACCACTAGCTCCACCTGGGAAGCCTTATATGATCCAGCAAGTCTACTCTTGGCAGTTTTCCCAAGAGAAATGAAAACATGCTCACACAGTGGGCTGCACTCAAATATTCCACACGGGTATTCCTAATAGCCACACGTAGAAACAACCCAGTTATTCAACAACTGGTATACAGATGAAAGAAAAACAAAAGAGTATACCTGTACAACGGAATATTCAGTTCAGTCAGTTCAGTCGCTCAGTTGTGTCCGACTCTTTGTGACCCCATGAATCGCAGCACGCCAGGCCTCCCTGTCCATCACCAACTCCCGGAGTTCACTCAGACTCATGTCCATCGAGTCAGTGATGCCATCCAGCCATCTCATCCTCTGTCGTCCCCTCTGTTGTCCCCTTCTCCTCCTGCCCCCAATCCCTCCCAGCATCAGAGTCTTCTCCAATGAGTCAACCCTTCACATGAGGTGGGCAAAGTACTGGAGTTTCAGCTTCAGCATCATTCCCTCCAAAGAAATCCCAGGGCTGATCTCCTTCAGAATGGACTGGTTGGATCTCCTTGCAGTCCAAGGGACTCTCAAGAGTCTTCTCCAACACCACAGTTCAAAAGCATCAATTCTTCGGTGCTCAGCCTTCTTCACAGTCCAACTCTCACATCCATACATGACCACAGGAAAAACCATAGCCTTGACTAGATGAATCTTTGTTGGCAACGTAATGTCTCTGCTTTTGAATATGCTATCTAGGTTGGTCATAACTTTCCTTCCAAGGAGTAAGCGTCTTTTAATTTCATGGCTGCAGTCACCATCTGCACTGATTTTGGAGCCCAAAAACTACATGATAATTTAAAAAAAGTAACAAATGCATGTAAGAGCAAGGATGCATCTCAACTGTGCAATTGACAGAAACCAGACACAGAAGGCTACATATTATATGATTTCATGTCAATGGATTTCTGGAAATGGCACAACTGTTGACACAGAAATGTATCTGTGGTTGCCAGGGTACAGGAGTGGAGGAAGGAGTCTGACGGAAAATACCCCAAGGGAGCATTTTTGAACATTGAGACATTTTCTACGTTTTTATTGTGGTAGCATTTACACCACGGTATACATTTGTCAAAAATCTACAAATGGTAATACATTAAAGTGATGGCTTTTGTTGTATATAAATTATACCACAATACTTTTTTTAAAGGATAAGGAAATTTTAAGTATTTAAATACTGGTTATTGTATCCATGTAGACCATGAGCTCAAAAACATAAAAATCTAATTTGGAATTCTTCCCAGACCTGGCCAACTTCCAGAATTCACCATGACGGTTTTGTACTTTTATGACAGGACACACAAACTTGGTCTTAACCATGTTTACGATTCCCTCTCCCTCATCTCAAGTCCAAATTCTTGCTGAGTTCTGCCCATTTTACTTCATAAACGTCTAATGCATCTACTTTTTCTAAAACATCTAATTCTGTGTCATTGACTATGCTAAGACCTCTGACTGAGTGGAACACAACAAATAGAGAAAATTCTTAAACAGGGCAGTACCAGACTACTCGACCTGTCTCCTCAGAAACCTGTATGGGGGCCAAGAAGCAAGTGTTAGAACCAGAGTTGGAACAAATGACTGCTTCATAATTGGGGAAGGAGAACAACATGGCTGTTGTCATGCTGCTTATTTATCTTATACACAGAGTACATCATGCAAAATGCTGGACTGCATGACTCAAAAGCTGGAAGAAGATTGCTGGGAGAAATCTCGACAAGCTCAGATACACAGATGATACCAGTCTAATGGCAGAAAGTGAAGAGGGATTAAAGAACCATTTGATATGGGTGAAAGAGGAGAGTGAAAAAACTGGCTTAAAACTCAACTATTAAAACACTAAGATCATGGCATCTGGTCCTATCACTTCATGGCAAATAGAAGGCGGGTAAGTGGAAGCAGTCCATCCTAAAGGAGATCAGTCCTGGGTGTTCATTGCAAGGGCTGATGTTGTAGCTGAAACTCCAATACTTTGGCCACCTGATGCAAAGAACTGACTAATTTGAAAAGACCCTAATGCTGGCAAAGATTGAGGGAAGGAGGAGAAGGGGACGACAGAGGATGAGATGGTTGGATGGCATCACCAACTCAATGCACATGAGTTTGGGTGAACTCTGGGAGTTGGTGATGGACAGGGAGGCCTGGTGTACTGCGGTTCAAGGGGTCACAAAGAGTCAGACACGGCTGACCGACTGAACTGAACTGAAGTGGAAGCAGTGACAGATTTCGTTTTCTTGGGCTCGAAAATCACTGCAAATGGTGATTGCAGCCATGAAATTAAAAGACACTTGCTCCTTGGAAGGAAAACTATGACAAACCTAGCTTACATGAATTCTCAGGCATGTCAGTAGTGTCCGGCTCTTTATGACCCCATGGACAGAGGCCCACCAGGCTCCTCTGTCCAGGGTAATCTCCAGATGAGAATCCTGGAGTGGGTTGCCATGCCCTCCTCCAGGGGATCTTCCTGACCCAGGGATTTAACCCATATCTCCTAAGTGTGCTGCATAACAGACAGATTCTTTACCGATGAGCCCCCAGGGAAGATCAATGCAAACCTAGACACCATATTAAAAAGCAGAGCCATCACTTTGCTGACAAAGGTCTGTAGAGTCAAAACTATGGTTTTTCCAGTAGTGATGTACAGATGTGTGAGTTGGATCATTAAGAAGGCTGAGTGCCAGAGAATTGATGCTTTTGAATTGTGGTGTTAGAGATGAGCCATGAGAATCCCTTGGACAGCAAGGAGAACAAACCCACCAATCCTAAAGGAAATGAACACTGAATATTCACTGGAAGGACTGATGCTGAAGCTGCAATAATTTGGCCACCTGATGCGAATAGCTGACTCATTGGAAAGGACCCTGATGCAAAAAGATTGAAGGCAGGAAGAGAAGGGGGTGACAGAGGGTGAGATGATTAGATAGCATCACCAACCCAATGGACATTAATTTGATCAAACTCAGGGAGATAGTGTAGGACAGAGGAGCCTGGCATGCTGCAGGCCATGGGTAGTAAATAGTTGGACACGACTGAGCGACTGAACAACCACCACCACCTCCCCCTTACCTTGGAGCTTCCCTAAGTTTCCAGAGCCCCACTCTCAGCAGGACTAAGAAGCTTTCTGTATCTGTCAGTAGTAAAGGCTGAGAGTTCTCTCTTCATACACTCAGTGCCCCCTGCTTAGGGCTGATGGTGGGTCCTTAGAATGCTCATCACTCCCTCCCAGAGCTCAGACCAGGGAGCCTTCTCATGACAGTAATGGAGCACCTACCCTGGTACATAAATGGGAGTTGGAGCTGTTTACCCCTTCTCCACGTGTTTTCTCCCTTTACATTCATTTGCACATTTCTTCTTGAGTCACCGAATCCAACTCCGCTCATCCCCACCTGGTAACTGTAACAAGCTGCACCTGCCTCTCTGTCAGGGCAGGTGCACGTACCCCCTGCACTATGTATTTTCCTTCTCTCCCTTCAGAATCTCTAGACTCCCAGACACCACCCTCAAAAGGGGCAGTGATGCAGGGGAGGTTGTGACTCTCATCCACAGCCTGAGTCAAAGCATGACTGTGTTATATATAACCTCTTTACTCTTAGAATGAACCTTATCTTCTAGCTTTCCTCCTGCTTCTTGGCCACCCTGCTCACCGTTTTGCTTTGCTTTTCCCTTAGGTCCATTCCCTGTGTTTCTCCTTTGCACTTCTTTTCTGTTTATGTGTCTGTCTGGTTCACCAGTGTGATATTCCCATCATCCACCGCACATCACTGGTCTTGTTATTTCAAGCATTGCAGACACGTCCTAAGACATGCTAGTAATCAATGTGTGTGTACTCAATGAAGGAATATTTTTAATGACTGACAGGAAAAGCATCTCCTCCATGTAGGAGTCAGTATATAGGTGTCATATTTGTAGCACCATACATAATGCCTTGTGTCTTGTTCCAGACACTGTAGGAGTGTGACTCTGTCTTGGTGCCCTGGTGCCCTTGCATGTCCCCACTTAGGCTATGTAGACGAGGCTAAACTGAAGGCTGGCTTGAATCTTGGCAGAGAACCTCCTGATTGCTCTTGCAGCAAGGGGAGATAAGCAGCCTGATGAAGAGCTGCTATGAGGCCATTTCTCACCTGCCTCCTCATCCAGCTGGAGGTGACACAAAGTTGTTACTCATCCACCTGTGGTTTCAGTTGAACATAGGATGGTCTCCCTAGCCCCAGCTGAGATACAGCTGTGGACTACAGAGCTGCTCAGTGCCATAGGGCACAACTGCAGGCTCCTTCCTGGCAGAGACCCACCACCTGTAGTGCCTGTTACTGAGGCCTTCCAATTCAGTGTCAAACCGTGGGACTAGGGACAAGGCAAGTGACACCAGGGTCATATTGCTTCTGCACTGTCTGTAAGGTAGAATCTGAATCCATTCGGGTTCATTGTCTCTTTACTGGCCAAGCCCGTAGAAGGTGACAAGCCAAACTAACAACTGCAGTGGTGCCCTGAGGCCCTGTAGCTCCTGCGCTGTGACTTAGGGACTGGCTGCCTGACTACGTGACAGAGTCTGGTGTTGTGTGATGTTGTGTGACCAGAATACTGGCTTATTTTCTTTGTCATCACACACAGCAAGGAGCACAGTTTTCATTACATACTATGACTTAGGGTAGCCTTGTCAGTCCTCATTAACAAACCAACCTTAGAATGGATGCCATGTCTGATACCAGCTATTGAATCTGCTGTTGAATAAATATATTTATTTAGACAAAATATGTTTCTGAAGTCCAATTCATTTTAAAAGTTAACCTTATAGTCTACTTGAAATTCAAAATCTGTATCACTTGTGAGAGAATTGTAATTGTAAAGGTAAATGTTTCAATGAAAAAATGGAGTAGAATAAGCCAAATCCATTTGCAGTGTAATGCCTACTTCACGTTATCTTGTTTATTCTTCATAACAAATATTTAGTGTAAAATTTTAATTTCCATTTTAGAAATGGGGAAACAGATCCAAAGGATGTAAATACCTTCCTCACCTTCACTCAGTATGTGTCAGAGCCAGTACTGATACTCTTAGTTATGTCACGTGCTGTGCTTAGTCGCTGAGTCGTGTCTGACTCTGCGACCCCATGGACTGTAGTCCGTCAGGCACCTCTATCCATGGGGATTCTTCAGGCAAGAATACTGGAGTGGGTTGCCGTGGCCTCCTCCAGGAGATCTTCCCAACACAGGGATCAAACCCAGGTCTCCAGCACTGCAGGTGGATTCTTTACCATCTGAGCCACCAGGGAAGCCCAGTTATGTCATGTCATAGCCAGTAAGGAGACAGAGCAGATAAGACTCAAGTCATTTTGTCTCACGAAGTTCCCCTCATTCCTTTCCCTTTTCTTCTAGCTAGGATCTAATTTTGTCAGACAGCTCCATGACCTAGGGGCTTTTTCACATACTTTTTGTTAAGATGGGATACTGTCTCATGGTAGATTTGAACCTCCCATTTTCAATCCTTTTGGACCTGGATTTTCATACCTCTATAAGGGCACAACAGCTGCTATTTATAATCCCCTGTTATTCGCTAAGCAGAGTGAAGTCTGAATAGGTCCTTTGTTGCAGAAATATATTTTTTTGGTGCATGAGGATGCAGATGGGGGCTCAGAGATGTAAGCGTTTTGTTATTATGTTAATAAAAAGGATATAAGGGAGGAATCAAACAGCTGGAGGACTTCCCTATAGCTCAAACGGTAAAGAATCTGCAGGAGACCAGGGTTTGATCCCTGGGCTGGGAAGATCCTCTGGAGAAGAGAATGGCAATCCACTCCAGTATTCTTGCCTGGAAAATTTCATGGCAGAGAAGCCTGGCGGGCTACAGTAGTTCGTGGGGTTGCAAAGAGTTGGACACGACTACGTGGTTCACACACACACACTCACAGACAACTGGAGGGCTTCTGAGATCTCGTGACTATCAAGCCAATGGAGGACGTCATGGAGAAGAAAAGATGTTTGTGGCTGCTCTCTCCCTGCACCCAAAAAAGGTTGGAAGGCAAGTCAGAAATGTGTGAAAGATATGCTGTGCCATTTGCCATGGAATTTGACAGCAGTTTTTTTCCTGTCTCCCTACAACCTTTAACAATGGCTTTGGCATTCCATTTCTCTATAGGACAATACAAATATATTAAGTTTTTAAAAATGTTTCTCTGTCAATGATTTCATCAGGGACACCGTATGAGATTTGGGTAGCACATTTTGTAAACCCATTTATTCAAGAGAAGACCAAAGGCTTTTATGAATTTTTTATGTGTGGGTATATATATGTATGTATATGCATTAACATGTAGATTACACCTAAAGAATATGTTATGACCCAATTTTTTTAACCCTAGAAGTGCAAGGGTAGTTTAAATGTATAAGGTTACCAATGCAATTCACCACACTAATAGAAAAATGGAGGGAAAACAATTCTATGATCATCACAATTGATGAAATATAAGTGTTTGATGAAAATTAATCTATATTCAAGACAGCAAACTAGGAATAGAATGGAACTTACTCTGATAAAGTATATCTACAAAAAAGCAACGTAAACAGGTTGAAATGGAGAAGATTTTTCATTTCCTATTGGGAAAAAAGCCGATTATCACCTGCTTTAGTCAAGACTATTCTGCCCAGGTTTGTTCAATGCTGCAAAATGAGGACAGGTTTAAGGTTTAAGCCAGTAGAAACTGTTGATATTCAAATATAATAGTATATTTTGAAAAGCAAAAATAATCTAGATCTCAATTTGTGGAATTAATATGCATATTTAGAGGAATTGTTGGACAGAAAATCTATATATAGACATTCTATCTCTACAGACAGCCTCAACTAGACAATAAAAATCACAAACCATGAATTTTCCATAACATTAAATACCCGGGGATAAATTTAACAAAAAATGTGCAAGTAGAAAACGAAACTTTATTGACCGAACTTTAATAGTCAAATACACATCATAAGAACAGCATAGATGGTTTCAGTTTATCTTCTTTCAAGCAAATGGTTGCCCTTCACCTGTAATATAAACATTAAAAAAGTTACTTAGCAGAACTTTATTTTGATGACAGGAGAGGTATACAAAGTTCACTGCAGTTGTAGTTTTATAAAATGGACTAAAACAGGAACACTAAGGGCGACCCTTTGGCTTACCTTCAGTTAATCCTCTATAGAGATTTTATAGACTTTTCAGGCACATTACCAGTATTTTTAAAAACACACTACTCTTCCTAGTTATACAAGAAAAGAAGAACACTGAGTTCAGAAGAAATGAAATCAATGGAGCCTATCAGAAGGTAGTTTTCAGTAGAAGGCAAAACTGTGTACACATTCAGTAAAATATCTAACAACAAAAAGCACCCTAAAGGAGAACAAAATACACAAAAACTGAAACAAAAAATCCCAAAAAAGTATCATTTAAATGCGTTGGTTTGAAATAATATTCCGAATATAGGATAGCTAAACAGTTGTTATCTCTGTTACTGCTTAAGTGAAGTAAATAAAAAGGCCAGTATTACATTTGTTTCTTCTCTACTGTGCAAAAGTGTACACATTTTCATTTGTTCTAATTTATCCCTGATATGGTGGTTTTACGTCGGTTAAACATTTGTCCCCTTTTTTACCTGTGGCCCTCATGTAATTCTAAATGTTTCTTTTCACCCTGGAAAGCATTCCAGTTGGTATAATACATTATATGTGACACTAATTTTAAGTCATTACTATCACTGGTAACATGGTGACATCAAAATGTGAAGCAGAAAAAGGACTGTTTCTCACAACCACACCAAAAAAAAAAAAAAAAAAGAAAGAAAAAAAGGAGAAAAGAAAAGGGAGAGCAAGAGGTAGTATGAGTGAGAGAGTAAAGCAAGTAGGAGAGAAAGAAAATCTGGAAAAGCAAATTTTTTTGTTTCTAAATGATAATGGCTTTTGAGACAAAATTCTGACCAATTTCAAAAGTTCATCCACGGTATTTGTGATGTTTAGTTATTTAGTTACTGTGGGGTATGTTAAATAATATGTTTTTCTACCCTACTAGCCATTTCATCAATATTCTCAAAATATTTGAGTTTCAGATTGTATTGTTTTAATTCTGTACTATACTAACGGTTAGTGTAGAAGGCAATGGCACCCCACTCCAGTACTTTTGCCTGGAAAACCCCATGGATGGAGGAGCCTGGTAGGCTGCAGTCCAAGGGGTCGCTAGAGTCGGACACGACTGAGCGACTTCACTTTCACTTTTCAGTTTCATGCACTGGAGAAGGAAATGGCAACCCACTCCAGTGTTCTTGCCTGGAGAATCCCAGGGACAGGGGAGCCTGGTGGCCTTCCATCTATGGGGTCGCACAGAGTCGGACACGACTGAAGCGACTTAGCAGCAGCAGTAGCAGTGTCTTGTTCATATTTCTAATTATGTGTACTTGGGCTTTGTCCATTTG
Organism: Bos grunniens; assembly: GCF_055505025.1. Taxonomy (NCBI): domain Eukaryota; kingdom Metazoa; phylum Chordata; class Mammalia; order Artiodactyla; family Bovidae; genus Bos; species Bos grunniens. The sequence continues at coordinate 52,147,484 of NC_141194.1, read as the reverse complement.
CTTCACAATGATGTAAACTAGAGGAATGGATTGGCAGTTTGGGGTTGGCAGATACAAACCATTACATTCAGAATGGATAAACAACAAGGTCCTACTATACAGCACAGGGAACTGATGTCCAATCTCCTGTGATAAATCACAATGGAAAAGAATATTGAAAAATGTGTGTGTGTGTGTATATATATATGTTAAAATCTATGTAAACTAGCACATTGTCTTTATTTATTAGTTGAGTTTATTTTCCTCTTCCTAACACTTCATACCTGTCTTTTAATAAGTATTTTTTTCCTTTTCCCTTAGGTTTATTCTGTTGCTCTTTTTCTTACCTTTTATATTGGATGTAGGATTTTGTATTTATGTACCTTGTAATTTATGTATTTTTCTTTTTAAATACCACACATATTTAGGGATAAGATTTTTCTATGAAAACATTTTCATCATGATCTCTAGTTACTTGAAAGTCGTCCGAAAGTTGTATTTTCATCTAATTGTTCAAATGGAATGGAAAAAAAAATGTAAAGTGAAAGTATTTAGAAGGCTAATACATAGTAAAATCTGCCCTAATTATGAAGTTCCTTCTTTAAAATCAGAACCATGCAATTTATTGTCAGCAAGTTGGAAAACAGGTATGTGAAAGATAGTACGTTGATTACACGGGAAGAACTAGAGTTACAATTTTTGGCTTTCAAAACTTTTTAAACTCATGTATCAAAGAGGAAAAATAACATACTTGATACGGTTAAGAGATGATTATATCATGAGGCTCAGATTTTTATTAGTTCTTTAAGAGTGAGAGTGGGGTATATGGCAAAATCTTCATAGTATTGTAATGATCCTCCAATTAAAATAAGCAACCTCCCCCCCACCAAAAAAAAAAAAAAAAACGTGGGGGCAGGTAGTGTGCTTAGCAGATGTATCTTACTCACATCTGCCTTTTGGCCATTTTATTATTCAGTCATTTCATGCTTCCCTGGGGAAAGGATTTAAAATGCAACTATTTTTTAAAGAGCTAGAGAATTCAGAATTTGAGAGAATTTAACATACATCAAGCAGAATGTTGGCTCATTTTATAAAAAAAATAATTAATTGATTTTAATTGGAGGCTAATTACAATCTTCTGGTGGTTTTTGCCATACATTGACATGAATCAGCCACAGGTGTACATGTGTCCCCCGTCAGAAAATGAAATCTCAATTCCCCTGTTATAATTTGACTCAAGATGATATTTTATGATAAATACATCATACAAAACAGAGTATTCTTGTATGCTTTCCATCAAAGAGAATCAGAGAATGCAAAGTTAGCATTGAAAAATCAGCATCTTCGTGTATCTGTTCTGAATTCACAACTTACATGAGTAAAGTTGAGTTTAGAAGTTAAGGGATTTCACAGAATCACACACATTATGCTAAAGCTGGTACTAGAACCTACTTGGATGCCTAAGCTTATTTCATATAAACTGATATTTATTACAAATGCATTCCATATTTGCTACAAGCAGAAATTATAAAAGAACCTGAAAATTATTAGCTGTTGCTTAAAGTACTTATACTCAAGAGAAGAAAACCGTTTCCTATTTTCAATTCGATATGGCTTTGATCCTGTCTGTTTCTTTATTTGAAAGTCTTTAAGTCAGGCATTCAGGCATCTGGGGTCTGAACTTTCTTTCAAAGAATATGGGAACTCTGTTATTAAAATAATAGTAATGTTCTGTCTATATTAGTAAAGATATAATATTCTGAAAAACAGAAACCACATAAATTACTTTCTGAATGGACGACATACCTGCTTCTGGCATTTCAACAGGCTCTATATTTGATGCAAACTCCTCCCTGACATCAGGACCATCTCCACCTTCACTCCCAGTCTCTGCCACAGCCAATTGCTGGAGATCAGCTTCCAGGCCAGAATCTTAAAAAAAAAAAAAAAAAAGCATCAATTCAGCTGTAAAGCATACAATATAAACAAGGGAATGATGATATTCATTCCCTCGGTGTTATGAATTAAAAGCCTTAGGTTAGTATGCTAAAAATGTGATGAATAAGAACCTCAGGAGCATTATTCCGGGAATGTTTTGCTGGAGAAAAAGGAAAGCAGAATTTTCCGATTGTTATTACCATTTTCCTTTTCCAGGGTTGTCCTCAGACACCTTAGTTGCCCCCTTCTCTTTGTCTTGAAAACAAGGGAAAATTTGAGCGACCACACTAACCTGCAAACTATACTCTCCTCAGTTTTTTAGGAATTGTCTGAAGTCCTTTTCTAATATTTCCTTTCCTCTTCTACTGGTTATGTCTTAAGGCATGACACACAGATACACTTTACCTTCAAAGGGATCCTTCTCCTCTTCTTCATCACAATTCACTGGATCCTCTCCATGTACTTCCTCCTTTCTAGGTGTGATATCCTGAATCTCAGCTGGTGGTTCCTCTTGTTGAGGTTGCTCAACACTGGGTTGCTGGTCCTAGTAGAGCGTGCATGCAAATAAAAACTTTTGTTGTTAATACATCTAATAGCATAAATATACATAATACATAGATATATCTGATCATAAGTAAACCTAACAACATTTTCCCAACAGAATTCTATGTACTTACTTTTAATAAAGTTACTCTTCCCACAGAGAAGAGTTAGCTCCCAATAAGAGTTACCCAGAAAGACTTTGGAAGTTATTTAAATCTATGTTGGGATGGAAGTATGCAGCCTGTTGTTAATAAGCAGGAGGAGGGAGTCACTGGGCACATTTCCAGGGAATTTAACAGTATAATAATCCAGGCAACACCAGACTATAATATATCTGGATCAATGTTACTTCCTAAGACAAAGTGTCACCCTTTATCAGCATCGAAGACCTTTATCACCGCATCTGTACTACTTAACATTTTCTCAAAAATAAACTTGTGCTAATAGAAAACACCAAATGGTAAGGTTACTCACAACCACAGGTTCATCCACCTGGGAGCAATCTTGCTTTGTAGGTCCCAATGCTGATGCCACTTGCCCACTCATATTTCTCCCTGAAAGCAGAATATTGTGATTAGGAAAATGTATTTAAGAGTACAGCTATATTTGATCACTTTTATGACCTTATGCTGACTTACTTTTTTTTAATGTGAAAATACTTTCAAAAGAAAACTCTGGTTAAGTATGACTGTACAAGCATTTCAATTACACCAAATACAGTCTTTTGCAAAGCCATTTGTGTCTTTGCGAAGCTGGCAGAGAAATCACCTTAAGGTACACAAGAAGGCTGAATTTTTGTGAGGACGTTTGATTTCACAACAGAATTCTCCATCATAAAGATCTTTAGTGAAATACTGCTAGGAATTCAAAAGCTCAGGACTATTGCTCATGTCACACTCCTATTCACCAGACCTATTTTCCCCAACTCGCTTGGAATTCAGTTGGAACACAAAGAAAGGCTCAGTCTTTACAGCCTGACTATGGCGATTTTCTCAGTGTCTGGGGCTGAGGTGAGGCTGCATACAGAGCAACCGGTCCACTTCTCTCTTGGCACCTTACCACAAAACCCGCAATACAGTCACAACCCCACTGCAGTCCGGTTTCTAGGCCTTTCCTTAATCGCCCACCCCAACCCCTGCCCAGGTCCCACTGCCGGCCCCAGATTCTGTGCTCTGTCGTCAGTTCCAGGGCCCCAATGAACTAAATATCTCAAATAGCACCCCCAAGTCTCCCCCCACCATCATCCTACCCCCTGCCCTCCTCTGCCCACTGCCCTTCCTCTCCCGCCACCAAGGCAAGAACTATGGCGTCGGGACACCTGTGAGGAGAAAGATGACTACCTTGAGGGCCTTCCTCCTCAAAGGCCCCAGATCTCACTGCCCGACCCGCCCGAAACTCGCTGGCTCCCCCTCACACGCACACATACTTAAACTCCAGACAGGACAGACCTGTGAACCTACCTGGTGAGTCTCAAGTAGTGAGAAAGAACCGGGACTGAATAAACAGACCCGTCTCAGGCCCAACGCTCCTCACAGAACGCTCAGGAAAGCGTATGCGCACCAAGGCGCATGCGCAGCAACGGATGTGCACGCACACACTGCGCATGCTCACTGAGTTGGGCATGTGCAGTGCAGGTTGCGGTTTTCCTGCCATTGAGGTAGAGTCTTGGAACCGCAGGGTCTCTGGAGGATGAAAAAGGGGCTTGAAGACTGTATTTTTTTCCTTCCACTGCAGTCTTTCTTATGCATCCACAAACTGTGGTGATAGGTAGTCCCAGGTTACCCTTAGTGGAGAATGTGTCTCAGAAAGACAGTCATGACAGAAATAGATATTACGTTTTTAAATATCTATTTTTATGCATGCTTGGATGAACCATTTCCTTCTCTGCTTCTGGGTTTTCTGTCATACTCCCAATGGCTTTACTCACTTCCATGGAATAAGTACATAAATAGATGCCTCTGTTTCCACTTTTTGCTTGGTGCACTGCACATTTAAATCTCTGAACTGGTAACTAGTTTCTCTGAATATACCTCTGGTTCCTCTACGGTATTGTTCTTTTAGCATCGGACTTCACTTTCACCACCAGACACATCCACAACTGGGCATTGTTTCCACTTTGGCTTAGCCTTTTCATTCCTTCTGTAGCTATTTCTGCACTCTTCTCCAGTAGCACGTTCTTCTTTTTCAATTATAGCAGGAATTTTCGTACTTACTAGGAGTTTTAAATTTACCCAAGAGAAAGGAAAACATGTTCACACAAGGACCTTTACTCAAATATTCTACTCATGTACTCCTAATAGCCAAAACTAGAAACAGCCCAACTATTCAACAACTGGTATAAAGATGAAAGAAAAACAAAAAAGTATACTCGTACAAAAGAACACTACACAGTCATTTGAAAAGGAACTACTAATGCATGTAACAGCAAGGATGCATCTCAGCTGTGCCAATGAGAGATGTCAGACACAGAAAGCTATGTATTATATGGTTTCATGTCAATGGATTTCTGGAAAAGCACAACTATAGGCAGAGAAATATATCTGTGGTTGCCAGGGTATAGGACTGGAGGAAGGAGTCTGAATGCAAATAGCCCAAGGAAGCATTTTCAAACCAGTGGGACGTTTTCTACATTTTTATTGTGGTAGCATTTACACAATAGTATGCGTATGTCAAAACTTGACAAATGGTAATGCTTTAAAGCATTGACTTCTATTGTATATAAATTATATCTCAATACTTCTCACTTTTTTTAAAAAGGAAAAGGATCTTTTAAGTATGTAAATACTGGTTATTGTATCCATCTAGACCTTGAGCTCATAAACATAAAAATCTTATTTGAAATTCTTCCCAGACCCGGCCAACTTCCAGGATTCCCCATGACACCTTTGTACCCTTATGACAGGACACAGAAACTTGGTCTTAACCAGGTTTACAATTCCCTCTCCTTCACCTCAAGTCAATATTCTTGCTGAGTTCTGTCCATTCTACTTCAAAAATGTCTAATGCATCGACTTTTTCCCATGTCCACCACATCTGCTCTAGTCCAAAGCTCCCCTCAATTTTATTGTCAACCCCCTTCTAACGGGTCTCTCACATCCACTCAGGGTGCCTGTCTCCCACTCACCACCCTCTCCCTCTCTCTCTTACATTTGCAGAACTGTTTATGACTTTCTAGATAAAGGCTACTGTCCTACACAAGAACTTGAAAGTATGTTCTAGCCCTTGTCCAGCTTGCTAACAACATGGAAAGAATCCCCTTCTTCTCTCTCTTATTGGGCTTCATTCATACGCTCCAATTTCTCAAGCTTAGATTGTCCCATATTTCTGAAGCCTCCGGTTAGTAGACTCCTTCAAGCCAGGCTTCAACAGTATATGGAACGAGAACTTCCAGATATACAAGCTGGTTTTGAAGAGGCAGAGAAACAAGAGATCAAATTGCAACCTTCGTTAGATCATGGGGAAAGCAAGGGAATTCCAGAAACACATCTACTTCTGCTTCATTGACTAGACTACCTCAAGGCCTCTGACTGTGTGGATCACAACAAACTGTGGAAAATTCTTAGAGATGGGAGTACCAGACAAGCTGACCTGTCTCCTGAGAAACCTGTATGAGGGTTAAGAAGTAACAGTTAGAATAAAACATGGAACAACGGACTGGTTCAAAATTGGGAAAGGAGCAAGACAAGGTTGTATAGAGTCACCCTGCTTATTCAACTTACATGCAGAGCACATCATGGGAAATGCTGGGCTGGATGACTCACAAGCTGGAATCAAGGTTGCTGGCAGAAATATCAACAAGCTCAGATGTGCAGATCATACCACTTTAACGTCAGAAACTGAAGAGGAACTAAAGAACCTCTTGATATGGGTGAAAGAGGAGAGTGAAAAGGCTGGCTTAAAAGTCAACATTCAAAAATATAAGATTATGGCATCCAGTCTATCATTTCACGGAAAACAGAAGGGGGGAAGTGGATGCACGGACAGATTGACTTTTGGAGGCTCCAAAATCACCGTACATGGTGATTGCTGCCATGAAATTAAGACACTTGATCCTTGGAAGAACAACCATGACAAAGTTAGTATGCATGCATGTTCATTGCTTCAGTCGTGTCTGACTCTTTATGACTCCATGGACCATAGCCTGCCAGGTGCCTCTGTCCATGGGATACTCCAGGTGAGAATACTTAAGTGGGTTGCCATGCCCTCCTCCCATGGGGCATGGCAGGGCATCTTCCTACCCAGGGGTGAAACCCATGACTCCTGCATCCCATGCATTGCAGGGAGATTTTTTTTTTTTTTGCCACTTTATTTATTTTTTAATTGAAGGATAATTGCTTTACAGAATTTTGTTGTTTTCTGTCAAACATCAACAAGAATCAGCCATAGGTACACCCATGCAGGCGAATTCCTTACCACTGAGCCACCAAGGAAGCCCATGTCACACCATAGTATAAAGCAGAGACATCACTTAGCCGACAAAGGTCCGTATAGTCAAAACTATGGCTTTTTCAGTAGTTACGTACACATGTGTGAGTTCGATCATTAAGAAGGCTGAGTGACAAAGAATTGACGCTTTTGGTTTGTGGTGCTGGAGAAGACACTTGAGAATCCCTCGGACAGCAAGGATATCAAAACAGCCAATCCTAAAGGAAACCAACTGAATATTCACTGGCAGGGCCGATGCTGAAGCTGAAGCTCCAATATTTGGGGCACCTTATGGGAAGAGCTGATTCACAGGAAAAGACCCTGATGCTGGTGATCAGGATGGGAAGCGTAATGCAGGTTATGCCGCGGTGACTGCTGAACAGGTTTTAGAAGCAAAATCTCTCCCCCAGAGAACCAGTGCTCAGTAGCGGAACTTGTGGCTCTGACCCGAGCTCTGCTGCTGCTGCTGCTGCTAACTCGCTTCAGTCGTGTCCAATTCTGTTCGACCCCATAGACAGCAGCCCACCACGCTCCCCCATCCCTGGGATTCTCCAGGCAAGAACACTGGAGTGGGTTGCCATTTCCTTCTCCAATGCAGGAAAGTGAAAAGTGAAAGTGAAGTTGCTCAGTCGTGTCTGACTCGTTGCGACCCCATGGACTGCAGCCTACCAGGCTCCTCTGTCCATGAGATTTTCCAGGCAAGAGTACTGGAGTGGGGTGCCATCGCCTTCTCCTGACCCGAGCTCTAGAGTTAAGCAAAGGGCAGCGAGCAAATATCTACACTGATTCTAAGTATGCTTATTTGACTTTACAGGCTCATGCTGCAATAGGGAAGGAAAGACAGTTTAAAAGGACAACAGGAGAACCTATTAAGCATTTCAGAGAGATCCAGAGACTTTTAACTACTATATATTGTCCTAAAGGAGTAGCCATTACGCATTGCAAAAGGCACAGCAGGGATGGGAGTAAAGTAGCTGAAGGTAATCAGCTGGCTGACTGTCAAACCAGAAAAGCAGCACTTTAGGAAACCCCTTCACTGCAGATGCCTTTGATCTGGACAGGTCCCCTGGAGCAGGAAAACCCACAATATAGTGAGGAAGAATTAGAAAGATATGAGAAAAGAGGAGCAAAGATTACTGATAAAGGATGGCTACAGTCTGAGGATGGACGATTAATAATTCCTGAAAATACTCAATGGAAAATTCTTAAGGGTTTACACCAGAGATTTCGTTTAGCTGTAGAGAGTACTTCAGGTCAGTTCAGTTCGGTTCAGGCGCTCAGTCGTGTCCGACTCTTTGTGACCCCATGAATCGCAGCACGCCAGGCCTCCCTGTCCATCACCGACTCCTGGAGTTCACACAAACACATGTCATGACCATCGAGTCGCTGATGCCACCCAGCCATCTCATCCTCTGTCGTCCCCTCTCCTCCTGCCCCCAATGCCTCCCAGCATCAGGGTCTTTTCCAACGAGTCAACTCTTCGCATGAGGTGGCCAAAGTATTGGAGCTTCGCCTCAGCATCAGTCCTTCCAATGAACACCCAGGACTGATCTCCTTTAGGATGGACTGGTGGGATCTCCTTGCAGTCCAAGGGACTCTCAAGAGTCTTCTCCAACACCACAGTTCAAAGCGTCAATTCTTCGGCCCTCAGCTTTCTTCACAGTCCAACTCTCACATCCATACATGACTACTGGAAAAACCATAGCCTTGACTAGACGGACCTTTGTTGCCAAAGTAATGTCTCTGTTTTTAATATGTTGTCTAGGTTGGTCATAACTTTCCCTCTAAGGAGTAAGCGTCTTTTACTTTTGAAAAGTTGTTGCTGAAGGAAAAGACGCTGGGATTCTTGGCCTCCGGAGAAGAATTCATTCCAGGGCCAGAGACGAGGCTTGATCACTCAGAGCTTTTGTGTAATAAAGTTTTATTAAAGTATAAAGGAGACAGAGAAAGCTTCTGACATGGCATCAGAAGGGGGCAGAAAGAGTACCCCCTGCTAGTCTTCAGCTGGATATTATATATAGTCACTAGCAGTCTGTTAATGAAAGAAAAGAATGTCTTAAAACTCAGAATGGTACCAGGCCCCTCATCCATAAGATGTATTTTGGGATAATCTTGGCACCAGAGGATTCATCCCTGGCCATAAAATGATGGACTTGAATGTTGTAGAAGGGCAGATTACCATACAAATAGTTTCATTTACATAGATTAGGGGAACAATGTCTGAGTATAACATACTGGTTTGTCAAGTAGGTTCTGAGCCATTAGGTGGAACAGACTTGAAGACAGAGTTTGGGGTAAATGCATACTACATTAACAGAGCTTAAGACAAACATCTCCATAAGAAAAATGCATTGGTTAACTCAAGGTTTGAGAATAGTTAACTTCAGGTGAAACCAGGTGTCATTATGGCAACACAGTATTTTAAGAGAAACCTCCTTTGAAATTTGTAAAGAGAAGGAAAAAATATCAGTAGTTTGTTTCCTTCTGCCGCTTAACAGAGATAAAAAATGTCTGACACTTGCAGCCTATTTCCTCCATTTGGAGATCCCTGGCCTTCCTGCCTGTTACCCTCTCTATTTCATGGCTGCAATCACCATCTGCAGTGATTTTGGACCCCCAAAAAATAAAGTCTGACACTGTTTCCACTGTTTCCCCATCTATTTCCCATGAAGTCATGGGACCAAATGCCATGATCTTCGTTTTCTGAATGTTGAGCTTTAAGCCAACTTTTTCACTCTCCTCTTTCAATTTCCTCAAGAGGCTTTTTAGTTCCTCTTCACTTTCTGCCATAAGGGTGGTGTCATCTGCATATCTGAGGTTATTGATATTTCTCCCAGCAATCTTGATTCCAGCTTGTGCTTCCTCCAGCACAGCATTTCTCATGATGTACTCTGCATATAAGTTAAATAAGCAGGGTGACAATATACAGGCTTGACGTACTCCTTTTCCTATTTGGAACCAGTCTGTTGTTCCATGTCCAGTTCTAACTGTTGCTTCCTGACCTGCATATAGGTTTCTCAATAGAGTACTTACCAGATGGCTTCTCATTTGTTTGAAGGTAGAAATGTAATGAAAAATTTAAAGGACATTATCAAAAGATGTTAAGTTTTTCAGAAAAATAACCCAAAGACTGGAAAGCTAGCAAAATCTGGATTACAACAAAATCGAAAATATCCTAGAGATGACTGGGAAATTGATTTTACTCATATGCCACAACCTAATGGATATTCTTGCTCACAAGTTTGGGTGGATACTTCTACTGTTTGGATTGAGGCTTTTCCCTGTCATAGTGAACAGGCTAAGGAGGTTATAAACATTTTAATCCAGGAAATTATCCCCAGGTTTGGGCTGCCACAGAGGCTTCAGAGTGACAATGGCTCCACCTTTAAAGCGGCTCTAACTCAGGGGATGTCTGACGCTCGAGGAATAGAATATCACTTACACTGTTCCTGGAGACCCCAACCCTCAGGAAAGGTTGAAACAGCTAACGACATTATCAAAAGACATCTGTGCACATTAACTCAAGAGACACAGGACAGTTGGATTAAAGTTCTACCCATAGCTTTAATGAGGGCTGGGACTGCCCCCCAAAAGGAGGGGCTTTCCCCCTTTCAATGTATTTATGGAAGGCCTTTCCTATGCACAGACCTTGTTATAGACCCTGAACCCTTAGAATTAACTAATTATGTAACTCAGCTCTCAGCTTTTCAACAGGCATTAATGGAACTCCAGAAGGTGACTCCTGACTCAGCTTCTGAGTCAAGCAAGCCTCTATTTCAGCCAAGAACTGAGGTCCTGATAAAAACACTGGGATCTGGGGGCCAATCCCTTGAACCCCTCTGGGAAGGCCCTTACCAGGTTATTCTTTCTTCTCCCACAGCTGTCAAAGTGCCAGGAATTGATTCATCGGTGCATCACACTCGAGTTTAAGAGGTGGCACCCTGACCAGAACTAAGTCACGTCATTTTATGTCTTTACTTTCTATGCTCTGACTTTGTACTCTTCAGATGGGCCTGATAATCTGTGTGAGCCTACATCTGCTGACTCCAAAAATCCTGAGTTTGCCGTTTGATCCTCAAGACAATGCCTTCCTGTCCTGGGCTCACTCCTATGCTGCATTCCACAATCAGTGTAACTGCTGGGTCTGCAGAGTGCTCCCTTCTTCATCAGTGGAAGGCTTCCTATGGTGTACACCTCCATTTCAAGGAAAAGACTATCTCCAAGTCTGTGAATACCTTCGACAACAATCGCATGTGATGCCTCTTCTTAATCTGATGACATCTAACAACCCTAAGATGGACTGGTGCAACACTTTGTACTTTCACTATGGACATAACGTGGCTTTTAATTTTGATTATACATTGTCTTGGTTTAATGACTATTTCGCTACACATAAGGTAAATGGGTCTAGATCTAGTGGCTTTTTACCTGACGTTTATCAAATATGGGATGATATGAGGTTATATGGCTACCTCCTGATAAAGGACGTCTAATGTCTGCTGCTGCTGCTGCTGCTGCTAAGTCGCTTCAGTTGTGTCTGACTCTGTGCGACCCCATCAGGTGGCCAAAGTATTGGAGCTTCAGCTTCCACATAGGCCTTGCCAGTGAATATTCAGTTGATTTCCTTTGGGATTGGCTGTTTTGATATCCTTGCTGTCCGATAGATTCTCAAGGTCGTTTTCAATCACTCAGTCATGTCCAACTCTTTTCATGAGACCCCGTGGACTGTAGCACCCCAGGCTCCTCTGTCCTCCACTATCTGCCATAGTTTGTTCAAATTCATGTCTGTTGAGTTGGTGATGCTATCTAACCATCTCATCCTCTACTTTCCCCTTCTCCATTTGCCTTCAATCCTTCCCAGTGAAAGGTTGTTGCTGAACCATGAAAGACGGTGGGATTCTTGGCCTCTGGAGGAGAAAACTACATTCCGGGGCCAGAGACAAGCCTTGATCGCTCAGAGCTTTTGTGTAATAAAGTTTCACTAAAGTATAAAAGAGATAGAGAAAGCTTCTGACATAGACATCAGAAGAAGGGGCAGAAAGAGTGCCCCCTGCTAGTCTTTAGCTGGATGTTATATAGCTACTAGCAGTCTGCTAATTAAAGAAAGGCAATGTCTCAAAACTCAGAGAATGGCACCAGGCCCCTCACCCACAACATGCATTTTGAGATAACATTGGCGCCAGGTGAGTCATCCTGGGCCATAAAACGATTGACTTGAATCTTGAAGAAAGGCAGATTTCCATACAAGTATATAGTTTCATTAACGTAGATTAGGAGAACAAGGTATGAGTTTAACATACTGGTTTGTCAAGTGGGTTCTGAGCCTTTAGGCAGAACCGCCTTAAAGACAGAGTCTAGGGTAAATGCATAGAACATTAACATAGCTTAAGACAAGCATTTCCATAAGAAAAATGCATTGGCTAGCCCAAGGTTTCAGAAAACTTAAGTTCAGGTGGAAGCAGGTGTCATTATGGCAACACAAAATTTTAAGAGAAATCTCTTTTTATATTTGTATAGAGAAGGGGAAAAAATATAACACTAGTTTGTTTCCTCCTGCCGCTTAAGAGAGAGAGAAAAAAGTGTCCGACACTTGCAGCCTATTTCCTCTGTTTGGAAACCCCTGGCCTTCCTGCCTGTTCCCTCTCATTCCCCTCTTTTCCTTTAGGAGAATTATGTTGCCTAGGGAAAGGGGCATCATTTTCATTCCATAACTGCTTCCGAGCTGATAAGGGGCAGTGTCCCAAAATTGGTGAGGCAACATATTGTCCTAACCCTCATATTGAGGGTCTCTGATCCAGGGGTCCCAAATCGTAGCTGGAGGAAGCTGCAGCAGGCGCAGGAGTTTGAGTAAACATTTGTAACTTAAAAACCTTCATGCGACTAGAAACAAATCCAGCTACATAGTTACCGGTGCAGGGAGCAAACAGCAAAAACAGAACAATCAGAATTATTGTAATCAAGATAGTTTTCCACCATGGGGAACTAGTTAACGTGTCCCAAAGTGAGGCAATTGAGGCTTCAGGAGCATCCATAGCCTGAATCATCTTGTTCATGTGTTTAGTAAAATGAGTAACATTAGTGCTCATGTCACGGAGAAGGCAATGGCACCCCACTCCAGTACTCTTCCCTGGAAAATCCCATGGGCAGAGGAGCCTGGTAGGCTGCAGTCCATGAGGTCTCGAACAGTCGGACACGACTGAGCGACTTCACTTTCACTTTTCACTTTCCTGAACTGGAGAAGGAAATGGCAACCCACTCCAGTGTTCTTGCCCTGGGATTCTCCATCCCAGGGACGGGGGAGCCTGCTAGGCTGCCGTCTATGGGGTCACACAGAGTCAGACACGACTGAAGTGGCTTAGCAGCAGCAGTGCTCATATCAGGTATATATGTACAGCACTGGGTGTGAATAATGGCACAAGTTCCTCCTTATGCAGCTGTCAGAATATCTAAGGCCAATCTGTTTTGTAAAACCACCTTTCTAATTTGTATTTGTTCAGGCTTAAGAGCTGATAGACCTTTTCGAGAATCTTGTAATGCCTGTTGAGTAAAACAAGGGGGAAGTAGAGGATGAGATGGTTAGATAGCATCCCCGACTCAGTTCAGTTCAGTCGCTCAGTCGCGTCCGACTCTTTGGAACCCATGAATCGCAGCACACCAGGCCTCCCTGTCCATCACCAACTCCCGGAGTTCACTCAGACTCACGTCCATCGAGTCAGTGATGCCATCCAGCCATCTCATCCTCTGTCATCCCCTTCTCCTCCTGCCCCCAATCCCTCCCAGCAGCAGAGTCTTTTCCAATGAGTCAACTCTTCACGTGAGGTGGCCAAAGTACTAGAGTTTCAGCTTTAGAATCATTCCTTCCAAAGAAATCTCAGGGCTGATCTCCTTCAGAATGGACTGGTTGGATCTTCTTGCAGTCCAAGGGACTCTCAAGAGTCCTCTCCAACACCACAGTTCAAAAGCATCAATTCTTCGGAGCTCAGCCTTATTCACAGTCCAACTCTCACATCCATACATGACCACAGGAAAAACCATAGCCTTGATTAGACGAACCTTTGTTGGCAAAGTAATGTCTCTGCTTTTGAATATGCTATCTAGGTTGGTCATAACTTTCCTTCCAAGGAGTAAGCGTCTTTTAATTTCATGGCTGCAGTCACCATCTGCAGTGATTTTGGAGCCCAGAAACATAAAGTCTGACACTGTTTCCACTGTTTCCCCATCTATTTCCCATGAAGTCATGGGACCAAATGCCATGATCTTCGTTTTCTGAATGTTGAGCTTTAAGCCAACTTTTTCACTCTCCACTTTCACTTTCATCAAGAGGCTTTTTAGTTCCTCTTCACTTTCTGCCATAAGGGTGGTGTCATCTGCATATCTGAGGTTATTGATAATTCTCCCGGCAATCTTGATTCCAGCTTGTGTTTCTTGCAGCCCAGCGTTTCTCATGATGTACTCTGCATATAAGTTAAATAAGTAGGGTGACAATATACAGCCTTGATGTACTCTTTTTCCTATTTGGAACCAGTCTGTTGTTCCATGTCCAGTTCTAACTGTTGCTTCCTGACCTGCATACAAATTTCTCAAGAGGCAGATCAGGTGGTCTGGTATTCCCATGTCTTTCAGAATTTTCCACAGTTTATTGTGATCCACACAGTCAAAGGCTTTGGCGTAGTCAAAAAAGCAGAAATAGATGTTTTTCTGGAACTCTCTTGCTTTTTCGATGATCCAGCAGATGTTGGCAATTTGATCTCTGGTTCCTCTGCCTTTTCTAAAATCAGCTTGAACATCAGGAAGTTCACGGTTCATGTATTGCTGAAGCCTGGCTTGGAGAATTTTGAGCATTACTTTACTACCGTGTGGGATGAGTGCAATTGTGCGGCAGTTTGAGCATTCTTTGGCATTGCCTTTCTTTGGCATTGGAATGAAAACTGACCTTTTCCAGTCCTGTTGGACACTGCTGAGTTTTCCAAATTTGCTGGCATATTGAGTGCAGCACTTTCACAGCATCATCTTTCAGGATTTGAAATAGCTCAACTGGAATTCCATCACCTCCACTAGCTTTGTTCATAGTGATGCTTTCTAAGGCCCACTTGACTTCACATTCCAGGATGTCTGGCTCTAGGTCAGTGATCACACCATCGTGATTATCTGGGTCGTGAAGATATTTTTTGTACAGTTCTTCTGTGTATTCTTTCCATTTCTTCTTAATATCTTCTGCTTCTGTTAGGTCCATACCATTTCTGTCCTTTATCGAGCCCATCTTTGCATTAAATGTTCCCTTGGTATCTCTGATTTTCTTGAAGAGATCTCTAGTCTTTCCCCTTCTGTTGTTTTCCTCTATTTCTTTGCATTGATCACTGAAGAAGGCTTTCTTATCTCTTCTTGCTATTCTTTGGAACTCTGCATTCAGATGTTTATATCTTTCCTTTTCTCCTTTGCTTTTCACTTCTCTTCTTTTCACAGCTATTTGTAAGGCCTCCCCAGACAGCCATTTTGCTTTTTTGCATTTCTTTTCCATGGGGATGGTCTTGATCCCTATCTCCTGTACAATGTCACGAACCTCATTCCATAGTTCATCAGGCACTCTGTCTATCAGATCTAGGCTCTATCAGATCACTGACTCAACGGACATGAATTTGAACAAACAATGGCAGATAGTGGAGAACAGAGGAGCCTGGGGTGCTACAGTCCATGGGGTCTCGTGAAAAGAGTCAGACACGACTGAGCGATTGAAAATGAACCACCACCACCACCTTACCTTTGAGTTTCCCTAAGGTGCCACAGCCCCACTCTCAACGGGGCTAAGCTTTCTCTGTCTGTCAGTGCTAAAGGCTCAGACTTATCTCTTTACACACTCAGCGTCCCCTGCTTAGGGTTGATGGCGGGTCCTTAGAACACTCATCACTCCCACCCAGAGCTCAGAGCACGGAGCCTTCTCACAACAGTAATGGAGCACCCTGCCTCCTACAGAAATGGGAGTTGTAGCTGCTTAGCCACTCTTAATATGTTTTCTCCCTTTGCATTGAGTTCACTTCCACATTTCTTCTTTGAGTCACCAAATCAAATCTTCTCATCTCCAACTGGTTACTGTAACAAGCTGCAGCTGCATCTCTATCAAGGACGGTGCATGTACCCCCTGTGCTATGTATTTTCTTCCTCGTTTCCCGTCAGAATCTGTAGACTCCCAGACATCACAAAAAGGGCTCCAGATCACCCACAAAAGGGGCGGTGCTGCAGGGGAGGCTGTGACTCTCATCCACAGCCTGAGTCAAAGCAGGACTGTGTTATAAGTGTCACAAGCTGCCCCACTGCATCATGGGAGCCAAAAGAGCAATGGTCTGCAAGTCCTAACACAGACATTTATGTGGATAGAACACCAGTGTCTTCCTAGGGACCTGTGACTTGTTGTTTGGTTTGGGCCTATAGAGTCAGTGACCTTTTTCACAACACTTGCAGGCTTAGCTAACCTTCCATCAGGACCTCTCTCCTCCCCTACAGCCCCTTACCTACTGTACCAAAAATCATACTTCTGACTTCAGTGTGCCGATTGGGTTTTCACCTGGCAGGGATACCAACACAACTTTTTGTGCTGAAACCTCAAGATACCTGAAGAGAACGAGTTTTCAGAAAGTCCATCTTTCAATTATAATAGAAAGACTGCCTATGTAACAATGAAGATACAACAAATTAAAATACTAATAAAATGTTATTTGGAAATTATCTAGAATGCCACACTTAAGAGAAAAAAAATTTAACACGTGGTGTATTGCATTTCAGGTCAAATCAGCATTTAAGAAAATTAGGAGATGGGCGAGGTAATGTCTTCATGATATTGTATTTGTTGTTCTGTTTATCATTACATTATTTCTATGGTTATGCTACTTTCCAGAATGATGAGGGTGCTCCACTAATGTCTGTCACGGCAAATACATGTTTAGAGCTTGATATGGACTAGGAACTGTTCTCTGTGATTTTTGCATGTTGACATGACACCCCACGGACTTTCATGCACTTAGGAGGAACTGTGTTCAATCCATATGCAGATCCATCATAGTGTTTCATGTGGATGGACATGTTGATCTGCCTTCTGACCCACAGTAGACTAGACACTGCACTGTATTCCAGACTGGGAGTCAGATACCACACCTGTCTGTTTCTCTCTGGCCTGGGCACCAATCTGACTCAGCTCTTGCCAGCTAGGTGACTTTGTGCAAATGCATTCACCCATTAACATCTGTGTGTCTCTGCTCCTCAACTGCAGAAAGGGATGATAGCATTAAAAATGCTCACCTTAAATTTTGCTATGAGTATTCAAAGACTTTTGAGTACATATGGAGTACATATGCACATTGTGTACCTATGGAGAGCTAAGCACGATCCAGAAGGGTGAGCTTTTCTTCTTGTCTCTCTTCACTTCCGTTTCTGCTTGTACTCATATCCCCCTGTCCCTGCCCCCATGCTTTTACCTCCCCAATCCCAACTGATCTGTGTCGTCTCTGATCTGTGCCCCTGTCTTCAGACTCTCCATCCCAAAACACAGCTGAATATCTCCTCATGATTTACCTCGGAAAATATCCATATCATCACCCTTGGATTAAACAATCATGAGTATTAGTGGAAGAAATAAGAAACACAACAAAACTGGAAATGTGAAAACCACACAAGAAATAAAGCATTACTGATGATCATTTGACTACTAACATTTTCATATCTTCATCAGATTCAGATCTTCAGAATTTGATTGAGAATTAGACTTGATAAAAATAATGGCAAAAAAAGGCCATGTGATAAGGTTTCTTGGCCTTTTAATTTCCCTGGGCAATGTTTTTTAAAATTTATATACTCATGTTCTATAACTGTCCAGTGGTCACTTGCTTTCCCGTCATGATGCAAATCCTATGAAGAGGTCATTAGACGCCTAACTTCACATAGAATATTCACTAAACTTTTTCATACGAGCACATGATGAAACCCAAATATTTCCTTTAAGCTTCACAATATCCCCATAAGAAGAGCAGGATACTCACTGTGCTAAAAAAAAAAAAAAAAAACAAACAAAAACCCCCCCTCATACCTCATACACTCCATTCTTGAGGCCCTGAAAGGCCTGAAATGATAGTGCAAGGTCCATGCAGTGTGTCAAAGGTGGTCTTGACATTGTGTCTCTGGAACAATCTCCAGGGAAATGTGGAACAGCAATAATATTAACAACAGTAATGACAACAGTTAGAACTGACTTGGAACGTACCACATGGCACGTACTGTCCTGACAATTTCTCATGTCTTAACATGGTCAGTGGTCTACACTGCCCCATGAAGTAGTTAAATTTAATTGAAGCTAGTGTTTCCATGTGGTTAAAAGAGGAATGAGGCACAGAGGAGCTACATAACCTGTTCAGTGTCGCCCAGCAGTAAGGGAGCCACAGGTCTAGACACACTGTGGAAAACTCTGGATGTATTTATTTATTCAGTCAAGGGTAAGATCCAACGGCTACAGCAAAATATGTAGAATAACAGCTACCACATAACAAAAATTGATCTTACATCATAGAAATGCACACTAAATGGAAATCCGATTTCTTCAGAAATCTTTCAAATGGAGGCTTGACAAGACTGGAATCAGGATGTTTTGTAGAAACGATGGTCTACAAACAAGAGCCTCCTCAGAACAGCAGACAGCATGTCAGTGAGTCTCCTAGACTGGAGGTCTTGGGTTTGTGCATCAGAGAAGGCAGGAAACCCCTGTCACATGCTCTCAATGAAGACAGAGCGTGGCAGTAGGCAAAATAAGACCGTGCTTCTGCTCTGGTAGTGCCTAGACAAGTTGTCCATGTCAATGAACTGAGGAATTCTTTTAAAAAGTGCAGATTCCATGATCTACACTCAGTGAATCTCATTCAGTGCGGCTACAACAGTGCCCTAGAATCTGTGAGATTTCACTATACTTGGGAAACTCTCGGGGACTTTATTAAACCCCTTTGGTAGTGAGACTGTCAGCAAAATAAGGAAAATAGAGATCAGAACAGATATTAGAAAAAATATATAGATAATCAACAAAACCCAAAGCTGGCTCTTTCAAAAGGTCAATATGAAATCATAAGTTTCCACCCACAAGAATAAAAAAAAAGATAACTAAAGACAAAACTTACCAATATCAGGAAAGAAATAGGTTACAGATTCCACATTTCCTAGTCCAATCATTTCATCAAGGTGAAATGGGCCAAATCCAAGCAATGTGATGAAACCACTTGTTTTCTCATTGTCCTCCAGCTTCCCCTTCCTGCCTCTCTCCTTTGCCTCAGTTCCTTTCTCCTTCTTAAGCCCTGCCCTCCATCAAGAGGAGCAATGTTTTGAGGCGTGATTCCCATGCCTCATAATCCCATGATTATAACTGATGTCCACTGCTTGGCTGAGATTCAGCGTGGATGCTATCATCCCTGTAGCTGGTACACTGAAGCTCTCTGTCTCTCATGATGGACCAGAAGGTTTCACTCTAATTTCAAGTATAGGTAGGAGAGAAGGTGCAGGGCACATGTTGGAGCCTTGAGTCCTTCATCTAAGAAATGCAGAAGACCACAAACTGTGGGAGAAACAGAAATAGCAGCACCAGGCCCCTTTCAATGAGAGCTACATGCCAAACCCAGCACATCACAGGATTCCTTGACATTCAGGAGCACGCCAAGTAGATTTCCATGCCAGGACTGTTGCATTTATTGTTCCTTCTGCCTGGAATGCTCTTCCCTTAGGTAACCCCACAGCCTGCTCCCTTACTTCCTCCAGATCTCTGCTTACTTGCCATCTTTCAGGGAGTCTTTCCCTCATTATCTTGAATAAAATAATAACATCATACCTACATACACCTTTTCCCCTGATCTAGCAATATCTTTCTTCATAGCTCCTGCCACCCTTGATTATTTACTGACCACCAAGTCTATGAAATGAGAGACTTGGTTGGTTTTGTCCTGTCCCAAACTCCTCCAATAGTGCTCAGGTCTACAGCAGGTGTTCAGAAAACATTTGCGGAAGGAGAGTCTGGAGCCAGGCCCTTTACACACATTGCTAACATGCACAGGTACCCTCCAAGATGGTCACTGGCCCCATTGTATTAATTATGATACAAACTGAGTTTCAGGAGACAAGTGATACACTCAACAACACAGTCAGCATGTCAGGTTCCAGGCTTCAGAATCACATCTGCCAGCTTCCAAATCCTCAGTTCCCAGACAGAGCCCCCACAGCCAAGAACATAAGGGGTTTTATATCTAACACAAAGACTCCAAACAGCTCAGATAGATACCCAGAGACACCAAAAAGAGCTCACTGAATCTCTGCACAGAGAGCACACAACACGAGTCTCAGACCCTCAAACACAACTGAGACCATAACCACACACACTGTGACAAAGACCCTCCAAACAGACCAAAGTCTTCCAGACAGAAACAAATGAGAACTGCACAGATACTTCACATCATGGAGACTGACTCCCAAACCACTGGGACACTTACCGACCTAACACAAAACCCCCTAAACAGAAAGACAGAAGTTTTAATAACCCAAGAACATCATATAATCTTAAGATAAAGTTTCCAGACAAATGAAAAACTTGCAACCTGTGCATAGATCCACAAGCAACTGATAGTTTACACCTTTACACTGACCCATCCTTAAAGCAGCACAGAGGCATCACAACTTTAGACCCAGAATCAAAAGCTCAGTGATCTCACATTCTGGGGTGCAGACGCCTACACAGAGATCTCACACCCAGGGACTGAAAAGGCAGCAAGCTCCAAAGATGCACATCCCGGTATACAGGCACACATCCTAGAGGCTTTGTAGTATGGTTCACAAAATCCACTGAGATCAAATATCCCATCACTCACAACCCGGCCCAAAGGCTCATGGAGATCAAATGTACCCAATCAGCACCTGTGTTGTCACACGTAGCTATACACGATCCCAAGCTGCCAGATACAGGTTATTCTCGAGGGAGAGACACCAAACTCAGGGACCTCTCCCTGGACATGAATTGCATGCATTTGTGTGAATGACCCTGCTTTGCCACAGTATCCAGACTGAGCGAGAGCTGAACAAGACTGAAACGCCATCACCATGCACAGCCAGCGACTGCGCCAAACATCGCCACTAACCAGGGCAGCTTTAGACCCCTTCTAGAAAAGCAATAAAACTCGGAGGAAAATTGTATGCTCTGAAAAGCCGCGCACGCCAACGCAGGCGCACGCGTACACAGGCGCCTCTCGCCCTCAGTTCCGGTTCTGCGACCACAGTGCCGGCAACACGCGGTGGCCAATCACTCCCCAGAACGCTTCCCTGACGCCACAACCAAACCGATAGCCAGTCTCTGGCTCCGTAGTCGTCCCACCAACGAAGGGGTGGAATTGAAAACGAGACGAAGAAAGTTTCTGCTTAATACCTGTGTCCACTCCGATTCGAAAGCAGTGGGAAGATGAAGAGGACCAAATGGGGATAGGCCCAGGGGCGCCATGAGTGCCGCCGCAGGGTACTGCGGTCCATGCCCGACGCGGTGTAAGGGGACCCTCTCTCTGTTGTCACACGCCCTCTCCCAATGGTACCTTTCAGAGTGGGTGGTCTTACCGCATCTCCTCAGTGGTACGTCCCAGGACAGAACTGATTCATCTCCTGCGCCCCTTGCTGGTGGGATTGGGTAACAGCAGATGTAGATGTCTGTGGACCATTCCAGGAGGATCCGAAAAGGGCAGAAGGGCAAGGTTAGGGTGAAAACCCCACAGATTGCAGCAATTTTGGATTCAGAAAAAAGTCTTCATAAACTGAAGATTACATCTCTATGGGGATCATTGTCGTCACAGAGAACATTGAAAGCATTTTATCTATGCTGGGCATTGAGACACATCCTTGCTGTTGCATGCATTAGTTCTTTTTTATTATTATTGTTATTACCGTGTAGTATTCCTTTGTACAGGTATACTCTTTTGCTTTTCTTTCATTTGTATACCAGTTATGGAATAGTTGGGTTGTTTCTACCTGTGGCTACTAGGAATACATGTGTGGAATATTTGAGTACAGGCCACTGTGTGAGCATGTTTTCATTTCTCTTGGATAAAATTGTCTAGGAGTAGAATTGCTGGGTCATATAAGGCTTCCCAGGTGGCGCTAGTGGTAAAGAGCCCACCTGCCAATGCAGGAGACTCAGGTAGGATCCCTGGGTTTGAAAGATACCCTGGAGTAGGAAATGGCAACCTGCTCCAGTATTCTCATCTGGAAAATTCCATAAACAGGGGTCCTGGCAGGTACAGTCCATGGGGCCCCAAAGAGTTGGATACAACTGAGCGACTGAACACACACACACACACACTCACATACATGGTAATTTACATATCTTAGACTCTAAACTGTGTCCTCTGTAGACAACATACAGTTGGATCTTGTTTTTATTATTTTTTTGGATGCTGAATTTTATTTATATATATATATTTTTTATTTTACTGATCTTGTTTTTATTTTTAAACTGGTCTCAATGTCTGCCTTGTGGTCATATTGTTTTATCTATTCACATTTAATGTTGATACAGACTTACATCTGCCAATATATTTTTCTGTCTCATGTCATTTTGTTCTATGGTCCTCATGTTACTGCTTTCTTTTGCATTAAATGGGTATTTTCGAGTGTACCATTTTAAATTCTTTACTGATTTTCCCACTATTTTTAAGTTATTTCCTTAGCTATAGGCTACCATAAACAACTTCAGTTCAGTTCAGTCGCTACGTGGTGTCTATTTGTGAGCCGATGGCATGCAGCACGGCAGGGCTTCCTGTCCATCACCAACTCCCGGAGGTTGCTCAAACTCATGTCCATGAAGTCGGTGAAAAAGCTACCCCACTAGCTTTGTTCATAGTGATGCTTCCTAAGGCCCATTTGACTTCACCCTCCAGGATCTTTGCCTCCAGGTGAGTGATCACACCATCGTGGTTATCTGGATCATTAAGATCTTTTTTTTTTTTTTGTATAGTTCTTGTGTGTATTCTAAGCCACCTCTTCTTAATATCTTCTGCTTCTGTTAAGTCCATACCGTTTCTGTCCTTTATTGTGCCCATATATGCATGAAATGTTCCCTTGGTATCTCTAATTTTCTTGAAGATCTCTCTAGTCTTTCCCATTCTATTGTTTTCCTCTATTTATTTGCAGTGATCACTGAAGAAGGTTTCTTATCTCTCCTTGCTGTTCCTTCAAACTCTGCATTCAGATGGGTGTATCTCTCCTTTTCTAAAGTAAGGTGTTTATTACTAATGACACTAATAAACATCTTACGGTATCACAATCAGCTTGAAATTTATACTAATCCTAATGAGATATAGAAACTTTACTCCTATATTGCTCTATTCCAATTTCCATTTTTCCTCATGTTGTCACCAGTAGTAGATCTATAAAGAGTACATCCCATTAATACACTCTTATCATTATTATATTGCTATAATGTTATGTCTATGAAAAGCTGATATAAGGCAGAATATGAGGTATATATTTACAACTTCTGTTCTATTAACCTTCTTTGTCATGATTTCTGATATATTCGTATATGTTCATGTATGTTTGTGTGGATTTGACACCATCCTGGCTTGTTTCCTTATCTAACACAGCTTTGCTCCCAACTTTGTGCTGCTACTGCAAATATATTACATTCCATATGTTATTGGCCCAACAATAATTGGGCTTCTCTGGTGGCCCAAACAGTAAAGAATCTGCCTGCAATGCAGGAAACTCGGGTTCAATCCCTTGGTCAGGAAGATGCCCTGGAGAAGAGAATGGCTAACCACTGCAGTATTCTTGCCTGGAGAATCCCATGGACAGAGGAGCCTACAGAGGCGGGCTACAGTAATGTGGTTGCCAAGAGTCAGACACGACTGAGCAACTGCCACATTTACAACAATAATTTATGTGATATTGTTTTAGACAGTTGCTTTGTAAATACAGGAAGAAAGGAGGGAAATGTGAACTCATATTTTTCTTTACATAATTACCTTTACCTATGCTCTTTGTTTTTTCACATGGGTTCTAATTAACACCTGAATTCACTTATTGCAGCCTGAAGAACTTCCTTTAGTTTTTTTCTAGTAAGCCAGTTCCACCAACAAATTCCTGAGGTGTTTTTTTTTTTTTTTTAACTTGGGAATGCCTTTATTTTGCTTTCATTTCTATTTTTTAAACCACTTTATTGTGTTATGTTTGACATGTAAACAGCTGTGTACACACCTGTGAATTCATCACCAGCTTCAATATACAAAACTCAACTGTATTTCTATACTAGTGGTGAATACTCCTAATAAGTAAGAAAATTCCAGATAGAATAAAAAGAACAATATACTTAGGAGTTAATTTAACCAAGGAGGTGTAAGATTTGTACACTGAAAATGACAAAACACAGTTGAAAGAAATGAATGAAAATGGAAACAAATGGTCACTGACTATCAATGGGCACTAGAGTTTCCCCTAGAAATTTGCTGTCATTGTACACACATCTCTGAGCATGTGGGAATATTTTCCTAAGGCACTTTCACAGCAGGGAGACTGCTGGATCAAAGACTTCCTTGCCTAAACAGACATCTCTATAGAGTGCCTACTATGTGCATGTGCCTGACGCTGTTCTAAACGCCAAGGAGGCATCACAGAATAGGACTAACACATGTCCCTCTTTCATGAAGGCAAAGGCGGCTGAGGGTGAGGGCAGGACGGAATGTGAATTCTGATGGGAGCTGCCACAGACCCCTGCAAAGGTGTTTCACCAGTTCACACTGGCCTCAGTGGGGCAGGGGAGTGCGTGTGCCTTTACTGGCATCTTGGCACCGTTTGTAGGGTGGGAAGTCTAGGCAAGAGGCTGGACTCCTTATGTCCAGTTCCCTAGAAGAGCTTCAAGTCCACAACTAGGAATGATCCATGTAGGAATTTCAACAGACGTGAACACCCTAGGTGTCCATATCCTTGGTTGTGACATCACAAAGTGTATTTGACAAAGCATGGGAGGTATCTGCCCCATCGGTGGCTCTGCACCCTGAGTGTGCCATCTTTGACCTGGAGATAAGTCTGTGAGCCAGGGATTGAGGGTGCTGAAACCTTCAGGGGTTTACTATGCCTTAGGCTGTGAACTTTGGGGTTTGTAGGATGCGGGGTACCATGGTCTGAGGTCTCTTTGCGGTAGCTGCATAGAACACTGTGAAAGAGCTGTATGCCTTTACCATACCAGTGCTCTGTGCAGTTGGTGTGATGGTGTCCTGTGGTGTCACCTGTGTGATTGCAACTTCTGTGTCCAGGGTGTCAGGTCTCTGAGCTGTGGGGTTTCTCCATGGCAGCTTATGAAGTTGCTAAAATGCATGTCGGCCTGTATTCAACTTTCATCTCAGCTGATCTCGTGTGTCTTACCTCACTTATCGAGTCTCCAGGAGTTTCAGTTTGGTGGATTGTTTGGTGTTGGGTGTTCAGTGCAGTGAGAAACAGCAGTTCAGTGCTGTTTCCTTGGTCCATATCTGGCCGAGTGTATCATTGAAATTTGGGTTTTGTAACCCATAGTGTGAAGTCCCTGGGGTATTTGTGAGTCTGGATCCAGGCTCTGATGCTGCACAGCTGGCGGGAGACCAGGGTCCCAGAGGGAGGTTGCTCTGTCTTTGGTCCTGTGCTGCAGGGATTGAAACCCTGAGCCACTTGGGCATTTGTGTCTCGATTGAGATACTTTGTCACTTGCCAGGCTTCAGACATGAGGTGTTTGTGACCTCCTGATGTCTCCATCTGACAGCTGTCTAAAAAGAAAGTGAGAGGTTAATTAATCTGAATTGACTGTGAACTTGTCCACTGCTGCTTCCATCAACCAGGCTTACTTGTCTAGACCATTGAGGTATGGGGTTACCCTCCTTGAGGCCCTCCGTGGGGGCCAGTTTCTTGCTATTGTTTTGAAGGTCTCCCTCAGGCACAGTGGTGGAAATGCCATTGTGGAGGACAAGTGTTTTCTGTGACTCTGACAAAATGCAGCAGGGACACCCTGCTGTTTCCTAATATATCCTCTGTGTGACATAAAGCTGCCCCTCTCTCCATCTTAACTTATTCCCAAACCTGCAGAACATCATCACCTCCACACCAAAGCTGTCAGCTTGGAGCACCACTGTACACCCAGCCCTGGGAAACCTTCCTTGTCATTGACGTGTCTGCTTTCCCCAAACCTGCCTCTGCTTCTGAGCCCTGCTCTCTGGTGAGGCCCCTTGGCTCAGATGTCTGGTGGCCTGAAGTCTGGGGAAGCCTTCCAACCTGAGAAGGGCAGGGGAACTGGAGGTCACACCCCAAGGGGAAAACGACAAGGCCATTCTAACTTTTCCCAACATTTCCTGTCATTCCAAAATGTAAACGAATGCCTGTTAGCCTCTCCTTTGCAAAAGTAATTGAAGTCTTCCTGCAGTTGTGTGTCAGGCAGGAGTGCATTGAACACACTGGGAACAAGTCACCTGAATGTTGGGGGTGGGTGCATGGGTGATCAGTCCTGTCTGCCTCTCTGTGACACCATGGTCTTCAGCCTGCTGGGCTCTTCTGTCCATGAGATTTTCCAGGCAAGAATACAGGAGTGGGTTACCATTGCCTCTCCCTGGGAATCTTCTCAATCCAGGGATCTAACCCGTGTCCTCCTGTCTCCTACATTGGCAGGCACTGTGCCACCTGGGAAGCGCTTTTGGTGCTGGGGGCAGGCAGGGAGTGTGTGGAAAACTTCCTCTTGTTTTTTGAAATAGGAGGTTGACAAGTGAGAATAAGTCGGGGGAAAACAACTACTACACTTGCTGAAAGTGAAAGTCGCTCAGTCGTGTCTGACTCTTTGTGACCCCATGGTCTATACAGTCCATGGAATTCTCCAGGCCAGAATACTGGAGTGGGTAGCCTTTCCCTTCTCCAGTGGATCTTCCCAACCTGGGGATCAAACCCCGGTCTCTGCATTGCAGGCAGATTCTTTAGCAGGTGAGCCATAATGGAAGCCCAAGAATACTGGAGTGGGTAGCCTATCCCTTCTCCAGCAGATCTTCTTGACCCGGCATTGAACCAGGGTGTCCTGCATTGCAGGCGGATTTTTTACCAACTGAGCTATCAGGGACTGAAACATTTCACATTGTTGTTGTTCAGTAGCTCAGTCATGTCCAAATCTTTACAACCTCACGGACTGCACCATGCCAGGCTTCCCCCTCCTTCACTATATCCCAGCGTTTGCTCAAACCCACGTCCATCGAGGCAGTGATTCCATCCAACCATTTCATCCTCGGTCACCCCCTTCTCCTCCTGCCCTCAATCTTCCCCAGCGTCAGGGACTTTTCCACTGAGTCAACCCTTTGCATCAGGTAGCCAAAATATTGCTGCTTTAGCTTCAGCATCAGTCCTTCCAATGAATATTCAGGTCTGATTTCCTTTAGGATTGACTGGTTTGAAGTCCTTGCAGTCCAAGGGACTCTCAAGAGTCTTCTCCAACACCACAGTTCAAAAGCATCAATTGTTCAGTGTTCAGCTTTCTTTATAGTCCAAGTCTCACATCCATACATGACTACTGGAGAGATCATAACTTTGACTAGATGGACCTTTGGTGGCAAAGTAATGTCTCTGCTTTTTCATCTGCTGTCTAGTTTGGTCATAGCTTTTCTTCCAAGAAACAAGCCTCTTTTAATGTCATGGCTGTAGTCACCATCTGCAGTGATTTTGGAGCCCAAGAGGATAAAGTCTCTCATTGTTTCCATTGTTTCCCCATCTATTTGCCATGAAGTGACGGGACCAGATGTCATGATGTTAGTTTTCTGAATGTTGAGTTTTAAGCCAACATTTTCACTCTCCTCTTTCACTTTCATCAAGAGGCTCTTCAGTTCTTCTTTGCTTTCTGCCATAAGGGTGGCATCTGTTTGATCTAAGGTTGTTGACATTTCTCCTGGTAGTCTTGATTCCAGCTTGTGCTTCATCCAGCCCAGCCATTTCACATGATATACTCTGCATATAAGTTAAATTAGGAGGGTGACAATAAAGAACCTTGACGGACTCATTTCCCTCTTTGGAACCAGTCTACTGTTCCCCATCCAGTTGTAACTGTTACTTCTTGACCTGCATACAGATTTCTCAGGAGGCAGGTAAGGTGGTCTGGTAGTCCCATCTATTTAAGAATTTTCCACAATTTGTTGTGATCCACAGAGTCAAAGGATTTGGTGTAGTCAATAAAGCAGAAGTAGATATTTTTTCTGGAATTCTCTTGCCTTTTCAGTGATCCAAAGGATGTTGGCAATTTGATCTCTGGTTCCTCTGCCTTTTCTAAAACCAGCTTGGTAGTTTGAGCATTCTTTGGCATTGCCTTTCTTTGGGATTGGAATGAAAACTGACCTTTTCCAGTCCTATGGCCACTGCTGAGTTTTCCAAATGTGCTGGCATATTGAGTGCAGCACTTTCACAGCATCATCTTTTAGTGTTTGAAATAGCTCAACTGGAATTTCATCACCTCCACTAGCTTTCTTTGTAGTGATGCTTCCTAAGGCCCACTTGACTCTGCATTCCAGGATGTCTGGCTCTAGGTGAGTGATCACACTGTCGTGGTTATCTGGGTCATGAAGATCTTTTTTGTATAGTTCTTCTGTGTATTCTAGCCACCTCTTCTTAATATCTTCTGTTTCTGTTAGCTCCATACCATTTCTGTCCTTTATTATGCCCAAATATACATGAAATGTTCCCTTACTATCACTAATTTTCTTGAAGAGACCTCTAGTTTTTCCCATTCTATTGTTTTCCTCTATTTCTTTGCACTGGTCACTGAGGAAGGCCTTCTTATCTCTTCTTGCTATTCTTTGGAACTCTGCATTGAAATGGTTATATCTTTCCTTTTCTCCTTTGCCTTTAGCTTCTCTTCTTTTCTCAGCTATTTGTAAGGCCTCCTCAGACAACCATTTTGCCTTTTTCCATTTCTTTTTCTTGGTGATGGTCTTGATCACTGCCTCCCGTACAATGTCACGTACCTCTGTCCATAGTTCTTCAGGCACTCTGTCTATCAGATCTAATCCCTTGAATATATTTGTCACTTCCACTGTATATTCTTAAGGGATTTGATTTAGATCATACCTGAATGTTCTAATGGTTTTCCCTACTGTCTTAAATTTAAGTCTGAATTTTGCAATAAGGTGCTCATGATCTGAGCCACAGTCATCTCCTGGTCTTGTTTTTGCTAACTGTTTAGAACTTCTCCATCTTTGGCTGGAAAGAATGTAATCAATCTGATTTCATTATTGACCATCTGGTGATGTCCATGTGTAGACTCTTCTCTTGTGTTGTTGGAAGAGGGTGCTTGCTGTGACCAGTGCGTTCTCTTGGCAAAACTCTGTTAGCCTTTGCCCTGCTTCATTTTGTACCCCAAGGCCAAAGTTGCTTGCTACTCCAGGTATCTCTCGACTTCCTACTTTTGCATTCCAGTCCCCTATGGTGAAAAAGACATCTTTTGGGGGTGTTAGTTCTAAAAGGTCTCGTAGGTCTTCATAGAACCATTCAACTTCAGCATCCCTGGTTGGGGCATAGACTTGGGTTACTGTGATATTGAATGTTTTGCCTTGGAAACAAACAGAGATCATTCTGTCGTTTTTGAGATTGTACCCAAGTACTACATTTCGGACTGTTTTGTTGACTATGAGGGCTACTCCATTTCTTCGAAGGGATTCTTGCCCACAGTAGAAGATACAATGGTCATCTGAATTAAATTCACCCATTCCAGTCCATTTTAGTTTACTGATTCCTAAATTGTTGATGTTCACTCTTGCCATCTCCTGTTTGACCAATTTCAATTTGTCTTGATTCATGGACCTAACATTCCAGGTTCCTATGCAATATTGTTCTTTACAGCATCGGACTTTACTTCCATCAGCAGTCACACCCAGAACTGGGCGTTGTGTTTTCTTTGGCTCCATCTCTTCATTCTTTCTGATATTATTTCTCCACTCTTCTCTAGTAGCATATTGGGCACCTACAAACCTGGGACATTCATTTTTCAATGTCATATCTTTTTGCCTTTTCATACTGTTTATGGGGTTCTCAATGCACGAATACTGAAGTGGTGTGCCAGCACCTTCTCCAGTGGAGCACGTTTTGTCAGAACTCTCCACCATGACCTGTCCATCTTGGGTGGCCCTACGCAGCCTGGCTCATAATTTCACCGAGTTAGACAAGGCTGTGGTCCATGTGATCAGTTTGATTAGAAGTGCTTAGGACACTGCAACTCAGAAGAATGATTACCTAAAACTCAGAGACGCACCCCCGGATGCCAGCTGACTCCTTGAGTGACCTCACTAAAGCAGCCACTGACTGGGGATGTGTCAGTGAGAAAGAGGTTTCACCTCGGTCCGGATTTGAGGCCTGGGTTGGCAAGATAGCAGCCTCCCTATCTGTGTCAAAGGCTGAGGTTGGTCACCTTGGCCGTGGTGGACGTTTTGTCCTTCCATACGCAGGACTTGCATTGTTGCCAAATGGAACTCTCTGCCCTGTAGTACCTTCCACCTCCTGTGGTGGTGCCTCCCATCTCTGCAGGCACAATGGAGTGTTCCAGTCTCACACCTCATCTTCCAGCACCCCCAGGAGGTGAGACCCCATGGGGAGCCATTTGTCACTCACTCTGTTGGTCCTGGCTGGGACCGGACTATTTGCATTTCTGTTGCTGCTGCTGCTAAGTCATTTCAGTCATGTCCGACTCTGTGTGACCCCATGGATGGCAGCCCACCAGGCTCCCCCGTCCCTGGGATTCTCCAAGCAAGAACACTGGAGTGGGTTGCCATTGCCTTCTCCAATGCATGAAAGTGAAAAGTGAAAGTGAAGTTGCTCAGTTGTGTCTGACCCTCAGCAACCCCATGGACTGCAGCCTTCCAGGCTCCTCAGTCCATGGCAAGAGTACTGGAGTGGGGTGCCATTGCCTTCTCCATTTGCGTTTCTAACCCTGCTCGATCTCCCTCCTACACAACTGGTGAACTCCATGATGAGCAAAGGTCTATGTTTAGACCTTTAAACTCTAACAAGGTTTCCTCTTGTTAACTGTAACAGAGTGTCTGCCCAAGAATGATGTGAGGAGGGAGTCAACAAGCTTTACTTCTCCTGCACCACTGATGCACAGCATTGTGGCAGCATCTATCAGGGTGAAAAATCGTTATAAATCCTTGTCTTGTCTCAGAGGGAACTTGTTCTGGTCATGTTGTTAATATTTGAGGGAGGGAAAGCAAAAGCATTTTGAAGCCCAAAGTGGGGCCTCTCCTGTGTGAGTGTGTATGCGTGCAGTTTAAATACACAGAAACGTGTTTGAAAGGAACAGGGAGGCACCAATAACTAACCCCTGTGGTAGGCCCTGGAAGCAGAGAATGTGGAGTGTGATGACCTGTGTAGTCCATGTACTGATACACTAATGAAATCTTTCTCCAGCCCCGTACTCATGTAATATTTGAGTAAATGAGGGGACTACGACAGGGCTGTCTGCTGTCACCCTGTTTGTTTAATCTATACACTGAGTACATCATGAGAAATGCCGGGCTGGATGAGTTACAAGCTGGACTCACGATAGGCAGGAGAAACATCAACAACCTCAGATATGCAGATGATACAACACTAATGGCAGAAAGCAAAGAGGAACTAAGGAGCCTCTTGATGAGGGTGAAGGAGGAGAGTGAAAGAGCCGGCTTAAAACTAAATATTAAAAAAACTAAGATCATGGCATCTGGCCCCATGACTTCATGGCAAATAGAGGGACAAAGGTGGAAGTTGTGACAGATGTCCCCATCTTGGGCTCTAAAATCACTGCAGAAGGTGACTGCAGCCATGAAATCAGAAGACATTTGCTTCCTGGCAGGAAAGCTCTGAGAAACTTAAGTGTGTTAAAAGCAGAGACATTACTCTGCCAACAAAGGTCCGTATAGTCAAGGCTATGGTCTTCGCAGTAATCATGTATGGTTGTGACAGCTGGACCGTAAAGAAGGCAGAGTGCTGAAGAATTGATGCCTTCAAACTTTGGTTTTTGAGAAGACTCCTGAGAGTCCCTTGGACAGCAAGGAGATCAAACCAGTCAATCTTAAGGGAAATCAACCCTGAATACTTGTTGGAAGGACTGATGCTAAAGCTGAAACTCCAGTATTTAGGTCATCTTATGTGAACAGCTGACTCACTGGAAAACTCTCTGATGCTCGGAATGATTGAGGGCAGAAGGATAAGAGGGCATCAGAGGATGAGATGGCTGGATGTCATCACCGATGCAATGCACATGAACTTGGGCAAACTTTGGGAGATGGCGAGGGACAGAGAGGCCTGGCATGCTGCAGTCCATGGAGTCGCAAGGAGTTGGACACAACTGAGAAACTGAGTATATTGTAAAATTCCTGGAACACAGGTTAACAGAATGTGAAGATGCATGGAAGTAGGGAGGACTGCAGAGAGAGAAAGAGAAAGAGAGAGACAGCACAGGATCGAGCACTACAGATATTTGCACAGGGTTCTCTGGGAGTCCCCCACACATTCTGATCAGCTTATGTGTGTGTGGGATGCACCTAAGGCCAAGAAAGGAACCACGGAAAAGGATTGGGTGGAGGAATCCCAGAGCTCAGAGAGAGATGGAGACAGTTCTTCTTACCTGCCAGAAGGAAGAAAACACTCAGAATATGCAGATGTCTTGTACATTACTCAGCAACTTATTACCTCAGTAGTGCGGCTAATTAGCCCCAGATTAGTGACTGCTCTTGTCCAGTCTAACAATGATTGAAATCAAGCCTGAAAAGGATTAATCTCCTTCTAAGCATCTGAAATGCATCACAGGATCAATGCCAACATCACTGAAAGGAATTATCATTATTGCTATTACTCTTATCCTAAAATCCAGAACCCAACAAGGTAAAATTCTCCATGTCTAGCATATAGTAAAAAATTGTATTGGATTGAAAATAGCTATAGTCAGAAAATAACTGAAGGTCAGCTCAACAAATGGGAAGACTGACTCAAACATCAGCAGTGATTCTGATGTGACACCAGCAGTGGCAGAAAGAGAAACAAAAAGCTGCATTTCATACACAGGAACAAAATTAAGAAAGGCAGAAAAATTCTCATCAGAATTTATGCCATCCAGAATTCTATAACTAGTGGAAAGACCTTTTTGAAAATGAAGATGAAGTGGAAATACTTAAACCAATGATTATTAAACTAAACATCTGCAAATATTCATTGCTAACAGATGTGCCCTATAAAGTTTGTTAATAAAGTTCTTAAGGGAAAAGGAAGATAATATCAGAAGCAACTTTGTATCTATACAAAGAAGTGAATAATACTGGAAATGGTGAAAACCTTTTTATAAATACACATTTTAAAAATATTTAATGTCTTGAAATGATAATCGTCTAAAGCAAAATATTAATAGCGCAATGTGGTGTTTGTTACACATGTAAAAATAAAATGTAGAAAACAATAGCACTAAGGATAGCAGGAAGAAAAGGGAAATACACCATTGTACCAGACCACCTGACCTGCCTCTTGAGAAACCTATATGCAGGTCAGGAAGCAACAGTTAGAACTTGACACGGAACAAGAGACCGGTTCCAAATAGGAAAAGGAGTATGTCAAGGCTGCATATTGTCACCCTGCTTATTTAACTTGTATGCAGAGTACATCATTAGAAACGCTGGGCTGGAAGAAGCACAAGCTGGAATCTGGATTGCTGGGAGAAATATCAGTAACCTCAGATATGTAGATGACACCACCCTTATGGCAGAAAGTGAAGAGGAACTAAAAGGTCTCTTGATGAAAGTAAAAGAGGAGAGTGAAAAAGTTGACTTAAAGCTCAACATTCAGAAAACTAAGATCATAGCATCTGGTCCCATCACTTCATGGCAAATAGATGGGGAAACAGTATAAACAGTGTCAGACTTTATTTTTGGGGGCTCCAAATCACTGCAGGTGGTGCTTGCAGCCATGAAATTAAAAGATGCTTACTCCTTGGAAGGAAAGTTATGACCAACCTAGATAACATATTCAAAAGCAGAGATATTACTTTGCCACCAAAGGTCTGTCTAGTCAAGGCTATGGTTTTTCCAGTGGTCATGTATGAATGGGAGAGTTGGACTGTGAAGAAAGCTGAGCACTGAAGAATTGATGCTTTTGAACTGTGGTGGTGGAGAAGACTCTTGAGAGTCCCTTGGACTGCAAGGAGATCCCACCAGTCCATACTAAAGGAGACGAGTCCTAGGTGTTCATTGGAAGGACTGATGCTGAGGCTGAAACTCCAGTACTTTGGCCACCTCATGCGAAGAGTTGACTCATTGGAAAAGACCCTGATACTGGGAGGGATTGGGGGCAGGAAGAGAAGGGGACAGCAGAGGATGAGATGGCTGGATGGCATCACCGACTCGATGCACATGAGTTTGGGTGAACTCCGGGAGTTGGTGATGGACAGGGAGACCTGGTGTGCTGCGATTCATGGTGCCACAAAGAGTAGGACACGACTGAGTGACTGAACTGAACTAAACTGAAGGCTCTTATGTATGAAACGGGTATAATATTAATTGAAGGCATATTGTAAGAAGTATAAAATGCATATTGTAAACTCTAGAGCCACCCCAGAAAGAATTTTTTGGCTATACATGCAGCTCATGGGATCTTAGTTCCCTGGCTAGGGACTGGACCTGGGGCCATGGCAATGAAAGCACCGAATCCTAATCATTGGACCACCAGGGAATTCCCTAGAAAGATTTTTAATAAGATGTATATCTAGAAAGCCAATAGTGGCAATAAAATGGACTAGTAAAGAAATAACCAATCTAAATGAAGAAAAGAAACGGGAAACTTGTCACTAAAAAATATACGTGATATAAAGAAAAGCATATCCAGATAGTAGATTTAAAACTGAACGATTTACCCACTAATTGTAAGTTGCCTACACATGTCAATTATAAGACCTACTTTGGGGGACTCCCCTGGTTGTCCAGTGGTTCAGGATCTGCTTTCCAATGCAGGGGACACAGATTTGATCCTTGGTCTGGCAACTAAGCCCTTGTGCCGCAGCAAGAGAAGCCCACACACTGCAACTAGAGAGAAGCCTGAGTGAAGCAGCAAAGACCCATGAAGCCAGATAAAAAATAAAGACCTTCTTTGTCAGATCACATTATGTATAGTAAAACAATAATCTCACCTTCCTTAAATAAGCTAATAACTTAAAATTAAATGTGTGGAAATACTTATACCTCCAAATCCCAAATCAAACGAAAGCTGGAGAGGCTGAATTAACATCATAAAAGTATACTTCAGAATGAAGATTTTTACGGAAGATAAAGGGCAGTACATAATGATAGAGAATTCAATTCACTGAGAAGACATAATAGTCAGGAATGTGTATGCAATTTCAGAATACAGGAGCCAAAATCTGATAGAATGGAAAGGAGAAACAGACAATCCACAGTTGTAGTTGAAGACTTTCACTTTTCACGCTCAGCCATTAATACAGTAAGTGAGCAACACAATGAAAAACTATATAGAAGACTTGAACAACTATTAACCGACTTGACCTAATTGATATTTATAGAACATGCCCAGTCCCAGTTGTGTCCGACTGTTTGAGACCCCATGGAGGGTAGTGTCCATGGAATTTTTCAGGGAAGAATACTGGAGCGGGTTGCCATTTCTTACTCCAGGGGACTTTCCAGACCCAAAGATTGAACCCGCGTCTCTTGCCTCTCTTGCGTTGGCAGGCAGATTCTTTACCACTGCGCCACCTGGGAAGCCCATTTATTGAGCAACAGCAAGTAAATACATATTCTTCTGAAGTGAATATGGAAGTTCAACCAAATATGCCAGTTAAAAACCTTACTGAGTTCAAAAGGACTGAAATCACACAAAATATATTTCCTGACCAAAAAATAATTAAAATAAAGATTAACTATGAATGTGAAAGTGGAGAGTGAAAAAGTTGGCTTAAAGCCCAACATTCAGAAAATGAACATCATGGCATCCAGTCCCATCACTTCATGGGAAATAGATGGGGAAACAGTGGAAACAGTGTCAGACTTTATTTTTCTGGGCTCCAAAATCACTACAGATGGTGACTGTGGCCATGAAATTAAAAGACGCTTACTCCTTGGAAGGAAAGTTATGATCAACCTAGATAGCATATTCAAAAGCAGAGACATTACTTTGCCAACAAAGGTTCATCTAGTCAAGGCTATGGTTTTTCCTGTGGTCATGTATGGATGTGAGAGTTGGACTGTGAAGAAGGCTGAGCGCCGAAGAATTGACGCTTTTGAACTGTGGTGTTGGAGAAAACTCTTGAGAGTCCCCTGGGCTGCAAGGAGATCCAACCAGTCCATTCAGAAGGAGATCAGCCCTGGGATTTCTTTGGAAGGAGTGATGCTAAAGCTGAAATTCTAGTACCTTGCCCACCTCATGCGAAGAGTTGACTCGTTGGGAAAGACTCTGATGCTGGGAGGGATTGGGGGCAGGAGGAGAAGGGGACAACAGAGGATGAGATGTCTGGATGGCATCACTGACTCGATGGACATGAGTCTCAGTGAACTCTGGGAGTTGGTGATGGACCGGGAGGCCTGGCATGCTGCGATTCATCGGGTCACAAAGAGTCAGACACGACTGAGCGACTGATCTGATCTGATAGAAAGTGGCCTGGAAAATCACAAACTGCTTGTAAATTGAACAAAACTTCAAATTAATGCAAGGATCAACGGAGAAATAGAAAATACAATATATCAAAATTATGAGGTGATGCCAAAGCTTCACAGAGGGATATTTATAGCATTAAATGTTTGTATTAAAAAAGGGAAAAGGCCAATTATCATTTGAAGATTGATAATCTTCTTTAGGAAACTAGAATACAACAAAATTTAACCCAAATCCAGCAAAAAAATAAATAAATAAAATAACAAACATCTTGGCAGAAATCAATTAAATAGAAACCAGAAAATCAGTAGTACCAAAAAATTCAGTTGAAACCAGTGGCTGATACTGTGAATAGATTAATACGATAATAAACCTATAGCCTGATTGATTAAAAAAGAGAGAGAGAAAGAAGGAAGAGTGACACTAATTACCAACTTCAGTAATACCATAGGAGACAGCAGTACAGAGCTCTCAGATATTAAATGCACAATGAAGGAAGATTTTAAAAATGTTATTCAAAATTTTTTGCATGGTTGGTCGTATTGGACTCTTTGTGACCCTGTGGACTATAGCCCACCAGATTCCTCTCTCTATGGGATTTTCCTGGCAAAAATACTGGAATGGGTTGCCATTTCCTCTTCCAGGCGATCTCCTGATCCAGGTATCGAACCTGCGTCTCTTATGTCTCCTGAATTGGCAGGTGGTTCTTTACCACTGAGCCATCTGGGAAGCCCCAAAATTTGTTGAATGTAAATCTAAAATTGTGTTCTCTCCACACACACACACACTTTAACATAAAACAAACAAACAAAAAGGGGCACAAAGAAATTTTAGGATGGGTTGGGTATGTCTATTATCTTGATTCTGGTGATGATATTATCATTGTGTGCATATGCCCAAACTCATCAAATTGTACACAGTAAATATATACCATTTGTTGTATATCAATTATGCTTCAATAAACTATTTAACAAAGGAGAGCAGAAAAATGTCATCCAAAAAATTGATACTTAGATAAAATGAGAACATTTCTTGAAAAATACTGACTAACCAAGGTCACTCAAAAATAAATAAGGATGAATAACTTGATTAAGGAAGTTAATGTGCATGCATGCTAAGTTGCTTCTGTCATGTCTGACTCTTTCCATTTCTATGGACTATAGGCCTCCAGGCTCCTTGGTCCATGGGATTCTTCAGGCAAGAATAGTGGAGTGGGTTGCCAGGCCCACCTTCAGGGGATCTACCTGTCCCAGGGATTGAGCCCGCGTCTCTTACCTCTCTTGCATTGGCAGGCAGGTTCTTTACCGCTAGTGCAACCTGGGAAGCCCCAAAGAAGATAATTCTTCTGCTTCATTTTATGAGGCCATTGTTACCCTGATACCAAACCAAACCAAAAAAGACAACACAAGAAAAGAAAACCACAGACCAATATTTTTATGAATATAGACACAAAGATTCTTAGTAAAATACTAGCAAACCAAATTATATAGCATGAGGAAGTAGGATTTATCCCAGGAATGCAACTTTGATTTAATATTAAGACTCAATTAAGTTAATCAGTCATCATCATCAGTTCAGTTGCTCAGTCGTGTCCGACTTTTTGCGAACCCATGAACCGCAGCACGCCAGGCCTCCCTGTCCATCACCAAGTCCCGGAGTCCACCCAAACCCATGGCTGTTGTGTCGATGATGCCATCCAACCATCTCATCCTCTGTTGTCCCCCTCTCCTCCTGCCCTCAATCTTTCCCAGCATCAGGGTCTTTTCCAACGAGTCAACTCTCTGCATCAGGTGGCCAAAGTATTGGAGTTTCAGCTTCAGCATCAGTCCCTCCAGTGAACACCCAGGAACGATCTCCTTTAGGATGGACTGGTTGGATTTCCTTGCAGTCCAAGGGACTCTCAAAAGTCTTCCCCAACACCACAGTTCAAAAGCATCAATTCTTCGGCACTCAGCTTTGTTTATAGTCCAACTCTTACATCCATACATTAATATACCACATCAACAGAATAAAGGACAAAAACCATGTTATCATCTCAGTACCTACATAAATAGCATTGAACAAAATACAGAGCCCCTTCAAGATAGAAAGACTCAAACTAGAAGTAGAAGGCAACAGTTTCAACCTGATATAAAACATCTCTGAAAAACTCACAGCTATCATCGTACTTAATGATGAAAGGCAGAAGTACTGACTTCCCCTGAAAATGAGGAACAATACAAGGATATCATCTCTTACCACTTCTATTCCACATTGTTCTGGAGCTTCTGGACAGGGTAATTAAGCAAGGGAAAAAAATAAAATGAATTTACATTGGAAAAGATGTAAAACTTTTCAATTTGCAGATGACATAATCTTGTGTATAGAAAATCCTAAAGAATCACCCTCTCCCCACAGAAACTATTAGACCCAATACAGGGACTCAACGGGTTTACAGAATACAAGCTCATATACAAAGAGCAGATATATTTCTATACACATTCAAGACTTGTACAATAAAAACTACAAAACATTGCTGGGTGAAATTAAAGACAGTCTAGATAAGTGGAAAGGCATCTCACATTTATGGATTGGAAGACTTACTATTGTGTTAAGATGGCAGTACTCCCCTAACAGAACCCCATCAAAATTCAAACTGTTCTTTCCCCACAGATTTCAACAAACTGATCCTAGAATTGTAAGAATTGAAAGGGTCCTGGGATAGCCAAAACAGTGTGAAGAAAGAACAAGTACTTACACTTCCCAACTACAAAACCCACTTCAAAGCCAAAATAATCAAGACATTATATGGTGTTGTAGCCACGTGTTCCAGGAAACAAACTCACTCAGAAGGACAATACAGATAGTGGAGTGCAGTTTATTACACTGGCGCGCCCAAGGCAGAGTCTCCTCTTGGCGGAGGACCCAGACCAGTTTTTGTGAAAACCTTGTATACCCTAAGTGTATGTGCCCAAACCCACTTCCCCAAATTCCCTGAAATTAGTCTGAACAAAGGAAAAGAAAGGTACAGTCAAAGTTAACCCGTGATTCATATGCCTTAAGCGTAGGTAGTTAACAGTGGACAATTATCAATAGGGCTGTGGTCATACCCCAATAAGCATAATAGAATTTATGATTCTCTTCAGTTACACAGATAATTAGGGTATTCTTTAGGTGATGGAGAGTCTAGGTATGAGCCCTGGGGCTCTTCCACCTGGGGGCTCTTGTTTTCCAGTTGGTATGTCGTTTCCATAGATACTGGGCATATAGCTCAAAGTCCACAGTCCAGCCCAAGATGGAGTCCTGCTTTCAAGATGGAGCCTGTCCTGTTTCCTCCTTCAATGGTAGTGACATAAGGATTGTATATAGACAGATAACAGAATAGAATGGAGATGCAAGAAACAAAACCATATCTCTGTAGTTAGTTGATTATTGTGAGGGGTGCAGAGGCCATTCAATGACAAAGAATAATGTTTCAATAAATGGTCTTGGGATAACTGGATGTTCACAACCAAAAAAATCAGTTTAGACTTATACCTCACACTATATATAACAATTAACTAAAAATTGATAAAAAACCTAAATATAAGAGCCAAAACTATAAAGCACTCAGAGGAAAACAGAGATGTAAATGTTACTGTTGGATTAGGCAATGATTTCCTAGATATGATACAAAAGCACAAGCACCAAAAGAAACAAAAATAGGCAATTTGGAATCATCAAAATGAAAACTTTTATCCTTCAAAGGACACTATCAAGAAAGTGAAACATCCTGGGCACCTACTGGATACTGGCAAGGAGCCTTGAATCCAGGCGGACCAGAAGAACACCCAAACAACCCTGTATGGTGTGGGGAAGGGGGAAATGGGGAAGGAGATGTGCAGGCTAGGTGGGATCAGTGCTCCTGAGGTGCAGCTAGGGGAGGAAAAGTTCCCACCTCCGGAGAGGCACTCTTACCTCGAGGGGATCTGTGGGGATGGGGAAGGACCTTTGGGGTTATGGAGGAATGCACCTGGTGTTTCTGCCCCCACTCCCCCCATTCAACCTCCAGGAACCTGCTGAGGCCTGGGTCTTACTCCTCTGTACTCTGAAACTGGAGGCACTCTGGGGCCCCCTCCAGGCCACACTCAGCATAGGCCACACCCCTGCCTAAGCCCACCCTGCCTGAGCTCCACCATTCCTAAGCCCTGCCCTTACAGCAAAGGTTTCTTCTACCTTTTTAAAAATTTCCCTATTTTGCTAGTGTAGCTGTGTCTTACCTTCCAGTGATTGTTTCGTTTATATGTTTAATTTTTCTAATTTACCTGTTAGTTTTCTTATTTATTTTATTTTTTATTATTTGTCATTGTCTTCCACATTTCTTTTCTTTTCCTTTATTTCCTGGTTTGCCATACAGCTTGCAGGATCTTGATTCATGAGCTTGAGCTCCTGTGGTGGGAGGACCAAGTCCAAACTGCTGGATTAACAGAGACACTCAGACCTCACGGAATACTATTTGGAGTGAGGTCTCCTGGAGGGCCACATCTCAACACCTGGTCCTGGCCCTACTTAACTGCCTGCAAACTCCAGTGCTAAAATTCTCAGGCCAATCAATCAGTGAGAGAAGAACACAGTTCCGCCTAACAAAAAAAAAAATGATATGACAAAAAATATGTTACAGACAAAAGAGCAAGGTAAAAAAACCTAAAAGACCACATAAATGAAGAGGAAATAGGGAAACTACCTGGAAAACAATTTAGAGTAAGGATATTAAAGATGATCCAAAATCTTGAAAATACAATGGAGGCATGGATTTAAAAAAATACAAGAAATGTTTGACAAAGATTTAGGAGAAATAAGGAACAAACAAACAAAGTTGAAAACACAATAACTGAAATGAAAAATACACTAGAAGAAATCAATATGAGACTCACTGAAGCAGGAGAACAAATAAGTGAGTTGGAAGACTGAATGGTGGAAATAACTGCTGAGGAGCAGAATAAAGGGAAAAAAATGCAAACAATTGAAGACAGTCTTAGAGAATTATGGGGCACACTAAAAATATTTACTTTCAAATTTTAGGCGTTCTAGAGGAAGAAGAGAAAAAGAAAGGGATTGAGAAAATATTCAAAGAGATTATAGTCAAAAACTTCCTTAACACGGGAAAGGAAGTAGCCACCTAAGTCCTGGAAGAGCAGAGAGTCCCATATAGGATAAACACTAGGATAATACACTGCTGCTGTTGCTGCTGCTGCTAAGTCGCTTCAGTTGTGTCCAACTCTGTGCGACCCCGTAGACAGCAGCCCAACAGGTTCCCTCGTCCCTGGGATTCTCCAGGCAAGAACACTAAGACATATTTAATCAAACTAACAAAAACTAAATAAAAATGAATATTAAAAGCAGCAAGGAAAAAGCAGAAGATAACATAGAAGGGAGTCCCATAAAGCTATCAGCTGACTTTCCAGCAGAAATTCTGCAGGCCAGAAGGGAGTGGCAGCATATATTTAATGTGATGAAATGGAAAAACCTACAACCAAGATGACTCTGCCCAGTAATGATGTCATTCAAAATCAATGGAGAAATCAAAAACTTTAAGCTAAGAGGATTCAGCACCACCAAATCAGCATTACAACAAATACTAAAGAAATTCTCAAGGCAGGGAGCACAAGAGAAGTAAAAGACCTACAAAAACAAACCCCAAAGAATTAAGAAAATGATAACAGAAACATATATATCAACAATTATCTTAAATGTAAATGGATTCAATGCCCCAACCAAAAGACAAAGACTGGCTGAATGGACACAAAAGGAAGAGCGGTGCATATGCTGCCTACAACAGACCCACTGCAGACTGAGGGACACACATAGACTGAAAGTGAGGGCATGGAAAAAGATATTCCATTCAAATGGAAATCAGGAGAAAGCTGGGTAGCAATGCTCATATCAGATAAAATAGACTTTAAAATAAAACCTTTTGCAAGAGATAAGGAAGGACACTACATAATGATCAAAGGATCAATCCAAGAAGGAGATATAGTAGTTTTAAATATGTATGCACCCAAAATAGGAGCACCTCAATACATGAGGCAAATGGTAACAACTATTAAAGAGGAAATCAACAATAGTACAATAATAGTGGGGGACTTTAACAGCCCACTTACACCAATGAGCAGACCATCCATGCAGAAAATTAAAAAGGAAATTCAATCTTTAAATGAAACAATAGACCAGAATGATTTCATTGATATTTAAAGGACATCCCACGTGAAAGCAGCAGAGTACACTTTCTTCTCAAGTGCACATGGAACACTCTCCAGGAGAGACCACATCCTGGGTCACAAATGAAGCCTCAGAACATTTAAGAAAATTGAAATTGTATCAGACGTCTCTCCCAACCACAGTATTATGACATTAGAAAATAATTACAGGGAAAAAACTGCAGAAACAATAGTACATGGAAGATAAACATTGCACTGCAAAATAACCAAGTGATCACTGAAGAAATTAGAGAAAATTTTAAAATGCATAGAAAGAATGACAATGAAAACACAAAGACCATAAACCTGTGAGATGCAGCAAAACGCATTCTAAGAAAGAAGCTTGTAACAATCCAATCTCACCTCAAGAAACAAGAAAAATCTTAAATAAACAATCTAACCCTACACCTAAAGCAACCATAGAAAGGAGAAGAAAGAAAACCCAATGTCAGGAGAAAGAAAGAAATCATAAA
Source organism: Bos grunniens (assembly GCF_055505025.1). Taxonomy (NCBI): domain Eukaryota; kingdom Metazoa; phylum Chordata; class Mammalia; order Artiodactyla; family Bovidae; genus Bos; species Bos grunniens. Next base: position 52,104,259 of record NC_141194.1, on the reverse strand, counting down.
GATCACAGCAGACATAAGTGAAATAGAAATGAAGTAAACAATAGCAAGGATCATTAAAAGGAAAGGTTGGTTGCTTGAAAAGATAAGCAATACTGAAAAATCTTCAGGCAGACTGCTCACGAACAAAAGGGAGAGGACTCAAATTAATAAAATTAGAAATGGAGGAGGGGAAGTTATGACTGACACCACAGAAATACAAAAGATCATAAGAGAACACTACAAGCAACTGCATGCCAATAAAATGGGCAACCTGGAAGAAATGGACATATTCTTAGAAAGATACAATTTTCTAAGACGAAACGAGGAAGAATTAGAAAATATAAACAGTTCAATTGCAAGTAATGAAGTGAAAGTGTGAGTCACTCAGTCTTGTCAGACTCTTAGCCCCCCAGTATCCTCTGTCCATGGAATTGTCCACTCAAAAATACTGGTGTGGGTAGCTATTCTCTTCTCCAGGGGATCTTCCTGACCCAGAAATCGAACCTGGGTCTTGGGCATTGCAAGCGTATTCTGTACCATTTGAGCCACCAGGCAAGCCCAAATGTAAGACTGGACACTATAAAACTCTTAGAGGAAAACAGGAAAAACACACTTTGACCTAAACCATAGCAAGACCTTTTTTGACTCACATTCTGGAGTAACAAGTATAAAAACATAAACAAGCAAATGGGACCAAGTTAAACTTAAAAGCTTTTGCACAGCAAGCTAAACCATAAACAAAATGAAAAGACAGCCCTCAGAATGGCAGAAAACATTTGCAAATGAAGCAACTGAAAAGGGACTAATCCCACAAATGTACAAGCATCTCATGGGGCTCAAGATCAGAAGAACAAGCAACCCAATCAAAAAATGAACAGAAGATCTAAACAGACACTTCTCCAAAGAAGACATACTGATGGTGCACACACACACGGAATGATACTCAATCTCGTTCATTATGAGAGAAATACAAATCAAAAGTACAATGAGGTTTCACCTCACACTAATCAGAATGACCAGCAAGAAAAAGTCTACAAACAGTAAGTAACTGCTGAAGAGGATGTGCATAAAAGGGAACTCTCCTGCTCTGTTGCTTGGAGTGTAAACTGACACAGCCACTATGGGAAACAGTAAGGACTTTCCTTTAAAATCTAGTAGTAAAGTTAAAATATGACCCAACAATACCATTGCTTGGCATATACCCTGTGGAAATCATAACTGAAAAAACCACTTGTACCCCAATGTTCATTGAAGCACTATTGACAACAGCCAGCACATGGAAGCAACTTAGACATCTCTCGACAGACAAATTGATAAAGAAGATGTGCTACATATATACAATGAAATATTGCTCAGCCGTAAAAAGGAACGAAATTGAGTCATTTGTAGTGAGGTGGGTGAACCTAGAGCCTGTTATACAGAGTGAAATCGGTCAAAAAGAGAAAAACCAATATTGTATATTAACGTATATATATGGAATCTAGAAAATTATTGATGAACCTACTACAGGGAAAGAATGGAGATGCAGACACAGAGTGGACTTGTGGACACTGCAGGGGAAGGAGAGAGTGGGATGAACTGAGAAAGTAGCATTGACTTGTATACACTACCATGAGTAAAGTAGATAGTTAGTCAGAAGCTGCTATATAACACAGGGAGCCCAGCCTGGTGCTCTGTGATGACCTAGAAGAGTGGGATGGGAGACGGGAGGGAGGCTCAAAAGGGAGAGTATATATGTATAATTATGGCTGATTCGCATTGTTGTACTGCAGAAACCAACACAACATTGTAAAGCAATTACCTTCCAATTAAAAAACCTACAATAGGGTATTACCTCACAGCAGTCAGAATGGCCATCATGAAGAAAAATCTACAAGCAATAAATGCTGGAGAGGATGTGGAGAAAAAGGAACTCTTGCACTGTTGTTTGGAACATAAATTTATACAACCACTACAGACAACAGTGTGGAGGTTCTATAAGAAACTAGGAATAAAATTACTGTTTGACCCAGCAATCTCAGTACTGAACAGGTACCCTGAGAAAACCATAATTCAAAAAGAAACATGCAGCCAGTGTTCATTGCAGAGCTGTTTATGATAGCCAGGACATGGATGCAACCCAGATGTCCATCAACAGATGAACGGATGAAGAAATTTGGTATATATGTACAATGGAATATTACCCAGCCATTGAAAAGAATGAAATTGGGGCATTTGTAGTGATGTGTATGAACCTAGAATCTGTCATACAGAGTGAAATAAGTCAGAAAGAGAAAACAAATTTCATATATTAATGTATATATATATGGAATCTAGAAGAATACATATATATGGAATCTAGAAGAATGCATATATATGGAATCTAGAAAAATGCATATATATGGAATCTAGAAAAATGCATATATATGGAATCTAGAAAAATGCATATATATGGAATCTAGAAAAATTAAAAATATATATGGAATCTAGAAAAATGGTACTGATGAACCTACTTTCAGGGCAGAAATAGAAAAACAAATGTGGAGAACGGACTTGTGGACATGGAGTTTGGGGAGTGAGAGGGTGTGATGAATTGAGAAAGTAGCATTGACATATATATATTACCCTGTGTAAAACAGATAGCAAGTGGGATGCAGCTGTATAGCACATGGAGCTCATCTTGGTGCTCTATGATGACCTAGATGGGTGGGATGGGGGAGTGGGAGGGAAGCACAGGAGGGAGTGGATGTGTGTGTGTGTGTGTACACAGTTATCCAAGTTGTTGTGCCCCAGAGACCAACACAACATTTTAAGTCAACTATGCACCAATTAAAAACCAAAGTTAAAAAATAAATAAATAACAACAACAAAAGAGAGTGAAGACAACTTCTAGTATGGGAGAAAATTTTTTGCAAATCATGTACATAATAAGGGACATGTATCCATAATATATAAAGGAATCTCACAACTTAATCCAAAAACAAGAAACACAATTAAAAATGGGCAAAGGACTTAAATAGATCTTTCTCTTAAGAAGATATACAAATAGCCACTGAACACATGAGAAGGTGCTGAACATCATTAGCTTCAAAAAAATGAAAATCAAAGTCACAATGAGATACCAATTCACACCTGCTGGGATGGCTACAATAAAGCAGACAGATAAAAACAAGCATGGAGAAATTTGAAGCCAGATTCAATGCTGGTTGGCATTTAAAATGGTACATCTCCTTTCCAAAACAACGCAACAGTTTCCCAAAAGTTAAACAAGAGTGATCATATGACCCAGCAATTCCTCTTTCAGGTATATACACCCAAGAAATGAAAACATATGTATACTCAGAAAACTTGTATATGATGTTCACAGTAGCATCAATCATTAGTTACCAAAAGTACAAACAATAGAAATACCCATAACTTTACAACTAGATATGGTACATATACACAGTGAAATGTTGTTCAACAATAATAAAAAATGAAATACATCATGGACGAGCCTTTAAACTATTTTTAAGGCAAAGAAACCAGTCATAAAGAATAATATACTGTGTGATTGCATGTATGTGCAATGTTGAGAAAAGGCAGAAAGTGCACTGGTAGATGCCTAGCATTTGAGTTTCTCATTTGGGCGATTAAAATATTGCTAAGTTGTGTTGATGGTTGCACAATTTTGTGAGTATACTAAATATTACTGACATGTTCAAGTTCAAGGATTCCATTGTATGCTTTGTAAAGTAAATGTAATTTGTAACAATTTATTTATAACAATAAAGCTGTTGAAATTGATATAAGTAAAGAAACTAATTAAATAACATTTCAGTCCAAATCATATATTCCAATAATCCTAAAACTTCTCTGGAAATGACTGAGTCCTGTAAATGTTGGCATGGCAATGGGATTATAACTGTATTACATGTGTGATAACACAGTAAAGTAAGTCAAAATTCTATTCCTGCAACACTCGCAGCTGAGTACAAGAGGTTGTCCAACAATTGGTTATGCTTTATAAACTGGGGACTTCACAGATATCTTCTCCATACAGACTTAAGGATTGAGGGAGTGTTCTTTCAGTCAGGAGCATAAAAAGATTATTCAACTCAATATATACTCAGTAAGCCCACAATGTTTCAGGCAGGATCTCAAATCAACATCCCACATGGCATGTTCCAGCCATTCTGAACCTCTTTCTAGTCATCACATCCCCCATGCTCTCTAATTTCCACAACTTCATTATCTTCTGTCAGGGATGATTCCCTCCATCTTCATCTGGCTGGAACTCCTTACCTTCAGCTCTCAGGACTTGTCTTTATCTAGGGAGCTTCTCTGTCCTTCTGAAATTAGATTATTTCCTGGTATGTACTGACAAGTCCATATACTTACCTTCTCTCTGATAGAAAGCACTTGCCAAGTTCCTTGTCAGTGCTTGTTTTATTGAATGTCTCCAAACAGACTAGGAGTCACTGAGGGTGGAGATTGCAAGTGTCTTTTCCACCCTTGAATCCCAGAGCCTAACATAATCTGGGAGACACTGTTTAACATATTCAGTGTCATAGTTCAGTATCAGATGTTAGAATGGGGAAATAATCAGTTATGAAATCATACATCAAATTCTTGTTCATCCAACACAGGTTGAATCTAAATGGAGGCAGAAGCCCTAAATAGACATTTCTCCAAAGAAGACATACAGAGGGTCAACAAAAACATGAAATGATGCTCAATGTCATTAATTATTATAAAAATGCAAATCAAAACTACAGTGAGGTATAATCTCACAGCGGTCAGAATGCCCATCACCAAAAGAAATCTACAAACAATAAGTGCTAGAGAGGTTGTGGTAAAAAGAAACGCTAGTGCACTGTTGGTGGGGATGTACATTGGTACAGTCACTATGGAGAACACTATGAAGTTTTCTTAAAAAACTAAAATTAAAACTACCATCAGTTCAGTTCATTTCAGTCGCTCCATCGTATCCGACTCTTTGCAACCCCATGAATCGCAGCACACCAGGCCTCCCTGTCCATCACCAACTCCCGGAGTTCACTCAGACTCATGTCCATCGAGTCAGTGATACCCTCCAGCCATCTCATCCTCTGTCGTCCCCTTCTCCTCCTGCCCCCAATCCCTCCCAGCATCAGAGTCTTTTCCAATGAGTCAACTCTTCGCATGAGGTGGCCAAAGTACTGGAGTTTCAGCTTCAGCATCATTCCCTCCAAAGAAATCCCAGGGCTGATCTCCTTCAGAATGGACTGGTTGGATCTCCTTGCAGTCCAAGGGACTCTCAAGAGTCTTCTCCAACACCACAGTTCAAAAGCATCAATTCTTCGGTGGTCAGCCTTCTTCACAGTCCAACTCTCACATCCATACATGACCACTGGAAAAACCATAGCCTTGACTAGACGGATCTTTGTTGACAAAGTAATGTCTCTGCTTTTGAATATGCTATCTAGGTTGATCATAACTTTCCTTCCAAGGAGTAAGCATCTTTTAATTTCATGGCTGCAATCACCATCTGCAGTGATTTTGGAGCCCAGAAAAATAAAGTCAGCCACTGTTTCCACTGTTTACCCATCTATTTGCCGTGAAGTGATTGGACTGAATGCCATGATCTTAGTTTTCTGAATGTTGAGCTTTAAGCCAACTTTTTCACTCTCCTCTTTCACTTTCATCAAGAGACTCTTTAGTTCTTCACTTTCTGCCATTCAGTATATTAAATAGCAGAGACATCACTTTGCTGACCAAGGTCCATCTACTCAAGGCTACTGTTTTCCCAGCAATGGCAACCCACTCCAGTATTCTTGCCTGGAAAATCTCATGGATGGAGGAGGCTGGTAGGCTGCAGTCCACGGGGTTGCTAAGACTCGGACACAACTGAGCAACTTCACTTTCACTTTTCACTTTCATGCATTGGAGAAGGAAATGGCAACCCACTCCAGTGTTCTTGCCTGGAGAATCCCAGGGACGGGGGAACCTGGTGGGCTGCCGTCTATGGTCGCACAGAGTCAGACACAACTGAAGTGACTTAGCAGCAGCAGCGGCTTGTACAGATATGAGAGTTGGACCATAAAGAATGTTGAATGCGGACGAATTGATACTTTTGAACTGTGATGCTGGAGAAGACTCTTGAGATTCCCTTGGAATACAAGGAGATCAAACCACTCAATCCCAAAGGAAATCAACCCAGAATATTTGTCTGAAGGACTGATGCTGAACCTGAAGCTGCAATACTTTGGCCACACGATGCAAAGAACTGACTCACTGGAAAGACCCTGATGCTATGAAAGATTGAAGGCAAAAGGAGAAGGGTGCCACAGAGGATGCAATGGTTAGATAGCATCACTGACTGAATGGACACGAATGTGAGCAAACTCCAGGAGACAGTGAAGGATAGGGGAACCTGGTGTGCTACAGTCCATGGGTTCTCCAAGAGTGGGACATGGCTTATCAACTGAAAAACGACAACAACCTAACAACTCACCTGATGTCAACTCAGTGATGTCTGTGCCCTGGTGTGTAAACTAAAAGAACAGCATAGGGGACTTCCCTGTAGTCCAGGGGTTGGGAGTCTGCCTTCCATTTCAGGGGACATTGGTTCTACCCCTACTCTTGGAAAATTCCAAACACCGTGGGGCAAATACTGAGCCCCACATGCACTGGAGCCTGTGCTTTGCAGTAAGAGAAGCCTCCAACTTGCCACAACTAGAGAAAACCTGGGCACAGCAACGAGGACACAGCACAGCCAAAATAAACTAAAAAAAGAAAGAACAGCATAGCTATGGCACCTACTCCCTCCACTCCAGTACTCTGGTTTTGCACTGATAAACTGGCTGCAATGGGATGTGAGAGAGTTTCATTGGTCTGTAGCACTTGCTGAATAATTTTTGTGGTGTAAATACTGTCACCATTGCTAATGTTGAGCAGCTAACAATCTACAACTCGGTTTGTAAAACCCCTGGAAATTTAGGGATGAGCAGGTAAACGATTCTTGTGTGATCTGGCTGTAGCACACTGCTGAGTGCAGTGAAACTAAACGAGATTTTTGAGAATTCTGGCAGTCTTCCCCTCCTCACTGATGTGTGTTTCATGGGTCTGAGGTTTATGACATCTTCTGAACCATAACCAGGCTGTTTGCATCTTACATTTCCCATGCTGGGGGGTGGGGGGAAGAGGAGGAAGTGTTGGGTTTCAGGGCCCCATCCTCACAGAATGTATGGAAAATGGCGTGGTATGATCAAGTCTCTGACATGAATTCAAAATGTGCCTAGGCCTCTCATATCTGCTGCTGCGGCTGCTAAGTCCCTTCAGTCATGTCCGACTCTGTGCAACCCCGTAGACGGCAGCCCACCAGGCTCCGCCGTCCCTGGGATTCTCCAGGCAAGAACACTGGAGTGGGTTGTCATTTCCTTCTCCAATGTATGAAAGTGAAAAGTGAAAGTGAAGTCGCTCAGTTGTGTCCGACTCTAGCGACCCCATGGACTGCAGCCTACCAGGCTCCTCCATCCATGGGATTTTCTAGGCAAGAGTACTGGAGTTGGGTGCCATTGCCTTCTCCGCCTCTCATATCTCCTACCCCTCAAATATACACCATGAAACCCAGGCAGCCAGAACCACAGCAACTTGTCTAAGCTCACGCACGCAGTAAGTGACAGACTTGGGATTCTACTTCAGATATGCCTCTCCACAACGTCAGAGTCAGTTTTCATTGGAAAAGGTCAGCTTTCATTCAAATCCCAAAGAAAGGCAATGCCAAAGAATGATCAAACTACCACACAATTGTGCTCGTCTCACACGCTAGCAAAGTAATGCTCGAAATTCTCCAAAGTAGGCTTCAAGAGTACGTGAACTGAGAAATTCCAGATGTTCAAGCTGGATTTAGAAAAGGCAGAGGAACCAGAGATCAAATTGCCAACATCCATTGGATCATAGAAAAAGCAAGAGAATTCCAGAAAAACATCTACTGCTGCTTCACTGACTACGTTAAGGCCTCTGACAGTGTGGATCACAACAAAATGTGGACAATTCTTAAAGAGATGGTAATACCTGACCTGCCTCCTGAGAAATCTGTATGCAGGTCAAGAAGCAACAGTTAGAACCAGATATGGAACAACGAACTGCTTCCAAATTGGGAAAGGAATATGTCAAGGCTGTATATTTTCACCCTTCTAAATGAGAGTTCCAGAGAACAGCGAGGAGAGAATGGAAAGCCTTTTTGAGTGAACAATGCAAACAAATAGAGGAAAGCAATAGAAAGGGAAAGACTAGAGGTCTCTTCAAGAAAATTGGAGATACCAAGGGAACATTTCATGCAAAGATGGGCACTGTACAGGACATAAATGGTGTGGACCTAACAGAAGCAGAAGATATTAAGAAGTGGCAAGAATACAAATAAGACTATACAAAAAAGATCTTAATGACCCAGATAACCACAACGGTGTGATCACTCACCTAGAGCCAGGCATCCTTGATGTGAAGCCAAGTTTGTCTTAGGAAGCATCACTAGGAACCAAGCTAGTGGAAGTGATGGAATTCCAGCTGAGTTATTTCAAATCTTAAGAAAAATGTAATTAAAGTGCTGCACTCAATATGCCAGGAAATTTGGAAAACTCAGCAGTGGCCACAGAACTGAAAAAGTTCAGCTTTGATTCCAATCCCAAAGATGGAGAATGCCAAAAAAATGTTCAAAGTAACTCACAACTGCACTCATTTCACATGCTAGCAAAGTAATGCTCAAAAACCTTCAAGGTAGCTTCAATACTATGTAAACTGAGAACTTCCAGACATACAAGCTGGATTTAGAAAAGGCAGAGGAACTGGGGATCAAATTGTCAATATCCATTGAAGCATAGAAAAAGATAGAGATATCCAAAAAAAATCTACTTCTGCTTTATTGACATCACTAAAGCCTTTGAGTGTGTAAATCACAAGAAACTGTGGAAACTTCTTAAAGAGATGGGAATACCAGACCACCTTACCTGCCTCCTGAGAAAACTGTATGCAAGTTAAGAAGCAACAGTTAGAATCAGACATGGAAGAATAGACTGGTTCCAAATTTGGAAAGGAGTACATCAAGGCTGTATACTGTCACCCTGCTTATTTACCTTTTATGCAGAGAATATCATGTGAAATGCTGGGCTGGATGAAGCACAAGCTAGAATCAAGATTATTGGGAGAAATATCAATAACCTCAGATATGCAATGACACCACCCTTATGGCAGAAAGTGAAGAACTAAAGAGCCTCTGGAAGAAAGTGAAAGAGGAGAGTGAAAAAGCTGGCTTAAAACTCAACATTCAAAAAACAAAGATTATGGCATCTTGTCCTGTTACTTCACAGCAAAAGGATGGGGAAACAATGGAAACAGTGACAGATTTTATTTCCTTAAGCTCCAAAATCACTGAGGATGGTGACTGCAGCCATGAAATTAAAAGACACCTCCTCCTTGGAAAAAAAGCAATGACAAACCTAGACAGCATACTAAAACGCAGAGACATTACTTTGCTAACAAAGGTCCATGTAGTCAAAGCTATGGTTTTTCCAGTAGTCATGTACAGATGTGAGAGTTACACAATAAAAAAGGCTGAGTGCCAAAGAATTGATGCCTTTGAACTGTGGTGCTGGAGAAGACTTTTGAGAGTCCCTTAGAATGCAAGGAGGTCAAACCAGTCAATGCTAAAGGAAATCAACCCTGAATATTTGTTTGAAGTACTGATGCTGAAGCTGAAGCTCCAATACTTTGGCCACCTGATTCAAGGTGCCGACTCACTGGAAGCACAGCACAGCCTGTAGCCTGCCAGGCACCTCTGTCCATGGGGATTCTCCAGACAAGAATACTGGAGTGGGTTGTCATGCCGTCCTCCAGGGGATCTTCCCAACCCAGGGATCAAACTCAGGTCTCCCGCATTGAAGACAGATTCTTTACCATCTGTCCACCAGGGAAGGCCATTTGATTGAATTTGTTGTTCAGTCACTCAGTCATATCTGACTGTGACCCCCACGGACTGGAGCACTCCAGGCCTCCCTGCCCTTTACCATCTCCCGGAGCCTGCTCAAACTCATGTTCATTGAGTCAGTGATGCTATCCAACCATCTCGTCCTAATAGAGCTGCCTAATTTCATGCATGGAGTAATTTACATTTAAAACTCTAAGTATGCCTCCAAATCTTCAGGCCACACTCATTAAAACACGGGACCTACTTACAGAAAACGTTAACATCACAAAGAGCGTAACTTCCCATACCCCAGTGTTTTTTGTGGGGTTAGAGTATCGTTCATATGCTTTTTGTGTCAGTGCAGACCTTTCAAGGAGCTGATGCTAAAGCAAAAATCAAAGTGCAAGAAATTTATTAGGGGAAGTAACTGCACGAGAAAGTGAGACTTAAGGGAAAGTTGGGAGAGCCGCTGGATTTGGATTCTGGTATGAACCCCACTGAAGGAGAGACAAGGATTAAAGCTTGGGTGGAAGCATCTTAAAGGGTGAAACACTTCTCAGTGCAGTGTGCAAGGTTACTGTGGAATCTTTGAGTCAATGTTGGCTGTCAACTTGCTTCTTGCTGACACTGCATAACTAGTGGTAATGTCCCACTTGTGACAACCAAAACCCAGACTCCATATATGAAACAGTGATTGGCAAATCATGGTACATAAGGAAATATGAAGGACAGTGATCCCTGAGAGAGAAGAAACAAAAGAGGTGTGAACAGTGACTGCCCCAGCTTACTGCCTAGAGTTTTCAGTCTGTTCCAGCTAATGGAGGGGAACCTAGCTGGAGCCAATGGAGACCTGACATCAGAAGACAGAGCTGAGGTCAGAGGAGATGAAGGCAACTAGAAGTCAATGGGTGCCAGACAGCAGAAAGCCACAAAGTGAGAGAACCCCAGGGATCATCAAAGTGATCTGCTCATTTACTCAGCCCATGCATGTGAGGCCAGGGAAAGTACATCTGAAAGGAGTAGAGAGGACACTGCCTAGTGCTTGGACTTGGATGGTTATAGTGCCTTTCTGAGTCACCCAGAGTGGAAAACCTCAGGATTCATGGGACACTGGGCTAGGACTCAAAAGGGTCTTCAAAAAATTAGAGATACCAAGGGAACATTTCATGCAAAGATGGGCTCGATAAAAGACAGAAATGGTATGGACCTAACAGAAGCAGAAGATATTAAGAAGAGGTGGCAAGAATACACAGAAGAACTGTACAAAAAAGATCTTCACAACCCAGATAATCACGATGGTGTGATCACTCATCGAGAGCCAGACATCCTGGAATGTGGAGTCAAGTGGGCCTTAGAAAGCATCACTACGAACAAAGCTAGTGGAGGTGATGGAATTCCAGTTGAGCTACTTCAAATCCTGAAAGATGATGCTGTGAAAGTGCTGCACTCACTATGCCAGCAAATTTGGAAAACTCAGCAGTGGCCAACAGGACTGGAAAAGGTCAGTTTTCATTCCAATCCCAAAGAAAGGCAATGCCAAAGATGCTCAAACTACCACACAATTGCACTTATCTCACATGCTAGTAAAGTAATGCTCAAAATTCTCCAAGCCAGGGTTCAGCAATACGTGAACCGTGAACTTCCTGATGTTCAAGCTGGTTTTAGAAAAGGCAGAGGAACCAGAGATCAAATTGCCAACATCCGCTGGATCATGGAAAAAGCAAAAGAGTTCCAGAAAAACATCTATTTCTGCTTTATTGACTATGCCAAAGCCTTTGACTGTGTGGATCACAATAAACTGTGGGAAATTCTGAAAAAGATGGGAATACCAGACCGCCTGACCTGCCTCTTGAGAAATCTGTATGCAGGTTGGGAAGCAACAGTTAGAACTGGACATAGAACAACAGACTTGTTCCAAATAGGAAAAGGAGTATGTCAAGGCTGTATATTGTCATTCTGCTTATTTAACTTCTATGCAGAGTACATCATGAGAAATGCTGGGCTGGAAGAAGCACAAGCTGGAATCAAGATTGCCTGGAGAAATATCAATAACCTCATATATGCAGATAACACCACCCTTATGGCAGAAAGTGAAGAGGAACTAAAAAGCCTCTTGATGAAAGTGAAAAAGGAGAGTGAAAACGTTGGCTTAAAGCTCAACATTCAGAAAACGAAGATCATGACATCTGGTCCCATCACTTCATGGGAAATAGATGGGGAAACAGTGGAAACAGTGTCAGACTTTATTTTTGGGGGCTCCAAAATCACTGCAGATGGTGACTGCTCCCATGAAATTAAAAGATGCTTACTCTTTGGAAGGAAAGTTATGATCAACCTAGATAGCATATTCAAAAGCAGAGACATTACTTTGTCAACAAAGGTCCGTCTAGTCAAGGCTATGGTTTTTCCTGTGGTCATGTATGGATGTGAGAGTTGGACTGTGAAGAAGGCTGAGCGCCGAAGAATTGATGCTTTTGAACTGTGGTGTTGGAGAAGACTCTTGAGAGTCCCTTGGACTGCAAGCAGATATATCCAGTCCATTCTGAAGAAGATCAGCCCTGGGATTTCTTTGGAGGGAATGATGCTGAAGCTGAAACTCCAGTACTTTGGCCACCTCATGTGAAGAGTTGACTCATTGGAAAAGACGCTGATGCTGGGAGGGATTGGGGGCAGGAGGAGAAGGGGACAACAGAGGGTGAGATGGCTGGATGGTATCACTGACTCGATGGACGTGAGTCTGAGTGAACTCCGGGAGTTGGTGATGGACAGGGAGGCCTGGTGTGCTGCGATTCACGGGGTCACAAAGAGTCGGACACGACTGAGCGACTGAATTGAACTGATAGAAGTTAGGAATTTTTAGAGAAACTATAGCTAGAAGCCTTTTTAAGAGATAGTGAGCTCAGGATGTTAGGGGCAAACAGGATTTAGGAAGATAAGTAGTAAACTGAGAATGTATTATTAGTTACAATGTAATCACAAGTTAACTATAGGACACATTAGAGGAGGTAGATAATAGATGATAAGGCTGATTCTGAGGAATCACTGAAGCAGGAACTCTGAAGAGCAACAATGATTTATGGAGATAATAAATCTGGGATAGGGGGAACTGAAAATGTCAAACCTCTGGCCTAATATTTTTATAAAAGTATAAAAGAGAATCTTAAACCTGGAATAAACAGGTAGGCATAGAAAAATGAGAGGCTGTCTCATTGGCTGACACCGTCATCTCTTCAGGTTGAATCCCTGGTTGCTGGAGGTGGACTCCGACAACAAACTATTACATTCAGAATGGATAAAAAACAAGGTCCTACTATACAGCACAGGGAACTATTTCCAATCTCCTGTGATAAATCACAAAGGAAGAGTATTAAAAATGTATATATGTTAAAAATTATGTAAACTAGCACATTGTCTTTATTTATTAGTTGAATTTATTTTCCCCTTCCTAACAATTCACACACATCTTTTATTAAGTACCTTTTTCTTTTTCCTTTAGGTTTATTCTGTTGCTCTTTTTCTTACCTTTTATATTGGATGTAGGATTTTATATTTATGTACTTTGTAATTTATGTATTTTTCTTTTTAAATACCACACACATTTAGGGCTAAGGTTTTTCTATGAGAACATTTTAATCATGTTCTGTAGTTATTTAAAAGTAGTCTGAAACCTGTATTTTTGTCTAAATGTTCTAATGGAATGGAACAAAAATGTAAAGTGAAAATATCTAGAAGCCTGCTGCTGCTAAGTCACATCAGTCGTGTCCGACTCTGTGCGACCCCATAGACGGAAGCCCACCAGGCTCCTCTGTCCCTGGGATTCTCCAGGCAAGAACACTGGAGTGGGTTGCCATTTCCTTCTCCAATGCATGAAAGTGAAAAATGAAAGTGAAGTCGCTCAGTCGTGTCCAACTCTTAGCGACCCCATGGACTGTAGCCCACCAGGCTCCTCTGTCCATGGGATTTCCCAGGCAAGAGTACTGGAGTGGGGTGCCATTGCCTTCTCCGGAAGTTCCTCCTTTAAAATCAGAACCATGCAATTCATTGTCAGCAATTTGGAAACCACGTATGTGAAAGATACTAAGTTGATTATGCGGGAAGAACTAGAGTTACAGACTTTGACCTTCAAAACTCTTTAAACTGATGTATCAAAGAGGAAAACAAACCTATTTGATATGATTAGAGATGATTATATCACGAGGCTCAGATTATTATTAGTTCTTTAAGAGTGACAGTGGGATGTATGGCAAAAAACCATCATAGTGCTGTAAAGTGATTATCCTCAAAATAAAATAAGCAAACAAACAAACAAACAGACTGAAAGTGGGGGCAGGTGGTGTGCTTAGCATATGTATCTTACTCACACCTGCGTCAAATATCACTGACTACATGCACTCTCTCAATTTGATCAGCCACAGTAACAGGAAACTAGACTATCTTTTAATCTTTTGCCATTTCATTGATCAGTCATTTCATGCTTCATTGTGGAAAGGATTTAAAATGCAATTACTTTTTTTTCTGTTTGGCAAAACCAATACAATATTGTAAAGTTTAAAAATAAAATTAAATTAAAAAAAATAAATGCACCTACTTTTTTAAGAGCTAGAGAATTCAGAATTTGACAGAATTTAACACACATCAAGCAGAATGTTGGCTCATCTTCTTAAGTAGTAATGAAATTGCAATTCACCTGTTATAACTTGACTCAAGATGATATTTTATGATAAATAAATCATGAAAAACAGTATTCTTGTATGCATTCCATCGAAAAGAACCAGAGAATGCAAAAATTAGAATTGAAAAATTAGCATTTTGGTGTATCTGTTCTGAATTCACAACTTATATGAGTAAAATTGAGTTTAGAAGTTAAGGATTTCACAGAATCACACACATTATGTTAAAGCTGGTAGTGCAACCTATTTGGATGCCTAAGCATATTTCATGTAAACTGATATTTATTAAAAATGCATTCCATATTTGTTACAAGCAGAAATTATAAAAGAACCTGGAAATTATTAGCTGCTGCTTAAAGCACTTACAGTCAAGAGAAGAAAATGTTTTCATATTTTCAATTCAATATAGCTTTGATCCTGTCTGTTTCTTTATTTGAAAATCTGTATGTCAGGCACTCAGGCATCTGCGGTCTGAACTATCGTTCAAAGAATATGTGAACTCTGTTATTAAAATAATAGCAATGTTTCCTCTACATCATTAAAGATATAATATTCTGAAAAACAGAAACCACATAAATTACTTTCTGAATGGATGACATACCTGCTTCAGGCATTTCAACAGCCCTACATTTGATGCAATCTCCTCCTGGACATCAGGACCATCTCCACTTTACCCCCAGTCTTTGCCTCAGCCAAATCCTGGAGATCAGTTTCCAGGTCAGAATCTTTAAAAAAAAAAAAATGCATCAATTCAGCTGTAACGCATACAGTATAAACCAGGGAATGATTATATTCATTCCCTCAGTGTTATGAATTAAAAGCCTTAGGCTAGTATGGTAAAAATGTGATGAATAAGAACCTCAGGAGCATTATTCCAGGAATGTTTTGCTGGAAAAAAAGGAAAGCAGAATTTTCCAAATGTTATTGCCATCTTCCTTTCCCAGGGTTGTCCTCAGACAACTTAGTCGCCCCCTCTCTTTGTCTTGAAAACAAGGGAAAACTTGAGCGACACACTAACCTGCAAACTATACTCTCCTCTGATTTTTAGGAACTGTCTGAAGTCCTTTTCTAATGTTTCCTTTCCTGCTCTTCCTGCTTATGTCATAAGGCATGATGCACACATACACTTTACCTCCAGACGCATCCTTCTCCTTCTCTTCATCATGATTCACTGGATCCTCTCCATTTACTTCCTCCTTTCTAGGTGTGATATCCTGAATCCCAGCTGGTGGTTCCTCTTGTTGAGGTTGCTCAACACTGGGCTGCTGGTGCTAGTAGAGTGTGCATGCAAATAAAAAATTTTGTTGTTAGCACATCTAATAACATAAATATACATAATACACAGATATATCTAATCATAAGTAAATCTAACAACATTTTTCCAACACAATTCTATGTACTTACTTTTAATAAAATTACTCTTCCCACAAGAGAAGAGTTAGCTCCCGTAAGAGTTACCCAGAAAGACTTTGGAAGCTATTTAAATCTATGTTGGGATGGAAGTATGTAATCTGTTGTTAATAAGCAGGTGAAGGAAGTCACTGGGCACATTTCCAGGGAATTTAACAGTATACTCATAGGCAATGCCAGACTGTAATATATCTGGATCAATGTTCCTTCCTAAGACAAACTGTCACTCTTTATCAGCATGGAAGACCTTTACCACTGCATCTGTACTACTTAACATCATTTTCTCAAAAATAAATTTGTGCTAATAGAATACATCAAATGGTAAGGTACTCACAACCACAGGTTCATCCAGCTGGGAGCAATCTTGATCTATAGGTCCAAATGTTGATGCCATTTGCCCACTCATATTTGTCCCTGAAAGTAGAATATTGTGATTTAGAAAATGTAATTAAGAGTACAGCTATATTTGATCACTTTTATGACCAAATGTTGACTTATTATTTTTTTAATGTGAAACTACTTTCAAAACAAAGCTCTGGTTAAGTATGAGTGTACATGCATTCCAATTACACCAAATACAGTTGGTTACAAAGCCATACGTGTCTTCGCTAAGCTGGCAGAGAAATCACCTTAAGGTACACAGGAAGACAGAGAATTTTTGTGAGGACGTTTGATTTCACAACAGAATTCTCCATCATGAAGATATTTACTGAAATACTGCTAGGAATTTAAAAATTAAGGACTACTGCTCATGTCACACTCCTATTCACCAGTCCTATTTTCCCCAACTCCCTTGGAATTCAGTTGGAACACGAAGAAAGGCTCAGTCTTTACAGCCTGACTATGGCGATTTTCTCAGTGTCTGTGGCTGAGGTAAGGCTGCATGCAGAGCAACCAGTCACTTCCCTCTTGGCACCTTACCACAAAACTCGCGATATGGTCACAACCCCACTGCGGTCCAGTTTCTAGGCCTTTCCTTAATCGCCCACCCCGCCCCCTGCCCAGGTCCCACTGTCGGCCCCGTATTCTGTGCTATGTCATCAGTTCCAGGGCCCCTATGAACCAGATATCTCAAATAGCACCCGCAAGTCTACCCCCACCGTCATCTGACCCCCTGCCCTCCTCTGCCCACTGCCCTTCCTCTCCTGCCACCAGGACAAGAACTATGGCATTACAACACCTATGAGGAGTAAGATGACGACCTCGAAGGCCTTCCTCCTCAGAGGGCCTTTCTCCTCAAAGGCCCCAGATCGCACCCCCGACCCGGGCGAAACTCGCTGCCTCCCCCTCACACGCATGCACACTTTAACTACAGACAGGACGGATCTGTGAACCTACCTGGTGCGTCTCAAGTAGTCAGAAAGAACCCGGACTGAATAAACATGTCCGTCTGAGGCCCAACGCTCCTCACAGAATGCACTCAGGAAGGCGTCTGGGCACCAAGCTGCACGCGCAGCAAGGGATGCACACGCCCTGTGCATGCTCCCTGAGTTGGGCGTGTGCAGTGCAAGTTGAGGATTTCCCACCACTGAGGTAGAGTCCTGGAACCACAGAGTCTCTGGAGGATGAGAAAAGGGGCTTGAAGACTATGTTTTCTTCCTTCCAGTGCAGTCTTTCTAATGCATCCACAAACTGTGGTGATAGGTAATCCCAGGTTACC
Source organism: Bos grunniens (assembly GCF_055505025.1). Classification (NCBI taxonomy): domain Eukaryota; kingdom Metazoa; phylum Chordata; class Mammalia; order Artiodactyla; family Bovidae; genus Bos; species Bos grunniens. The sequence continues at coordinate 52,086,636 of NC_141194.1, read as the reverse complement.
CTTAGTGGAGAATATGTCTCAGAAAGACACTCATGACAAATAGTTATTACGGTTTTTAATACCTATTTTATACATGCTTTGATGAACCATTCCCTTCTCTGCTTCTGGGTTTTTTGTCATGCTTGCAATGGCTTTACTCACTTCCATGGAATAAATACATAAATGCATACCCCTGTTTCCTTTTTTTGCTTGGAGCACTGCACATTTAAATCTCTGAACTGGTAACTGAGTTCTCTGACTATATCTGTGGTTTTTATGCAATATTGTTCTTTTAGCATCGGACTTTACTTTCACCACCAGACACATCCACAACTGGGCGTTGTTTCCACTTTGGCTTAGCCTTTTCATTCCTTCTGTAGCTATTTCTTCACTCTTCTCCAGGAGCATATCTTCTTTTTATTCTATTATAACTGGAATTTTCGTACTTATTAGGAGTTTTTCCTCTCTTGCTCTGTGGAGGCCAACGAGCCCTAGAAGCCAAGTTTTAATTCTCAAGCAGCTTCCCAAGCTTTGCCTCCCACCAACTGCAACCCAACACACCCTTCTTTCAGGTGGCATCATATTCTTTAGTCCTTTATCTTCCAGGCAGTCTGGGTTTCAGGTGTAGAAATGGTGCACACACAGTAGCTTTATCATTCCCACTTTCTTAGGAGACCCAACCATGCTCAACACTTGATAGTCCTCATTGGTCTCCAAATTCTTCTTCAAAGGAAAGCAAATTTGGGGAGTGGAGGGATGAGGGGCTCTTTTCTGGGCAAAGAATTTGCCCCACTTTGATCTTTAGTGAGGAAGAGGATGGGGGAAGCTAAGGTGCCTTGACCCCCAAAATTATGGGGGCCAAATGTATAAGTTTCATGATCTTGCCTTCCCTCACCTGAGGGCCCCTGGTCCAAGTGGACTTAGCAGATTCCTCCTCTGTGCCTCAGTGGGAAAAGTTTTTCCAGCTCTAGGCCATCAAGGGAGGCTCCTTGATAAGAGGACTCCAAGATGCTGCTATTGGTCTTTAGCTTCACCTTGGCATGCAGCTAAGCACTTATCTGCAAAGTATCACCATTGATACTAACAACCCCATTCTCCTGAGCATTTGACTTGAAAGGCAGGGTAGCTAGTTTATTCCCAGAATTTCTCTAAGTCAGTTCTTTTTTTGCAATAGTCTTAGGAAACTATGCACCCTGTGCTGGTATATTCAACAACAAAACTGAACAGATCTAAAGGGGTGAAGCAAAGAGCTTTGCCTTGGTATAAACACTGAACAGCAAACAGCAGCCATAGTAGCAGCATATCAAACATCACATCCTCGGGTGGAAGAGAAAACAGTCCAAAGAATCGAGAGGAGCAGCAGGGGAGTGAGCAGGAACAGAGACTCAGCAATGGAGCCTACAAATGACACAAAGGCCAAAGCAGAGTTAAAATGAAATAACAAAATGAAACAAAAATAACTATAGGTCTGTGACTATATTCTATGCAAGAGAGGGAGACTTGTTAGTTGCTAAACAGATGCTATCGCTGGAACTTCGGTAAATTATTCTGATATTGTATAAAACTAACTGCTTCTGGATAATAAGATATATTCTAAAATAAGATCAGTAATTCCACATGGGTTATAAAACAATTTCTTTGTTCAGGACTAGTATTGAGCAAGGTACTATGACATTGTATAAAGCATTCAGTAACACCACAGATGTTGGTGTATTGAGGAGTACGATGTGATAATGTAAGGAGTCAAAATAATCATCTGACTGACCCACTACATTTAATCTAGAACCTCTCTTAGGCACACTCATATTGAAAACAGTCTCCTAATCCAAAATATTTTTCCTTCCTTAGTCAGTGAGTGGTTCCCCAGAATCCTTTTCCAAGTATATTACCCAGACAATGAGATGCAAACTAGCAAGTACCTCTAGTTCTTTTTCTATATATTGACTCTACTACAAAATATAACCTTATAACCACACTTCCCCCAAGTGGGATCCACTATAGTTATATAGCTTTAAGACATTTATAGCTTAAAGACAATAGGGAATGTCAAGACACAAAGAGACTTGAGATTTCCTTACAAGATAATACATCAGCAACCTCTGTCAAGGTAGGAACAACCTCATCACACAAGGGAAGAAGACATGTTCAGGCTACCAAGGAAGATTCATTTGGGTTTAGGCCTGGAGATGCTTCAAATCTTCTAAAGCCTCCCATAATATAGTTAGTCCTGATAATTTAAAGGAGGCATCGACTCACAAACTTCATCTCAAGAAGAACTTCAACAGTCATAGGTTATTTTGTTTCCCTTTTTACCGACAAACAAGTAGATGTGAGAGTCAATGTTCCTCTTCTGGGTAAAGGAGAAACTCGCAAATGTATGCACCTTACAAAAAAGAGAGGTATTTATTTAAATAGTACTAAAAGGGCAAGAAATTATTATGAAGGACAACCAATCAGAGTTACAGATCATTCTTGGGTAAAAGATAAATTTCTCAGGTCCTACCAAACAAATATCTCTGAACTGTCTTTTAGGATCCTTTGTTTAAAATAACCAGTACATGAACAGGTTATGATTCAGAATAATTTGTTTTCTGCATCTATTTTCTACTTCTTACCACAGTGAGAGATCTCCTCCTAGGAGTTATGAAGTTTTCAAAGCCAAGTACTGGAATTTAATTAGTTATCAACACCAGAAACAAAAATAGATATGAGAAGCTTTAAATTTATGTAATGGAAAGAAAAATGGTAGCATAAGATTATGAGCAAATGTAATGTTTGCAATAAAAACTGCTGCATCTACAACCATATTACCAATTCATTCTTTAACATCCACATAACAAATCTGGTGAGGATATGAATACAACACACCCCAAAGTTGGAAACCAAATTTGCAACTTGTTCCGCTATATGAGCACTGTGACTATAAGACATAAAATAAATTTGGAACATGGTTTTGGAGGTTTCAAGGTGAATCTTGAGCTGATCGCTTAGGGATTGATGATGGTTTCCTTTTCATTAAACAGTCCACCCTTCAATCCTTGAAATTTTTAGGCCCTTCCTACCTACCATTCTATAGCAGCTTTCAAAGGGAATTTCATTCCAGAGACTATTGATTTGTCCCTCAAAAGTAACTAACTTCTTGTCATTTTTGTTTAGAAGTCCTCTTGTAAGACATGGATCTTTTGCTTTAAAAAACCCTCAGTTCAGTTCAGTTCAGTCGCTCAGTTGTGTCCGTCTCTTTGCGACCCCATGAATTGCAGCATGCCAGGCCTCCCTGTCCATCACCAACTCCCAGAGTTCACTCAGACTCACGTCCATCAAGTTGGTGATGCCATCCAGCCATCTCATCCTCTGTCGTCCCCTTCTCCTCCTGCCCCCAATGCCTCCCGGCATCAGAGTCTTTTCCAATGAGTCAACTCTTCGCATGAGGTGGCCAAAGTACTGGAGTTTCAGCTTTAGCATCAGTCCTTCCAAAGAACACCCAGGACTGATCTCCTTTAGAATGGACTGGTTGGATCTCCTTGCAGTCCAAGGGACTCTCGAGAGTCTTCTCCAACACCACACTTCAAAAGCATCAATTCTTCGGCGCTTAGCCTTCTTAACAGTCCAACTCTCACACCCATACATGACTACTGGAAAAACCATAGCCTTGACTAGACGGACCTTTGTTGGCAAAGTAATGTCTCTGCTTTTGAATATGCTATCTGGGTTGGTCATAACTTGCCTTCCAAGGAGTAAGCGTCTTTTAATTTCATGGCTGCAATCACCATCTGCAGTGATTTTGGAGCCCAAAAAAATAAAGTCTGACACTGTTTTCCACTGTTTCCCCATCTATTTCCCATGAATATACAGGTGCATTACTCACCTCATCCTTTCTCTTCCCAAAGTTAATGATTGCCATCAGTTTGCTATATTACATGATCATTTAATAAATGATTTCAACACTGCACTCATAGGCTGCCAAATTCCCATCCCTGCTTTCAACATGAGTTAAGCCAGATAATCAAGCCCAAATTAGGCCAGATAACCAAGCCCAAATTCCCCACTGCACTCCCACCCCTTTTCTGTAAATGTCAGTTACCTACTTCTCACTCATTGTACCAAATGAGTGCTCTAAAGTCTAAAATAGCTCAAGTCCTTGGTTTCAGTCAAGGTTAAGTTCAGAAAAAAAAAGAATTTATTGGAAGAAAAGTTGACTACCTCTCAGAACCCACAGAAAATTTGGAGAACCAGAGTCAGGAAATGGGTAGGAACCGAGGAAAGTCAGAACACCAGCTGGGATCACACCAAAAGGATAGTCTTAGGTGGGTGCTGCTGGTGCCTCCTCTCAACACTGACCACTACAGAAGTCACTGGTTGCTAATGAAGAGTCAACACATAATAAGAACCATAAGAAAAGATCAATAATAAACAGGCAGGAAATAAAAGAACAGATCAAGGCAGCATCAGACAAGTATAGAAGCACACACATGAACAAACTCTATAACTGTAGAAAGGGAGAATAGGAAATGCCATGGACAGAGGTAATGAACAAAAGAGCCTCACCTCTAATGAGACCCTTTTTTTTTTTACAACCTCAGTATTTCAAAAGTGAGTCTGCTCAGGGTCAAATACCCAAAGTCAAGCTGAACTAACATAAACTACACTGAGAACTATATACTTCAAACGTTGCATTGAAAGTCACTGACAAGTGTGAACTTATTCTGAGCAGATCCCAATCCATCATTTTCATGGATTTTTAAACAAATGGCCCCTGGGCATTTAGATGCCTTCTAAAGTAGTGATTTTCAAACTTTTTCTTTTATTACAATGCCTGAGAAATATTCATTTTGTATATAATTCTGTATATAATAATTCAGGCACATAAATGTATATGTGTATGTGAATTTATGTGTATATTCTATATGTAGGACAATCTTGTATTTCCTATTTCAGATCTTTTCTTTTAAATGCTGCTTGTGGCCCACAACATTAATCTCATGACCCACTATGGATTACACACCACAGATTGGAAAACATTCATTTTTTCACAGAAAATCCCATATGGTTAATATATACTGCTATGGGAATTTGTGCAAATATATGACAAAATCCCCATTTTGTCTTCACCTTTGGGAATCAGTGTTTTCAGACACAAAGGACATTTTTAATGTTGACCACAAGGGCTACCAAAAATAAGTAGCTGCTGATGAAATATAAATTCTATCTGCAAAGCTTTATTTTAAAATTCTAATGACTTTGTTGTGGACATGGCAGGTGTCACTTGGCATAGACAAGAACTCACAGGCAAAAGGGTCAGGAGGTACATATGGCCTCTTGCACTGGTGGAATCCTGAAGAGAGTTGTGCTTGAGATGGAGTGATGCTGAATGCCAAATATGCAGTGTTGGGTTGTAGTTAAGGGACTCTGTCTGCCTACTGTACTCCCATTTTGTGAGGCAAGTGTGAGGTTTACTTTCCATATAAAGTGAAGTGAAGTCGCTCAGTCATGTCCAACTCTTTGTGACCCCGTGGACTGTAGCCCACCAGGCTCCTCAGTCCATGGGATTCTCCAGGCAAGAATACTGGAGTGGGTTGCCATTTCCTTCTCCAGGGGATCTTCCCAACCCAGGGATCGAACCCAGGTCTCCCACATTGCGGGCAGATGCTTTAACCTCTGAGCCACTTTCCATATGGTGGGGAATAAATAATTCGAGCTTAAGCACCAAGCCGGTTGAGCTCAGAGGTCAGTTCTTTAGGAACCTTCGAAAAATGCCACTGTCCAGTATCTATGAACTTTGCCTCTCAGGCCTGTGGAACTTTGAGTTTGTTCATAAATCCTCCTGGCTGGATGAAAGGAAGTCTCTGATCTTGTGGGGAGTTGCAGCCCTGCAGCAGGAAGAGAGACTTACAGACCGTCCCAGGTGTATCTCCTTGCTTAGCAGCCCAGAGAGAGTTCCCAGGTCACCCATTAGGCAATCTTTCTGTCTCTACAATCTCTTTCATACTTTCTGCTGCTTCCGATGTTTCACCACAGCTATTTCACAGCTTGCTTCCATCCAAATCCAAATATGGGCCTATGAACTCACTAAGTTAGCCTGGGGGTAAATCCCACAAGGGCAATATAAGGAAGTTAAATATTGGTTTCTGGTTGAAGTTTGACCCTTGAAGATGGAGGAAGCAATTCAGGTATCAACAAAATCTAGGTCCTCATGACCCACATCCATCAGGGCATCCAATGACATGAATTTTGGCATCTGCTAGTTATTATAAGTGTTCCGATGAGAAGTCACTATCTCCCACTTTTTTAAGCACTTCCTGAGTGCACTGAACTAAGAACAGAGGTTAGGGGAGAAAAAAGGTAAAATTTGTTAATAATATGTCCTTGCTGAGAAAAAAAAAACATATGTAAAAATAGATTAAAACTTTGAGGATTATGACTGCTGTCATTTATATTTAAAAAAAAAAGAAGAAGAACTCGTTTCAAGCTGATTTTTTTTTTTTTTTTTGACACACAGAGAAAAAGAGACCTCCTTTTCCCCATTCAGGCATTTCCTTAAATCAAGCCAAGCGGGATGGAATATATGAGTCAGCTTAAATACATATTCTAGTGTACTTACAAAATGCTACTTACTCATCATAGGCCTCTTCCACTCCTTCCCTTCAATATACTACCTCTCAAAATCAACCGATAACTTATATAGAAGTAATAATGAGAACAGAAACCTGCACACAGCTTACTGTCTACCATAACAAGAATTGATATTCCACTGGCTTCATCAGCATAAGTTTACTAACCCAGGAATCACTTGCCTAAGGAGATAAAAATTGAAAATAACTTTATTGTTCATTCCGGGAGCTACCTTATGAAAGGCACATCAACCCTTCAATAAAAAGTGCCAAATGACATTTTCCATCTCCAAGGCTTTGAACTGTTTGTCTTAACAATGTTTGCCTTTCCAAGCCCACCAAAACCAAAGCATTATATCACAACTCTCACCCGATCCTAATCACATCCTATCCCCACATGGAAAGACCTGTTCTACACTGGTTCAAAATCGGAATAAATATCCCTCCTGCCCTGCCACCTCTACTAAGGTGCCACCTCTGCCAGGTAGTGGTCTCCTGGCAGAGCTATGCAATAAATTCACCTTTGCTTATCAAGTTGTTTGGCTGACAATTGAGAAGTATACAATATCATGAACCTAGTCACACTGCTGTACACCATGTGACAGTGGACTGTACCTAGATCCTAACGAGAGGGTAACAGGCAGGAAGGCCAGGGGTCTCCAGATGGAGGAAATAGGCTGCAAGTGTCAGATATTTTTCTCTTTAAATTCTGTGTTTCCATGATGACACTTAGTTCCACCTGAACTTAACTTTTCTCAAACCTTGGGCTAACCAATGCAGTTTTTCTTATGGAAATGTTTTTCTTAAGCTATGTTAATAAAGCTATGTATTTGCTTTGGAATTTGCCTTTCTTCAAAATGGTTCCATCTAAGACTTTTTTTTTCTTTTCTTTTCTCAAACCTTGGGCTGATAATGGCTCAAGAAACCAGTATTCGTATCAGTTGTTTTATGGCTGGGGGATGACACACCTCATGCTATCCTGTCTCAAAAATACATATTGTGGGAGAGGCGCCTGGTGAAACTCCGGCAGCCTTGAGGTGTCTCTCTTATCTGATTAATAACTTTCTAACAGACATAAAACATCCAGCTAAAGACTAGCAGGGGGCATTCTCTCTGCCCTCTTCTGATGTCTATGTCAGAAGCTTTCTCTATCTCTTTTATACTTTAATAAAACTTTATTACACAAAAGCTCTGAGCAATCAAGCCTCGTCACTGGCCCTGGATCGAATTCTTCTCCTCTGGAGGCCAAGAATCCCATCGTATTCCATGGTTCAGCCACAACCTTTCATCTTGGGGGCTCATCCGGGATTCTTCAGGACAGAGTAAGGAGGCTTGGAGCTCTAGTTCTTTGTTCTCCTAGCAAACACGTTTTCTGCTGTACTTTACTAACTTGCGAAACCCCTTAGTTTAAACCAGCCTATTAACAGCTAGTATTGCTCACTACAGTCTGTCTATAAAAACTCTGTAATCCCTTTGTTCTGGGCTCAGAGCTTGGAGAGTTAACTCCTCGGGCCCGGCAGCATTATAAACCTGAGTTCTCCAACTCTCCGAGTGTGGTGCTTGGTTTCTCGAGTATTGGTTTCTGCAACATGGTGATGCTTGGAAGGAACATCTTGGTTTTATGTTCCTACCAGTCTTATTGTGGTCAGGAATATACTCAGGGTCGTGCACAGGCACTCAGGAGACGAATGTTTCCCCCAGCGGTCTTAGCTTGGGAGGCATTCCAGAAGGTTACTCTGGTTGCACCCTGGGTGGCATCAGAGGCAAGCAAGGTTTTAATGGTGAGGGACTGGACACTAGTCTGTGATGCTATCAGGTTTACCCCTGGTGCATCTCCACCCTACCTCAGTGGCAGAACCGGGAGGAAAGAGGACGGTGCCTGCATCGGCAAGGGACAGACTAAGTCCTACCGGGGAAGGAAAGCTTTGGTGTAAAGTCTGTCTACACCCCCATCTACAGCAGGGAGCGATGCCTCCAGTAGAAAGATGGCACTGGTTGCTCTTTTTTTCCTCTCTCTTACAGATGGGAGCTAACAATTCCAACCTCACTCCTTTGAACTGTATCCTGAAAAACTGGGATAAATTTGATCCCCAGAGCTTAAAGAAGACATGCCTGATCTTCCTATGTGATACTGCATGGCCACGGTATCCATTGGAGGACAGCGAATGGTGGCCGGTTGAAGGGTCTCAATTATAATACTGTTTTGCAATTAGACTGGTTTTGTAGAAAGCAAGGGAAATGGGTAGACGTAGCATATGTGTTGCCCTTTTTCTCTCTGTGAGACATGCAAGACTTATGTCCTAAAGGTATAGATTTGGGTATGAAACCTTCAGCTCCCTCTTGTCCTCCTGCTTTGCCCTCATACCCGGGGCTCCAAACTGAGCAAACTGGAAGTCAGGGAAACCCACCCCCCACCCACACCCCCCAGAAGGGTTGCCTTGGTCTCGGTAGAAACTCAAACTGAAATTCAAGTTGCCTTTGTCTCGGTAAAAACTCAAACTGAGATTCAAACTGCCCAAGTAGAGGTCCAAACAACCCCTGTCTCAGTATGACCTCAGATTACTCTGGTTTCAATAGAATCTCACACAATCGAATTAAGAGAAGTTCAGACAGCAAAAACTAGGAGTGAAATACAGGATGAGATGGAGGACAGGAGACAACGAGATAAAGAGAAGCAGGTTTCTCCATTCTATCCTTGGGATCATATGCACCGAGCAGCCAGAGAGGCTGAGGAACAGCCACACAAGCTGTTGCCTCTTCATGAAGCACCCACCAGGAGAAATAATCAGTCTATGAGAGTGAATAAGCCCTTTTTTATCAAGAAATACAAAGAATCAAGGAGGATCTGGGAGATTATTTAGAGGACCCAGAAAAGTATGTTAGAGCTTTTAAGGGTGTTACTCTGCTTTGTGACCTTACTTGGAAGGGTGTGAGGTATATCCCGGGACAACCCCTGACTCAAAAACTCGAGCTTTGGGGAAAGCGGTTGCATATGGAGATGAATGGCTTGGTAATGAATCAGTAGGGAAAAGGGAGGACGAGATAGCCGCCCTCCCCCCTGGGAATCAGGCGGTCCCAACTATAGAACCAGATTGGGAGTATAACAGGGCTAAAGGAAGATGGGATCAGAGTCATTTTGTCAGATGTGTTCTTGAAGGACTCAGGCAAGCGCGTGCTAAGACTTTCAGTTCAGTTGAGTTCAGTCGCTCAGTCTTGTCCGACTCTTTGCAGCCCCATGGACTGCAGCCCGCCAGGCCTCCCTGTGGATCACCAACTCCAGGAGTTTATTCAAACTCATGCCCATTGAGTTGGTGATGCCATCCAAAAATCTCATCCTCTCTCGTCCCCTTCTCCTCCCGCCTTCAATCTTTCCCAGCATCAGGGTCTTTTCTAACGAGTCAGTTCTTCACATTAGGTGGCCAAAGTATTGGAGTTTCAGCTTCAGCATCAGTCCTTCTAATGAATATTCAGGACTGATTTCCTTTAAGACTTTAAACTATGCCAAATTGGCAAACATAGAACAGTAAGAGAAGGAAGCTCCTGGTAAATTCCTAGATAGACTGAGGGAAGCCCTTCGCAGATTCACGGAGATTGATCCCCAAAGTGAAGAGGTAAAGTTATCTTAAAAGATAGATTTCTCACTCAGTCAGCTCCAGATACCCGCTGTGAGCTATTAAAACAGGCGTATGGGCCAAATCAGTCTTTAGATAATCTGTTGCAACTGGCTCAGACAGTCTATTTTGGTAGGGAATATGAGGAAAAGAAAGAAAGGCAGAGAAAGACAAAGGAACAGGTGGAAGCCCTTGTAAAGCCTGTCAGAACCGTTCTTAAACAGCCTGAGAAAAATGCCCAGAGGGACCCAGGTGAAAAGGGATGGGCTTGCTATTACTGTGGAAAGGAGGGGCACCTCAAGCGGAATTGCCCTCCGGCATCTAAGCCGCCCCCGGCTCCATGTCTGGTCTGCAAGGGACCACACTGGAAGAGAGACTGCCCCCAGAGGCATAGGGTTCAGGAGTTGGACTCTCAAGACAATCAGGACTGAAGGTGCCCGGGGGTCCCCACACAAGCTCCCATCCTAATTACACCTGAGGAACCCCGGGTATTAATAACAGTGGGAGGCCAATCCCTCAATTTCCTTTTGGACACTGGGGCAACTTACTCTGTGCTTACTGAAGCCCCTGGTCCACTTTCTTCCCTATCCACTTCCGCTTCCATAATGGGACTGCCTGGACGAGCCAAACATTATTATTTCCTCTAAGCTGCAACTGGGACTCTGTGCTATTTTCACACGAGTTTCTGATCCTGCCAGAGTCTCCCTCGTGCCCTTTGGGGAGGGATATACTGAGCAAGGTCCATGCCTCTGTTTTCATGAATATGGAGCCCTCCCTTTCTCTCCCATTAATTGAACAAAATGTAAATCCTAGAGTGTGGGCTGATGGAAAATCTGTGGGTTGAGCACAAGATGCTATTCCTGTAGTTGTCAAGCTCAAAGACCCGCATTTATTTCCACATAAAAGGCAGTATCTACTGAAACGTGAGGTTAAGAAAGAGTTAAAACCCACCATTGAGAATTTAAAGGAGCAGGGGCTATTAATTCCCTGTAACAGTCCATGCAACACTCCTATTTGGGGTATAAAGAAATCAAATGATAAATGGAGACTAGTTCAAAATTTACAAATAATAAATGAGCCTGTGGTTCCTTTACACCCCATCGTGCCTAATGCTTATACTCTATTGTCTGAAATTCCTAAACAAGCCAAATATTTTTCAGTATGCTTTCTAGAATTAAACCTATACTAAATCATCCCCTACCTATGACTTTAAGACAATCGAGAAGATTTTTAGGAATCACAGGCTACTGCTGCATTTGGATTCCGGGTTATGGGGAATTTGCCCGGCCTTTATATAAACTTATAACTGAAACTCAGCAGGCCCAAAGTGACAAACTGGTTTGGTCTCCAGATGCTCAAAAGCCTTTTAAGGCTCTTCAGACTGCTCTCCTGCAAGCTCCCACTTTGAGCTTGCCCGCAGGGTCATAATTTAATTTGTTTGTCACTGAAAGAAAAGGTATGGCCTTGGGAGTTTTGACACAACCACGAAGGCCTCACCAGCAGCCTATAGGAGAGTATTCTTAAACTCTAAGGTTAAGATTTGGATGAGAGACAGTAGGCTTCTTAAATATCAGTCATTGTGTTAGAAGGACCAATAACAGCTTAAAGTTTGTGGAAATATAAATCCTATCACTTTCCTTCTTGAAAAGGAAAATGATACACCTGATCACGATTGTTCCCAGTTTCTAACTTTAAACTATGCAGCTCGGGAAGAACTGATGGAGATACCCCATTAGGCAATCCTGACATGGAAATATTTACAGATGGCAATTCTTTTGTTTGGGATGGGAAATGTAAAGCAGGTTACGCTGTGGTGATGGCTGAACAGGTTTGAGAAGCAAAATCTCTCCCCCAGGGAATCAGTGCTCTGCTAGTGGAGCTTGTGGCTCTGACTCAAGCTCTAGAGTTAAGCAAAGGGCAGCGAGTTAATCTACACTGATTCTAAGTATGCTTATTTGACTTTACATGCTCATGCTGCAATATGGGAAGAAAAACAATTTAAAACAGCAACAGGCGAACCTATTAAGCATTTCAGAGAGATGGAGAGACCTTTAACTGCTATATATTGTCCTAAAAAAGTAGCTGTTATGCATTGCAAAGGGAATAGCAGGACAGGAGTAAAGTAGCAGAAGGTAATCAGCTGACTGACTGTCAAGCCAGAAAAGCGGCACTGCATGGAAACCCCTTCACTTCAGATGCCTTTGATTTGGACAGGCTCCCAGTTGCTAACCAAGTCTTCCTGGGATCCTGGACGGTTGACATCCGCCAGGAGGGTCGCAGTCAGAGATCAGCTCCTGAGAGGGAACACACGGCACACCTGAGATGGCACTCTTGCTGTACACCCAGGAAACCGAGCGGCTGAGACTGGGGAGGTGATAAGATGCACCACCCACCTGGGAAGAATGCACTCGCCAGGCACCTGGTCATCTGAGCTGCTCAGACCTGGGAAGGGCACAAAACGCAGACCCAACCGATTCTGTGCCTTTGTGGAGTACCCAAGAACCTGAACCTGAGCAACGTAGACCTGGGAAGTGCACACAACCCAGGGCCCGCTTAGACAGTTCCCCGGCAGAGCAACCTGGAGCCTGAGCAGAGTTGACCAGGAAAGCACACAAGCCGTGAGCGGGGGCAAACCCAGTGTGGCCCAGACATTGCAAGCACTCCCCACACATGCCACTGATATTTGTTTGCAGTGTTCCTCCCTCCCCACAGCACAACTGAACAAGTGAGCCTAAATAAATGACCACCTGCGCCCCCTTGTGTCAGGGCGGAAATTAGACACCAAAGAGACTTGCAAACTGAGGAAACCAAAATAAAGAAGACGGAACCGCTTTGGAAGTGACAGCTGCAACAGATTAAAACCCTGTAGTTAGCACCAACTACATTGGAAGGAGCCTATAGACCTTGAGAAGAAGTATAAGCTGGAACAAGGAACTATCTGAAACAACTGACCCCACACTGCCCTCAACAGCTCCAGAGAAATTCCTAGATATATCTTACTATTACCATTAAAAAAATTTTTTTTTAATTTTTAAGTTCTTTATTACTCCTTTAATTTTCATTTTTAAAACCTACTACTACCTTGCCAAAAAAGACCCTATTTTTAAAGCAAATTTCATGTATATATATTTTTATAATTTGTACAATTTTCATTTTATCAATATTGTATTTTTGAGAGTCTAACCTCAGCTCTACATTTTTAATCTTTGCTTTTTGGTATTTGTTATTAAGTTTATAGCTTTAAAAATCCAATCTTCAGTACCCATTTTTACTTAGGAGTGTGATTAGTGGCTTGATTGCTCTCTCCCCTTTTGACTCTCCTTCCCCCCCGCCCCCCTCCCCAGGTCACCTCTACCTCCTCCCTTCCCCTTCTCTTCTCGACTTAACTCTGTCAATCTCTTTGGGTGTTCTGGGCTGTGGAGAACACTTAGGGAACTGATTACTGGCTAGATTTGTCTCTTTCCTTTTGACTCCCCCTCCTCTCCTCCTAGTCACCTCCATCTCCTTCCTCCCTCTTCTCTTCTCTATGTCACTCCATGAACCTCTCTGAGTGTTCCAGACTGTGGAGAACACATAGGGAACTGATTACTGGCTAGATTGCTCTCCCCCCTTTTGATGTCTCCTCTTCTCCTCCTGGTCACTTCTATCTCCCTCATCCCTCTTCTCTTCTCCATGTAACTCTGTGAACCTCTCTGGGTGTCTCTCACTGTGGAGAATCATTTCACCATTAACCTAGATGTTTAACATTGGTGCTGTATGGATGGAGAACTCTCGAGGCTACTGTAAGAATAAGACTGAAAGCCAGAGACAGGAGGCTCAAATCCAAAACTTGTGAACACCAGAAAACTTTTGATTTCAGGGAACATTAATCAACAAGAACTCATCCAAAAGCCTCCATGCCTACACTGAAACCAAGCTCCACCCAAGAGCCAACAAGTTTCAGAGCAAGACATACCAAGCTAATTCTCCAACAACGCAGGAACATAACCCTGAGCATTAAAATACAGGCGGCCAAAAGTCACACCAAACCCAAAGACACCTCAAAACTCACTACTGGACACTTCACTGCACTCCAGAGAGAAGAGATCCAGCTCCACCCAACAGAACACAAACGCAAGCTTCCCTAACCAGGAAACCTGGACAAGCCACTTGTACAACCCCACCCACAGGGAGGACCTTCCAAAATAAAGAGGAACCACAAACTTCCAGCATACAGAAAGGCCACCCCGAACACAGCAATCTAAACAAGATGAAAAGGCAGAGAAATATGCAGCAGGTAAAGGAACAAGATAAACGCCCACCAAACCAAACAAAAGAGGAGGAGATAGGGAGTCTCCCTGAAAAAGAATTCAGAATAATGATAGTTAAGATGATCCAAAATCTTGAAAACAAAATGGAGTTACAGATAAATAGTCTAGAGACAAGGATCAAGAAGATGCAAGAATGGTTTAACAAGGACCTAGAAGAAATAAAAAAGTCAATCAATAATGAATAATGCAATAACTGAGATCAAAAGCACTCTGGAGGGAACCAACAGTAGAATAACTGAGGCAGAAGATAGGATAAGTGAGGTGGAAGATAGAATGGTGGAAATAAACCAAGCAGAGAGGAAAAAAGAAAAAATAATTGAAAGAAATGAGGACAACCTCAGGGACCTCTGGGACGATGTTAAACGCCCCAACATTCGAATTATAGGAGTTCCAGAAGAAAAAGACAAAAAGGAAGTCCATGAGAAAATACTTGAGGAGATAACAGTTGAAAACTTCCCTAAAATGGGGAAGGAAATAGCCACCCATGTCCAAGACACCCAGAGAGTCCCACACAGGATAAACCCAAGGTGAAACACCCCAAGACACATATTCATCAAATTAACGAAGATCAAACACAAAAAACAAATTTTAAAAGCAGCAAGGGAAAAACAACAAATAACACACAAGGGGATTCCCATAAGGATAACAGCTGATTTTTCAGTAGAAACTCTTCAGGCCATAAGGGAATGGCAGGACATACATAAAGTGATGAGAGAGCAAAACCTACAACCCAGATTATTGTACCCAGCAAGGATCTCATTCAAATATGAAGGAGAAATCAAAAGCTTTACAGGAAAGCAAAAGCTGAGAGAATTCAGCACCACCAATCCAGCTCTTCAACAAATGCTAAAGGATCTTCTCTAGACAGGAAACACAGAAAAGGTTTATAAACTCGAACCCAAACCAACAAAGTAAATGGCAATGGGATCATACTTATCAATAATTACCTTAAATGTAAATGCCCCAACCAAAAGACAAAGACTGGCTGAATGGATACAAAAACAAGACCCCTAAAATATGCTGTCTACAAGAGACCCGTCTCAAAGCAAGGGACACATACAGACTGAAAGTGAAGGGCTGGCAAAAGATATTTCACGCAAATTGAGACCAAAAGAAAGCAGGAGTAGCAATACTCATATCAGATAAAATAGATTTGAAATAAAGCCTGTGAAAAGAGACAAAGACAGACACTACATAATGATCAAAGGATCAATCCAAGAAGATATAACAATTATAGATATATATGCACCCAACATAGGAGCACTGCAATATCCAAGGCAAATGCGAACAAGTATGAAAGGGGAAATTAACAGTAACACAATAATATTGGGAGAATTTAATATCCCACTCACACCTACGGATAGATCAACTAAACAGGAAATTAGTAAGGAAACACAAACCTTAAGTGATACAATGGACCAGTTATACTTAATTGATATCTATAGGTCATTTCACCCCAAAAGAATGAGCTTCACCTTTTTCTCAAGTGCACACGGAACCGTCTCCAGGATAGATCACATCTTGGGCCATAAATCTACCTTGATAAATTCAAAAGAATTGAAATCACTCCAAGCATCCTTTCTGATCACAGTGTAATAAGATTAGATGTCAACTACAGGGAAAAAAAAAAACACTATTAAAAATACAAACATATGGAGGCCAAATAACACACTTCTAAATGAGGAACAAATCACAGAAGAAATAAAAAAAGAAATCAAATATGCATAGAATGAATGACAATGAAAACACAACAACCCCAAACCTACGGAATTCAGTAAAAGCAGTGCTAAGGGGAAGGTTCATAGCAATACAAGCTTACCTCAAGAAACAGGAGAAAAATCAAATAACCTAACTCTACACCTAAAGCAACTAGAAAAAGAAGAAATGAAGAACCCCAGGGTTAGTTGAAGGAAAGAAATCATAAAAATTAGGGCAGAAATAAATGAAAAACAAACAAAGGAGACCATAGGAAAAATCAAGAAAAGCTAAAAGCTGGTTCTTCGAGAAGATAAATAAAATAGACAAACCATTAGCCAGACTCATCAAGAAACAAAGGGAGAAGAATCAAATGAACAAAATTAGAAATGAAAATGGAGACATCACAACAGACAACACAGAAATACAAAGGATTATAAGAGACTACTATCAGTAACTATATGCCAATAAAATGGACAACTTGGAAGAAATGGACAAATTCTTAGAAAAGTATAACTTTCCAAAACTGAACCAGGGAGAAATAGAAAACCTTAACAGACATATCACAAGCATGGAAATGGAAACTAATCAGAAATCTTCCAGCAAACAAAAGCCCAGGACCAGATGGCTTCACAGATGAATTCTACCAAAAATTTAGAGAAGAGCTAACACCTATCCTATTCAAACTCTTCCAGAAAATTGCAGAGGAAGGTAAACTGCCAAACTCATTCTATGAGGCCACCATCACCCTAATTCCAAGAACAGACAAAGATGCCACCAAAAAAGAAAACTACAGGCCAATATCACTGATGAACATAGATGCAAAAGTCCTTAACAAAATTCTAGCAAACAGAATCCAACAACATATTAAAAAGATCATACATCATGACCAAGTGGGCTTGATCCCAGAGATGCAAGGATTTTTCAGTATTCACAAATCAATCAATGTGATACACCACATTAACAAATTGAAGGATAAAAACCATATGATTATCTCAATAGATGCAGAGAAAGCCTTTGATGAAACTCAACATCCATTTATGATAAAAAAAAAAAACCCTCCAGAAAGCAGGCATAGAAGGAACATACCTCAACATAATAAAAGTCATATATGATAAACCCAGAGCAAACATTATCCACAATGGTGAAAATTTGAAAGCATTTCCCCTAAACAAGACAAGGGTGCTCACTCTCACCACTACTAGTCAACATAGTTTTGGAAGTTTTGGCCACAGCAATCAGAGCAGAAAAATAAATAAAAGGAATCCAGATTGGAAAAGAAAAAGTAACACTCTCACTGTTTGCAGATAACATGTTCCTCGACATAGAAAACCCTAAAGGCTTCACCAGAAAATTTCTAGAGCTAATCAATGAATATAGTAAAGTTGCAGGATATAAAATTAACACACAGTAATCCCTTGCATTCTGATACACTAACAATGAGAAAACAGAAAGAGAAATTAAGGAAACAATTCCATTCACCATTGCAATGAAAAGAATAAAATACTTAGGAATAAATCTACCTAAAGACACAAAAGACCTATATATAGAAAACTATAAAAACACTGATGAAAGAAATCATAGAGGACACAAATAGATGGAGAAATATACCATGTTCATGGATCGGAAGAATCAATATAGTGGAAATGAGTATACTACCCAAAGCAACCTATAGGTTCAATGCAATCCCTCTCAAGCTGCCAACGGTATTTTTCAGAGAACTAGAACAAATAATTTCACAATTTATATGGAAAGACCAAAAACCCCGAATAGCCAAAGCAATCTTGAGAAAGAAGAATGGAACTGGAGGAATCAACTTGCCTGACTTCAGACTATACTTCAAAGCTACAGTCATCAAGACAGTATGGTACTGGCACAAAGACAGAAATATAGATCAATGGAACAAAATAGAAAGCCCTGAGATAAATCCATGCACCTATGCACACCTTATCTTTGACAAAGGAGGCAAGAATATACAATGGGGAAAAGACAATCTCTTTAACAAGTGGTGATTGCAAAACTGGTCAACCAATTGTCAAAGAAGGAAACTAGAACCCTTTCTAACACCATACACAAAAATAAACTCAAAATGGATTAAAGATCTAAACGTAAGACCAGAAACTATAAAACTCCTAGAGGAAAACATAGGCAAAACCCTCTCTGACATAAATCATAGCAGATTCCTCTATGACCCACTTCCCAGAATAATGGAAACAAAAGCAAAAATAAACAAACGGGATCTAATTAAACTTAAAAGCTTTTGCACAACGAAGGAAACTATGAGCAAGGTGAAAACACAGCCTTCAGAATGGGAGAAAATAATAGCAAACGAAGCAATGGACAAAGAATTAACCTCAAAAATATACAAGCAGCCCCTGCAGCTCAATTCCAGAAAAATAAATGACCCAATCAAAAAATGGGCCAAAGAACTAATAGACATTTCTCCAAAGAAGACATACAGCTGGCTAACAAACACATGAAAAGATGCTCAATATCACTCATCATCAGAGAAATGCGAATCAAAACCACAATGAGGTACCATCTCACGCTGGTCAGAATGGCATCTGTCAAAAAATCTACAAACAATAAATGCTGGAGAGGGTGCAGAGAAAAAGGAACCCTCTTACATTGTTGGTGGGAATGCAAACTAGTACAGCCACTATGGAGAAGAGTGTGGCGATTCCTTTAAAAACTGGAAATAGAACTGCCATATGACCCAGCAATCCCACTGCTGGGCATACACACCGAGGAAACCAGAATTGAAAGAGACACGTGTACTACAATGTTCATCCCAGCACTGTTTATAATAGCCAGGACATGGAAGCAACCTAGATGTCCATCAGCAGATGAATGGGTAAAAAAGCTTTGGTACATATACACGATGGAGTATTACTCAGTTATTAAAAAGAAAGCATTTGAATCAGTTCTAATGAGGTGGATGAAACTGGAGCCCATTATACAGAGTGAAGTAAGTCAGAAAGAAAAACACCAATACAGTATATTAACGTACATATAGAGAATTTAGAGAAATGGTAATGACGACCTTATATGCGAGACAGCAAAAGAGGCACAGATGTAAAGAACAAACTTTTGGACTTGGTGGGAGAAGGCGAGGGTGGGATGATTTGAGAGAATAACATTGAAGCATGTATATTATCATATGGGAAATAGATCGCCAGTCCAGGTTTGATGTATGGGACAGGGTGCTCAGGGCTGGTTCACTGGGATGACCCTGAGGGACGGGATGGGGAGGGAGGTGGGAGGGGGGCTAAGGATGAGGTACACCTGTACACCCATGGCTGATTCATGTGAATGTATGGCAAAAACCCCCACAATATTGTAAAGTAATTAGCCTCCAATTAAAATAAATAGATTAGTTAAAAAAACAAACACACAAAAAAACAAGTATCTCTCGCCATCCCCACTGATCCCCTTCAGTGCCTCTGCAGGTGTAGGAAACCTTTTCTCCCCTAGCTGACCCTCAGGAACAGTAACCCCACCTAGTCTCCACAACTCCCCCCTCGCTCCCCACCCCCACATCATACAGGGTTGCTCTGGTGTTCCTCTGGTCCGCCTGGGTTTCAAGGCTCCCTGCCAGCATCCAGTAGTTGCCCTAGATGTCTCACATTCTTGATAGTATCGCTTGAAGGATAAAAGTTTTAATTTTGATGATTCCAAATTGCCTATTTTGTTTCCTTTGGTGCTTGCACTTTTTGTATCATGTCTAGGAAATCATTGCCTAATCCAAGATTAACATTTACATCTCTGTTTTCTTCTGAGTGCTTTATAGTTTTAGCTCTTATATTTAGGTGTTTTATCAACTTTTAGTTGTTATATACAGTGTGAGGTATAGGTCGAAATTGATTCTTTTGCATGTGAACATCCAGTTATCCCAAAACCGTTTGTTGAAACATTATTCTTTGCCATTGAATGGCCTCTACACCCCTCATAATAATCAACTGACCATAGAGATATGGGCTTGTTCACTGACTCTCCATTCTATTCCGTTATCTGTCCATATACAGTCCTTATTTCAGTACCATAGTGTCTTGATTATTGTAGGTTTGAAGTGGGTTTTGAAATTAGGAAGTGTAAGTACTTGTTCTTTCTCCACACTGTTTTGGCTCTCCCAGGACCCTTTTAATTCTTACAATTCTAGAATCAGTTTGTTGATTTCTGGGGGAAAAGAGCAGTTTGAATTTTGATAGGCCTCTATGAGGGGAGTACTGCCATCTTAACACAATAGTAAGTCTTCCAACCCATAAATGTGATCTCCCGAATCCATAAAAATCTGAGCAAGCTCCAGGAGCTGGTGCTGGACAGGGAAGCCTGGTGTGCTACAGTCCATGTGATCGCAAAGAGTCGGAGACAACTGAGTGACTGAACTGAAGTGAAATTTCCACTTATCTAGATGGTCTATAATTTCATTCAGCAACATTTTGTAATTTGTATTGTACAAGTCTTGAACGTGTATAGAGATCTATTTGCTCTTTGTATATGACCTTGTATTCTGTAAACCTGTCCAGCCCCTGTATTAGGTCTAATAGTCTCTGTGGGGAGAGGGTGGTTCTTTAGGATTTTCTATACACACGGTTATATCATGGATTGACAAGAAGGCAGAGGAGTAGGTGGATGGGGAATACATCTCTCTCCATGGATACCTCAGGAATATACCCTCAGACACAGAAGTGCATGCAGAACACCAGCTGAGTGCAGACAGGAGTACCTGACCAGTGGAAAAGAATACATAGACCCACGCAAAACTCGGTAGGAGGAAGGAACTAGGGGGGAAAACGGGAGCATTAGTAGGGCTGGACCTGCCCTCGGCAGGTGGGAGAACTGAAGCAGGGGTCCGATCCCCACATCGGGGCAATTGTCTGAGTCAGAGGAGAAACATTTAAGGCTGAGAGTGAAACAGCTCATCTGAGGCAGCCTAAATGGAATGAAAATCAGACATCCTTGCCACAGCCATACATAGCCTAGATGGCGCAGTGGCTGGGAGCTGGAGTTTAGGGATTGTGGAGCAATCCCAGGGCGAGGGCTGCTATTGACTGCAGAGAGACGGATGGAGGGGATGTGAGGAAGGAGAATGTGGTGGGAAATGCCTGTGGAGGAAATCCTGGCAGCCATGGAAGTAAGGTGATACTGCTGAGTCACGCATAGGGGGTGGAGCCATCACCATAGCCTCTCAACCCCCACATGCCACCATTGGCAGCTGAACAATAGAGAGGCTGGCCCATCAAATGCCTGATGCACTGAACTACAGAGTAAGACCCCACCCAGGGTGCCCCTTTAAGTGTCTGATGCGCGAACAACAGAGAAGGACCCCAGGTAAGGAAGCCCTCTAAGTGCCTGAATGGGCGCAGCTATGGAGAAAGACTGGCCAAAGAGGCCTTCTGATTGCCAGCTACAAGAGGCTTGAAAAAAAGACTCTCATAGGGCCATAACTCCTGCAATGGAGGCAGTCCATGTCCCTGCACACTTGGCACCGCCAGGGTCCCTGCAAGCCAAGCTGCTGTGCAATGTTCACACTCAACTCCCACTGGGGCAGAGCTGCCACAGGCAAAAAAAAGTCTTATGTCTAAGCATGCAGGGTCACTTCGGTAGTGTCCAACTCTCTTCGACCCTGTGGACTGTGGCTTGCCAGGCTTCTCTGTCAGGGAGAGGGGTTCTTCAGGCAAGAATACTGGAGTGTATTGGCCAATACTGGTTGCCATACCCTTCTAGAGCACTATAATTCCTGCTGCCCTAGCCGCCAACTCCCCTGAGTACCAGGTGTTACCAGAACCCCTGTGACGCAAGCAGCTGCACCACCTCCACACCTGGCCCTCACAAGGGCAAACCCAAGTTCTCCAGGGCAGCCTCAGGAGCAAACCCCAGTGGACAATCCATAACCAGAGGTGGAAATAAAACCATGATTGAAACCCAAGGGCAGTGTGACTAAGGAAGAAGATCCAAAACCCTCCCAACCAGCTATACAAGCTGCAGATTAAATCCACACGATCAACTAGGCAGACTCTGTGGAATATATAAAAGGTCATTGAGAGCTCCCACAAAAGATTACGTCATCTGCAAATAGAATAGTTTTACTTCTTTTCCAATGTAGATTCATTTTATTTCTTTCCCTTGCTTAATTACCCTGTCCAGAACCTCCAGGACAATGTGGAATAGAAGTGGTAAGAGATGATATCCTTCTATTGTTCCTGATTTTCAGGGGAACTACTTCTGCCTTATATCATTAAGTATGATGATACCCGTGGGCTTTTCATAGATGTTTTATACCGGATTGGAAATGTTGCCTTCTACTTCTAGTTTGAGTCTTTGTATCTTGAACAGATGCTGAATTTTGTCCAATACTTTTTAGTTAGCTACTGAGATGATAATGTGGGTTTTCTCCCTTATTCTACTGATGTGGTATATTAAATTAATTGATTCTTAATATTAAATCAAGGACAAAGATTTTGTAAGGATTTTTCACTTTCATGGATGCTTCCCAAATGCTGTCCATCAGTAAAGCTAATGTCCATCAGTAAAGCTAATGTCCATCAGTAAAGCAGAAGAAGTAAAGCTTGATTACTACCCTGTCACATCATTCTTGGAGCAGACACTCTGATGCAGTGAACAGGATGCTTAGACCTTTGCTCATCATGGACTTCACCAGTTATGTAGGAGGGAGGCTGAGCACGGTTAGACATGCAAATAGTTGGGTCCCAGCCAGGACCAACAAGCCTGAGTGAAAATTGGCTCCCCATGAAGTCTCACCACCTGGGGGTGTTGGAGGGTGAGGTGTGAGACTGGAACACTCCATTGTGCCTGCAGAAATGGGCAGCACAACCACAGGAAGCAGAAGGCACTACAGGGGAGAGGGTTCCATTTGGTACCAATGCAAGTACTGCGTATGGAAGGACAAACCGTCCCCCACTGCCCAGGGTGACCAACTGCAGCCTTTGACACAGATGGGGAGGATGCTACCCTGGTGACCCAGGCCTCAAACCTGGACCGAGGGGAGTCCCCTTTCTCAGATGTCCAGGAGGACACTCCAGCCCCATTTTGGCCATGCCTGCCCACTGCAGATTTGAATACACAAGCAGCAGCGATTGGTTGTGGGACTTGGGAGGCAAGGAATCCTAGACCACTCTGGGGAGCCCACGTGGAAAACACAGGCTCAGGCTCTCACGGGGTACAGGGACAGAGACCTCAGATCAGACCAGGGCTCACACAGTTAGGTGCTGAGGTTGATGGGCAAGAGTCCAGAGTGGGGGTCTTGGGCCTGAGCACTGGAGGAGCAGTGGAACCCAGTCTCCGGGAGTGTTCGCTGCCCAATGAACAGGCTGGAGACGCTTCCCCAGTCAGTGGCTGCTTTAGTGAGGTCACTATAGGAGTCAGCTGGCATCCATGGGCACATCTCTGAGTTCTAGGCAATCAATCGTCTGAGTTGCAGTGTCCTAAGCACTTCTAAGGTGCCATCTCACTTGAAGAAAACCCTGTCACCCCTGCAGGACCTTGAATCCAGCTCTTTCTCTCAGAGACCCCTTCCCTTTCCCCCCAGCCCTGAGGGAAGTGCTTGGACGCCTGGTCTGGGTCTAGATTTTCTCTGGATTCTGGAGAGATTTTCAGTTCAGCTCTCACCAGGACTTTAAGACAGACACCTGTGTGTGGGCAGGAGAGAAGTGTCCTGCAGAATGCAGGGAGCAGGCAAGGTTCTCAGGGGATCATCTGAGGCAGTGCAGGTGCTGGGTGAGAGGCCACAAATGGGGTGAGGATGTACCTGAGGCCCTGTGAGCAGGGCTAGGAGAGGGGCTAAAGAGGCTCCTGGAGTGGGAGGGAGGCCTGGTGGAAGGTGAGGGGAGAGGGTGGGAATTTGGGGATAGAGAGGATTTGTGGCAGCTGTCACCAGGAGAGGGACTCTGGCAAATGACAGCTGATTAAAGGGATGTAAGGGAGCTGTCATAGGCACAGTGAGGGGAAGACCTCCCCTATCTCCAGAATTCAGTGGCCCACAGTGTGTGCTGAGACATGACAGAGAGGACCAGGTCCCTGGGACTCGTTCTGTGAATCTGGGAATCACTCTGAACCTCCCGTGGGGCAGGAAACAACGTCGCCATGACCAGAGGTGGCCAGGGTGGGTTAAGTCCATTCCGAGGACCCAGACATGGGAAATCAATTTTAGAATCCCTCAGCTCTCAGGCAGTCCGCACCACTGGGATGAATCTGCCTTCCTCAGGATGACATGCTGATGAATGCAGACTGCAGGGACTGCAGGACTGGAGGCCTCTCTCCCTTGGGGTTGACAGAACAGAGACTCAGTGCAAATGCCAACACAGCAGCCCAGAGGGAAAGATGTGGGGCTCTGTGTCCCAGGGTGCAGGTTGTAGGCTCTGGGGGAGGGGGGTGAAGCCTCCGAGCTAAAAGAGAGCTGTTAGGTAGAGTAGTGTCTACTTAAAACCATACAAAATCAAAACCACAATGAGGTACCATTTCACGCCAGTCAGAATGGCTGCGATCCAAAAGTCTACAAGCAATAAATGCTGGACAGGGTGTGGAGAAAAGGGAACCCTCTTACACTGTTGGTCGGAATGCAAACTAGTACAGCCACTATGCAGAACAGTGTGGAGATTCCTTAAAAAACTGGAAATAGAACTGCTTTATTATCCAGCAATCCCACTGCTGGGCATACACACCAAGGAAACCAGAATTGAAAGAGACACGTGTACCCCGATGTTCATCGCAGCACTGTTTATAATAGCCAGGATGTGGAAGCAACCTAGATGTCCATCAGCAGATGAATGGATAAGAAAGCTTTGGTACATGTACACAAAGGAGTATTACTCAGCCATTAAAAAGAATACATTTGAATCAGTTCTAATGAGGTGGATGAAACTGGAGCCTATTATACAGAGTGAAGTAAGCCAGAAAGAAAAACAGCAATACAGTATACAAATGCATATATATGGAATTTAGAAAGATGGTAACGATAACCCTGTATATGAGACAGCAAAAGAGACACAGATGTATAGAACAGTCTTTTGGACTCTGTAGGAGAGGGAGAGGGTGGGATGATTTGGGAGAATGGCACTGAAACATGTATACCATATGTGAAACGAATCACCAGTCCAGGTTCAATGCATGATACAGCATGCTCAGGGCTGGTGCACTGGGATGACCCAGAGGGATGGGATGGGGAGGGAGGTGGGAGGGGGTTCAGGATGGAGAACACGTGCACACCTGTGGCGGATTCATGTTGATGTATGGAAAAAACCCATACAATATTGTAAAGTAAAAAAATAAATAAATAACATAAATTCTTGCAAAAGAAAAAAAAATATGAAAGAACTCTATACTCATTAAAGAAAAATTGAAAAGTAGAGAAGAGCAGAAAACAACAAAACAGTTTTCAGAGTTTCACTATGTAAACAATGTCTGTAACATTTTGGGTATGCATTACTCTCTTATTTATGGACTTTAAGAAAAACCAGTCAACAGCAAAATAAATAAATAAATAAAATAAAAAAAAGAAAAGAAAAGCATACAACAGGAGAGTTATGAGTTTAAGTTGGATTTGGAGTCTCCTGGGAACTACAACCCAGGACACAGCTCCTCCGTTAGCTCTGAGGAAACAGCTTGGAGGAGGTAGCAGAGAAGTCAGTATGATTTTTGCCTAGGAAGTACATGCAGTCAAGCGTGCATACTGGTAAAAGATTACTGTGAAACACAGAGATCAGATGTCACAAGTTCATTATTTTCATGCTTTTCTGTGTGTGGAAGATGCAAGACTCTAGGGTCACCGAACCTTTTCCTGAGGTATCTGTAAATAATTAAGGCCAACTTTTCCAAAGCACAGTGTGCCTCACACTGTTTTTCACCCTAAATTCCTTCACAATGCACTTTAGGTCAGCAACCACAGTGGTTACAACTTAACACTTGTACAACTGGCTGTGAGTAATGCTGTTTGTCTTCAGGATCTGAATTTACCTGAGACCAGATGTTCAAGCTGGATTTAGAAAAGGCAGAGGAGCCAGAGATCAAATTGCCAACATCCTTTGGATCATAGAAAAAGGAAAAGAGTTCCAGAAAAACACCTCCTTCTGCTTTATTGACTATGCCAAAGCCTTTGACTGCGTGGACCACAAGAAACTCTGGAAAACTCTGAAAGAGATGGGAATACCAGATCACCTGACCTGCCTCTTGAGAAATCTATATGCAGCTCAGGAGGCAACAACCAGAACTGGACATGGAACAACAGACCGGTTCCAAATAGGAAAAGGGGTAACTCAAGGCTGTATATGGTCACTCTGCTTGTTTAACTTATATGCAGAGTACATCACAAGAAACGCTGGGCTGGATGAAGCACAAGCTGGAATCAAGATTGCCAGGAGAAATATCAATGACCTCAGATATGCAGATGACACCACCCTTATGGCAGAAAGTGAAGAAGAACTAAAGAGTGCCTTGAAGAAAGTGAAAGAGGAGAGTGAAAAAGTTGGCTTAAAACTCAACATTCAGAAAAGTAAGATCATAGTATCTGGTCCCATCACTTCATGGCAAATAGATGGGGAAACAGTGGAAACAGTGACAGACTTTATTTTGGGGGGGCTCCAAAATCACTGCAGATGGTGACTGCAGCCATGAAATTAAAAGACATTTGGAAGAAAAATTAGGACCAACCTAGACAGCATGTTAAAAAGCAGAGACATTACTTTGCCAACGAAGGTCCATCTAGTCAAGGCTATGGTTTTCCCAGTAGTCATGTATGGATGTGAGAGTTGGACTATAAGGAAAGCTGAGCACTGAAGAATTGATGCTTTTGAACTCTGGTGTTGGAGAAGACTCTTGAGAGTCCCTTAGACTGCAAGGAGATCCAACTAGTCCATCCTAAAGGAAGTCATTCCTGAATATTCATTTGAAGAGCAGATGCTGAAACTGAAACTCCAATACTTTGGCCACGTGATGCGAAGAACTGACTCATTTGAAAAGACCCTGATGCTGGGAAAGACTGAAGGCAGGAGGAGAAGGGGATGACAGTGGATGAGATGGTTGGATGGCATCACCAACTCAATGGACATGAGTTTGAGTAAACTCTGGGAGTTGGTGGTGGACAGGGAGGTCTGGCATGCTGCAGTCCACAGGCTCTCAAAGAGCTGGACACGACTGAACGACTGAACTGAACTGAACTGAGAGTTGGAATTGTCTAAGATGGTTAGGGTCTGTGTCCTCAGGTGTGACATATTTGAGCTGTTTTGGGTTGCTCTCCAGGATGAGTGCTCTCTGAACTGTTCATGGATCTCTGCCCCAGGCATGAAGTCTCTGAACTATTTGGGAGGGTTTTGTCCAGAGGGTTGGTCTCTGAGCTGTTCATGGATCCGCATATGAGAATAGTCTTAAGAGGAAGGCTGGATGGACGCCACTCTCATGGGTCTTAGAAGTAGACCTGTGATATCACATTTGCTATGATTTCTACCATGCCCCCTACAGAGATAAAAGCTTGTGACCCCATCCTCAGGGAGGGCAAGTCATGTGCAGTACACAGCAGTCCGCAGTAACAATACTGATAAGAACAATACTTCCTGACATGATTACCACCCTTGATAGGGGCCCTGTGAAAACACTGTGTACACACACTCACTCAGACAATCTGCCCAACCCACGACAAAGAGGCCACCATTTGCAGATGGGAGCCCAAGGCCCGATGCAGACGGAAGGTCGCGGCTCATGAGGACAGGAGGAACTGGATGCAGGCTTGGGCTCCTTGGAGGAGGCAGGGAAGACTCAGCAGAACCCTGGTCAGGTAGTGGGGGAGGGAGGCGTTGGTACATGGCCCCAAGGACCCCGTGACTGTCTCACTGTCAGGATATGTCTCTGTGTCTCCCCATCACACACCCAGCTTCTTACCTGATGTATGGAATGTAATCTGCACATTCCCTGGGGACATGGTGGTGGAAAATACAGAGGTGAGCCTCCAAGCAGGTGGGGAGAAACCTCACACTCACCAATTTGCATGAGGCTCCACCACAAATGCAGAGATCCATGCCTCTCTTTCCCCCATTAAAGCATTCCTTGGCACTGAGGTCAGCAGGAGGGCAGACAGGGCTGGACAGGTTGTGAGGGACCCTGTGTACAGCATGAGCCTCCCCATGACTGGAACATCTCCATGTCTTGATCAGGGAAGAGGACCCTGATGTGTGCCAAGGGAGCATGATTAAGACCCAGGACATGGGCAAATGAGTCATTTCCAAGAGACAGTCCCTGGCGGGGGCGGGGGGGGGGGGCGGGGGGGCAGGGGGAGCAGTTTCTTTCCTCCTCTAGAGATAGGAACATCATCCAGTACCAGGGATGGGGGCCCACATGTGGGTGCTAATTGGGGATCCTTTGCTGCCAGAAATAGTCTCTCTGTCCCTGTCCAATGTTCCATCTTTGTCTTTCTCCCTGCCATCTCTGTACCTGTTACATCCTCCCTCTTTGCCTTTATGAGACTGACCGTGACCTCACTCATACCGTGAGGGTCCTTCCTCTGTCTCTCCTGAGGGTATCATCAATTGACACGGTTGTTCACTGGGAGCAGTAGGGGGGATTCCCCTTAAGAATAGGGGATTCCAGACAAGGCATGTTCTGTGGTTTTCCTGGGATGAATCTAGAGCTCCTCAACAAGCATTGGGTGATCTGGGCCTCTGAAAGAACCCTGGGGGCTTCTCTGGTAAGAACCCTCCTGTGGCTCAAGTCAAAGTCCTCGCTATGGCCTGAAGGCCCTAGGGGACCAGCCCCTCATCACTGCTCTCATCGGATCTCCTGGCTCTCCCTCCATCATGCTGTGACAGCCACATAGCCCTCCTCATTCTTTTTATACACACTACACTGAGTTCCACTGCCTAGTTTTTCCACTGGCCTTAACTCTGCCTGGGATACTTTTCTCCCAGATAGGCATCTCCTCTAGGCTTTTGCTCAAATGTCACAATCTCAGAAGGAACTTCCCTGGCCACTCTTTCTAGATATCATCCCCTCTCTCTATTTCACTATGCCGGTTTAATGTTAACCACAGCAGTTATGAACACCTGATAAATTACTTATCTTTGGGGGCTGTATGACCCAAACACAATATAAGTTCCATGAAGCTAAAGTTGATTTTCTCTTTCCTAACACACATAGCTGTGCTTGACAGAAACTGTGGAGAGGATGAATGAATGTCGGAATGAAAAAGCAAATTTAAACTTGTTGAGAGAGGCATAGCTAAACAGGCTGAAGATTCTGCTAGGGACATATTCAGGGATGACAAGATGGTGACAAAGCGATGGTCTTTATCTCACCTACGCGGTGTCCTTGGGTCCCCTCGGGGTTGACCCATTTCCTAACAGAATGGAAAGTCCTGTTGTCCTTCTCACATATTACTCGCAGTCAACGACAGAGGCCTTCCCCACTCCAGACCTTCAGATCCCAGTCCGAAGTTTTCTCTCCCCTGCCCGCTGGGGGACTGTGGCTGGCTTTCCCCATTGAGACCTATCCTGTATTAAACAGGAAAGCACAAACAAGCACAATGCCCAGCACAGAGAAAATGCTTTCAATGCTTCCTGTTATGATAGTGGCCACTACAGAGAAGTAATCTTCAATTTATGAAGACATTTTTCTGAGGCCAAGATTGCAGCAATCGGTGGGGATTTCATCCTAACTTTGCCTTTCCACGCTTGGAGGATCATCTGCTAATTGTCCACCGGCATCTACATCGGCTGTTCCCCAGTCTCACCACCAAGGGGCGCGCGAGATGAAACAGTTCTGTCCAGGGATGTACCACGCAGGGGTAGCGGAAAGACCACCCACTCTGGAAGGTACCATTCGAGGGGGCGTATGACAACAAAGAGAGTACTTTTACACCGCGTCAGGCATCGACCAGAGTTCCCAGCGGAGGCACTCGTGGCACCACTGGTTCCATCCCCATTCGCTCCATTCCGTCTTCCCGCTGCATCTGAGTCCGATTGGACACCGGTATTAAGCCGCAACTGTCTTCGTCTCGTTTCCAATTCCACCCCTTCGTTTCTACATGGTTACATCCGAGCGGGGACGGCTACGGAGCGATGGGCTGCCAGTTGGGGGTATGGCGTCACGGAAGCGTTCTGGGCATTGATTGGTCACCGCGTGATCGCCGGAATTAGCTCTTCGGGGCGCGAATAGGCGCTGGAAGCCCCGCGACTTCCGCCCTGCTTCCTCTCCTGCCCAGTTCCAATTGGCTGGCTGGCTGTTACAGGCACTGGGATCGCAGAGCTGGAACTGAGGCCGAGAGGCGTGTTGCCGTGCGCGGCTTTTTAGAGCATAGAATTGTTCTGCGAGTTTTTTTGCTTTTCCCGAAGTGATCGAATAGCTACCCTGCTTAGTGACGAGGTTTGGCGCAGTCGCTGGCTGTGCACGGTGACGGCGTCTCAGTCTTGTTCAGCTCTCGCTCAGTCTGGATCGTGTGGCAGCGCACGGTTATTCGCACAAATGCATGCAATTCATGTCCAGGGAGAGGTCTCTGAGTTTGCTGTCTCTCCCTGGAGAGTCACCTGTGTCAGGGAGCCTAGGCTTGTGTATCGCTACGTGTGGCAACACAGGTGCTGTTTGGGTACATTTGATCTCCTTGAGCCTTTGGGCGGAGTTGTGCGTGGTGGGATATTTGATCTGAGTGGATTTTGTGAGCCATAGTACAGAGCCCCTAGGATGCGTGTGCCTGTATTCCGGGGTGTGCATTTTTGGAGCTTTCTGGCATTTAAGTCCCTGGGTGTGAGATCTCTGTGTAGCCGTGTGCACCTGAGATTGTGAGAGCTCTGAGATTTTGATTCTGGGCCCTAAGTTGTGATGTCTCTGAGCTGCTATAAGGATGGGTTTGTCTAAAGGTGTAAACTATCAGCTGCTTGGGGATCTGTGCACAGGGTGCAGGGTTTCCATTTGTCTGGGCACTTTATCTAAAGGTTACATGATGTTCTTGCGTTATTAAAAGTTCTGTCTTTCTGTTTAGGGTTTTTGTATTAGATTGGTAAGTGCCGAGTGGTTTGGGAGTCAGTCTCGATGTGAAGTATCTGTGCAGTTTTCATTTGTTTCCGTCTTGAAGACTTTGGTCTGTTTGGAGGGTCTTTGTCACAGTGTGTATTGTTATGGTCTCAGTTGTGTTTGAGGGTCTGAGACGAGTTTTGTGCTCTCTGTGCAGAGATTCAGTGAGCTCTTTTTGCTGTCTCTGGGTATCTATCTGAGCTGCTTGGAGTCTTTGTGTCAGAAATAAAACCTCTTATGTTCTTGGCTGTGAGGTCTCTGTCCGGAAACTGAGAGTTTGGAAGCTGGCAGACATGATTCCGAGGCCTTGAACCTCACATGCTGACTGTGTGTTGTTGACCATATCAGTTGTCTCCTGGAATCTCAGTATGTATCATATTAATACAGTGGGGCCAGTACACGTCTTGCAGGGTACCTGTGCATGTTAGCGTTGTGTGCAAAGGGCCTGGCTTCAGACTATCCTTCAGCAAATGTTTTCTGAGCACCTGCCATATACCTGAGCACTATTGGAGGAGTTTGGGACAGGACAGAACTGACCAAGTCTCCTTTCGTAGACTTAGTGATCAGTAAATAAATCAAGGGTGGCAGGCGCTATGAAGAAAGATAATGCTAGATCGGGGGAAAGGGTATATGTAGGTATGAGGTTATTTTATTCAAGGTAATGAGGGAAAGTCTCCCTGAAAGATGGCAAGTAAGAAGAGATCTGGAGGAAGTGAGGGAGCAGGCCATGGGGTTATCTAAGGGAAGAGCGTTCCAGGCAGAAGGAACAACAAATGCAACTGTCCTGGCATGGAAATCTACTTGGCGTGCTCCTGAATGTCAAGCAGTCCTGTGATGCACTGGGTTTGGCATGTAGCACTCATTGAAAGGGGTCTGGTTGCTCCTGTCTCTGTTTCTCCCACGATTTGTGATCATCAGCATTTCACAGATGAAGGACTGAAGGCTCCAACATGTGCCCTGCACCATCTCTCCTACCTATCCCTGATATTAGGAGTGAAGCCTTCTGGTCCATCATGAGAGAGAGAGAGACTTTGAGTGTCCTAGCTGCAGGGATGTCATGCTGAATGTCAGCCAAGCAGCAGAGATCAGTTATAATGTGGGAATCATGCCTCATAACATTGGTACTCTTGATGGGGGGCAGGACTTAAGAAGAAAAAGGAACTGGGGCAAAGGACAGAGGCAGGAAGGGAAGTTGGAGGATGCTGAGGGGGAAAAAATAAAACACGGCTGGCTTCATCACATTGCTTGGGTTTGGCCCAGTTCACGTTGACTGGCTGACTGTATTAGGACATATTCACCTTTTCCTGTCCCTACCCTTTCTTTCCCTTCCCTTTTTTGTGCCTGAGCAAGTCAGTCCTAAAGCCATGAGGTGTGGCCAGGCAAGGCATGTGTATGTGTAAAGGGGCATCCCTGCCTGGAGAGTCAGAGCCCAAGGTGGAAAGAAGGATATCCCTGGGGGTTGGGTGGGAAGGAGGCTAACTGCTTCCTGCATTCAAGCTTGAGTGAGGTGTGGAAGTCAAGGGCCAGGGATGGTTCTGCACAGATTGTGAGGAGGACCTTTTTGTGGAGGAAGGATCACTTACATGCACTGGCATTCATCAACTCGGCAAATACATAAGAATGCTGAGAGCCACGTCTGTCAGTTTTGGAAAAGGGAATTTCCAATATGGAAAGGAAGTGAGCTAGAACAAATTCTGAGGAATTCTACTGGAACTAAAGGTCTCCGTGCAAACTTCTTGTATTCGATAGGTGTGCATATGTGGCTAGACTGATCTATAACTATAGATGTGTGTCTACGTGTTTGTGTGTGTGATTGTGTACACACATGTATTCCCAAGTTACTGGAAACAGCAACATTCCAATGGCGCTAATTACACCAGTCCCCAGATCCTAGCTTCTGAACACCTTTCTCCACTAAATGATGGGTTCCCAGGCTGAGGAAGGAAAGGATAAATGAGCCTGGTTCACCTTGTCATGTCAGTAATAAGGGAAAGTTCAAGAGTGATGGGGAGATGTCAGAGGGCCACAGAATATAGCTTGAGGGCTCTCCCGCCAGAAACATGCAGGACTCTCTTATTTTTTCCCCCTTTTTTGAGGTATTATTGACATGTAACCTGTAAGTTTAAGATGCCAATGTGATGATTTGATACACATATTTGGCAAAACGATTACCATGGCAGGGTTGGCACTCTATCCCCTCACATAATCCTTTTAAAAAAACGTTGAGGAAATAACATCTCAGATCTACCCTCTTAGCTTTCACTGTATTATACAGTTTTGTTAATTATACTCACCATGCTATACATTGGATCCGCGAAACTTACTCATCTCATACCTGTAAGTTTGTACCCTGTATTCAACATTTTCCCCAGGGCCCGGAAACCACCATTCTAAACTCTTATTTCTATAAGTTTGACTTTTTTAGATTCTGCATATAAGTGAGAACATACAATATATGTCTTTCTCTCTTTCAGCTTTTTGACTTAGCATAAAGCCTTTCAAGTCCATTCATGTTGTTGCAAAAGGCAGAATTTTCTTCCTTCTGACTGAATAATATTCCATTGTATATATATCATCACATTTCCTCTTTTCAAATTAGTTTATTTTCATTGGAGGGTAATTACTTTACAATATTGTGATGTTTTTGTCATACATCAACATGAATCGGCCATAGGGATTCACGTGTCCCCCCATCCTGAACCCCCCTCCCACCTCCCTCCCTCCCTACCCTATCCCTCGGGGTTGTCCCAGAGTACCGGCTTTGGGTGCCCTGCGTCATGCATGGAACTTAACACTGGTCATCTGTTTTACATATGTTACTGTATATGTTTCAATGCTATTCTCTCAAATCATCCCACCCACTCCTCCCACTGAGTCCGAGTCTGTTCTGTACGTCTGTGTCTCCTTTGCTGCCCTGCACGTAGGGTCATTGGTACCGTCTTTCTAAATTCCATATATATGCATTAATATACAGTATTTCTCTTTTTCTGACTTACTTCACTCTGTATAACAGGCTCCAGGTTCATCCACCTCTGTAGAACTGACTCAAGTGCATTCCTTTTTATACTTGAGTAATATTCCATTGTATATGTACCACAACTTCCTTATCCGTTCGTCTGCCAATGGACATCCAGCTTGCTTCCATGTCCTAGCTATTGTAAACAGTGCTGCAGTGAACGTTGGGGTACATGTGTCTGTTTCACTTCTGGTTTCCTCGGGGTGTCTGCCCAGCAGTGGGATTGCTGGGTCACATGGCAGTTCTAGTCCTAGTTTTTAAAGGAATCCCACACTGTTCTCCGCGGTGGCTATAGCAGTTTGCATTACCATCAACTGAGTGAGAGCGTTCCCCTTCCTCCACACCCTATCCAGCATTTGTTGTTTGTAGACTTTTTGATGGTGGCCGTTCTGACCAGTGTCACCATGTCTTCTATATCCATTCATCCCTTCATAGACACTTAGTTGCTTACAACTCTTGGTTGAAGGTGCAAAGTAAATTTCAGGTTAGTGTTAATCCTCCAACATTGTTTTTCAGAATCATTTGGCTATTCTAGTTCATTTGCCTTACCACAGAAATTTTATCATCAGTTAGTGTATATGTACAAAAAAGTCCTGCTGAAATTTCTGACTGGAATTGTATGAAATTGATGGATGTGTATGGGGACTACTGACATCCTAATTATATTGAATTTCTCAACCCGTGAACACACCGTGTGCCCCCATTTTGTTAGGTCTTATTTAAGGAACCACGTTGCATTGCCTTTTCTCCCATTGTTTTATCAAGTCTAATTCTCGTATATCAAATGCTGAAGATCTGAATCTGATGAAGATATGAAAGTATTAGTAGTCAGACTTCCATCAGTAATGCCTTATTTCTTGTGTAGTTTTAACATTGCCCATTTATTGTGTTTCTTATCTTTTCTGCTAATATTCATGATTGTTTAATCCACGGGTGATGGTATGGGTATTTTCTGGGGTACATCGTGAGGAGATGTTCAGCTGTGTTTTGGGATGGAGAGTCTGAGGACAGGGGCACAGGGGAGAGAGTGCAGAGTCGGGGTGGGGGAGGTGAAAGCGTGGGGGCAGGGACAGGGGGCTACTAGTACAAGCGGAAACAGAAGTGAAGAGACACAAGAAGAGCTCCCCTCTGGACCGTGCTTAGCTCTCTGTACATATACGCGTAATGAAGTCTTTGAGTACTCATAGCAACACTGTGCAGAGAAGGCACCTTAGTTACCCCTCCTTCAAAGACCCAGCATTTTGGAAGATTTCAATCCTAATTGATGAGGTGAGAAACCAGAGGACAGAGAAGTTAGGGGCATTGCTCAGAGTCACATAGGCCGCCAGAGGAAAAGTGACCCACAAACCTCGGCATCCTCCATTCAGAGCGCCCGCTCTTTATTTCTTCAATAAAGTTGCCATGCGTGCATGCATGCTAAGTCACATCAGCCATGTCCAACTCTTTGCAACCACATGACTGTAGCCCGCCAGGCTCCTCTGTCCATGGGATTTTCCAGGCAAGAGTACTGGAGTGGGTTGCCATGCCCTGCTCCAGGGGATCTTCCCGACCCAGGAGTCCAACCCATGCCTCCTGCAGCTCCAGCATTGCAGGAGGATTCTTTACCGCTGAACCACTGGGGAGGGCCAAAGTTGACATATGATATTATATTTGTTTCAAGTGCACAACAGAGTGAGTCCATATTTTAAAACATTATGAAATGAATTGCTACGATAAGTTTGGTTACCATGTGTCACCACAGAGATTTCTTACAAGATTATTGACTATATTCCCTGTATGTACATTCCATTCCCATGACTTATTTTATAACTGGAAGTTTGTATCTCCTAATCCCTTCCCTGTTTTACACATCTCCCTACTCCCTCCTCCTCTGGTAACCATGTTTGTTCTCTGTGTCTCTGAATCTATTTCTGTCTTGTTTCCCGTGTTCTATTATTTTATTTCTGAGGTTCCACATGTAAATAAAACTGTGTGGTATTTGTCTTTCTCTGTGTGCCTAGTTTTACTTGGCATAACACCCTCTAGGTCCATCCATGTTGTCGACAATGACAAGATTTGTTTCTTTTTTTTTTAACTGCTGAGTAATATTCCACTGTGTGTGTGTGGGGGGGGGTATGTGTACCATTTCTTCCTTTTTGACTCATCTATCGATGGGCACTTAGGTTCCTTTCATATCTTGGCTCCCCTTGGCTGTAAATAACGCTTCAGTGAACAGAGGCACACATATATGTTTTGTGACTAGTGTTTCTTCTATAGTTAAGAAAAATACCGAGAAGTGGAACTGAGGATCATATGGTAGTTCTTGTTTTCAGTTTTTGCGGAAGCCCTCATTGTCTGCATAGTGGCTGCACTGATATACATTTCCACCAACACCTCACGAGGGTTTCCTTTTCTCTACATCCTCCCCAACATTTCTTACGTGTTGTCTTTTTGAAAACAGCTACTTGACAGGTATGAGCAAGTACTTCACTGTGGTCATGATTTTCTAATCCCTGAGGAGGAGATGTTGAACATCTTTTCATATGTCTATTAGACATCCGTATCTCTTCTTTGCAGAAAAGTCTATTCAGTGCTTTACCCCATTTTAAAATCGGGTTTTGGGTGTTTTTCCCAATACATTCTATGAGTCCTTTAGCTGTTTTGGATATGTACCACTTTTGGGATGTGTATCACTTGCTCATATCTTCTCCCACTCAGCAGGTTGCCTTTTTCTTTAGTTGACGGTTTCCCTTGATGAGTAAAAGCTTTTTAGTTTGATGAACTCCCATTTGTTTATTTTTGCTTTTGTTGCTCTTGCCTGAGGAGACATGTCAAAAAATCTATTGCTAAGACCTGTGTCAAAGAGCGTACTGCCTACATCTTCTTCTACGAGCTTTATGGTTTAAAGGCTAACAATTTCGTCTTTAATCTTTTGTTGTTGTGGTTTATTTTTGAATGTTGT
The DNA here is from genome assembly GCF_055505025.1 of Bos grunniens. Taxonomy (NCBI): domain Eukaryota; kingdom Metazoa; phylum Chordata; class Mammalia; order Artiodactyla; family Bovidae; genus Bos; species Bos grunniens. The sequence goes on along the minus strand of NC_141194.1, from coordinate 52,049,467 downwards.
ATAAGAAGGGGGTCCAGTTTTCCATAACCATTTATTGAAGAGACAGCATTTTCCATGATGGATGTTCTTGGCTCCTTTGTCATAGACTAATAGGCCATGTGAGTGCAGGTTTATTGCTGACAGAGCATGCCCAACTGTACCCTCCGTAAAGGCTGGGGTGAAGTAAGAAGACCCGGTGACTCCAGTGTCCATCCACAGCTGGTGGCACACCAAGTCTGGATAAGGTACGTCACTGATGCTAGCCACAGTGCACTGGGGCAGGGATGGTCATCCCTGCCTGGCACAAGTTCCCCAGGGTGGGATGCGATGGGCTCACTCCAGCAGCCAACCCAGGTCGATCCTGCCATCCCCAGTCCCTCATTTAGCCAATCATGAAGGTTTTCACTGTATATGTTACATCCCCTCCATGCCGCGCCAGGCTGGCTGTTGAGACGGGGAGGTGAGGAGGAATTGCATGGCCAGTCCCTGCCCTTGAGAGTTGAGTCATTGAGCAGAGAGGAGATCTGACACCCTTAGATGAGCTGGCGAGTGCATCACTGATCCCCTGTGAGGCTGCGTTGCTAGGAGGCGAGAAGAATGACAAGGATCAGGGTAGATGAAGTGGACATGGCCGGGGAGGGGACAGGGTACTCTGGGTCCTTGCTGTGCCAGTCCCAACTGCAGAATTACCGACATCCTGCATGAGGGCGCCTGGAGGATGGATAGGCAGTTGTAAATTAGGATATCAGCTGTGCCACCCCCTCCCCACCTCAAAGTCTGTATCCCCAACCTGCCCATTGGGTGTTGGTGATCTGGGGGTCACTTCTGAGCAGCATACTCTCCCCAGTTACAGAGTAGGAGCCAGAATCCTGTGATGTGCAGAGATGTCCAGCACGTCAAATCCTAGGCCAGAGACAGAGCCATAGGAACCAACAGGGCAGAGAATACTGGATGGGAGTTGGCTTAAGGGCAGTGGCCAAAAACAAATCTGAATGTACCGGTAGCAAGCAACGATACTGAACCATTCATTTAAAGACCTTCCCACAGGGAAGTCCTGGGCCTCCTGGTTTCATCAGTGAAATCTATCAAAGTTTTGAAGAAGAAATAGCACCCATCCTTCACAGATTCTTCCTGAATAGACAGGAGGGAGGAGGAAACATTTCCTAATTCATCCTATAAGCACAGTATTACCCCAGTACCAAAGCCAGACTTGCCATCACCAGAAAGCTACAGACCCATATCTATCATGAATAGCGATGCATACACCCTCAACACAGTACCTGCAAACCAAATCGAGAAACATTTTGCAAAGGGCTGTGCGAGATCTTTCCCAGGATTGCAGTATTGGACCGACACTCAACTTCAGTTATGGGAAACAGAGTATTGATGTAATGAAGGACGGAAACCACCTGCCATCTTGACAGACAAAGAAAAAGCACTTGACACAGTTCAAGACCCGTTCATGACAGATAAGTAAATAACTAAATCAAGAAACACGGTCAACCATCTTGGGATACAAGGGATCGTCATTGCCATGCTGAAGAACATCCCCGAGAAACACACAGCTCTCGTCACATCACATCTAGTAGAGTCTGAGTGAATGCTTGCCTCTTGAGATCCAGACCAGAATAGGTGGTCTGCTTCAACCACCTCTATTCCACAGACTGAAGGGTCTAGCCTGTGCACCATGCAAAAGAAGAAATGAAATCATGGAGAAATGAGAAATGAAACCTATGTCCACACAAATACTTGTCCTTCGATGTCTTTCACAGCAGCACTGTCTGTAATCTCCAAATAGTGGAGCAGCCTAAAAGTCTGTCAGCTGGAGAGTGGTAAACAGAGTATTCTTAGCCATTCAGTGGAAGAGCACAGATGGATGAAAAGTGATGAACTTCTGCTTTCTGCTGGCACATGGGTGAGCCTCCAAAGCACTGTGCTAAGTGAAAGAACCCAGACACAAAAGGCCACTTCCTGCAGGAGTCCGTTGTTGTGAATGCCCACAAAGGGCAAATCTACAGAGACAGAAATTAGATGAGAGGATGCCTGGGCCTGCAGGTCCTTTTGGGGATCGACTGCTAATGGGTACACGGAACCTTTTAGTGGTGCTGGCAGTGTTCCACAACTGCACTGTGGAGGTGGTTGCACCACTGTGTGAAGTTACTAAAAGTCACTGCCCTGGAAGTGATGGGTGTGATTTGTGGTGTGTAACTATACCTCAGTAAAGCAGTTTAGGAAGGTAATGCAGATGTCCAAGTGAGACATGTGGGAAAAGATATGCCATTGCTTTTTTGTCAATGAGGAGCCCCTGCTCCTTCCACGTTCTGGGTCCGGCCTCCTCCACATGTGCTAGATGCTCCCTCCAGAGACAGTCGCTGTGCACGTCAGGACAGAATCCCCAGTAAGCACACACGTCTAGTGTGTCTCTGTGTTTATGCACAGGCGCCCATTGTGTGACCACAAGTCAGTAGCTCTGGACAGGCTCCCAGAACCCACCCTGCATCTGAAATTCTTCTTAGTTGTTTTCCCATTCTTCTCAAATCACGTGGACCCAGCTTCCATTTCCCAGATTCAGTAACGGATCTCAGCCCTTAGCTCCAACCTTTGGTCACAGGAATACCTGTTAAGCTGGTGTGAGGCCCCCTGCCTGACTTCAGCAACCCAGGAGGGATGCTCAGCAGAGCAGTAACCAAGACAACGGAGCTCTATCCATCCTCCTTCTGCCACCAGGCCTGAGGCGTGTTCCCTCCCCTCCATCTGCCTGAGTGTCCAGTAAGGAAGGGGACTTGGGGGCATAACACACCACTGAGTCATTGAAATTGTTCTAAATATGGCTGTGAATAAATATGTCAAAATACCACTCAGAAGTTAATTAAAATTAATTTTTAAAAAATTAATTAATTAGTTAATTTAAAAATTAATTAATTAATTAATTAAAAAATTTTAACGTCTTTAGTAGCAAACATGGCTCTTCAGTTCAGGATTCTATTTAAAAGCAGGACAGGTAAAGCATCATGAGATTGTACTTCTCAACCTAAACTGTGCATCAAATCTCCCCTGGAGAAAAGCTGATGCTGGCAGGACATCCCCAGAGGGTCTGAAGTAGTAGGTTTGGAATGTGGCCCTGGCTTGAGCATTATCTGAAAAAGTTCTCTTATGAACGCTGAGCTTGCAGCTGTGGAAACAGAACCCATTCTTACAGGAGGAAATCGAAGATCAAAAATTTGCGACTCCTCTCTACAGCGAAAGCAGGTTTTCATCATGACCCACTATCTTAGGCTGAGGAAAGGGACAACTTGCCCAAATTAATACTAGTTTGAAAACTGACTTTGTGCTTGCTCTGCTACGTGGTCCTGAATCCAAAGTTTTACAGTAAAACCCTACTGTTGTTAGTGAAACTCCGTACGTTTTAGTTCTTGTCAGGATCCCTTTGCCTAGTTAGTTGAATACATTTCTAAAACACTGTGGAGATAACTTCATTCGACAGACCAGAATAGTGCATCAAAGATTAAAGATGGCTGAGAATTGTAGCTGCTGATGTTGATGTACGAGGATCGGCTGTCAGCGTATCTGCTGCCTGTGCTCAGCTGCGCTTTTAAACTGTTTCCTGTGTTATCAAATTAACTCCCGCGCTCACATGAAGACCAAATCGAAACAGGATGCTTATTGGGAAAAATACAGTTAAGCAATCCCTTGTTTGGTGCACACCCATGAAGACCCACCTCCCTAAACGTTCTTTAGGGATCTCTTCCGGATATTCTTTGGCACATTCCCCAGTGATGGGCTTGCACTGCTGTGTCCTGACTCATCATCTTGTTAAAGACAGGGCTTTCAACCTCTCAGGTGCATTACAGCGCCCGGGTTCTCTCAGAGATCCAAAAGAGGGTGATGGCCCGTGCTCAGGACACGTTCAGAGCCTGTCTGCAGGAACAGGGCCTCTCAGAGGAACCCATCCCCATCTGTGGCAACAGGAAGATCTCATGTCAGCCTTTTCCAGAGCTGCTCCAGGGAAGTCATGGCACAGTGAAGATCACACCCAGCAGCATGCCCGGGATTGTGGTTTAAGGAACTGGGTGGATGGCAGTGCCCATCCATGAGACAGGAAACATTGGCCTGGGACTACTAGCAGGCCTGCAGGGCTTATGGGACAACTGAGTGCAGATGGCCCATACGTCTCGGCCTGTGCGGAATCTGGGGCCCAGCTGAGATGTCTTAGGTATATTTAGTGACAGGAAAAGCCAACAGCATACAGGGGGATACTGATGAAAACAAGTCAGATGGGTAAAAGCTCTGGGGGGTGACGTGGTCACCCAAGCATCATGTGTGGAGTGGAAGAGCACAGGGCAGAGGTTGGAAACCAGAGGAAAACAAAGCCCAAGATTTAGGAGGGGATCAAAGTAAATGGACAGACAAAGAGACTTAGAAATAATGGCCTGAGAGTTATGGGGAAAGCCAGGGTGGGCTGCTGTCACAGACTCTGACCAAGGAAAAGTGGTTTTGAAAACGGAATGTGTCTGTGGCCTATACAGCACTGGGTACTATGGTTGGCCGACGGAGCTCTTGGGAGACGTTAGCAAGGGGATGTTCTGTGGATGGGCACATGGCGGAGGAATCGAGAGGTAACCAGATAAGGATGGTCCTGGAGTCTATACTTTCAAGAAGCATGGCTTGAAAGGAACCAAAGAACGCATAGTATTGGAAGTAGCGGGCTGTGTGCTTGCAGGGTGTGCTCTCCTCTCCTGGCTCCACTTGGTGATGCTGACCTGCACCGCCCGTGAGTGGGGGTGGTGAAACTTGCATTTTTATCTCCCTCGTCTTGCTGTGGGCACGGTCCTCCCCGGCTGACTGAGCCTCAGCCACCCTGCTGGCATGTGCAGACCCCTCTGAATCTGGGTCTGATCGTCCAGCCCATCCCCCGGCAGGGACGTCCACTCCTCATTCTCAGCTGCAAGGTCCCCTAGCTCATTGCCTGCTTAGGCTTCGTCTGGATTCAGTCCCTTTCCACATTTCTCCCTCGGGTGTTGCAGAGCCCTCCCTTGGATCTCACCTGTACCGCAGCAGGAACCAAGATCAGCTCCAGACAATGAAATTCCTAAACTGCAGCCACTCTTCTGCCCTAAGACTCCGTTGGGTCATTGTAAGGTGTGCCCCTTGTGAGTCCCAAGTGTGAATGGGGTGGAACCCTCCTTTCCCTGGTGTTCCTCTTCATTTCTGGTCACACCTCCCTTGTCTGAGCTCTCTCACCTCTGTCTGCCACTGCCTCTGTGGGCCGTTCCCCCGCAGTGACTGGGACGCTCTTTTCTTTGGCTTGTCTTTCATTTGACCCAAGACTTCCCAAACAATATCCAGGTGTAGAATGTGTACCTTGTCGAGTACATCTAGGAGACGCTGTTGTCACATAAGCCCCACGCCCCTGAACTATAAAAAAACAGAGGGATAAAGAACACAAGAGTCAAGTATGCCAAAGGTGCCTGAGATATTGGCTAAGATGAGCACTGAAGAGTGTGGAATCAGGAAGTATGGATATTAATGATGGCCGTGACAAGGCCAGTTATAGTGGAGTGACTGGGACAAAAGCTCCATAGAAGGGGGCTGAGGAGAGAATATCTCAGCAGAATTTGAAGCAGTTTTGCTTTGAAGGGCAATCGGTAATGTGCCAGTAGCTGCAGAATAGGGTGGTGGAAGACGGTGGGTTTCCCCCTGTGCTGTGGAATGCTCCGATGTAGAGGGAGCAGGTGCTGGTTCAGGAGAGAGGAATGATAACTGCAGGTGCAAAGTCCCTGAGAAGGTGCAAGGCATGGGATCCTGGGCAGAGGTGACGGGCTGGATGCAGTCAGGAGCAGTCGTGGAGAAGGGCAGCAGAGTGCCAGGGCAGAAACATGCAGATCGGGACTGGGAAACTTGACAAATCCCACGGGGTTGCTTCCGCATTCTCCACGAATTATTGGCGGGTGGGGCTGGTGGTCATTAGCATGGAGGAAGGTTACTAGTGTGTAGTGTAGGAGTGTAGCTAGGTGACGGTGAAACTGAACAGCGATCTACTCCGGCCATGGATTCAAGATGAAACACTTCTGTAAAGTTGTAAAGTTTTCTCCTGGATGCTCAGGTGCTCAGACACAGGCAGGGAGTGGGCAGGCAGGAGGGCGCAAGGAGCACAAAGAGGTATGTTTGTCGGGGAGTGGTGTGTTTGCAGGGGACAGTTTCCAGCCCTGGCTTAGCCAATCCAGGAGGGGCCTGGTGCATGCTGGGAAAGGACGCGTGGTCGGTGAGCTGGAGGTCTCCAGGAGGTTGTGGTATCAGTGCACTGGCAGTAGTGCGAAGGAACTGGAGGACAGGACTTCATGTTGAGGGTGATGACAGGGAGGAAGGCTAGAAACAGGACACCATGAGGGGCACGGTCTTTCCTGATGTCCGTGGCAGGACCGTGGGCAGAGCGATGCTCGGGTGGGGAGGAAGGGAGCATCGCTAAGGACGGAGAGTCTCCGGGGTGACCGGGTGAGCCTCGTGGGCACTGAGGACGGATCAGAAGAGTGAGGCCTGAGAGAACAGCGAGTGTACCACGGGAGGAACGCGTTCACAGGCCGGGGGTGGGAGGGAGGAGAATGGACAGGGGACTTGTAACGTTCCCGCACGTCGGGGGCTTCGGCAGTGGGCGACAGGACCCGGACGTCACGACTGGTCAGGTTCTTCAGTGGAGAGTTCCAAACAAGGTCCCGGACAAGACTCCCAGCCGACCAGGGCCAAGAGACTGGCACGGGCCTCACTAGGTTGCTGCGCGCATGCCCAGAGCCAGCCAATCGGAGTGCAGCCCCGCCCACCAAGCTCCGGATCTTCCTGGACACTCTAACTTCCTGCCCGTGTTGCTATGGTTCCGCGGACTGCTCGTTGTCCAGGGGTGGTTTGGCCGTACCCCTTCGAGAGATTCTCTTCCTTTCTCTGGTCCTTACGGGCATCCCCCTTAACTTTCGCGTCCACGCTGTCCAGTCCTCTGCGCGAAAACCCGGCCGAAACGATGAATTTTCTTCCGGGCTTGCGGCGTTTTGGTTTCTGTGGCCAGCTGGTGGCAGTGTTGCTCCACAGTGTCGCCGGGCCGGTTTTTTCCCCGCTCTCGCGCTTTAATAAAATGACAGGAAGCCTTTTGCCACAAGAAGCGGCTGGTTTTGTTTGCTTTGGTTTGGTTTTGTCTTTTCCTCCGCTTGTGCCAGTTGCCTGATTCAAACTGCATCTGAGCTCTTCAGAGAGCCCCTTGTGAGAACTTTCGCCGGAACCACTGACACTTAAAATTACAATAAAATAATATAAGCTGACAGTGAATGATAGTGCACGGAGTGGTTACCCTTGTCTTGCCTCGGATCGTTGAGGGGTTCCTGTATATTTAAAGAGAACTGTATTATGACAGTGAGTTTTGACTGGAAAATCATTACGTGAAGTAGAAGTGAAAGTGGCTCCGACGTGTCTCATTCTTTAAGACCCGTTGGACTATAGCCTGCCAGGCTCCTCTGCCCATGGGATTCTCCAGGCAAGAATAATGGAGTGGGTTGCCATTTCCTTCTCCAGAGGATCTTCCCAACCCAGCCATTGAATCTGGCTATCCTGCACTGCAGGCTGACTCCTTACCATCTGAGCCACCTACAATAATAACATAACATGCACAAGTGCCGAGCTAAGATCCTGCTGGGTAATTGATGCTGGACACCACCCAAGAAGCAAATGCTACTACTGCCCTCACTTTATGCCTTTGGGACCTGTGGCACACAAAGAGTCAGCTCTCCAGGTTCTCAGGGTTCTTCAGAGATGTCCCTATGTTCAGGTCTCAAGGCTGTCAGATTGTAGCTTGCACACTGGTTTGCAGGATACATTCTCCTCCCCAGTGGAAGAGTGAAAGGAAATGCTCACTGGGATCCAGGGTAAGACAGCCTGCAATGCTGCGAAAGACTGACTGCAGGAGGAGAAGGGGATGACAGAGGACAAGATGGTTGGATGGCATCACTGACTCAATGGACAGGAGTCTGAGCAAGCTCCGGGAGATGGTGAAGGACAGGGAAGCCTCCTGACGTGCTGCATGCAGTCCATGGGGTCGCAAAGAGTCGGACACGACCAACGGACTGAAAACCAACAATAACGTATTTATTACAATGAGATACTAAATGAAAGGGGGCGGGGAGGGAAACTACATAGAAAACGACTCATTCACTCTATCAGGATTGTGACATGATAACATATTTATATTGCAAAGCACCTGGAAGTAATCAGCTGTTAAGGAGTACAAGTTGCTCTGCTCACTGCAAGGTGGGTCAGGAAGGGACTTTAATCCAGAGTCGACGGACAGAGAAGAGGGCAGGGTAGTGACCCAAAATAACCATCTTGTTGGGGCCAGGTTGGACAGGACCCGGACATCACGGATCAAGTCCCTCAGCGGAGAGTTCCAAGCAGTTTCGGGGAGAAATCTCCCAGCGGACGCAGGCTGGGAAACTGGCACTGACCTCACTGCTCCCCGGGACAGGCCCAGAACCAGCCCTCAGCAACTCCGGATCTTCCTGGACTTCCTGACTTCTTATCGCCTCGCTGTGGTTCTGTGGGCGGGTCGAGCGGAACTCGCGCGGTCCAGGAGTGGTTTGCCCGGGTCCCTTCGAGAGGTTCCCTTTCTCTGGTCCTCAGGGGCATCCCCCATAAGTCCTCTGCCGAAAAGCCCAGCAGGAAGGATCGATTTTCTTCCGAGATTGCTGGCCTTTTGGTTTCTGTGGTCTCCAGGGGGCAATGTTGCTCCGCGGAGCCGTTTGCCCGTTTCTCCCCCGCCCGTCCGGGTTGAAAAAAGATCTCAAAGTCTTTTGCTGTTATCAGCGACGTATTTTTTTTCTGCGCTTCCGCCGGTTGGCTGGTTCCAAGTGCTGAGGAAAATGCTGAGACACATATTAAGCACACTGAAAAATTAACAACAAAGAGAAAATATTAAGCAGGTCAAGAGAAAAGTAGCAAATAACATAAGAGGGAATCCCCATAAGATTATGAGCTGATATTTCAGCAGAAACTCTGCAGGCCAGAAGGGAGTGGCATGATATATTTAAAGCGGTGAAAGGGAAAAACCTACAACCAAACATACTCTACCAAGCAAGGCTCTTGTTTCAGATTCAACAGAGAAATCAAAAGACAGGCAAAGGCTCAGAGAATTCAACAGTACCACACCAACTTTACAACAAAGACTAATGTAACATCTCTAGGCAAAAACAAAAAGGCCAGGCCTAGAAACAAGAAAATTATGAATGGGAAAGCTCACCAATAAAGACAAACAGATGATAAGCATAGTAAATCATCCACACACAAATATGATATCAAAAGCAGCAGTTATGAGAGGATGGGAGTACAAATGCAGGACATTGAAATTAAGAGACCAGTAAAGTTAAACAAGTATATATACTCTTTTACTCAGGCATGTGTGAGTGTTTGCAACTCCATGGACTATAGCTCTCCAGGCCCCTCTGTCCATGAAATTTTTCCAATCAAGAATACTGGAGTGGTTTCCATCTCCTCCTCCAGGGGATCTTCCCAACCCAGGAATCAAACCAAAATCTTCTGCATCTCCTGCATTGGCAGGGGGATTCTTTAGCACTTGAACCATCTTGGAAGATATATATATATATATATGTATATAAATGTGTATGTGGTGTGTGTATAGACAGCTACAACAAAAAACTCATGATAACCAAACATCTATAATAGATATAGACACAAAAAAGACAAGGGGATCCAAACACAACACTAAAGATAGTCATCAAATCACAAAAGGAAGTTTAGAATAAACACCTTTAGAACCCCAAAACAATTTTTAAAATGTCAATAAGAACATAAATGTCAGTAATTAACTTAAATGTAAATGGATGAAATGCTGCATCCTAAAGAAAAAGAAAAAATAACGGATTAAAAAAAGATGAAGACCCATGTGTAATACTGTCTGGGCTTCCCTGGTAGCTCAGCTAGTAAAGGATCTGCCTACAATGCATGAGACCCCAGTTTGATTTCTGCATTGGGACGATCCCCTGAAGATGGGATAGGCCACCCATTACAGTAGTCTTGGGCTTCCCTGATGGCTCAGTCGGTGAAGAATCTGCCTGCAATGCTGGAGACCCGGATTCGACCTAGGTTGGGAAGGTCACTGGAGGATGGTATGGCAAGCCACTTCAGTATTCTTACCTGGAGAATCCCCATAGACAGAGGAGCCTGGTGTGGGTACAATCCATGGGGTCGCAAAGAGGCAGACACGACTGAGCAACAAAGCACAGCCCAGCACAAGTAATACTGTCTACAAGAGACCTATTTCAAATCTAGGTACACATACAGACTGAAAGTGAAGGGATGAAAAAAGATATTCAATGCAAATGGGAATCTAAAGAAACCTGGAACAGCAATACTCACATCAGACAAAATAGACTTTAAAGATGGTTGCAAGATTCAAGGACACCACATAATGATCAATGGATTACTCCAAGAAGAAGACACAATTGTAAATAAAATATGCACCCAACATAGGAGCACCTCAATATACAAACAGCCATAAAAGGAGAAAACATCAGCAGCACAGTAATAGTGGGGGACTTTAACACTCCACTTTCATCCATGAAGAGCTCATCAGATCAGATCAGTCACTCAGTCGTGTCTGACTCTTTGCGACCCCATGAATCCCAGCACGCCAGGCCTCCCTGTCCATCACCAACTCCTGGAGTTCACTGAGACTCATGTCCATCGAGTCAGTGATGCCATCCAGCCATCTCATCCTCTGTCGTCCCCTTCTCCTCTTGCCCCCAATCCCTACCAGCATCAGAGTCTTTTCCAATGAGTCAACTCTTCCCATGAAATGGCCAAATTACTGGAGTTTCAGCTTTAGCATCATTCCTTCCAAAGAAATCCCAGGGCTAATTTCCTTCAGAATGAACTGGTTGGATCTCCTTGCAGTCCAAGGGACTGTCAAGAGTCTTCTCCAACACCACAGTTCAAAAGCATCAATTCTTCGGCGCTCAGCCTTCTTCACAGTCCAACTCTCACATCCATACATGACCACTGGAAAAACCATAGCCTTGACTAGACGAACCTTTGTTGGCAAAGTAATGTTTCTGCTTTTGAATGTGCTATCTAGGTTGGTCATAACTTTCCTTCCAAGGAGTAAGCGTCTTTTCATTTCATGGCTGCAGTCACCATCTGCAGTGATTTTGGAGCCCAGAAAAATAAAGTCTGACACTGTTTCCACTGTTTCCCCATCTATTTCCCATGAAGTGGTGGGACCGGATGCCATGATCTTCGTTTTCTGAATGTTGAGCTTTAAGCCAACTTTTTCACTCTCCACTTTCACTTTCATCAAGAGGCTTTTTAGTTCCTCTTCACTTTCTGCCATAAGGGTGGTGTCATCTGCATATCTGAGGTTATTGATATTTCTCCCGGCAATCTTGATTCCAGCTTGTGTTTCTTCCAGTCCAGCGTTTCTCATGATGTACTCTGCATATAAGTTAAATAAACAGGGTGACAATATACAGCCTTGACATACTCCTTTTCCTATTTGGAACCAGTCTGTTGTTCCATGTCCAGTTCTAACTGTTGCTTCCTGACCTGCATACAAATTTCTCAAGAGGCAGATCAGGCAGTCCAAGGGACTCTCAAGAGCCTTCTCCAACACCACAGTTCAAAAGCATCAATTCTTCGGCACTCAGCCTTCTTCACAGTCCAACTCTCACATCCATACATGACCACAGGGAAAACCTGCATACAAATTTGGTATTTGGTCTGGTATTCCCATCTCTTTCAGAATTTTCCACAGTTTATTGTGATCCACACAGTCAAAGGCTTTGGCATAGTCAATAAAGCAGAAATAGATGTTTTTTTGGAACTCTCTTTCTTTTTCCATGATCCAGCGGATTTTGACAATTTGATCTCTGGTTCCTCTGCCTTTTCTAAAACCAGCTTGAACATCAGGAAGTTCACGGTTCACATATTGCTGAAGCCTGGCTTGGAGAATTTTGAGCATTACTTTACTAGCGTGTGAGATGAGTGCAATTGTGTGGTAGTTTGAGCATTCTTTGGCATTGCCTTTCTTTGGGATTGGAATGAAAACTGACCTTTTCCAGTCCTGTGGCCACTGCTGAGTTTTCCAAATTTGCTGGCATACTGAGTGCAGCACTTTCACAGCATCATCTTTCAGGATTTGGAATAGCTCAACTGGAATTCTATCACCTCCACTAGCTTTGTTCGTAGTGATGCTTTCTAAGGCCCACTTGACTTCACATTCCAGGATGTCTGACTCTAGGTCAGTGATCACACCATTGTGATTATCTGGGTCATGAAGATCTTTTTTGTACAGTTCTTCTGTGTATTCTTGCCATCTCTTCTTAATATCTTCTGCTTCTGTTAGGTCCAATACCATTTCTGTCCTTTATCGAGCCCATCTTTGCATGAAATATTCCCTTGGTATCTCTGATTTTCTTGAAGAGATCTCTAGTCTTTCCGATTCTGTTGTTTTCCTCTATTTCTTTGCATTGATCACTGAAGAAGGCTTTCTTATCTCTTCTTGCTATTCTTTGGAACTCTGCATTCAGATGTTTATATCTTTCCTTTTCTCCTTTGCTTTTCTCTTCTCTTCTTTTCACAGCTATTTGTAAGGCCTCCCGAGACAGCCATTTTACTTTTTTGCATTTCTTTTCCATGGGAATGATCTTGATCCCTGTCTCCTGTACACTGTCACGAACCTCATTCCATAGTTCATCAGGCACTCTATCTGTCAGGTCTAGGCCCTTAAATCTATTTCTCACTTCCACTGTATAATCATAAGAGGTTTGATTTAGGTCATACGTGAATGGTCTGGTGGTTTTCCCTACTTTCTTCAATTTAAGTCTGAATTTGGCAATAAGGAGTTCATGGTCTGAGCCACAGTCAGCTCCTGGTCTTGTTTTTGTTGACTGTATAGAGCTTCTCCATCTTTGGCTGCAAAGAATATAATCAATCTGATTTCAGTGTTGACCATCTGGTGATGTCCACGTGTAGAGTCTTCTCTTGTGTTGTTGGAAGAGGGTGTTTGTTATGACCAGTGCATTTTCTTGGCAAAACTCTATTAGTTTTTGCCCTGCTTCATTCTGTATTCCAAGGCCAAATTTGCCTGTTACTCCAGGTGTTTCTTGACTTCCTACTTTTGCATTCCAGTCCCCTATAATGAAAAGGCCATCTTTTTTGGGTGTTAGTTCTAAAAGGTCTTGTAGGTCTTCATAGAACCGTTCAACTTAAGCTTCTTCAGTGTTACTGGTTGGGGCATAGACTTGGATTACTGTGATATTGAATGGTTTGCCTTGGAAACGAACAGAGATCATTCTGTCGTTTTTGAGATTGCATCCAAGTACTGCATTTCAGATTCTTTTGTTGACCATGGCTACTCCATTTCTTCTGAGGGATTCCTGCCCGCAGTAGTAGATATAATGGTCATCTGAGTTAAATTCACCCATTCCAGTCCATTTCAGTTCGCTGATTCCTAGAATGTCGACATTCACTCTTGCCATCTCTTGTTTGACCACTTCCAATTTTCCTTGATTCATGGACCTGACATTCCAGGTTCCTATGCAATATTGCTCTTTACAGCATCGGACCTTGCTTTTATCACCAGTCACATCCACAGCTGGGTATTCTTTTTGATTTGGCTCCATCCCTTCATTCTTTCTGGAGTTATTTCTCCACTGGTCTCCATCCAGATAGAAAATCAAGAAGGAAGCACAGCCCCTAAATGACACATTACACCAGATGTACTTAATTGCTATTTCTAGGCCATTCCATCCAAAAGCAGCAGAATATAATTTCTTCTCATGTGCACATAGAACATTCTTCAGGATAGATCATATCTTGAGTCACAAATCAAGCCACATAAATTTAAGAAAATTGAACTCATATCAAGAGTCTTTTCTGATCACAATGCTGTGGGATTAGAAATAAACTATAAGAAAAAACTATAAAAAGAATACAAACACGGGGAGGATAAACAATATGCTACTAAAAAACCAATGGATCCTTGAAAAAGTCAAAGAGGAAATGAAAAAATACCTAGAGACAAATGAAAATGAAAACATGACAATCCAAAACTTATGGGATACAGCAAAAGCAGTTCTAAGAGGGAAGTTTATAGAAAGAAAATCTTACCTCAGGAAACAAGAAAATCTCAAATAAACAACCTTACACTTAACGTAGCTAGAGAAAGAAGAACAAGCAACACCCCTGTTTACTTGAAGAAAAGAAATCATAAAACTCAGAGCAGAAATAAATAAAATAGAGACAAAGAAACAATAGGAAAAATATCAGTGGAACTAAAAGCTGGTTCTTTGAAAAGATAAACAAAATTGATAAAACATTAGCTAGAGTCATCAAGAAATGAAGGGAGAGGACTCAAATCAATAAAATCAGAAATGAAACAGAAGCTACAGTGGACACCACTGAAATACAAAGGATCATAAGAGACTACTACAAGGAACTATATGCTACTAAAATGGACAACCTGGAAGAGATGGACACGTTCATAGAAAGCTACACTCTCCCGAGACTGAATTAGGAGTAAATAGGTAAAAAAGGACACACTAATCACGAGTACTGAGATTAAAACTGTGATTTAAAGTCTCCCAACAGAGAAATCTTGAGATTGTTGAGACCCTGGAGGGGGCCTGGCCAACCAAGTCCCAGGCTTAGCAACATTCTGAGTTTTTTACAAGACAAAACAAACAGCATTAACATAAAACCAGTCTTGAAATTTGATCACAGATTGATGAAGGTATCAGTTTGCACCCTTCCTGGGATTATAAGTGGGATCCCAGAACTGCAGTCTTTGAAGTCTCACCCACAGAGAGGACATGCTGCCTGGGACCCTTTCCAAATTGGTTCCCCAGATGTGCCATAACACATGACTTTAAATCTGGATATTGGTCAAAACCCAATTTGGTGGATCTTCTCTTTCTATTTCTCTTTTCTTTTAATGTTAGTATATTGAAAGTAAACTAAATAATTCTCTAATAAATATCTGTGTTATTTATTTGTGGGAAAAAAAAAAAAAAACTCCCAACAAACAAAAGTCCATGAATAGGTACCATCACAGAATTCTATTGTTTACAGATCACTTTTACTTCTGAAATTATTCCAAAAAACTGCAGAAGAAAAAAACAGTCCCACATTCTTTTTATGAAGCCACCATCACCCTGATACATAAACAGGACAAAAATACAACAAAAACGACAACAACAAATTACAGGCTAATTTCACTGATGAACGTGGAGGCAAAAAAAAAAAACTCAATAAAATACTAGCTAACCAAATACTGCGATATATTGATAGGATCATACACCCTGATAAACTGAGATTTATCCCAGGAAAGCAAGGGCTCTTCAATATACACAAATCATTCAATGGACACACTACATTAAGACATTGAAGAATAAAAACCATGTAATCATCTTAATAGACGCAGAAAAAGTTTTTGACAAAACTCAACACCCATTTATGATAAAAACTGTCCAGAATGTGGTCATGGATGGGAACATACCTCAACCTACTAATGGACATATATGATAAATTCACAGCAAACATTCTCAATGGTGAAAAAATGATGGCATTTCCTCTAAAAAGAAGAACAAGACAAGGTAACCACATTTGCCACTTTTATTCAACGTAATTTTGAAAGTCCTAGCCATGGAAGAGGGAAGAAATTGAAATAAAAGGAACCCCAATGGGAAACAAGATGCAAAACTGTCATAAATTATTAGGATAGTTGCTTTACAATTTTGTGTTATTCTTCCCAGTTCTTCCTCCACTGAGTCCCCAAGTCTGTTCTGTACGTCTGTGTCTCTATTGTTGCCTTGCAAATAGGCTTATCAGTATCGTTGTTTTAGATCTCATATATATGCATTAATATATGATTTTTGTTATTCTCTTTCTTACTTCACTCTGTATAATAGGCTCTAGGTACATTCACCTCATTAGAACTGACTCAAAAGTGTTCCTTTCTATGGCTGAGTAGTATTCTGCTCACATATGTACCCAGCTTCTTCATCCATTCATCTGTGGGTGGACATCTAGGTTGCTTATATGTCTTAGGTATTATAAATGGTGCTGCAATGAATGGTACAAAAAGTACATGTGTCTTTTTGAATGAAATACAATGAAGTCTCTGTGGAATGAAGTACAATGCAAAACCACCTTGCTGACAGTCGGATCTTCAGGTCTGTGGTGCTCTCCCAATTGCAATCGGTAGAATAAAGTCAGTGTCTTTATTAGTTTGCTTTTACTCTTTCCCAGTGTCTTACTGGTATCAATTGGTAGGAAAAAAATCACAAAGAATTAATCTCAAAAATATACAAACAGCTCATGCAGCTCAATAACAAAACAATAAATGGCCCAATCAAAAAATGGGCCAAAGAACTTAATGGATATTTGTCCAAAGAAGACATACAGATACCTAACAAACACATGAAAAGATGCTCAACATCACTCATTATCAGAGAAATGCAAATCAAAACCACAATGAGGTATCATCTCATGCTGGTCAGAATGGCTGCTCTCAGAAAGTCTACAAACAATAAATGCTGGAGAGTGTGTGGAGTAAAGGGAACCTTCTTACACTGTTGGTGGGAATGCAAACTAGTACAGCCACTATGGAGAACAGTTTGGAGATTCCTTAAGAAACTGGAAATAAAACTGTCATACGACCCAGCAATCCCACTGCTGGGCATACACACTGAGGAAACCAGAATTGAAAGAGACACGTGAACCCCAGTATTCATCGCAGCACTGTTTACAATAGCTAGAATATGGAAGCAACCTAGATGTCCTCTGGCAGATGAATGGATAAGAAAGCTGTGTTACATATACACAATGGAGTATTAATCAGCTATTAAAAAGAATGCATTTGAATCAGTTCTAATTAGGTGGATGAAACTGGAGCCTTTTATACAGAGTGAAGTAAGTCAGAGAGAAAACCACCAATACAGTATATTAACCTACATACATGGAATTTTAAAAAATGGTAATGACAACCCTATATGCGAGACACCAAAAGACACACAGATAAAGAACAGGCTTTTGGACTCTGTGGGAGAAGGCAAAGGTGGGATGATCTTAAGGAACAGCATTGAAACATTTATATTACCATATGTAAAATAGATGACCAGTGCAAGTTCCATGCATGAAACAGGGCACTCAAAGCCAGTGAACTGGGATAACCCAGAGGGATGGGATGGGAGGGAGGTAGGAGAGGGTTCGGGATGGGGGACACATGTACACCCGTGGCTGATTCATGTGAATATGTGGCAAAACCCACCACAATACTGTAAAGTAATTAGCCTCCAATTAAAATCAATTAATTTTTTTAAAAATTTCAAGTAACACCAGCTGCTCCTCACACAGACAGATGACAACAGAAAGTACCAGACAATCAGGGAGAAACCCCCGACCTCCAACCCCAAGAGCCGACCATCACCAGGTGTCATCTGTGAGGGCATCTCCAGTACTCGACAACTCTTCTTGTGACTCCGGATGCGATCGTCCCTCCTAGCCTCCAAGCTGCTGGGAGAGGCCCTTGGGGCACACGGTTGAGAGGGCCCGGCACTACCTTCTCACCTCCGAATCATCCCCGCCCTGCTGCCACCATCACCGGGGACAACCTACTTTTCTTCAGGCCACTCCGGGGTCCCTCTCAATCCACCACAACCAAGGGAATACTCAGGAAGGTCCTTCTATGAGGAGGGGAGGGGTAAATGTCCCATCTTTGTGCTGTCAAAGCCAGGCCCACAGACTCCTCCCCTGTGAAGGGCAGGTAGCCGCTACAGGACCCTGGACGACTCCTCCTCTCGCTGGTCTTTACCCTTCTCTTCCACACACACTGAGAATGGGAGGCCGACCCACCACTCCAGGCTCCTCTACTGGCCTGAGGATGGGAAGCACTGCATTGGCATTCCGCTAGTGAGAACCTGATCCTGAGAAAGAATGTGTGAGAGCAAGGGATAGAGAGAGGCACAGACACGCAGACAGAGGGAGACATCTATCGCTCTAGGACCGACCAGGTGTGCGTTAGTGCCACAGGACCACAATCCTCTTCAGTCAAGTGGGATCCCAGCTCTCTCAGAACTGTTGTTTTCCACAAACACCCCCACCTCTTCAGGATCAGATGGCGGTTGAACAGTCTGTATATGACTTATTTCTCTTTCTCTCGATGGGGATTGATGCTCTTAAGCCGATACTGAATCTTCCTATGGACATTGGTCGATCCAGAATAATTGGGCTCAAGTTGGTGTTCACCAGGTTCAGAAGTAGGCTCTTTCCTTGGCATCACCTCCCTCTCCACCTCATGCCCCACTTCACAAAATGAGAAAATATAATGAAGTAGTTTCAGGGAAAATGCGTTTCCTGTATTGAAATCATCGCAGGTGTTTTTTCTCAAGAGTGTGTGAGTTAGGCACTGATGTGACATAGGAATAAGTACATACTTTTAATAGGCTCCTTGAGTCCTGCCTTGGTGTGCAATGCTTTTGAAAACTTTTATCTCCTGAATCGCCCAGCAGCAGTGTATAGTAATTTTGAAAGGAAGGTATCTTTCATTGTCTGGATTCCTGGAGTACAGCTGATCCTGGACAGTAGACCTGTGCGGTGGTCAGAAATTTGGATATATGATTAGTTAGGGGTTTCCATTTATATTTCAATTGTTCATTAGTCTCTAAGCCATGTCCCATTCTTTTGCGGCCCCATGGACTGTACCCACCAGGCTTTTCTGTCCATGGGATTTCCCAGGACAGAATACTGGAGTGGGTTGCCATTTCCTTTTTCAGGGGATCTTCATGACCCAGGGATCAAACCCCAGTCTCCTGCATTAGCAGGTGAATTCTTTACCACTGAGCCACCATGGAAGCCCTTGTATTTCCAATATCATTGCCTTATATTTGACCTACCTCTATTGGGTGTATTACATATGTCTGTGCCTGTGTGTTAGGCTTGCGTCACATGTTTTTTTTTTTGTCCACAGCAGTAAAGTGAAGTGGCTTGCTTTGCTTAAGTCTCTCAGGGTATCAGAAACAGAGAAAATGCATAAAGAGAAAGGGTTTCCTTAACTTAAGGAAAAGAATTTCCACAACTCCCTATGAAAGGGGTTTAGTCTCCTGACTAGAACCTATTAATATTCAATGAAATCTTTTGTGACTGCTCATTATAGGAAAGCAATGGTTCTACTGTTTTTACTTGAATATTGGCTACATTTAAAATTATGCTTGAGACTGTGTGAAATAGATAAGTAAAACTACAGATCCCAGTGATCCATTTGCTTTACCCTGCATATGGGTGCAGTACAAGCTCAGTGTAAACCATCAGATTGGGTGAGTACAATGTGCCCTGCAAGGAAATATTTTTTATAAAGTAGACAGACTGGATGTGCTAACAGGAAATCTATACTTTGCTCAGCAGACTATTTATCTAATAAAAGATGACGTAGAGCCAAGGGAATGTATAAGGTGGTGATTGTGAGTGAAAATAGGTAACGACATTGAGAGAGAGAGTGGTGTAATGAATAGTGCAGAGACCTTCACATTTTAACAGATGTACATGAAAGATGGTTAGGACCACTACCAAGCAGTGTGACCTTGAGTAAGATGGTCACCATCTCTGATCCTTGGTTCCCTTGCCAGCAAACGGGGACAATAATATTATATATTATCCCACCCCCAGGCAAAGCCATTCTTCACGGCCTGATCCCAGCCTCCACTGGCTCCTGTGGTCAAGGCTCTCATCACACTTGTTTCACCATGGTCTTCAGACTGGCTTCCTGCCCACCCCACCATGAGCTCTTTGAGGACCTTTTAACCACAGGGGCTCAGAACACGTTTACCATCTTATGAGTGATGATAAAGTGAGGTACACAGAGCAGTGCAGCTGCTGTTATGCTGTCAATTCATTGCAAACAACACATAGGAAACGAGTGGCTGGAGCAAACCTCTCCACTCAGGTTTCTGTTGCTCCAGGGCCGTTTGTGTTTTTATCCCCACATCGTCCAGAAGCTTATTGTACGAGAGAAACACCCTCCTTTCCCCTTCCTAGTGCATAGTAATTATAGCAGCCATTTCTCAACTGAATTGTCAGTGAGTGAACCCTGAAAGTCCTCAGCTCAAATTTTGGTTCCTTCGAGTGGGTGAGGGGAATCTTGTCGTCTCTCCCCACTCTGACAGGAGTGTCTAATGTCCGTCTCCCTTTATTCTGATATAATAAGGGCTTCCCCTTTATTCTGTATCTTGGACACTCCTTTACCTCCTGAGACTGAGGTCTGTCCTAGGCTATGGCTGCTTTCAGCACTGTGCTGAGGGCACTGTGCTGAGGTAGACGCTGGGGGGGATACTTCTTGGTTGAATACAGCTCAGAGACCCAGGCTACTTTATTTCACAGGTGAGAAGTGTAACCTCCACGCAGGCTGCCATCAGCAGGATGGACGGTTTGAACCTGCTGATCAGTGTCCTTGGGCAAGTCCATAGGCTTTCTGTCACCCTGCTCTCCCCTCTTCCTCTTGCTTCCATAGCTTCTTCTACTCCGTACCTTCCCCGTGCCCTCCTTTGTGCTCCCTCTGCTCTCCGTGTACATGTACACCGTGCCAGAGACCACCCTGTCTCCCGGCTTCATGTTGTGTGATTGTCAGTTCCCTTTCTAATTAGACCACTTTGAGGAGTTTTCTCTTCGCTCACAGTCCATGGTGGACACCCCAATACAGTAAGCATCATGGGTCTCCTTTTATTCTTTTCCCTTTGTTTTACCCTCCCCCCCACCTTTTTTTTTTCCTTTTTTGAGGAATCAATATGGTATTGTGAGTAAGGACACTAGCTCTGATTCAGATAACCTTCCTTTCCACCTAGTTCTGCCACTTGTTATCACATCATCTTGAGAAATTAAATTGGCCCACTGTGCCATATGAGCCTCGTGTGAAAATGGGTGAATTATTCTTAATAACGACATGAACTGAGCAGGTGGGTTTTGTGTTGAATGAGGTTCGTAGAAATGTGTTGCATGTTCCCTGTTGTAACAAATACTGAGCTGCAGCGGGGCAGGTTGCAGGTCAGGCCTTACCCTCAAGCTTCACAAAGCACTTCAAGGTCACATTTTACATCTGTGTCCAGCCCTAGAGGCTCCTTCCTTCTCAGCCACAGTCCTCGAGCTTTTCCCTCACAGCTAGACGAACCCTCACCAGGAGGCTGGCTTTTCTGTTACACCTCTCCCACCTGGAAACCACTCACAGACTTCATCTCTGTTGTGTGCATCATTCTCTTCCTGGTAATTTTGTCTTCAGATGGATTGAGGCTCCTCCTATTGCAAGGGGATGCCCATAACTAATAACAAGGGTGTGATGTTTCCCTGCTCCCCCATGGCATGGAAACTCTCTGGGACCTGTGCCCAAACTCCTCTCCCCATGTCGTCTCCCTCCATCCCACAGTTCACAGTTTACACTCAAGCTGGGTTCCAGTACAGGCCCTACCACTCTGCAGGCCCAGGCACTCTGCTTCAGCCTCAAATTCCTTATCTGTAAAGTGGCAATAACTCTACCTGTTGGTGAGGTTTATTGGGAGACCTAGTGGGGATAACAGATGTAAAACACCTAGCGCCCATGACCTGGCAGGTGGAAGGCACTAAATAAACGGCTGTGTCCTCTATCAGCTCCTGTAATGCACAGCATCTGGTGTGGGATAATACTGTGACTCAGTCGATGTCTTTGGACTGAAGGGTCTAGCCTGTGCAAGGGGCAAAAAAAAAATGAAATTGTGGAATAATAAGAAAGAAAGAAATGAAACCTATGTCCACACAAATACTTGTCCTTACTTACATGTCTTTCACAGCAGCACTGTCTGTATTCTCCAAATAGTGGAGCAGCCTAAAAGTCTGTCAGCTGGAGAGTGGTAAACAGAGTAATCTGTAGCCATTCAGTGGAACAGCACAGATGGATGAAAAGTGATGAACTTCTGCTTTCTGCTGCCACATGGGTGAGCCTCCAAAGCATTATGCTCAGTGAAAGAACCCAGACACAAAAGGCCACTTCCTGCAGGAGTCCGTTGATATGAAATGCCCAGAAAGGGCAAATCTACAGAGACAGAAAGTAGATGAGAGGATGCCTGGGCCTGCAGGTCCTGTTGGGGATCGACTGCTGATGGGTACATGGACGCTTTTTGTGGTGCTGGCAGTGTTCCACAACTGCACTGTGGTGGTGGTTGCACCACTGTGTGAAGTTACTAAAAGTCACTGCCCTGGAAGTGATGGGTGTGATTTGTGGTGTGTAACTATACCTCAGTAAAGCAGTTTAGGAAGGTAATGCAGATGTCCAAGTGAGACATGTGGGAAAAGATATGCCATTGCTTTTTTGTCAATGAGGAGCCCCTGCTCCTTCCACGTTCTGGGTCCGGCCTCCTCCACATGTGCTAGATGCTCCCTCCAGAGACAGTCGCTGTGCACGTCAGGACGGAATCCCCAGTGAGCACACATCTAGTGTGTCTCTGTGTTTATGCACAGGCGCCCATTGTGTGACCACAAGTCGGTGGCTCTGGACAGACTCCCAGAACCCACCCTGTGTCTGAAATTCTACTTACTTGTTTTCCCATTCTTCTCAAATCACGTGGACCCAGCTTCCATTTCCCAGATTCAGTAACAGATCTCAGGCCTTAGCTCCAACCTCTGGTCACAGGAATACCTGTAGCCTGGTGTGAGGACCACTGCCTGAGTTCAGCAACCCAGGAGGGATGCTCAGCCAAGCAGTAACCAAGACAACAGAACTCCATCCATCCTCCTTCTGCCGCCAGGACTGAGGTGCGTTCCCTCCCGTCCATCTGCCAGAGTGTCTGGTAAAGAAGGGGACTTGGGGGCATAACACACCACTGAGTCATTGAAATTGTTCTAAATATGGCTGTGAATAAATATGTCAAAATCCCTCTCAGAAGGGAAGACATGTAATTACAAATTTTTTGAAATTTCATTAGTAGCAAACATGGCTCTTCATTTCAGGAATCTGTTCAAAACCAGGACAGGTGATGCATCATGCGATTGTGCTTCTCAATCTTAACTGTGCATCAAATCTCCCCTGGAGAGGCTTTAGAAGAGTTGATGCTGGCAGGACAGCCCCAGAGAATCTGAAATAGTAGCTCTGGAATGTGGCCTTGGCCTGAGCATTATCTGAAAAAGTTCTCTTATGAAAGCCAAGACTGCAGCTGTCGAAACAAAACCCAGTCTTACAGGAAGAAATCCAACATCGAAAACTTGCGACTCCTCACTACAAGCAAAGCAGGCGTTCATCATGACCCGCTATACTTGACAGCTCTCTTAGGCTGAGGAAAGGGACAACTTGCCCAAATTAATACTAGTTTGAAAACTGACCCTGTGCTTGCTCTGCTGCATGTTCCTGAATCCAAAGTTTTACAGTTAAAACCCTGCTGTTGTTAGTGAAACTCAGTACGTTTTAGCTCTTGTCAGGATCCCTTGTGCCTAGTTAGTTGAATACATTTCTAAAACACTGTGGAGATAACTTCATTAGACAGATCAGAATAGTGCATCAAACATTAAAGATGGCTGAGAATTGTAGCTGCTGATGTTGATGTAGAAGGATTGGCTGTCAGTGTACCTGCTGCCTGTGCTCACCTGCCGTTTTAAACTGTTTGCTGTGTTATCAAATTAACTCCCATGCTCAGATGAAGACCAAATAAGAACAGGATGTTTACTGGGAAAAATACAGTTAAGGAATCCCTTGTTTGATGCACACCCTTGAAGACTCACCTCTTGAAATGTTCTAATTTAGGGATCTCTTCTGGATATTCTTTGGCATGTTCCCCAATGACGGGCTTACACTGCTGTGCCCTGACTCACCATCCTGTTAAAGACAGGGCTTTCAACCACTCAGGTGTATTACAGTGGCCAGGTTCTCTCAGACATCCAAAAGAGGGTGATGACCTGTGCTTAGGACACCTTCAGAGCGTGTCTGTAGGAACAGGGCCTCTGAGAGGAATGGATCCCCACCTGCGGCAACAGGAAGATGTCCGGTCAGCCTTTTCCATAGCAGCTCCAGGGGAGTCGTGGCTCGGTGAAGATCATATCCAGCAGCATGCCCTGGATTGTGGTTTAAGGAACTGGGTGGATGGCGGTGCCCATCCATGAGACACCCCAGGGAACACTGGCCTGGGGCTACTAGCAGGTCTGCAGTGCTTACGGGACATCTGAGTGCAGATGGCCCATACGTCTCAGCCTGTGGGGGAAGTGGGGCCCAGTTGAGTCATTTTAGGTAGATCTGGTGATAGGGAAAACCATCAGCATACATACATACATACAGGATACAGATGAAAACAAGTCAGATGGGTAAAAGCTCTGGGGGGTGACGTGGTCACCCAAGGATCATGTATAGAATGGAAGAGCACAGGGCACAGGTTGGAGACCAGAGGAAAGCAAAATCAAGATTTAGGAGGGGATAAAAGTAAATGGGGGAGAAGGCAATGGCACCCCACTCCAGTACTCTTGCCTGGAAAATCCCATGGACGGAGGAGCCTGGTACACTGCAGTCCATGGGGTCGCTACGAGTCAGACATGACTGAGCGACTTCACTTTCACTTTTCATTTTCATGCATTGGAGAAGGAAATGGCAACCCACTCCAATGTTCTTGCCTGGAGAATCCCAGGGACAGGGGAGCCTGGTGGGCTGCTGTCTATGGGGTCACACAGAGTCGGACACGACTGAAGTGACTTTAGCAGCAGTAGCAGCAGCAAAGTAAATGGACAATAAGGAGACTTCGAAGTAATGAACTGAGAGGGAGGAGGAAAACCAGTATGGTTTCTGTCACAGACCCTGACCAAAGAAAGTGTTTTTGAAGACGGAATGTGTCTGTGGCCAATATAGCACAGGGTACTACGGTTTGGCCCATGGAGCTCTTGGGATACATTAACAAGGGGATGTTCTGTGGATGGGCACTCAGAGGAGGAAACAAGAGGTAACCAGATAAGGATGCTCCTGGAGTTTATGTCTTCAAGAAGCCTGGCTTGAAAGGAATGAAAGACTCAGGGTATTGGAAGTAGAGTCCTGTGTGCTTGCAGGGTATGCTATTTTCTATTCCCCAAACCAAAGAGACCGGGACGCCAGTTCCAAAAGAATCGTCAGGACTGTTGACTAGAAGACAGAGTGGAGAATTGGAATGATCTTCACAGGTGAGTATTCATGTTGAGGAGAAGGGAGTGTGGTATTTTCAAAGCAGCAGTGGAGTTCCAGGAAGACCTCCTTCCTCTCCCTCTGGGCCCCACTCTGCCTCTACGATCCATGGTCACAGGAAGAGCCAGGATGGTGGTGGGGGGCATGGGTTGCTGAGATCACAGTCTCAATGTATGCTCCTCAGACTCCATGGACACTTTAGTGTATTTGTTCTCCCTGGATGATCTGATCTTCCTCATGAGTGTTCGCCCTTCATACTGGATAGTAACGGGAAAACCCCCACTGAAGTTGCTTCTGACTTGGAAAGTGTGGTTGCATGCAACCAACTGAATATCAACAGATAAAAATACTCAGTCTATTCTGGTGAAAATGCTCTCTAATTCTTTCAGCGAAGGAGCAAGGGTATATGTCACAAGGCTCGCAGTCATGTGGGAGAGGGAGTCTATAACACGGCATACGTTTGTTCCTCACAGAGGCCTCAGTGTTCCCTGAGGGAAAAATGACTGTCCTCTCCTGGCTCCAGCTGTTGATGCTGACCTGTACTACCCATGGGTGGGGGTGGTGAAACTTGCATTTTTGTCTCCCTCCTCTTGCTGTGCACTCAGTGCTCCCTGGCTGACTGAGCCTCAGCCACCCTGCTGGCATCTGCAGACCCCTCTAAATCTGGGACTGATCGTCCACCCATCCCTGAGCAGGGATGTCCACACCTCAGCTTCAGCCGCAAGGTCCCCTAGCCCATTGCCTGCTTAGTCTTCGTCTGGATTCAGTCCCTTTCCACATATCTCCCTAAGGTGATGCAGATCCCTCCCTTGGATCTCACCTGCAGCAAAGCAGGAACCAAGATGAGCTCCAGAAAATGAAATTCCTAAACTGCAGCCACCCTTCTGCCCAAAGACTCCGTTGGGTCATTGTACAGTGTGGCCCTGGAGTCCCAGGTGTGAATAGGTTGGAATCCTCCTGTCCCTGGTGTTCATTTCTTGTCACACCTCCCTTGTCTGAGCTCTCTCACCTCTGCCTGCCACCTGCCTCTGTGGGCCATTCCCCACTGTGACTGGGATGCTCTTTCCTTTGCCTTCTCTTTCATTTGACCCAGGACTTCCCATACAATATCCAGGTCCAAGGGGCATAGTGTAGAATGTGTACCTTGTGGAGTTCAGTTAGGGTACTTTCGTATCACATAAGCCCCACGCCCCTGAAATATAAAAACAGGGATAAAGAACACAAGAGTCAAATATGCCAAAGGTGCCTGAGTAGTTGGCTTAGATGAGCACTGAAGAGGATCTGTGGGATCAGGAAGTATGGATATTAACGATGGCCATGATGAGACCAGTTACAGTGGAATGACTGGGACAAAAGCTCCACGGAAGTGGGCTGAGGAGAGAATATCTCAGCAGAATTTGAAGCAGTTTTGCTTTGAAGGGCAACCGGTAATGTGGCAGTAGCTGCAGAATAGGGTGGTGGAAGACGGTGGGTTTCCCCCTGTGCTGTGGAATGCTCAGATGTAGAGGGAGCAGGTGCTGGTTCAGGACTGAGGAGTGATAACTGCAGGTGCAAAGTCCCTGGGAAGGTGCAAGGCATGGGATCCTGAGCAGAGGTGAGGGGCTGGGTGTAGTCAGGAGCACACGTCCAGAGGGGCAGCTGACTGCCAGGGCAGAAACATGGAGTTTGGGACTGGAAAACTTGAGAAATCCCACGAGATTGCTTCTTCCTTTTACACGAAATTATTGGCCTGTGGGGTTGGTGGTCATTAGGATGGAGAAAGGTTTCTTCTCCAGGAATTATTGCCGGGTGGGGCTGGTGGTCATCAGGATGGAGGAACGTTACTACTGTGTAGTGTAGTAGTGTAGGTAGGTGAGAGTGAAAATGAACAGCAGTTCTACTCTGGCTACGGATTTAAGATAAAACACTTCTGTAAAGTTGTAAAGTTTGCTCCTCAATGCTCCGGTGCTCAGACACAGGCAGGACGTGGGTAGGCAGGAGGGTGCAAGGAGCACAAGAGGTGTGTTTGCAGAGGACAGCTTACAGCCCTGGCTCAGCCGATCCAGGAGGGGCCTGGCAGGTAGTGTTGAAGGACGTGTGGTAGGTGAGGTGGAGGTTTCCAGGAGGTTCTGGTATCAGTGCATTGGCACTAGAGTGAAGGAGCTGGAGGACAGGACATCATGTTGAGGGTGATGAGAGGGAGGAAGGATAGAAACAGGACACCATGAGGGGCGCGGTCTTTGCTGATGCCCAGGGCGCGACCGTGGCAGGGGGATGCTCAGGTGGGGAGGAGGGGAACATCGAAGAGGACGGAGAGTCTCCAGGATGACCGGGTGAGCCTCGTGGGCACTGAGGACGGATCAGAAGAGTGAGGACTGAGAGAACAGTGAGTGTACCACGGGAGGAACGCGTTCACAGGCCTGGGCTGGGCGGGAGGAGAAATATAGGGGACTTGTACCGGTCTCGCACTTTGGGGGCTTCGGCAGAGGGCGACAGGACCCGGACATGCCCGGTCAGCTTCCTCAGTGAAAGAAGACTTTGAAACAGGGTCCAGGATAAAACTCCCTACCGACCCAGGCCAGGAGACTGGCGCGGGTCTCAGTGGGTTCCTGCGCGCAGGCCCAGAATCAGCCAATCGGAGCGCAGCCCCGCCCTCCAAGTTCCGGATTTCCCGGATTCCATTACTTCCTGTCCGTGTTGCCTTGGTTACGCGGGCCGCTGGAGAGGAGCCCGGGGTCCACGGGTGGTTTGGCCCAGCCCCTTCGAGAGGGTCCCTTCCTTTCTCTGGTACTCATGGGCATTCTCCTTAACTGCCACATCCACGCTGTGCCGTCCTCTGCGCAAAAACCCAACAGAAACGATGGATTTTCTTCCGGGCTTGTGCGTTTTGGTTTCTGTGATCTGCAGGTGGCATTGTTGCTCCAAGATTCGCCATCTCGTTTCTCCCCCGCCCTTCGCCGTTGAAAAAAAACGCCACGAAGCCTTTTACCACAAGAAGCTGAGGACAGTTTTCTCTGCTTGTGCCCCTTGGCTGGTTCAAACTGCATCTGAGCCCTTAAGAGAGTCCTTTGTGAAAACTTTGAACAAACCAATGGACACTTAAAATTACAATAAAATAATATAAGCTGATATATTGAATAATGGAGGGAATGAGCTCCCTTGTCTTGCTTCTGATCCTGGAGGAAATGCTGTATTTAAAGAGAACTTTATTATGACAGTGAGTTTTGACTTGAAAATGTTTATGTGAAAGGAAATGAAAGTTGCTCAGTCCTGTCAGATTCTTTAAGATCCCTTGGACTGTGTAGGCTGCCAGGCTCCTCTGCGCATGGGATTCTCCATTCAAGAATATTGGAGTGGGTTGCCATTTCCTTCTGCAGCGGATCTTCCTCACTCAGGGACCGAACCTGGGCCTCCTGCATTGCAGGCTGACTCCTTACCATCCGAGCCACCTACAATAATGACATGACAGGGACAAGGGCCAAGCTAAGATCCTGCTGGGTAGATGCTGGACACCACCCAGAAAACAGGTGGTATTATTACCCTCATTTTTGCCTTTGAGAACTGTGGCACACAGAGGAAGAATCAGCTGTCCAGGTTCCCTGGGTTCCTCCAAGAGTGTCCCTCCGTTCAGGTCTCAAGTCTGTCAGATTGTAGTTTGCACACTGGTTTGCAGGATGCTTTCCTATCCCCAGTAGAAGAATGAGATAAAATAATGGGAATGAGGGTAAAGTGAAAGTGCTGGTTGCTCAGCCGTGTCTGACTCTTTGAGACCACCTGGGCTGTAGCCCACCAAGCTTCTCTGTCCATGGGGATTTTCCAAGAGAGAATGTTGGAGTTGGTTGCCATTCCCTTCTCCAGCGGATCTTCCCGACCCAGGGATTGACCGTGGGTCTCACAGGGATTGCACTAACGTCTCCCGCAAATTCTTTACCATTTGAGCCTCCAGGGAAGTCCAAATGAATGCAAAATAGCCTGCGAAACTTTTAAAAATGTATAATCACATAGTTATAAGAATAAGATGCTAAATGAAAAGGGAGGGTGCCGCATAGAAAACGATTCATCCACTGTATCAGTATCATGCTGCTGCTGCTGCTAAGTTGCTTCAGTCCTGTCCGACTCTATGCGACCCCATAGAGGGCAGCCCACCAGGCTCCCCTGTCCCTGGGATTCTCCAGGCAAGAACACTGGACTGGGTTGCCATTTCCTTCTCCTATGCATGAAAGTGAAAAGTGAAAGTAACGTCGCTCAGTCGTGTCCGACTCTTAGCGACCCCATGGACTGCAGCCTACCAGGCTCCTCTGTCCATGGGATTTTCCAGGCAAGAGTACTGGAGTGGGGTGCCATTGCCTTCTCCCTCAGTATCATGACACAACACAATGATAAAGTAAAGCACCTGGAACAAACCAGGTACTTTTCATTTGGTCTACAGATTTATATTGCGAACAGACTGCTGGTCATTTCTTGGTTGATAATGCAAATACTAGTGTGAGGAAAAACACAGCAAAAGATACAGCACCTGTCCTTAGACAGTTCTATTATATTTCCCATTCAGGTGGGGGATCAGAGATGAGAAATATAGCTCTGGGGACTACTTGAGAGCACAGATAGACAGCAGAATTCATTTTCACTTCTGAAGAATCTCATGGGCACTTGCTGGGTACACAACATTGGGCTCTGAGTGTGGGGAGGAAAAGTAGATTTCATCACTCATGTCTCCTGTAATGAAAAGGGAAGCTATTTGTTATTAGTGGAAAGATGTTTGTGAATCATAGCTATGGCAAAGGTTTTATATTCAGAATACATAAGAAATTTTAAAATTGCAAAGGACAAAATGGAGTGAAGGAGGACAGATGCTTGTGCCAGGGATTCAGGTGTGGAAGGAGAAACCAGAAGGAGGCAGCACCTGGACATTTTCAGGATGCTGGACTTGGCCTGTTCCTGGTTCTGGTGGTGATCACTGGAATTCGCCATGTGTCAGAGCTCAGAGAGCTTCACACCCAAAGACAAGCAAGCCAGGGCTTCCCTGGTGGTCCAGTGATTAAGAATCACCCCGCCTTATAAAATTAATACACAGAAATCCCTTGCATTCCTATACACTAACAATGAAAAATCAGAAAGAGAAATTAAGGAAACAATCCCATTTACCATTGCAACAAAAACAATAAAATACTTAGGACTAAATTTACCTGAAGAAACAAAAGTCCTGTATACAGAAATCTGTTTAAAAAAAACTGATGAAAGAAATCAAAGATAACACAAATAGATGAAGAAATGTACAATATTCTTGGATTAAAGAATCAATACAGTGAAAATGACTCTACTACCAAAAGCAGTCTATAGATTCGTCACAATCCCAAACAACCAATGGTATTTTTCACAGAAGTAGAAGAAATAATTTCACAGTTTGTATGGAAATACCAAAGACCCCAAATTCCCAAAGCAATTTTGAGGGAGAAGAATGAAACTGCAGGAATCAACCTTCTTGACTCAGATTATACTACAAAGCCAGAGTCATCAAGATGGTATGGTACTGGCACAAAGACAGAAATCTAGATCAATGAAACAAAACAGAAAGTTCAATGATAAATCCCTGCACCTATGAACACCTTATCTTTGACAAAGGAGGCACAAATATACAATAGACAAAACACAGTCTCTTCAACCCGTGGTGCTGGGAAAAGTGCTCAACTACGTATAACAGAATGAAACTGGAACACTTTCCAACACCATATGCAAAAATAAACTCAAAATGGATTTAAGACCTAAGTGTAAGACCAGAAACCACAAAACTTTTAAGAGGAAAATAGGCAGAACACCCTGTGACATAAATCACAGCAAAATCCTCTAGGATCCAGCTCCCAGAGTAATGAAAATAAAAACAAAAATAAACAAATGGGACCTAATTAAACTTAAAAGCTTTTGAACAACGAAGGAAACTATACACAAGGTGAAAAGACAGTGCTCAGAACAGGAGAAAATAAGAGCAAATGAAACAACTGACAAAGAATGAATCTCCAAAATTTACAAGCAGCTCATGTGGCTCAATACCAAAAAAAATGAACAACACAATAAAAAGTAGGCAAGTGACCTAAGCAGACATTTCTCCAAAGACATACAGATGGCTAATAAACACATGAAAAGATGCTCAGTATCACAGATTATTAGAAAAATGCAAATCAAAACCACAATGAGGTATCATCTCACACAGGTCAGAATGGCCATCATCAAAATGTCTACAAACCATAATGCTGGAGAGGGTAGGGAGAAAAGGGAACCTTCTTCCATGGTTGGTGGGAATGCAAACTGGTATAGCCACTATGGAGAACCGTGTGCAGATTCCTTAAAAAACTGGCTATAGAACTGCTATACGACCCACTGCTGGGCATACACCTCGAGGAAACCAGATTTGAAGACACACATGTACCCCTATGTTCACCGCAGCACTATTTACAGTAGTTAGGACATTGAAGCAACCTAGATGTCTATGAGCAGATGAATAGATAAGGACGTAGTGGTATATATACACAATGGAATATTACTCTGCTATTAAAAAGGAATACATTTGAATCAGTGCAAATGAGGTGGATGAACCTGGATCCTGTTATACAGAGAGAAGTAAGTCAGAAACAGAAAGACAAATATATATGGAATGCATACATATGGAATTTAGAAAGGCGGTAGCAACAATTCTACATGCAGCGTAGCAAAGAAGACAGAGACCTATACAACAGACTTTTCAACTCGGTGGGGAAAGAGGAGGGTGGGGTGATTTGAGTGAATAGCATTGAAACATATACATTACCATATGTAAAACATGACCAGCACAAGTTCAATGCATGAAGAAGGGCACCCAAAGCTGGTGCTCTGGGACAACCCAGAGAGATAGAGTAGGGAGGGAGGTGGGACCCCCAGTTCAGGAATGGGGGGACACATATATAACTGTGGCCAATTCATGTTGATATATGGTAAAAAAAAAAACCCATCAGAATATTGTAAAGAATTATTCTCCAATTAAAATAAATTAATGATTAAAAAAAAAAGAAGAATCCACCTGCCAATGAAATGGGCAGGTGTTCAGTCCCTGGTCCAGGCAGTTTCCACGTGCCACAGAGCAGCTAAGACTGTGTGTCACAACTCCTGAACCTGCCTTCTCCAACTACTGGAGCCACGAGCCTAGAGCTCATGCTCTGCAACAAGAGCAGTCTCTGCAATGAGAAGCCCGCGCACCACCACTAGAGAGTAGTGCTCCTTCTCCACAGCTAGAGAAAGCCCTCGTGCAGCAACAAAGACTCAGTGCAGCCACAATAAAGAAATAAATAAGAAAACCAGGCCAATCTTACGGTATGTTAATTTGAAAAACCCAGTGGTACATACTGAAGTAGGTGCATCTCTATAGTCTTTGAATAATCATATCTTGGGTGAAGCTAACAAAATTTACATCTATGTTATGTTAAAACTAGGCTATGTTAAAGCTTCATATGAAGTTGCATTGCTTCAGTCGTGTCCGACTCTGTGTGACCCCATAGACGGCAGCCCACCAGGCTCCCCCATCCCTGGGATTCTCCAGCCAGGAATACTGGAGTGGGTTGCCATTTCCTCCTCCAATGCATGAAAGTGAAAAGTGAAAATGAAGTCGCTCAGTCTAGGCTATGTTAAAACTTTAGATCGGCTTCCCAGGCACTGCTCTTTTCTAGAGAGCTACTTTTCTCAGAGAACTTACTTCGAAACTTTAGTAACCAGAACTGCGGCCTCCAGCGCATTGAAGGGCAGGAAACAAATGACATTAGGAAGACGGTTCAAATCCTGTGACAGCAGGCTAGGATTAACACACATCCCAGAAAGAGTCTCTTCACATTTCAGTAACTGATCCTGTATTTCAACCACTTAGTTCAGTTCTTTAGGGCCACTGCTGTCCCCTTAAACAAACAGTGTGAAACATTTGGAAAATGACCTTAACCCAATTCACTCCCAACCACTTTTCACATGTCACAAGGAGTCTCTCACAATGATATTTCTTCAGAGAGAAAGCCAATTCTCAGATAAAGAAAAGAATTCACACACACACCTTGTGAAGAAGTACTGAGATTTTAGAAACTGACTCACAACTAACCTGTGGTTCATCATTCTTGACTCTTCTTTTCCCTCCATCCACTCTGAGAACTGAATATTTGGCCATGCTATCTGATTTGCCCACCAAGTTTCTCGTACCACACACGTGGTGTTAATAGTGAGCCTACACACAAAGGCATTAATACCAGTCAGACCTATTGAAGTCGGCTACCTGGGGGCAAGGAGGTGGCTGGGGCAATACATTCAACATCTCCTTTCCTTCACCACCCCACCCCATTTCATCCCCTGCTGTCACTTGGCCCAAATGAATAAAGATTTTGCACCAAATCTCTCCTTAAATCACCACTGCCTCAAGTTTTCTACGTTATTTCACGTGGCTTCTGAAGCCAGGAAACAGATTTTACTTGAAATGAGTAAAGCTAGAGAGACAGTCCATTGGCCAGAGATTCTGTTTGGGAGGTGATGTCTCTCAGTGTACTGCCTGCCCAATGTGATGAATGAAGTAAAAGTCATCTTGGCTTGGCTGTGGTGCCCGGTTTTTCAGATGGTAGCCACTAGATGGCGGGCTAGAAAGGTACTTGGATACTTGACTCACTTTGTAATCAGTAGACTTTAAGTTCAGTTCAGTTGCGCAGTCGTGTCCAACTCTTTGTGACCCCATGGACTGCAGCACGCCAGGCCGCCCTGTGCATCACCACTTCCCGGAGGTTACTCAAACTCATGTCCATTGAGTCGGTGATGCCAGCCAACCATCTCAACCTCTGTTGTCCCCTTCTCCTCCCACCTTCAATCTTTCCCAGCAAGGGGTCTTTTCCAATGAGTCAGTTCTTCACATCAGACGTTCAAAGTATTGCAGTTTCAGTTTCAGCATCAGTCCTTCCAATGAATATTCAGGGCTGAATTCCTTTAGGATGGACTGGTTCGATCTCCATACTGTCCAAGGGACTCTCAAGAGTCTTCTCCAACACCACAGTCCTAAAGTATCAATACTTCGGCGCTCAGCTTTCATTATCATGTCCGTACATGACTACTGGAAAAAACATAGCTTTGACTTCACATGCCTTTGTTGGCAAAGTAGTGTCTCTGCTTTTTAATATGCTGTCTAGGTTGGTCGTAACTTTTCTCCCAGTAGACTTTAAGGGAATTGTATTACCTGGCATAACGGAGGTGGGGGTGGGGCAGTTTCTTCATCCAATCAGTTGAAAAGGCTTAAGAGCAGGGACTGAGCCTTCCTGAGCATGAAACAGTTTAGCCTCAAGACTACAGCCTGAGAAACCTTGCATGAGACTCAAAGTTGCTGGGCTGCTCTGCACATTTGGGCCTCTGGATTGCAACCTGGATTTCCATCCAGCTGACCTGCCCTAAGAATACCAGAACTGTCAGCACCCATGAGCCCATGATTCAATTCCCTAACGTAAGTCTCTCTATTGGCTGTGTTTCTCCAGAGAAGCCTGACTAATACACCCCCAGTATGTCACATCTTTCTCAATCCAATCCAAAGACATTAACTGAGTCACAGTATTATCCCACACCAGATGCTGTGCATTACAGGAGCTGATAGATAGAGGACACAGCCATTTATTTAGTGCCTTCCACCTGCCAGGACATGGGCGCTAGGTGTTTTACATCTGTTATCCCCACTAGGTCTCCCAATCAACCTCACCAACAGGTAGAGTTATTGCCACTTTACAGATAAGGAATTTGAGGCTGAAGCAGAGTGCCTGGGCTGGTAGGGCCTGCACTGGAACCCAGCTTGAGTGTAGACTGTGAACTGTGGGATGGAGGGAGATGACATGGGGAGACGAGTTTGGGCACACGTCCCAGAGACTTTCCGTGCCATGGGGGCGCCAGGAAACATCACACCCTTGTTATCAGTCCTGGGTATCCCCTTGCAATAGGAGCAGCCCCAATCCATCTGAAGCCAAAATTACCAGGAACAGAATGATGCACGTAACAGAGATGAAGTCTATGAGTGGTGCCCAGGTAGGAGAGGTGTAACAGAAAAGCCAGCCTCCTGGTGAGTGTTCGTCTAGCTGTGAGGGAAAAGCTCGAGGACTGTGGCTGAGAAGGAAGGAGCCTCTAGGGCTGGACACAGATGTCTAATGTGACCTTGAAGTGCTTCATGAAGCTTGAGGGTAAGGCCTGACCTGAAACCTGCCCCGCTGCAGCTCAGTATTTGTTACAACAGGGAACGTGCCAACACATTTCTACGAACCTCATTCAATACTCACAAAAACAACCTGCTCAGTTCATCTCGTTATTAAGAATAATTCACCCATTTTCAGGTGGGCTGCTATGGCACAGTGAGCCAATTTAATTTCTCAAGATGTGATGATAACAAGTGGGAGAACTGGGTGCAAGGAAGTTGTCTAGAATCAGAGCTAGTGTCCGTACCCACACACTGTATTGTTTCCTCATAAAATGGGAAAAAGGAAGAAAAAAAGGAGAAAATGAAGGAAAAAGAATAAAAGGAGACCCATGATGCTTACTGTATTGCGGCATCTACCTTGGACTGTGAGTAAAGAGAAAACTGCTCAAAGAACCTAATCAGAAAGGTAACTGACAATCACACAACATGAAATCAGGGGAATGGATGGGCTCAAGCACAGTGTACATGTACACGGAGAGCAGTGAGAGAAGAATGGAGGGCACGGGGGAGGGTAAGAGTAGAAGGAGCTATGGGAGCAAGAGGAAGCTGAGGAGAGCAGAGTGACAGGGCTCCTGTGGACTTGCCCAGGACACTGATCAGCAGGTTCAAACCTTCCATCCTGCTGATGGCAGTCTGCGTGGAACTTACAACTCTCATCCCTGAAATAAAGTAGCCTGGCTCTCCGAGCTGTATTCATCCAACAAGTATCCCCCCAGCACCCACCTGGTCATCGATGCCCTCAGCACAGTGCCGAAAGCAGCCATAGCCTAGGACAGAACTCAGTCTCAGGAGGTAACGGATTGTCCAAGATATAGAATAAATGGGAAGCCAAGTGGGAAGGGACGAACACTAGACACTCCTGTCTGAGTGGGGATCGAAGACAGGATGCCCATCACCCGCTCAAAGGAACAGAAATGTGAGCCTAGAATTTTCAGGGTTCACTCACTGGCAATTCAGTTGAGAAACAGCTGCTATAATGGTGATGCAGTAGGAAGAAGAAAGGCGAGTGTTACTCTGGTACAATAAGGTTCTGGACAATGTGGGAATAAAAGACAGACACAGCCCTGGACCTATAAAAACTGAGCCAAGAGGTTTGCTCTAGCCACTTTTTTCGCGTATGTGGTTTGCAGCGAACAAATTGACAATGTATCAACAGCTGCACTGCTCTGTGTACCTCACTTTAACATCATTCATAAGACGGTGAACGTGTTCTGAGCACCTGTGGGGCACCAGACTCCCAGACCGGTGCTTTCCAGATTTTGTGGGCACAAGAGCGTTGCAGGCAGCAAGAGGGTCCTCAAGGAGCTCACCATGGGGTGGGCAGGGAGCCAGACTGAAGACAATGGTGAAACAAGTGTGATGAGAGCCTTGGCCTCAGGAGCCAGCAGAGGCTGGGATCAGAGGGTCAGGAATGGGCTTCTCCTGGGGGTGGGATAACATAGAATATTATTGTCCCCACTTGCAGACCTGGGAACTGAGGATCAGAGAGGGTGAGCATCTTACTCAAGGTCACACTGCTTGGTAGTGGTCCTGACCATTTTTCATCTGTGTGGGTTCAAATGTGAAGGTTTCTGCACTGTTGATAATGCCACCCTCTCAATGTTGTCACCTATTTTAGCTCACAATCACCACGTTACACATTCCCTTGGCTCTAGGTCCTCCTTTATTAGATAAATAATCTGCTGAACAAAGTATAGATTTCCTGTTAGCACATCCAGTCTGTCCACTTTATAAACAAAATGTCCGTGCAGGGCATGTTGGCTCTACCCAAACTGATGGTTTACACTGAGTTTCTACTGCACCCACATGCAGGGTAAAGAAAATGGATCACTGGGATCTGCAGTTTTACTTACCTATTTCACACAATCTCAAGCATAATTTTAAATGTAGCCAATATTCAATTAAAAACAGCAGAACCACTTCCTTCCTAAAATGACCACTCATGAAAAGAGTTCATTCAATGTCAGTACGTTCTAGGCAGGAGACTAAGCCCCTTTCACAGGGAGTTGTGGAAATTCATTTCCTTAAGACACGGAAATACTTTTTTTTTTTTAATATTTTTACTGTTGCTGGTTCCCTAAGAGACTTAAGCAAGCAATGCCACTTCACTTTTCTGTTTCTGACAATACAAACAAGCAAAGCAACCCTAACACACAGGCGCACAGACATATGTAATACACCCAATAGAGGTATGTCAAATATAAGGCAATGGTATTGGAAATACAAGGGCTTCCCT
This sequence comes from Bos grunniens, assembly GCF_055505025.1. NCBI lineage: Eukaryota > Metazoa > Chordata > Mammalia > Artiodactyla > Bovidae > Bos > Bos grunniens. The sequence goes on along the minus strand of NC_141194.1, from coordinate 52,011,859 downwards.
GGTGGCTCAGTGGTAAAGAATCCACCTGCTAATGCAGGAGACTGGGGTTTGATCCCTGGGTCATGAAGAGCCCATGGAAAAGGAAATGGCAACCCACTCCAGTATTCTGGCCTTGGAAATCCCATGGACAGAGAAACCTGGTGGGTACAGTCCATGGGATCACAAAAGAATGGGACACGACTTAGGGACTAATCAACAACAATCGAAATACAAATGGAAACCCCTAACTAATCATATATCCAAATTTCTGAGCACAGCAGAGGTCTACTGCCCAGGATCAGCTGTACCCCAGGACACCAGACAACCAAAGATGGCTTCCTTTTTAAATTACTATACACTGCTACTGGTCGATTCAGGAGATAAAAGTTTTCAAAAGCATTGCACACCAAGGCAGGACTCAAGGAGCCTATTACAAGTATGTACTTATTCCTATGTCACATCAAGGTCTAACTCACGCACTCTGGAGAAAGAACACCTGTGATGATTTCAATATGGGAAATGCATTCCCCCTGAAATTTTGTCTCATTTTGTGACGTGGGACAGGAGATGTGGAGGAATCTGATGCCAAGGAAAGAGCCTACTTCTGAACCTGGTGAACATTGATTTGAGCCCAGTTATCATGGTCATTAACTGATGTCCATAGCATGTTACCATATCGGTTTAAAAATGGCAGTCTGCAAACAGAGAAAGAAATAAGTCACATACAGACTGTCCATACTGTTCACGGGGTTCTCAAGTACGTCAAGGCTGTATACTGTCACCCTGCTTATTTAACTTATATGCAGAGTACATCATGTGAAATGCCAGGCCGGATGAAGCACAAGCTGGGATCAAGATTGCTGGGAGAAATATCAATAACCCCTGATATGCAGATGACACCACCCTTTTGGCTGAAAGCGAAGAAGAACTAAAGAGACTCTTGATGAAAGTGAAAGAGGAGAGTGAAAAAGTTGGGTTAAATCTCAACATTCAGAAAACTAGGATCATGGCATCCGGTCCCATCACTTCATGGGAAATAGATAGGGAAACAATGGAAACAGTGAGAGACTTTATTGTTTGGACTTCAAAATCACTGCAGATGGTGACTGCAGCCACGAAATTAAAAGACGGCTTCTCCTCGGAAGAAAAGCTATGACCAACTTAGACCACATATTAAAAAGCAGAGACATTACTTTACCAACAGAGTCATGCATGGATGTGAGAGGTGGACTATAAAGAAAGCTGAGTGCTGAAGAATTGATGCTTGTGAACTGTGATGTTGGAGAAGACTCTTGAGAGTCCCTTGGACTGCAGAGAGATCAAACCATCCATTCTAGAGCAAATCAGTCCTGAATATTCATTGGAAGGACTGACGCTGAAGCTGAAACTGCAATACTTTGGCCACCTGATGAGAAGAACTGGCTCATTGGAAAAGACCCTGATTCTGGGAAAGATTGAAGGCGGAAGGAGAAGGGGACAACAGAGGATGAGATGGTTGGATGGCAGCACCTACTCAATGGACATGAGTTTGAGTAGGATCCTCGAGGTGGTGATGGACAGGGAAGCCTGGCATGCTGCAGTCCATGGGGTTGCAAAGAGTCGGATACGACTGAGCGACTGAACTGAACTGAAGACTGTCCAACCGCCATCTGATACTGAAGAGGTGGGGCATCTGCGGAATATAACTGTTCTGAAAGAACACGGATCCCACTTGGCTAAAGAGGATTCTGGTCCTGTGACACTACGGCACACGTGGTTGGCCTAAGAGAGAGAGATGTCTCTCTCTGCGTGTCTGTCCCTCTCTCTACCCCTGGCTCTCACAAGTTCTTTCTCAGGATCAGGTTCTCAGCAGCAGGACGCCAATGCAGTGCCTTCCATCCTCAGCCCGTGCGAGAAGCCGGGAGTGGGCGGCGGTCGGCCTCCCATCCTTAGTGTGTGTGGAATAGAAGGGTAAAGACCACCGAGAGGAGTCCTCCAGCGTCCTATAGAGCCAACCCGCCCTTGAGCGGGGAGGAGTCTTCGGGCATGATTAAACGTCACAAAGATGGGACATTTACCCCTCCCCTCCTTATAGAAGGACCTTCCTGCGTATTCCCTGCGTTCTAGTGGGTTGAGAGGGAGCCTGGAGTGGCCTGAAGAAAAGTAGGTTCCTCCCCGAGCACGGCGGCAGTAGGGCGATGGGGATTCAGAGAAGGGGAGTTAGTGCCTGGCCCTCTCGACCGCGTGCCCGGAGGTCCTTCCCAGGAGCTTGGAGGCTAGGAGGGACCATCGCTGCCAGAGTCGCAGGAAGTTTCCTTCCACACAGATGACAGTTGGTGATGGTCGGCTCTTGGGGTTGGAAGGTGGCGGCTTCTCCCCGATTGCCTGGTAATTTGTGTTGTCGCCTGTCAACGTGAGGAGCAGCTCCTGTTACTTGAATGTTTTTCTACCAATTGTTCCTAGTAACACACTGCTGCTGCTGCTGCTAAGTCGCTTCAGTCGTGTCCGACTCTGTGCGACCCCAGAGACGGCAGCCCACCAGGCTCCCCCGTCCCTGGGATTCTCCAGGCAAGAACACTGGAGTGGGTTGCCATTTCCTTCTTCAATGCATAAAAGTGAAAAGTGAAAGTGAAGTCGCGCAGTAGTGTCCGACTCTTCGCGACCCCATGGACTGCAGCCTACCAGGCTCCTACATCCATGGGATTTTTCAGGCAAGAGTACTGGAGTGGGGTGCCATTGCCTTCTCCGAGTAACACACTAGGAAAGAGTAAAAGCAAACTAATAGAGACACTGGCTGTATTTCTACCGATTGCAATTGGGAGAGCACCACAGACCTGATGATCAGACTGCCAGCAAGGTGGTTTGCACTGTACTTCATTCCACAGAGAGTAGTAGAGAAGTGACAGTGGGGACCTTTGCAGGGGGGAAAACATTTAGGGGGAAATCTCGTCGACAAAAGAGGAAACAATTATCTTTGTGACTAGCTAGTTTCAGTTGAACTGACTTTTAGTCACCGTTCCTAGTCATGAGACAGAAAACAAGGAGTTGGATGGTCTGTGTCTGCCCTTTAATGACAAGGAGGAAGGTCTGTACTTGACCTTGTAGTAGGTAAACCCAGGAGTCACTGGATACTTTGGATGAGTCTTACCGAAGTCCGACGGGGAAGGGTGGTGCTTTGCATTAAGTCATTTTGGGGACATGAAAGTCTGCAGAGATTTCTTTACTGTGGCTTTTCTTAACAGCTCAGGTGAAGTTGAACTTTGTTAGCATGGTAAATATGTGCATCTTTCATGCCGGTCCCAGTAGATAAGTATAAAGGCAGAGAGGTTCGAACACCCCCCACCTTTTAAAATTGGATTATGATTGCTTTAAATGTTGTGCTAATTTTTGCTGTAGGACAAGGGTGAATCAGCTATAAGTATATACATATATCCCCTCCCTCTTGAACCTCTCTTCCACCCCCCGACCCCACCCCTCTAGGTCATTACAGAGCACCAAGCTAAGCTTCCTGTGCTATATAGAAGCTTGCCCCTAGCTATCTGTTTTACACATGGTAATCTGTATATTTCAGTGCTGCTGCTGCTGCTAAGTCACTTCAGTCGTGTCCGACTCAGTGCTACTCTCTCAATTCAATCCATCCTCTCCTTGCCTGCTGTGTCCATAATTCTCTTGTCCATGTCTGAGACTCTAATTTTGCCCTGCAAATAGGTTCATCAGTACCTTTTTCTAAATTTCACATATATCTGTTGATGTAGGATGTTTGTTTTTCTCTTTCTGATTTATTTCACTCTATAACAGGCTCTAGCTTCATCCAATTCACTAGAAATGACTGAAATTCGTTCCCTTTTATAACTGATTAATATTCCACTGTATACATGTACCATAACATCTTTATCCATTCATTGACAAACATCTATGTTTCTTCCATATCATGGATATTGTAGATACTGGTGCAAGGAACATTTCGGTACATCTGTCTGAATAATAGTTTTCTCAGGGTGTATGCCCAATAGTGTGATTTCTGGGTCATATGGTAGTTTTATGGGCTTCCCTGGTAGCTCAGCTGGTAGAGAATCCATGTGCAGTGTGGGAGAACCCAGTTCAAATCCTGGGTTGGGAGGACCCCCTGGAGAAGGGATAGGCTAGCCACTCTAGTATTTACGGGCTTCCCTGGCAGCTCAGACAATAACAGATCTGCCTGCACAGCGGGAGACCGGCTTTGGTCCCTGGGTTGGGAAGATCCCCTGGAGGAGGGCATGACAACCCACCTCGGTATTCTTGCCTGGGGAATCCCCATGGGCAGAGTAGCCTGGTGGGCTACAGTCCATGGGGGTGCAAAGAGACGGACACAGCTGAGCAACTAAGCACAGCACAGCACGTGGTAGTTTTATTCCCAGTTTTAAAGGAAATCTCCATACTGTTCTCCATAGTGGCTGTATCAGCTTTCATTCTCGCAAACAGTAAAGGAGGATTCCCTTTTCTCCACGTCCACTCCCACGTTTATTGTGTGTAGATTTCTGATGACCATTCTGACTGCTGTGACAAGATAGCTAATTGTCGTTCTGATTTGCATTTCTCTCATGATGAACAAGGTTCAGCATCTTTTCATGTCTTTGTTGACAGGTTCCGTTTTTACTCTGGAAGTAATCAACACTTGAACATCACTGTATAGTTAGTTCTCAAGAAGTTTGGGTTTTTTTGGTAATCTAAATGAAGGCAGCAAAAAGGAGTCATTATCACAGAATAGAATCATAATCCTCTTCAATTCAGGAAACTAGGTCCCAGAGAGTGTAAGTAACTTGCCCACGGTCACAGAAGAAGTAAGTGGTGGGACCTTGATTCAAATCTAGGTGTCTGTGGCTTCATCACCTCCCAGCTCGGCATCACAGAGTAATGGTTTCCAGATCCACACATCAGGCTCAGCACTCTCTTCCTGACTACAGACTTCCCTAGTCAACTGACAGGGCTGCAGGGAGACTGCACTCAACAAGTGCTAGGCAACTTCTGGGACACTGGAGATGCCTTCACAGGGAAGAGAAGTGAAAGACACGCTGGGTCCCACAGGCCTCTACCCACCCCCTGGAGGGAGTGAGGAGCTACAGGAGGTTCTAAAGGGGGCTGTTTCTCTGAGAGACAGGCTGATGGACTGCCGTTCTGCATGCATGTGACAAGAAACACTTGTTCCTTTGAGTTTATTTTTCTTTACGGTTGAGAATACATAGCACATGGTGAAAATACACAAAGCAGATATGTAAAACCAAGCGGATATATGGATAAGCAGATACATTCCCATTATACCAACAGAATACCTGACAGTAAGACAGCACTTCTTTGTAAAAGAAGAACATTCTCCTAGACTAAAGCAATGAAACAGGAAATTAGTCTTTTTCTTAATTCTTAGCCTCATTCCACCATCACAGATGAGGCATCATGGGCACAGAGAAGTTAGGTCAGCTCCCCCAAGTCGTTCTAATAGTTTGTGTTTGAGTCCTCCAGGCAAGGAATATGCAACATGTCCAAACTGTATCCATCCCCCTCCCCCTGCTCCCCACACAACTGCACCTCCTTTACTGTTACCAGATAAAATGTTATTGTTGAATCACGCAAAGACGCTGGGATTCTTGGCCTCTGGAGGAGAAGAATTCAATCTGGGGCCAGAGACGAGGCTTGATCACTCAGAGCTTTTGTGTAATAAAGTTTTATTGAAGTATCAAGGAGATAGAGAAAGCTTCTGACATAGGCATCAGAAGGGGGCAGAAGAGTACCCCCCTCCCCCCGCCTGCTAGTCTTCAGCTGGATGTTATATAGTCACTAGCAGTCTGTTAATGAAAGAAAGGAATGTCTTGAAAACTCAGAATGGCAACAGGCCCCTCACCCATAAGATGCATTTTGGGATAATCTTGGCACCAAATGGTTCATCCTGGGCCATAAAATGATTAACTTGAATCTTGAAGAAGGGCAGGTCACCATACAAATATTTTCGTTTGCATAGATTAGGGGAACAATATCTGAGTATAACATGTTGATTTGTCAAGTAGGTTCTGAGCAAAGAGGCGGAACCCTGACTTGAAGACAGAGTCTGGGGTAAATGCATAGTACATTAGCATAGCTTAAGATAAACATTTTCATAAGAGAAATGCATTGGTTATCTCTAGGTTTGAGAATAGTTAACTTCAGGTGAAACCAGGTGTCATTGTGGCAACACAATATTTTAAGAGAAACCGCTTTTTAAATTTGTATAGAGAAGGAAAAAAATATCGCTAGTTTGTTTCCTCTTGCCCCTTAAGAGAGATAAAAATGTCTGTCACATGCAGGCTATTTCTTCTGTTTGGAGACCTCTGGCCTTCCTGCCTGTTACTCTCTCACTGACTCAGTGCAGCGCAGCCTTCTCCCCAGCTGCTTAGGCCAGAGATGCTTAAAGCCATCCTTGCCTGCTGCCTCTCTCTCACCACACTCTCAATCATCAAGCCTCACCTCTCTGCCTCCTAAGTCTAAGTAAGATTCTCTTCCTTCTCTCCCTCAGCACAGTGAATTCCCTAGGCCAGGTCACCCTCGTCTCTCTCCTTGACAAGCACCAGCAATCCTGATGCTTTCCAACACATGGTCTGTCCTGCTGCCTGAGGAAGGGAAGCTTTCTTCAGTGCAATCTGGGCATGACACCCCTGCTCAAAACTCTGCACAGGCTGCCTGCTGCTCTTAGGATACTGTCCAGCCTCCTGGACTAGGCGCAGGAGGTCTTGTCTGCCCCCAAATGCCCGATCTTCACCAGACACCCTCCTTCCTCTCCAAGCCCCACTTGATATTCCAGCCACCCAGACCTCTCTCTGTTCATCAGATGGCTGGTGTGCTCACACTCGTACTCCCTAGCTGCCCCCCTCCCCCTCTCACCCCCTCCCCACCCACCAATTTCACAATCTCACTCCTGCCTTTGCCTCCATCTTACATGCCCTTCTTCCCTCCTCATCTGCCTGATTCCTTCTTAGGTTCAGCGGTCAGGCTGGGTAGGGCAATTTCCATTTTTCCTGGGGAGTACCTGGGTGAAAAGTCACAGTTAATGATTTGATATTATTACCAAATGCAAGGTGGTGGAGATTTCACTATGAATCCCCGCTGCTCGATGAGCTGATGAGAAATGCAATCTGATGGCAGAGTTTGTCTGGGAAAGGCTTCCTTGCTAAGAATAGGATACAGACAGAAAAGCTCTCCTTGTGCTTTATATGGGCCCGTTGTTGTCTTTGAATATGGCCTTTTGAATTTGGTCACAGCGTTGGAAGCATAAAGGGATCCAGGGTGACCACCTGCTTCACAGTGAGCAGGGATAAGCCGAAGCATGGAAGTTTCACAATGTCACTTTACGGTGTCTGTGACCCAGTACACAGAACAGGACTTGAGCTTCCCCACCCATGCAGTGTGTGTTGATGAGATTTTCACTATTTTTCACTTTATAGTGTTGAGTTCCTGTTAGGACGAGATGAAGTATATTGATACGTCCTCCCTATGCGGGGTGTGATTTACTAGTCCCTGTGGTCATCAGGGAGGCAATGACGAGCTGCCAGCTCAGTATGGGGACCCTCCTAGGGAATGTCACAGCACCTTCTTGCAACTCCTCAGGTGTCTCCACCTGGTGCCATCAAACCATGGAGGGAACTGCCAGTTCCTGTGATGGCCAGTGGAGGGAGCGACCCCACTGCTGCTTCTACCTCCTACAGATTCAACTGTGACGACTGACTCCCTTCACTATAACTCCTCTGAGCAGAACACACCTAAATATGAAATGAAGTGTGTGCCTGTGGTATGTAAAGCCAATTAAATAGTTGGACATGGCACCAGTTCCACCACCACACCCCAAGCCCCACCCCAGCCAGAGAATGGAGTAGACTCTGAAGGGGCTCAGGCATGCCTCCCTTTCCACTGATGTGTCCATAACGGGTGGTGGGGGGCAGGGTAAATGGCTAACCTGGAGCATAATTATGGAGCTTGTGGGAGCCAGGTATATGGGGTTTTATTCCCCACAGACCAGAGGGGTAAGGATGAACCCCAGCCTTCTCACAGACAAGGAAGCAAGCTGAAAGAGCTTAGGTGGCTGATGCAGTAAAAGCTGGATCTTGGAGTCATGCCCTAGTTTCAAGCCAGTCTTCTCTGCAGTCACAACAACACGCGTGGCTTGTGTTTCAGTTACTGAGATGCAGATGTTGTTCCATGAGAGGAGAGCCATCAGTGTCCCAATCTCCTGTCCGCTTGTGAAACACGGGTATCCAATAGGGCAAAGCCAACCTGAAAGGTCCTAACCCACTTTGTGTGCACCTTAGGAGGAGCTGCCTTGCAGCCAAGAAACTGGAGTCCGCTGTTAGGAAAGGGTTGCTCCAGAGACAACAGCAAGCAGGAGTTTAACTTCCCCTGCGGGGAGGCACTCTGCCATATCAGAGAGGCTTTGCAACCAGCCCCCACCCCAGTTATGTCTCCACCAGTCTCACTCTGTTTATCAGATATAAGGAATCGGGAGGCACGCCAAAGCACAGCAAGTGTTTTTAGTGGCTGTAAGACAGCACTGGAGACGACCCAGCTGCCATGGTGGTCTGGAGACAACTGGGAATGAAATCTGTCTGGCTCCACCTGTGTCCAGGTCTGTGCTCTTCTGCTCGTGTGTGTGTAAACTGTGGAAGGTCAAAGTGCCACCTCAAGAACCCCCCACCCTGGTCCCCACCACGAGAATGTGTCCTGACTAGGGATCCACACCTCATCCCACCCCCGGACATATGGCAGGGGTCAGATGCTCTCTTCTGTGTTCCCTGAGTTCTATAATTTAAATCCTGCCATCGCTTTTCTCACACAGCACGTGGCAGTCATCTGCTTGTAGGTGACAGTCCTCATCATGCCTAACAAATTCAGCTGCAGTAGGAGGAGACATAGCGTCTGGTCCTGCTTAGAACTACTTCCTGAATGAATGAAGGACCGGGACTCAAGGTAAATTCTCAGTCAATAAAGCGTAGCTCTTCGTGGACCAGTTACTTGTGTGTTAATAACAACACAGGAGAATGGAGTAAGCAGGACATCTGTGGAATCAGATTCTCTTCCCTTTGGGGGCGGGGATTGGAGTGCATGTTTCATATGACCCCTAATTCTGGAAACTCCTGATCAAAGAGGCTGCAAGGTTCATTACACACGTGTGGGTCACTCTGTTGCCCCATCAGCCACAGTTGTAGCCTCACAGTGGAACTGGGGTCAAGATCCTGAGAGCACCATTCAGGTCACTGAACATTTCCCAAGGACCAAGTGGCAATGTAGGCCCCGCAACTATGTGTCCAGACGATGGACTGTTGAATGAACTCAGGCTGCTAGTGGAGTCTCTGACACTGTGCTTGGAGCACAGGCGTCTATGGAGTCGGGGACACCAGCACAGGTAGGAAAGGCGTGTCAAGTCCAGGGGAGGCTGTCAGCCTCACTCGGAGCTGCCCCTCGTGCATCCTCCTCACTCCTTGCTTGCCCCACCTCAGCTGTCTCTGCTCTTTCCCCCTGTCCTGCCTCTGCCTCCCTCACAGGCCTGGCACAGGCATGTCCATCAGCACCTATGACCCCTGCTTGTCCCTGTTGGTTCACTGACAGAGCAGACGCTTACCCAGTGCCGCTGTATCTAGTCCCCGCTTTCTGTTCAACTCTGCTCCCAGCTGCCCTGGCCACCTGGCTATGTCTGCCCCCCGCATTTATCCCCACTGTTCCCTCTTCTGCAATATCCTGACCCCAGATGTCTGCTGTGCTGACTCCTTTCCCCCTTCAAGTCTTTGTTAAAATATCAGCTCCTCAATGAAGCCCGCCCTGGTTGCTCTGTTCAATACTGTGACTTGCAGCTTTCCCCCTTGCTGCCCACAGTACCAGTCCCTTACAGGACTCACATGTATCTGATCACAGCACCACCCCCTTCTAACACACTGTAGAATGTCCTGGGTTGTTATGAGGTAGGGGGCCTCCTATCCCCACCCCTTGCCCTTTGGGGAGAGTAAGTCCAGCACAGGGATTTCTGTGGGCTGGCCACTTGTATCCAGTACAGAGAGCCAAGAAAAGCCTCGATGAATATGTGCTGCCTGAAGCAATGTGCCTGCCTCCCTGCTAGACTGTGAGACCCCTGGGGGTCCTGTTCTTCTTGTCCTTGGGGCAGGCCCTCCCTCCACGCAGGGAGAGGGCCTCAAGTTGTCGTGCCTCAGTTTCAGCCACACCTCCAGGCCAGCAGCTCTGTGACCTGGGACTCAGGAGTCACCTGGCTTCACTTCAAACTGTAAACACCTGTCCTTAAAGGAATGTAGGTATTTTCAATGTTTAGACTTTACTTTGGGCCTCAAGTTTTTGGCACCCACACTGAGTACGAATTGTGAGTAAACTCTTCCAAGCTGGGCTTCAACAGTACGTGAACTGAGAACTTCCAGATATAGTTAGGTTTTGCGGAGGCGGACCAACCAAAGATCAAATTGCCAATATCTGTTAGGTCATGGGGAAAGCAAGGGAATTCCAGAAAAACATCTACTTCTGTGTCATTGACTATGCTAAGACCTCTGACTGCGTGGATCACAACAAATAGAGAAAATTCTTAAACAGAGGGCAGTACCAGACTACTCGAACTGTCTCCTGAGAAACCTGTATGCGGGTCAAGAAGCAACAGTTAGAACCAGAGTTGGAACAAATAACTGTTTCATAACTCCTTCATGGGGAAGGAGCATGACAAGGCTGTATGTTGTCATGCTGCTTATTTAACTTAGATGCAGAGTACATCATGCGAAATGCCAGGCTGGAATCAAAGATTGCTGGGAGGAATATCGACAAGCTCAAGTACACAGACGATAGCACTCTAATGGCAGAAAGGAAAGAGCAAATAACCTTTTGATAAAGGTGAAAGAGGAGAGTGAAAAAACTGCCTTAACCTCAACATTTAGAAAACTAAGATCATGGCATCTGGTCCTATGACTTCATGGCAAATAGAAGGGGGGAAGTGGAAGCAGTTAGATTTCATTTTCTTGGGCTCCAAAATCACTGCAGATGGTGATTGCAGCCATGAAATTAAAAGACACTTGCTCCTTGGAAGGAAAGCTATGACAAACCTAGCTTACACACATTCTCAGGCACTTCAGTAGTGTCCGGCTCTTTACGACCCCATGGACCGAGGCTCAACAGGCTCCTCTGTCCAGGGGATTCTCCAGATGAGAATCCTGGAGTGGGTTGCCATGCCCTCCTCCAGGGGATCTTTCTGACTCAGGTATTGAATCCATATCTCCTAAGTGTGCTGCCTTACAGACAGATACTTTACCACTGAGCCCCCGGAAAAGCACATGACAAACCTAGACAACATTAAAAAGCAGAGACATCACTTTGCTGATAAAGGTCTGTAGAGTCAAAACTACGGTTTTTCCAGTAGTGATGTACAGATGTGCGAGTTGGATCATTAAGAAGGCTGAGTGCCAAAGAATTGATGCTTTCGAATTGTGGTGCTAGAGATGAGCCCTGAGAATCCCTTGGACAGCAAGGAGAACAAACCTGCCAATCCTAAAGGAAATGAACTCTGATATTCACTGGAAGGACTGATGCTGAAGGTGCAATACTTTGGCCACCTGATGCGAATAGCTGACTCACTGGAAAGGACCCTGATGCAAAAAGATGGAAGGCAGGAGGAGAAGGGGGCGACAGAGGGTGAGATCGTTAGATAGCATCACCAACCCAACGGACATTAATTTGATCAAACTCAGGGAGATAGTGTAGGACAGAGGAGCCTGGCATGCTGCAGGCCATGGGTAGTAAATGGTTGGACACGACTCAGCAACTGAACAACCACCACCACCTCCCCCTTACCTTTGAGCTTGCCTAAGCTGCCAGAGCCCCACTCTCAGCAGGGTGAAGAAGCTTTCTGTGTCTCTCAGTGGTAAAGGCTGAGACTTCTGTCTTCACACACTCAGTGCCCCCTGCTTAGGTGATGATGGGTCCTTAGAATGCTCATCACTCCCTCCCAGAGCTCAGACAAGGAAGCCTTCTCACAACAGTAATGGAGCACCTACCCTGGTACATAAATGGGAGTGGGAGCTGTTTATCCCTTCTCCATGTGTTTTCTCCCTTTGCATTCAATTGCACATTTCTTCTTGAGTCACCGAATCCAACTCCGCTCATCCCCACCTGGTAACTGTAACAAGCTGCACCTGCATCTCTATCAGGGCGGGTGCACGTACCCCCTGCACTATGTATTTTCCTTCTCTCCCTTCAGAATCTCTAGACTCCCAGACACCACCCTCAAAAGGGGCAGTGATGCAGGGGAGGTTGTGACTCTCATCCACAGCCTGGGTCAAAGCACGGCTGTGTTATATATAACCTCTTTCACTCTTAGAATGAACCTTATCTTCTAGCTTTCCTCCTGCTTCTTGGCCACCCTGCTCACCGTTTTGCTTTGCTTTCCCCTTAGGTCCATTCCCTGTGTTTCTCCTTTGCACTTCTTTTCTGTTTATGTGTCTGTCTGGTCCACCAGTGTGATATTCCCATCATCCACCTCACATCACTGGTCTTGTTATTTCAAGCGTTGCAGATACGACCTGAAACACTCTAGTAATCAATGTGTGTGTACTCAATGAAGGAATATTTTTAATGACTGCCAGGAAAAGCATCTCCTCCATGTAGGTGTCATATATAGGTGTCATATTTGTAGTACCATACCTAGTCTTGTGTCTTGTTCCAGACACTGTAGGGGTGTGGCTCTGTCTTCATGCCCTGGTGCCCTTGCATGTCCCCACTTAGGCTACGTAGACAAGGCTAAACTGCAGGCTGACTTGAATCTTGGCAGAGAACCTCTGATTGCTCTTGCAGCAAGGGGAGATAAGCAGCCTGATGAAGAGCTGCTATGAGGCCGTTTCTCACCTGCCTCCTCATCCAGCTGGAGGTGACACAAAGATGGTACTCATCCACCTCTGGTTTCAGTTGAACATAGGATGGTCTCCCTAGCCCCACCTGAGAGTACAGCTCTGGACTGCAGAGCTGCTCAGTGCCATAGGGCACAACTGTGGGCTCCTTCCTGGCACAGACCCACCACCTGTAGTGACTGTTACTGAGGCCTTCCAATTCAGTGTCAAACCACGGGACTAGGGACAAGGCAACTGACACCAGGGTCATATTGCTTCTGCACTGTCTGTAAGGTAGAATCTGAATCCATTCGGGTTCATTGTCTCCTTACTGGCCAAGCCCGTAGAAGGTGACAAGCCAGACTAACAACTGCAGTGGTGCCCTGAGGCCCTGTAGCTCCTGCGCTGTGACTTAGGGACTGGCTGCCTGACTACGTGACACAGTCTGGTGTTGAGTTGTGTGATGTTGCGTGACCAGAATACTGGCTTATTTTCTTTGTCACCACACACAGCAAGGAGCACAGCTTTCACTACATATTATGACTTAGGGTAGCCTTGTCAGTCCTCATTAACAAACCAACCTTAGAAAGGATGCCGTGTCTGACACCAGCTACACTGCTATTGAGTCAATATATTTATTTAGACAAAATATGTTTCTGAAGTCCAATTCATTTTAAAAGTTAGCCTTATAGTCTACTTGAAATTCAAAATCTGTATCACTTGAGAAAATTCTAATTGTAAAGGTAAATGAAATTAAAAATTTTGAAAGTTTAAATGAAAAATTGGAGAATAAGCCAAATCCATTTGCAATGTAATGCCTACTTCACATGTTATCTTGTTTATTCTTCATAACAAATATTTAGTGTAAACTTGTAATTTCCATTTCAGAAATGGGGAAACAGATCCAAAGGATGTAAATACCTTTCTCATCTTCACACAGTATGTGTCAGAGCCAGTATTGACACTCTAAGTTATGTCACGTGCTGTGCTTAGTCGCTCAGTCGTGTCCGACTCTTTGCGACCGCCTGGACTGTAGTCCGTCAGGCACTGCTATCCATGGGGATTCTTCAGGCAAGAATACTGGAGTGGGTTGCCCTGGCCTCCTCCAGGGAATCTTCCCAACACAGGGATCGAACTCAGGTCTCCAGCACTGCAGGCGGATTCTTTACCGACTGAGCCACCAGGGAAGCCCAATTATGTCATGTCATAGCCAATAAGGAGACACAGCTGATAAGACTCAAGTCATTTTGGCTCATGAAGTTCCCCTCGCTCCTTTCCCTTTTCTTCCAGCTAGAATCTATTCTTGTCAGACAGCTCCATGACCTAGGGGCTTTTTCACACACTTTTTGGTAAGATGGGACACTCTAACTTAAGTCTCGTGGTAGATTTGAACCTCCCATTTTCAGTCCTTTTGGACCTGGGTTTTCATACCTCTGTAAGGGCACAACAGCTGCTGTTTATAATCCCCTGTTACTCCCTAAGCAGAGTGCATTCTGAATAGATCCTTTGTTGCAGAAATATAGTTTTTGGTGCATGAGGATGCAGATGGGGGCTCAGAGATGTAAGCGTTTTGTTACTATGTAATAATAAGGATATAAGGGAGGAATCAGACAGCTGGAGGACTTCCCTGTAGCTCGAACGGTAAAGAATCTGCCTGTGATGCAGGAGACCAGGGTTCGATCCTTGGGTTGGGAAGATCCTCTAGAGAAAGGAATGACAATCCACTCCAGTATTCTTGCCTGGAGAATTCCATGGACAGAGAAGCCTGGCGGGCTACAGTTTGTGGGGTCGCAAAGAGTCGGACATGACTGCGTGACTCACACACACACACACGCACAGCTGGAGGGCTTCTGAGTTCTGGTGATTATCAAGCCAATGGAGGATGTCACGGAGAAGAAAAGACGTTTGTGGCTGCTCTCTCCCTGTACCCAAAAAAAACTTGGAAGGCAAGTCAGAAGTGTGTGAAAGATACTCTGTGGTATTTGCCATGGAATTTGACAGCAGTTTTTTTTCTCTGTCTCCCTAGAACCTTTAACAATGGCTTTGGAATTTCATTTCTCTATAGGACAATACAAATATATTAAGTTTTAAAAAATGTTTCCCTGTCAATGATTTTATCAGGGACCATATGAGATTTGGGTGGCACATTTTGTAAACCCACATATTCAAGAGAAGACCAAAGGCTTTTATGAATTTTTATGTGTGGGTATATATATGTATTTGTATGTATTAACATGTAGATTACACCTAAAGAATACGTTATGACCAAATTTTTTTTAACCATAGAAGTGCAAGGGTGGTTTACATGTATAAGGTTACCAATGCAATTCACCACATTAATAGAAAAATGGAGGGAAATCAATTCTATCATCATCACAATTGATGCAATATAAGTGTTTGATGAAAATTAATCTATATTTAAGACAGCAAACTAGGAATAGAATGGAACTTACTCTGATAAAGTATATCTACAAAAAAGAAACTTAAACAGGTTGAAATGGAGTAGATTTTTCATTTCCTATCAGGAAAAAAATGCTGATTATCACCTGTTTTAGTCAAGACTGTTCTGGCTAGGTTTGTTCAATGCTGCAAAATGAGGAAAGGTTTAAGATTTAAGCCAGTAGAAACTGTTGATACTCAAATATAATAGTATATTTTGAGAAGCAAAAACAATCTAGATCTAAAGTTTTGGAATTAATATGCATATTTAGAGGAATTGTTGGACAGAAAGTCTATATATAAACATTCTATCTCTACATACATCCTCAACTAGACGATAAAAATCGCAAACCATGAATTTTCAATAACATTAAATACCCAGGGATAAATTTAACAAAACATGTGCAAGTAGAAAATGAAGCTTTATTGACAGAACATTAACAGTCAAATATACAGCATAAGAACAGCAGAGATGGCTTCAGTTTATCTTCTTTCAAGCAAATGGTTGCCCTTCACCTATAATATAAACATTAAAAAAGTTACTTAGCAGAACTTTATTTCAGTGACAGGAGAGGTATACAAAGTTCACTGCAGTTGTAGTTTTATAAAATGGACTAAAACAGGAACACTAAGGGCGACCCTTTGGCTTACCTTCAGTTAATCCTCTATAGAGACTTTATAGACTTTTCAGGCACATTACCAGTATTTTTAAAAACACACTACTCTTCCTAGTTATACAAGAAAACAAGGACACTGAGTTCAGAACAAATGAAATCAATGGAACCTATCAGAAGGTAGTTTTCAGTAGAAGGCAAAACTGTGTACACATTCAGTAAAATATCTAACAACAAAAAGCACCCTAAGAAAAAGAAAATGCACAAAAAAATGAAACAAAAAATCCCAAAAAAGTATCATTTAAATGTATCGATTTGAAATAATATTCTGAATATAGGATAGCTAAACAGTTGTTCTCTCTGTTACTGCTTAAGTGAAGTAAATAAAAAGGCCAGTATTACATTTGTTTCTTCTCTACTATGGAAAAGTATAGAAGTTTTCATTTGTTTTACTTTATCCCTGATACGGTTGTTTTAAGGTGGTTCAGCATTTGTCCCCCTTTTTACTTGTGGACCTCATGTAATTCTAAACGTTTCTTTTCACCCTGGAAAGCATTCCAGTTGGTATAATACATTATATGGTGACACTAATTTTAAGTCATTACTATCACTGGCGACATGGTGACATCAAAATGTGAAGAAGAAATAGGACTGTTTCTCACAGCCACACCAAAAAAATAAAGAAAAAAAGGAGAGAAAAGAAGAAAAGGGAGAGCAAGAGGGTGTATGAGTGAGACAGAAAAGCAAGTAGGAAGACAGAAAGAAAATCTGGAAAAGCAGATATTTTCTTTGCTTCTAAATGATAATGGCTTTTGAGAGACAACTCTGACCAATTTCAAAAGTTCATCCACGGTATCTGTGATGTTTACTTATTTAGTTACCGTGGGGTATGTTAAACAGTGTTTGTTTTTCTATCCTATTAGCCATTTCATCAATATTCTGAAAATATCTGAGTTCCAGATTATACTGTTTTAATTCTGTAATATACTAACTGTTAGTGTCTTGTTCATATTTCCTATTATGTGTACTTGGGCTTTGTCCATTTTCTTCACAATTATGTAAACTGAGAGGAATGGACTGGGAATTTGGGGTTGGCAGATACAAACTATTACACTCAGAATGGATAAACAACAAGGTCCTACTATGCCGCACAGGGCACTACGTCCAGTGTTCTGTGATAAACCACAATAGAAAAGAATATTAAAAAAATGTATATATGTGTGTTAAAAATTACGTAAACTAGCACATTGTCTGTATTTATTAGTTGAATTTATTTTCCTCTTCCTAACAATTCATACCTGTCTTTTATTAAGTATCTTTTTCTTTTTCCTGTAGGTTTATTCTGTTGCTCTTTTTCTTACCTTTTATATTGTATGTAGGATTTTATATGTATGTGCTTTGTAATTTATTTATTGTTCTTTTTAAGTACCACACATATTTATGGCTAAGAGTTTTCTATGAGAACATTTTAATCATGTTCTGTAGTTACTTGAAAGTAGACTGGAAGTGGTATTTTCATCTAAATGTTCTAATGGAATGGAACAAAAATGTAAAGTGAAAATATTTAGAAGGCTAATACACAGTAAATTCTTCCCTAACCATGAAGTTCTTCCTTTAAAATCAGAACCATGCAATTCATTGTCAGCAATTTGGAAAACACGTATGTGAAGGACACTAAGTTGATTATGCAGGAAGAACTAGAGTTACAGACTTTGAACTTCAAAACTTTTTAAACGGATGTATCAAAGAGCAAAAATAACATATTTGATATGGTTAGAGATGATTATAGCATGAGGCTCAGATTTTTATTAGTTCTTTAAGACTGACAGTTCTTTACGAGTGGGATGTATGGCAAATACCACCATCAAAAACCATCATAGCATTGCAAAGTAATTATCCTCCAATTAAAATAAGCAAAAATCCCCCCAAAACTCAGACCAAACGTGGGGGCAGGTAGTGTGCATAGCATGTGTATCTTACTCACACCTGCCTTGAACATCACTGACTACATGCACTCTCTCAACTTCATCAGCCACAGACACAGGAAACTAGACTATCTTTTGCCATTTCATTGTTCAGTCATTTCATGCTTCATTGGGGAAAGGATTTAAAATGCAACTTTTTAAGAGCTAGAGAATTCAGAATTTGAGAGAATTTCACAAACTCAAGCAGAATATTGGCTCATTTTCTTTTTTAAAAAAGTTTATATATTTATTTAAATTGGAGGCTAATTACTTTACAATACTGTGGTGGTTTTTGCCATACATCGACATGAATCAGCCACAGGTGTACATGTGTTCCCCATCAGAAAATGAAATCTCAATTCCCCTGTTATAATTTGACTCAAGATGCTATTTTATGATAAATAAATCACGAAAAACAGAGAATTCTTGTATGCATTCCATCAAAGAGAACCAGAGAATGCAAAAATTAGCATTGGAAAATTAGCATTTTAGTATACCTGTTCTGAATTCACAACTTATATGAGTAAAGTTGAGTTTAGAAGTTAAGGGATTTTGCAGAATCACACACATTATGTTAAAGCTGGTACTAGAACCAGTTGAATGCCTGAGCATATTTCATATAAACTGATATTTATTACAAATGCATTACATATTTGTTACAAGCACAAATTATAAAAGAACCTGAAAATTATTAGCTGTTGCTTAAAGTACTTCTACTCAAGAGAAGAAAATGGTTTCTATTTTCAATTCGATATGGCTTTGATCCTGTCTGTTTCTTTATTTGAAAGTCTGTAAGTCAAGCACTCAGGCATCTGGGGGTCTGAACTATCTTTCAAAAAATATGTGAACTCTGTTATTAAAATAATAGTAATGTTCCCTCTATATAATATTCTGAAAAACAGAAACCACATAAATTACTTTCTGAATGGATGACATACCTGCTTCTGGCATTTCAACAGGTTCTGTATTTGATGCAAGCTCCTCCTGGACATCAGGACCATCTCCACCTTTGCCCCCAGTCTTTGCCTCAGCCAATTCCTGGAGATCAGTTTCCAGGTCAGAATCTTTAAAAAGAAAAAAATGTATCAATTCAGCTGTAAAGCATACAGTATAAACAACGGAATGATAATATTGATTCCCTCAGTATTATGAATTAAAAGCCTTAGGCTAGTATGGTAAAAATGTGATGAATAAGAACCTCAGGAGCATTATTCCAGGAATGTTTTGCTGGAGAAAAAGGAAAGCAGAATTTTCCGAACGCTATTACCATTTTCCTTTCCCAGGGTTGTCCTAAGACACCTTAGTTGCCCCCTTCTCTTTGTCTTGAAAACAAGGGAAAATTCGAGCAACCACACTAACCTGCAAACCATACTCTCCTCAGTTTTTCAGGAACTGTCTGAAGTCCTTTTCTAATGTTTCCTTTCCTCCCCTTGCTGGTTATGTCTTAAGTCATGATGCACACATACACTTTACCTCCAGACGCATCCTTCTCCTTCTCTTCATAATGATTCATTGGATCCTCTCCATTTACTTCCTCCTTTCCAGCTGTGATATCCTGAATCTCAGTTGGCGGTTCCTCTTGTTGAGGTTGCTCAACACTGGGTTGCTGGTCCTAGTAGAGTGTGCATGCAAATAAAAACCTTTTGTTGTTAATACATCTAACAGCATAAATATACATAATACACAGATATATCTAATCATAAGTAAACCTAACTTTTCCCAGCCCAATTCTATGTACTTACTTTTAATTAAGTTACTTTTTCCCACAGAGAAGAGTTTGCTCCCATAAGAGTTACCCAGAAAGACTCCTGGAGCTATTTAAATCTATGTTGGGATGGAAGCATGCAATCTGTTGGTAATAAGCAGGAGGAGGGAGTCACTGGGCACATTTCAAGGGCATTTAACAGTATACTCATCTAGGCAACACCAGACTGTAAGACATCTGGATCAATGTTCCTTCCTAAGACAAACTGTCACCCTTTATCAGCATGGAAGACCTAACGTTATCACTGCATCTGTATTACTTAACATCATTTCTCAAAAGTAAATTTGTGCTAATAGAATACAACAAATGGTAAAGTACTCACAACCACAGGTTCATCCACCTCGGAGGAATCTTGATCTATAGGTCTCAATGTTGATGCTACTTGCTCACTCATATTTCTTCCCAAAAGTAGAATATTGTGATTTAGAAAATGTATTTAAGAGTACAGCTATATTTGTCACTTTTATGACCATATGTTGACTTACTATTTTTAAAAATGTGAAAATAATTTCAAAACAAAACTCGGGTTAAGTATGAGTGTACATGCGTTCCAATTACACCAAAGACGGTTTCTTGCAAAGCCACTTGTGTCTTGGCTAAGACGGCAGAGAAATCACCTTAAGGTACACAGGAAGACAGAATTTTTGTGAGGAAGTTTGATTTCACAACAGAATTCTCCATCATGTAGATATTTAGTGAAATGCTGCTAGGAATTTAAAAATTCAGGACTATTGCTTTTGTCACACTCTTATTCACCGGACCTATTTTCCCCAACTCCCTTGGAAATCGGTTGGAACGGGAAGAAAGGCTCAGTCTTTACAGCCTGTCTATGGCGATTTTCTCAGCGTCTGTGGCTGAGGTGAGTCTGCATACAGAGAAACCGGTCCACTTCTCTCTTGGCACCTTAACGCAAACCTCGCGATACGGTCACAACCCCACCGTGGTCCGGTTTCTAGGCCTTTCCTTAATTGCCCACCCCGCCCGCTGCCCAGGTCCCACTGCGGGCCCCAGATTCTGTGCTCTGTCGTCAGTTCCAGGGCCCCCATGAGCCAGATATCTCAAACAGCACCCCCAAGTCTCCCCCCACTGTCATCTGACCCCCTGCTCTCCTCTGCCCACCGCCCTTCCTTTCCCGCCACCAAGACAAGAAGTATGGCATCGCAACACCTGTGAGGAGAAAGATGACGACCTCAAGGGCCTTCCTCCTCAAAGGCCCCACATGGCACTGCCCGACCCGCCCAAAACTCACTGGCTCCCCCTCACACGCATGCACACTTAAACTCCAGACAGGACAGATCTGTAAACCTACCTGGCGAGTCTCAAGTAGTGAGAAAGAACCGGGACTGAATAAACACACCTGTCTCAGGCCCAACGCTCCTCACAGAATGCGCTCAGGAAGGCGGATGCGCACCAAGGCGCGTGCACAGCAAGGGGTGTGCGCACACACTGAGCATGCTCCCTGAGTTTGGCGTGTGCAGTGCAGGCTGAGGATTTCCCGCCACTAAGGTAGAGTCTTGGAACCACAGGGTCTCTGGAGGATGAGAAAAGGGGTTAAAGACTATATTTTTTTCCTTCCAGGGCAGTCTTTCTTATGCATCCACAAACTGTGGTGATAGGTAGTCCCAGGTTACCCTTAGTGGAGAATGTGTCTCGGGAAGACACTCATGACAGAAATAGATATTAAGATTTTTAACACCTATTTTTATACATGCTTTGATGAACCATTTCCTTCTCTGCTTCTGGGATTTTCATCATGCTTGCAATGGCTTTACTCACTTCCATGGAATAAATACATAAATACATACCTCTGTTTCCATTGTTTTTGCTTGGAGCACTGCACATTTAAGTCTCTGAACTGGTAACTCATTTCTCTGAATATATCTCTGGTTCCTGTACAATATTGTTCTTTTAGCATCAGACTTTACTTTCACCAGCAGACACATCCACAACTGGGTGTTGTTTCCACTTTGGCTTAGCCTTTTCGTTCCTTCTGTAGCCATTTCTTCACTCTTCTCCACTAGCACATTCTTCTTATTCTATTACAGCGGGAATTTTCGTACTTACTAGGAGTTTTAATTTTACCCAAGAGAAAGGAAAACATGTTCACACAAGGACTTTTACTCAAATATTCTACTCATGTACTTCTAATACTAGAAACAGAAACTAGAAACAGCCCAACTATTCAAAAACTGGTATATAGATGAAAGAAGAACAAAAGAGTATACTCGTACAAAAGAACACTACACAGTCATTTACAAAGGAACTACTAATGCATGTAACAGCAAGGATGCATCTCAGCTGTGCCAATGAGAGATGTCAGACACAGAAAGCTGTGTATTATATGATTTCATTTCAGTGGATTTCTGGAAAAGGCACAACTATAGGCACAGAAATGTATCTGTGGTTGCCAGTGTATAGGAGTGGAGGAAGGAGTCTGAATGCAAATAGCCCAAGGGAGCATTTTCAAACCAATGGGACGTTTTCTGCATTTTTATTGTGGTAGCATTTACATGATAGTATGCATATGTCAAAACTCAACAAACGGTAATGCTTTAAAGTGTTGACTTCTATTGTATATAAATTATATCTCAATACTCCTCACTTTTGTTAAAGGAAAAGGAACTTTTACATATTTAAATGTTGGTTATCATATCCATCTAGATCAGGAGCTCATAAACATAAAAATCTTATTTGCAATTCTTCCCAGACCTGGCCAACTTCCAGGATTCCCCATGCCACCTCTGCACTCTTATGACAGGACACAGAAACTTGGTCTTAACCATGTTTACAATTCCCTCTCCTTCAGCTCAAGTCCATATTCTTGCTGAGTTCTGTCCCTTTTACTTCGAAAATGTCTAATGCGTCTACTTTTTGCCAAGTCCCCCACATCTGTTGTAGTCCGAAGCCTCCCTCTGTTTAACTGTCAACCCCCTTCTAATGGTCTCTCACATCCACTCAGGGTGTCTCTTACAATTGCAAAACTGTTTATGACTTTCTAGATAAAGGCTACTGTCCTACACAAGAACTTGAAGGTATGGTCTAGCCCTTGCCCAGCTTGCTAACAACATGGGAAGCAGAGAATCCTCCTCTTTTCTCCCTTATCGAGCTTCATTCACACCCTTCAATTTCTTAAGCTTAGATTGTCCCATATTTCTGAAGCCTCCTGGTTAGTAAACTCCTTCAAGCTAGGCTTCAACAGTATATGGGATGAGAACTTCCAGATATACAAGTTGATTTTGAAGAGGCAGAGAAACAAGAGATCAAATTGCAACATTCCTTAGATCATGGAGAAAGCAAGGGAATTCCAGAGACACACCTACCTCTGCTTCATTGACTAGACTACCTCAAGGCCTCTGACTTCATGGATCACAACAAACTGTAAAATTCTTAGAGATGGGAGTACCAGACTAGCTGACCTGTTTCCTGAGAAACCTGTATGAGGGCTAAGACGCTACAGTTAGAATAAGACATGGAACAATACACTGGTTCAACATTGGGAAAGGAGTAGGACAAGGTTGTATATTGTCACTCTGCTTATTCAACTTACACGCAGAGCACATCATGGGAAATGCTGGGCTGGATGACTCACAAGCTGGAATCAAGATTGCTGGCAGAAATATCAACAAGCTCAGATGTGCAGATCATACCACTCTAATGGCAGAAACTGAAGAGGAACTAAAGAACCTCTTGATGCGGGTGAAAGAGGAGAGTGGAAAGGCTGACTTAAAACTCAACATTCAAAAATATAAGATTATGCCATCCAGTCTTATCATTTCACGGAAAATAGAAGGGGGGAAGTGGATGCAGTGACAGATTTAATTTGGGGGGCTCCAAAATCACTGTGGATGGTGATTGCTGCCATGAAATTAGAACACTTGATCCTTGGAAGAACAGCTATGACAAAGCTAGTATGCATGCATGCTCTTGCTTCGGTTGGGTCTGACTATGAACCCATGGACCGTAGCCTGCCAGGTGCCTCTTTCCATGGGATTCTCCAGGGGAGAATACTTTAGTGGGTTGCCATGCCCTCTGCCCATGGGGCATGGCAGGGGATCTTCCCAACCCAGGGGTGAAACCCATGTCTCCTGCATCCCGTGCATTGCAGGGTGATTCTCTTTCTTTTGCCACTTTATTTATTTTTTAATTGAAGGATAATTGCTTTACAGAATTTTGTTGTTTTCTGTCAAACATCAACAAGAATCAGTCATAGGTACACCCATGCAGGAGAATTCTTTACCGCTGAGCCACCAGGGAAGCCTATGTCAAACCTAGACAGCATAGTATAAAGCAGAGACATCCCTGTGCTGACAAACTATGGCTTTTTCAGTAGTCGTGTACAGATGTGTGAGTTCGATCATTAAGAAGGCTGAGTGACAAAGAATTGACGCTTTCGGTTTGTGGTGCTAGAGAAGACATTTGAGAATCCCTCGGACAGCAAGGATATCAAAACAGCCAATCCTAAAGGAAACCAACTGTGAATATTCACCGGAAGGACTGATGCTGAAGCCGAAGCTCCAACACTTTGGCCACCTGATGGCAAGAGCCGACTCACAGGAAAAGACCCTGATGCTGGTCGTAAAGCAGGTTACGCCATGGTGACTGCTGAACAGGTTTTAGAGGCAAAATCTCTCCCTCAGGGAACCAGTGCTCAGTTAGCAGAACCTGTGTCTCTGACCCGAGCTCTGGAGTTAAGCAAAGGGCAGCGAGCAAATATCTACACTGATTCTAAGTATGTTTATTTGACTTTATACGCTCATGCTGCAATATGGAAAGAAAGACAGTTTAAAGGGCAACAGAAGAACCTGTTAAGCATTTCAGAGAGATCCAGAGACTTTTAACTGCCATATATTGTCCTAAAGAAGTAGCTGTTATGCATTGCAAAGGGCATGGCAGGGATGGGACTAAAGCAACTGAAGGTAATCAGCTGGCTGACTGTCAAGCCAGATAAGTGGCACTTTAGGCAGCCCACCAGGCTCCACAGTCCCTGGGATTCTCCAGGCAAGAACACTGGAGTGGGTTGCCATTTCCTTCTCCAATGCGTGAAAGTGAAGTTGCTCGGTCGTGTCTGACTCCCAGCGACCCTATGGACTGCAGCCCACCAGGCTCCTCCGTCCATGGGATTTTAAACTTGCTGAGAGAAGCATAGCTAGACAGGCTGAGGATCCTGCTAGGGAACATATTCAGGGATGACAAGGTGGTGACAAAGCCATGGTCTTTATCTCACCTACGTGGTGGTGTCCTTGAGTCCCCTCGGAGTTGACCCCTTTCCTAACAGAATGGAAGGTCCTGTTGTCTCTTTCTCATATTACTCTCAGTCAACGAGAGAGGCCTTCCCCACCCCAGGCCGTCAGATCCCAGTCGGTAGGGTGGCTGGCATTCATGAGACCTATTCTTTATTAAACAAGAAAGCACAAACAAGCACAATGCCAGCATAGATAAAATGCTTTCAATGCTCTCTGTTACTACAGTGATCCCCATAGAGACGCAATCTTCAGTTTATGAAGACGTTTTTATGAGACCCAAACTGCAGCAATCTGTGGGGTTTTCACCCTAACTTTGCGCTTCCGCCCTTTGGGGATCCTCCTGGAATGGTCCACAGGCATCTATATCTGCTGTTTCCCAATCCCACCAGCAAGGGGCGCGCGAGATGAAACAGTTCTGTCCTGGGATGTACCACTGAGGGGTAGCGGTAAGATCACCCACTCTGAAAGGTACCATTGGGAGAGGGCGTGTGACAACAGAGAGGGTCCCCTTACACCGCGTCGGGGATGGACCACAGTTCCCAGCAGCGGCACTCATGGCGCCACTGGGCCCATCCCCATTCGCTCCTCTTCGTCTTCCCACTGCTTTCGAATCCAAATGGACACCGGTATTAAGCGGAAACTTTCTGCGTCTCTTTTCCAACTCCACCCCTTCCTAGCTGGGACGACTACGGAGCGAGAGACTGGCTGTCGGTTTGGGTATGGCGTCAGGGAAGCGTTCTGGGCAGTGATTGGCCACCGCGTGATTGCCCGCACTGTGGTCGCAGAACAGGAACTGAGGGCGAGAGCGCCTGTATACGCGTGCGCCTGCGTTGGCGTGCGCAGATTTTCAGGACTTAGAATTTTCCTCCGAGTTTTATTGCTTTTCACGAAGGGGTCGAGTCCTGGTTAGTGGCGACGTTTGGCGCAGTCCCTGGCTGTGCATGGTGACGGAGTTTCAGTCTTCTTCAGCTCTCGTTCAGTCTGGATCGTGTGGCAGCGCACGGTCATTCGCACAAATGCATGCAATTCATGTCCAGGGAGAGGTCTCTGAGTTTGGTGTCTCTCCCTGGAGAGTAACCTGTATCTGGCAGCTTGGGATTGTGTATTGCTACGTGTGACAACACAGGTTTTGCTGTTGGGTACATTTGATCTCCTTGAGGCTTTGGGCGATGTTGTGAGTGATGGGATATTTGATCTGAGCGGATTTTGTGAGCCACAGTACAAAGCCTCTAGGACGTGTGCCTGTATACTGGGATGTGCATCTTTGGAGCTTGCTGGCCTTTCAGTCCCTGGGTGAGAGATCTCTGTGTAGGCATCTGCACCCTAGAATGTGAGATCACTGAGCTTTTGATTCTGGGTCCGAAGTTGTGATGTCTCTGTGCTGCTTTAAGGATGGGTCAGTGTAAAGGTGTAAACTATCAGCTGCTTGTGGATCTATGCACAGGTTGCAAGTTTTTCATTTGTCTGGAAACTTTATCTTAAGGTTATATGATGTTCTTGAGTTATTAAAACTTCTGTCTTTCCGTTTAGGGGTTTTGTATTAGGTCGGTAAGTGTCCCAGTGGTTTGGGAGTGATTCTCCATGATGTGAAGTATCTGTGCAGTTCTCATTTGTTTCTGTCTGGAAGACTTTGGGCTGTTTGCAGGGTCTCTGTCACAGTGTGTATGGTTATGGTCTCTGTTGTGTTTGAACATCTGAGACTCGAGTTGTGTACCCTCTGTGCAGAGATTCAGTGAGCTCTTTTTGGTGTCTCTGGGTATCTGTGAGCTGTTTGGAGTCTTTGTGTTAGAAATAAAACCTCTTATGTTTTTGGCTGTGAGGTCTCTGTCCGGGAACTGAGGATTTGGAAGCTGGCAGATATGATTCCGAAGCCTGGAAACTGACATGCTGACTGTGTGTTGTTGAGTGTACCAATTGTCTCCTGAAATCTCAGTTTGTATCATAATTAATACAATGGGGCCAATGTGCCTCTTGCAGGGCACCTGTGCATGTTAGCGATGTGTGTAAAGGGCCTGGATCCAGACTGTCCTCCAGAAAATGTTTTCTGAGCGCCTGCCATAGACCTGAGCACTACTGGAGGAGTTTGGGACAGGACAAAGCCAACCAAGTCTCTCCTTTCATAGACTCGGTGGTCAGTAAAGAAGCAAGGGTGGCAGGCACCATGAAGAAAGATATTGCTAGATCAGGGGAAAAGGTGTCTGTAGGTATGATGTTATTATTTTATTCAAGATAATGAGGGAAAGACTCCCTGAAAGATGGCAAGTAAGCAGAGATCTGGAGGAAGTAAGGGAGCAGGCTGTGGGGTTACCTAAGGGAAGAGCATTCCAGGCAGAAGGAGCAATAAATGCAACAGTCCTGGCATGGAAATCTACTTGGCGTGTTCCTGAATGTCAGGGAATCCTGTGATGTGCTGGATTTGGCACGTAGCTCTCATTGAAAGGGGCCTGGTGCTGCTATTTCTGTTTCTCCCCCAGTTTGTGGTCTTCTGCATTTCTTAGATGAAGGACTCAAGGCTCCAACATGTGCCCTGCACCTTCTCTCCTACCTATACTTGAAATTAGAGTGAAACCTTCTGGTCCATCATGAGAGACAGAGAGCTTCAGTGTACCAGCTGCAGGGATGGTAGCATCCACACTGAATGTCAGCCAAGCAGCGGACATCAGTTATAATCATGGGATTATGAGGCATGGGAATCATGCCTCATAATATTGCTCCCCTTGATGGAGGGCAGGACTTTAGAAAGAGAAAGGAACTGGGGCAAAGGAGAGAGGCAGGAAGGGGAAGCTGGAGGACAATGAGAAAAAAAATGAGTGGTTTCATCATATTGCTTGGATTTGGCCCAATTCACCTTGATTGATGAAATGATTGGTTTAGGATATATATATATTCACCTTTTCCCTGTCCCTACCCTTTCTTTCCCTCACCTTCTCTTTTGTGCCTGGGATACCATCTGGGGCTGGAGATTTCTTTTCTGTAAATTTTTCAACCACAAGCTGGCTTTTAATATAGATTATGTGTTTCTTTTTCACTGACCTTTGATAGTTTGTTCCACTTCACCTAAATTGCCAGATGTAGTTATATAGAATTATTCATAGAATCTTTTTAATTTCTGTGGAATCTGTAACCTATTTCTTTCCTGATATTGGGAAGTTTTGTCTTTAGTTATCTTTTTTTTTATTCTTGTGGGTGGAAATTTATGAATTCTTATTGAATTCATAAGTTAGGATATATAAATTCATAAATTTAAAACCAATCATTTCACTACTCTAGCTAACAGCTCCCATTTACCTCAGAGGCTTCACACCCCTCCCCCAGAGCCTCAGTCTGCACCCTGGGACACAGAGCCCCACATCTTTGCCTCTGGGCTACTGCGTGGGCATTTGCACTGAGTCTCTGTTCAGTCAACCCCAAGGGAGAGAGGCCTCCAGTCTTGCAATTCCTGCAGCCCGCAGTCAGCAGCATGTCACCCTGAGGAAGGCAGGTTCATTCCAGGGGCATGGTGTGTCTTAGAGCTAAGGGGTTCTGAAATTGATTTCCCATGTCTGGGTCCTGAGAATGACCCTAACCCCACCCTGGTCAACTCTGGTCATGGTAACTTTGTATCCTGCCCTATGGAAGGTTCGGAGTGAATGCCAGATCCACAGAAGAAGCCCCAGGGACCTGGTCCTCTCTATCGCAGCACCCACTCTGAGCTACTGAATTCTGGAGAGAGGAGAGGGTTTCCCCTCACTGTGCCTATGACAACTCCCTTACATCCCTCTAATCACCTCTGTCATTTTCCAGAGTCCATCTCCTGGGGGCAGCTGCCTCAATTCCTCTCTCTCCCCAAATTCCCACCCCTCTCCTCCCCTTCCACCAGGCCTCCCCTCCCCACTCAGGGGCCTCGTTAGCCCCTCCCCCAGCCCTACTCACAGGGCCTCACCCCATTTGTGTCCTCTCACCCAGCACCCACGCTCCCTCAGAAGATCCCCTCAAGACCCTGCTTTTTACCCCCAGGATTCTGCCGGACACCTGTCTCCTGCCCACACACAGGGTCTGTCATAAAGTCCCTGTGAGGGCC
Organism: Bos grunniens; assembly: GCF_055505025.1. Lineage (NCBI taxonomy): Eukaryota > Metazoa > Chordata > Mammalia > Artiodactyla > Bovidae > Bos > Bos grunniens. The sequence continues at coordinate 51,982,953 of NC_141194.1, read as the reverse complement.
AAACTGAAAAATCTGTTCAGGATCCAGATAAAATTCAGACCCAGACCAGGAGTCCAGGGCAGTTCCTAGGGGGCTGGAAGGAAAGGGAGAGGGTCTCAGAATTCTGCAGGGGTGAAAGGGTTTTCTTCCAGGGTCCTAGTGAGGATGAAGTGAAATAGCACCTTATAAGTACTTATGCATACATGCCAAGTGTGTGCCAATTCTCTTGAGTCATGTCCGCCAGGGTCCTCTGTCGATGGGATTCTCCTGCAAGAATACTGGAATGGGTTGCCATTTCCTCCTCCAGGGGATCTTGCCAATCCAGGGATCAAACCCCCATTTCCTGCATCTCCTGCACTGGCAGGTGAATACTTTACCACCGAGCCACCTGGGTAGCCCCAACATTTGTTGAGAGTTAATCTAATATTGTGTTCTCACTACACACACACACAGTCTAACATAATACAAAACTAAAGAGACACAAGGAAAGTTTAGGAGGTGTTGGATATGTCCTTACTTTGATTGTGGTGATGATAGTATCATTGTTTGCATATGTCCAAACTCATCAAATTGTACACATTAAACATATACAATTTGCTGTATATCAATTCTATTTCAATAAAGATGTTTTAAAAAGGAGAGCAGAAAAATGTTCTCCAAAAAATTGATATTTACATAAAATGAGAGGATTTCTTGAAAAATACTGACAAGCAAAGTTCACTCAAAAAGTAATGAAGATGAATACTTTTATATCTATTAAGTAAGTTCACACATGAGCATGCTAAGTCACTTCCTCGTCTCTGACTCTTTACGATCCTATGGACCGTGGCCCACAAGGCTCTTCTGTCCCTGGGATTCTCCAGGTAAGAATACTGGAGTGGGTTGCCAGGGCCTCCTCCAGGGGATCTTTCTGATCCAGGGATTGAACCTGACTCTCTCATGCATTGGCAGGCAGGTTCTTCACGCCTAGTGCCACCTGCCAAGTCCCAAGGAAGTTAATTCCTTTGTCTCATATTATGAGGCCATTGTTACCTGACGACACACAGCCATGTCATACTCCTTTCCCAATTTTAAAGCTGTCACCTCTTCCATCTTTGGTTCTAACTTGCTTCTTGACCTGCATGCAGATTTCTCAGGAGACAGGTCAGATAGTCTGGCACTCTGCTCTGTTTAAGAATTTTCTACAGTTTGTTGTGATCCACGCAGTCAGAGGTCTTAGCGTAGTCAATGATGCAGAAGTAGATGTTTTTCTCGAATTCCCCTTGCTTTCTCCATGACCTAAAGTATCCTGGCAATTTGATCTTTGGTTCCTCTGCCTCCTCGAAACCTAAGTTGTATATCTGGAAGTTCTTGTTTCACGTACTGTTGAAGCCTAGCTTGAAGGACTTTACTAACCAGGAGGCTTCAGAAATTGGGGACAATCTAAGTGGAGAAGCTTAGGAAATTGGATGGTGTAAAGGAAGCCTGATAAGAGAGACAAGAAAAGGAAGCTCTACTTTCGTTGTTGCTAGCAAGGTGGACAGGGGCTAGACTGTGCCTTCAAGTCCTTGTGTAGGAGAGTAGCCTTTATCTAGAAAGACATAGACAGTTGTGCAACTATGAGAGAGGGAGGGGGAGGGAGGGACGAGGGAGACAGACACCCTTAATGGATATAAGAGACAGTTAGAAGGGGAGTTGACAATTAAATGGAGGGGGGCTTTGGACTAGAGCAGATGTGGTGGATGTGGGTAAAAGTAGACACATTAGATGTTTATGAAGTAAATGGACAGAACTCAGCAAGGATTTGGACTTGAGGTGAAGGAGAGGGAATCGTATACATGGTTAAGACCAAGTTTGTGTGTCCAAAAGAGTGCAAAACTGTCATGGGGAATCCTAGAAGTTGGCCAGGTCTGGGAAGAATTCCAAATAAGATTTTTATGTTTTTGAGCTCATCGTCTGCTGCTAAGTCACTTCAGTTGTGTCCGACTCTGTGCGACCCCAGAGACAGCAGGGATTCTCCAGGCAAGAACACTGGAGTGGGTTGCCATTTCCTTCTCCAATGCATGAAAGTGAAAAGTGAAAGTGAAGTCGCTCAGTCGTGTCCGACCCTCAGCGACCCCATGGACTGCAGCCTACCAGGCTCCTCCATCCATGGGATTTTCCAGGCAAGAGTACTGGAGTGGGGTGCCATTGCCTTCTCTGGAGCTCATCGTCTAGATGGATACAATAACCAGTATTTAAATACTTAAACGTTCCCTTTCCTTTAAAAAAAAAAAAAAGTATTCTGGTATAATTTGTATTCAGTAAAAGCCAGCCCTTTAAAACATTGCAGTTTGTAGGGTTTTGACAGATGTATACAGTGGTGTAAAAGCTACCACAATAAAAATGTAGAAAACAGCCCATTGTTCAAAAATGCTCCCTTGGGCTATTTGCCATCAGACTCCTTCCTCTACTCCTATATCCTTGCAACCACAGATACTTTTCCAATAGCTGTGCCTTTTCCAGAAATCCACTAACATGAAATCATATAATATGTAGTCTTCTGTGTCTGGTTTCTCACAGTTTTTGCACAGTTGAGACACATCCTTGCTGTTACGTGCATTAGTAGTTTCTTTTTTTATTACCATGTAGTATTCCTTTGTATGGGTATATTCTTGTTTTTCTTTCATCTGTATACCAGCTGTTGAATAGTTGGGTTGTTTCTATGTGTGGCTATTCGGGATACATGTGTGGAATATTTGAGTACAGGCCACTGTGTGAACATGTTTTCATTTCTCTTCGGTAAAGTTGTCTAGTAGATTTGCTGGGTCATATAAGGCTTCCCAGGTGGCGCTAGTTGTAAGGGACCCACCTGCCAATTCAGGTCCGATGCCTTGGTCTGGAAGATCCCCTGGAGTAGGAAATAGCAACCCGCTCCAGTATTCTTGCCTTGAAAATTCCATGAAGAGGGGTCCTTGCAGGTTACAGTGCATGGGGCCCCAGAGACTTGAACATGACTGAGCGACTGAACACACACACACACAGTAATTCACGTATCTTAGAATCTAAACTGTGCCCTCTGTAGACAACATACAGTTGGATCTTTGGTTGTTTTTTTTTTAAACTGGTCTCTCAATGTCTGCCTTTTGGTTGTATTGTTTTATCTATTCACATTTAATGTTGATGCAGACTTACATCTGCCAATATATTTTTCTCTCTCATGTCATTTTATTCTATGGTCCTCATATTATTGCTTTCTTTTGCATTAAATGGGTATTTTCTAATGTACCATTTTAAATTCTTACTGATTTTTTTTTTTACTATTTTAAGTTATTTCCTGAGCTATAGGCTACCATAAACAACTTCAGTTCAGTCCAGTCACTAAGTCTTGGCCGACTCTTTGTGATCCCATGGCATGCAGCACACCAGGGCTCCCTGTCCATCACCAAGTCCCGAGCTCGCTCAAACTCATGTCCAACGAGTTGGTGATGCTATCCAACCATCTCATCCTCTGTCATCCCCTTATCCTCCTGTCTTCAATCTTTCCCATCATCAGGGACTTTTCCAATGAGTCAGTTCTTCACATCAGGTAGCCAAATTATTGGAGCTTCAGCTTCAGCATCAGCCCTTCCAATGAACATTCAGGACTGATTTCCTTTAGGATTGACTGGTTGGATCTCCTTGCAGTCCAAGGGACCCTCAAGAGTCTTCTCCAACACCACAGTTCAGAAGCATCAATTCTTCAGTGCTCAGCTTTCTTTATAGGCCAACTCTCACATCCATACCTGACTACTGGAAAAACCATAGCTTTGACTAGGCGGACCTTTGTTGGCAATGTCTCTGCTTTTTAATATACTGTCTAGGTTGGTCATAGCTTTTCTTCCAAGGAGAAAGAATCTTTTAATTTCATGGCTGTAGTCACCATCCACAGTGATTTTGGAGCCCAAGAAAATAAAGTCTGTCACTGTTTCCGTTGTTTCCCCATTTGTTTGCCATGAAGTGATGGGACGGGATGCCATGATCTTACTTTATAAATGTTGAGTTTTAAGCCAGCTTTTTCACTCTCCTCTTTCACTTTCATCAAGAGGGTCTTCAACTCCTCTTCACTTTCTGCCATAAGGATGTTGTCATCTGTATATCTGAACTTACTGATATTTATCCCAGCAATCTTGATTCCAGCTTGTGCTTAATCCAGCATGGCATTTTACATGATGTTCTCTGTATATAAGTTAAGTAAGCAGGGTGACAGTGTACAGCCTTGACGTACTCCTTCCCCAATTTGGAACCAGTCCATTGTTCCATGTCCGGTTCTAACTGTTGTTTCTTGGCCTGCATGCAGATTTCTAAGGAGGCAGGTAAGGTAGTCTGGTAGTCCCACCTATTTAAGAATTTTCCACAGTTTGTTGTGATCCACACAGTCAAAGGCTTTGGCGTAGTCAACAAAGCCGAGGTAGGTATTTTTCTGGAAATCTCTTCCTTTTCTATCATCCAACAGATGTTGGCAATTTGATCTCTGGTTCCTCTGCTTTTTCTAAATACAGCCTGAACATCTGGAAGTTCTCAGTTCACGTGCTGTTGAAGCCTTGCTTGGAGAATTTTGAGCATTAGTTTGCTAGCGTGTGAGATGAGTTCAATTGTGCCATAGTCTGAACATTCTTTGGCATGGGCGTTCTTTGGGATTGGAATGAAAACTGACCTTTTCCAGTCCTGTGGCCACTGCTGAGTGTTCCAAATCTGCTGACATATTGAGTGCAACAGTTTAACAGCATCATCTTTTAGGACTTAAAATAAGCTCAGCTGGAATTCCATCACCTCCACTAGCTTTGTTCATACCGATGCTTCCTAAGGCCCACTTGACTTCACACTCCAGGAAGTCTGACTCTAGGTGAGTGATCACACCATCGTGGTTATCTGGGTCATTGAGATCTTTTTTTTATAGTTCTGTGTCTTCTAGCCACCTCTTCTTAATATCTTCTGCCTCTGTTAGGTCCATACTGGTTTTGTCCTTAGTTGTGTCCATCTGTGCATGAAGTTTTCCCTTGGTATCTCTAATTTTCTTGAAGAGATCCCCAGTCTTTGCCATTCTATTTTTTCGTCTATTTCTTTACAATGATCACTGAGGAATGCTTTCTTATCTCTCCTTTCTATTCTTTGGAACTCTCCATTCAGATGGGTGTATCTTTCCTTTTCTAAAAAGTCAGATGTTTATTACTAATGCCACTAATAAACATCTTACTCTATCACAATCAGCTTAAAATTTATCTAATCCTAATGATATATACAAGGATTACTCCTATATCGCTCTATTCCATTTTCCCCCTTTTCCTCACATTGTCACAAATACTAGATCTATAAAGGGTACATCCCATTAATACACTCCTATCATTATTATATTACTATAATGTTATATCTATGAAAAGCTGATATAGGCAGGATATCAGGTATATGTTTACAAGTTCTGTGATATTAAACTTCTTTGTCATGATTTCGGATACTTTGCATATGTTCGTGTGGATCTGACACCATCCTGTCTTGTTTCCTTCCCTAATACAGCTTTGCTCCCAACCACCTCCTTTGTGCTGTTACTGCAAATATATTACATTCATATGTTATTTGCCCAACAAAAATTGGGCTTCTCTGGTGGCTCAGACAGTAAAGAATCTGCCTGCAATGCAGGAGACTAGGTTCAATCCCTCAGTCAGGAAGATCCCCTGGAGAAGGGAATGGCTAACCACTTCAGTGTTCTTGCCTGGAGAATCCCATGGACAGAGGAGCCTGGGGGGCTACGGTAATGGGGTCGCCAAGAGTCAGACACGATTGAGCAACTATCTCTTTCACAATAATTTATGTGGTATTGTTTTAGACAGTTGCTTTTTAAATACAGGAAGGAGTGAAATGTGTATCCATAAAGTATTTTCGTTCATATAATTACCTTTACCTGTGCTCTTTGCTTTTTCACATGGATTCTGATTAACATCTGAATTCACTTATTGCAGCCTGAAGAATTTCCTTTAGTTTTCCTTGCCAGCCAGCTCTACCAACAAATTCCCTGATTTTTTTTTTTTAATTTGAGAATGCCTTTATTTCGCTTTAATTTCTGTTTTTAAAACTACTATATTCTGGTATGTGTAACATGTAAAAAGCTGTGTACACTCTGTGAAATCATCACCAGATTCAACACGCAAAACTCATCTGTGTTTCTATACAAGTGGTGAATACTCCCAATAAGTAAGAAAATTCCAGTTATAATTGAATAACAAGAGCAATATACTTAGGAGTTAATTTAACCAAGAAGGTGTAAGATTTGTACACTGAAAATGACAAAACACAGTTGAAAGAAATAAATGAACATTTAAACAAATGGTCACTGACTATCAATGGGCACTAGAGTTTCCCCTAGAAATTTGCTGTCATGTACACACATCTCTGAACATGTAGGAATATTTCCCTAAGGCACATTCACAGCAGTGAGATTGCTGGATCAAAGACTTCCTTGCCTAAACAGACATCTCTATAGAGTGCCTACTATGTGCATGTGCCTGACGCTGTTCTAAACGCCAAGGAGGCATCACAGAATAGGACTGACATTTGTCCCTCTTTCATGAAGGCAAATGCTGCTGAGGGTGAGGGCAGGACGGAATGTAAATTCTGATGGGAGCTGCCACAGACCCCTGCAAAGGTGTTTCACCAGTTCACACTGGCCTCAGTGGGGCAGGGGAGTGAATGTGCCTTTACTGGCATCTTGGCACCGTTTGTAGAGTGGGAGGTCTAGGCAGGAGGCCGGACTCCTTATGTCCAGCTCCCTAGAAGAGTGTCAAGTCCACAACTAGGAATGATCCATGTAGGGATTTCAGGGGACGTGAACACCCTAGGTGTCCATACCCTTGGTTGTGACATCACAAAGTGTATTTGTCAAAGCATGGGAGGTCTCTGACCCTTTGGTGGCTCTGCACCCTGAGTGTGCCATCTCTGACCTGGAGATAAGTCTGTGAGCCAGGGATTGAGGGTGCTGAAACCTTGAGGGTTTTACTATATCTTGGGCTGTGAACTTTGGGGTTTGTAGGATGCGGGGTACCATGGTCTGAGGTCTCTTTGTGGTGGCTTCATGGAACATCGTGAAAGAGCTGTATGCATTCACCATACCAGTGCTCTGTGCGGTTGGTGTGATTGTGTCCTATGGTGTGAGCTGTGTGATTGCGACTTCTGTGTCCAGGGTGTGAGGTCTCTGTGCTGTTGGGTTTCTCCATGGCAGCTTATGAAGTTGTTAAAATGCATGTCAGCCTGTATTCAAATTTCATCTCAGCCGATTTCATGTGTCTTGCCTCACTTATCAAGTCTCTAGGCGTTTCAGTTTGGTGTATTGTTTGGTGTTGGGTGTTCAGTGCAGTGAGGTCTGCTAGCTGCTCTAACCTTGGTCCATATCTGGTCGAGTGTATCATCGAAATTTGGGTTTTGTGACCCATAGTGTGAAGTCCCTGGGGTATGTGTGAGTCTGGATCCAGGCTCTGATGCTGCACAGCTGGCGGGAGACCATGGTCCCAGAGGGAGGTTGCTCTGTCTTTGGTCCTGTGCTGCAGGGATTGAAACCCTGAGCCACTTGGGCATTTATGTCTCAATTGAGATACTTCGTCACTTGCCAGGCTTCAGACATGAGGTGTTTGTGACCTCCTGATGTCTCCATCTGACAGCTGTCTATAAAGAAAGTGAGAGGTTGATTGATCTGAGTTGACTGTGAACTCATCCACTGCGGCTTCCATCAACCAGGCTTCCTTGTCTAGACCATTGAGGTATGGGGTTGCCCTCCTTGAGGCCCTCCGTGGGGGCCAGTTTCTTGCTATTGTTTTGAAGGTCTCCCTCAGTCACAGTGGTGGAAATGCCATTGTGGAGGACAAGTTTTTTTCTGTGACTGACAAAATGCAGCAGGGACACCCTGCTCTTTTCTAATATATCCTCTGTGTAATCCAAAGCTTCCCCCATCTCCATCTTCACTTATTCCCAAACCTGCAGAACATCATCACCTCCACCACAAAGCTGTCAGCCAGGAGCACCACTGTACACCCAGCCCTGGGAAACCTTCCTTGTCATGGACATGTCTGTTTTCCCCAAACCTGCCTCTGCTTCTGAGCCCTGCTCTCTGGTGCGGCCCCTCAGCTCAGCTATCTGGTGGCCTGAAGTCTGGGGAAGCCTTCCAACCTGAGAAGGGCAGGGGAACTGGAGGTCACACCCCAAGGGGAAAATCAAAGGTTGTTGCTGAAAGAAAAGACGCCGGGATTCTTGGCCTCTGGGGTAGAAGAATTCAATCTGGGGCCAGAGACGAGGCTTGATCGCTCAGAGCTTTTGTGTAATAAAATTTTATTAAAGTATCAAGGAGATAGAGAAAGCTTCTGACATAGGCATCAGAAGCGGGCAGAAAGAGTACCCACCTGCGAGTCTTCAGCTGGATATTATATAGTCACTAGCAGTCTGTTAATGAAAGAAAGGAATGTCTGAAAACTCAGAATGGCACCAGGCCCCTCACTCATAAGATGCATTTTGGGATAATCTTGGCACCAGACGATTCATCCCGGGCCATAAAATGAGTAACTTGAATCTTGAAGAAGGGCAGATTACCATACAAATAGTTTTGTTTACATAGATTAGGGGAACAATATCTGAGTATAACATGTTGGTTTGTCAAGTAGGTTCTGAGCCAAGAGGCGGAACCCTGACTTGAAGACAGAGTCTGGGGTAAATGCATAGAACATTAGCATAGTTTAAGACAAACATTTCCATAAGAAAAAGGCATTGGTTAACTCAAAGTTTGAGAATAGTTAACTTCAGATGAAACCAGGTGTCATTATGGCAACAAAGTATTTTAAGAGAAACCTGCTTTTAAATTTGTATAGAGAAGAAAAAAATATCGCTAGTTTATTTCCTCCTGCCTCTTAAGAGAGGTAAAAATGTCTGGTACTTGCAGGCTATTTCCTCCGTTTGGAGACCTCTGGCCTTCCTGCCTGTTACCCTATCAAAAATGACAAGGCCATTCTAACTTTTCCCAACATTTCCTGTCATTCCAAAATGTAAACAGATGCCTGTTAGCCTCTCCTTTGCAAAAGTAATTGAAGTCTTCCTGCAGTTGTGTGTCAGGCAGGAGTGCATTGAACACACTGGGAGCCAGTCCCCTGAATGTTGGGGTGGTGGTGGGGGGCGGTGCATGGGTGATCAGTCCTGTCTGATTCTTTGTGACACCATGATCTGTAGCCTGCTGGGCTCTTCTGTCCATGGGGTTTTCCAGGCGAGAATACAGAAGTGGGTTACCATTTCCTCTCCCTGGGGATCTTCTCAACCTAAGCCCTGTCCTCCTGTCTGCTACATTGACAGGCAAGTTATTTACTGCTCTGCCACCTGGGAAGCCCTTGTTGGGCTGTGGGCAAGGAGGGGGGTTGTGGAAAACTTTCTGTTGTTTTTTGAAATAGAAAGCTTGACAAGTGAGAATAAGAAAAGAGGAAAAAGAACTACCACACCTGCTGAAAGTGAAAGTCACTCAGTCATGTCCGACTCTTTGCAAACCCATGGTCTATACAGTCCATATACAGTCTGTGATCTGTACATTCCATGGAATTCTCCAGTCCAGAACACTGGAGTGGGTAGCCTTTCCTTCTCCAGTGGATCTTCCCAACCCAGGGATCGAACCCAGGTCTCCCGCATGGCAGGAGCATCCTTAACAGGTGAGCCAAAAGGGAAGGCCAAGAATACTGGAGTGGGTAGCCTATCCTTTCTCCAGTGGATCTGTCCGACCCAGCATCGAACCAGGGTGTCCAGCACTGCAGGTGGATTCTTTACCAGCTGAGTTATCAGGGACTTAAACATTTTACATTGTTGTTGTTCAGAAACTCAGTGGTGTCTGACTCGTTACAACCTCATGTACGGCAGCACGCCAGGCTTCCCTGTCCTTCACTATATCCTGGAGTTTGCTCAGTTTGCTCAAAGCCCTGTCCATTGAGGCAATGATGCCATCCAACCATCTTATCCTCTGTTGCCTGCTTCTCCTCCTGCCCTCAATCTTCCACAGCATCAGGGGCTTTTCCATTGAGTCCACACTTCGCATCAAGTAGCCAAAGTTTTGGAGCTTCAGCTTTTGCATCAGTCCTTCCAATGAATATCCAAGACTGATTTCCTTCAGGATTGACTGGTTTCATCTCCAAGTCCAAGTCCAAGGGACTCTCAAGAGTCATCTCCAACACCACAGTTCAAAAGCATCAATTCTTCAGCGCTCAGCTTTCTTTATTGGAGAAGGCAATGGCACCCCACTCCAGTACTCTTGCCTGGAAAATCCCATGGACCGAGGAGCCTGGTGGGCTGCAGTCCATAGGGTCACTGGGAGTCAGACACGACCGAGCAACTTCACTTTCACGCATTGGAGAAGGAAATGGCAACCCACTCCAGTGTTCTTGCCTGGAGAATCCCAGGGACTGTGGAGCCTGGTGGGCTGCCTAAAGTGCCACTTATCTGGCTTGACAGTCAGCCAGCTGATTACCTTCAGTTGCTTTAGTCCCATCCCTGCCATGCCCTTTGCAATGCATAACAGCTACTTCTTTAGGACAATATATGGCAGTTAAAAGTCTCTGGATCTCTCTGAAATGCTTAACAGGTTCTTCTGTTGCCCTTTAAACTGTCTTTCTTTCCATATTGCAGCATGAGCGTATAAAGTCAAATAAACATACTTAGAATCAGTGTAGATATTTGCTCGCTGCCCTTTGCTTAACTCCAGAGCTCGGGTCAGAGACACAGGTTCTGCTAACTGAGCACTGGTTCCCTGAGGGAGAGATTTTGCCTCTAAAACCTGTTCAGCAGTCACCATGGCGTAACCTGCTTTACGACCAGCATCAGGGTCTTTTCCTGTGAGTCGGCTCTTGCCATCAGGTGGCCAAAGTGTTGGAGCTTCGGCTTCAGCATCAGTCCTTCCGGTGAATATTCACAGTTGGTTTCCTTTAGGATTGGCTGTTTTGATATCCTTGCTGTCCGAGGGATTCTCAAATGTCTTCTCTAGCACCACAAACCGAAAGCGTCAATTCTTTGTCACTCAGCCTTCTTAATGATCGAACTCACACATCTGTACACGACTACTGAAAAAGCCATAGTTTGTCAGCACAGGGATGTCTCTGCTTTATACTATGCTGTCTAGGTTTGACATAGGCTTCCCTGGTGGCTCAGCGGTAAAGAATTCTCCTGCATGGGTGTACCTATGACTGATTCTTGTTGATGTTTGACAGAAAACAACAAAATTCTGTAAAGCAATTATCCTTCAATTAAAAAATAAATAAAGTGGCAAAAGAAAGAGAATCACCCTGCAATGCACGGGATGCAGGAGACATGGGTTTCACCCCTGGGTTGGGAAGATCCCCTGCCATGCCCCATGGGCAGAGGGCATGGCAACCCACTAAAGTATTCTCCCCTGGAGAATCCCATGGAAAGAGGCACCTGGCAGGCTACGGTCCATGGGTTCATAGTCAGACCCAACCGAAGCAAGAGCATGCATGCATACTAGCTTTGTCATAGCTGTTCTTCCAAGGATCAAGTGTTCTAATTTCATGGCAGCAATCACCATCCACAGTGATTTTGGAGCCCCCCAAATTAAATCTGTCACTGCATCCACTTCCCCCCTTCTATTTTCCGTGAAATGATAAGACTGGATGGCATAATCTTATATTTTTGAATGTTGAGTTTTAAGTCAGCCTTTCCACTCTCCTCTTTCACCCGCATCAAGAGGTTCTTTAGTTCCTCTTCAGTTTCTGCCATTAGAGTGGTATGATCTGCACATCTGAGCTTGTTGATATTTCTGCCAGCAATCTTGATTCCAGCTTGTGAGTCATCCAGCCCAGCATTTCCCATGATGTGCTCTGCGTGTAAGTTGAATAAGCAGAGTGACAATATACAACCTTGTCCTACTCCTTTCCCAATGTTGAACCAGTGTATTGTTCCATGTCTTATTCTAACTGTAGCGTCTTAGCCCTCATACAGGTTTCTCAGGAAACAGGTCAGCTAGTCTGGTACTCCCATCTCTAAGAATTTTACAGTTTGTTGTGATCCATGAAGTCAGAGGCCTTGAGGTAGTCTAGTCAATGAAGCAGAGGTAGGTGTGTCTCTGGAATTCCCTTGCTTTCTCCATGATCTAAGGAATGTTGCAATTTGATCTCTTGTTTCTCTGCCTCTTCAAAATCAACTTGTATATCTGGAAGTTCTCATCCCATATACTGTTGAAGCCTAGCTTGAAGGAGTTTACTAACCAGGAGGCTTCAGAAATATGGGACAATCTAAGCTTAAGAAATTGAAGGGTGTGAATGAAGCTCGATAAGGGAGAAAAGAGGAGGATTCTCTGCTTCCCATGTTGTTAGCAAGCTGGGCAAGGGCTAGACCATACCTTCAAGTTCTTGTGTAGGACAGTAGCCTTTATCTAGAAAGTCATAAACAGTTTTGCAATTGTAAGAGACACCCTGAGTGGATGTGAGAGACCATTAGAAGGGGGTTGACAGTTAAACAGAGGGAGGCTTCGGACTACAACAGATGTGGGGGACTTGGCAAAAAGTAGACGCATTAGACATTTTCGAAGTAAAAGGGACAGAACTCAGCAAGAATATGGACTTGAGCTGAAGGAGAGGGAATTGTAAACATGGTTAAGACCAAGTTTCTGTGTCCTGTCATAAGAGTGCAGAGGTGGCATGGGGAATCCTGGAAGTTGGCCAGGTCTGGGAAGAATTGCAAATAAGATTTTTATGTTTATGAGCTCCTGATCTAGATGGATATGATAACCAACATTTAAATATGTAAAAGTTCCTTTTCCTTTAACAAAAGTGAGGAGTATTGAGATATAATTTATATACAATAGAAGTCAACACTTTAAAGCATTACCGTTTGTTGAGTTTTGACATATGCATACTATCATGTAAATGCTACCACAATAAAAATGCAGAAAACGTCCCATTGGTTTGAAAATGCTCCCTTGGGCTATTTGCATTCAGACTCCTTCCTCCACTCCTATACACTGGCAACCACAGATACATTTCTGTGCCTATAGTTGTGCCTTTTCCAGAAATCCACTGAAATGAAATCATATAATACACAGCTTTCTGTGTCTGACATCTCTCATTGGCACAGCTGAGATGCATCCTTGCTGTTACATGCATTAGTAGTTCCTTTGTAAATGACTGTGTAGTGTTCTTTTGTACGAGTATACTCTTTTGTTCTTCTTTCATCTATATACCAGTTTTTGAATAGTTGGGCTGTTTCTAGTTTCTGTTTCTAGTATTAGAAGTACATGAGTAGAATATTTGAGTAAAAGTCCTTGTGTGAACATGTTTTCCTTTCTCTTGGGTAAAATTAAAACTCCTAGTAAGTACGAAAATTCCCGCTGTAATAGAATAAGAAGAATGTGCTAGTGGAGAAGAGTGAAGAAATGGCTACAGAAGGAACGAAAAGGCTAAGCCAAAGTGGAAACAACACCCAGTTGTGGATGTGTCTGCTGGTGAAAGTAAAGTCTGATGCTAAAAGAACAATATTGTACAGGAACCAGAGATATATTCAGAGAAATGAGTTACCAGTTCAGAGACTTAAATGTGCAGTGCTCCAAGCAAAAACAATGGAAACAGAGGTATGTATTTATGTATTTATTCCATGGAAGTGAGTAAAGCCATTGCAAGCATGATGAAAATCCCAGAAGCAGAGAAGGAAATGGTTCATCAAAGCATGTATAAAAATAGGTGTTAAAAATCTTAATATCTATTTCTGTCATGAGTGTCTTCCCGAGACACATTCTCCACTAAGGGTAACCTGGGACTACCTATCACCACAGTTTGTGGATGCATAAGAAAGACTGCCCTGGAAGGAAAAAAATATAGTCTTTAACCCCTTTTCTCATCCTCCAGAGACCCTGTGGTTCCAAGACTCTACCTTAGTGGCGGGAAATCCTCAGCCTGCACTGCACACGCCAAACTCAGGGAGCATGCTCAGTGTGTGCGCACACCCCTTGCTGTGCACGCGCCTTGGTGCGCATCCGCCTTCCTGAGCGCATTCTGTGAGGAGCGTTGGGCCTGAGACAGGTGTGTTTATTCAGTCCCGGTTCTTTCTCACTACTTGAGACTCGCCAGGTAGGTTTACAGATCTGTCCTGTCTGGAGTTTAAGTGTGCATGCGTGTGAGGGGGAGCCAGTGAGTTTTGGGCGGGTCGGGCAGTGCCATGTGGGGCCTTTGAGGAGGAAGGCCCTTGAGGTCGTCATCTTTCTCCTCACAGGTGTTGCGATGCCATACTTCTTGTCTTGGTGGCGGGAAAGGAAGGGCGGTGGGCAGAGGAGAGCAGGGGGTCAGATGACAGTGGGGGGAGACTTGGGGGTGCTGTTTGAGATATCTGGCTCATGGGGGCCCTGGAACTGACGACAGAGCACAGAATCTGGGGCCCGCAGTGGGACCTGGGCAGCGGGCGGGGTGGGCAATTAAGGAAAGGCCTAGAAACCGGACCACGGTGGGGTTGTGACCGTATCGCGAGGTTTGCGTTAAGGTGCCAAGAGAGAAGTGGACCGGTTTCTCTGTATGCAGACTCACCTCAGCCACAGACGCTGAGAAAATCGCCATAGACAGGCTGTAAAGACTGAGCCTTTCTTCCCGTTCCAACCGATTTCCAAGGGAGTTGGGGAAAATAGGTCCGGTGAATAAGAGTGTGACAAAAGCAATAGTCCTGAATTTTTAAATTCCTAGCAGCATTTCACTAAATATCTACATGATGGAGAATTCTGTTGTGAAATCAAACTTCCTCACAAAAATTCTGTCTTCCTGTGTACCTTAAGGTGATTTCTCTGCCGTCTTAGCCAAGACACAAGTGGCTTTGCAAGAAACCGTCTTTGGTGTAATTGGAACGCATGTACACTCATACTTAACCCGAGTTTTGTTTTGAAATTATTTTCACATTTTTAAAAATAGTAAGTCAACATATGGTCATAAAAGTGACAAATATAGCTGTACTCTTAAATACATTTTCTAAATCACAATATTCTACTTTTGGGAAGAAATATGAGTGAGCAAGTAGCATCAACATTGAGACCTATAGATCAAGATTCCTCCGAGGTGGATGAACCTGTGGTTGTGAGTACTTTACCATTTGTTGTATTCTATTAGCACAAATTTACTTTTGAGAAATGATGTTAAGTAATACAGATGCAGTGATAACGTTAGGTCTTCCATGCTGATAAAGGGTGACAGTTTGTCTTAGGAAGGAACATTGATCCAGATGTCTTACAGTCTGGTGTTGCCTAGATGAGTATACTGTTAAATGCCCTTGAAATGTGCCCAGTGACTCCCTCCTCCTGCTTATTACCAACAGATTGCATGCTTCCATCCCAACATAGATTTAAATAGCTCCAGGAGTCTTTCTGGGTAACTCTTATGGGAGCAAACTCTTCTCTGTGGGAAAAAGTAACTTAATTAAAAGTAAGTACATAGAATTGGGCTGGGAAAAGTTAGGTTTACTTATGATTAGATATATCT
Source organism: Bos grunniens (assembly GCF_055505025.1). Taxonomy (NCBI): domain Eukaryota; kingdom Metazoa; phylum Chordata; class Mammalia; order Artiodactyla; family Bovidae; genus Bos; species Bos grunniens. The sequence goes on along the minus strand of NC_141194.1, from coordinate 51,967,504 downwards.
GTGTATTATGTATATTTATGCTGTTAGATGTATTAACAACAAAAGGTTTTTATTTGCATGCACACTCTACTAGGACCAGCAACCCAGTGTTGAGCAACCTCAACAAGAGGAACCGCCAACTGAGATTCAGGATATCACAGCTGGAAAGGAGGAAGTAAATGGAGAGGATCCAATGAATCATTATGAAGAGAAGGAGAAGGATGCGTCTGGAGGTAAAGTGTATGTGTGCATCATGACTTAAGACATAACCAGCAAGGGGAGGAAAGGAAACATTAGAAAAGGACTTCAGACAGTTCCTGAAAAACTGAGGAGAGTATGGTTTGCAGGTTAGTGTGGTTGCTCGAATTTTCCCTTGTTTTCAAGACAAAGAGAAGGGGGCAACTAAGGTGTCTTAGGACAACCCTGGGAAAGGAAAATGGTAATAGCGTTCGGAAAATTCTGCTTTCCTTTTTCTCCAGCAAAACATTCCTGGAATAATGCTCCTGAGGTTCTTATTCATCACATTTTTACCATACTAGCCTAAGGCTTTTAATTCATAATACTGAGGGAATCAATATTATCATTCCGTTGTTTATACTGTATGCTTTACAGCTGAATTGATACATTTTTTTCTTTTTAAAGATTCTGACCTGGAAACTGATCTCCAGGAATTGGCTGAGGCAAAGACTGGGGGCAAAGGTGGAGATGGTCCTGATGTCCAGGAGGAGCTTGCATCAAATACAGAACCTGTTGAAATGCCAGAAGCAGGTATGTCATCCATTCAGAAAGTAATTTATGTGGTTTCTGTTTTTCAGAATATTATATAGAGGGAACATTACTATTATTTTAATAACAGAGTTCACATATTTTTTGAAAGATAGTTCAGACCCCCAGATGCCTGAGTGCTTGACTTACAGACTTTCAAATAAAGAAACAGACAGGATCAAAGCCATATCGAATTGAAAATAGAAACCATTTTCTTCTCTTGAGTAGAAGTACTTTAAGCAACAGCTAATAATTTTCAGGTTCTTTTATAATTTGTGCTTGTAACAAATATGTAATGCATTTGTAATAAATATCAGTTTATATGAAATATGCTCAGGCATTCAACTGGTTCTAGTACCAGCTTTAACATAATGTGTGTGATTCTGCAAAATCCCTTAACTTCTAAACTCAACTTTACTCATATAAGTTGTGAATTCAGAACAGGTATACTAAAATGCTAATTTTCCAATGCTAATTTTTGCATTCTCTGGTTCTCTTTGATGGAATGCATACAAGAATTCTCTGTTTTTCGTGATTTATTTATCATAAAATAGCATCTTGAGTCAAATTATAACAGGGGAATTGAGATTTCATTTTCTGATGGGGAACACATGTACACCTGTGGCTGATTCATGTCGATGTATGGCAAAAACCACCACAGTATTGTAAAGTAATTAGCCTCCAATTTAAATAAATATATAAACTTTTTTAAAAAAGAAAATGAGCCAATATTCTGCTTGAGTTTGTGAAATTCTCTCAAATTCTGAATTCTCTAGCTCTTAAAAAGTTGCATTTTAAATCCTTTCCCCAATGAAGCATGAAATGACTGAACAATGAAATGGCAAAAGATAGTCTAGTTTCCTGTGTCTGTGGCTGATGAAGTTGAGAGAGTGCATGTAGTCAGTGATGTTCAAGGCAGGTGTGAGTAAGATACACATGCTATGCACACTACCTGCCCCCACGTTTGGTCTGAGTTTTGGGGGGATTTTTGCTTATTTTAATTGGAGGATAATTACTTTGCAATGCTATGATGGTTTTTGATGGTGGTATTTGCCATACATCCCACTCGTAAAGAACTGTCAGTCTTAAAGAACTAATAAAAATCTGAGCCTCATGCTATAATCATCTCTAACCATATCAAATATGTTATTTTTGCTCTTTGATACATCCGTTTAAAAAGTTTTGAAGTTCAAAGTCTGTAACTCTAGTTCTTCCTGCATAATCAACTTAGTGTCCTTCACATACGTGTTTTCCAAATTGCTGACAATGAATTGCATGGTTCTGATTTTAAAGGAAGAACTTCATGGTTAGGGAAGAATTTACTGTGTATTAGCCTTCTAAATATTTTCACTTTACATTTTTGTTCCATTCCATTAGAACATTTAGATGAAAATACCACTTCCAGTCTACTTTCAAGTAACTACAGAACATGATTAAAATGTTCTCATAGAAAACTCTTAGCCATAAATATGTGTGGTACTTAAAAAGAACAATAAATAAATTACAAAGCACATACATATAAAATCCTACATACAATATAAAAGGTAAGAAAAAGAGCAACAGAATAAACCTACAGGAAAAAGAAAAAGATACTTAATAAAAGACAGGTATGAATTGTTAGGAAGAGGAAAATAAATTCAACTAATAAATACAGACAATGTGCTAGTTTACGTAATTTTTAACACACATATATACATTTTTTTAATATTCTTTTCTATTGTGGTTTATCACAGAACACTGGACGTAGTGCCCTGTGCGGCATAGTAGGACCTTGTTGTTTATCCATTCTGAGTGTAATAGTTTGTATCTGCCAACCCCAAATTCCCAGTCCATTCCTCTCAGTTTACATAATTGTGAAGAAAATGGACAAAGCCCAAGTACACATAATAGGAAATATGAACAAGACACTAACAGTTAGTATATTACAGAATTAAAACAGTATAATCTGGAACTCAGATATTTTCAGAATATTGATGAAATGGCTAATAGGATAGAAAAACAAACACTGTTTAACATACCCCACGGTAACTAAATAAGTAAACATCACAGATACCGTGGATGAACTTTTGAAATTGGTCAGAGTTGTCTCTCAAAAGCCATTATCATTTAGAAGCAAAGAAAATATCTGCTTTTCCAGATTTTCTTTCTGTCTTCCTACTTGCTTTTCTGTCTCACTCATACACCCTCTTGCTCTCCCTTTTCTTCTTTTCTCTCCTTTTTTTCTTTATTTTTTTGGTGTGGCTGTGAGAAACAGTCCTATTTCTTCTTCACATTTTGATGTCACCATGTCGCCAGTGATAGTAATGACTTAAAATTAGTGTCACCATATAATGTATTATACCAACTGGAATGCTTTCCAGGGTGAAAAGAAACGTTTAGAATTACATGAGGTCCACAAGTAAAAAGGGGGACAAATGCTGAACCACCTTAAAACAACCGTATCAGGGATAAAGTAAAACAAATGAAAACTTCTATACTTTTCCATAGTAGAGAAGAAACAAATGTAATACTGGCCTTTTTATTTACTTCACTTAAGCAGTAACAGAGAGAACAACTGTTTAGCTATCCTATATTCAGAATATTATTTCAAATCGATACATTTAAATGATACTTTTTTGGGATTTTTTGTTTCATTTTTTTGTGCATTTTCTTTTTCTTAGGGTGCTTTTTGTTGTTAGATATTTTACTGAATGTGTACACAGTTTTGCCTTCTACTGAAAACTACCTTCTGATAGGTTCCATTGATTTCATTTGTTCTGAACTCAGTGTCCTTGTTTTCTTGTATAACTAGGAAGAGTAGTGTGTTTTTAAAAATACTGGTAATGTGCCTGAAAAGTCTATAAAGTCTCTATAGAGGATTAACTGAAGGTAAGCCAAAGGGTCGCCCTTAGTGTTCCTGTTTTAGTCCATTTTATAAAACTACAACTGCAGTGAACTTTGTATACCTCTCCTGTCACTGAAATAAAGTTCTGCTAAGTAACTTTTTTAATGTTTATATTATAGGTGAAGGGCAACCATTTGCTTGAAAGAAGATAAACTGAAGCCATCTCTGCTGTTCTTATGCTGTATATTTGACTGTTAATGTTCTGTCAATAAAGCTTCATTTTCTACTTGCACATGTTTTGTTAAATTTATCCCTGGGTATTTAATGTTATTGAAAATTCATGGTTTGCGATTTTTATCGTCTAGTTGAGGATGTATGTAGAGATAGAATGTTTATATATAGACTTTCTGTCCAACAATTCCTCTAAATATGCATATTAATTCCAAAACTTTAGATCTAGATTGTTTTTGCTTCTCAAAATATACTATTATATTTGAGTATCAACAGTTTCTACTGGCTTAAATCTTAAACCTTTCCTCATTTTGCAGCATTGAACAAACCTAGCCAGAACAGTCTTGACTAAAACAGGTGATAATCAGCATTTTTTTCCTGATAGGAAATGAAAAATCTACTCCATTTCAACCTGTTTAAGTTTCTTTTTTGTAGATATACTTTATCAGAGTAAGTTCCATTCTATTCCTAGTTTGCTGTCTTAAATATAGATTAATTTTCATCAAACACTTATATTGCATCAATTGTGATGATGATAGAATTGATTTCCCTCCATTTTTCTATTAATGTGGTGAATTGCATTGGTAACCTTATACATGTAAACCACCCTTGCACTTCTATGGTTAAAAAAAATTTGGTCATAACGTATTCTTTAGGTGTAATCTACATGTTAATACATACAAATACATATATATACCCACACATAAAAATTCATAAAAGCCTTTGGTCTTCTCTTGAATATGTGGGTTTACAAAATGTGCCACCCAAATCTCATATGGTCCCTGATAAAATCATTGACAGGGAAACATTTTTTAAAACTTAATATATTTGTATTGTCCTATAGAGAAATGAAATTCCAAAGCCATTGTTAAAGGTTCTAGGGAGACAGAGAAAAAAAACTGCTGTCAAATTCCATGGCAAATGCCACAGAGTATCTTTCACACACTTCTGACTTGCCTTCCAAGTTTTTTTTTGGGTACAGGGAGAGAGCAGCCACAAACATCTTTTCTTCTCCGTGACATCCTCCATTGGCTTGATAATCACCAGAACTCAGAAGCCCTCCAGCTGTGCGTATGTGTGTGTGTGAGTCACGCAGTCATGTCCGACTCTTTGCGACCCCACAAACTGTAGCCCGCCAGGCTTCTCTGTCCATGGAATTCTCCAGGCAAGAATACTGGAGTGGATTGTCATTCCTTTCTCTAGAGGATCTTCCCAACCCAAGGATCGAACCCTGGTCTCCTGCATCACAGGCAGATTCTTTACCGTTCGAGCTACAGGGAAGTCCTCCAGCTGTCTGATTCCTCCCTTATATCCTTATTATTACATAGTAACAAAACGCTTACATCTCTGAGCCTCCATCTGCATCTTCACACACCAAAAACTATATTTCTGCAACAAAGGATCTATTCAGAATGCACTCTGCTTAGGGAGTAACAGGGGATTATAAACAGCAGCTGTTGTGCCCTTACAGAGGTATGAAAACCCAGGTCCAAAAGGACTGAAAATGGGAGGTTCAAATCTACCACGAGACTTAAGTTAGAGTGTCCCATCTTACCAAAAAGTGTGTGAAAAAGCCCCTAGGTCATGGAGCTGCCTGACAAGAATAGATTCTAGCTGGAAGAAAAGGGAAAGGAGCGAGGGGAACTTCATGAGCCAAAATGACTTGAGTCTTATCAGCTGTGTCTCCTTATTGGCTATGACATGACATAATTGGGCTTCCCTGGTGGCTCAGTCGGTAAAGAATCCGCCTGCAGTGCTGGAGACCTGAGTTCGATCCCTGTGTTGGGAAGATCCCCTGGAGGAGGCCAGGGCAACCCACTCCAGTATTCTTGCCTGAAGAATCCCCATGGATAGCAGTGCCTGACGGACTACAGTCCATGCGGTCGCAAAGAGTCGGACACGACTGAGCGACTAAGCACAGCACGTGACATAACTTAGAGTGTCAATACTGGCTCTGACACATACTGTGTGAAGATGAGAAAGGTATTTACATCCTTTGGATCTGTTTCCCCATTTCTGAAATGGAAATTACAAGTTTACACTAAATATTTGTTATGAAGAATAAACAAGATAACATGTGAAGTAGGCATTACATTGCAAATGGATTTGGCTTATTCTCCAATTTTTCATTTAAACTTTCAAAATTTTTAATTTCATTTACCTTTACAATTAGAATTTTCTCAAGTGATACAGATTTTGAATTTCAAGTAGACTATAAGGCTAACTTTTAAAATGAATTTGACTTCAGAAACATATTTTGTCTAAATAAATATATTGACTCAATAGCAGTGTAGCTGGTGTCAGACACGGCATCCTTTCTAAGGTTGGTTTGTTAATGAGGACTGACAAGGCTACCCTAAGTCATAATATGTAGTGAAAGCTGTGCTCCTTGCTGTGTGTGGTGACAAAGAAAATAAGCCAATATTCTAGTCATGCAACATCACACAACTCAACACCAGACTGTGTCACGTAGTCAGGCAGCCAGTCCCTAAGTCACAGCGCAGGAGCTACAGGGCCTCAGGGCACCACTGCAGTTGTTAGTCTGGCTTGTCACCTTCTACGGGCTTGGCCAGTAAGGAGACAATGAACCCGAATGGATTCAGATTCTACCTTACAGACAGTGCAGAAGCAATATGACCCTGGTGTCAGTTGCCTTGTCCCTAGTCCCGTGGTTTGACACTGAATTGGAAGGCCTCAGTAACAGTCACTACAGGTGGTGGGTCTGTGCCAGGAAGGAGCCCACAGTTGTGCCCTATGGCACTGAGCAGCTCTGCAGTCCACAGCTGTACTCTCAGGTGGGGCTAGGGAGACCATCCTATGCTCAACTGAAACCAGAGGTGGATGAGTACCATCTTTGTGTCACCTCCAGCTGGATGAGGAGGCAGGTGAGAAACGGCCTCATAGCAGCTCTTCATCAGGCTGCTTATCTCCCCTTGCTGCAAGAGCAATCAGAGGTTCTCTGCCAAGATTCAAGTCAGCCTGCAGTTTAGCCTTGTCTACGTAGCCTAAGTGGGGACATGCAAGGGCACCAGGGCACCAAGACAGAGTCACACTCCTACAGTGTCTGGAACAAGACACAAGACTAGGTATGGTGCTACAAATATGACACCTATATACTGACTCCTACATGGAGGAGATGCTTTTCCTGGCAGTCATTAAAAATATTCCTTCATTTAGTACACACATATTGATTACTAGCGTGTTTCAGGTTGTATCTGCAACGCTTGAAATAACATGACCAGTGATGTGAGGTGGATGATGGGAATATCACACTGGTGGACCAGACAGACACATAAACAGAAAAGAAGTGCAAAGGAGAAACACAGGGAATGGACCTAAGGGAAAAGCAAAGCAAAACGGTGAGCAGGGTGGCCAAGAAGCAGGAGGAAAGCTAGAAGATAAGGTTCATTCTAAGAGTGAAAGAGGTTATATATAACACAGTCATGCTTTGACCGAGGCTGTGGATGAGAGTCACAACGTCTCCTGCATCACTGCCCCTTTTGAGGGTGATGTCTGGTAGTCAACAGATTCTGAAGGGAAAGAAGAAGGAATATACATAGTGCAGGGGATACATGCACCTGCCCTGATAGAGATGCAGGTGCAGCTTTTTACAGTAACCAGGTGGGGATGAGCGGAGTTGGATTTGGCGACTCAAGGAGGAAATGTGCAAATGAATGTAGAGGGAGAAAACACATTGAGAGGGGGGTAAACAGCTCCAACTCCCATTTCTGTACCAGGATAGGTGTTCCATTCCTGTTGTGAGAAGACTCCCTGGTCTGAGCTCTGGGAGGGAGTGATGAGCATTCTAAGGACCCATCATCACCTAAGCAGGGGGCACTGAGTGTGTGAAGACAGAAGTCTCAGCCTTTACCACTGACAGACACAGAAAGCTTCTTCGCCCTGCTGAGAATGGGGCTCTGGCAGCTTAGGGAAGCTCAAAGGTAAGGTGGAGGTGGTGGTTGTTGTTCAGTCACTCAGTCATGTCTGACTATTTACACCCCATGGCCTGCAGCATGCCAGGCTCCTCTGTTCTGCACTATCTCCCTGAGTTTGATCAAATTAATGTCCATTGGGTTGGTGATGCTATCTAACCATCTCACCCTCTGTCGCCCCCTTCTCCTCCTGCCTTCAATCTTTTTGCATCAGGGTCCTTTCCAGTGAGTCAGCTATTCGCATCAGGTGGCCAAAGTATTGCACCTTCAGTATCATTCCTTCCAGTGAATATCAGAGTTCATTTCCTTTAGGATTGGCGGGTTTGTTCTCCTTGCTGTCCAAGGGATTCTCAAGGCTCATCTCTAGCACCACAATTCGAAAGCATCAATTCTTTGGCACTCAGCCTTCTTAATGATCCAACTCGCACATCTGTACATCACTACTGGAAAAACCGTAGTTTTGACTCTACAGACCTTTGTCAGCAAAGTGATGTCTCTGCTTTTTAATGTTGTCTAGGTTTGTCATGGGCTTCCCCGGGGGCTCAGTGGTAAAGAGTCTGTCTGTAAAGCAGCACACTTAGGAGATACGGGTTCAATCCCTGAGTCAGGAAGATCCCCTGGAGGAGGGCATGGCAACCCACTCCAGTATTCTCATGTGGGGAATCCCCTGGACAAAGGAGCCTTGTGGGCCTCTGTCCATGGGGTCATAAAGAGCTGGACACTACTGAAGTGCCTGAGAATGCGTGCAAGCTAGGTTTGTCATAGCTTTCCTTCCAAGGAGCAAGTGTCTTTTAATTTCATGGCTGCAATCACCATCTGCAGTGATTTTGGAGCCCAAGAAAATGAATTCTTGTCACTGCTTCCACTTCCCCCCTTCTATTTGCCATGAAGTGATAGGACCAGATGCCATGATCTTAGTTTTCTAAATGTTGAGTTTTAAGCCAGTTTTTTCACTCTCCTCTTTCACCCTTATCAAAAGGTTCTTTACTTGCTCTTTCCTTTCTGCCATTAGAGTGCTATCGTCTGTGTACTTGAGCTTGTCGATATTCCTCCCAGCAATCTTTGATTCCAGCCTGGCATTTCGCATGATGTACTCTGCATCTAAGTTAAATAAGCAGCATGACAATATACAGCCTTGTCATACTCCTTCCCCATGAAGGAGTTATGAAACAGTTATTTGTTCCAACTCTGGTTCTAACTGTTGCTTCTTGACCCGCATACAGGTTTCTCAGGCGACAGTTCGAGTAGTCTGGTACTGCCCTCTGTTTAAGAATTTTCTCTATTTGTTGTGATCCACGCAGTCAGAGGTCTTAGTGTAGTCAATGACACAGAAGTAGATGTTTTTCTGGAATTCCCTTGCTTTCCCCATGACCTAACAGATATTGGCAATTTGATCTTTGGTTGCTCTGCCTCCTCAAAACCTAACTATATCTGGAAGTTCTCAGTTCACGTACTGCTGAAGCCTAGCTTGGAAGAGTTTACTCACAATTCGTACTCAGTGTGGGTGCCAAAATCTTGAGGCCCAAAGTAAAGTCTAAACATTGAAAATACCTACATTCCTTTAAAGACAGGTGTTTACAGTTTGAAGTGAAGCCAGGTGACTCCTGAGTTCCAGGTCACAGAGCTGCTGGCCTGGAGGTGTGGCTGAAACTGAGACAGGACAATTTGAGGCCCACTCCCTGCATGGAGGGAGGGCCTGCCCCAAGGACGTGAAGAACAGGACCCTCAGTGGTCTCACAGTCTAGCAGGGAGGCAGGCACATTGCTTCAGGCAGCACATATTCATCGAGGCTTTTCCTGGCTCTCTGTGGTGGATACAATTGGCCAGCCCACAGAAATCCCTGTGCTAGACTTTACTCTCTCCAAAGGGGAAGGGGTAGGGGTAGGAGGCACCCAGTAAACCCTCATCATAACAACCCAGGACATTCTACAGTGTGTTAGAAGGGGGTGGTGCTGTGATCAGATACATGTAAGTCCTGTAAGGGACTGGTACTGTGGGCAGCAAGGTGGAAAGCTGCAAGTCTCAGTATTGAACAGAGCAACCAGGGCGGGCTTCATTGAGGAGCTGATATTTTAACAAAGACTTGAAGGGGGAAAGGAGTCAGCACAGCAGACATCTGGGGTCAGGATATGGCAGAAGAGGGAATAGTGGGCATAAATGCTGGGAGCAGATACTGCCAGGAGGCCAGGGCAGCTGGGAGCAGGTAGTGAGAATTGAACAGAAAGTGGGGACTAGATACTGCAGCACTGGGTAAGCGTCTGCTCTGTTGGCGAACCAACAGGGACAAGCAGGGGTCATAGGTGCTGATGGACATGCCTGTGCCAGGCCTGTGAGGGAGGCAGAGGCAGGACAGGGGGAAAGAGCAGAGACAGCTGAGGTGGGGCAAGCAAGGAGTGAGGAGGATGCACGAGGGGCAGCTCCGAGTGAGGATGACAGCCTCTCCTGGACTCGACACGCCTTTCCTACCTGTACTGGTGTCCCCGACTCCATAGACGCCTGTGCTCCAAGCACAGTGTCAGAGACTCCACTAGCAGCCTGAGTTCATTCAACAGTCCATCGTCTGGACACATATTTGTGGGGCCTACATTGCCACTTGGTCCTTGGGAAACGTTCAGTGACCTGAATGGTGCTCTCAGGATCTTGACCCCAGTTCCACTGTGAGGCTACAACTGTGGCTAATGAGGCAACAGAGTGACCCACAAGTGTGTAATGAAACTTGCAGCCTCTTTGATCAGGAGTTTCCAGAATTAGGGGTCATATGAAACATGCACTCCTATCCCCACCCCCAAAGGGAAGAGAATCTGATTCCACAGATGTCCTGCTTACTCCATTCTCCTGTGTCATTATTAACACAAAAGTAACTCGTCCACGAAGAGCTACACTTTATTGACTGAGAATTTACCTTGAGTCCCGGTCCTTCATTCATTCAGGAAGTAGTTCTAAGCAGAGACCAGACACTATGTCTCCTCCTACTGCGGCTGGATTGGTTAGGGATGATGGGGACTGTCCCCTGCAAGCAGATGACTGCCATGTGCTGTGTGAGAAAAGCGATGGCAGGATTTAAAATATAGAACTCTGGGAACACAGAAGAGAGCATCTGACCCCTGCCATATGTCCGGGGGTGGGATGTGGTGTGGGTCCCTTGTCAGGACACATTCTCGGGGGGACGGGGAGATTTCTTGAGGTGGCACTTTGACCTTCCACAGTTTACACACACACGAGCAGAAGAGCACAGACCTGGACACAGATGGAGCCAGACAGACTTTCATTCCCAGTTGTCTCCAGAGCACCATGGCAGCTGGGTCGTCTCCAGGGCTGTCTTGCAGCCACTAAAATCACTTTCTGTGCTTTGGTGTGCCTCCCGATTCCTTATATCTGATAAACAGAGTGAGACTGCTGGAGACATAACTGGGGTGGGGGCTGGTTGCAAAGCCTCTCTGATATGGCAGAGTGCCTCCCCGCAGGGGAAGTTAAAGTCCTGCTTGGTGTTGCCTCTGGAGCAACCCTTTCCTAACAGCAGACTCCAGTTTCTTGGCTGCAAGGCAGCTCCTCCTAAGGAGCACACAAAGGGGCTTAGAACCTTTCAGGGTGGCTTTGCCCTACTGGGTACCCGCGTTTCATAAGTGAACAGGAGATTGGGAAACTGATGGCTCTCCTCTCATGGAACAACATCTGCATCTCGGTAACTGAAACACAAGCCACGCGTGTTGTTGTGACTGCAGAGAAGACTGGCTTTGCACTCAAGAGAAACTAGGGCGTGACTCCCAGATCCAGCTTTTACTGCATCAGCCACCTAAGCTCTTTCAGCTTGCTTCCTTGTCTGTGAGAAGGCTGGGGTTCATCCTTACCCCTCTGGTCTGTGGGGAATAAAACCCCATATACCTGGCTCCCACAAGCTCCATAATTATGCTCCAGGTGAGTCATTTACACTGCCCCCTGCCACCGGTTACGGACACATCAGTGGAAAGGGAGGCATGCATGAGCCCCTTCAGAGTCTACTCCATTCTCTGGCTGGGGTGAGGCTTGGGGTGGGGTGGTGGAACTGGTGCCATGTCCAACTATTTAATTGGCTTTACATACCACAGGCACACACTTCATTTCATATTTAGGTGTGTTCTGCTCAGAGGAGTTGTAGTGAAGGAAGTCAGTCGTCACAGTTGAATCTGTAGGAGGTAGAAGCAGCAGTGGGGTCGCTCCCTCCACTGGCCATCACAGGAACTGGCAGTTCCCTCCATGGATTGATGGCACGAGGTGGAGACACCTAAGGAGTTGCAAGAAGGTGCTGTGACATTCCCTAGGAGGGTCCCCATACTGAGCTGGGAGCTCATCCTTGCCTCCCTGATGACCACAGGGACTAGTAAATCAAACCCCTGCATAGGGAGGACGTGTCAATATACTTCATCTTGTCCTAACAGGAACTCAATACTATAAAGTGAAAAATAGTGAAAATCTCATCAACACACAGTGCGTGGGTAGGGCAGCTCAAGTCCTGTTCCGTGTACTGGGTCACAGACACCGTAAAGTGACATTTTGAAATTTCCATGCTTCAGTTTATCCCTCCTCACTGTGAAGCAGGCGGTCACCCTGGATCCCTTTATGCTTCCAACAGTGTGACCAAATTCAAAAGGCCATATTCAAAGACAACAACAGGCCCATATAAAACACAAGGAGAGCTTTTCTGTCTGTATCCTATTCTTAGCAAGGAAGCCTTTCCCAGACAAACTCTGCCATCAGATTGCATTTCTCATCAGCTCATCATGCAGCAAGGATTCATAGTGAAATCTCCACCACCTTCCATTCGGTAAAAATATCAAATCTGTTAACTGTGACTTTTCTCCCAGGTACTCCCCAGGAAAAATGGAAATTGCCCTACCCAGCCTGACCGCTGAACCTAAGAAGGAATCAGGCAGATGAGGAGGGAAGAAGGGCATGTAAGATGGAGGCAAAGGCAGGAGTGAGATTGTGAAATTGGTGGGTGGGGAGGGGGTGAGAGGGGGAGGGGGGCAGCTAGGGAGTACGAGTGTGAGCACACCAGCCATCTGATGAACAGAGAGAGGTCTGGGTGGCTGGAATATCAAGTGGGGCTTGGAGAGGAAGGAGGGTGTCTGGTGAAGATCGGGCATTTGGGGGCAGACAAGACCTCCTGCGCCTAGTCCAGGAGGCTGGACAGTATCCTAAGAGCAGCAGGCAGCCCGTACAGAGTTTTGAGCAGGGGTGTCATGCCCAGATTGCACTGAAGAAAGCTTCTCTTCCTCAGGCAGCAGGACAGACCATGTGTTGGAAAGCATCAGGATTGCTGGTGCTTGTCAAGGAGAGAGACGAGGGTGACCTGGCCTAGGGAATTCACTGTGCTGAGGGAGAGAAGGAAGAGAATCTTACTTAGACTTAGGAGGCAGAGAGGTGAGGCTTGATGATTGAGAGTGTGGTGAGAGAGAGGCAGCAGGCAAGGATGGCTTTAAGCATCTCTGGCCTAAGCAGCTGGGGAGAAGGCTGCGCTGCACTGAGTCAGTGAGAGAGTAACAGGCAGGAAGGCCAGAGGTCTCCAAACAGAGGAAATAGCCTGCATGTGACAGATATTTTTATCTCTCTTAAGGGGCAAGAGGAAACAAACTAGCGATATTATTTTCCTTCTCTATACAAATTTAAAAAGCGGTTTCTCTTAAAATACTGTGTTGCCACAATGACACCTGGTTTCACCTGAAGTTAACTATTCTCAAACCTAGAGATAACCAATGCATTTCTCTTATGAAAATGTTTATCTTAAGCTATGCTAATGTACTATGCATTTACCCCAGACTCTGTCTTCAAGTCAGTTCCGCCTCTTGGCTCAGAACCTACTTGACAAATCAACATGTTATACTCAGATATTGTTCCCCTAATCTATGCAAATGAAACTATTTGTATGGTGACCTGCCCTTCTTCAAGATTCAAGTTAATCATTTTATGGCCCAGGTTGAACCATTTGGTGCCAAGATTATCCCAAAATGCATCTTATGGGTGAGGGGCCTGGTGCCATTCTGAGTTTTCAGACATTCCTTTCTTTCATTAACAGACTGCTAGTGACTATATAACATCCAGCTGAAGACTAGTGGGGGTTGGAGGGGTGGGGGGTGGTACTCTTCTGCCCCCTTCTGATGCCTATGTCAGAAGCTTTCTCTATCTCCTTGATACTTTAATAAAACTTTACTACACAAAAGCTCTGAGTGATCAATCCTCGTCTCTGGCCCCGGATTGAATTCTTCTCCTCCGGAGGCCAAGAATCCCGGCGTCTTTGTGTGATTCAACAACAACGTTTCATCTGGTAACGGTAAAGGAGGACCAGCTGTGTGGGGGGCGGGGGTTGGGGGGGATGGGTGCAGTTTGGACATGTTGAATATTCCTTGCCTGGGGGACTCAAACACATACTATCAGAACGACTTGGGGGAGCTGACCTAACTTCTCTGTGCCCATAATGCCTCATCTGTGATGGCGGAATGAAGCTAAGAATTAAGAAAAAGACTAATTTCCCGTTTTATTGCTTTAGTCTAGGAGAATGTTCTCCTTTTACAAAGAAGCGCTGTCTTACTGTCAGGTATTCCGTCAGTATAATGGGGATGTATCTGCTTATCCATATATCCACTTGGTTTTACATATCTGCTTTGTGTATTTTCACCATGTGGTATGTATTGTCAACCGTAAAGAGAAATAATCTCAAAGGAACAAGTGTTTCTTGTCACATGCATGCAGAACAGCAGTCCATCCGCCTGTCTCTCAGAGAAACAGCCCCCTTTAGAACCTCCTGTAGCTCCTCACTCCCTCCAGGGGGTGGGTAGAGGCCTGTGGGACCCAGCGTGTCTTTCACTTCTCTTCCCTGTGAAGGCATCTCCGGTGTCCCAGAAGTTGCCTAGCACTTGTGGAGTGCAGTCTCCCTGCAGCCCTGTCAGTTGACTAGGGAAGTCTGTAGTCAGGAAGAGAGTGCTAAGCCTGAAGTGTGGATCTGGAAACCATCACCCTGTGGTGCCGAGCTGGGAGGTGATGAAGCCACAGATACCTAGATTTGAATCAAGGTCCCACCACTTATTCCTTCTGTGACCGTGGGCAAGTTACTTACGCTCTCTGGGACTCAGTTTCCTCAGTTGAAGAGGATGATGATTCTATTCTGTGATAATGACTCCTTTTTGCTGCCTTCATTTAGATTACCAAAAAAACCCAAACCTTTTGAGAACTATACAGTGATGTTAAAATGTTGATTACTTCCAGAGTAAAAACAGAACCTGTCAACAAGGCATGAAAAGATGCTCAACCTTGCTCATCATGAGACAAATGCAAATCAGAACAATTAGCTATCTTGTCACAGCAGTCAGAATGGTCATCAGAAATCTACACACAATAAATGTGGGAGTGGATGTGGAGAAAAGGGAATTCTCCTATACTGTTTGTGAGAATGAAAATTAATAGAGCCAGTATGGAGAACAGTATGGAGATTTCTTTAAAAACTGGGAATAAAACTACCACGTGCTGTGCTGTGCTTAGTTGCTCAGTTGTGTCCGACTCTTTGCAACCCCAGAGTAGCCCAGGCAAGAATACTGAGGTGGGTTGTCATGCCCTCCTCCAGGGGATCTTCCTAACCCAGGGACCAAAGCCAGTCTCCCACAGTGCAGGCAGATCTGTTATTGTCTGAGCTGCCAGGGAAGCCCGTAAATACTGGAGTGGCTAGCCTATCCCTTCTCCAGGGGGTCTTCCTGACCCAGGATTTGAACTGGGTTCTCCCACACTGCACATGGATTCTCTACCAGCTGAGCTACCAGGGAAGCCCATAAAACTACCATATGACCCAAAAATCACACTATTGGGCATACGCCCTGAGAAAACTATTATTCAGACAGAGGTACCCAAATGTTCCTTGCACCAGTATCTACAATATCCACAATATGGAAGAAACGTAGATGTCTATCAATGAATGGATAAAGATGTTATGGTACATGTATACAGTGGAATATTAATCAGTTATAAAAGGGAACGAATTTCAGTCATTTCTAGTGAATTGGATGAAGCTAGAGCCTGTTATAGAGTGAAGTAAATCAGAAAGAGAAAAAAATATCATACATCAACAGATATATGTGAAATTTAGAAAAAGGTACTGATGAACCTATTTGCAGGGCAAAATTAGAGTCTCAGACATGGACAAGAGAATTATGGACACAGCAGGCAAGGAGAGGATGGATTGAATTGAGAGAGTAGCACTGAGTCGGACACGACTGAAGTGACTTAGCAGCAGCAGCACTGAAATATACAGATTACCATGTGTAAAACAGATAGCTAGGGGCAAGCTTCTATATAGCACAGGAAGCTTAGCTTGGTGCTCTGTAATGACCTAGAGGGGTGGGGTCGGGGGGTGGAAGAGAGATTCAAGAGGGAGGGGATATATGTATATACTTATAGCTGATTCACCCTTGTCCTACAGCAAAAATTAGCACAACATTTAAAGCAATCATAATCCAATTTTAAAAGGTGGGGGGTGTTCGAACCTCTCTGCCTTTATACTTATCTACTGGGACCGGCATGAAAGATGCTCATATTTACCATGCTAACAAAGTTCAACTTCACCTGAGCTGTTAAGAAAAGCCACAGTAAAGAAATCTCTGCAGACTTTCATGTCCCCAAAATGACTTAATGCAAAGCACCACCCTTCCCCGTCGGACTTCGGTAAGACTCATCCAAAGTATCCAGTGACTCCTGGGTTTACCTACTACAAGGTCAAGTACAGACCTTCCTCCTTGTCATTAAAGGGCAGACACAGACCATCCAACTCCTTGTTTTCTGTCTCATGACTAGGAACGGTGACTAAAAGTCAGTTCAACTGAAACTAGCTAGTCACAAAGATAATTGTTTCCTCTTTTGTCGACGAGATTTCCCCCTAAATGTTTTCCCCCCTGCAAAGGTCCCCACTGTCACTTCTCTACTACTCTCTGTGGAATGAAGTACAGTGCAAACCACCTTGCTGGCAGTCTGATCATCAGGTCTGTGGTGCTCTCCCAATTGCAATCGGTAGAAATACAGCCAGTGTCTCTATTAGTTTGCTTTTACTCTTTCCTAGTGTGTTACTCGGAGAAGGCAATGGCACCCCACTCCAGTACTCTTGCCTGAAAAATCCCATGGATGTAGGAGCCTGGTAGGCTGCAGTCCATGGGGTCGCGAAGAGTCGGACACTACTGCGCGACTTCACTTTCACTTTTCACTTTTATGCATTGAAGAAGGAAATGGCAACCCACTCCAGTGTTCTTGCCTGGAGAATCCCAGGGACGGGGGAGCCTGGTGGGCTGCCGTCTCTGGGGTCGCACAGAGTCGGACACGACTGAAGCGACTTGGCAGCAGCAGCAGCAGTGTGTTACTAGGAACAATTGGTAGAAAAACATTCAAGTAACAGGAGCTGCTCCTCACGTTGACAGGCGACAACACAAATTACCAGGCAATCGGGGAGAAGCCGCCACCTTCCAACCCCAAGAGCCGACCATCACCAACTGCCATCTGTGTGGAAGGAAACTTCCTGCGACTCTGGCAGCGATGGTCCCTCCTAGCCTCCAAGCTGCTGAGAGACGCGCTCCAGGTAAGTGGTCGAGAGGGCTCTGCACTAACTCTTCTCTGAATCCCCACCGCCCTACTGCCGCCGTGCCCGGGGAGGAACCTACTTTTCTTCAGGCCACTCCAGGCTCCCTCTCAACCCACTACAATGCAGGGAATACGCAGGAAGGTCCTTCTATAAGGAAGGGAGGGGTAAATGTCCCATCTTTGTGACGTTTAATCATGCCCGAAGACTCCTCCCCGCTCAAGGGCGGGTTGGCTCTATAGGACGCTGGAGGACTCCTCTCGGTGGTCTTCACACTTCTATTCCACACACACTAAGGATGGGAGGCCGACCGCCGCCCACTCCCGGCTTCTCGCACGGGCTGAGGATGGGAGGCACTGCATTGGCGTCCTGCTGCTGAGAACCTGATCCTGAGAAAGAACGTGTGAGAGCCAGGGGTAGAGACAGGGACAGACACGCAGAGAGAGACATCTATCTCTCTAGGACCAACCAGGTGTGCCTTAGTGTCACAGGACCAGAATCCTCTTTAGCCAAGTGGGATCCGTGTTCTTTCAGAACAGTTATTTTCCGCAGATGCCCCACCTCTTCAGTATCAGATGGCGGTTGGACAGTCTTCAGTTCAGTTCAATCAATCAGTCATATCCGACTCTTTGCAATCCCATGGACTGCAGCATGCCAGGCTTCCCTGTCCATCACCACCTCGCGGATCCTACTCAAACTCATGTCCATTGAGTAGGTGCTGCCATCCAACCATCTCATCCTCTGTTGTCCCCTTCTCCTCCCGCCTTCAATCTTTCCCAGCATCAGGGTCTTTTCCAATGAGCCAGTTCTTCTCCTCAGGTGGCCAAAGTATTGCAGTTTCAGCTTCAGCATCAGTCCTTCCAATGAATATTCAGGACTGACTTGCTCTAGAATGGACTGGTTTGATCTCCCTGCAGTCTAAGGGACTCTCAAGAGTCTTCTCCAACATCACAGTTCAAAAGCATCAATTCTTCGGCACTCAGCTTTCTTTATAGTCCACCTCTCACATCCATGCATGACTACTGGAAAAACCAAAGCTTTGACTAGACGGACCTCTGTTGGTAAAGTAATGTCTCTGCTTTTTAATATGTGGTCTAAGTTGGTCATAGCTTTTCTTCCAAGGAGAAAGCGTCTTTTAATTTCGTGGCTGCAGTCACTATCTGCAGTGATTTTGAAGTCCAAAAAATAAAGTCTCTCACTGTTTCCATTGTTTCCCCATCTATTTCCCATGAAGTGATGGGACCGGATGACATGATCCTAGTTTTCTGAATGTTGAGTTTTAAGCCAACTTTTTCACTCTCCTCTTTCACTTTCATCAAGAGGCTCTTTAGTTCTTCTATGCTTTCAGCTGCAAGGGTGCTGTCATCTGCATATGGGGGGTTATTGATATTTCTCCCAGCAATCTTGATCCCAGCTTGTGCTTCATCTGGCCCGGCATTTCGCATGATGTACTCTGCATATAAGTTAAATAAGCAGGGTCACAGTATACAGCCTTGACGTACTTGAGAACCCCATGAACAGTATGGACAGTCTGAATGTGACTTATTTCTTTCTCTCTTTGCAGATTGCCATTTTTAAACCGATATGGTAACATGCTATGGACATCAGTTAATGACCATGATAACTGGGCTCAAATCAATGTTCACCAGGTTCAGAAGTAGGCTCTTTCCTTGGCGTCAGCTTCCTCCACACCTCCTGTCCCACGTCACAAAATGAGACAAAATAATGAAGTGTTTTCAGGGGAAATGCATTTCCCATATTGAAATCATCACAGGTATTCTTTCTCAAGAGTGTGTCAGTTAGACCTTGATGTGACATAGGAATAAGTACATACTTTTAATAGGCTCCTTGAGTCCTGCCTTGGTGTGCAATGCTTTTGAAAACTTTAATCTCCTGAATCAACGAGTAGCAGTGTATAGTAATTTAAAAAGGAAGCCATCTTTGGTTGTCTGGTTTCCTGGAGCATAGTTGATCCTGGACAGTAGACCTCTGCTGTGGTCAGAAATTTGGATATATGATTAGTTAGGGGTTTCCCTTTGTATTTCGATTGTTGTTGATTAGTCCCTAAGTCGTGTCCCATTCTTTTGTGATCCCACAGACTGTACCAACCAGGTTTCTCTGTCCATGGGATTTCCAAGGCCAGAATACTGGAGTGGGTTGCCATTTCCTTTTCCATGGGCTCCTCATAACCCAGGGATCAAACCCCAGTCTCCTGCATCAGCAGGTGGATTCTTTACCACTGAGCCACCAGGGAAGCCCTTGTATTTCCAATACCATTGCCTTATATTTGACATACCTCTATTGGGTGTATTACATATGTCTATGCACCTGTGTGTTAGGGTTGCTTTGCTTGTTTGTATTGTCAGAAACAGAAAAGTGAAGTGGCATTGCTTGCTTAAGTCTCTCAGGGAACCAGCAACAGTAAAAATGTATTTTTTAAAAAAGGTATTTCCATATCTTAAGAAAATGAATTTCCACAACTCCCTATGAAAGGGGCTTAGTCTCCTGCCTAGAACGTACTGACATTGAATGAACTCTTTTCATGAGTGGTCATTTTAGGAAGGAAGTGGTTCTGCTGTTTTTAATTGAATATTGGCTACATTTAAAATTATGCTTGAGATTGTGTGAAATAGGTAAGTAAAACTACAGATCCCAGTGATCCATTTTCTTTACCCTGCATGTGGATGCAATACAAACTCAGTGTAAACCATCAGTTTGGTTAGAGCCAACATGCCCTGCACGGACATTTTGTTTATAAAGTGGACAGACTGGATGTGCTAACAGGAAATCTATACTTTGTTCAGCAGATTATTTATCTAATAAAGGAGGACCTAGAGACAAGGGAATGTGTAACATGGTGATTGTGAGCTAAAATAGGTGACAACATTGAGAGAGTGGTATTATGAACAGTGCAGAAACCTTCACATTTCAACCCACACAGATGAAAATTGGTCAGGACCACTACCAAGCAGTGTGACCTTGAGTAAGATGCTCACCCTCTCTGATCCTCGGTTCCCATGTCTGCAAGTGGGGACAATAATATTCTGTTATCCCACCCCCAGGCGAAGCCCATTCCTGACCCTCTGATCCCAGCCTCCACTGGCTCCTGAGGCCAAGGCTCTCATCACTCTTGTGTCACCATTGTCTTCAGTCTGGCTCCCTGCCCACCCCCCGGTGAGCTCCTTGAGGACCCTCTCGCTGCGTGAAACGTTCTTTTGCCCACAAAGTCTGGAAAGCACCGGTCTGGGAGTCTGGTGCCCCTCAGGTGCTCAGAACACGTTCACCATCTTTTAAGTGATGATAAGGTGAGGTACACAGAGCAGTGCAGCTGTTGATACATTGTCAATTTGTTCGCTGCAAACCACATACGCGAAAAAAGTGGCTAGAGCAAACCTCTTGGCTCAGTTTTCATAGGCCCAGGGCTGTGTCTGTCTTTTATTCCCACCTTGTCCAGAACCTTATTGTACCAGAGTAACACTCGCCTTTCCCCTTCCTAGTGCATCACCATCAAGCAGCTGTTTCTCAACTGAATTGCCAGTGAGTGAACCCTGAAAATTCTAGGCTCACATTTCTGTTCCTTTGAGCGGGTGATGGGCATCCTGTCTTCGATCCCCACTCGGACAGGAGTGTCTAGTGTCCGTCCCTTCCCACTTGGCTTCCCATTTATTCTATATGTTGGACAATCCGTTACCTCCTGAGACTGAGTTCTGTCCTAGGCTATGGCTGCTTTCGGCACTCTGCTGAGGGCATTGATGACCAGGTGGGTGCTGGGGGGATACTTGGATGAATACAGCTCGGAGAGCCGGGCTACTTTATTTCAGGGATGAGAGTTGTAACTTCCACGCAGACTGCCATCAGCAGGATGGAAGGTTTGAACCTGCTGATCAGTGTCCTGGGCAAGTCCACAGGAGCCCTGTCACTCTGCTGTCCTCAGCTTCCTCTTGCTCCCATAGCTCCTTCTACTCTTACCCTCCCCCGTGCCCTCCATTCTTCTCCCACTGCTCTCCGTGTACATGGACACTGTGCTTGAGCCCATCCATTCCCCTGATTTCATGTTGTGTGATTGTCAGTTACCTTTCTGATTAGGTTCTTTGAGCAGTTTTCTCTTTACTCACAGTCCAACATGGATGCCGCAATACAGTAAGCATCATGGGTCTCCTTTTATTCTTTTTCCTTCATTTTCTCCTTTTTTTCTTCCTTTTTCCCCTTTTATGAGGAAACAATACAGTGTGTGGGTACGGACACTAGCTCTGATTCTAGACAGCCTTCCTTGCACCCAGTTCTCCCACTTGTTATCATCACATCTTGAGAAATTAAATTGGCTCACTGTGCCATAGCAGCCCACCTGAAAATGGGTGAATTATTCTTAATAACGAGATGGACTGAGCAGGTTGTTTTTGTGAGTATTGAATGAGGTTCGTAGAAATGTGTTGGCACGTTCCCTGTTGTAACAAATACTGAGCTGCAGCGGGGCAGGTTTCAGGTCAGGCCTTACCCTCAAGCTTCATGAAGCACTTCAAGGTCACATTAGACATCTGTGTCCAGCCCTAGAGGCTCCTTCCTTCTCAGCCACAGTCCTCGAGCTTTTCCCTCACAGCTAGACGAACACTCACCAGGAGGCTGGCTTTTCTGTTACACCTCTCCTACCTGGGCACCACTCATAGACTTCATCTCTGTTACGTGCATCATTCTGTTCCTGGTAATTTTGGCTTCAGATGGATTGGGGCTGCTCCTATTGCAAGGGGATACCCAGGACTGATAACAAGGGTGTGATGTTTCCTGGCGCCCCCATGGCACGGAAAGTCTCTGGGACGTGTGCCCAAACTCGTCTCCCCATGTCATCTCCCTCCATCCCACAGTTCACAGTCTACACTCAAGCTGGGTTCCAGTGCAGGCCCTACCAGCCCAGGCACTCTGCTTCAGCCTCAAATTCCTTATCTGTAAAGTGGCAATAACTCTACCTGTTGGTGAGGTTGATTGGGAGACCTAGTGGGGATAACAGATGTAAAACACCTAGCGCCCATGTCCTGGCAGGTGGAAGGCACTAAATAAATGGCTGTGTCCTCTATCAGCTCCTGTAATGCACAGCATCTGGTGTGGGATAATACTGTGACTCAGTTAATGTCTTTGGATTGGATTGAGAAAGATGTGACATATTGAGTGTGTATTAGGCTTCTCTGGAGAAACACAGCCAATAGTGAGAGTTACTTTAGGGAATTGGATCATGGGTTCATGTGTGCTGACAGTTCTGATATTCTTAGGCAGGTCAGCTGGCTGGAAATCCTGGTGGTAATCCAGAGGCCCAAATGTGCAGAGCAGCCCAGCAACTTTGAGTCTCATGCAAGTTTCTCAGGCTGTAGTCTTGAGGCTAAACTGTTTCATGCTCAGGAAGGCTCAGTCCCTGCTCTTAAGCTTTTACAACTGATTGGATGAAGAAACTGCCCCACCCCCACCTCCGTTATGCCAGGTAATACAATTCCCTTAAAGTCTACTGGTAGAAAAGTTACGACCAACCTAGATAGCATATTAAAAAGCAGAGACATTACTTTTCCAACAAAGGCCTGTGAAGTCAAAGCTATGTTTTTTCCAGTAGTCAAGTACAGACATGATAAAGAAAGCTGAGCGCTGAAGTATTGATGCTTTAGGATTGTGGTGTTGGAGAAGACTCTTGAGAGTCCCTTGGACAGTAAGGAGATCGAACTAGTCCATCCTAAAGGAATTCAGCCCTGAATATTCATTGGAAGGACTGATGCTGAAACTGAAACTGCAATACTTTGAACGTCTGATGTGAAGAACTGACTCATTGGAAAAGACCCCTTGCTGGGAAAGATTGAAGGTGGGAGGAGAAGGGGACAACAGAGGATGAGATGGTTGGGTGGTATCACCGACTCAATGGACATGAGTTTGAGTAAGCTCCGGGAGGTGGTGATGCACAGGGTGGCCTGGCGTGCTGCAGTCCATGGGGTCACAAAGAGTTGGACACGACTGAGCAACTGAACTGAACTGAAAGTCTACTGATTACAATGTGAATCAAGTATCCAAGTACCTTTCTAGCCCGCCATCTAGTGGCTACCATCTGAAAAACCGGGCACCACAGCCAAGCCAAGATGACTTTTACTTTATTCATTCATCACATTGGGCAGGCAGTACACTGAGAGACATCACCTCCCAAACAGAATTTCTAGCCAATGGACTGTCTGTCTAGCTTTACTCATCTCAAGTAAAATCTGTTTCCTGGCCTCAGAAGCCACGTGAAATAACGTAGAAAACTTGAGGCAGTGGTGATTTAAGGAGAGATTTGGTGCAAAATCTTTATTCATTTGGGCCAAGTGACAGCAGGGGATGAAATGGGGTGGGGTGGTGAAGGAAAGGAGATGTTGAATGTATTGCCCCAGCCACCTCCTTGCCCCCAGGTAGCCGACTTCAATAGGTCTGACTGGTATTAATGCCTTTGTGTGTAGGCTCACTATTAACACCACGTGTGTGGTACGAGAAACTTGGTGGGCAAAGCAGACAGCATGGCCAAATATTCAGTTCTCAGAGTGGATGGAGGGAAAAGAAGAAGAGTCAAGAATGATGAACCACAGGTTAGTTGTGAGTCAGTTTCTAAAATCTCAGTACTTCTTCACAAGGTGTGTGTGTGAATTCTTTTCTTTATCTGAGAATTGGCTTTCTCTCTGAAGAAATATCATTGTGAGAGACTCCTTGTGACATGTGAAAAGTGGTTGGGAGTGAATTGGGTTAAGGTCATTTTCCAAATGTTTCACACCAAGTGTTTGTTTAAGGGGACAGCAGTGGCCCTAAAGAACTGAACTAAGTGGTTGAAATACAGGATCAGTTACTGAAATGTGAAGAGACTCTTTCTGGGATGTATGTTCATCCTAGCCTGCAGTCACAGGATTTGAACCGTCTTCCTAATGTCATTTGTTTCCTGCCCTTCAATGCGCTGGAGGCCGCAGTTCTGGTTACTAAAGTTTCGAAGTAAGTTCTCTGAGAAAAGTAGCTCTCTAGAAAAGAGCAGTGCCTGGGAAGCCGATCTAAAGTTTTAACATAGCCTAGACTGAGCGACTTCATTTTCACTTTTCACTTTCATGCATTGGAGAAGGAAATGGCAACCCACTCCAGTGTTCCTGGCTGGAGAATCCCAGGGACGGGGGAGCCTGGTGGGCTGCCGTCTATGGGGACACACAGACTCGGACATGACTGAAGCGATGCAGCAGCAGCAGCAGCTAAAGTTTTAACATAGCCTAGTTTTAACAATACATATATGTAAATTTTGTTAGCTTCACCCAAGATATGATTTCAAAGAATATAGAGATGCACCTACTTTAGTATCTACCACTGGATTTTTCAAACGAACATACAGTAAGATTGGCCTGGTTTTCTTATTTATTTGTTTATTGTGGCTGCACTGAGTCTTTGTTGCTGCATGAGGGCTTTCTCTAGCTGTGGAGAAGGAGCACTACTCTCTAGCGGTGGTGCGCGGGCTTCTCATTGCAGAGACTGCTCTTGTTGCAGAGCATGAGCTCTAGGCTCGTGGCTCCAGTAGTTGGAGAAGGCAGGTTCAGGAGTTGTGACACACAGTCTTAGCTGCTCTGTGGCACGTGGAAACTGCCTGGACCAGGGACTGAACACCTGCCCATTTCATTGGCAGGTGGATTCTTCTTCTTTTTTTTTAATCATTAATTTATTTTAATTGGAGAATAATTCTTTACAATATTCTGACGGTTTTTTTTTTTTTTTTTACCATATATCAACATGAATTGGCCACAGTTATATATGTGTCACCCCATTCCTGAACTGGGGGTCCCACCTCCCTCCCCACCCTATCCCTCAGGGTTGTCCCAGAGCACCAGCTTTGGGTGCCCTGCTTCATGCATTGAACTTGTGCTGGTCATCTGTTTTACATATGGTAATGTATATGTTTCAATGCTATTCACTCAAATCACCCCACCCTCCTCTTTCCCCACCGAGTTGAAAAGTCTGTTGTATAGGTCTCTGTCTTCTTTGCTACCCTGCATGTAGAATCGTTGCTACTGCCTTTCTAAATTCCATATATGTGCATTCCATATATATTTGTCTTTCTGTTTCTGACTTACTTCTCTCTGTATAACAGGATCCAGGTTCATCCACCTCATTTGCACTGATTCAAATGTATTCCTTTTTAATAGCAGAGTAATATTCCATTGTGTATATGTACCACTACGTCTTTATCCATTCATCTGCTCATAGACATCTAGGTTGCTTCAATGTCCTGACTATTGTAAATAGTGCTGCGGTGAACATAGGGGTATATGTGTGTCTTTCAAATCTGGTTTCCTCGAGGTGTATGCCCAGCAGTGGGTCGTAGAGCAGTTCTATTCCCATTTTTTAAAGGAATCTGCACACGGTTTTCCATAGTGGCTATACCAGTTTGCATTCCCACCAACTGTGGAAGAAGGTTCCCTTTTCTCCCTACCCTCTCCAGCATTATGGTTTGTAGACATTTTGATGATGGCCATTCTGACCTGTGTGAGATGATACCTCATTGTGGTTTTGATTTGCATTTTTCTAATAATCTGTGATACTGAGCATCTTTTCATGTGTTTATTAGCCATCTGTTTGTCTTTGGAGAAATGTCTGCTTAGGTCACTTGCCTACTTTTTATTGGGTTGTTCATTTTTTTGGTATTGAGCCACATGAGCTGCTTATAAATTTTGGAGATTCCTTCTTTGTCAGTTGTTTCATTTGCTCTTATTTTCTCCTGCTCTGAGCGCTGTCTTTTCACCTTGTGTATAGTTTCCTTCGTTGTTCAAAAGCTTTTAAGTTTAATTAGGTCCCATTTGTTTATTTTTGTTTTTATTTCCATTACTCTGGGAGGTGGATCCTAGAGGATTTTGCTGTGATTTATGTCACAGAGTGTTTTCCTGTTTTCCTCTTAAGAGTTTTGTGGTTTCTGGTCTTACACTTAGGTCTTTAATCCATTTTGAGTTTATTTTTGCATATGGTGTTGGAAAGTGTTCCAGTTTCATTCTGTTATACGTAGTTGAGCAGTTTTCCCAGCACCACGGGTTGAAGAGACTGTGTTTTGTCTATTGTATATTTGTGCCTCCTTTGTCAAAGATAAGGTGTTCATAGGTGCAGGGATTTATCATTGAACTTTCTGTTTTGTTTCATTGATCTAGATTTCTGTCTTTGTGCCAGTACCATACCATCTTGATGACTCTGGCTTTGTAATATAGTCTGAGTCAGGAAGGTTGATTCCTGCAGTTTCAGTCTTCTCTCTGAAAATTGCTTTGGGAATTCGGGGTCTTTGGTATTTCCATACAAACTGTGAAATTATTTCTTCTACTTCTGTGAAAAATACCATTGGTTGTTCGGGATTGTGACGAATCTATAGACTGCTTTTGGTAGTAGAGTCATTTTCACTGTATTGATTCTTTAATCCAAGAATATTGTACATTTCTTCATCTATTTGTGTTATCTTTGACTTCTTTCATCAGTTTTTTTAAATAGATTTCTGTATACAGGACTTTTGTTTCTTTAGGTAAATTTAGTCCTAAGTATTTTATTATTTTTTTTGCAATGGTAAATGGGATTGTTTCCTTAATTTCTCTGATTTTTCATTGTTAGTGTATAGGAATGCAAGGGATTTCTGTGTATTAATTTTATATGGCAGGGTGATTCTTAACCACTGGACCACCAGGGAAGTCCTGGCTTGCTTGTCTTTGGGTCTGAAGCTCTCTGAGCTCTGACACATGGCGAATTCCAGTGATCACCAGCATGACCAGGAACAGGCCAAGTCCATCACCCTGAAAATGCCCAGGTGCTGCCTCCTTCTGGTTTCTCCTTCCACATCTGAATCCCTGGCACAAGCATCTGTCCTCCTTCACTCCGTTTTGTCCTTTGCAATTTTAAAATTTCTTATGTATTCTGAATATAAAACCTTTGCCATAGCTATGATTCACAAACATCTTTCCACTAATAACAAATAGCTTCCCTTTTCATTACAGGAGACATGAGTGATGAAATCTACTTTTCCTCCCCACACTCAGAGCCCAATGTTGTATACCAAGCAAGTGCCCATGAGATTCTTCAGAAGTGAAAATGAATTCTGCTGTCTATCTGTGCACTCAGGTAGTCCCCAGAGCTATATTTCTCATCTCTGATCCCCTACCTGAATGGGAAATATAATAGAACTGTCTAAGGACAGGTGCTGTATCTTTTGCTGTGTTTTTCCTCACACTAGTATTTGCATTATCAACCAAGAAATGACCAGCAGTCTGTTCGCAATATAAATCTGGTCACATGTAGACCAAATGAAAAGTACCTGGTTGTCCCAGGTGCTTTGCTTTATAATTGTGTTGTGTCATGATATTGAGGGAGAAGGCAATGGCATCCCACTCCAGTACTCTTGCCTGGAAAATCCCATGGACTGAGGAGCCTGGTAGGCTGCAGTCCATGGGGTCGCTAAGAGTCGGACACGACTGAGCGACGTTACTTTCACTTTTCACTTTCATGCATAGGAGAAGGAAATGGCAACCCAGTCCAGTGTTCTTGCCTGGAGAATCCCAGGGACAGGGGAGCCTGGTGGGCTGCCCTCTATGGGGTCGCATAGAGTCGGACAGGACTGAAGCAACTTAGCAGCAGCAGCAGCATGATACTGATACAGTGGATGAATCGTTTTCTATGCGGCACCCTCCCTTTTCATTTAGCATCTTATTCTTATAACTATGTTATTATACATTTTTAAAAGTTTCGCAGGCTATTTTGCATTCATTTGGACTTCCCTGGAGGCTCAAATGGTAAAGAATCTGCCAGCAATGCGGGAGACCACAGTGCAATCCCTGTAAGACCCAGGGTCAATCCCTGGGTCGGGAAGATCCGCTGGAGAAGGGAATGGCAACCAACTCCAATATTCTCTCTTGGAGAATCCCCATGGACAGAGGAGCCTGGTGGGCTACAGTTCAGGGGCTCTCAAAGAGTCAGATAGGGCTGAGCGACCAACACTTTCACTTTACCCTCATTCCCATTATTTTATTTCATTCTTCTACTGGGGATAGGAAAGCATCCTGCAAACCAGTGTGCAAACTACAATCTGACAGACTTGAGACCTGAACGGAGGGACACTCTTGGAGGAACCCAGGGAACCTGGACAGCTGATTCTTCCTCTGTGTGCCACAGTTCTCAAAGGCAAAAATGAGGGCAGTAACACCACCTGCTTCCTGGGTGGTGTCCAGCATCTAGCCAGCAGGATCTTAGCTTGGCCCTTGTCCCTGTCATGTCATTATTGTAGGTGGCTCGGATGGTAAGGAGTCAGCCTGCAATGCAGGAGGCCCAGGTTCGGTCCCTGGGTGAGGAAGATCCGCTGCAGAAGGAAATGGCAACCCACTCCAATATTCTTGAATGGAGAATCCCATGCGCAGAGGAGCCTGGCAGCCTACACAGTCCAAGGGATCTTAAAGAATCTGACAGGACTGAGCAACTTTCATTTCCTTTCACATAAACATTTTCAAGTCAAAACTCACTGTCATAATAAACTTCTCTTTAAATACAGCATTTCCTCTAGGATCAGAAGCAAGACAAGGGAGCTCATTCCCTCCATTATTCAATATATCAGCTTATATTATTTTATTGTAATTTTAAGTGTCAATGGGTTTGTTCAAAGTTTTCACAAAGGGCTCTCTGAAGGGCTCAGATGCAGTTTGAACCAGCCAAGGGGCACAAGCAGAGAAAACTATCTTCCACTTCTTGTGGCAAAAGGCTTCGTCGCTTTTTTTCAACGGCAAAGGGCGGGGGAGAAACGGAATGGCGATACTTGGAGCAACACTGCCACCTGCAGACCACAGAAACTAAAACGCCACAAGCCCGGAAGAAAATCTATCGTTTCTGTTGGGTTTTCGCGCAGAGGATTCGACAGCGTGGATGCGGAAGTTAAGGAGAATGCCCATGAGTACCAGAGAAAGGAAGGGATCCTCTCGAAGGGGCCCGGGCAAACCACCCGTGGATCCCGCGTTCCTCTGCGGCGGCCCGCGGAACCAAGGCAACACGGGCAGGAAGTAATGGAATCCGGGAAATCCGGAACTTGGAGGGCGGGGCTGCGCTCCGATTGGCTGGTTCTGGGCCTGCGCGCAGGAACCCAGTGAGACCCGCGCCAGTCTCCTGGCCTGGTTCGGTTGGGAGTTTTATCCTGGACCCTGTTTCAAAGTCTTCATTCACTGAGGAACTTGACCGGGTATGTCCGGGTCCTGTCGCCCTCTGCCGAAGCCCCCATAGTGCGGGACCGGTACAAGTCCCCTGTATTTCTCCTCCCGCCCACCCCAGGCCTGTGAACGCGTTCCTCCCGTGGTACACTCACCGTTCTCTCAGCCCTCACTATTCTGATCCGTCCTCAGTGCCCACGAGGCTCACCCGGTCATCCTGGAGACTCTCCATCCTCTTTGATGTTCCCCTCCTCCCCACCCGAGCATCCCCCTGCCCATGGTCCCGCCCCGGGCATCAGGAAAGACCGCGCCCCTCATGGTGTCCTTTTTCTAGCCTTCCTCCCTCTCATCACCCTCAACATGATGTCCTGTCCTCCAGCTCCCTGGCTCTAGTGCCAATGCACTGATACCAGAACCTCCTGGAAACCTCCACCTCACCTACCACACGTCCTTCAACACTACCCTCCAGGCCCCTCCTGGATCGGCTGAGCCAGGGCTGGAAGCTATCCCCGCAAACACGCCTATTGTGCTCCTTGCACCCTCCTGCCTACCCACGCCCTGCCTGTGTCTGAGCACCGGAGCGTTGAGGAGCAAACTAAACAACTTTACAGAAGTGTTTTATCTTAAATCCGTGGCCAGAGTAGAACTGCTGTTCATTTTCACTCTCACCTACCTACACTACTACACTACACAGTAGTAACGTTCCTCCATCCTAATGACCACCAGCCCCACCCGGCAATAATTCCTGGAGAAGAAACCTTCCTCCATCCTAATGACCACCAACCCCACAGGCCAATAATTCGTGGAGAAGGAAGAAGCAATCTCGTGGATTTCTCAAGTTTCCCAATCCCAAACTCCATGTTTCTGCCCTGGCAGTCAGCTGCCCCTCTGCATGTGTGCTCCTGACTACACCAGCCCCTCACCTCTGCTCGGGATCCCATGCCTTG
The DNA here is from genome assembly GCF_055505025.1 of Bos grunniens. Lineage (NCBI taxonomy): Eukaryota > Metazoa > Chordata > Mammalia > Artiodactyla > Bovidae > Bos > Bos grunniens. The sequence goes on along the minus strand of NC_141194.1, from coordinate 51,937,058 downwards.
CACCTTCCCAGGGACTTTGCACCTGCAGTTATCACTCCTCTGTCCTGAACCAGAACCCCTCTTCATCGCAGCATTCCACAGCACAGGGGGAAACCCACCGTCTTCTATCACCCTATTCTGCAGCTATTGGCACATTCCCAGCTGCCCTTCAAAGCAAAACTGCTTCAAATTCTGCTGAGATATTCTCTCCTCAGCCCACTTCCGTGGAGCTTTTGTCCCAGTCACTCCACTGTAACTGGTCTGGTCATGGCCATCATTAATATCCATACTTCCTGATCCCACAGACACTCTTCAGTGCTCATCTAAACCAACATCCCAGGAATCTTTGGCATATTTGACTCTTGTGTTCTTTATCCCTCTGTTTTCATATTTCAGGGGTGTGGGACTTATGTGACACCAAATATCCTAACTGTACTCCACAAGGTACACATTCTACACTATGCCCCCTTTGACCTGGATATTGTATGGGAAGTCTTGGGTCAAGTGAAAGACAAGCCAAAGAAAAGAGCATCCCAGTCACAGTGGGGAATGGCCCACAGAGGCAGTAGCAGGCAGAGGTGAGAGAGCTCAGACAAGGGAGGTGTGACAAGAAATGAACACCAGGGACAGGCAGATTCCACCCTATTCACACTTGGGACTCCAGGGGCACACTGTACAATGACCCAATGGAGTCTTTGGCAGAAGGGTGGTTGCAGTTTAGGAATTTTGTTTTCAGGAGCTGATCTTGGTTCCTGCTTTGCTGCAGGTGAGGTCCAAGGGAGGGATCTGCATCACTTTAGGGCGAAATGTGGAAAGGAACTAAATCCAGATGAAGACAAAGCAGGCAATGGGCTAGGAGACCTTGAGGCTGAAGCTGAGGAGTGGACATCCCTGCCTGGGGATCAGCTGGATGATCAGTCCCAGATTCAGAGGGGTCTGCAGATGCCAGCAGGGTGGCTGAGGCTCAGTCAGCCAGGGAGCACTGGGTCCACAGCAAGAGGAGGGAGACAAAAATGCAAGTTTCACCACCCCCACCCATGGGCGGTACAGGTCAGCATCAACAGCTGGAGCCAGGAGAGGACAGTCATTTTTCCCTCAGGGAACACTGAGGCCTCTGTGAGGAACAAACGTATGCCATGTTATAGACTCCCTCTCCCACATGACTGCTAGCCTTGTAAGTGACGTATACCCCTGCTCCATCGCTGAAAGAAGTAGAGAGCATTTTCACCAGAATAGACTGAGCTTTTGTATCTGTGGATATTCAGTTGGTTGCATGCAACCACATTTTCCAAGTCAGAAGCAACCTCAGTGGGGGTCTTCCTGTTACTAACCAGTATGAAGGGTGAACACTCATGAGGAAGATCAGGTCATCCAGGGAGAACAAATACACTAAAGTGTCCATGGAGTCTGAGGAGCATACATTGAGACTGTGATCTCAGCAACCCAAGTCCCCCACCACCATCCTGGCTCTTCCTGTGACCATGGATTGCAGAGGCAGAGTGGGGCCCAGAGGGAGAGGAAGGAGGTCTTCCTGGAACTCCACTGCTGCTTTGAAAATACCACACTCCCTTCTCCTCAACATGAATACTCACCTGTGAAGATCATTCCAATTTTCCACTCTGTCTTCTAGTCAACAGTCCTGACGATTCTTTTCGAACTGGCATCCTGGTCCCTTTGGTTTGGGGAATAGAAAATAGCATACCCTGCAAGCACACAGGACTCTACTTCCAATACCCTGAGTCTTTGATTCCCTTCCAGCCATACTTCTTAAAGGCATAGACTCCAGGAGCATCCTTATCTGGTTACCTCTTGATTCCTCGACTGAGTGCCCATCCACAGAACATCCCCTTGCTAACGTATCCCAAGAGCTCCATGGGCCAAACCGTAGTACCCAGTGCTGTATTGGCCACAGACACATTCCGTCTTCAAAAACACTTTCCTTGGTCAGAGTCTGTGACAGCAGCCCATCCGGGCTTTCCTCCTCCCTCTCAGTTCATTACTTCTTAGATTCCTTGCCTGTCCATTTACTTTGATCCCCTCCTAAATCTTGATTTTGCTTTCCTCTGGTCTCCAACCTGTGCCCTGTGCTCTTCCATTCTATACATGATCCTTGGGTGACCATGTCACCCCCCAGAGCTTTTACCCATCTGACTTGTTTTCATTAGTATCCCTCTACGCTGATGGCTTTTCCTATCACCAGGTCTACCTAAAATGACTCAACTGGGCCCCAGATCCCCCACAGGCTGAGACATATGGGCCATCTGCACTCAGATGTCCCATAAGCACTGCAGACCTGCTAGTAGCCCCAGGCCAACATTCCCTGGGGTGTCTCATGGATGGGCACCACCATCCACCCAGTTCCTTAAACCACAATCCAGGGCATGCTGCTGGATATGATCTTCACCGAGCCATGACTCCCCTGGAGCTACTCTGGAAAAGGCTGACCCGAGATCTTCCTGTTGCCGCAGGTGGGGATCCGTTCCTCTCAGAGGCCCTGTTCCTACAGACACACTCTGAAGGTGTCCTGAGCACAGGTCATCACCCTCTTTTGGATGTCTGAGGGAACCTGGCCACTGTAATACACCTGAGAGGTTGAAAGCCTTGTCTTTAACAGGACAGTGAGTCAGGATACAGCAGGGTAAGCCCGTCATTGGGGAACATGCCAAAGAATATCCAGAAGAGATCCCTAAAGTAGAACGTTTCAAGAGGTGAGTCTTCATGGGTGTGCAACAAACAAGGGATTCCTTAACTGTTTTTTTCCCAGTAAACATCCTGTTCTTATTTGGTCTTCATCTGAGCATGGGAGTTAATTTGATAACACAGGAAACAGTTTAAAACGGCAGCTGAGCACAGGCAGCAGATACATTGACAGCCGATTCTTCTACATCAACATCAACACCTACAATTCTCAGCCATCTTTGATCTTTAAAGCACTATTCTGATCTGTCGAATGAAGTTATCTCCACAGTGTTTTAGAAATGTATTCAACTAGGCACAAGGGATCCTGACAAGAGCTAAAACGTACTGAGTTTCACTGACAACAGCAGGGTTTTAACTGTAAAACTTTGGATTCAGGAACATGCAGCAGAGCAAGCACAGGGTCAGTTTTCAAACTAGTATTAATTTGGGCAAGTTGTCCCTTTCCTCAGCCTAAGAGAGCTGTCAAGTATAGCGGGTCATGATGAACGCCTGCTTTGCTTGTAGTGAGGAGTCGCAAGTTTTCGATGTTGGATTTCTTCCTGTAAGAATGGATTTTGTTTCCACAGCTGCAAGCTCGGCTTTCATAAGAGAACTTTTTCAGATAATGCTGAGGCCAGGGCCGCATTCCAGACCTACTACTTCAGAATCTCTAGGGCTGTCCTGCCAGCCTCAGCTCTCCTAAATCCTCTCCAGGGGAGATTTGATGCACAGTTAAGATTGAGAGGCACAATCGCATGATGCTTCAATCGTCCTGGTTTTAAACGGATTCCTGAAGTGAAGAGCCATGTTTGCTACTAATGAAATTTCAAAAAATTTGTAATTATGTGTCTTCCCTTCTCAGAGGAATTTTGACATATTTATTCACAGCTATATTTAGAACAATTTCAATGACTCCGTGCTGTGTTATGCCCCTAAGTTCCTTTCCTTACCATACAGTCAGGCAGATGGAAGGGAGGGAACACACCTCAGTCCTGGCAGCAGAGGAGGATGGATGGAGTTCCGTTGTCCTGGTTACTGCTCTGCTGAGCATCCCTCCTGGGTTGCTGAACTCAGGCAGTGGTCCTCACACCAGGGTACAGGTATTTCTGTGACCAGAGGTTGGAGCTAAGGGCTGAGATCCATTATTGAATCTGGGAAACTGAAGCTGGGTCCACGTGATTTGAGAAGAATGGGAAAACAACTAAGTAGAATTTCAGATGCAGGGTGGCTTCTAGGAGCCTGTCCAGAGCCACTGACTTGTGGTCACACAACGGGCGCCTGTGCGTAAACACAGAGACACACTAGACGTGTGCTCACTGGGGATGCTGTCCTGACGTGCACAGCGACTGTCTCTGGAGGGAGCATCTAGCACATGTGGAGGAGGCCGGACCCAGGAAGTGGAAGGAGCAGGGGCAGTCCTCGTTGTTACAAAAGCAATGGCATATCTTTTCCCACATGTCTCACTTGGACATCTGCATTACCTTCCTAAACTGCTTCACTGAGGTATAGTTACACACCACAAATCACAGCCATTCAATGCATCCAGTGCAGTGTCTTTTAGTAACTTCACACAGTGGTGCAGCCACCACCACAGTGCAGTTGTAGAACACTGCCAGCACCACTAAAAGGTTCCGTGTACCCATCAGCAGTCGATCCCCAACAGGACCTGCAGGCCCAGGCATCCTCTCATCTAATTTCTGTCTCTGTAGATTTGCCGTTTGTGGGCATTTCATATCAACGGACTCCTTCAGGAAGTGGCCTTTTGTGTCTGGGTTCTTTCACTGAGCATAATGCTTTGGAGGGTCACCCATGTGACAGCAGAAAGCAAAAGTTCATCACTTTTCATCCATCTGTGCTGTTCCACTGAATGGCTGCAGAATACTCTGTTTACCACTCTCCTCTGACAGACTTTTAGGCTGCTCCACTATTTGGAGAATACAGACAGTGCTGCTGTGAAAGACATGTAAGGACAAGTATTTGTGTGGACATAGGTTTCATTTCTTTCTTTCTTATTATTCCACAATTTCATTTTTGTTTTGCCCCTTGCACAGGCTAGACCCTTCAGTCCAAAGACATCGACTGAGTCACAGTATTATCCCACACCAGATGCTGTGCATTACAGGAGCTGATAGAGGACACAGCCGTTTATTTAGTGCCTTCCACCTGCCAGGTCATGGGCGCTAGGTGTTTTACATCTGTTATCCCCACTAGGTCTCCCAATAAACCTCACCAACAGATAGAGTTATTGCCATTTTACAGATAAGGAATTTAAGGCTGAAGCAGAGAGCCTGGGCTGGTAAGGCCTGCACTAGAACCCAGCTTGAGTGTAAACTGTGAACTCTGGTATGGAGGGAGACGACATGGAAAGATGAGTTTGGGTACAGGTCATGGGGCATAAATAGTCAGACACGACTGAGCAACTGAACAACCACCACCACCTCCCCCTTACCTTTGAGCTTCCCTAAGCTGCCAGAGCCCCACTCTCAGCAGGGCGAAGAAGCTTTCTGTGTCTCTCAGTGGTAAAGGCTGAGACTTCTGTCTTCACACACTCAGTGCCCCCTGCTTAGGTGATGATGGGTCCTTAGAATGCTCATCACTCCCTCCCAGAGCTCAGACCAGGGAGCCTTCTCACGACAGTAATGGAGCACCTACCCTGGTACATAAATGGGAGTTGGAGCTGTTTACCCCCTCTCAATGTGTTTTCTCCCTTTATATTCATTTGCACATTTCTTCTTGAGTCACCGAATCCAACTCCGCTCATCCCCACCTGATAACTGTAACAAGCTGCACCTGCATCTCTATCAGGGCGGGTGCACGTACCCCCTGCACTCTCTATTTTCTTTCTCTCCCTTCAGAATCTCTAGACTCCCAGACACCACCCTCAAAAGGGGCAGTGATGCAGGGGAGGTTGTGACTCTCATCCACAGCCTGGGTCAAAGCACAGCTGTGTTATATATAACCTCTTTACTCTTAGAATGAACCTTATCTTCTAGCTTTCCTCCTGCTTCTTGGCCACCCTGCTCACCGTTTTGCTTTGCTTTTCCCTTAGGTCCATTCCCTGTGTTTCTCCTTTGCGCTTCTTTTCTGTTTATGTGTCTGTCTGGTCCACCAGTGTGATATTCCCATCATCCACCTCACATCACTGGTCTTGTTATTTCAAGCACTGCAGACACGTCCTGAGACATGCTAGTAATCAATATGTGTATACCTAATGAAGGAATATTTTTGATGACTGACAGGAAAAGCATCTCCTCCATATAGGAGTCAGTATATAGGTATCATATTTGTTGCACCATACATAGTCTTGTGTCTTGTTCCAGACACTGTAGGGGTGTGGCTCTGTCTTCATGCCCTGGTGCCTTTGCATGTCCCCACTTAGGCTACGTAGACAAGGCTAAACTGCAGGCTGACTTGAATCTTGTCAGAGAACCTCCTGATTGCTCTTGCAGCAAGGGGAGATAAGCAGCCTGATGAAGAGCTGCTGTGAGGCCATTTCTCACCTGCCTCCTCATCCAGCTGGAGGTGACACAAAGTTGCTACTCATCCACCTCTCGTTTCAGTTGAACATAGGATGGTCTCCCTAGCCCCAGCTGAGATAGAGCTGTGGACTACAGAGCTGCTCAGTGCCATAGGGCACAACTGCGGGCTCCTTCCTGGCAGAGACCCACCACCTGTAGTGCCTGTTACTGAGGCCTTCCAATATAGTATCAAACCGCAGGACTAGGGCAAGGTAACTGACACCAGGGTCATATTGCTTCTGCACTGTCTGTAAGGTAGAATCTGAATCCATTCGGGTTCATTGTCTCTTTACTGGCCAAGCCCGTAGAAGGTGACAAGCCAAACTAACAACTGCAGTGGTGCCCTGAGGCCCTGTAGCTCCTGCGCTGTGACTTAGGGACTGGCTGCCTGACTACGTGACACAGTCTGGTGTTGAGTTTGTGATGTTGCGTGACCAGAATACTGGCTTATTTTCTTTGTCATCACACACAGCAAGGAGCACAGTTTTCACTACATATTATGACTTAGGGTAGCCTTGTCAATCCTCATTAACAAACCAACCTTAGAATGGATGCCATGTCTGATACCAGCTATTGAATCTGCTATTGAATCAATATATTTATTTAGACAAAATATGTTTCTGAAGTCAAATTCATTTTAAAAGTTAACCTTATAGTCTACTTGAAATTCAAAATCTGTATCACTTGAGAAAATTCTAATTGTAAAGGTAAATGAAATTAAAAATTTTGGAAGTTTAAATGAAAAATTGGAGTAGAATAAGCCAAATCCATTTGCAATGTAATGCCTACTTCACATGTTATCTTGTTTATTCTTCATAACAAATATTTAGTGTAAACCTGGAATTTCCATTTCAGAAATGGGAAAACAGATCCAAAGGATGTAAATACCTTTCTCACCTTCACACAGTATGTGGCAGAGCCAGTACTGATACTCTAAGTTATGTCACGTGCTGTGCTTAGTCACTCAGTCATGTCCGACTCTTTGCAACCCCATGGACTGTAGTCCGTCAGGCACCTCTATCCATGGGGATTCTTCAGGCAAGAATACTGGAGTGGGTTGCCCTGGCCTCCTCCAGGAGATCTTCCCAACACAGGGATCGAACTCAGGTCTCCAGCACTGCAGGCGGATTCTTTACCGACTGAGCCACCAGGGAAGCCCAGTTATGTCATGTCATAGCCAATAAGGAGACAGAGCAGATAAGACTCAAGTCATTTTGGCTCATGAAGTTCCCCTCGCTCCTTTCCCTTTTCTTCTAGCTAGGATCTATTCTTGTCAGGCAGCTCCATGACCTAGGGGCTTTTTCACACAGTTTTTGGTAAGATGGGACACTCTAACTTAAGTCTCGTGGTAGATTTGAACCTCCCATTTTCAGTCCTTTTGGACCTGGGTTTTCATACCTCTGTAAGGGCACAACAGCTGCTGTTTATAATCCCCTGTTATTCCCTAAGCAGAGTTCATTCTGAATAGATCCTTTGTTGCAGAAATATATTTTTTGGTGCATGAGGATGCAGTTGGGGGCTCAGAGATGTAAGCGTTTTGTTACTATGTAATAATAAGGATATAAGGGAGGAATCAGACAGCTGGAGGACTTCCCTGTAGCTCGAACGGTAAAGAATCTGCCTGTGATGCAGGAGACCAGGGTTCGATCCCTGGGTTGGGAAGATCCTCTAGAGAAGGGAATGACAATCCACTCCAGTATTCTTGCCTGAAGAATTCCATGGACAGAGAAGCCTGGCGGGCTACAGTTTGTGGGGTCACAAAGAGTCGGACATGACTGCGTGACTAACACACACACACGCACAGCTGGAGGGCTTCTGAGATCTGGTGATTATCAAGCCAATGGAGGATGTCACGGAGAAGAAAAGATGTTTGTGGCTGCTCTCTCCCTGTACCCAAAAAAACTTGGAAGGCAAGTCAGAAGTGTGTGAAAGATACCCTGTGGCATTTGCCATGGAATTTGACAGCAGTTTTTTTCTCTGTCTCTCTAGAACCTTTAACAATGACTTTGGCATTTCATTTCTCTATAGGACAATACAAATATATTAAGTTTTAAAAAATGTTTCCCTGTCAATGATTTCATCAGGGACCATATGAGACTTGGGTGGCACATTTTGTAAACCCACATATTCAAGAGAAGACCAAAGGCTTTTATGACTTTTTATGTGTGGGTATATATATGTACATATATGTATTAACATTTGATTACACATAAAGAATATGTTATGACCAAATTTTTAACCCTAGAAGTGCAAGGGTGGTTTACATGTATAAGGTTACCAATGCAATTCACCACATTAATAGAAAAATGGAGGGAAAACAATTCTATCACCATCACAATTGATGCAGTATAAGTGTTTGATGAAAATTAATCTATATTTAAGACAGCAAACTAGGAATAGAATGGAACTTACTCTGAGAAAGTATATCTACAAAAAAAAAAAAAAAAACTTAAACAGGTTGAAATGGAGTAGATTTTTCATTTCCTATCAGGAAAAAATGCTGATTATCACCTGTTTTAGTCAAGACTATTCTGGCTAGGTTTGTTCAATGCTGCAAAATGAGGAAAGGTTTAAGATTTAAGCCAGTAGAAACTGTTGATATTCAAATATAATAGTATATTTTGAAAAGCAAAAACAATCTAGATCTAAAGTTTTGGAATTAATACTTATATTTAGAGGAACTGTTGGACAGAAAGTATATATACAAACATTCTATCTCTACATACATCCTCAACTAGACGATAAAAATCGTAAACCATGAATTTTCAATAAATACCCAGGGATAAATTTAACAAAACATGTGCAAGTAGAAAATGAAGCTTTATTGACAGAACATTAACAGTCAAATATACAGCGTAAGAACAGCAGAGATGGCTTCAGTTTATCTTCTTTCAAGCAAATGGTTGCCCTTCACCTATAATATAAACATTAAAAAAGTTACTTAGCAGAACTTTATTTCAGTGACAGGAGAGGTATACAAAGTTCACTGCAGTTGTAGTTTTATAAAATGGACTAAAACAGGAACACTAAGGGCGACCCTTTGGCTTACCTTCAGTTAATCCTCTATATTTTATAGACTTTTCAGGCACATTACCAGTATTTTTAAAAACACACTACTCTTCCTAGTTATACAAGAAAAGAAGGACACTGAGTTCAGAACAAATGAAATCAATGGAACCTATCAGAAGGTAGTTTTCAGTAGAAGGCAAAACTGTGTACACATTCAGTAAAATATCTAACAACAAAAAGCACCCTAAGAAAACGAAAATGCACAAAAAAATGAAACAAAAAATCCCAAAAAAGTATCATTTAAATGTATTGATTTGAAATAATATTCTGAATATAGGATAGCTAAACAGTTGTTCTCTCTGTTACTGCTTAAGTGAAGTAAATAAAAAGGCCGGTATTACATTTGTTTCTTCTCTACTGTGGAAAAGTATAGAAATTTTCATTTGTTTTAGTTTATCCCTGATATGGTTGTTTTACGTTGGTTCAACATTTGTCCCCCTTTTTACTTGTGGCCCTCATATAATTCTATGTGTTTTTCACCCTGGAAAGCATTCCAGTTGGTATAATAAATTATATGGTGGCACTAATTTTAAGTCATTACTATCACTGGCAACATCAAAATGTGAAGAAGAAATAGGACTGTTTCTCACAGCCACACCAAAAAAAAATAAAGAAAAAAAGGAGAGAAAAGAAGAAAAGGGAGAGCAAGAGGGCATATAAGTGAGACAGAAAAGCAAGTAGGAAGACAGAAAGAAAATCTGGAAAAGCAGATATTTTCTTTGCTTCTAAATGATAATGGCTTTTGAGAGACAACTCTGACTAATTTCAAAAGTTCATCCACGGTATCTGTGATGTTTAGTTATTTAGTTACCATGGGGTATGTTAAACAGTATTTGTTTTTCTATCCTATTAGCCATTTCATTGATATTCTGAAAATATCTGAGTTCCAGATTATACTGTTTTAATTCTGTAATATACTAACTGTTAGTGTCTTGTTCTGGAGAAGGAAATGGCAACCCACTCCAGTGTTCGTGCCTTGAGAATCCCAGGGACGGGGGAGCCTGGTGGGCTGCCGTCCATGGGGTCGCACAGAGTCGGACACGACTGAAGCGACTTAGCAGCAGCAGCAGCAACAGTGTCTTGTTCATATTTCCTATTATGTGTACTTGGGCTTTGTCCATTTTCTTCACAATTATGTAAACTGAGAGGAATGGACTGGGAATTTGGGGTTGGCAGATACAAACTATTACACTCAGAATGGATAAACAACAAGTACCTACTATGCCGCACAGGGAACTAGGTCCAATGTCCTGTGAAAAATCACAGTGGAAAAGAATATTTAAAAAATGTATATATGTGTGTTAAAAAATTATGTAAACTAGCGCATTGTCTTTATTTATTAGTTGAATTTATTTTCCTCTTCCTAACAATTCATACCTGTCTTTTATTAAGTATCTTTTTCTTTTTCCCGTAGGTTTATTCTGTTGCTCTTTTTCTTACCTTTTATATTGTATGTAGGATTTTATATTTATGTGCTTTGTAATTTATGTATTGTTCTTTTTAGGTACCACACATATTTAGGGCTAAGAGTTTTCTATGAGAACCTTTTAATCATGTTCTATAGTTACTTGAAAGTAGACTGGAAGTGGTATTTTCGTCTAAATGTTCTAATGGAATGGAACAAAAACGTAAAGTGAAAATATTTAGAAGGCTAATACACAGTAAATTCTTCCCTAACCATGAAGTTCTTCCTTTAAAATCAGAACCATGCAATTCATTGTCAGCGATTTGGAAAACACGTGTGTGAAAGATACTAAGTTGATTATGCAGGAAGAACTAGAGTTACAGACTTTGACCTTCAAAACTTTTTAAACTGATGTATCAAAGAGGAAAAATAACATATTTGATATGGTTAGAGACGATTGTATCATGAGGCTCAGATTTTTATTAGTTCTTTAAGAGTGACAGTTCTTTACGAGTGGGATGTATGGCAAAAACCACCATCAAAAACCATCATAGTATTGCAAAGTAATTATCCTCCAATTAAAATAAGCAAAAATTCCCCCAAAACACAGACCAAACGTGGGGGCAGGTAGTGTGCATAGCATGTGTATCTTACTCACACCTGCCTTGAACATCACTGACTACATGCACTCTCTCAACCTGATCAGCCACAGACACAGGAAACTAGACTATCTTTTGCCATTTCATTGTTCAGTCATTTCATGCTTCATTGGGGAAAGGATTTAAAATGCAACTTTTTAAGAGCTAGAGAATTCAGAATTTGAGAGAATTTAACAAACATCAAGCAGAATGTTGGCTCATTTTTTTAAAGTTTATATATTTATTTAAATTGGAGGCTAATTACTTTACAATACTGTGGTGGTTTTTGCCATACATCGACATGAATCAGCCACAGGTGTACATGTGTTCCCCATCAGAAAATAAAATCTCAATTCCCCTGTTATAATTTGACTCAAGATGCTATTTTATGATAAATAAATCACAAAAAACAGAGAATTCTTGTATGCATTCCATCGAAGAGAACCAGAGAATGCAAAAATTAGCATTGGAAAATTAGCATTTTAGTATACCTGTTCTGAATTCACAACTTATATGAGTAAAGTTGAGTTTAGAAGTTAAGGGATTTTCCAGAATCACACACATTATGTTAAAGCTGGTACTAGAACCAGTTGAATGCCTGAGCATATTTCATATAAACTGATATTTATTACAAATGCGTTACATATTTGTTACAAGCACAAATTATAAGAGAACCTGAAAATTATTAGCTGTTGCTTAAAGTACTTATACTCAAGAGAAGAAAACGGTTTCATATTTTCAATTCGATATGGCATTGATGCTGTCTGTTTCTTTATTTGAAAGTCTGTAAGTCAGGCACTCAGGCATCTAGGGTCTGAACTATCTTTCAAAAAATATGTGAACTCTGTTATTAAAGTAATAGTAATGTTCCCTCCCCAATCAGTAACGCTGAAGAAGCTGAAGTTGAACGGTTCTATGAAGACCTACAAGACCTTTTAGAACTAACACCCAAAAAAGATGTCCTTTTCATTATAGGGGACAGGAATGCAAAAGTAGGAAGTCAAGAAACACCTGGAGTAACAGGTAAATTTGGCCTTGGAATACAGAATGAAGCAGGGCAAAGGCTAATACAGTTTTGCAAGAAAATGCACTGGTCATAGCAAACACCCTCTTCCAACAACACAAGAGAAGACTCTACACATGGACATCACCAGATGGTCAACACCAAAATCAGATTGATTGTATTCTTTGCAGCCAAAGATGGAGAAGCTCTATACAGTCAACAAAAACAAGACCAGGAGCTGACTGTGGCTCAGACCATGAACTCCTTATTGCCAAATTCAGATTGAAATTGAAGAAAGTAGGGAAAACCACTAGACCATTTGGGTATGACCTAAATCAAATCCCTTATGATTATACAGTGGAAGTGAGGAATAGGTTTAAGTGACTAGATCTGATAGATAGAGTGCCTGATGAACTACGGAGTGAGGTTCCTGACATTGTACAGGAGACAGGGATCAAGACCATCCCCATGGAAAAGAAATGCAAAAAAGCAAAATGGCTGTCTGCAGAAGCCTTACAAATAGCTGTGAAAAGAAGAGAAGCGAAAAGCAAAGGAGAAAAGGAAAGATATAAACATCTGATGCAGAGTTCAAAAGAATAGCAAGAAGAGATAAGAAAGCCTTCCTCAGCGATCAATGCAAAGAAATAGAGGAAAACAACAGAATCGGAAAGACTAGAGATCTCTTCAAGAAAATTAGAGATATCAGGGGAACATTTCATGCAAAGATGGGCTCGATAAAGGACAGAAATGGTATGGACCTAACAGAAGCAGAAGATATTAAGAAGAGATGGCAAGAATACACAGAAGAACTCTACAAAAAAGATCTTCATGACCCAAATAATCACGATGGTGTGATCACTCACCTAGAGCCAGATATCCTGGAATGTGAAGTCAAGTGGGCCTTAGAAAGCATCACTACGAACAAAGCTAGTGGAGGTGATGGAATTCCAGTTGAGCTATTTCAAATCCTGAAAGATGATGCTGTGAAAGTGCTGCACTCAATATGCCAGCAAATTTGGAAAACTCAGCAGTGGCCACAGGACTGGAAAAGGTCAGTTTTCATTCCAATCCCAAAGAAAGGCAATGCCAAAGAATGCTCAAACTACTGCACAATTGCACTCATCTCACACGCTAGTAAAGTAATGCTCAAAATTCTCCAAGCCAGGCTTCAGAAATACGTGAACCACAAACATCCAGATTGTTAAGCAGGGTTTACAAAAGGCAGAGGAACCAGAGATCAAATTGTCAACATCTGCTGGATCATGGAAAAAGCAAGATAGTTCCAGAAAAACATCTATTTCTGCTTTATTGACTATGCCAAAGCCTTTGACTGTGTGGATCACAATAAACCATGGAAAATTCTGAAAGAGATGGGAATACCAGACCACCTGACATGCCTCTTGAGAAATCTGTATGCAGGTCAGGAAGCAACAGTTAGAACTGGACATGGAACAACAGATTGGTTCCAAATAGGAAAAGGAGTATGTCAAGGCTGTATATTGTTACCCTACTTATTTAACTTATTAGCAGAGTACATCATGAGAAATGCTGGGCTGGATGAAGCACAAGCTGGAATCAGGATTGTTGGGAGAAATATCAGTAACCTCAGATATGCAAATGACACCACCCTTGTGGCAGAAAGTGAAGAACTAAAGAGCCTCTTAATGAAAGTGAAAGAGGAGAGTGAAAATGTTGGCTTAAAGCTCAACATTCAGAAAACAAAGATCATGGAATCTGGGCCCATCACTTCATGGCAAATAGATGGGGAAACAGTGGAAACAGTGGTTGACACTATTTTTCTTGGCTCCAAAATCACTGCAGATGGTGATTGCAGCCATGAAATTAAAAGATGCTTACTCCTTGGAAGAAAAGTTATGACCAACCTAGACAGCATATTAAAAAGCAGAGACATTACTTTGCCAACAGAGGTCTGCCTAGTCAAGGGATAGTTCTTCCAGTGGTCATGTATGGATGTGAGAGTTGGACTATAAAGAAAGCTGAGCACTGAAGAATTGATGCTTTTGAACTGTGGTGTTGGAGCAGACTCTTGAGAGTCCCTTGGACAGCAAGGAAATCCGACCAGTCCATCCTAAAGGAGATCAGTCCTGGGTGTTCATTGGAAGGACTGATGCTGAAGCTGAAACTCCAATACTTTGGCCACCTGTTGCGAAGAGCTGACTCATTGGAAAAGACCCTGATGCTGGGAAAGACTGAAGGCAGGAGGAGAAGGGACGACAAAGGATGAGATGGTTGGATGACATCACAGACTCAATGGACATGTGTTTGGGTGGACTCTGGGAGTTGGTGATGGATAGCAAGCCCTGGTGTGCTGCAGTTCATGGGGTATCAAAGTGTCAGACACGACTGAGCGACTGGACTGAAGCACTTCTAAAGTGCCATCTCACTTCTTCTCACTAGGCCCCTTGAAGAAAACCCTGTCACCCCTGTGTGTCCTTAAGTCGAGCTCTTTCTCTCACAGACCCTCTCCCTTTCCCCCTAGCCCTGAGGGACGTGCCCTGGACTCCTGGTCTGGGTCTGGATTTTCTCTGGATCCTGGAGTGATTTTCAGTTTGGCTCTTTCAGGGACTTTATGACAGATCCCTGTGTGTGGGCAGGAAAGAGGTGTCCTGCAGAATGTAGGGAGTAGGCAGGGTCCTGAGGGGGTCCTCTGAGGCAGCACCGGTCCTGGGTGAGAGGCCACAAAAGGGCTGAGGGTGTAAATGAGGCCTGGGAGTAGGGCTGGGGGAAGGGCTAAAGAGGCCCCTGGGTGGGAGGGGAGGCCTGGTGGAAGATGAGGGGAGAGGTGGGGATTTGGGGAGAGAGAGGACTTGTGGCAGCTGTTACCAGGAGAGGGCCTTTGGAAAACGACAGATGATTAGAGGGATGTAAGGGAGTTGTCATAGCCACAGTGAGGGGAAGACCTCTCCTAGCTCCAGAATTCAGGATCGCACAGTGGATGCTGAGAGATGACAGAGAGGACAAGGTCCTCAGGGCTTGTTCTGTGGATCTGGTATTCACTCTAAACCTCCCATTGGGCAGGGTACAAAGTCACCATGACAAGAGGTGACTAGAGTGTGTTAGGTCCATTCTCAGGACCCAGACATGGGAAATCAATTTCAGAACCCCTCAGCTCTAAGGCAATCCCCACCCCTGGAATGAACTTGCATTCCTCAGGATGACATGCCGGTGAATGCAATTGCAGGGACTTCAAGATAGGAAGCCTCACTCTCTTGGAGTTGACTGAACAGAAACCCACTGCCACTGCCCACACAGAAGCCCAGCGGCGAAGATTTGGGGCTCTGTGTCCCAGGGTGCAGCCTGTGGGTGGTGGGGGAGAAGTGTGAAGCCTCAGAGCTAATGGGGTGCTGTTAGCTAGAGTAATGTCCACTTAAAGAAAAGCATACAACAGAAGAGTTGTGAGTTTGAGTTGAATTCAGGGTCTTCTGGGGACTATAGCCTGGGACACAGTTACTCTGTTAGCTCTGAGGAAACTGCTCTGAGGAGGTAGCAGAAAAGTCGATATGATTTTTGGCTATGAAATACATGCAGTCAAGCATGGATATTGGTAAAAAATTACTATGAAACACAGAGATCAGATATCACACGTAAATCATTTTCATGCTTTTCTGTGTGTGGGAAGATGCAAGAATCTGGGGTCACTGAACCTTTTCCTGAGGTAGGCGTGTAACTAAATAAAGGCCAGCTTGTCCAAAGCACAGAGTGCCTCATCCTGTTTTTCGTCCTGAATCCCTCAGGATGCACTGTCATTCAGCAACCACAGAGGTTACAATTTAACCCTGTAGAACTGGCTGTGAGCAACGCTGTTTGTCTTAGGGATCCTAATTTTTCTGAGTCTACAGTTGGAATTTCTGAGCTGGCTGGGTTCTGTGTCCTCAGGTGTGATCTATTAAAGCTGTTTTGAGTGGGAGTCTAGGATGAGCAGTCTCTGAAGCGATTCCAGATATCTGTCCCAGGGCATGAAGTCTCTGAACTGTTTAGGGGGTCTTTGTCAAGACGGTTGGGCCTCTGAGCTGTTCATGCATCTGCATATGACAATGGTCTTAAGATCCTCTTAAGACTTGAGGCTGGATGGACCCCACTGTCACGGGTCTTAGAAGTAGACCTGTGATTTCACATTTGCTATGATTTCTACCATGCCTCCCTACAGAGATAAAAGCTTGGGGTGCCATCCTCAGAAAGGGTAAGTCATGTGCAGTTCACAGGAGCCCATGGTAATAATCCTGTTAAGAACAATACCTGCTGACATAAGTACCGCCCATGACAGGGGTCCTGTGACAAAAACTGTGTACACACACCCACTCAGTGAATCTGCCCAACCCACAACAAGGAGGGCAGCATTTGCAGAAGGGAGCTCAAGGCCTGGTGCAGATGGAAGGTCTCAGTTCATGATGATGGGAGGAACCAGATGTAAGCTTGGGCTCCTTGGCAGAGCCAGGGAAGACTCAGCATGACCCTGGCCACGTAGAGGGTAGGGGGGCGTTTGCACAGGGCCATAAGGACCCTGTGACTGACTCACTGTCAGGATATGTCTCTGTGTCTCCCCATCACATACACACAACTTCTTACCTGGTGTATGGAATGCAATCTTAATATTCCCCGGAGAGGTGGTGCTAAAAGTCACAGAGGTGAGCCTCCAAGTAGCTGGGGAGAAACCTCACATTCGCCAGTTTGCACAAGGCTTCCACCACAAATGCAGAAATCCCTGCCTCTCTTCCCCCATCAAAGCAGTAATTGGCACTGAGGTCAGCAGGAGGGAAGGCTGGGCTGGACAAACTGTGAGGGACCCTATATACAGATGAGCCTCGCTATGACTGGTACATGTCCTTATCATGATAGGCAGAGGCCCCGGATGTGTGTTAAGGGAGCATGATTAAAGCCCAGGCCATGGGCAACTGAGTCATTCCCTAGAGACAGTCCCTGGGGAGGGGCTTTTATTCTCCTATAGAGAAAATGTACTGTACATCATCCAGTAGCAGGGCTGGGGGCCTGTAGGTGGGTGCTAACTAAGTGGGGACAGGTTGCTGCCAGAAGTAGACTCTTCATCCCTGTCTAATGCTCTATATTTGTCTTTTTCTCTGCCATCTCTGTGCTTGTTATATCATCCCTCTTTGCCTTTGCAAGACTCAGTGTGACCTCCCTCACACCAAGAGGTTCCTTGGCTTTGTCTCTCCTGAGGGTATCTTCAATTGACACGGATGTTCACTGGGAGCAGTAGGGGGGATTCTCCTTGAGTGTAGGGGATTCCAGGAAAGGCGTGTTCAATTGCAGATGGCCTGTGGCTTTTCTGGGGTAAATCAAGAGCTCCTCAAAAATCATTGTGTGATATGGGTCTCTGAGAGAAGCCTAGGGGTTCCTCTGGTAAGAAACCTCCTGTGGCTCAAGTCAAAGTCCTCCCTATGGCCAGAAAGCCCTATGGGACCTGACCCTCATTACCCCTCTCATCAGATCTCCTGGCTCTCCCTCCATTATGCTGTGACAGTCACATAGGCCTCCTCACTCGTTTCATACACACTACACTGAGTTCCTGGAGAAGGAAATGGCAACCCACTCCGGTATTCTTGCCTAGAGAATCCCGTGGACAGAGGAGTCTGCTGGGCTGCTGTCCATGGGGGTCGCACAGAGTCGGACATGACTGAAGTGACTTAGCATGCATGCATGCATTGGAGAAGGAAATGGCAACCCACTCCAGTATTCTTGCCTGGAGAATCCCAGGGACAGAGGAGCCTGGTAGGCTGCCATCTGTGGGGTCGCACAGAGTCAGACACGATTAAAGCGATTTTGCAGCAGCAGCAGCAGCACACTGAGTTCCACGCCCCACTTTCTCAACTGGCCTTATCTCTGTCTGGGATACTTTTCTCCCAGATAGGCATCTCCTCTAGGCTTTTACTCAAATGTCACAATCTTAGAAAGAACTTCCCTGACCACTCTTTCTAGGTATCATCCCCCCTATTTCACTATCCCGGTTTAATGTTAATCACAGCAGTTATGAACACCTGAAAATTACTTATCTTTTGGGGCTGTATGACCCCAACACAATATGTTTCATGAAGCCAAAGTTGATTTTCTCTTTCCTAACACACATAGTTGTGCTTGACACAAACTGTGGAGAGAATGAAAGAATGACGGAATGAATAAACAAATTTGAACTTGTTGAGAGAGGCATAGCTAGACAGGCTGAGGATTCTGCCAGGGAACATATTCAGGGATGACAAGATGGCGACAAAGCTGTGGTCTTTATTTTATCTGCACGGTATCCTTGTGTCCCCTTGGAGACGACCCCTTTCCTAACAGAATGGAATGTCCTGTTGTCTTTTTCAGTATTACTCGCAGTCAACGACAGAGGCCTTCCCCATGCCAGGCCTTCAGATCCCAGTCGGAAGCTTTCTCCGGACTGTGGCTGGCTTTCCCGATGAAACCGGTTCTGTACTAAACAGGAAAACACAAACAACCACAGAGAAAATGTTTTCAATGCTTCCTGTTACGATAGTGGCCCCTACAGAGAAGTAATCTTCAGTTTACGAAGACTTTTTTCTGGGTCCAAGATAGCAGCAATCGGTGGGGCTTTCATCCTAACTTTGCCTTTCCACCCTTGGAGGAGGATCATCCTCTAATGGTCCACCGGCATCTAGATCGGCTGTTCCTCAGTCTCACCACCAAGGGGCGCGCGAGATGAAACACTTTTGTCCTGGAATGTACCACTGAGGGGTAGCGGTAAGACCACCCACTCTGGAAGGTACCATCGGGAGAGGGCGTGTGACAGCGCAGAGAGCCCCTTTACACCGCGTCGGGGATCGGCCACACTTCCCAGCGGAGGCACTCGTGGCGCCATGGGTCCATACCCATTCGCTCCATTCCGTCTTCCCGTGGCATTCGAGTCTGAGTGGACACCGGTATTAAGCTGCAACTTTCTTCGTCTCTTTTCCATCTTCACCCCTTCGTTTCTACATGGTTACATCCAAGGGGGACGGCTACGGAGCGAGATAGGCTGCCAGTTGGGTCTGTGGCGTCAGGAAGCGCTCTGGGCATTGATTGGTCACCGCGTGCTTGCCGGAATTAGCTCTTATGGGGCGCGAATAGGCGCCGGAAATCCCGCGACTCCCGCTTTCCTTGATCGGCCCTCTTCGATTTGGCTGGCTGGCTGGTACAGGCACTGGGATCGCAGAGCTGGAACTGAGGGCCACAGGCCTGTGTGTACGCGTGCGCCTGCGTTGCCGTGCGCGGCTTTTGAGAGCATACAATTTTTCTCTGAGTTTTATTGCTTTTCCCGAAGGGGTCGAATAGCTGCCCTGGTTAGTGGCGGGGTTTGGCGCTGTCGCTAGAGGAGCATGCTGACGGCGTTTCAGTCTTGTTTAGCTCTCGCTCAGTCTGTATCGTGTGGACACGCACGGCCCTTTGCTCAAATGAATGCAATTCTTGTCCAGGGAGAGGTCTCTGAGTTTGGTGTCTCTCCCTGGAGAGTAAACTGTATCTGGCAGCTTGGGATTGTGTATTGCTACGTGTGACAACACAGGTGCTGTTTGGGTACATTTGATCTCCTTGACCCTTTGGGCGGAATTGTGAGTGATGGAATATTTGATCTGAGTGGATTTTGTGGGCCATAGTACAAAGCCTCTAGGATGTGTGTGCCTGTATTCCGGGGTGTGCATTTTTGGAGCTTTCTGGCATTTCAGTCCCTGGGTGTGAAATCTCTGTGTAGGCGTGTGCACCCCAGATTGTGAGATCTCTGAGTTTTTGATTCAGGGTCCCAAGTTGTGATGTCTCTGAGCTGCTTTAAGGATGGGTTTGTCTAAAGGTGTAAACTATGAGCTGCTTGGGGATCTGGGCACAGGGTGCAGGTTCTCCATCTGGGGACTTTATCTAAAGGTTATATGATATTCTTGAGATATTAAAAGTTCTGTCTTTCTGTTTAGGGTTTTTGTATTAGATTGCTAAGTGTCGAGTGGTTTGGGAGTCAGTCTCCATGATGTGAGGTATCTGTGCAGTTTTCATTTGTTTCCGTCTTGAAGACTTTGGTCTGTTTGGAGGGTCTTTGTCACAGTGTGTATGGTTATGGTCTCAGTTGTGTTTGAAGGTCTGAGACGAGTTATGTGCTCTCTGTGCAGAGATTCAGTGAGCTCTTTTTGGTGTCTCTGGGTATCTATCTGAGCTGCTTGGAGTCTTTGTGTCAGAAATAAAACCTCTTATGTTCTTGGCTGTGAGATCTCTATCCAGGAACTGAGGGTTTGGAAGCTGGTAGACAAGATTCCGAGGCCTTGAACCTCACATGCTGACTGTGTGTTGTTGAGCGTATCATTTGTCTCCTGGAATCTCAGTATGTATCATACTAATACAGTGCGGCCAGTGCACGTCTTGCAGGGTACCTGTGCATGTTCGCAGTGTGTGTTGCCTGGCTCCAGACTGTCCTTCCGCAAATGTTTCTGAGCACCTGCCATATACCTGAGCACTATTGGAGGAGTTTGTGACAGGACAGAACTGACCAAGTCTCTCCTTTCGTAGACTTGGTGGTCAGTAAATAAATCAAGGGTCCAGGCGCTATGAAGAAAGATAATGCTAGATCAGGGGAAAGGGTATATGTAGGTATGATGTTGTTATTTTATTCAAGGTAATGAGGGAAAGTCTCCCTGAAAGATGGCAAGTAAGCAGAGATCTGGAGAAGTGAGCGAGCAGGCTGTGGGGTTATCTAAGGGAAGAGCATTCCAGGCAGAAGGGACAACAAATGCAACTGTCCTGGCATGGAAATCTACTTGGCGTGCTCCTGAATGTCAAGCAGTCCTGTGATGCACGGGGTTTGGCATGTAGCACTCATTGAAAGGGGTCTGGTTGCTGCTGTCTCTGTTTCGCCCACAATTTGTTATCATCCGCATTTCACAGATGAAGGACTGAAGGCTCCAACATGTGGCCTGCACCGTCTCTCCTACCTATCCCTGAAATTAGGAGTGAAGCCTTCTGGTCCATCATGAGAGAGAGAGAGTTCGAGTGTCCTAGCTGCAGGGATGTCACGCTGAATGTCAGCCAAGCAGCAGAGATCAGTTATAATGTGGGAATCATGCCTCGTAACATTGGTACTCTCGATGGGGGGCAGGACTTAAGAAGAAAAAGGAACTGGGGCAAAGGACAGAGGCAGGAAGGGAAGATGGAAGACAATGAGGGGAAAAAAAAAAACAACATGGCTGCCTTCATCACATTGCTTGGGTTTGGCCCAGTTCACGTTGATTGGCTGACTGTACTAGGACATATTCCCCTTTTCCTGTCCGTACCCTTTCTTTCCCTTCCCTTTTTTGTGCCTGAGCAAGTCAGTCCTAAAGCCATGAGGTGTGGCCAGGCAAGGCATGTGTGTGTGTAAAGGGGCATCCCTGCCTGGAGAGTCAGAGCCCAAGGTGGAAAGAAGGATATCCCTGGGGGTTGGGTGGGAAGGAGGCTAACTGCTTCATGCATTCAAGCTTGAGTGAGGTGTGGAAGTCAAGGGCCAGGGATGGTTCTGCATAGATTGTGAGGAGGACCTTTTTGTGGAGGAAGGATCACTTACATGCACTGGCATTCATCAACTCGGCAAATACATAAGAATGCTGAGAGCCACGTCTGTCAGTTTTGGAAAAGGGAATTTCCAATATGGAAAGGAAGTGAGCTAGAACAAATTCTGAGGAATTCTACTGGAACTAAAGGTCTCCGTGCAAACTTCTTGTATTCGATAGGTGTGCATATGTGGCTAGACTGATCTATAACTATAGATGTGTGTCTACGTGTTTGTGTGTGTGATTGTGTACACACATGTATTGCCAAGTTACTGGAAACAGCAACATTCCAATGGCACTAATTACACCAGTCCCCAGATCCTAGCTTCTGAACACCTTTCTCCACTAAATGATGGGTTCCCAGGCTGACGAAGGAAAGGATAAATGAGCCTGGTTCACCTTGTCATGTCAGTAATAAGGGAAAGTTCAAGAACGATGGGGAGATGTCAGAGGGACACAGAATATACCTTGAGGGCTCTCCCACCAGAAACACTCAGGACTCTTATTTTTTCCACCTTTTTTGAGATATTATTGACATATAACCTGTAAGTTTAAGATGCCAATGTGATGATTTGAAACACACATATTTGGCAAAACGATTACCATGGCAGGGTTGGCACTCTATCGCCTCACATAATCCTTTTTAAAAATTGTTGAGTAAATAACATCTCAGATCTACCCTCTTAGCTTTCACTGTATTACACAGTTTTGTTAATTATACTCACCATGCTATACATTGGATCCACGAAACTTATTCATCTCATACCTGTAAGTTTGTACCCTGTATTCAACATTTTCTCCAGGCCTTGAAACCTTAGAAATTTCTGTAAGTTTGACTTTTTTAGATTCTGCACATAAATGACAACATACAATATATGTCTTTCTCTCTTTCACCTTTTTGACTTAGCATAAAGCCTTTGAAGTCCATTCATGTTGTTGCAAAAGGCATAATTTTCTTCTTTGTGACTGAATAATAAATATTCCATTGTATATATCGCCACATTTCCTCCTTTAAAATTAATTTATTTTAATTGGAGGGTAATTACTTTACAATATTGTGATGTTTTTGTCATACATCAACATGAAACGGCCATAGGGATTCACGTGTCCCCCCATCCTGAACCCCCCTCCCATCTTCCTCCCTACCTTATCCCTCAGGGTTGTCCCAGAATACCGGCTTTGGGTGCCCTGTGTCATGCATGGAATTTAACACCAGTCATCTATTTTACATATGGTACTGTACATGTTTCAATGCTATTCTCTCAAATCATCCCACCCACTCCTCCCACTGAGTCCCAGAGTCTGTTCTTTACATCTGTGTATCCTTTGCTGCCCTGCATGTAGGGTCATTGGTACCGTCTTTCTAAATTCCATATATATGCGTTAATATACAGTATTTCTCTTTTTCTGACTTACTTCACTCTGTATAACAGGCTCCAGGTTCATCCACCTCATTAGAACTGACTCAAGTGCATTCCTTTTTATACTTGAGTAATATTCCATTGCATATGTACCACAACTTCCTTATCCGTTCGTCTGCCAATGGACATCCAGCTTGCTTCCATGTCCTAGCTATTGTAAACAGTGCTGCAGTGAACGTTGGGGTACATGTGTCTGTTTCACTTCTGGTTTCCTCGGGGTGTCTGCCCAGCAGTGGGATTGCTGGGTCACATGGCAGTTCTAGTCCCAGATTTTAAAGGAATCCCACACTGTTCTCCGCAGTGGCTATAGCGGTTTGCGTTCCCATCAACTGAGTGAGAGCGTTCCCCTTCCTCCACACCCTATCCAGCATTTGTTGTTTGTAGACTTTTTGATGGTGGCCGTTCTGACCGGTGTCACCACGTTTTCTATATCCATTCATCCCTTCATAGACACCTAGTTGCTTACAACTTTTGGTTGAAGGTGCAAAGTAAATTTAAGGTTAGTGTTAATCCTCCAACATTGTTTTTCAGAATCATTTGGCTATTTTGTTCATTTGCCTTAGCATAGAAATTTTATCATCAGTTAGTCTATATGTACAACAAAGTCCTGCTGGAATTTCTGACTGGAATTGTATGAAATAGATGGATCTGTATGCGGACTACTGACATCCTAATAATATTGAATTTCTCAACCCGTGAACACACCGTGTGCCCCCATTTTGTTAGGTCTTATTTAAGGAACCACGTTGCATTGCCTTTTCTGCCATTGTTTTATCAAGTCTAATTCTCGTATATCAAAAGCTGAAGATCTGAATCTGATGAAGATATGAAAATATTAGGAGTCAGACTTTCATCAGTAATGCCTTATTTCTTGTGTAGTTTTAGCATTGCCTGTTTATTATGTTTCTTATCTTTTCTGCTAATATTCATGATTGTTTAATCCAAGGGTGATGGTATGGGTATTTTCTGGGGTAAATCGTGAGGAGATCTTCAGCTGTGTTTTGGGAGGGAGAGTCTGAGGACAGGGGCACAGGGGAGAGAGAGCAGAGTGGGGGTGGGGGAGGTGAAAGCGTGGGGGCAGGGACAGGGGGCTACTAGTACAAGCGGAAACAGAAGTGAAGAGACAGAAGAAGAGCTCCCCTCTGGACCGTGCTTAGCTCTCTGTACATATACACATAATGAAGTCTTTGAGTACTCATAGCAACACTGTGAGGTAAACATTTTTAATGCTATCCTCCCTTTCGGCAGCTGAGGAGCAGAGACACAGAGACATTAATGGGTGAATGAATCTGCACAAAGTCACCTAGCTGGTGACTAGATTGTGAGTCAGATTGGTGCCCAGGCCAGAGAGAAACAGCCAGGTGTGGTATCTGACCCCCAATCTGGAATACAGTGCAGTGTCTGGTGTACTCTGGATCAAAAGGCAGATCAACATGTTCATCCGCATGAAACATTACTATGGATCTGTGTATGGATTGAACACAGTGTCTCCTAGGTGCGTGAAAGGCCATGGGGTGTCATGTCAACATGCACACATCACAGAGAACAGTTCCTGGTCCATACCGAGGTCTAAACAGTGTTTCTTCTGACCGACACTAGTGGAGCACTCTCGTCATTATGGAAAGTAGCATAACTATAGTGATAAACAGATAGAACCACAGATACAATATGATGAAGACATTACCTCCCCCATCTCGTAATTTTCTTAAATGCAGAGAACAAAACCTGGAAGGCAATAGGCCACATATTAACTTTTTTTCTCTTAAGGGTGACATTCTAGATAATTTCCAAGTAACATTTTATTAGTATTTTAATGTGTTGTATCTTCATTGTTACATAGGCAGTTTTTCTATTATAATTGAAAAATGGACTTTCTGAAGACTCGTTCTCCTCAGGTATCTTGAGGTTTCAGCATAAAAAAGTTGTGTTGGTATCCCTGCCAGGTGAAAACCCAATCGGCACACTGAAGTCAGAAGTAATATCTTTGGTACAGTAGGTGGGGGGACTGTGGGGAGTAGAGAGTTCCTGATGGAAGGCTGGCTAAGCCTGCAAGCATTGTGAAAAAGTCACTGACGCTATAGGCCCAAACCAAACAACAGCTCACAGGTCCCAGGGAAGACACTGGTGTTCTATGCACGGAAATGTCTGTGTTAGGACTTTCAGACCTTTGCTCTTTTGGCTCCCATGATGCAGTGGGCAGCTTGTGGCGCTTATAACACAGTCCTGCTTTGACCCAGGCTGTGGATGAGAGTCACGGCCTCCCCTGCAGCACTGCCCCCTTTGTGGGCAATCTGGAGCCCTTTTTGTGATGTCTGGGAGTCAACAGATTCCGAAGAGAAAGGAGAAAGAAGATACATAGTGCAGGGGGTACATGCACCCACCCTGTGCATGTGGTGCTAGAGATGGGCTAGAGATGCAGGTGCAGCTTGTTACAGGAACCCGTTGGGGATGAGTGGAGCTGGATTCAGTGACTCAAGGAAGAAATGTGGAAGTGAATATAAAGGGAGAAAACACATTGAGGAGGGTAAACAGCTCCAACTCCCAATTCTGTACCAGGGTAGGGTGCTCCATTACTGTTGTGAGAAGGCTCCCTGGTCTGAACTCTGGGAGGGAGTGATGAGCGTTCTAAGGACCCGCCATCAACCCTAAGTAGAGGCGCTGAGAGTGTGAAGACATTGAGTCTCAGCCTTTACCACTGACAGACACAGAAAGCTTCTTAGTCCTGCTGAGAGTGGGGCTGTGGCAACTTAGGGAAGCTCAAAGGTAGGGTGGTGGTGGTGGTGGTTCAGTCACTCAGTCGTGTCCAACTATTAACGAGCCCATGGACTGCAACACGCCAGGTTCCTCTGTCTTACACTATCTCCCTGAGTTTGATCAAATTAATGTCCATTGTGTTGGTGATGCTATTTAACCATCTCACACTCTGTCTCCCCCTTCTCCTCCTGCCTTCAATCTTTTCCAGCATTAGGGTGTTTTCCAATGAGTCAGCTATTTGCATCAGGTGGCCAAAGTATTGCAGCTTCAGCATCAGTTCTTCCAGTCAGTATTCAGAGTATTCAGTATTCATTTCCTTTAGGATTGGCCGGGTTGTTCTCCTTAGTGTCCAAGGGATTCTAAAGGGTCATCTCTCTAGCACCACAATTCGAAAGCATCACTCAACCTTCTTTAATGATCCAACTCACACATCTGTACACGACTACTGGAAAAACCATAGTTTTGACTCTGCAGACCTTTGTCAGCAAAGTGATGTCTCTGCTTTTTAATATGCTGTCTAGGTTCGTCATGGGTTTCCCGGGGGCTCAGCGGTAGAAAATCTGTCTGCAATTCAGGGGAATTAGGACACCTGGGTCCAATCCCTGGGTCGGGAAGGTTCCCTGGAGGAGGGCATGGCAGCCCACTCCAGTGTTCTCGCCTGGAGAATCCCCTCGACAGAGGAGCTTTGGTCCATGGGGTCGTAAAGAGTACACTGAGAGATATCACCTCCCAAACAGAATCTCTGGCCAATGTGCTGTCCCTCTAGCTTTACTCATCTCAAGTAAAATCTGTTCCCTGGCCGCAGAAGCCATGTGAGATAATGAAGGAAACTTGAGGCGGTGGTGCTTTAAGCACTGATTTGGTGTGAGATCGTTATTTGTTTGGGCCAAGTGACTGCAGGGAATGAAATGGGGTAGGGTGATGAAGGAAATGAGATGATGAATTTATTGCCCCGGCCACCTCCCTGCCCCCAGGTAGCCGACTTCAGTAGGGCTGGCTGGTGTCAATGCCTTGTGTGTAGGCTCACTTGTAACAACATCCTGTGTGTGGTATGAGCAACTTGGTGGGCAAATCAGACAGCATGGCCAAATATTCCTTTCTCAGAGTGGATGGAGGGAGAAGAGAGAAAAGAGTGATGAACCATGGGCTAGTTGGGAGTCACTTTCTAAAATCTCAGTATTTCTTCACAAGGTGTGTGTGTGAATTCTTTTGTTTATCTGAGAATTGGCTTTCGAGTTGAGGAAATATCATCGTGAGAGACTCCTTGTGACATGTGAAAAGAGGTTGGGAGTGAATTGGATTAAGGTCATTTTCCAAGTGTTTCACACCAAGTGTTTGTTTAAGGGGACAGCAGTGGCCTAAAGGAACTGAACTGAGTGGCTGAAATACAGGTTTCAGTTACTGAAATGTGAAGAGACTCTTTCTGGGATGTGTGTTCATCCTAGCCTGTGGTCACAGGCAACTCATAAACTCATAGGATTTGAACCGTGTCTTCCTAATGTCTTTTGCTTTCTGCCCTGGAATGTGGTGGAGGCCTCAGTTCCGGTGACTAAAGTTCCTAGGTAACAGTTCTCTGAGAAAAGTAGCTCTCTAGAAAAGAGCAGTGTCTGGGAAGCTGATCTAAAATTTTAATAAAGGCTGTGATGTAATTTTTGTTAGCTTCAGCCAAGATATGATTGTTCAAAGGATATAGAGAGATGCACCTACTTCGGTATCTACCATTGGATTTTTCAAAGAAACATACAGTAAGATTGGCCTGGTTTTCTTTCTTCTTATTTATTTATTCATTGTTGGCTGCACTGCGTCTTTGTTGCTGCACGAGGGCTTTCTCTAGTTGTGGAGGAGGAGGAGTCCTCTCTAGTGGCGGTGCATGCGCTTCTCATCTCAGAGACTTCTCTTGTTGCGGAGCATGGCCTCTAGGCTCAGGGGCTTCCGTAGTCGGAGCAGGTGGGTTCAGTGGTTGTGACACACAGTCTTAGTTGCCCTGCGGCACGTGGAGTCTTCCTGGACTAGGGACCGAACGCCTGCCCCGTTGCATTGGCAGGGGGCTTCTGTTTTACTTTTTAAATCATCAATTCATTTCAATTGGAGAATAATTACTATACGATATTGTGATGGGTTTTGCCATATATCAACACGAATCGGCCACAGGTATACGTGTGTCCTCTCCTCTTGAACCCCCATGCCACCTCCCTCCCCACCCTATCCCTCTGGGTTATCCCGGAGCACCGGCTTTGGGTGCCCTGCTTCATTCATTGAACTTGCACTGGTCATCTATTTTATATATGGTAATGTATGTGTTTCACTGCTATTCTCTCAAATCATCCCACCCTGGCCTTCTTTTGCCGAGTTGAAAAGTGTGTTCTGTACGTCTCTGTCTCCTTTGCATCGTTGCATGTAGAATTGTTGCTACCATCTTTCTAAATTCCATATAAAGGCATTAATATAAGTATTTGTCTTTCTCTTTCTGACTTCTGTCTGTATAACAGGCTCCAGCTTCATCCACCTCATTAGCACTGATTCAAATGCATTCCTTTTTATAGCTGAGTAATGTCCCATTGTGTATATGTACCACAACTTCCTTATCCATTCATCTGCTGATAGACATCTAGGTTCCTTCCCTGTCCTAGCTATTGTAAATAGTGCTGCTGTGAACATTGGGGGGTACATGTGTCTGTTTCGCTTCTGGTTTCCTTGAGGTGTATGCCCAGCAGTGGGATTGCTGGGTCGTGTGGCAGTTCTAGTCCCAGTTTTTTAAGGAATCTCCACTCTCTTCTCCATAGTGGCTGTACCAGTTTGCATTCCCACCAACGGTGGAAGAAGGTTCCCTTTTCTCCACACCATCTCCAGCATTTATTGTTTGTAGACTTTTTGATGATGCCTGTTCTGACCTGTGTGAGATGATAACTCATTGTGGTTTTGATTTGCAGTTTTCTAATAATGAGTGATGTTGAACATCGCTTCATGTGTTTGGTAGCCATCTGTATGTCTTTGGAGAAATGTCTGTTCAGGTCTCTTGTCCACTTTTTATGGGGTTGTTCGTTTTTCTGGTATTGAGCCGCATGAGCTGCTTGTATATTTTGGAGATTCATTCTTTGACAGTTGTTTCATTTGCTATTATTTCCTCCCGTTCTGAGGGCTGTCTTTTCACCTTGCTTATAGTTTCCTTCATTGTGCAAAAGCATTTAAGTTAAATTTGGTCCCTTTTGTTTATTTGTGTTTTTATTTCCATTACTCTGGGAGATGGGTCATAGAGGATCTTGCTGTGATTTATGTCAGAGAGTGTTCTGCCTACGGTTTTCTCTTAAGAGTTTTATAGATTTTGGTCTTACATTTAGGTCTTTAATCCATTTTGAGTTTATTTTTGTGTATGGTGTTAGAAAGTCTTCCAGTTTCTTTCTTTTACCCGTAGTTGAGCATTTTCCCCAGCATCACGTGTTGAAGAGACTTTGTTTATGCCATTGTATATTTGTGCCTCCTTTGTCAAAGATAACGTGTGCATAGGTGTGTGGATTTATCTCTGGGTTCTCTATTTTGTTCCATTGATCTGTATTTCTGTCTTTGTGCCAGTACCATACTGTCTT
Organism: Bos grunniens; assembly: GCF_055505025.1. NCBI lineage: Eukaryota > Metazoa > Chordata > Mammalia > Artiodactyla > Bovidae > Bos > Bos grunniens. The sequence goes on along the minus strand of NC_141194.1, from coordinate 51,907,475 downwards.
GAAGACTGTAGCTTTGTAGTATAGTCTGAAGTCAGGAAGGTTGATTCCTTCAGTTCCATTCTTCTTTCTCAAGATTGCTTTGGGTATTCGGACTCTTTAGTGTTTCCATACAAACTGTGAAATTATTTGTTCTAGTTCTGTAAAAAATACCTTTGGTAGTTTGATCGGGATTGTGATAAATCTACAGATTGCTTTGGGTAGTAGAGTCATTTTCACTATACTGATTTTTCCAATCCAAGAACGTGGTACATTTCTCCATCCATTTGTGTCATTGTTGATTTCTTTCGTCAGGTTTTTTTTTTTTTTATAGCTTTCTGTATACAGGTCTTTTGTTTCTTTATGTAAATTTATTCCTAAGTATTTTATTCTTTTCATTGCAGTGGTGTATGTGATTGTTTCCTTAATTACTCTTTCTGATTTTTCCTTATTAGTATATAGGAATGCAAGGGATTTCTGTGTATTAATTTTATATGGCAGGCATATTCTGAAGCACTGGACCAGCAGGGAACTCCTGGCCTGCTTGTCCTTGGGTGTGCAGCTCTCTGAGCTCTGACACACGGAGAGATTCCAGTGATCACCACCACGACCAGGACACAGGCCACATCCATCACCCTAAAAACGCCCAGGTGCTGCCCGTTTCTAGTTTCCCCTCCCACACCCCAATCCCTGGCACAAGGATCTGTTCTCTTTCGCTACATTTTGTCCTTTGCAATTTTAAAATTCCTTATGTATTCTGAATAGAAGACCTTTCTCAGATCTGTGCTTCACAAACATCTTTCCCCTAATAACAACTAGCTTCCCTTTTCATTATAGGAGACATGAGTGATGAAATGTACTTTTCCTCCCCACACTCAGAGCCCAGTGTTGTTTAGCCAGCAAGTGCCTGTGAGATTCTTCAGAAGTGAAAATGAATTCTGCTGTGTGTCAGTCTGTGCTCTCAGCTAGTCCCCAGAGCTGTATTTCTGCAGAAATCCATGAGTCTTCTGCAGAAAGGGGTGCTTGAGAACAGGTATATTTACTGGAGTATGAACTTGTGATCTCATCAGAGAGCTTCAGAGCTCAGCCCATCTTGCAGGACTTGTCTCCCAAGGGAGCTTTTCTTCTTGAAACTCAGAGGCATGAATTTAGTCCGTGTGAGCACGTTTAGCAGGGCTAACATGGCATTTCAAGGTTGTTCATCCTTTACCAGGTATCAGACCACATTCAATATATTTCTTTCTGTCACCTTAGCTACTCCTCCTTCAAAGACCCATCATTTTGGAAGATTTCAATCCTAATTGATGAGGTGAGAAACCAGAGGACAGAGAAGTTAGGGGGATTGCTCAGAGTCACATAGGCCGCCAGAGGAAAAGTGACCCACAAACTTCAGCATCCTCCATTCAGAGCTCCCAGTCTTTATTTCTTCAGTAAAGTTGCCATGCGTGCATGCATGCTAAGTCACATCAGTCATGTCCAACTCTTTGCGACCACATGATGGTAGCCCACCAGGGTCCTCTGTCCTTGGGATTCTCCAGGCAAGAGTACTGGAGTGGGTTGCCATGCCTTCGTCCAGGTCATCTTCCCGACCCAGGAGTCCAGCCCACGCCTCCTGCAGCTCCAGCATTGCAGGAGGATGCTTTACCGCTGCACCACTGGGGAGGCCCAAAGTTGATGTATGATATTATATTTCTTTCAAGTGCACAACAGAGTGATTCCATATTTTTAAACATTATGAAATGAATTGCTACGATAAGTTTGGTTACTATGTGTCACCACAGAGATTTCTTACAAGATTATTGACTATATTTCCTGTATGTACATTCCATTCCCATGACTTATTTTGTAACTGGAAGTTTGTATCTCCTAATGCCTTCCCTGTTTTACACATCTCCCTACTCCCTCCTCCTCTGGTAACCATGTTTGTTCTCTATGTCTCTGAATCTATTTCTGTCTTGTTTCCCGTGTTCTCTTATTTTATTTCTGAGGTTCCACACGTAAATAAAACTGTGTGGTATTTGTCTTTCTCTGTGTGCCTAGTTTTACTTGGCATAATACCCTCTAGGTCCATCCACGTTGTCGACAATGACAAGATTTCATTGTTGTTTTTTTTTTTATTGCTGAGTAATATTCCACTGTGTGTGTGTGTGTGTGTGTGTGTGTGTACCATTTCTTCCTTTTTGACTCATCTATCATCTATCATCTATCAGGAACCTAAGATGGGCACTTAGGTTCCTTCCATATCTTGGCTCCCCTTGGCTGTAAATAACGCTGCAGTGAACAGAGGAGCACGTATATCTTTTGTGACTAGTGTTTCTTCTATTCTTGAGAAAAATACCGAGAAGTGGAACTGCTGGATCATATGGTAGTTCTTGTTTTCAGTTTTTGAGGAAACCCTCATTGTCTCCATAGTGGCTGCACCGATATACGTTTCCACCAACACCTGAGGAGGGTTTCCTTTTCTCTACATCCTCCCCAACATTTCTTACTTGACAGGTATGAGGAAGTACTTCAACTGTGGTCTTGATTTTCTAATCCCTGAGGAGAAGATGTTGAGCATCTTTTCATATGTCTATTAGCCATCTGTATCTCTTCTTTGCAGAAATGTCCATTCAGTGCTTTACCCCATTTTAAAATCGGGTTTTGGGTGTTTTTCCCAATACATTCTATGAGTCCTTTAGCTGTTTTGGATATGTACCACTTTTGGGATGTGTATCACTTGCTCATATCTTCTCCCACTCAGCAGGTTGCCTTTTTCTTTTGTTGACGGTTTCCCTTGATGTGTAAAAGCTTTTTAGTTTGATGAACTCCCATTTGTTTATTTTTGCTTTTGTTGCTCTTGCCTGAGGAGACATGTCAAAAAAACTAATTCTAAGACCTATGTCAAAGAGCATACTGCCTACGTCTTCTTCTAGGAGCTTTATGGTTTAAGGTCTAACAATTTCATCTTTAATCTTCTGTTGTTGTGGTTTATTTTTGAATGTTGTGTAAGAAAGGGGTCCAGTTTTCCATAACCATTTATTGAAGAGACAGCATTTTCCGTGATGGATGTTCTTGGCTCCTTTGTCATAGAATAATAGGCCATATGAGCGCAGGTTTATTTCTGACAGAGCATCCCCAACTGTACCCTCTGTAAAGGCTGGGGTGAAGTAAGAAGACCCGGTGACTCCAGTGTCCATCCACAGCTGGTGGCACACCAAGTCTGGATAAGGTACGTCACTGATGCTAGCCACAGTGCACTGGGGCAGGGATGGTCATCCCCGCCTGGCACAAGTTCCCCAGGGTGGGATGCGATGGGCTCACTCCAGCAGCCAACCCAGGTCAATCCTGGCATCCCCAGTCCCTCATTTAGCCAATCATGAAGGTTTTCACTGTATATGTTACATCCCCTCCATGCCGTGCCAGGCTGGCTGTTGAGACGGGGAGGTGAGGAGGACATGCATGGCCAGTCCCTGCCCTCGAGAGTTGACTCATTGAGCAGAGAGGAGATCTGACACCCTTAGATGTGGTGGCGAGTGTGTCACTGATCCCCTGTGAGGCTGCGTTGCTAGGAGATGAGAGGAATGACGAGGATCAGGGTAGATGAAGTGGACGTGGCCGGGGAGGGGACAGGGTACTCTGGGTCCTTGCTGTGCCAGTCCCAACTGCAGAATTACCCACAGCCTGCATGAGGGCGCCCGGAGGATGGATGGGTGGCTGTAAATGAGGATATCAGCAGTGGAACCCCCTCCCCACCTCAAAGTCTGTATCCCCAACCTGCGTATTGGGTGTTGGTGATCTGGGGGTCACTTCTGAGACAGCATACTCTCCCCAGTTACAGACTAGGAGCCAGAATCCTGTGATGTACAGAGATGACCAGCACATCAAATCCTAGACCAGAGACCAAGCCATAGGAACCAACAGGCCAGAGAATACTGGATGGGAGTTGGCTTAAAGGCAGTGGCCAAATAACAAATCTGAATGTACCTGTAGCAAGCAATGATATTGAACCATTCATTTAAAGACCTTCCCACAGAGGGAAGTCCTGGGCCTCCTGGTTTCATCAGTGAATTCTATCAAAGGTTTAAAGAAGAAATAGCACCCATCCTTCACAGATTCTTCCTGAATAGACAGGAGGGAGGAGGAAACATTTCCTAATTCATCGTATAAGCACAGTATTACCCAATTACCAAAGCCAGACTTGACATCACCAGAAAGCTACAGATCCATATCTATCATGAATAGTGATGCATACACCCTCAATACAGTATCAGCAAACCAAATCGAGAAACATTTTGCCAAGGGCTCTGCGAGATCTTTCTTTGGGATTGGAATGAAAACTGACCTTTTCCAGTCCTGTGGCCACTGTTGAGTTTTCCAAATTTTGTGTCATATTGAGTGCAGCACTTTCACAGCATCATCTTTCAGGATTTGGAATAGCTCAACTGGAATTCTATCGCCTCCACTAGCTTTGTTCGTAGTGATGCTTTCTAAGGCCCACTTGACTTCACATTCCAGGATGTCTGGCTCTAGGTCAATGATGACACCATAGTGATTATCTGGGTCATGAAGATCTTTTTTGTACAATTCTTCTGTGTATTCTTGCCATCTCTTCTTAATATCTTCTGCTTTTCTTAGGTCCATACCATTTGTGTCCTTTATCGAGCCCATCTTTGCATGAAATGTTCCTTTGATATCTCTGATTTTCTTGAAGAGATCCCTAGTTTTTCCCATTCTGTTGTTTTCCTCAATTTCTTTGCATTGATCGCTGAAGAATGCTGTCTTCTGTCTTCTTGCTATTCTTTGGAACTCTGCATTCAGATGTTTATATCTTTCCTTTTCTCCTTTGCTTTTCACTTCTCTTCTTTTCACAGCTATTTGTAAGGCCTCCCCAGACAGCCATTTTGCTTTTTTGCATTTCTTTTCCATGGGGATGGTCTTGATCCCTGTCCCCTGTACAATGTCATGAACCTCATTCCATATTTCATCAGGCACTCTATCTATCAGATCTAGGCCCTTAAATCTATTTCTCACTTCCACTGTATAATCATAAGGGATTTGATTTAGGTCATACCTGAATGTTCTAGTGGTTTTCCCTACTTTGTCCATTCTGAAGGAGATCAGCCCTGGGATTTCTTTGGAAGGAATGATGCTAAAGCTGAAACTCCAGTACTTTGGCCACCTCATGCGAAGAGTTGACTCATTGGAATAGACTCTGATGCTGGGAGGGATTGGGGGCAAGAGGAGAGGGGGACGACAGAGGATGAGATGGCTGGATGGCATCACTGACTCGATGGACATGAGTCTGGGTGAACTCCAGGAGTTGGTGGTGGACAGGGAGGCCTGGCGTGCTGCGATTCATGGGGTTGCAAAGAGTCGGACACGACTGAGCGAATGATCTGATCTGTGTAAGATCTTTCCCAGGATTGCAGTATTGGACCAACACTCAACTTCAGTTATGGGAAACAGCGTATTGATATAATGAAGGACGGAAACCACCTGCCATCTTGACAGACAAATAAAAAGCATTTGACACAGTTCAAGACCCATTCATGACAAATAAGTAAATAACTAAATCAATAAACACAGTCAACCATCTCAGGATAGAAGGGATCGTCATTGCCGTGCTGAAGAACATCCCTGAGAAACATCCAGCTCTCGTCACATCACATCTAGTAGAGTCTGAGTGAATGCTTGCCTCTTGAGATCCAGACCAAGATAGGAGGTCTGCTTCAACCACCTCTATTCCACACTGACTGAAGGGTCTAGCCTGTGCACCATGCAAAAGAAGAAATGAAATCATGGAGAAATGAGAAATGAAACCCATGTCCACACAAATATTTGTCCTTCGATGTCTTTCACAGCAGCACTGTCTGTAATCTCCAAGTAGTGGAGCAGCCTAAAAGTCTGTCAGCTGGAGAGTGGTAAACAGAGTATTTATTCTGTAGCCATGCAGTGAAACAGCACAGATGGATGAAAAGTGGTGAACTTCTGCTTTCTGCTGCCACATGGGTCAGCCTCTGAAGAACTGTGCTAAGTGAAAGAACCCAGACACAAAAGGCCACTTCCTGCAGGAGTCCGTTGATGTGAATGCCCACAAAGGGCAAATCAACAGAGACAGAAATTAGATGAGAGGATGCCTGGACCTGCAGATACTGTTCGGGATCGACTGCTGATGGGTACATGGAACCTTTTAGTGGTGCTGGCAGTGTTCCACAACTGCACTGTGGTGGTGGCTGCACCACTGTGTGAAGTTACTAAAAGTTACTGCCCTGGAAGTGATGGGTGTGATTTGTGGTGTGTAACTGTACCTCAGTAAAGCAGTTTAGGAAGGTACTGCAGATGTCCAAGTGAGACATGTGGGAAAAGATATGCCATTGCTTTTGTAACAACGAGGAGTGCCCCTGCTCCTTCCACGTTCTGGGTCCGGCCTCCTCCACATGTGCTAGATGCTCCCTCCAGAGACAGTCGCTGTGCACATCAGGACGGAATCCCCAGTGAGCACACACATCTAGTTTGTCTCTAGAGTTCCAAAGAAGGTCCCGGACAAAACTCCCAGCCGACCAGGGCCAAGAGACTGGCACGGGCCTCACTGGGTGGCTGCGCGCAGGCCCAGAGCTAGCCAATCGGAGTGCAGCCCCGCCCACCAAGCTCCGGATCTTCCTGGACTCGCTGACTTCCTGCCCGTGTTGCTATGGTTCCGCGGACCGCTCGCTGTCCAGGGGTGGTTTGGCCGGACCCTGTCGAGAGATTCCCTTCCTTTCTCTGGCCCTTACGGGCTTTCTACTTAACTTTCGTATCCACGCTGTCCAGTCCTCTGCGCGGAAACCCAGCAGAAACGATGAATTTTCTTCCGGGCTTGCGGCCTTTTGGTTTCTGTAGCCTGCAGGTGGCAGTGTTGCTCCACAGTGTCGCCGGGCCGGTTTTTCCTCCGCTATGGCGCTTTAATAAAATGACAGGGAGCCTTTTGCCTCAAGAAGCAGCTGGTTTGGTTTTGTTTTCTTTTCCTCCGCTAGTGCCGGTTGGCTGATTCAAACTGCATCTGAGCCCTTCAGAGAGCCCGTTGTGAGAACTTTCGCCGGACGCACTGACACTTAAAAATCCAACAACATAATATAAGCTGACATAGTGAATGTAGTGGAGGAAGTGGTTACCCTTGTCTTGCTTCCCATCGTTGAGGAATTCCTGTATGTTTAAAGAGAACTTTATTGTGACAGTGAGTTTTGACTTCAAAATCATTACGTGAAGTGGAAGTGAAAGTGGCTCAGACGTGTCTGATTCTTTAAGACCCCTTGGACTGTAGCCTGCCAGGCTCCTCTGCCCATGGGATTCTCCAGGCAAGAATAATGGAGTGGGTTGCCATTTCCTTCTCCAGAGGATCTTCCTAACCCAGCGATTGAATCTGGCTATCCTGCACTGCAGGCTGACTCCTTACCATCTGAGCCACCTACAATAATAACATGATGGGGACAAGTGCCAAGCTAAGATCCTGCTGGGTAGTTGATGCTGGACACCACCCAAGAAGCAGATGCTATTACTGCCCTCATATGCCTTTGGGACCTGTGGCACACAGAGGAAGAGTCAGCTCTCCGGGTTCTCAGGGTTCCTCAGAGATGTCCCTATGTTCAGGTCTCAAGGCTGTCAGATTGTAGCTTGCACACTGGTTTGCAGGATACATTCTCCTCCCCAGTGGAAGAGTGAAAGAAAATGCTCACTGGGATCGAGGGTAAGACAGCCTGCAATGCTGCGGAAGACTGACTACAGGAGAAGGGGATGACGGAGGACAAGATGGTTGGATGGCATCACTGACTCAATGGACATGAGTCTGAGCAAGCTCTGGGAGATGGTGAAGGACAGGGAAACCTCCTGACGTGCTGCATGCAGTCCATGGGGTCGCAAAGAGTCGGACACGACCAACGGACTGAAAACCAACAATAACGTATTTATTACAATGAGATACTAAATGAAAGGGGGCGGGGAGGGAAACTATATAGAAAACGACTCATCCACGCCATCAAGATTATGACATAACACATTTATAATGCAAAGCACCTGGAAGTAATCAGCTGTTAAGGAGTACAAGTTGCTCAGCTCACTGCGAGGTGAATCAGGAAGGGACTTTAATCCAGAGTCGATAGAGAAGAGGGCAGGGTAGTGACCCAAAATAACCATCTTGTGGGGGCCAGGTTGGACAGGACCCGAACATCACGAATCAGGTCCCGCAGTGGAGAGTTCTAAGCAGTTTCGGGGAGAAATCTCCCAGCAGAGGCAGGCTGCGAAACTGGCACTGACCTCAGTGCTCCCCAGGGCAGGCCCAGAACCAGCCCTCAGCAACTCCGGATCTTCCTGGACGTCCTGACTTCTTGCCCGCCTCGCTGTGGTTCTGTGGGTGGGTCGAGCGGAACTCGCGCGGTCCAGGGGTGGTTGGCCCGGGCCCCTTCGAGATGTTCCCTTTCTTTGTCTGGTCCTCAAGGGCATCCCCCATTAAGTCCTCCGCTGGAAACCGAGCAGGAAGGATCGATTTTCTTCCGGGCTTGCTGGCATTTTGGTTTCTGTGGTCTGCAGGGGGCAGTGTTGCTCCGCGGAGCCGCTTGCCCGTTCCTCCTGTACCCGTCCGGGTTGAAAAAATATTTCAAAGCTTTTTGCGGTAATCAGCGACGGATATTTTTCCTGTGCTTGCGCCGGTTGGCTGGTTCCAAGTGCTGAGGAAAATGCTGAGACACATATTAAGAAACTGAAAAATTAACAACAAAGAGAAAATATTAAGCAGGTCAAGGGAAAAGTAGCTAATAACATAAGAGGGAAACCCCATAAGATTATCAGCTGATTTCTCAGCAGAAACTCTGCAGGCCAGAAGGGAGTGGCATGATATATTTAAAGTGGTGAAAGGGAAAACCTACAACCAAAAACATTCTACCAAGCAAGGCTCTTGTTTCAGATTCAACAGAGTAATCAAAAGACAGGCAAAGGCTCAGAGAATTCAACAGTACCACACCAGCTTTACAACAAAGACTCATGTAACATCTCTAGGCAAGAACAAAAAGAAAGACCAATGGAACACAATAGGAAGCCCAGAAATAGACCCATGCACCTGTGGGGCACCTCATCTATACCCAAGGAGGTAAGAATGTACAATGGAGAAAAGACAGCATCTTCAATAAGTGGTGCTGTGAAAATTAGACAGTAACTTGTGTAAATACTGTAAGTATAATTAGGTCCCATTTCTTTATTTTTATTTTATTTCAATTAATGGAAAGAGGATATTGCTAAATTTTTTTGTTAGAGTGTTCTGCCCATTTGTTCCCCTAAGAGTGAAATTAGAATACTTCCTAACACCACGGTGGGGGCTGGGGGGGGTGGGACTCAAAATCAATTAAAGACCAAATATAAGGCCAGATACTATAAAACTCTTAGGGGAACAAATGGGCAGAACACTCTAACAAAAAAATTAGCAATATCCTCTTTTCATGTATTTTACACAGCAAGTTCAGTTCAGTCGGTTAGTCGAGTCTAACTCTTTTACACAGTACCACACCAAACTGAATTCTCTGAGCCTTTCCTATATTTTCCTGTGTGTTCCTCTAAGAATTTTATAGTATCTGGCCTTACATTTGGTCTTTAATTGATTTTGAGTTTTTTTCCCCCCCTGTGGTGTTAGGAAGTATTCTAATTTCATGAGCCTTTGCCTGTCTTTTGATTACTCTGTTGAATCTGAAAGAGCCTTGCTTGGTAGAGTATGTTTGGTTCTAGATTTTTCCCTTTCACCACTTTAAATCTATCATGCCACTCCTTTCTGGCCTGCAGAGTTTCTGCTGAGAAATCAGCTCATAATCTTATGAGGATTCCCTCCTATGTTATTTGCTACTTTTCCCTTGACCTGCTTAATATTTTCTCTCTGTTGTTCATTTTTCAGTTTGCTTAATATATGTCTCAGCATTTTCCTCAGCACTTCCAGCCAGCCAACCGGCGCAAGCACAGAAAGAAAATCCTCCGCTGATTACCACAAAAGGCTTTGAGACCTTTATTTCAACCCGGACGGGCGGGGGAGAAACGGGCAAGCGGCTCCGCGGAGCAACACTGCCCCCTGCAGACCACAGAAACCAAAATGCCAGCAAGCCCGGAAGAAAATCGATCCTTCCCGCTGGGTTTTCGGGCAGAGGACTTATGGGGAATGCCCTTGAGGACCAAAGAAAGAAAGGGAACATCTCGAAGGGGCCCGGGCCAACCGCCCCTGGACCGCGCGAGTTCCGCTCGACCCGCCCACAGAACCACAGCGAGGCGGGCAAGAAGTCAGGACGTCCAGGAAGATCCAGAGTTGCTGAGGGCTGGTTCTGGGCCTGCCCTGGGGAGCATTGAGGTCAGTGCCAGTTTCCCAGCCTGCGTCCGCTGGGAGATTTCTCCCCGAAACTGCTTAGAACTCTCCACTGCGGGACCTGATTCGTGATGTTCGGGTCCTGTCCAACCTGGCCCCAACAAGATGGTTATTTTGGGTCACTACCCTGACCTCTTCTCTGTCAGTCGACTCTGGATTAAAGTCCCTTCCGTACCCACCTTGCAGTGAGCTGAGCAACTTGTACTCCTTAACAGCTGATTACTTCCAGGTGCTTTGCATTATAAATGTGTTATCATGTCATAATCTTGATAGAGTGGATGAGTCGTTTTCTATGTAATTTCCCTCCCCGCCCCCTTTCATTTAGTATCTCATTGTAATAAATACGTTATTGTTGGTTTTCAGTCCGTTGGCCGTGTCCGACTCTTTGCGACCCCATGGACTGCATGCAGCACGTCAGGAGGTTTCCCTGTCCTTCACCATCTCCCAGAGCTTGCTCAGACTCCTGCCCATTGAGTCAGTGATGCCATCCAACCATCTTGTCCTCTGTCATCCCCTTCTCCTCCTGCAGTCAGTCTTTGGCAGCATTGCAGGCTGTCTTACCCTGGATCCCAGTGAGCATTTTCTTTCACTCTTCCACTGGGGAGGGGAATGTATCCTGCAAACCAGTGTGCAAGCTACAATGTGACAGCCTTGAGACCTGAACATAGGGACACTCTCTGAGGAACCCTGAGAACCCGGAGAGCTGACTCTTCCTCTGTGTGCCCAAGGTCCCAAAGGCATATGAGGGCAGTAATAGCATCTGCTTCTTGGGTGGTGTCCAGCATCAACTACCCAGCAGGATCTTAGCTTGGCACTTGTCCCCATCATGTTATTATTGTAGGTGGCTCAGATGGTAAGGAGTCAGCCTGCAGTGCAGGATAGCCAGATTCAATCGCTGGGTTGGGAAGATCCTCTGGAGAAGGAAATGGCAACCCACTCCATTATTCTTGCCTGGAGAATCCCATGGGCAGAGGAGCCTGGCAGGCTACAGTCCAAGGGGTCTTAAAGAATCAGACACGTCTGAGCCACTTTCACTTCCACTTCACGTAATGATTTTGAAGTCAAAACTCACTGTCATAATAAAGTTCTCTTTAAACATACAGGAATTCCTCAACGATGGGAAGCAAGACAAGGGTAACCACTCCTTCCACTACATTCACTATGTCAGCTTATATTATGTTGTTGGATTTTTAAGTGTCAGTGGGTCAGGCAAAAGTTCTCACAACGGGTTCTCTGAAGGGCTCAGACGCAGTCTGAATCAGCCAACCGGCACAAGCGGAGGAAAACAAAATAAAACCAAACCAGCTGTTTCTTGTGGCCAAAAGCTTCCTGTTATTTTATTAAAGCGCGAGGGCAGAGGAAAAAACCGGCCCGGCGACACTGTGGAGCAACACTGCCACCTGCAGGCTACAGAAACCAAAAGGCCGCAAGCCCGGAAGAAAATTCATCGTTTCTGCTGGGTTTTCCCGCAAAGGACTGGACAGCGTGGACGCGAAAGTTAAGGGGGATGCCCGTAAGGACCAGAGAAAGGAAGAGAATCTCTCGACGGGGTCCGGCCAAACCATCCCTGGACAGCGAGCAGTCCGCGGAACCATAGCAACACGGGCAGGAAGTTAGGGTGTCCGGGAAGATCCGGAGCTTGGTGGGCGGGGCTGCACTCCGATTGGCTGGCTCTGGGCATGCGCGCAGCCACCCAGTGAGGCCCGTGCCAGTCTCTTGGCCCTGGTCGGCTGGGGGTTTTGTCTGGGAACTTGTTTGGAACGCTCCACTGAAGAACCTGACCGGTCGTGACGTCCGGGTCCTGTCGCCCACTGCCGAAGCCCCCCACGTGCGGGGACGTTACAAGTCCCCTGTCCATTCTCCTCCCTCCCACCCCCGGCCTGTGAACGCGTTCCTCCCGTGGTACACTCGCTGTTCTCTCAGGCCTCACTCTTCTGATCCCTCCTCAGTGCCCACGAGGCTCACCCGGTCACCCCGGGAGACTTTCCGTCCTTAGCGATGTTCCCTTCCTCCCTACCCGAGCATCCTTCTGCCCACCGTCCCGCCCCGGGCATCAAGAAAGACCGCGCCCCTCATGCTGTCCTGTTTCCAGCCTTCCTCCCTGGCATCACCCTCAACATGACGTCCTGTCCTCCAGCTCCTTCGCACTACTGCCAGTGCACTGATACCACAACCTCCTGGAGACCTCCAGCTCACCGGCCATGCGTCCTTTCCCAGCATGCACCAGGCCCCTCCTGGATCGGCTGAGCCAGGGCTGGAAGCTTTCCCCCGCAAACACACCTCTCCCCGACAAACACACCTGTTGGGCTCCTTGCACCCTCCTGCCTGCCCACTCCCTGCCTGTGTCTGAGCACCTGAGCATCGAGGAGAAAACTTTACAGAAGTGTTTTATCTTGAATCCATGGCGGGAGTAGACCGCTGTTCAGTTTCATGATCACCTAGCTACACTCCTACAGTACACACTAGTAACCTTCTTCCATGCTAATGACCACCAGCCCCACCCACTAATAATTCGTGGAGAATACGGAAGCAACCCCGTGGGATTTCTCAAGTTTCCCAGTCCCGATCTGCATGCTTCTGCCCTGGCATTCTGCTGCCCCGCTCCACGCCTGCTCCTGACTGCACCCAGCCCCTCACCTCTGCCCAGGATCCCATGCCTTGAACCTTCTCAGGGACTTTGCACCTGCAGTTATCATTCCTCTCTCCTGAACCAGCACTTGCTCCCTCTACATCGGAGCATTCCACAGCACAGAGGGAAACCCACCGTCTTCCACCACCCTATTCTGCAGCTACTGGCACATTACCGGTTGCCCTTCAAAGCAAAACTGCTTCAAATTCTGCTGAGATATTCTCTCCTCAGCCCCCTTCCGTGGAGCTTTTGTCCCAGTCACTCCCCTGTAACTGGCCTCGTCATGGCCATCATTAATATCCATACTTCCTGATCCCACAGACACTCTTCAGTGCTCATCTTAGCCAACATCTCAGGCACCTTTGGCATATTTGACTCTTGTGTTCTTTATCCCTCTTTTTTTTAATATAGTTCAGGGGCGTGGGGCTTATGTGACAACAGTGTCTCCTAGATGTACTCGACAAGGTACACATTGTACACCTGGATATTGTATGGGAAGTCTTGGGTCAAATGAAAGACAAGCCAAAGAAAAGAGCGTCCCAGTCACTGCGGGGGAACGGCCCACAGAGGCAGTGGCAGGCAGAGTTGAGAGAGCTCAGACAAGGGAGGTGTGACAAGAAATGAAGAGGAACACCAGGGAAAGGAGGGTTGCACCCCATTCACACTTGGGACTCACAGGGGGCACACTGTACAATGACCCAACGGAGTCTTTGGGCAGAAGGGTGGCTGCAGTTTAGGAATTTCATTGTCTGGAGCTGATCTTGGTTCCTGCTGCGGTGCAGGTGAAATCCAAGGGAGGGCTCTGCATCACCTGAGGGAGAAATGTAGAAAGGGACTGAATCTAGATGAAGCCTAAGCAGGCAATGGGCTAGGGGACCTTGCGGCTGAGACTGAGGAGTGGACGTCCCTGCCGGGGGATGGGCTGGACGATCAGACCCAGATTCAGAGGGGTCTGCACATGCCAGCAGGGTGGCTGAGGCTCAGTCAGCCGGGGAGGACCGGGCCCACAGCAAGAGGAGGGAGACAAAAATGCAAGTTTCACCATCCCACCCACGGGCGGTGCAGGTCAGCATCACCAGGGGGAGCCAGGAGAGGAGATCATACCCTGCAAGCACACAGCCTGCTACTTCCAATACCATGCGTCTTTGGTTCCTTTCAAGCCATGCTTCTTGAAAGTACAGACACCAGGATCATCCTTATCTGGTTACCTCTCGATTCCTCCGCCATGTGCCCATCCACAGAACATCCCCTTGCTAACGTCTCCCAAGAGCTCCGTGGGCCAAACCATAGTACCCAGTGCTGTATTGGCCACAGACACATTCCGTTTTCAACACCACTTTTCCTTGGTCAGAGTCTGTGATGTGACAGCAGCCCACCCTGGCTTTCCCCCTACCTCTCAGTCCATTACTTCTAAGTATCCTTGTCTGTCCACTTACTTTGATCCCCTCCTAAATCTTGGGCTTTGTTTTCCTCTGGTTTCCAACCTCTGCCCTGTGCTCTTCCACTCCACACATGATTCTTGGGTGACCATGTCACCCCCCAGAGCTTTTACCCATCTGACTTGTTTTCATCAGTATCCCCCTGTATGCTGTTGGCTTTTCCTATCACTAAATCTACCTAGGAGATCTCAGCTGGGCCCCATTTTCCCCACAGGCCGAGACGTATGGGGCATCTGCACTCAGATGTCCCATAAGCCCTGCAGGCCTGCTAGTAGCCCCAGGCCAACGTTTCCTGTCTCATGGATGGGCACTGCCATCCACCCAGTTCCTTAAACCACAATCCCAGGCATGCTGCTGGCTGTGATCTTCACTGTGCCATGACTCCCCTGGAGCTGCTCTTGAAAAGGCTCACCCGAGATCTTCCTATTGCCACAGGTGGGGATGGGTTCCTCTGAGAGGCCCTGTTCCTGCAGACACGCTCTGAAGGTGTCCTGAGCTCGGGCCTTCACCCTCTTTTGGATCTCTGAGAGAACCCGGGTGCTGTAATGCACCTGAGAGGTTGAAAGCCCTGTCTTTAACAAGACGATGAGTCAGGACACAGCAGTGCAAGTCCATCGCTGGGGAATGTGCCAAAGAATATCCGGAAGAGATCCCTAAAGAACGTTTAGGGAGGTGGGTCTTCATGGGTGTGCACCAAACAAGGGATTGCTTAACTGTATTTTTCCCAATAAGCATTCCGTTCCAATTTGGTCTTCATCTGAGCACGGGAGTTAATTTGATAACACAGGAAACAGGTTAAAATGGCAACTGAGCACAGGCAGCAGATATGCTGACAGCCGATCCTGCTACATCAACATCAGCAGCTACAATTCTCAGCCATCTTTAATCTTTGATGCACTATTCTGATCTGTCGAATGAAGTTATTTCCACAGTGTTTTAGAAATGTATTCAACTAACTAGGCACAAGGGATCCTGACAAGAACTAAAACATACTAAGTTTCACTAACAACAGCAGGGTTTCAACTGTAAAACTTTGGATTCAGGAACATGCAGCAGAGCAAGCACAAGGTCAGTTTTCAAAGTAGTATTAATTTGGGCAAGTTGTCCCTTTCCTCAGCCTAAGATATCTGTCTAGCCTAGCGGGTCATGATGGAAACATGCTTTCGCTGTAGAGAGGAGTTGCCAATTTTCGATCTTCCATTTCCTCCTGGAAGAATGGGTTCTGTTTCCACAGCTGCAAGCTCGGCTTTCATAAGAGAACTTTTTGAGATAATGCTCACGCCAGGGCAACACACCTACTACTTCAGACTCTCTGGGGATGTCCTGCCAGCATCAGCTCTTCTAAAGCCTCTCCAGGGGAGATTTGATGCACAGTTTAGGTTGAGAAACACAATCTCATGATGCTTCACTCGTCCTGCTTTTAAATAGAATACTGAACTGAAGAGCCATGTTTGCTACTAAAGACGTTAAAATATTTTTTTAATTATGTGTCTTCCCTTCTGAACGGTATTTTTACATATTTATTCACAGCCATATGTAGAACAATTTCAATGACTCAGTGGTGTGTTATGCCCCCAAGTCCCGTTCCTTACCAGACACTCAGGCAGATGGAGGGGAGGGAAACGCACCTCAGTCCTGAAGGCAGAAGGAGGATGGATGGAGTTCCATTGTCTTGCTTACTGCTCTGCCGAGCATCCCTCCTGGGTTGCTAAAGTCAGGCAGGGGCCCTCGCACCAGGGTAACAGGTATTCCTGTGACCAGAGGTTGGAGCTAAGGGCCAAGATCCGTTACTGAATCTGGGAAACGGAAGTTGGGTCCACGTGATTTGAGAAGACTGGGAAAACAACTAAGTAGAATTTTAGATGCAGGGTGGGTTCTGGGAGCCTGTCCAGAGCCATTGACTTGTGGGCACACAATGGGCGTCTGTGCGTAAACACAGAGACACACTAGACGTGTGTGCTCACTGGGGATTCCGTCCTGACGTGCACAGCGACTGTCTCTGGAGGGAGCATCTAGCACATGTGGAGGAGGCCGGACCCAGAACGTGGAAGGAGCAGGGGCTCCTCATTGACAAAAAAAGCAATGGCATATCTTTTCCCACATGTCTCACTTGGACATCTGCAGTACCTTCCTAAACTGCTGTACTGAGGTATAGTTACACACCACAAATCACAGCCATCACTTCCAGGGCACTGACTTTTAGTAACTTCACACAGTGGTGCAATCACCTCCACAGTGCAGTTGTGGAACACTGCCAGCACCACTAAAAGGTTCCGTGTACCCATCAGCAGTCGATCCCCAACAGGACCTGCAGGCCCAGGCATCCTCTCATCTAATTTCTGTCTCTCTAGATTTGCCCTTTGTGTGCATTCACATCAACGGACTCCTGCAGGAAGTGGCCTTTTGTGTCTGGGTTCTTTCACTTAGCGAAGTGCTTTGGAGGCTCACCCATGTGGCAGCAGAAAGCAGAAGTTCATCACTTTTCATCCATCTATGCTGTTCCACTGCATGGCTACAGAATAAATACTCTGTTTACCACTCTCCAGCTGACAGACTTTTAGGCTGCTCCACTACTTGGAGATTACAGACAGTGCTGCTTTGAAAGACATCGAAGGACAAGTATTTGTGTGGACATGGGTTTCATTTCTCATTTCTCCATGATTTCATTTCTTCTTTGCACGGTGCACAGGCTAGACCCTTCAGTCAGTGTGGAATAGAGGTGGTTGAAGCAGACCTCCTGTCCTGGTCTGGATCTCAGGAGGCAAGCATTCACTCAGACTCTACTAGATGTGAAGTGACGAGAGCTGGATGTTTCTCAGGGATGTTCTTCAGCACAGCAACGACGATCCCTTCTATCCAGAGATGGTTGACTGCCGGGGTCCAGCCCAGGTGGATCCAGGGAATTCGAAGCGGGGACGGCATCAGCGAGGATCAGGAAACAACTGCTTAATAAAACGTTAATTAAGGATATAAAGCATGGTGAAATAAGGATAGCTCAGCGAAGAAATTCAGTGAAGAAAAGAGGCTGAATAAAATTCCAAAGCAGGGAATTTACGTCACCTACGAAGGCCGCAGGTGTCCTCCCGTTCTCCCGAAGGAGAGGAGACACTAAGGCCTCCCCGGTCAGGTCTTAGAAGCCCAGGCAAAATTAGTAGGCTTGACGAGCTTCCCCACCTCAGAGGAAAAATTCAGCCAGAAGGAGAAAGAAAGAATGACATGGAGAGACCAAGTTTCGGTGAACAAGGCCCACACTTTATTTTCTAAAGTAGTTTTTATACCTTAAATTATGCATAGAGGATAATGGGGGAAGGGGTAGACTCATGCAGTAAGCCAGGCTTTCTTCCTGCAGACCTATCATATGCAAAAGTTTAGGTGATTTGCATCATCTTCTGGCCCGGAGGCCTGTTAACATTTTAAGACCCTTTCTTCAGAAAACTTATTTTTCTCTAAAGGTCATTAGTCAGGCGCCACCCTCCAAAAGCATTAAAGTTGCATTCCTATAGGGCAAAGGTGTGGTGGGCTATAACAAGAAAAAGAATTAACTCAAGGGTCCAAGGTTACAAACATTAAAGCTACTAATTACACCAATTATATTAATCAATACACTGCCAGGGACACAGCAGGTAAGGGACATGGAGACTTAGCAGCAAACATTGGCCCAACAAGTGAAAAACCCTTCACCAATACAATTTCTAATCAATCTTTTAACTGCTCAAAGGAATCTGTATTTAGACAGTTTAGAACATCTCATGCCTCTCACAGTTGGGAGGCTCTGAGCAATCACATGTGGCCAGAAAAACCTATTCAGGGGCAGGCTAAAGGACTTCCAAAGGAGTTTGTAGGTTGAAACACTACCATACCCAGGAACTTTATTAACTGGAGCTGTAAGTTAACTCTTTTTTTTTTTTCCAGAGAGATGTAGTGGGGGACAGCCCCCCGTAAAATCAGAGGTGTAGGTGAGAGCACAAAGCAGAAAGTAGGCAGACTCTGGTTTTGGGGGTAGATGCTCGAGAATTTCCAGAGGGACTCCTGCGGCTCAATCCTGCCTTTGTGTATGCCGAGCCTCCTTCCTCATGACCTTTGCCAGGGGCAGAGCTCCTGCTCCCGGCAGTTGACCGTGTTTATTGATATAGTTATTTACTTATTTGTCATGAACGGGTCTTGAACTGTGTCAAATGCTTTTTCTTTGTCTGTCAAGATGGCAGGTGGTTTCCGTCCTTCATTACATCAGTACGCTGTTTCCCGTAACTGAAGTTGAGCGTTGGTCCAATACTGCAATCCTGGGAAAGATCTCACACAGCCCTTTGCGAAATGTTTCTCAATTTGGTTTGCAGGTACTGTGTTGAGGGTGTATGCATCGCTATTCATGATAGATATGGGTCTGTAGCTTTCTGGTGATGGCAAGTCTGGCTTTGGTACTGGGGTAATACTGTGCTTATAGGATGAATTAGGAAATGTTTCCTCCTCCCTCCTGTCTATTCAGGAAGAATCTGTGAAGGATGGGTGCTATTTCTTCTTCAAACATTTGATAGAATTCACTGATGAAATCAGGAGGCCCAGGATTTCCCTGTGGGAAGGTCTTTAAATGAATGGTTCAATATCGTTGCTTGCTACAGGTACATTCAGATTTGTTATTTGGCCACTGCCTTTAAGCCAACTCCCATCCAGTATTCTCTGGCCTGTTGGTTCCTATGACTCGGTCTCTGGTCTAGAATTTGACGTGCTGGTCATCTCTACACATCACAGGATTCTGGCTCAGAAGTGACCCCCAGATCACCAATACCCAATAGGCAGGTTGGGGATACAGACTTTGAGGTGGGGAGGGGGTTGCGCTGCTGATATCCTCATTTACAGCCACCCATCCATCCTCCGGGCGCCCTCATGCAGACTGTAGGTAATTCTGCAGTTGGGACTGGCACAGCAAGGACCCAGAATACCCTGTCCCCTCCCCGGCCACGTCCACTTCATCTACCCTGATCCTTGTCAGTCCTCTCATCTCCTAGCAATGCAGCCTCACAGGGGATCAGTGACACACTCGCCACCACATCTAAGGGTGTCAGATCTCCTCTCTGCTCAATGAGTCAACTCTCGAGGGCAGGGACTGGCCATGCATGTCCTCCTCACCTCCCCGTCTCAACAGCCAGTGTGACACAGCATGGAGGGGATGTAACATATACAGTGAAAACCTTCATGATTGGCTAAATGAGGGACTGGGGATGCCAGGATTGACCTGGGTTGGCTGCTGGAGTGAGCCCATCGCATCCCACCCTGGGGAACTTGTGCCAGGCGGGGATGACCATCCCTGCCCCAGTGCACTGTGGCTAGCATCAGTGACGTACCTTATCCAGACTTGGTGTGCCACCAGCTGTGGACGGACACTGGAGTCACCGGGTCTTCTTACTTCACCCCAGCCTTTACGGAGGGTACAGTTGGGGATGCTCTGTCAGAAATAGACCTGTGCTCATATGGCCTATTAGTCTATGACAAAGGAGCCAAGAACATCCATCACGGAAAATGCTGTCTCTTCAATAAATGGTTATGGAAAACTGGACCCCTTTCTTACACAACATTCAAAAATAAACAACAACAAGAGAAGATTAAAGGCGAAATTGTTAGACCTTAAACCATAAAGCTCCTAGAAGAAGACATAGGCAGTATGCTCTTTGACATAGGTCTTAGCATTAGTTTTTTTGACACGTCTCCTCAGGCAACAGCAACAAAAGCAAAAATAAACAAATGGGAGTTCATCAAACTAAAAAGCTTTTACACATCAAGGGAAACCGTCAACAAAAGAAAAAGGCAACCTGCTGAGTGGGAGAAGATATGAGCAAGTGATACACATCCCAAAAGTGGTACATATCCAAAATAGCTAAAGGACTCATAGAATGTATTGGGAAAAACACCCAAAATCTGATTTTAAAATGGGGCAAAGCACTGAATAGACATTTCTGCAAAGAAGAGATACAGATGTCTAATAGACATATGAAAAGATGCTGAACTTCTCCTCATCAGGGATTAGAAAATCAAGACCACAGTTGAAGTACTTCCTCATACCTGTCAAGTAAGAAATGTTGGGGAGGATGTAGAGAAAAGGAAACCCTCCTCAGGTGTTGGTGGAAACGTATATCGGTGCAGCCACTATGGAGACAATGAGGGTTTCCTCAAAAACTGAAAACAAGAACTACCATATGATCCAGCAGTTCCACTTCTCGGTATTTTTCTCAAGAATAGAAGAAACACTAGTCACAAAAGATATACGTGCTCCTCTGTTCACTGCAGCGTTATTTACAGCCAAGGGGAGCCAAGATATGGAAGTGCCCATCAATAGATGAGTCAAAAAGGAAGAAATGGTGTACACACACACACACACACACACACACACACAGTGGAATATTACTCAGCAATAAAAAAAAAATGAAATCTTGTCATTGTCGACAACATGGATGGACCTAGAGGGTGTTATGCCAAGAAAAACTAGGCACACAGAGAAGGACAAATACCACACAGTTTTATTTACATGTGGAACCTCAGAAATAAAATAAGAGAACACGGGAAACAAGACAGAAATAGACTCAGAGACACAGAGAACAAACTGGTGGTTACCAGAGGAGGAGGGAGTAGGGAGATGTGTAAAACAGGGAAGGGATTAGGAGCTACGAACTTCCAGTTATAAAATAAGTCATGAGAATGGAATGTACATACAGGGAATATAGTCAATAATCTTGTAAGAAATCTCTGTGGTGACACATGGTAACCAAACTTATCCTAGCAATTCATTTCATAATGTTTAAAACTATGGAATCACTCTGTTGTGCACTTGAAACAAATATAATATCATATGTGAAATTTGGGCCTCCCCAGTGGCTCAACGGTAAAGCATCCTCCTGCAATGCTGGAGCTGCAGGAGGCGTGGGTTGGAGGAGGGCATGGCAACCCACTCCAGTACTCTTGCCTGGAGAATCCCATGGACAGAGGAGCCTGGCGGGCTACAGTCACGTGGTCACAAAGACTTGGACATGGCTGATGTGACTTAGCATGCACACACACATGACAACTTTACTGAAGAAATAAAGAGCGGGGGCTCTGAATGGAGGATGCCGAAGTTTGTGGGTCACTTTTCCTCTGGTGGCCTATGTGACTCTGAGCAATTCCCCTAACTTCTCTGTCCTCTGGTTTCTCACCTCATCAATTAGGATTGAAATCTTCCAAACTGATGGGTCTTTGAAGGAGGAGTAACTAAGGTGACAGAAAGAAATATTTGAATGTGGTCTGATACCTGGTAAAGGATGAACAACCTTGAAATGCCATGTTAGCCCTGCTAAACGTGCCCACACAGACTAAACTCATGCCTCTGAGTTCCAAGAAGAAAAGCTCCCTTGGGAGACAAGTCCTGCAAGATGGGCTGAGCTCTGAAGCTCTCTGATGAGATCACAAGTTCATACTCCAGTAAATATACCTGTTCTCAAGCGCCTCTGTCTGCAGAAGACTCGTGGATTTCTGCAGAAATACAGCTCTGGGGACTAGCTGAGAGCACAGACTGACACACAGCAGAATTCATTTTCACTTCTGAAGAATCTCACAGGCACTTGCTGGCTACACAACACTGGGCTCTGAGTGTGGGGAGGAAAAGTACATTTCATCACTCATGTCTCCTATAATGAAAAGGGAAGCTATTTGTTATTAGGGCAAAGATGTTTGTGAAGCACAGATCTGTGAAAGGTCTTCTATTCAGAATACATAAGGAATTTTAAAATTGCAAAGGACAAAATGTAGCAAAAGAGAACAGATCCTTGTGCCAGGGATTGGGGTGTGGGAGGGGAAACCAGAAAGGGGCAGCACCTGGGCGTTTTTAGGGTGATGGACGTGGCCTGTGTCCTGGTCGTGGTGGTGATCACTGGAATCTCTCCGTGTGTCAGAGCTCAGAGAGCTGCACACCCAAGGACAAGCTGGCCAGGAATTCCCTGGTGGTCCAGTGGTTCAGAATGTGCCTGCCATATAAAATTAATACACAGAAATCCCTTGCATTCCTATATACTAATAAGGAAAAATCAGAAAGAGTAATTAAGGAAACAATCCCATTCACCACTGCAATGAAAAGAATAAAATACTTAGGAATAAATTTACATAAAGAAACAAAAGACCTGTATACAGAAAGCTATAAAAAAAAAAAAACTGACAAAAGAAATCAACAATGACACAAATAGATGGAGAAATGTACCACATTCTTGGATTGGAAGAATCAGTATAGTGAAAATGACTCTACTACCCAAAGCAATCTGTAGATTCCTCACAATCCCAATTAAACTACCAAAGGTATTTTTCACAGAACTAGAACAAATAATTTCACAGTTTGTATGGAAACACTAAAGAGTCCGAATACCCAAAGCAATCTTGAGAAAGAAGAATGGAACTGAAGGAATCAACCTTCCTGACTTCAGCCTATACTACAAAGTTACAGTCATCAAGACAGTAATGGTACTGGCACAAAGACAGAAATACAGATCAATGGAACAAAATAGAGAACCCAGAGATAAATCCACACACCTATGCACACGTTATCTTTGACAAAGGAGGCACAAATATACAATGGCGTAAACAAAATCTCTTCAACACGTGATGCTGGGGAAAATGCTCAACTATGTGTAAGAGAATGAAACTGGAACACTTTCTAACATCAAACACAAAAATAAACTCAAAATGGATTAAAGATCTAAATGTAAGACCAAAAACTATAAAACTCTTAAGAGGAAACCATAGGCAGAACACTCTCTGACATAAATCACAGCAAGATCCTCTATGACCCACCTCCCAGAGTAATGGAAATAAAAACACAAATAAACAAAAGGGACCAAATTTAACTTAAATGCTTTTGCACAATGAAGGAAACTATAAGCAAGGTGAAAAGACAGCCCTCAGAACGGGAGGAAGTAATAGCAAATGAAACAACTGTCAGAGAATGAATCTCCAAAATATACAAGCAGCTCATGCGGCTCAATACCAGAAAAATTAACAACCCCATAAAAAGTGGACAAGAGACCTGAACAGACATTTCTCCAAAGACATACAGATGGCTACCAAACACATGAAGAGATGCTCAACATCATTCATTATTAGAAAACTGCAAATCAAAACCACAATGAGGTATCATCTCACACAGGTCAGAATGGCCATCATCAAAAAGTCTACAAACAATAAATGCTGGAGATGGTGTGGAGAAAAGGGAACCTTCTTCCACCGTTGGTGGGAATGCAAACTGGTACAGCCACTATGGAGAAGAGAGTAGAGATTCCTTAAAAAACTGGGAATAGAACTGCCACAAGACCCAGCAATCCCACTGCTGGGCATACACCTCGAGGAAACCAGAAGCGAAATAGACACATGTCCCCTCAATGTTCACAGCACCACTATTTACAATAGCTAGGACAGGGAAGGAACTTAGATGTCCATCAGCAGATGAATGGATAAGGAAGTTGTGGTGCATATACACAATGGAATATTACTCAGCTATAAAAAGGAATGCATTTGAATCAGTGCTAATGAGGTGGATGAACCTGGAGCCTGTTATACAGAGAGAAGTAAGTCAGAAAGAGAAAGACAAATACTTATATTAATGCCTATATATGGAATTTAGAAAGCAGGTAGCAACGATTCTACATGCAAGGAAGCAAAGGAGACAGAGATGTACAGAACATACTTTTCAACTCAGTGAAAGAAGGTGAGGGAAGGATGATTTGACAGAATAGCAGTGAAACATATACATTACCATATGTAAAACAGATGACCAGTGCAAGTTCGATGCATGAAGCAGGGCACCCAAAGCCGGTGCTCCAGGATAACCCAGAGGGATAGGGTGGGGAGGGAGGTGGGATGGGGGTTCAGGAGGTGAGGACACACGTATACCTGCGGCCGATTCGTGTTGATATATGGCAAAACCTATCACAATATCGTATAGTAACTATTCTCCAATTAAAATGAATTGATGATTAAAAAAAAAAAAAGAATCCACCTGCCAATGCAAGAGGCAGGCGTTCAATCCCTAGACCAGGAAGACTCCACGTGCCGCAGGGCAACTAAGACTGTGTGTCACAACCACTGAACCCACCTGCTCCGACTACGGAAGCCCCCGAGCCTAGAGGCCATGCTCCGCAACAAGAGAAGTCTCTGAGATGAGAAGCGCATGCACCACCACTAGAGAGGACTCCTCCTCCTCCACAACTAGAGAAAGCCCTCGTGCAGCAACAAAGACGCAGTGCAGCCAACAATGAATAAATAAATAAGAAGAAAGAAAACCAGGCCAATCTTACTGTATGTTTCTTTGAAAAATCCAATGGTAGATACCGAAGTAGGTGCATCTCTCTATATCCTTTGAATGATCATATGTTGGGTGAAGCTAACAAAAATTACATCACAGGCTATGTTAAAACTTTAGATCAGCTTCCCAGGCACTGCTCTTTTCTAGAGAGCTACTTTTCTCAGAGAACTGTTACCTAGGAACTTTAGTCACCGGAACTGAGGCCTCCACCACATTCCAGGGCAGAAAGCAAAAGACATTAGGAAGACACGGTTCAAATCCTATGAGTTTATGAGTTGCCTGTGACCACAGCCTAGGATGACCACACATCCCAGAAAGAGTCTCTTCACATTTCAGTAACTGAAACCTGTATTTCAGCCACTCAGTTCAGTTCCTTTAGGCCACTGCTGTCCCCTTAAACAAACACTTGGTGTGAAACACTTGGAAAATGACCTTAATCCAATTCACTCCCAACCTCTTTTCACATGTCACAAGGAGTCTCTCACGATGATATTTCCTCAACTCGAAAGCCAATTCTCAGATAAACAAAAGAATTCACACACACACCTTGTGAAGAAATACTGAGATTTTAGAAAGTGACTCCCAACTAGCCCATGGTTCATCACTCTTTTCTCTCTTCTCCCTCCATCCACTCTGAGAAAGGAATATTTGGCCATGCTGTCTGATTTGCCCACCAAGTTGCTCATACCACACACAGGATGTTGTTACAAGTGAGCCCACACACAAGGCTTTGACACCAGCCAGCCCTACTGAAGTCGGCTACCTGGGGGCAGGGAGGTGGCCGGGGCAATAAATTCATCATCTCATTTCTTTCATCACCCTACCCCATTTCATTCCCTGCAGTCACTTGGCCCAAACGAATAACGATCTCGCACCAAATCAGTGCTTAAAGCACCACCGCCTCAAGTTTCCTTTGTTATCTCACATGGCTTCTGAGGCCAGGGAACAGATTTTACTTGAGAATAGTAAAGCTAGAGAGACAACCCATTGGCCAGAGACTCTGTTTGGGAGGTGACGTCTCTCAGTGTACTCTTTTCGACCCCATGGACCAAGGCTCCTCTGTCCAGGGGATTCTCCAGGCAAGAATACTGGAGTGGGCTGCCATGTCCTCCTCGAGGGAACCTTCCTGACCCAGGGATTGAACCCAGGTGTCCTAATTCCCCTGCACTGCAGACAGATTATCTACCGCTGAGCCCCCAGGAAACCCATGATGAACCTAGACAGCAAATTAAAAAGCAGAGACATCACTTTGCTGACAAAGGTCTGCAGAGTCAAAACTATGGTTTTTCCAGTAGTCGTGTACAGATGTGTGAGTTGGATCATTAAGAAGGCTGAGTGATGCTTTCGAATTGTGGTGCTAGAGATGACCCTTTAGAATCCCTCAGACTGTAAGGAGAACAACCCGGCCAATCCTAAAGGAAATGAATACTGAATACTCTGAATACTGACTGGAAGGACTGATGCTGAAGCTGCAATACTTTGGCCACCTGATGCAAATAGCTGACTCATTGGAAAACACCCTAATGCTGGAAAAGATTGAAGGCAGGAGGAGAAGGGGGCGACAGAGGGTGAGATGGTTAGATAGCATCGTCAACACAATGGACATTAATTTGATCAAACTCAGGGAGATAGTGTAGGACAGAGGAGCCTGGCATGCTGCAGTCCATGGGCTCGTTAATAGTCGGACACGACTGAGTGACTGAACCACCACCACCACCACCCTACCTTTGAGCTTCCCTAAGGTGCCACAGCCCCACTCTCAGCAGGGCTAAGAAGCTTTCTGTGTCTGTCAGTGTTAAAGGCTGAGACTCAATGTCTTCACACTCTCAGCACCCCTGCTTAGGGTTGATGGCGGGTCCTTAGAACGCTCATCACTCCCTCCCCGAGCTCAGACCAGGGAGCCTTCTCACAACAGTAATGGAGCACCCTACCCTGGTACAGAATTGGGAGTTGGAGCTGTTTACCCTCTCAGTGTGTTTTCTCCCTTTACATTCACTTCCACATTTCTTCCTTGAGTCACTGAATCCAACTCCACTCATCCCCAACGGGTTCCTGTAACAAGCTGCAACTGCATCTCTAGCCCATCTCTAGCACCACATGCACAGGGTGGGTGCATGTACCCCCTGCGCTATGTATCTTCTTTCTCCTTTCTCTTTGGAATCTGTTGACTCCCAGACATCACAAAAAGGGCTCCAGATCGCCCACAAAGGGGGCAGTGCTGCAGGGGAGGCTGTGACTCTCATCCACAGCCTGGGTCAAAGCAGGACTGTGTTATAAGCGCCACAAGCTGCCCCACTGCATCATGGGAGCCAAAAGAGCAAAGGTCTGAAAGTCCTAACGCAGACATTTCCGTGCATAGAACACCAGTGTCTTCCCTGGGACCTGTGAGCTGTTGTTTGGTTTGGGCCTATACCGTCAGTGACCTTTTTCACAACGCTTGCAGGTTTAGCCAGCCTTCCATCAGGAACTCTCTACTCCCCACAGCCCCCCCACCTACTGTACCAAAGATATTACTTCTTTGCGCTGATTGGGTTTTCACCTGGCAGGGATACCAACACAACTTTTTTATGCTGAAACCTCAAGATACCTGAGGAGAATGAGTCTTCAGAAAGTCCATTTTTCAATTATAATTGAAAAACGGCCTGTGTAATAATGAAGATACAACACATTAAAATACTAATAAAATGTTACTTGGAAATTATCTAGAATGTCACCCTTAAGAGAAAAAAACTTAATATGTGGTCTATTGCTTTCCAGGTTTTGTTCTCTGCATTTAAGAAAATTACGAGATGGGGGAGGTAATTTCTTCATCATATTGTATCTGTGGTTCTCTCTGTTTATCACTATGGTTATGCTACTTTCCATAATGATGAGCGTGCTCCACTAACATCGGTGAGAGGAAACACTGTTTAGACCTCGGTATGGACCAGGAACTGTTCTCTGTGATGTGTGCACGTTGACATGACACCCCATGGCCTTTCACACACCTAGGAGACACTGTGTTCAATCTATACACCGATCCATAGTAATGTTTCATGCGGATAGAGGTTGATCTGCCTTTTGATCCAGAGTACACCAGACACTGCACTGTATTCCAGATTGGGGGTCAGATACCACACCTGGCTGTTTCTCTCTGGCCTGGGCACCAATCTGACTCAGCTCTTGCCAGCTAGGTGACTTTGTGCAGATTCATTCACCCATTAACATCTCTGTGTCTCTGCTCCTCAGCTGCTGAAAGGGAGGATAGCATTAAAAATGCTTACGTCACAGTGTTGCTATGAGTACTCAAAGACTTCATTACACGTATACGTACAGAGAGCTAAGCACGGTCCAGAGGGGAGCTCTTCTTGTGTCTCTTCACTTCTGTTTCCGCTTGTACTAGTAGCCCCCTGTCCGTGCCCCCACGCTTTCACCTCCCCCACCCCCACTCTGCTCTCTCTCCCCTGTGCCCCTGTCCTCAGACTCTCCATCCCAAAACACAGCTGAACATCTCCTCACGATTTACCCCAGAAAATACCCATACCATCATCCTTGGATTAAACAATCATGAATATTAGCAGAAAAGATAAGAAACACAATAAACGGGCAATGTTAAAACTACACAAGAAATAAGGCATTACTGATGAAAGTCTGACTACTAATATTTTCATATCTTCATCAGATTCAGATCTTCAGCATTTGATATACGAGAATTAGACTTGATAAAACAATGGCAGAAAAGGTAATGCAACGTGGTTCCTTAAATAAGACCTAACAAAATGGGGGCACACGGTGTGTTCACGGGATGAGAAATTCAATATAATTAGGATGTCAGTAGTCCGCATACAGATCCATCAGTTTCATACAATTCCAGTCAGAAATTTCAGCAGGACTTTTTTGTACATATAGACTAACTGATGATAAAATTTCTGTGCTAAGGCAAACGAACTAGAATAGCCAAATAATTCTGAAAAACAACGTTTGAGGATTAACACTAACCTGAAATTTACTTTGTACCTTCAACCAAAAGTTGTAAGCAACTAAGTGTCTATGAAGGGATGAATGGATATAGAAAACGTGGTGACACCGGTCAGAACGGCCACCATCAAAAAGTCTACAAACAACAAATGCTGGATAGGGTGTGGAGGAAGGGGAATGCTCTCACTCAGTTGATGGGAACGCAAACCACTATAGCCACTGCGGAGAACAGTGTGGGATTCCTTTAAAATCTGGGACTAGAACTGCCATGTGACCCAGCAATCCCACTGCTGGGCAGACACCCCGAGGAAACCAGAAGTGAAACAGACACATGTACCCCAACGTTCACTGCAGCACTGTTTACAATAGCTAGGACATGGAAGCAACCTGGATGTCCATTGGCAGACGAATGGATAAGGAAGTTGTGGTACATATACAATGGAATATTACTCAAGTATAAAAAGGAACACACTTGAGTCAGTTCCAATGAGGTGGATGAACCTGGAGCCTGTTATACAGAGTGAAGTAAGTCAGAAAAAGAGAAATACTGTATATTAACGCATATATATGGAATTTAGAAAGACAGTACCAACGACTGTACATGCAGGGCAGCAAAGGAGACACAGACATAAAGCCAAGACTCTGGGACTCAGTGGGAGAAGTGGGTGGGATGATTTGAGAGAATAGCACTGAAACATGTACATCACCATATGTAAAACAGATGACCAGTGTTAAGTTCCATGCATGACGCAGGGCACCCAAAGCCGGTACTCTGGGACAACCCCGAGGGATAGGGTAGGGAGGGAGGTGGGAGCGGGGTTCAGGATGGGGGGACACGCGAATCCCTATGGCCGATTCATGTTGATGTATGACAAAAACATCACAATATTGTAAAGTAATTACCCTCCAATTAAAATAAATTAATTTTAAAGGAGGAAATGTGGCGATATATACAATGGAATATTTATTATTCAGTCACAAAGAAGAAAACTCTGCCTTTTGCAACAACATGAATGGACTTCAAAGGCTTTATGCTAAGTGAAAAAGGTGAAAGAGAAAGACATATATTGTATCTTCTCACTTATATGCAGAATCTAAAAAAGTCAAACTTACAGAAATTTCTAAGGTTTCAAGGGCCTGGAGAAAATGTTGAATACAGGGTACAAACTTACAGGTATGAGATGAATAAGTTACGTGGATCCAATGTATAGCGTGGTGAGTATAATTAACAAAACTGTGTAATACAGTGAAAGCTAAGAGGGTAGCTCTGAGATGTTATTTCCTCAACAATTTTTAAAAAGGATTATGTGAGGCGATAGAGTGCCAACCCTGCCATGGTAATTGTTTTGCCAAATATGTGTGTTTCAAATCATCACATTGGCATCTTAAACTTACAGGATATATGTCAATTATACCTCAAAAAGGGTGGAAAAAATAAGAGAGTCCTGAGTGTTTATGGCGGGAGAGCCCTCAAGGTATATTCTGTAGCCCTCTGCCATCTCCCCATCATTCTTGAACTTTCCCTTATTACTGACAAGGTGAACCAGGCTCATTTAACCTTTCCTTCCTCAGCCTAGGAACCCATCATTTAGTGGAGAAAGGTGTTCAGAAGCTAGGATCTGGGGACTGGTGTAATTATTGCCATTGGCATGTTGCTGTTTCCAGTAACTTGGGAATACATGTGTGTACACAATCACACACACAAACACGTAGACACACATCTATAGTTATAGATCAGTCTAGCCACATATGCACACCTATCGAACACAAGAAGTTTGCACGGAGACCTTTAGTTCCAGTAGAATTCCTCAGAATTTGTTCTAGCTCACTTCCTTTCCATATTGGAAATTCCCTTTTCCAAAACTGACAGACGTGGCTCTCAGCATTCTTATGTATTTGCCGAGTTGATGAATGCCAGTGCATGTAAGTGATCCTTCCTCCACAAAAAGGTCCTCCTCACAATCTGTGCAGAACCATCCCTGGCCCTTGACTTCCACACCTCACTCAAGCTTGAATGCAGGAAGCAGTTAGCCTCCTTCCCACCCAACCCCCAGGGATATCCTTCTTTCCACCTTGGGCTCTGACTCTCCAGGCAGGGATGCCCCTTTACACATACACATGCCTTGCCTGGCCACACCTCATGGCTTTAGGACTGACTTGCTCAGGCACAAAAAAG
The DNA here is from genome assembly GCF_055505025.1 of Bos grunniens. Taxonomy (NCBI): domain Eukaryota; kingdom Metazoa; phylum Chordata; class Mammalia; order Artiodactyla; family Bovidae; genus Bos; species Bos grunniens. The sequence goes on along the minus strand of NC_141194.1, from coordinate 51,876,635 downwards.
GGAAGGGAAATAAAGGGTAGGGACAGGAAAAGGTGAATATGTCCTAATACAGTCAGCCAATCAACGTGAACTGGGCCAAACCCAAGCAATGTGATGAAGCCAGCCGTGTTTTTTTTTTCCCTCACTGTCCTCCAGCTTCCCTTCCTGCCTCTGTCCTTTGCCCCAGTTCCTTTTTCTTCGTAAGTCCTGCCCCTCATCGAGAGTACCAATGTTACGAGGCATGATTCCCACATTATAACTGACCTCTGCTGCTTGGCTGACATTCAGCGTGACATCCCTGCAGCTAGGACACTCAAAGTCCCTCTCTCTCTCTCATGATGGACCAGAAGGCTTCACTCCTAATTTCAGGGATAGGTAGGAGAGAAGGTGCAGGGCACATGTTGGAGCCTTCAGTCCTTCACCTGTGAAATGCAGATGATCACAAATTGTGGGAGAAACAGAGACAGCAGCAACCAGACCCCCTTTCAATGAGTGCTACATGCCAAACCCCGTGCATCACAGGACTGCTTGACATTCAGGAGCACGCCAAGTAGATTTCCATGCCAGGACAGTTGCATTTGTTACTCCTTCTGCCTGGAATGCTCTTCCCTTAGATAACCCCATGGCCTGCTCCCTCACTTCCTCCAGATCTCTGCTTAATTGCCATCTTTCAGGGAGACTTTCCCTCATTGCCTTGTATAAAATAATAACATCATACCTACATATATCCTTTCCCCCGATCTAGCATTATCTTTCTTCATAGTGCCTGCCACCCTTGATTTATTTACTGACCACCAAGTCTACGAAAGGAGAGACTTGGTCAGTTCTGTCCTGTCACAAACTCCTCCAATAGTGCTCAGGTATATGGCAGGTGCTCAGAAACATTTGCGGAAGGACAGTCTGGAGCCAGGCAACACACACTGCTAATATGCACAGGTACCCTGCAAGACGCGCACTGGCCGCACTGTATTAATTATGATATATACTGAGATTCCAGGAGACAAATGATACGCTCAACAACACACAGTCAGCATGTGAGGTTCAAGGCCTCGGAATCATGTCTACCAGCTTCCAAACCCTCAGTTCCCGGACAGAGACCTCACAGCCAAGAACATAAGAGGTTTTATTTCTGACACAAAGACTCCAAGCAGCTCAGATAGATACCCAGAGACACCAAAAAGAGCTCACTGAATCTCTGCACAGAGAGCACATAACTCGTCTCAGGCCCTCAAACACAACTGAGACCATAACCATACACACTGTGACAAAGACCCTCCAAACAGACCAAAGTCTTCAAGACGGAAACAAATGAAAACTGCACAGATACTTCACATCATGGAGACTGACTCCCAAACCACTCGACACTTACCGATCTAATACAAAAACCCTAAACAGAAAGACAGAACTTTTAATATCTCAAGAATATCATATAACCTTTAGATAAAGTCCCCAGACAAATGGAGAACCTGCACCCTGTGCACAGATCCCCAAGCAGCTCATAGTTTACACCTTTAGACAAACCCATTCTTAAAGCAGCTCAGAGACATCACAACTTGGGACCCTGAATCAAAAACTCAGAGATCTCACAATCTGGGGTGCACACGCCTACACAGAGATTTCACACCCAGGGACTGAAATGCCAGAAAGCTCCAAAAATGCACACCCCGGAATACAGGCACACACATCCTAGAGGCTTTGTACTATGGCCCACAAAATCCACTCAGATCAAATATTCCATCACTCACAATTCCGCCCAAAGGGTCAAGGAGATCAAATGTACCCAAACAGCACCTGTGTTGTCACACGTAGCAATACACAATCCCAAGCTGCCAGATACAGTTTACTCTCCAGGGAGAGACACCAAACTCAGAGACCTCTCCCTGGACAAGAATTGCATTCATTTGAGCAAAGGGCCGTGCGTGTCCACACGATACAGACTGAGCGAGAGCTAAACAAGACTGAAACGCCGTCAGCATGCTCCTCTAGCGACAGCGCCAAACCCCGCCACTAACCAGGGCAGCTATTCGACCCCTTCGGGAAAAGCAATAAAACTCAGAGAAAAATTGTATGCTCTCAAAAGCCGCGCACGGCAACGCAGGCGCACGCGTACACACAGGCCTGTGGCCCTCAGTTCCAGCTCTGCGATCCCAGTGCCTGTACCAGCCAGCCAGCCAAATCGAAGAGGGCCGATCAAGGAAAGCGGGAGTCGCGGGATTTCCGGCGCCTATTCGCGCCCCATAAGAGCTAATTCCGGCAAGCACGCGGTGACCAATCAATGCCCAGAGCGCTTCCTGACGCCACAGACCCAACTGGCAGCCTATCTCGCTCCGTAGCCGTCCCCCTTGGATGTAACCATGTAGAAACGAAGGGGTGAAGATGGAAAAGAGACGAAGAAAGTTGCAGCTTAATACCGGTGTCCACTCAGACTCGAATGCCACGGGAAGACGGAATGGAGCGAATGGGTATGGACCCATGGCGCCACGAGTGCCTCCGCTGGGAAGTGTGGCCGATCCCCGACGCGGTGTAAAGGGGCTCTCTGCGCTGTCACACGCCCTCTCCCGATGGTACCTTCCAGAGTGGGTGGTCTTACCGCTACCCCTCAGTGGTACATTCCAGGACAAAAGTGTTTCATCTCGCGCGCCCCTTGGTGGTGAGACTGAGGAACAGCCGATCTAGATGCCGGTGGACCATTAGAGGATGATCCTCCTCCAAGGGTGGAAAGGCAAAGTTAGGATGAAAGCCCCACCGATTGCTGCTATCTTGGACCCAGAAAAAAGTCTTCGTAAACTGAAGATTACTTCTCTGTAGGGGCCACTATCGTAACAGGAAGCATTGAAAACATTTTCTCTGTGGTTGTTTGTGTTTTCCTGTTTAGTACAGAACCGGTTTCATCGGGAAAGCCAGCCACAGTCCGGAGAAAGCTTCCGACTGGGATCTGAAGGCCTGGCATGGGGAAGGCCTCTGTCGTTGACTGCGAGTAATACTGAAAAAGACAACAGGACATTCCATTCTGTTAGGAAAGGGGTCGTCTCCAAGGGGACACAAGGATACCGTGCAGATAAAATAAAGACCACAGCTTTGTCACCATCTTGTCATCCCTGAATATGTTCCCTGGCAGAATCCTCAGCCTGTCTAGCTATGCCTCTCTCAACAAGTTCAAATTTGTTTATTCATTCCGTCATTCTTTCATTCTCTCCACAGTTTGTGTCAAGCACAACTATGTGTGTTAGGAAAGAGAAAATCAACTTTGGCTTCATGAAACATATTGTGTTGGGGTCATACAGCCCCAAAAGATAAGTAATTTTCAGGTGTTCATAACTGCTGTGATTAACATTAAACCGGGATAGTGAAATAGGGGGGATGATACCTAGAAAGAGTGGTCAGGGAAGTTCTTTCTAAGATTGTGACATTTGAGTAAAAGCCTAGAGGAGATGCCTATCTGGGAGAAAAGTATCCCAGACAGAGATAAGGCCAGTTGAGAAAGTGGGGCGTGGAACTCAGTGTGCTGCTGCTGCTGCTGCAAAATCGCTTTAATCGTGTCTGACTCTGTGCGACCCCACAGATGGCAGCCTACCAGGCTCCTCTGTCCCTGGGATTCTCCAGGCAAGAATACTGGAGTGGGTTGCCATTTCCTTCTCCAATGCATGCATGCATGCTAAGTCACTTCAGTCATGTCCGACTCTGTGCGACCCCCATGGACAGCAGCCCAGCAGACTCCTCTGTCCACGGGATTCTCTAGGCAAGAATACCGGAGTGGGTTGCCATTTCCTTCTCCAGGAACTCAGTGTAGTGTGTATGAAACGAGTGAGGAGGCCTATGTGACTGTCACAGCATAATGGAGGGAGAGCCAGGAGATCTGATGAGAGGGGTAATGAGGGTCAGGTCCCATAGGGCTTTCTGGCCATAGGGAGGACTTTGACTTGAGCCACAGGAGGTTTCTTACCAGAGGAACCCCTAGGCTTCTCTCAGAGACCCATATCACACAATGATTTTTGAGGAGCTCTTGATTTACCCCAGAAAAGCCACAGGCCATCTGCAATTGAACACGCCTTTCCTGGAATCCCCTACACTCAAGGAGAATCCCCCCTACTGCTCCCAGTGAACATCCGTGTCAATTGAAGATACCCTCAGGAGAGACAAAGCCAAGGAACCTCTTGGTGTGAGGGAGGTCACACTGAGTCTTGCAAAGGCAAAGAGGGATGATATAACAAGCACAGAGATGGCAGAGAAAAAGACAAATATAGAGCATTAGACAGGGATGAAGAGTCTACTTCTGGCAGCAACCTGTCCCCACTTAGTTAGCACCCACCTACAGGCCCCCAGCCCTGCTACTGGATGATGTACAGTACATTTTCTCTATAGGAGAATAAAAGCCCCTCCCCAGGGACTGTCTCTAGGGAATGACTCAGTTGCCCATGGCCTGGGCTTTAATCATGCTCCCTTAACACACATCCGGGGCCTCTGCCTATCATGATAAGGACATGTACCAGTCATAGCGAGGCTCATCTGTATATAGGGTCCCTCACAGTTTGTCCAGCCCAGCCTTCCCTCCTGCTGACCTCAGTGCCAATTACTGCTTTGATGGGGGAAGAGAGGCAGGGATTTCTGCATTTGTGGTGGAAGCCTTGTGCAAACTGGCGAATGTGAGGTTTCTCCCCAGCTACTTGGAGGCTCACCTCTGTGACTTTTAGCACCACCTCTCCGGGGAATATTAAGATTGCATTCCATACACCAGGTAAGAAGTTGTGTGTATGTGATGGGGAGACACAGAGACATATCCTGACAGTGAGTCAGTCACAGGGTCCTTATGGCCCTGTGCAAACGCCCCCCTACCCTCTACGTGGCCAGGGTCATGCTGAGTCTTCCCTGGCTCTGCCAAGGAGCCCAAGCTTACATCTGGTTCCTCCCATCATCATGAACTGAGACCTTCCATCTGCACCAGGCCTTGAGCTCCCTTCTGCAAATGCTGCCCTCCTTGTTGTGGGTTGGGCAGATTCACTGAGTGGGTGTGTGTACACAGTTTTTGTCACAGGACCCCTATCATGGGCGGTACTTATGTCAGCAGGTATTGTTCTTAACAGGATTATTACCATGGGCTCCTGTGAACTGCACATGACTTACCCTTTCTGAGGATGGCACCCCAAGCTTTTATCTCTGTAGGGAGGCATGGTAGAAATCATAGCAAATGTGAAATCACAGGTCTACTTCTAAGACCCGTGACAGTGGGGTCCATCCAGCCTCAAGTCTTAAGAGGATCTTAAGACCATTGTCATATGCAGATGCATGAACAGCTCAGAGGCCCAACCGTCTTGACAAAGACCCCCTAAATAGTTCAGAGACTTCATGCCCTGGGACAGATATCTGGAATCACTTCAGCGACTGCTCATCCTAGACTCCCACTCAAAACAGCTTTAATAGATCACACCTGAGGACACAGAACCCAGCCAGCTCAGAAATTCCAACTGTAGACTCAGAAAAATTAGGATCCCTAAGACAAACAGCGTTGCTCACAGCCAGTTCTACAGGGTTAAATTGTAACCTCTGTGGTTGCTGAATGACAGTGCATCCTGAGGGATTCAGGACGAAAAACAGGATGAGGCACTCTGTGCTTTGGACAAGCTGGCCTTTATTTAGTTACACGCCTACCTCAGGAAAAGGTTCAGTGACCCCAGATTCTTGCATCTTCCCACACACAGAAAAGCATGAAAATGATTTACGTGTGATATCTGATCTCTGTGTTTCATAGTAATTTTTTACCAATATCCATGCTTGACTGCATGTATTTCATAGCCAAAAATCATATCGACTTTTCTGCTACCTCCTCAGAGCAGTTTCCTCAGAGCTAACAGAGTAACTGTGTCCCAGGCTATAGTCCCCAGAAGACCCTGAATTCAACTCAAACTCACAACTCTTCTGTTGTATGCTTTTCTTTAAGTGGACATTACTCTAGCTAACAGCACCCCATTAGCTCTGAGGCTTCACACTTCTCCCCCACCACCCACAGGCTGCACCCTGGGACACAGAGCCCCAAATCTTCGCCGCTGGGCTTCTGTGTGGGCAGTGGCAGTGGGTTTCTGTTCAGTCAACCCCAAGAGAGTGAGGCGTCCCGTCTTGAAGTCCCTGCAATCTGCATTCACCGGCATGTCATCCTGAGGAATGCAAGTTCATTCCAGGGGTGGGGACTGCCTTAGAGCTGAGGGGTTCTGAAATTGATTTCCCATGTCTGGGTCCTGAGAATGGACCTAACACACTCTAGTAACCTCTTGTCATGGTGACTTTGTACCCTGCCCAATGGGAGGTTTAGAGTGAATACCAGATCCACAGAACAAGCCCTGAGGACCTTGTCCTCTCTGTCATCTCTCAGCATCCACTGTGGGATCCTGAATTCTGGAGCTAGGAGAGGTCTTCCCCTCACTGTGGCTATGACAACTCCCTTACATCCCTCTAATCATCTGTCGTTTTCCAAAGGCCCTCTCCTGGTAACAGCTGCCACAAGTCCTCTCTCTCCCCAAATCCCCACCTCTCCCCTCATCTTCCACCAGGCCTCCCCTCCCACCCAGGGGCCTCTTTAGCCCTTTCCCCAGCCCTACTCCCAGGCCTCATTTACACCCTCAGCCCTTTTGTGGCCTCTTACCCAGGACCAGTGCTGCCTCAGAGGAGCCCCTCAGGACCCTGCCTACTCCCTACATTCTGCAGGACACCTCTTTCCTGCCCACACACAGGGATCTGTCATAAAGTCCCCAAAAGAGCCAAACTGAAAATCATTCCAGGATCCAGAGAAAATCCAGACCCAGACCAGGAGTCCAGGGCACGTCCCTCAGGGCTAGGGGGAAAGGGAGAGGGTCTGTGAGAGAAAGAGCTCGACTTAAGGACACACAGGGGTGACAGGGTTTTCTTCAAGGGGCCTAGTGAGGAAGAAGTGAGATGGCACCCTAGAAGTGCTTCAGTCCAGTTGCTCAGTCATGTCCAACACGTTCTTACCCCATGAACTGCAGCATGCCAGGGCTCACTGTCCATCACCAACTCCCAGAGTCCACCCAAACACATGTCTATTGAGTCCGTGATGCCATCCAACCATCTCAACCTTTGTCGTCCCTTCTCCTCCTGCCTTCAATCTTTCCCAGCATCAGGGTCTTTTCCAATGAGTCAGCTCTTCGCATCAGGTGACCAAGGTATTGGAGTTTCAGTTTCAGCATCAGTCCTTCCAAAGAACATGCAGGACTGATCTCCTTTAGGATGGACTGGTTGGATCTCCTTGCAGTACAAGGGACTCTCAAGACTCTGCTCCAACACCACAGTTCGAAAGCATCAATTCTTCAGCGCTCAGCTTTCTTTATAGTCCAACTCTCACATTTGTACATGACCACTGGAAAAACCATAGCCTTGACTAGGTGGACCTCTGTTGGCAAAGTAACATCTCTGCTTTTTAATATGCTGTCTGGGTTGGGCATAACTTTCCTTCCAAGGAGTAAGCATCTTTTAATTTCACGGCTGCAATCACCATCTGCAGTGATTTTGGAGCCCAGTAAAATAAAGTCAGCCACTGTTTCCACTATTTCCCCATCTATTTGCCATGAAGTGATGGGCCCAGATGCCATGATCTTAGTTTTCTGAATGTTGAGCTTTAAGCCAACTTTTTCACTCTCCTCTTTCACTTTCATCAAGAGGCTCTTTAGTTCCTCACTTTCTGCCATAGGGTGGTGTCATCTGCATATATGAGGTTATTGATATTTCTCCCAGAAATCTTGATTCCAGCTTGTGCTTCATCCAGCCCAGCATTTCTTACGATGTACTCTGCATAGAAGTTAAATAAGCAGGGTGACAAGATACAGCCTTGACATACTCTTTTTCCTATATGGAACCAGTCTGTTGTTCCATGTCCAGTTATAACTGTTGCTTCCTGACCTACATACAAATTTCTCAAGAGGTAGGTCAGGTGGTCTGGTATTCCTATCTCTTTCAGAATTTTCCACAGTTTATTGTGATCCACACAGTCAAGGGCTTTGGCATAGTCAGTAAAGCAGAAATAGATGTTTTTCTGGAACTCTCTTGCTTTTTCAATGATCCAGCAGATGTTGGCAATTTGATCTCTGGTTCCTCTGCCTTTTGTAAACCCAGGTTGAACATCTGGATGTTCGTGGTTCACGTATTTCTGAAGCCTGGCCTGGAGAATTTTAAGCATTACTCTACTAGCATGTGAGATGAGTGCAATTGTGCGGTAGTTTGAGCATTCTTTGGCATTGCCTTTCTTTGGGATTGGAATGAAAGTGACCTTTTCCAGTCCTGTGGCCACTGCTGAGTTTTCCAAATTTGCTGGCATACGGAGTTCAGCACTTTAACAGCACTTTCACCAATCTGACTCAGCTCTTGCCAGCTAGGTGACTTTGTGCAGATTCATTCACCCATTAACATCTGTGTGTCTCTGCTCCTCAGCTGCGAAAAGGGATGATAGCATTAAAAATGCTTACCTCACAGTGTTGCTATGAGTTCTCAAAGACTTCATTATGTGTATATGTACAGAGAGCTAAGCACGGTCCAGAAGGGGAGCTCTTCTTCTTGTGTCTCTTCACTTCTGTTTCCACTTATACTAGTATTCCCCTGTCCCTGTCTTAAGACAGAACCAGTAAGAGGAGGAAAGGAAACATTAGAAAAGGACTTCAGACAGTTCCTAAAAAACTGAGCATAGTTTGCAGGTTAGTGTGGTCGCTCAAATTTTCCCTTGTTTTCAAGACAAAGAGAAGGGGGCAACTAAGATGTCTGAGGACAATCCTGGGAAAGGCAAATGGTAATTGCATTCAGAAAATTCTGCTTTCCTTTTTCTCCAGCAATACGTTCCTGAAATAATGCTCCTAAGGTTCTTATTCATCACATTTTAGCATACTGGCCTAAAGCTTTTAATTCATAATACTGAAGGAATCAATATTATCATTCCCTTGTTTATCTTGTATGCTTTACAGCTGAATTGATACATTTTTTTAAAGATTCTGACCTGGAAAATGATCTCCAGGAATTGGCTGAGGCAAAGACTGGGGGTAAAGTGGAGATGGTCCTGCTGTCAAGGAGGAGCTTGCATCAAATACAGAGCCTGTTGAAATGCCAGAAGCAAGTATGTCATTCATTCAGAAAGTAATTTATGTGGTTTCTGTTTTTCAGAATATTATATCTTTAACAATATAGACGGAACATTGAATTCAGTTCAGTTCAGTCGCTCAGTCGCATCCGACTCTTTGTGACCCCATGAATCGCAGCACGCCAGGCCTGCCTGTCCATCACCAACTCCCAGAGTTCACTGAGACTCACGTCCATCGAGTCAGTGATGCCATCCAGCCATCTCATCCTCTGTCGTCCCCTTCTGTCCTCCTGCCCCTAATCCCACCCAGCATCAGAGTCTTTTCCAATGAGTCAACTCTTCGCATGAGGTGACCAAAGTACTGGAGTTTCTGCTTTATCATCATTCCTTCCAAAGAAATCCCAGGGCTGATCTCCTTCAGAATGGACTGGTTGGATCTCCTTGCAGTCCAAGGGACTCTCAAGAGTCTTCTCCAACACCACAGTTCAAAAGCATCAATTCTTCGGCACTCAGCTTTCTTCACAGTCCAGCTCTCACATCCATACATTACCACTGGAAAAACCATAGCCTTGACTAGATGGACCTTTGTTGGCAAAGTAATGTCTCTGCTTTTCAATATGCTATCTAGGTTGGTCATAACTTTTCTTCCAAGGAGTAAGCGTCTTTTAATTTCATGGCTGCAGTCACCATCTGCAGTGATTTTGGAGCCCCCAAAAATAAAATCTGACACTGTTTCCTCATGTATTTGCCATGAAGTGGTGGGACCAGATGCCATGATCTTCGTTTTCTGAATGTTGAGCTTTAAGTCCACGTTTTCACTCTCCTCTTTCACCTTCATCAGGAGGCTTTTTAGTTCCTCTTCACTTTCTGCCATAAGGGTGGTGTCATCTACATATCTGAGGTTATTGATATTTCTCCCAGAAATCTTGATTCCAGCTTGTGCTTCATCCAGCCCAGCATTTCTCATGATGTACTCTGCATAGAAGTTAAATAATAGGGTGACAATATACAGCCTTGAGTTACCCCTTTTCCTATTTGGAACCAGTCTGTTGTTCCATGTCCAGTTCTAACTGTTGCTTCCTGACCTACATACAAATTTCTCAAGAGGTAGGTCAGGTGGTCTGGTATTCCCATCTCTTTCAGAATTTTCCACAGTTTATTGTGATCCACACAGTCAAGGGCTTTGGCATAGTCAGTAAAGCAGAAATAGATGTTTTTCTGGAACTCTCTTGCTTTTTCGATGATCCAGCAGATGTTGGCAATTTGATCTCTGGTTCCTCTGCCTTTTGTAAACCCAGGTTGAACATCTGGATGTTCGTGGTTCACGTATTTCTGAAGCCTGGCTTGAAGAATTTTAAGCATTACTTTACTAGCATGTGAGATGAGTGCAATTGTGTGGTAGTTTGAACATTCTTTGGCATTGCCTTTCTTTGGGATTGGAATGAAAACTGACCTTTTCCAGTCCTGTGGCCACTGCTGAGTTTTCCAAATTTGCTGGCATATTTAGTGCAGCACTTTCACAGCATCATCTTTTGGGATTTGAAATAGCTTAACTGGAATGCCATCACCTCCACTAGATTTGTTTGTAGTGATGCTTCCTAAGGCCCACTTGGCTTCACATTCCAGGATGTCTGGCTCTAGGTGAGTGATCACACCATCGTGATTATCCGGGTCGTGAAGATCTTTTTTGTACAGTTCTTCTGTGTATTCTTGCCACCTCTTCTTAATATCTTCTGTTTCTATTATGTCCCTACCATTTCTGTCCTTTATTGATCCCATCTTTCCATAAAATGTTCCCTTGGTATCTCTAATTTTCTTGAAGAAATCTCTAGTCTTTCCCATTCTATTGTTTTCCTCTGTTTCTTTGCATTGATCACTGAGGAAAGCTTTCTTATCTCTCCTTGCTATTCTTTCGAACTCTGCATTCAAATGGGTATATCTTTCCTTTTTTCCTTTGCAACTAGCCAATCTGATCACGTGGACCACAGCCTTGTCTAACTCAATGAAACTAAGCCATGCCGTGTGGGGCCACCCAGGATAGATGGGTCATGGTGGAGAGGTCTGACAGAATGTGGCCCACTCGACAAGGGAATGGCACACCACTTCAGTATTCTTGCCTTGAGAACCCCACAAACAGTATGAAAAGGCAAAAAGATAGGGCACTGAAAGAGGAACTCCTCAGGTCAGTAGGTGCCCAATATGCTACTGGAGATCAATGGAGAAATAACTCTAGAAAGAATGAAGGGAGGGAGCCAAACCAAAAACAACACCCAGTTGTGGATGGGACTGGTGGTAGAAGCAAGTTTCAATGCTGTAAAGAGCAATATTGCATAGGAACCTGGAATGTTAGGTCCATGAATCAAGGCAAATTGGAAGTGGTCAAACAGGAGATGACAAGAGTGAACATCGACATTCTAGGAATCAGCGAACTAAGATGGACTGGAATGGGTGAATTTAACTCAGATGACCATTATATCCACTACTGTGTGCAGGAATCCCTTAGAAGAAATGGAGTAGCCATCATAGTCAACAAAAGAGTCTGAAATGCAGTACTTGGATGCAATCTCAAAACCCACAGAATAATCTCTGTTCATTTCCAAGGCAAACCATTCAATATCACGGTAATCCAAATCTATGCCCCGAGCAGTAACGCTGAAGAAGCTGAAGTTGAACAGTTCTATGAAGACCTACAAGACCTTCTAGAACTAACACCCAAAAGAGATGTCCTTTTCATTATAGGGGACTGGAATGCAAAAGGAGGAAGTCAGGAAACACCTGGGGTAACAGGCAAATTTGGCCCTGGAGTACAGAATGAAGCAGGGCAAAGGCTAATAGAGTTCTGCCAAGAGAACGCACTGGTCATAGCAAACACCCTCTTCCAACAACACAAGAGAAAACTCTACACATGGACATCACCAGATGGTTGACACCGAAATCAGATTGATTATATTGTTTGCAGCCAAAGATGGAGAAGCTCTATACAGTCAGCAAAAACAAGACCGGGAGCTGACTGTGGCTCAGATCCTGAACTCCTTATTGCCAAATTCAGACTGAAATTGAAGAAAGTGGAGGAAACCACTAGACCATTCAGATATGACCTAAATCAAATCCCTTATGACAATACAGTGGAAGTGAGAAATAGATTTAAGGGACTAGATCTGAAAGAGTGCCTGATGAACTATGGACGGAGGTTCGTGACATTGTACAGGAGACAGGAATCAAGACCATCCCCAAGAAAAAGAAATGCAGAAAAGCAAAATGGCTGTCTGAGGAGGCCTTACAAATAGCTGTGAAAAGAAGGGAAGTGCAAAGCAAAGGAGAAAAGGAAAGATATACCCATTTGAATGCAGAGTTCCAAAGAATAGAAGTGCCTAGGACACTGCAACTCAGAAGGCTGATTACCTAAAACTCAGAGATGCGCCCACAGATGCCAGCTGACTCCTAGAGTGACCTCACTAAAGCAGCCACTGCCTGGGGAAGCGTGTTGACGAAGCGTCTTGTTTTTGCTGACTGTATAGAGCTTCTCCATCTTTGGCTGCAAACAATATAATCAATCTGATTTCGGTGTCAACCATCTGGTGATGTCCATGTGTATGTGTAGAGTCTTCTCTTGTGTTGTTGGAAGAGGGTGTTTGCTATGACCAGTGCGTTCTCTTGACAGAACTCAACACTGCCCTATTGACTGGGCAGCAAACACTCCTGGAGACTGGGTTCCACTGGTCCTCCAGTGTTCAGGCCCGGGGCCCCTACTGCAAGATCCTGTCCATCAACTTCATTGCCTGACTGTGTGAGCCCAGGACTAATCTGTGGGCTCTGTCCCTGTAACCCGCGAGAGCTCGAGCCTGCATTTTCTACGTGGGCTGCCCAGAGTGGTCTAGGATTCCTTGCCTCCCAAGCCCCACAACCAATCACTGCTGCTGGTGTGTTCAAATCTGCAGGAGATGGGCGTGGGCAAAATGGGGTGGGGTGGCCTCATGGACACCTGTAAAAGGGGATGCCCCTCAGTCTGTCCCAAGAATGATGTGAGGAGATAGTAAAAAAAAGCTTGACTTCTGAACCACAGATGGTCAGCATTGTGGCAACATCTATTAAAGTGAAAACTCCTTACAAAATCCTTGTCCTGTCCTTGAGGGAAGGACATTTTTGTCTAGTAACCCCAGTGCATGACACGTAATAGGTGCTCATTGGGTGATTGGCGACTGAGTTTTGTCCCAGCAGCTCCACTTTAAAATGTATAATCAACACACCCACATTTGGAGAGCTGTGTGTAGAATGAAGGTGGTAGCAAACAATTGTGTAAAACCTCTTTATGTCCACTAATAATCAATGGTCTTTGGATTGTAAACGAATGGTGAGGCATTCATGTTATACCATGCAGCACACACTTTCCATGGAACAGAATGAGGGGACCAGTGTGTACTGATCAGATGGAACTGCTTCAGGACATGCTGTTAATAGTTGTGGAGAGGGGAAGCAAATAGGAGATGCTCATAGTGGGACCTGCTCTGTGTGTGTGTGCTATGCTGTGCTCTGCTTAGTCACTCAGTTGTATCTGACTCTTTGTAACCCCATGGAGTGTAACCCTCCAGGCACCTCTGTCCATGGAGATTCTCCAGGAAAGAACACTGGAGTGGGTTGCCATGCCCTCCTCCAGGGGATCTTCCCAACCCTGGGATCAAACTCAGGTCTCCCACATTGCAGGCAAATTCTTTACCATCTGAGCCACTAGGGAAACCCCATGTATGTGTGTGTGCTTTAAATATAGAGAAATGTGTTTAAAGGAACAAGGAGGCACTGAAAACTAACCCCAGTGGTAGGCCCTGGAAGCAGAGAATGTGGAAGTACGTGGTTACCTGTGTAGTCCATGTACTGATATACTAGTGGAATCTTTCACCAGCCCCGTACTCAGGTAATATTTGAGTAACTATTAATATACAAAGCAATGTCATATGATGAAAACAATACCTGTACCACAGAGCATTTGTATGTGAGGGCATCTGGAAGATGTCCAGGAACAGGGTTCTCAAACTTATATGGTCCAGGGCCAGGCAGTTAATGTGCATAAGGGAACCCAGCTCATGTGAGGGTAGGGAAGAGCAGCACATGGCCATGGTAAATGTTCCCTGCTGATCTGCTTCTGGTGTAGGAATAAGAGAGAAAATGGGGCTGGTGCAGACCCCAGACCCTCCTGACAACTTCCTCAGCATCATAAATAGTGGTAATTGTCAGGACTGCATCAGTTGTTACATCTTTACACTGCTCTGAACTCCTTGGGAGTTTCCCTGAACATCTTCATACCAGGACACACACATGTCATAAGAGAAAGATAACCGATCCTCTGAACTCAGCATTCAATAATTAAGACTGACTTGGGGGGACTTCCCTGGTCATCCTGTGGTTAATAATTCACTTTGCAATTCAGGGCACGCGTGCTTGCTGCAGCTACTGAGCCTGCGCCACAACTAGAGAAAGGAAAGGTCCACAACGTAGTGCCGCAACGAAGACCCAATGCAGTCAAGTAAATAAACAAGCATTTTAAAGACAAGACTGGCTTAGAAAGTGGTTCTGCCCATGAGGAATGAAGAGGTTGGATTTATCTTCCCCCTTTAAGTAACTAAAAGTTTGTACATGACGGTTTTCATGTGTAGTACAACATTCAGGATTCTGATACCTGAGAGAAGGGGAAAAATGAGGTGAGAATTATCATTTCTCCCAGTTTACGTCCCCAAGAGGCTTTCCAGGCATCAGAGCAGGGATAGGGAACCCAGACAGAGGCCAGCACTCTCCCAGATCTGAGGAAACAGAGTACAGCATTCAGGGAGGCCAAAGTAGCCCGAATTCCTGGAATACAGGACCAGAGAAAGGGGAGCTGCACGGACAGGGGAGGACTGCAGAGAGAGAGCACTCTGGAGATTTGCAGAGAGTTCCGTTTGGAGTCTCCTGCTCTATTCTGGATGGAAAAATAACCACCAAAAAGTAGTGGGTAGAGAACTTCAGAGCTCTCAGAGGAATGGAAATAGTCTGTCTTCTCACCTGCCAGAGGTGACAAAACCTTAAATATTCAGGGTATCGGGTAGATTTCTCAGCTAGGTATTTTCCCAGTGGTCAGCAAAATTCACCCTAGACTAAAAACTGTTCTGGTCTCATCTTAATAATGCTTGAGAGTAAGCCTCAAAAGGATAAACCTATTTCCAAGTAATTCAAATGTGTCCCAGGATGAAGCTCAAAATTACTTCAAGGAATTATTACTATTGCTATTATAAAAAATCAGAACCCAAGATGATAAAATTCATAATCTGGCTACAATAAAGTTATTAGGCATGCACAGAAGCAGAATACGTAATCAATAATGAAAAGAAAAATCAATCAATAAAATACAGACTCAGAAATAACACAGGTGATAAAGTTACCTGATAAGGAGATTAAAACAGCTATTATAAAATTATTCTACATATTGAAGAAGATAGAGCGAAATCAAGTATGCCAATAGGGGACATGAAATAATCTTTAAAAGACCCAAATTGAAATAATCTTTAAAAGACCCAAATTGAACTTCTAGAGATGAATAACACATGCCTTGAAAAAAATTACACTGGATGAAATTAATAGCAAAGTAGACATTTTGGAAGAAAAGCCTAGTGAACCTGAAACATAGTGAATAAACTGGACTTCATCAAAATGAAAAGCCTTTATGCTGCAAGTGACATTATTAGAAAATAAAAAACAAAAAACAACTCATAGAATGGGAGACCTTTACTTGTAAATTACATACCTGATATCTGGATTGTAGAGAGAATCCTTACAGTTCAATAAATAAAAGGCAAATAACCTAATTTTTAAATGGGCATACATATGAATAGATCTTTCTCCAAAGAAAATATATAATGACCAGTAAGCACATGGCCCCATGGACAGAGGAGCCTAGTGGGCTACAGTCCATGGGGTCACCAAAAAGTTGAACAAAACAGCAACTAGACAACAACAACAAGCCCACGAAAGGATGCTCCACGTCATTAGTCATCAGGGAAATACAATCAAAATCACATGCATGATCACTTCACACCCAGTAAAATGGCTTAACTACAAAAGACAGATAATAATATGTGTTGATGAAGATGTGGAGGGTGGGACACACTGCTGAAAATGTAAAATAGTACAGGTGCTTTAGGAAACAATCTGACAATTCCTCAAAGATTATCTTATATACAGTTACCATATGACCCTGCAATTCTGCTCCTAAGTATACACCCAAGAGAATTGAAAACAAATGTCTACACAAAAATTTTTACAATCACACTTCTGTATTTAAAATGGATAACCAACAAGGACCTACTGTACAGCACAGGGAATGCTGTTCAATGTTATGTGGCAGCCTGGAAGGAGAGTTTGGGGGAGAATGGATACGTGTATATGTATGACTCAGTCCCTTTGCTGTCCACTGGAAACTATCACAATATTGTTAACTGTCTATGCTGCTGTGTCGCTTCAGTCGTGTCCGACTCTGTGCGACCCCATAGACGGCAGCCCACCAGGCTCCCCCGTCCCTGGGATTCTCCAGGCAAGAACACTGGAGTGGGTTGCCACTTCCTTCTCCAATGCATGAAAGTGAAAAGTGAAAGTGAAGTCGTTCAGTCGTGCCCGACTTTTAGCGACCCCATGGACTGTAGCCTACCAGGCTTCTCTGTCCATGGGATTTTCCAGGCAAGAGTACTGGAGTGGGGTGCCATTGCCTTCTATACTCCAATATAAAATAAAAAGTCTTTAAAAATT
The DNA here is from genome assembly GCF_055505025.1 of Bos grunniens. Taxonomy (NCBI): domain Eukaryota; kingdom Metazoa; phylum Chordata; class Mammalia; order Artiodactyla; family Bovidae; genus Bos; species Bos grunniens. The sequence continues at coordinate 51,859,816 of NC_141194.1, read as the reverse complement.
TGTAAACAAATATTCAAAGGAGCATTATTCATAATAATCCCAAAGTGGCAACAACTGTAATGTCTATCAACTGATGAATGAGAATGTGTGGTATATCTATACAATGGAATATTATTCAGCAATAAAAAGAGATGAGGTATTGATATATGCTACAACATGGATGAGTCTGAAAACATTATCCTAAGTGAAAGAGGCCAGTGACAAAAGATCACATATTGTACAGTTTAATTTATATGAATCCTGAAACAGGCCAATAGATACAGATGGAAAGTAGATTAGTGATTGCTTAAGGGTGGGATAGAGGGGAGAGGGGAGTGATTGCTAATATGCATAAAGTTTTTCCCCTTTGGAGGGGTGATGAAAATGTTCAAAAAGTGTGGTGATTATTGCATTAATTCTATGAATATAGTTTTAAATTTTAATTGTATCTTTAAAAGGATAAATTGTATGGCATGTGAATTCAATCTCAATAAAGCTGTTATTTTTCAAAGGACATGATAAGATTTTGGGGAGTGACAGAAATGTTTTATATCTTGTGATGATTGTTATATGAGTATATATACTGATCAAAATGCATCAAAATGTACACCTAAAATGAGCGCGTATTATGGAATGTAAATTGTACCTCAATGAAGTGGTTTTTTAAAGAAAAAAGATGAGAAAAGATATCCCATGTAAATATTAATATAAAGAAAGCTGAGTGGCTATATTAATATCAGAAAAGGTAGAAAAATATTTCAGAGCAAAGGGTGTTACCAGGGATGAAAAGGGCCATTTTATAATAATAAAAGGTCAATTCATTAGCAGGATGTAGCAATTCTGAACATTTATGCACCTAATAACAGAGTTTCAATATACATGTACTAAAAACAGATAGAAATAAAAGGCAAAATAGAAAAATTCATAATTACAGTTGAAGAATTCATAACATCCCTCTTGTAATGTATAGAAAAAGTAGACAAAAAATAATCAGAATGTGATTGAAAAACACTATCAACCAAATTTACCTAACTGATATTTATAGGACATACCATCCAACAGGGCTTCCCTTGTGGTTCAGCTGGTAAAGAATCTGCCTGCAGTGCAGGAGGCCTGGGTTTGATCCCTGGGTTGGGAAGATCCCCTGGAGAAAGGAAAGGTAGGTTACCCACTCCAGTAAGAGTTGGACATGACTGAGTGACTCACTTTCACTCTCACCATCCAACAACAGAATAGATATTCTTTTCAAAAGCACACAGAACAGTTATCAAGATAGGCCGCTGCACTAGTCAGAATGGCTGCGATCCAAAAGTCTACAAGCAATAATGCTGGAGAGGGTGTGGAGAAAAGGGAACCCTCTTACACTGTTGGTGGGAATGCAAGCTAGTACAGCCACTATGGAGAACAGTGTGGAGATTCCTTAAAAAACTGGAAATAGAACTAACTACCTTATGACCCAGCAATCCCACTGCTGGGCATACACACTGAGGAAACCAGAACTGAAAGAGACACGTGTACCCCAATGTTCATCGCAGCACTGTTTATAATAGCCAGGACATGGAAGCAACCTAGATGTCCATCAGCAGATGAATGGATAAGAAAGCTGTGGTACATATACACAATGGAGTATTACTCAGCCATTGAAAAGAATACATTTGAATCAGTTCTAATGAGGTGGATGAAACTGGAGCCTATTATACAGAGTGAAGTAAGCCAGAAAGAAAAACACCAATACAGTATACTAACACATATATATGGAATTTAGAAAGATGGTAATGATAACCCTGTATGCGAGACAGCAAAAGAGACACAGATGTATAGAACAGTCTTTTGGACTCTGGGAGAGGGAGAGGGTGGGATGATTTGGGAGAATGGCATTGAAACATGTATACTATCATATAAGAAATGAATCGCCAGTCCAGGTTTGATGCAGGATATAGGATGCTTGGGGCTGGTGCACTGGGATGACCCAGAGGGATGGTACGGGGAGGGAGATGGGGGGGGTGGTTCAGGATGGGGAACACGTGTACACCCATGGCGGATTCATGCTGATGTATGGCAAAACCAATACAATATTGTAAAGTAATTAGCCTCCAATTAAAATAAATAAATTTAAATTTTAAAAAATAGTGAAAAAACTGAAAATGTTACTCACTCAGTCATGCCCAACTCTTTTGGGACCCCTGGACTGTAGCCCACCAGGCTCTTCTGTCCATGGAATTTTCCAGGCAAGAATACTGGAGTGGGTAGCCATTTCATTCTCAAGGGGCTCTTCCTGACCCAGGGATTGAACCCGGGTCTCCAGCATTGCAGGCAGATTCTTTACTGTCTGAGCCACCAAGGAAGCCCCATTAGGTTTAATAATGGCCTCCCAAAAGATATGTGCAAGTCCTAACCTCCAAAATGCATGAATGTGACCTTATTTGAAAAGAGAAATTTTGAAGATGTAGTTAAGTTAAAGATCTCAAGATGCTGCTGCTGCTGCTGAGTCGCTTCAGTCGTGTCCGACTCTGTGTGACTCCATAGACGGCAGCCGACCAGGCTCCCCCGTCCCTGGGATTCTCCCGGCAAGAACACTGGAGTGGGTTGCCATTTCCTTCTCCAATACATGAAAGTGAAAAGTGAAAGTGAAGTCGCTCAGTCGTGTCCGACTCCTAGCGACCCATGGACTGCAGCCTACCAGGCTCCTCCGTCCATGGGATTTTCCAGGCAAGAGTACTGGAGTGGGGTGCCATTGCCTTCTCCCATCTCAAGATGAGATCATGCTAAATTCATGGTAAACCTTAAATCCAACCTCAGGCATCCTTGTAAAAGAAAAGCAGAGGGAGATTTGCAGCACAGAGAAGAAGACAATGTGAACACAGAGGCAGAGATTAGTGATGCATCTACCTGCCAAGGATGGCCAGCAGCTAGCAGAAGCTGGTGAGGGAAGGCATGGAACATATTCTCCCTCAAAGTCTACAAAAGAAACCAAACCTGCCTACACCTTGATTTCAGACCTCTGCCCTCCAGAATGTGAGAGAATAAATTTCTGTTGTTTTAAGCCATCAAGTTTGTGGTGATTCATTATGGCAGCCTCAGGAAACTAATACAACCATATTCTCTGGACCATAAAACAAATCTCCATAAACTTGAGATTCAAATCGGACAAAGCATTTTCTCTTAACACAATGGAATTAAATTAGGGATAAAATTATAAAGGTATTTGAAAAATATGCAAATATTTTGAAACATAATAACACTTTTAAATGTTGTGTCAAAGAAGAAATCAAAAGGGGGGAACAGAAAAATTTTCAGCTTTATTGAGGTATAATTAACAAATGAAATTGTGACATATTTAAAGTGTAGAACATGATAATTTAATACATGTACATTATGAAAGTATTCCCACCATTACATCCATTGATTCACATATTAACTTGTTTCGTTTGGGTTGTTTGTTTGTTTGTTTGTTTTCTTGTGGTGAGAACATTTAAGTTCAACTCTCAGCAAATTTAAAGTATATAATACGGTATTATCAACTATAGTCACCATGCTATACATTAGATCCTCAGACCTTAGTCATCTTATAACTGAACGTTTATACCCTTTTATCAGCCTTTCTCTATTTTTCCCACCCTGTAACCCCAGGAAATCACCATTCTACTTTCTTTCTGAGTTCAACTTTTTTTTTAGATCCCACATGTAAGTGATACATGCATAATGCCTTCCAAGTTCACCTATGTTGTCAAAAAATGGCAGAATTTCCTTCTTTTTTAAGGCTGAATAGTATTTCATTGTGTATGTGCACACACACACACCACTTTCTTTGTCCATCTATCTGTTGATAGACGCTTAGGTTATTTCCATACCTTGGCTATTGTGAACAACGCTGCAATGAACATGGGCATACAGATTAACTCTTTGAGAAAGTGATTTCATTTCCTTTGGGTACATACCCAAAAGTAGGATTGCTAGATCATATAGTAGTTCTATTTTTAATTTCTTGAGGAATGTCCATACTCTTCCGCAGTGGCTGCACCAGTTTACATTCCCATCAGCAGTGTACAAGTGTTCCCCTTTTTCCACAACCTCACCTCTTGTATTTTTTAAATAATTGATGTCCTAACAGGTGTGAGGTGATAGCTTCTTGTGGTTCTGATTTGCATTTCCCTTATAATTAATGATGTTGTGCATCTTCAGGAAACCTACAGCTAACATCATACTGTGCAGAAGAAAGACTTCATGCTTTCTCATTGAGATCAGCATCAAGGCAAGAATATCTGACCTCACTTCTATTCAACATTGTAATAGAGGTTCTAGCCCTGGCAGCGTGGTAAGAAAAAAATAAAATATACCCACATTGTAAAGAAATAAATAAATCTACCCTTTCGCATATAACATTATCGTCTATAGAAAATCCTAAGAAATATACTAAAAGACTACAAAATAGTTTAGCAAGTTGCAGGATAAAAGGTCAGTATTCAAAATCAAGTGCATTTCTATATGCTAACAATTAATGATTGGAATTTGAAATTAAAATACCATTTATAATAGCATCACAATATATAAGATACTAAGGAGTAAATTTGACAAAAGAAGTACAAGGCCTGTACACTGAAAATTACAAAATATTACTAAGAGCAATAAAAGATCTAAATAAACAGAAAAATACCCTGTGTTCATAGACTAGATGATTCAACATTCCTAAGATGTGTAAATTGACAAGCCAATTCTAAAATTTATATGGAAGTACAAAGGACCTAGAATAGCCAAAAAAATTTTTAAAAGAATAAAGTTAGAGGACTTACACTACCTGATTTCAAGTTTTAATAATCAAAGCCAGTGTGGTACTGGAGTAAAGAGCAGTGAAAAAGAAGAGAGTCAAGAACTAGGCTCATACATATATGTTGTTGATTTTCAACAAAGGTATAAATTCAATTCAGTGAGAGAAAGAATAATATTTTCAATATCTGAATAGCCATATGCAAAAAATTGAACTTTGACCATTACCTCACAACATATACAAAACGAATGCAAGTTGGATCATAGACCTAAATGTAAAACTGAAACCTACAAAAATACATTAAAGAAAGCTTAAAAGGAAATCTTAGTCACCTTTGGGTTGGCAATATTTCCTAACTAGGACTCAAAAACCATGGATATAAAAACATTGATAACTTGGACTTTATCAAAACTAGACATTTTTATTCAAAAGAGAGACTATTGTGAAAATAAAAAGGCAAGCCACAGACTGAAAGGAAGATTTTTGCAAAGTATGTATCTAATAAAGGACTTGTACCCTGAATATGTAAAGAACTCTGTAAACTCAATAATAATCACTCAAACAAACCAGTTTTTTAAATGGGCAAAAGATCTGAGCAGATACTTCATTAAAGAAAAATGGAATGCTACGGCTACTTTGGAACAGTTTAGCAGTTTCTTACAAAGTTAAACATACACTTTCTATACAATCTAAACTTCCAATTCCTATATATTTACCCAAGGTAAAAGAAAGCATTCAGTTCAGTTCAGTCGCTCAGTCGTGTCCGACTCTTTGCAACCCCATGAATCGCAGCACACCAGGCCTCCCTGTCCATCACCAACTCCCGGAGTTTACCAAACTCACGTCCATCAAGTTGGTGATGCCATCCAGCCATCTCATCCTCTGTCGTCCCCTTCTCCTCCTGCCCCCAGTCCCTCCCAGCATCAGGGTCTTTTCCAATGAGTCAACTCTTCTCATGAAGTGGCCAAAGTATTGGAGTTTCAGCTTCAGCATCAGTCCTTCCAATGAACACCCAGGACTGATCTCCTTTAGGATGGACTGGTTGGATCTCCTTGCAGTCCAAGGGACTCTCAAGAGTCTGCTCCAACACCACAGTTCAAAAGCATCAATTCTTCGGCACTCAGCTTTCTTCACAGTCCAACTCTCACATCCATACATGACTACTGGAAAAACCATAGCCTTGACTAGACGGACCTTTATTGGCAAAGTAATGTCTCTGCTTTTTACTATGCTATCTAGGTTGGTCATAACTTTCCTTCCAAGGAGTAAGCATCTTTTAATTTCATGGCTGCAATCACCATCTGCAGTGATTTTGGAGCCCCCCAAAATAAAGTCTGACACTGTTTCCACTATTTCCCCATCTATTTCCCATGAAATGATGGGACCAGATGCCATGATCTTCGTTTTCTGAATGTTGAGCTTTAAGCCCACGTTTTCACTCTCCTCTTTCACTTTCATCAAGAGGCTTTTTAGTTCCTCTTCACTTTCTGCCGTAAGTGTGGTGTCATCTGCATATCTGAGGTTATTGGTATTTCTCCCAGAAACCTTGATTCCAGCTTGTACTTCTTCCAGCCCAGCGTTTCTCATGATGTACTCTGCATTTAAGTTAAATAAGCAGAGTGACAATATACAGCCTTGATGTACTCCTTATCCTATTTGGAACCAGTCTGTTGTTCCATGTCCAGTTCTAACTGTTGCTTCCTGACCTGCATACAGGTTTCTCAAGAGGCAGGTCAGGTGGTCTGGTATTCCCATCTCTTTCAGAATTTTCCACAGTTTACTGTGATCCACACAGTCATATGTCCATACAAAGACATGTGCACAAATATTCATAGCAGCTTTATTTATAATAGACAAAAACTGGAAACAAATCAAATATCCGTCACTGGGTGAATGGATAAAGAAATTGTGGTATATAAATACAATAGAATACTACTCAGCACTAAAAGGAATGATCTATCGACACACACACAACTGCAAGGAGGAATCCAAAACTAATTATGCTGAGTGAAAGAAGCCAGACCAAAAACAAAAAATAAAAGGAATACATATTGTATGATTCCATTTATATGAAATCTAGGAAGTACAAATAGTAGACTTTAGGATGTGGAATGTGAAAGAGAGGGAGCAGTGAAGAAAAACTCTAAGAATGAGGTCTGAGGAACCAGAAGGATGAAATTGCCAACATAAGAGAAAGATTGCAGGAGGAGCTAGTTTTAGGGGTAAGGTCAGCAATTCAGTTTTGGTTGTGTTGAGTTTGAGAGTGCCTATTAGACGTCTAAGTGGGGATGTTGTGTAGAAAGTTGGATGTAAGAGACTGGAGATAAGAGAGAACTGGTTTGGAGAAAATTTGGAAGCCTGACTCAAGGGCTTTCAAGGATAACCACCAGTGTGTATCACTCCATGAATGTTGCTGTGACTTCCTCACAGGTCTCCCTGTTTCCTGTCCTTAACCCTCCAATCCATCTTTCCTGCCCACGGCTGGCAGAATCCTTCTAAAGTGCAAAAATTGACCATATAACGCCCCTGCTTAAAAAATAAAGGAGGAAACTAAGGAGGAGAAGAGAAAAACATTTTCAGTAGCAGCATCCCAGTCTCCTGAGAGATAAAATCTCATCTTAATCCAGCACCCTAGGATTTTTGTGACATGTTCTTTGCCTCACCAACCTACCTATTACCTCATTTCTCCCCTCCACCTTTAATGCAGTGCCGTCTGACCCAGCCTTCCCAAAATGGTACGAGCTCCTAGATCCTTCCTGCCTGGAATCTCTCTCTCCCTCCCTGCTCCCCCCATTTCCTCTTAAGCTCATTATATCTTCTCATCATTCAAAACGTTCCTCAACATATCAAAGTCCATCTATCCATAACCCCACATGTATAACTCTTGTGGAAAGCTTATGTCTCACCCTCAGGGCTATGATCTTCAGGTTATTTCCCCTGCTCTTTTATAATCTATATGTGTACAACTCAAGTTTCCAACAATACCAGTGAAATATATTTCTGAAAATTTGACATATTCATATAGTGGGATGCCATTCACTCATAGAAAATGAACTCTTGTTCAGTCAACAGAATGGAGAAATTGCCCAAGCATAATTAAATAAAAGAAGCATATACTGTATTATTTTTCAATTTATATAAAGAGAAAAACCAAACCATGCCCTTAGAAATCAAAATAGTCACTATTCTGAGGTAGAAGTGACTAGGAGGGGGCACAGATGCACCTCCTGGGGTGCTAGTCATGATCTGTTTCTTGACTCAGGCATGTTTGTGAAAACTCATCAAGTTGTCCATAATTTTTGTGCACTTTGGTATATTGTTATACTTGAATAAAAACAAAACTAAACTAAGATGATTAACCATAATGAAAAGCAAGGAAGTAAATTGCATAAGATTCAGGGTGAGAGGGGGGGAGCTATGATTGGTAAAAGTCACCCAGTGAACTTCTAGGGTGTACAATGTTCTGTTTCTTAACCTGTGTGGTGTTTACACCGGTGTTTGAATTATAAATATTCTTAAAAAGTGGACATATGTCTTCTGAACTTTTCTGTTTGGGTAATATACTTTATCATTAAAATAGTTCTGTAAGTGCATACATTTTCAGGATATATTTTGTAAAGCAAATAGCACAAAATAAAAACAAAGTGCAATGGAGTATCTATAGAAATGCTAGCTTTTATGTAAGAAAGAAGCAGAAATGAAAAAAATACACTGTTCATTTGTGCAAAAAAGAAACATAGTAAGTGTAAATCAGAAGCTAGTGGGATTTATTACCTACATGGGATGAACAGGAATAGGATGAAAAGGATGGGAGGATGGAATGGGGTACATGAGATAGGAGAGTGACACCTCTGGGCATAAGTTATTTATGGCTTTGACTTTAAAAACTATGTTACCTTTCTACACTGTTGATGGGTCTGTAAACTGTTGCAGCTACTATAGAGAATAGTATGGAGGCTCCTTAAAAAACTAAAAATATAACTATAATACCATATAATTCTGCAATCCCATTCCTGGGCATATATCTAGAAGAAATGAAAAATCTAATTCAAAAATGCACCCCAATGTTCATAGCAGCACAATTTGCAATAGTTCAGAAATGGAAGCAACCTAAATGTCCATAGATAGATGAATGGACAAAGAAGAAGTGGTAAACATATACAACAGAATAGTACTCAGTCATAAAAAAGAATTAAAAATGCCATTTGCAGCAACACTGATGAACCTAGAGATAATCATACTAAGTAGAGTAAGTCAGCCATGCATGTGAGCTCAGTCATTCAGTTGTGTTCGGCTCTTTGCAACCCCATGGACTGTAGCCTGCCAGCCTCCTCTGTCCACAGGATTCTCCAGGCAAGAATACTGGAGTGGGTTGCCACTTCCTCCTCCAGGGGATCTTCCTGAACCAAGAATCGAACTCATGTGTCCTGCGTATCCTGCATTGGGAGTACATTCTTTACCACTGAGCCACCTAGGTAGCCCAAAGTAAGTCAGACACAGAAAGACAAATATCATGTGATATCACTTATACGTATAATTTTTTAAATGACACAAATGAACTTATTTACAAAAAATAGATACACAGTATTATATAGAAAATAGATAAACAACAATGACCTACCATATAGTACAGGGAATTGTATTCAATATGTTGCTGTTGTTCAGCCACTAAGTTGTGTCCGACTCAGAGCGACCCCATGGACTGCAGCACACCAGGCTTCCCTGTCCTTTACCATCTCCTGGGGTTTGCTCAAACTCACAGCCATTGAGTCAGTGACATCCAACCATCTCATCCTCTGTTGCCCCCTTCTCCTCCTGCCCTCAATCTTTCCCAGCATTAGAGTCTTTTCCAATGAGTCAGCTCTTCACATCAGGTGGCCAAAGTATTAGGCCTTCAGCTTCAGCATCAGCCCTTCCAATGAATACTCAGGGTTGATTTCCTTAAGGATTGAGTGATTTGATTTCCTTGCTGTCCAAGGGACTCTCAAGAGTCTTCTCCAGTACCACAATTTGAAAGCATCAATTCTTTGGCACTCAGCCTTGTTTGTGGTCCAACTCTTACATCTGTACATGGCTACTGGAAAAACCATAGCTTTGACTAGACTGATCTTTGTTGGCAAAGTGATGTCTCTGATTTTTAACATGATGTCTAGGTTTGTCATAGCTTTCCTTCCAAGGGCAAGTGTCTTTTAATCTCATGGCTGCAGTCACCATCCACAGTGATTCTGGAGCCCAAAAAAATAAAATCTGTCACTGTTTCCACTATTTCCCCATTTATTTGCCATGAAGTGATGAGACCAGATGTCATGATCTTAGTTTTTTTGAATATTGAGTTTTAAGCCAGCTTTTTCATTCTCCTCTTTCTCTCTCATCAAGAGACCCTTTAATAGAAAAGAATCTGAAAAATAACAGGTATATGTACATATGTATAACTGAATCACTTTGCATACACCTGAACTAATACATTATAAATTGACTGTACTTCAATTTTTAAAAATTATGTTGATGTTCTACTTAATCAACAAAGAAAAGGGAGAAACAAAATGAAATACAAACAGAAACAAATAAGTCTATTTCAAATGAATAACAAAACTCCACCAAAGGGGGGAAATAAAAAAAAATGTAAACATATATTAAGCACTAGTTAGCAGCTTTATTTTTCACAGTAGTGACTTGGCAGTTCTAAAACAATTATATGCATATCCTAGGATTGAACAAATAAGTAAAAATATTGTGGATATTGAGAACCAGATTTCTCACTGTACAAGAAAGGAGTTAGAAATATGGAAAGGGGGTACAACTAGAATGAATCTTGTGGTTTGAGATTAGAATTGGAGTGCCAGTATGAATTAATGATTTTAAGATGATACAGAGATTTCATAGATAGATAGATATAGATATATGGTTGATACATAGATGGTAGATAATGTGAGTATGTGTGTTTAGGAATATATACATACACACCAGCTCTGTCCACTGAGATGGACTGTAAGCAATGACTCTTAGTTACAACAATGGGCACACGTCATGCCCATATTTTGAAATCTCTTCCAAAAGGAACCAAAACTAGTTTATTGAGGAAATGGCTGATTCCAGAGCTGGGGCAGAACAAGTATAAGATGAGCCTGGAATGTTCAAAGGATAATGGACATATCAAAAGGACACAAAAGCAAGCTTGAAAGGACTCTCCTTGTCAAATTCTGGGACAATTTGGGCATCAAAATAAATAATGAATGTAGCAGTTTATAACACACTGAATAAAATAAGAATTCACAAATCCAAATGACAGCACTAAATGAATGAACAAAGAAGGAATAAAGGAAGGAAAAGAGAGAGAGCTCTTCCTTATTGTAGAATATGAACTAACAAATGTAAAAGGAATAATAATAGAATTAGAAAATCACCATTTGGCAGCCACCATAGGAATAATTGTTTCAGCCAAGTACAGTGGGATGTGAGTGTGAGGGAAAACCATGGCTTGTTATTCCATATACTTCTGTGTTGTTTGTCTCACAGTGTGCATGTTCCCATGCATCACTTGTATAATTAAAAATATGTTTATTCTTTTGACATGCTGAGGGACATGAGTTTGTCACTGTCAGTGCTTGCTGCAAGATACTGGGACATAAATAAGTAGCACTGAGACAGCACCCAGGAGCACTGTCTCTTGAGAGACAGAGATAAGAGCAGCAGGTCTAATTAACTGTAATACTGAAAAAAACACACTAGAACATGGTGGGATCACTCTTGCCTGAGTACCTCAGCACTGTGCTGAGACTATAACAAGCACCCAGCAGAAACTTGCATAAGGTGTAAAACAGCATATCCAATCACTATCTTTGCATAAGAATGTGGGGAATGCAAAGTATTATATATAAGTATATGTAAATATACATATATAAGCATATAGGTAGATAATAATACTTATATTTTCAAAGAGAAACACTGCAAGGATAAACCAAAAACTCATTTTTAAAAAGTGACCTATGATGGGCATGGCATAACAAGGTGCAGGGACAGGATGGAAGTTATATAGTTTAGACTATATATTGAAAACATAAAAATGTTTTACATATTCAAAAATTGAAATTTGATTAAAATTTAATCCCTAAAAATTGAAAACAAATGGAACTGAAAAAATCTCACTATATCACATTCCTGACATAGCTTCCAAAGACAATATATTATTTCCAACAACTTTGGAACACCGTGTTTTGAATGCATGCCCTTAATGGAATACATTCCAAGGACATATAGAGCTGCTAAGAAAGTTTAGACTTCTTTCAGGAGTCTAATTGCTGGTAGAAATACTGGTTTTGTTACTTTACTGCAAAGAAGCCATTATATAAATGTTGTTGCTGCTGCTGCTGCTAAGTCGCGTCAGTCGTGTCCGACTCTGTGCAACCCCAGAGACGGCAGCCCACCAGGATTCCTCGTCCCTGGGATTCTCCAGGCAAGAACACTGGAGTAGGTTGCCATTTCCTTCTCCAATGCATGAAAGTGAAAAGTGAAAGTGAAGTCGCTCAGTTGTGTCCGACTCTAGCGACCTCATGGACCGCAGCCTACCAGCCTCCTCCGTCCACGGGATTTTCTAGGCAAGAGTACTGGAGTGGGGTGCCATCGCCTAATGTTGTTAGGAACCAAGATCTTCCATATAAAAGTGCCACTTTTGAAGTGCAAGTTTTTAAAATTGCATAAACACCTTGGAATATTCATTCTGAATTGGAAATATCAGTGTGATCCAATAGGGCATTAACTCCTTGCTCTAAAATTAGTATTCCTTAATGACAGAATTACATCTTTATGTTATCTTTCCTGTATTAGCTGTATTTTGTGCAATCCAATAGCCTGAGTTAATAAAGGATACTTTTCACTTATATAAAAATGCCAGTTAATAAATATAGAAAAGTGATAGAATTTTAGAAAAATGGCCACTCTGAAAATCTTAATAAAATAACTGAACCAGGCAACTATCATCAATGTGTGTGCTCAGTCATGTCCGACCCTTTTCACCCCCATGGACTGTAGCCCTCCAGGCTCCTCTGTCCATGGGATTCTCCAGACAAGAATATTGGAGTGAATTGCCATTTCCTACTCCAGGGGATCTTCCTGACCCAGGGAATGAACCCATATCTCTTGCGTCTCTTGCATCTCCTGCATGGTGGATTCTTAACCACTGCATCACCTGGGAAGAGCAATAGATGAAATATAAAATAGATGAAATCATTAAATGAAAGGTTGATGGGGAAATTTCCTAGGGAGGTATCAGGCTATTACCACCTTAACTCACTGATGAATCTTAACATCATTAAAAGCAAAACCACCATATATTATATGCCTCCTGGTATGGAATAGGAATCTCACAGCACCACCTATGAAGTGTTCTTAATAACCTGAATGCAATAGAGTCCTCAGAGCTAAGACCATCTCCAGGAATAATGGGAAGTAGATAACATGTTAAATGATGCCACAAGGGAGCAAAAAGACAAATTCAGAAGATGAGTCCTTCTACAGGAGTGATTCCCAACCTCCAGGCTGTGGCTCGTACCTCCTGTCAGATTAGCGGCAACATTAGATTAGAAATAAAGTGCACAATAAATGTAATGCGTTTAAATCATCCTAAAACCACCACCCCCTTGCAGTCCATGAAAAAATTGTCTTCCACAAAACTGGTCTCTGGTGCCAAAAAGCCTGGGGATCCTTTTGTTGTGCTACAGCACAACTGCATTAAGTCAAGGGCATGACACAAAAAGTGCAAAGAGAGATTAAGGGGCAAAGTGCTCCAGATTAAGGGACACTAAAGAGCCATATGAAACAGTGCACTGTGCTCTGAATAGAACAAGTCTACTGTAAAAAGACATTTGATTATAAAGACAATTGGATAATTGTGGGCTTGCTTATTGTTAGACAGTCCAAGGAATTATTGCTATGCTTAAGTGTAATAAGGGAATAGTGGTTTATTAAATGATCTCCTTTTTTGGAAGTGCATACTGAAGTATATATGGGTACAATTCAGTGTCTGAGATTTGCTTGTAAATACTCCAACAAAAGAAAAAAATGGAATAGATTAAACATATATGGTAGAATATTATTCATTATCCAATCATGATCGCATGTGTGTTTATGCTACTACTCTCTGTGTTTGAAATGTTCATAACCAAAAAGATAAAGTTTGTTGAGAAAATGAAAGTGGGCCCTAAGAAAAATTCTAGAATAAGTTGGAAAGAAGTATTTTTATTCAAGCCAGGGGTAAAAGACTTGTTTAGGTTCAGTGACTAGGAGAGTTAAACATGGGTACGAAATGTACTAAATCATTCCCAATTGTTTAGACACCAAGTAGAACATTCTTTATGACAAGTATGTGATTTATTATTTTTTTAAAAGGCTGTGGAAAATTGTTAGAGAAATGGGAATACCAGACTACCTTGCCTGTTTCCTAAGAAACCTGTATGCCAGTCAAGAAGCAACAGTTAGAACCAGACATGGAACAACGGACTGGTTCAAAATTGGGAAAGGAGTAGGCTGCTGATTCAAGATGGCGGAGCAGAAGGACGTGTGCTTATCTCATCCTATGAGACCACCAAAATCACAATTAGCTGCTGAACAACCATCAACAGGAGAATGCTGGAACCCACCAAAAAAGATACCACACATCCAAAGACAAAGAAGAAGCTGCAGTGAGACAGTAGGAGGGACACAATCATGATAAAATCAAATCCCATACCCACCGGGTAGGTGACCCACAAACTAGAGAACAGTAATACCAAAGTTCTCCCACTGTTGTGAAGATTCTGAATGCCACATCAGGCTTCCCAGCTTGGGGATTCGACAAAGAGACTGGGACTCTTCAGGGAATCTGACCTTGAAGGCCAGCAGGATTTGATTATAGGACTTCCACAGGACTGGGGGAACAAGATAATGAAGGACTCCACTCTTGCAGGGCACAAACAAAATCTTGCATGCACCAAGACCCAGAGAAAAGGAGCAGTGACCACACAGAAGACTGAACCAAAACTCCGTGCTAGTGTTGGAGGGTCTCCTGTTGGCGTGGGTTGGCAAAGGCTCACCACAGGGAGAGGGGCACTGGCAGCAGCAGTCCTGGAAGGTCCCCCCTGGCATAAGCCCTCTTGGAGGTCACCATTAACCCTGGGATTAGTTCAGTTCAGTCACTCAGTCATGTCTGACTCTTTGCGACCCCATGGACTGCAGCACGCCAGGCTTCCCTGTCCATGACCAACTCCCAGAGCTTGCTCAAACTCATGTCCATCGAGTCAATCCTAAGGAAAATCAACCCAAAATTTATTGGAAGGACTGATGCTGAAGCTGAAGCTCCAATACTTGGGACACTTGAAGAGCTGACTCATTGCAAAAGACCCTGGTGCTGGGAAAGATTGAGGGCAGGAGGAGAAGGGGGTGACAGAGGATGAAATGGTTGGATGGCATCACCTACTCATTGGACAGGAGTTTGAACAAACTCTGGGAGATAATGAAGGACAGAATGCCTGGCATACTACAGTCCACAGGGTCACAAAGAGTCAGACACAACTTAGTGACTAAACAACAACAACAGGAGCTTTCAGATATTGTTAATGTTCTATTTCTTGAGCTGAGCAGTGATAAGTTACATGAGTGTTCACTTTATAACTATTTGTTAATACATCTAATGCACATTTCTATCTGTATATTACATTTCACACTTTAAAATGTTAAATTTTAAAAATCACAATTGACTGGTAAAACATAGCACTCTTTCTCCCAATTCAAGGTAACCTGGACTTGTTAAGCAGGCCACAGCAACCCACTAAGGTGCTTTTGCCCACCTGGAAGTGGAGTACTGTTATTCCAGAGAAAGGAATGGGAGGAAATGAGGAACTTTTAAAATCCTCGAAAATGTGCTTATTTCCTCCCCTGCTCAGGGAGTATAAACAGAAGGGCACAGGCAGAAGGCAGCCAGGGTTCTCCCATTCCTGGAATGCTGGAGTTGATTAAAAATGGAGGACTGTGGCTAGAAGTATATGACACAGTTTCTCCTGCCTTCTCCCACTGCAGCTCTGCCTGTTGGATGTTGGTGCTTATCTCATAGGGGACATGCCTTTTTTGGAGAGCTTTTTCTCCCCATTGCTAAGGGAGGAAAGTTACTTCAGGGTCGAGTGTAGGGTGTCAGACTTAAGTCCAGCTGACCTCTCCCACCCTCCTTTACAAACCCTTCTTTCCTCATCATGGTTCCTTGCCATCTCCCATGACCTCAATAGAACAATCCTTTCTCCTGAGAGCCTTAGAAGGTATGACTTGGAGGTCAACGATGGCAAATCAACATAGCAGGAGCCCAGGTCAATATCTCTGTGTTCAAAAAAGTCTAAGAGCCTTAGTCTGGCATTCAGGATCTGGCCTGTGCTGGAGGACCATCCTTCACCTAGGCCACAACAAATTGCTTCTGCCATGCTTCAAATGCATCTTGCCTTCTGGAACCCTCAAGCCTTTGTACAGGCTTTTTCACTCACCTGGGCACCATTTTAATTTAATCAAGATGTGCATGGTACTATTAATGATTTTATGTCTTGACTTTATTATGAACACTCTACAAATAGTATCTCATTTATCTTCACAACCCTATTTTGTAAGCACTATTACTACCTCATTCAACAGATAAGGAACTTGAGGTGCAAGGAAGGTAAGAGGCACAGATTCAAACCCCAGCAGCCTGGAACCAGAGTCAGTGCTCTTAGCCACCACACTGTGTTGGCTCTCAAACTTCTTCCAATTCACTTCTACTTCTTCCACACTCATTCTGGGTATCAACCACTCCTCCCCACACTGCCCCTCTCCCACAGCTCCCAATTCCCACCTTTGCCTCCCATTATGATGAAACATCCTGACTGCTAGTTTTAGTTATATAACACACATAAAGAAAAGTACTAGAGGCATAAATATACAGCTCTCAATGAATTGTTACTAAGTAACCATCCATGTAATCAACAGGGAAATCAGGAAATAGAATCTTCTCAGTACCTACAAGTCTCCTTGGGCTTCCTACTCAGAGCCCAAAGGCAATCAAGATTCTGACTTCTATCACCATAGATGAGTTTCACCTGTTTTAGAACTTTGCTGCTGCTGCTGCTGCTGCTAAGTCACTTCAGTTGTGTCCGACTCTGTACGACCCCATAGACGGCAGCCCACCAGGCTCCCCCATCCCTGGGATTCTCCTGGCAAGAACACTGGAGTGGGTTGCCATTTCCTTCTCCAATGCATGAAAGTGAAAAGTGAAAGGGAAGTTGCTCAGTTGCGTCCGACTCTTCGCAACCCCATGGACTGCAGCCCACCAGGCTCCTCCGTTCATGGGATTTTCCAGGCAAGAGTACTGGAGTGGGGTGCCATCGCCTTCTCCGAGAACTTTATATAAATAGGACCAAAAGAGCATGTGCTCTTTGTGTCTGGTTTATTCTCCTCAGTATAATGTTTGCAGAATCTATCCATATTGTTGTGGGCTTCCCAGGTGGCTCAGTGGTAAAGAATCTTCCTGCCAATACAGGAGACACAAGAGATGCGGGTTCAATCCCTGGGTTAGGAAGATCCCCTGGAGTAGGAAATGGCAACTCACTCCAGTATTCTAGCCTGGAAAATTCCATGAACAGAGGAGCCTGGCAGATTACAATCCAAGAGTTGGACATGACTGAGCGTGAGCACTCACACATACACACACCATCCATATTGGTATGTGGTTGTGGGGCATTTCTTCCCATCAATGTGTAGTATTGAATTGTGTGAACATAAGACAATTTATTTATCATTCTTAATGACATTTAGGTTGTTTCGAATTTGAACTATTAAAAATAGTGCCTTTATGAAATGCACATTATGGTATATGCCTTTTGGTAAACATACCATGAGATGGATTTTCAGCCTTTTAAAGTATATATATGTTTAAGGCTATAAATTTCTCTCTAAGCATAGCCTTAGCAGCATCCCACAGAATTTCAGATATAATATTTTCATTATCAGTCAGTTCAAAATATTTTCTAATTTCCATTGTGACTTTATATTTGACTCATAGGTTTTCTTCCCTCCCCAAAACATGATGCCCAAACATAACAATAACCACCTGAGGGCCATGTCAAAATACAGATGTTGGAGCTTCATTTCAAACCTCCTAAATTAGTATTTTGGGGAGGTATAGCTGAGGGTCCACATTTCACAAACTCTTTGAGGTTTTAGTGGAGAAGGAAATGGCAACCCACTCCAATGTTCTTGCCTGGAGAATCCCAGGGACGGGGGAGCCTGGTGGGCTGCCGTCTATGGGGTCGCACAGAGTCGGACACGACTGAAGCGACTTAGCAGCAGCAGCAGCAGCAGCAGCAGATGAGGTTTTAGATGCAGGTGGATTGCAGGACCACAACTTGGTAATGGAGCAGGGATTTCCTAAGGGCAGAGAGTAAATCTGATTCACCTGAACCCATTCTGATATTCTTGCCTGGAGAGTGCCATGGACAGAGGAGACTGGCGGATTACAGTCCATGGGGTTGCAAAGAGTTGGACACAACTGAGCACACACAAGCACCCTGAACCTAGCATACAGCCATGTTTAATAACCGAGTGAACCAGTGAATGAGGGAAGAAGAGAAATAGAAGAAAATTGCGTATATGAAGAGAACTTGAATTCTTAAATGCTATAAATTAGGGGAACCACTATAGCATCATGTGGTCTCAATTTAATCTATTCAGGACAGAAATATTTTTTTCCTTGCCTTCGAACCTCTGCCTATAAGGCTTCCTCCTCACCCGTCCCATTCTGCTGTCATGGGTTCGTGTCTGTCTACTGACCCAGAGAAAGTAGGGGTGGCACAGGAGATGATGTCCTGAGAAGGATTGCTCAGAGATGGGCAGCGGTCCCAGCCCCGCCCCCCCCACACACCTGCCCACCTGCAGGCCTTCTTGGGAAAATGCCCATAGAACCCATTCATAAAATGCCCATTCTAAATGAGATTGTCTGTCCTACCTCTCAGAGCTTTAAGCATCCCTCCCATATGAAAGCTTTTGAGAAACTTCCACAGACCTTTCTGCCCTGACCCCAACCACAGATCCCTCCTACCCCTGCTTCCCCTGAACTTTGTAGCCCGTGTGAGTTGCTCTCTGAGCGGCCTCTTAGGTACCTCTCCACACCTCCATGCGTGCCTCTCTTCAGCATCTCAGAAAAACTAGAGTCTGAATTCCCCAGCCAGCTATTGTCCTGGCAGCACAGCCACCTCGCCAGCCATCCCCACCCAGTCGGCCAGCCAGCCAGCCGGCTGCTCCCCGGACTCGCCAGCCCTCCCTCCCTGCCCCACCCCAGGGAGGACCAGGCTGGCGGCTGGGAGTCTCCCTGCCTGTTCTGCCTCCCTCCTTCCCTCCCTCTCCCTCCCTGCCTCCCTCCCTCCTCCGCCCGCCCCTGAGGCAGGGACCGTGCAAATCGAGGAGAGGGGGGACGGACAGGCCGGATGGGGTCCAGCTTAGTGCCCTGAGCTCCCCGCCAATGCCCTATCCACGTTGGGAGTCCCCAGCATCTTGGGACCTACATTTGTGTGAACTGGGGTGGTTCCCAAGCCTGGAGGGTCCCTCCGGCAGGCTCATAGTGCCCCTGTTTTGCATCAGGACCCCCCTCGGATGCTCTGAGCCACCCTCCTCAACCCGGATCTAAAACCCAGGACACAGCTATCAGGCCAGCCTCTCTCTCCACCCCACCCCCTCTTTCTGGCGTCCATCCCCTTCTCAACTCCACCTCTGCTGCTGCCTCTGGCTGTGGACCTGCACCTCTTCCCCATCCCTGAAGGCCTGGGGAGCGGGCTGAGCCTGGATGAGAGCTCCCCCAACCTGGGGCTCTCCCAGGCCATGGCCCGGGTGCTTCCAGGGAGGAGCCCAGGACCCTGAGCATCTGCTAGAGGCTTGGCAGAGGCCCCGCAGGGACCGTGTCTTCTGAGGACAAAAGGCGCGGCCAGCAAGCAGACAGGAAGGGGGAAGGGGGAGACCAGCAGCCAGGCGGGCAGACAGGCAGACAGGTAGCAGGGGCCAGTGTTGGCCCCCTCGCAGCTTGGCGGAGGCATGAAGATGGGGGAGGGAGTGTGTAGTTGGGGAAACACCTGCCGGGACCCCCACCTGCCAGCTAGCTGGGCACCTCAAGGCTCTGTGCTGCCCACCTGGTGTTCCCCATCACCCCCAGCCCTGCCCAGTGCACTCCTCCAGTGCCTGCTTCCCCTAATGTCTTCGATTTAGACCAGCCCGGCTGTATCCACGGCAACAGAAGCAGGAGTGTCACTGGCTGCCAGATCACTGAGGGTCCCACAATGTGGCCTGGGCTGTGATTTATCCTGAGTGAGACAGCTTGAGCATCCTCCCTGGATTTCAAGACAGTCCTGCTGAGAGAGCCTAGGTAAGTAGTCAGCATCCCTCCATCGAGGATGGGGGGCTGGGACTTATGTCCCCCCACACATATTCCAGAGTCTCTATCACTGCCATGCTCTCTTTCTCTGACTCTGTCTGTCTCTCTTTCTGCTCCATCACAAGGACTACTTGGGCACCCAAGCCTGGAGAGTCCTCTAGCCCTCCCTATCTTCCTCGATCCCAAATGTCCCGTGAGGAAGGGAACCACCACCTGTTTCCCTGTACAGGGTCTATTTTTATAATTATGGGTGCGTTTGAGCACGAGGCTGTGTTAGTATTTCCTTGTGTGCTATCTGTGGAAGGCATGTCTGGAGCCTGACCGTGCTCCCCTCACAATGCCTGCACCCTGGGCAGGCTCAGCCTCCTGCAGCTTCCTCCTCTCCCTTCTCCACTCTCAGCCAGGTTCCTTGGCTGGCATGCAGCGTGTGTCTGTGTATGTGTGTCTGCCCATGTGTATGAGCTGGCAGGTGGGTAGAGAAGCTGCTCCCAACCCAGACCACCCCCCACTCCTTGCTTTCTTCTTTCCTTCCTTCCCCTGTCTCTCCCCACAGGTAGCAAAGACTTTTGCTCACTCACTACGGAGGATACTGCTGTGATTTCCAGCTAGGGGTTGGAAGCCACTGTAGGGCTAAAAGGAAGGTGAGGTGGGGGTGAGAAGCACTTCCAGGCCCTAGACTGCCTGATGCCATGAGAGGGGGGAGGCAAGGACCATGCCACGCAACACCCTGCAGGGGCAGGCACAACATGGTTGCCTCCACAGTGTGAGCCCTAGCCTTAATCCAAGGCTCTCAGTCTGTTTCAGACATCCACATTGTGTCTGGGACTCCCCAGATATTGTGGCCTTGCATGCTGTTGGCCAGTCATCCCTCTGCCTGAAGAGGCAAGAAAGCCTGGTACAGGGAGAACATGGATTCTCCAGGGAGACCTCCCTCAACTACTGGCTCTGCAACTTATAGTGAAAGTGAAACTTACTGAACCTCAGTTTTCTCATCTGTCAAAGAGACTGGTAACCCTTCCTTCATGGGTGTGTGTAGTGACAAAATGAGTTGGTGCATGTAAGTAAAGGATGTTTGTAGAAGTGACCCTGAAGCAATGTCAGCAAAGCTCATGGTCAATATTGTTGGTGATTGTTCATGGTTAATATTGTCATTACTTATTTGGAGGAAGGACTGGCCCCTCTTCTCCAGGGTCTTTGCTGAGATCTAGGGGGTGGGCAGCAGGTAGGTAAATGGGGGAGGGGCATGGAAGGGAGGGAGACAGGAGCAATTCTGTGTTGTGACTGTTGGTCTAAGGAGGAATATGTGGTGGCTGTAGGCAGAGCCTCCTGCCCCCACCCTCCTCCAGGATCCTTCCCTACACTTGCCCCTGTCTGTGCACACACATATAGAGGCTTGAGCCCCCATGAGCTAGCAGAGGTCTGGCTTGTAGCCTGCAGCATTGCTGACCCTGGTGATGTATGCATCTCCCTGTTGAGGGGAAACTTGGCAAGAGTTTGGCTTGGTGGCTGGCAGGGCTTGGTGACAAGGCTGAAGCTTCTGAGATCACAGGGCTTTGGGTGTGGCCCATGTAGCAGCCAGAGCTCTGGGGGACAGGTCCCAGGGAGTTCCCAACATAGAGCTTGGGCTGGAAGGACAGTTGGGTCCACTGTTGGTTTCTGAATGTGGAGATGTGGTGGACCACTGCTTGAGGGGTCAGTTGCTGGAGGACAGTTGTCAAAGCCAGGGGAGGAGTAGAGGGAGGGGAAACACTGAGGCCCAGAAGACCTCATCTGTGGGGGCAGGGAGGGGTGGCATTCTGGGGTACAGAGTAGACTTTTCTAAAGAAGCACTTGGTACAGAAGGGAGAGACTCCCACACGTGGTCCAGAGGCATCTAGGCCTAAACATGGGTATATATGTGCAACTGGAAACATATGGCTCTGTGTGTGCACCTGCTCATGGGCACTATGAATGTGTAGTCACATGATGGTGTGCAAGTGTGCTGGTGTCTGAGTAGGATCATATTTGTACAAGGGAGTGGGTATGACTTTGCATATCTGTCTGGGTGAGCAAATGGGCATATTTGATCCTAAGCCTGAGTGAGGGTGTTGTTTCTCTGAGCCAATAGGCCTGTTGAATATCTGGCTTTGTTATATGTGTGTGGTATCCATTTGTCTTTGAATGTACATGTCTGATTGTATGTGTATGAGTATGAGGGTTTCAGAATGCCTAGGTGTGCATATCCTATAAGGTGATTTCCTGGGTATATCTGATTGTGTACATTTGTGTGTACCCATGTGTGCATATGAGTATAGGTGCATCTAAATGGTGTATTTCTAAGTGAACGGGCTTGTGTGTGTGTGTGTCCATGCA
This sequence comes from Bos grunniens, assembly GCF_055505025.1. Lineage (NCBI taxonomy): Eukaryota > Metazoa > Chordata > Mammalia > Artiodactyla > Bovidae > Bos > Bos grunniens. The sequence continues at coordinate 51,837,311 of NC_141194.1, read as the reverse complement.
TGTATGGGAGGGTATGTGTGTGTGAACACACTTCTGCATAGGTGTGCCTGTCATGTATTTGTATGAGTAGGCCTGTATGTGAATGTCTTTATGGATTCTCCAACATTTTGAATTATGTCTATGTCTGTGTGTACATGTTTGAAAACATATTGTCTGTAGACAGACCGTTGGGTCCACATCTGATTAGGAAAATGTTAGTGTAGATGGTCACACTAGTATAAAAAGAATTAATTGTGTGGGAAGGGGAGAGTATGTGAGTGCACATGTTTTGTGCATGAAAGTATATCTTTTGGGTTTGCCTATGTGTGCACATTTGAATGTATGGCTGAGGGCTGTACACCTTTAAATATATGCACAAAAGGCTGTGTGCATAGGTAAATGGCTACATTCATGTATACGTCTACTTGTGTTTGTGGGTACACTTGTGTGTAAGTGCATTTCTGAGTGTGGTTTGCATGAGCAACTACTCATAATTATTGGATGCACACGTCTCATTATGTATTTTGTTTGAATTTCTGAGTGAGTTTGAATGTGTGAGTGTGGAAATGCCTGTGAGTGACTGAATGTATGTGTGTATTCTAGTATGTGTGAATATTAGCTGTGTGTGCACTTGAGTGAACATGTCTATATATTTGCCTGTGTATTCACACACATCTAAGTGTATGTGTGTGTAAATATGCCCATGTGTGTGTCTGTCTGAATGTACAGGTGTCCAAACTGTACCAGTTTGTACAGTTCTTAATTATTTGTATATGTGTATTTGTGTTTACCATTGTTTGTTTTGGAGTGTATGTTGTAGAACAGTATAAGTGAGTATATATACACACCCCTCTTGACCTGTAAGTGCATTTGAGTGTGTGTGTGTGTGAGGATGTCTTTGCGTGAGTGTGTCTGTGATGGGTGTTAGCAGTCCTTCTTGTGCAGGTGTACAAGTTTGTGAGAATATGTGACTGTTCTTCCACATGTGCATGACTCTTGTTTGCGTAGTTTCTCATGTGGGTGTACGAACATGTGTCAACGTACAGACATGGTGTGTATAATTGTGAGTGAGCGTGTTTTGTAAGTAATTTGTGTCTTCATGTCTGATTTCTTGCATGGAGGAATGATGTACAAGCCTAAGTTCATGTGAATATGCTTATAGGTGTACATGCCCAGTTGTGTGTATGTCTGTGTGTGTTAGAATGCCATGTATGAGTACACCATCTAAATTATAAGCATGTGCACATCTGGGTGTTTGTGTGTGTGAGTACATCTTTGTGTGAGTATGTGTAACTATGCTTATGTGGTAATGTCTGGGACTGTACATGTATATATTTGGGAGCTCACTTCTGTGTATCATGTTTGTTCATTGTCTTATTGGGGATGATACAGAGTCTTTGCCTGTCTGTGGACATATGCATAAATTTGCCTGTGTATACACCTGTGTTTGTGAGTGAATGTATGTCCTTCGTGGGCATTATGTCATGTGAATGTATGCTACGCCTATATGTCTGTGTTTGAGGATAAGTGGATGTGCATATGCGGGACCAAGTGCAGCATGAGTGTTCACTGTCATGGGAGTACCTATGTGTAGGGATGAGTGTAGGTATTTGTTCACGTGCATGTCTCAGGGAAAGAGATTTGGCCTTGGGCTTGTGCAGACAGGTCTGATCATTGAAGGGGAAGACAAGGGAGGATACTTGTGAGTCTGCATTATGATCTGTGTACCCCAACATGTATTTATGTGCATGTCTGAAGGTCAGTGGTACCCTGCTAGATCATGTCTGGCTTTAATTGTGTAGAAATCCTAGAGAATAGAAGCCATAACACTTCAGCAATCCATGACCACCTTCTGGGGTTTCTCTGGCCTTGACCATGTGTGGGGCTTTTGTATGGATCTCGGGATAATTCCTGTTATCATTCACACTCAGGAAGTGAAACCAATAATGACTGATGTCCTACTAGGGAACGGGGCCTGTGACCCCTTTAGAAAAGGATTTCTTGAAACACAAAGACCTCTTTTCCCATTCTTCCTGCCACCACCAAAGGCACAGAACAAAATGGCATTGTGTGGTATCAAAGGTTGGCAAATGGTTTTTACACACAGCACCCAAATTGTGCTATCCAGGGAGAATTCTAGATCTAAATGTGTATGTATAAGTGAAAAAGGAAGGCACATTCAGGTAGAGTGAGTGTGTGTGGAAGAGGTTCTATATTTGATGAGAGAGAGAGAAGGATCTAGTTTGTGTGTATGTAAGAGAGACCCTGGGTGTTTCTGGGTAGGGTTTGTATGTGAGACATTTGAGTGTATTTGAGAGTGATGAGTGTGGATGTGGGTATATGTGAATGATGCATTTGTGAGGCACTATGAGACCATTGGCCTATTGGGTGGAGGATGATATGAGTGACACTCTGGGTGTAGCTATGTGGGAAGATACATGAGAATGTATATATTTTAGGGATATGTGGGTATGAGTGTATCTGGGTGGTGCAAGAGAGAGTGAGGGGCTATCTAGATGTATGTTTTACATTATGGACCTATCTATGTTATGTGTATAAGAGGGAGTGTGAGTGTTTCTGAGTAGAGTAAGTGTATGAGGGAGTATGGGTGTATTGGACTAGGGCATTCAAGTGTGGGTAAATTTGGATGGTGTGTAGGTGGGTGAGAGCACAAGTGTATCTAGGCACTGGAAGTGTGTATGGAGTATATCAATATGGTGTGTATGTGTGTGTGTGTGTGTGTAAGAGAGAACTTGGGCACATCTGGGTGAGGGTGAAGTGTGAGTGTGTATATAGTTGGGAGTATCTATGGATGCTGTGAGGGGTATATGTGAGTGAGATGTGTGTGGTGTATGTGAGAGAGCATGGGTTTATTCTCATGGTGTGTGTGGCAGGTAGGTATTCTTGATGATGGTGATTAAGAGAGGGGGAGCTAGATTATGTGTGTGTGTGTGTGTGTGTATGTAAGAGAGTGTGTAGGTGTTTCTGAGTGTGATGGAAGTGTGAGAGCATGAATGTATCCAGTAGAAGGAGTGGGTAGGTGTATCTGGATGGGGTAGAAGTGTTTGGGTTTGATTGGGTCAGGGAGTCAATGTAAGTGTGTCAGTGGGTATATCTGGATGATGTGTGAGAGAGTGTGGTACATATGGGCTGTTGGTGAAACTGTGTGGATGGAGTGTGTTTGAATGTGAATGTATCTGGATGGTGGGTGGGTGAGAGCAGAGGTGTATTTGGGTAGTGTATTAAGGTATATCTGGATGGTGTGTTGTTACAGCTTTGATTGTGTATCTGGGTGTATATATACTTGAGTATGTATGTTAGTATGTGTATAATCGGATGAGGTATGTAGAAGAGAGTGTTTGGGGGACACTGTTGGGTAGGAAGTGTGAGTTTGGAATGTGGGTGCATCTGGGTGGTGTGGAGAGGATAAGAACATTGGGTGTATCTGGTCAGTAGAGTGTCTGGGGAAGTGCACCTGGACAGTATGTGTGAAAGTTGGATATACTTGGGTGGCTGTGTGTGTGTGAATTTGCAGATGTTTCTAGATGGTAGTGGAGCATACCTAGATGATGCATGTGGGTGTGAATGTGTCTTAGTGGTCCACAGGGGATGAATCTGGATATTGTGTATACGTATGAGAGGATGTATCTAGCTGGGGCTGTATGAGTGGGGCTCTGTGTGTTTATGTGTGTGAGAGAGAGACAGAGAAGTGTGGATGTATATGGATAGGATTTGTGTGTGAGTGGGTGTCTCTGGATTATGTGTAGGGTGTCTCTGGATTATGTGCATTTGGATGTATTTGAGTTAGGTGAGTGTATCTGGGTGAGGTGTGTGTAAGTATAGTATTTTTGAATGGTGTGTGTATCATTGTGGGTGTGTCTTAATACCACATGTGAAAGAGACTGTAGGCGTGCCTGGGTTGGGTATCGGGGCTCTAGATTGGAAATGTGAGTTTGGGTGTATCTGAATGTTGTATGTGAGAGTGTGGGTATACTGAGTTGGGAATTTGTGTAAGTGTGGCTGTATCTAGGTGGAGTGCCTCTGAATGTAGGTGTATTTGAGATATATATGTATGAGGTGTATCTAGATGGTGTGTGTGTGAGATAGTGTGTTAGTATTGTGTGTGTGTGAGACTGGGTGCATCTAAATAGTGTGTGAGAAAAAGAATAGTGTACCCACTTGGGGTGGGGCATGTGGGAGTGGGTATATCTAAGTAGGATGTATGAGGTTTTCTCTGGATGGTGTATGGGAGAGAGATAAAATATATCTGAGTGATGTGTGTGTATGTGAATATATGTGGATAGTGTGTGAGAGTGTTTGGGTTCAGTTCAGTTCAGTCACTCAGTTGTGTCCGACTCTTTGCAACCCCACGGACTGCAGCACGCCAGGCCTCCCTGTCCATCACCAACTCCCAGTTTACTCAAACTCATGCCCATTGAGTTGGTGATGCCATCCAGCCATCTCATCCTCTGTCATCCCCTTTTCTCTCACCTTCAATCTTTCCCAGCATCAGGGTCTTTTCAAATAAGTCAGCTCTTCACATCAGGTGGCCAAAGTATTGGAGTTTCAGCTTCAACATCAGTCCTTCCAATGAATATTCAGGACTGATTTCCTTTAGGATGGACTGGTTGGATCTCCTTGCAGTCCAAGGGACTCTCAAGAGTCTTCTCCAACACCACAGTTTGAAAGCATCAATTCTTCAGCACTCAGCTTTGTTTATAGTCCAACTCTCACATCCATACATGACTACTGGAAAAACTATAGCCTTGACTAGACGGACCTTTATTGGCAAAGTAACATCTCTGCTTTTTAATATGCTGTCTAGGTTGGTCATAACTTTCCTTCCAAGCAGTAAGCATCTTTTAATTTCATGCCTGCAGTCACCATTTGCAGTGATTTTGGAGCCCAAAAAAATAAAGTCTGCCACTGTTTTTCCATCTATTTGCCATGAAGTGATGGGACTGAATGCCATGATTTTTGCTTTCTGAATATTGCATTTTAAGCCAACTTTTTCACTCTCTTCTTTCACTTTCATCAAGAGGCTCTTTAGTTCTTCTTCACTTTCTGCCATAAGGGTGGTATCATCTGCATATCTGAGGTTATTGATATTTCTCCCTGCAATCTTGATTCCAGCTTGTGCTTCATCCAGCCCAGCGTTTCTCATGATGTACTCTGCATGTAAGTTAAATAAGCATGGTGACAATATACAGCCTTGACATACTCCTTTTCCTATTTGGAACCAGTCTGTTGTTCCATGTCCAGTTCTAACTGTTGCTTCCTGACCTGCATACAGATTTCTCAGGAGGCAGATCAGGTGGTCTGGTGTTCCCATCTCTTTCAGAGTTTTCCACAGTTTATTATATCTGGGTAGGGAGTGTGTCTATGGATGTGGGTACATCTGTATGTGATGTGGATTTATCTAGACAGTGTGTTGGTGGTATATGTGTGTGTTTGATAGTGTGGGCGTGTCTTGGTGGGGTGCATGATTTGGGGAATGTGTATGAATGTGTATGTCTTTCCTGGGGCAAAATACACCTCTGCTGGGTTGTCTGTATATGTGTATACAGACATATATATGTTTGTGTATATGTATGGAGTGTTTATGTATGTGTATGTATATGACTGTTCCTGAGCCTGAGTAGACGGCTTGTGTGTACATGTGCTTGTGATAGAGTAGTGTGTATCTGTACATGTGTATGAGGTGAGTGTGTTTCTACATGTGAGTAAGTTGAATCTGTAAGGTTTCAAGCCAGGCTCTGAGTTTGCATCCTAGTTCTGCCTTTATTAGCTGTGTGGCTTTGGGAAAGTCACCTAACCTCAACTATGCCCTAATTTCTTATCTGTAAAGTAGGGTAATAATACTACCTATTTCATAGGATGAGAATTGGATGAGTTAATATTCAAAAACTGCTTTGGACTGTGTTTGGCACCTTATATGGTGTTACCCAGTACTAAAATTGTCACATGTGCCCATCTGCAAGTGTGAACGGGGTAGTTTCTGTGTGCATATTGGCCATTATCAGTATCCACATGTATTTGCTCATCCTGGCTGTATGTAAGAGTGTGTTTGTACATAAAATTGGGTTTGTACTTATATGTGTCCCAGTGTGTGTATAAAACCATGGGTGTATGAGAATGGAAGCATGGTTCTGGGAGGTTGATGGAGGGGGTTTGGCCCTGTGTGTATGTTTCCTAGCATACACACATCTGAGTGTGTGAGTGCATATACCTGTATCTGTGGTAGTACACAGTGTATTTTTATCTGTAAATGGGATTTTTAGTGGTCAGAGTGTAAATGTATGCATGTTGTGAGTGTCTGTAAATGTAAGAAGGTTGGTATTCAGGTTTATATGTGATGATGTGGGTCGATGTGAATGTGTGAAGAGGATTTATGCCTTATGGTCATGTACTAAGATATGTGTTCTGCGTCATGTGAATGCATGTGTAGGTGTGAATCAGTGTGTCTGTTTATGTTTATAAGCAGCAGTGGCTATGTGTGTGTGTATACATGAGTCTGCATTGCTCCACATGCCTACCTGCCTCTGTGTATGTAGCAATGAGCCTGAGCCATCTGTCTGTGTGTGTGAGCAAGTCTGTACTGTGTATATATGTATGTGTACCGGGGTAGGATTTATATAAGATAGTAGGTTCAAATCTCTTAGTGTAAGAGCCTGGGGTGGGGAAGGGCTTGGATCTGTAGGATGTGAGCAGGATGTACCCTGTGTGTGAATGTCAGATCTTACATCCGTGCATGTATGACTGTGTCTGAAAGCATATAAGTCCATACGATTTGGTCTGTAGGTGTGTGTGTCTGCACGTGCCCATATGAATGGCAAATGTATCAGTGCCTAAGGCTGTATTTCTATAGAAGGGTGATTATATGTGTGTTATATAAATCTTTGCATGATTTGCTGGTAGGTGGGCACCTACACACATGCCTAACTCTTTCTGTGTAGGAAAAGAGGTACGTGTGTGAGCATCTGATTGCACTTATCAGATGCAGTAAGTCTGGATGTGAGTGCATATTTGAATCTCCATGTACACCTGTGCCTGTGTGCTGTGTATCTGTTTGCGTATGCAAGTATCTATGCAATATGACTAGTTGTGAATGTGTCAAGCACACAGAGGTGAAATATTTGTATGGCACACTGTAGTAAACTTTAAGAGGATTTCGGGGTACTGGGATTTGGGGAAAAGAAATTCCTTACATTTTATTTATGTTATGAAAATTGTGATAAGGAAATTAAAATGCCAAGTTTTAGAAGTTATTTAGTATTGGATTTGTATGCAGTTTTTAAAATTATTTATTTATTCATTTTTGTCTGCACTGGGTCTTTGTCGCTGTGCGTGGGCTTTCTCTAGTCGCATTGAGTGGGGCTACTCTTCATCGCGATGCGTGGGTTTCTCTTGTGGTGTCTTCTCTCGTTGTGGAGCACAGGCTCTAGGGCATGTGGGCCTCAGTAGTTGTGGAGCGTGGGCTCAGTAGTTTTGGCACACAGGCTTAGTTGCCCCATGGCACATGGAATCTTCCCAGACAAGAGATCAAACCTGTGTCCTCTGCATTGGCAGTCAAATTCTCAACCACTGTACCTCCGAGGAAGTCCCTGTATGCAACTTTTCAATGAAATCTTTTCCAATTGTTTTCATGGCACACTTGAGCTCACTTCTGTAAACGTAACTTTTTAATTCACTCGTGCAAATCTGTAATGGTCAACATTCATGCCCACTTCTGCATCTTCAGTCAGGACTGTCTTGATTTATTTTATGGTCATTTTCATCATGATTTGGTAAATCACTTAGTGCTGAGCATAGATAATTTATATCATTATTGTATTTCTTGGTAAAAACCCAAACAAAACAAATGAAGCAACTAACCATTGGTACTTTTGACACGGATATAAATTTCCATTGTGGCCTGCCTCTTCTTGATGTCAAAAGGTGAGACCCATTCCGTGGAGGTTGTTTAGGCATAGTTTGCCCTAATGCCCTCGTAATTAGCTTGAATGTATGAAATGTAGCAGCATGGTTCGGAAAGCTCACTTAAAAGCATGAGTTTTGGGGTCATCAGGTATCATTTTGGTTTCTCTGAAGCATCAGGCGCAGTTTATGTTGAATATGTCTGGTGCTTTCACACCATACCAACCTTTCTTAAAAAATGGAACAACTGCTTGGGCACGCTTCCCTTTTTCACCTCCCCTTTATAACTCACTCATTCTTGCCATGGCTAGGCACACCCAGGTTTTATGTTGGGAATAGCTACACAACCTCTTCTGTCTCTTAGTAATCACTGTCAAGAGGAAACCGTTTGCATAAGTAAGTGGTAGCAAATAGAGGGTATTTTTTAATTGATTAAAACTTTTCTCATCAATAATCAATAATCTTAGCCTTTGAATTTTGTGCTTCAAAGGTGAGATCCTTCTTGAAATCTAACCCCTCTTTGTTTTCTTTCAATCAAATGTGATGTTGAAATTTCTTGTAACAAATAGTCATGAATTTTGAATCCAACAGAAAATTTTCATTTTGAGTATTTAAAAATAATGAAGTTTTCCCCTAAGTAGACCTTGTTCTATTCATAATAAGTTTTCTTTAGTATTACCTTAGAACCATAGTTACATCTAATGAAGGAGATCAGCCCTGGGATTTCTTTGGAAGGAATGATGCTAAAGCTGAAACTCCAGTACTTTGGCCACCTCATGCGAAGAGTTGACTCATTGGAAAAGACTCTGATGCTGGGTTGGATTAGGGGCAGGAGGAGAGAAGGGGACGACAGAGGATGAGATGGCTGGATGGCATCACCGACTCGATGGACGTGCGTTTCAGTGAACTCCGGGAGTTGATGATGGACAGGGAGGCCTGGCGTGCTGCGATTCATGGGGTCGCAAAGAGTCGGACACAACTGAGTGACTGAACTGAACTGAATGTAACCTTACATCTAAGCATTAGTTAGATGTAACCTTAGTTACATGTAACTAAGATGTAACCTTAGTTACATCTAAGCATTAGTTGCATCTAATGTAACCTTAGTTACATCTAAGCATTAGTTACATCTAACAGAAAATTTTCATTTTGAGTATTTAAAAATAATGAAGTTTTCCCCTAAGTAGACCTTGTTCTATTCATAATAAGTTTTCTTTAGTATTACCTTAGAATCTTAGTTACATCTAAGCATTAGTTACATCTAGGAACCATACTTCATTTGACTTCTTCCAAGGTGAAGTTTGGCTTCAAATACATAAACCTTGTCAATATACTTTCATGTATCTTTGAGTGTTGAAAATTTTTGATATATTTTATTCACGTGCTCGAAGAGCCATGTGTTGAAGCCAGTAAGCATCAAATCTGCAAAGGGAGAGTCATTCACAAATGAATGCTGAAATTTTTCTTTTAGCTAATAGCTCCTTTATAATATCCTACACACTTAGGTTTAAAACAATAGAGAAACATATACTGATTCCAGTGCTTCAGAGAAAGCTTGATAAGTGGGTGGGTAATGCCTTGGATCTAATTAAATTCACCTGGCATCATTTACAGTAGAAGTTAGACCTTTGGGCAAACTTTTATAGGTTAAGGCTCCTCCATGGATGACTCTTGGAGAAGGCAGTGGCACCCCACTCCAGTACTCTTGCCTGGAAAATCCCATGGATGGAGGAGCCTGGTAGGCTGCAGTCCATGGGGTCGCTAAGAGTCGGACACGACTGAGCAACTTCCCTTTCACTTTTCACTTTCATGCATTGGAGAAAGAAATGGCAACCCACTCCAGTGTTCTTGCCTGGAGAATCCCAGGGATGGGGGAGCCTGGTGGGCTGCCGTCTCTGGGGTCACACAGAGTCGGACACAACTGAAGTGACTTAGCAGCAGCAGCAGCAGCATGGATGACTCTCAGCATTTTCAGAACAAATTCCAGCTGTAAACTTCCTGCCATCACAACAGCAGCATCAGTCCACAGACTTGTGCAGAGTTTCCACAATATTTCAAAATATTTATCTATCACTTTGAATACTTCAACCTTAGTTTTTTTGGTTCTTCTGGCATTTCTCTTAAGGCTTTCTGACCAGTACTATAAACCAAGCACAGTTAATCAACATCCTAAGATACATCAATATAAAATGAAAACTCCTTTGATTCAGTGATCTTCTGAGTTAGTGTTATCTTGATATCCCTTGACCTGTCATCAGTGTGTCTCCTACAGAAATCATTGAAAGTGTCCCCTTTTCTATTTGGTCTCAAATGTGTGGACAATTTCCCAGCAGTCTGCTAACATATAAGATTCTACTGGGCAGGCATCTTAGCTTTACTGGTTAATTGCATAACCTTGTTACTAGCTGGTTGAGCTCCATCTAAGAATGTTCTAACTCATCTCAAAAAAGAGCCCAGTTTCTTAATTTGCTCTTCTAGATGCTTCAACAGGTCCATATCTTTCTCTGTGTGATAGATTGTTTTGTGGTCTGTTGACCAACATAGCCTACTGGGAAAGTTTCTTTTGATAACTTTTCCATGCTTAGGCTGAGGAAGAGAGGGCTAATTGGGCAGCTGAACTCAAGTCTGAGACAATCCTCATTAAATTGTTTAAATTAGGAATATCCTGGATTATTTTGGAGGGAAGACTACTGCGTTTGTCTCATGAGTCTCCTGATTTTCCAGATTTGATAAAAAAAATCCAATTTGATGAGGAAAGAAATATCTTAAAAATTAAATCTACTTGAATATGAAGTATTGAAGGGGTCAGCAGACCTTTGTGACTTCTGAAAATTGATTTTTTTTCCCCAAAAAATCAAGTTCTAGGTCTTCTATATATTTTTTTTGGTGGAATTTGTTTCTCTCTCTCTTTTTTTAAATTAATTTATTTTAATTAGAGGCCAATTACTCAGAAAGGCTTAGAGTTCTCTTTAATGAATCAATTCAACTGTAGTCAGGCTGCACTTGTTTATTGACAAATTTTTTACCTAATAAAAGATAAAAATTAATTGTGAAATCAGTTATGAAATCCTGCCAAGAATCAGATTTGCCAAATTTTAAATATTAAAAGCCAGTAGCAAATAAATCAATAAATAAGCAAAGAAATAATAAAAATGTTCTAATACTTTTTAAAGAGTTCTTATCTTTTAGAAATAATTACTGAAATTCTTATGGATGAAATGGCATAATATACAAGCTTCAGAATACTCTGAAAGTGGGAGAACTGGATGAGGTTATAGGTGAAACAAGACCCTATGAGTTGACTGTTCGTGAAGCTGGGCACTGGGTGCACAGAGGTTTGTTACAGGATTCTTCTACATTTCTGTTTGAAATGTTCTAGAAGAGAACATTTTTTTAAAATAAAGAAGCAATAATCAAGGAAATTAACAAAATAGGTATATTCTCTTTAGGAACACCTAATACTATATATGGAGAAGGAAACGGCAACCTACTCTAGTACTCTTGCCTAGAAAATCCCATGGACAGAGGAGCCTGGTGCAAGCTACTGTCCATGGGGTCGCAAAGAGTTGGACACGACTGAGTGACTTCACTTCACTAATACTATATAGGGCTTCCCAGGTGGCACAGTGGTAAAGAATCCACCTGCCAATGCAGGAGACGCAAGAGATGCAGTTTCAATCCCTGGGTCAGGAAGATTCCCTGAAAGCGGAAATGGCAACCTTCTCCAGTATTCTGGCCTGGAAAATCCCATGGACAGAGGAGCCTGGTGGGCTACAGTCCATGGGGTTGCAAAGAGTCGGACACAATTGAGCAACTGAGCACACGATACTATGTAATAGTAATAACAGCTACAATCATATAGCCCTTCTATATTTGTAGGAAAAAAAATGCCCCAAAATAAGAATGAGATAAAATTAAAAGAAAAACAAACATTGTACACGTATGGGCAAAAGCAAAAAGTCTTACTGATTATGAACAAAAAGTGGCAATCAAAGTAATAATCCAACTATCTGGGATGTTCCTACAGGAAGCAGTCCAGACATTTACAACCTCCCTTCTCACAGGGTCCCCTTGAGCCCCATCTTGCTCCAGCCCAGGGCAGCTCTGCTAATGTTTCTGCCTGTATGTTCCAGAGTTGGCTGCTCTGTGCACTTGCACAGGTTTGTCTCTTGATATATACCTGTTGCAGGATGTATATGTCAAGTAAGTGTATCTGAGTTGTGAGCAAGATTGTGTGTGTATAGACATCTGTGTGTGAGAGTGTATCTGTATATACTATATCTGGCTTTTCTCTTTGTGTTTGCTTGTGCTTGCATTTTGCTAAGGGGTGTGTATGTGTGTGTGTGTGTGTTCATTGGAGCTGGTCTACTTCTCTGCATAATGTACATGAATGGGCAACTGTGTGTACCTGTGCTAGGGTATACACATCTGTGTTGGTGAGTGTAACTAATCTGTGTGAGACATCTTGGATCAGTTGGTCTCTGTGTGTTAGAGTATGTACATGTGTGTATATGTGAGTAGTTTTTAACTAGTCTATTTTTCTGTTGGTATCTGAGGGGCAGTCTGTCTGTATACACATACATATGTGCGTTTGTGTGTATATATATATATGTGTGTGTGTCAGGGTTCAAGTGCATGTGAGCATGCTGGTGTATGTCACTGAGTGTTAACGTGTGTAACCATGATTGTATATGTGATAATACAGATATGCCACTGTTTTCATACCTGTGTTGCGAGAGTTTGAATACATGAGAGGATTTGAATAATCAGGTACACTGGGACAAAGGGTATATATGAGCCTGAGTGTGAGTGACAATGAGTAGGTCTACGTGTGTGTATCTCTCAGGATTTAAGAGTTTGTGTGTGTGTTAGGGGAGTTGTAATTAATGGGTTTGTGGGCCACTGCACATGTATGTGTATATGCGTGTGTGTCTGAGTGTGTCTGTGCACATGAGCAATTCTTAGCCCTCCTGTACACAACACCCTCTTTTATGTAAGATATTTTGTAACACCCCTTTACCATCTGGACAGTAAGTTCTTAGATAATATAACCTCTCTGCATATATAATTTCAAAAGAAGACATATAGTATATTATACCATATCCACATTGTATTAACTCTAATAAATAAGAAATGAAAGTGATTTATAAGAAAATAATTTGTATTTCAATACAGAAATGCTTGGACATGACACTCCCTAAGAGATTCAGTGAATTAAAGGCTTGTAACATAACAGGTAAACATGGATTTAGAGAAGGGGAAGAATCAGAAGCTGCCCTTTGTACAAAGTGCAGGAAAATGACAGGCAAAGGCCTAGGAATGAGAGTTTCCTAAATAGTGAACTACGCAAGGAAAGTGCTCCACAAAACAAAGCATAGTCTCTAGACTTAACGTGATAGCCACATTCCTGGATAATTCAGGATGCATTAAATCAAAGAAACAACTGTGTTTATCAGTGAAATAGAGTTAGTGTCTAGGTTCAGTTCACGCCAAGTCCAAAATTCTGTGGGATGTGAGACATATGTTGACTGTGTAGAATTGCCCTACAGGTCTCTGGACAGCCAACATCCTCACGAAGGACTCCAAAAATGTTAGAAGGACACACCCAGCGCTGTGGCAACCAAAAAATGCACCTATAAATTTCCAAAATTTCCCCTAGGGGGCAGTAATACCTTTACTGAGAACAAAGCGCGGGTGTTTAAGCAGGGGTACACTGTGCCATGTGAATGAGGCAGCATACACAATATACTGTGTGTGTATGTGTGTGTGTGTGTGTGTGTGTATGCACACCTCGCATGCACACCAGTGCCCCTATATGTGAGCTGGTTGCTGTCCATTGGTCTCTATAGAAGTAGCCTATGTGATTCTGGGTGTGTGTTGGTGTCTGTGTATCTCTGTCTAAGGGCATCTGGGCACAAGCGGGTGTGTATGTGTTACGCATATGCACATGCATCCTTAGTGTCGGATGGTCCCAGGCCGTGGCTGCCCGTGCTCAGAACCCTCTCCTCACTTTTTATATTATCACCCCAGCTTTCCAGGCAACACCAGGGTTTTGTTTGTTTGCTGGTATTGTTTTATGGTTTTTTGTTTTGTTTGTTCATTTTAGTGTTTGTTTTTGTTTTCACTGAGACTCTGAGCTACACATTATCCACTTTCTTGGTCTTAGTTTGTCTCTGTGTCTCCCTCTGTCTGTATCCATCTTTATTTCTGCCTCTCTCTATCTCCATCACCTTTCTATATCTGCCTCTCACTCCCCATCCCTGTCCCTTTATTTCTCTACATCTTTCTCCCTTTCCTGGCATTATCCCTGTCCTTACTCTTTGTCTCTGTCTCCTCCCTCCCTCCCTCTCTGTCTCTCTTTTTTCTGTCTCTCTCTCCCACTCTCATCTCTTTATTTTCCCCTTTCTGTCTCTATATTTCTCCCGTGTTGGTCTCTTGCACTGTCTCTGTTTCTCTGTGTGTGTCTGTCTGGTTTTTTTTTTACTTCCTCTCTTCTTCCTCTTTTTGTCTCCTCTTCTCTATGTAAACCTCTCTCCTTTCTCTGTTTATTTCTCCCACCCCTCCCTGCCACATTCCTATGTCTCCATCTCTCTCCTTCTGCGCCTCTCTTTCTCTGTCACTTGTGTGTCTCTCTGACTCTCTTACATTCAATCTCTGTCTCTATCACTTCCCCCTGCCACTCCTCAAGGCTAAGGAGTGTGTGTGTGTGTGTGTGTGTGTGCATGTTTACACACACCCAGCTATCAGCTGGTCCACAGATGTGTGGGAGCTGTGAGGCCTTGAGGGGCTGAAGGGGCCCACCAACTCCACTTCTCTCAAGCCTCTGCCCTAGCACCTTCTCTCAGTACACTGGCACTGGCTCTGAGACTTTGGGGTACCATGAGAAAAGCTTGGCCCCAGGTGGCTGTGGCAGGCTCAGTTGGATTGAACTGAGAAACAGTGCAAAGGGGAGCCATTTTCCAGGGAGGGAGGGGGTAGAAAGACATCCACTCAAGCCCCACCTCTTCCAACCTTAATCCCATCCCAGCCCCAGCAGGAGTTCTGAGCTTCTCTGGCTTCTGCTTTACTGCCTTTCCTGGGAAACCTGCCCTGCTATCCTATCACACCCTACATCCCCCACCCAGCCCTCATACACCAGGAGCTCTCCTACTTACCCCCAAGCTTTCCTGTGCCCTCCCATTCATACACTGCCCAGACTGCTTTCTCAGCAAATCCTACATGGATGCCTCCAGGTGGCCCTCCCTGAGCCACTAGCCCCCCACTAGTCCCTCAACCAATTGATTTGACAGCTTTTGACTGAGAGCCTACGGTGGGCTCTGCACTGCTCTTCTAGAATTTGTGAGTTGATAATCCCTACCCTGGAGCTTTCCTTCTAATAGGGAAGGGCAGGCAATAAATCAAAATTTTAAAGTGAATATTTTATAATAACCATAAATGAAGTATAATCTTTAAAACTGTGAATCACTGTCTGTAACTTATATAATACTTATATCAACTATATGACGATATAAATAAATAAATTAAAACAACTATAAAAAAAGGTAAATTATGTAGTGCATCAAAAGAGAGAAATTCCAGGAAGAGAAATAAAGCAGGGCAGGGGGGCACAAGGGTGCTGTTTTCTTACCTAGATTACTACAGGAGCCTCCTAAGTAGTATCCCTACTTCAACCTTCGCCTCACATGGTCTATGCTCCTCACCACAGCAAGCAGGATCCCATTCAGTCCTGAGTCATATCACATCTTATCTCTGTGCAAAACTCTCCCAGGGCACCCATCTCACTCAGATTAAAAGTCAGAGTCCTCAGTGTGACCTATATGATCTGACCTTACCACCTTGCTGAGCTCTCCTCCTACCACTTTCCCCTTGCTCATTCCATTCCACCTACCTCCTTACTCTTCCTCAAATGTACTGCGTGCAGTCTCACCTCAGAGCCTTTGTTCTGGCTATTCCCTCTGCCTAGAATTCTCTTCTCCCAGATATCCACATGGCTCACTCACCTCCCCCATTTTTTTTGCTCAGATGACACCTCTTCCATGAAGCTTTCCCTGTCCACCTCATTTAAAACTGTACTTCCAAAAATAAATAAACAAAACTGTACTTCCTCCACCCCTGGCACTTCCTATCCCCCTTCCCTCCTTAAATTTAGGAACTTATCATCATCTGACCTACTATATTTCACCTGTGTATCTTCTTTATTATTTAGAATGTCAACTTCACAAGAGCAGAGACCTTCGTCTGTTTATTTCACATCTGTGTCACCAGTGCCTGGCACACAGTAGATGCTCAATAAATAGTTTTTCAAGAAATGAGTACATACAAACATACCTATATCTTTATGTTCACACATACTTTCCACTTCATTTAAAGTAAAAACCTAAGTCTTTGTCGTGGCTCACAGCCCTGCACAATCTGGCCCCAGACCCCTCTGTGAATTCACTTTCTACTGTCTTACTTGCCTGCCCTTTTCCAACCACACTGATCTTCCCTCTGTTCCATGAGTGTGCTAAACACATTCATTATGAATAAAGAAACCTATTTAATGAGTGGCTACTAATGTTAACCAAAAAGAAAAAAAACACTGTGAAATAGAATAAAAGCTAATGAGGTACATTACATATATAATCTGTACTGTTTTGTGAAACTTTGTATTCAGCTCTATGTACACATGTGTATATGTGTATCAGGTTGTGATGTAAAATGTATTTCTTATGGGTGGCAGTTTTAAAAGTTTGAAGAACACAACCTTTGGGCTTTACAAAGGGAGAGAATAGCTGCACCCACATCCCCATCCCACAGACCCACCAATGGAGGAAAGAGGTAACCGAGGACATCCAGAGAGATGAAGCACCCCTCACGCAGCAAGGAGGGAGGAGGAGCAGCAGTGGGCCAGGGGCAGGGCCTGACACCAGCTGGGAGTAAGAGGGGAGGCCGCATAGACACACTAACACTGCCCTTTCTCTTTCTTCCTCACCTTTCCTTTTCATCTGTTTCTCACTGTTTCTTTTTCTTGTATTTCTCTCTCTCCCTCCCTACTCTCTCCTTCTTTCCCCCTCTTCTTGTCTCTCTGGTTCTGTCTGTCTCCCTATCTTTTCTAACTCTTTCTCATCCCCTCCATTTCTGTCTCATTTGGTGTCCATTTTCTCTTTGTTCTGTCCTTCCTCACTCTCTCTGCCCCTGTGTGTGTGTTTTCACACTCTCTCCTGCCCTCATACCTCTATCTGTGTCTGTGTCTCCCCCATTATCCTCATTTGCAGGTGCAGCCCAGCAGAACAACTGATGGAGTCCCCTGGGGCCCATCGAGTACTGGACTGGCTGACCCCATAGGGTTGGGAGCAGCCCCTGCCCCTCAGTATGGCCAACACCACTGGAGAGCCCGAGGAGGTGAGCGGTGCACTGTCTCCACCATCAGCAGTGGCTTACGTGAAGCTGGTGCTGCTGGGACTGATCATGTGCGTGAGCCTGGCGGGCAACGCCATCTTGTCCCTGCTGGTGCTCAAGGACCGTGCCCTGCACAAGGCTCCTTACTACTTTCTGCTGGACCTGTGCCTGGCTGACGGCATACGCTCTGCCGTCTGCTTCCCCTTTGTGCTGGCTTCTGTGCGCCACGGCTCCTCATGGACCTTCAGTGCGCTCAGCTGCAAGATTGTGGCCTTTATGGCTGTGCTCTTTTGCTTCCATGCGGCCTTCATGCTGTTCTGCATCAGCGTCACACGCTACATGGCCATCGCCCACCACCGCTTCTATGCCAAGCGCATGACACTCTGGACATGCGCAGCTGTCATCTGCATGGCCTGGACCCTGTCTGTGGCCATGGCCTTCCCACCTGTCTTCGACGTGGGCACCTACAAGTTCATCCGTGAGGAGGACCAGTGTATCTTTGAGCATCGCTATTTCAAGGCCAATGACACGCTGGGCTTCATGCTTATGTTGGCTGTGCTCATGGCAGCCACACATGCTGTCTATGGCAAGCTGCTCCTCTTCGAGTATCGTCACCGCAAGATGAAGCCTGTGCAGATGGTGCCAGCCATCAGTCAGAACTGGACATTCCATGGCCCTGGGGCCACTGGCCAGGCTGCTGCCAATTGGATCGCTGGCTTTGGCCGAGGGCCCATGCCACCAACCCTACTGGGTATCCGGCAGAATGGGCATGCAGCCAGCCGGCGGCTGCTGGGCATGGACGAGGTCAAGGGTGAAAAGCAGCTGGGCCGTATGTTCTACGCGATCACACTGCTCTTCCTGCTCCTCTGGTCACCCTACATCGTGGCCTGCTACTGGCGAGTGTTTGTGAAAGCCTGCGCGGTGCCGCACCGTTACCTGGCCACTGCTGTTTGGATGAGCTTCGCCCAGGCTGCCGTCAACCCAATCGTCTGCTTCCTGCTCAACAAGGACCTCAAGAAGTGCCTGAGGACTCACGCCCCCTGCTGGGGCACAGGAGGTGCCCCAGCTCCTAGAGAACCCTACTGTGTGATGTGAAGCAGGCTGGTAGGCAGACAGGCAGGGAGAAGGTCGTGGCCACCACGATGGAGCCAACAGAAGGGAAGAGGTAGGGCTCCATACCGGAGCCTTTCTTTCTGAGCTCCAGCCCCAGACCCTGGAACAACCTGGAATCTAGGCACCTTTGCCAACACCTCCCCAGGGCTAGGGACTGGGTGGGGACTGGGAAAGATGCATTTCTAGTCCTATGGGGCCTGTCTCCACCTCCTCCTCCTCCACTTCTACGGTGTCTCTCCTCTCAGAAGTGACAATTCAGAAAAAAAAAAAAAAAACTGAAAATGCAGGTTTTCCTACTCATAGCTGAGGAGACAGGCTTTCTTGCTCTAATGTCTCTCCTCTGACATTGTCCAGAAGGGGGAAATTTGTCCTGTAAAATAGACTTCTAGAGCTCTTATTGTCCCCTCTGCTCCCACGCACCCTCTCCTTCCAAGTCCTTTAGCAAGGTCTGGATGAAATTGATCTGCTGACGAGAGGGACCAAAGTGGGTGTTCGGTCCCCAGGGAGCAAGGTTTAATTGCTATGTTGTGTGCAATGTTGTTTTAGGCTAACCCTGGTCCCAAGGCCAGTCTTTTATCCATCCCTACCGTGTCCAGACTTCCCAATTGTTTCTTGAGCATCTGTTTGAGAAACAAGGAGGGGAGGGAGAAGGGCCTCTGGGATGGGCCCAGGTTAGGTGAAGAGCAGGATGCTAGCAATATGCCTCGAGCTGAAGAGACCTCAGCTTGGCTGCATTCTCTCAAGCTGCCTCCAGGATCACCATCCTTCAGCTCTTCCTGAGGATGGAAATCCACTCCAACTCCACTGAAGTCGATGTGGGTGCCATACAGGCAGGAGCAGCACCCCTCCAGGGAAGTGTAGGGAGAAAGTCAAACTCCCCAGAATGGCTGAATCCCAAAGCCTGGGGACAGAGCAGAGTTGAACCCCAGAATTGTCTCCTGAGTTCATGCTACTCTCCTTGGTAAGTCATAGTGGTATAAGCTCCAAGGCACTGTGGACTTGAGTCCATTCCTCTCTGGCCTCTTTTTGTCCCTTAAAGCCTCAGGGGCCTCAAGTCCCTCTGTGGTAACCCTTGGCCTTCTGGGCCCTTAGCCCCCGACTTACTTGCTCTGAACAGCCCTTCCCCTCTTCTTCCCTCCACCATTACTTCCACCCCAAGTGGAGCAGAATGCAGCCAGATTCCCCAGGTGGGAGATCCAAAGCCTCCTTCCCAGAGCAGAGCCCACTCTGGGTTCACATCAAGTCTTATGGACTGGTGAGCCAAACTGGCATTCTTTGCCTGGTCTTTCCCAAGTTCTCTGTCCCCTTCTCATCTCCTGGGAGAGGGGGAGATCTGTATTTTTTCACCCCCTTTCTCTCCCCTATAGAAGCCCTTGTCCTACACTCCCTCCCTACCCTAAGACAGCTCCGGAACTGGGCAAGCCTTGACTTAAGCAAGAGGAATGGAGAAGGCACTCTAGGCAGGAGAGACATTAATGAGCCTGGTTATGCAGTGGCCCTGGAAAGGCAGGCCAGAGTGGCTGAGAGACTGGTATACAGGGGGGGTACCTGTTCTCTCAGTGATAGTGATGGGGGTGCCTTTCCCAGGGAGTGGGGTGGGGGTAGATAGGGTACATTCAGGAGGATTTTCCTCTATTTCTTTTTTCTAACTGCCTGGATTCACCATTGGATTTTGTAAATGGAAAACTGAAATGAACAATGCTATATTGGATGTTTTCTCTTTCTGTCTCTGTGTGTGGGTGGGTGTGTGCCCTATCTGCAATGACCATATGTAGGGGGGTATGGTCAAGTGAGACAGTGTGTCTGTGTGACTTTGTTGGGGCGCACTCTGGCCTGGGGCACACATGTGAGCAAATGCCTGTATGTGGAGACATATACAGTGCATGTGAGCACACATGTGCACATATGCACCTAATTGAGAGAAGAAAAAACAGTATGTGCCTGCAGCAGGAAGTAGAGTGGTCAGAGAGATGGAATTTGAAAATGATATGTATGGATGTAGCAAGAGCGTAGACTCCCATCTCAAAAGATCTTCCTCCCCTGGCCCAGGCTCTGAACATGGAGGACAGGATACTTGAGAATCCCATCTCTTCCAAAAGTCTGGAGCCCCCAGGTACCACTCCCAACTCCTGTATGAGTCTCCTCTCAAAAACCCAGATAAGGTGTTCCTGAAACTGGACCACCATGGAGAATGGGGACTGGTAATTGGGGATCAAACTTGGGGGAACTGTTGGGTTAGGTAATGCCCCCCACACATATACACAAAGTAATAGCTTATGGAGGGACTGCTCGGTCTGGGATAGGAGCCCTTCAGAAGGATCCACTGTATACAGCTGGGATTTTGGTAAGCTTTGATTAAATTCAGAGGGATGGATGTCATGGGGAAAAAAACAAACAAACAAGCCTGGGAGTCTCCCCAGCCAGCCTGTTCCCTGGACGCTCAATTACTTTACTCTATGAGATGCACAGAATTGAGTTGACCATATTCCTCAGTTCTTGGCACACTGTGTCATCATTGGTCCATATGAAGCCCTTATATTCTTTTTTGTTTTGTTTTGTCCACTTCATCACCCATCCCTAATACCATCCCCCCTCCCACATAGGCACCCCACTCTTGTGTATTTAACGTGTGTTTTTCCAATCCACCATTCATATGTTTTATTTACATATATGTGTATATGTGGAAAATGTATGGTATTGTTATGTTTTAATTTACATAAACAGTATTGTACTATAAATCTTGTTCCGTTTCTTTCTTCACTCAACATTCTGTTTTTTGAGATATCCAGCCATGTTGCCGTGTTTACACCTAATTCATTCTAGTAGTCCATCTTATACATATGTTACATTTTTCTTATTCATTCTCCTGGATGATGTGTCTGTAGGTGTCTCCAATTCTCTGCTACCACAAGACTGCAATGGGCAGTTTTCTAAATGTCTTTTTAGTGACACCTGATTTAGAGGAGAGGAAACAAGTTCAGAAAAAGGCAGTGATTTTGTCAGGGTTTCAAAGTGAGAAGCAGACCTGTGACACGAATCCCAGACGGAAGTCAGAACCCCACCACTGTGCCTCATGAGAGACCATCCACTTGCCCCTCCTCCCGCCCAAAATCTAAAATACAATCAAAAGCAGCATACACTGAGGAAATTGAGAGGAAAGGGTGGAAAGAAGTATGGAGTTGATGAAGAAATAGAAAGTCCTAGAAAGAATCACAATAATTTTCATGACGCAGAGGAAGTTAGTTTTTTGGTGTGATTATTATTGCTAGAGCCATTTTGCAGAAATGGGAAACGCCACGTCAAAACCTGGCCCCAAAAGACCTTCGATTTCTAAACCCCAAGCTCCTTCAGGGCCACCCGAGCCCCGAGTTTGCCGCCTCCGATTTCGCCGCTGCAGTGGCGAAAGCAGGGCTGAGGGGAAGGGGCAGATTTAAGAAGTGCGTAGTTGCTGACGGGGAGGGGGGAGGAGGGAGAGAATGACAGCGAGGCTCTCCAGTCTATCTGAGCACATCCTGCTCACTGCTTGCGCTTGTTTTTTGTTTTGCGTTTGGGTCTTCAGAACCACTGGTACTTTTCCCATTGGATAAAACATTGGAGGCTGAGGGAGAGGGGCTTCTTCCCCTCAGATCTCCCCGCGGCCAATCGCCCTGCACAGTCCGGACGGTCGCTGAGGGAGTCAGCCGGGTGATTGGCGGGCCTGAGGGAAGCCAATGGGAAAGTGATGAGGTGCGGTGTTGGCAAGCAGATTGCGCGCGAGCAGGCGGGGGGCTAGGGGGCGCAAGGGCTGCCGCGACGGCCGGCAGCCAATGGCGAGGCGGGACGGCCCCTGGCGTCATGAGGGGGCGGGGCCTGACGATTGGCGCGGAGGGAGTACGGCAGGAGCTGTGGGAGGGAGCGCCACAGCGAGGCTGAGAGCGGAGCTGGTCGCGTGAAGCTCGGCATTTTCGCTTCAGGTGTGACGAGCAGCGGCGGCCCGGCCGAGCGCGAAGGGCCGAGCTGTGCGAACGCGGTCACCATGGACCGCGCAGATGAAGGGCCTCCGGCCAAGGCCCGCCGCCTTAGTGGCTCTGAGCCCCCTCAGAGCGAGCTGCTGCTGCCGCCGCCGCCGCCACCTCCTCCTCCTCCTCCTCCTCTCCTGCGCCTGCCCCTGCCTCCACCTCAGCAGCGCCCGAGGCTCCAGGAGGAAACCGAGGCGGCACAGGTGCTGGCTGACATGAGGGGGGTGGGACTGGGCCCCGCTCTGCCCCCGCCTCCGCCTTATGTCATTCTCGAGGAGGGGGGTATCCGCGCGTACTTCACCCTGGGGGCTGGGGGTCCCGGCTGGGAGCCCGCAGTCGAGTCAGGGTACGGGGAGTCGCCCCCTCTCGCGGAGAGCCTAGAAACGCTCTCTCCCTCAGAGGTTTCTGGGGAAAGCCTGGAGATTGACTTCCAGGTGACGGAGCCCAGCAGCTTTGCAGGAGAGAAGGCCCTAGAAACCTGTAGCGCAGGGGGGCGGGGGTACCAGAGGTTAGCCGGTCCAAGAGGGAGAGAAGAGACCGTCATCATCGTGGAAGATGACGACGAGGATGAAAAGGAAAGCGTGAGGAAGAGGAGGAGGAGGAGGAAGAGGAAGCCCAGGAAGGTGAAGAGGGAAAGCCCAGAGAAGAATGCTGAGAAGATAGAGTGCATCCTGCAGGCTCTGGAAAACATTCAGCTAGACCTGGAGGCGGTGAATATCAAGGCTGGCAAGGCCTTCCTCCGTCTCAAGCGCAAGTTCATCCAGATGCGGAGACCCTTCCTGGAGCGCAGAGATCTTATCATCCAGAATATCCCAGGCTTCTGGGTCAAAGCAGTATCCTTGTCATCTATACTCATGGGCCAGGAGCCCATGACCAGAATTGGGTGGGGGGCGGTGGGAGGAGCGACAGACTGGGTGAAAGGGTGTGGGGGCGGGCCCCTGTTGGAAGAATGAGGAAGTCTGCTGGAGAAGGGATGGAAGGAGTGTGGCAAAACATCAGAGAAGCTGAACTGGGGATGGTGAAGGGGGAGGGGGGGCCATTAAAACTGGACCACATATGGGAAAGGGAAAGAGAAGGAGCATAGCATTAAAAGAAAATGGATCACAGACAGTGAAAGGGGGAGGACAGAGACACACAGCAGAAAAATTGGATCAGAGATGGTAAAAGGAGGAGTGGGGAGAGGGGGACATGGAAGATAAACTGACTCAGAGACAGTGAAGAGGGAGGGGAAGGGCATACAGCAGAGAATTGGCCCAGAAAGGGTACCCAAGTCACACATGGCTGTGCATGCCTAGGTTTCTACTTAGATTCTAGTGAGACCCCAATCCTGGCTGGAGAGGAGGGGGCCAGAGCCCTGAAGAATAAGGAAAAGGGGTATCTAGGAATAGAGATTAAGAAGTTAAATGAAGGAAATAATAATAATTCACTGTTGGTGATAAGCTGATCTCTGGGGAACCATGTAACATATTAGAAACACATGGGTTTAACATCCTAATAGAATTACATGGACACAGACACTTGACACTGTCATACATACATATCACATGATCACAGGCCCCCAGTACCCAGGCACAGTATTATGTGGCCACAGGTCCTCAGTACCCAGACCACACCATCACCTGGACATGAGCTCTCAGACAGACACACAACATTATGTGGACACATAACCATAACACCCAAATATATAACATCATGTGACAACAGGCCATCAGCAACCAGATATAGTATCATTTGGATGTGGGCCTTTAACCCCCAGACACACAATGTCTTTTGTGAACACTCAGAGACACAACATCACTTGGGTATAGACTCCCAGCACCCAAACACACAGCAGATATGAACCATGGCAGGGCCACCTAATATAGAGGTTTGATATTTTTAAACACAGGCTCTCACCACATGGTATCATGGGAATAAAAGTATGGGTCTTGTTGCATGACCTACTTGCTCCACATACATCACATGAGCACAAAAGGAATTCTGCTCCAGCCTCTCTTTTGTTCTGCCCTGCATAGCCCTGCCTGGCCTTCCTTCCCTCCTTCTCATTGAACAGTCACTCCTTGACCTAAACTGCTCCCTCCATCAGTTCCTCAACCACCCCAAAATTTCAATCTTGATCAACCAACGCGATGAAGACATTTTCCGCTACTTGACCAACCTGCAGGTCAGGCCAAAGAGATCTTTTCTACTAGGACTGGGCAAGGAATCTGGTCCTTGGAGGTGAGGGGGGATTGGGTGGGAGGGGCCACAGTGTGGTGGGAATTCCACCATTACCCCCACCCTGAGCAGGTACAGGATCTCAGACATATCTCCATGGGCTACAAAATGAAGCTATACTTCCAGACAAACCCCTACTTCACAAATATGGTGATTGTCAAGGAGTTCCAGCGCAACCGCTCAGGTAAGAGGTAGCCCCAGAGCAAATTCATCCCTCCATCTAACCTTGTCCAGTGCCCTCTCTATAGCCTCCTTTTTCCCCAGGCCGACTGGTGTCTCACTCCACCCCAATTCGCTGGCACCGGGGCCAGGAACCTCGGGCCCACAGGCACGGGAACCAGGACGCCAAC
This sequence comes from Bos grunniens, assembly GCF_055505025.1. Lineage (NCBI taxonomy): Eukaryota > Metazoa > Chordata > Mammalia > Artiodactyla > Bovidae > Bos > Bos grunniens. The sequence goes on along the minus strand of NC_141194.1, from coordinate 51,812,356 downwards.
CACAGCTTCTTCAGCTGGTTCTCAAACCATAGCCTCCCAGAGGCTGACAGGATTGCTGAGGTGGGGCCCCTCCTGGCATTACCAGGGAAAACCTTGCTAGGCTTACCCTTAGGTGCCTGGGGGATTGGGAGTAGCCTCTGGGACTTGTGCTCATAGCTCTCTTCCCCTGTCTCTTTCAACAGATTATCAAGAATGACCTGTGGGTTAACCCTGTGCGTTACTACATGATGGGAGAAGGGGGCTACAGAACAAGCAGAAAGAAGCAAGAAAAAGAAGAAAGGTGATGGCAGAGGGTTGATGGCTGAGAGGTGGTTTGTTAAGGGTGGGGCAAAGACTAAGCTAGTGTCACACAGTATTCATAGAGCCAACAGGGACCTTTGAGATGATCCAATCCAATATGTTTTACAAGTGGGTAAAACATATTGCCTAGAAATGGGGTGTGATTGGCTGAGGTTATGCTCTCAGGGGCAGAAATGGGACTCTCCCCACCTAGCCTCATCCCTGGGAACCCTTGTAGCCTATTGCCTCCCCTGTTACCACCTTTCAGTGTTTGTCTGCTCTGGGTACATCACCTCCCACCAACCCTATACTCAACCCCAGACTTCCCCACAGTAAAAACAAGGATGAATATGAAGTGGTGATCATGGATGACTCTGATGACTATCACATCATGGAAGACATTATTGGAGAGACCTCAGACAGTGATGGTATCACCGACAATGAGACCATTCATGACGTCAAGATCTCTGACTTCATGGAGACTACTGACTGCTTCGAGACCACTGACAACGAGATAACTGACATCAGTGAGAGCCTCTGTGACAGCGAGTGCCCTGGCCACAATGAGACCACCGACAACAACGAAAGCCCCAATGACAACGAAACCACTGATAACAATGAGAGTGCTGATGACAAGGAGAGTACCAATGACAATAGTGAGAACCCTGAAGATGACAACACTGATGAGAACGAAGAGAACCCTGATGACAACGATGAGAATGCTGATGAGAACCCCAATGGTGATGAGAACCCCAAAGATGGCAACCAAAGGAGCAATGGCAACAACCAGGACAGCAGTGACAGTGACAATGAAGGAGACAATGATGGCAGTGATATTGAAGATAATGATGGCAATGAAGGTGACAACGAAGGTAGTGATGATGATGGCAACGAAGGTGACAATGAAGGCAGTGATGATGACGACCGAGACATTGAAGACTACGAGAATTACCTTGAAGACCCTGACAAGGATCACCATAACAATACCAACCAGGATGACTATGAGGACGAAGTAGAGAACATCTCTGAAGAAGAATCGTCAGTGGAGGAAGAGGAGGAGGGCAGTGAGGAAGGTGAGCGGGACCCTTACCTTTTATGTTTTGTTTTTTTCTTTGAACCCTCATCTTTTGTCTTACCTCCTTTCTCTTCTGTCAGAGAAAATCCAGCCAGGGTCAGAGTATCAAGGCATGAGCACAATCTGCTCTTGTGGAGAAAAGAAAAAAACATTCTCAGTAAGTTTTTAAATTAAGCAAGGCCAGGAAACATTTAATTTACAAACATAACAAAACCAAAGAAACAAATTTCAGTTCTTGGTGATAGGCAGATAGGTTGTAACAGAGCACAAGACAAATGAAGCAGAGAGAAAAGATAGGAGGTAGTGGGTGGTAAATTAAGACAGGTTCACACACAGAGGGAAACAAGTGGCAAACACATTGTAATTCAGCACACTCTGTACCCAGCCCTGGCCTTCTGGGAACTCCCAGGCTTGCTTGGGGAGCTGGGGGTGAAGTGAACAGTGTGCTCAGTGATCCCAGAGGAGGGAGGAGCTAATCGTATCTCCAAGAATTAGGAAGGGGAGAACTAGAGAAAGAAAGTAACATTTGAATTGGAGGCTGCCTTCACATTAAGGAGCATTATGGGGCATTCTTGGTGGAAGGGATCACATGAAAAAGAACCTAGAAGGCTGAAAATGCATAGTCTGTTTGTCAGGGTTTACCAAGTTGTCTTCTAAAGACCCTTCACCAAAAGGTTCTCACAAAAGGTTCAGTGGTCAAATATATTGGGGAAATACTGCATACAATAATGTCCTTATGTAGAGTCACATGTACATTGGCACCTGAAAGGCTCTGATAAATCCTACTCTAAGAAACCTATTTAAACATTGTGGAAGTCAGCATTTCCCAAACATTGATCACAGAAGCCATTGTTCACTGTCCACCAAAAAAAGCATTTTGGGAAATGCTGAGGAAGGGTTGCACATGGAGGGTTGAGGGAGAAAGCAGTATTTAAGGTAACTGCCATGTTTGGTTCTGGCCTGGATGACTGGCCAAAGGAAGCACCATTTCATGAGATGGGGAATGGCATGGCAGTATGATTGGTGGGATGCAGAGAAGAACATGGAGTTGGAAGGGCTTGTTGGACACAGGTACAGGTGTCTGAGAGGCAGGTGGTTAGTGGTATGTCTGGGAAGTCAGAAATTGTAAAGAAAGGAGGTAGGTAACAAGCCAGGGCAGAATCCTGTATCTGGATTCTGGGGCCAGTTAATGTTAATTGGGTCCAATTAACATTAATGAAGTGTTTACTATGTGCCAGACACTGTACTAAGGGTTTTCTTGCTTTAAGTAATTTAATTCTCACAGCAACTCTTAAGAAGTAGGTACTATTATCCTCCTTTTATAGATGGGGAAACTGAGACTCTGAGAGGGTAGAGTTAGGAGAACTAGGTCATGGAACATTCTGAGAAGGAAGGAATTGTCAGCAGTGTCCAGTGGTCCTGAAAGGACAAGTAAAATGAGGGCCGGGATGTGTTCGTTGTATTAGCAGCTGAATAGATCATCTGTGACCTTGGGAAGAGTAGTTTCAGTGGCTAGGTAGGGGTAGAACCAGACCACAATAGGAAGGGGAAGGGATGAGCAGGGGTTAAGGTAATAAAATCAAACCTTGGCTAAGAAGTAGATGGCAGAAGGCAGACAAGGGGTGTGTTTGAGCTTGGCTGTAGGCAGGCAAATAGAGGAGAGGCAGCCCCGTGGGGGAGGTAGAAGGAGCAGGAGGACCAGCCACTCCTGGGAGTTTTGGCCATGGTATCCCTGGCAAACTTCCATTGAGGGCACCAAGAAAGGAGGAGTTGAATGAGTGAGTAGATTTAATCTAGACATATTTTTAGGTAGGGAAACTGAGGGAATTGCCGGCCTCATCCCCTCCTACTCAGTGGCATCTCCTTTCAGAAAAGGGGAGGCAGAGTTATCTGCACAACCCTAGTGTGGGAGCAGGGGTGGGGAATTGGGCCAAAGAAGACAGGCCTATTTGAATCACACCAGGGAAAAAGAGGGAGCAGCCTCTGGATGAATAGAAGGTTTATTCAGCTGAAGTCAGAGCTCAGGAAGAGACACACACATTGCATACACTGGGAGAAAAAGCTACTTTCAGAGATGTGTCAATTAGGACAGGGGCAGCCCACCCTGCCTTCCTGCTTTCCTCCCACTGCCCCTTACTCTCACACACATACTTGGCTGCTTGTTCCAAGCAGAGGTGCTTGATGAGTGATCCCAGGCTCCCCAAAACCTGACTGTGGGCTCTGTTCCCTGTGAAGAGTGATACCTACCCGTCCATCTAACCACCCTCTTCCATTTTCCCTTCCTTGATTCTCTGTCCTGTGCAGGCAGTGAGCAAGGTGAGAACAGCAATGAGGAAGGAATCGAAGACGACTCAGGAGAAGACTCAGAAGACTCCGACATGGAGAAGGTGCTTCAGGTCCAAAACCCTTGGGCCATCCCTGGAAAGAGGGGCCAAATGGGATAAACGTCTTACCCCTTCAGGGGCTGCTTCTCTATATCCTTCTCCCCCTGCCCCATTTGCCCTCCCTATCAGCTAGGGCCGAGCGGCCCCGCATTGCACTTCTGGGGGGTGATTGACTTCGTACACGGGTTTAAAGTTTATTTTTATGGTTTAGTAATTGAGAAATTATTATTTTGGGGGGAGGGAATGGGGGCTTCCCCCTTCCTTTTAGCCCTCCTCCCCCGCAGGCTTCTGTGTGCTGCTAAATGTATTATTGTGATGCTTTGGTCAGGGCCCCTCTATCCCCCTCCTCGTGCTGTGTGGAGTGGACACCCTTAATCCCGAAGCGGGGAGGGCTGCTGTGGCCTTGGGGGGCTCTGCTGCCACCCTGTTCTCCCAAGTCTCTCTCTTTTCCTCCACCCCTCGCCTTTCCCAGCTGCGCCCGCTAGCCCGCCTCGGTGTCTATGCAAGGCCGCTTCGCCATTGCGGTATTCCTGTCCCCCTCCCCCAGAAGTCCCGCCTCGTTCCCTCTGGACCCTGGTAATCCTAATAAAAGTGTGAGCAAATTCAAAGTGCTGTTTCGAGTCTTTTGTCCCACTCGGTGCGCGGTCCCCAGCAGCCAGTCTCCGTTCCCACAGGCCCGCAAGTAGGCGCCTCGTCTATGCAGGGGCCAGGAAGATGGTAGTTACTGGGGGTGGGGGTGCCTGGCTAGGGGCGAGCTCCTCCCAACCGCAGAGATGTTGCGTCAGGTCAATGCGGACCATCCTGACCAATGGCAGGGCGAGGCTGAGGGAGCCCCTCCCTCTCCCGGAGGCCGCAGTAGACCCAGGCAGGTAGCTAACAGCGTCCCACGCCTTCCCCTCCGCGCATGCGCACAGAAACGCCCTGCGCTCTGGAACATTTTATTCAGTGATCTTTTTATTTATCGTGCGTCAAACCTTTCCTCGGGCCTAGTATGAGCTGGGAGAGGGGGATCTAGAGGAATCCATTTTTTTCATTCGCATGTAGTGAAATAAAAATGATATCAGTTAGGATTTAATCCAGTAATGCATAAGTGCTCTCTCAGGAAGAAGGTGCATGATCTCTGGGGCTGTACCTGGGAGAGAAGGCAAGAAAAGAGAGCCCTGGCTGGGGAGTTTGCATAGAGAGAAAAGCAGGGCTTTCTGGTGGCTCAGTCGGTAAAAAATCTGCCTGCTATGCGGGAGACCAGGTTGGATCCCTGGGTGGGGAAGATCCCCTGGAGAAGGGAATGGCTACCCACTCCAATATTCTTACTTGGAGAATTCCATGGACAGAGGAGCCTGGCGGGCTACAGTCCATGGAGTCGGAAAAGGTCGGACACGACTGAGCGACTAACACTTTAACTACTTTTCAAAGGAAGAGAAAAGGAAAATTACTATGTAGCTATGTTCTTGCCTGGAGAATCCCAGAGACGGGGGAGCCTTGTGGGCTGCCGTCTCTGGGGTCGCGCAGAGTCGGACATAACTGATGCGACTTAACAGCAGCAGCAGTGGGGGCAGGGCGGGAACGGTCAGGAGTCGGACGTCTGAAAGACAGGCTTTATCTGGGAGATATCTAAGGAAAGGCCCAATGGCTTTACGTTTTGGATACAGAAAATTTATTCCCACGAACACCACAGAAACCTCCCAGATTCTTTATGAATCATAATAACTTACGCAGAGATCCCAGACATCTGGGTATGTCTTCTGCCATATACCTCCCGAACTTAAGGCACCCCACTCCAGTACTTTGTCTGGAAAATCCCATGGATGGGAGGAGCCTAGTAGGCTGCAGTCCATGGGGTCGCTAAGAGTCGGACACGACTGAGAGACTTCACTTTAACTTTTCACTTTCATGCGTTGGAGAAGGAAATGGAAATCCACTCCAGTATTCTTGCCTGGAGAATCCCAGGGACGGGGGAGCCTGGTGGCTGCCGTCTATGGGGTCACACAGAGTTGGACACTACTGAAGTGACTTAGCAGCAACAGCAGCTCTTATTTTGGGGAAGGCTTCAGAAGGTTTGATTTGTGTTTTACATCATGCCCTCTGCTGGCTAGCAGGAGCATTGATTTGAGGGAGGGAGAGCAGTGAGGAAGTTGATGCTATACCTAAGGTGAGAATGGCGTGATGGGGAAGGATACGGGAGATTTTTAAAATATTATCTTTTGGAAGTTTTAGATTTACAAAATCATTGCAAAGATAATACAGAGAGTGTCCCTATACCCTACCAGTATACCTTACCAGTTCCCCCTATTGTTAACATCTTACATTTGTACGATATGTCTGTCACAATTAATGAACAAATATCAAAACATTATTAACAAAAGTCCATATTTCCTTAGTTTTCACTAAATTTTCTTTTTCTGTTCCAGGATGCCATCTAGGACACATTACATTTAGTCATCATGTCTCCATAGGCTCCTCTTGGCTGTGACAGTTTCTCAGATTTTTCTCATTTTTGATGACTTGGAGTCATCAACATTTGAGGAATACTAGTCAGGTATTTTGCAGGATGTCCCTCAATTGGGATTTGTCTAGTATTTTCCTCATGATTAGACAGGAGTTATGGGTTTGGGAAAGGAGGATCATAGAAATAAAGTACCAGTCTCTTTGTATCATATCAAAGGTACATGCTATCAATATGTGTTATCACTGTTGATGTTAACTTGACCACCTGGCTGAGGTAGTGTATGTCAGGTTTTTCCACTGTAAAGTCATTCCATTCCCCCACCTTCCATACTGTATTCTCTGGAAGGAAGCCACTAAGCATAGCCCGTGCTTAGGGAGTGGGGAGTTATCCTCCAACTTCTTGATGGGGAAGTATCTACATAAATTAATTGGAATTCTCCTGCACAAAAAATGTGTGTATTCTATGAGTGCTTTTAAGATGCTAGAATCAACAGGCTCTAAGTATAGAAAAAGAGGGGTTGAGAGAAGTCAGAGATGACTGCCAGGTTGCTGTGGGACCTCCTGTGAAATGGTTAGAATACTAGATCTTGGATATACTCCAGATTGTGATAAATGTTTTGGGGAAAGCATGGAAGCTTGGATGCCTCTGGTTCTAACCTGGGACCACACTATCAGAAGTGGGTAGAGGAGACTCTGGCCCAGAAAGGGGAACATCTTGCCCCAGGGCCAAAGCTGAGAATACAGGATGCTGAGTCAAGGCATCTTGGGCAAAGGAAAGAAACACCTATGTGCAGTATCTGGAGTCAGTCCTAATGAGCATGTGATGAAGTGGAGGGGAGGGGAAAGCAGCAGGGGCAAAGGACCTGGAGAAAGATAGCCTGGGTATCCTTGCCTGAGTCTACTCTGGCACACAATGTGACTCCCTCACCCTCTCTAGAGGGTCTCAGTTTTCCCATCTACAGACAGACTAATTGTGCTGGGGGATCAGCCCAGGAGAAGCAACCAGCCTAAGATCCCAAATGGAGTCTAGTCTTAAAGCAAACCTCTGAAGTTTGCCAAATTAAATTCCTAGCCTCTCATCCTGGCTCCTCTTTACTCACCCTGTCAGAAACGGCCTCTGACTTCAGAGACACTGTTAGGACCCAATTATTGGTCCTAATTATGTTAATTAGTATATTAATTCTAATAGTATATTAATATACTGTAGTATATTAGTATTACTATAATATATTAATTCTATTAATATACTATTAATTATTAATATATTAGTATATTAATTCTAATATACTTGGCCAGGATGCTCATGTCCTGGACTGAGGCATGGGAGAAGAAAATGTTCTTTGTCTAGGGTGACATCTTTTCCCTATGCCCTCACTCCTCAGTGTGTGGTGTGGCTTCAGTTCTGCCCAGTCTGGTCCTCCAAAAGGGAGGACTGTTCTAGAAGCCCTTAAGGTCACATCCAACTCCAGAATATAGTCTTTGCTGAAGACCAATGAAGACAGGTCCATCTGCTGGGACCCCAAACAGAAACCAGGAGGAGAGTGAGGAACTGTAGATCCAATGTGCCCCAGTGCTTGTTCCCATGCTGAAGCTACTTGTCTTTATATCCATCACAACTCACCCTACTCCCCTGAAGCCTGGAGCAACTTCCTGAGGGTGAGGTTCCCAGGACTTCCTAGGACCAGACCTTTAAAGTGCCACCCACTTCTGTGACTAAAAGTAGATTGGCAGGGACAAAACTAAATTCAGGAAACTAGATCCCTCCTTCTTTGGTGACCAAAAAGGCCATCAGTGGCTCCTGTGGTTGGGAATGTGGAGGATGGTTAGGGAAGCATCCTATTTTTCATTCCATAAACATTTATTGAGCACATGCTGTGTGCCTGATAGAAACTCAGTGATAAGAATACAGCAAGGGAACATGAATAGACCAAGTTTTTGTCCCCCTGGAGCACAAAGTTGAAACAAGTGTTCATAACCATTTTTGGGTGCTATGGATCTGCTTGGTGATCTGGTGAAGCCTATGCATCTTTTCTCAGAAAACAATATCTTTTGAATGCATAAAATAAAATAATTAGAGCCATAAAATATTGAGTATATTTAAATATTGTTATTAAAATATGGAAAAACAAATATGTGTTTTTGCTCATTAACCCATTCAATCACAAGATCTAATGGACAGTCTAATGACAAATATGCTTTTGAGATAGAGATGAGATTATATACTTCAAGAAATGTGCAACATGTATAATATGACATGAAAATCTCTGTGATTTCTATTAGTGATGGAGTCACAGGTACTATTACTACTATGGTGAGTTACATTCTTTGCTGAAAAGATGCTAAATTTCAATTACAGGAGAGTGGAAAAAAAAATTTTTCCCCCATCCAAATTTAGGAACCACTCTAAATCCTGTCCCAGCTGGACTGGAGTGAGGTTTGTGAACCCAAATTAAGAAACCCTAATAATAGGAAGGGCCTTCCTGTATCTCCTTCCTTCTTAAACCCTTTTCGTCTGGAGGACAGAAGCCGGGGGTTTTACTCTGGGTCGTACTGCTGTGTGACCTTAAGTCAATCAGTTTGCCTCTGTGAGCCAAAGTTCCCTAAATCTGAAACAACGGCAAAGGCAAGAATTGGGACGGGAGACCTTAATTATTTATGCTCCAGGCAACTAATTTATGTTCTCTCATTGAATCGCCTATTGAATGGATGGCATTTTCAGGTAAGATTTTAAAAATTATCTTCCCATTTCACAGATGGTTAAGCTGAGGCTCTGAATGAGGTTGTCTCTTGACCAATGTCTTAATCAGCAAGTAGCGGGGGCTGGTGGATGACTGGCCAGACGCCTATAATCACCTTATCCTCCAGGGATAAAACTGGGAACTACTTTCACTTTGAGCGAGAAAAACCTGGCTCAGAAATGCCTGCAGGTTAGCGGAGCGGTGGTTTACGGAGAATAAAACGTCAAGAAGCTGCGTATCTCAGATTTCCAGTGACTCGCGCCAGGCCTCACTTTGGGCTTCGCGCCTGCGTGCTCCCAACCAACCGCCCAAAGATGTGTCGAACCGACTGGCAAAGAGCGATGACGATCGTACTCCTGGCCAATCCTATTAAAGAATGGGCTTGTCTCATAAACCAATCAAAGACCCCCAGAGGGGCGGGTTTTCTTGGGCTTGGATCCTAGCTGGGGGTGGGGGGCGGTAAAAATAAAGTGTTTCCACCTCCAGCCAATCCCAGGGAAGACAGGACGGCACTCCTCCAATAGGATCCTGGAGCCGTCGGTAGCAGTGGCGGCCTGAGACCACCCCTAGCGCTCTGGCAGGCGGGAGGGACGCATCCGGTGCATTCGCGAGATCCAGTTGCCGGCACCTGGAATCTGCTTGCGCGAGGCAGTGGCGGCACCGACGGCCCGAGGTTCCCGGTGAGACTCTGTAAAGACTGGGGGTAGGGGACGCGGGGGGAAAGATGCCCAGCCGGAGCGCGTGAGAGGTTGGACCTGGGCGAGCTTTTATCCCGGCGGCCTCTCAACCCTAGGTCACCAGGTTGCGGAGGATCGTGCGGGTAGCAAAAGGAAGGCGAGTGCTCCTGCGGCCCCAGACAGCAACCAGGTGAGTACCCTGCGGAGCCCACCCCCATGCCCGCCCTCCGCGCTCCCCTCATTTCTGTCTCTTGGTAAACGGTGTACTTTGCAGGTCTGCAGCTCACGTGATTGTCTGCTTGCTTGTCTGAAAGTCTCCGTCTCTCTCTGCCCACTCCACTCCCCCTTCCTCTGTATCTATCCCCACCTTTCTGTCTGCCTTTACCTTTCTGTCTGGCTCCCTCTCTGAGACATAGGAGACCACTCAGACCTACAAGGCTGAATCCTGATCCAGCCAGTAAAAACTAGCTGTAAAACCTCGAGCCCCATCCAGCTGGGCCTCAGTTTTCTCATCTGTCAAATGGGAGTCTAATATTCTCCTGAGACAATACATGTGCCTCACTTTGCCCTGCTACTGGCCCCTAGAAAAGTGTCAATAAATAATAACTGTTATGATTGAAAAGAATATAGTCTCTCTTGGCCTTTGCCTTTATTTTTTCCTGTCTCTGACCCTCCCCCCACCCCAATTGGTTCTTCTTTGTGAATGTTTCTTTCTCTGTTATTGCTTTTCCTCTTTCTGCCTCTTTCCCATCCCGAAGCAGGTTAGAGGTACATTGTTTATAGCAATGAGCTTGGCCTAAGAGTGCCTATCAGCTTAGTCTGGGGCACTTGTCTGTTCTGTGGGTAAAAAAAACGGAGCCTGGCCTTAGGCTGCTTCTGGCCTCATTGAGGAGACAACCCTCTTTGTTCCCCAGCTACTGTGTTAAACACGTGAGACCTACCCCCGTAGGGTGGGGAGCAGCTTAGATGAAAAAGTGAATCAGGTTCCTATCCTGTATCATGTTGGTTACTACAAGAAAACCAGAGACCAGGGGTCTTCTCATTACAGCCCCAGAGTTGACCAGGTGTCTGGAACTCACCTTCCGTCATCAGCAAAATCCCCTTCACTCTCACCCTAGTGTCTGAATAGTCCTGTTGGTTTTTTTGCCTTGCCTTAGTGGTTCGCATACCTTTTGGACATAGCACTCCATTTTTATAATGTACATTTTGAAATATCTCCTTCACTGTTCTGAACTGAAGTGCATAGATAATAGAATCTGTCTACACACATAATTCCCCTCAAAACCAATATAGTGTCCTAATTGGATATAAGGGAGAAGTAAAGGAAAAATAATGTATAATAAAGCAATATATATTTCGTTATCTTTTTTTCTTTTAAAATATATATTTCAATATGTAAAGGCTGGGATATAATTCCACCAGAAGACATAATGGAGTGGTCTTGAACATAATGGAGTGGTCTTGAACATATAATCCTTGTACCTGGGAGTGTGACAGCTACACTGTGACTCAGAAACCATGGATAGGGTGATGTGATTTTCCTAGATGATGAGTAGTTCTTCATAAGGTTCTAAACAAAACAAAGTGCAATCTTCCCTCAATTTATATGGTTGTTGAATTACTGGAAAAGTCATTATATATTAAAATCCATGATCTGGCTCCCACAAGCTCTCTGATCTTATCTCCTATGACTCTCCCCACTTACTCCCTCTCTTTCACCCATCCTGACCTCCTCTGGGCTACTTGAACATATTAGGCACACATCCACCTCAGGAGGTTGAACTGGGCCATCCCTTGTACTTAGAATGCGCCCCCCTCCAATATCCACAAAGCTCATGCCCTCACCTCCTTCAGGCCTCTACTCAGATGTCACTTTCTCAATGAGGCCTACCCTGACCTTCATATTTAAAATTTTAGCACTCCCCTAGCATGTACCCTGCTCTGTTTTTTCCATAGTGCTTCTCACCCTCTTACATAACATAATTTACATCTTTATTATGTTTGTTGTTTATTGTCTGACTCTCCCACTCAATTGTAAACTCCAGAAGGGCAGACATGGTTGGTTTGTTTTGTGTCCTGATGTATCCCTATTACCTGAAACAATGCTTGGACATAGTAGTCTCTCAATAAATGTTTATTGAATGAATGAATGAACGAACAGGTTTTTCACCTATGTGATTGTCTGATGGAACATTCTAAAGTTGTATGGGATGCGTTATGATTGTTAGCCATGTGGAGCTGTTTTGTGCATTGCAGAATGCTGAGCATCCTGGTCAGTGCCCACTGAATGTCACAAGTAATCTCCAATTATTGTGACAGTCAAAAATGCTCCCAAAACACCCCTTGCCTGTCTGTTCAGTCCCTCACTGAGAACAACTACTTGAACAGAAATTTGGCTTTTCCCTGAGCACTCTGTTCCCCCAGCAGCACCCTCATACCCCTCTTGCCAGGAGATTAGGACATGAGAGTAGGTGTCCTCACTCTATATGTCCTTTCCAGACATTTTTTCTCCCTCCTCCTTAAGCATTCTATTTTTTTTAGAATTAAAACCTTCTTATTTTTAAATAATTTCAGACTTTTTAAAAGTTATAAAAACAATACAAAGAATCCCCATATATCCTTCACTTAGATTCCCCAAATGTTAAGAAATTATATAACTACATTTCAATTATCAAAATTAGGAAATGAACAATGGTACAATACTCTTAATGAAAGTATAGAACCTATTTGAATTTCATCATTTTTTCCACTACTATAATTTTTCTATTCTAGGGTCAGATTCAGGATTCCACATTGTGTTTAGCTGTCATATCACCTTAGGCACTTTTTTTTAGATAAGCAACAAAAATTTATTGTATAACATGGGATTATACCCAATATCTTCTCATAACCTATAGCGGAATATAATTTGCAAAAAAAAAAAAATACATAAAACAAAAACAGAAAATCGAATCCCTATGCTATACACCTTAAACTAACACAATATTGTAAATCAACTATACATTTTTTTAAAATTTCAGTTTACAAACCTGTAGAGAAGGAAAGCCCAACATATATATTGCACATTTCTATGAATATAGTTTGTCCATGAGAATACATGAAAATTTTTATTATATAGCATGTGTCAATGCAATTATTTCTTCAATCAAACATGTACTTATTTAGGTTATCTCCAATAATACATCATTATGTACTTTTTTCTTTTTTAAATTATGAAAGTATGATAACACATTTACAGGAGACTTGAAAAATACAGAGCAAATTTACATATAGTTCCACTATATAGTAAGTACAATTACTTTAAGTAGATAAATTAATATTTTTAGTTGGAGTTTCAATATCAAACTCTCAAAAATTAATGGAATGAATAAACAGAAAAGTATAAGGATATAGTAGACCTGAAAAGTACTATGAACCAATTCAACATAATTAAGATTTATACAATTTTCACACAACAGCAGGATACAAATTCTACTCAAGTTCCCATAGACTAAACCAGGAGACACTGGAACATATATAACCTGGGGATTGAACCTGGGTCTCCTGCATTGCAGGCAGATTCTTTACCAACTGAGTGACACTGGAACATATCCAGGGACAGAAAACAAGGTGCAAAAACTTCATGGTCTGAAAGTATTGAAATCATGTAAAGTCTGTTCTCTTATCACTGTGGAATTATGTTAGAAATCAATATCAAAAGATATTCAAAAATAACCCACATATTTTCAACCCACATATTTTCAAGTGCAATGTGACATTTACCAAGAGAGACCTTTGACTTAGCTGTTGGAAACCTCAGTAAAGTTAAAACACTGAAAAAACAGAGGGTGATTGCAGAGAAGAAAGTATTTAAATGAGAAGCTAATATCAAAGATTCTTTAAAAAAACATATATTTGGAAATTAAATGTCTACTTTTAAATTATGAGTGTATCTAATAAGCCATAACAAGAAAAATTAGAAAATATAAAAATAAAAATGAAAAGAGAATTTATCAGAATTTGTTGTATGCAGCTGAAGCTGCTCAATGCAACTAAATACTATATAGAATCTTGACTAAGGTATGAAAACAAATAATGGACACTAACATAAAATTTTGTGAAATTTGAATAAAATCTATAATACTGTATCATATGTTAATTTACTGGATTTTTTTTTTACAACATAGTATTTTTTTATATTCTCAGAATTGGATTAGAAATTTCAGGCCTCATTCAACTTTTTTTTAAAAAAAAATCACTAAGGTAATAAGCTTTCTAGACTTTTAGCAGTAATACTAGATGCCAGAATAAATGGAACAATATCAAAGTTTTGAGTGAATATAAATTAAAAATCTAGCATTCTATTCATACTTAGTCAAACAAGTGGAATCAAAATGTCATGATTTCTTTGGCTATGCAAAAAGTTGTAAGTTTTCTAAAATATATATATTACACATACTACATTGTATTATACATACTATATACAAAAGCTTTTCTACACTTATAAAGGCTTGAGAAAGAACAACAAAAAACGAGACTGAGAAACTGGAAAAACAAACTAAATGAAATACGAGCACTGGATATGAAATAGAAAAAGTGAAACAAGCTAGATAAAAGTAAAGATCATCATATAGTCCAATAGTTTGTAAACATGTTTGCTTATTAGAAACACATCTGGAGTTAAGCTTTGGAGAAAAAAGCAAAACCTCAGCATTTGTGTTTTTCATACAATTCCAGGATAATTCTGATATGCATTTGGATTTTAAAAATTGATTGCAGGTTTTTCTATTAAATGGTAGTTTTATGATATAGAATTCTATTATTTCTGTTGACCAATCATGATACAATGGTTTTGAATGAATAATAGTTACAGCTTCCCTGGTGGCTCAGACGGTAAAGCGTCTGCCTGCAATGCGGGAGACCTGGGTTCGATTCCTGGGTCGGGAAGATCCCCTGGAGAAGGAAATGGCAATCCACTCCAGCACTTTTGCCTGGAAAATCCCATGGACGGAGGAGCCTGATAGGCTACAGTCCATGGGGTCGCAAACAGTCGGACACAACTAAGTGACTTCACTTTCATGATACAATGGTTTTAAATGAATAATAGTTATATAATCACAATAGTAAAAGATGTTTATCAGTTTTCACAATCAATGGACAAAAAGTAAAAGATAATTACAATTGCTAGCCATAATGGGAACATGATAAACCTAACAATATAAAATATCACATACAATTTGGGGGATTAAGTAGAAGGATGTGGTAAGTGGAAGTGCATATGTGCACATGTGTTTTCATCCACCCAGCCAGCCTGTGTCTTTTGTTTGGTGCATTTATTCTTTTCTTCTTTTTTTTTTTGTTTGGTGCATTTAATCCATTTACATTTAAGGAAATTGTTGATATGTATGATCCTATTACCATTTTCTTTTTTTTTTTTTTTTTTTTACCATTTTCATAATTGTTTTGAGTTTGTTTTTTGTGGGTCTTTTCCTACTCTTGTGTTTCCTGCCTGGAGAAGTTCCTTTAGCGTGTGTTATAAAGCTGGTTTGGTGGTGCTGGATTCTCTTAACTTTTACTTATCTGGAAAGCATTTAATTTCTCCATTAAATCTGAACAAAGAGTCTTGCGGGTAGAGTGTTCTTGGTTGTAGTTTCTTCCCTTTTATCACTTTAAATATATCATGCCATTCCATTCTGGCTGGTAGAGTTTCTGTTGAGAAATCAGCTGATAACCTTGAGAGTTCCCTTTTATGTTATTTATTCTTTTTCCCTTGTTGCTTTTAAAATTTTATCTTTGTCTTTAATTTTTGTCCGTTTATTGTGTGTCTCGGTGTTTTCCTCCTTGGGTTTATCCTGCTTGGGACTCTGTGCTTCCTGGACTTGGTTGACTATTTCCTTTCCCGTGTTAGGGACATTTTCAGCTATTATCTCTTCAAATATTTTCCCAGATCCTTTCTTTCTTTTCCTTCTGGACCCCTATAATGAGAATGTTGGTGTATTTAATGTTGTCCTGGAGGTCTCTTAGGCTGTCTTCATTTCTTTTCCTTCTTTTTTCTAGATTGTGTTCTGTGGCCATGACTTCCAGTATTTTGTCCTCCAGGTCATTTATCCATTCTTCTGCCTCAGTTATTCTGCTCTTGATTCCTTCTAGTGTATTATTCATCTGTGTTTGTTCTTTAGTTCCTGTAGATCTTTGGTAAACATTTCTTGCATCTTTTCCATCATTATTCTGAATTCTTTATCTGGAAGGTGCCTATCTCCAATTCATTTAGTTTTTCTGGGGTTTTATCTCATCCCTTTGACATAAATTTCTGCTTTTTCATCCTGATTAACTTTCTGTGATGTGGTTGGTTTCGTTCCAGCAGCTGTGGGATTATAGTTCTTGCTTCTTCTGTCTGCCTTCTGGTGGATAAGGCTAAGAGGCTTGTATAAGCTTCCTGATGGGAGGGACTGGCAGTGGGAAAACCTGAATCTTGCTCTGGTGGGCAGGGCCATGCTCAGTAAAACTTTAATCCAGTTGTCTACTGATGGGTGGGGCTACGCTTCCTCCCTGTTAGTTGTTTGGCTTGAGGTAACCCAGCCCTGGAGTCTACAAGCTCCATGGGTCTAGGCCAAGGTGCAGGACTACTGCTGCCAGGGCCCGCATCTCTGTGATGAGCCACTGCTGACCCATGCCTCTGCAGGAGACCCTCCCATACGAGCAGGTAGGTCTGGTTCAGTTTCCTGTGGGGTCACTGCTTTTCTTCTTGTGGGTCCTGGTACACGCAAGATTTTGTTTTTGCCCTCCAAGAGTGGAGTCTCTGTTTCTCCCAGTCCTGTGGAAGTCTTATAATCAAATCCTGCTGGCCTTAAAAGTCAGATTCCCTGGAGATTCCTAGTTCCTATGCTGGCTCCCCAGGCTGGGAAGTCTGACCTGTGGCTCAAAACCTCCACAACAGTGGGAGAACATCTTTGGTATTATTTTTCTCTAGTTTGTGGGAGAAATAGATGTGGGCTTTGATTTTATCATGATTGCAACCCTCCTACTGTCTTGTTGCAGCTTCTCCTTTGTCTTTGGAAATGGGGTAACTTTTTTGGTGTGTTCCAGAATCCTTCTTGGGTTTCCCTGGTGGCTCAGTGGTAAAGAATCTGCCTGCAATGCAGGAGACCCAAGTTCAATCCCTGGGTCAAGAAGATCCCCTGGAGAAGTAAATAGAAACCCACTCTAGTATTCTTGCCTGGGAAATCCTATGGACAGACGAGCCTAGTGGACTATAGTCCATGGGGTCGCAAAAAGTAGGATATGACTTAGTGACTGACTAAACAACAGCAAGCATCCTCCTATCGATGTTTGTTCAACAAAATCACAACTAGTTGTGATTTTGGTGCTCTCAGGAGAAAATGAGCGCACATCCTTCTACTTCTCCATCTTGAATGGTACTCTCTCCTTAGACACTTTTAATCTGGTACAGTTCTTTAGTCTTTCTTGGTCTTTCATGCCTTTGATACTTTTGGAGAGTCCTAGGCAGTGATTTTATAAAATTTGGGTTTGTCTGATATTTCCTTGTGATTATATATAATTTTGGCAAGGATGCCACAGAAGAGATGTGCCTTCAGTGCTTTGTATCAGGAGGCACATGATGTCAGTTTATCAATACTGGTTTTGTTCACATTGACTTTGTTAAAGTTGATGTCTCCAGGTTTCTCCATTGTACTCTTTTTTTCCTTTGTAATTAATGAGTAATTTATGGAGAGTTACATTAAGATTATATGAGTATCAACCACTTTGTTTTAAATCTCAGGTCATCAAACTATACCATCACCTGTCTGTCTGTTATAGTCAGGTACAGACATACACACGTATCTGCCTCATGCCTCATGCCCCATTCCTAGAAAAATTTAGCTACACTGTTACTGTCTGTAACACTACTCCAGTCCTACTTCTTGGTGACTTTAATATCCTCACAGATGACCCTTCCAATGTTCTTGTCTCAGTTCTGTAGTCTGTTTTTCTATGGTATTCTTGCCTTCAGCCACACCTCAGGCGTGCACCCTGATAGTCTTCCCCGTCTTATCAGTTACCTGTGACTGCATCACCTCCATAATCTGTTTCAGGTATCCTGCTCTCCAACCAGTAATTATCGTTCTAGCTCACTCCTTCCGGCACCCCAGTTCCAACAGCCCTTCAATGCCACTGGGATTGAACGTTTTCTCTGCCCTTTACTTTCTCCGGGTTCCCATGTCCTTCCTTTAATCAGCTTAGATTCCGTGGTCCATCAAAATAATCATCCCCTTGCATACATTGTCACTTTCCTTGCTGCCTGTCACTATAGCATACTTATCAGGCAAAACACCAGCCCTGCTTAAATCCAACTCTGCCAGCTCCACTGTACTTCCCTAGACCATTCACTGTCCTACCCTTCTAGATGACTATTTCATGCCTTCTCTCTCCTCAAATCTCCAACACCTCCTCTCCCATCCTAGGCTCAGGCTGCCCACTTGATTGAAAATTTTAAACCATCAGAAGAAAACCTCCACAGATTCCCATTACTACAGCCAAATACCAAACAGCTTCTGTACTCACATACTCTGCCTTGTTTTTGTTATTATGGAAAAATTGTCCATACTGTCATCAAAATCCTGTTCTTCCAGTTTGACACTAGATCCTATCCTCTTACCTACATGAGGATATTGCTTCAGCAATTTCTCCCTCTCTCCTGCCTCAATTTCCCCCTCTCTACAAGATTATTCCCACTAGCACACAGACATCCTGTTATTGCTTCCATCTCTTTGTTACAGCTTTATTGAGATATATTTCACATACCATAAAACTCACCCTTTTAAAGGGTACTATTCGGTGGTCTTTAGTATATTCACAGCATTGTTTAGCCATCACCGCAATCAATTTTAGAACATTTTTATTCCCTCCAAAAAGAAGCTTCATACTCATTAGCAGTTACTCCCCACGACTCCCCCTCCCCCCAACCCTAGGCAGCCACTAATCTACTTTCTGTTTCTATTGATTTGTCTCGTCTAGACATCTCATATAAATGGGATCATACAGTATATTGGCCCTTGTGAGTGGCTTCTTTCACTTAGAATATGTTTTCTTTTCTCGGGTAGATGCCCAGGAGTGGGACTGCTTGGTCATATGGCAGCTCTGTGTTTAACTTTTTGAGAGACTGTCAAAACTGTTCACAAAAGTGGCTGCACTAGACTTCCCTGGTAGTCCAGTGGTCAAAACGCTGTTATTCCACTGAAAGGGGCATGAGTCCTGTCCCTGGTCAGGAAACTAAGATCCTACATGCCTTGAGGCAATGTTTAAGGGTTTAAGGGTTCAATTTCTTCATATCCTCAACACTTTTTATTTTATTGTCTGTCTTTTTTATTATAGCCATCCTAATGAGTATGATGGAGAAGGCAATGGCACCCCACTCCAGTACTCTTGCCTGGAAAATCCCATGGATGGAGGAGCCTGGTAGGCTGCAGTCCATGGTCGCTAAGAGTCGGACACGACTGAGCGACTTTACTTTCACTTTTCACTTTCATGCATTGGAGAAGGAAATGGCAACCCACTCCAGTGTTCTTGCCTGGAGAATCCCAGGGACGGGGGAGCCTGGTGGGCTGCCGTCTATGGGGTTGCACAGAGTCGGACACGACTGAAGCGACTTAGTAGCTTAGCAGCAATGAGTATGAAGTGGTGTCTCATTGTGGTTTTTATTTACATTTCCCTAATAATTAATGCTGTTGAACATCTTTTCGTGTGTTTATTGACTATTTGTAAATTGACTATTTGTACATCGTTTTTGGAGAAATGTCTACTTAAATCATTAGCCCTTTTAAAATTAGATGATTTATCTTTTTATTGTTGGATTGTAAGACTTCTTTATATATTTTAAATATGTCTCTTGTCAGATACATGAATTGCAAATCTTTCCTCCCATTCTGTGGGCTATTTTTTCACTTTCTTGGTGGTGTCCTTTGATTGACAAAAGCTTTTAATTTTGATGAAGTTCAGTTTATCTGGTTTTTTCTTTTCTTACTTGAGCTTTTTGTGTTGTATACAAGAAATCATTCCTTAAACCAAGGTCACAAAGATTTATTCCTTTGTTTTCTTCTAGGAATTGCATGGTTTTAGCTCTTAAATTTAAGCCAGTGATCCATTTTGAATTAAGTTTTGTGCTTGCTGTGAGGTAGGAGTCCAAATGTCGTTCTTCTACTTGTGGACATCTAGTTGTCCCAGCACCTGTTGTTGAAAAGAGTATTCTTTCCCTCATTGGATTGTCTTGACGACCTTGGGAAAAATCAGTTGCCCATAAATCATAAATGCAAAGGTTAATTTTTGAACTCTCAATTCTATTCCATTGAATTACATGTTTGTCACTATGCCAGACCACACTGTTTTGATTAAATTAGCTATGTAGTCAATTTTTAAATCAGGAAATGGGAGTCCTCCAACTTTGTTCTTCTTTTTCAAGATTGTTTTGGTGAAGTCCTTTGCATTTCCATATGAATTTTAGAATCATCTTGTCAATTCCTGGAGAGAATCAGCTAAAATTTTTATAGAGATTGTGTTGAATCTGTATATTAATTGGGGAAGTATTGCCATTTAACAATATTAAGTCATCCAGTCCATGCCTTCTTTCTTTCAAAAGTGTTTTGTATTTTCAGTGTGCAAGTCTTGCACTTATTTTGTTAAACTTATCCTAGATATTTTATTCTTTTTGCTACTATTATAAATGGGGTTGTTTTCTTACTTTCACTTGCTGATTGTTTAGTGCTAGTGTGTAAAATACAATTGATTTGTTTATTGATTTCTATCTAGTCACATTTCTGAACTTGTTTATTAGTTCAAATAGTTTTTTTTTTTTTTTTTTACTGGATTCCTTAGGAGTTTCTGTGTATAAGATCATGTCATCTACAAATAGAGGTAGTTTTACTTTTATTTTCCCATCTGGTTGCCTTGTATTTATTTTTTCTTGACCAATTACCCTGGCTAGAGTTATAGTATTGACTAGAAACAACAAGAGCAGACATCCTTATCTTATTCCTGATCTTAGGGGGAAAGTACTGAGTATTTCTCCAATAAGCGTGTTGTTAGCAGTTGAGGAAACTCTCTTCTACTCCTAGTTCCCTAAGTTGTTTTTTTTTTTTTTTTTTTTTTGCAAGAAATGGATGTTCAGTTCAGTTCAGTCGCTCAGTCGTGTCTGACTCTTTGTGACCCCATGAACCACAACACGCCAGGCCTCCCTGTCCAACACCAACTCCCAGAGCCTACCTGAACTCATGTCCATTGAGTTGGTGATGCCATCCAACCGTCTCATCCTCTGTCATCCCTTTCTCCTCCTGCCCTCAATCTTTCCCAGCAACAGGGTCTTTTCAAATGAGTCAGCTCTTCGCATCAGGTGGCCAAAGTATTGGAGTTTCAGCTTCAACATCAAACCTTCCAATGAACACCCAGGACTGATCTCCTTTAGAATGGACTGGTTGGATCTCCTTGCAGTCCAAGGGACTCTCAAGAGTCTTTTCCAACACCACAGTTTAAAAGCATCAATTCTTCGGTGCTCAGCTTTCTTTATAGTCCAACTCTCACATCCATACATGACCACTAGAAGAACCATAGCCTTGACTAGATGGACCTTTGTTGGCAAAGTAATGTCTCTGCTTTTTAATATGCTGTCTAGGTTGGTCATAACTTTCCTTCCAAGGAGTAAGTGTCTTTTAATTTCATGGCTGCAATCACCATCTGCAGTGATTTTGGAGCCCCCAAAAATAAAGTCTGACACTGTTTCCACTGTTTCCCCATCTATTTCCCATGAAGTGATGGCACCGGATGCCATGATCTTAGTTTTCTGAATGTTGAGCTTTAAGCCAACTTTTTCACTCTCCTCTTTCACTTTCATCAAGAGGCTCTTTAATTCTTCTTCACTTTCTGCCATAAGGGTGGTGTCATCTGCATATCTGAGCTTATTGATATTTCTCCGGGCAGTCTTGATTCCAGCTTGTGCTTCCTCCAGCCCAGCGTTTCTCATGATGTATTCTGCATAGAAGTTAAATAAGCAGGGTGACGATATACAGCCTTGACGTACTCCTTTTCCTATTTGGAACCAGTCTGTTGTTCCATGTCCAGTTCTAACTGTTGCTTCCTGACCTGAATACAAGTTTCTCAAGAGGCAGGTCAGGTGGTCTGGTATTCCCATCTCTTTGAGAATTTTCCACAGTTTATTGTGATCCACACAGTCAAAGGCTTTGGCATAGTCAATAAAGCAGAAATAGATGTTTTTCTGGAACTCTCTTGCTTTTTCGAATATCCATTGGATGTTGACAATTTGATCTCTGGTTCCTCTGCCTTTTCTAAAACCAGCTTGAACATCTGGAAGTTCACAGTTCACGTATTGCTGAAGCCTGGCTTGGAGAACTTTGAGCATTACTTTACTAGCATGTGAGATGAGTGCAATTGTGCAGTAGTTTGAGCATTCTTTGGCATTGCGTTTCTTTGGGATTGGAATGAAAACTGACCTTTTCCAGTCCTGTGGCCACTGCTGAGTCTTCCAAATTTGCTGGCACATTGAGTGCAGCACTTTCACAGCATCATCTTTTAGGATTTGAAATAGCTCAACTGGAATTCCATCACCTCCACTAGCTTTGTTCGTAGTGATGCTTCCTAAGGCCCGCTTGACTTCACATTCCAGGATGTCTGGCTCTAGGTGAGTGATCACACCATCGCAATTAACTGGGTCATGAAGATCTTTTTTGTACAGTTCTTCTGTATTCTTGCCTACTCTTCTTAATATCTTCTGCTTCTGTTAGGTCCATACCATTTCTGTCCTTTATCGAGCCCATCTTTGCATGAAATGTTCCCTTGGTATCTCTTAATTTTCTTGAAGAGATCTCTAGTCTTTCCCATTCTATTGTTTTCCTCTATTTCTTTGCATTGATAGCTGAGAAAGGCTTTCTTATTTCTCCTTGCTATTCTTTGGAACTCTGCATTAAAATGGGTATATCTTTCCTTTTCTCCTTTGCTTTTTGCTTCTCTTCTTTTCACAGCTATTTGTAAGGCCTCCTCAGACAGCCATTTTGCTTTTTGCATTCCTTTTCCCTGGGGATGGTCTTGATCCCTGTCTCCTGTACAATGTCACAAACCTCCATCCATAGTTCATCAGGCACTCTATCTATCAGATCTAGGCCCTTAAATCTATTTGTCACATCCACTGTATAATCATAAGGGATTTGATTTAGATCATACCTGAATGGTCTAGTGGTTTTCCCCACTTTCTTCAAGTCTGAATTTGGCAATAAAGGAGTTCATGATCTGAGCCACAGTCAGCTCCTGGTCTTGTTTTTGCTGACTGTATAGATTTTCTCCATCTTTGGCTGCAAAGAATATAATCAGTCTGATTTCAGTGTGCCCATCTGGTGATGTCCATGTGTAGAGTCTTCTCTTGTGTTGTTGGAACAGGGTGTTTGCTATGACCAGTGCGTTCTCTTGGCAGAACTCTATTAGTCTTTGCCCTGCTTCATTCCGTATTCCAAGGCCAAATTTGCCTGTTACTCCAGGTGTTTCCTGACTTCCTCCTTTTGCATTCCAGTCCCCTATAACGAAAAGGACATCTTTTTTTGGGTGTTAGTTCTAAAAGGTCTTGTATGTCTTCATACAACCGTTCAACTTCAGCTTCTTCAGCATTATTGGTCGGAGCATAGACTTGGATTGCCGTGATATTGAATGGTTTGCCTAGGAAATGAACAGAGATCATTCTGTAAATGATCCAAATGGATGTTGGATTTTGTCAAATGCTTTTTCTGCATCTACTGAGATGTTCCTGTGGAGTTTATGTTTGTCCTACTAACATGTTACATTACATTGATTAATTTTCAGGTAGTAAACTTAACTTTGCATTCCTGAAATAAATCCTAATTGGTCATTTTATTTAACACTTTTTATATGTAACTGAACTTGGTTTGGTAGTGTTTGGTTGAGGATTTTTACATCTGTATTCATAAGGGATATTGGTCTGTAATTTTCTTGTTTTTGTTTGATTTTGGTGTCAGGATAATACAGGTTGTATAAAACGAATTGGGAAGTGTTTCCTCCTGTTTTTTAGAAGAGTTTGTGAAGGATTGATACTTGCTTTGTGTATGTCTTATGTCTTTTCTGTTCCCTTGTTCTTCAGTGCCTCTCTTCTTATGTATCTAGTAGACATTTTCTATTATAAATTTTTAATTTCCTTGTTAACTATTTATTTTTGAGTTAAGTTCTTAGTTGTTGCCCTGAGGATTACGTCTTAACTTGAAACAATCTACTTTGGGTTAATTCTAACTTAATTTCATTAGTATGTAAAAGCTTTGCTCTAGTTTACCTCTCGGAGAAGGCAGTGGCATCCCACTCCAGTACTCTTGCCTGGAAAATCCCATGGACAGAGAGCCTGGTAGAGTCGGACACGACTCAGTGACTTCACTTTCACTTTTCACTTTCATGCATTGGAGAAGGAAATGGCAACCCACTCCAGTGTTCCTGCCTGGAGAATCCCAGGGACGGGGGAGCCTGGTGGGCTGCCGTCTATGGGGTCACACAGAGTCGGACACGACTGAAGTGACTTAGCAGCAGCAGCAGTGTACCTCTGTTTCCTCTTCCCTCCTTCATAGTATCATTATCGTACAAATTACCTCTTTATACACTATAAGCCTGCCAACACAGTTTTATTATTATTGGTCTATGTAGTTGTCTTTGTCTTTTGTAGTTGTCTTTTAAAACAGATAGGAAAATAAAAGTGTTACAAACAAAAATACTTTCTGTCATAATACCTGTGTAGTTACCTTCAAATTAACATTTAGTGTGCTTTCATTTCAGCTTTAAATTAGTATTTCTTGTAGGATAAGTCTACTAGTAACAAATTCTTTCAGTTTTTGTTTATAACTTTTTTTCATGTTTGATGGACAGTTTAGCTAGATAAAGAATTCTCCATCTGTTTCTTTCAACATTTTGAAGATGTCATTATACTGTCTTCTGGCCTCCATGGTTGCTAATGATAAATCAGCTATTAATCTTATTGAGTATCCCTTATATACATTAAGTCATTTTTCTCTTGCTACATTCAAGATTCTCTTGTCTTTGACTTTCATCAGTTTCTGTATGTGTCTAAGTGTGGATCTCTTCAAGTTTATTCTACTTGAGCTTCTTGAACATATAGATTGATATCTTTCAAATTTGTGATGTTTTGGCCCCTTTCTCATCCTCTTTTCCTTCCAAGACTCCCACTATGTGTATGCTGGTACACTTGATGGTGTCCCACGGGTGTGTGACGTTGTTTCTTTTTTTTCCATTCTTTTTTCTTTCTGCTTTTCAAAAATGGATAATCTCTATTTGACCTATCAGTTATCCTTTCCCTCTTCTGCCAGCTCAATGTATTGTTGAGCCCCTCTAAGTGAAATTTTTATTTCAGTTACTGTACCTTTCAACTCCAGACTTTTTTTCTTTTAAAAAAAATTATTTATGTATATTTTTTTTTTTGGCTGTGCTGGATCTTCGTTGCTGTGTGTGGGTGTTCTCTAGCAGCAAGTGGGGGCTACTCTTTGCTTTCTCTAGTTGCAGTACACGGGCTTCTCGTTGCAGTGGTTTTTCTTGTTTCAGGGAACTGGCTCTAGAACACAGGCTCAGCAGTTTGTAGCAAATGGGCCTAGTTGCCACGTGGCATGTGGGATCTTCCCGGACTAGGGATCTAACTGTGTCTCATGAATTGGCAGGAAGATTCTTTACACTGAAGTCACCAGGGAAGCTCCTCAAGTCCAGATTTTCTATTTGATTTTTTAAATGATTTCTATCTCTTTATTGATATTCTCTATTTGGTGAGACAGTCTTCTCACACTTTCCTTCTTTAGATATGGTTTCCTTTAGTTCTTCAAAAAATATTTATAATAGTTTATTTAAAGTCTTTGTCTATTTAGTCCCAAACATTGGCCCCCTCAGGGACATGTTCTTTTGGCTGCATTTTTCCCTGTATATATAACATACTGTGCTGTTTCTTTGTATGTCTCCTAATTTCTTGTCAACAATTGGACATTTTAGATATTCTACTCTAAAAATTCTAGTATCAAACTCTTCCACCCTCAAGGTTTATTGTTCCGGTGTGTGTGTGCGCGTGTGTGCACATGTGTTGTGTGGTTGTTGTTATTTTTCTTGTTGTCATTCATTTGGCAACTTTTCTTGACTAATTCTGTGGATTGTATATTCCCTGCATTATGTGGCCTCTGAGTTCTCTGCTAGCTTTTTTTAAATTATTATTGTTTTTATTTTTAAACCTGGATTCCTAGGGGTCACACCTGGTAAGTATAATTTGGTGGTCAGCCAGTGATTGGTCAGATTTCCTTAAATGTCTTGTCTATATATCTTCCACCCTCTGCCAAGGAGATCTGTGTGAGAAGGTATGCCTTCAAATTTCAGCCAGATTGCAAGGTAACCTGAGTTCTCACTTTCTGTTTACACAGAGCCTCACAGTCAGCCAGAAGTCATGACTTCGGCCCTCTCCTTTCCTGGCTTTCTTGTGGACAGTTCTTTAGATTCCCTGGAATATGTCAGAGCTTTTCAAAGTTCTCTATAGTTGTCTCATTCTCCATGATTTCCTTTTAAATTCCCGCCCAAGGCATCTATGTTTTCTGAAATTTATTCACCTTTGGGTACTGAACCACTTAGCTGGAGAGGGAGGGGGCATAGAAATAGTCACAAAATAAAGTGTCACACACACAAAAATGTTACACAGAACCTGCTATCTTGCCATGATTTAGTTGTTTCTTTTGGATCAATTATTTTCACTTCATTTTATGCCCTTGTTAATTGCCAGAGTTTTGAACTGATTGGTTTGCCCATATTTTCATTGTTTAAGAGGAATAGCTGGCTTATCAGTGTCCTCACTGCCATTACATCGATCTCCTGTTGCTCCCATCTTTAAAAAATGTAAAACTCTCTTTGTCCCACATCCCCTTGTAAATATGAATTTATTTTTCTATTTCTCTAACAACAAAACTCTTCAAAAGAGAAATCATTCTTCCTACTCATTTCTTCCTACTCTTTTCCCATTCTGTGTTTGTTCTTATAAAATATCTTAGACATATAATAAAAGAATATATACATTATGTACATGAATTAGAAAGATAACAATAATAATGAAAACCCAGGAACTCCACCTCCACCCAAGAACAACATTAATGATAGCATTTATCCCTGTGTCATTTTCTGTCCCGTTTCCCACCCTCTGCCAGAAATTACCATTCTCCTAAGTCTTATATTTAACATTCCCTTGCTCTTTATTTTTTTTTATTTATTTTTTATTGAAGGATAATTGTTTTACAGAATTTTATTGTTTTCTGTCAAACCTCAACATGAATCAGCCATAGGTATACATATATCCCCTTCCTTTTGAACCTCCCTACCATCTCCCTCTTTTTTATTTTTTATTCATATTTTTGGAGATGTGTAACCAATATGTTGTTCATTTGGCTTGGCTGTGAGATCCGTAAAAAACTAGTATCATACTATGTGTGGTCTTCTGTGACTTACTTTTTTCCCTTACTATTGCATTTCCAAGATTCACCTGTTTTGCATGTAGCTGTAACTTGTTCATTCTCAATGCTGTATAATATTTCATTGGGTAACCCCAAAACAAACTATTCATCCATTTACATGTTGAGGGGCATTTGGATCATTTCTAGCTTTTGCTCTTATAGAAAGTGCTAGTATGAACATTCTTGTACATGTCTCCTGGTACACTTGCACACTCACTTTTCCAAGTCATATACCTATGTATGGAATTTCTGGTTAATAAGACCTATAAACAATCATCTTGACAAGATTATGCCAAAATGTATTTTAAACTGTTATTACCAATTTACACACCTTTCAGCAATTTATAAGAGGTCCCATTCATTCACACACACCCTATCAATACTTGATATTGTCCCACTTTTAAATTTTTGTCATTATAGTGAGTCTTTGTGGACATAATTAGCATTTTTCAAATTACTAATGTGGTAGAGCACTTTTTCATGTTTATTGGTCATACATGTTTCATCTCTGCAACGACTGTTAATATCTTTTGCCCATTTAAAAAATGGATATTTTTATCATTTTTATTGAATAACAGAAAAGTCTTAGCTATTTGGCTTCCCTCATAGCTCAGCTGGTAAAGAATCCACCTGCAATGCAGGAGATCCCGGTTAGATCCGTGGGTTGGGAAGATCCGCTGGAGAAGGGATAGGCTACCCACTCCAGTATTCTTGGGCTTCCCTTGTGGCTCAGCTGGTAAAGAATCCACCTGCAATGCAGGAGACCTGGGTTCAATCCCTGGGTTGGGAAGATCCCCTGGAGAAGGGAAAGGCTACCCACTCCAGTATTCTGGCCTGGAGAATTCCATGGATACTACTCATCATTTGTCAGTTACATGTTTTGAATATCTTCTCTCAGTTTGTGGCCTTGTTTTTTTTCTTTATGGTGTCTTTGCATGAGTAGAAATTCCTAATTTTAAGTGAGTTAAACAATTCAACTTTTTCTCTGTAGCCAGTTCTTTTTGTGTATTGTCTTCCCTAACCTGTGGTCATAAAGATATTCTTTATTTTCTTCTAATAAAAAGTTAAAGGTTTACCTTTCACTTTTAAGTCCTCAATCTAACTGGAGTCGATTTTTGTGTGATACGAGTCATAGGGCAGAAAGCCAGTTGTGTTATTGCCCCCATGGATATGATCTGAAGTGCCACTTCTGTCATGCATCCAAGTTTCATATTTGTGTAGGTCTGTTTCTGGGATCCCTGATATTGGCCGACTTTTTGCCCCTGAATCAGTACTACACTACCTTTAATTATTTAGCTTCATAAAGAGTCTTGGTATTTAATGGAACAAAATTTTCCCATCCTATTTTTCTTTAGTAGTAGTATATATTCTTGGCCCTTTGTTATTTCAAACACATTTCAGAATGAGCTTGTCATGTTCTACAAAAACATTGGAATTGGAGTAAATCTATAGATCAGTTTGAAGAAAATTGCTGTGTTTATCATGGTGACTCTTCCTGGCTCTACACATGATATATCCTTTCATTTTAAATAAATTGTTGAATGTCTTAGTAGAGCTTTATAATTTTCTACATAGGTTTTTGCATATTTTGTATGTTTTTTTCCTTGTTATTTATGACTTTTATAGATGAGATCTGTTTATAAATCTCATTTCTAATCTGCTGCTATAAATGAGATTGTGTTATTTAATATGTTTTATCTCTTTTGCAGGTGTATAGAAATGAAGTTGATTTTTTATATTGTTGTTATAGCCATTCATCTTGCTAAACTTTCATTACCTTTAGCAAACTTTTAATTTTGGAAGAATTTTATTTATAGAAAAGTAAATAAAGAAACAGTATGGAGAGTTCCTGTATACTCTTCACCGTGATATGCTTATCAAAACTAAGAAAACAACATTGGTATATGACTATTAACTAAACTTCAGACTTTATATAGTCTTCTCACTATTGTCCTTTTTCTGTTCTAGGATCCAATTCCAAATACCACAATGCATTTAAGTTGTCATGTCTCTTTTGTGTCTTCTGGTCTATGATAGTTTCTTAGTCTCCTTGTTTTTTATAACCTTAACAGTTTTGAGATGTACTATAGAATGTCCCTCAATTTGGATTTGTCTGAAGTTTTCCTCATAATTAGACTGGGGTTGGTCTTGGAAAGAATACCACGGAGTTCAAGTGCCATTTCCATCGCATCATATCAGGAGTATGTGATATCCCTATGACATCCCTGATGAGGTTGACTTTCACCACTTAGTTAAGGTAGTGTTTGCCAGATTTCTCCACTATAAAGCTGCTATTTTTTTCCCTTTTCACTGTCTTTTCTTTGAAAGAATTTAGCTCACCATCAAGGAGAAGGGAATAAAGCTCCACCTCTGGAAGGGGGTGTAATTACATATAGTATCTGGAATTCTTCTATAAAAAAGATTTATTTCTTCTCCTTTATTTGTTTGCTTACTTATTTATTCAGTTGCTTGCTTATGTCAGTATGAACTGATATATATTTGTTTAATAATTTGAGTTATAAATCCAATACTGTTATTTGTCCTGTGGCTCATATTGTTCCAGCTTTAGCTACTGGAGGCTCTTAGTTTGGCTTCTGTGTTCCTTTGACATGGCCCCCATCCTTTTGTTTTTAAGTACTTCCTTATTTGCCAGCTCTACAAAATACTCTCTACTTGTCTTTTATCTTCCTGCCCCAACCCCAACCCCAGAATTGACCATTTCTCAGAGAGCCCTGCTTCCTTTTGAGATGTCTATATATTCTTTTGTGTTTTCTATGTTGACTGCCATATCAGCTATTAATAATGACAGTTTTGTTTTTTCCTTTCCAATCTTCATGCTTTTATTTTTTGTGTGTTACTGAGATGCCCAGGACCGCCAGTACAATGGCAAATAGAAAAGATGGTCGTGGGCTTTCTTAACTTGTTGGATATTTTAGAGGAAACAACACTGACTTTTCCATAGTAAGAATGATATTTGCTGTAGATTCCTACAGGTTTTATCAGATTAAACAAGTTCTATACTGTTCATCTCAGAGAAGGCAATGGCACCCCACTCCAGTACTCTTGCTTGGAAAATCCCATGGACGGAGGAGCCTGGTAGGCTGCAGTCCATGGGGTCGCGAAGAGTCGTACATGACTGAGCGACTTCACTTCCACTTTTCACTTTCATGCATTGGAGAAGGAAATGGCACCCCACTCCAGTACTCTTGCTTGGAAAATCCCAGGGACGGGGGAGCCTGGTGGTCTGCCGTCTATGGGGTCGCACAGAGTTGAACACGACTGAAGCGACTTAGCAGCAGCAGCAGCAGCAGCATACTATTCATCTATGATAAGAAGTTTTTCTTATTGTTTTTAAATCATGAAAGGGTATTGTATTCTTTATCTAATACATTTTCTGTTTCTTAGGATGATTATATTTTTTCCCTCCAATAATCTGATGATGTGATAAATGACATTTATAGATTTTCCACATGTTAGACTACATTTGCATTTCTGGTGTAAATACAACTTGGTTATGATCGTTTCCTTTTTATATGATACTAGATTCAGTTTGTTAATATTTTGTTTAGGATTTCTGTATCTGTGTTCATGAGTTAAACCAGTCTTTGATTTTCCTTTCTCAGGCTGTTTTTATTTGCTTTTGGCATCAAGTCCTGCTTGCATCATAGAATGAGTCAGTGTTCCCTCGTTTACAATATTCTGGAAGATGCTATTGGAATGATCTGTTTGGTAGAATTCTCCTGTGAAACCACCTTGGTCTGATGTTTTCATTTTTAATATTGAGTGAATATTAAACTTTAATATTAAACTTTAAATATTTTCAAAATTTTTAATTTAAAACTTGAAATTTGCTTCCTTAACATGTTTATTTTATATCAAGTTTTATGCTTGAAATGGCTACACACAAATCCTGATCAAGACTTTTTAATAAAGTATTCTTCAAATTCTTAACAGTCACCATCAGTAAAAATCTTTTTTTGTACAATTAGGTGATAAAGTATTTAAAACCAACTTCTAAGTTGTTTAAAAATGTTTAACAAGTGAAATGATATCTAACAGCTTTTGTTTCACTGACAAATATATTTTTAAAAATTTCTTGTGATAATGTGATTAGATTTCAGATCCAATTGAACTCTTTTGTATTAACTGTTTCAAAATAATGATGAAGCTCTTATTTGCAGAACATGCATCATTGTTAGAACCATCACCCTGCAGCTAGCTTGGACACCATTAAAAGGGCTCATCAGCTTCAAACGGATAGAAGTATCTGATATCGTGAAGACAGTTTCAGGGCTTCTCCTTGGAGCTACATTCTCCAGAAGCCTCTGCTTGGCCTCCCTGCACCCAGCCCCACCCCATCCAGTCACAACTTGGGTCGTGTGTGGTATTTCTTGGCAACTGGAACACAGACTTCTCCAGCAGCTCCACGGGCCCCTTGTCCTCAGTGAGCAGAAGACTACAGAAGCTGGCTACTGAAGAGGCTGTCCAAGTCTTAGAGCTCCTCATTGGCCCCGCTTAGCGCAGTGCTATAACTGAGTGCTGGATGTTACTCATTCATGCTCACCACCTTTAGGGACTGCAAAGGGATTTGTCAGACCCCATTTCACTAAGGGCCACCCTCTAAGGATCTCAACAGGAGGCTGCCCATAGAGAGAAGTGGCCTGCCTAGGGTCTCCACTGCCTTAGGTCCTGTGTGGACACTCCAGGTCTAAGGGGATTAGTATTTTTTTCACCTACCTGTCATCCACTTATCAACTGGGAAATTGTCTCCTGTTATTTTTTGTTCTTGTGTTTGTTTTTTAGTAGAAAGAGTTGTATCTATTGCTTCATTTAATACAGGACTAGTCAGGATTTCTTTTTCGTCTTGAATCAATTCTGCTAAGTTATAGTTTTCTGGGAATTGGTCCATTTTGTCTGCCTTCTCAAGTTTACTGGCATAAAGTTTCCTTATTTTTTTATTTTCTGCTGTATACAATCTGTAGTTATGTCTCCTTTTTCATTGCTAATATTGGTAATTTGTGCCTTCTCACTTTTTTTCTTGATCAATCTCACCAGAGGTTTGTCTATTTTATTAGTCTTTTCAAAGAACCAGCTTTTGGCTTTGTTGCTTCTCTCTATTTTGTCTTTGTTTTCTATTTCTTTAATTTCTGCTCTTATCTTTTTTGATCTCCTTCCTTCCACATTTTTTGGATTTATTTTGTTGTTATTTTTCTAATTTCTTAAATTTGACACTGAGCTCATTAATTTTCAGCCTTTCTTGTTTTCTTATTTGCACATTTAAGGACATAACTTTCCTTCTAACTACTGCTTTTCTACAGGTTCAAACATGTCATATTTTGTTACTGTTTGGTTCCAAGTACTTCAGCATTTCCATCATGGTTACTTCTTTGACTTGCGGGTTATATAGAAGTGTGTTTCTAAATATTTGGAGATTTTAAAATTTATCTCTGTGTTACTGAAGTCTGTCTTAATTGCATTATAGTCAGAGGATGTGATCTGTGTGATTAAAAACTGATATTTATTGAGACTTGTTTTATGGCTTATTAGTGATCAATATTTTTGAATGTCTCCTATGTGCTTTATAAGACTGTATGTTCTCTAATTGTTGAATACAGAGTTCTATATAAGTCTGTTATCAAATTTGTTCATTGTATTGTTCACATTTTCTATATATAAACTGAATTTTGGATAATAATATACCAATAATTGTAAGGTATATTAATATGCAGTTATGATGGTGATTTGTTTATTTCTCCTTGTAGTTCTTTTTCCTTTATTTTTGAGAGTATTTTATTAGGAATATTCAAATTAAGAATTGTTATATATTCCTGGTAAGCATGTAATGACCCTCTCTATTCCTGATGATGCATTCTTCCTGTCTGTTTTATCTTGCATTAATATAGCAACACAAATTTTTCTTCTTGTTAGGATTTGTGTGTTATATAATTTTCCATCCTTTTACTCTTCAACATTTTCATGCCTTTATACTGTAATTATATCTCTTGGGAATAGCATATAGTTGGACCTTTTAAAAAGTCTAATCTAATGATCTCTTTTTTAATGATGACTTTAGTCTGTTTACATTTATTGTGATATATTTTGACTTGTTTCTGCCACCATACTTTTTAACCTCTATTTCCTACTACCAGCCTTCTGATGCTTCATTTTTCTCTTTTTTTTTGCCTGCTTTTATAGTTTTGAAATTTGTTTGTTTGCTTTTTTGATTAATTTTTTCCTTCCTACTCTTTGGAATTTGCCAATTTTTTTCCCATTCTTTCTGTGGTTATCCTTGAAATTTTACCATACATGTTTAACTTACAAGGTTTAAAGTTGAACAGTATTTTAACCTCCCTCTTGAAGAATTCAGGAACCTTTGAAGCCTTCAACTCTAGTTATTCCTGTCGTAACTACATGTTATTTTTTTGAGTATGTTTGTTTGTTCCTTTTTCTCCCCTAACCTCACTAATATAACATCATTAGTATATTTTACCTAGATAGTATGTGTTTGGATTTACATGCGTACATTCTTGCATCTCAGACATCATTCTGGGATCATTTTCCTTCATTATGATTACAGTGTTTAACTGCTCTTACAGTACATGTCTGTTGGTGTTAAATTCTCCTAGTCTTTATTATATGTGAATTTGTTTATTCTCATTCTTAAAACATAGTTTGTTATAGGTAATATTAGAAGTCCACTATCTGTCTAATTGCTATTTTTTCTCTTTTCTTGGGGGGTGGTTATTCAGGGGATTCTGCAGTTTCATTCTATCAGTGTTTACATATGTATTTCTTTTTTAGTATTATACTTTGGAGATGTTCTTCATGCCTCTGGGTTTATGTTTTTCATAATTTCTGGGAAATTCTCAGCCATTGTCTCTTCAAATATTGCCTATCTTCCATTCTTTCTATATTTTCTTTCTCAGAATTCAGTTGGTCATATTTTGGACCTCCTCATTCTATCTTCCATATCTCATAATGTCTCATTGATGTTTTCTATTATCTTGTCTTCCTGAACTTCATTCTAGGCAATTTCTTCAGCTATGTCTTTCAGCTTATTGCTTCTCTCTTCAACTGTGTCTGATCTGCTGTTTAATCTGTCCACTGAGTTTTTTATTTCAAGAATTATGTTTTTTCACTTATACAAACTTCATGTATTTCACTTTCTAATCTTCCCAGTCATCCCTAATCTCTTGTTGCTTGCTCATGTTTGTGATTGCATTTATTATTTCTTTAAACATTTTATACAATTATTATTCAACCAGTAATCATTGTCTCTCTAAGTATGGTGTTATAAATATTGTTCACATCCAACTACATAGTACAGTTGGATTACATATCCTCTGTTGTATGCCTTTTTGTTTTCTTAGTAACTGGATTTTTTTTTCTTTTGCCCAGTGTTCTAATACCATTACTAGTTCTTCTCTGATATTCTTTTAAATTTCATATCAGATCATGTCCCTCCTTTGCTCAAATTTCTCCCATAGCTCCCAGCTCCCTTAGAATAAAAGCCAAAGCCCTCACCATGGCCCAAAAGTCTTTACACAACCTGGTCCCCATCACCTCTCTGATCTTCCACTCTCCCCGTTACTCACTGTTCTCCAACCACATTGTGTTCCTTAAGCCTGTCAGATACCCCCGCCCTCCCAACTTCAGACCCTTTATACTTGCTAGTCTCACATCTAGAATATGCTTCTTCCCAGATAATCTGATGACTTACCCAGTCACTTCCAGTATGCTCAAATGTCACCTCCCTAGAGAAGCATTCCCTGACTGATATATCTAAAATAGCCCCATTCACCAGCACTTTCTATACCCTTATCCTTCTCTATGTTATATTTTTCTACAAATCACTGATGACCACCTGATATATTGTATTTATTTACTGTGATCAGTGTTTGTCTCTCCACAATAGACTGTAAACTTCACAAAGCAAGGACTCTTGTTTTGTCCATAGTTGTCTCTCTAGTGCTAAGAACAGTGCATAGTCATATTTAATAGACACTCAATAAATATTTTTGGAATAAACTGAGTGAATTAATGAATGAGTTAATGTGGAGGATAGAGGGAGAAACGCATTGAGAACTCAACTAGGCATGAAGGCCTTTCGTGCCATGCAGAGGAGCTCGAGTGTCATTGTTCAGAAGGATAGGGGCTGTAAAAAAGCAGTGAGGATAGCTTCTGGATTCTTTTGAGAAGCAGGTTCAGAGTTGATAGGGTAGTAACAAGACCCCATCTTTATGACTGGCTCTGTACCCTGGGCTCTTGAAGGTGAACCAGCCTCTTTCTCAAACAGCCCTCAGACTGCTGTGTTGTCATGCCTACCTGTTTACTTGGTGAAAACCAAAGCCGCTGCTCTCATTAGGCCTTTTGGTCCCAGCTAGGATCCTCCTTTCTCCAGCCTGTGAGAAACTGTTTCTTGGTCCCCAGGCCAAGCAGATCACCCCCATTAGACTTTTTCTGTAGTATTTAGGTTGGGGGTGGTGGTACAGCAGCTGGTATAAAGCCTGGAACATAGTAAGTGCTGTCATAATGGTGGACACTTCAGGGAGGTAAGTTTCAGTTCAGAAAATTTTTTTCCATTGTAAAGGCTACAACAGGTTGTGAGGTTTTAATCCTGGCTTTTCCCCTAACCCCCTTGTGGGCCAGCATGGCTCCAGTGTTTCTGTCTACCCATGACTGTTTAGATACTAATTCTGTTTAATGTGTGGCCTACTCCCCTGGCTTTTTGTAACCCACTGATTTCATCAGAATGCTGTCAATACACACAGGTCCCTGTGGCATGCCCCTAGAGACACCCTCTCTGGGCCAACATCAGTTCATTAATCATTGTCACACTGGTTTTAACCAGCCAACTAGTTATAAGTTCACTGCAGCAAAGTTGACTGGACACCTAGTATGTATCAGGCCTCCTGTCCCACACTGAGGACACAGAGACGAACAGGCGTGTTCTCAGACACAGAACCGTCAACTCAGAGCAGTGGTCAGTGCAGTAATTGTGACGATACAAGAGACTGTGAGAGCCCCTATCAAACACACAACCCAGCTCAGGGTAGCAAGGAAGGCTTCTTGGAAGAGGTGGTACGTGAACTGACTCTAAAAAAGATGAGTAGGAATCTTCTAGATGACTAGCAAGAGGAGAGGAAGGCAGTCCAGGCAAAAGGTACAGCATGCAAAGGCCCAAAGATGGGAAACAATGTGCTGTACACCAGTCTAATTGCATTCAGTGTTCACCTTTTTTTCTGTGAGATCATTCTAGGAGACCAAAATTCTGACATGAGGAGTTTGTGACCTCCTCTGACATGCTAATCTGTAAACTCCAGAAAAGTAATGAAAAGTTGGTTGGACACGACTGTCCTCAGACTTGTCCATACCAGCTTCCAACGTTCCTGTATTCCTTAAATAGATGATAGTGTTTATATTACCTGCTTCCTTTGTACCTCCCCTGGGGTTGGGGTCATTCCCACTGTCCTGGAGGTTATGGAGTCTCCCTCAACAACTTGTATAGAGATCTCGTGGAGAGGAGTTTTTCTGACTCCTGATATCAACCATGACATAAAGACTATTCATCTTTTAGGGAATGGACAGGGCCTGCCTATCTTGTTCTCGGACGTTAGGGTTAACCTCCTCTAGGATTAATTCATACCTCTAATAATCTAGAACAAGTTAGTTGTAGAGTCTGGCAAGCCCAGTTTCAAAGTATGGAGCCCCCATATCTTGGTTGTGTGACCTTAGCCATGTCACCTGTCCTCTCTTTAAGTGTCAGTTTACTCATCAGTAAAATGAGTTGGATACCCACCTTGAATAGTTGTGGGTATTAAAGCATATGTGAGGTACTTGGCACCTGACCACCATTTACTGAACACCAGTATTAAAGGGAGAATGGCCTAGTGGTTAAGAACATGAGCTGAAGATCCAGACCAACCTGGATTTGGATTATAGCTCAACTACTTACAAACACTGGGACCTTGGTCAAGTTTCCTAACCTTTTTAAAAGCCTTAGTAAAATGAAGTTACTGCACCTACCTCAGAGTATGTTCTTGTAACAGGGTATATATGCGAGGTGGGAGCCTTCACAAGCCTCGGACCCCTCCCCAGCCTGCCCTCTCAAGAGACTCCCCCCTCCCCAGGGGACCTACCTTTAGCTTCCCCCTCTTTCTGAGGCTAACAAAGAGGACTGAGCTGGACCCTCAGAGCCACAGGGCTGCCTTGTTACAGGAGCTTTCTAATGTTAATTGGCTCTTGCATTTCTGGAATGAACCCAACATTTTCATCTTATGTTAAATCTTTTTTTACTCCTCCTAGATTTGTTTTGCTAATAAATTCTTTAGGATTTTTGCACCTTTGGTCATCTACCATATGTGTCTGGTCAGAGTTATTAGAGGGCTCATCCAGTAAATAAATTAGTTGGTCCAGTTCATCTAAGTTCTCAAATTAATTGTATCCTCTTGTTGTATAATTTCTGCTTTATCTTTTATGTTGTTCATATTATTTATTTTGTGCCTTTTCTCTCTTTCTTGATTAGTCCCTCCAGAGATTTTCTAGTGGTTAGTCTAGAAAATTTACCATAAATATTCAGTGTAAAGTCTAAATAGTATCATAATCCCCCACCCCAAACAATACGAGGATTTTATCAAATACTAATGTCTCCCAATTTACATGTTATGTTTGTCTACTATTTTAGTTCTTTCTTTTCTAAGGAAGATATTAACATGTATACTAGATGGACATTAACAATATTATTTTGTGCAGTCAGTGTTTAAATAATTATTTACTATTTTATTTGCTCACCCTCCTTCTTAAACCTCAGACCTCCTTTTTGGGGATAAGTTTCCTTCTTGAAATAAATACTTTAGATCCTTGAGTGCAGATCTCTTAACAGGAAGCTGTCTGAATCTGTATTTATCTGTAAATGCCTTTATTATATTTTATTCTTCTTGAAAGATAGGTTTTGCTGGGTCCCCAATTCTGAATTACCTCTTTTTCTCTTAACACTTATAAAATACTGTGGCACTGTCTTCTGGTTTCCACTGTTGCTGTTGAGAAGTCTGCTGTCAGTTTGCCTTTTTTTTTCAGGTGTTCTTTTTCTCTGGCTGTTTTGAAGATCTTTCTTTGATTGTTGCTTAACTCTAAGGGCTTTTCATCGTTGTTGTTCTTTGAATGTTTCTTTGTATAGCTTCTTGATCTTGCTTCATGAATGCAGTATTTTTTTCTTGTCACTCTGAGGACATTAAATAATAGTGTCTTTCAAAAAAAGTGTTCTTTTCCTTGCATAGTTTTTGTTTCTAAGTATGTGTATTTGGGTATCAGGGAGAAACTTACTGGCTACCAGATGTGGCCAGAGGCATCACAGATACCAAAAACATAACATATTCTGAAGACTTGGAGTTTATATGATATTGAGGGAGGGGCTCCATTACTGTGAAGCATGCGTCAGTGCCACATTTGCCACTTGATAGCATGGTGGTGCAGTATTCCAGACTGCCTGGCTTCAAATCCTAGATCTGCCATTTCATAGCTGGACAAGTCATTTAACCTCTATATTCTTTAGTTTTATCTTCTATAAAAATGTGGATACTAATAGTACTTACTTCACATAGTTATTGAGGGTATTAAATGAGTAAATGTATCT
Source organism: Bos grunniens (assembly GCF_055505025.1). NCBI lineage: Eukaryota > Metazoa > Chordata > Mammalia > Artiodactyla > Bovidae > Bos > Bos grunniens. The sequence goes on along the minus strand of NC_141194.1, from coordinate 51,773,613 downwards.
AATGTGTTTAGAGACTGGCAGGTAGTAAGCGTTCTTAGAAATGAAAACCATTCTCAAAAAACACAAATTTGGGAATTTAGAGGGGTTATTTGGGTACTTTAGGCTGTGGGATATCAAGTTCATTAGGCAGTCAGAATGGTTTAGGATTCTTCAATGGGAAAACAGGAAGGGTAAACCCCTCTTGAGAGATGACCCACATTGGCTATTTCCTCATTGGACCAGAACAATACCAAATGGGGGATCACTGATAGTGAGGCTTAATCTAGGATAAGTAAGTAAGTGTTAGTCGCTCAGTTGTGTCTGACTCTTTGCGACCCCATAGTCTATAGCCCGCCAGATTCCTCTGTCCATGGAATTCTCCAGGCAAGAATATTGGAGTACGTTGCCATCCTGTTCTCCAGGGGATCTTCCTGACCTAGGTATCTAGCCCGGGTCTCCTGCATTGCAGGCAGCTTCCTTACTGTTTGAGCCACCAGGGGAGGCAATCTAGGGTAAGGGATTTCCTAAGCACTTAATAATTCTCTTTTGGAACTAAGCTGTCAGGTACTGAGAGGCTTTTTAAAGGGTGTGATGGCTCTTCAGGTTGAGGACATGAGTCTGTTGGAAAGCAAGTTTACTGTCAGGAGTTGAATCACACTCTCAGAGGTAGGACTGACCACATCAGAAATGCTTTCAGTCATTGTTCTAAATTCTTCTGGGCCCCCTCTGAGTTTAGGGAAAGTCCCAGCCTTAGTAACTATCTCAGACAGAATCTAGAGGATATGAACAGGAGGAGTGAGTCATACTGAAAGTAAGTGCTTAGTGGGGAGGCATATTTTAGGAAAGTGTCAAAAGTGAAAGTTCAAGAAATGCAAAAATTGTAAACAAGATTTTATCCAATCAAATCCAACAATATATTTTGAAAGATAACCAAGTGGAGTTTGTCTCAGGAATGCAGGACTGACTTAACATTAGAAAATCAGTCATTGCAATTCATCATGTTAACAATCCCCCTCCAAATCCCGTATGATTATTGCAATAAATGCAGAAAAACATTTGACAAAATCCAATATCCATTCCTGATTTAAAAATAAAAAACTAGGAATGTAAGGGAACCTCTCAACCTGACATGGAGCATTTACAAAAAATCCACAGCTGACACTACATTTAGTGGTGAAAGACTGAAAGTTTTACCCTCCAACATCAGAGACAACACAAGGATGTCTGGTTTCATCGCTTCTGTTCAGCATTGTACTGGAGGTTCTTGCCAGTGCAATCAGATAAGAAAAGAAAAGAGAGAGGAAAAAAAGGCAAGACATTCAGATGGGAAAGGAGTTAAATTATATTTTTATAGTTATATAAAACTTTATTTTTTATAGAAGATGTAACTCTTTGTAGAAAATCCAATTGAATCTACCAAACAACAAACTACTAGAACTAATAATTCCCCAAGTTGCAAGATACAAGATCAATATACACAAAACAATTATATATACCAACTGTATATAGCAATGAACAATTGGACATAGAAATTTTTAAAATTTCAGCATAATAACATCTAGAAGTATGAATTAGGAATGTATCTGACAGAAAGACCTGTACACCTGTATTGCTGAAAGAAGACCAAATTAAATGGAAAGATACACCTTGTTCATGGGTCAGAAAACTAAGAATTGTTAAGATGTCTATTCTTCCCAAACCAATTTGTACATTCAACATAATCCCTATAAAAGTCTTAGCAGGCTTCTTTTTTTTTTTTTTTTGCAGAATTGGACAAGGTGATCTTAAAATTCGTATGGAGGGACTTCCCTGGTGGCCCATGATTAAGACTTCCCACTGCAGGGGGCACAGATTTGATCCCTGGTAAGGGAACTAAGATCTTGCATACCATGCAGCCAATAAAATAAAAAAAAATTTTTTAAATTAAATTCATATAGAAATATAAAGGCACTGCAGAACCTGAAACAGAGTACAGAAGCTTTGGTTAGGGTCCAGCCTTCCTACAGGATCAGTCCTGTCGATAGAGCCACCATAGGAAAAACAGTAGAGGGGCCTCCACAGGATACAAACAAGCGATTTGCTGAAGTAGAAAACTGAAAAAACTAACAGGCATAAGAAAAGATATGCAAATGCATTGGTTATAAAAAAACTACAAAATGAAATTAGGAGATTTCACTTTAGATCTCATGCTACTACTACTACTAAGTCACTTCAGTTGTGTCCGACTCTGTGTGACCCCATAGATGGCAGCCCAACAGGCTTCCCCATCCCTGGGGTTCTCCAGGCAAGAACACTGGAGTGGGTTGCCATTTCCTTCTCCAGTGCATGAAAGTGAAAAGTGAAAGTGCAGTTGCTCAGTCGTGTCCGACCCTCAGCGACCCCATGGACTGCAGCCTTCCAGGCTCCTCCATCCATGGGATTTTCCAGGCAAGAGTACTGGAGTGGGGTGCCATTGCCTTCTCTGTTAGATCTCATAGATGGCCAAATTTTAGAAAGCTCAGTCATCCCAACTGTGGTGCTAGAGAAGACCCTTGAGAGTCCCTTGGACAGCAAGAAGATCAAACCAGTCAATCCTAAAGGAAATCAACCCTAGATATTCATTGGAAGGACTGATGCTGAAGCTGAAGCTCCAGTATTTTGGCCACCTGATGTGAAGAGCTGATTCACTGGAAAAGACCCTAATGCTGGGAAAGATTGAGGGCAAGAGGAGAAGGGGGCAACAGAGGGTAAGGTGGTTGGATGGCATCACTGACTCAATGGACACGAGCTTGAGCAAACTCAGGGAGATAGTGAAGGACAGGGAAGCCTGGCACATTGCAGTCCATGGGGTTGCATAGTCAGACACAACTTGGCAACTGAACAACAATCATGCCGTGTCCTGTAATAGGGATGTGAGGTTAAGGACCCTCATGCACTTCTAATGATAGAAGGGACTTGGGCAGCCATCCCAGAGATGAATGTGGCAATACATAATCCAGTCAATATCTTCATGTGCCACCTGAAGAAATTCTCACACAGATCCATAACAGGTCAGGCAGGAGAATGTTTGTTATAGTGTGATTTGCAACAGTGGGGAGTTGGGGTCGTTCTGGCTGTCACCAGGGGATACACTCCATAGTTGGCCTTTCAGCAGTTAGATCGGTGAGTTAGACATACACAGAGCAATACGGGTAGCACTGGATGAAAAATAATAAGCTGTAAAACAAAACACTATTCTCATAAGTTACAAATACATGCACATATATACCAAATATACATCTTAAAAGAACTCAAAAGGGTATATATATGTATGTGGTATGTGTTAATCGCTCAGTCATGTCCAATTCTTTGCGACCCCATGGACTGTGCCCCGATAGGCTCCTCTATCCTTAGAATTTTCCAGGCAAGAATACTGGAGTGAGTTGCCATTCCCTTCTCCAGGGGATCTTCCCAATCCCAGGATCGAACCTCGGTCTCCTGCATTGCAAGCAGATTCTTATCATCTCAGTCACCAGGGAAGCCCCTTAAAAGGATATAAGTTAAACACATTCAAAGAGATGCCTGTGAGGCAGGATTTGGCATGGAACGGGGGTGTGGATAATAGGGAATAAATAAAACAAGCAAGGGAAAAAGGAAAAAATAAACAGAAAGCACGTATTCCTTTGTCTTAGTTTACCTACTCTCTGTGGTGTTCATCCTTTAGCATCTGCTCTTCACTAAGGAGGAAACAGCCCCACCTGTCCTCTGTTAACCTGGGGACAGAATGCCTAGGGGAACCTGCCTCAGAGTATCTGTAGTTTTTCTGTGCTAATTTGACCACATGCTGCTGAAGCTCCTGCACATCCTCCCTCCAAGCACTGCACAGCCTCAATCAGATGTGGACATACATTCCACCGAACAGAAATTATCTGCTGTCTCCTACTCTTGCCCATGCTGGGAAGTTGGGGCAGGTCACGGGGAGATGAGAAGTAGAAAAGTTAGAGGGGCCCACTTCCTGTCAAACATATTGTTACCAGACAATATGTTTTACCAAATTGTTACCAAACTAATTTTTCTGGTCTGCACAGCAGCCTGCTGGTGCCCTGACTGTGGTGAGCCATGTGTGTTTCCCTGAACTCACATGTGACCTTACCCTCTGACCTTCCCAGACTTAGCTCTCATAAACTCTTAGGGAAGCTGAAGCCAGACTATGACCAAGAGACTCTGTTCAGCTTACCCGCTTTCGGGCATCTTCACCCAACAGCAGCTTTAGTAACCAGCTAGGTGTGTGCTGGCCACACCCATTTTCAAAACAAAACAATATTATTGTCTAGGGCAAAACTTTCAAGGAAAGCAAGAGAATGAGAACATAAAGGTCAAAATAATGGTTTCCTTGGGGGAAGGAAGATACAAAGCAGCTTCTAAAATACTGTAAAGTTCCAGTTCTGAATCTTGGATATTTTATTACTCTTTCTTAAACTGTACAATGGCTTCCCTGGTGGCTCAGTGGTAAAGGATACACCTGCCAGTGCAGGAGACACAGGTTTGATCCCTGAGTCAGGAATATCACCTGGAAGGGGAAATGGCAACCCACTCCAGAACACTTGCCTGGAAAACCTTATGGACAGAGGAGCCTGGCGGACTACAGTCCATGGGGTTGCAAAGAGTCGGACGTGACTTAGCAACTAAACAACACAACAAACAGTATAAATAAGTTTTAGAAACTTTTCTATATGTTGAATGCAGTTAAAATTTTTGAAGAAGCACAGTTTTCAACCCCAATAACATTTACACCTGACACAACACATAGAATCAAAGAGAATCACAATAAACAAATTAGAATATCTGCCTATGGAGGCAGAGGGTTAGAAACGTAAACGGAGAATGAAGAGAAAATGGGATGCATGAATAAGTAAATAAAAAGACATCCAGTCCAGTGGTCAAAGATAATGACAGTTTCCTTTACCTTCTGCCCCTTAATATTGAATATGATAAAGCAGCTGGGCCTTACATATCTTTTCAAAATCAACAGGTGCAAAGTCAAATCACATGAAGATTATTATAATAAAGGGTTGCTACAGAAGGTTTCCCAAGGCGGAAGATTTTGAAGGCCCCTCTGAGTGGTCATCTCTCCAAGGTTTGATTTGTGGACTCCTGCCCAGTGTTCCTGAAGGATTCCAATGCAACACTTGGTGCATCAGCCCATTTCACAATAAAACAAAAAAAACCAGTGGAGAAAGCAAGAGATTATAGTCATGTTCTTATAAGAGCAAAAGAGAGAAAAGAAATTGCCTCTATAGTTTTAAAAACAAGAAACAAAACCCGGCAGTTGGGAAAATGAGTGCTTGTGTAAACCTCAGCCATCCTCAGCCTGGAGAAGAATCATGAGGGTAACACCGAGTCTACTCAGCTCACTTCTGGCCACAATATCTCATTTTGGCTCCCAATCCTAGCATCCCCATCTCCAGTGATGGGCAAATACGCATTTCCCCCTCAATATTAAGGCCACCTGTTCCACCTAATCTCCCCATGCTCAGTTTGCTCGTTAAACTTGTTTACTGGAACTGAAATTGAGATAAAGCCAATTATCCCGAATCTTATGAAATGGCTCCCTATTACTGTGTTATGTGCCTTCCTGCCTTAACCTGTGTGTCTACTAACATATCAACTGGAAATATTCCTTGCAGACTTCTCTAGTGGTACAGTGGATAAGAATCCACCTGCCAGTGCAGGGGACACGAGTGTAATCCCTGGTCTGGGAAAATTCCACATGCCGGGGACCAACTAAGCCCGCGAGCTGCAGCTACTGGGCCTGCCAACCACAACTAGAGAGTGCGTGCACCCCACAAAAGGCCTTGCATGCTGCAAGTAAGACTCAATGCGGTCAAATATTTTTTTTGTAAAAATTACACAGCGTATATTTACCTTTCTGTCCCAAAGAGCCTATCATCAATGTTCTCCTCAAACATGGCATCTTATTTTTTTTTTTTTTAACTTTTTATTTTGTATTGGGGTATAGCCAGTTAACAATGTTGTGGTAGTTCCAGGTGAACAGCGAAGGGACTCAGCCATAGATATACATGTATCCATTCTCCCCAAGCCCACCCTCACCAATCCAGGCTCATGGCATCTTTAAAAATTATAGTTGACTTTCAGTGTTGTGTTATTTCTGCTGTACAACAAAGTGATTCAGATACATATATGTATGTTGTTCAGCCACCAGGTGTGTCCAACTCCTCAAGACCCCATGGACTGCAGCACACCAGGCTTCCCTGTCCCTCACCCTCACCATCTCCTGGAGTTTGCCCAAGTTCATGTTCATTGAATCAGTGATGCTATCCAACCATCTCATCTATATATATATATTCTTTTAAAAATATTCTTTTCCATTATGGTTTATCATAGGATAATGAGTGTAGTTGCCTGTGCTGTACAGTGAGTGAGTGAGTGAAGTCGCTCAGTTGTGTCCGACTCTTTGTGACCCCATGGACTGTAGCCTACCAGGCTCCTCAGTCCACAGAATTTTCCAGGCAAGAGTACTGGAGTGGGTTACCATTTCCTTCTCCAGGGGATCTTCCCAACCCAGGGATCGAACCCCGGTCTCCTGCACTGCAGGCAGATGCTTTACCGTCTGAGCCACCATTTTACTCTCCACTCAAACATGGCATCTTAATACCAACTCTGAATGTATGCAATAGCTTTGTCCTCCCGGTAAGAAAGGCAGTTTATTCCTAAGAGCCAACAGGTCTGCCACCACGTTCTGAACCCATACCACTTTAATGAATATGTCACCCCTTTCATCTCAGAGTTCTGAACCCACCTCATTTTCTCCATGAATCTATCTCAGACTCATTTGAGATTGAGCATCTCTTTGTTTCTCTTGTTTCAGAACACTCCAGTTCCCCAAAACTGCCTTCACCCACCATCAACAACTAATAACGTAGACTGTCCCTTCCCAGGCCCCAGCATCTGTAAGGAAACTAGACTGTTCCGTTAGTCCTCAATATGCCTCAATGTCATCTGAGAGCAGGAAGTCTCAACTCATCAGACCCAATGTACCTTCTACTTTCCTGAAATGAAATCTGCTACTAATGGAACCCATCTACACAGTTCTTAAAAATCAAGATAATGCACTAACTACAACATAAAAGGAATATATCAAATGATTTTCTGCATCAATTGAACTAATCTTATGGTTAATTCAATTGATGCAGAAAAATCTAAAGGCTTTTGTCCTTTAGACCATTTATATGGTAATGTTTGATGTTCCTGGGATAAACTGTATCTGGTAATAATTAATCTATATTTTTGAATACACTGTTAATGTCTGTTAGCTAACATTTTGTTGGGGATTTTCATTTCATAAATGAAACAGCCCTAGAATTTTCTTTTCATGGATTCTTACCTAGTTTTTCAATCTAGGTTGCACTAAGCTCAAAAAATTAAATGGATAAGTTTCACTCTTTTGTTATTGTGCATAAGATCAGAAACTTGAAAGTTTGCTACAATTTACCCACGAAATCAAGTAGTGGTGAAGGAGAGTTCATTGACTACCACTTTGGTTTCCTTTATACTCACTGGCCTATTCAAGACCTCACTTTTGTGTCTATTTTAACATGTTACATTTTTCTTGGAATGTATCCTTTTCATCCAGGTTTTCAAATTCATTGCCATATCATTCATCATTCTTCTTTTAAAAGAATTTCATTCTACATCTTGTTTTTGTAATTTTCTTCCCCCACTCCCTTTTTTTTTTATTACTCTTTGTCAGAGATTTGTCTCCCTTATGAATCTTTTCAAAGACATTGTCTGTTGTTCTCTATGGCATTTATTTCTGCCTTACCATTGTTTCTTTCTTGTTTCTTTGAATTCAGTAATATAAACTGTGGCATTAGCACAAAAATGGAAAAGTAGACCAATAGAACAGTATAAATGCAGACCTGTGGATATAAAGGAACCTAGCGTATAACAGATCAATGGAGAAAGGACAGTTTCTTTTTTGAAGGTGTTTAAAAACCTGACTCATGACTTGGAGAAAAATAAAAACAGACCCCTACCTCATACCACATACAAAAAATGGACTCTAGATAGAGGACCTAAATGTGAAAGATAAAACTCTAATGTTAATAAGAGGAATTATAGGAGGATATCTTTGTGACCTAGGGGCTTGGAATGACTTATTAGATAAAAGTGCAAGACTATAATTCATATGGTAAAGAGTTGATTGATTTGATTACATCAAATTAAAGGATTTGTGCTTGATGAAAGACACGGGGAAAAGGTAAAAGATAATCTACAGATTGGGAGAAGATATTTGCAATGTTTAAATCAACAAAGGATTTAATATCTAGAACATCCAAGGACTTTCTGTGAATCAACAAAAACAAACACCACCACTAGTTGAGCAAAGCACAGAATAGACAGTTTACCGAAGAAGAAATTTGAAAAGCCAAGAGCGTATATGACAAGGTATTCAAGATATTGGAAATCTGAGAAGTTAACATAACAGTGAGATCTGACTTTACATTTATGAGACTGACAAAATTAGAAAACAGGATAATGCCCAGTGCTGATGAAGCTGTAAGGACCTACAAACCCACCTGCATGGCTCCTGGGAGTGTAGATTTCGGTAGCCATGCTGAAGGGCTGTCTGGCAGTACTTTGCCAAATGAAATATGCATTTAACAGTGAACCATATGCTGATTTTTTATGGAATTTTATGCTGAGTTATCTTCTACTTTTAGAAAAATATGAAAACGTAATAATGGTATCATATAATTAAGTCAGAATGGGCTGATTATAGGCCTTTGCCACTTTAAAGGGCTTCCCAGGTGGTGCTAATGGTAAAGAACCCACCTGCCAAGAGACAGAAGAGATGCGGGTTCGATCCCTGGTTTGGGAAGATCCCCTCGAGGAGGAAATGGCAACCCACTCCAGTATTCTTGCCTGGAGAATCCCATGGGCAGAGGAGCCTGACGGGCTACAGTCCATGGGGTCGCCAATAGTCGGACATGACTGAAGCAACTTAGCACACACACCACTTTAAAAACACTGTTATTCAGAATATATTCATTATGTGAGTATACTATTTATTTTGAATATTTAGAATTTTTAGAATTTTCGTTATCAAATTAACCAGAAATTAATATTTCATTTACCATATGTAGATTTTTAAGTGTTCGTGAAGTTCATTTTAAGTATTCTTAATGCATCCTAATATTAAATATCAAATTTGAGAACCTTACATATAAATAGATTTAATTTATAAAAAAATATTTGTTTCCAAATCTGTGTTAGGGTTCTCTAGAGAAACAAAAGCAATAGACCTAAGGAATTAGGTCACACAGTTATGGAGGCTGACAAGCCCCAAGATCTGTAGGGTGAGTGGGCAAGCAGGAAGAGCCAGTGTTTCATTTTAAATTGAAAAGCAGAAAAAAGCTTGATGTTCCAGTTCAAAGACAATCAGGCATAAAGAATTCTCCCTTATTCTGGGGAAAGTCTGACTTTTTGTTCTATTCAGGCCTTCAGCAGATTGGATGGGGCCCACACGCATTGGGGAGGGCAATCTGCTTTACTCAGTTTACCAATTCACATGTTACTCTCATCCCAAAGGACCCTCACAGGAACACCCAAGATAATGTTTGGCCAAATAGCTGGCAGTCTGTAACCCAGTCAAGTTGACATATAGAATTAACCATCACAAGTTTACCCCCTGTCAACTTGACACTCATAGTCATCTCCTTAATGGCACCCCACTCCAGTACTCTTGCCTGGAAAATCCCATGGATGGAGGAGCCTGGAGGGCTGCAGTCCATGGGGTCGCTGAGGGTCAGACACGACTGAGCGACTTCCCTTTCACTTTTCACTTTCATGCATTGGAGAAGGAAATGGCAACCCACTCCAGTGTTCTTGCCTGGAGAATCCCAGGGACGGGGGAGCCTGTTGGGCTGTCGTCTGTGGGGTCGCACAGAGTCGGACACGACTGAAATGACTTAGCATATTCCAAATGAAGATAATACAAAGGTTATCCTTCTACTTAACATGATACAGCCGTCCTGTGTACAGCAAAAATGAGTTAACCCCTTCCCCAGAAGAGGAGGTAAAGTCCTTGTATGATGTCTCCTCTTCTCTTTGACATCCCATGACTTAAATATTATGATTTGCTATGTGAATAACTGCATATCAGGAACCAGGGGATATGTTAATTTGCTCAAACAATGAAACCACATTGGTACAGCAGCTACAACCCAAGTTACCACCTGGTTAAGCTTGCAAGGAAATGGCAGCCCACTCCAGTTTTCTTGCCTGGAGAATTCCATGGACGGAGGAGCCTGGCAGGCTACAGTCCATAGCGTCACAAAGAGTCAGACACAGCTGAGCGACTACCACTCACTCAAGCTTGCAACAATCTGCTGTCATTCTCCAAGATCCATCTGTCTTCTGCACAGGCCAAATAGGAAAGCTGAATGTGGATGGGATGGGAATCACTACCCCTTCATCTTTTAAAGCCTTGATGGTGACACTAATCTCTGCAATCCCTCAGGAATGCAGTACTGCATTTAGTTTATTATTTTCCCAGGTAGAGGCAGTTCTAGTGGCTTCCTCTTGGCATTTCCCACCAGCATCGCCCTCACTTCACAGATCAGGGAAACAATGGAGAGATTCTGGCAGCTGCTGAGTAGATCTACTGCAAGTATGCATTCTGTGACTGGGGAAAGAACCATAAGATGGGTTTGGGAACCCATGCAGCCCACTGTGAGACAGATCTGAGCTAAAACTACATTGATCCCCTGACCTCCATAAGCCCATACTCTGACTGGTGGGCCACAGTGGTCTTCTAGAAATAATGTCCGTTCAGAGTCAGTGTCCGGTAGTCCCCCCAGAGATCTGATTATTCCCTGTTACTCAATGCACAGTTACCCTAGTAAAAGCTCTAGGTCCTTTTGTGGAGGCTGAGAGAAAGATTAACAGTATGAACTCTTGGCAGTGTTCCTGTAGGAGACCTGGCCTCACCATTCCAACTTTCAGGATCTTATTCCTTACCAATCAGTTCTCTCTCACTTTAATAGGGGACACCTTGTAAGACCAGGAGTTCAACTTGTGTTGAAATTCAACCAGCTGCAGGGTGAGAATCTGGGTTTGATTTTCAGCAATCTCAGTCCTGGAACTACAGGAGATGAGGACCTCCAGGGTACACCTAGAGCCTGCCAGGTCATTTATGTGCCTCTTGTGCTGGAATTTCAAATTCTTGAGCTCCTTCTTTACTTTCCCCACTTTGTAGATCAGCCTTAGAAGCAACCAGACAATCTCATTATATTCATTAATTTAAGAAAAATGTTCAAAAATATATAGATCCTTGCTTCTTATGAGTAGTTGATTAGGAGTATCCACTGGTAATAGTTTGTGTGTCTCTATGAGCAGTTCATGGACTATCAGTGCTTTCTTTACTACTGGGATGGTCATTGTGTGTGTTAGTCACTCAGTCGTGTCCAAGTCTTTGCAGCCCCATGGACTGTAGCCCACCAAGCTCCTCTGTCCATGGGATTCTCCAGGCAAGAATACTGGAGTGTGTTGCCATTTCCTTCTCCAGGGGATCTTCCTGATCAAAGGATTGAACCCCAGTCTCCCGCATTGCAGGCAGATTCTTTACCATCTGAGACACCAGGGAAGTAGCCACCAGTCTCAAAACGCTAATCAGATTACAAAGCCAATTCAAGAAACCCCAGAACCAATTCAGAAATTCATTCTTAAAATTCTGTTCCTTTAGACTGCTTTCATTATCAAAATCAGGATTAGGGCTCTGCAGAGAAACAGAAGCAGTAGGATGTGTATATATAGATAAAGAGATTTTTTTAGAAAGAATTGGCTCATAAAACTATGGAGGCTAACAAGCCCCAAGATCTGCAGGATGAGTTGGCAAGTAGGAGACTCAGGAGAATCAATGGTGTAGTTCCAGCCCAAATGCCAACTGACCCAGGAAGAGCCATTGTTTTCTTTGAGTCTAAAGGCAGGGAACAGCTGCTGTCCCAGTTAGAAGACAGTTAGGGAGGAAGGATTCTTTTTTATCTGGGGGGGGGGAGGGTCAGCCTTTTTGTTCTATTCAGGCCTTCTACAGATTGGATGAGGCCCACTCAATCAGAGAGTGCAATCTGCTTTTTTCAGTCTGCTAATTTAAATGTTAATCTCATCCAGAAACACTCTCACATACACACCTGGAACAATGTACAAATATCTAGGCACCCTATGGCCCAGTAAGATTTACACATAAAATTAACCATCACAAGGTAATACTCTGGAGGTCCAGTGATTAGAACTGGGCACTTTCACTGATGAGGGGAATTAAGATCCTGCAAGCCATGCAGCACAGCCAAAAATAAATAAATAGAAAAAAAAATTAACCATCACAATATCATAATGGACTTTTGGGGTAAAGATGCAATGTCATCATATCTCCAAAACCAGCTCCATGTCCATGAATGGTGTTTACATCATGAGTGTTAGTCGTTCAGTCATGTCCAAGTCTTTGTGACCTGTTGGATTGTAGCCCACCAGGCTCCTCTCTCCTCGGAATTTTCCAGGCAAGAATACTGGAGTGGTTTGCCATTTCCTTCTCCAAGGGATCTTCCTGACCCAGGGATCGAACCCAGGTCTCCTGCATTGTAGGCGGATTCTTAACCACTGAGCCAGCAGGGAAGCCTTACTTCATGAGGATCATCTCACATTTGGATTTGAATGCCCAAGAAGCCCTCATTCCTCAGCTTAAATGTCTGATTTGTATACAAAATGTTTGAGAGAAGCAACAATACAAAACAGATGATTCTGTGTTAAACTATTCCAACAAATATTTCATGAATTACTTTTTATTTTGGAGCAATCACAAAGACAAGTTGCAAGAACAGTACAGAGAATTTTTTTCCCGAACCATTTGAGAGCAAGTTGCAGACCTAGTGACCCATCACTTCTGAATATTTCAATGTGCTTTTCTACAAACAAGGATATTTTCCTACATAACCACAATTCACCCATCAATGTCATGAAATTAATGTCGATCCATCACTATCACCTAATTCTCAGATCCCATCCAGATTTCACCAGTTATCTTAATAATAGCCTAAAATTTATAGCAAAAGGACTCAATCCAGGATCATGCATTGCATTTTTATGAACATTTTGAAACAAGTCTGTGTAGTGAGTGAGGCCATGGTGACAGGAAGATGTCCTGAAAAGCTGAGATTTAAGTAATATATTGTTTTGTACAGAGGAGCCTTCATCTGTAAGAGTTTGCCTTTTGATCTGATTTCCATGGGAAATGGTACTATCAGTATGGTGAAATGAAATACAAGGTACTAACCTCTTTCCTGTTTTCAACTTTGTATAAAGACAAGGGCTCAGAACATTCTTCTCTGTTGTTTCATAAGTGTGTGTGAGCTGAGTCAGAAGAAGAATATTTTCAAAAGTTTGTGAGCCACAATAAAAATTGAAAGTTTTTTTCCATGGTCAATTGGTACCTGACAGATTTGTGGAGAGATTAGCTGAATTTTTTGGTCCCTGAATATAGTTTATAGAAATTTGTAAGGATCATGTGAAAAGAGGTTAATGTGAACTGGCAGAGTTTGGGGGGTTCAAGCAAAAACTCTGGAAAGTTTTTGGAGCTTTGGAAAAGTGAGGTTAAAAGTTATTCCCTTGGTAATGTAATTTGAATCATAAAGACAAAAATTTTAATGGAGTAGAATAATGTGAATAACTTCAGGAAAGAATCATCATTTAAAAACCATTAAAATGTTCAACTGGATTTAAATGATTTCAAGAATGAAATAGAAATTCTGGCTAATGGTGAGAAAAACTCATAAATTTTTCCTTTCCATTTACCACCGCCTACTTGAGAAAAAAAAAGTTCTCATTAATAGCCACAATCAGATTTTGAAGAGATTATGAGAAGTCCTGATCAGGAATTGTGTGTAGCCATTTCCAGCATAAAACCTTATGTAAAATGTATATTCCAAAAAAGATGATCGAATGTGTCATTAAAATGTGAAAATAGTTTATTTATACAAATGAAAGATTTACTATCTCCTCTAATACTGTATAGTTTATTTTTGTCACAACTATATAAAATAAATAGAGGGACCTCCCTGGCGGTCCAGAGGTTAAGACCCAGCGTTTCCGCTGCACAGAGGTCGGGGGAGGAACCAATTTGATCCCTTCTATCTCTGGTCGGGGAACTAAGACCACACATGACGTGCAGCACAACCAAAAAAAAAAAAACAAAACAAAAAACCAAAGTAGCACATGTTTTCACCAAGCCCTCTTCCCACCCCTTTCTCCACACCCCCATACCTCCTCCGAATCGGAGCCACAGCCAAGGTGATGTTTCCTCTGAGCTATAGTCTTGCTCCAGCTCTGGGAGCCCAAGCACCAGGACTGAGAACATCTAATGATAATAATGGCAGCTAACAGTTACTGAGGACTTGATTTATGCCGAACACTAAATACAGGAAAAGAAGTGAAAGTCATTCAGTCATGTCTTACTCTTTGTGGCCCGCCAGCTTCCTCTGCCCATGGAATTCTCCAGGCAAGAATGCTGGAGTGGGTAGCCATTCCCTTCTCCAGGGGATCTTCCCGACCCAGAGATGGAACACCAGTCTCCTGCATTGCAGGCAGATTCTTTACTGAGCCACCAGGGAAGCCATACTAAATACATAATCTTATTTTAATTATCTTATTTAACTACTAAATACATATAATCTTTTTAGTTCTCACAATAACCCTCTGTGGTAGGTATTATTATTCTACTGTTCTCCTTCATTAGAAAGATATGGGATCTAGACTATAAGAGATTAAGTTATTTGCCAAAATTTACACAGCCAGTAATCCATGGAGGCAGGATTTGCACCCAAGCAGTTCAGTAGCCTCTGGGTGGGTGGTTCCTCCCCTCTGAGTACCCAATGTACCTGCTCCTTCTGGGCCCCTTTCTGCTCCCTGCGTGTAGGGTAAGGGAGTTAGAGAACGCCAGGTTTGGAAAAAGAATGAGACCGGCACTTTACAGAACAGATCACCTTTAATGAGGCAAGACAGGGCAGCAGTCAGATTAGTGAGCTGCTGCCCTAACCCAAGAAAAGAGTAAGTATATATAGGCAGATATGTGGAAATCTACTGTCTTAAGGGGGCCTGTTCTTCTCCAAGGTTGTCCGGATTAGTTATCTCTTAAACGGCTGGGGCCAGGGAAGGCAATGGCACCCCACTCCAATACTCTTGCCTGGAAAATCCCATGGATGGAGGAACCTGGTGAGCTGCAGTCCATAGGGTCACTAAGAGTCGGACATGACTGAGCGACTTCACTTTCACTTTTCACTTTCATGCATTGGAGAAGGAAATGGCAACCCACTCCAGTGTTCTTGCTTGGAGAATCCCAGGGACGGGGGAGCCTGATGGGCTGCCGTCTATGGGGTTGCACAGAGTCGGACACGACTGCAGCAGCAGCAAACAGCTGGGGCAAGGAATTCTAGAGATCGGCCAGAGGCTGGGACTCTCTGGGAGCTGGGCATAATCAACCTTAACCTCCATTTTTTTCTTCAGGTGGAAGAGGTTTTTTTTTGCATAGAATGGTGGGGAGGACCCGGAGGGGAGATTTAACTCCAGGCTATTTTGAGCTGTGTAATTCTCCTTCACTACTCAGCCTCAGCTATTCATCTGCAGTGGTTGGTTGTATAGAGGGGTCGATGTCAGGGCTATCCCAGGTCAAGCTACAGGCTGAACAGGTGACCATACAGTAGGACAGGCCCAGCTGGGACCACTGAGGTCTACAGTTAGGGGGAATCAGGAAGTAATGGAGGCACCAGCCCCTGATCAAGCCTGTTGCTAAGCCCCAGTCTGGGGAAAAGGCCTGGACTTTCACCTACACTCCAGTCTGGACCTGATCATGAGGCAACACAGTGTATGCCAACATCCAGAGGACAGAGATATGCTAGCAAGGAGATCTTTAGAAGAGAATGAGGCCTGAATACCAGGTAAAGGGCAGGAAAGGGCTCAATCCCTGTGGCACGTCCTGGCAGTAGTTGAGGGGATGAAATGGCCAGAGAGGAGGCTGGCCCTCAAGGCATCTCCAGAGCTTGAGTCCCTCTAGCCAGCTGCAACTCCCAGCCCCTTTGGACTATGCCCTTTCGCTCAAAGCAGGCCTCCAAATCCCATCTAGCTCTGTCTTCCACATTTTGCCACTATCACGGTTTCAGACCACCCCTTACCTCTCCCAAGTCTCTCCATCCATCCTGCAAGGTCTAAATCCAATCCCGCCCCCTCCAGAAAAACTTCTAGGGTCCAAGTTAAGTTCCCTTTCCTGATGAATTGGTTGATTTCTTTTTCTTTTCGTAGTCACCATTCTCAGGGAATCAAGCTAATATTTAATGTTATATAGCCTTTTGTTCGGAGAGGGCAATGGCAACCACTCCAGTGCTCTTGCCTGGAGGATCCCATGGGCAGAGGAGCCTGGTGGGCTGCAGTCCATGGGGTTGCGGAGAGTCGGACACGACTGAAGCGACTTAGCAGCAGCAGCAGCAGCAGCAGCCTTTTATGCATTGGAGAAGGAAATGGCAACCCACTCCAGTGTTCTTGCCTGGAGAATCCCAGGGACGGGGAGCCTGGTTGGCTGCCATCTATGGGGTCGCACAGAGTCGGACACCACTGAAGCGACTTAGCAGCAGCAGCAGCAGCAGCCTTTTGTTTGTCCTGGTAAAATATATTGTTGTGTGTGCATGTGTTTGTAATATATCTAAGGGTGTTATGTTGTATGTTTCATTCTGTTTCCTGTTCACACAGCAATATGTGCTTTTAATTTTTTAAACTTTTTGTTTTATAATTTCGGACTTATAAATGTTACAGACCCAATACAAATAATTCTCATATACTCTTCACCCCCCTTCCCCATTGTTATCATTTTACATGATCACAGTACAACTATCAAAACCTGGAAATCAACACTGATACAATACTATTAATCTATTCAAATTTCACCTTGAACTTTATTCAGATTTTACCAGTTTTTCACCTAATATCCTTTTTCTGTTCTCGGATCCCTCAATACAATTAGTTATCATTATTATGTCTCTCTGGTCTCCTCTAAATTACCATAGTTCCTCGATCTGTCCCAGTCTTTCATGACATTGACACTTCTGAAGAGTACTGGTCAGTTTATAGAATGTCCCTCAGTTGGGTTTTCCTGATGTTCTTGCATGATTAGATTTAGGATTAGATTAGATTAGATTAAATGTATGCATTTTTGGTAAGGACCTCAGAAGTGATGCAGCCTTCCCAGTCCATCATGACAGGGGGTATGGGATGTTCGTATATCATATTATTGGTGATATTAACTTTTATCACTTGATTAAGGTGGTGTCTTCCACTGTAAGATTGCTATTTTCACCTTTGTAATTAATAACTAACTTGTGACGAGACACTCAAAATATCTTCACAAATATTCTGTGTTTCACCAAGGTTTCACTCACTAATTTTAGCATCCACTAATGATTCATGCCTGATACAGTTGTTACTGTAGTGTTTCCAGATAGTGATTTTTTCTATTTCAACTGTTCCTTCCACACTTTTTAAACGTTATTAGACTTCTCTTGTATTAAAGATTTTGCTTTCTCCCCTATTTATTGGGCTTCCCAGGTGGCTCTAGTGGTAAAGAATTCACCTGCAATGCAGGGACACAGGAGACTCAGGCTTGATCCCTGTGTGGGGAAGATCCCCTGGAGGAGGAAATGGCAACCCACTCTAGTATTCTTGCCTAGAGAAACCCATGGACAGAGGCTAGTTCATTCATTCATTCATTTGTTTACATCTGTAGGGACTCATGAGTTCTTATTTTATTTTGTGGATTATGATTCATTACACTCTTTATTTATTTTGTTGATCAAATTGTCCCAGATTTGGACATTGGGAGATCCTTTAAGTTGGCTTTTGTGTGCTTTTGACATGTTCCTTTCATTTTAAGCCCATCTTAACTCTCTGGTCCCAGCCCTGAAATCATCCATGTCTCTAATATGTTTAGATAGATTATAGATAGATAAATATATAGATGTGTGCATGTTCAGTTGCTCAGTCATGTCCAGTTCTTTGCGACCCTATGGACTGTAGCCCCCAGGTTCCTCTGTCCATGGGATTTTCCTGGCAGGTTACTAGAGTGGGTTGCCATTTCCTTCTCCAGGGGATCTTCCCGACCCAAGATTGAACCCACGTCTCCTGCACTGCAGGCCGATTCTTTACCACTGAGCCACCGGGGAAGTCCAAATAAATAGATAGATGCTTTATATATCAGCAATATATCTATATATCAGCTTTATTGAGATATAATTGTCTAAAATATACATACTAAGTTTAACACCATTATTGAAATACAATTCACATATCACACAATTCACCCATTTAACTGTACAATTCAGTGTCTTTTAGCATATTCAGAGTTGTTAGACCATCATCACCATTTAAGCTTTTGATATTTTCATCACCCGCAAAAGGAAAATCTGTACCTGTTAGCTGTCATTTCCCATTGCCCTTCAACCTCCATCTGCCACCTC
Source organism: Bos grunniens (assembly GCF_055505025.1). Classification (NCBI taxonomy): domain Eukaryota; kingdom Metazoa; phylum Chordata; class Mammalia; order Artiodactyla; family Bovidae; genus Bos; species Bos grunniens. The sequence continues at coordinate 51,755,104 of NC_141194.1, read as the reverse complement.
CCTAGGCAATAGCTAGGGCTTTCCCGGTGGCCCTAGTGGTAAAGAATCCACCTGCCAATTCAGGAGACATAAGAGAGGTGGGTTCGATCCCTGGGTCGGGAAGATCCCCTGGAGGAGGAAATGGCAACCCACTTCAGTATTCTTGCCTGGAGAATCCCATGGACAGAGGAGCCTGGAGGGCTACAATTCATAGGGTCATAAAAAGTCGGACACGATTGAAGCAACTTAGCATGTAGGCAACGGCTAATCTACTTTCTGTTTCTATAGACTTCCTAGTCTGGACATTTCACATAAATGGAATCATACAACATGTATCTTTTGTTTCTGGTTCCTCTCATTTAGCATAATGTTTTCAAGGTTTGTCCATGTTTTAGCATGGGTCTGTACATCACCTATTTCTATTGCAAACAATATTCCATTGTATGGATATACCACATTTTATTTATCCATTCATCTGTTGTAGACATTTGGGTTTGTTCCACTCTGGTCTATAATAAGTAATGGCAGCAATGTATTGTAAGACATATTCTTACATGTAAGACATAAAGCAACCTCAGCTGCTTTACAGCACTGTGGTGTACAAAATCCTTATTTTTCCTGTCTACTCAGCAAGAGTGGACACCCAGATTGCTTCTGATTCTTTGCCATCACAGATTTTGAGGTGATGAGCACCCTTCAATATGTTTCCTCATGCACATTTGAGAGAATTTCTTTGAGATGTATGTCAAGGCATGGAATTGCATAGTGTTTGTTCTTGACTGGAGTCCTCCAAAAGGGCTGCTCCATCTTCACTCCTATCAGCCATTTACAAGGATCATCGAAAAAGCAAGAGAGTTCCAGAAAAACATCTATTTCTGCTTTATTGACTATGCCAAAGCCTTTGACTGTGTGGATCACAATAAACTGTGGAAAATTCTCAAAGAGATGGGAATACCAGACCACCTGACCTGCCTCTTGAGAAACCTATATGCAGGTCAGGAAGCAACAGTTAGAACTGGACATGGAACAACAGACTGGTTCCAAATAGGAAAAGGAGTATGTCAAGACTGGATATTGTCACCCTGCTTATTTAACTTCTATGCAGAGTACATCATGAGAAACGCTGAGCTGGAGGAAGCACAAGCTGGCATCAAGATTGCCAGGAGAAATATCAATAAGCTCAGATATGCAGATGACACCACCCTTACGGCAGAAAGTGAAGAAGAATTAAAGAGCCTCTTGATGAAAGTGAAAGAGGAGAGTGAAAAAGTTGGCTTAAAGCTCAACATTCAGAAAACTAAGATCATGGCATCCGGTGCCATCACTTCATGGCAAATAGATGGAGAAACGGTGGCTGACTTTGTTTTTCTGGGTTCCAAAATCACTGCAGATGGTGATTTCAGCCATGAAATTAAAAGACGCTTACTGCTTGGAAGGAAAGTTATGACCAACCTAAAACAGCATATTAAAAAGCAGAGACATTACTTTGTCAACAAAGGTCCGTCTGGTCAAGGCTATGGTTTTTCTAGTGGTCATGTATGGATGGGAGAGTTGGACTATAAAGAAAGCTGAGCGCTGAAGAATTGATGCTTTTGAACTGTGGTGTTGGAGAAGACTCTTGAGAGTCCCTTGGACTGCAAGGAGATCCAACCAGTCCATCCTAAAGGAGATCAGTCCTGGGTGTTCATTGGAAGGTTTGATGTTGAAGCTGAAATACTTTGGCCACCTGATGCAAAGAGCTGACTCATTTGAAAAGACCCTGATGCTGGGAAAGATTGAGGGCAGGAGGAGAAGGGGACGACAGAGGATGAGATGGTTGGATGGCATCACCAACTCAATGGACATGGGTTTGGTTTGGTGATGAACAGGGAGGCCTGGCGTGCTGCAGTTCATGGGGTTGCAAAGAGTCAGACACGACTGAGCGACTGAACTGAACTGAACTTATAGCTTCACACACACACACCAACACTTGGTCTTATTCAGCTTTAAAATTTTTTTCATCAGTCTAGTAGGTGTAACAATATATCTGCATTAGTCTTTGTTGTTGTTTTGGGCCATGCAGCATGTAGGATCTTAGTTCCCCAACCAGGGATCGAACCTGAGCCCCCTGCAGTGGAAGCACAGAGCTCCACTGGACCTCCAGGGAAGCCCCTTTAGTTTTGTTTTAATTTCTATTTATCTGATGGCTGCTTAGTTTGAGCATTTGTTCATGAGCCTGTTAGCCTTATGGCTTGCTTTCCTTTTCATATTCTTTGTAGACCTGTTTGCATCTGAAGTCCTCTCCAAAGGTTTCCCTTCTGTGTGGTCTATACAAGTGATCCCAATCCTGCAGGAAACCTGGATGTCAACCAGGGATTCTATACTCTGTACCATGGGGCACTCACAGATGCCTCTCTCTCTGATTTCTTGACCTGTCTGAACAGACTTCCCTAACTCTGGTCCTCAGCACCCTCTTCTTTTCAAAATCTCCCTGTGGATCAAGGCCATGGTGGTGGAGTCACATTCATGTCTCCCTACTGACCCTTAGGATGCAACTCCTGTGCTTTCCACACACTTACACTCATCCCTGTTATGTGTCCACAAGCTATCTTTCCCTCCCCAAAGCTATATAACCTTTTATCAGAAAACTCCAGGGACACTCCACTGTCCAAAATCTCCTGAAAGGATTCTATGTGGGGCCCTCTCAGGGGAAGGAGGCACCATAGAAGCTATCATCCAGGAGGTTTCACTCTTGTTAAGGCCCTGCACTACCTATCTGGAGCAGATCATGAGGATAAAACATGGGGTACCCTCTCCTCAAAGAAGCATGGAAGAGCTTTAGAAGAGCCTGAGACCTGAGTGCCAGGAACCACTAGGAAGGAGGCACTGGGGCAGCCAGGCCAGGGAGAGAGAGATGTATGACCTTCAGTGACTTTGGAGAAATGATGGCCATGGCCTTTGGGCACCTCCAAGCCCAGGCCCCTCCCTCACTAGCCTTAGCTCGTAAATCCTTCCAGATTATGCCCTGTTCCGAAGTAGACTCTTGGCACCTCCCCCACCATCTTTTTCTCACCCACAGACTCCCGCCTTTATTGTGGCTGCCTCCCTCTACTCCTATCCTTATTTGGACCACTTCCCTCTCTCTACCTTCAACCCCAACATCCCACAAAATCCAGATATAATCATAGGTTCTCTAGGGTGCCTTTTCCGGGTCCATTCTCTGGTCAAGGGAACCAGAGCTGGCAGGTGCTGGAACCAGAGCATGAAGTGGAGAGGACTCTCTTCACCTCAAAAGTTTGGGTGTCCTCCAACCCTGTCTTGAAGCTGCCATCTTTCTGGAGGTCGCCATAGGCTGCAGGGCTCACAAGTGAAGGCTCTCAGTGACCAAGGCCCTGTGAAGTTAAAGCCCTGCAGTTTCCCACGTCATCTCCCTCCCACCCTACTCCAAACTCATTGTTCCAGCCATTCCCAGCAGGACAGCAGGGCCCTGCTGTCTGGTCTCTAGGCTTAGCTACTGCTGCACCCTCAGGTTGATTTTCCTCTCTCTCTTTATAATCAGGCACCTCCTAACTCATCACTCCAGACAGCTAATCACCACCTTCTCTGGGATCTTCCCTTACCTTTTCCCTCAGGCTACAGAAAAGTGGAAATACTAAGCTATGAAGAATATATAAAGTTGAAATAGAGAACACAATAGAGGAGTAAAATAGGTTGAATACAGATGAAGAATGAATAAGGGAATTGGGAGATTAGATTGAAGAATTCTTTCAGAAAGCAGAAGAATAAAAATGTAGAAAATATTAAGTTAAAAAACTAAGAGAAATGGAAAATAGAAAAGCCTTGATAGTGGTCTCAGAAAAAGAGTAAAAATAAAAAAACGAGAGGAGAAAATACTTAAAGAATGGAGGTAAATATCCCAGGATTAAAGTTTACTGAATATCAAATCAGTTTACAAACATCAATTGTACTTCTGCATATAAGCAGATGCAGTTAGAAAATAAAATGTTTTAATTAACACTTAAATGCCATTTAAAAATCAAATATTTAGAAATATGTCTTAAAAGGACATGTAAATGCTTTGTGGGTTGCAACCCACTCCAGTGTTACTGCCTGGAGAATCCCGGGGACGGCAGAGCCTGGTGGGCTGCCATCTCTGGGGTTGCACAGAGTCGGACACGACTGAAGCAACTTAGCAGCAGCAGCAGCAGCAGCAAGTGCTTTGTGGAGAAAACTGTAACTTTTTAAAGAGAGATTAAAGAAGATGTAAACAAATGAAGTGATATACCATATTCACAGGCTGATGAACTCAATATTACAAGGATGTTGGTTCTCTTCAAATTGATTTACAGATGCAATATAAATCCAAATAAAGCCTTAATGGGTAGTCATTGTTTTGTGGAATTTGACTACTTCCAAAATGTATATAGAAATGAAAAAGGCCAAAAATATATATTACTCCTGAAGAACAATAGAGAAGTTTTATTCTATCAGATGACCAGATTTTTAAAATAAAGTTACAGTAATTCCGACCATAGTATTGCCGTGCATGTATGCTAAGTAGCTTCAGTCATGTCCAACTCTTGTGACCCCATGGATGGTAACCCAGCAAACTCCTCTGTCCATGCTATTTCCCAGACAAGAATACTGAAGTGGGCTGCCATTTCCTCCTCCAGGAGATTTTCTTGATCCAGGGATCGAAACTGCATTTCCTGCATCTCCCGCATTGGCAGGTGGATTCTTTACCACTGACCACTGGGGAAGCCCCATAGTTCCACTAGCCTAGTGGAACAAACCGCTCAGAAAAAGACCCATGTATGTGATTTAACAAAATGTAGCACTGGAGAACAGAAGTACCAGGGCAATTTTATGTTGAACCAATTGGGTGTCCAAATAGGAAAACAAGCAAACAAACAAAAACACCTAAATTGGAATGTTTACCTCACATATCTAAAACATCAATAATTCACAAATAGTTATAAACCTAAATGTGAAAAGCAAAGAAGATAACATAGGAGAATATATTTTTGACTTTGGGATAGTAAAACATTTCTTAAAACAAGACACCAAAATTACTAATGATGAAGGGATTGATAAAATGGACTACATTAAAAATAATAACTTATTTTCACCTAGGCTTCCCTTGTGGCTCAGCTGGTAAAGAATCTGCCTGCAATGCTGGAGACCTGGGTTCGATGCCTGGGTTGGGAAGATCCCCTGGAGAAGGGAAAGGCTACCCACTCCAATATTCTGACCTGGAGAAGTCCATGGACTGTATAGCCCATGGGGTTGCAAAGAGTCGGATACAATTGAACGACTTTCACTTATTTTCACCTAGAAATACCATAAACTGTGCAAAGGTAAATTACAGAATGGGAAAAGATATATTTTCATCATTTAAAACCATCAAAGATTTCATATCCAGATTACAAAATGAAATCTTACAGTTCAACAAAAGATCTATAATCAATAGAAAAATATTCGACAGGGAATTCCCTGGCAGTCCAGTTGACAGGACTCCATACTTTCACTGCCAAGGGCCCAGATCCGATCCCTGGTTGGGAAACTTAACATCCCACAAGCCATGGCCAATAAATTTTTTTAATTAAAAAATATTTGAAAGATTTGAATGAACACTTCACAGGAGAATATCCAATAGCCAGTAAGTGGCCACGAAAAGGTGCTCAATTTCATTAGTTTTCAGGGAAATGCCAATTTAAACCATATGAGATACTATGCTTCTCAGATTGGCAAAAATTGAAAAGTGACAGTACGGATGGTACTGACATGGGACAGACAACAGGGCCTGAACCTAAAAGTTTCTCTGAAAAATAGAGCCTATATTAGAAAACAAACAAGAAACCTCTGTATCTCTTCTAGTCACCAGACTGATGTAGCCTGAAATCAGTCATAAAGCCAAATACCGCAGGTTGTTGAATTACACCGCAGGCTGAATTCACCAGATCTCCAGGTCTCTTATGTGAAACCTAAAGACTTCTGGTTGCCAGAAGAATGGGACCTTGGGAATTGAAATTGGTGCATCAAAGTTGATTTGTATTAACCTGAGCGATACCTAAACACCAGCTTGCACTGAGTCTCCCTTGGTGGCAGAAGCAGCCCTTCCTCCACAGTCTAATGGGACTGGACCTGAGTGACTTGGGGATCCTCCAACGATTTGGCTCATCTTTCTCAAGATCCATTCATATCACCTTTTGGCGCCTCCAGCCCCATTACTGGATTCAGACTCCTGTATGTCAGACCTGTGAGAAGAAAGCCTAATTTATGTTTGCAGAAACCCCAGTAATATATGTGAGAATTGATTCTATGCATGATAGATCATAGGGAAATAAATACAATTTTAGATTGGGCCAAACATTTTTAGTTGTGGTAAAATACATATAACATAAAATTTGCCATTTTATGGGCCAAAGAACTAAACAGACCTTTCTCCAAAGAAATATACAAATGGCTAACAAACACATGAAAAGATGCTCAACATCACTCATTATCAGAGAAATGCAAATCAAAACCACAATGAGGTACCATCTCACGCCAGTCGGAATGGCTGCTGTCAAAAAGTCTACAAACAATAAATGCTGGAGAGGGTGTGGAGAAAAGGGAACCCTCTTACACTGTTGGTGGGAATGCAAACTAGTACAGCCACTATGGAAAACAGTGTGCTGCTGCTGCTGCCGCCAAATCGCTTCAGTCGTGTCCGACTCTGTGCGACCCCATAGACGGCAGCCCACCAGGCTCCCACGTCCCTGGGATTCTCCAGGCAAGAACACTGGAGTGGGTTGCCATTTCCTTCTCCAATGCATGGAAGTGAAAAGTGAAAGGGAAGTTGCTTAGTTGTGTCCAACTCTTCGTGACCCCATGGACTGCAGCCTACCAGGCTCCTCCATCCATGGGATTTTCCAGGCAAGAGTACTGGAGTGGGGTGCCATCGCCTTCTCTGGAGAACAGTGTGGAGATTCCTTAAAAAACTGGAAATAGAACTGCCATACGACCCAGTAATCCCACTGCTAGGCAGACACACCGAGGAAACCAGAATTGAAAGAGACATGTGTACCCCAATGTTCATCGCAGCACTGTTTACAATAGCCAGGACATGGAAGCAACCTAGATGTCCATTGGCAGATGAATGGATAAGAAAGCTGTGGTACATATACACAATGGAATATTACTCAGCTATTAAAAAAAATGCATTTGAATCAGTTCTAATGAGGTGGATGAAACTGGAGCCTATTATACAGAGTGAAGTAAGACAGAAAGAAAAAGACCAATATAGTATATTAATGCATATATATGGAATTTAGAAAGATGGTAACGATGATCCTATATGCGAGACAGCAAAAGAGACACAGATGTAAAGAACAGACTTTTGGACTCTGTGGGAGAAGGCGAGGGTGAGATGATTTGAGAGAATAGCATTGAAACATGTGTATTATCATATGTGAAACAGATCGCCAGTCCAGGTTTGATGCATGAGGCAGGGTGCTCAGGGCTGGTGCACTGGGATGACCCTGAGAGATGGGATGGGGAGGGAGGTGGGAGGGAGGGTCTGGATGGGGAACACCTGTACACCCATGGCTGATTCATGTGAATGTATGGCAAAAACCACCACAATATTGTAAAGTAATTAGCCTCCAATTAAAATAAAAAATTTTTTTAATTTGCCATTTTAACCACTTTCTAGTATACAGTTAGGTGGTGTTAATTACATTCAAAATGTTGTGTGACCATCACCATTATTGAATTCCCAAACTTTTTTTTTTTAACCATCCCAAACAGAAGTTCTGCACCCATTAAGCAATAACGCCCATTCCACTCTGCCCCTAATTCCTGGTAACCTTTAACCTACTTTCTGTCCCTATACATTTGCCAGTTCTAGATATTTCATATAAGTGGAATCTTAACAATATTTGTCCTTTTATGTTTGGATTATTTCCCTTAGAATAATATTTTCAGGGCTCATGCTCTGTGATGACCTAGAGAGGTGGGACTGGGGGGAGGGGGAGGTTCAAGAGGGAGGGGATATATGTATACTTACGACTGATTCACGTTGTACAGCAGAAACCGACACAACACTGTAAAGCAATTAGCCTCCAACTAAAAATAAATTTTAAAAAAGAACCTGTTGCCAAATCCAAGGTCATGAAGATTTACCCCTGTGTTTTCTTCTAAGAGTTTTGTGGTTTTAGCTCTTGTATTTAGGTTGTTGATCCATTTTGAATTAATAGTATAGGTATGAGGTAGGGGCCCAACATCGTTCTTTTGCATATAAAAATCCAGTTGCATCAGCACCCTTTGTTGAAGAGACTATCCTTACTCCACTGAATGGACTTGGCACTCTCGTCAAAAACCACTTGGCCATTTGATTTGTCTTTTTCAAGATTGTTTTGACTATTCAAGGCCCCTTGAAATTCCATATGAATTTGAGGATTGGCATCTCCACATTTCTGCAAAAAGGCTGTTGGAATTTTGATAGGGATTTTGTTGAATCTGTAGGTTGCTTTGTGTATTAGTAACATGTTAATATAAACTCTTCCGATCTGGGGACTTCCCTGACAGTCAAGTGGTTAAGACTCCAAGCTTCTAATGCAGGGGGTTTGAGTTCAATTCCTGGTCAGGGAACTAAGATCCCGCATTCTACGCAGCAAAAAAAAAAAAAAAAAAAAAAAAATCAACCTTCATTGTGGCATGTGGCATCTCTAGTTGTGGCATATGGGATCTAGTTCCCTGACCAGACATCGAACCCAGGCCTCCAGCATTGAGAGTGCAGTCTTAGCCACTGGACCACCAAGAAAGTCCCCTACAGATATCTTTTAGATGGTATTGTAAATGAAATTGCTCTTAATTTCAAAACACAACTGATTTTTATGTGTTGATCTTGTTCCTTAAAGCTTTGCTGAATTTATTAGATCTAGGCCTTTTCTGCATCTGAAATGCCCTTTCTGCATCAGTTGAGATGATCATGTAGGTTATTTTTTCCTTGTTGTATTAATGTGATGTATCTATAACCCTGATTGATTTTCTGATGTTGAACCACTCTTGCATTCCTGGAACAAATCCCACTAGATCATTCTGTATAATCCTTTCAATATGCTGTTGGATTCTGTTTGCTAGTATTTTGTTGAGGATTTTTGCATCTGTATTTATAGGGATAGTGGTCTGTAATTTTCTTGTGATATCTTTGGTTTTGGTAGGGCCAGACTTTTCAGTATGGGTGCACTTAGCATTCCTGGATGTATGTACTGTGTTAGCTAAAGCAGCTAGCAGTATTTCTAAGATTAGTCCTACTGACTGAAACCTGGACTCAAATGTTAGTCGCTCAGTCGTGTCTGACTCTTTTTGACCCTGTGAACTGGGGCCCGCCAGGCTTCTCTGCCTATGGAATTCTCCAGGCAAGAATACTGGAGTGGGTCGCCATTCCCTTCTCCAGAGAATCTTCCTGACCCAGGGATTGAACCTGGGTCTCCTGCATTGCGGGCAGCTTCTTTACCATCTGAGCCACCACACCAGGGAAAGCCTGGACTCAACAGTGAAGTGAAGTCGCTCAGTCGTGTCCGACTCTTTGCGACCCCATGGACTGTAACCCACCAGGCTCCTCAGCCCATGGAATTCTCCAGGCAAGAATACTGGAGTGGGTCGCCATTCCCTTCTCCAGAGAATCTTCCTGACCCAGGGATTGAACCTGGGTCTCCTGCATTGCGGGCAGCTTCTTTACCATCTGAGCCACCACACCAGGGAAAGCCTGGACTCAACAGTGAAGTGAAGTCGCTCAGTCGTGTCCGACTCTTTGCGACCCCATGGACTGTAACCCACCAGGCTCCTCAGCCCATGGAATTTTCCAGGCAAGAGTACTGGAGTGGGTTGCTATTTCCTTCGCCAGGGGATCTTCCCAACCCAGGGATCGAACTCGGGTCTCCCGCACTGCAGGCAGACACTTTACCGTCTGAGCCACCAGGGAAGCCCAACAGTAGCCTATGTTAATTGTACAACTGTACAGTGTAGAGGGAGGAATCCAAATGTTAGTGACATCGATGGTAACTGGTGAGCATAACTGACTTCCAAAGGTTTAGGTCAGTAAGAATGGTGGGCGGCGCCGGCTCCTGCAGCCGCCGCCACCCCACTGAGGGGCGCTTGATGGGCGCGCCGCCTCGCGTCCGGCCGAATCCCGGAAGCTGCGGCGCCTCCTGCCGGGGAGCCATCGCCGCAGCCTGAGGTCGGGTCACCGGTCGGGGGCTGCCTGAGGAGCGACGACGGTGGCGGCAACGGGAGCCCCACCAGGAGTCTGGGACTGAGGAACTGACTGGGGCTTCACAAGGCCAGTATGGACAGAATAGCTTAGGATGTTTATCCTCGCCCTCCGCTTCTGAGACTTTGAGCGGAAACCAGAGTGCTTCCAGTCAGAGAAGTGCGTCCCACCTTCTCACCCCTATCCGACGGGCGCCATGTGGTTCATCCGCGATGGCTGTGGCATTGTCTTTGCCATTGTCACCTGGTTTCTGGTCTTATATGCGGAGTTCGTGGTCCTCTTCGTCATGCTGATTCCATCTGGGGACTACATGTACAGCGCCATCAACGGAATCGTGTTCAGCGTGCTGGTCTTCTTGGCCCTGGCTTCCCACTGCCGGGCCATGTTGACCGACCCTGGGGCTGTGCCCAAAGGAAATGCCACTAAAGAATTCATCGAGAGTTTACAGCTGACGTCTGGGCAGGTGCTGTACAGCTGTCCCAAATGCTGCAGCATCAAGCCCGACCGAGCCCACCACTGCAGGATTTGTAAGCGGTGCATTCGGAAGATGGACCACCATTGTCCCTGGATCAACAACTGTGTCGGCGAGAAGAACCAGAAATACTTCGTCCTGTTTACAATGTACGTAGCTCTCATTTCTTTGCACGCCCTCATCTTGGTGGGATTCCACTTCCTGCATTGCTTTGAAGAAGACTGCAGCTCCTTCTCGCCCACCACGATGACCCTCCTCATCTTCCTCGGCTTGGAGGCGCTGCTCTTCCTCATTTTCACGTCGGCCATGTTCCGGATCCAGATGCTCTCCATCTGCACAGATGAGACGGGAATAGAACAACTGAAAAAGGAAGACAGAAGATGGGCCAAGAAAACAACATGGGTGAACCTGAAAGCCGTTTTTGGCCACCGCTTCTCTCTAGGCTGGGCCAGCCCCTTTGTCATGCCAAACCAAGGGAAGGCAGACGGGTACCAGCATGTGATCTGAAAGACCCTGACCAGCATTGCCACTCAGACACAAACCACATCCCAGCACTACCCTTGGATTGGGTCTTAAGAATGTCCAAACCGAAAAACCAACACAACAACTCTAAATAAGACATTTTTTGTTTAATGTCTCAAGTAAAATGGCAGAACATTGCAGAAAAAAAAAGTCTCCGTGTTTTGTTTTTAAAAGATCATCCTTTCTGCTTTTCTTTTTCCTTTTAAAAAATATAATAGTTTTATTTATTTTTGGCTGGGCTGGGCTGGGTCTTCATTGCTGCATGCAGGCTTTTCTCTAGTTGCTGTGAGCGGGGCTACTCTGTAGTTGTACTGCAGCTTCTCGTTGCAGTGGCTTCTGTTGTTGCAGACCACGGGCTCTAGGGCATGCCGGCCTAGTTTCGGCTAACTGGCTCCAGAGCAGAGACTCAACAGTTGTGGCACATGGGCTTAGTTGCTTCATGGCATGTGGGATCTTCCCGTACTAGGGATCGGACCCTTGTCTCCTGCATTGGCAGGTGGAGTCTTTACCACTGAGTCACCAGGGGAGCCCTCTTTTTTACTTTTTAAAATCATTTGTTACCCATTCATCTGCTGGTGGACATCCAGGTTGCTTCTGTGTCCTAGCTATTGTAAATATTGCTGCAATGAACATTGGGGTACAGGTGTCTTTTTCAATTCTGGTTTCCTCGGGGTATATGCCCAGTAGTGGGATTGCTGGGTCATATGGTAGTTTTATTCCTAGTTTTAAAGGAATCTCCATACTCTTCTCCATAGTGGTTGTATCCATTTGCATTCCCACCAACAAAGTAAGAGGGTTCCCTATTTTCCACACCCTTTCCAGCATTTATTGTTTGTATACTTTTTGATGATGGCCATTCTGACTGGTGTGAGATGATGATACCTCATTGTGATTTTGATTTGCATTTCTGTAGTAATGAGCTCGGAGACGGCAATGGCAATTCATTCCAGTACTCTTGCCTGGAAAATCCCATGGACGGAGGAGCCTGGTGGCGACTGAGCGACTTCACTTTCACTTTTCACTTTCCTGCATTGGGGAAGGAAATGGCAATCCACTCCAATGTTCTTGCCTGGAGAATCCCAGGGTTGAAGGAGCCTGGTGGGCTTCCGTCTATGGGGTCGCACAGAGTTGGACACGACTGAAGCAACTTAGCAGCAGCAGTAATGAGCTATATTGAGCATCTTTTCATTTGTTTATTAGCCATCTCTATGTCTTCTTTGGAGAAATGTTTGTTTAGATCTTCTGCCCACTTTTTGATTGGGTTGTTTGTTTTTCTGGTATTGAACTACTTGAGCTGCTTATGTATTTTGGAAATTAATTCTTTGTCAGTTGTTTCATTTGCTATTAGTTTCCCCCATTGTGAAGGTTGTTTCTTCACCTTGCTTATAGTTTCCTTACATACACACAATGGAATATTACTCAGCTATAAAAAGGAAGCCATTTGAGTCAGTTCTAATGAGGTAGATGAACCTATTATAGCCTATTATACAGTGTAATATTGTAGAGAGTAAGGCAAAGAAAAAGACAGGTACTGTATATTAACACATATATGTGGAATCTAGAAAGATGGTACTGACAATCTTACATGCAGGGCAGCAAAGGAGACACAGACATAAAGAACAGACTTTTAGGATCAGTCAGGGAAGGAGAGGGTGGGATGATTTGAGAGAATAGCATTGGAATATATACATTACCATATCTAGAATAGATAGCCAGTGAGAGTTTGATGTATGATGCAGGGCACCCAAAGCCGGAGCTCTGTGACAACCTGGAGAGATAGACTGGAGAAGGAGATGGGAGGGGGCTTCAGAGGGAGCGGACACATGTATCCCTATGGCTGATTCATATTGATGTATGGCAAAAAGCATCACAATATTGTAAAGTAGTTATCCTCCAATTTAAATAAATAGTTTTTAATAGGAGATTTTTTTAATTTATTTATTAAGTGAAGGATAATTGTTTTACAGAATTTTGTTGTTTTCTGTCAAACCTCAACATGAATCAGCCATAGGTATGCATATGTCCCCTCCCTCTTGAACCTCCCTCCCATCTCTCTCCCCATCCCACCCCTCTAGGTTGATACAGAGCCCCTGTTTGAGTTCCCAGAGACATACAGCAAATTCACATTGGCTATCTATTTTACATTTGGTAATGTAAGTTTCCATTTTACCCTCTCCATACATGTCACTCTCTCCTCCCCTCTCCCCGTGTCCATAAGTCTGTTCTCTATGTCTGTTTCTCCACTGCTGCCCTGAAAATAAATTCTCCCATACCATCTTTCTAGATTCCATATATATGCGTTAGTATATGATATTTATCTTTCTGTTTCTGACTTACTTCACTCTGTATAATAGGCTCTAGGTTCATCTGCCTCATTAGAACTGACTGAAATGTGTTCCTTTTTATGGCTGAGTAATATTACTCAAAAGTACCACAACTTCTTTATCCATTCATCTGGTGATGGACATCTAGGTTGCTTCCATGTTCTAGCTATTGTAAATAGTGCTGCAGTGAACATTGGGGTACAAGTGTCTGTTTCAATTTTGGTTTCTTCAGGGTATATGTCTAGGAGTCATATAGTGCTGGGTCATATGGTGGTTTTATTCCTGCTTTTTTAAGAAATCTAAGTACCATCATACATAGTGGCTGTATGAATTTACATTCCTACCAACAGTGTAAGAGCATTCCCTTTTTTCCACACCCTCTCCAGCATTTATTTTTTGTAGACTTTTTGATGATGGCCATTCTGACCAGTGTGAGGTGATATCTCATTGTAGTTTTGATTTGCATTTCTCTAATAATGAACGATGTTGAGCATCTTTTCATGTGTTTGTTAGCCATCTGTATGTCTTCTTTGGAGAAACATCTGTTTAGATCTTCTGCCCACTTTTTGATTGGGTTGTTTGTTTTTCTCGAATTTTGTATGAGTTGCTTGTATATTTTGGAAATTAATCCTTTGTCAGTTGTTTCATTTGCTATTATTTTCTCCCATTCTGAGGGTTGTCTTTTCACCTTGTTTATAGTTTCCTTTGCAAAAGCTTTTAAGTTTAATTAGGTCCCACTTATTTACTTTTGTTTTTATTTCCATTACTTTAGAAGGTGGGTCATACAGGATCTTGCTTTGATTCATGTCATCAAGTGTTCTGCCTATGTTTTCCTCTAAGAGTTTTATAGTTTTTGATCTTACATTTAGGTCTTTAATCCATTTTGAGTTTATTTTTGTGTACGGTGTTAGTAAGTGTTCTAATTTCATTCTTTTACATGTAGCTGTCCAGTTTTCCCAGCACCATTGAAGAGGCTGTCTTTGCCCCATTGTATATTCTTGCCTCCTTTGTCAAAAATAAGGTACCCATAGGTGCATGAGTTTATTTCTGGGCCTTCTATCTTGTTCCATTGGTCTATATTTCTGTTTTTGTGCCAGTAGCTTAGTGTCTTGATGACTGTAGCTTTGTAGTAATCTGAAGTCAGGAAGTTTGATTCCTTCAGCTCCATTTTTCTTTCTCAGGACTGGTTTGGGTATTCTAGGTCTTCTGTGTTTCCATATGAATTGTGAATTTTTCTGTTCTAGTTCTGTGAAAAATGCCATTGGTAATTTGATAGGAATCTCATTGAATCTGTAGATCGCATTTGGTAGTATAGTCATTTTCACAATATTGATTCTTCCTACCCAGGAACATGGAATATCTCTCCATCTGTTATGTCATCTTTGATATCTTTCATCAGTGTCTTATGATTTTCTGTATACAGGTCTTTTATCTCCTTAGGTAGGTTTATTCCTAGATATTTTATTCTTTTTGTTGCAATGGTGAATTCAGGATTTATTCCTTAATTTATTTTTCTGATTTTTCATTATTAGTATATAGGAATGCAAGTGATTTCTGTGTATTGATTTTGTATCCTGCAACTTTGCTAAATAAGCTCTAATAATTTTCTGATAGTACCTTTAGGGTTTTCTATGTATAGTATCATGTCATCTGCAAACAGTGAGAGCTTGACTTCTTCTTTTCCTATCTGGATTCCTTTTATTTTTCTTCTCTGATTGCTGTAGCTAGGACTTCCAAAACTATGTTGAATGATAGTCGTGAGAGTGGACACCCTTGTCTTGTTCCTGATCTTAGGGGGAATGCTTGCAGTTTTTCATCATTGAGAATAATGTTTGCTCTAGGCTCATCATATATGGCCTTTACTATGTTGAGGTAGGTTCCTTCTGTGCCCATTTTTTGAAGAGTTTTAATCATAAATGGGTGCTGAATTTTTGTCAAAGGCTTTTTCTGCATCTATTGAGATGATCATATGGTTTTTATCTTTCAATTTGTTAATATGGTGTATCACATTGATTGATTTGTGTATATTGAAGAATCCTTGCATCCCTGAAATAAACCCAACTTGATCATGGTGTATGAGCTTTTTAATGCTTTATTGAATTCTGTTTGCTAGAATTCTGTTCAGGATTTTTGCATCTATGTTCATCAGTGATATTGGCCTGTAGTTTTCTTTTTGTGTGTTGTCTTTGTCTGGCTTTGGTATCAGGGTGATGGTGGCCTCATAGAATGAGTTAGGAAGGGTTCCTTCCTCTGCAATTTTTTGAAAGAGTTTTAGATGGATAGACATTAGCTCTTCTCTAAATGTTAGATAGAATTCACCTGTGAAGCCATCTGGACCTGGGCTTTTGTTTTTGGGGAGGAGATTTTTTTAATCACAGTTCCTATTTCAGTGCTTGTAATTGGGTTGTTCATAATTTCTATTTCTTCCTGGTTCAGTCTTGGAAGATTGAACTTTTCTAAGGATCTGGGACTTAAATCCTCACTGAAGATGGATTCTTACCCTTGTACTCTGAGTGGGCCGGGATCAGGGCTGAAGCCCTAAAAAGTGTCCTTGACACAGTGGCCTCATGCCCCATGTGAGCATAATGCCTCCTGATTCGTGAAATCAATCGCCTGCCTTGTACTCTATGGGCCCTGGGTGTGTAGAATGATTTTGGAGGTGGGGGGTGGAGATGAAAGGGGTCTTATTTGTATTCTGAATCACAAGTTATATTCCAAATAATTATTTGGAAGAATGCGAAGGAAAGAAGTTTTTCCCATTTAAAATGCCTTACACAATCACAAGAAGAAAATGACGTAGCTTCAGGCAAGCTCTGTTTCCTTTGTTTCTTCTGCTTACTGACTGAGCACCCAACCTCCCTCCCTCTCCTAGCACAGTGTCCATTCAGCAGTGTTACTGCCTAAGTGAAACAGCCACAGCTGCCCCCAACCCGTCGACGCCCCTCTTCCTCATTTTGTAAATTTTCGCAGTGGGTTTACTTTCTGATATTTTAGACCCATAAATGTGTACATACCCATATCTTGTCTGTATTTCAACCTGAGAGACAGTGGACCTGCGTTAGCTGACCGTGATGCAAGGGCAACATTACAAAGTTGAGAGATGACCGTCCATCCCCTGGAATTGGCAGACATCTAAGCCTGTAGTACTGAGACTGAGTAGTGTTTCCACTTGCACACTTGTGTGTTGAGTCTTAGTTGAAGGAGGAAGGGCCTGAAGACGGGGAGGGGGGAGTGCGGGGGGTTGGACGCAGGTGAGAGGAAGAGGAGCACACATCAAATGTAGGTCACAGAAATCCAGATGCTGACCATCTCACACGTGGTATTGTTTTTTAAATGATCACCACAAACCTTTGTTTTAATCTTTTGCTTGGGGTGGGTTTGGGGTGAGGTTTATTAAATCAGCCCTGGGTGGGGAGAGATTTCATCTAGCTATGTGATCTTTCAGAAAAGTAAGTGGAACATGCTGCCTCTTTTCAGTTCTGCCAGTGCTTCCACATGGAAACCAAATGCAGTAAAAATTTTCAAAATAAAAAGAAATCAGAGTGCTGGAATCAATTCATTCTGTATAACCCACTTAACTCACCCCCTAACTATGTGGACACTCCTTTCACAAAGGCTTCAAGACATGCATTATTAGATGGCAGAGACTAGCTAGGTGGTCACTAGGCGTGTTTTTATTCTTCCTTTTTGGGACAAATTCAGATTATATCTTCCAGCATCCCTTGCAGTTGAATGTGACCGCTGTCTGAGTTCTAGCTAATGGAATGTGAGCAGAAGTGCTGTACACTACAGTCTAGGCCTAGCTCATTAAAACCTCCCACATGGTCTCACCTTCTTTTATTTGGCTGCGATGGAGATGACAATAGTACAATGGTGACCACATTTGAAGGTGGCAGATCATCTTCACAGAAGATGCCTAGGACCCTGAATCACCACTTAGAAAAAGTCAGTCCAGCTATTAATGGTTGTTTTGGAAGATTGCAGAAGCAAGAAGTGAATGTTATTGTCTTAAATTTCACAGATTTTTTTTCTGTCTCAGAAGCTAACTTTACTTTAACTAAAACAAGTAAGCACCAGCCTCCTTAAAAACATTGTAGTGTTTTTTCCCCTGTAATTTGGGTTCATGATAAGAGATGGGCCCCCTGATTTCAATGGGGTTGATAGGATCACCTTTAGAAACAAGTCTGTTCTGATCCCTATAATGGACAGCGGAACCATAGCAGAAATCAGAATGGTGATTTGACCTGTGGGGATGTGTAATGGTGGCTAATTAAACGTGGTTACCCTGGGGCCAAATAGATGGACAGCCTAATAAGGTCCTACTTGATTCACGCAACAAAAAAAAATCTAGTCTAGCAAATGGAGGCTTGATCTAAGAGTCCCCAAAATGTAGAGTCCCAGCCTCTCCCCATAGTTCATAGACTGGAGCCCTTTGAATGAAGGGGAGGGTCTACTTGAAGTAATACTTGCTACACTTTTCACAAGGGTGTATTGTGAACTCTCCCTCCTTGCTTTTCCCACAGGAACCTGTAGCCAACATAATTGTGCCTTGGGGACAGGGAAATACCCAGACCTTTTGAAATATAATAGATACTGGTTCTGAATTAATCCCCATGACCTAGACTATCATGATGGTCCACCAGTCATTAATCTCAAAAATATACGATCAAAAAATAAAAAAAAATAAATAAAAACATTTAAAAAATATATATACAAGCAAGATACAATAATCTCAAAAATATACAAGCAACTCCTGCAGCTCAATTCCAGAAAAATAAGCGACCCAATCAAAAAATGGGCCAAAGAACTAAACAGACATTTCTCCAAAGAAGACATACAGATGGCTAACAAACACATGAAAAGATGCTCAACATCACTCATTATCAGAGAAATGCAAATCAAAACCACAATGAGGTACCATCTCACGCCAGTCAGAATGGCTGCTATCAAAAAGTCTACAAACAATAAATTCTGGAGAGGGTGAGAAGAAAAGGGAACCCTCTTACACTGTTGGTGGGAATGCAAACTAGAACGGCCACTATGGACAACAGTGTGGAGATTCCATAAAAAACTGGAAATAGAACTGCCATATGACTCAGCAATCCCACTGCTGGGCATATACACCAAGGAAACCAGAATTGAAAGAGACACGTGCACCCCAATGTTCATCGCAGCACTGTTTATAATAGCCAGGACATGGAAGCAACCTAGATGTCCATCTGCAGATGAATGGATAAGAAAGCTGTGGTACATATACACAATGGAGTATTACTCAGCTATTAAAAAGAATGCATTTTAATCAGTTCTAACGAGGTGGATGAAACTGGAGCCATTTATACACAGCAAAGTAAGCCAGAAAGAAATACACCAATACAGTGTATTAACGCATATATATGGAATTTAGAAAGATGGTAACAATGACGTTATATGCGAGACAGCATAAGAGACACAGATGTAAAGAACAGACTTTTGGACTCTGTGGGAGAGGGCAAGGGTGAGATGATTTGAGAGAATAGCATTGAAACATGTATATTATCATATGTGAAATAGATCACCAGTCCAGGTTTGATGCATGGGACAGGGTGCACTGGGATGACCCTGAGGGATGGGATAGGGAGGGAGGTGGGAAGCGGATTCAGGATGGGGAGCACATGTACACCCATGGATGATTCATGTGAATGTATAAAGTAATTAGCTTCCAATTAAAAGGGAAAAAAAAGTAAGCTGTCTGAGCAGGTGGCTCATACTCCCACTGGCTGCACTGCCATCCCTTTCTCACACCTGAGTCTCATGGGGTGTTCCCTGTGACCAGGTGACTCAGAGGCACAATAGTTAAGCTTGGTTCACAGATTGTTTTGCATAGTATTTTGGCACCAGCTGGACATGGCTAGCTGCAGTGTTATAGCTCCACTTAGGGTTGATCCTGGGGACAATGGGAAGGGAACTTTTCAGTGACTGGTCACACAAATGGTCAGAGGTTTAGATATCCACTGATTCGTGAGTAGTTAGTAATGACTTGGCTAGGTGGTCCAGGACTTAGAACAAGATTGAAATATTGTTCAAGGGGGAGGTCTGGGGAAGAGGCATATGGATGTCCCTTTTGGAATGGGTGTGAAGGTATTCATATTCCCACATAAATGAGCAGCAGAGAGAATCAACTGTTGAGGAAGATCTCAATCAGATGGCTAAGATGTCCTGTCCTGTGGATGCCAGCCAACCTCAGTTTCTTATCCAATGAACTCCTGAACAAAATGGCCATGGTGGCATGCATGGAATTTAGACACAAGCTCTACAATATAGACTTTCACCAAGGCCAGTCTGGCTATAGCAACTGTTGAGCACCCAACCTACTGACAGCAAGGGTACACCAAGCCCCACTATTGGAATCATTTCTCAGTGGCAACTGATTACAGGCACAATACAAAATGAAAAGAAACCATTTGGACCCCCAACATTTTACTGGCAGGAAGCAGACTGGGGAAACTACTCACCTGCGAATATGTGCTACCTTTCATGAAAAAGGAAGGAAGGCACAGAGGGTGGGACCAAGAGCCCAGAAAGCAGAGCCAAGCAGAGCCCAGAAACCCTAGATAATTATCTCCAGGCCTTGAAACCTAATCCAGGAACTTCCATGTGCCCAGTGGGATTTCACAGTTGCTATAGACCAGTGACTCCTTTGTGTCTCCCATTTCCCCTTTTTGAAATGGAATGTCTGTAGCCAATATCCTGTGTCTGTTCCACCATTGTATGTTGGGGTGTGTTGGAGACAGATATAACTTGTCTCTAAATTTCACAGATCTACCGGTAGTGGGGGTGGGGGGAATAGTACTTAAGGAGCCATACTTAAGGAATACACCAAAGGAACCCTTCACACTTGGACCTGATTTAGATGAGATTCTGGACTTTCAGACAATGTTCTAATGAAATGAGACTTTTACAGACCTTGGGAGGGGGTAAATGTATTTTGCATGTGGAAGGGACATATATCATTGGGGCCTGAGGACAAACAGTAGTAGTCTCCAAGGTGGCTGCCAATGATCCCCACCTCCTGGTATTTATATCCTTGTATAACCCCCTCCCTGAGAGTGTGGCCTGGACCTAATGACTTACTTCTAGTGAGTGGAATATTGTAAAAGTGGTAGGATGTCACTTCTGAGACTAGGTTGTAAAGACTGTGACTTCTATCTTGCGTGTGCAATTTTCTCCCCATGTCCCCTCACGCTCCTGTCTCATCTCACTTGATCACCCTGTTGAAATAAGCAGCCATGTTGTGAGTTGGTCTGTGGGAAAGTCCATACAGCAAGGAATTTGAGGATGGCTTCCACCAACAGTCGGCAAGAAACTGAAGCACTTAGTCTAATAGCCCACAAGGAACTAAGTCCTGCCAACAGCCATACATTGAGCTTGGAAGCAGATCCTTCCCCAGTCAAGCCTTGGGATGACTGCAGCCCCATCTGACACCTTGATTGTAGCCTGTGAGAGATTCTGAAATAAAAACCCAGCTAAGTTGTGCCCAGATTTCTGATCTACAGGAACTGAGATAAATGTCATTGTTTTATTTAGGTTTTCTCTTCAGCATTTTTTTAAAATTTATTTTTTACAATGTTGTGTTGGTTTCTACCATGCAGCAATGTGAATCAGCCATAATTATACATATATCCCCTCCCTCTTGAGCCTCCCTCCCCTCCCCTCCCCCTGTCCCACACCTCTAGGTCATCACAGAGCTCTAGGCTGGGTTCCCCATGTTATATAGCAACTTCTCACCAGCTATCTAAATTACACATGGTAGTGTACGTATGTTGATACTAACATGTTGTTTTAAGCCACTGTTTTGCTGCATAGGGGTTTCCCTGGTGGCTCAGTGGTAAAGAACCCGCCTGCCAATGCAGGAGACATAAAAGACATGGGTTCGATCCCTGGGTTGGGAAGATACCCTGGAGAAGGGCATGGCAACCCATGCCAGTATTCTTGCCTGAAGAATCCCATGGACAGAGGAGCCTGGAGGGCTACAGACCATGGGGTCACAAAGAGACACAACTGAAGTGACTTAGCACACATATGCAGTAATACGTAACCAATACGGGAAGGCATGCAGGTTATGTACAAGTTCAGCATGTGGACTTCTACCTACCAAAGACAATCTGGCTATAGCACTGCTGAAGTCCCACCTGCCAACAGTAGACAGCAACACTGAACCCCAGCTATGAACTGTTTCCCAGGGGCAGGCTGATTACTTTGGATCCCTGCTCTCATGTAACACAAGCTGTAGGTTCAGAGATTTAGTGGGAATCCCAGCTGATACTACCTGAGCTAGATACACTCTTTGTGGGGTCTGTTTCCTGTGTATATGACAAAGACTTCGTGAAATATCTCACATGTAGCTTGGCACCCAGAAAGGAGTTCACAAGAGGCTCTTCCCTTCCCTTTCCTGGAAGGTGGGTGCCCCAGAGGCAGGGAATGCATTTCTGTCTCCAAATCCCTCTTTTCCCATCATCACAATTTCAGGGCTTCTGGGACGCATGGTCAGTGTCTATCCCTTCAGAGTCTCAGTGATCATGGACCTCAGACCCCAGGCCCCACTCCTGTCGAGTAACACCCTTACCAAGGAGCTTTATGCACTGCAGAGAACAGAATGAGACTCCAACCGCTGTTCCTGTCTCCCTCTTCTTCTGAGCCCTGACTGAAAGTGGGAGCAGAGGCCTTAGGCTTGGGCCTTGCCTTCCCTCTAGGAACTCCCAGTACAGGGGACTTGGGGGTGGGAAGAGTGTTTCAAGCACCACCTAAAGCACAGTGGGGGCACTAGGGAGGGGGAAGGGGTTGGAAAGTCCTTAGTAGAAGTGATGTCTCTTCCCATCCCTGTTACTGCGGACTTAGGAGCCATTCTGAGGGATTTGGCAGCCCCTAGGAACCTGCATCTGTCTCCAAAATGATGTCTCTTCAGAAGAAAATGACTTCGAGGTGAAGATATTGTGCTTCCCCAGTGCTCTTTCTCCCCATCTGCCACTCATCTGGAATTCCCCAGGGCAGTCACTCCTTTATAGGTGAGTCTGAAAAAGGAGACACATCTGCACCCAGAGCAAGCTCTCTGGAAGAGGTCATATTTGAGCTGGGTCTCACAGGATGGGGGCTAGCACCTCTCCCGCAGAGCTCACGGGATGTATATCACTGAGGGATGAGGCAGGGCAGTGCCAAGATGGGAAAGGCTGTCTAGAAACTGGTGAGCCCCTTCCTTTGGAGGGCCTGAGCCTGGGCCAAGTTCTCAAGCAGGGGAGCTGCTACAGATTGTAGGCACACTCTTCCTCTCCTGTTAGACCAGGGTCCTGTTCTGGGGTCTGCCTCCAGGTGAGAGTGGTAGTGAAGTGCTGAGAGACAGCCCTTTCCTGTCCCTGTCCCAGCTTTCACATCCCAGTCTCCTCTCAGGTGGTCTCCTCCAACCACTTTTCATGCTCAATTCCATGTAAGTGGGCAAACAAAAGACCAGGCTTTCCCAGTGGACTGGGATCAAAATGAGCCCAAGTTGAGGTGTCCACTGGCCCATGCCTCCCATTACTTGCACAGCCCACCATCTCCTGGCTGGAAGACTGGAGGCAGGGCTGAGGCAGATATCAAGTCAAAGCCCCAACAAATCAAAGCTGCTAGAAGTGGGTGGGCTTTCTCATCACTAGGTTACTATCAACTGGATAGTAACAAAATGAACCCACTGAGCATTCACATGAGAAAGGGCAGAGTGGCAGTGTTCTGGGTTCCCGGGGTAGGCACCAAAGCCTGCCCATTAGCCTTTAAGCCCTCTGTGCAAGCACATTGAAAGAAAAGCCCTTGAAGAACCAGGCATGATGGGAAGCTGGTGGGCTGGCTTAGTTGGGACGGTGCTCTTGCTTCCTCCCCCATATCCTCCCATCATGCGCAGATCTGAACACAGTATTAAGGACTACGAAGAGCGGTTCTTAGCCTTTGGAGGGACTAGGATCCCTTTATGAATCTGACGCAATGTGGTTTGTCTTCTTGCCAGTGTAACAGATGCATGCAAACCCCCATTAAAAACATGTTAACTAACTCCAGTGATGGTCTCTGATTTTAGAGCCTTAGTCACCCTCATTTTAAAGACTTTGGGGCCCAGGAGGGGGAAAAAAATCTATCCAATATAAAGTCACCATTAATAATCTGTATTTTAAAGTGAACTCACCTTGAAACCATTATGCTAAGTCAAAGAACAGTCACAAGGAATCACATATTATATGATCCCACTTATATATGTCCAAAATAGACAAACCCTTATAGATTAAGGGGTAGTCTAGGAGTGGGGGACCAGGGGTGAGAAGTGATGCATAACGAGTGTAGAGTTTCTTTCTGGAATGACAAAAATGTTCTAAAACCTTCTGCAGTGATGATTATACAACTAGAATATACTGAAAGCCACTGAATTGTATACTTTAGTGAGTGAAACCTGTGTAGTATGTAAAATCTATTATAGTAATGCTGTTTTTTAAAAAGTGAACTTGGTGACTGTAAATGACCTAACTGGGGGAGGTCCTTTTTCCTACCTCCTCACTCAGAGGTAGGAAAAGCCCTTGAGGGTAGAGAAAAACCAGGGAAGGGCCCCTGAAAGACCCAGCATATGGGTCTGACAAGAAAGCATTCCAAAATGAGATTACATGGATGTGTGTGTACGTGTGTGTGTTAGGGTAGAAAATCTGCATGTCACTTTAAAGCCAGTCTTCCATATCATCTGTGGATTTGACACATGGTGTATAGTACAGTAGTGTCAATACGTATTTATTGGAAAGAATCTGAGTTTAAGTGGACCCTCATAGTTCAAACCCATTGTTTAAGGCTCAACCCTGTGTCCATGTGTATCTTAAGGGCAATGACGCATCATGGGTGGTTTTAAGCAGAATAGAAACATCCCTTTGAATCACTGAACTGTACATTTAAAAGAGGTACACCTATTTTGTGTGTAAATTATACCTCAGTAAAGCCCTGCCCACAAACCATACCTCTAGGGGCTCGAAGAGGGTGGACAGGAGGGCATAAAGTTGCAGGCGGCTGTGGCAGGAGTTACGTGCCAGGGCCTATCTCTTGGGAGATGGCTAAAACTAGCTTAGGGTGGAGTGGGGGGAGAACTGGGATGTCTTGCCCATGGTTAAGGAGAACCTGGCAGAACTCGTTTCAGAACTCAGCTCCCTGGCTTCAGCCCTTGTGCTCCACCAGCACCGCAGCTCCTCCACTGACAGGTGATGGAGACCTTCCGAAGAGAAATGCACTTCAGAAACATGTTTCAAAAAAATGTTGCTAAGGGTTTTATTTCTAACAAGAGGAAAATAATAAAATAAAATTAAAATAGGCTTCAGTTGGAACCAAGTTTCTTGTTTTGCCTTTTTTTCCTTTTGAACAAATTAATTACACACCAACAATCATCTTTTATTACAACATGAACCCAGGAGGAGGAAAGGAGACAGGGCAGGACATGGAGGGAAGGTCAAGGTGGTAATGAGGACAAGCACCAAAAGCTTTCTTCAGATCTCAGGGAGCCCTCCTCAGCTCCCCAACCAAATTTATTTAAAATAATAAACTGTGAGCACAGCTATGTGAAGTTTCCTCCTCCTGGGTGGAAGTCAGGGGAAGGGAGAAGAAGGTGAGGGGAGGGATGGAGGCAGGAGAAGGGGGGAAGGAGGAGGAAGAGTGAAGGGGGGAGGTGAGGTTAGTGTAGCATGGCCTGGCCAGGGCCACAACTGGGGAGAGAAGGGAGAGGAGATTCCCCCAGTTTGCATATGCACTGGCTGTCTCTCTGGAATGGTGCTGGCCCAGCCCCAGCCACCCCCCTGCCACCTGCCCATCCGTCTATCTGCCTCAGGTGTCTAGGAATGCTGGTTAGAGGCTACCAGGGAGGGGGACTCCAGGGGCCAGCCCCCAGGAGCTGAGGTCTGAACAATACCTTGGAGTCAGAATATAAAAGTCAAGGGACTCAGGGGTGGGCTGGGGTGGTCATCCCCCCTACTCGCCCACCTCCCAAGAAGCAGGCTTGATGGTCAGAAAGAGGATCCTTGAGGCCAAGGGGTCTCTGTTGGGGTCTGTGCTAGGCTCAGCCACTGTCACAACTGTTGCTGAGACGGCTGCTGTGGGCAGGGCACATGCAGCCGGGGAGTCAAAGTGGGGAAAGGGCCCGAGGAGCCTGAACTGGCCCCTAGTGCAGGCTCCAAGCCATTCTCCTGGGTGCTGGGGCTGTCAGTGGTGGGCAGGGGTGGGGGTGGACCCTCACCCCCAGTCTCCTCCTCCAGCTCCTCCTCCTCCTGGGCCTCCTCGGCCTCTGGCCCTGAGCTCCGTACCCTCTTTGGCTCTAGCTCCTCTCGGGCTGGGTCATCACCCTCCCCACCCCGATCTGCTTTCCGCCGCCGCCGCCTCTCCAGTGCCCGGCCCCGTGCTCGGCTCCCATGGCGCTCAGCCTTCTCCAGCTGTGATCACAACAGGCAAAAAGAGGTGCAGCACAAGTGGTCAGGCCTGAGCTCCTTGACTGCTCCGCCTGACCTCCTAGCTCTGCACATGACCTGTCCTCTCCTCACCTCCAGAAGTGTGCGGATCCGCTCCACATCTGGAGGCTGCCCAGCCTGCAGCAGCTGCCAGATGCTCTGGTTCTCATCCAGGGTCACCTCAAGCAAGTCCCCCTCCAACATGAGCTCCTCTAGGGGGGTCCGGGTTGCCTCAGGCAGCTCCAACACAGGGCCAGTCAACCGTGGCAACAGCGAGGACAGCAGCTCCAGGTCTGGGGGGTTGCGGGGACAGGTTGTGTTAGAGGCTACTCCTGGTTATACCCCTGCCCCCTACCACGACAGAGCTAAGGACCACAGGGATCACTCTGGTGAGATCCACTAACAGCCTACCCACACTTAGACCTACCTCTCTTACCTGAGCCCTCCCCCGGGGCTACCTTCTCAGGACTGGTCATGCTGTCTCCATTCTCTAGCAACCCCTGCACCTGCCAAAGAGATCAAGAAAAGGTAGTGATAACTGAAGAACCAGGTCCTACTGCTGCCCCCCAACTTCAGACTTGGGACCCTCCACCTCCTGGAGAAGGGCAGACACAGGCTGCCAGCATTGAGCATTACAGGGATCTGGAGAGGAGGCAGAATGGGGCAAGAAGGCCAGGCCAAAGGAGACCAAAAGTCAGAGAGCAGGGGTAGTAGGGCTGGAGCCTAAGTAAGGGCAAGGGCTAGGAGACAGGAATTTGAGGGTCAAAGAGCTGGGCTGCACAGCTCACCTTAGGCATATCCTTGCCACTGCCTTCTCTGAGAGGGTCAGAGGCGGGGGCTGAAGGGTAGGTAGGGGGCTCCTCGGGCCTGGGTTCAGCCTGCAGCCGCTGGCGAAGCTCAGCCAGCCGTCCCAACAGAGCAGTCACATCCTCAGAGGCCAGAGCCTGCCTTGCACGGCCTTGCCAGCTGATGGCCCTCTCTGTGAGGCACTGTAGGGCCTCACCCTCAGGCAGCCGCACAGGCAGTCTCTGCAGCGCTACCAGCAGTGCCAAGATGGTCTCCAGGCGTGGGCGCCGTGAGCGCATGCACAGCGGACACAAGAATTTGGTGTCCCACTCCCACCAGGCCAGCAGTGGGGATGGGGT
The DNA here is from genome assembly GCF_055505025.1 of Bos grunniens. NCBI lineage: Eukaryota > Metazoa > Chordata > Mammalia > Artiodactyla > Bovidae > Bos > Bos grunniens. Next base: position 51,727,961 of record NC_141194.1, on the reverse strand, counting down.
GGGACTGGGCCTTGGGGAACTGAGGAGGCGGGGTACCGACACACATCGCCCATGGAACCAGTCCTGACACAGGTCACACTGCAGAGCTCCCACCCCGGCTGGCACCTGCCCACACACACAGATGGAGGTTGCAGAGGAAGCTGTGGTCGATGATGCCAGTGGACTGGGTTTGGTGGAGTTGGTGCGACGTAGCTGCAGGATTCCCTCCTTCTCTTTCTGTTCCCCCTCCTTGAAGGCCACGATCTGCCGTGCCCAGGACAGGGGAGGAGAGGTCAGCACCCCAACCCTCCTTCTCTGGCACCATGAACACCCCACTCCCAAACCAAGAGTACTGACGCACAGGGAGCAAGCGGTCTGCCCATGGTCACCAGGCTCAGATACTATCATTGCCAGACTCTTCTCCCCATCTGGGCCTAAGCTCCTTACCACAGAGCCTGGGTCCCTGAGGTCCTGCGCAGATAGCCCCAGCAGCTCTGTGTCAGATTTGTACAACCCCAGCTCCTTCTCCATCCAACGGCTGCGCTTGGTGCTGTCTGAGCCGGCGTCTGCACACGGGCAGAGCACCTGAGGCAGGCAGGCAGAAAGGGAATGTCTGGGGTTCCCCTCCTTCCCATACCCAAAGCCCCCAAACCCACATTCTCACATGAGCTGTCTCATCTGGGTCAGAGGCAGGAGAGGCTGTGGGTCAGGTCCCAGGCCTCACCTCCAGCAGAGTGTAGCAAGAATTCTTCTTGAGGAAGGTCTTGGAGGCCTTCTCCCTCCAGGAGTGCGCTGTCAGTACCTGCAGCTCTAGCTGTCTCAGTTCCTCCAACCCCACAGGTAGGTCCCGGCCCACAGCCACCAGACCCTCCAAGTCATCCAGGCAGGGGTAGTGATCACCATTCTGGGACAGGGCAAGAGAAAGCTCAATTCAACTCGCCAGCATCTACTGATGCTACTCTGTCCCTGGCCCTGAATTGGGAAGATGGACTGGACTCACAGTCTTGAGCCAGAAGAAAAGACTCATCCTAAGGAAGGTATGCCTACTTGGCTCTCTCCTCCAACTCCTACATCCACTGGATCAGCCTCCAGATATCCAGGCAGTCCCCAGGACCACCAGACCAGTTACGCTGTTGTGGTTGGCCTCTTTTAGCCTCCCTGCCCCCTACCATTCTCATCTTAACCAGCATCCTATCTTCCCTCAGGCCAGCCTCGCAACCGTTCTTCACACTGCTCACCAAGCACGTTCTGCCTCCTCACAATGTGCTATGCCCCCTTCCTCGCTCTAGCCAACCGAACTCAACCCAGAACAACGCAGTGTATGACATCTCTCCCATCTGGACTGAAGATCTGGGGTGAAGGGTGGGTGGGGCAACAGGGTCCTCACTTGGATCTCGTCCACATCAGCAATCCAAGCCCGGGCCTTAGCAAGAGCCTCCTTGAGAGCCTGGATGTTGGGCAGGTGAACAGGGATGTTTTCTGCCTCATGAATTATGGCCTCAAGCGTGGCTGGTGGATGCTTCTGCCTAAAGGTAGGGAAAAAAGAGGCCTCAGTCTGGGATGGTCTCTGTGACCAGAAGCCCAGCCTGACTTTTGGGTATAGCAGTATGAGCCCCTGTGGCTGCCACTTGGGCCTACTTGCTTGCATTCTGCCTACAAGCGGCTGTCAGTCTCTGCTTGTTCCATATTGCACGCACCAAAACTTCTGCCGTATCCCCATGCTGTTTGTCCACCAGTCTGTCCACCTGCTGGCAGTGCCTACACACACAACCTGTAGTATTAATCTGGGAACTGCAGTTTGTCAGACTGTCCCATGTGTGGGGCTTTCTACTGACAGGTGTTCATCTGCTCGTTGGTACTTCTCATGACTGTGTGCACACGTCAGCCTGTGGAGCTAGTCCTCTATATAGCTCTGCATTTGTCCATCTCTGTTTCTCCATAAGACTACCTCTGACTACGTGTAACACAGAGTTAAACAAAAAAGGGGAGGATAGGATAGTCAATACACCAATACAGGAGTCTGGTGCTCAAGGCCACCCATGGGAATCATCTTCAGCTTCTCTGCTAAACTCTGAAGGATGCAGTAGAGCAGGGAGGGGAAGAAGCTAGACCTACCTGGCCTCCAGGCAGAGGTGGGCCTTCTCCTCCCAGCGTTCGGCAATGGTCAGTAGCTCCTGCAGTTCGGCTTGGGCCTTGTCCACAGCAGGGCTAGGGGCCACACTGGCACCTGCTACCAACAGTCCCCGCATGACAGCCAGGGTGCCTCTTCGGGCTGACGGGGCCAGTGTGCGTTTAACCTCATCCAGCCATTGTGCCTGTTCCACCTGCCGCTGGAGCTGCTGGGCTTCAGGTACCTCCACTCCAAGCTGCCGCCCTCTCTCCAGCAGGGACTGCAGGAGCCCTGGACTGGACGGCAATGAGGCCAGAGCCTCACAGGCCTCAGCTTGGTAGGCTTCCACCTGTTCCAGAATACCCTACCAGGACACAAACAAAAAAACAAACTCCTCAGCAGAGCCCACACAGAGATCCCACCACCACGTACCTCTGCCCTATTTACCTTCTTACCCTTCAGTATTTGGGAGGAGAACCTAGCATGGTCTAGGCACTCTTCCTTCGCCAGGCCCTAAGCAGTGGTTCCTAATACTCACTGCCCACTAAATACCCTGGGACATTTTAAAACACAGATCTCTGGGTCCACTCCTTGAGATTCTTAATAGGGATCGGTCAGGAGTCTAAAGGGCTTCCCTGGTGGCTCAGTGGTAAAGAATCTGCCTGTAATGCAGGAGACCCGGGTTTGATCCCTGGGTTGGGAAGATCCCCTGGAGGAGGGCATGGCAACCACAACCCACTCCAGTACTTTTGACTGGAGAAGTCTGTGGGCAGAGGAGCCTGGCGGGCTACAGTCCATAGGGTCGCACAAAGTCAGACAGGACTGAAGTGACTAAGCAGCAGCAGGAGTCTATGCTTTATTTAAGCGCCCAGAGGATTCTGATGTATATCATCAGGAGACCCTCTGTCCTAAAAATGTTGTTATGCTTGGCCTTCTCACAATCTCTACACTCACACTGGTGTCCATTGCTCTTTCCACACTATTTCTGTACTTTCTTGAACTTTACTCCGCTTTCCAGGCACAGAAACACCCTTGTTACTTCCTTTCACCTCTTCTACCTTGAAGAGGAAACCTTTCCTTGACTACGCATCCTGTATCTGTACCCTTGCCACTTGGCCCTCAAATCCCATTTCTAACAGGCAGTTTGCTAAACCCTTTGTCTCCTACCTCTATTACTCACAGGTGTATCCTGTCTTGCCCAAATACTTGCCACTTTTGAAAGAAGTCAAGAGTGGCCTGCAGCTCAGGTCCCCCTCCCCTCCCCCAAACCCTCAGCAGCACCCCAAGTTCACCCCTCCTCACCTTGACATCCCCAATCTGGTGCATGGCACAAGGCAAGTTGTTCATCTGGTCCAGAAAGGCCCGGAGCTCAGCAAGGGTCATCTGCAGACCAGCCATCCTGTGGGGGCTATGGAGTTTCACATGTAGTTTCAAGTCCAGCCCAGTCCCCTCCCTCCATCTCTGTACTAAGGCCCAACACCTTTCCTCATACATGCCCACCTTGACTTCTCATACTTCACAGTTCTCTGCAAATGCCCAGGTTAGAGGGAGAGTTTTAAGATACATGCATGTTCATATGATGAGGGAAAAGAATTAGAAGAGAGGAATATAGGATTTATTTGGTGGGGAAAGCTTAGAAATTGATGGCAACAGAAGCTGGACAATTATAATCCATATTCTACTGTGAACTCAGATTAAGTGTATGCTTCTGTGTCCTTTTCTTATCCCTAAACCTCCAACAACTCCCTGACCTCAGCCCGTCTGAAATCAGTACCTTCAGGTACTGATAAAAAGAAACAATCCTAACTTTCTTAGCACTGAGGTACTCCCCTCCGTTCTAGCTGCCTGGCCTCCTTGCCTCCCCAGTTCTTCCAATGACAGTGCTTGTCAGCTTCCTGTTGATGTCACTTGCTAATGGTACTCAGAGTTCACCACCACCCCCTGCCAACAGTCCTTTCCTAAGGTGCTCATTCCTCAGCAGGCTATCTGTGCCCAATGCCTCACGCTGCCATACCCAGCTTCCTGGCCGCTGACCAGCCCCAGAGCCCGGGACACGCAAGCCTCTGCCTCACTCAGGCAGTTCTTTAGTCGCTGCAGCAGCTCACTGTTAGGAAACCTCCGCTCACGGGCCTCTGACTCTAGTGCCCTCAGCTCTTCAAGGCCTGGAGAGAGAATAAGAGCAGCAAGGAGTAGGCAGTATTGAGTAAAGGCAGAGGAAGGGGGTGGAGGGTACAGAAGAAAAGGGAATAGAACTTGCCTGTGGAGTCCCTCCGTCCCCCCATCACTCACTGCGCTTCCGCCCATCCTCCACCTCCAGGGCCACTCGCACTTTGTTGGCCCACGTGTCAAAGGACTCAGCCCGGACCTTCAGCTTATGGAGCATGGCAGGGAGCTCATCCAAGGTGTACCGATACCTACAGGAAGAGGACAGGGAAGAGCACATCTGGCCCAGTTCTACATCCCCTTCCTCAGCCCACTTCCCCCAGGTAGGCCCCCTGCTCACCTCAAGTACTGCCGGCTACTGGAGCACTTGCAGAGATCATTGATGTGGGAGAGGCAGACAAGGCCATCAGGGCAGTCATAGCAGGCTAGGGCTGATAGAAAGCACGTGGTCTTGCACTTGATGCACTGGCGTTCATCATCCGGGAGCAGCTCAAAAGCTTCTCGCTCAGCTTCAGTGATGCCCTGGGGGTGTTCATTATATAGAACCAGAACAGGGCTGCAGAAACCCCTAACTCAGCCACCACTGAGCTCCACATAAAAGACTCAAATCTGTGCTAGGAGCTATGAAGGAGACAAAACTCCACAGATCACACTGCCTCTGTGAAGTCCAGACTCTCAAAGCTGGGTAATCATATGAAGCAGGGTAAGATCAATGTAGGTTGAGAGGAAGAAAAATCAGGTAAGTTTCAGATTAGCAGAAAGGGCCTTAGGGGTGAAGAAGGTGAGGAAAATGTGGACCAAGGCACCAGAGAGATGGCAATATGTGGAAGTGGCCAAGACAAGTGTCGTGTACTGGGGAATAATGCTAGCTTCCAGGCACTCAGTGCCCACTGTGCTCTAGGCACTGTGCTGGCTGCTTTAGCAGCACACTGCATACACATCCACAACTTAAGAGAAATAAACTCTATGTGCTTGTATCCAGTGTTTAAAGTTCCCAACCTAAGCCAATGACTTTACTGTTGATTAGATGAAGAAAAAGCAATCCACTCCAAAAATGGAGGAAAAGCCAGCTATCTTGGAGTAACTGAAAGACAAGATAATGCTATACATTATGAGCAATTTTGGGGATTTTAGAGAGAAATTTTGATTCTAACAGTTTTTGTCTTCTGTACTGACCTAACTTCTGTGTAAGTCCATTGCACATTACAAATCCCACCCTGCCACAGATGTGCTCTGCACATTACAAACCCTGCTCATATGAGTCCATTGCACATTACAAATCCAGCTGTGTTGATATAGAGTAAATTATTTAAACCTCTCTGGGTTTCAGTTTCCCTATTTTGTAAAATGGAGACTATGGTACTATCCTCATTGGGTTGGGATTAACAAAGGTAAAGTCACTAAGGACTTAGAAAAGTATCTTAGCACTTAGAATAGTGGAACCACAACAGGCCCTCAAAAGTCAAAGTAACCTTGAGAAAGAAAAACAAAGCTGGAGGTATCAAGTTTCTTGATTTCAAACTATATTACAAAGCTGCAGTAATCAAAACAGTATGGTAATGACATAAAAATAGACACATAAACCAACGGTAAGCCCAAAAATAAACTCTCATACATACACTCAACTAATATTTGACAAGGGAGTCAAGAATACTCAGTGGGGAAAAGATAGTCTCTTCAATAAATGGTGCTGGGAAAACCGGATAATCACAGGTAGAAAAATGAAACTGGACCTTTATCTTATATCACTCATGAAAATTAACTTGAAATAGATTAAAAACTTAAACGTAAGAACTGAAACCATAAAACTCCTAGAAGAAAATATAGGGAAAATGTTCCTGGACATTGGTGTGGGCAATGATTTCTTATACATGGTATATTTAAAAAGCACAAGCAACAAAAGCAAAAATAAATAAGTGGAACTATATCAAACTAAAAAGCATCTGCACAGCAGAAGAAATCATCAACAAAATGAAAATGCAACCCATGGAATGGGAGAAAATATTTGCAAACTGTCTATCTGATAAATGGTTAACATCCAAAGTATATAAAGGACTCATACAATTCAACAGCAAAACCCCAAACACCCAAATAAGAACTGGGCAGAGGACCTGAAAAGATGTTTTTCCAAAGAAGACATACAAATGGCTAATAGGTACATGAAAAAATGTACAACATTACTAACCATCAGGAAAATGCAAATCAAAACCATTAATATCCCCTCCCACCTGTCAGAATGGGTTATCATCAGAAAGAAAAGAGATAACGTGTTGGAGAGAAGGTGGAGACAAGGGAAACTGTGCACTGTGGTAGGAATGCAAACTGGTACAGCCACTTTGGAAAACAGTATGAAGGTTTCTCAAAAAATTAAAATAGAATTAACCATATGATCTAGCAATCCCTCTTCTGGGTATACTCCAAAGGAAATGAAACTAGGATCTCAAAAAGATATCTGCACTCTCATGTTCACTACAGCATTATTCACAATAGCCAAGATACGGAAATAACCTAAGAGTCCATAAATGGATGAATGGATAAAGATGATGTGGTGTATGTATGTGTATATGTACATATACATACAATGGAATATGTATTACTCAGCCATATGGAAGACAGCAATCTTGCCATTTGTGACAACACAGATGGACCTTGAGGGCATTATATAAGTCAAATCAGACAAAAAAGACAAATATCACAGAGTATAACTTATATATGGAATCCAAAAAAGCCAAACTCCTAAAAACAGAGTAGTAGGAGTTCCCTGGTGGCCTAGTGGTTAGAATCCCAGGTTTTCACTGCCATGCCCTGGGTTCAGCCCCTGGAGGGGGGATTGCGATCCTGCAAGCTGGCTTGCAGCACGGCCAAACAAAACAAACAAGAAACAGAGTAGAATGGTGGTGGCCAAGGGCTAGGGAGGTCGGAAAATAGGAAGATGCTGGTCAAAGGACAAACTTCCAGTTAGAAAATAAATAGATTTGGGGGAGTCTAATCTATAACATGATGACTATAGGAGGGGGGAAAATGGGCATTCAACAAATATTTACTGATATTAGCTAATTTTCAGATAAAGACACATATTTCATGGGGCTATCTCAAAGTCTTAGAGAGAGTAACTTGCACAAAGTGAGAATGTGACTACAGCCTATTTTGAATCTGATGCTAGAGAATGCTGCTCTTAGGGTGAACCCCCTAGGTGTTCCTGGATCATGAACTCCTTAGAGAACTGGATGTAAGCTATGAGCCCTCTTGCTAGAAAAGGACTCAAACATATACACAAACATATACAAACACACACACACACACACAATCTTTCACAGAATTTGAGCCCTCTCGCTAGAAAAGGACACACACACACACACACACACAGAGAATTTTGAGACTGGGGGTTCCAGAATTCTTCTCTTAGGTAAGGGCCAAATTCTGAGAATTTGAGAATAGAGAATTCTGAGTGTTAGTATGGGAACATCTACTTTTCCCACCTTACTTTGGCTCCTTCCTATAGCCTAGCACAGCCCCAAAGTCATCACTTAATAACAGCACTGAACAGAGAGAAAAAATTATGCCTAGAAAAGCCCATCAACTAATACCACAGACTGATAGGCCCCAGACCTCCAACACTTACCAAAGCTGCAATTCTTACAGCCCATGCTCATAGGGAAGTTATAAATGAGCTTTAAAATAAGAAAATATTAGCCTAAATTTCCTTATTTTAAGAAAAGGGATCCAGCATGGGATTCCTCAAGACCAGCATTCTTTTGTGCATCCTATGGAGCACTCTCACTAAATCAATTCCCTAACTGAGCAAGTTTGGAGCTTTAAGGCAGCTAAACTACATGAACAGCAGTCCCACTCACCTTCAAATAAAACTGATAAGTTATGAGGAATCTATCTGCCTTCTACTCAGTAACACGAACCCAATCTGAACTGCTAAACCATTTGAACTGCAATAAAATGGCATTTAATATCCCATATTTCAATTATTTTGTTCATGTATTAATATTATCAATAACAGCAGCTGCTACACTGAAAGTGCAGTAATAGATGCTTTGACATAAATCATCTTACTCAAGCTTTACAACCACCTCACAAGAGGTATTTATTCCCATTTTATAGAGTGGGAGAGTAAGACTATGAAAGGTTAGGTAACCTAAAAAGGTTGTCCAAGCTTACCAGCAAATGGGGGTTTTGTTATGTCAGTTGGTCTTATTGGGTTATTTAAATAATCATGAATAGCAGCTATACCAGCACCTGCTATGGGTCACTTACTTAACATCTTGAAAGAAAAGAAAGTGAAAGTAAAGTCACTCAGTCATGTCCAGCTCTTTGCGACCCCATAGACTGTAACCTACCAGGCTCCTCCATCCATGGAATTTTCCAGGCAAGAGTACTAGAGTGGGTTGCCATTTCCTTCTCCAGGGAATCTTCCTGACCCAAGGGATCGAACCTGGGTCTCCCTCAATGCAGGCAGACACTACACCATCTGAGCCACCTGGGAAGCCCACTTAACAACTTAAATCCACTCAACTATCCAAAAAGATAAGCACTATTATAATTCCATTTTTTTTCAGATGGGGATGCTGAGGCTCAGTCAAGTAAATTAACTTGCCAACAGTTATTAGTAAATGGTAGAGAATGGAATGTAGTTTTCAACTTAGATGTGTCTAGTTCTTTTTAGTACTTCCCAAGAGTAGAGCCTACTACTACTTCCTCCTCTCCTATCTCTGCCAGACTAGGGTACCCAATCCTGTGCACTCTCCCCACCACTCACCTTCTCCAACAGGGCCTTTCGTAGACGCCGCTCCTCCTGCACCATGATGAACATCTCTTTATGCACAGCTGCTGCTAGATTCAGGTCCAGCTTCTCTGGACAAGCAGCCATCTTGCAGATGAGCTCCTCATGGGAGAAGACACAATATCTTCGGAGTCGGCGGTAGTGCTCAATGCACTGGCGCCCAGCTGGCAGCTGTGGTCAGGTTCAAGGTTGAGCATAGCCAAGTCTGGAGGCCATGGTGCCTCAGCTTCCCTACCACCCTCCTGCTTCTCCTTGCCACCCCTCATCACACTCCAGACTCACCCAGTCAGCAGTGCAAAAGTTGACAGCCTCAGCAAAGTTGTAGCCTTGGTTAAAGCCACTGTGGTAAGCACGAGGGAAGGTAATGACGAATTCTCCTGCACACTGGTTTGTGCGGACAACCTGAGGAAGAAAAGCCAAGATCGCTGAGATAAAAGTTTTCCATAGTCTACAGAAACCTCATCTAAGTGCAGAGTCCTCAAGGAGAGGAAGGAAAGTCTCAGGGAATGGTCTGACAACAGATTCCCAGATCCTCCAACTCCAACAGAGAGGACCACTGGTCTCTGTTCTCAAGGTTTTGATTTGTGATGACAGGAAATATTGTAAAGTAATTAGCCTCCAATTAAAATAAATAAATTAATTTAAAAAAAAGAGAATTTGAGTCAAAAGCAGGAAATATACCAAAATATTTCAACTTCCTTAATAATTTTTATAAAAATTCAAAATATAACTTTCCATTAAGCTGGCCATTCCTTTCTCAGTAACAATTTTTGTTACCAGTCATGTAAGCAGTTTCACACCAAGTGGTTCTACAAAATCTGTTATAAAATCAGCAGGCCCTGCCATTCTCCATTTCCTACAGCCATTGGTTTTCACCTCTTCTGATTATTTTGGCATTCACCTTAACAATTCTAAATATCATGCCTCAAGACTATATTAAAAACAGCCTTCTATTTCTCAATTTGCTTAGTTTTCTATGCATGTATTAGTACGTTAATCCCAACCTTTTTGACAAATGTAAAACTCTATCACTTTTCACCTTTCTGTAGCAATCTCTGATAGAGCCTTATGATCTGTTACAATTGGGACCAGCTGCCCTCCCTGGATTGTCACTCTCCCATGACAGATTTCCTGTTTCCTAGATCCCATGTCTTCCTCTTTCTTGGTTTGTTCCTTTGCTGTGGTTAATTAAGCACATCATCCAACAGCTTCCTGAGAAACAGTGGGAAGAATTTAGAAAAATATCTCTATTCTACTCTCACATTTGATAATTTGACGGCACATATAAAATTCTAAGTTGAAAATCATTTTGAAGGCATGGTTCTAGTGTTCTGGATTCCAGTGTTGCTTTTGAAAGTTTGAAGCCATTCTGATCTGTAATGCTTTGAATGAAACCAGTTTTCTCTCAGAAAGCTTGTACGAGTTTTCTGGTCCCAGTGTTTGTGAAAATTCACCAGATATACCTTGGTGTGGATCTATTCTCATTCATGTACTGGGTAGGCCCTTTGATTCTGGAGACTCTCGTAGTTGAGGGCAATTTTCTTAAACAATTTCATTAATAATTTGATCCTTTCAGTTTTCATTTATTCTCTTTTCAGAGAGAATTATTGAATATTGAACTACCAGAAAAAGTTCTCTGATTTTCTCTAGCTTTTTCTGCCTTTAACTTTTTATTCTATTTTCTGGGAGATATCCTTAACTGTTTATCTTCTATGCTTTTTATTTAGTTTTCCACTTTTGTTATCATTAATTTTAATTTCCAAGAGCTCTTTTTTGTTCTTAGCATGTTCTTTTAAAATAGCATCTTGTTCTTATTTTATGTTTGCAACATATGCTCATCTCTGAAAGTTTTAATGAGGTTTCTTTTCCTTTTCTTTTTGAAGTTTATTTCTCCCAGCCTACCCTCTGTTCAAACTGCTTTTTTACCATTTGGTTCTACTTTGTTCTAGAGTTTTCTCGGTTATCTACTTATATTCAAAAGTAAGAAAGGAAAAGACTGAATAGAAGTTCTGAGTACTGAGATGAAGTTTGTCAACTGTGAGCTTCACTGTAGGGTAAAGCCACTTAGTTTGGGAAACTCTAGGTCTTTCCTTCTGAGCCAGTTAAGAGTCCCCAGAGAAAACTCACCCATATTCTGTGCCCGAAGAAAAAAGGTTTGGCTACCAGTGTTCTAAGCGTCAAGTGGAGGAAGATGGCTGGGAACCTCAACATTCAGTAAGTATACAATGAATTCTAGTATTTTCACTATACCTCAATTGTACCTAAAAGACCTCAATCCAGAGATCAATTTCAAAAGTACACCTCACAATCTTTTGCTAGTGAGGGAGGGTCACATTTCCCGCTACCTAGTGTGGGTGAGGTTCCCACGGCTTTCAGATTGATTCGCAGATGTTCCAGGTACTGATTTAAGTTTCAGTTTTCCTGTTTCCTAGTTTCAAGAATTTTTTCATTGTCTCTTGTTTTCCCCATCATTGTGATTTTTTTTACCTTAAAAAAAAAATCCCTTTGTGTCATTTAAGTGAAGTTTCAATAAGGAATGGAAGTAGCCATGTGTATGTTTAGTTTGCCACCATTACCAAGAAGTCTTACAAAGTTTTTTAAGACAAACATTTAACGCTGATGAAGACACACTGAAATAAGTACAGTGCAGGTATGGGGACCAATAACTTCTCTCTAGAAAGCAAAATTGCTAATATATACTAAGAACCTAAAAGGTTTATAGCCTTCAACACAATTCCTCTGCTAGGATTCTAGATTAATGTGGAGAGAATCAGCATCCTAACAATATTGAATCTCCAAATTTATTCAGGTCATGTATCAGCTCCTACCTCCAATACATTTTCTTCTCAAATCTATGCCTACTTAGAGACAATATCAGTATTTACTGCTTGTACTGCCGCACTGGCCCCCATTATCAACCAGAATTGTCTTCCCCAACCAAAATGCAAATCTGATCATGTAATGTCCCTGTTGAGAACCTCTCACTCAAATCCTCATATCTACATGATAAAGCCATGGCCCCAATAGACAAACTCTTACTCTTCCTTCAAGTGTCGCCACTTCTACAAATACTTTCCTGACCCCTCCCTCCCTCAACTTCCTAATGACCCAGTCTGTTTTTCTTCTGTAACACCCCTAATAATATTTTATTCCAGTTGTTTACTCATCTCTGTCCTCTACTCAACTACACACGACCAAAGGCAGGGATTGGTTTATTTACTTTCAGGGTGTTGACCAGAGGCCTTGCACACAGGGAGTTCCAGCAGTATCTGTTGAATGATCTAGTCCCAGCCTTGATTTTATAGATGTGAAAACTGAGTCCTAGAAAAGCCTCAAGTAGCAGAGCCAGAAATAAAACCTAATGCTCCTGTACCCTCATTTTGGCAATGTCACTTTACTATTTTCTTCCTATACAGTTTTTTTTAAAAAACTTTCCTCACATTCTGCAGCTATTAAAAAAATGACCCCAAAGTCCATCAACTGGTGAATAGACAAACAAAATTTAGCATATCCATACAATATAATATTAGTCCACCTTAAAAAGGTAGTTCTGAAACAAGCTCTAACACAGATGAACCTCAAAAACATTATGCTAAATGAAAAGCCGGATATACAAAGACCACATATTATTCCATTTATATGAACTGTCTAGAAAAAGCAAATTTTTAGAGTCAGTCAATTAGTGGTTGCTTGAGACTAGGGGTTGGAATGGAGAGTGACCGCAAAAGGGTACACAGGATCCTTTTGGGGTGATGGAAATGTTTTAAAACTGGAATAAAGTAATGGTAGCACAACTTTGTAGATTCACTGAATCGTGCATTTAAAATGCATGATTTTTATGGTATGTAAATTATACTGCAATAAAGTTGTATTTCAAAAAAGATGGTATGAATAGTTCATGGTGAGGAAGCAAAAATCATTCTAAACCAGCACTGTCCAACAGAAATATGCCAGCCACACAAATACTTTTCAAATTCTCTAATAGCCACGTTAAAAAAGTAAAATTAACTTCAATATATTTTATTTACTATATCTACAATATCATTTTAATGTGTAACTGGTATACAGAAGTATTAGTGAGATATTTTAAACTGTTTCATATTACACCTTGAAATCCAACATGTGCTTTATACTTTAAATACATTTCAGTTATGACTATTCATGTTTCAAGTGCTCAACAGCCACATGTGGCTAGTGGCTATCAAGCTGGACAAAGCCATTCTAGATGATCAAACTTAACAAAAGAGATTATAAAAATCCATACACTGATTACTGTTATGTCAAAATTTACATAAAAAACAGGTGGAAACAACAAAATGTGGAGGAAAATAGAGGTGACCTTTGTATTTCCTTTTTTTTTTTTGAAAGGGGGGTGCTGTTTCTTTTATAATAAAAATACTTATACTATATATCTTTTATCTATAAAAAGAAATAGCCTTCTCTCACCAAAGGGGAAGATGGGTAAGGTGGTAGCGGGTAGGGTGGGGGCAACCAAAGATGGCTGAGGGAGCTCCAGCTGGCTAAATTCTAGTTTGCCAACATGTGAATATGAAAAATCAGATGTCTTGATGGAGGGGATACTGCCAAGTCCAAAGAGCCTGGAGATGCTGGGAACTACCTATAGGAGTGGCAGGGCAGACAGAGGGTGAGGTGGTGAAACAGCAGTTGGCCAGAGAAGCTGGGGGGCTATGAGCAGAAGAAATGCTATGGAGGTGGATGCAAAGAGCACATGTTTAAGAGTCTGTGATAAGACTTTTTTAAACAAGAGGCAAGGATTGAATAGCTATATATATTATATATATATATATATATACACACACACACATATATATGCATCTTAGCTGTCTGAATCCTTAAGGAGAATCCTCTCCTACTCGTACAATTCTTGACATTGTGGGAAAGAAAGGATGCTGTGAATCAGGAAGTAGTCTGAGGAAAGGTCAGACTCAATGTCTACTTGCAAAGAGCATAACTTGAAATGCCCTTGATCATTTCCACACCTTGAGCCCAGTCATTTTCAAATGGGGTGAGGCAGAGAGGGAAAATGTAACCCCCCCCAACCTCCCCCAAGTGGAGGAAGGTGACCTGAACTGTTGCAGAATTCATTTCCTCTAATTTCCTAGGTATCTCAATCCTTAGCTAAGTACCACTAAAATGTGTAAAAGTATCACTTGCAGATTATATAGTATAGTAAAACAAGCTGAAGGCAAGAAATTCTGGTGAGAACCACTGACCTAGTCCAAAGACCTGCTGTTCAGGTGACCAGGAATTTCAAGGAGATTAATTCAGTATGTACTGACTGTCTACCATGTCCCATACATCAGAGTAAGTGGCAGGGTAGCTAAGGCTGGGGTGTGGGGGTGTGTGTGTAGGGGAAGTGGTGAGGTGAAGGGAGTGGGGAGAAGTATAACCACAGAATGAGTAAGACTGAAGCAGAGGTGGAAGATGTACTCAATCCTATTCCTACAGGACTACTGATCTGGTTATTTTAAGACCCATACCAGAAAACTGGCTGATGCTAATCAACATTAGAAATTCCCAGGAATATAAAGCCCCTTAGAGGTAAGCCAGGATGTGTACCCAGAGTGGGAGAGAAGACTACAGAGGAGGAGAATAGGACAAGCCAGGAGTCTGAGTTCAGCTTTTTTTTTTTTAAATGCTGAAAGATATTGGCATTTTTTTTTTAGCTTAATTCCCCCCACTCCCCACCAACTTTATTGAGATACGGCTGACATATAACCTGTTGGTGCACAACATTTTGATGTGATACACTTATGTATTTGCAAAGTAATTACCACCACAGAACTCTGACCTGTTAAATAAGTAAACAGACCTACTCACTTCTCCAAGATGGGTCACAATATGGAAAGTATAGCAGTGACTGCTAGTTGTCCCCCTATATCCATTCTCACCCTCTTCCATAATAACATGACCTCCAATTTGTAGCTGGTACATGACCATCCTTAATAAAAATCAGATTTTCCAGTTTTTCTCACAACTATATGTGGCCATGTGACTAAATTATGATCAATAGGAGGTGAATGACAATGATGTGTGCCCTTAACAGTAAGGAGACTTGTCTTGCCCAGTCCTTCCTTCATTTCCCTCTTCTACTGGTGGAATCCACCCCTAAGGCGTTGCCCTGAAACATCTGGCCGAGGTGGCTCACCATCACACCATCTCTAAGCACTATTATTTCCATCAAACCTACAGTCTGATTAAGAGACAGTAAGAATGAGAAAGGCATGGGGGTATATTCTAGACAATGACCACCACCACCACCATACAGGACATCACTAACTCATTCCTATTCTTTGCCCATTTCCTAGGCACTCACCGGCACACCATGGGACATGAGGGTGTTGGGATTCATGAGGGTAACAAGTTGGTGCAGAAGGTCAGGCTGGCTATCAAAGAGCTCAGGTGTCAGCTTCTTCATCACCTCTTCCAAATGTTCTGCTGCAAGGGAGGGTACCCCATACCAGGTCTTCGGCTCACCCCTGGCCAAAAAGAAAGGGGACACGTAGAGTGGGCACTCAAAGAGCCCACCCTGAATGCTTCCTTGGCTGCCCAGGACCCCACTCACCAGTGGAGGTAGTTAATGGAGTAACTCCAGTGATCCTCAATATGCCAACAAAAGGCCGAGAAGACCATGCCCACATAGAGCCAGGGCACCTTCATGCCAGAGATATCTGCATTGATGTGGCACAGTACAGACTGTTCCAACACTGGCATCACATTCAGGTTCCAACCACTCGTAGCATACTCCTGATAGGTCAGGTATTTGTGGAAAAGAGAGTTTTGCTAAGGTGCTGAGTTCTTTATTCCAGGGAACCTTAATTTTGAGGTCATAGACCTTTCTGAAATGTCTAAAAAATATTACAGATGTTCTTCCCCCTGCCTCCCTCAAATGCATAGACAAAATTTCGATTCACTTCACTTTACTTCAATTTTTGGAAAATTTATAGATGTGCCCACTCACAAAAGTATCTGCAAGTTAAAAGCCCCTGCTCTGGACCAAAATGTACCCTCCTTGTGATACAGGCCTAGGGCCTCTTTATTTCCTGCACTTACAATCCCAGTCCCTGAACACTTCTTATGAATGAGCCAGGTACTCTGACAGGTACTTCAAATACCTTCTCATTTAATTCTTATAAAATTTGTGAAATGGATACTACTCCCATTCTACAGACAAAAAATAGCCAATCTCATGACTGGAGATGCCACGCAAGGTACTAGGCTGTGCTCTTTACACACATCATCCCATCTAAATCTCATAGCAACACATAAGGCAGGGATAACAGTCCCCTTCCTATAGAGATACTGGGTCTTTCAGATACTGAAGGACTTGCCTAAGTCACACAGCTGAATATAACCATGAATCATCTACTCACCTCCTCCTCAGGGGTTAGGTGCCGCTTACTGTCACTGACGGGGAACCCGCTACCAAATTCTTTGGAATGGATGTCAGCCCCATACTCAACAGTTACATCTTCCTCAATGCTATTCACCAGCCGCCAGAATTCCTTCTCCACAAGTTCTGTGGGTACCATCTAAAGGAACAGGGGTAGCTGATGACTGTGGCTCATCATATCCTGGCCCCATTGACCCAGGCGAGCTATAGACCATCAGACACCTATGAACCTAGCCCTGACACTACCCCAGCCCTCCATCACCTACGTGTACGGGCATGTTGAAGTAATCGGCTTTAAAGGAGTCAGCCATCTCGCCAAAGCTCTGCAGAGTGTACTCCCGGGTAGCCTGCTCAAAGCCAAAGGCTTCAGGGGGGCGCTTACACTCCTGAAACCCAAAGGAGAACATGTCACCAAGGTAGAGGCAAAGAGGTGGAGAATCCCCAAAAGCTGAGCTGGAATATGGGGTAGGAATCAGGAGGGAGAACAGCCCTAGGTTTGTACTTAAGGCCTCTGAAGCAGGTCTCACATCATAGCTCTATGTTTTTCTCCTAGTACTTCAGTGCAGTTAGTCTCTTCACTCCTCACATGCACTTCTACCATGCTTTTATCTTCTCTTCCTTCAGGACTTGACTATCTAAACCATGGGCTCTGATTTAATATGCTACCCCATTCTCTTCTGTCACTATCTTTCTTTCAAGACAAAATGTGAGTTTATACAGGATGCTTAGAGAAATTTTTATGCCGAGACTGGAACTACAGGCCTGGGAAAACAACACCGAATATTCCAGTAGCTCGGAGGATGGGAAACAAAGGCACCAACCCTTAGTGTCAAACTCCACACTTTCTGCTCTTTAGACTGTCTCATAAAACAGGACATATGTCTAACTCATTTTGTACTTATATTCATGGTTTTAGATGAGAGTTGTATGTACCCGAGGCAGACGTACCTTCTGCTCATGTCTGAAATCTAAATGTCAACCTGGTTCACCGGCCCAAGACCACTTAAAGAAGAGAGCTAAGTAGACCTGACAATCTTTGTTGTCTATGATACTGTTGGCATTCAAACTCCTCCCTAAAGGAATCCCCACCACTACCAAGGCGTTACACTGCCCCAGTCTCTTTCCTCGTGTGAATGTGTGTGTGTGTCCACGTGCACATGCATACCTGGACACTATGACCACAGCTGACAGGGTGAGAGACTATCAACATCTACTCTCCCAGAAAGCCAGGGAAAGATGCAGACGAGCAACCCAGAATTTGGATCAAGGTAAAAGGCTCATGAAATGAAACTGGCAGACTTACCAGGCCTCTTAGCCCTCACTGCTGCTTCAGGTGCTCTCCTCACTGCCTCTCTTGCACTAGGTACGTTATCCCCACATAGCCTTACTCCTGAACTCCTCCATCCCCCAGTCTAGAAAGTCTGCCCAACGCTTGTAACTGAAGTCTACAACAGTGTAAACCAATTTAATTATCACAACAGAAGGAAAATAACTAATAAATATTATACCCACATGATGAACCCTTTACAAGAAATCATACTCATGAATAATACAGAAAAATGATTATAAAGTAACAAATGAAAGTACACAGTATGATCCCAAACCTGTTAAAGATAGTTATATATACGCAACAATGAAAAGATGAGAAGAAAATACACCAGACTATTACAATAGAGCTTTCGAAAAGAAATAAAAAATAAAAAACTTGAAAATCAAAAGGACATTTTTTTATTCATATTCCTGTCCTCCAAATCTAATTGCTGACACCTTCCCTGATTACTACTCTTAGTCACTTTCCTCTCCTCTGAACTTCTACATCTGAATTTCTAACACACAATTTAACATTTGATTATATGTCATCATATACAATCTAATTATGAATCTCACCTCCCCAGGTGGTCTGAGAGCTTCCAGAGAACACAGGCTGAATGTCCTCCTCTTCTTTCTCCCAAAGCTCTGCCCAACCTAGCCCAACCTCAGGGACCCAAAACATAAGACTGTGGCTGAGCTAGGAGGCTGCTTTCAATAAGACCAGATGAAGGAAGGCAAGGACAGCCTATGAGGCAGACACAGATTGGGGCTGGGAAGTCCTTACCGCCATGACACACTTTGGACACCGCCAGACACCCTTGGGAATCTCAGGCAAAGGAGGCAACAAGCAGAAGATGTGGTAGTTGTCATCACAGCCATCACACAGCAGGAGCTTGTCATCCTCATCCCCTCGCGAACACATTCGGCACACATATGACTCAATCTGCCAGGGGAGGGAGGCAACAGTTCATCAACCCAAGCCCCGTCCAGCCTTTCAAACGTAATACTCCTCCAGACAGTATCTTAGTCCACAGAGATCTCTGTTAGAAACCCACCGTGCTTGATGGCTGGATCATTCATAGCCTTGTACAGGTTAGTCATGCTAGCTCAGGAGTTAAACTGCAAGCAAGAATCTCCCCAAATAAACTAACTGGTAGAGATGTGAGAGCAGAGTCTTTATGATTCAGGGCTGAATTCCCCATTTTTATTCATTCAATAAACATTTACTGAACACTTAGGTGTTCAACACTATGCCAGACTCTATGGTACAGAGATAAGTAAGACACGATATCCTCCTTCTAAAGGCATACAATAGTCCAGAAGCACAAGTTCATAAAAATTAAAAGGCAGTGTAGAAACTGCCAACAGCTCCCCATAAAAGGGTACTATGGAAACCTAGAGGAGGAAGCACACAAATCAGCTGGAGATGAGGAACAGCCTTGAGGAAGAACTTCACTGAAAAGGTAACACTTGAAACTAACTGAAATCTGAAGGCAAACTGAGATTTGGCAATGGTGCAGAGAACAGGGGGAAACTTCCAGGCAGAAGAAACAGCATGTGCAAAGGATGGGGCAAGAAAGCATGGCACGTCTCAGGGAAAAAACAAACATACCTACAAGCAGTTCAGTGTGGCTATAGCAGAGAAGTAAGGTGGGCAGTGCTGGGGAATGAGGCTAGAGGTCTGCTGCGACTGGATCATGCATGGTAATGAGGAGCTTAGCCTTTATCCTGAAACAATGGAGAGGGAGTCTCCTTCTCTGCACCCTTCCAGCACTTCATGTTAACAGCACTTGATCACCCTTTCCTGTTCTTTGTTCCATGTGAGCTGGCCTTGTTTCCCCAATTAAGTGAGCTACCTGAGGGCAGGGCCCACCAGGCCCACTTTTCTGTTTAATGCAACCTGGTCCAGTGCCATGCTGGGGAAATGCTCATTGAAGGGATGAGAAGCAGAGCATTAGGAAGTCAGGGCTGGGTCCTTACAAACTGGGCATTGCTGTGGTTCCTCCTGAGCCTCATGGTCATCTTGGTGCAGGGCTCTGGGCTGTGACTCAGCTCCTCCTTGCTCTCCAGGAAGGTCTTGGGTGAGGTTGACTCCACCTTCATGTCCCCGCCTGACTCCTCCTTCACCACTACAGTAGGGGGACACTCGGGCCCTTCCTTATCTGGGAGAGAGAATAGCTCTAAAGTACAAGTCTGAACAGTTAGGGCCCCGCCTCCTCTCCCCAGGTGAGGCCATTCTTCACACTTCCCCAGCCTGTCAGGCCTCACCTTTCTTCCGCAGAGTCTTATCCTTGGCCATGAGGCCTAGGCCCATCATCTTGGGGCCTGCCCCATAGATCTGCAGCTTCTTTAGCTCAGGATTCTTTTCAATGTCTTCTTCTGTGGGTTCCGGCTAGGAGGAAAGAAGGAAATGAATCAAGATTGCAGGTTGCCGCATTCTAAAAGAACAGCCTGGACTGTATCATAGTCCTGACTAGTTCATATCAGGCCTGAAGCACAGGTGGGCCACGGCAAGAATTTAGATTGCTTTTTGGAGACTGAGGGTAAGTGAGCTCCCTCCTCATCCCTCTCCTGGAATGGAATTAAGATGGATCTCAGTTTTTCCAACTGTAAAATGAGAATATTAACTCCTATCTCACAGTTACAAGGGGCTTGAGAAAGATATACATAAAAAAATCTAAGTATCTGACACTACCAATAAATGGCAGAGACTAACATGGTCTGGTAAATTACATGCTTTGGTGAGCCCAGGGACAGTGTCCATCTTCTTTCCTGTTGTAGCCCCAATGCCCAGAAGAATGCTGGCATATAAGCTTCTTTCTGAGGCTAGAATATAGGTGTAAGGAGAAAGAGAGTTCTTCTCCTCTAAGCAGAGTGAGTGAGTCAGGAAAGGAACAAGGCAGGCAAGAACAGCAGACACAGGGAAGATATTATGCAAAGAGATCAAAACCCAGCTCAGAAGCTCAGTTGAGAGTAGAGGAAGAGCAAGAGTGAAGCCAGAAAGAGGCACACTACTTTTCAGAACTCAGAGAACCAAGAGAAGGGAGATTGGAACAGGGAAGAGTCTTGGTCAGAGGGAAAGAACTCTCTTCACCCCTCAAGTTCTGTTAAAAGTAGGGAAGCACTCACATCAGGCTGCAGTCTCTTGGCTCGCCGGCCATAGCTGTTGAACTTGGAGGGCTGCACAGACTGTCGAAGGGGGATACTGTGAGGTTTATATTCCTTGTCCTTCTCCTCATTATCAAATGGACGTGTGTTGCACTGCTGGGGATAGGTGAAGGGTAAGGGTCAGGGCATGGGGCCCCAGCCCCCAATAGCAAGGACTTCCCTCTACCCTCCCCCCAGTGGCAACCAAAGTTGTGGTTTCATCCCCGCTCCCCTGCCAACAGGCCCTGCCTAACTGGTCTTTACCACTGACACCAGCACACACTCTGAGAATTCTCATGCTTTTGCTTATATCATCCCTCCTTCCAAACATCTCCCCAACAACCAGACTTCATCTCTTTCGGACCTCTCCAGATGTCCAGTCCACTCCACTGAACCAGTTCCATTAAGAGCAAGTGTGGAAATCTGCATCTGGCAGAAGAAAGCCTACTCCCACCCTGGCTTGGCATCCTTACCACCAGGTTGGCTCCAGACTGGTACATCTCATAGGGGTAAACGATGCGTTCATAGTGGGAGCGCAGCAGGGAGCCAATGTTTTTGCCTGGTGGGTAGTTGAGGCGCTGGGCCACCCGAGCCCATCGACGGTCCTTGCAGATGGCTTCATAGCCACCTTCCTCCACCACTATCTGTAAGGACAAGCAGGAAGGGACGTGATTTACTGTGTGTGGGTACAGAAAGAACGAGGACAACTCCATCCCCTTACTTCACTGGAGGCTACCCCCTCCTACCTCCACCACTCAGACTCAAATTGCAGCCAAGGGATGCCAAGAAGTTCTGATGACAGCTTGTGTGCTACCAGGCTGTGCCCCTTCCACTGTAGCCTAGAGATCCAATATCCAAACCAAGGTGGCCCCCAGAATACCAAGGATATTAAGGCGTGGGGTGGGGAGGTTTTTTGAGAAAAACCTGTTCTTACTTTGCTGAGGCTGTAGAGGTCCAAGATCCGCCGTTCTACATTGGGAATCTTTAAGGAAGAGCCCTGGATTTCCCAGAATTTGGCAATCTGATCCAAGTAGTTCAGTTTCACTCTCGTCTGGGCCTGGAGAAGAAATGGCTCAGAGAGGCTGGCCTCCCCCTGTACCTGACCATCTTCTGGCCTAATCTTAGGGCAGGAGAAGGGATACAGAGCAGCCCACTTCATCTACAGAGCAGCAGGCCTCTCCCAGTGAACTGGATCCTCAACTCTAGGTAGTACCTCACCCACCTCTGTTATCTTTGCCATCTTCCAGTCAACAGGAGAAGCCCAAGGTCCCCAAACAGAGCAGGCTGAGTCACAACAGCCAAAGCTTTACATATATTCTTTCTCAGTCTCCTTGACAGGGCTGTGTGAGTATCATCATCTCTTACAGAGCCTCTGCTTCCTCAAGTCACATAGCAGGTACCAAGAAACCTGAGTGTCAAATAAGTTTTTGCTCTTCCTCTGCTAATAATCTGCTATATAGTCTTGAGTAAATCAGTTCTACTCTCTGGACCCCTGTTTTCTGATTAGGAGGGAAATAAAACAACTGCCCAGTCCACTCACCCCAGAAGAGTAGACTTATGACAGGAACAGTGAATGCCCTCTGGAAACTACAGAATTATATCTAAGCTCTAGGCATGTTTCAGAGAATGAAGGCTCCGAAAAAGAACATTCACCTCTTCACATGCACCATGAAATTTGTTCCATGGTGGCCAAAGGGTGAGAGTGCATGCTAAAGACAAAATGGCCTAAAGAACTGAGATGGTGTACCACAGCAGCACTGGTACCTGACCTACCCAGGACCCAATGTGGGCAAAAGATCCTAGGAACAAGGCATGTGCCATGTGTTCCTGAAATCTATGACCCAAGAAGGGCTCCCCAAGTCTATAACCACCTCACCCTAGCCAGAGGGCCTAGTTTTAGGGAGAACTAGGTTAAGTCTTTACCATTCATTACTTTGCTCTGATCCCATTAGGGGGATACAGGGACAGTTCTTTCATAGATGAGGAAAAGTAAGGTCTAGCCATAGAAAGGAATATCCTATGGCTCCTTTGCTATGAGAATCCCTAAGGGGCCAGGAACCCTAATCCTTCCACTTCAACCCTTTAGCTTTCCAACCTTGGCCTCATGCCTGCCCCTCGCCCCTTCATTAGCCAGCACTCTCACTCTAGAAAACCTGCCCCTGTCCTATGGTAGGCTACACCTTGCCCTACCTATACCCCAAGAGACCTGGTCAGATCCATCTCTCTAAGGAACTTGTATCCCATACAAAAGATGATTTTTGCCCTGACCGGAACAGTACCTAGACTGACTCTAGAAGAGTGATTCTCAATAAGTGGCAATTTTGCCTTCCAGAGGACATTTAAGTAATGTCTAGAGACATTTTTTGGTTGCCATAACTGGGAGAGGGTAATATGTTCTAGTATCTAATGGGCTGACAGACATCCTAAAGGGATGACAGACATCCTACAATGCACAGGACAGCCCTCCATGACAATAAATTACCTGGCCCAAAATGTCAATAGTGCCAAGGCTGAGGATCTGCAGTCTAAAAGACAAGTAACCTTTTAAGTTATGGGTATTTGGTTGGGCCTAATAGTCAGCCCCATACCCATAGACATCTATTAAGGCTTGAAGATACATAAAAGTGAGGGAGAGGAGTATGTAGCATACTTCTAATCTACATCTTCCAAGGGAAACTCCAGGATTTTACTTGGAACTGGCTTAAGAGCATCTACTCTCATTGCTCTGGGGCATTCTCAAGTCTTCCATGGAGAACCTCACCTTACCCATGCAAAGGGCCTATATTTCCTGTACAGAACATAAGGGAGAGGGAAAAGCCTACTTGCCTGACCTTCTGTCCAAGTTTGTAACCATTCCAGCTTCCACAGAGACCAGTTCTTTTGTTGTTCCTGCCCATCCACCTCACCTTCCACCTTACCAAGCACCATGGAAGGAAGGTAGGAAGCACAGGGCTGTAGATGAATTGGATAGATGAGGACATATTCAGCTGGCCAAGCAAGAAAGGGTCTCAGTTAGCCTCATATTTCTCTTTTGCTGACCTAAGTAGGGTGGGTTAGTTGACAGGGGAGTTTCAGAAGTACCAAATGTTTGTGGGAAAAGCACAATCCCCAGCCTTGGGACTATCAGATCTGGGAGACTAAAAGCCCTTGCTCTGGTTTATATTCAGAGCTCTAAAGCTTCTCCGTGCCCTCCAGGCAACTTCACAGAAGACAGAATAAAGGCCTAGTTAGGTAAAGTACCTCAGCCAGAGAAGGTAGGAGGGAAAGAGGATCAGAGCTCAGGTATCCATTCTCCCAACCCCACCACCAGCTGCTAGTCTTCTTACCTCTAGTTCGTTCAGCCTCTGGATTCGGGGAGTAAACCTGAAGTTGTCCACTTCAACAGCAAAGGGTGGCTGCCAGTCCTGAGTGGGTAAGAAGGGGAAAGGGAGTTAGGTTATTCCAGCATAGTGCAAGACCAGGCTGGGCACCAAAAGCAACTCAGCACCCCATACATGGCTTCCCAGACCTCTAGCCACCCCAGACCTTTTAACCTGGCAAACACCCAACCCATACAAACACAACTCACAACAGAGCTTTAGAAGTACCTCGAGTCCATACTCAACATCCCATGCACATACCCTGGGAAATGTCTCCTGATTCCCTTCCAACAGTACAGTGGTACAATTTTAAGAAATAGAAAAATGAGGTCCAAAACAGCTGACTTCAAACTTTCCCTATGCACACATCCCTTAGGCATGTGCTGTACTGGAAAGCATACAGGATCTGAAGTCAGAAGACGTGGGTTCACATTTTAGCTCTACTACTTACTAGTTATGGGATTTTTACCTTTCTGAATCTGTTTCCTTAACTGTAAGGTGGCAATATGAACTCTTGCCCTGGTTTCCTCATAAGACTGATACGAAAAATTAAACTGGTTTTCAAATGAAAATGTTATTCAAAGGAATCACCATTAAGACTTGACATCTAAGGCTGACCTCACTACCCAATATATCTGCAGAGTAGCTCAGCTCCAATTTGGGCTATTTAAAGTTTGGGCCTTTAATGTTCGTTCTCTCAGTGAGATAGACACTGCAGGAAGAGCAAGGAACAAGGAGCAAGAATTTGCAATACTCACCTGGTCAGAAAGGCTTCCTATGTGTCCTCTCTCAAACACCTGCCAGGAAGAGGCAGGGGAAGAAGTAGGAAGGAGGGAGGGGTGTTCTAAGCGCTGGAATGCACCACTGACTGTGGTAGCAAAAATTGGGAGGATTTGGGGAGGAGGAGAGAAGTTAGGAAAGATAACAAAAGTAGAGGAGACTGATCTGCCAAGTTGGAGCTTGTTGTGTCCTGCCCAAAAGGCAGCTGTAAAGAGCCTCCTCCCCAATGCTCCTTCCTCCCTCCACCCTCCCAGCAGTCCTTCTTAGAACCCTGGCTCCTGCTGGGATGGTGAAAAGAACCTGGAGTAACCTAGACCGGTGCCTTCATTTAATGAATGGGGGAAATGAGGCCCAGAAAAGAATTGTAATTTCTCCAAAATAACATGCTGAGTTACTGGTAGAGCCAAGACCAGAACCCCTGTCTTCTGACCACTGGTCCAAGGCTCTTTACACTACACCAGGATACCAGTATTCACTCACACATGCATTCACATGGAAAAGGGGAGGGGCAGTTAAAGAGAATAAAAAGCTGCTGGCCTCTTCTGTACACACACTTTTAGAAAAGGGACCAAAGGACTCATACTTACATGCATACATAATCCCCACCCCCACCCCTGCAAAGCAGGTAGCAAACACATGGGACTCCGTGAAGTAGGGGCAAAAACAAACAAAACTAACAACAAAAAAACTCAAACTAAAAAAATATGGCTCAAGTCCAGACAGGCTCCCCACGCTCCCTTGCCTCCCATCAGTAGGGCATTGCCCTCAGCGCAGGTAACCCAGGTAGGAAGGTGCTCAAACCCAGAACTCCAGGCACCCTTCTTTCCTCCTAAATCAAGTTCGAGATAAGAATAAGTGCAACATCAAGCAACCTGACAGTGGCAGAACTGAAATCCTAGAGCAGGAGCTGTACATACAACAGATAGATAGCTGAGGAAGATTCAGTGGTCTCCCTGCCTGGCTCTCCCTGGGACCTACAAGCTCCCTCATCCTGGCTTCAGTCCCATATTCTCATGTGTCAAATACTCAGGATGTCAGTATTGGCAGGATGGTGATAAAATGGTTGGCCACCTGATGCAGGAAGCAAGGCCCTTCCAAGCTCCCCTGGGTCTACTCCAGAATACCAACACTCTCCTTGCACTCATCTTCCCCAAGAGTGGCAGCCACTCGCCTAGCAATTCAGAATCCAAATTACCCTTCCCCTGCCCTTCCTTAGGCAAACCTCCAATTTCCAAGCACCCACCCCTACAAACGTTCCAACTCTGGGCCCAAGCACCACTTGGGTGAGTGCTTTAAATTCCAGCCAGAAGTCCCGCTAGGAGGGACTTCTAAAGGAGGCCTAGGAGCAGCTCTACAGGAGGGGAAAACCGAACAAAACCAAAAAGAGCCAGATCTCCTGGGTTAGAGGGAAGTACAGTGTTGAGGTAGAGAAGAGAAGCGTAACAAAGGAAGGCCCCCTGCAGGAGACACAGACAGACACACACAGACACACACACATGTCACATTTCCTACTCCTGGTCTCCCAAGGAAGGGTAACAACACGTGCACAACGCCAGTCTGCCCTGAGAAGTCCAAGACAGAAAAATGGGATACAAAATTCAAGGCTCAACTACTCCTTATGTCAGATATGCCTCTTTCCCACAGGCCTGCCAAGTCACTTCAGGGAATGCCTCCCCGAGGCTGCCCAAGACTCCAGCTTCTCCTTTCTGCTAGCCTTTCCACCACGGACAAGGATACCTCAGAGATATGTGGCCAGGCTCCAATAAGGAAGAAATCAGCTTACCCAACACCTCCCAAAGGATCCATTTGAAACCAGCCTAGATCTATGGCTGAGCACCAGAAAGCACCAAGTTAAATAAGGAGGCCTGTTATGCCCTCCTCAGGTGGCAGCGAGGTTTCTCATTTGGTTTCAGCCAGGAGACACCCGCTCAAAAACACCCAAACTCAATTCCTGCCCTTTGAATCCCAAGTGGTGACTGAACAACATATATCATTTCCCTTTGATGCTAGCAGGGTGGCAGTGTATCCTAGTGCTTGGGGGACTTCTCCTGGCCTGAAGCCAGGTCTAGGAGTACAGATACACCGCCCTTTGTCGCTGACCTCTGGGAATCAAGGGTTCCAAAGGAGGCATACTTCCATCCATCCAACCATTCTGTTTCTGAGGGTTCAAGAATATCCTATCATCTGGCACCTCCTACATCCTGGGACAGATCAGGGTAGAAATCTTCTGAGAAGGACTCATACCCCACCCCAAGCTGACTGATCCAAGACTGATCCACCCCAAGCTACTGATCAAGCCTGGGTAGTGATGGGCAGGAAAGGCCCAGATATTGCCTTCAACTAGGAAAAAAGGACAATTCGCTGAACCCATCTCAGGGAAGCCAGACAGCATTCCCTGTGAGACTGATTTCCTGACTGGTCTACCAGCCCAGAATATTATCATAAATGTATTGGCCTGGCAGGCTATGAGTAAATATGAGTCAACCCACATGGAAGCAAACCAATGACCACATCAAACACCTTCGCAGTCACAATAATTACCACTTACCTAGTGCCTACTACACATAGACGCTACCTAGTTTAATCCAATTCTCGAAATAACCATTCATGGAACCCATTTCACAGGCTCAGAGAAATTACATTACTTGACCAAGGTCACACAGCTGGTAAACTGCAGAGTGGAGTTCTGAAGGTCTATCTCCCTTCAGAGCTGTGATCTTTTCATTACACCACACTGCGTGCATTAAGAGAAGTGATGCCAGTAAATGGGAGAAAAGACCTTTAGAGCAGCCTTGACCTAGGTGGTTCGGGGTAACCAAGAGATGTTTGGGGTACCTCTCTGTGAACTCTCCCCGGGGCCACTAGGCAACCCTTTCTTGAATCTTACTAAGAGTGATCCTGAAGGATGGAGTGGGAGTGGGTCTCTGACTTAGGGCCACCACGAAAGACCCCTTGCCCCCAGCACCATTTCTCCGACCCGCGCCGCATCCACAACGGTGCTAGCCACCCCATCTCCCCACACCTCGAGGTGCCCTCTGATCTGGACCTCTCCGCCCGCTACCCTAGTTCTTCATCTCCGGCGACCACCGGCCCAAGGCCTTACCGCGGGTGGGCGGATCTTGCAAATGCCCGACTTCTCGGCGATGGGCCTGATTTTCGCAATGTAGCCAAGAGGGTCTCGGAACTCCGCCCAGCTAGGCTCGAACACCGGGCACTCCGGCGGCGGTAGAAAGTCGTCAGACCCCGGCTCCATGGTGCGCCCTAGGACTGGAGGGCTCGGACCGCCCTTAAGGACTCATGGCGGACGCCGCTGTACGAAGCCGAGGCACTGCTCGGAGACTAGGCCCTAAGCGGGGCGGCCGCCGCCCGCCGAGGGCCCAGGGGACGTGTAGCTGCCGCGCTCTGAGAGGCTCAGACTGACGCTACTCTATCGCCTCTTCGTCCCGCTCCGTTCGTTCCAAACTCTGCCGCTGTCTCCCAACTACCACAGCCTTCACCACCACAGTTAACTCCCAACCGCCGCGGCCTTTAGTGCCGCCGCCGCCATCTTGGTTTCTCACCGTCTCCCCCCCCCCTCCCTTCACCACAACAAACCGGATCCCTCCGCGGGATGTCCCTCCGAGCCTCGTATGCCTTGAGAGAGGCCAAGCCCTAGGAAGCCATCACCCCGTGGGGACTGAGCTGAATCGGCAGGCGTGGATCCCCTATTAGGAAGCGGGAACTTAAAACTGCTTCCCAGACTGAGAGTAAATAGTCCGCCTTAGCGGCGGAGGAACAAAGTTGAAATTAGCAAATAGGTCCCTCTTTCCGGACGGACCGGCGGTGCACGTTTAAAGGCCAGTGCTGCGCATGCGCGTTACGGAGGGAGACCGGAAGAGGAGTTGGCGTTGGTGGGTGGTGGGTCCAAACTGGCACCCACTCGATGACCTCAACACTGGCGCGAGCCCCGCCCCAACATGCTCTCCTCCCGGGTCTTTCCGGTGTGGGCCACAGAAGGTGGCTTCGAGTCCGTGATTGCAAGGGACCCTTCTGCAGGCCCGCAGATTACGAGAGACATACATAGCTCCCAGGTCTAGGCTCTGACACCTCTGGGGCTTTGAAAAAAGGAAGCCGAGATGCTGCTCCCTTCTCGGGGATTGCGGATTTTTAGAATCCTGGGCCCCAAGGAGAGGAAGGAAATATTTATTTGTCCAAGTTTGCGTGTAGAGGCCTCTCAGAGATGGGGCTTCCATCCTTAGCTCCAAAGAGTCATTGTCAGTCAGCATTTTAATGAACACTTTTATCGTGTCCTTATTTGTGGCATGTGGGCCTCCCTTCTGGCTCAATTGGTAAAGAATCCGCCTACAATGTGGGAGACTTGGGTTTGATCTCTGGGTTGGGAAGATCCTCTGGAGAAGGGAAAGGCTACCCACTCCAGTATTCTGGCTTAGAGAATTCCATGGACTGTATAGTCCATGGAGTGGCAGAGTCGGACACGACTGAGCAACTTTCATTTGTGGCATGTACCCCTACAAAAATAAGCCTGAGAGTATATATATTTTAACTATTGGATTTTAACAACAGCATATGTATTGCCTACCAGTGCCCACCATTTGAAGTACCTACTCTGTGCCCACTTGTGAGCCTACAGTGTACTTATTATGTATTTGTGTGCATGGATTTTATTTATTGTGTATAGCCCCCTCCTTATATTTGAGTATCTACTATGTGTACCTCTGCTCCCATTGTGTGCATGTTTGTGAGCAGTTTCTGAATAGGTTTATTGCAACTGTTTTGACTATCAAACCAATACTTTGCCCATAGATCAGGCATCTACTGGAGAAGGCAATGGCACCCCACTCCAGTACTCTTGCCTGGAAAATCCCATGGACGGAGGAGCCTGGTAGGCTTGGGGTTGCTAAGAGTCTGACACCACTGAGCGATTTCCCTTTCACTTTTCACTTTCATGCATTGGAGAAGGAAATGGCAACCCACTCCAGTGTTCTTGCCTGGAGAATCCCAGGGACGGGGGAGCCTGGTGGGCTGCCGTCTATGGGGTGGCACAGAGTCGGACATGACTGAAGCAACTTAGCAGCCGCAGCAGCAGCAGGCATCTACTGCATTTGAGGAGCTCTAAGTTACTCATCAGTTGTGGGCCTAAAGCATAAATAGTTCAAGAACCTACTGTGCACATTTTAGAATACTTCTCTACATGCTGATTGGGCTTACCTGATAGCTCAGTTGGTAAAGAATCCACCTGCAATGCAGGAGACCCCAGTTGGATTCCTGGTCGGGAAGATCCCCTGAAGAAGGGATAGGCTACCCACTACAGTATTCTTGGGCTTCCCTGGTGGCTCAGCTGGTAAAGAATCCGCCTGCAGTGTGGGAGACCTGGGTTCGGATCCCTGGGTTGGGAAGATCCCCTGGAGAAGGGAAAGGCTACCCACTCCAGTATTGGGCCTGGAGAATTCCATGCACTGTATAGTCCATTGGGTTGCAGAGTGGGACATGATTGAGCAACTTTCATTTTCACTACATGCTGCTTAAGTGCTTATTTTGTGTTCCTCCATCAGACTGTGAATTCCTTAAGGGCAGGGACCTTGTGATCTTATACATCCTTAGCGCCTGGCATGGTAAGCAGTAAATAAATGCTGAGTAAACAGAAAAGTGAATGTATATTTTTGAGCAGCCTTAATATATATTCACTAAAAATAATATATACTCTTTGCAAACATTTCCTGGATATATTAAGCATCTGCTGTAAGCTTGAGTATGTTTGAAGGGGATGGAGAGTGTCATTCCTTCAGTTATCAGTTTCTAATCATGTTTCTAATCTATACCATGTCCCAGTTAAGTATATTCATTCTGCCTGCTGAGCTAAGGGCATCATCTCTAAGGGAGTGGGGAACACTGGTAGGAACTCACACCCTGTAGTCAGAGAGGCCTGACGTCTAGTCCCACCAGCTCTGCCATTTTCTAGTTATGTGGCCTTGGGTAAGTCCCGGGTTCTGAAACTGAGTGATGTTGTATGAGGATGGCAATACTTACCTTGAAGGATTGTTGTATACTACCTAGCATATAGAAGGCCCTCAGTATCTGTTAACTGTTATTTTCATTCCTGAGAGTCAACAAACAGTATGTCAAAACTCATTAAGAATCTCCTTTGTGCCAGGCACTGTGCCTAGTGATTTCAGATTTTTTATCACTTGAACCCTTAGATTGCCTTGAATGCTTGGAATCTTTATCCCCTACTTGCCTGGTGAGGAAACTTGTCCCAGGTAATACATATAGTAAATGACATCTCCTTTCTAGCTTTCTAGGTGTCAGGGGAAACCTCAACCCTTCTCCACCAGAAACACAGGTGAGTGACCCAACTGAACAACTGTATGGACAGGAAACAAAGCTAGGAAAGGTAATGGTAATAACAGTAAAAAAAAAAAAAAAAATCACTAGTCTCTCACATGTGTAAGCATTTAACAGCCCACATAGCTCTTTCATACCAATTACTTCCCTTAATCTTTGCAACAGTTTTGGGAAAGATGTAGATCAATTTACCCAACCTGTAGATGAGGAACCAAGTTCCAGACAGATTAAACTTGCCCATTGTCACACAGGAAGTTGCTGACTCTTGGTCAAATGCTTTTGTCATTTGCTCCCACCATAGTAGAACTAGGCAGGAGAAGGTGAAGAGAACAAAGAAGATAAAAGAATATGCTGAATCCTAGGTTGAAAGAAGTTCGGCCTTTCTATCTTGAGGCTGCTCAGTGAAGGGCAAAGAGCACGAATTAGGAGTCAGGAGACCAGGTTTGGGGTCTCAGCTCAGCTTAGCCTTCCCAAAGGTTCTTAGCCCAGACACCACCCACCATTCTGGAAGGGCAAATGGAAACTGTATAGACTCCTTGAAGCCCAGTCAGTCCCAGTTCATTCATTCATGAACATTTATCAAATTCCTGTTATGCACCAGGTACTTTTCTGGGCCCTGGGAATATAATGGTGACCAAGACAGACATGGTCTCTGCTTTCCTGCAGCTGACATTCACCCACTGAGATCTACCATGTACCTCCCCTCCCTGAACCTCGATTTTCTCATTTGTCCAATGAGACTATATAATCCCTTTCACACAGGGTGGTTATGAAGATTAGAGATCATGATAACTGCCATTGCTCAAAAGCCAGGTACTATGAAATAGGTATTGTTATCCCTATATAACAGATGAGGAGGTTGAAATTCAGAGTAGTGTAAACTTAACCAAGTTACATGGCTAGTAAGTAGCAGAGTACAAACTGTTCAAGTCTGTCTGACTGCTATACAATTCTGCCTGTAAAAGTCTCAAATGGTGCCCTTCGCAAAACAGGTGCTCAGGAAATGGGATCCTTTCTCAATCTTTGGATCTTGCTTGGGACCAGCCTGAGTCTGGGCCCTGCAGGGTTAAGAACTGAGAAGCGGCAGGGAGCTCACCCTGGACTGGAGGTTGAGTTGGCCTCACCCATGCACCTGGGAGAGAGGGTCTGGCATGGAACTGGTACAGAGCAGTGATTGGAACGCTTGGCTCTGCTCTTGACCACACTCACTCCATCCATGTTTTCTGGATGAACTGCATAGTGACTTCATGCATCACTTTTCTTGATTTTAAAACAGGGTCCCTTCCAATTCTAAAGTAGGTATGAGTTGCAAGTTCTAAATCCTAAGTAGCTCTGGAATTTATCCCCTCTTCCCCATGCCTTTTTCTAATCTTCTACTCCCCAAGAGAGCCATTGACTATTTCTAGCCTAGGTTATTAAAAGAGCCTCCTTAAGATATCAAGGTCTCTATGTGAGTTCGTGGAGATTTATAGATAGGTAAATAGAGAGATGTATATTATGTGCTCAATACATATGCATAACAATAAAATGATACATTCAAAACAATGATAATTCCAAATGAATTATGATAGTAGTGGTTTATAATTTGAGTAAAATAAAAATCCATGATTCCACTGATATAAATAAATAAAATGAGGGAAAAGGAAAAACTTTTCCTTCAAAGAATGATGGAGTTAGAAAATCACCAATAGATGCTCAAAGTTTTCCCAAATAAAAAAGCAAATCCTGAAAACAAAGCACCTAGTGCCCAAATCTTGGTTTCTAAATGCCATTCTCAACCAAAAAGAACCAGAGCTCCTTGGAAAAAGCGGTTGATTCCAAGACTGGGTCAGGGAAAATATAAGATGAATCTGGAGCATCTTGTGGTACCAGAAAATAAGGAAGTGCTCAGGAAAGATGGAGAGCTGCCAAAAGGACACAGGAGTCATCTTCCTGCTGGCTAAATATAGGACACTTTGAACATCGAGATAAAGAATGATATTAATGTGTTATAACTCACTGAAATGATAGACAACCATGAGTCCATGAGACTATAGATACATAAATGTAGGAAAAGGGAAAGCTCTCCCTTACACTGGAGAGCCAACTAATACAAGTGTAAAGAATGATGGCATTGGACATCATTTGGCCACCTCAGGAATCATCAGTGAATGCTAAAACCGGTGGGTGAAAGTTTGAGGAGTAACAAGACAAATACATAATGTTAATGCATCTCCCCTCAACATAATCATTCATTACAAAGGGAAAAATAATAGCTTTATAACAGAGATGCTATGTAGCCCAACATGTCACCTGGTCTTTCTTTAGCTTCCAAGGCCTGGGTGAGAAAACCTGTTGGCAACAGAGGAATGAGGATATGAGGACTGCCCACCTCTCCTTTAGGATGTGCCATGCCCACCACCTGGGCTGTCCTCTCCCATTCTTTTCTCACTATTACACTAATTTTAACATACTCACACAACTCCAGGCTTATGCTGCTCCCTCTGGCAAATGCCTTTCTTTCCCAGGCTTATTCCTACTCACCCTTCAAGACTCAGCTAAAGGAGCAGTTCCAGAAATGCTCACCTGACCCCTCTCCCCTGCCCCAAGTTGAGTTTTCCCTTTCTTTGCACCCCCACACATTCTGTGCTTCCTTCTGGGCCTGCACTTATGTTGTATTGGCATTATCCCCCCAGGCTGTCTACTTCTGAAAGTCTTGTCCTGCACTGTCCAATATGGTAGCCAGTATCCACATGTGGCTGTTTGCATTTTTAAAAATTCAGTTCTTCAGTTGCAAATAACCACATTTCAAGTGCTCAGCAGCCACATGTGTCTAGGGGTTACCATAGTGAATAGCACAGGTATAAGAAATTTCTATCATCACAGAAAGACTTCTAGGCTACCACTGGTCTAGGTAAAGACAAGAACTCCATGAGATTCTAGGACCTTTGTCTTTTGTTATGTGTCATCCCTCCTCATCCACATCTCCAAAAAGATTGACAGTAAAACGTTTGAGGGTGGCCAATTAACTCCTTGTGTTCAGGTCCTCAGGGAAATGGGGAGGTGAGGAGCCAATGTCTGGATGGTGAGCTTCCAGGGAGAGAGCGAGGGTGGGGCAGGGACAGCCCAGTGCTGGGACTGCAGGGAGGAAGGGAGGAGGAGGAGAAGATAGGAGAGAGCTGAGAGAAGCACGAGGAGGCTCCAGAGGGCCCTGAAAGCTTGCAGGTCGCATCAATCAATAAATCAACCAATGCAAAGATACTTTAAGATTTAGCTTAGAAAGAACTATTCATTCAAATCAACAGAAAGTTTAGTGTCATCTGTGCTATGCCAAGCACTGTGCTGGGCAATGCTCTGGACAGAGGTAATTCAGATCAGTGTCACACCTGTGCCAGTTATGGTCTAGTGGGGAAGATAGATACTGATGCGAGGGATCCCAGAGAATGTGATCAAGGGCACACTTTGTGAGGCATGGGTTCTTTAAGACCATCTCTTAAGAGTGAGAAAACCTTCATCAGGGATGTGGGGGGAGTACATCTTTCAGGGAGAAGGCACAGGTAAAATACTGAGTTTGGAAATTACATACAGGTCTTTTCAGGAAATGGTGAGTGGATGACCAAAGTGTAGACAAGAAATGAGTGGATTACAGAGATCGTTCCAAAGTCAAGGCAAGGGGTTTGCACTTTTTTCCGTAGGCAGAGGAGAACAGCTGACTGTGTGTCTGGCAAGGGGCAGGTGTTTCACTCCCATCTATTAACAATTGCCCTGCAAGATTATTATCCCTACTTCATCAAAGGCAACAGTCAAGTCTGCTGCTGCTGCTGCTGCTAAGTCGCTTCAGTCGTGTCCGACTCTGTGCGACCCCAGAGACGGCAGCCGACCAGACTCCCCCGTCCCTGGGATTCTCCAGGTAAGAACACTGGAGTGGGTTGCCATTTCCTGCTCCAATGCATGAAAGTGAAAAGTGAAAGTGAAGTCGCTCAGTCGTGTCCAACTCTTCGAGACCCCATGGACTGCAGCCTACCAGGCTCCTCTGTCCATGGGATTTTCCAGGCAAGAGTACTGGAGTGGGGTGCCATCACCTCCGCAGTCAAGTCTGACTGACTGCTAAAAGCTGAGCTTTGGGAAGACAAAAACAAGCATCAGGCTGAAGGTGGGAGAAGTGGGAACAATCAAAGGTAGTCCAACCTGGTCCACTAGAGAAGAAACAAAAAAAGTCTGATTGGATTTGATTCTGGACCAAATGCTTAGATGGCTCCAGCTGCTGCTTTTGTTTAAATGTGCATGTGAAGAAGAAAACAAAGATATTGATCCCAGCTGCTTAAGAATGGGGCCATCCATAAGGTGGAGGAAATAAGGCCTCAAAAAAAAAAAAAAATGTGGGGTCATCCAAACTGCTCCTTCTTAGTGGCCATTTCACACTCTAAGAAAGTCCCCCAAATATTTACTGACTGCTGCTTCCAGGGACCCTGCTGACCCCAACCAAGAGCCAGCATCTCCCATTCCTCCTAGGCTCTACTGAGCCCCAGGACATGATCAGTGGTGCTGGAAACATGTCCATTTCATAGGGATGCAGCTTTAGGGACTGGAAAAGAGCCTGGACTAGAAATCACGATCTTCCATCTGGACTTGGGAAAGACCCTCCCCTTCTCTGGGCCTGACCCCTCCTCAGTAAACTAAAGGGAGCCCTGCTATTTGTCATCTAACCTCCCAAGTACATACAGGAGTTCTTATAATGAATGTATCTAGCCTTGGCTTCCTGGCCCAGGTAACCCTCCGCCCACACCCCCAAGGACAGAAATGCGGCCCGCTGTGGAGAAGCGGGGAGGGCTCCAGGGCAAAGCCAGGCCAGTCCCAGGAAGGGTGAGAATAGATGCCACGGGCATAGAGGAAGTATCCAACCTGTGAAAGGAGGGGAAGAGAACTATCTTGCTGAGCACCTACTCTATGCTGGCTGCTGGACACTCATTACCTCATGCTGTCATCATAACCCCATGTGGCAATGGCTTATCACCCCAAGTTTTCAACTGAGGAAACCGAGACTCAGAGAGGTTGCCTTTCCCAAGTGCACTAGGAAGGGAAAGCCCCAGGATTTGAACTGGATCAACTCCAAAGCCCAGACCCTTGCCACTCTGTTATCCAAACTGTTAATGAAACAAACATCAAAACCTCACTCACCCCCCCACACCTCCCATCCAACCAAACCCTCTCACCCATCCAGTTGTCTGAGCTTTTACCATCAGCACCTCACCTCCCTGGGCTAAGGCCTCTCTCCCAAGGGGCTCCACCATGGGGGAGGGGGCACAAGTAGGAGGCAGAGGCGGGAGATGAGCACAAGGTCTTTTATGAGGCATCAAATATACATTCTTATATACAAGGAGGAGAAAAGACAATGCCTAAACCCCAGGTCCTCTCCATATAGCCCCTCCCGCTGCTGCCCTCCCCCACCCCCAAACCCCGGGGTCCCTGGCCTTTCATACAGCCAGGGTCTGTCTGTCTGTTTGTACTGCAGCCCATGATGGAGAGGGGAGAGGGAGGCAGGAGCTGAGAAAGGAGCTGGATATGCGGGGCAAGAAGAGGAGCTGGGGCTTGTAAAAAATATATTTATAATAAATAAACAGGGCTGTAAAGGGGCTGGAGAGGCAGCAGAGAGTTTGACGGACAGAAGGACTCAGGCATCCTGGCTCCCAGCCCCCACTCTGATGGCTTCAATGTCTGCCTCAGGAAGGACATCTCGGGCTCATGGTGGCCCTCTGGGAGCCCCTCTCCCCAGGGCTGACGCTGGGTGCCCTGCCCCAGTGGGCTGTTTGTGGGCAGTATCTGTAAAGTGCACTGTCTTCAGCTGTAGGTGGGGTAGGTGTGAGGGAATGGGGGGCATGCAATATGGGTGAGGGAGGGCTGCGCCCTTCTCATCCCAGACCTCAGCCCCCCCGCCCCAAACCTGTCTGGACTTTGATCAGGATAAGAACGTTGCAAGGAAAGGCAAGGTCCTGAAGCTGAAGAGGTCTGGGCTGGGGCCCACTAGACAGAGAGCAGAGATCGGCTACAAAGAGGAAGCACTGCCCCACCTGGGGACCAGCATATGTGGGGGCCCACTCACCGAGTGCACTGACACCCCACATCCTCCAGCAGGTGGAGACACCTGGAAGTGTATGGCCAGGCCCTGAGGTCAGAGAGAGGGCCGAGCCAGCTGGGGTTTGGCCACAACACTGCAGAGCCCCCTCCTAGCCCCACTTGGCCAGAGGTGCCCTGGGGAAGCCTTCACCCCCATTGTTCCCAACACCTGCCCTTCCCTACCAGCCAGAGCTGACGGGGAGCTCACACTGGCCCAGAGGTCTGAGGCCACCCAACTAGACCTCTGGGGAAAGGGAGAGAGGGAGGGTGAAGAGAGGGAAAAAGAGGACGAGGATCTCTGAAAGGTCCTCACCACTCCCCAGAGCTCAAGAGCCCTGCATACAGGCTGCAAGTGGCAAGGAGTCTCAACTCTGGAAGGAAACCCCAAGGAGACTGTTGGGGGTTAGAGGAGGGGTCCCAAGGCAGGGAAGAAGTGGGGAGGAGGACATTTCTATGTGCATGTATATTTTGGAAAAACTGAGGAAGCAGAGAGGTCTCTCTCCTGCAGATTCCCCAGACCTTCCCAGTCCCCAGCTCACACACTCCATTCATCAGACCACGGTGCTGATCCGGCTTGGCTTGGCCTTGGGGTTTGCAGTGGGTGGGTTGGCCGTGCCGGGGGGCCCAGAGGCGTGCAGTGGGCCATGGGGGGAGGTGGGTGGCAGGGGCGAGTGTGGGGTGTGGGGTGAGGGTGGGGGCAGGGGTGGGTAGGAGGGGTGGGGTGGGATGGGTGAGTGCGGTGACAATGGTGACTGGGGGTGGTGGGGGTGGGAGTAGGAGCCCCCTGGTGGCCGAGATCCAGGGCCCCCAGCGGCCCCCGCTGCTGGCATCATCTGTGGGTGGTGGCTGAAGATGAAGTGCTTGGGGCCCTGTTTGTGGGCTGGAGGGTGCTGGGGGGCAGGACTGTACAGGGGCAAGGGGGAGGTGGGCTGGTGCAGGGGGTGGCGGCCATGTGGAGCAAACTGAGGGTGTCCTCCGGCTCCCCGTCTGGGAGCTCTGCCTGGCCGGCCCAAGGTATAGTGCTGGGGACCTGGGACTGGGCCATGGGCGTGGAAGTGGCGATGCGGCCCCACAGGAGGAGCTGAAGCGGGAGGTGGTGGAATGGAGCCCAGCTGCGGCAGGGGCGGGGGCTGCTGAGGCGGTGGGGGGAGAGGGGGTTGCTGGGGTGGCAGGTAGGGCGGCGGGGCCGGGCCTGGTCCTTGGCAATACTGGGCATGCAGGGCCTGGAGCTTGGACTGCCCATCAGGCAGCACCCCCAGGCCACCGTGGCTGTGACCGTGGTGGTGGTGGTGGTGGTGGTGGTGGGTGGAAGAAGCAGATGAAGAGGAGGCAGAGGCCTGGCCTGTTGGTGGCGGTGGCATCTGGAAGGGCCCCTTGCCACGCTTGCTTCCAAATAGGGAGCCCAGGAAGGATGAGGAGTTGGAGACGGGCCTCTGGCTCTTGTACTCCTCTGGCGGCGGGGGTGGGGGTGGAGGTGGCATCCTCTGGTGAGGGCGTGGACTGCTAATAACAGACCCCTGGAAGGGGGGAGGGGTGGAAGTCAGGCCGGTCTAGATGTCCTAAACCCCCAACCCTAAGCCCCAACCCCCTGGTCCCTGGGGGCTGGAGAGACAGAACCCCCCTCCACAGCATAATGGAAACCAAGTCACAGTCCTGTACTTGTACATGGAGCGCCCCCAGCTTGCAGAGCTCTGCTGTCACATCCACTATCTCATCTGAGCTTCAGCTGGGAGAGGAAGATTTAGCAGTACCTCCTCCTCATCCCCATTTTGCAGGCAGGGAGCATGTTAGGCCCAGAGAGACAGAGTGACTTGGTCAGGCTCAAAGAGCAGGACTTGGAAGTAAGAGCTTCTCTCGGCCCAACTCCAAGAGCATCACTACTTGGAGTCGGCCATGGGGTTGAGAGGGGGCTCGGGAGAGTGGAAGACAGACTGAGAGACAGGCAGAGTGAGGACAGACAGAGTTGAGGACAGATTGAGAGAGTGGTTGGCTGGGAGAGGCAGCCGCAGGGTTCCCGGCAGGGAAGAGGGGGAAGCAACAGGTCCCCTCCTCCTCTGGGGCGCCAGGGTGGCAGGGCAGGGCTCATGCAGAGAGTGGGGCAGGAGCTGGCACTTACTTCGATGGTGCTGTCCAGCGATCCCACGCTGTTACGCCGCCCCCGCTTCCCTGCGCCCACAAGCAAGGAGCCCAGCGTCAGAGCAGCAACCCCTCCTCCCCACCCGGCTGGGCTCCAGAGCTGGGCACCAGGTCTGGGCCCCTCCCAGGGACAGACACCCCTATTCCCTTTCCCCCGTTGGAGAGGGGGAGGTCGGGAGGAGGAGAGGTAGAGAAGGAGGAGCGAGAGGAGGAAAAGATGGAGGAGGAGGAGGAAAGGTGGTGCCTGAGAGACAGAAGAGGAAAGAGAGGAGAGGTGGAGCAGTGAAAGAGAGGGGCTGAGACTGTGGCCCCATTTGCACTCCCTGGCCCAAACCCTGGGCTCCGCCTGTGCTGACCCAGCTCCCAGGTCCCCTGTGGCATGGCACCTAGGATTCTGGATGAAGGCAAGATGCGTGCACGTGTGGTGAGTGCAAGGAAGGCTGGCAGTCAGTGACAGGAAGCGAAGAGGACACCCAGTCCCACGGCTCCCCAGCCAGGGGAGGGGCCCCGGGAGACTTGCCTGCATCTGAGAGGTCTCGCAGAGAACTGCTGAGTGCACCCCGTTTGAGCCCATCGCCTGCCCCATAAGTGTCCTCTAGGCTGCTTCGGGCCAGTGTGCCGTTCACCGAGTCCTTGGCCCCTCCGGGCTGTGAGGTGTTAGGCCGCATCATACCTTTCTGCTTTTCTAGCTCCGCTGGGTGGCGGTGGGGGAGACAGGGAGCAAAGGTCAGGGACAGGAGTGAGAGGCCACCTGACTGACCCCAGCCCTCTGTGGGTCTTCCCCTTCCTCACCTGCTCTGTCCTCAGGCCTCCTGCTTCGCCCCGTGGACAGCTGTACCTCAGCTACATCTCCTAAGTGCTGCAGCGCCCAGCCCATCTCACACCATCTCCTCTGGTTCAGTCTTCCCTTGTCCCTCTCAGCGCCTGCTCCTCTGGCTCCTCTCCGCTTGCTTCTCCCTCCCCTGTCTGGTCTCCCAAACCACCCCTTCCTTTCAAAACAGAGCTTTACAGTGGCTGCTTTGTTCCCAGGAGGGGCAGGAAGGCCCTTCGAGCCTATGGCAAAGGGCACTCATTCCAGAGCCCGCTCCATTCTCAGATACCTTTGCTCCAGAGCAGAGGGCTCCTGGAAGGACAGGAGTAGGAAACTAACGGAAATCAAATTCTCTATTATGTGCCAGCCATGTGCTGGGTGCTATGCTTACTCAATCTCTCTCAATCCTTATACCAGTTCAGAGGTACGTATTAGCAGCCAGTTTCCAGAGGAAGAAACCGAGAACCCGAGAAGTCACAGAGCTTGCCCAGGGCAAGTCTGGAAGTGGGGTTGCTGACATTCTGGAAGCAGGTCTGCCTGAGTCGAGTCCATGTTCTCCGGCCTTACACTCCCGCCTCCCTGTGGAGGTCACGGAGGCTTCTGTCGATCACC
The DNA here is from genome assembly GCF_055505025.1 of Bos grunniens. Lineage (NCBI taxonomy): Eukaryota > Metazoa > Chordata > Mammalia > Artiodactyla > Bovidae > Bos > Bos grunniens. The sequence continues at coordinate 51,686,912 of NC_141194.1, read as the reverse complement.
CATCCCTCCTCCTGGCATGCTCACCCTCTCTCTGAATGTCCCTAGGGTCTAAAGGATCTGGTGAGCTGAATGAATGACCTTGCCTTGCTGAAGAGCACAGAAGACCCCAGAACTGTGAAGGCCTCACTGAGGAGCTGTCCACCACATCTCTCTCTGTCTCTCTGTCTGTCTATCTGCCTGCCTTTCTCGTTAACACCATATTACTTAACCTGGAGAAAAGAACTTAGAGGACATTGGGAGGAATGAGATACAATCACTATTTTCTATTATATATGATCAGAATGACTTGATGTGGCCCCTGAAGGCCAAGAGGATGGGTCATCAGGACTCAGTTCAGGAACGAGAATGTGGGGAGAGGAAAGGAGAGGCTGGGAAGGGGAGTAACATCAGTTGGACACTAACGACGTTCAACACTCATGTCCTGTGAACATGTAGGACACATCCTCCACCTTATTTCATTGAATCTTCACAACTCTGTGAAGATTTCACCACCCCAATTTCATGTATGAAGAAACTGAGGCTCAGAGAGTCAGGTACCTCTCCCCAGTTTACCCAGATAATAAGTAGCATACCTGGCATCTGAAACTAGAGTCCTACCTCCAATACCCTGCTTCTTCTCCCTGCTCCCTTTCAACAGAAGGAAGTGCTGGCTCATAATTAGGGCTTGAAATAATAACGAGGTTGAGAGGTAATGAGCCTCTTGTCACTGAAGGTATTCAATCAGAGGCTGAAGGGTTCCTGGAATGAGGGTAGGAAGTTTGGACAAGCTAACCCCCAACTCTGAGTTTCTCAGAGGACAGGATTCTTAGTGTCTGCAAGGCACTGTATTAGGAGTCGGGGAAGGAGATGTGGCTGGGTTACTCACACTCCACACGGTATTTCTCCATCTCCTGCACCTCAGCGATGGATTCTCGGAGGTCAGATGTGAAGCGCAGCCGATCCTGGAGGCTGGGGGCATTGAAGATGATGAGGACTTTGCGCTCCCCACCAGGTACTGCAGACAGCAACTTGATCCCAAACTGGTAATCTGTGGGGAAGGGGAAGGTCAGGCACCTCTGTCTGAGGCAAGGTGGCTCATATGTGAAATAACTTTTCTCATGTCCATCTCTGACCCCGCCTCTTCTCTGCATGAGCATCGTCAGCGGGCCCCCTTTGCTCCAAAGCCCCCAGACTCCTGGTAGTCATGGTACTCCCTATGCCTCAGGACGGAAAGGCAGGCTGAACTCCGGCTATTCTCTAGAACCCTTTCCTTCACCCCTCTGGCTCTACTCACATTGCTTCTGCTGCCCAGAAGCCACCCATCAAAGCTCCTCTGGCTTAGTCCTTCAATGCGTGGCGTGATCACCATCACTTAAGCCCATCAGAAAACATACATGCTGCAGTTCTCCGCAAGATTATGAGCTCCCAGGGCACAGACCCAAGTCATACTCCACCCTGACCTGCCTTCCATCCTGGGACCAAGGAGGTGCTTTGGAGACCTCAGACCTGTTGTAAAGGAGTCCCAAAACTGGAGGCTGGTGTGGAGGAAGGATGAGCATGAGGGCCATGGCAAAGACTCTTGGGATGTTGGGATCCAAGAAGGGACTCACATGAATTCTGGAAGAGCTGCATGTGCATTTCCACGAGGGGAAAGGACTGACGGAAACTGTATGTCACCAAGATCTTCTTCTTCTGGAAAATTTTGGTGACCTTTGGCAGGGGTAGGAAAAAGACAAGAGGCAGGGTTTGGGGTGGGGAATTTCCCATGGCATCTATTGCTTGTTACTGCCTACCCCATACCCCCCATACCACCACTAACAGACATATACACACAAACACACATACCCACAAGTTGGGGAGAACTGAAGCTTGGTGGAGCAGAACAGGAGAGACGGGAGAGAAATGCAAGTTCCTGATATAATGATGATGCGCAACAGGCATTCACGATTTTTATAGGAACTAACTGAATGCTGCTCCCCCCAGGAAGCCTCTTTTAATACCGCACATAGAGTCCCCCTCCCACCATTTTCTGAGCTTCTAGAGTGCTGGTTCAGTGCCTTTCACCATTAGGCTTGAGGAAAGTGCTATGAGTGTGTGATTGCTGGACTGGAAACACCAAGAGGAGTCTGGTTCTTGTCTATCTTGCCCACCTGGGCCAGACCCAGCGCACATTGGAAATCTTCAATAAACCAATGTGTAGAGTTAATGAGTCTTCTTCTCAACAACCCAAGGTCTTTATCAAGTACTCGGGTGTTCTAGACTCAGCTAACATGAGTTGGAAACATCTCAGACCATCTGCAAGTGGCATTTAAAAGCACATTATTTGATTTCAGGATGGTTACGGTACACGCTTATGCAAAGCATCTTTTTAGCCCTTTGGATTGTGAGAGAACAAGGACTGAGTCTCCCTCATCTCTGGGAACCCAGTGCCTAGTATGGGGCTGGGCACCCACAGTGCACGATGGATGGTGAAACATTTACTCAATACCCATGTGGGCGAACCCCTCCTCTGGGTTAGGCTAGTCCACATCTGACGTGTTATTTCACCCCCATGACAACCCTGAGCTGGGGATTAGCTCCACTTCACAGAAGAGGAAATAAAAGCTCAGAGAGGGCACTGGAGGAGCTTCATCTAAAGTAGCAATTCTCAACTAGAGGTGACTTTGCCCCCTAGAGGACATTTTTAGTTTGAGTGCTACTGCTATCTAGGAGGTAGAAACCAGGGGTGCCGCTAAATATGCTACAATGCACAGGACAGCTCTCACAACAGAGTATCCCACATCCGCCCCAGATGTCAATAGTTCCGAGGCTGAGAGACCTGCTCTAAAGGACAGAACATCAAGGGAGGACAGGTCACTGTCCTCAAATCCCTGAGCAGCTGTCTAAGAGCAGCTCTCTGGGATCCCAAGGGTTGAGTCAAGATTATTGGAGGAAACTCATTGGGAGACAGATTCTAGCAGTCAGAGCTGTCCGAACAGAAAACTGGCTCCCTTAGAGGAAGGCAGCCTTCTGTGCTGCACTCATGCAAGCAGAGGACCATGCGGGAATCTGGCTCTTGCCTGGGATAAGAGGTTGGGCAGGACCCTGAACTTCCCTTCCCATCTGCAGAGTCCTAAGAGTCCCAGTTCTAAAAGACATATGTCTACACTGGTGATGAGCTCGGTTTTAAGAATTACTTCAAGCATCCCAACCACCAACCTACTGGGCTATTAAGGTGGGCATGGACTTTTTATACCACTTCCCAGATTGTAAGCCTGTTATCTGCCCTGGTCCTCACCTTTTCTGTCCGCCTGTGGCTGTCACTACCTCCAAATGGATCCTCCAAATGGTGAAGTAAAGGAGGGGCAGAGGCACCCAGATCACATGGCAGAGCTACTTACCCACCATGCCTCCACCCACCAATGTTAATGGTTTACACCCCACCCAGAGTCCAAGCTCACCACTTCCCTCCTTCTCCTCCCCTCAATGTGCATACCACAAGGAGATCGTTGAAGAGGAAGACCTCCCGCTGGTGCAACCCTAGCCTCTGTGGGCGGTTTGGATCTGGCACCTCATAGAGCTGGCAGCAGCAAACCAGTCGACGGTGAGGAAGAGATAGGACCTAGATAGGCATGAAGAAATAGGTGTGCGCAAGGCCAGCCCACCAGCTTCAGGCATCTTAACATTAACTGCAAGAGTAAGTTCACTTCTGGTATATATCACTGTCACTCTGATACAAGGAATCTAAGCAACTAAGCCTAGGCTTATCTTTGTCCCTGCAGCTCCCTCTGTCTGGAATGCTTTCCTTGCTCAGCTCCCTATGGCCACATTCTACCATTCCTCCAAACCCCAGTTCCAGTGTTCCCTTTTCTAAAAAGCCATTCCTAATCTCACTGGGCTGAAAATGACCTCTCCCTCCCATGTGCTGCCCCTAAATTAACCTAACTATAAGGTGGAGGTATTGAGTTTTTGTCTGACACCTCCCCACCCTGGTCTGTGCTTCCAAGGACAGAGACCATAATTTATTCGTACCTGTGTCCCCAGTGCCAACTGAAATGCTAGGCTCAGTGGAAAGGCATCTGTAAGTGTTTGTTGACTAAAAGACTAGAGTGTGTTTGTGGCTTCGGTCATCAGCTAACTATTATCTTGACTGCTCACTTGGGTGGACCAGCCAAACCAGAGGTGAGAAGCATGTTAATATTTACACAGCATCCACGATGTGCCTTGCCATGCGCCAGATCCATTCCCACAGAGCATCCCACTCAAGCTGCCCCACCACTCCTGAGGAATGCATCACCACCCACTCCATTCGGCAGTTGAGGGGAGCCTGGGGCTCAGAGGGGCATGGACTCACCTCCCCAACCTTGTTCCTTCTTCAGCCTCCCAAGGCGCTTACCGGTTTCTTGCCTACAATCATGCGCTCCACAGCCTGCACTTGGGACACGTGGTCATCGTTGGTCCGCAGTTCGCGTCCCTGGATGCGCTGGTAAATGCCCACTAGGAGGTCTCGGGGGATGTCTTCACCATTGTCAACCCCTGGTGGAGGGAATACATAGGAATATATAGTATACATGTGGGGAATGGGTGGCAGGGATTCTCCACAACCCTCCACACCCAGGTGTGGGCCATAACGATGGCCAGGACTGGAGGGAACAGCCGCCCTTGGCCCCTTGGCCAGGATCAGGCCAGGAGAGTCAGTTGCTTTCTTCCCCAGGACAGGAATTTTGTCTAACAACTCAGAGAACAGTGTGATTAAAACAATGACACTTTTTTTGGGCCTTTCTAATTAACAAAAATAATGTTAAATGATAATATCCAGTGTTAGGAAGAGTTCAGGGAAGCAGGCATATGTACTAACATGACTGTTTTGGAAGGTAATTTGGCAAGCCTAACTATTCAGTGATTCCTCTTCTAGGAACCCACTGTAAGGAATTACTCAGAAATATGTGCAAAGATATATGTATAAGTACAGCTTATGATAAAATTTTCAAACAATCTAAGTTCTAACAGCCAAGGAATACTGAAGTAAAACTGAATATATCCATTTCATAAAATAATTTATAGCTGTTAAAAATTTGATATTTATTTTAAAAAATCATAAGAAAATTCCTATAGCAAGTGAAAAAAAAAGCAAGATAATAAATTGCTTGTACAACCTGATCTTAACTGTATAGTTATACTTGTTGCTGTTGTTTAGTCACTAAGTCAAATAAATGGAGAGATATTCCATTTTCATGAATTGTTGTTGCTGTTACTGTTTATTCTCTAAGTTGTGTCTCATTCTTTCACAACCCCATGGACTGTAGCCCACCAGGTTCCTCTGTCCGTGGGGTTCTCCAGGCAAGAATACTGGAGTGTGTTGCCAGTTCCTTCTCCAGATGATCTTCCCAACTCAGTGATCAAACCCGCATCTCCTGCATTACAGGCAGATTCTTTCCCACTGAGCCACTGGGGGAGCCCATAGTTACATGTGCATAGGAAAAAAAGACTACAATACACCAAAATATCAACCATGGTTGACTCTAGGGGACAGAATTTTGGATGGTTAAAATTTTTAATAACGTCTATATTTCTAAAATTTTTGGAATGAACAGGAATTCATTTCATTTGCTTATTTATTTAATAATTTGAGGGTAAAGATATACACATATACAATATATGTGTATTGTACAATATATGTACATATATAAATATATACATTGTACACATACAATATATGTACATACATAATATATACATTGTACATATACAATATATATGTACACATATAAAATATGTACATGTGTGTATATGTATACACATGTACATATACACACATATATACATACACACAGACAAGGAGGGGAGAGGGAGAATGGATGAAATGAGTGAACGAACGAATGAATGACTAATGGCAGGCTCCTGGGAGAGAGCTCCAGATGGCCTCTGGTCTGTCTTACTCCTTCCTTTGAAGTCTACCATCCTTCTGATTGTCTGCTGAGCAAAACCCACTCACTCCTCTAACAAAAACCTTCTGCTAAAGAAAATGTTTTCTCCTTAGGAAATGCCAAGCCTCCTCCTTGGACACCAGGTACTAAAAGAACAGCCTTCATCACGCCGCCTTTTTACCTCAGGAGTCAGACAGCTTAAAAGCCCAATGATGCAAACCCCTGACAGTCAGCAAATCTGTCTTGTCTGTTTGTTTTTCCTCAATTATACTTCCCTCTTTCGTTTCTGTTTAAATAATCCTAACATCTGTGCCATTTCTAGTAGGCTGCTCTTTGGTGAGAGGCAGGGCTTGACATCAATACAATAAACCAAGAAAAAAGTCAAGGGGACACCTTTCATCTGGCACGTCAAGGCCCCTGGAAACTGGTTCTAACTGACCTTCCTAACTAGATTGTCTGCCTCCTCTCGATTGTTCTCCAAACAACTTTTTTTTCCTACCTCTGTGCCTTTGTTATTCTTACTGCTAGGTAAGCCTCCTCTTCCCTGAGCTCTAAATATACTTTTGGCCTGTCTGACATCACAGTTCGTTTCCTGTCTTGTGCTGGGTATCTGGTACTACAAGTCAGTCTCTCGCGCACAAACTAGGAGCCCTCTTGGGGCAGGGACTGTGGCAGATGCCTCTCCATGGTCCTTAGCACCTATCATAGGGACTGGCACACATGAGGCACTCAGTGTCAACTGCCTGGCTGGCTGATTGATGAATGAATAAATGAATGCTGAGTGGAGGAAAGGGCACCTAAAATAAATAAGTCTTTATGGGCAAACAAGGGAGGGAAACGGAGTGATGAGTGAATTAGTGTAAGTTCCATAAAAGTCATGGATTTTACCTCCCGTTCAGGATCTCCTGTTTAGTCAATATTCAGTGTGAGAATGAATGTTCAGACAAATGACCATTTGAGTGATTTAATAAGTAAATGCTGTGGGAACATCTAGCCTTGGCAGAAAGTGAGGTTAAATTTTCAGGGAGCAGATGTGATCTCCCTCTTATTCCCACCCCCGCCACCTGGCCCACTTTCCTTTCCCAGGTGAAAGACAAGAAAAGCTGATGGGAAGCTCTGGGGTCACCTCTCAGGTTCTTGATGAAGTCATCTAGTTTCATCTTGCGTTCAGCCTTGACGCTGGGACTGTACATGTCAGTATTGAGGAGGATGATGGCAAAAGCAAGGATGAAAATGGTGTCTGGATTCCGGAACTGGCGCACGAGGGCTGGGTTACACACACAGTACCGCTGGCTGCAGGGCAGGAGGGGTCAAGACCAGGGTCAGGCACCAGTAATCTCCACCTACCCACCATCCTCCCATCTGGCACCACCAATTCTCTCCTCCAAGACATATTCCCAAACCCTTTGGGTCTCTCCTCTTTCTTCAGACTTTCCTCAAGATTAGCATGTAAAAATCACAACCTTTCATGGAGCTTTGCCAGGGGATTTATGTATGTCATCTCCTATAATCCCATTATAGTTTTGCAGCCCCATTTTACAGATGAAGTGACTGAAGCCCAAAGTGGCCTTCAGTGTTTAGGATAAAAGAGTTGATAAACGGTGAAACCAGGGTGAAAATCCAGATCTTTCTGACTACAAAGCAAATCCTCCCATGTCAGAAAACAAGTTCCCAGTATTTCTATTTCTCTTCTAAATACCCCAAAGTGGTGGAGTCAGGGCTTATAACCAGGTCTTATGCCTGATCCCTGCAGCATTCATGGAGGAAGATAATAGTTAAGAGCATGGGTCATGGACTCAGACACACGAGCTGAAATTCTGGTTCCACTGCTTATTCACCATATGACTCTGGGCAAGTTACTCAGCCTCTCTAAACTTCTGATTTCTCATCTGCAAAATGAGAATAATAAGAGAAGCACCTACCCCACCAGGTTGTTGGGAATATTCACTGAAATAATCATGTAAAGTGTCCAGCTCAGTAACCCAATCAATACCTGATGAGTATGGTATCGGCTTAGGGAACATGAGTTGTTGCTGATGCTGTTGTCACTTATTAGAGGCCCATGTCCCAGATGCTAAGCTGGATACTTTAGGCACATTACCTCTGATCATCCAACTGCCTTGCAATATAGGATTTATAATTTCCAATTTCTAGTTCAGAAAGTATGAGGCTCAGAGAAATGACTCATAGACCCATCCTACACTGCCCCCCAAAGCAGAGAAAGGCAGCTTTAGTACTGGGAAGTGGGCACACCTGAAGGCTTCGATGAGTCGTTCCACTTTCTGGGCCTCACCCTGAACCCGGATGTGGGATTGGAACTTCCGGAGCGCGTCATCCAAATCCATGGAGGAGAAGTCCATTTCATCCACCACACAGCTGAGGAGCAGAGAAGGGGGTGTGGCACTCTCAATTCCTCTGCAAAGAACCTCTGACCCACCCTGACCTGCTCCAATGAACCAAATCCCCCACTGATAGACTTCCAAAATCTGAACCTGTGGCCCAAGCAAGTACTTCTGAGGATGAAAGTGGAAGTCGCTCAGTCGTGTCTGACTCTTTGCGACCCCATGGAGTATACATACATGGAATTCTCCAGGCCAGAATATTGGAGTGGGTAGCTGTCCCCTTCTCCAGGGGATCTTCCCAACCCAAGGATCGAACCCAGGTCTCCCACACTGCAGGCAGATTCTTTACCAGCTGAGCCACCAGGGAAGCCCAAATGAGGATAGAATGTTTGAAATGGAACCCATCTCAGAAAATCCAGGCAAGACACATGGTTGCTAAGGGTCTGTTCCATCAACCCACTGATATCAGGGATGGGAAAACTGAGGCTCAAAGCAGGTCTTGCCTGGGGCCACCCAGAAGATGTTAGGACTAACACCAAGAGAGATCAGATCTCTTTAGGGCGGAGAGGTATGGGAGCAGGAAGGTCTATTCATCCTGTTTTGCAAAGTTTATCCCCCTCCTGCCCTCCTTTTCCAGGAACCCCTGGCCTAGTCTGTCCCAGCCTGGGGTCCTCACTCCAACACGTCTCTGTTGAACTGCTTCTGCCGGTTCCCTAGGAATTCCCCTATCATCTGCCGGCTCAGGCCTTTCCGTTCCAGGATGAAGTGAGCCACTCCCACCGGCGTGTCTGACAGGAAGCCCCGCTCAATCAGATACTGGATACCCTTCTCTGGCTTCCTGCAGAAAGAGGGGAGAAAGATGAGATGACAATCCTCCTGGAACTCTGCCCCCTGCCCTATATCTTGAACTAATTTTGGGCCCAACCATGGCCTCAGGGAGCCAAGAAGGTCCACTCCCTTCTGTGGTCCACTCACTTCATGGTACACTTAAGAAAACTGAGGCCCAAGGGAAAGAAGCCACTTTCCCATTTCACAGAGCTTCAGAAATTCCAAGGTATCTTCAACTCAACTTCCTCCTTCACTGGAGCCACATTCCAGTTGAAAGAAAATTAAGATCTGATGAGAGCCTGTTCTGTGCCAGGAGCTTTGGTATTCTCCATAGGCACTGAGGAGTCCTGGGAGAAGGCCTGAGCTCCAGGTTAAGTCCTTCTCTTCGAGTCACAGACCCTCGGAGTAGGAAAGTAGTAAAAAGATTACTTTTTCCACATCCCACTCAGGAGGCACCACCAAGCCTCTGAGTGTTTCTATAGATCAGTTGCTCCCTACTTTCCATATCTGGGTCTGAGCTATCCCATATTCAGAATCCCAGAGCCTTAGGGCCTCATGAGGCTAGAATTTGGGAGACTTTGGCGCCACAGATGGAGTCTCAGATCCATTACTTACCATGCATGAATTGGAACAATTCCCTTTAGTTCTCCAAGCCTCAGTTCCTTCTCTATAAAATAGGGACACAACTACCCACTTTGCTGAGTTATCATGAGAACTAAATACAGATGGCCATGTCTAATAGGCTATAAAGATGTAAGGCATTTGTTTTCTAATCAAATGTCACACTCGTATTCCACTGCTAAGCACCTGGCACAAGACCAGGTACCTAGAAAGAACTCAGTCCTGGTCACTGACTAGTCCAGCACAGCACCCTGCCCCCAACACCTCAAACATCCATAGACTGCTAGTTAGTTGGTAGAAACACTGAAGCCCAAGGAAGGGACACACCTTGCTCAGGGCTACCCAGTGAGTCTGGCCCAAGTCTCCTGTTTCTGAGAGCAGGGTTCTTCATATACAACATCGGCTAGCCTAACCAAAAAGGGAAGGTGGGAGACCCAAGGTTCAGAAGCCATTCTATAGAGAGAGAACTAGGGCCAGAGAGGAAAGCATCTCACCCAAGACGACACAGTCAGAAGCAGAACCAGGACCACAACTGCCTCTCATGGGTGTGGGGGCAACTTTCCATTCTTGTCACCCTATTGCCCATTGTATTCCCTGAACAGCTAGAGAGAAACACCATCCACAAAGTGGAAGGATGGCGGCAGCAGGATCACCGCCTCCAGGAGTCCAAGTGCCTGCAGCAGGGTCGGTAGGGGCGACAAGGTGGGAATGGGAACACGTACTTATTGAACAAGTTGAGGCCAATTCGGTAGTGCCGCCTCTGCACCACATCGTTGTTGAAGGCTGGCGAGTCCCAGCTGTGCCTGGTCTCCCGCTGGTAGGTCTGCTTGCACAGGCCGGTGGCTGGAGGCTCCCTCAGGCTGTCCCGCGAAGAGGAGCCAGAGCTGCAGTTGATGGTCTCGTTGGAATTGCTGGAGCTCTCAAGGCTCTCGTTATCTCCACCATCAGAGTTCTCGCCTGCTGCCTCGCACTTCCCCAACCTCCGACCCCCAGCCACACCACTGGGCCCAGTGCCACTGTTGGGGGCTGGTGGTAGGGGCCCTGGCGGGGCTGGGGCTGGGCCCTCCGGGGCTGGGTAGTGGCGGTGTGGGATTGGGGCCCTGCCTGGTGGCCCCTTGTGCTTCAGGGTCCCATGGGGGCTGCAGCCATCAGCCTCATACACGAGCTGACGGTGGACAGAGCCGCGATCTGAGCGGTCACTCAGGTCCACGGAGCTGTCACTGGGAGGTTCAATGGTAAGCAGGGGCAGGTGGGCAGCCCGCAGCCGGAAATCCCGACATTCCAAGCACCCAGGACCCCTGCGAGTGCCTTCCTCACGGCTACCATCTTCCCGGGACCCTGCTGGCACTGGTGGAGGAACTGGAGGGAGAGGGGCTGGTGCCCAGAACTCAGGTCTGCCCTGGGCAGGAGGCTCTGTGCTAGGCAGTCGTTCAGGGGATGGTGGGGGAACTGGGTCATCCAAGTAGAGGGGAAGGTCACTGAAGGATGTGGCCGAGCTGTCTTCTTGCTGTTCCTTTGACTCTCGCTTCTCCAGCTGGGCTGACCCTGGTTCCTCAGACATGGGCCCCGATGGGTGGCAGTTCAAGGCCTCGTCAATGGATTCAGCCAGAGACTTTACCTGAGGTGGAGGGGAAGGGGGAGGAGGGGAAAGGAGAAAAAGGAGAGAAAGATGAAGGACAGTGGGATGGTGAAAGGGTGGGAATGAGGGAGGGAGGGAAGGAAAAAGTGGGGGGATCTTCCTGGTGCGGCAGCCAGAAAAGTACTTCCCCTCCCCTACCTCCCAAGATTCTCTGCAGGACATAACTCCCAGGGAGCCATTGTGAGCTCACAGGAGCTGGAACTTATGCCCACAAGTTCCATTCTCAGACATCCCAATACCTTCTTCATGTCCATATAGACCCAAGCCAAATGCCGCCTCCTCACTAATCCCAAGCCACATTCCTGCCTCTGCCTTCCCTTAGGGTAAACCAAAATCCCAGCTGCCTCTGGGCTCCTGGAGCCCTCTGTCTGGTTCTCTCTTAGGAAATCCATGACATTTAGCCTTGAGAATCTGGACCAAAGCTGGCCTCATTCTGGTATCTAGCTTCCCAACTGGTCCCTAATGATCCCCGCCTCCTGCTATTCACACCCTCATGTACCATAGTGTCCCAGGGTTGGTCTGTGGGACCGGCAGCATCTGGCAAATGTGATGGGATGTCACTTCTGAGATTAGGTTAGGAAAGACTGCAGCTTTTATCCTGAGTACTCTCACTCGCTTGTGCTCCCTCTCTCAGATCCTTCACTCTGGGGGAAGCCACACCGTGAGCAGTCCTATAGAGAGGCCCATGTGGTAAGGCCCTGAATCCTCCTGCCAACAGCCAAATGAGTGAGCTTGGAAGCAGACCCATCAGCCCTGGATAAGCCTTTAGAGACTACAGTCCCACCCTATAACTTGATCACAGCCTCATGAGAGACGCTATGCGAGAGCCACCAGTCAAGCCACCCCAAGATTCCTGGCCCTCAGAAACTATATGGGATAATAACTGTTTGTTGTTTAAGCTCAGTCTTTACATTCAGTTTTAAGCTACTAAATTTTGGGATCATTTGATATGCAGCAATAGATACTTCCCCATTAGACTTGAATAGCACTGAGAGGTGGGCCCAGGCCTGGTTCCTCAGTCTCCCCACCAGACTATGAGGCCAGTACTTGAGGGATGGGTCCAGGCTGGGTTTCTCTCTTTTTAGCTCAGCTTGACACACTGATTGACACAGAAGAGATGGTCAATGAAATGTGTCATATGAATGCATAAATGAGTGATTTAGATCTTCCCTTTAACACTTCTTTCCTGTCTTCTACCTGCCTCCTCTCCCAACCCCATCACTAACTCCAGGGAAGCATGACCAAGCTTAGGGCAGGGCCAGATCACAGAGGTTAGAGCAGAATGATTTCTTCTCTTATACACTTTCATTCATTGATTCAACAATTTTTACCAAATATCTTTTTGGTTTTAGGAAGGAAACTAACATGTACTTAGCAAATGCCATATACTAGGTGCTTTCAGATATATTACCGAGTTGAACTCAACCTTCCAAACAGCTCTAAAAAATGGTTTTATCTTCATGTTATTGATCATGTTTCAGTGGAGTTAAACAGTTTGCCCATGGTCACATAGCTGGGAAATGGCAGAACTGGGATTTGCACCTGATCAGCTGTGCTGACACACTCCAAGCCTAGAATGATCTCCCACCACTATCACTGCCGCTTGCATCCCCACCCTTCCCTGCTTTTCCTGATGCAATGCTTATGCAAGCAACACCCTTCTGACTATCTCTAACTTGCTAACTCTTCACTGCCTGCTGAGGCCCAGTTCCAGTGCTGTTTTCTCAAAAAAGCCTGCTCTCATCCTCCCAGAAGAAAATTTCCTCTCCCTCCTCTGGGTTCCCACAGCACTATATGGGATCTCTTCTCAGGGCTCTGAGTGCACTCTTTTAGGAAACAGTCCTGTGCACATGTGCCTGCTATTTCCTGCTCGCTTGGGAAGATCCTTGAGAAAAAGAATCCTGGCCAATTCATCTGTCTCCCCCACAGTGCCCAGCACAGAGCCTGGTCCATGATCGTATGGTATAAGGGAAAGCTTTGGAACCAGACAGAGCTGAGTCCTGATCCAATTTGGAAAAGTCACTTCACCTCTCAGGGTTGTGGAGCCTCAGTTTCCTCCTCTGTAAAACCAGGATAGCACCCCCAGTCTCGAAGGCCATTATGAGGCATATAGAGGACCTGATATAAAGTAGGAGCTGTTAGTTAGGCCTTAATCTGATAGTGGCTCATGTTCCAGAGTGAGAACTTGCATGTTTGAACAATATAATTTTTCTCTTGCCAATCCTTTCTCATTACCCTCACAGTCCCTACTCAGATGCTAGCTATTTGTTGTTATCAAAGCAACAACTTGTTGGGCAACTTCCTTGAAGTACAGGGAAAAGGTTGTAGTAGTAGCCAGAGCGTGGAGATGGAGAGAAAAGGCCCTTTTCAGGGATGCTTACCTGTTTGGAGAAGGAGTCCTCAAGCTCCGTGATGTCGTTAGAAAACTCTCCAGATGTGGTGACGGAGCTTCCCCCACCATCGATGCCCCCTCCGCAGGAGCCGCCATATGGGAGCCCCCGTTCAAGCCGGTGGCTCCGGGCCCCAGCCATGGCACCCTCGTCCAGCGAGGCAGGCTTGCCCTCGAAGTACGCGGGGTTCTGTGCCTTCTCATATTCTTCAAAGGAGAACTGCATCCGCATGTTGGAAAGGATGATGCGGCGGGACATGCGACTCTCTGAAGCTGAGCTGCGGAGCCGCTCAAAGTTCTTGTTCATGCGGTACTGGCGGAAGGCCGTCTGGATGGTCCTGGCGGCCCTGCGGCTCAGGAAGGAGCCCCCATACTTCCTCTCCAGCATTTCCACCTGGCAGGGGAAGGTGGAGGGGAACAAAGTCAGAAACTTACGACAGCCTCCTCATCTCCCTGGGCCTCAGGCATACCACCTACCGAGTCATAGCTAACTGCTTACAGCTGCCTGGATGCACCAGGCTGGGGTCTGGGTGGTGTTCTTACTTTATTATCAGATAGCACATGTCACACGGGACTGAATTGTGGTTTTCTTTCTTTTTTTTTTTTAATTTACAAAAAGTAGATGTTCACTATTTAAAGAGAAAAGAAACAGAGAAGCTAAAACAGGAAAGAAAGGAAGACATCAATTGAAGGCAAGAAGGAGAAAGAAGAGGGAGAAAGAGAGAGGAAGGAAGGGAAAAAAGGGAAGGAGGGAAGGAAGGGAGGAAGGAAAGAAAGTTGCTTCACCTAAATTCCCAACACCTAGGCATAATCACAATTACATTTTGGGATATATCCTTCCAGTTTTTTTACTTCTGTACATAGTATTTTGTGCCCCCCTTTTGGCTAAACAATATCTTGTGTGATACATGTGATATACTGGAAAACAGTGTTCTGAATTTGTCAACTTACATGTGTGCTTCTCCCCTTACACTGAGATTATTGAGGACTTGGTCTTTTATCTACACATCTCCAGTGTCCAGCATGGAGCTCACTAAATGTTTGCTGAGTGAATACAAGACTCAGTGGATGGATGGTGAATGGGTCAGTGAGGTCCCAGTCAGGTGAAGGGTTCCTCTTCCATTCCAGTCTCACCATCCCTCCCTGGACACCACCTTCGAGCACCATATTCCAATCTCTTCCCTGGTCCTCTCACCCCCCCATCCCCACCGGCACCCCCACCCGCGACCAGAGCATTTCTTGGGTACCTTCTTGTCCTGCAGGTCCGTGGAGAGTTCATAGCTGTCAGACAGGGCCTTTGAGCGCTTTATCTCCTCCTCCTCCTGCTTCCTCAGGGCAACACTGGCTGGCTGGAGGCGCGCCCGCTGAGCCCAGGGAAGGCCCACCCCAGCAGGGGGGCCCCCCATGTGGCTGCTGGTGGGGGGAAGCTGGCTCAGCCGGTAGGGGGGTTGGCTCCCAGGACTATCAACCGCTGTGCTCAGGTCACTGCCTGGGGCATCACCCTCCACACTGTGGGGATGAGATAAGATGAGCCAGGATGTGGGAACAGGAGACAGGGCTGCTGGGCCAGACTGAGAGTGGGTGGACCAGATCCCTTCCCACAGCACCATCCTCCCCAGCCTCCTCACAGACACAGAGACCCCAATACTTAAAGGCTAGAGGACAGCCCTACCCCCAAAGTTGTCTTCTTATTCCCCTCACAGTCCTATCCCTTCCCCTTCAGCCCTGTCCCCTCCCCTTCAGCCCTGTCCCCTTACAGCTCCATCCTCAAATGCCCTCTCCCCCCTCACAGACCCCCACCCCTTCACAGCTCCATCCTTTCAGACTCTTTTCCCTCCAGCCAGGTCTTCTCACTGTCTTGTCCCAAGTCCTACTCTACCCTTACAGCCTGGTCCCTTCATGGCCAGGTCCCCTCACAGCTTTATCCTCAGACCCGTTTCCTTCCACTCCTACCCCTCAAGTTCCTTTTTCTAGTCATCTTAGCCCCTAACAGCTCTGTCTCCAAATCCCTCCTCCCCTGAGGGACCAGTTCCCTTATATCCCCACCCCCTCAGACCTCTTCCCCTCCCAGCGGGAGCCCAGCACCATCCCAGATCAGCTCTGTCCCTAGACCTGAGCCTACTCCTATACCCTGCACACGCAGGCTCTCCCCTGCTCACCCAGCCCTGCCCCCGACAGCCCCACCTCTGCCCCCAGAGGCCTGGGCTCCAGGCCTGGCCAGTTCTCAGTGTTCCCTGGCTGCCAGGCCGAGGGCTCAGTGACAGCGGGAGGCGCCTCCCACCAGCATTCTCACAGGTAAAGAGCTGCCCTGCGGGGCAACTTCCTTTTTCTCCTCATGGCCTCCTCTGCTCAGCTCGGGGGAGGGGAACAAGGGCGAAGAGTGGTAGGAGCGGGGCACTGGGTCTTGCCCGCCCTGGTTACCCAGAGCTGTTGTTCTGCCAGACCTGCTCCCATGGTGCCATGGCAACCAGGCTGCCAGGGAACTCAGGTGGCGACAGAGCCCAGCGCCCTGAGCCCAAGCAGGACGGTGAGAAGCCACAGAGATGGGAACAATGGAGGGGGTTTGGGAGGGGGGACAGGCAGGGGGAGGCATGGAGGGGGTTGTGGGGGGAATGGGTATGGCTGAGGCCCAGAGAGTGATCTGGTTTGGGCAGGCACTGGAGCTCTTGACCAGTGAAAGGGTTAAGGGGCCACTCCCTGGCCCCTACCTGACAGAGGGCAGGGCACAGGACCAGAATGGGGGGCAAGCTGGGATGGGTGTAGGGAGGCTCCCAGCCATTTCAGGAGTTTGAGCTACAATGGTCTTGCCAGCCTGACAGATGAACACTTTGGGCTGGGGGCTTAGGGGCTGGGGGCTTAGGGGCTGGGGGCAGTGGGATACAAAGTTGGTGCTGGCTCAGCGCTAATGAGGGCTCCTGCCCTCTGCTCATCCCCGACCCTCCCAACTGTTAATCTTCAACACTGTCAGGAGCAAGGTGGAAACAGACTGAACGGCTGCCCTGAACCCCAAAATGCTCTCTCCTCCTGGGCCTCTGGGGCCTGTGAAGTCCCCCTTCAGGGGTCAGACCCAGCCCAGTGCCCCCCAGGCATCTAAGATGCACCTCTCTCCCCCTCAGGACTGCAGGATCCCACCCCCCAGCCTCTCCCCTCTCAGCACATGCCTCCCAGTTTTGATCAACTTTGTTCACGAACCATCCTTGGTTCCCACTTGCATTCCTCCAATTTAAAAGAGAGAGAGAGAGAGAGAGAGAGAGAGAGATAACCCAAGTCCTTGTTGTGGCATTTGAGGCTTCTCCAAGACACTGTAGCTAATGTTTTGTTGTTGTTCCGTTGCTCAGTTGTGTCCAACTGTTTGCGATCCCATGGACTGCAGCACGCCAGGCTTCCCTGTCCTTCACTATCTCCCAGACTTTGCTCAAACTCATTTTCATTGAGTCGGTGATGCCATCCAACCATCTCATCCTCTGTTGTTTAGTAAGGCACTATTCTTGTGCTTAGTCACTCAGTCATGTCTGACTCTTTGCAATGCTATGGACTGTAGCCCACCAGGCTCCTCTCTCCATGGGATTCTCCAGGCAAGTATACTGGAGTGGGTTGCCATTTCCTCCTCCATGAGATCTTCCCCAGCCAAGGATGGAACCCAGGTCTCCCACATTGCAGGCAAATTCTTTACCGTCTAAGCCACCAAGGCTACTATTCTTACTGCTTCACATTTAATAACTTGCTTACTCTTCAAAACAACCCTATGAGGTAGGTATTATTAATCACCTTCATTTTACACATAAAGAAACTGAGGCCCAGAAAGGTTAATAACATATCTATGGTCACACAGCTATTAATGATAGAGCCAGGATTCAAATCCAGGCAGTCTGACTCCAGAGTTCACACTCTTAAACATTAAGCCACACTGCAGGGTTGGCTACCAGCCCCCCACCCCATCCACTCTTCCCTCCAACCTTGCTCAAATCCTGTTTCTCCCCAATACTCCCATTGTCCTTTCCACCTTCCCAACTGCTCGTACAGTACTTTCCACCTGGAATGCTGTCCCTATCATCTTCTGCCATCTGCAATCTGAGAACCCCCACACACACCTTAGTTCCATCAAAAGTCAGGTCATATGCCACCACTAAGAAGCCCTCCTGAAGCCCGCCTCCAGCCAGAAATGATGGCTGATCCTGTTCAGGGCTCCCACACACAGCACATGGCTGTCCTTCTTTTTATGTAGCAGGTTAGCTTTGGCAAAGCGTGACAGCTATTTGTGTTCCTGACTCCCAGAATCCCAGCACAGGAGGAGAGTTTGGTAATCTCCCTGCTAGGACACAGCACAAGGCCTGGAACAGAGTAGATGCTCAGCAAAAGCTTCTGGAGGGAGGAAGTCAGTGAATGAGCTCTGGTGGCTGGGCTAATAAATCCTCTCACCTGAACTCTGACCTCAACTCGTCTCCTCTTCCCAATCCATTCTCCATTCTGTGGCTAGTGAGAGCTTTCCAAAGTAGAAATCTGACCATGTTGCTCCCCCACTAAAACCCTTCCATGGCTTCTCATAACTCATTCAATAAATGACAATTGAGCCCTTTCTACAGGCCAGGAACAGTGCTAGGTGCTGGAAATATAATCATGAGCAAGACGTGTGAGTTTTGTTCCCTCAGGGAGGTGACATTCTAGTGGGAGAAGAAGACTATAAATATATACTATCATTTCAGGCAGGGAGAAGTGCTAGGAAGGAAAATACAGCAGGGCGATAAAAGGTGCTGTTTTAAATGTGGTAGTCAGAGAAGGGCTTTTTGAATAAATGGCATATAATCAGAGAAGTGAGGGAGCGAGCTGTGTGGTTATCTGAGGCAAGAGCAGTCCAGAGGGTAGAGCCAGTGCAAAGGCCCTGAGGTAGAACTGTGCCTGGCATGTTTGAGGAACAGCCAGAAGGCTGGTGTAGCTAGGGCAGAGTCAACAAGGGGAAATGAGATCAGAGAGGCAATGGGAGCCAAACTGTGAAGGGCACTGAACCCACGATAAAGACATTGGTGTTTGCTATGATTGTGATGAGCAGAGAAGGGACATGATCTAACTTATGTTTTATAGGAATCATCATCCATAGGATAACCTCTAGCTTCCTCACCTCACCATAACCTCACCTTCCTCCTTCCTCACCATAACCATAGGTGGTTCTCCTGACCAGACCTCTGCCTCATATACCCTCTGACCTTTTACCCCAACCTGGCGACCTCCTGCTCACTCTTTAACATTTAGCTAAGGTGTGACCTTCCATGTCTTCCTGAGCCCTTCATGCAGGATGGCTTACAGGCCCCTCTTCTGTGCTGCCATAGGGCCCTATAGTCAATTCTATCCCTAGAGCAAGGGCATTAATTGGCTCATTGTGTGGGTGTGTGCTTGAAAGTGAAAAGTGAAAGTGAAGTCGCTCAGTCGGGTCCAACTCTTTGCAACCCCATGGACTGTAGCCTATCAGGCTCCTCCATCCATGGGATTTTCCAGGCAAGAATGCTGGAGCGGATTGCCATTTCCTTCTCCAGGGGATCTTCCCGACCCAGGAATCGAACCCAGGTCTCCCGCATGCGGGCAGACGCTTTACCGTCTGAGCCACCAGGGAAGCTTGTGTGGGTGTGTGCTTAGTCGTATCCAACTCTTTGCAACCCCGTGGGCTGTAGCCCACCAGGCTCCTCTGTCCATGGGATTTCCCAAGCAAGAATACTGGGGAGGGTTGCCATGCCCTCCTTCAGGGGATCTTCCTGACCCATGGATCAAACCTGCATCTCTTTTGTCTTCTGCATTGGCAGGTGGGTTCTTTACCACTAGTGCCACCTGGGAAGCCCCTTGAAGGCTTACAATTTACTGAGGCAGGCACCAGTAGCCCTATTTTATAGAGGAGAACACTGAGGCAAGAGGCCACGTAAACTTGCTCGAGGTCATACAGGATGCAAATCCAGAGCCCAGGCTGCCTTCTCACGACATCTTGTTGCCTCTCCCTACTTCAGGCCCCACGCTGCCCCTGGCTTTCAACTCAGTGGCAGTTCTCCCCTCGAGAGCTCTCTCTTCTGCTTTGGTTGCAAAGGTAATAGTGACAGGGAGGTCAGGCTGTCAACACAGCCTCCTAAAAAGGACAGAGATTGAAGGCATCATACACATTGCTGAAGGAGTGGGACCTGGGGACGTGGGATCCCTCAACTCAGAACCCCCAGAACACCAAGGAACATGCTAATAATGTGGATAAATCTCTCTTACACAGACTCATATTCTCTCTCTGTGTCTCTCACTCACACACACACATGCACACACACGCACACACACATACACACACAGAACATGTGCAGTAACAAGCTGAGTGGACATAGGTTTAGGTCCTGATGGCCATCCACCCGCTGTGTGAGCCTGGGTGTGTCTCTTTATCTCTATGCACCTCAGTTTCTCATCTTCGTGGAGCTCAAAATGCTATTCCCTCTTTGGATTCCTGGACTTCAGAAAGGCCCTGGGAGACCTACCTCTCCCCAGACTCCTCCCAGCCAGGAGCAGGAGCAAAGAAAAGACACACACACACACACATATACTTGTGCATTACACAAACAACCACAGTATAAAGCTGCAAGTTCTAAGGGCTGGGGAACGAAGGGAATGCTGGGGGAGCTCAGGAGAAATTTTTCTTGCTGGGGAGGGGGCCAGGGGCTAAGCAGAATAAAAATAAACTCTCACTTACAATGCACCTTCCCTGTGTCAGGCATTTTCTGCATGTATTTTAACTGCATGGCAAATGGGAAAGAAGAATTAGGATTTCGATTTTGCAGGTGAGGAGAAGGCTCTGAGGAGGAAATTCAGGCCAAAGGTCTCAGGACTAGCAAGTGGCAGAACAGGAATTAAAAGCCCAGAGCCTGTGCTAGTTCCCCTGCTGCCTTGAAGGCTTCCTGGGGTGGGTGGAGTGGGGGAGCTATAGAATAGGGCCTTGCCTAGGAGGAGTTGGTAGAGATGAGGCGTGAAGGACCCTGGGAGCCAAGGCACTATGATGGGGAGAAGCAGGGCGGGATGGGCTGTAGGGATTCAGGGCTGTAGGGTCAGGGGCACTGACCCACTCCGGCTGCTGCCCCTAATGGGAGGTCTCTCTCCCTCCTTCCCTTTATTGGCACTGCCCAGAGCCAGGCAGCCAGCAGGGGATGGAACCAGGATGCAGTTGCCATGGAAATGAATGGGGGCTGTTGCTATGGATACCATAAGATGAGGGTAAGAGGAAGCTAGGGATGCTGAGGACTATCCCCATGACAACTTGGGCTGAAGTGGGGGACCGGAAGTTAGAGACAAGAAAACAAGATAAGGAGGTCAGCACACCTAGATGAGGAAAGAAGCACTGGGCTCTAGAGGAAGACTGGGCAAGGAGACCAGACCCAGCAGGGGCTGGGGGCAGAGGGGCGGAGGGACTGCAGTCACCTCCCTCTCCCCTGACAGCTTTTCAGCAAGCTGTTTCTGCTGCCCAATCCCAGCGCCATGGAGACTCCAAACTTGAGGCCAGCCCGGCTTGGTACAGGGACTTGCAGGGAAGGGGGAAGCCATCTCAAGGGCTCATTGGGTACCCAGCAGACAATGTAGGCTTGGGAGCACAGAGATCAGGTTTGAATCTCAGCTCTGCTTCCTTTGCAGCCCTAAAAATAATAGCTGTCATTTACTAAGGACCTACTTTTAGCTAGGCCCAGCAACTCTGCAAGGTCTGGGTTGTTTCCCTTGAAGGGGATAATACAGATGAAGAAACTGAGATGCAGAGAGATGAAGTCATTTGCCCAAAGTCTCTATGTTCAGCAGTGCAGGAGCCAGGAGTCAAATCATCACTCATGCCTGTACCTACCAGCCCAGCACCGAGCAGCCCCTCTGGAGCCATTCTCCAGCTCCCTGTGCCTTCACACAGTGGCACACAGAGGGCCAGACAGTGAGTAAATATTTGTGGAGTGTTTGAATGAGAAAGTGACCAGGAGAAAGCAGGAAAGACTGAGGTTAAATGGAAGAAGTGCCTGCCTTTGACAGCAATGACTCACTGGTTTGCCTGGCCAAGGGTAGAAGATGCTCAGAACCGAGAGATCCAAATTAAGGCTCACATAGTCAAAGTGACTTGCTCAGGGTCACGCAGGATGAGAACCCCAATTCCCTATCTTCTAGGCCAGCGTCCCACTTGCAGCTTTTTAGCTGAATCCGTCTAGTCCCCACCCCACCCCCAGCCCCTTGAAGCTCCTAGATGTTGGTGACAGCAGGCCCCTTGCACTTCCCAGGCTACAGCGAGCTGATCCATAGTGCCATGCCTGTGCCCAGTCTCTTAGCTTCTTCTGCCCATGTGTCCTCCCTCTCTCCTCCACCTGCAACCTTCGCTGATCTGGCTGAGCTCATCTCATCTTGTGGCACCGCGAGCAGGCCAGCCCCCCTGGGAAGTTGGTTCTGACTCACTCCCACTCCCCACAAACCCTGACAGGATCAGATTCCATCCCTTTATGTTTTGTGCACACTCATGTCACAGGCCGTCCTTGTCACTGGCTAACTTGAGATTCTCTGTTGAAGTGTTCATTGCCTACACTGCTCCTGTTTCCCATGGGCGGTGGCCTGGTGTGATTTACTGCTGTGGACCCTCCCTATGCCCAGGCCAGTGCCCCGCAGTTACCTTGGTCCCCTAAGACCAGAGCTGGCAGCCATGTGTGTGTGACCATCTAGCTTGACAACTGCCACCCTAAAAGCCACAGCCCCACATGCTCAAAAGCCACTGACACATATTCTTATGATTATCTCCACCTGGGACACACAGAGAGTCTGCAGGCACAGAAATTTACCACCTCACACAATCAACCTCACACACTCAGAATCCCTCACACCCAGCCTCATACAATCACATTCCCTCAGATACACAACAGTGTACAACCTCTCATTCTTCTCGCACCTGCTGGCCTCATGCATACATGTGCACAGGCACACACTTTTCCCTTACAACTGATAGAAACCTTCCCCATTCCCATACCATAGGCCCTCACCCACTTCAGTTGCCTACACAGGAGTCTGCTGCTACTGCTGCTAAGTCACTTCAGTCGTGTCCGACTCTGTGCAACCCCATAGACGGCAGCCCACCAGGCTCCCCCGTCCCTGGGATTCTCCAGGCAAGAACACTGGAGTGGGTTGCCATTTCCTTCTCCAATGCATGAAAGTGAAAAGTGAAAGGGAAGTCGCTCAGTTGCATCCGACTCTTCACGACCCCATGGACTGCAGCCTACGAGGCTCCTCTGTCCATGGGATTTTCCAGGCAAGAGTATTGGAGTGGGGTGCCATTGCCTTCTCCGACACAGGAGTCTACACCCCCATGTCTCCCATGATAGCCATCTGATCTTCAGTTGAGCCCCTGTGGCCCTCAACTTTCATCTCCAATCAAATGAAGGGTAAAATGGTCTCTCCCTCCACAGCCAAAGGTCACCTAGACTCACACACCCAGCTTGAACAGAGCAGTCTACATACCATTCCCCAGTACAGCCCTGGAGCTCTCCACCAGGTTTTGGTCCGTGCTGCACCTGACTCTCTAATGCCTCCTCACCTCTCAAACCATCTATTCAAACCCTTCCCAGCCTTCCATTCTTGCCCCTCTTCCTCCAGCAATCCTTGGACACCACCACCCC
Organism: Bos grunniens; assembly: GCF_055505025.1. Lineage (NCBI taxonomy): Eukaryota > Metazoa > Chordata > Mammalia > Artiodactyla > Bovidae > Bos > Bos grunniens. The sequence continues at coordinate 51,663,570 of NC_141194.1, read as the reverse complement.
CAAATGATCCTGACATCTTCCTCCTCTTTGGGCCAGGAACATATTTTGCTCATTACTGAAGCCATATCTGCTCAATCACTTCTGCCCTTCAGGAAAGTACCCTGCCTACTTTCCCAAAGGAATTTTCATCTCCCCTGAGAGATGGAGAACTTAAGGAGAACACAGTCACTGTCTTACTTTCGGTCTCTCATGGTATTTAGCTTGAAGCCTTGCACACAGTAGGTATATGAGCAATGTCTTCTGGAAGAGTAAATAAAGGAGAGAGGAAGAGAGAGGGAGGGACAGAAGGAGAGGAGAAATAAATGAGAATTTGAATGAGTGAGTGAGGAGCTGAGTGCCTAAGTCAGTTAAGCAATGAGTGAAGAGTGAGGCAAGCCTCTGGAAAACTACCGGAGCATGTGAAGGGTATGTTGAAGGGAGGAGGGAAAGAAAGGAGAGGAGAGACTCTCACCTGGGCCTTAATCAAAACAGGAGCCACCAATCACTGTGCAGTTGCCAACCATGCATTAGACCCTATGCTGAGCTCCTTGTGTTTCTTCTTGCTAATCTTCATGACAACCCACAGAGGTAGATCTATTCTCACTATACTCAGGAAGAAAATGAAGCTCAAGGAGAAGAAAATATTTGCCCAAGGTTATACAGAGAGTAAGTGGCAGAACCATAAGGTAAACTCAGATTTGTCTAATGCAAAAAAAAAAAAAAAAAAAGCAAGGCTCAGAAAGGGAAAGCAGGGGCAATGAGCCCACTTGGGAGTCCCCTGGCTCTGCTCCTAACACAGACTCATCACGGAAGGTGTAGGTCCTACAGCTCACAGACGACACCTTCTGCCTTCCTGCCAACAGCCTCTGGGGATTCTTAGAACCAGCCTCTGGCAGGTGCAGGAAATATTTAGGGTCATTGCATCTGGAGGCAGCGGCTTTCCCTCAGACTCCAAGATCCCTAAAGCTGTAAAATTGGAACCTTGAAAGTACAAAATCAAGGACTCGTAACATCACAGAATGTTAAAAGCATACCATCAGAATTTTTTAAATGGTAGAATCATGAAATCTTAAAAACCACCATATTGCAGAATCCTCAAATCACAGCATCATAGAAATAGAAACACATGGAATGTGTCACTGAATTATCCTCTCTTGAATTCATGTAATCATAGTTTCTTAAAATTGTACCATCTCAGATTCACAGAATGTCAGAGCTGGAGGAGCCCTTGGAGATCCTCTGGTCCAACTCTCCCTCCTCCTTTTACACATGGGGAAACTGGGTAGCAGAGAGGCCAAGCCACGTGTCCCAAGTTGACCAGCTCATGCCACCTCAGGCTGAAGAAGGCTCTAGGCTTGCCCATGACGAGAGCGCCGCACCATTCATTCATTTATTGAGTGCCTTCTGGGTGTTGACAATACCAGGAATCAAACCCTACTCTCTTTCCCAGCCCCTGTTCCCAGCCATGGATAGGAAAGAGGGTAAGGCCCTGGTGGAGATGGGGAGAGGGAAGTGGGTAGGGTGGAATATACATCAGACAGAGAGAAGAGATCAGCTTTTATTGATGGAAATTCTTTTGTACACAGCGACACGCACTCTGAAAGGCCTTTTCCTCCTGATCATATTTACAGAGCACTATGGGAGCGGCAGGGGGCACAGGATGAGGCCGTCAAGCAGAAGAGATGGCAGCAATGGCCACAGCGAGGGAACGAGCAGGCTGGGTCCCAACCCCTTCTGGTCCTCTAAGCCCTAGGCACCCTGCATCTCTGTTTGTGCTCACAGAGGACAGAGGTAGGTCCTTGGGATGTCATTTGGAGACCTCTCCAGGAGTGGCAGGCTCCAGGGTGCCTGGGAAGTGGGGTGCGGGTACGGGAGGGTCCAGGTTTCAAGCTCCAAGCTCTGCTGCTCCCACATTTTAGTCAGACCAAGGACTCCAGCCTTTATAATTCGGGGGCTGGAGTCCAGGGGAGACAGCAGCAGGGGTGGGAATTCCAAGAAGGGAGTGGACAAAGATGGGGCAGGATGCTTGCCCATCCGGTTCCTGAAGCAGGGACGGGGTCTCATGGGGGATCGCAGGGGTGGGGGCTGGTTAAGGCTTTTGCTTCTGCATAGAAAATGACCCTTGTCCTCTCAGTTACCGAGAGGAGGGACTACTGCACTCGGAGGCCGGACAGCAGAACTGATGAGCGTCTTCCTCTTCCTCTTCCTCAGTCTCCTCCTCCTCCTCCTCTTCCCTGGGGCCAGGAAGGGCAGGGTAGAGGCCACAGGCGGCGGGTGACAGAGAGAGGCAGAGGCATTAGTTTGCAGAGCAGGGGAGATACAAGAAGGGCTGGAACCAGGGAGGTGGGGCTAGGATGGGAGTTGGAATGGGAAGGCCAGCGTGACCAACAGGGCCACACCCATCTCAGTCTCCGAGGAGCCTGTTGCTAGTCCCCGAGGAGCCTGTTGCTAGTCCCCCTCTGGGACTGGCCCTCCCCCACACTCAGGCTGGGCTCCAACTTAAGGTTACACCCAGAGTAAGTAAACTCCCTTTCTGATCAGACTGGTGCCCAACCTTCATTTTAATATAAATAAGTAGCAACCAGCTCTGTGCTGGCACTTTGCATGTATCATCTCATTTAACCCCTGCAACAACTCTGCAACATTTTAAAGATGAAGGAATTGAAGCTCAGAGAGATTAGATAACTGCCCAAGGTCACACAGCTGGATTAGTGGTAGAGTCAGGATTTAAACTTGGAAGTTCTTGGAGCTCCAAGTCTCGGGCTCTGCCCAGCAGGTCCTTTGGGTAGACTTGGTACTATCTCCAGAAATCCATCCTGCCCTTGAAGGACAAAGATTTGTATCTCCTGAAGTCTTCAGGGTTTGGAATGTAGGAGATGCTTAGAAATGGAGTGTGTGAAGTCCACAGCTTTGGAAGCAAATGGACCTGGGTTCTGAAACCAGCTCTACAAGTGCTTCTAGGCTGTGGCCCCAGGCATGTTAATGCCCCTCTTGGAGCCCTGGTTTCCTCATCTGTAAAAATGGGGCTTATGGTACCAACCTCACAGGATTGTTGCAAGGACTGGAATACATGTCAAGTGCCTGGCAAACAAGAGCGATAGGAACACAGTGATGGTGGTGAACTGTTCAGGAACTGAACCTAATTAAGTGGCCCTTTGCACTCACACAGAAGCACCACAGTGGTGGGAGGAATCATTGCAGGAACAAGCACATATTTCTCGGGTCTTGCAGAACAGTACCAGGGGCCAGTCACTGGAGTTGGACTATAGTTTCATGGGGTGGATGGACAGGCATGGGAGCTGGGGCAGGACCAGGTGTCTTGGGAGTGAAAAAGGTGACAGATCTCCTAGGGCTAGTGAATGAAAGAGTCTTACCCCACTCCCAGACCCCTTGGCTTGGGGGATGAAGGAAATATGGAATGCAGGGTACTGGAGGATCGGGAAGACAGGGGAAGGAAAGCGGATAGGCAAAGGGAAGGCACTAGTGTCCATGTGACAGACAAGGGTGCACGGGTGCCCGCATGCACGTACACACACTCACACACACACACATACACACCCTCCTCATACTCAGAGCTCCCTCTGACACATTGTTCCACAGACTCACTGAGTCAGCAAAACCGCATGAGCCAGGGCCCCAGTCCTGGGCAAACAGCTCCTCCTTTCAGAGTCTCCCATTCCTCATCTATAAAAGGAGACAGAAACTCCACACTTCTCAAGGCTATCACGGGTAACAAATGATCTTCCAGTCCCCCGGCTCGCTCCCCTCCTATCCGAGCCAGGCCCCTGCTACCCTTCACCTGACACTGCAGTCATCTGATTTTCTCTCTGTACTCTCCTGGACCACTTTAGGCTTCCTATATCCCACCATTGAGTGTGGATCTCCTGCTCAGACACCCACCTCGGCTCCCCTTTGCTTCCTGCACAAAGTTCAGATTCCTCAACCTGACATTCAAAGCTCCCCCACCCTATGGCCTCACCTGGCCTTTCCTGTCAGGTGGAAGAAGCATAGGCTTTAGAATTAGACAGACCTGGGTTTAAGTATCAGCCCCACCATCTACTATCCAGGTAACCTTGAGTCCATTTCTTCACCTCTCTAGGACTTACTTTCCTTACTGCAAAATGAGGAAGCACCTATTCTGTAGGTTATGGTGGGAGTAAGTAAATTCAAGTATGTAAAGCACCTGCCACAGGGTAGGTTTGGTGCCTCACACATGGTAACTATTATTGTGACTGTCAGCATCAGTGGCATCAGTGTTACCCTGCTCACTCCAGCCCAGCCTTCATGAAACTAGCTTGTCCGTTATTCTGTCAGCATGAACCAGCCTTTTCATGCTTCTATGCTTTTGCTGACTCTGTTTCTTTCTCCTGCACAGAGCTTTGCCCTTTGAAATCCTATCTAAACTTCACAACCCAGCTCAATTGCTCCTTCTTGCAGGAAGTCCTCCCTGACTTCCAACCAGAAATATTCTTTGCTTCTTCCTAGCTCCAGCATCCATGCTCTCCATGTTGTTGCTTTGAACTTTTCCAAGGCATTTCTTTCACCAATCCCCTCAATGCCCTTGTATTCCCCCCACCACCACTATCTCTGCTTTCCTTCCCTGTGGGAAAGAGAGGACACCTATACTATTTAAGGCCAGTCTCTCCACCCAGGCTCTGGAGCCCACCCCTGCTACCTCCTCCATAACAATTATCCCCTCTCCCTCCAGTATTTCAACCTCTCCCTCTCTGTTGCCTCCTTCCTACCAACATTTATAGAAGCTCAAGTCTCTCCCATCTGGGAATAAAAACCCTCTATCTGCCCCCACATCTCCCTCGAGCAATCACTGTCCCTCTCTCCTCTTCACAGCTAAGCTTCTTGAGAAATTCGTCTACACTGGCCATCTCCACTTCAGTACCTCCCACGGGTTCTTCAACCCACTGCAATCTGCCTCATGTGCCCACCAAGCCACAGAAACTCTTCTTAGTAAGGTCGCCCAGGACCTCCCACTGGTTAAAGCCAATAGACTTTCTCCCACCCTCATCTTACTTCTCCCAGCTATAACATTTGCCACTCTTAACAAGCCCCTCCTGTGTGCAGACGGCTCTTCCCTTCCTCTGCTTCCATGAGCCCACTCCCTGCTGGTTTTCCTCCTACTTCTCAGGACCACCCCCAGCTCCTCTTCCTCTCCCCATTCCTTATATGTTGGTACCTCTTCTCCAGTTCTGCTCTGGTCCTCTTCTCTTTCACTCCACACTCACTGTCCAGGGATCTCATTCCATTCCATAATTTCAGGTATGGCTGAGGACCCCCACATCTCTCTCTCTCTAGCATGGACCTCTCTCCTGGGTCTCACCAAGCCTAATGCTTGCTGGAAGCTCCACCAAGATGGCTCTTAGGGCCTTCAGAGTTCACAGGGACCTCTCACTCAGCATCTTACCACTGCAAACCTATCCTCTTGCATTTCCCACTTTCGTGAAGGGGCACCACCACCCAGTGGCCCAAGCCTAGATTCTTCCTGCTCCTTTAGCAAGTGAAGTGAAAGTCACTCAATCGTGTCCAACTCTTTGCAACCCCACCGACTATACAGTCCATGGAATTCTCTAGGCCAGAATACTGGAGTGGGTAGCCTTTCTCTTCTCCAGGGGATCTTCCCAACCCAGGGATCGAACCCAGGTGTCCTGCATTGCAGGTGGATTCTTTACCAGCTGAACCACAAGGCAAGCCCAAGTATACTGGAGTGGGTAGCCTATCCCTTCTCCAGGGAATCTTCCCGACCCAGGAATCAAACCAGGGTCTCCTGCATTGCAGGCAGATTCTTTACCAACTGAGCTGTCAGGGAAGCCCTTCAGCAAATCAGCCACCAAGTCCTGCTGATTCTACCCCCTCCCCCCTCCCCGCCACTGCTGCTGCTAAGTCACGTCAGTCGTGTCTGACTCTGTGCAACCCCACAGACGGCAGCCCGACAGGCTCCTCTGTCCCTGGGATTCTCCAGGCAAGAATACTGGAGTGGGTTACCATTTCCTTCTCCAATGCATGAAAGTGAAAGTGAAGTCACTCAGTTGTGTCTGACTCTTAGCGAACCCATGGACTGTAGCCTACCAGGTTCCTCCATCCATGGGGTTCTCCAGGGAAGAGTACTGGAGTGGGTTGCCATTGCTTTCTCCGTCTACCCCCCTGAATAGCTCTAAAAGACTACACATGATCTGGCTCTTGCTAACTCATCATCGACTCCTCTCGCCCTTCACTCACTCCTTCTCCAATCATACTGGTCTCCCTGTCATTCCTCAAACATAACAAGCCCACTCCTGCCTCAGGGCCTTTGCACTCACTGAAACATCATTCCCCAGATAGGTGTAGCACCAGACACAAGCTATTAATATATATTTAGTTGCTTATTTATTATCCATCTCATCCGCTGTAAGATCCATCAGGGCAGGCATCTGTTTTGTTTACTGCTATATCTCTAATGCCCAACACACTGTCTAGCACTCAATAAATATTTTTTAAATGAATGAATCCACTGCCAGGCCTGAGCATGGGCAACTCACTGTGAACTCCAACCGTGGTCATCTCCACCCCCACTATCTGTTCAGCCTCTGACTCCAGTTCTCTCTTCCTCCCAATCATCTCTCAAATCCACTTCCTCTGCTCCCTCCCCACGGCCACTACCTTAGCTCAGTGTGCTTGTGTTGTGCTTAGTTGCTCAGTTGTGTCCGACTCTGTGACTCTGCGGACTGTAGCCCACCAGGCTCCTCTGTCCATGGGGATTCTCCAGGCAAGAATATTGGAGTGGGTCACCATTTCCTCCTCCAAGGGATCTTCCCAACCCAGGGATCGAACCCAGGTCTTCCGCATTGCAAGCAGATTCTTTACCCTCTGAGCCACCAGGGAAGCCCAAGAATACTGGAGTGGGTAGCCTATCCCTTCTCCAGGGGAACTTTCCAACCTAGGAATTGAACCAGGGTCTCCTGCACTGCAGGCAGTTTCTTCACCAGCTGAGCTACCCGGGAAGCCCTACCTTAGCTTACCTCTCTTGGATTACTGGAACAGTCTCCTCCCTAGTTTCCCTTCCTTCTAAAATGCTAACCTGATCATGTTACCTTCCCTCTTCAAGAGCTGCTCGTAGCTCTCCAGCTGCCTACCATGACAAAGGAGCCTGGACTCCGCAAACGGCTGTCTGAGGTATATCTAATCTCTGCCTCAGTGTACAGCCTTACCATTTCTCACCTCTAGGCCTTGGCATTCACTATCAGAGCATCTTCTCCCATCTCTATCACTCAAAATCTTTACAGACCTTGGATAATTGGTTCAAACACTACTTTCTTCAGGAAAACAAATACGTGACTCACAAACCAGAAGTAATTCCTCTCCAATATGCATAGAGAAATAAATGCCTCCAGTGTCACTCAGGATCTCCAAGAACCAGGACGGTAGTTGGCAATTATATCTGAGACCATGGACTTTGGGTGCTGGGCGAGCATTAACAGAGGTTCCCTTTGCCTCCTGAACTATTACTCTGGATTCACGTCCCTGGGGCCCTCTGCTAACACTGACTCATCCTTGCCTTCTCCCTTTCTCTCACCTGCTGTTGGATCTATCTCATTAATAACTCTCAAAGGATTTAGATTCCATAAGGTGAAATTAAAATGCTTCTTTGTGAACAGTGTCCACTGGAGTAAAGCAACACAGTAGCACTGCTCCAAGTCATTTCTTCAATGCCAACACCCCAGTTCAGGCCTTCTAGCTGGCCTCCACGCATATGATCCATTTTTCATACTGACTGCTAATGTGATGTTTCTAAAACACAAATTTTACCAAATTTTTCTATTTAGTATCCATTCACATGACACTTCATCACTAGCAATACTGGTTCTTAACTTTTTCTGGAGGAACATAAAACTCTTTATGCATTTAATGAAAGCCAGGAACCATCTCCCCAACAGCAAATCCACACAACCAGACAAACACAACATTTTGCATTCAATTTCAGGAGGTTCCCAGGCCACCTGAAGCCATTTGGGACCCGTGCAACCCAGGCTCTTAACAAACCTCTGGCTCTACCCAACAACATCCAGGTTCTTGTGCGTATGCTATTCCTTCTGCCTGGAATATTCTGGCACACTTCACCCTTTCCCCTGGCTGCCTCTGAGTCATCCTCTAAGACTCAGCTCTTAGGCTGAGATGACCTGCACCAGCCCTAGGTAGGGCTAGATCTCTCACTGCTGTGGAAGCCACTCCACAGCACCTCCCACGCTGTGCTCTCCTTTGTCATAGCCCTCCTCAGTTTCCCCAACTGACTGGGAATTTGTGGAAGGCAAGAACCATTACCCAGCATAGGCCCTGGCCACAGCAGAACTCCCTAAGTGTCTACTGAAGTGAACATTAATAATAGCTACCCTTTTTTTTGAGCACTCATTATGTGCCAGGCACTCAACAAGGTGAATTCTATTTATGATCTTTTCTCTTTATGACTCTTTACGACCCCATGAACTATACAGTCCATGGAATTCTCCAGGCCAGAATACTGGAGTGGGTAGCCTTTTCCTTCTCCAGGGGATCTTCCCAACCCAGAGATCGAACTCCGGTCTGCCAAACTGCAGGGGGATTCTTTACCGGCTGAGCCACAAGGGAAGCCCATGATCTCTTCTACCCCTCAATAAATAAACTCTATGATGCTGGTGGTTCTTTTTGACAGATGAAGAACTGGGCTCAGAGATGTAAAGTCGGTTGTTTAAAGTCACCCAGTTAGTGGGTGCCAGAGGTGGAACTGAAATTTGAGACCACTGCAAGTATTGGTCCACCATGCTTCCCTGCCCGTACTGTGAGACGGCATCAGTAGCAGAATAGGACCATGAATTAGGGCCAGAATGCCCTGCCTGGGCTCCATTCCCCAGGACCATCTACATTTATTTTCCCTCCTGTGTCACCTTCATGCCAAGAGCAGAGACCTGGCTCTCTCTCTTCTTTTTCCTTTTGGACATGCCACACGGCTTGCAAGATCTTAGTTCTTTGACCAGGGACTGAACCCAAGCCCTAGCAGTGAAAACACCAAGTCCTAATCCCTGGACTGCTGGCGAATTCCCTGGTCTCATTTTTTATAGTCCAACCCCTGGTCCCTTCCCATGTACTATATTCAGCCTCCTCATCTCAAAACCCCACTGTAGTCAGTCCATCCTTTGCCCAGAACCATCCCTAGACATGTACAACTTTTAAATCCAATCCAATCCAAGGCTACACACTGTCTATGAAGAAAACAAGACATGGGTAGCCCCTGCTCTTCATGAGTTGATAGTCATCCAGGAGTTTTACATGTACCATCTCCAATCCTAAAATCAGCCCTGAGAGGTTAAATAGGCATTATCCTCATTGCACAGATGAGGAAACAGAAGCTTAGAGGCTTGCTGAGAGTCAAGCTGGTAAGTAGCAGAATTTGGACTTGAATAAAGGTACTGACCCAACTATATTCCATTAGGTCATCCTACTTAGAAGACGCAAAAAGTAGGCAACCATTTCTGGCAGGATTGGGGGATAAAGGAAAGCTATTGCTCTTTCAAGACTTAGTACACATCCACTCCTGTAGGGGACAGGTGAGGTGAGGTACCCCTCCCCTGGCAGCACTCTGAACCTATCATTGTCTATGGGTCTCTCTCCCTTCTAGACTTGAGCTCTCTGACTGTAGGATCAGACACAACTCATCCCCATGTCTCACCAAGGTTCAGCACAAGGACTAACTGAGACCATGCAGGACAAATGCTTGCTGAATGAATGAGGTGGCATTTGAGCAAGGTATTAAAAGGAAAAATAACATCTGAACAGGTGGATACAGGGGAAAAGTATGGAGGAGGAAGGAAACAAGTTAGTAAAGGCAAGGAATTGGGACCAAGAAAAAAGGCCAGTAATTTAAAAATTGTGACAGGGTATGCATAACATTTTTTCATTGTTTCAAGAGGGTTTTCTTTTCCTTACAAAAGTGGATCATACTATAAGCTCTGTTCTGCAATTTGCTTTTTTCATAGAATAATCAGTCTTGGAGGTCTTTTCAGGTGAGTATATAGAGATATATCTTTTTCTTTTGATCTACTACAGAGTATGGGTGGATCATGAAAGAAATCCTACTGATGGACAGGTAGGTTATTTTAATTGTTTGCTATTATAAGCAATGCTGCAAAGAACATCTTTGCATATGTCTGAAAGTAGTTTTGAAGGATTTCTAAAAGGTGAATTGCTGGGCAAAGAATGCACGTTTTGTTTAAAATGTAGATAAAAGTTATTTCCGTAGCTTTAACATTTTTATAGACCAGCTAAAAATAAAGATTTTTCCTACTCACATAATCCTGTCTTCATCTAAGAAGCATACATCATGCAACCTTTTCATTAAGAGCTGGCTGAGAATGCTATCCTACAAAAGGGCATGTGATAAAGAGCTGCACAGTGTGGCTTATGTTTGCAGTTGGGGTTGAGGTACTTGGAAAAGGCCTCTAGCTGGCCACGTTGGGGTCTAATAGTGAAACTCTAGAGAAATCTAGCTCTGAAACATAGTTCTCAGCTTGGAAGTATATGTAAATTTAAGTTTCTGGGGGCACCTAACAAATTGGTCCCACAAGAAAATGGAACCAATTTGTACTCTAATCAAAGAATACACAATTTTGTTTCTTCACAACTGTTTTAATCTTCTAGATTTTGGTACTTGAAAGTCAGTACTTTGTTGTTTTTTAGTTACATTCTTTAGTTACTTGTAAGCTTCAACATCCTTTCTCATTCATTAGCTGTCTACTTCTCTGAACTGTCAAATTACCGTTATTTCTCCACTTTAAGTGAGTTGTGCATCTTTTTCTTATTGATTTCCAGGAGATGATATAGATAGTGTTATTAACCTTTGCCTGATATCTATGTAGCAAATACTTTCCTCTAGCCTGTTATTTCTGTTTTAACTTTGTGTATAGTATCTTTTATGGAGAAAGAAATGGCATCCCACTCCAGTGTTCTTGCCTGGAGAATCCCATGGATGGAGAAGCCTGGTGGGCTGCAGTCCACGGGGTCGCACAGAGTCAGACACGACTGGAGCGACTTAGCAGCAGCAGCAGCAGAGTATCTTTTCCACACAGAAGTTCTTAACTTTAATTGTAGCTGAAATTATTGCTCTAACTTTATGGCTCCTGAGTTTTTAAGTCCTGCTCAGGAAGACTTCTCCACTCTATTATAAAAATATTCTGGATTTTGCTCTGGTACTTTTACAGTTTTATTTTTTGCATTTATTTTTGTGCAAGGTAGGGATTTAACTTAAATTTTTTTCTTCTATTTTTCTGTCCGTGCTGCGCGGCATACAGGATTTTAGTTTCCAGACAAGGGATTGAACCCATGCCCCCTGCACTGGAAGTGTGGGGTCTTAACTACTGGACCACCAGGGAAGTTCCTGAAATTTTTTCCAAATGGTAGGATTTTTTTCCAAATCCTATCCCATTTACTGACTTCCCACTGATTTAAAATGTATTCTTTGTCATAAATTGAATTCTCATATGAATATGTGAGTTTGTTTCTAAATTCTCTATTTTGTTCAATTTATGTATTCCTCTATTTATGATATATTTTTAATTTCTGTAGATTTATGTTAAGTTTTTAATCTAATAGGGCAAGTCCCCCCTCATTGTTCTTCTTTTTCAAATTTTTCTTAGTAATTCATGGGCATTTACTCTTCCAAATGAACTTTAAAATCCAATTGTCTGATCCCCAAAGAAAATACCACTAAAATTTTAATGAGAAATACATTGAACCTTTTGATCAGATTGGGGGGGGATGTCATTTTAAACCATATTAAATTCTTCCCATCCAAGAATAGGACATGACTCTCAATTTATTCAAGCCTTACAGCCTTTGATGAAATTTTATAGTTTTCTACAAAGGAGTATTTTAAATTTCTTATAAATTTGTGGGAATTTTTTTCTTTGCTATTGCGAATGGAATCTTTTTCTATTATGTCTTCTAATTATTGATGGTATTCAGAGAAGCTAATGGTTTGGGTGTACATTTATCCTGTATCTACCCATCTCGCTGAATTTTCTTATTAGTTCTAATAATTTTTCCTTTTATTCTCTTTGATTATCTAAGTAGACAACCATATCGTCTTCCAATAATGCTAATCCTCTTTCTGATATTTATATCACTTTTTTCAATCCCAATGATTAAAACTTCCAGAAAAATATTGGTTAGTGACAGTGATAAGAGTCATCCTTATTTTGTTTTTGAATTGAATGGAAATTTATCTAGCACTTCATTGTTACATTTGATGATTGATTTTGGTCTCTGATAAAAATTCTTACCAAGTGAAGGAGGTTTTCACTCATTCCTAGCTTACTGTACTAGTTATCTATCGTAGTTTAACAAATTGTCCTAATGCAGCAAGAGATAACTAAGGCACTAAGGGTTTTTAAATCAAGAATGGATGTGTAATTTTGTCAGATTATTTTTTCAGCATTTATGTAGACAGAGTAAAAAGAAAAGATTGTATAACTATTAGTATAATCAATTATAACAACAGCTTTCCTAATGTTGAACAACCCCTGCACTCGTGGGACAGACCTTCACCTGTTGTGATACAGCCTTCTTTTAATACACTGATGGGTTCAGCTGGAGAATCTAAAACACACATTTAAAATATGTTTCTCTATTAATATGTGAGGTTAGGCTATATAGTTTTCTTTCTTTTTTTTAAACGTAGCTGATCATCAAGATTGGACAGAACCTCCATCATACCTGAACTACCATGTCTGAGGAGAAAACTTTGACCATCTTTTAAATTTCTTCTATACAGTTCTATTCTATTCAGGTTTTCTGCCACTCATTAAGTGATTTTGGTCATTTATATTTTCCTAGAAAACCACTCGTTTCATCTAGATTTTCACATTTTTTGGTATAAAATTATACAAAGCACTTTCTCATGACTTTTTAATATTTTCTGAATCTGTGGTTAAATCCCTTTCCTCATACTTCATGTTTTCTTCCCTTTTTCTCAATCATATCTGCCAGAGCATGGTCTGTCTAGTTTACTGGTCTTTTCAAAAAACATCTCTTAGTTTATCAAACCTTTTGTTTTCTATTTCATTAATTTCTGTCTTTTTAAAAATATGTATTTGCTTATTTTGGCTGCACTGGGTCACCGTTGCTGTGCCAAGGCTTTCTCTAGTTGCGGTGAGTGGAGGCTCCTCTCCAGTTGTGGTGCGTGGGCTTCTCATTGCTATGGCTTCTCTTTTTGCAGAGCACAGACTCTAGGGCGTTCAGGCTTCAATAGTTGCTACACACAGGCTTAGATGCCCCACAGCATGTGTGATCTCCCTGGACCAGGGATTGAACCGGTGTCCCTTGCATTACAAGGTTGATTCTTAACCACTGGACCACGAGGGAAGCCCAATTTCTGGTTTTATCTATAGTAATTACTTAATTCTACTTTCTTTTGGTTGTCCTTTTTATAGAGTCTTGATTGGAATAGCTAGTTCATTTAAGCTGTCTTGTTCTCTAATAAAAGCATTTAAAACTACAAACTTTCTTCTGGGAACCCCCTTGGTCATATCCCATAGGTTTTGTTCTATAATATTCTCAATTGACATCTACTCTAAATAGTCCATAAATTCCATTCTTGTTTCCTCTTTAACACAAGTATTTTTAAACTTTCAAATGGACCTAGCCTTTTTTGCCATTGCTATTAAAATTTCATTTTATACATTATAATCAGAAAATGTATTTATTTCAAATTATCTTGGAAATAATCTCCTTCTACAAAAGTGTAGGCAGATGGTTTCCTCTGCCTAAACACCCTAACCTATCCTATCCAACTGGCAGACTCTTACTCATCCTACAAAACAGCGCAAATATTATATATTCTAGGACCAACCACTCCCACTTTGGGGGGAAAGTATCTAAGAAGGATTTTTAAGGAAGGTCAAGCTACAAACAGGCTGTGAATGTCCTCTTTGGTCTCCTGGCCTGGTCCCCCAGTCACTCTGCTCACCCGCTCAGACACCCATTCCACAATCACTCCAGGGGCTAGAGGAAGATGGGGGAGGGGCTGGCAATGATATTCATATTTGTCTGGAGGGGTGAGGGATTGGGGGAGGGGTGGGTCTAGCTCTTACCTGCTCTCTGCCAGCCTGCCTGAGGGGGTAAGCTTCATGGAGTCAAGGACCTGAGTAGGACAGCAATACTGGTGTAGAGTATGAGACGCTGTGGACCTGAGAGACAGCGAGAGACAGAGAGAGAAAGAGATACAGAGAGAGAGACAGGGAGGGAGGGGAGAGGCAGGGTGGGGAATGGGGACAAGGAGGTGAAAGTGAGTGGGGTATGGGAAAGGGGAAGACTGGGAGGAATGGGTGGTGGAGGATAGGGAATGGAAGAGGAGGGGTGGGAGGCAGGGAGGGAGGGAGGGAAGGAAGGAAGGAAGGAAGAAAAAAAGAAAAAACCACAAAGTCAAGAAAGAGAGGACGGCACTGAACCACAAACAGAACACAATGACAACAGGGGGCAGCAGAGACGAAAGAGCTGGGCTGGGCCTCCTGTGTTCCAGGTGACTCCGTGGGGACCTCGGCCACGGAGACACTGGGACACCACAGTAGGGAAAGGGGAGGGGGCCCTCCTCACACCAGATGCTACACGGGGATGGAAGAGGGGAGGGGGACGGGTGGATGAAAGAGAAAGGGAAAAGGTGTGTGGGGAGGGGGTTGTTCCCCCTTATAGAAGACCCCTCACAAGAAGGGAGGGAAGGATGGGGAGAAAAGAGGCTCTGGGTCCACAGAGGGTGAAGAACCCAGGCTGGGGCAGGGTGGGGGAGGGTGTGGGAGACACTGGAGGAGGAGAGGGAAAGAGACAGAGAGAAACTGAAAGAGACAAGAAAAGGGTGAGACAGAGAAGGAGAGAGACAGAGGAGGAAGACAGTGAAAGGGCGAGACAAAAGACACAGAAAGAAGACGGGGGGAGAGGCAGAGTGCCAGAGCACAGGACAGGAGAGGTGAGGGCGGAGGAGAGCTGACAAGGTCTCAGTGGTCCTGGTGACAGGATAGGACTGAGTGGGAGGATGGGGCCCAGCGAGCCCGGGGACAGGGGGTTCTTTGCTTCCAAGGCCAGTGCTGCACCCCCAGCCTGGGGCAGGGCCCAAGCCCCACCCCCCAGCGCTGTCCCCCACCCCTAGAGCAGGGTCCAAAGGCCCCTCTGCCTCCTGCTTCCCAAGATGAAAAGTCCAGAGAATGGGAAGGAGGAGGAGAGACAGCAGGGTAGTGAGGCCAAAGGCCCAGTCCCTGGCCTCCCCAGTGCGGGGCAGATGCTGGGAGTGAGTCCCCAGTCAGCCAGCCCCTGTCCCCCACGAGCCCCTGAAGGCTGGTTTTGGTCAGGGCCTGGCCATTCAAGAGCCCAAGTAAAGGCCAGGAGATGCAGCTGCAGGCCAGGCCAGCTGCCCACTATCTTGCTTGCTGCAAATTAGAGGATGCCTAAATCTTAGAACCTTACACAGAATCCTGGAATCTGATACTCTTCTTATCAGAGACTCTGGAATAATCATCAGCAGCAGAATGACTGTTTCTCAAGGACCATTTAGGTGCCAGTTACCGGCCCAAGTCCTTGATTCATTAAACCTGAGACTCAGAGACCCACAGGCTGCTGGAATGTTGGTATCAGAGTCTCAGCTGCTACAGACAGCCCCACAGCGCCAGGCTAGGCACCCGGGCAGCCACCAATCACACCCCTCCTGGGTCACAGACTGTGCTGCTCAGGGCTCCAGGGTCCTCACAGAGCTGGGCACCCAAATGCCCCTGGGCTCACTCGAGCTGCCTCCTTCCCCCAAGCCAAAGGCCTCCAAGAGTCCAAGAGGGGAGCCAGGAACCAGGAAGCCAGGAGGCTGCTGAATCAGCAGCCCAGGGACCCAGGTCCAGGCCTGGGCAGAAAGGGAGGGGGTCAGGCTGCAGGGCTGAGGCTGGGGGTCAGGTTCCTACCTGCTACTCCTCCCGGGGGGCTCCATGGGTCTGGACCTGTCCCGAGGGCAGGCCCCCTGGCCAGGGCGGTGCCTCCACTGTGTCACCACCCCCTCCTCCCCAGCCCTTCCCTAGAAGGAGGAACCAAGGAGGCGGGGCCAGGCCGGCTGGGCTCGGGGCCAGACTGCAACTGGAAACTTTGCTCCTTCCCCTGCTCCCCCAGGAGGGCTGGGAACTCCTAGTAAGAGGAAGCAGCTTTGAGAGCTTGAAGAGACTCCCCTGGGCCAAACCTCAGGCTGGTCTCACTACATGCACCTCTGTTGCAATCTCCCCAAGCACCCTGTCAAGAATGAGACGCAGAAACATATAAGTAACTCGGCACAGGTAATAGAGCTAGTAAGTAGCGGAACCCCAAGGTCAGGATCTGTGTTCGCCATTCCCAAATCAGGACTCCATCCCCTTGGCCATATGGTTGCCCTGTAAATACAGAAACCTTTCCATAGAAGCTTTTCACAAACATTCTCATCTTCCACAGATTTAAAGAGACTCCGTGTGATGGTTATGCTAGGATGTTCCAGATCAAGTAAAATTCAAATCACCCATTTTGGGAAATCAAGATGAGGCCCTAGCCAATATTCTTGACCATTGCAATAAGCTCTCACTCTCTTCTGCATTGTTTTCTGGATTGGCCAAGAGAAATGCTCCCTGAACAGAAAAGCAAAAATCAGAAGAAATGCCATTCACAATCTAGAGGCTGTTCTAAGGAAATTGCCCCTCCTGACTTTACAGAGGGGGAAATTGAGGCCTGGAGAAGGGAAGAGTCTTACTAAAGTTCATACTGCCTGTGAGACTAGAATCCAGGTAGCCTGACTCCCCACCCACCTACCGCAGTAACCTCTCTCTCCTCCTTATGTGGGGGCTAGAGAAAGGAGAGAATTTGGAGGATTTGAAGGGTGTGAGGTTCCTGAAGAGTATCCCAGATCCAGCTCAGAGGGCTCCTGTCCTTTCATAGCCCCAGAGCCCAGGCCCCTGGCTGTTCTGAGCAGAAGGCGGCCCTGGGAGGGGCCAGGGGGCCAGTGATCTAGAAGGAATAGGAGCTGACAGGCCACAGGCCAGTCTTCCTGCCTTCCTGCTGGGGCAGCTGGTTCCTCTCAAGAAAGCCAAAGCTGCTGAGAGAGATTGGCCCTCCGGACCACCACAAAGTTGGCATCCGTGGGCCTTTCGTGGCCTCTTCTTCCTCAGCCCACCCCCTAAAGCCCCATGGTCCTTAGGCTTGGTCTCAGCCCCTGCTTTTTTTTTCTCTCTCTCTCCCTCAGCAACTCCCTTGGCCCTGTGGCAGTCACACCTTGTGCCCACTTTCAGTTACTGTCTTAAAAGTGGCTCCTGTGGCCCAAACATTCATCTTGGCCTGGCAGAAGTCAAGAAACATAAATTCTAGTTCTGGCCCTAAGGCTGATGCTGTGTGACCTTGGGCAAGCCCCTTCCCCTCTCTGGTGAGGCAAAGAGCTTACACTTTGGTGCCTGGCAGAGCTGGGTACAAATCCTGGCTCTACTACTTTTCCACTGGGTAACCCCTTTGAGGCTCGGTTTGTTCATCTGTAAAAGGTTGAGTGGCAACTCCTCTCTCACAGGTTTTTGTGAAGTTTCAATGATACAGATAGGCACATGCTGAAAAGTCTCAGTTGGAGCCTGAGAGACCATGGTCCTTCTGCCAGGGAGGTAGGGGAGGCTCTTGGGAAACCTGTTTGTTTCAGGCAGGGGAAGATTTCTAGGAAGATATCTTTCCATTTGGGCCACTCTTAGAATTCAGACATATCTGAGCCTGTTGGTGCAACTCATGTGATAATCCTCTAGGGGTTGAAGGGAACGAATTAAGGGTGAGGAGCCTAACCCAACCACAGGGCACTGGCAGGGGAACGGATATGGCAGTGACTAAGGGCAGTCAATGTCCTGATCTCATGGAGCTCATATCCAAGTGAGAGGAGACAGACATTATTCAACCACTACTGGAATTAAACTGGGCAAAATTGGAGGTAGCAGGGGAGAGCGTTCCAGGAAGAGGAAACAACCTGGGCAAAGGATCTGAGGTGGTATTTCCAGGAACTTCAAGGCCAACATGGTTGACTGGAAAAAAGCAAAGGGGAGATTAGGGATATAGGCGGGGGGCCCAATCACGCAGAGTCCAGAAGCCGTGATAAGGTTTTAGTATTTATACTAAGAGGAATTTCGAAGCCTGTGGTTTGTGGATAGGCCTGGAGTGCAGAGTGTCTCTGAAGTCCCTTAAGTTGTATGAAAAACATGAGTATGAGTGCATTTCTTGGGAGAACATTGTTTTTATCAGATCCTCAGATGGGTGGGTCTGTGATCCCAAAAGGGCAGGGAAGCTCCTTTTATGATTCCATTCACTAACTGCCTGTCGGGCATCCCAGAACCTTCTGTGACCTTTCCCCGCCCCCGACCTCCAGGTGGTCTCAGCCTCCCCTCATATCTTCAACCTGTGCTCCACCCAGACAAAAGTGCCTGCAATTGTCTGCCACACTCTGCTCTCTGTCCTCACCTTTGCCTCTGCTCAGAAGACTCTTCCCCACCACCCTGCTCCCACTGCCATCTCTCCACCTCGTGAGAGATGGAGTCTGCTCGGAAGTGGTGCCCTCTGGGAACCTGACTCCCCCGCGTCCTTCCCACCCTGCGTTTCTCCAGCGCTGTCTGTTCACATGCTGTTTCCCCTTCTGGCCAAGAGCTTGGTGGGGACAGGGGCCATGTCTTATTCATTCCAGTGTTCCCAGCATCCGGCACAGGGCACCTAGTCACAAAGGTCAGCTGGTATTGGGAGCCAGACAAACCACACTGCGGTGGAAACTGCAAGACAGGCTGTTGGACACTAGAGGGCACTGTGGCCACTGGAATCCTGGCCTGCTGCTGGCACTGGCCAGGCCCACCCAGGCTGGTGCTGGGAAGAGGCAGGCAGGGAATCATGGAAACTCTACTCCTGGGTCCTGCAGCTCCTTGGCTCTGGGTCTGACTGACAAGGGTCCAGGCCCCAGTCTCCCAATATACCTTCTACCTACCCCCTTTTCAAACTATTTCTCATGATAGCCCCATCCCACTCCAGATTCAGCTATGTGCTCAGTTGCTAAGTCATGTCCAATTCTCTGTGACCTCAGAGACTGTAAGCCTCCAGGCTCCTCTGCCCATGGGACTTCCCAGGCGAGAGTACTTGAGTGGGTTGCCATTTTCTCCTCCAGAGCATCTTCCTGACTCAGGAATCGAATCGAGCCTGCGTCACCTGCATTGGCAGGTAGATTCTTTACCACTTGAGCCACCTGGGAATTCCACAGATACAGCTATAGTTCTTCACAAATGCAGGTACCAAATGCTGCTCCCACAGCCCTGGCACACTTTTTGGCTCTGCCTGCAAAATGCTCCACTTTACCTCACCCCACCTCCATCCCTCACCAGTTCAGTCGCTCAGTTGTGTCCAACTCTGAGACCCCATGGACTGCAGTAAGCCAGGCCTCCCTGTCAATCACCAACTCCTGGGGCCTGATCAAACTCATGTCCATCGAGTTGGTGATGCCATCCAACCATCTTATCCTTTGTCATCCCCTTTTCCTCCTGCCTTCAATCTTTTCCAGCATCAGGGTCTTTTCCAATGAGTTAGTTCTTCACAGCAGGTGGACAAAGTATTGGAGCTTCAGCATCAGTCCTTCCAATGAATATTCAGGGTTGATTTCCTTTAAGATTGACTGGTTTGATCTCCTTGAAGTCCAAGGGACTCTCAAGAGTCTTCTCCAACACCATAGTTTGAAAGCATCAATTCTTCGGCACTCAGCTGTCTTTATAGTCCAACTCTCACATCCATACATGACTACTGGAAAAACCAGGCTAACTTCAACTCATCCACCAAGTCTCAGTTTAGAGGTCAGTTTGGAGAAGACTCCTTGACCCTCAGGCTGGGTTGGGTATACTTCTGAGGGTCTTCCACAGCACCCTATACTTCCTCTGTTAATTGTCTGTTTCCTTCTCTGTTTTCCTACCAGAGGGTGAGTTTCCTCACAGCAGGATTCTACTATTCATCACTGTATCAACCGCATTTAGTTTCACACATGTTGTATGCGAAACTAAACTAGCATGTTGTAGGTACTCAAGAATTATCTTTGAGTGAATGAATGACTAAAAGGATGGATGGATGGATAGGTAGATGGATGGATGACCTCGGGCAAATCATCTTACCTCTTAAGATTTTGGTTTCACCCCTCTGTAAAGTGGATCTAATCACCCCTACTTGGCAGAGCTGCCAGGAAGATTAAAGATAAAGGTGTGTGGAATGCTACCTAACAGTGCCTGATACATAGTACATATTTTCTAAATCAAAGCATTTGTTAGGTTGAAAGAGGCTTTGTCCTGAGCCTGGGATGATCTCTCCCACTCAGGTTTACCATCTATGTGTGGAAGATAGCTTTAACAATAAGAAAACTATCATTTTTATTAAAAAATAACAAGAGCAACTGATATGTGCCAGACCTGAAATGGGCACTCCCCAAGGAAGTAGGGGGCAGCCGCCAGTCTCAGCCAGAGGATGGGAGGCCAGGGCCGAGGTCAGAGTCATGGGAATTGTGCCTGCTTCTGGAGAACAGTCATTATGCACACAGCTGGTTCCAAACTCCTTACTCATAGATGAAAACCTGTCTAAGGGGTCATTAATTCCCTCTGTAATTAATGTAAAAACAGCAGGGTTTGTATTAATGGAAAAGTAAGCTCAAGCGTCAAGCTGATAATATTGATAATGTATGCTTGTAGTTATATACTTGAGATAACTATAAATTCAGTCGCTGTACTAACAAAATGTGAAAATTCCTGATACAACGAAGAACTTGAGAATAGTTGTATCATGAGTGGTATTATGCCCGTTGTTCTGAGGCTATGAAAATCACCTTACACTGGGAGTGATGGTAATACCCATCATACACTTAAAAGCTGTTTTGGCACAAAATAAGAGGAAATTTTTAGATAAAATAGCATGTTGTGATTCAAGAACGTGGAACTTGAAAGCATAGTGAGCAAAGGTCGACTTGCATTAGAGTATGAACCAC
Source organism: Bos grunniens (assembly GCF_055505025.1). Classification (NCBI taxonomy): domain Eukaryota; kingdom Metazoa; phylum Chordata; class Mammalia; order Artiodactyla; family Bovidae; genus Bos; species Bos grunniens. The sequence continues at coordinate 51,642,566 of NC_141194.1, read as the reverse complement.
AACCTTGATGGATGAGCAAGCTGACAATAGTGGGCCTCTGAGTAGATTGCTCCCCAGGCTCTGACCTCGCTTGTGAACACATAAAAGCTGTGGGACTATAGAAGAAACACCAAGTCCTTAGTATTTGACCTCTACCTTTACCCACTCCTGGGCTTCCCAAGTGGCTCAGTGGTAAAGAATCTGCCTGTCAATGCAGGAGACACGGGAAATTCAGGTTTGATCCCTGGGTCAGGAAGATCCCCAGGAGAAGAGAATAGCAATCCACTCCAGTACTCCTGCCTGTAAAATCCCATGGACAGAGGAGCCTGGCGGGCTACAGTCCGTGGGGTTGCAAAGAGTTGGACACAACTGAGCACGTACGGGCACACACTCACCCACCTCTAGGAGAATCCATTCCCACCTACAACCCCTTGTTGCCTCAATTTACCATAGGATGGACAAAAATGCTGCAGTCACCTGGGGGTGCGCCCCAGAGCTAGAAGGTCATATAACTTCAAGGTTGATGGCCACATCAGCCCACCTGAGAGCAGAGGAAGGCACTCCAGAGAGAGAAGTCAGTGACAAAAAGATGACAAGGACCAGGCAAGTCATGAAAGATGGAGAGAGACAGGCACGGGCTAGGGAGATGCAGAGAGAGAGGGGGCTGGGGTGGGGGGCAGTCTTGCTCCTTGACTTCTTGGTCCCATTTCCAGTTGGCATGAGGCCTGGCTATATGTCATTTACTGCTCTTAGATTCTGTGAGATGTAGTCTCACAACAGTCTCCCCCCTCCCCACCCTTTATTCTTGAGCATGTCTGAGTGGGTTTCAGTTCCCTGCAACAAAGTGTACCCAGACTAAGACAAGGGAAAATCGGGGATATAAGTGCAGGGCTTGCATAAGCAAAAACGCATAAAGAACACTTAGGTAGGGAGGGGTGAATACAATTACAAAGCGTTTGTGTTTGTTCACCCAAATGCTCCCTCATTTCCTGACGCTTGCGACCACAAATATGTCCTACAGCTGCACACACACACATCAACATTCAGTGGACACTGAGACAAATACAGCAGCAACCAGATCTGTTTCTATACAGACAGCCTGCTAAGCAAGGACGCTGGCCAGCACGCAGCACTGTCCCTGTACTCCTCACACCCGCACAGACGTGGAGCCACACCAAGAACACAGCAGTGCTGCTTGCGAGGTGAGGGCCAGGAACTCAGGCTCAACTGGGCTCTCAGCAGCCTCCATCCCCAGCTGCCAAGTGACTCATCCCCAGGGCTGCTAATTAAAGCCAGGACAGAGGGGACGGAGACAAGGGGAGGGGAAGAGAGAGAAGGCAAGTTTATTTTGGTGCCAACCAGGCATGCAGCCAGCTTAGGGGTCACCCACTTCCTGGGGCTGGGCCAAGAGGGGGCAGGGGAACATAAACAGGAAGGAGAGGGAGAACCCCGTTACCTCTTCCTTCTCCTTGTGAGCTTCCTGGGAAAAGGTACGTTCTTTGGGAAAATTACCCATCTCCCTCCCCACCCCTACCCTCTTCCTTCATCCCACTATCAGAGTCAAGTGCTACCTCTTCCAGCCTCTTGTCCTTAGAACTGGCTTCTCATCAACAAACTCCCATTTTAGCTTGCCAGAGCTGGCTCATCTGTGTCTGTAGCCCACTTCCATCTCCACCATGGATCACCCAACACAAGACTGGTACATAGGGAATGCTCTGTACGTGCTTCTGGAATACAACTGGGTTAACTCTGGTATAGCTTGGTGACCACAACTCTGAATTTGTATTTGAGTTCTATGCGGGGGATAGATTATTTTAACTTTCTAAACCTTAGTTTTCTCACCTGTAAAGTGACTAAAATATATACTCTATAGGATTATTGTGAAGATGAAATGAGAAAACACAGGTGAAGTGCCCAGCATGGTGGCCAGCATATATGGACTTTACCTATCACCAGTAAGCACTGCTGCAGCTGATAAATCATAACCTACCTTGGGCCTAGGGCAGCAGCAATTACACAGAGCTAAGTTCCAAGCCTGGCTCCACCACACAGGACCTGGGGAGCTCAGACAAACCACATGAGTTCTCAGAGCACTGGCTCATATATAAAATGGGGATTTGCAATATGACACCATAAATTTACAGAAAAGATCTGAATCTGTCAAGGGGAGCCCAAGCTCTCAGAAGTAGCTCGATGCAATGCAGCAGCAAATTACTAAGGAGAGCAGGAGAAACATAGACCTGTAGGGCCAAAGGAGCCCAGGAGGGAGGAAGCAGTCTGGGCAGGCTAGGGCAGCCAGGGAAGGCTCACCAGAGTGCACAGGGCTGGAGTTAGGCCCACCGGAACCTGAGAGCACTGAGCAGGCGGTAAGTGACAAGGTTCCAGGCAAAGGAAGTGGTATCAACAAAGAGCTGGGCGGGGCCAGCGACCAGGCTGCACTGAACAGGAGGCCGCATGGAGGGAAGATTTGGAAGCAGCCGGGGCAGCTCTGGTGTCTGGTGGTGTCTTGGGCATGTGGGGGAGCCATGGAAGGTCTGTGAGGTCTCAGCCACCCCAGATTGCCAGGAGGTCAAAACAAGGAAGAATCTTTAGAAATTATCTAATCCAAGCTCCGGTTGGATAGATGGGGGCACTGAGGCCCAGAGTGGGAGGCCTCCTCTGGGAACAGAGCCAGCGCTGGCTCCTCCTCCCACTTCTCCTCCCAACAGCAGTGGCTCCGTTGCCATGGGGACGTCCCTGGCTCTGCGGGTGTCAACAGCTCCCCCACCCGCTCCCTCCTTCCCTAGCAACAGGCCACCTCCTCTGGCTCTCATCCTTGCTTGCCTGGCAACCCCAGCCTGGTGCCCAGGGCCCCCAAGTTCCAGCTTCACCCTCACTGCAGTGGCAGTGCCTCTAGGCCTGGGCTCCCTCCCCTTCTGGGTAGCAGGGGTATCAGCTCCCCCTGCCCCTCTGTTTTCAAGTTCTGTGCTCCACATTTCTCAAGCTTGAATATCCCATAAATGACAACGGATTGGGTTAGGCCTTGGCTAAGGGCACTACAATGTGTTGTACTACCATTTTATGCTGAGCATTGTTTTAAGTTCTCTCATTAACCCAAAGAAGTCAGAATTATTGACCTCATTTTACAGATGAGGAAAGTAAGGATCAGAGAAGCTGTAAGTGACTGCAAACAACACATAGCTAGGAGGCAGGCTCTGCTGAGCACTAGTGTGTGACCTTGAGCCATTGTCCATCCCTTTCTGGACCTGGATTTAAGGTATCTCTAGGTCTGACAACTTCTCATGGATCCACAGGAAGTCCAGGCACCTTCTTCTGCCCACAGCCCTCTCACAACACCAGCTGTTCAGCTCTAATTAGACTCCACACTTCCTCTGGCACCCCATACTTGAAAGCCCTCATGCCTGGGGCCTTGCCATAGTGGGTTTTCAACCCACTGACCCTACTCACTCCTTCTTGTTTCACTTTCACAACAGCCAAGGTCTAACTCCTTTACTTGATGTTTTTCTTCTACCCTCCTAACGTTTCCCCTCCACATACACAATGTTTATTAGATGAGGAAGGACCCTGGGGCTCCTGGGGGGAAATAGACCTGTTTAAAGTCACATAACTAGAAGGTGACCTGGCCATAAATGGAACCCTTTGCCCAGATCCAGTTGCTGCCCTTATGTTGCAGATCCCAGCCTCCCTCCTCTAACCTCCCCTGGCTCTCACTGATGAAAGAAGGTGTCTGTGACCCAGCCCCAACCAAACTAGTCCTTTGTTAAGGAGCTTTTAACATCTCCTTTCCTGCCCAGATCTGTTTTAGTCTGACCAACTGCCCCCACCTATCCCCCCTCCCCTCTGATGCCTGCTGGTTTCTTTTCCAAGGATGCCCTCCTTACACCAAATCCGTGTGTCAGTCCTCTATGACCCAGCTCAGACACTGCCTTCTCCAGGAAGCTTTCCCTGATGCCTAACTGAAGTGAGCTCAAGAATTTACACATGGGGCCTGAGAGCATCCTCAGATGACCCCAGCCAGCCCAGGTTCCAAGTTAAAGGATCTTCCCACCGTGTTTACAAGATTTTGCCCCATGAGTGCTATTTTAGGCCAGCCCCTTCCACAGTCCAAGTTTAACCCTTGCTTCCACAGTTGCTGAGTCCTCAAGGTCCCTGTAGTCTCCTTGACTGTAGGTCCAGTGTGGATGTCGGGAAGCACATCTTAGTAAAACAAATGCCAGCTTTGGAAGCAGACAGCCCAGAGTGTGAGTCAGAGTGATGCTGCCCCGCCCCATTGCTCTTATTTCCTTGGGTAAGGCGCTGACCATCTGGGGAACCTCGTTTTCTTCATCTGTAACAATCCATGCCTAATGGGACTGTTGTGAGCATTGAATAAGATCATGTTCAGAGTTCTTAGTAGGTGAGGAGCAAATGATAGCTGTTATGACTACTAATACTAGGATGAGGATGAGATGGCTATTATCTGCAAGGCTGTTGAGAGCTCCTGCTGTGGTGGCTCAGCCATAAATTAGCTGCATGGCTGTGGGCAAAACCTATAACCAGCCTGAGCCTCAGTTTCCTCAACTGTAAAAGAATGATGATAAGGCCAACCCAGCTTCCACTTACAGTGTCGCTGGGAGGATCAAACGAAAGAAAGCCCCTGACAACTTCTGTGAGTCGTAAAGGGCCAACGTACACTATCATATGATATATGATTATGCTATTAAATGCCCTGAGCTATAGGTCCTTGGAACACCCGTGCTGGGAAGAGCTAGAGACGCCTTCCATCAGGTTCCTTGACAAGTCGCAGGCATATCAATGGGGCTGCCTAGGGGCCTGTGCTCAGAGTCAGCCCAAGTTGTCTTCTTCCAAACCCACAGTGGGGCACTGGAATCAGTGTTCTTTGCTAGACCAGTGCCTTCCTAAATGCTAGGACAGGTTGTACTCAGGCCATATTCTTTGGCTGCAGGCCGGGACTAATTGTGTCTCATCATATACCCCTTGCCTAGACACTGGGCCTGACTGTATCGATCACGCTTCCCACTTTCCTGTTGGCCCAAGTGTGCTCCCATCCCACAGCTCGTACCTTGGCACAGGGCACCAGTGTGCTCATCCCGTACCCCCTGCCTGGGATGCTAGGACACAGCGTGTCTCATTAATGCACCTCCGTTTGAATGCTGGGATCCTCTGCCTCTCCCATATCCACTGCCTGGATGCCAGGACCTGGGCTGCTGCATATGGTTGGACAAGCTGTGCCTTGCACAAGGCTTTACAACCAAGAGGGCATGAGTTGGGGCTGAAATTCAACCTGTGCTCTGCTCACTGAGCCAGGAACCCTGGTGAGGGGCTGCAGGAGCCCAGTGGAAAGGGAACATTCCTCCAACTGATCCACTCAGTGGATTCTACTCTTCACATAGGTGCTGTGTATGTTAGTTGCAGCCCTGACTGGAACTGAGTGACCCATCTGATGCCTCTGCTGCTGGGATCCATCTCCTTTCAGAGGCCCACCCTTGGCCTGGATGCTGCCTAACTGGGCCGTATCCTGAGTCCCCTATCATTCCCACATGGTCCCTATCCTTGACACTTGTGTTTTCATGAAGCTTCTGATGGGTTAAGGCCTGGGAAATGTACTAATAGTTCTTGTCTCTATCCCAGTTTGACCCCCACCTCCTCAAATGGCAGATTGATCACACCCTGAAAACTCAGTGATGCTTGTAAGCCTTTTTCACCAAGCATGCAAAAAAAAAAAAATCCACTGGTTACCATAAGGTATATTTCTCATGTCTAGATTGTGTCACATCAAAAAGTCTATCCAAACCCCACTACTCAGGGCTAGTGCAGGCCAGGGTGCAGCACGAACGCCAGACAAGGGAAGCTCCATTTCCCTTGTGTCCCCTTCTCCTGGGAGGAGAGAGGGAGAAGGTTCCTGGTCCAGCTTTCCCACATGGGCCGCTCCAGTGTTCAGCCAAGCCCCCAAGTCAGTGAGGGTCAGAAAGACTAAGGAAGAGTTTTCAACCCCCTCCCCATGCTTGCCACATTCACCCTGGCCCTCCCACTCCATTCCATCCCCACCCCTAATACTAATGGGACAAAACCCCTGGAGTTGGCCCCCACCCTTCCCATGGATCCCAAAATGACAAACCAGAGGCCCCCACCCCAGTCCCTGCCCCCACCCCAGTCCCTGCCCCATCTCCCAACTACTGCTAAAGAAAGGAGGTACTGACCTGACTGTTCTGGAATTCTCACCATCAGATCTGAAAGAGAAACACAGAAAAAAAACCAACAACAGTCAGTATATGCTCTACTCCTTTCCTCCCTCTGCTCTACACAGTGGCCTTGACACCTTTTACGCATCATGAAAATGAGGGGTGGGCATTTCATGCAGAGAGAATAGCCAGTGCAGAGGCCATGAGATGGAGGAGGGGCTGGCCAGTTGTTGGGATAAGGAGGAGGAAAGTGTGGCAAGGGTGGAGTGAGTGAGGGGAAGAGTGGTTGGAGCTGAGGTCAAGGAAGTGCCAGGGACCAACAATGTTCTAGCTACTGGGTCATGGTGAGGAGCCCTCCTTGGAGTGGCTGCGGGCAGGGGCAGAGTCTGAGGTTTAAATCCAGAGAGATGGAGCCTCAGATACTGGCTCTGCCACTTACCAGCCCTGTGACCTGGACAAATCACCTCTTTGCTTGGAATCTGAGCCTCAGTCTCCCCACTTATAACACGAGCCAATCCCCGCAGGGCTGGTAGGATGATTAAGCCCTTTGGAACCCAGCAGACAAATGCCAGGTATTATTAACAACACAGAAAAGGCTTTGCCAATTGCCTGGTCCAACCTGCTTATTTTCCGGATGAAGAAAATGAGGCTGAGAGGGTGAGTGAGTCAGCTGCTGGGCTCCTTTCTACTACACTGGTCTGCCTTCTTCATTGTGAGGCCCCCTCAGAGGCAAAGGAAGGACAAGAGAAGAGAATAGCATTGGGGACACAGCTCTGAGGGGACTGAGAGAATGAGCGAAATCGGAACCACACCCCTCCGGCTACTCCTCCCTAAAAGACTGTGTGTGTGTGTAGGGGAGGGACACTGGGGCTGCCATTAGGGCTGGGGAGGAGGAGGAAGAAGAACCAGGGTGCTAGGAAGAAGTGGGGAGAGTGTGTGAAGTGACTTCCTTGTCCCCTTTCTGTCCTCTTCCTCCTTTTCTCCCCTCCCTCCCCACCCCCACCCCCACTTCGGAGGAGACAGAGATGAACACATCACAGGCTCTGTCCTCAGGTGAGAGAACCGAAAGCAAGAAGCAACCTGAGTGAGGACCTGAGTCAGGGGAGAGCCATCTATGCTGAGTGCAAAGTGAGAGGGACACGCGGGGAAGGGAGATGGGCTCAGCGTGAGTATCTGCTGGAAGAGTGAATGGAGCACCCACGGGCCAGGTAGGGCAGGCAAGCATCTGGTTGCAGGAGCACAGACAGTGGGTGAGGCCAGTGCTTCCAGTTCTGCTACTTACTAGCCATATAATCCCGGGGAAGGCACTGTCCGATGTCCCGCCTCAGCTTTCTCACTTGTAAAATGACATGACAGGGGAAGGGAGGGGGGCAGGAGGGTGGGGTGGCTGTGAGGTTCAGCCTGGCACAGTAGACAACAGTAGGTCCAATCTTTAGCCTCTGCAGCCCCCTAAAGGGACAGAGGATTAGGGCCATGGAGCACCTTTTCACATTTATTAAAACTTCCATCTCACCCTGCCACAACAAGATTGCTTCTGAGGCCTGGCTCAATCATTTGCAGGTACCAGATTGGATGGGCTTAATTCAATGACTCCCCAACTGTCGACAGAATGGAGGCTAAGCCCCTCAGTGTCTCTCCCTAACACGAACACTCTACTCTGGGCAGGCTGGTCTCCTCGCCACTCCACCCCAAAATCTCCAGCACACATGTATTCAATCTACTATATACCAGGCCCCAAGTCAGGAATACAAGCCCTCGAGTTGCTCACAGACTGGCCCCCTGCCTCGATCTACTTTAGGGCATAAGCCACATATATAGTCATCTGCACTGACACGTGAACAATCACTGGGCACCTACTATGTACCAGGCAAGGTGGCGGGCTCTCTTGACACATGACCTCCTTTGATCCTGCAAAGTGGGAATTACTCATCCACTTTTAAGATGATGAAACTGAGACTCACAGAAGTTGAAATGAGTTGCCCCATAGCACACAAGTAGGGGGGCCTGGCCTGGACCCCAGAGTTCTCAAAAGGCTTGGCTATACTAACTCCCATCCTCAAGAGTGATGCTCAATAAACAGTAACTGACTGAAGTCTATGAGTATAGTGACCATACTTTTTGGACCTAAGAAAGTGAAGTTGCTCAGTTGTGTCTGATTCTTTGAGACCCCATGGACTGTAGCCTGCCAGGCTCCTCCATCCATGGGATTTTCCAGGCAAGAATACTGGAGTGGGTTGCCATTTCCTTCTCCAGGGGATCTTCCAGACCCAGAGATCAAACCCAGGTCTCCCACATTACAGGCAGACTTTTTACCATCTGAGCCACCAGGGAATCCCTACTAAACCTAAAACTCAGGCATGTAGTGAGACCAAGGATTTTGACATTGCTGCTTCCAGGTACAAGGGGCAATCTGGCAGATGGGAGAATAAATGGCAAAATACTGATAATCTTGAACCTTTGGGGGATGTATAGGGACAGCAGAGCAGAATAACTGAAAAAAATATAAGCCTTTGAAATGCCATACTGGGGTTTCTGCTCTCGCCTCTTGGATCCCCTGCCTCTCATCTTGCTCCTCCAAGTCATCTATAAAAAGTACCTGGGGAAGAAATAAGGTGCCTCTCTCCCAACAACCCACGATTACATAAACAAGGCTGTCCTCTGAGAGCTATGAGAAATGCATCAGAAACGAGATATGCAGTTACCTGAAAAAGAGAGATGGTTTCTTAACAGCATTTGGGCAACATGTCTACAAGATCAGTTGTCCAACAGAAAGGAGATTGGACACAAAGAGAAGGTACATATTTTTAAAGGAGACTTGAAGAGCTACTGTGTACAGGACTCTTCCCAGAAGCATCCTGAGGAGAAAGGGGTGTGCCCTGGTCCAGAGAAGCATCTTTAAAAGCTAAGAACCCGGCTTGGCACAGCCAGAGACCTCATCTCCCAAACATCAACTTGTCTAACTGCAAGTCTCTTCAATGGACAACAACCTTCTCTCGCTGGCTGCCAAAGGAACATCTCTCAAGCACAAATCATGCATGTGTGCTAAGTTGCTTCAGTCACGTCTGACTCTTTGCGACCCCATGGACCATTGACTGCCAGGATCCTCTGTCCATTGGATTCTCCAGGCAAGAATACTGCAGTGGGTTGACATGCCCTCCTCCAGGGGATCTTCCCAACCCAGGGATTGAACCCGAGTCTCTTACGTCTCCTACATTGGCAGGCGGGTTCTTTACCACTAGGGCCACCTGGGAAGCCCAGTTTTCTTCAGTTGTATGATCAATTCTCCCCAAACTCTGTGAGAAGTGCATTTCTCCTCTCAATGCAATCTGACACATCCCATAATCCATCAGACTTTTTTTTTCCTTTGAGACATCGTCCTCACTGCAATCCAGACTGGTTGCCCTCCAGGCCTGCACAAAGTTGCACTAAGATCTCCTCCATCACTTTGGGATTCCCTTCAATTCTCTTCTGTGTTAATTTTCTGCTTCCTCAATTTCTTGGCCTTTTTTTTCTGAGTTTATGCTTGCATTTTGCTGGAGCACATTCTCCAGTGCTTCCTGAGAAAGGAGACCTAGGACATAAAATCTTTAGATCTCCTGTCTGAAAATGTCTTTATTATGCTCTCACCCTTGATTGATAATTCAACTCCGTACAGGTTTCTAGGTTGGAAATTATGGTCCTTCAGAATTTTGAGAATGTTGCTCCATTGTCTCCCAGCTTCCAGTGCTGCTATTGAGAAGTCCAATACCATTCTTTTTCCTGATCCTTAGTACATGATATGTTTTCTCTCTGGAAGCTTTTAGTTGCTATTGCTGTTCAGTTGCTTAGTTGTGTCGGAATCTTTGTGACCCCATGGGCTGCAGCATGCCAGGCTTCCCTGTCCTTCACTATCTCCTGGAGTTAGCTCAAACTCACGTCCATTGAGTTGGTGACATCATCCAACCATCTCATCCTCTGCTGCCCCTTTCTCCTTTTGCCCTCAATCTTTCCCAGCATCAGGGTCTATTCCAATGAGTTGGCTCTTTGCATCAGGTGGCCAAAGTATTGGAGCTTCAGCTTCAGTCCTTCCAATTAATATTCAGGGTTGATTTCCTTTAGGATTGACTGGTTTGATCTCCTTGCTGTCCAAGGGATGCTTGGAGTCCCTTGGAAACTTTCAGAATCTTCTCTTTATTCTGCTATTCCAAAATTGTGCAGTGCTGTACCTTGGTGGGGGTCTTTTTATCATTTATTTTGCTGGTTACTCGGTGGGATTTTCATTCCTTTGGTTCTGAGACATGTTCTTTGATCCTTTCCTTCCTGCTGTTTCCTCCATACTCTATTTCCAGAACTCTTATTGTTGGATGTTGGAGTTCCTCAGCTGATCCTTCCATGCTCTCATCTTTTCTGTTGTCCATCTCTTCATCCTGTTTTTCTGCTTCCTAGGATACTTCCTCAACTTTTATTTTCTAATCCTTCGGCTGAAATTTTGAGTTGGCTCTCATTATCTTAAATTTCCCAGGTATCTTCTCCTCCCTTCATTACCTCTGCTCCAAGTTTTTTTGGCTTGTTTACTTTTTGGGTCATTCTTGCAGGTTGATGGTCTTCCTCAAATAGCTTTGCACTACCCGATCATCTCTGGCTACCTAAGCCTTTTTTTTTTAATGTCAGTTACATTAAGGTTTAATTTACATAAAATGAAATATACCTATTTTAAGGGTCCTGAGCTGGTGAGTCCTGGTGATCGGTTCCCATGACACTAACAATCTCTGTGTGTAGGTGGAGCTGGCCAGGTGATGGGCTTCACTAGAGTGTTAATGGACTAAGAGCCTATTCTTTGGATGGAAGACTCCCAAATATCATCTTTAAGAGGCCTTTGTCTGGGGTCTTTCAGTTTCCCCAGAGAAGAATCCTTTTCTCTTGTGTGCTCCCGACTTTGGTGTCCTGAAGTAGGTAAGTGGAAGGAGGTTGGGGTTCCACTGTTTTGGGGGTGCAGGTCACTTTGCTTGCAGCCCTGTTTCACCCCCAGAGGCTCATAACTTCAATTTTGCCAAAGAATCACCCTCCATCTGCAGAGATGGAGCCAGTGGGGGCGTCCCTGACTGAATGGGGTTGGGGAAGAGCCAACATGGTCTGTTCACAGCCCTTCAATATTCTCCCTGTTTTTGGTTCTGTGCCTCATCCTACTCTCCATGCTTCATGGGACCTCTGATCCCCAAGCATTTCTCAGGCTCTCTGCATGGAATAGTTTACTTCTGGTTAGCATCCCAGACCTCATGTTTCTACCTTTTTTATTCCTTTACTCATATTTCAGTGGAATTTGTGAAAGCAGCAGAGATAAATAAGTTTATTCAACTTGTTGTATTTAACAGGAAGTTCCCCTTCTTATTCCAGCCAACTCTTATTCATCCTCCGTGACTCATTTAGGCAAGACCTTCTCCAGGAAGCTTATCTTAATATCCCCTCCTGGATGAGGAACCCCTCCTCTGTTCTCCCACAGGATCCTTTTCTTGCCTCTATCACAGCCCTGATCGAACTATTTTGAAAGTGTCCATTTCCAAGCCTGGCTCTCCCTGTATACTAGGATCTCCTGGCAGTCTGGGCCGTGTCTTAGTCATGCCTGTGCCCCAGTTCCCAGGGTCTGATCTACAGGGGTACACAGTAAATATGTGGGGATGGAATGAATGAATAAATGAATGACTATAAGTATGAATCAGACCTAGCCAGAGGGACCATCTAGAAAGGGAAATAAGCTGAACACAATTGTTCCTATACAAGACCAGTTCCCTAAAAGCTCTAAGTTCCCTAAAAGCTGTTATGTGCAAAGATGCCTACTGCAGTATGATTTAAACCAGTGAAAAAAACAGGCCCAGTGTCTATGCCCTACATTGAGAGGATGGTTAAGTACATTATGGTATATCAGTTGCCATTAAAAATGATGCTTCTAAAGAATATGCAATTACATGGGGAAATGTTCAAATGAACAAAGCAAGAAAAAATTGCACCTGCTGTATTATTTCAACCATATGAAAAGAATTCAGAGAATAAAGGAAATACATCAAATGTCCAGAGTAGCTGCTTCTGTGTGTTGTAATTATGGATAATGTTTTTCTCCTCTACTTTTCTAAATTTTCAAATGGAAGAATATATTAAATGTATAATTTTTTAAAATGTCCTAAGAAATGAAGATAAGAATCCTGAAGTACTCATGAATAAAATATTGTGAAGAGGACCCAGGAAGGCTTTGGCCTTCACTGACCAGAGACACAGAAGGCCCAGTCCCTGCCCCCACTGCAAAGCAGGACCTAGTTCAGGAAGCCAAAGGAGGAGGATCATGGAGTTCAGCTTATTAAAAATTGCAATATCATAAGCTGTACTGGGAAACAGACGCTCCTACACTGGATAGCACACTTTAAAGGCCCCTTCCTGTGAGGTCAACGGTCTGTGGGGCAAGGGAATATGCCCATTAGGATCTCTGGCCTTTTCCCTTCTAGACTTCACTCAGGTACTCAGAATCCAGAATTCCCTGTCTATATTTTTTGAGCTGACTTGCAGGAATTGTGTGATCTTGTTATCCAGGTCCATCTGCTAGGGTGGCCAATGGGAAAGGAAAATAGTCAGGGCTTGTATGTGGGCTGGGATATCCATATACATCTCAAGGTTCCATTTGAGCTACAGGTGGTGAGAGAAGGGGAAAGGGCCAATGACCTCAACTGGTACCTTGTATGGGCCACATAAACATAAAAGCAGGCAAGTCCATAGGTCCCTAGGCCTCAACGTTGGCAGAAGGGCCTAGCTTTGAGTCTTAGACAGATCTGGGTTCAAATCTATTTATTTGCTGTAAACCATGGGTGAACCTCCCCTCTCTGAACCTCAGCTTCCTCAACTGTAAAATAGGTATACTAATTCCAATCCCAGAGAGTTGTTGCAAGGCTTACTGGGGGCACAATGGCTTAGAGGTTATGAGTACAGGTTTTGTGGTCAGACAGGTCAAGGTTTGAATCCTAGCTCTGCCCCTCCTAACTATATGATTTACATCTCTAAGACACAGTTTGTTTACCAATATGATAAAGATAATAACAGTACTGATAAAGTTGTTGGAAGGATTGCGGTTGTAATGAATACATAATAACATCAGAAAATGCTCAAATAAGAAAAGGCTGCTTAATAATGGGTACACAAAGATTGGCTACGGTAGGGTTGACTGGGCCTTCTGCACCCCCATCCTCCTGACCAGCTTTATTTTTCTCCATAGCACTTACCACTATTTGACATGTTTTGTATCTTCTTGTCTGTTTCTTTTCTGTCTCCACCCCCTATATTCACACACTAGAACGTGAGCTCCGCAGGGCAGAAATCTGTTTTGTTCACTGTTTCCAAGTGCCTGAAACAGTGAGAGAGTGAAGATGTTCCTCAACAGTCGAGTAGATATCCACCATGTAGACAGGGGTATAAGGTATTCTCAGCCAAGAGAACAGCCAGAATACAGGCATGGAACCACAAAGCCGTCCACTTTGCCAAGGGTATCCTAGACAGTTCTGTACAGTTTCAATGCAGGGTGAGGAAGGGAACAGAGTGGTTACAAAGATGAGTGGGACTGTGGCCTGACCCAAAGGAGCACGTGAGAGCTTTCCTAGACCACAAGTGGTGTGAAAACCAACTTGTGACAGCCAGGAAGTAGAAAAGCACTAGCGGAGAGGCAAAGATGCCTTCCAAGTTCGACTGACATCTAAATCATGATGATGTGGAAGGCCAAAGTTAAAACGTTTTGAAAGATAGTTCAGGTGGAGGGAAGACTCCTTTCTAAAGGGCAATCTGAGCCAGGAGTCAGACCTGCTGCTGCTGCTGCTAAGTCGCGTCAGTCGTGCCCGACCCTGTGCGACCCCATAGACGGCAGCCCACCAGGCTCCCCCGTCCCTGGGATTCTCCAGGCAAGAATACCGGAGTGGGTTGCCATTGCCTTCTTCAATGCATGAAAGTGAAAAAACAAAGTGAAGTCGCTCAGTCATGTCCGACTCCTAGCGACCCCATGGACTGCAGCCCACCAGGCCCCTCTGTCCATGGGATTTTCCAGGCAAGAGTACTGGAGTGGGTTGCCATTGCCTTCTCCAGGAATCAGACCTAGAAAAGACAAATAGGCAAGGACAGAAGTCATATGGAGGAGGTAATAGTGATATGCAAGAAAATCTTATAAGATTAATTAAAGAGAATAACAATTAGATGAACCTCAGGACAAATCAGAAACCTTGTTGGATAACATGTTTAGCAACAGATCCACATGACACTGAATGGATCCACGTGATCCACAGGCCAAAATGGTGGTGGGGAAACAAAATGAAAGCCATGGTGGTTTCAGTTGCCAGTTATCTTTCTGTTGATGATTACTCTTCCTCTAGTCATTTGTTACCACTACTCACTGAAAAGTCCTGGAATGACAATGATGATGATGAAGATCGCTATGTACTTCAAAGGAAATATTTGCCTATCCCTTTTCAAATTTCTTCTTCAGAAAATAAAGAGGCAATTATCGCTTTACATTTTTATTTTAAAGAAAAAAAGACAGGCAGAAACTACAACAAAACCAGCACTGAACAAGAGTGTGAACTTCATTGTATAATTGCAGGGGAGGCCCTGGGGCTCGGCCTAAGGAGTGACAAGGGCAAATGCTGCTTTCTAACCTCCCTCTCCTTTCAATCATTGAAGCAGGCTTTATTTGGTCTTTAGTATTTCTGCCTTCTAATAATGCAAAAATGATAAAGTGATTATTAAGCACCTATAATGGTCCAGGACTTGTGTTATCTTCATAACAGCTGTGCAAGTTCATTATTATTCTTCTGATTGTATAGGTGTGAAAACTGGGCTCAGAGCAGTAATGTGATTTACCTAGAGTCACACAAATAATAATAAGTAGTGGAGTCGGGATTCAAGTCTATGTTTGTCTGATTCCAAAACCAGTGCTTTTCATTGCTACAGCTGTGGCTTCCTTCTGTCATGCCAGAGCTAGGTAGCACTTCGTTTCCCCCAGCTTGGCCTCTCTCCCTCAGCTGGCTCTGATACCCCCTCCACACCATAAGCATTCAGGGGGTGCTTCTGAAAGAGACAATACTTCAAGGATGGAAGGGGGCACCCAAAAGGGAAGGTGGGGTTAGGCACAGGTACTGCAGCCCAAAGCAGCTTAGCACTATGACAAAAAGAGAGAGAGAACGAAAATGAAACTGGCTCTCCAGCCCTCCCTTCTTCCTTCCCTCTGCTGGAGGCAGAAGGACGGAGGTTCAGCCATGATGGGAGAGAAAGTGGGCGGAAGGGAGAGCAGCGAGAGCAGCCTGCTATTGCAGAAGCCTCAGCTCAGCCTCAAAGCCCCCTCCTGTGCATTTGGGGCCTATCACTGGCCCACCTGCTCCCACTGCCTAAGCAAAGGAGGCCAGGCTGTTCTCCAAGCACCCACCCAATCCTGCCAAAGCACAGCTCACAGCAGACTCAGACCCTCTCAAGTCACAGTGAGGGCATCCTGAGAGATGGAGGGACAGGCCTGGGGGTTCAGAGGGAGGCAGTGGCAGGGTGGGGGTCAGAACCCACGTCTCCAGCCCCTCGGTGGAGGGCTTTCTTGACTGCAAGGTCTAGATGGCAGAGGTTCAGGAAAAGGAGCTCAGGAGACTGCCACAGGAATGCTCATGACAGGTCTAGAGCCAGAGGCAACACATGCCAAAATGAGGCCTACAGAGTTGGGTATTTTGGGGGTTGACTAATTATTTTCCATCTCAATCTGGATTGAGAAAGCAAAACAACCATTTTTAAAAGTCGCATTAGCCTTAGTTTGGACCTCAAAAGCATAAATATTTATCTCTTTCTTCTGTCAGGACCCTGCTAAAAAGAATGAGAAGGAATAAAATAAGGTATGAAATTGTAACAGTGAAGAGGATGGAAGAAGGTGATATCAATAGGTGAGGGATTTCAATAAATTTCTGGGAGCACAAAACAAAGAGTGTTTACAGTTGAAGGAGAGCCAGCAACACCACTCAGGGGCTTGCAGCTGGAGAGGGAGCCAATCAGGCCAGCAGAGGCCCAGAGAGAATCCAAGCTTGAAGATGGTAGGTATGAAGGAGAGTAGGCGTGACTGGGGGCTGAAAACGGGGGCATAAACTGAAGGTAAGTACATGAAATCCTCCCCCATGCCCTCCCCCCAACTCCCAGATCCAAAACACAAGCTGCCTGGCATTCATCCCTAGGCAAAATATCAGAGAACTCCTGGTTAAAGGAATTAGACTCTGTGGTATTACTTAGGGCACCTAGTGGCATGCTGTTGCTCCCAGAATAAAGTGCTTTTCATTCTGGCATTTGGGGGTCACCCATTACAACTGTCAGCTCCTGGTGGCTCACCTAAAATAAGGTCGGGGAGTGAACAAGCCAGTTGGATATACAGACATCTCACTCAGCTTTGTATCAACTCATTTGCAAACTATAAAAGAGAAACTATGAGACAAAAGGTAAGCAGCCTACAAGATCAATCCAGGAAGTTCAACATCCAACTAACAGACACTCCAGAAAGAGAAATGGAGAAAACAAAGGGGAGAAAACTACCAAATAAATCATGTAAGAAAAGACAAGGTGCAGCAAGTTGAAAGGGCTCACTGCATACTGGGTAGCGTGAATGAAAAACAGACCTTGAGCTGAGTGTTGGTTACATTGGCTTGGCTTGTAAAAAACGGACCAAGCTATTCATTTGTCATATGAGCACTTTTCTGTATGCATTTTATATTTCAGTAAGAAGTTTAAAAAAAAAATCCTCCTAAAAAATCTGCAAGTAAAATGTCCACAGAAGATGTGCTATGATTATCGTGTGGTTTCAAGGAACCCCACACAACAGTAAGTTTAAGTAAGCATATAAATAAATAGATTTATAAGGTGGAAAATCCCAGTCCAGATATGAAACAAAGTAAAAAGTGGCATGACTTCGAGCAATTCATAGAGCATAAGAAAGGAAAATTCATTTGATCTTGATGCTAGGAAACTTTTCCTAGGAGTACAGAAGTTGGAGCAGTGGACCCATGAGAAATGAGGTGTAATTATAGCACACTATTTGACCCTGCAATGAATAATATGACATAGTCATAATCACATAAACAGTGTATTGGTGGTCAACTTTTAAAGTTCATTTGTCCAGAAAAGCACTGAAGACATAATTACTGTTAAAGAACAGAATGCAAATGTAATCAATCTTGCTGGATGTGAAAGTGCAGAATACAGAAAGTGGGAGGTGGAAAGATAGTGGAGAGATGGAGGGAAGAATGGGGCACTAATAGCTCTATCTTATAAACTGAGTGGTCAAGAGATACTGTGGCAAAATGATGGAACAAGAAATTAGTCTAAATTGTACCTAATAAAGTTACAAAGGTAACTAATAGAGGACAAAATAGTAATATGACTATTAAAGTTTGGGAGGGGGAGAAAAAGTCATGTGTTGTAAATAAGCTAAATTCTCACTTGTCATAGTAGTTCAGTCACATCCAACTCTTTGCGACCCCATGGAATGCAGCACACCAGACTTCCCTGTCCATCACCAACTCCCAGAGCTTCCTCAAACTCATGTCCATCGAGTCAGTGATGTCATCCAAGGAAGAAGTCAGTAGATGATGTATGATGTTTAAAGTTGATAAATGAAGAAATTAGCATCAAAGCATGTTTATTTAGAGATAGGAAGTTACCACCAGAAAACCTGAATGGTAGAAGTGGTCACCTCTGGGGGTTGGGTCCTTGGTGACTCGACAGTAAAGAATCTGCCTGCAATGCAAGAGACCTGGGTTCAGTCCCTGGGTCAGGAAGATCCTCTGGAGAAGGGAATGGCAACCCACTCCAGTATTCTTGCCTGGAGAATTCCATGGACAGAGGAGCCTGGAGGCCTATAGTCCACGGGGTCACAAAGAGTTGGACATGACTGAGTGACTAACACTTCTACTCAGGAGGTTGGGAAGTGGGGGACAGAGAGACATTGGTTTTTTACTATATATGTCCTTCTGTACTATCTGCCCTTTAAAAATTATGTATATGGGGCTTCTCTGATGGCTCAGTGGTAAAGAATCCCTCTACCAATACAGGAGACACGGGTTCGATCCCTGATCTGGGCAGATTCCACATGCTGTAGGGCAACTAAACCCGTGGGCCAGAACTACTGAGCCCATGTGCGGCAACTACTGAAGCCCTAGAGCCTGCGCTCCACAACAAGAGAAGCCACTGCAGTAAGAAACCTGCGCACCACAACTAGTCCCCCACTTGCCTCAACTAGAGAAAAGCCTACAAAGCAATGAAGACCCGGCACAGCCGTGAATAAATAAATATAATTTTACAACTGTGTATATGTACTGCTTTGATTTAATTTTAAAAAACAAGTCCCTCTTCTTTCTTTGGACCCCAGTCTCCCACACAATCCATACAAAGGGGGGAGGTTGATGATTCAAGGTGATGTGAGGTCTTATTCTCCAAAATCTATGCTTCTTTCTAGAGCAGAAGCAAGACAGGAGAGTGAAAGACTGATTCCTAACTAACCCCTCGACTCCTCACAGTATCACAATCATCCTTTACAGATGCCTTCTCACTTGCCCCAGCCTGCACCACCCTCTAGTCTCCTTCAAATCCCACCATCACTAGTCCAGCCTCGCCAGTCTTCCATTCATTCAACTGTTTACACCCATTAGTTATTTATACCTGCCTGAGTCACAAAGGATTTCAGGTGGCTTACTCTAATAACACAGATAAGGAAAGAAGAAAAATTGAACTAGAAAATAAGAACTCAGAAAAAGAGATCAACAAAGATGCTAGAGCTGTACTTCAAATTAACTGGTAGCTGAGGCAGAAAGCAGCATAAAATGAGCCATGACAGCCTCATATTAGGAAGGAGAAAATACAGCCATTTTCAGGGGAAGCAAACCTTTGCCAAGCACTGAATTCTTCAAGTCATTGTCCATGGGAGATTTCAAGAAGGAAAAGGAAATGACTGTTTTTGATTTGTTTGGTTTTGTTTTGTTAAACTTCAAGTTGTCCTATTTTAATGATTTGCTCTCCAGGTATTTGGATGACTTATCTCCTACAAAAACTGAAGAATCTTAGATAATATCATGTTTATGAAATGAAGTATATAAGAGCGTATATTTTGGCATAATCGAGAATTATGTCATTGGTTTTCTTCCCCTGGAAATGACTATTTATTGAGCACATACAAGTATCAGGGAACACCATTCAAATGATCTTGGTCAATCCTGAGAGATGGGCATTGTCATCTCATTTTCCAGATGAAGAAACTAAAGGTCAGAGAAGGTGAAATGACCCCAACCCAGTTGGTTGGGGCAGAGCCGAGATTCAAACTTAGGTCTGCCTGTCTCCAAAGCTCATTCTCCCCCTCCCCCCCACTTTATTTATTTTTTAATTGAAGGATAATTGTTTTACAGAATTTTGTTGTTTTCTGTCAAACCAAAGCTCATTCTTTACATTTCATACTGGGGGGCCTCAAAACCAAGGCCCCCAGGCTAGAGATACCCTGCCCAAGGCAATGGGGACACAGTGGTGACACAGGCCAACCCTATCCATGAAAACAGAAAAGGGGGGATTACAGGCCTTGCTGCCAAGCCAGAAACTGCCTCTGAGCTGCCTCAGTCACATTAAATGAGGACTTCCAAGTCAGAAAGAAGGTTGGGCCTGGTGCTTCCAGAAAAGGAAACCACAGACCCCAGCTATAAATCTAACCAATTTGACTTCTGAGGGGCTGAACCAGAGCACAGGGTCTGTCTCCCACTGAAGCAAGAGATCCTTTATTCAGGTGATGCATCATCTTTATCGCTTCCTCCCCGAACAAATCACCTGGCCTCCTGGAGGCCTGGCTTTCTCATCTGCGGGACAAAGATAATGATCCCTACCACCTTCACGGGATTTCAAGGCAGAAAATAGCACATTTAAGGAATGATGCTTTAAACACTGGCATTAACACTAGAGTGGCATTTCTAATCAGAGCTCTTCTGCTCATACACATGGAGTGGCCTCCTATTAAATCCTTTCTCTCTCTGTCAGCCTCAGTCTTCTCATCTGTAAAATGAACAGCCTGAGCTGAGTGATTCTGATATTATTAAAACCCTGCTGGTCATGAATGGCTTAAACTCTGCTATGTCACAGCATTTATCAATATGCTGTCACTGTCTTTCTCCCCCAGTAGATTATCTGTACTCCTACCACCCAAGTTCAGGCCTTGTCACCTCTCATCTAGCCTGTCACAGCGGCCTCATCACTGGATGCCCTCTAGTCTACCTCTCAAAGTGCAGAGATCTAGCAGAGATCTCTCCAAAACATGGCTCTCAACAGCCACCCCATACTCTGCAATACACACCTCTTCCCTCAGCTTAGAACTCCATGTTGGTTCCCAGTTCCTAACAGAATAAAGCTCCTTATGCTGCTACTCAAGTGTCCTCCCGATCTGGGCCAGCCAAGTCATCAGACTCTTCTCTGGATCTTCCCGGTTTGTGCTCTAGGTTGTACTAACCTGGTAAATGTGCTCCCTTCCCCACCTCCATACACCTTGCTGGCCCTCTGCCTTAATCACCCTTTTGCTCCCAATTCCCACTGACCGAGATGCCATCCTGCTTCACCCAGGTAACCCCTGCTCATCCTCCAAGCCTCAGAAAACCCATCAGGAAACCCTCCCCATCAGTCTGGGTAGATGTCCCTCCTTTGGGCACCCATGGCCTCCTGTGTTCCCCTCTGGCATAGCACACAGGACCCACATTACATTTGTCTTTTCCACCTGACTGTGAGCTCCCTGAAGCCAAGAAGAGTATACTATCCATGATGGAATTCCCTTGCCTGCAACAGCACAAGCTGTGGCATATCCCTGGTGTACAACAGTCACTGGACGGCCCTCTCTCTCTCTCAGAAATGTGCTGAGCTCCCTCATGGCCTCTCCCCATGCCTTTCCATGGCACAGAATTTCGCAAAGTTATTATTAATAAAAACGCCTATGGCTGAGTAAACACACACTCTTTGCTGAACACTTCTGTATCTGTCATCTCACTGAATTCTCACAACAATCACAAAACGGGTCATTTATGAATTACCTAGCATAGCAGGTATACAGTTGTGAGAGATGTCTCCCAGTTTTATAAAGAAATTTGAGGGAAGGAAGAAATTATGTACTCTGTCTCTTTTTTTTTTAGCACAGAATAATGACAATAATTTTAAAGTGGTTCGAAGAGGAAATTATAGGTTTTCTTCAGGTGAATGCACTAAAGTGCATCTAGAATCCATCAGGAAATCACAAGCCTCATCCAGATATGCAGTCTTATTATCCCTTAAAAAAAAAAAATATATATATATATACACACATACACATACACACACATACACATATATATATCACAGCTACAAATACATTTGACATTAGTGAAATGGTACATATCAGGTGGTAATTGTGATAAATTTCCCTCTAAAATGTTAGAGGAATCATCCTGATCTGTCGTGTAGCCTAGGGTGGTCATCTTTGTTTTGAAAAGGATGTGATGAGACAATCTTGGCTGGGTTGTTTTGTTTGCAACACTTCACCTCTAGAGGGCAGGGCAGGCTCACATATTATTTTCCATCCTTATTCCTCAGTTTTCCATCCTGATCAGGACCTTGCTGAGTGTGGTAGACAGTCAGGAAACTTTCTGATACATTTTTGTCGGGTAGGAGGCCAGGGGCAATGGGAATCTCACCCATCAGAAAATAAAGTTTTATCCCCATTTACTACTTTAGAAAAAGAAGGCTCTGAAAGTTAAGTGACTGGAAAGTCACGTGAAGTCCTCATTCCCACAATACCACATTTTCTAAATTGAAAGGCCCAGGGAACTTCAGCTCCTAAGTGCTTAAGAACAGGTATCCTGGGACTTCCCTGATGGTCCAGTGTCTAAGACTCTGTTTTCCCAATGCAGGGGGCACGGGTTCAACCCCTGGTTGGGGAACTAACATCTTACATGCCACACTGTGTGGCCAAAAAAAAAAAAAAACCCTAAAAACAAAAACAAACAATAAAACAGGCATCCTTGCATGAGTGCTTTTCAACATGGATGCCTGGAGAGAGACCCAATACTACAAGGAAGTGAGGGTACTAGCAAATGATCTTGCCGTAAATGGCTTACTGCAAAAGAAGAATAAGTTATTTACTCACCATTCTTCCCTGTGACCAGTGTTCATTCTTCTGCCAGGGAACATAGCAGAGAATGAGCTAGAATGACTGTCTTATTCTGACTCCAAGACACTGTGCCCAGGGTCAGAGCCCAATAAAGATTTGATGGCTAAATAAGTAACTTCCCACTGGATAAGGCAGATGGTACACAGTCCTATGCAGGCCTCTTTGCTCCTTTCAGGACAGACGGTCTCGCATTGAGGGAGAAGACCATGGTATGACATGGCCATAGTATGGGAAGGACAGGTAATGGTGAAGAGATTGGCTTAAACGTCTCTAAAGTCTCATCTGACTCCGCTACCCTGACATCCTATGAACTGGGAGATTGGTAAGTGGGAAGAACACAGAAGGCAGGGGCCAAACAGCTCCAGGGAGTGTGAGGAAAAAGCCATACAGAAGCCAAGAGAACTCTGGAGTTGAGTCATCTCTCTCTACAGGAGTCCTGAAAGGAAGAACACCTTAGCCACCCCTGGCTGTTAGTGTCCCAGGACTTAACCTGACATTCATTTGTCTGCTCAGCATTTACTGAGCAGCTACCATGTGGTCCGCCATGCATTTCCAAGCTTCTAGCTCCTTCAGTTACACCCACAGCACCTAGCAGAGGGACTGACATGACATGCATGTGATACACAGCTATCTCAATCTGAAGGAGCCCTCAAGCTAGTAGAGATGATACAAGATATAAACAAATAAGTGTATAAAGAGGGACAAAGTGCTCATTTCAAGGGTCAGGGATAGATTAGGGAACAAACATGGGAGAGGTGACAGCAGTGGAGTGCAGCCCGGGCACTGGATGGAACGGCCCGGGAGAAGGGAACAGCGTGAGCAAAGACCCAGAGGCTTGGGCTTCCCTGGTGGGCCAGTGGTTAAGACTCTGCACTTCCAATGCAGGGGAGTCTCGGGTTCTATCCCTGGTTGGAGAACTAAGCTCCTGCATGCTGTGGGTGTGGCCAAAATAATAATAATAAAGACTCAGAGGCTCTCAGGGGTTTGAGTGGGCTGACAATGGGGCACACAGGCCAGGCTGGCTGTAACTCAGTCTGTGTGAGGGGACCAGAAAAAGATGAGAGGAGAAAGGTAAGATCCTAAAGGGCCCATGCATGGGAGGCAGAGCTTCTGAAACCTTCTCCTAAAGGTCAAGACAGCAGGAAACTGCTGGAGCCCCACAGAAAGCGTGGTCTGGCGGTACCGCATCAGGGGACCAAGGGAACAAGAGCAGGAGGGCGTCGATTAGGAGGCTACCAGGAGAGGGAGGTTGACTCAAGCAGTGGTCCCAGGAGCTCTGCGGGTGGAAGCCCAGAGCTACACTCAGAGCATGTTAAACCATCTTCACGCCCACCTGCAGGAGGCAATGATAGTCCAAAGGCTCAGTAGCCAGATAGTTCTGGGCCCCATGCAGTTGTGTAACCTTGGGCAGGTCACCATACCTCTCTGATCTCCCATTTCCCTGTCTGAAAAATGAGGATAACACGAACACCCACCTGGCACAGACTCTGTGAATGGGATAAGAAGCAGCACCGAATGGTGGGTGAGAATGCTGTGGATGGACTCTGGAGTCCAGCCACCTGGACTCCTAGCTCCTTAGTTCTGCTGTTTATGCACTGAGTGACCTTGGGGAAGTTATCCAACCTTTCTGGGCCTCAATTTCCTCATCTGTGAAGTGGACTTAATAACAGTATCTATCAATAATACATCAAGGGATTCATGTGGTGATTGAATGAATTAATATATGGAAAGCACTTGGAACAAACAGTGCTTGGCACTCAGTAAACACAGGTTAAAACAATGTTGGCTACTGTTACATAAAACCACACAGGGTGGTGCCTGGCACACAAAATTGAGGCTCACTCAGCACATGTGTGGCCCCTTCTCCATGCCCCAGGCCTCTTCTGTGCTCCCAGAAAATTCAGAGGCCATGGGAGGCAGAGGTGGGACAGATGAAAGAATAGCAGAGAGCAAGCCAGGATTTGGTCTTCTTCCCCTTACCCAAACACCCAACACCAGGTGATGCCCACTCTCTTCAAAGCTCCCCCTGCCCTGCCCCAGGTCCTGGCCTCCACGCCTCATTGCCTATGCTACTCATTTTGTCCTAAGCACCAGCACTATGATGGGTCAGGTATGGGCCCCTGTGTCTTTGGCCAGGGGAGGGGGTGGGGGGATCTCAAGAACAGAGAGTGTGGTGTTTGCTCAGCCTGGAGGCCCCTCCTGCTCTCTGCACACAGCCAAGAAATGTTTGTGGATGACAACAGCCCCATTCTCGCCGCAGATCTAGACAGAGAAGCAAGATTCCTCTAATTCTCATTCAATTCGACATTATCATTGCCTCCCACACAACTATAATGCTCCCAACACAGTGGCGGGGAGAGAAATGGTATTCCCTCCTGAGAAGAAGGAGAGGACCCCCCCTGGAAAAAGTGCCCAAGACCCCAAAGGAGACAGACTTCCCTAGGGCCCCCCCGGGCTCCCTCCCTCCCCCGTAGCATCCACAGCCCCTGCGGGGAGCACACTGTCAGTCCACTGCACACAGGAGACGCCACAGCAGTGCCTAGACCAGCACTGCCCTGGCTGACAGGAACAGCAGGCTGGCCCTGCTGACTGCTGTTCCCTAGTGCAAGCCAGCTTGCTGGGTGGGCAGGGTGGGGGGGGCAGAGGATGGAGAGTTACCACCAAACAGGCTTCAGCCCACCACTGCCTACGGCAAAGCCAGAGCTGGGCCCAGGCAAAAAGAGTGGGAAATGCAGCTCTCCTCAGCGTGGAGGACTCAGCAGTGGCCCCCGGCACAGCTGTAAATCATTCCAGGCGCCAGGATGGCAAGGGGGCCCAGGCCATGATCGACAACAAAAACAGAGATCTTCTCTAATCATGACGGGTGAGACGGGGGGAAAGGGTGGCAATTCCAGGGGGACAGACCTGAGCGTAGTGGATATTAGCAGCTGCTAAACAAACATACAAACAAAAGCAAGCAAAGACTTCACATACAAAGGCCCAGAGGCCAGAAGGAGGTCGGGCCTTATCATGCGCTATGCTGCACTAGGAAGGCCACACCCAGAGCACAGCAGAAGGCAGACTGGCATCTGGGAACCTGTCCAGGAGAGACAGTGCGGGAGGGTGTGGGGATCCTGGGGGGATGACATGGTGGGGGTGGACATAACAGCTGCTATCAACTGCAGTAGAGGGCAAGTTCCCAGGCTTGGGAGTCTGTCTCATGGCTCTGTGACCTCTGGAGTGTTGCTTCACTTCTCTGAGCCCTCGGTTTCTTTGGCTGGAAAACGTGGGTTGTGGTGACAGACGCACAGGGTAGCTGGGAGGACTGAATATGCCCCTGGGCGAGGGGCCCTTCCATGCTGGGCCCAGACCCCTCTCTCCCCTCGTTCTCCACCAGAGGGAGCCGGGGGACCAGGAGCGCCCCGCTTGTACCAGCTCTACCTAGCCTCCCCCAGTGCTGCAGCCTCTGCTGCTCAACTCCCACCCTGCCTGCCCTGGCTTTCAGCAGCAGCCTCTCACCCACTCCTTACAAACCCAGAGGAGGCCTGGCAGGGGAGTAGCTTGCAGCAGCTGTGGCGACAACAATGGCTACTGCATCAACAGGCCCTCCTGACACCTGGCCGAGAGAGAGGGAGGGAGAGTGGAAAGGAGGGAGACAAGGCCTTCTGCCCTCCCCCATCAACTCCCCCTCTCATCACTCATTCCAGAGCCATCTCCCCCTGCTCGAATCCTCCAGAGACCTCAGGCTCTCTTGGCCTCTTCCAGTTTGTGACTTGGTCAGGTCCTGAGGCTCCAGAAAGCTCCAGTGGAAAAATAACAGGCCTTGGAGACAGGTGGACTCGGGTTATAGCCCTAGCTCTGTTAAGAACTGGCAGTGTAACCTTGAGCAAGGTCCCTTCATTTTTTGGAGCCTCAGTTTCCCCATCTCTAAAATGGAGTTGCTAGTGCTCACTGCACAGGGTGTGTTGCGAGGACCAAAAGAGGTAATAATGGATGTGCAAATATATATGGTTAGGAGAAATTTGAAGTACTATCTAAAATCCCCTTATTAACCCATTAGGAAATGTGAAGCAACAAACACAAATGTGTTTCACAAAATGTGAAATCCAACGAAAAGCCTGGAGGCTGCACAGAGGGAAGGACCGAGAGGCAAGCCTGCCCAGATGGCAGAAGCCCAGAGCTCAAGAGCAAACAGGCTTCCAAACCCACATCTGCAGGGTGGAGAATAGGAGGGGAACTGAATCCTAGAATTGGGGAAAGCCTTGGTCATTTCATAGGGCTTTCCACCAGTTCAGGAATTATGTTTTCTTTAGCCCTTCCCTATCCCCTTGAGGCAGTCCACTGCCTCATCAGACCAGGCTGGAAAGTTCTTTCTGATTTATCCCCAATTTTCCCATTGCTCCCGGTTCTGCTACCTGGAGCACACATAACGAGGCTGCTTCCTCTGTCACAGGCTTGACCACTCTGGAAGTCTTCTGCAGCCAGGCTCAAGGACCACAGTGCCCATCTAGTCTCCCTTTGCCTTCACCCTACCATGGTCCTCTCCTGAAAGGGTCTTGCTTGGTTGACCTGGCCCCTCCCTCCAGTGTGGGGCCCCAAGCTGTACACAGTCAGTCCTCCTGGAATGAGCTCCAAGCAGCCCCCCCATCCCTCCCCCAGGCAGAAGAGCCCATCTCCCTCTGGGGCAGCCCACACCAAACCTCAGCTGAGGGTGCACTGCAGTGAAGCCCAGCCGAGTCCTTGAGCTGCAGCTGCTGCTCCTGGGGCCCAGCCATCTCAACCCAGCACCCCAGCCTGCTGCCTCACCACGGGGGAGTTGCAGAGAGCTGTCTCCCGGCAGATTTCCTGAGGCAGAAGGCTTCCCCACCCCCAGCCCAGCCTCCAAGAGACACTCCGCTGGTTGTGGCACATGGTAGGACCAGCTGAGCCGTGAGAGGAGGAGGAAAGCTGTCCATTTGCTAGAGGACTTCAGACTTGGTCTGTAGTGGTGGCTGGATTAGTCACAGAACCATCAAATCTAAGCTGGGGGGGCCATTCAAGAGAATTCAAGGCAGATCCTGCCTTTTATAAAGATATGGGGGAATTGATGCCCTAAGAGAGGAAGGGACTCAGTCAAGGTCACAAAGCCAGTCTGCAGCAGAGCTGGAAGGGGAACCTGGGTTTCCTAACTCCCGGTTCAGTATTCTTTCCAGTCCAGCAGAAGAGAAATCAGGGAGCCTTTAAGGTAGCCCTGTGAGCCTGCACACCCTTGGCTCCCTCAGCTTGACATTTATCCCAACCAGCTCACCATGGTATCTACATGGAGAAGTGGACCCAGCCCATGCCCCACCAACCCAAGAGATGTTGCCAAGGTGTCCGGAATAAGCAGACACACGGACCCCAGCACAGACACTGGCACTGATCCAACAACAGGGAAGATCTGTAGACTTCCCTTGCTGGTATGCTCTTTAATTGGGCGGCGTTTTTCTTGAGGGTGGAGAGGGGGTGGTCTTTGAGGAACTAGCCAAGGGCCGGGCCTCCATCTTTGCTCCCCCGGCCAGGATGTGCTGCAGTTCCCCCTCAGAGGGACGTCTCAGCCTCCAGCTGCCATTCTGGTCCCCACTTGCCTCTCTGGGAAAGGATGGAGCTGAGGCTGCCAGAGGAGAAAAGATCAGGCCTGCGCTCAGGACGTGCAGAGGAGACCCGAATGGTGGGGGGAGTCGCGGCCGGGGGTGGGGGGGGGAGGGCTTTCGTTCCCCTGCGGCTCTGAGCTGACATCGTGACAGACAATAAATATCCCAACCCGCACATCCAAATAGAATAAATAAAGAAATGAAAAGCCATCCTCTGGCAAGGATACAGGGAGGGGGTGAAGAAGTGGATGGGGTGACGACTGCTCCAAGCTCTCACTGGCCACGGTTTTGAGAAATAAGAGATGCCTGCACTCATCGGGCCAACCCACTCTGGGGAAGCTAGAGAAGGGGTATCGGCTGCCTGAGGGGGCGCCCGGCTTTTCCCGACAGGTTGGGACAGGAGAGGACACGGAATCAGGCACTGGCTTCTTACTTTACTAGCCGTTCAAGTTGAAGAGGGAACTAGCAGGGAAGAACCGGGGAAAACAAACACGCGTTCCTTACTTTCTCTGGAGGGTTGTGGCGGGGCTGGTGCTGGTACTGGTGCTGTGGCCGCCGCCGGCCCCGGGGCTGGAGCTCCTGGATGCGCCGCGGCTCAGCTGGCCCCGCTCCCGGGGTGGCCGGGGCCCCACGCCCACCGCCGCCGAATAGCCGGATTCCTTCTCGCGGCCCGGGTGCGCCGGCCCAGCCTCCCTCCCGCCACGCTCGCGACCCAGGGCTGGGTTCTCGTGGTGCAGGTGGCACTGGGCCACGTCGCGCTCGCGGGCAGAGTAAGCAGCAGTGTCCTGGAGTGGGTAGGAGGCGTCCCGCTCCTTGTCCCGATACACAGCCTCCCGGTTCTGGTAGGCGCCGTCCCGGTTCGGGTAGCCCACGTCCCGGGCCGCCTGGTGGAACTGGCTCTCCCGCAGCTCGCGGTGGTGGAACTGGGTCTCGCGCAGGTTCTGGTACTGGCTCTCGCGGCTCGGGCTATCCCGCGCGCCGTGGGGGTCCCGGTGCAGCTCCCCGCGGTGCAGCTGGCTCTCCTCCCTCAGATCGCGGTTCTCCTGGGTGAGCTGGTCCAGCTGGCCCTCCAGCTCTTCGATGCGCCGCCGCTGGGTCTCCAGCAGCTGCTGCTGGCTCTCGATGATGTTGTTCAGCTCCAGCAGGTACTCCACCGCCCGGTTGGGGCTCTCGGATCCCGGGCCGCCGGGGGGACCCGACCCCGCCTCCATCCTGGCGGCCCAGGGGCAGGGGAAGGGGCAGGAAAGCCCGATCCCAGCTCGCTCACGGCGCCACCCTCCCCCGGGCCCAGCCGGGGGAGGGGGCCGGCGGGACGCGAGGGCGCGCACCGGGCTCGAGGGCCCGGGGGCCCGGGGGGGCCCGGGAGACAGCGCTGGGGCCGGCGGCACGGGGAGCAGGAGCTGAGGCTACCGCCGCCGCCGCCGCTGCCGCCACGGCTCCGGAGGACGCGGCCCGCGGCGCTCCGCCCGCTGCGGAGTCACTGCGCAGCGCGGCCGCGCGGGACCGCCCCGGCCGCCGGCCCGCCCCCCGCCCCTGCCCCCACCCCGCGCACCCGGCCCGCCCCCGCGCGTCCCACCTGCAGCCGCCGCAGGCGCCCGAAGCTGGACCAGCCCCAAGGGCCCCACGGGCCAGCCCCATCACAAGCTGCTGGAGATCTCTCCATTTCACCGGTCCCAGGGTCCTCGCTTAATGCAGCCTAAAGAAGCCCTCCATCCCAGTCCGTTCCAATGTCCTCGGGTCCACAGGCCCAAAATCCTCATCTAAGACCTTCCAGGAACCTCCATCCCAGGCAGCCCCCAGGTCCAGGAATCCCTCAGACTCCCTATTCCCTGGGTCTGCCAATCCCAAGTGTCAGTGTTCCTATCCCATCCAACCCCTGGACTTCCTACCTCTGGAGACCTCTCTCTAGCCCATATCATGGGCAGTCCCCAGGATCTCCCACCTCAACAAGCCCTGGGACTCCCCATCACAACCAGTCTTAGGCTCAAAGCTCCATTCATTCATTCAGCCCTCATTTTCTGCTCTCCTTTGGAAAGGCTCATCTCCATTTACTCCATCACCTCCATCCAATGAAACTGTACCCATCCTGCAAGACAAACACCACCTCATTGAAGCCAGCCCTGATCTCCCCAGCCAGAAGCGCTCACTTCCTCCACACTTTTTTTTGTGTGTGGCACTTGTAGAACTCTGCTTTACAGCCCATTTGTTTTTGTTCTTGTTGCATGTCCTCTGTCAGACCAAGCTCCTTAAAGCCAGAAACATGTCTTTATTCATCTTTGTGAGCAGGCTGGGATAGAAGAGAAAGCTTGAGTTTTACAATCATACAGAACTGGGTTTAAATTTCATCTCTCTGAACTTCTTTTTCCCTCTCAGTAACACCTACCTCACAGGGGGTGGTCTTGGGAAAAGCATGCAAAATCATTTGGCACAGAAAAGACAACGCAGAGAATGAAAGAAAATATTTGCAAATGATACATATGAATATGTAAAGAACTCTTACAGTTCAACAGCAAAAAGACAACCCATTTTTTTTTAATGGGCAAAGGACTTGAATAGAGACTTCTCCAAAGATATACAAATGACCATTAAGCACATGAAAAGATACTCAACATTATTAGCCATCAGGGGAATGCAGATAAAAACCACTGTGAGCTTTCCTTCCTAATGTAAAAGGAAACTTTCACAATGTCCAGAGCCCTTGATACCCTACAGATGAAGGAGGAGGATATCCTTAAATTCCTTGCAGCAGGAACCCACTTAGGTGGCACCAACCTTGACTTCCAAATGGAACTGTACATCTACAGAATGCAGTGATAACATCTACATCATAAATCTGAAGAGAACCTGAGAGAAGTTTCTGCTGGTGACTCATGCCATTGAAAACATAGCTGATGTCAGTGTCACATCCTCCAGGAATACTGGTCACCAAACTGGACTGAAGTTTGCTGCTGCCACTGGAGCCACTCCTATGGCTGGCTCCTTCACTCCTGGAATCTTTTGTTAATGAGATCCAGGCAGCCTTCCATGAGCCATAACTTCCAGTGGTCATTGATCCCATAGCTGGCCACCAGCCTCTCACAGAGGCATCTTATGTTAATTTGCCCGCCATTGCTCTGCGTGGCACAGATTCTCCTCTGCTCGGCACAGATTCTCCTCTGCACCAGGTGGACACTGCTACCCCAGGCAACAACAAGGGAGCCCACTCCATGGGTCTGATGTGAATACTGTCCTGGGAAGTACGGTGCATGCGTGACACCATCTTCCATGAGCACTCACAGGACATCATGCCTGATCTCTGTTTCTACAGAGACCCTGTAGAGATCGAAAAGAATAAATAGGTCACTGATGGAAAGGCTGTGACCAAGAAGGAATTTCAGACCGAATGGACTGCTCTAGTTCCTGAGTTTACTGCTACTCAACCTGAGATCACAGGCTGGTCTGAAAGCATGTTGGTGCTCTCTGCGCCTATTGAGCAGTTCTCTGCCAAAGATCGGAGCATTCAACCCACCACTGAAGACTAATCCCAATGCTCAAGCCAGTGAATGGGTAAGAATGACCATTGGGTAGTATTAAGCTATTCTCCACAGACTCTTGAACAGAAAACAGAAATAAAGCTGTTGAAAAATAAACATCAGTTTCTTAAAACACACATATACAGATACCACTTCACATCCACTATGATAACTAAAATAAAAAGGACAGACAGGGAGTAGTTTTGGTTGAGCATATGTAGAACGATTGGAACTCTCAGTCGTTACTGCTGGAAATGTAAAATGGTGTTGTTGCTTTGGAAAACCATTTGAAAGTTTCTCAAATTGTTAAATATAGGATTACCATATGACCCAGGAATCCACTCCTAGGAATATACCCAAGGGAAATGAAAATATGTTTACCTGAAAACTTATACATGAATGTTCATAGCAGCATTATTCATAATATCCCCAAAATGAAAACAATTAAATGTTCATCTGTTGATGAATGGGTAAACAAAATGTGGTATATCCACATGGAGGAATATTATTCAGCCATAAAAATGATTGGAGTTCCAAAATATATAAACAACTCATCCAACTCTCTCTCTATATATAAAAAGAACAACCTGATTTTTAAAATGGGCAGAAGGCCTGAATAGACTTTTTCCCAAAGAAGATGTACAGTTGGTCAACAGGTCCATGAAAAGATGCTCAACATTACTAATCATCAGAGAAATGCAAATCAAAACCACAGTGAGATATCACCTCACATCTGCCAGAATGTCTATCATCAAAAGACCACAAATAACAAATGTTGATGAGGATGTGAAGAAAAGGGAACCCTAGTACACTGTTGGTAGGAATGTAAATTGGTTCAGCCATTGTGGAAAGCAGTATGGAGTTTCCTCACAAAAAAATAAAAATAGAACTGCCATATGAGCCACCAATTATACTCCTAGGTATATATCCAAAGAAAATGAAAACATTACTTCAAAAAGATATATGCATGCCAATATTAACAGAGGAATGGATAAAGAAGATGTGGTATATGTACAAGATGGAATACTGTGCATCCGTAAAAAGAATGAAATTTTGCCATTTGAAACAATATGGATGGACTTGGATGGTATTATGCTAAATGAAATGTCAGACAGTGAAAGACAAATACTGTATGATATCATTTATATGTGGAATGTAAAAAATAAAATAAACTAATGAGTATGACCAAACAGAAACAGACTTACAATTATAGAAAACAAATTAGTGGTTACCGGTGGGGAGAGGGAAGGGGAGAGAGGCAATAGAGGGGTAGGGAGAACTATTGTCTATAAAATAAGTAAGCCCATAGTTAAAATGGATAACCAACAAGGACCTACTGTATAGCACAGGGAACTCTTCTGAATGTTATGTGGCAGTCTGAATGGGAGGGGAATTTGGGGAGAACAATTCTCCCCCATGGCTGAGTCGCTTTGCCAACCACCCGAAACTATCATAACATTGTTGATTGGCTATACTCCAATACAAAATTAAAAGTTTTTTAAAAATAATTAAGCTATAAGGATATATTGTACAACACAGGGAATATAGCCAATTTTTACAATAACTATAAATTGAGTATAACCTTTAAAAATTGTGAATCACTGTATTGTACACCTGAAACATATAATATTGTAAATCAACTATACCTCAATTTTTAAAGAAGGGATGAAGTACTAATACATGCTAAAACATGGATGAACCTTGAAAACATTATGCTAAATTATGCTAAAAGAGACACAAAAGTCCTCATATTGCATGATTCCATTTAGATAAAATTCCAGAATAGGCAAATCCATAGAGACAGAAAGTAGAGTAAGGGTTGTTAGGGGCTAGGGCATGGGTTGGGGGAAGAGGAGTGACTGCTATGGGGTTTTGGGGAGGGAGAATGAAAATTTTCTAAAATTAGATGGTGGTGATGGTTGCACAACCCTGTTAATTCAAAACCACTGACCTGTACATTTTAAAAGGGGGAATCTTATGGTATATGAACTGTATCTTGATAAAACTGCTTTTTAAAAACACTTTGCACAAAGTCTAGCATATAACAGCAGCTACAGTTAAAAAAAAACAAAAACACATCTATGGTGCTTACCACGTGGCAGGCCCTGTGCTAAGTACTCTACATGCACGAACTCAACTTGCATGACAGTCCTGTGAGGTGGATGATGTTATTACCTCCATGTCATGGATGGGGAAAGCGAAACCCAGAGGTTGAATGACTCGCCCAGGGTCACACAGAAACACAGCCAGGAAGCTCAGATGTTTCTTTTTCACATCTCTGTATCTTTCCTTAATACCTTGTACAAAATAGGTGCTCCGTAAGAGTTAAATTAATATAGCTATCAAATACTTCTATTTCCAGCAAATATTTACAGAGTATTTATTATGTTCCAGGCAAACCTGTGTTCCCTTTCCTGTCCCTGCTTCTCTCATTCAAATTGTGAGGCAGCACGCAGATGGGTACAAAGTTTCAGTCACAAAATATTTATCATCTACTGTGTGTCAAGCAGTATTCTAGACACTGAGGATATAGCAATGAACCAAACAGACAACAGTTCCTAACCTCATGAGCTGACATTGTACTGGGGGAGATAGACAATAAAGAACTAAAATACACAGAACATGTCAGATGGTGTACTGAGTTGAATAGTATCCCCCCAAACTTGATGTCCACCC
The DNA here is from genome assembly GCF_055505025.1 of Bos grunniens. NCBI lineage: Eukaryota > Metazoa > Chordata > Mammalia > Artiodactyla > Bovidae > Bos > Bos grunniens. Next base: position 51,608,443 of record NC_141194.1, on the reverse strand, counting down.
TGTGAATGTGATCTTTTTTGGAAATTCGGATCTTTGCAGATGTACTTAAGGTAAAGTCATATTCTATTGGCATGGGTCTTCATCTAATGGGTTAGAAGATCCCCTGGAGAAGGGAAAGGCCACCCACTCTAGTATTCTGGCCTGGAGAATTCCATGGAATACAGCCCATGGGGTTGCAAAGAGTTGGACACGACTGAGCGACTTTCACTTTCACTCCATCTAATGACCGGTGTCCTTAAAAGAAGAGGGAAATTTGGACATTGATACACACACAGAGAATACCATGTGAAGATGAAGGCAGAGCTTGGAGTCTCCATGGTAGGGAACACAAAGGATTGTTGGCAACCACCAGAAGCTAGAAGAGGCATGGAAGAATACTTTCCTCCAGCCTTCATAGAAAGCATGGCCCTGCTCTCTATGAAGAAGTCCCATTTCAGACTTCTAGCCCCCAGAACTGAGAGAGAATAAATGTCGGCTGTTTCAAGCCACCCGGTTTGTGGTACTGTTACGGCAGCCCTAGGAAATGACCCCAGATGGTGCTCTGGAGAAAGGCAAAGCAAGGAAGGATGATGTCGAGCTCTGGGTGAATTAAACATAGCCTGCACCCTAAGGGTGCTCCCAGTCTAGTCAGAGAACTACGATCAATGCTATGTTCCAAAAAGGAGTAACAAAATGGAATGTGCAAAGCACAAGAGTGGAGTCACCAGGACTAGGATGTTGGGAGGTCTTTATGTATTTGAGCTGGGCTGAGGATTTCAACAGGTGGAAGTGGTAGAGCTGAGAAACCCCTGTTGGAGTCCCGTGCCATGGAAGGAAAGGAACAGAGTCAGGAAAACTGTGTTTAGGGAACCATGCAGAATTTGATTGAAGAGAGAAATAGAAGCACAAGTGTGTGTGCGTGCACATGTGTTGTAAGAGACAGGAGGAGATAAGAAGACATGGCTTGATTCCACTTGGAGAAGATTCCAAAGCCAAACAAGAGCATTTGGAATCTGTTATAGGCAATGAAAAGTCATGGAAAGTTTTTTGAGCAGGAGAGTAACAGGCTAGGAGGGAAGGGGTTCCACATGGATGTTATGTGTACCAAATATTACACACTACAAAGGGTTTTTTTTAAACTAATTTATTTGTTTTTGGCTCTTTCTTACTGTGTACAGGCTTTCTCTAGTTGCAGTGTGCAGGCTTCTCATTGTGGCGGCTTCTCTCGTTGTGGAGCACAGGCTTTAGTGTGCATGGGCCTCAGAACTTGTAGTTCCAGGGCTCCAGAGCGCAGACTCAGTAGCTGTGGCACACGGGCTTAGTTGCTCTGTGGCATACGGGATCTTCTGGGACCAGGGATTTAACCCGTGTTTCCTGCATTGCAAGGCAGATTCTTAACCACTGGACCACCAGGAAAGCCCAAAAATGTTTTTTTTAATTGGCTCATTGTTGTCGTTCAGCAGAGACTGTGGCACTACCTTCTTTTCCTGCCTGCTGCCTCCGGAGTCATTTCCCAGAAGCCTCGATCCCTGGTGTGATTGCTCTAGTTCTCCTTACCCCAGCGCCAGCTTTGCCAAGGAATGCAGAGCTAAAGCAGGAAAGAACCCTGAAAACCACATCTCACCACTGCCAGTACCCAGTCAACAAGAACTCATCATCATGATGAGAGCCATGAAATATTTTCCTCAGATTCGAAGGTGGCATCTGTTCAAATTGGTTTTTCCTATTGGGTTCTCATAGCTCTACCACAAGCAGATCTTCTACACTGTTAGCTGCCAGACACGAGATGGAAAAAAAAAAATTTTTTTTTTAAATCATCAGTCTTTTCCCTCAGTTTTATAGTCCAGAATGTTCAAGCTGAAGCTTAGAGATTAACTCATTTTTCAGATGAGAACACTGAGGACCAGAGAGAAATGATTTGCATATAATTGCTGTGTGATCACTAGGTTATAACTTATTGCTTGGGCTATTTCCTGAGGTCTGCTATTCTAAAGAGTCTTGAGACTGAAGACTGTAAAGAGCAGGACAGTGGGAAAGTGATGATCTGTGAGGCACAGAGAAGAAAGAAAAAGGAACAGAAAAGGAAGACTCGTCCCTGTGGAGATCCCTAAAGAGATAGCAGTGCTTAAAACTGAGACAGCATTTTGCTAATTAATTAATTATCCTTCCGGCCCCTTTCCCACTAGTGGGGGAAGGGTCCAAGATGTATGTGAAGTACCTGTCAGTCTTGAACAGTCTCACAGAAAGCAATCCTAATAGACTAGTCTGGGTTTTGTTTTAGGAAAAATTTTCTCTCTGAAGATGATTTGTAAGCATGATTCTGTCAGAACATAAAACCACATAACCCAATGTGTTTCCAATTTTGTCCTAGCTTCCATAAAACTTCGAGCCAAATTCAGAGTCCAATTATAATCCAGTTCATTTTAGGTACCTGGCAACATCTATTCAGGCTTCCTTTACATGGTCTTTGGTCTGTTTTCTTCCCCATTTTTATCCCTAATTGTCTTTCTTTCATGTTGTAACTGATGAGTCGCCTAATATCCTCTTTAAAGTAGGCGGAATATAAATCTTACATAAACTAATCTGTGTTTACAGATTCTAAGGAGATTTGAACCAATGAAGGAGAGCAGGATTATGAAGATGTGATTCCTGGCTTTGAATACCCAATAGGCTGTCAGGGGGCAATGTAGTGGAATTATTCTGCTTAGCCCCAAAGGACACAGCCAGAAGCAATGGGTGAAAATTACAGGGAGACAGATTCCCAGAGGGAAGTGCCGTCTCATAGGCGAAGCCTAGCGGAAAGAGTGAGTTAACCATCAATGTTAAAAAGTCTTCAAATAGTGGCCAGACGGCTTCACTTGAAGGGTCTATTGCATAGGAAATGTAAACATTGGATGGAAGTCTTGGATACGATGTTGTTAAAGGTTCTTTGTAAGCCCTAATATATGCAAACACAGTTCTAGATGTAGACAAGAAGACTGGGGAGGGGCAGGTGGGGAGAGGAGACGGGAAAGAAAGAAAGGTTCATGGAATTCTGAAACATTTTCCCCAAAAGCAGTGAACCCTAACTGCTCCTGAGACCCTTGTAAAAGGGAAAACGGTCCAAAACTAGAGCTCAAGTCTGCACTTCCCCAGTCCTATTCTTTGTGAAGCCTAGAAGGCAGGAGAAATGGAAGCAACCACTCCACTGTTCCCACTGCCACCTAACTGGCCGGTATTCAAGGAAGAGCGGGTCAAGACTCTTAAAGCTAGAAGGGGCCTGAGGGATTTTGTAACCCCAATCTTTCATTTTAGAACCAAAGAGAACGAGGCTCAGAGAGTGGAAGGAGCCTGTGTATCTGTCGGCCACTTCACCAGACCCTATGCTGCTGAAGGCCAGAGACTTGTTCTGTTTACCTTTCCCCAAGCCCAGTCTGACCCCAGGTCCTTGCACATGACGTGTGCACGGTAAGCAGTTGGAAAATCGAATTGCCCAGGAGGGCTGGAATCAGAAGTTAGGTCTTTTGACCTCCAACCTATGATAATTTCCAAGACCAAATTTCATTCAGTTCAATTCCCCGGACATTTTATTTGGCATCTCTGTATGCCAGGCTTGGAGCTATAGCAAAAATGAACAAGAAGCAGGCTGTGCCTTCAAGAAGCAAACAGCTCCTCCTGGGAGCTGGGCTCTTCCCCTCTCAGGCCCTGCACACCTGCTGTTTCTTTGCCATAGAAAGCTGTTTTCTGTTGCCTTTGCCTACTTACTGCCTATTCATTCTTCAGATCTCAGTTCAAATGTCAGTTCATCAGCAGCTCCTTCTCTCACTCCCAGATGAGGCAGAACCCTCTGGTACATGCTTTCGGTGAGTCCTTCTCCTTCCTTGAACTTAGCAAGTGTGTAATTACATATTGATTTGTGTGATTCTTTGTTTGCTTCCCTCCCACCTCCCTCTCTAGACTGTTAGCTCTACAAGGGCAGATATTCTGTCTGTTTTGCGCCACCCCCCCCCACACCCACTGTACCACAAATCTGGCAAAAAGCCTGGGACGTGGTAGGTAAACAATAAGCAATCTATTTGTTGAATGCATGAATCAACCATCTAATGGTATATATAGATAGATAAATTATAACTACAATTCGATATGATGACAGAAATAAGGTAATACGGAAATCAATTCTTTGGGAAAGAGAAAGCCAGCTCCTGTATCAATGGAGCTGCCTTGTAGAATGTATCTCTCACTCAGTAGCTTCAGTCATGTCTGACTCTCTGTGACCCTATGGACTGTAGCCCACCAGGCTCCTCTGTCCATGGGGATTCTCCAGACAAGAATACTGGAGTGGGTTGCCATACCCTCCTCTAGGGGATCTTCCCGACTCAGGGGTGGGATCAAACCCAGGTCTCTTTACCTCTCCTGCATTGGCTGGCAGGTTCTTTACCACTAGTGCCACCTGGGAGGCCCCTGTAGAATGTATATACTGCCAGAAAGTCAAAGCACAAGAGCAGGAAATCCGTGTGAAACTGCCTGTTGCATTCAGACAAACCAAAGCTATGTGTCAGCATCTCTGTACGTCCCCAGTCCTCTAAGAAAAGGGCGGTTCTGCCATAGTGGGGCAGAATAGGCAAGTGAGTGCCGATCAGGGTTTGGGCACAGTTGGCAAAATCAGACGGCGTAGGGCTGGCAAGGCCAAAAGGAAGCTCCAGGAATTCAAGGTCCACAGATTTTTCTGTTCCTCAGGGTTCTCTTCTGGAGAAGGACTGAGAGGATTGGTCGGTCCTGGAATGACAGACACTTCCCTACGTTTTGGGCCGGTGGAGGTTTATACTTACTCCGAGGCATAAGAGAGTTTTGCCCTCTAGTGGTAATAATAATGATAACGATAGTGATAATAACAAGTAGGGGATGTGTGCCTTGCTAGGGTGACCAACTATCCCAGTTTGCTCAAGATAGTTTGTTTGAGCGCTGAAATTCTGCTTCCCAGGGAACCTCTCAGTCCCAGGCAAAATGGTACAGTTGGTCCCCTTGATGGTGTTCAACACACTCTGGATACGCATGATCTCATTAGATGGCTCATAAGCCCCACGGCCAGGAATCAGGATTCAGCTCCACAAATCTGCAGAGCTTTTAGAGATTCAGCCTGTTTTCCCAATGAGAAAAGATGGCCCAAGAGAAGGGAAGTAACTTCCTTTTTCAACATCATATTACAAAATGGCAGAACGAGGATCAGCATCTAGGTGTCCAGACCCACAGCTTCGTGCTGTGTGCCTCTGCCTGGCATGCCCTTACCTACTTTGTCAGTTTGTCTCTGCTCTACATCCTCCAGGAAGACTTCTGTAAATTACTCACCCCTTAATTCTTTCAGAAAGCTTCCCCCTCTGAAAGCCTGAAATATTCATTTGGCACTTAGCATGTGCTATAAGTACTTTTTTTTTTTTTTAATCCTTTACATGTATAGCTAGAAAAAAAGGAAAGTTCCTTAGCCCCTCACCCCCAACCCCAGGCCATACTGGAGAGGAAAGCAACCTCTGGGTGGAATAGTCTCAGGGTGCCCATAGTTTCTTCAGGGACCCAAGGAAAGGGCATTTGGCATTGCAGAGCAAGGAAAGAATCAGAGAAAGCCTTTTGCAATCACCAGGTGGGATGGATTTGAGAGCAAAGAGTTGAACAGAGGTGAGAATACATCCCTCTGCAGCATTGGGGGAAAGGAAAGTGAGTGAAGCCTTCCTTGCCCCAGTGATACCATCAGGGAATGGGTTCTAGTTTTCTTGCTACCAGAATTGCAGTGTCCTTCTCTGCTTCCCTGGTTCCTGACAAGGACCCCCCAAATCAGCTCTTGCCTCTCCCCTCCACTGAGACAAATTTGCAAACTCCCACATCTCTGTGGAAACGGCAGAGAGCAGGAGAGAAGAAAAAAGGAGAAAAATCCACCCACATGCCAACAAACTGGAAAAAAAAAATAACCCAGGCCTTGTTTCACTCAGCTGTTGGCTTGCTGCTCCCTCCTACTGTGGCGGCTGCTCCTGCCTCCTGGACAGGGGCCTAGCTCTGTGCAGTCTCCCTTCCCACCCTGCGATGGCTTTCAATCCCCCTCCCTCCAACTCAGCTATGGGGAGGGAAGGTCCTGGAGCCCAGGGTAGGAAAGCTGGAAGGAAGGACTGACAGAGCCACCAAATGCTTAGAGACAGCTACAAACTCAATTCCCATCACTATTCCCCCAAACCATGCAGGAGACCCTCTTCTCACCCCAGGGACAAAGTCAAGGAGTTCTCCCCTACCAGGCAACCTCTCCCTCAGATACCCCTGCCCCTTGAAACCTCTGCTGCCTCTCTCTACCATTTCATGTCTAAACTCTGTTTTCGGTCTAACTCCCTCTACTCCAATCTTTTCATGCCCTATTCTTTCTTCACCTTCTGCCCCAGTTCTGGAAACCACATATTTTTTTTTAAAAAATGGAATGTGTTTCTAGGAAAGGAGGGCTCTGGTCATCACTATTAGGAACTACCGAGGAAAACAGAGATGTTTAGCCTGCAGGAGAGATTATTTGAGCTCAAAAAATTATGGAAAGATGGAACCACAAGGAACTTTCTGGATTACCTCGTCCAACTCTTCATTTTCTAGTTAAGATGACTGAGGCCCAGAGATGAGAGAAGACCTGGACTGTCATGGAGAAGGGACAGCTTTGGTCTGTGGGCCTCCAGAAAACTGAAGGAGAACCAGTGGGTGAAAGATAGAAAATAGATTTAAATGACAGTTTTGTTTCTTCTTTCCAAATCCCTATTCCTGTTATTTCACTTCCTTCCCTTATGGTGCAGGATCTCCAATTCAACGCTGAACAAAAGGAGTGATAATGGGCATCCCTGTCTTGTTACTTATCTTAAAGGGAAAATTTTCAGTGTTCAACCATTATATACATTCCCTGTGGGATTTTGGAGGATGCTTTTCATCAGTTTAAGGAAGTTCCCTCTTATTCCTAACATGCTTAGAACATTTTTTTTGTCACTAACAGGTGTTAAGTTTTATCAAAGTCTCAGCATCTTTCATAATGATTGTAAGTTATTTTTTCTCTTCTAATCTGTTTATATGGTCAAGAATGCAGTGCTAAGCTCAAGTGAAAGATGAAATTTCTAACACAAAAAATCATCCAAAGAGGCACTGGCTGCCTTATGGATCAAGCAGTAAGCTCCAAGGGACTGGGAATGTTCAAACAGAAGTGCAGCCATTCAATAAATATTTAGGTGCCTACTCTGCTCTAGGTGCTGACAATTCAGTGATGAAGAGGGTCCCTGCTCTCCCGGTGGTCACATTTTAGAGAAAGGATGACAGATATAAACAACCAACAAATATAGGAACAGGATCATTTCAGAAAGTAAAAGTGTTTTGAAAATATTGTACAAAGGTAATGTGACTGGGTAGGTGTGGGGAACAAGATTAAATAGTCAGTGAAGGTCTCTGGACAGATTTGGGATATATTTTTACCTGAACAGCACTATCAATCAACTTGACCACATTGTCACTTAAAGATTAGTCAGGCAAAGTCTCTCCTAGGAGGGAGAGTTGAGGTGAGATTGAATGACAAGAAAGTGATCATTTCAGGAAGATCCAGAGACATGGCTTCCCAAGCAAGGTGAAACACAAGGGTGAAAGCCGTAGAGTGGGAATGATCTTGGGGTATTTAAGGGATTACCAGTCAGAAGAAGTCTGATTGGTACTAAATGAAGTAGGAGAGAAATTCTGAAGCAAGCCTGTGTAGGACCATGCCAGCCATAAAAAGGTGTTTATTCCAGGTACAATGACAAGCCACTAGAGGGTTTTGAGCTGGGATTGACATGTCTATGATCATTCTGTCTGATATGTGGGAAATGGATTATAGTGGGAGGAAAACTGAAAACAGGTAGACCAGTTAGGAGGCTAGTGATGAGACCAGTCAGAAGGTCTAAGCAGGAGACCAAAATAGCTTAGACTAGGAGAGTGATGATGAAGAAAGATAAGTGTAAAGATTTCGGATCTATTTTTATCTATTTAAAAAATTTTTTAATAATTTTATTTTTAACTAAGTTTTCTGGATTTTTTTAAAATGTAAAATTCAGGTTTGTTTCTTTTTTTTTTAAATCTGTGAACCATTCTTTTTTTAAATTAATTTACAGCAGTATCAATCAACTTGATCTCATTGGCACTTACAGAGTACTCCTTCTGACAACAGCAGAGTATACATTTTCTCAGTTTGCAACAAATGCTTATCAAGGTAGACCATATTCTGGGCCATAAAACACATCTTAACAAATTTAAAAGAACAGAAATCATACAAAATATGTTCTCAGACTACAATGGAATTAAACTAGAAACCAGCAACAGAAAATTTCCAGGAAATCCCCAAATGTTTATAAATTAAACAATATACTTCTAAATAACATACGTGGCAAAGAAGAAGTCTCAAGAGAAAATTTTAAATATTTTGAGTTAAATGAAAAATACAATTTATGCTGTAGCAGATTCATTTCAATATTTGGCAAAACTAATACAATATTGTAAAGTTTAAAAATAAAATAAAAAAAATACAATTTATGAAAATTTGGAGGACTGTGGAAAATCCCGAACAATCTACAAAAAAAAAACCTTTTCTGGTATATATAGCAAGGCTACAGAATACAAGGTTGATACACAAACATCAGTTGCTTTCCTATATGCCAGTAGTAAAAATTAGAATTTGAAATTTTAAGAAAACGGTACTATTTACAATAGCTGCAAAACAATGAATTAAGTATAAATATAAAAAAATATGTACAGTATCTGAATGTGGAAAATTACAAAACATTAATGAAAGAAATCAAAGAATATCTAAATAAATGGAGAGATAGTCCATGTTCATGAATTGTTGTTGTTTAGGCTCTAAATCATGTCTGACTCTTTTGCAACCCCATAGACTGTAGACCACTAGGCTTCTCTGTCCATGGGATTCTCCAGGCAAGAATATTGAAGTGGGTTGCTATTTCCTTTTCCAGAGGATCTTCCTGACCTAGGGATCAAATCCACATCTGCTGCATAGCAGGCGGATGCTTTATCACTGAGCCACCTGGGAAGCCCATGAATAGGAAGTCTCAATATTGTTAAAATATCCCAAATTGATCTATAGATTCAACATAGATTCAGTCAAAACCCTGCTGAACTATTTTGTAGATATAGACAAAGTGATTCAAAAATTCATATGGAAAAGAAAAGATCTAGTCCACCAAAACAACATTGAAGAAGAAAGTTGGAGGATACTACCCAATTTCAAGATAGCTACAGTACCTGAAGCTATAGTACATAAAATAGTGGAATGGAATAAATTTTAAGGTAGAGCTAAAAATCTTGTTGATGGATGTATGGGGTGAAGAACAGAAAGAATCAAGAAGGATGAGAAGGGAGGAAGATTGGGTTAGATACCTTTTTAAATTTCTTCCAAACTTTGTTTTGATAAAAAGTTGTAAGATCTATGATTTCTTGACCTGACTCACATATTTCTTCTAACTCATTACAGTTATACTTGGGGCTGGGATTTCCCTAGTTATTGACTCCATACCTCCAAGCTCAGGCCCATTCCCTCCCCTTTTCTCTTCTGTGGAGGGTGTCCTGGGGACTCTGCAAGTAAGAGCCAATGAGCAAGGTGAATGCTGCCTCTAGTCTTGATTTTAAGAGGCTTCAAGCTCCATGGTCAAAGTCTGATTACCCTATAATTAATGTGTTAATAAAGCATGAGGGAGAAGCTAAGGAAGAAAAAGAGGAAGAGAAGGAGAAAGAGGAAAATTGAAGAAGGAGAGATGGGAGAGGAAGGAAAATGAAAGACTAAATGATCTGTTGGCACAAAGAGGGGAGAGGAGCAGGCCATGGTGGCACACAGTAGCCTCCTGAGGCAGAATACATCTAGCCCTACTAGCCTCAGTCCATGTCCTCAGCAATAGCCCTTCCTTATTTGTGGCCCTAAGAGAAAGTTGTTTAGTCGCTCAGTTGTGTCTGACTCTTTTCGACCCCATGGACTGCAGCAAAGGACCAGGCTTGCCTGTCCTTCACTATCTCCCCGAGTTTTCTCAAACTCATGTCCACTGAGTTGGTAATGCTATCTAACCATCTCATCCTCTGCTGCCCCCTTCTCCTTTTGCTTTCAATCTTTTCCAGCATCAGGGTCTTTTCCAATGAGTTGGCTCTTCGCATCAGGTGGTCAAAGTATTGGAGCTTCAGCTTCAGCATCAGTCCTTCTAATGAATAATTAGGGTTGATTTCCTTTAGGATTTACTGGTTTGATCTCTTTGCTGTCTTGCAGAGAGACTGTTATATGGAGAAATGGGTCTTTGTAGTAACTACATCTGGTCAGAGTGGGTGGGATCGGGGTAGCAGGGAGGAGGGGATGAAAATATCAATAAATGGATGGAGTTATATCAATGGTGTTATACTTTATTTTGAGTCACAGACCTGTCTGAGCATATAATGAAAGCTATGGCTTATACATTCTCCCCAGAGAAATGCTAATACACACAATCATACCAAATTTTGCCTTCAATTCAGCATAAGCATTCATGGATTCTCTGAAACATTCCAGGATCCATGAACCCCTGATAGAATTCTGAACAAGAGAATATTTACGAGGTAAAAATCAGCATGCTTACTGAATGGATTTCATGTGGTAGTTAACAGAGTGAGTCAGGGAAGAAGCCTGGATTTATGACTTAAGTGGCTGGCTGGATGATGGAGGAATTCACTGACACAGAGTAAAGAGTAGAACCAGGAGAGTGTAGTGTCAGAGAAATCAAGGGCAAATCATCTTCCAAAATAAAAGGAATGGTTAACATGCCAAATATTACACAAAACAAAGCCTGGAAACCAACCACTAGATTTAGCAATAAGATCATTGGTAGCCTTGCAGAGAACATGGAGTTGTGGGGGTGGATGGCAAATTACAATGGGTTAAGAAGGAAGAAGTGGAGGCCAAAATGTAATGGGTTAAGAGGTGATCAAAGGAAAAAAGATAAAGGAAAACAGTGAACAGGGAGTATGGACAGGAGTACAAATAATGTTCTCAAACTGTTCACCCCTGACAGAGACAGAGATACCCTGACTAGGCTCTGAGGCACTTGTTATCCTTTTTTTGTGTGTGGTGAGAACATTTTAAGTTTTACTCTCTTAACCAATTTCAATTATACAATACAGTGTTATCAACTCTAGTCATCATGCTGCTGCTGCTAAGTTGCTTCAGTCGTGTCCGACTCTGTGCAACCCCATAGACAGCAGCCCACCAGGCTCCCCGGTCCCTGGGATTCTCCAGGCAAGAACACTGGAGTGGGTTGCCATTTCCTTCTCCAGTGCATGAAAGTGAAAAGTGAAAGCGAAGTCGCTCAGTCATGTCCGACTCCTAGCAACCCCATGGACTGCAGCCTACCAGGCTCCTCTGTCCCTGGGATTCTCCAGGCAAGAACACTGGAGTGGGTTGCCATTTCCTTCTCCAGTGCATGAAAGTGAAGTGAAAGTGAAGTCGCTCAGTCATGTCCAACTCCTAGCAACCCCATGGACTGCAGCCTACCAGGCTTCTCCGTCCATGGGATTTGCCAGGCAAGAGTACTGGAGTGGGGTGCCATTGCCTTCTCCAGTCATCATGCTAGATTCTCACAAATCTCATTAGATTCTCAGACCTTATTCATCATATACCTGAAAGTCTACCCTTTTATCAACCTCTCCCCATTCCCTCCACCAACTCCCAGCCTTTGGCAACCACTTTTCTACTGTCTGTTTCTATGAGTTTAACTCTCTCTCTCTTTTTTCCTAAAGATTCCTCATGTAAGGAATACCATACAATATTTCTCTTTTTCTGTTTGGCTTATATCACTTAACATAATGCCCTCAAGTTTCATCCATGTTGTAGCAAATGGTAGGATTTCCTTCTTTTTGTGGCTGAATAATATTCCATCGTGTGTGTGTGTGTGTGTATTACATTTTTTTCTTTCATTAATGGACACTTAGGTTGCTTCCATATCCTGGCTTTTATGAATAATGCTGGGTGAACATGGGAGTGCTGATATCTTTTGAGATCCTGTTTTCATTTCATTTGGATATATATAGAAATGGAATTGTTGGATCATAGTGTAGTTCTAGTTTTAATTTTTTGAGGAACCTACATACTGTTTTCCATAGTGGCTGCACCAATTTACATTCCCAGCAACAGAGCACAAGGTTTCCTTTTTCTCCATATCTTTGCTGCCGTTTGTTATCTCTTGTCTTTTTTTTTTTTTATTATTATAGCCATTCTAACAACTATGAAGTTATATCTGTAGTTTTGATATGCATTTCCTGATGATTAGTGATGCTGAGCACCTTTCATGTACCTGTTAACCAGTTGACAATTTGTATGTCTTCTTTGGGAAAATGTCCATTCGGTTCCTCTGCCTGTTTTATAATCATATTGTTTGAAATGGAAACCCACTCCAGTATTCTTGCCTGGAGAATCCCATGGATGGAGGAACCTGGTAGGCTACAGTCCATGGTCGCAAAGAGTCAGACACGACTGAGCGACTTCACTTTCACTTTGGGTTTTTTCACTATTGAGTTGCATGAGTTCTTTATGTATTTTAAATATTAACTCTTATCAGACATATTATTTGCAAATATTTTACCCATTCTGTAGGCTGCCTTTTCACTCCTTTGCTGTGCAGAAGTTTTTAGTTCACTTGCTTGTTTTTGTTTTTGTTGCCTTTGCTTTTGGTATCAAATCCAAAAAATCATTGCCAAGACCAATGTCAAGGACCTTATACCTTATGTTTTCTTCTAGGTGTTATATGGTTTTGGGTCTAACATTCAAGTCGTTAATTCATTTTTAGTTTATTCTTGTGTTTGTTGTAAGATAAGGGTCCAGTTTCATTCTTTGCATATGTCTGCCCTATTTGGTCAGCACCATTTACTGAATAAACTATCCTTCCCCCATTGTGTATTCTTGACTCCTTTGTCACAAATAAATTGACCAATATATGCATGGGTTTATTTCTGGGCTCCCTATTCTCTTCCATTGATCAACATGTCTGCTTTCATGCCAATAACATATTGTTTTTCTTCCAGTTTAATTGAGATATAATTGACATACAGCACTGTATAAGTTTAAGGTGTACAACCTAATGACTTGACATACAAATATTGTGAAATGATTATCACAAAAAGTTTAGTTAACATCCATCACTTCATATAGTTACAAAATTTTTTCTTCCTTGTAATGAGTACTTTTAGGGTCTAATAACACGCTGTTTTGATTACTATAGCTTTGTAATATAGTTTGCAATTAGGAACTGTGATGTTTCCAGCTTTGTCCTTCTTTCTCAAGATTGCTTTGGCTATTTGGGGGTCTTTTGTGGTTTCAACAATTTTAGTATTGTTTGTTTCTATGAAAAAAAAATTTATTGGAATTTTGATAAGGACTGCTTTGAATCTGTACATTGCTTTAGACAGTATGACTATTTTAATATTAATTCTTCCAATCCATGAACATGAAGGATATTTCCATTTTTTGTGTGTCTTCTAGTTCTTTCATCAATGTCTTAGAGTTTTTAAGGTACTGATCTTTCACTTCCTTGGTTAAATTTATTCCTATGTATTTTATTATTTTTGATGCAATTGTAAATGGATTGTTTTCTTAATTTTTCTTTCTTTAAAAAAAACTATTTATTTGTGCTGGGTCTTAGTTGTGACATGTGGGATCTAGTTCCCTGACCAGGGCTTGAACCTGGGTCCCCTGCATTGGAAGCACATAGTCTTAACCACTGGACCACCATGGAAGTCCCTTAATTTCTCTTTCTGATAGTTCATTGCTAGTATGTAGAAATGCAACTGATTTTTTTGTACATTGATTTTTTTTTTTTTTGTATATTGATTTTGTATCCTGAGACTTTACTGAATTTGTTGGTTAGTTTTTTTGTGGAGTGTTCAGGGTTTTCTATATATAATATTATGTCATCTGCAAATACAGAAAGTTTTAATTCTTCCATTCCAATATGGATGCCTTTTATTTCTTTCTCTTGCCTAATTGCTCTGGCTACAACTTCTAGTACTATGTGGAACAAAAGTAGTGAAAGTGGGCATGCTTGTCTCATTCTTCATCCTAGAGGATAAGCTTTCAGCTTTTCACCATTGAGTATAATGTTATCTGTACATTGCTTTAGACAGTATGGCCATGTGTGTTAGTTACTCAGTCATGTCTGATTCTTTGCAACCCCATGGACTGTAGCCCTCGGGGCTCAGATGTCTATGGAATTCTCCATGAATACTGGAGTGGGCTGCCATCCCTTTTTCCAGGGGATCTTCGTGACCCAGGGATAGAAACTGGGTCTGTTGCACTGCAGGCAGATTCTTTACCATCTGAGCCACCAGGGAAGCTTGCCCTATATGACCTTTATTATGCTGCAGTACATTCTCTCAGTATACCAAGTTTGTTGAAAGTTTTTGTTTATGAATGGATGTTGAATTTTGTCAAAGGTTTTTTCTGCATCTATTAGGATAATCATATAATTTATATCCTTCATTTTGTTAATGCAGTGTATCACATTTATTGGTTTGTGGATAATCACCCTGGCATCCCTGGAATAAATCCCACTAGATCATGTTGTATTATCCTTTTGATGTGGTATTGAATACAGGATATTGACCTATAATTTTCTTTGCTTCTAGTGCTCTTATATGGTTTTGGTATCTGGGTAATGCTAGCCTCATAAAATGAGACTGGAAGTGTTTCCTCCTATTTTGGGGAAGAGTTTGAGAAGGATTGTCACTTATTTTTCTTTTAACGTTTGGTAGAATTTACCAGTGGAGCCATCTTGTCCAGGGCTTTTATTTGTTGGAAGGCTTTTGATTACTGACTCAATCAACTTATTGGTAACTAGTCTGTTCAGATTTTCTATTTCTTCACAATTCAGTCTTGGTAAGTTGTATGTTTCCAGGAATTTATCCTTTTCTTCTTGGTTGCCCAATTTGTTGACATTTAATTGCTCATAGTAGTCTCTTATAAGTCTATGCATGTCTGTGGTAAATGAGTAATAACTCCTCTTTCACTTCTAATTTTATTGATTTAGGTCTTCTATTTCTTTTTAGTTCTAGCTTAAGATTTGTCTATTTTGTTTATCTTTTTTTTAAATCTCTTAGTTTCATTGATCTTTTCTGTTTTCTTTTTTGTTTCTATTTCATTTATTTCCACTCTGATCTTTATTTCCTTCTATTAACTTTGGGCTTATTTTATTCTTTTTCTATTCCTTGAATTGTAAAGTTAGAATTTTTATTTAAGATTTTCATTCTTAATGTAGGTGTTCATCATTATGAACTTCTTTCTTAGAACTGCTGCATCTCAGGGAATTCTCTGGTGGTCCAGTGGCTAAGATTCCACACTTCCAATGCAGGGGTCCTGGGTTTGATCCCTGGTCAGGGAACTAGATCCTACATGTCACAACTGAAGATCCCATATGCAGCAACTAAGAGATCCTGCATGCTGCAACAATGCTTGAAGATCCCATGTGCCACAATTAAGACCTGGTGCAGCCAAATAAATGAATACTTTTATCTTTCAATTTCTCCTTTGAGTCATTGGTTGTTAAGTAGCATGTTGTTTAATCTTCCTGTATTTGTGAATTTTCCAGTTTTTTTCCTTGTAATTGATTTCTAGTTTCATACCATGTGGTTGAAAAAGATGCTTGGTATGATGCTTCAGTCATCTTAAATTTATTATGATTTTTCTATGGCCTAACATTACTTTGCCAACAAAGGTCCGTCTAGTCAAGGCTATGGTTTTTCCTGTGGTCATATATGGATGTGAGAGTTGGACTGTGAAGAAAGCTGAGCGCCGAAGAATTGATGCTTTTGAGTTGTGGTGTTGGAGAAGACTCTTGAGAGTCCCTTGGACTGCAAGGAGATCCAACCAGTCCATTCTGAAGGAGATCAGCCCTGAGATTTCTTTGGAGGGAATGATGCTGAAGCTGAAACTCCAGTACTTTGGCCACCTCATGAGAAGAGCTGACTCATTGGAAAAGACTCTGATGCTGGGAGGGATTGGGGGCAGGAGGAGAAGGGGACGCCAGAGGATGAGATGGCTGGACACATCACTGACTCGATGGACTTGAGTCTGAGTGAACTCCGCGAGTTTGTGATGGACAGGGAGGCCTGGCGTGCTACGATTCATGGGGTTGCAAAGGGTCGGACACGACTGAGCGACTGAACTGAACTGAACATATGACTTAACCTGGGAAATGTTCTACGTGTATTTGAGTAGAAAATGTATTCCACTTCTCTTGGATAGAGTGTTCTTGTGTTGTTTTAAAAAACAGCTTTATTGGGGTATAATTACATAGCATAAAATTCACCTGCTTTAATTCTACAATTCAATTAATTTTAGCATATTTACAGAATTGTACTATTATCACCACAGTCCACTTTTAGGACATTTCTATCTCCCCAGAAAGATCCTTCATGCTCATTTATAGTCACTCTCCATCCATGCTGCCAGACCCAGGCAACCACTAATCTACTTTCTGCCTCTAGAGATTTGCAACTTTTGGAAATTTCATAATAATGGACTCATAATATGTGAGGTTTTGTGTGTGTGTGCATGGCTTCTTTCATTGAGCATAATGGTTTTTTGTTTGTTTTGAGCAAAATGTTTTTAAGATTCATTTTTTATTTTTATTGCCAAATGGTATGGATATATCACTTTGTTCATGCATTCACCAGTTGGTGAACATTTGGGTTCTTTCCACCTTTTGGTTATTATAAATAATGCTATGAACATCCAAGTACAATTTTTCATGCAGACATATGTTTTCATTTCTCTTAGGTAGATAACTAAGACTAGAGTTTCTGGGTCACATGGTAAATTTATGTTTAACTTTTTTGAAAATGGAGGCAATTATTTTTTAAACTGAGCTAAAATGCACAAAACATAAAACTAACAATTTTAAAGTGTACAATTCAGTGAAAATACATAGATGATGTTGTGCAACTATCACTTTTATCTATTTACACAATATTTTCATCATCCCAAATGGAAACCGTGTACCCATTAGCCAGTCACTCCTCACTCCCTCCTTGTGCCCAGCCCTGGGAAACAATCTACCTTTACTGGACATTTCATGTAACTGGAATCATATAATATGTGATCTATTGTGTCTGACTTCTTTCACTTACATAATGTTTTTAAGGTTCATCCATGCTGTAGCATGTATTGGTACTTCATTCCTTTTTATGATTAAATAATATTCCATCATATGGGTATACCACCATTTTGTTTTATCCATTCATCAGTTTATGAACATTTGGGTTGTTTCTACCTTTTGGATATTGTGAATAGCACTATTATGAACATTTATGTACAAGTATTTGTTTAAATATCTTTTTTCAATTATTTTGGGTATATGCCTTAGTGGAATTGCTGGGTCATGTGGAAGTTCTATGTTTATCTTTTAGAAAAAGTGCCAAACTGATTTCCACAGCAGCTACACCATTTTACATCCCCATGAGCAATGTACGAAGTTCCAGTTTCTCTAAATCTTGCCAGAACTTATTTTCCTTTATTTTATTAGAGCCATCCTAGTGGGTGTAAAGTGGTATCTCATTGTAGCTTTGATTTGCATTCCTCTGATGACTGATAGTGGGAATTTTTTCCATGAGTTTCATGGTCATTTGTATATCTTCTTTGGAGAAATTTCTACTCAAGTCCTTTTCCCATTTTTCAATTGTGTTGTTTTTGTTGCTGAGTTGTAAAAATTCTTTCTGTATTCTACATACAAGTCCCTTATCAGATGTATGATTTGAAAATAATTTCTCCTACTCTGTAGCTTATCTTTTCACTTTCTTGATGGTGTTCCTTGATGCACAAAAGTTTTTTTTAATAAAGTCCAAATCATCTTTTTTTTTCTTTTGTTGATTGTGCTTTTAATGGCCAAGTCCAAGTCTACAAAGATTTACACTTATGTTTTCACATAGAAGTTCTATTGTTTTAGCTCTTACATTTAGGTATTTGATTTGTTTTCAGTTAAATTTTATAGATGGTGTAAGGTAAAGAGTTCAATATTTTTTTGCATGTGGTTAACCAGTTATCCCACAACAATTGTGGTGAGGCTGGTCTTCCATGTTGAAAATCAATTGACCATAGGTATTTGGGTTTATTTTGGACTCCAAGTTCTATTCCATTGATCTATAAGTCTGTCTTTATGCCAGTACCACACTGTTTGGATCACTGTAGTAAGTTTCAAAACTGGGGAATGTGAGTCCCTCAACTTTGCTTTCCTCTTTCAAGACTATTTTGGCTATGTGAGGTCCCTTGCAGTTCCATATGAATATTAGGCTCAACTTTTCTTTTTCTGAAGAAAAGGTCAGTGGGATTTTGATAGGAATTAAACTCAACATGTAGACAGATCTGGGTAGTATTGCCATTTTAAATTGTTAAAACTTTCAATCCATGAACATGGGATATCTTTCCATTTATTTAGGTCTTCTTTAATTTCCTTCAGCAAAGAATCCGCCAATGCCAGAGACACAGGTTATATATCCCTGGGTCAGGAAGATCCCTTGGAGAAGAAAATGGTAACCCACTCTAGTATTCTTGTCTGGGAAATCCCATGGACAGAGGAGCCTGGTGGGCTATAGTCCATGAGGTTGCAGAAGAGTCAGACACAACTTAGTAACTAAACAACAAATGACGAATCTTTTGTAGTTTTCAGCATGCAAGTCTTCCATCTCATTGGTTAAATTTATTCCTCTGTATTTTATTCCTTTTGATGCTATTGTAAATAGGTCAATTTTTTTATGTTATAAGAGACCTGAACGTGTTTAAAGGATGAGCCAATAGAGAGGGAGATATGAAAGATACAGGAGGGAGAGAGGAAACTGAAATATCAAGGTTTCCCTGAGTGGGCACAGAGCACCAATGGAAGGATCGGTCAGCATGATAAATGACACCATTTCCAGTGTGACAGAAGGGAAAGAGCAGGGATCGGTCAGGTTAGAATCTCATGAGTTTGCAGGTAGTTTGTGGCAAGAAGTTGGGAACATTGCTGTTTGGGGTTTCTATTTTAAGTGCAGTAGGAGGTGACAACACGTGGTCCACTGAAGAAGGGAATGGTAAACTACTCAGTACTTTTGCCTTGAGAACCCCATGAACAGTATGAAAAGGCAAAAAGATATGACACTGAAAGATGAATTCCCCAGGTCAGTAGGTGCCCAATATGCTACTGGAGAAGAGTGGAGAAATAACTCCAGAAAAAATGAAGAGATGGAACCAAAGCGAAAACAATGCCCAGTTGTGGATGTGACTGGTGATGGAAGTAAGTCTGATGCTGTAAACAACAATATTGCATAGGAACCTGGAATGTTAGGTCCATGAATCAAGGTAAATTAGAAGTGGTCAAACAGGAGATGGCAAGGGTGAACGTCGACATTTTAGGAATCAGTGAACTAAAATGGACTGGAATGGGCAAATTTAATTCAGATGACCATTATATCTACTACTATGGGCAAGAATCCCTTAGAAAAAAATGGAGTAGCCCTCATAGTCAACAAAAGACTCTGAAATGCAATTCTTGGGTGCAGTCTCAAAAATGACTGAATGATCTCTGTTTGTTTCCAAGGCAAGCCATTCAATATCACAGTAATCCAAGTCTATGCCCCAAGCAGTAATACTGAAGAAGCGGAAGTTGAATGGTTCCATGAAGACCTACAATACCTTCTAGAGCTGACACCCAAAGAAGATGTCCTTTTCATCATAGGGGACCGGAATGCAAAACCAGGAAGTCAAGAGATACCTGGAGTAACAGGCAAGTTTGGCCTTGGAGCACAAAATGAAGCAGGGCAAAGGCTAACAGAGTTTTGCCAAGAGAACGCACTGGTCATAGCAAACACCCTCTTCCAACAGCACTAGAGAAGACTCTAGACATGGACATCACCAGACGGTCAATACTGAAATCAGACTGATTATATTCTTTGCAGCCAAAGATGGAGAAGCTCTATACAGTCAGCAAAAACAAGACTGGGAGCTGACTGTGGCTCAGATCATGAATTCCTTATTGCCAAATTCAGACTTAAATTGAAGAAAGTAGGGAAAACCACTAGACCATTCAGGTATGACCTAAATCAAATCCTTTATAATTATACAGTGGAAGTGACAAATAGATTCAAGGGATGAGATCTGATAGAAAGACTGCCTGAAGAACTATGGATGGAGATTAGTGACATTTTACAGGAGGCAGTGAGCAACACCATCCCCAAGAAAAAGAAAAGCAAAAAGGCAAAATGGTTGTCTGAGGAGGCCTTACAAATAGCTGAGAAAAGAAGAGAAGCTAAAGGCAAAGGAAAAAAGGAAAAATATACCCATTTGAATGCAGAGTTCCAAAGAATAGCAAGGAGAGATAAGAAAGCCTTCCTCAGTGATCAGTGCAAAGAAATAGAGGAAAACAACAGGATGGGAAAGACTAGAGATCTCTTCAAGAAAATTAGAGATACCAAGGGAATATTTCATGCAAAAATGGGCTCGATGAAGGACAGAAATGGTATGCACCTAACAGAAGAAGATATTAAGAAGAGGTGGCAAGAATACACAGAAGAACTATACAAAAAAGATCTTCATGACCCAGATAACCATGATGGTATGATCACTCACCTAGAGCCACACATTCTGGAATGCAAAGCCAAGCGGGCCTTAGGAAGCATCTCTAAGAACAAAGCTAGTGGAGGTGATGAAATTCCAGTTGATCTATTTTAAGTCCTCAAAGATAATGCTGATAAAGTGCTGCACTCAATATACCAGCAAATTTGGAAAACTCAGCAGTGGCCACGGAACTGGAAAAGGTCAGTTTTCATTCCAATCCCAAAGAAAGGCAATGCCAAAGAATGCTCAAACTACCGCACAATTGCACTCATCTCACACGCTAGCAAAATAATGCTCAAAATTCTCCAAGCCAGGTTTCAACAGTATGTGAACCGAGAACTTCGAGATGTTCAAGCTAGATTTAGAAAAGGCAGAGGAACCACAGATCAAACATCTGTTTGATCATCAAAAAAGCAAGAGAATTCCAGAAAAACATCTACTTCTGCTTTATGTCAAAGCCTTTGACTGTGTGGATCATGATAAACTGTGGAAAATTCTTAAGAGATGGGAGTACCAGCCCACCTTACCTGCCTCCTGAGAAATCTGTACGCAGGTCAAGAAAATAGTTAGAACCAGAAATGGAACAACAGATTGGTTCCAAATTGGGAAAGGAGTATGTCAAGGATGTATATTGTTACCCTGCTCATTTAACTTATATGCAGAGTACATCATGCGAAATGCCATGCTGGAATGAAGCACAAGGTGGAATCAAGATTGTCAGGAGAAATATCAATAACCTCAGATACCCAGATGATACCATCCTTATGGCAGAAAGCGAAGAAGAATTAAAGAGTCTCTTGATGGAAGTGAAAGAGGAAAGTGAAAATGTTGGCTTAAAAACATTAAAAAAACTAAGATCATGGCATCTGGTCCCATCAGTTCATAGCATATAGATGGGGAAACAATGGAAACACTGCAGATTTTATTTTCTTGGGCTCCAAAATCACTGCAGATGGTGACTACAGCCATGAAATTAAAAGATGCTTGCTCCTGGGAAAAAAAGCTATGACCAACCTGGGCCACATATTAAAAAGCAGAGACATTACTTGGCTGACAAAGGTCCATCTAATCAAAGCTATGGTTTTTCCAGCAGTCGTGTATGGATGCAAGAGTTGGGCTATAAAGAAAGCTGAGCACCAAAGAATTGATGCTTTTGAACTGTGGTGTTGAAGAAGACTCTTGAGAGTCCCTTGGACCACAAAGAGATAAAACCAGTTAATCCTAAAGGAAATCAGTCCTGAATATTCATTGAAAGGACTGATGCTGAAGCTGATGCTCCAACACTTAGGCCACCTGATGGGAAGAACTGACTCCTTGGAAAAACCCTGATGCTGGGAAAGATTGAAGGCAAGAGGAGAAGGGGACAACAGAGGATGAGATGGTTGGATGGCATCACCGACTCGATGGACATGAGTTTGAGCAAGCTCTGGGAATTGGTGATGGACAGGGAAGCCTGGCGTGCTGCAGTCCCTAGGGTCGAAAAGAGTCGGACATGACTGAGCAACTGAACTGACTGACTGGTGTAGATTCAGCCTTCTTTCCCCCTAAATAGAAAAACTGAACTCTTAAAATATGGGTATAACACCTAACACTCAAATCTTCTTTCCTAAATGCCATTTTCAACTAAAAAGGATCAAGTCTCCTTGGGGAAAATAACTGTTTCCAGGACTGAGGCAGGGAAAGTACGAGATGAGCCTGGAGCATCTTGTGGTGTCAGAAAATAAGGAAGTGCTGAAGAAAAGATGGAGGTCTTCCAAAAGGACACAGGAGTCATCTTTCTGCTGGCCAAATCTGGGACATTTGGACATCAAAATAAAGAATGGTACTAACACACTGAATATGATAGACAACCACAGTTCCATGAGGATATAGATACATAAATGTAGGAGAGGGGAAAGCTCTCCCTTACATTGGAGAGCCAACTAAAACAAGTCCAAAGGATAATGGCATTGGACAGTTACCATCTGGCAACCTCAAGGATCACCCATGAATGCTAAAACTGGTGGGTGAAAGTTTGAGATCAGGATATATATACAATCTCAATGTATCTCCCCACAAAATATTCACTAATGACAAAGGGGAAAATAGTAATTTTACAGTGGAGAAACACATGTGCCTCCTTATATAATGCACTGAAAAGGACACAGCATCCCTTCTGTGATATTCCTACCAAAATGCATAACAAAATCTAATCATGAGGGGATATCAGAAAAAACAAAATTGAGGGATAGTCTAAAAATAACTAACCTGTAATCTTCAAAAATGTCAGTGTCAGAAGACACAAAGACTGAAGTACTCTTTGCTGTTAAAGGGGACTAAAGAGATATGACAAGTGAATGAACATGATTCAGTTTTCTTTTGCCATAAAGGACATTGTTGAGGAAACTGGTGAGTTCTGAATGAGTTCTGTAGATTATAATTATAATAGCATTGTATCAATCTGAATTTCCTGATTTTGATAATTGCTCTGTGTTTATGTAAGATAATTTGTTTTAGGAAAAACACAGTGAAGTATTTTGGAGTAAAGAGGCATCATGTCTTCAAGCGACTATGAATTAGCTCACAGGAAAAAATATATATATATGAGACAGAGGGAGAAATAGAGTAAGATAAGTGTAGTAAAATGTTAATGTTTAAGGAATCCGGATTGGGTATACAGCAGTTTTCTTTGTACTATTGGAACTTTTTTGTAAGTCTGAAATTATCTAAATAAAAATTTAAGAGAAACAATTCATAGTTGAAAAACTTACAAAAAAATAGAGCTAGTATCATACTTAATGGTGAGAAACTAGACTTCTTTCCCCATAAGATCAGGAACAAGGCAAGGATGTCTGCTCTTATTATTCCTTTTTAACATCATACTGGAATTCCTTGCTAGTGCTATAGGCAGGAAAAGGAAATAAAAGGTATATAGATTGGGAAGGAAGAAATAAAACTGTCTTTGTTCACAGATGACATAATTGTCTATGTAGAAAATCCCAAAGAATCAAGAAAAGATAGCTGGAACTAACAAACAATTACAGCAAGGCTGCAAAGTACAAGGTTATTATACAAAAGCCAATTACTTTCTTATATACCAGCAATGAACAATTGGAATTTTAAATAAAAAGCACAATAACACTTACATTAGCACAAAAAAACTAAATACTTAGGTATAAAGTTAACAAAATATGTACAAGATCTATACAAGTAAAATTATAAAACTCTGATAAAATAAATCAAAGAAGATAAATGGAGACATATTCCATGTACATGGATAGGAAGACAAGAGGTCGGTTCTCCCCAACTTGATCTATAGATGCAATGCAATACCAAGCAAAATCCCACCAACTTATTTTGTGGATACTGAAAAACTAATTCTAAAGTTCATTTGTAAATGCAAAAGACCCAGAATAGCCAACACAATATTGAAAAAGAAAGTCTGAGGACTGACACTACCTGACTTTGCTGCTGCTGCTAAGTCGCTTCAGTCGTGTCCAAATCTATGCGACCCCATAGATGGCAGCCCACCAGGCTCCCCCGTCCCTGGGATTCTCCAGGCAAGAACACTGGAGTGGGTTGCCATTGCCTTCTCCAATGCATGAAAGTGAAAAGTGAAAGTGAAGTCGCTCAGTCGTGTCTGACTCTTCACGACCCCATGGACTGCAGCCTACCAGGCTCCTCCGTCCATGGGATTTTCCAGGCAAGAGTACTGGAGTGGGGTGCCACTGCCTTCTCTGACCTGACTTTAAGATTTCCTATTGATATAAACTTACAGTAATCAAGACAAACATGGTACTGGTGAAATAATAGACAAATAGATGAATGGAACAGAATACAGAGCCTAGAAATAGATCCACAAAAATACAGTCAGCTAATCTTTTTAAAAATATTTATTTATTTTATTTCTTTGGCCGTGCTGCGTCTTAGTTGTGGCACATGGGATCATTTTTAGTTAAGGCATGTGGGATCTAGTTCCCTGACCAGCGATCAAACCTGGGCCTCCTGCATTGGGATCACAGAGTCTTAGCCACTGGACCACCAGGGAAGTCCCAAGTCAACTAATCTTTGACAAAGGAGCAAAGGCAATTCAATGGACAAAGGACAGTCTGTTCAACAAATAGTGCTGAAACAACTGAATGTCCACATGCAAAAACAGTAATCTAGACAAAGACTTTAACCCCTTTACAAAAATCAACTCAAAATGGATTATAGGCCTTTGTGTAAGATGTAAAACTACAAAATTCCTAGAAGATAACACAGAGGGGAAATCTATGTAACCTTGAGTTTTGTTTTTGTTCAGTTGCTCAGTCATGTCCAACTCTTTGCAACCCCCAGGCTTCCCTGACCTTCACCATCTGTTTGCTCAAACTCATGTCCACTGAGTTGGTTATGTCACCCAACCATCTCATCCTCTGTCGTCCCCTTCTCTTTCTGCCTTCAATCTTTCCCAGCATCAGGGTCTTTTTTAATGAGTCGGCTCTTCACATCAGGTGGCCAAAGTATTGGAGTACTGGAGTATTTAGTCATTGTTTGGCAATGACTAAAAACAACACCAAAAGCACAACACATGGAAGACAAAAATCGATAAACTGAGTTTCATCATTGGTGGAAGACACAAAGAATGAAAAGACAAGCCAGAGAATAGATGAAAAATTTTCAAAACACATATCTGGGGGCTTCCTTGGTGAGTCAGTGGTGATGAATATACCTGCCAACGCAGGAGACACAGGTTCAGTCCTTGGTAGGGAAGATCCCACATGCTGCAGAGCAACCAAACCCATGCACCACAACTATTGAGCGGGTGCTCTAGAGCCTGGGAACCACAACCACTGAAGCTCAAGCGCCCTACAGCCAGTGCACACAATGAGAGGCCCATGCACTGCAATGAAGCATAGCCCTCGCTCGTTGAAACTAGAGAAGGGCTCAGGCAGCAACAAAGACCCAGTACAGGCAAAAGTAAATTAAAAAAAAAACAAACACATATTTAATAAAAGGCTGGTAATCAGAATATACAAAGAATTCAAGACTCAAAAAAAAAAAAAAAAAAAAGAAAAGAAAGAAAAACAATCCAATTTACAAATGGGCAAAAGATCTCAACAAACACTTCACTGAAGAAGATGTACACATTGCAAATAAGCACATGAAAAGATGTTCAACGTCTATGTCATTAGGGAAATGCAAATTAAAACAACAATAAGATACCATCATAGACCTATGAGAATGGCTAGAATCCAAAATAACACCACCAAGTGCTGGTGAGGAGGTAGAGTGACAGGAATGCTCATTCACTGCAGGTGGGAATGCAACATAGTACAGCCACTTTGGCAGACAGTTTGCAGTTTCTTAAAAAACTAAACATACAGTTACCATGCTAATCTCAGGTGGGCTCAGTCTGTAGCAGCTTGAAACAGGGCTTCAGTTTCCCAGCCAGAGACTGAGGCTGGGTCATGGTGGTGAGAGCACCAAATCCTAGCCACAAGACCAGTGGTCAGTGACCAGGCCTGGCCCTTCAGCTTTGCAGAAAATAATTCCCACAAAGACAGAAAGTAGTGAAATAAGTAAAGGGTTTATTAGGAAGAAAAAGAGTACAGCATGTGTAGATAGACACATGGCAAGACTCAGAGGTAGAGTCCCTGAGTCAAGCCCTCATCGCTGTTTGAATTAGTTTTATGGGCCATTTCTCCCAGGTTTCCTTTGGACAATCATTTTGATTTGCCTGGTTCACAGTCCCTATTTGGTATATCTCAGGGTCCTCCAATGTGTGTGCATGCATCTCTTAGCCAAGATGGATTCCACTGAAGAGGCCAATGGGTAGCTTGGCATCACTTAGCATCACTTCCCTTTGACCTCCAAGGAGCCTGTCTGCACATGTGTGGTTGGGGAGGTCTCCCAACTTTGAGAAATATGTGGTCTGGGCAGGGGTAAGTCTTCTGTCTTAATTGTCCTGCTATTCTTCTCTTGGAGTTTCAGTCCAAGCAATGACATCTCCTATTACTTTACCCTGGGGTGGGGTGGGGCTCATCTGTCCACTGCCTCAATACAGTTCAGCAACTGCACTCCTTGGTATTTACTGAAGTGAGCTGAAAACTTAGGTCCACACAAAAACATGCACATGTATGTTTATAGCAAATCTATTTATTTATATCTGACAAAACTTGGAAGCAACCAAAATATCCTTTAGTAAGTGAGTGAATAAATAAACTGTGGTACATCCAGACAACAAAATATCATTCAGCAATAAAAGAAGTGGGCTATCAAGCCATGAAAAGACACAGGGAAATCTTAAATGCATATTACTAAGGGAAAAAAGCCAATTGAAAAGACTACACATGGTCCCAATTATATGACATTCTGGAGAAGGCAAAAGAATGGAGACAGTAAAGAGATCAGGGGTTCAGGGAGAGGAAGAAAGGGGTAAATGGGTGGAACAGGGAATTTTAGGGTAATGAAACTACTCTGTATGACACTGTGGTGGTGGATCATGTCATTATATATTTTTCAAAACCCCTAGAATGTACAATACAAGAGTGAACCTTAATATAAACTATGGACCTTAGTTAATAATAACATATAAGTCAATTATATCTCAATAAAGCTGGAAAAAAAGAAAAATTGTTATTATTATTGGTTCATCAATTGTAACAAATGTATCACACTAATGCAAGATGTTAATAATAAGAGAGACTGGCTTGGGTAAGGGGGTATATGGAAACTTTCTTGCACTTTCCATTCAATTCTTGGGTAAACCTAAAGCTGGGACTTCCTGGTGTTCCAGGGGTTAAGAATCCGCCTTGCAATGCAAGGGATGTGGGTTCAATCCCTGGTCAGGGAACTAAGATTCCATATGCCATGGGGCGACTAAGCCCAGGCACCACAACTACCGAGCTTGTGAGCCACAACTAGAGAGTTTGTGTGCCAGCAATGACCTGCATGATGCAATGAAGATCCCATGTGCCACAGCTCAGACCCAATGCAGACAAATAAATACTTTTTTAAAAAAAGGAATGAAGTATGGATACATATTACAATATGGATGAAACGTGAAACCATTATGCTAAGTGAAAGACTTAGCATAGTCACAGAAGGCCACATACTGTATGATCCCATTTATTTTAATTACTTATTTTATTTTAGCTATGTGGGGTCTTTGTTGTGGTGCTTGGACTCTGTTGTGGTTCACAGGCTTTCTCCAGCTGCAGCTCACAGGCTTCTCTTGTTGCAGAGCATGGGCTCTAGAGCACACGAGCTCAGTAGTTGTGGCTCACGGGCTCTCTAGTTGTGATGTGCAGCTTAATTGCCCCATGGCATGTGGGATCTTAGTTCCCCAACTAGAGACTAAACCCGCATCTCCTGTATTACAAGGCAAATTCTGAACCACTGGACCATCAGGGAAGTCCTTGTATGATCCTATTTATATGAAATGTTCAGAACAGGCAAATCTGCAGAGACAGACAGTGGTTTCCTAGGGATTGGGAGATGGGAGCTTTGGGATGACAGCAAACGGGTATAGGTTTTTTGAGGGAGATAATGAAACTATTCTAAAATTGATTGTGGTGATGGTTACAAAACTCTGGATATACTAGAAGTCACTGAATTATACACTAAATGGATAAATTTTCTAGTGTGTAAATTGTATCTCAATAAAGCTGTTAAAAAATAAAAACATAGCTATGCACACAAAGGACACACAGGGAAGTGTTGACAGTTGAGAGCCCAGTATGTAACTGGAGAACTGAGGGTGGGGACGAGAAAGAGACTTATTTTCCACTGTATACCTTTATGTGTCATTTGAAGGTTTTTATCCTGTTCGCGTTTAACATAATCTAACGTTCCCCTCAAATACTGTTTCCAACAAGCCTACCTTGCTTTTCCTAACTTCACTCAAACAATGATCTCTCTTATATTATCTCTCAAACTAAGACACAGAAAAAAATCAAACAATTCCAAAGGAGGAAAGAAAAGTAATGAAAGAAATGCCAAAACCCATGCAGAAAGGAATTCCATAAGTATATCCATTCAGTGGAATATTGTACAGCCATTTGAATGATGTTTATAAAGAATTTTAATGGGGAAACATTTGTGTAAAAATGGCAAAGTATAATTGACTATACAGCCTGACTCAAATGTCTTTCAGGCCTGGAATACAGCTTAAATGCACCAAAATTCTAATACTGGTTTTGTTCAAGCAGTAGGATGTGTTTTTTCCCCATATTCTCATCAATGAACATATATTACTGTTGGAGAGAGGGTTATTCATTTTATTATTTGGGGACTTCTAAGCAGAGGTTGTGAGAGAAAGAATATATATTTTATATATAATGTGATTTTTAATATATTAATATATAAAAATATATTTTTTATTTTTTTAATGGAAAGTGCCCAGTCTGGGCCCGGTATTCTAGCTCAGGACCCTCCAAGGCTACACTCCATCCTTTCTTTCAGAGCACAGCCCCCACCCACCTCTCCCTTCTATCAACCAGGCCCCTTTCAATCCAATCACTCTTATCCTGCCCCTTGCTGAAGCTATGATCTACTTTGCTTCTCAACTTTCTCATCTCCCCTCATTGTACAGCCTGACACTCCTATACAAGTCCTGCCCTTGCTGCTGATTAGGGGCCTAAACTTATGTAAGTAACTGCCTCTCTAGGAGCCTCAAGTTCTTCAGAGATGAACCAAGATATTAATAGTTTCCACATAAAGGGGCTGCTGTGACTGTTAAGAGGTTATGTATAGAGAGATTTGGGCTTCCCTGGTGGCTCTGATGGTAAAACATCTGCCTGCAATGCAGAAGACCCAGGTTCAATCCCTGGGTTGGGAAGGGAATGGCAACCCACTCCAGTATTCTTGCCTGGAGAATTCCATGAACAGAGGAGCCTGCTGGGCTACAGTGCATGGGGTCGCAAAGAGTCAGACACGACTGAGCGACTAACACACAAACACACACATAGAGACTCAAGTAAGTAATAAAGCTCAGCGTTGATGCTCCATCTCCCTTACCCTTCTCCTGCATCCTCCTCCATACATCGTGGTGTCACCAAGGTCACCATAGATGTTCAGGATATGATTTCTTCTCTCTCTTCTGCCTTGACAATTGTTTCTCTAAGGTGCCAGTTTGAGGCATGACTCCACCACGAACTACTGCAAAGCTGTTGTCTAGAGGGGATGTTGGGAACAATATGGAAGTGACTTGGACTTCATCAGAGTTGGGGTCTCACCATTGCTGTTCTTAGCTGTGTGGCTTTGGCAAGTCACCTAAGTCTCCCTATGCCTCACTGTACTTACCTATAAGGGGAGGGGAAATAATAGCACCTATCTCAGTGGGTGCCTTCACTTTCTATCTGCACTGCACCCCTTCTCCCCCACCACACCTCACCTCCCTGCTCACTTGGCTGGTTTGGTCTCACGCTGCACCAGCTGATGAAGCAAGCCACACCCCATCCTGGAGCAACAACACCTAGGAGATGAGAGAGGAACTGGCCAGAAAAGAGTGACATGCAAGCCCTTTGGGGAAGGACTGAACCACCACAGAGCTGAACCTAAATTTTGTTCGTCATTCAACCACTCATGCACCTGAATGCATGCGATGAATATTTGCTGACCCTTCCACTCAGACCAGCCAGATTCTGGGCTTTGCTGGAGACAGAGTCAGCTGCCCTCATGGAGCTCCTGACATGTAGGCGAGAGAACCCCAGACATCAATTCCACATGGGGCAGAGGAGAGGGGACCTCTAAGGGCTGTGGAAGCCCAGAGGACAGGATCTAATCTAGCTTGAGAATCAAGGCAGGCTGCTAGGATGAAGTGACACTTGAGGTGAGTTCATTAGATTTGGAGAGTGATTGTCTTCCATGCCGAAGACATTGTAAAGACACCTAAGGGAGAGCCTGGTACATTGAAGGACCCACTTGTTGTTAGTTCAGTGGCCAGAGCACAACGTGTGAGGCCAGGGTAGCAAGAGATGAGGCTCGAGAGGCTTGGCAGGGGCCACAGGTGGCCTTAATTGCCCAACAAGGAGCTAGAACTTTATCCTTATGTGGAGATGGGTGTCACAGAAGGAAGTGATGTTTTAACTTCTAAACCCGTATGTTCTCACTGTTGGTGTCCAGGATAGTAGGTTAAAGACAGCCAGTCTGGAAGCAATGAGGCCAGGGAGTAGACTTGGGGTCATTCATATGAGAGATGCTGAGGCTAGATCAAGGTAGTGGCAGAGGATGAGGAAAAAGGGTGGAGTATTTGGGAGACAGAAAGAAGAATCAGCAGGACTTGGTGAGGGATTGGCTATGAGGAGAGAAGGGGAGTTTGGGCTGCACATAAAGCAGAGAATACAGAGGAAATGTATAGCACATGTGCCAGGGAGTAATTAGATCATGATGGGAGGAACTCTAATGGCTGAGAATTCAGTGTGGGATATCAGGGGCAGAAATACCTTTCTGGAGGAGGAGGGATTCAGGCTAAGACTCACTGTGTATCCTTGGACCAGTCACTTTATTTTCCTTTGGTCCTTTAGGTCTCCACCTGCTAAACTGAGAGACAGAGAATGACCATTGTGAGGAGTGAATCACATAAAAGAATGTTCAGGACTTCCCTGGTGGTCCAGTGGTTAAGAATCTGCCTGCTAATGCAGGGGACACAGGTTCAATCCCTGGTCCAGGAAGATCCCATGTGTCTCAGAGCAACTAAGCCTGAGTGCCACAACTCCTGAGCCTACATGCCCAGAGCCCATGCTCTGCAACAAGAGAAGCCACCACAATGAGAAGCCCACACACCACAGCACCAGCACAACGAGTGGTTCCCTGCTGTCTGTAACTACAGAAAGCAATGAAGACCCAGTGCAGTAAAAAAAAAAAAAACAATGTCCAGGAGGTGCCAAGCCCTGTGGGTGATTTGGAGGGGGAGATTTGTGGGGCAGGTGTGTTTGCTCCAGAGGTGGGGCTGGACTACCATTTGTGCAATATCACTGCCACTGTCAGCGGGAAACACTTACTTACAAGATATATATGGGGAGGAGATATGTGACCTGAACACGTGTGTGTTGGATTTGAGGGCATGAAAAGCCAAGACAGTGACTTCCCTGGTGGTCCAGTGGTTAGGACTCTGCATATCCACTGCAGGGGGCATGGGTGTGATCCCTGGTTGGGGAACGAAGATCCTCACATGCCAAGTGTTGTGGCCAAAAAATCGAAAAAAAAAAAAAAAAATAGCCAAGGCAGTCAAGTCACTCTCACTCTGGGAGGCCATATCTTGACAGTCAGGAGTGAGGGACTTCTCTGAACAGTGGACCCCAGACTGCCACTTCCTCAGGAAATACTTAAACCAAGGCCTCTGGGTTCTGATCTCAAGTCATCACCTGAGTTGCAGTGTGACCCCGAGTCAGTTCTAACCCACTTTGTGTCCCAGGTTTCCCACATGAACAATAACAAAAGCATATGTGTGTTGGTGGAGAGGTGGATGGAATGTGTTCAAAGGTCTTGTCCAGGTTTGTTATGCTTCAGATTTATGACCCTGAATCCTTTTTAAAAAAGTCTAGCCCTGTCTCCATCGCTGACTTACTGTGTGGCCTTGAGCCAGCTTCTGGACCTCTCTGGGCCTATTTTCACATCTGGAATATCAGGAGATTGGGTAAGAGAGTCTCTAACAGCCAATGATTCTCCCTGGAGGATGCTCATCATCTTCTCCAGCTGAACACTTCAGACAAATCAGAGGAAAGAGAGGTCCAAATCTTCCGTCTTCTCCCACTGCCCTCCCCTCCCTACTGTCAGGAGCTCGCAGCACTGGCTCCCTTCCCAAACTTGTTGCTATGACAACGGGTTACAAATAACTCAGATGCAGACAAAGATTTTAACCCAAGAACTGCTGGGCCGATGGCTTCTTCCTCTCTCCCCACATCAGACCGAGGGAACAATCTGATAAATTCTTTGGGATCAAATTACTCACCTGCTCACAAGCCTGCCAAGGCTCCTCAGTGTCATGCAGTTAAGTCCTGGCATCTTGAGGCCCTCCTGGAACCTGATTCAAATCCTTCCAAATACATTTCCCACTTGCTCCCATTAAAAAGGGGTCACTCCCATTTTTTGAGCACCTACTGTCTGCCTGCCAGCCAATCCCTGTGTTGGATGCTTTACATACTGTAGCTAAGAAAATCTTCCCAGAATTCTATCAGATAAACATTATTATTCCTGTTTTATAGAGGAGAAAACTGAGGCTCACAAATATGACTTGAGTAAGGAGGTCAGCAAGTCAGAATTCAAACTCAAATCCACCAGATTTCCAAACCCGGGCTTTTTTCATTGCCAGTGGTTCACAAATGTTGGTCTACACACCTGGGGCATATTCAGATAATCTGAGACAGTTTACAAATTCAGATTCTAACTTCTATTCAAGAAGGGGGAACACATTTGTCTCCTCTAACTCCTGAGACCTCATAAAATAAGAGTAAAGGAATCAAGTGTATAAACCCACATCTCCAAAGAAAGCTGGAGACTTTTGCATCAATCAAGGAGAGATTATAACAAGTTTCTGGCAAGCAGAAAAGAGCTGGAAGAGTGATAGTGAGAAAGCAGGGCAGGCAGAGGTGAAGCAAATTCCACACGTGGCGGTGGGGAGGGGGCGGGCATCCATGAAGAGAACGTTGGTGTATCTTGCAAAATTCTGGTAAGACTCTGGTGCAGAAAAGTTATCCTGACAGTGCGAGTGAGGTGCAGAGCCCCCCATTAAGGGGAGAATTGAAAGTATGTGTTGGAATAGTTGACTCCCCCACCCTCCCTCTCACCTTCCCTGTGCTTGTGGGTAGAAAGCACAAGAGCTAAACATGTACACTCAAGCAGAATACAGAGAGTCCCCCAAAGAAATCAAACAGTCCCAGAGCAAAGCCTCCACTTTATGGACTCCTACTTTCACAACATAGGTTGTGTTGGTCCCCACCCAGGCACCTTAAGGAGAAATTTAATAGCAGACTTGACAAAACCCTACCCCTTCCACGAGCTCCCAACCAATCAATGTTTTACTGGTTTCATCTTAAATCTATGGGCTGAGAGGTTCAGGGAAATAGATTTATGAATGAACTGATGTAGCAAATATTAAGGCTGGGAGCTTTTCAAGTGAACAAAAAACCTAAGCAATTAAATACAGGAACACAAAAAAGGCCAAAATAATCCAGGTAATTATAGTACTTTTCTTGGCTCTGTAGCAACTATGGATTTACTAGGAATCAGGATACAAACACATTGGAAGGGAGGGAAAGTATGAGTGTATGTGCGGAGAGAGATAAAATCCTTTTCTACCATAACGAGATGTCAAGAGGTAATGTCTCAAATTGCTAAGAAATTGTAGCATATTATTAGAGAAATGAAATCAAAACTACAATGAGGTATCACCTCACACCAGTCGGAATGGCCATCATCAAAAAATCTACAAACAAGTGCTGGAGAGGGTGTGGAGAAAAGGGAACCCCCTTGCACTGTTGGTGGGAATGTAAGTTGATACAACCACTATGGAGAACAGTATGGAGATTTCTTAAAAATCTAGGAATAAACTACCATGTGACCCAGCAATCCCACTACTGGGCAAATACCCTGATAAAACCATAATTGAAAAAGACACATGTATCCTGATGTGCATTGCAGCACTATTTACAATAGCCAGGACATGGAAGCAACCTAGATGCCCATCAACAGATGAATGGATAAACAAGTTGTGGTACATACACACAATGGATTACTACTCAGCCATAAAAAGGAACAAATTAGAATCAGTTGAACTGAGTTGGATGAACCTAGAGCCTGTTATAGTAACAGTCTGTTTATAGTATAGAGCCTGAGTGAAGTAACTCAGAAATACAAATACCATATATTAATGCATATAGATAGAATCTAGAAAAATAGTACAGGTGAACCTATCTGTAGGGCAGCAATGGAGACACAGACATAGAGAACAGACTTGTGGACACAGTGCGGGAAGGAGAGAGTGGGACAAATTTAGAGTAGCATTGAAATATATACATAATTGTGTGTAAAATAGATAGCTAGCAGAAAAGGCGATGGCACCCCACTCCAGTACTCTTGCCTGGAAAATCCCATGGACAGAGGAGCCTGGTAGGCTGCAGTCCATGGGGTCACTAGGAGTCGGACACAACTAAAGTGACTTAGCAGCAGCAGCAGCAGGAAGTTGCTATAAATATATAATACAAGGAGCCTAGCCTGGTGTTCTGTGATGACCTAGAGGGGAAGGATGGGGGTGTGGGAGGAAGGCTCAAAAGGGAGGGGATATATGTGTAATTATGGCTGATTTGAGTTGTTGTATGGCAGAAATCAACATAGCACTATAAGCAATTATTCTCCAATTAAAATTTAAAAAAATAGTAGCGTAAGTACCTTCCTTAGAAACATGGTGGTCATTCAGTTAAAAATCCTTTCAGCTACAAGTAACAAAAAACCCAACTTATAGTGGCTTAAACAAATACAACATTATTTATTTTAGTATTTTCACTTATTTGGCTGTGCCACATCTTAGTGTAGCATGTGGGATCTTTAGCTATG
This sequence comes from Bos grunniens, assembly GCF_055505025.1. NCBI lineage: Eukaryota > Metazoa > Chordata > Mammalia > Artiodactyla > Bovidae > Bos > Bos grunniens. The sequence continues at coordinate 51,573,339 of NC_141194.1, read as the reverse complement.
GCATGTGAACTGTTAGTTGGGACATGTAGAATCTAGTTCCTGGGCCAGGGCCCCCTGCATTGGGAGCACAGAGTCTTAGCCACTGGACCACCAGAAAAGTTCCTATTTATTTATTTTTAAAGAAGTTAACTTATTATTAACAGAAGTGCCATGCCAGGGTTCAGCTGCTCAATGATGCCCTCAAGGATCCACGCTCTTTCTAACTTTATCTTCCTTACTGTGTGGTGTCTACATTCTCATGTTCATCCCTTCATGATCACAAGATTGCTGTCACAGCTTCAAGCAGCACAATTATATTCAAGGCAGAAAAAAGAAGGGGACATTGTGTGTCTCAGGAAAACAAGAGCCTTTCAAAAGGCCGCCAGCAAATATGTCATGGCCATAACTGGGACACACGGCCATCTCTCTAGCTGCAGGGGAGGCTAAGAAATTATCTGGCTCTTCAGCCTCTGAATGGGAGATGACAAGGGAGAAGAGGGGTTTGGAGTAGTAAATGCCAGAAGGAAAAGCCAAAGACTGGTAAAATAAAGTAGTTACCTCTAGGGAGCAGGACTTGAAGTAGGAAGGAGTGGGACAGGATATATTGCTGGGGTTTTTTTATGAGATCTTTAGCATTATTTTATTTTTTAACTATGTAAAGTATTAATATTACTTTGATTAAAATAAAAATTTAGAAATAAAATGTTATGGTTTCTACAAAACAGAAACATTTGAGAAATAAAAGCTGGTAGTTGCTTTCTGTCTCCAGAGAGAAGCTAATGAGCCAGAATTGGCTCTTTATTGGACTAAGGTATCTTGGGTGTCCACCCACTGATCTGACAGAAATTGTGCCATCACTATTAACCTGAAACCACTACAGCACTATGTAGCAGTTACATGGGTTGACTGTGGTTAGACAGTCCTGGCGCAATTTCCTGTCTGCCATTTATTAGCTTTGTGACCCTGGGCAATAGACACCTGGGAAACTCACTCTCCTTCTTTATGAAATGAAGGTAATTCAAGGGCCTGGTACTGAGTAAGCACTCAGCAAATGTTATCTACTGTGATACAAATGTTAAGTGTTCTGACCAGTGACGTAATTTGGGTGTACTTTAACAGTATTATGCTTCTACTGAGTTCACTTTTTTTTATCCTATTCATGGGCTTTGACTGGACTATCCATGAAAATTATTATTTGTTCCTGAGAGATGTGTGCGCATAGCCTTTGCTCACAGAAGATATGCAGTATGAACCATCAAGAACTGTTCAGGCTTGGATTGCTGTTGGCTCCTGTTGGAAGAAAGATGGTAAAAAGGAACTAGGCTCGATTATTTCCACTACATATATTGTTATTTAACTTTAAAAACAACCCACCCTGTGAAATGTGCTGCTGACTACTGTGATTGCCTTGTATAGGCCACATGGATCAGGTCACCACTGCAGGAAGTAGGTGTGAGAAGGTTCCAGAAAGAAAAAGGATATGGGGAGTGCTGTGCTGGCACAGGAAGTACAATTGACCTGGGAGTGGGGAACAGAACAATGACCTCCTCTCTCTGATGTCAAGGTGAGAGCTGGAGATCTGGACTCTAGGTAGGGAGCATATGGCCAAAAATCATCCAGTTGGTAGATAATCTTTCCCACACGTGGTATCAAGTAGGGACATCCAATAAGTGTCTCCCTCCTGAGGGGCGTAGGTGACATTCTTTCGGAGAGGTAATATCTGGTATCCATTTAGTTTTCCTTTCTGGCCTGGTAATTATCATCTGTTATTCCCAAGATTCCGATAAAGTTCTATTAAGCACACATACAGAGAAGATATTGCATCCATTAAAAAAAAAAAGATACTATGAAAAAAGCGTCTTTGGAGACTAAGAAAGAGTACTTAGAAATTTTAAATGACTGCCAAAAATGAAAAAGTTCAATAGAAGATAAAGTCAGGAAAATGTCCCAGAATGCAGAACAAAAAAGGAAAGACATGGAAAATATGAGAGAAAATAAAAAGACAAAGAAAATGACCCAGAAGATCTAAAATCCAACTAAAAGGACATCTAGGAAGGGAACAGGGAAAATAGACGAGAGAAAATTTGCAAAAAAATGAAACTGGTTTCTTGGAGTAGGGGGCATATGAGTCTTCAGGTTGAAAAGGCCCAACCACCAGGTGCCCAGTAAAACAGATGGGGGAAAAAAACACATTTTGGGGGTCATCATTGTAATATTTCAAAACACTAATGATGACCCTATATGTGAGACAGCAAAAGAGACACAGATGTAAAGAATTTTGGATTCTGTGGGAGAAGGTGAGGGTGGGATGATTTGAGAGAGAGCATTGAAACACGTATACTACCATATGTGAAATACATCGCCAGTCCAGGTTTGATGCATGAGACAGGGCACTCAGGGCCGGTGCACCGCAATGACCCTGAGGGATGGGATGCAGAGGGAGGTGGGACGGGGGGTTCAGGATGGGGGACACATGTACACCCATGGCTGATTCATGTCAATGTATGGCAAAACCCACTACAATATTGTAAAGTAATTAGCCTCCAAATAAAATAAATAAATAAATTTACAAAAAAGATCAAAAGACAATTATAAGCAATTATATGCCAAAAAATAGCTTAACGTAGAAGAAATGAATAAATTCCCAGAAACATACAACCTACCAAGATTAGATCTTGAGGAAATAGAAATTCTGAACAGATCTGTAACTACTGAGAAGACTGAATCAGTAATCAAAAACCTCCCAACAAAGAAAACATAGAACAACATGGCTCCAATGATGATTTCTACCAATATTTAAAAAACAAGTCAATATATCTCAAACAGTTCCAAAAAACAGAAGGAGCACATCCAAATTATCAAAAACAAAACAAAATCAAAGGGAACAAATGTCGTTGGAGAAACTGGAACTCGTGCACACTGTTGATGGGAATGCAAAATGGTATAGCTGCTATGGGAAACAGTAATGGACAGTCCTCAAAAATTTCAAAATAGAATTATCATATGATCCAGCAATCTCATTACTGGGTATTTATCCAAAGACTTTCAGTCAACATCTTGAATAAATATTGGCACTCCAGCGTTCACTGCAGCACTATTCACAATAGCCAAGATATGGAAACAACCTAAATGTCCATTGACAGATAAGCCAATAAAGAAAATGCTGCATATACATACAGTGAATACTATTCAACCTTAAAAAAGTAAATCTGAACTATGTGACAGCATGGATGAACCTTGAGAACATTATTCTAAGTGAAATAAGCCATCACAGAAAAACAAATACTGCACAATTCTACTTATATGAGTATCAGAAATACTCAAATGCATAAAAACAGAGTGGAATGATAGTTTTCAGGGACTGTGGGGGTAAACAGGGAATTATTAATCAATGGGCATAAAAGTTTCAGTCAAGTAAGAGAAATAAGCTCTAGAGATGTGGTTATACAACACTGTACTTATAGTCAACAATAATATATACTTCAAAATTTATCAAGAGGGTTGATCTCATGTTGTGTTGTGTTGTGTTACCACAAAGTAAAACAGAGGCTATGCATACTCTGCAGCCCAGAAATCCCACTTCTAAGTATGTTTCCTAGTGAATTCTCCATGTATATGAAGAGTCATATACAAGAATGCTTACTGCAACATTATTTATAGTAGTAAAAACCTATGAACAACCTGAATGTCTGTGGAGTGCTGTGTGGCAATTCATATGAATAAACTAGAGCATTTGTATTAGTATGTATAGATTCTAAAATTAATGTTAAAGAATATTTTTGTAATGTTTTGTATAAAAGTGTTTTCAACAAAAAAAGTATGAAGGAAAAAAACATAAGCTTTCAGAGTTAGGGAAAACAAGTCAACAAAAATTGAAAACCCAGCTTCCAATTAGCAACACTACATGCTAAAAGCAGTACTTACACAATTCAGAGGCAAACTGTTTTTTAATATAGAATTCTAAAGACAAACTATCATTCAAATATAAAGGTAAAATAATGCTAAATTTTAAGATATGCCAAGACCACAAAATTTACCTTCTTAGGAAGTTACTTGAGAATGTCTTCAAGAAAACATGTGACGTATCAGTCAGGATTGTTGACTGCAAGTGACAGAAGCTGCCTCTAGTTAACTTAAGCAGAAGAGGGACTTATTGCCAGGTCATTTTTGTAGCTCACAGAAGTCTGGAGAATTGAGCAGGAGAAGCCACAGCTAAGGTCACACTGTGGGGACAACTGGATCCAAATGCTATGGGCACTGCAAGCCCCACTGCTCTGACCCCTGGACATCATCCTATCATCACATGCCACTGAAGACAAACTCTAATCATCTGTCTGTTTTCATTTATTTGTGGTCAACTTTAGGATTGTGTTAATCATGTTCTTCAGTCCATGGCATATTATTTTCATCAGTCCATTCAAGGCCCCTCTTTTGCTTGATTTCACTGTAGTATTATTTTTCCCTGTCAGTTCCCACCCCTTCCCCCACTCTCCTCCCAGCTCAGTAACTCTAGTGTATGTCATGTATACACACTTCCAACTCATCTTCCATAGATCTCCTTACATATATGCACATCCATGATATTATAGTATTGTTTTACATTTACACAAATGGTAAATTTGTGCTATAAACCTCATTCTCTTTATCTTTACCATTCAACACTAGGTTTCAGAGACTTATGTGGCTACATGTAAATTCAACTATTTTCTTTCTATTGTTTTATTTATTCCATCCTATGAATATATCACAGTTTGCTTATCCAGTCCCATGGTGATGGTCACCTGGATTGCTTTCAATTCTTCACTACTATAAACAATGCTGGTTTCCTCGGTGGCTTGGTGGTAAAGAGTCCTCCTGCAATGCAGGAGACACAAGAGATGAAGTTTGATCCCTGGGTTGGGAAGATCCCCTGGAGAAGGAAATGGCAACCCACTCCAGTATTTTTGCCTGGGAAATCCCATGGACAGAGAAGCCTGGCAGATTACAGTTTATGGGTTGCAAGGAATTGGACGTGACTGAGTGACTAAGCAAGCAAGCAAGCATAAACAATGCTGCAACAAACCACCTCAACAATATTTCCCTAATGACCTGTGTTAAGTATTCTCTGGAATATATACCCAGGAGTGCAATTGCTGGGTTGTAGGGTATACATATACTCTACAGGAGGTACTGCCAAACTATTCTCTGGAACACCTGTACCATTTTACACTCCACCCAGTTTTCTTTTCCTCTCATCATCAGTGCTTTGATGATATCTGACTTTCTCCATGTTGCCATTCTTGTAGTGATTTCTCAATGTTATTTTAATTTTCATTTCTCTATCTGCAGAGTTGAAAATCTCTTAATGTATTCAAGTTTCCCCTTGTGTTAATTCAAGTTTTTCCTTCTGTTAATTACTCATTTCCTTTCCCCATTTTCCTCTTGGATTTACTATCTTCTTTTTCTAGTTATTAATCTTTTGTCAGTTTTACATATTGCAAGCATATTCTCCTAATTTGTCATCTGCTTGTTAATCTTATATATTCCTGTCTCCTTTGTGTTGTTCACACTGGATTCAAAGCTATGACTAGAATATTCGGTCCTTGTCGCCTGGTGGGCAAGGAAAGAAGTCTAACTACCTTTGGTTTCCATAGAGGAAGTGGGGGCCTGCCTCTCATTGAGACTCACATGAAGAGGAATCCCTCCAAATAGGATGAAGATTTAAATACTAGGCAGCCAATAGAGTTCACTCCTTTGGTTATCCAACATATACCTTTCATCCCAGATTTACTCTAAAAATATGCTTTCACAATATAGTGCCTCATATAACCAAAAAATGCACATTCCTTCTCTAAAGGGATACAGCAACAACATAAGTTATAATGCTTTCATGTGCAAGCAATATAAAACCCAACTCAAACTGGCTTAAATAATAAATGCAATTTATTGGCTCACTTAACTGACAAGTCCATAGGCAGGGAAGACTTCAGGCCCGGTATGATCAGGAATATGGATCCATTTCTCTGTAATTCTCTTGGCTCTGCCTTCTCCATTTGTCAGCTCCATTCTCAGGTAAGCCTTCCACATGCTCAACAGATGGCTAACAACAGCAATCAGACTACATACTTCTTTGTTCGTGTCCAAGGGAAGACAGCTATGTCTTCCCTCAAAATCTGAACAAAAAGCTTCAGTGATTGGATCATCTCTGAACCAATCATCACTGTGATAATGTGGGAGATTACTCAGATTGGTTTATATCATAAAGTTCTATACCTAGAGCTGGCAATGGGGTCAATTCCACTCAAATTGCACAGCTATTAATACAATGGGGGAGGAGAGGAATGGATGGTGGAGAACAACTACAAAGGCCACTACAAAGGAGTAAACTAACAAAGAGGAAGATGTAAGGTCCAGGAAAGATTGGGTCCAACCCAGAAGAGTAATGAAGGGACGTCCCAGGATGACAGTTGTGCTGCAGGCCTACAGAGCAACCAGTCCAAATTGGAGCAGGAAGACGGAGGGCTCCAGGAGGAAGGTATCTGGGGAAAAAGGGGATTCAAATGATTTTATACTTTCCTTAAGAATTTGGAACAACTTAAGAAGGAGATAAAGTCAGACAATGCAAGGAAAAAAGAAAGGCAATTAGAAACTCTAGGAAAAAACATAAACTGTATAAGAAAAGAAATGTAATCCTAGGACACTGGAGCATTAGGAACAACATTTACATAATTATAACAACATAAACACTTTATTGACTTTAAACCTTTAGAATGACCTGTTAGCAAAGTATGGATGATTTAATTTTGGTTATCAAACAGAATGTAAATATTATTAATCTTGTTAATATAAAAGTATAAATGAGAGAAGTTGAGAGATTGAAAGAGGGAATATAAATCTATTATTTAAAGGTACAAAGGTAAGAAATAGAGGACATATAATTAAGGACATGTCTATATATTGGGGGCATGGGAGGAGGGCAGTCGGTGGTATTAATAGCAGGAAGTAACAGATAATGTCTAAAAGTGGTAAGTTGATAAATAGAAAAAAATTGTATATTACTTAAAGATATGAAGATTATTATCAGAAAAGTAAAAAATAAACAGTTATAAGTAGACTAGTAGATTTCTAGGACAAGATGGCAGACTTACCACATGTTTATCTCCATTCCCACCTGAAACCTTGCTAAAATAATAGTAAAGGAATAAAAAAAAGTATAAAAACACAATGACGAAGAGAATGTCCGTCAGGAGCAGGTCCATCAGCGAAAGAGATTCCAAATGTCTGGAAGATAGGAAGAAAATGGAGGATTGATGATTGATGAAGCATGGTGGAGGAAGCCACAGCCTGGAGTATACATGGAGGTGATGCCACTGAGGAGGAGTTGATCTTTCTGTGTAGTAGCCTAGAATGTTTTGGGTCTTAACAATGCCAGGTATGATATAGAGCACGAGTGAGATGTTGGTCTAAAAACAGGGTGATAAATTGTGAAGCTGTATATTGAACTGTTAACCCATCCCTCTGTGTACAATTCACAGTAGCCAGGTGTCTACCCATTAGGCAAAACTAGACATTTCTTTTCTAAGGCAATTTGAACAAGCTCAGAGAAAGATCTTTATGTTTTGGCACAGCATAGTAGTCAGCTATTTTCCAATCATTCTAAAGGTAAGCCACCAGTCACCTAGCCCTGTACCCCATACACAGAGCTTTGAATCCAATTTTATTGCTGTGTTCTTAAATATGAGCAAACCACTATACATTACCAGGGACCTGAGAAAAGATTACAAATTGAAAGAGACTACAATAAGCAAATGGGGGAAAAACAAATCCCAAAGGAAATAAATATTTCAAAGAACACAATGATATATAAAAATACCTCTATTACTCCAAGAGAGATTCAAGATAACAGCACATCCATTAAACAAGTACAGAATGCTATAAGAAAAGATAACATGAATGGATATTTGGAAATTTTAAAATGTGATTGGCAAAATGAAGAGAAATGCAGGGCTTTCCTGGTGGTCCAGTGGTTAAGAATCTGCCTGCCAATTCAGGGGACACAGATTCCATCCCTAGTCCGGGAAGATTCCACGTGCTGCGTGGCAACCAAGCCTATGTGCCAAAATTGCCAAGCCTGTGCTCTAGAGCCGGTGAACCACTACTGAACCCACGTGCCTAGAGAAGCCTGTGCATCACAACTAGAGAGCAGCCCCCACTTACAACAACTAGAGGAAGCCCACGTGGGACAACAAAGACCCAATGCAAGAAGGAAGAAAGGGAGGAAGAAAAGAAGGAAGAAGAAGGGAAGAAAAGAAATGCAAGAGAAGAGTTGGAAAATAAAGTTAAATCTTCTTCCAGAAAGTAAACAAAAACAAAGGGAGAGAGAAAACTAGGAAGGGGAGAAGGAAGGAGGTAGGAGGTGTGGCAGCAGTAGAGAGAACAGATGAAAATACAAAAGATCAATTCAGAAAGTCTAACATTCCACTTTAATGAGTTCCAGGAGAGAACAACAACAAAATAAAACAGAAAAGAGGAACGTATCAAAGAATTTTATCAAAGAATATAAGAGGATTTTCCAGAATTAAAGAATTTCAAAATGAAGAAGCCTATCCAATGACCAATACAATGAATGACATCCCAAAACTTAAAACACATAATTAGGAAATTTTAAAATACCACAAATATAGTTTTCAAAAAATTACTATTTAAAGAGGGGAGTGAATGGAGTAGAAGTACTTTTCCCTATTCCTCTCCCCAGGTACAGCTAAAATCCTGGGACATTACATATAAACATAAGACTGAGAAGTAGAGAGAAGGCAAACCTGCTGAGGACCTCAGTAGCAGAGGAGTAACGTGGTGGTGATTTCTTTTGGTTTCCTTTTTACCTCACATATCCTAGACTTGGTGCTGGATAAGATGGTAATTAGATAATAACCATTCTACTCCAGCCAAACACCACAGGAAAAACTGTAGTCCCACCAGCAAAGGCCAAGTGGGGAGCCTAGACGTCTACCTTTGCTGGCTATAAAGAGTAACTCTTCCCCTCCTCACTGGGGTAGTGTTTGGGAAGGCTGAGTGGGGAGCCAGAACTCCCACCCTCATCTAAGACTAATGAGGAAACCCTCTCTCTGGGGTATGAACAGACATTGAGTGGGGATACTGGACTTCCATGCCCATCTGATAGTAACAAGTCAGTGTCTCCTCTTTCACTGCTGGAACAGTGTCTGAGGAGGCAAGTTAAAACAAGATATTTAAGTAATCCTCATATTTAACCCAATACCCCAAATCCCCAGGTTTCAACTGAAAATCACTCATCATACCAAGAACCAAGAAAATCTCAATTTGAATGAGAAAAGACACTCAACAGACTCAACACCATGATGACAGAGATGTTAAAAATCATCTGACAAGGGTTTTTAAGGAGCCCCATCATAAAAATGCTTTAATGGACAATAAGGAATATGCTTAAAACAAGTGAAAAAATACAAATTGTCAGTAAAGAAATAGAAGATATAAAGAAGAATCAAATGGAAATTGTAGAACTGAAAAATACTAATAACCCAAACAAAATGGATGGATGGCAAAAAAGGAGGGGACAGAGGAGAGAATCAGTTAACTGGAATATAGAACAACAGAAATTACCCAATCTGGAAAAAGAGAGAAAATAGACTAGAAAAAAAGTGAACAGAGCCTCAGGGACCTGCAACACTATAAGAAAAAAATCTAACATTCATGTCTTTGAGGTCCCAGAAAGACAGAAGAAATAAATGAGTTAATATTTACATAAGAGCAATGAGACTTCAAAGTTCTGTGGGAAAATGGCTTTGAATCTCAAACTTTAGGGGACATCCCTGGCGATCCAGTGGTTAAGACTCTGTGCTTTCACTGCAGGGAGCATGAGTTCAATCCCTGGTCAGGGAAGTAATATCCTAATATCCTGCGAATGCCTCAAGCTACAGCCACAAAACCACAATCAATCAATCAAACAAAAAAAAGCCCATAAGAAATGAAACTTTATATCCAAGCATAAGAATGGAATACAGTATCCAGGAAGTCTATCTCCTATACAACCTTTCTGAGAAGTTACTTGAGGATGTATACTATCAAAACAACGGAAAAAAAACAGACACAGCAAAAACCTTGGGAACCACCAGTAAATAGTCATATAAGCAAGGAAAGCTGTGAAGGAAAGTTCCAAAATGACAGTCATGCATCAGGCCTGGAGAACAACTAGTCCAGATTTGAGAAAGGGATGGAGGATTCCAAGAGGGTCTTTTTTGTTTGGGGGGCGGTAGACTTGATGTACCTAATGTAATAGAGGTTTTTGAGAAGAAAAAATGGAATATATGAAAAAGTAAAATAGTGAAAGAGAAACAGAATTAGAAACTTCCAAAAAGATGAAAAACTGCTACAAGGAAAAAATTATAAAAGTACATCAATTGGCTCTGCAATGAATATTTAGTCATGTTAATAATAATAGTTTATTGCTTTTAAACTTTTAGGATCAAACTAAAGACAACACACACAGAAAAAGCCTTAATCTGATTACAGAATAGAATTCAATGTTACCAACTTTGATATATAAAAGACCAGATGATAGGAGTTGAGAGGTTGAACAGTGGGGAAGAAGGCAAATAGGAAAGGTATTCTCATCTAACAAAGTTCTGGTTCAGAAAAATGGTCTCTCGCTCATGGAACAAGGAATCCCAGTGTTGCTTAAATTCAGAAAAGTTATCTAATAGAGAAACTAAATCATATTAAAAACAGGAAGGACAAGAGTTGAACTTGGTGTAAATTATTTAAATCCTCATCTGTCATAGCAGGACAGAAAAGACACATCATATGGCATATTATTTAGAAGTGGGGACAACGATCAGAAGAAATAACTAAAAGTGGATGCTAATAACAAGATGGTAGATGTCCAACTCTTAGCGACCCCATGGACTATACAGCCCATGGAATTCTCCAAGCCAGAATACTGGAGTGGGTAGCCATTCCCTTCTCCAGGAGATCTTCCCAACCCAGGTCTCCCACATTGCAGGTGGATTCTTTACCAGCTGAGCCACAAGGGAAGTCCAAAAACACTGGAGTGGGTAGCCTATCCTTTCTCCAGGGTATCTTCCTGATCCAGGAATCGAACCGGGGTCTGCTGCATTACAGGCAGATTCTTTACCAACTGTGCTATCACGCAGGGAAGCCCCTCAGAAGTTATTTAACAGAGAAACCAAATCATATTAGAAGGAGGAAGGACAAGAGTTGAACTTGGTGTAAATTATCTAAATCCTTATCTGTCATAGCAGGACATGAAAGACACATCATATGGAATATTATTTATATATGGAAATAACAATCAGAAGAAATAACTAAAAGTGGATGCTAATAACAAGATGGTAGAGTAGGGATGGGGGCATGTGTGTCAGTACTTTTTTGGTACTGGTTTATTGATTTGTTTTATGAACATTGTGTATGCATTACTTCTATTTTAAAATGAACACATATTTTAAATTAATTTTTAAAAACAGAAAAAGGACATTCCTGCCCACCACTTAACTCCCTCCCCCCAAATACCCTTGTTCCTGGCAGACCTAATGGTAACAGAATATAAAAATCTGAGAAACCTTGGAGTCTCCTTTCCTACCTCTCCCTTAAATGTAGCTTTACTGCAGTCAAAGTGGAATATTCATTAACCCAGACTTGCCATACTTGCTTGGAAAAAATATTACTCCTTATCTCCATTAGTTGGAATCTTCCCTATTGTTCAAGGCTTAGCTCAAATTCCACCTCCTCCAATGTCTTCCTTAGTCCACTGGCAGAACTTTCTCCCTCTATGACACATGCACGTTCTTTATTCAAATGTTATTTATGTCAATGTTTCATGCCCCCAACCATCCTTCATACCAGCTATTAGAGTCATCTTCCTAAAATACCAATCTGTCACTTCTCTGCTTCAAACCCTTCTTCGGTTTCCTATTGCCCATAGAATGAAAGCCAAGTTTGACTGCCTGGCTTCCACTTCTTCCACTGGTCCCCCCAAAACCCACGTGCTTTCACACTATGTATCTTTCTTAAGCAGTTCTTCTGTTGGCAGTATTCTTTCCTCCGTTTCTACATGGTAAACAGAAATTCTTCCTTCAAGTGCCCCCTTCTCTATTAAGGCTTTCCTGAAAACTCCCTCCATCCCACCCCACCCCAGGAAGAACCACCTAATGGTCATATTCTCTACTCTGCCTCATCTACACTTGTCAGTTCTTTTGTCACAGTTGATGCACTTATCTGCTTAATTATCTGAGCCCTCAGGTAAACTGAATTCCTGGAGTATAGGGAATATATCTTATCTCCAGAACCAAGCACAGGGCTTGACATGCTGCAGGAGCTCAATATATGCTTGCTGAATGAATGGATGGCAAAGTGATGACTAAGTGAATACTGGAAAGAACAAATGAGCAAATGCTTATACTATTGCATGAATGATAATAAGTGAATGAATGAGTTATCCAGAAGTAATGAATAAATGAATGACTGGATGAGAAAAAGCCGTCAATGAGTAAGTGAATGAAAAGTTCCCGTGCCAGTGAGGGTGTGAGAGAAGAATGAATTTCCACCTGTGTCTTGGTTCAAACCTACCTGTAAGATCTTCTGCCCTATTCTCCACCCATCTAAAGTACACACCACAGTGTTAATCTTTTTTAGATTATAAGGAACAGACACACTCAGCTTAGTGATGGAGATTTATTGAAGCATTCACAGGGAAATAAGGAAGACAAAAACAGCTACATAGGCAGCCTCACAGAACAGAAACTTGAAAATGGTTTATGATCCAAAGCAGCGCTAGAGCCTGGCTTATCTTGTCACCCCCTCAGCTGCAGGCATCTGTTGCTCCCTTCTCTAGTGCTTCTCAAAATGGTGACTCAACTTCTTTCTGGCAGTGTTTATACTCCTCCTACTGCTACTGACTACCTTCTCTCTGCTCCCCTCCACGCCAGCCAGTGGCCTTCGGGGCACAGCTTCTGGGCCTCCTGGCTCCTGCAGCTTCCTGGCTTCTGGGGCTTCAGCTCCAATTAATCGGGGGCTTCTCTGTGCTGTAACTTCTGCTTGCCTGGTCTATCCTGCTGCCTCTTTGATTCTTGCTGCCTCACTGCCATACGGTTGCAGCTACCTTGGGGCTCTTGCAGTCTCATTTCTTCTGCTGCCACATGGATCTTGTCTGTTCAAGCCTTCTGCTGCTTCGTGGATCTCACAGATTCAGGGTTTTGTCTCATGGTTTCTGTTCCTCTAGGCTACTGCTACATCGTGGCTCCTATTGCTTCATGGCTTCTGTGTCCTTTTGGCCCATTGTCTTGCTGCTTCATGGCTTCTGCTACCTGTGGCCCCACATTCTCACATGCCTCATGGTTTTTGCAGCTTTCTCCTTGTTTTTGCTATTCAGTTTCTGACATCCCTCATCCACCACATCTGCCTTGCTAAATTCTAATTGTCCACTTCTTCTGAATGCCTCACATTCAGCCTCTCTGAAAAAGGATCTGATTGTTTCATACATTTACCATCTCATACAGGCCATGGCTAGGAGATAGAGTTCTTACATCAGTCTACCTAATAGAACCATCGTCCAGCTTAGAGACTGGCTGTCCATGAGTAAGATACTATCCCAACTTCGTCATCTGTGGCCAGGATTGTGAGGTCACATGGTACAGAGCATGGCAACTCATGCTTAATCCCTTAAAAGGGACTGTGGGCATGGCAGGTCTGCTGAGGGCTTCCAAAAGGGAGCAGTGTAACTGGCAAGCTTCTTGTTCGCCTGTCCAGTACCAGTGACTTTCAAAGGCCAACCTTCTCCTTGGCCTGTTCTGCCTGTTCTGATCTGCAATGGGAGAAATCAAGGCTCTAGGGGCAATGTGGAAAGGGAACTTAGGCTCCAGTTCTGGCTCCTACATTTCCTAGTAGTGGGGCCTTAGGCAAGTTTCTTCCCCACTGAGAGCCTCAGGAGGGGACTGGACGAAGTCTGTAGGTTCCCTTACAGGTCTGATGTTTGAGTATCTCCCTTTAGGTTACTGTATAAGGGACGTAAGTCTTATCTGGGGAAGCCCTCAAAAACATCTGAGGTAGGAAAGAGGGAGTCAAGAGTCCCACCTTGGAAGGGCACAGGAGGTGCTTAGCCAAGATTTATTGAACTCAATGAATGAATCAATGGCTGGGGAGGAGGGGGAGACCACACAGCACACAGACAATGTTTACTTAACTTGAGGAATTTCAATTGCTGAGGAGGCTGGAAGGAGATTCTGATTCAGATGGATGATGAAGGAGAATGATTGGGACAGAGTAGGAATCTTGGCTATTAACCAGCATTCATTCTATCCTCCCAGTCACACTTCACATCCAATAATCAGTCACCAAGTCTGCTTCATCTCTTCCTTTAATGGCTCACACCTTATCATCTCCAATCCAGTCCCACTGCCCTTGCCCTTCAGTAGACTAGTATTTTCAAGTTCCCTAACTAATATGTCTCCATTTTCTCCTTCACACATGCATTCATTCACTGAAAAACTATTTTTTGGATGCGTATTTGGGGTCAGGTACTGTGCTTTTTGCTGGGTGTATACTAGTAGCAAGATAGTCCCACACCCACCCCTGTGGGGCTTATAGCTTATTTGGAGAGATAAAATAGGCAAATATAAAACTGTGAGAATTGAACTGGGAAACTAAGGGAGCATAAAGTTTGAGCATCTAACCTAATCTGCTTCCACACTGGCCAGCCAGAAAGGGGTTTGTTTCTTATCTAGTCTCCTCTGCTGTCTCCAACCCACAGTTCCCAAACCTGGCTGCACCCTAGTTACATCCTCACATTTATAAGCTCTCCAGATGCTGAGGCCCCCACCCAGTTATGAAAACTGAATTTTTAGGTGGTGGTGGTGGAGGGTGTCATCCAGGATGCACCATGTGTTTCTGGTATACAGCCAGTTAGGGAACCAAACTGTTCTGAGAGGTAAATCTGTTCTATAGCCAGGCTCTTAACGACTCTCTTCAAATCTGGTTCCTGACTACCTCTCCAGCTTCACTTCCTGCTACTTTTCCCCAGCCCAGGAAACCTTATGGCTCAGTATTTCTGAACTGGTGGGCTGTTTCTTGACCGCAGGTCTTGTGCATACTGTTCCCACTACCTGGAAATCCCTTCCAACTCCTCAACTGGCTAATTCCTACCAGTCCTTCGAGACTCAGCTCAGGTTTCACCTCCTAGACTAGAGGATGTCTTCCCTGAACCTCTACCTAAGCTAGATGCCCTTCCTATATCCATGCTCCTGTCATAACGCTGATCACATTGGTTTATGAATTGCCTCCCCAACTAGACACTGAGCTCCTCAAGGACAGGATAAAGATTTGGTTCATGTTTGGGTCCCCAGACTAAGGCTACTAGGTCCAGAACATAAGGGAGTCAACCTAGTGTCCCCCAACTAGCCCTAGGGATTTCACTCAGGTCCAGCTGGCTAGGAGGCAGTATGACACAAGAGAAAGTACTGGGCAAACAGAGGAGATCCTAGTTGAAGTTTAGGCTCTGCAACGGAACCACTGGGATCTCAAGACAAGTCATCTCACCTCTCTGAGCCTCAGGATTTAAATCCTTTGTAGCACTTTTGTTCCTATGTGCCAGGGCCTTAGCCTGAGACAATTTATGTAATGCTTTCTACCTCATGAGGTAGGGATTAGTTACCCAGATTATCATCCACACCTACTGAGTTAGATTTCCAGGCGTGGGACCAGAGCAAGGAGCTCCACATCCTTTGGACACGGGAGTGCAGCAAGGAACTGCTGCTTTTCATTATAAGCCCTTCTGTAATATTTTATTTTCTAACTGGTGTATATATTGCTTTGATTCTTAAAAAGGAAAAAGAGGGAGTTCACTGGTGGCCTAATGGTCAGGATTCCGGGCTTTCACTACCACAGCCCAGGTTCAATCCCTGATTGGGGAACTGAGATCCTGCAAGCCACACAGTGCAGACAGAAAAAAAAAAGAAAAAGAAAAAGCTTCACAGGTGATTCCAGTGAACAGCCAAGGTTGATAACCACCCTCACAATGGAGAAAACACAAGACCGATGGAGGGCCTGGGTTCAAACCTTCACTGCTACCTAGTAGGTGGGTTACTTCACCTTCCTGGGCCTCAGTCTCCTTATCTGTAAAGTGGGAAGAATAGCAATTACTACCTTTAAAAGCCTGTGATGATCTAGATGTTAGCCAAATTGCTTTAGATATATTTCATCTTCCTTACATGGTTGCAAGGTAGGTGTATATTATCTCCTTTCCTTCGTGAGGAAACCGAGACTCAGGGAGGTGAAATAACGGGCTCAGGTTTCTGCAGCTAGGATTTGAATCAGGGTGACTCCCAAATTGTGCTTTTCCACATATGCCAGCATTTCCCAAATTATGGCACACACACCACAAGTGGTATGTGATTTCTTTGGTTGAACACATACATTTATTTTGTCTTGATAGTTGTCCCTTTTAATATGTATTAGAAAATACATACTTAGCACATCAAACCCATTGTTTCATGGTTATCGCTACTTAGGATGAAACTAAAGTAGATAACAATATTAGACCTAAGACAACCTCAAGAAAAATACTGGGTAAATAGTACGGGAGGGCAATTTGGAATTATCTATTAAAAACAAAAGTATACATAGCCTATGACTCTGCAATTCAATTTCTAGGAATCTACCCTAGGTAAGTTTTCACACACACACAAATGCTCCTGCTTAGCATCCTATAAAAGCAAAAACAGAAAACAGTCTATCACATGAGAAATGGGTAAATAAAATGTGGTAGAGTCACATAATGGCAATCTACCTAACAATTACAAAGGATGAACTGCTTCTACATTTAGCAACATGCATAGATCTCAAAAATATAGCTAAGCAAAGAAAGAAAACTGCAGAATGAGTCAATATATCATCTGCATTAAACACAATATATTCAATGAATTCACATGTAAAAGTCTTAAAGTTAAGATGGATGTACAACAGACATTACAGCAATTAAGATGCGATGGGAGAATGGTAGTTGAATGACTACTGTTATTTGTAACAATCTAATTTCTTAAAAAGAAAATTCACTCATTACTTGGGTAATTACAATTGATTAAACCTTTAAAAAACAAAAATGTAGTATATAGATGAGGACAAGGTGATGGTCTGATGGTATATGTGAAGAAGCAAAGACTGATCTCCTGGCAGCACACTGAGCTGCCTCTGCAACTAACAGTTATTTCCCAAAAGGAACATTGCATGCACTCAGCCAGGATGTGGCCCAGGCTACCTCTCCCCTACCTCCTAACAACCCAGGTTGAGATCTAGGCACTCAGTTATACATGATTTAAGCTATAGGGTTCCTTGTGCCCTCCATTTACCAGGTAAACCCCATAAATGCCCTGGAACTTCTCCAATAACCAGAGCATTCACCATCTCCCAAATCTGGAGGCTCCTTCTGTCCTTAACAATTGGGATCAGAAGCCCTCAGGCGTTAGGCATGTGAAGACTTGTATTCTGAGGTGTTGGCACCTACTGGACTCTAAGCAAGGATAAGGCCTCCAGTGAGGAGTTTGACATCATTAAATCCTATGAGGTAGGTAAATACTGTTAGCCCCATTTTATAAATGAGGAAACTGAGGCACAGAAAGGTCAAATGACTTGCCCAGCGCCAAACTAGAAAGTAATAAAAAATGGGGCTAGAACTGTCCTCAGAGCCCAGACTCTGCTCCTAGTACCCAACCAAATCCTACCAACTTAAGGTCCAGCTCAAAAGTGACCTCCGGAAGGCCTGGAGGTGATCGTCCTCTTTTCAAATTCAAAGCACCTATACCTGATTCAGCTAACCATGGGAACTCATGAACTAGCATCTTCCTAGTAGGAGGGTAGAGATCATGTCTGACTCAGTTCTGTATTCCTAGCATAGAGTCTGACAAACAGGTGTTCAGTATGTGTCTGATGAACACACAAAATGAATGAAAACATGAATGAGGGCAGTTTCACGTAACTGCCTGAATCCTATGAGGTCCGGAATACTTCTGCCCAGCTCCAGGGTGCTGTCATACTAAGCTCTCTTGGAATCAAATTCAGCCTAGGCTCCTTCTAAAATGGGTCTCTAATATCTGTATTATTTTGCAAGCACACCCACATACGCACATGTGGACATATATACACACACACATACATACCCACACACAAGCAAAATGCAAGGGGGCCCAAAGAACCCATGATTATGGATGATGGGAGAAGGTCTGAAAGGGAGGAAAGGGGATGGACAGATGGCCCTGTTCAGCTCAGTTCAGCTCAGCTCAGCACCTCCTTCCAGAGGCCAGGATGCTCCCTGAAGCTCAGGAATTTTTGCTCCAGAACTAACATCACCTCTGTTCCTCTTCGTGCTTGATAGCAGTGCCTAAATCCCATGATTATACCAAACAGGGACAGGAAGTAGGGGAAGGTTGGGAACCAAATATCCAGAGATTGGGAGAGGGGCAGCTTAAGGATCCAGACTGGGTAGGAGGGCAGAACTACTGCTACTGCTCATTGGGGTTGGGGTTGGCATCTGGGTACTTGGTGAGGTCGAAGGTCAGGACTTTGCTGATCACACAGTCCCCTTGCTGAAGGAGGAGGGAGAAAAAGAAAAATAAAATTGTAAGGAGAGAATTAAGAGGGGTCTAGTGCCCTAGGACTGGGGAGCTTCAAACCCTCCTCCCTACATACCTGCCCAAAGCCCAGGCTCTGGTTCTCTGGGTGTGAGAAGATTTGCTCAGTCCCATGTGCCTTCTCTACCTGCCTATTTCTGTACTTTTGTTCTTTTCTCTGTCTGGGTGCCTCTGCCCTGCCTTTCTACCTGTCCCCAAATCCAATGGCCCTGCCCAGCTGGGCTGGTAAGCCTCCAGGACAGGGCTCCAACAAGGCTGTTCATGAACTGAGTCCCTATGCTCCCCCACCCGCCGTGCCCCTCCACTGCAGCCTTCCCTTCCTGCCCTGGGGAGTCAGGCAGGGAGTGGGGGCTGGCTCCTGAGCCAGGCCCGCCCTACCTCAGGGTAGACTCCAATGAGGCTCTCAGCCTTGGTGTAGAACTCCTCCTTGAGAGAAATGACGATGGCCTGGAAGTTGCAAGTTGACTGCTCCTTGATGTAATTTGCCACCTGTGGGAGGGGCCACCGAGCATTTAGTAGGGCTGAAGCCCTAACACTCCCTGGCTTATACAGTCAGAACCAGAGGTGGGGGGGTGGGGGGGTAGGGTAGCGGGTGGAGGGTTGGGGGAAGAGAGGCTGAGAGGAGGCTACTGACTAGTACAGTGTGGATGACCCTTGGCCCAGCCTCCCGGGCACAGAGAACAGGCGGCAGGAACGGCTAGGGCACACTCAGGAGTTGTTCCCAGAAACCCAGCCCCAACTTGGGGGCCTCTTTCCCGGGCCCCACTTTCCTTGCACCCACCTTGCCAATGTTGGTGTTATCCAGGGCAGCATCGATCTCATCCAGGACGAAGAAAGGGGCTGGCTTGTAGCTGGGAGGGAACCGGTAGGTAAGCTGATACTGATGGGAGCAGAGGTAGGGCATGACAGCCCTAGGGCCCATCACACAGGCCAGCACCCCCTTCCGTTTCTTCAGAGACTAAAAACCCCAGGTGTGAATGTTGCCTGAGTCCCTAAAGGCCAGTACACCAACCGAACTCTCTTGTGCTCCAGGATCCATCCATCCATCTCTGCTTTGCATCCATCTCTGCGCTCCAGGATCCCGCAGAACCAAAAGACATGGTCCTCTATGGAGTGTCCAGGTTAGTTGAGGAGATAAAGCTGTCCTAGGCTCTGGTCATACTGACCAAGCTACCTGGAGGTCGACCCCCACCTACCCACTCACACCATGTCTCCCTGTCTGCGCATGTTGTACCCTCTGCCTTGGAATGCCTACTGGTCTCCCTGGCTAACTTCTACTTATCCTTTGCATTTCCTACTCAAGTGTCACCTGCCCTTGAAAGCCTTTCTTGGCCACCCACACCCTCCCAGATTGGGTTGGTGGCTCTCCTCTGTGCGTCCAACAGCACACACGCTCACCCAGTTACAACATTTAGCTCACTGTTTACACATCTGGCTTCCACTAGACCATGAGCTCCTTGAGGACAGAAACCATGTCTGACTCATCTGTGTCCCTAATCCCCCAACAGGGTCTGGTAAAGAGCAGCCATCAAGAAATGCTCACTGACTGATGCTGTACAATCAAGCACCAAGTTGTAGGGGGGAGTCAGATTCAAGTACTGTTGGCATTTAGGAAGGGGAGGTAAGGATATGCCACAGTGGTTGAAGCAGGCTTCCTAGAGGAAGAGGAGGAGGAGAATGCAATGTGAAGGGGTGGTAGGTGACGGCCAAGCTAGATTTGCATGAAAAGGGCTTATGAGCCAGCAACCATGTGAGCAAAAGCTTGGAGGTGGGACTGAACACATGCAGGGGAGGGCATGCTGAATGGATGAGGGTGGATTGGGAAGATAAGTCCAGGAAACCAAGGACAGATATGCTGCAGCAGGTAGGGAAACAGATGCAATCCAGAGTCCACCAGATCATCTTCACCTCTGCAGATCTATGCATATCCTTGGACCCCAGAGCCTCCAGTGGCCTCAGCACAGTCTCCACCAACTGCCCTGCAGGGGGCACAGCCTTACCTGTGGATGGCAAAGAGCAGGGCCAGAGCTGCAACTGTTTTCTCCCCCCCTGACAAGTTGTCCATGGGTCGGAAGCGTTTGCCAGGAGCCACACAGTTGTAGTTTATGCCATCCAAGTAGGGCTCCTCAGGGTTCTCAGGGCCCAGGAACGCCTAGGGGGAAAGGAGATGGGTCAGGTCTAGATGGGGATGAGGACAGGAAGCCTAGAGGGAAGGTCAAATGAGGATGGGTAGGGGTCATTTGGGCAAGGGGCTCCAGCCTACCTGAGCACTGCTGTTACGAGACAGGGCCTTGTAGATCTCATCAATGTTGGTGGCCACCGATTCAAAACAGGCATTGAAGCGGTCAAAGCGTTCCTTCTTGATCTGTTCAAATGCCTGCTTGGCCTTCTTGGCTCGCTTTCGGGCTGCCTCAAATTCTACCACAAGGGAAAGACAGGTGACCCCTCAGTACCCAGGCTCTGCCAGGGCTGAGATCCATGCTCTGGCAAAAACAAGTAACAATACACAAAGCAGGAACATCCCACAGGGAGGAATGCCTGGGGAGGGGCCCAAGAAGACAATTCCATAATCACCTGTGTCCAGTGGGCTGGTCACATGCTATGTGACCTTAGGCAGGTCATTCATTCTCTAAACCTCAGCAGTTCTCTACTCTAAAGCAGATGTGATAATTCCCTACTACTTAGGGCTCTTGGGAGTTTTGAGTAAGCATGTAAAAACAGGAGCTGTTGGTATGTACAATAGGCCCCTGCCATACCTCCAGACTCCTGCCTTCATCTTGCTGCTGCTGCTAAGTCGCTTCAGTCGTGTCCAACTCTGTGCAACCCATAGACGGCAGCCCACCAGGCTCCCCCATCCCTGGGATTCTCCAGGCAAGAACACTGGAGTGGGTTGCCATTTCCTTCTCCAATGCATGAAAGTGAAAAGTGAAAGTGAAGTCGCTCAGTCGTGTCCAACTCTTAGCGACCCCATGGACTGCAAGCCTACCAGGCTCCTCCGTCCTTGGGATTTTCCAGGCAAGAGTACTGGAGTGGGGTGCCATTGCCTTCTCCAGCCTTCATCTTAGGCCTGAGTAAAAGAAGAAACTCTTACCGTCTGAGGTCTCTTGGAACTTGTCTCGGACACTTTCCAGCTTTTCCATGGCCTTCATGTTGGGGGCAGCAATACGCTGGAGCACACTCTGCTGCTCATTCAGCTTCTGCTGCAGCGTGTTCATCTCCTGCTTGATCTCCTCCTCAGCCTGGGCATCCTGCAAAGCCCAGGCCCAGCAGCATTAAGAAGGGCCAGGCCCCTACAGAGACACCTGATCCAGCGGGGGCCTGCTCCCATGCAGAAGGCAGGTTCTTTTTCCTAACCCTGCTCCTCTCATCAGATCCTGACCAAAGTAACCATTTCCCACTGTCCCTAGAAATTACAGGCTCACGTCACTTTTCTCATCTCTAGCCCTTCCCCTTTGGACTGCAAGGAGATCAAACCAGTCAATGCTAAAGAAAATCAACTCTGAACATTCACTGGAAAGACTGATGCTGAAGCTGAGGCTCCAATACTTTGGGCACCTAATGTGAAGAGCTGACTTATTGGAAAAAATCCTGATGCTGGGAAAAATAGAAGGCAGGAGGAGAAGGGGATGACACAGGACAAGATGGCATCACTGACTCACTGGACATGAGTTTGAACAAGCTCCGTGAGATGGTGAAGGACAAGGAAGCCTGGCATGCTGCAATCCATGGGGACATAAAGGAGTCGGACACAGCTGAGCATCTGAACAACAATAATAAAGCCCTTCCTCCAGGCCCTGTCAGCCTCTCCATCTCTCAGCTGATGGTGTCCCTCTCTGGCTCTCAGCCCAGGTCATGAGCGAGCACCATGTCAGAGTGACCTATAGGCTCCCACACAGGGTGGTCTGGACTTCATTTACAGCTGTACAATGAATAAGACAATGCATATTTTCTGCTCAGATCACTACACCTGAGCAAATTCCACTTGAACTTGGTTTTAAGTCTTATGGATACTGCAATGCATATCTGGGCTTGTGCCTTTCTGTCACTTTTAGTCAATAAATATTACTAAATGCCTTCCAACACCAGGCACTGGCCCCTCATATCCCGTGAGCCTGGGCTCCTGTACTCATAGAGCTCATGGAATAACAGAGGAATGTATATAAGTAAACAATCTCATATAGTGAATACCCAAACAATGTTAAACAGACGATGATGGGTCAGCACACAAGTGCACTTACTCAGATACGGGTTAGGGAAGGCTTTCAGGAATATTTTTAAGCTCAGGCCTATAGGATGAATGGTGAGAATGGAGAGAGGGAATAGTCTTCTATGCAGATATCACATGCAAAACCAGGGTTTATCCATGGTTCATTCAAGGAAATCAAAGCAATTCAAAAGAATAGCCAACTTTAATGAACTTCAAAAGCCAAATGGGAATTCCCTGGTGGTCCAGTGGTTAGGATTTGGTGTTTTCATTGCTGGAGTCTGGGTTCAATACCTGATCAGGGAATTAAGATTCTACAAACCAAGCGGCGCAGGGGAAAAAAAAAAAGTGCCAAATAAAGGGCAATTCAACATGGCAACAGTAGCAACTGTTGTGTGTGTGTGTGTGTGTGTGTGTGTGTGTGTGCGCGCGCATGCACGTGCACTACACAGAGGCAAGGCTGGAGGCACATGAAGAAGCTCAATGATAAAAGTGTCTTTTATGCCTTGTAAGACATTTGGGCTTTATCTTAGGTGAGGGTGCCACTGAATGACTTCAAGCACAGGAAGGATACACACACACACACACACACACATATATGTTTTTGAAAAAAAAACCTTTTTGAACATCCCTCTCTATATATAATGCTATGGAGTGATTCATGGATTCAGTAGAAATATGAAAGGTACACAACAGAATGCTATCTTTTATCTAAGAGAGAGAATGTGAATATATTTGCATTTAAGTATGTTTGTATTTTAAACATACAACAACAAAATGCTAATCCAAAAACTGAAATGGTCACACATAGAGGGAGGTGAAATTAGACAAGAGAAGAAACTAAACTTCTCTTCACATACTTTGTATTATACTTCTGGTTTTAGAATCAAATGAAGAATTTACATAATTATAAAACAAAATTAAGTTGAATCAAAATGTGAAAGCCACTGGGTTAAAAAAGAAATATTAGGGGAACAAGATATTCACAAGATGCCAAAAAGTCACCCTAAAGATTCCTTATTACTTACAATGGTAAAAGTGTATGCTTACTATTGAGAAGTCTGGCAATAGATACCTTAACTGAGGCTCAAACTTAGCATCATGCATAGTAGGACACTGACACGTGCCTCCTGCAATATAAAGTACACTAGGGAATTTCCTGGTGGTCTAGTGATTAGGACTCAGCACTTTCATTGGCATGGCCCAGGTTCAATCCCTGGTCAGGGAACTAAGATTCCGCAAATCACTCAGCACAGCCAGGGGCAGGGATGGGGCTGGGGGATGATATGCAGTGAAATGTTCTTGCCAAAAAATTACTTAACCCAAACATATCAAGCCTCTAAAACAGTTCAAACTTCCAATTTATAGGAAATACAAGGTTAGGAGGAACAGATATAGCATCCAGTCCCATCACTTCATGGCAAATAGATGGAGAAACAGTGGAAGCAGTGGCTGACTTTTATTTTTCTGGGCTCCAAAATCACTGCAGATGGTGACTGCAGCCATGAAATTAAAAGATGCTTGCTCCTTGGAAGGAAAGTTATGACTAACCTAGAAAGAAAGTGGAGTCGCTCAGTCATGTCTGACTCTTTGCGACCCCATGGACTGTAGCCCACCAGGCTCCTCCGCCCATGGGATTTTCCAGGCAAGAGTACTGGAGTGGGCTGCCATTTCCTTCTTTAGGGGATCTTCCTGACCCAGGGATCGAACCCAGGTCTCCCGCATTGTAGACAGACGCTCTATCATCTGAGCCACCAGGGAAGTCCTAGATAGCATGTTAAAAAGCAGAGACATTACTTTGCCAACAAAGGTCCGTCTAGTCAAGGCTATGGTTTTTCCAGTAGTCATGTATGGATGTGAGAGTTGGACTATAAAGAAAGCTGAGTGCCAAAGAATTGATGCTTTTGAACTGTGGTGTTGGAGAAGACTCTTGAGAGTTTCTTGGACTGCAAGGAGATCCAACCAGTCCACCCTAAAGGAAATCAGTCCTGAATATTCATTGGAAGGACTGATGTTGAAGCTGAAACTCCAATACTTTGGCCACCTGATGGGAAGAACTGACTCATTGGCAAAGACCCTGATGCCGGGAAAGATTGAAGGCAGGAGGAGAAGGGGACAACAGAGGATGTGATGGTTGGATGGCATCACTGACTCAATGGACATGAGTTTGAGTAAACTCTGGAAGTTGGCAATGGACAGGGAGGCCTGGCGTGCTGCAGTCCATTGGGTCGCAAACAGATGGACAAGACTGAGCAACTGAACTGAATTGAACTGAGAAAAAGAAGTCAGAGCTTTTCAGAGAAATGGCTAATTCCATATCTGGGGTGGAAAATGTAAAGGATGAGCCTGGATGGACACACCAGAAATCAAGGAAGATATCAAAGAGTACAAGAGTTGTGTCAAAATTATTCAGAAGCCAATTTGAATGAGTCCCCATGGGCCAAAGATGCCAACAACTTCATGCAACAAGAAGGATAATAATAAGAGTGCAACACATCAAATGTTTAAATCTAAAAGTTCATAACAACATGAAAACAACTCGGTGGCCATATCTTGAGAATGCCAAAGAACCAACTCATTATAAACTGACAAAGAGAAAGAATCCAGCACATATATCCTGCCTTTCCTATACAAAATACCCCAGGGTAACCAAATAATTGATGAGAGAAAATCTCTTTACAGTGTTCTAGCCAATAAAGAAATGATAGAATAAGACAACCATTTTGCAACCCTCGACAAATTATATAATGGGTCTAGGCAATAACCATCATGGTTGCAAGCTATACAAAAAGAGCTACTGACCAGATGTTATAAACCTCTTGATGGAAGTAACGACCTCATTTGAAGCAGTCTTGACCAAATAAACCCCAAAACTTGAATCGAATCAAACCTCTAGATTTGAGCTGTCCAATATACTGGCCATAAGCCACACATCACTACTGAGCATGAAAAATGCAGCTAGTGTGACTGAGGAACTAAAGTTTTTATTTTACTGAATGTTAGATAATTTAAATTTAAAAACTGATAATTCAGTTACTACGAAACTTCTAAGTATATTTGGAACAACTTGGGTATGTGGTTCTCCGTTTTCAATTGTAAATTTTAGGATATCTAAATACAGATCAAGTATTTTTGAAGAAAATTTAGAATGCAAATGGAGATATGCTAGAAGTGTAAAACAGATAATGAATTTTGAAAACTCAGTACAGAGAGCTGGTCAAATATCTCATCAATAAATTTTATAATGTTTACCATTGAAATGTTAATTCTTTTGGATATACTGGGTTAAACAAAATATAGTATTATAATTAATTTCACTTTTTAAAAGTTACACATGTGATTCATACTATATCTGTATTTAACAGCACTGATCAACATCTAACTACCCACTTACAGGAACTACAGGGTCTAGCAGAACTCATTTTTTTGCTTTGTTCTGGGGCAATATTTTAAAAACCACAGGACATAATCAACAGTATAGAACGTAGAAAATCCTTCAGGAAAAATAAGCAAATTTCTTCAACAACAATAAATATTGTAGAGAAAAATAAAAATAGACAGGAGGAACTTTTAGATTAAATGAGACATCAACCAATCACTAAATCAATTATCTCTTTCATTTTATTTGACTCTCAATTCAAACAAGCAAAGTGTGTGTGTGTGTAATAATCTAGGAAATGTGAATACTGATCATAATATTAAGGAATTATATAATAATATATAACTCCAATGTCAAGCTATTGGGTTTTTGGTATGATAATTCTAAATATTTTGAAGAATTTTCTCTTATAGAGATACATTCTGAAATATTTACAATACAAATGAAATGACATGGTGTCCAGAATTTACTTTTAAATATCCTGGGGGTGGGGAGGGCGGAGAGGATGGCGTGTGCGGGGGTGCACATGAAACAAGTTTGGCCATGAGTTGATAACTGCTGAAACTGGTGATGGCCATGAGGCAGCACTGTACTATTTTACTTATGCATGTGAAGTTTTCTGTAATAAAAACCTAAAACTAAGAACAGCAAAAATTAATGTGAAGTGGCTCCCAATGGCCAAGAATGGGATACTACGAGTATCAGAAAGAAAAATGACTCCAAATAGACTGAAAAATACCAAAATGTATTTAAGCACTTAAATTCATAAAAAATATAAATTAGAAACCTTACTGATTACCTTTAAAGGTTATAAGGGCAACCAACTCTAAAAGCTGAGAAATAAAGGCAAGGAATTAAGTATTTATTCTACCTTTTCTGTACTAACTGTATTTCAAAGGAACTAAACAGTTGATGTGAGAAAGTTCTTTTTAGAAATCCAATTAATAAACATAGAAGGAATGAAAAAAATCAGAAAATTACCATTTTGCAGCCCTTAATAGATATAGGCAATGATCATTTGTTAATGACTGCTAAAACCTGCTGTGAAAGGCTGATAGGGAACTTGATAAAATTCCCTTAGAAAACTGATGGGGCTAACAACACCTTAACCTGGTGATCATGATTGTTTTTCTTTTTTAACTTTACATTATGTAAATCTTGAAACATTCACAAAAATGCAGATAATGATAAAATGAACCCTCACGTACCTATTATCAGCTTCAATAATTATCAACTCATGGCCAATACGCTGCCATCTACACCCAATTCCTTTCTATATTCAATTATTTTCAAGCAAATCTCAGACATTTCATCCATAAATAATTTCAGTATGTATTTATAAAACAGGGATTCTGAATCTCAGCACTAATATTTCGGGCCAGATGATTTGTTGTTGTGGGTAGTGTCCCTTGTGTACTGTAGGATTTTAGCAGCATCCCTGGTGTCTATCCACTGGATACTGGTAGTAACCCCTGTTCTAGTTCTGACAAGTGGGTGTGAAAGGAGTATCTCCAGACATTACCAAATGTCCCCTGGGGAGGCAAAATCTACCCCACCCATTGAGAACCACTGTTGTAAAACTAAGAATGTTTTTACCACAATACCATTATCACCTAGAAATATTAACAGCAATTCCTGAACATCCATCATAAACTATCTGGACAGTGTTCAAATCATCCTGATCATGCTACGTAAAAATTTTTACAGGTTTTTCAAAGCAAGTTCCACATAACGTGCCCACATTACACTTGGTTGTATGTCTCTTAATTCTCATTTAATCTATAAATTCCCCTGCCTCTCTTTTCTTTGCAATGGATTCAAGGGAGGGCGACAAATTTTAGCTCGTTGATTTGTTTCATAAGTCTATAAAAGTTCTCCCTTTCTGTTTATTTCTTTCTTCCCATTTATTTATGGAAGAGACCAGGTCTTTTGTCCTTTTGAGGTTTCCACAGTCTGGATTTAGCTAACTGTATCCCTGTGCTTTATTTAACATGTTCCTCTGGCATCAGTGTTTCATATAATTGGTGGATATAAAATCTTAGTATTTCATAGGTAATGTCGTGTATTCATCAAATCTTATCACTACAAAGACAGAACTGATATTCAGTGTCTACTGATGTGATGCAAAAGGAAGTTTATAAGTACACAGCACCACCTATGATATATTCTTGCCAAAAATAAAAAATAAACCTGAATCCAATCAAACCACAGATTTACCAATCAGTTTATAGGAAACACAGGGATGGAAGAACATGATAAATAACACCATGGGACACAGTCAGTCAAATTCAGAGTATAGAAAATTGTACAAGACCAATGACCCACTTTGTTTTTTTGGGCTCCAAAATCACTGCAGATGGTGATTGCAGCCATGAAATTAAAAGATGCTTACTCCTTGGAAGGAACGTTATGACCAACCTAGACAGCATATTCAAAAGCAGAGACATTACTTTGTCCACAAAGGTCTGTCTAGTCAAGGCTATGGTTTTTCTGGTAGTCATGTATGGATGTGAGAGTTGGACTATAAAGAAAGCTGAGCACTGAAGAATTGATGCTTTTGAACTGTGGTGTTGGAGCAGACTCTTGAGATTCCCTTGGACTGCAAGGAGATCCAACCAGTCCATCCTAAAGGAGATCAGTCCTGGGTGTTCATTGGTAGGACTGATGTTGAAGCTGAAACTCCAGTACTTTGGCCACCTGATGCAAAGAGCTGACTCATTTGAAAATACCCTGATGCTGGGAAAGATTGAGGGCAGGAGGAGAAGGGGACGACAGAGGATGAGATGGTTGGATGGCATTACCAACTCAATGGACATGGGTTTGGGTAGACTCCAGCAGTTGGTGATGGATAGGGAGGTCTGACGTGGTGCAGTTCATGGGGTCGCAAAGAGTCGGACACGACTGAGCAACTGAACTGAAATGAATGACCCACTTTCTATCATAAAGAGGAAGAAAAAAATAAAAAGGGATAAGAAAATGTTATAGACCATAAGAGACCAATTTTAACACATGGACCTCAATTGAATCCTGATTTAAAAACACATTTTTTAAAAAGATATTTATGGGACATTCATGGAAATCTAAACATTTATTGACTATTAGGTGACATTGCAGAGTCAGTGCTAATTTTTTGGTATGATATTGTGGCTACGTTAAAAAAAAAAAAAGAATCCTGCCAGAGATAAATACTGAGGTAATTATGAATGAAATACCTAGAATTTGATTTTAAATTTGCCAATTAGGAGGGGGAAGGGTATAAAAAACAGGATTGACCATATGCTGCTAATTATTAAAGCTGAATGACTGGTACCTGGGATTCATTATATCATTCTCTCTACTTCCGTATCTGTTTGAAAGTTTCCATAATAAAAAGCTTTTTTAAAATATCAAGTTCCCCTGGCTATAATGATAGCTTGGAAAGCATCAGAAACTATTCAGGGGGCTCCTGTAGTAGTCCATGTGAGAGGTGAAAGCAGCCTGCACTAGATTACAGTACAAACAGAGAAAAGTAGAATTCAGTAGACATTTGGAAGGTAGAATCGACAGGGCTTGCTAATTCATTAAATATGCAAAGTGAGAGAGAGTCAAGAACACTGAAGAGGCAGATTTGGGGAGGAAGGCTGGGGTTTGAGGTACCTGTGGGACCTAGCATAGAGATAGCAGCTGAAGTCCTGGGAGAGGAAATATGAAGGATGAGAACCCCACATAAGGAAAGGATGCCTGGGACAGAGCCCTGAGGAACCCCCAAAGTTTATCTGTTCACTGTACAGGAGCTTGTTCTCCATGTATCTAGGCTGAGATGTGTACACAGGTGGAAGGGGGAGACTGGTAACAGGCAGGGACGGGGGCAGCTGGGAGTTGGGGGTAGAAGATGTGCCTGTGTCTGTGTGTGCATATGAGGGGAGAACCTAGATCACAACTCCACCCCCTTGCCAGTTTGCCCTTCTTTCCAGACATGGTCTGTCTCCACAGGGCCCCCAGATGGGCTGACCCTCTCTCTGGACAGCTGGGAAGATGACCCCACCCCCGAGGCTTGAACCTCACCTTCAGATCCTCACACAGGTCGCCGTAGTCAATCTCGATGAGGGCCTCTCGTGCATAGATATTGGAAGTCCGTTGGGAGCCACTCACTGAATCCTCCCCTTGGGAGCTACCCTGCAATAGTGAGAGGGAGAGTCAAATGCAGCTGACTGGCCATAAGAGTACTCCTCTAGAGGGGGGCTTCTTGGCAGCCTTTGATGCCTTTGAGAAGCACCTTGATAGAAAGCACTTGTGGTAGAAGGAAGAGCAGCTTTGATGGCCGAAAGCCCTGAGTTCAAAATTGGGCTCTACCACTGACTCATGGTGTGACCCTGGGCAAGACATGCTGTTGCTCAAATCCTCATTGAAACACACAAACCCTCATCTGTAACATGGGACCATGCCTGCCTGGCAAGGCTGTGCTTAGGATTAGAAGTAGTTATATCATGTGCTACCATGATGCCTGGCACACTGCCAGTGTTCAGAAGATTTTTCTGAATTAAATGGAAAGCTATTTGGGAAGAAAGGAGGGAGAAACACATGTAGGTCTGAGATACATGTTCAGGTGAAAGATAAGATATCTACAGACCTCCTCTCAGTTAACAGTCCCGCCCTCTTGCTATCAAGCCTCACTTCCAGTGGATAAAATGCCTTGGCTCTTCTATTGGCTTGTGTCTGTCCCTTTCCCATAACTATGCTTCATCACCTTTGCGTTGCTGCTGTCCCTTACCCAATCCTCTCCTGACCATCCTCTCTCACTGTAGCTAAGTTACCATCCCTGAGGACCCTCAGCTTCCATCTTCCTTTGCTCTTGGGATGAGATGGTTAGATAGCATCACCAACTCAATAGACATGAATTTGAGCAAACTCTGGGAGACAGTGAAGGACAGTGAAGCCTGGCATGCTGCAGTCCATAGGGTTGCAAAGAGTTGGACATGACTGAGTGACTGAACAACACCCAATATCCATAATCTGCTGGAACTATCTTAGCTCAGGTCCCTGAGATTCATGAATGATTTCCTCTTCTCCTGGCTTACCTCCCTCTCCACCTACTAACATACACCCTACCCCCAAAACTGCCCTCTCACATCAAGGCTATTACCTTTCACCTTACCTGTCTTCACAGCCTCACCCTGCCTCATCTCCTCAGCATCCCTCCTTTTGTCACTCACCACCCTCACCCACCATCCTTCTCTCTCTCACCTGCCCTCCCTGGCCACCTTCATCCTCCATCTCTGGTTATGTTGTTCACTGCCCACACCCACCACCAGCCATGATACTCACCTCTTCCTGACTGATATCATCCATGGTGCCCTTAGACAGTGGCAACTTGATGTCCTGCATCTTACAGGCCTGTAGCAGGTTGTGGCGGTCACTGCGCTTCTGTTCAAGCTTGGTCTCAATGGCTGTCACTTCCTTCTGTAAATGGGTCATTTCCCTAAGAAGATTCAGGGAGATAGGTGAGATCCAAATCCAGCAAGCTGCCCATAATACATACTTCCCCCAAGCCCAGACCTGAACCCACTCACTTGTTGGCGCCCCCCAGTTTCTTACGAATCTCCTCCATCTCGTGGTTCTTGTCATTCACCTCTGACTTCTTGGCCAGGTGCTGGTTCTTCAGGTCTTGTAGCTGGGCCATGGTCTCATCTATGATCTTCATATGTCTTTGCTCCTCCTGGGCCCAGCAGGGGGAACAGGACAAGAAGTGAAGGCTTTCCCTCCATTCCCACTGGAATGGAATGGAATCTTCTCCCTCTGTGCCCACCCTTTCTACCAGGTAGTTTGTTGGAATCTATCTTCAATGAGCTCTGCTTTTACAAACCCCCATCACTCCTCTGGCTTCGTTTACCTTTTTCCAAATTATTTTGTTGACCTCCTCCCAACCCCAATATGCAAACTGCCTGCTGTAGAAATGTTCAAAGTATAAAAAAGTATGAAGTAGGATGAAAAAATGAAATTACTTGAAATCCCACCAGGCAGAGGTAACCAATTAACATTTAGCCTGCTGCTAGGTCGCTTCAGTCGTGTCCGACTCTGTGCGACCCCATGGACTGCAGCCTACCAGGCTTCTCCGTCCATGGGATTCTCCAGGCAAGAACACTGGAGTGGGTTGCCATTTCCTTCTCCAATGCATGAAAGTGGAAAGTGAAAGTGAAGTCGCTCAGTCGTGTCCGACTCTTAGCGACCCCATGGACTGCGGCCTACCAGGCTCTTCCATCCATGGGATTTTCCAGGCAAGAGTACTGGAGTGGGGTGCCACTGCCCTCTCCGAACATTTAGCCTATCACCTCCCAACATTACTTACAGACAAGTCTATATAGTTGAGACTAAATTATAATTAAAAGTCTATATTCTGACTTAATGTTATTTAAGCATCTTTTCCACATCAACATTACACGACCAACAACAACATCAATGTTTTTAAAAAGCATAATACTGTATGTTTTCCATGAGTACACATATAAGAGGACTTCCCTTGTGGCTCAGCTGGTAAAGAATCTGCTGCATTGCAGGAGACCTGGGTTCAATCCCTGGGTTGGGAAGGTCACTGGAGAAGGGAAAGGTTACCACTCCAGTACTCTGGCCTGGAGAATTCCACGGACTGTATAGTCCATGGGGTCGCAAATAGTCAGACATGACTGAGAGACCTTCACTTTAACTTTTCACACATATAAGAATGTAATTACATGACTGAGGGACTTTCACTTTTCACACATATAAGAATGTAATTAATGCCTATAAAGTCTGGAAGAATACACTCTATATGGCACTGGCCCTAGGAAGAGTAAAAGGACTGGGATTGAGAGTGGTCAGTCAATGGGGATTATAATCTTACTTATTATGTTCTGATTTTTTTTTTAAGGAGAACATTTTCATTTTGATCTGAAAGTCACAGAAGGGGATATATCTGCAATGCACAAGAAATAATATGCATACAGAGAGTGCAAATGCTAATATGGCAAATAATGACTGATGAATCTTGGTGACAAGTAGATGGGAGTTCTTAGTACTATTTCACAACTTTCTGCTAAATTTAAAACGATTTCAAAATAAAAAGTCAAAAAGAAATAGATGATTCTGGATCATCTACATATCTACCTACTCCTGCCCCAGGATTTTACTACCCAATCTCTATTTGCATTGAAGATTGCAGTGACACCAAAGAAGACTACTTCAGTCATCAGGGTTTAATGGAGGAAAAAAAAACAACAACAAACAAAACCATACAACCAACAACAAACAAAGGCAGACATAAAAGTCAAATGATGTACTTAAGCCAAGTGAGAATCAAATCACCTCAGGTAGGGATGTTGCAAGGAACTAAAGTTTCACAGCAATTTAGGGAATTCCCTGGTGGTCCAATGGTTGACTCTACATTCCCAGTGCAGGGGCCTGGGTTTGAGTCCTGGCCAGGGAACTAGATCCCAAGTGCCACAACTAAAGATCCTGCATGCCCTAACGAAGAACTGCAGCCAAAGAAATTTTTTAAAAAATATTCCATAGGAATTTAAAGAGAAGGGGTGTGGGTAAATCAGTCGTCAAATAACTGGTGGAACAGGCATGCTTGACTCAAAGAAACTGAGCCATGACAGTCAGCACAGGCACACTGTGAATACGAACTCAGTTTCAGCAAAACACCATCACCTGTTGCACTGAGTTCATGTGGTTAATTATAAAATTAATTTGGAAGTTTGTCCTGCCTTTTTGGTTAAGTGGTATGTTTGTACATATTTAACATTAAGGATATTTTAAGCCAATATAAATCTTTAAAAGAGGTCAGTATATTACTCAAATTTGAAACTATTAAACTACACAAATACTTACATGAATGTAGCATAATTTGCTTCAATCCTAATTCCTAGGAGACATGGGACAGTTTCCTATATGGAACTATAAATATTTGTCACTAATTATCAACCTGTGTGCACAAAGCTATGCCAGCACTTTGGATCTCCTCAGGTATTAGTGAGTTAGGAGAAATGTATTCTGAAGACTCTCAATGGATGCTGCCATATGGCCTAAGAATGCCGGTCTCTTGTGCAACATGCTAGTATCCTTTTTTTTTTTTTTAAAATCTTGGGTGATGTGATAAGAAACAAATTACATGTAATTATTGTTTTAATTTGCATTCCTTTGAGTTCTACTAAGGCTCAACTGGAGAAGGCAATGGCACCCCACTCCAGTACTCTTGCCTGGAAAATCCCATGGGTGGCGGAGCCTGGTAGGCTGCAGTCCATGGGGTTGCTAAGAGTCGGACACGGCTGAGTGACTTCACTTTCACTTTTCACTTTCATGCATTGGAGAAGGAAATGGCAGCCCACTCCAGTACTATTGCCTGGAGAATCCCAGGGATGGGGGAGCCTGGTTGGCTTCCATCTATGGAATCGAGCAGAGTTGGACACGACTGAAGCGACTTAGCAGCAGTAGCAGCAGCAAGGCTCAATTATGGATATGTATTTATGGGTTATCTGAATCTCTCCTTGAACTGTTGATGCCACTCATTTTTCTCCCTATTTAGGTCTTGGTGTTTTTCTTATTTAGAGGAGGGCTTTATAAATTATGGATATTATCTCTTCTAATTTTTTCTCCTAGTTTTTAGTTTTTCATGTTCTCCTTTCTTACCTTCTTGAGCTTTTCTATCTCATTTTCATCTTTTTTCACTGTCTGCTCCCACATGTGCACTTTATCCTGGTCCTCCTTCAGTTGGTTCTTTTCAAAATCCAACTGGATACCCAAACGAGTCTTCTGATTCTCAAACTCCAAACTGTGGGGAGAAAGGAGAACAGGGCACAGGGACTCAGTTACTGCTGAATATAAGTCACCACTGAGCTCATCCACACAGATCCATATAAAACTGTCCCCTCAAGTTACAAAACTAAGTTCCCTGGCCTAGCTTTGTAGATACGGCACAAGGCAGCAGAGGAGATTGGGCCAAACTCTATTAATTTTCCTTTAAACACTGGCGCCCTGCCCCAACAAGTTCCTAGAAGCGGATATAAAAAGGTCCACCTGAATCCACTAGCTATGTTAATTCCTATTTATTAAGCTTCTGTGTAGTTTACATACATTACCTCTAATCCTCTAATAATAGCTCTACAAATAGGCATTATTATCCCATTTCTACAAAAAAGGAAACTTGAGCCAAGAGGTAAAAGACTTTGCCTAAGGCCATACAGCTAGCAAATGTGAGATCAGATCCCAGTCTATAAACACCAAAACCTGGGATTCTTCTCCTATGGCATCCTTACAGGATAATGTGGTAGGATAAGAGGATTGGTATCCCAACTCTGCCATTTACTGGTAGTGAATCTCAGACAAGTTAATTATATCTCTTTACCTGTTTTTTCAACTGAAAAATGGAAATAACAATAGTACTTACCTCAGTTATTGGGAATTAATACGTATAAAATTTTTAGAACCTTGCCTAGTACACAGTAAGTACTCAATAAATTTTAGTTAATATCACCATCTCCAGGCTGACTGACTGTATTCAGTTCATGGGCTTTGACTCTTTCTAACTGTCCCCAAACCCCTGCATATACCTCTGCCCCAAGATTCCAGAACTTCTACGAGGGCAGAGATTGGATAGTAAAAAAAAAAAAAAAAAAAAATGGAGAAAACAGATCCCTGGTAGTTCCCTCCTCCCTAACTCTTTAGAAACTAAAAACGTATGCAACTAGCATACACAGATATTAGCAGGACAGGCAGGGCTAACTTCCAACTGCCCCTCCACCCCCCAATATGGTGTGACAGATGTTGCCAGATGTCATGCTAGCAGCTTAAACCTATTAGTCACTATAATCCAAATAGAATGTAATTAACTCTATAATTTTGAGCTATGCAATTTTAAGTTCAATCTCTTAAGAATGACTCATAAAGCCTTCTGTGATCTGGCCCCTGCTGACCTCTCCAACACCCCCACCTTCCTCCTGACCCCATTTTTCCGCTCCAGACATTCAATACTTAGTTTACAGAACAAGGCATGCTCTCTCACACCTCTGAGCATGCTGTTCTCACTGCTTGGAACTCCCTTCTGTGTACTGCCTGGCTGGCTAAATCACTCTATAGGTCCCCAGTTCATCACTCCTTGTTCTGTAAAACCTTTCCTGAGGATTGCGAACAGGTTCTTCGTTTCTATTATACTTTGTTGAGTTCCTCCCTTTTGGGTGCAGTTGAGTTAATCATACCCCAGAGTTCATGTAACTTTTATGATCACTGTCTGTATGAGACCTTTCCCTTGTCTCCTTGGGTTCAATCAGATTTCTACTATTATGTTCCCAACAGTGAGCAAATACACAGAAATGATGTACATTATACACAGATAGGTAGATACATACATATGTATATAACCTTAAAATGCATATACTTGTAAAAATGTCGCTTTTAAATTTACACAAATGTACAGTGTTATAAATTTATCCTTGTTACTCTGTAAATCTAGTTCCTGTCTGAACAGAGTATTCCATAGTCTGTACAGTCATCACATTTAACTTGTATTTCCCTGCAGTGACAGCTGTCTACATTGCTATCAACGTCCCACTATCACAAAGTACGCCAAGATGAACAACTCTGAATCTGTCTCTTTGAGACCTGGTGGCCAAAACTCTTTGGGATAGAGACCCAAGGAGTGGCTCTGCTAAGTCAAAGGGTTCATGTAGACTTATTTTCACCAAATGCTGCTAAGTTGTTTTAATTTGAATTTATCTGATTAGGAATGAGACTGGACATCAACTCACGGTTGTTAGCCATTCGAGCTTCTCTTTCCATGAAATGCTATATGTGACTACATCCTGTTCATTCTTCTACTGAGTCTCTAGGTTTTTTTTTTTTTTCCTTCTTGTTGATCTACAGTTCCTTGAACATTTTCCTCTGTACTTTCTATCTACCTAAAGTACAGCATTATTCTGAAATTGCTAATCTACTTGTTTATCTCCTCCACTATCCCCAAAACTCCCTCAGGACAGGGACAGTCTCTGATTCAATTCTATATTTCTTGAGCCTGGCTTGGGGGTAGGAGACCAATGAACTGTTACAATATGGGTGATGGGCTGACTGAAGCCCAGGATTCAAGGGGTGACCTCCTTCAGAGAGACTGTCATGTTCATCTATCTTACCCTCATCTCCCCACTGTTTCCAATACCTAGCACAGGACAACTTGGCACAAGGTTGGTTGAACAAATGAATAATTAAAGTGGGAAAGAAAAGAGAAACTTGCTTTGTTCTTACTATTCTTCCAACCTAGAACTTTGGCCCTCCTCTCACTCATCACCTATTAGGATAATGACAATAATAAAAGCTAGTATCTATTGGGAGTTCCCTGGGTGGTTCTAGTGGTTAGGCTTTCACTGCTGTGGCCTATTATCTACTGCTCTTAGTAGGTGCTAAGTATTATGCTAAATACTTTATAAAGATTAAGCCCAACCTCTGATCCACCTGACAATCTATGAGATAGGTATCATTATTATCCCATCTGACACATAAGGAAACTGGGGCTTAGAGAGGTCATTATCCAAGATAAATGAACTTTGGGGCTGGGATTTTAATCCAGGTAAACCATGTTTAAAGCTGGCACTCTTAATCCCTATACTGTGACACGTGCTTCCCTGATGTCCCTGTTCTTTAAAGGTGACTACAATAAATGTCCATCATTCTAAAAGCTGCTCCTTACCTTATGATGGTATTTGACTCCCCAGATGTCAGGCTAGGGGCTCAAGGATACCTCAATCTCCCCCTTCCACCCAGACTTCCACCTACCGTTTCTTGGCAATTTCATTCTGCCGCTTCACCTTCTCTTCCTCAAACTCCCGGATATTGCGCACACCAATCTCCCGACAAAACTCTTCAAATACTTCATCCTCTACCTAAGGAGAGAAGCAAGGGAGAGAAAAGGCCCTTCGGGTCAGAATGCTGCTTCCAATCCTAGTCCTGCCCGTGCTGAGCAGGTACATCCTCTACCAACCTGGTTCATCTTCTCCTTTAAGTCTTTCATTTCCCTCTCTCGGCTCTGGATGATCCTCTTGATATCATTGATTCGAGGCCCAAAGTTGGCTAGCTCACTCTCCAGCTTGGACTTTTCCTATAAGAAATGGAATTGAGAGGACAAAAGAGACCAGGATCCTTAGAGAAAGAGCCACCCTGTGTGTACCAGTCCCGTGGACAAAAAGGGCTAACTCTCCACACACTGAGAACCTGACTTAGCACTGCTCCACTCAAGGCTGCATCATCTCTCCAACCATCATATGGCTTCCTTCCCTGGCCTCCAGTCTGTCAGCTTCAATCCAAAAGGCTGGGCACACAATAAACATTGTTATTTACAGGTCTACACTTTCCTCATCTATAACCCTTGGAGCCAGGTGTGTCCTGGAATTTACTTTTTGATTTTAGAAAAATGACATATATACTACATATTATATAACACCTCCAGAGTGGTCTGGGGAAGCACCCATGATCAAACACATTAATATAGCTAGAAAAGTACCTCCACTCACAGGGACTGAAATATCTGTAGCTCACTTTCAAAACTCAGAAGAAACTCAAATATTTGCTGAATGAATTAATTAGGTTAATAGCACCTAACATTTACTGAACATTCACTTGGTACAAGCAATCAGTCTAAATACTTCACATGTATTAACTCATTCAATCTGTGCAAGAACCCTATAATTTTACAGATTATTTACAGATTAAGATGAAAAAATGGACACTGAGAGGTTTGTTTGTTTTTGTTTGGTGTTTGTTTCGTTCTGTTCTTTGAGTATCTGTAATACATGCATTTGAAAAAGACGTTTCTGGAATATATTTTTCAAAAAACTCTTACAAACCAATATAAAAATGATCAAAAGATTTGAATATTGAGAGGTTTAGTAACTTGCCTAATACCATAGAGCCAAGTCCTAAACTCCTGACTGTCTAACCCTATGCCATCTACTCCTGGTTTCTAGGAACAAATTGGGAGGAGAGAGGGATGAGGGACAACTTCCCCACCCCTAGAAAAGCCTAGACCAGGAATATGAGGATGGCCATTGGTGAACAGGGCTGAAAGTCAGGCCCCACCTGCAGATTAAGGGCCAGATGCCGTGTCTTGGTCTGTTCTAGGTCACTCTGTGAGTACTTGAGCCGCATCTGCAGTCCGTGGGCCTGAGACTGCACCTGACGTAGTTCTGCCTCTTTTCGCTTTGCCTTCATCTGCTCCTGAAGTGGACAAGAGGGAAAGGCTAGGTGGTAAGAATGTGGTCGGCTGGCCTGGGCTTAGGACCCCCATTTCTAGGGACAGCCCTGCCTGTGGCTTACCTTCAGCTCTTCTGTCAACCGCTCCTTTTTCTCTTTCAACTTGTCTACTGCTTTCTCATCCCAGCGTCGGGCCTTGGCCTTCAGGTCACTGGCCCCGCCAGAGATCACCCCTGACTTCTGGAACAGGGTCCCATCCAGTGCCACTGTCTAAATACAGCAGGGAAAAGACAGGAGTGGGGAGAAGCTGAACAAAGGAATCACCAATACTAAGCCTATCCAGTTACAATGTGGCAAGGGAATCCATACCTTGTGGCGCTGGTGGCCTCCAAAGGCAATGCGGCGGGCATCCTCCACATTGTCACAAACAAGGGCATTGCCACAAGCATACTGCAGGGCCTTTTTGATGTGAGGTGGCTCATAGCGAATCACATCAATCACCAGCTTTGCCCCCTTCAGCTCCCGGAGTTTCTCATCTGTAGGTTTTACCTGTGAGAAAAAGCTTAGTTAAGTGGCTGAACATGGAGGGCTAGGAGGAGCAGCCCTCTCACAATGCCCTGACCCCATCACCACCAGCCTCACCTCCAGGTAATCAAGAGGCAAGAAGGTCTCAGGCTCCCCACGCTGCTCCTTGATATACTGAATGCAGTCCCGGCCTGTCTTCTCTGAGTCCACAATAATAGCATCCATGTTCTTGCCCAAAACCTTGGTTACTGCAATCTGATACTTCTTTTGTGTGGGCTGGCAGAGGTCAATGAGGCGGCCGTACTAAGGAAAGTCAGAAGAGTGAATGAATCATGAAGTTTTTGAGAGCTGGCTCAGGTACCTTAATTCCCAGCTTAGAAGAGGGATGGCAGGTCAGAATCTCTATCAGGAGCACAGTCCCCAAACTATGGAAAAAAGGCCTACTCTGGCCCCAAAGCAACAACTTCAGGCAGTCATGTCTGAATCCAAAATGATCTTTCTAAACCTCACTTTCACCATTTCACAGACCACTGCCACTGCAGGCATTATGCAACTTAATTTGGTTCCACAAATAAAGAGCACAATAAATGCAACGTGCTTGAATCATCCCACATTACATTTATTGTGCACTTTATTTCTATTATTATTACATCAGCTCCACCTCAGATCATCAGGCATTAGATCCTGGAGGTTGGGGACCCTTGATCTACGGAAATGATCAAGAAATATTTGTAGAACCCAATTAAGTTGAACCCAGGGATGGAATTACAGTAATAGAGGGATAAGATTCAGGGAATCTGGAAACTCAGGATTTCGTTCAAGAGGCCAAAAGAACCTAGTAAATGAGCTGACTGTTATATGCTTAAGGAGCTCACACTGAAGCCTGCACAGAGCTATTGATACATCCTGGGAACTAATTCCTGCCCTGCAGCCCCTTCCCTCTTCCAAAGGCCTCTTCACTTTCTCCACCTCCCATAAAGGAGTGGACACAAGCAAGACAAAACTTTCAGAAAGACACAACTGGTGCAATGAAAAGAACACAAGGTTAAGAATCAGAACAAGTTGGGTTTGAATTGCAGTTCTTATACATATGAGCTATGCTGTTTTGAGCAAGTCATTTAACCTCTGTGACCCTCAGTTTTCCCCAGTTGTAAAAATGGAATTAGCAATCTGTCCTCATGGGGCTGCTGGGAAAATTATCTGACAGTGAGTATGAAAGAAGGTGGTCAGGAAATGAGTTCCCTTTCCACTCTTACCACAGAACCAGGGTACAGGCGCTTGATGCTTTCCATAATTTCTGCCTTTCGCTGTTGGCGGCTGCTCTCCTGGCGATCGATGCGGGCATCCCCCAGCTGCTCCATTACCTGGTTCAGCTCCTTATTAATCTCATCAATACGCCGCTTGGCCATCTCCACCTCCTCTGTCAGCTCCCCCTCTAGTTTCTTCTGTTCCTCTAGAGACTGCCTACAAAGTAAGGAAATACCGGGGTTACCCTGGCTGGCCAGAAAATATTCCTGGCCGAGAGGGACTATGAGGGTCCTTCCTGGGGAGGGGCAGGACAGGTAGGGTTCACAAGAACAGGCCTGGAGGTAAGAGGGAATGTTACAAAGCCACATACTTGCTGGTTGTGATGTATTCCTCTAGTTTCTCAATCCGTTTCTGATTCTCTTCAATCTCCCGCAGCTTTTGCTTGATCTTGGCCTGGGAGAGAGACAAAAACACTACATCACCATAGGCTGAGCAAGTTAAGGCCCAGACCATGGAGTCCTGGCTCATCCCCCATATGCCTACTCATCCTAAGAGCCTAACAATCACAGACAATCTGTCACTAGTATAAGAGGCCTACTAAAAATCGGATATACAAACAGTGTTCAGTGTGCCTCTGCTAACTGACTGGGGCCACCATGGGCCCATGAGACCCCCTCACAGGTGCTCTACCCAGCCTGGAACATCTTCCTCACCAATCAGGGAGGCTCAAACCAAGACAAAGTAAAGCTTTCTGGGATTTCTGCACTTCTGCTTTATCATCTATAAAATACAGGTACCCTCCACTTCATAGAATACACACTAAGTGCTTAACATGTATTAGCCACTGATTCTATGTGTGTGTGCCCTCAATTGCTCAGTCATGTCCTACTCTTTGCGGCCCCATGGACTCTAGTGTGCCAGGCTCCTCTGTCCATGGAATTTGCCAGGCAAGAATACTGGAGTGCGTTGCCATTTCCTACTCCAGAGGATCTTTCCGACCCAGGGATTGAACCCTTATCTCCTGAATTGGCAGGTGGATTCTTTACTACTAGCATACCTGGGAAGCCCCTAGCTATTAATTCATGTCTAATACCTTCTTTTAAACATTTGAAAGTGCTTAGCACAACGCCCGGAGAAGGCAATGGCACCCCACTCCAGTACTCTTGCCTGGAAAATCCCATGGACAGAGGAGCCTGGTGGGCTGCAGTCCACGGGGTTGCTAAGAGTCGGACACGACTGAGCGACTTCACTTTCACTTTTCACTTTCATGCACTGGAGAAGGAAATGGCAACCCATTCCAGTGTTCTTGCCTGGAAAATCCCAGGGACGGGGGAGCCTGGTGGGCTGCCGTCTATGGGGTCGCACAGAGTCGGACAGGACTGAAGTGACTTAGCAGCAGCAGCACAATGCCTGGAACATTGTAGGCTCTTGAAATATTATAATAACTTTCCATCATTCCTATTATTTTACTATTATTGTTATTAGGAAGGCGGTAAGTGAAATATAATTGAAAGTGTGGGCTTCCGGGACTTCCCTGGTGGTCCAGTGGCTAGGACTCTATCCTTCTACTGCAGGGGGTGCAGATTCAACCCCTGGTCAGAGAACTAAAATTCCACATGCCACAAGGTACAGCCAAAAAAACCCCAAAAAAGTGTGGGCTACACTGCCCAGGTTCATAGCCCAGTTCCACCAGTTAATAACCTTAGGCAGGGACCTCCCTGGTAGTCCCATGGTTAAGAATTCACCTGCCAATGCAGGGGACAGAGGTTCGATCCCTGGTCCAGAAGATCCCACATGCTGCAGAGCAACTAAGCCCATGTTCCACAACTACTGAGCCAGCATTCTGGAGCCCAAGAGCCACAACTATTGAAGCCCATGGGCCCTAGAGCCTGTGCGCCTCAAAAAGAGAAGCCACTGCAATGAGAAGCCTGAGCACTGCAACTAGAGAAAGCCTGCAAGCAGCAACTAAGAACCAGGACAGCCAAAAACAAAACAGACAAATAAATAAATCTTTTAAAAGATGACTGCATATATGTAAAAAACAGTGCCTAGCACACAGTAAGAGCTTGCCTTTTGTTGTTTAGTCGCTGTGTCCAACTCTTTTGAGATCCCATGGACTGTAGCCCGCCAGGCTCCTCTGTCCATGGAATTTCCCAGGCAAGAATACTAGAATGGGTTGCCATTTCCTTCTCCAGGGGAATGTTCCCAGGGACCAAACCTGTGTCCCCTGCATTAGCAGGCAGATTCTTTACCACTGAGCCACCAGGGAAGCCCATGCTAGATGTTAACTATGGTCATTACTGTTAAGACTATCGTTACTTCCTTTTCTCTGGACCATCACCCCTAATCTTGTAAGGCATGCCCACCTCTGTCTCTACTTTCTTCCGTTCTTCCAGATCCAGCCGGTCCTGGTCAGCCTTCTGGTCTCGATTGAACTTCTCCAGCTCCTGGGCCAGGGTAGCTGCTCTCTTGCTGGCTTCTTCTTTCAACCGGTGATATTTCTTCACCTGTGTCAGGGACAGGGATGACCAAATCAGTCCTGTCAGCCTCGCAATCTATTTGCCCATCCCCGCACCCCTCAGAGCTTACCTGATTCTCCTCCAAGGTCAAATCTCTGCCCTGACTCTGACTTTCCTCTTCCATCCGTTCCTCAAACTCCTGCCGAGCTTTCTCCACTGACAGCATCTCCTTTTCCAGCTCATCCATGTCACCTTTACGCTTCTTATAATGCTTCTGAGCATTCTGTAGTGACTTTTTGGCTGCTTCCAACTTCTTGATTTTGTGGGAAGTATTTTCCTTGGCCTTGATGTACTGAGGCCGCTTCTGGTTCAGCTCTGAGTCCTTCTCCCTTTCACCAGAGGGGAGGGGGAACCAATTAG
Organism: Bos grunniens; assembly: GCF_055505025.1. Classification (NCBI taxonomy): domain Eukaryota; kingdom Metazoa; phylum Chordata; class Mammalia; order Artiodactyla; family Bovidae; genus Bos; species Bos grunniens. The sequence goes on along the minus strand of NC_141194.1, from coordinate 51,529,287 downwards.
CTCAGTGGGAGAAGGGAAGGTTCCAAGGCATTTTAATCCAAAGGGGGATTAGGCGCTTCCCTTCCAAGCCTCAGGGAAGTGCCTAAAAGAACAGGGCGGATGCCCAACAGATCCTGTGATGGCTTCAGCCTGGCATTCCAGCCACTCTAGAAGGTAAAGCTACCACCCCTGCCTCAACCCTAGCCAGGCCAGACCTCTCGGTAACAACTCCCAAAAGTACCCTGTGTTCACGAAATCGTTCCCCATCTGATCTAACCTTTTCAAATTTCTGTTCTTTGACCTTCAAGCTCCAGTTTTCCTCTTCTAGGAAGGGACTATCAGTCACAAGTGGCTTCCCATCACATCTTCTTGGCAAAGCCACCACCCTTTTCAAGTTCTCCTTTTCCGAGTTACCTATCTACATGGAGTCTGAGTACTTAAATACTCTATCTGTCTAACATGCAAGTCAAGAAATGTGCCTGATTCTAGCCAAAGCCAAGTCAAGGGGAAGATGCTTCCCACAAGTCGCAGGCTCAGTCCTGCCACTTACTTGATCTCCTTCTCAATCTGCTGTTGTTCCCGCATCATTTTGCCCAGCTCCTTCTTCTTCTCCTTCAGCTCATCCTCTACCTTGTCCATCCGCTTTTTGTCCTTCTCTATCTCCTTGTTCTTAGAGGCCAGTTCTTTGTTGAGCTTCTCAATTTCCACTTCGTTATGATAAAGTTTGAAAAGCTGCAACTGTACCTGAGCTCGCACCACCTCATCCTTCAGGCGCTGGTAGCGGTCAGCCTGTGCAAATAGAGGTGTGGAGGCAGGGGTGCATCAGTGAGGCACTGGCTTCATCCTGGCCTCTCAGATCCCAGAGGCAACCTGGCCACCTACCTCTTCTTTTTCTTGTTTGGCCTCCTTGCGTTCAGCTGCAATGTTTTTTTTGCGATGGTAATTAAACTGTGTGTCCTCTTCAGCTTTTACCATTTCCTTTTTTCGCTTGTCATATTCCTGGGCCAGCTCCCCAGAGCGACTGATCTCTTCAAAAAGAGCTGTCCTCTCTTTGGGGTTCTTCATGGCAATAGATTCCACAGCACCCTAGTAAAGGTCAAAACACTCTCCCCACTTAGACCCTACTCAGTTCAGTTCCCCTACCCACTCCATCATTCAGAAAATGTTCACTGATCCCTTCCCCACACTGGGTGCCACATTTCACCACTGAGCTTTGAGGACATCCCCTGCCTTTTAATGTACATGGGGAACAGAAGAAATAGAAGCAGAGACAACACCATGTATTATGTGCAGTGACAGCAAGAGTACATAAAAAGAACTAAATGAAGCTTGAGGGTAGATGACTGGTAGGAGTATCTATGTGGGAAGGTTTGCCAAAGGTGATAACTGTGTCTGGAAGATGGGGAAAAAACTAAACAAAAAAGTAAGAGAGACGAGGTTATTCCACATAAAGGAAAATTAGTATTGCAAAGTCTGCAGGCCAAAGAAAGCAGGCAAATTTGGGGAACTGTAAAAAGTTTAATTAGGCTGGAATGCAGGGCTAGAAGAATATTGGCAGATGAGGGCAGTGAGGTGAGCAAGAGCCAAAGCAGGGCTGTTTCATGAATGACAGGAGCTGAATTTCATGCTAAGGCAACAGTTCTCAAATTTTAGTGTGCATCATAATAACCTGCAGCTCTTGGAAAAACACAAACTGCTGGGCCTCACCCAGGGTCTCTGCCCCTATCTGTCTGGGGTAGGGCCTGAGAATGTGCAATTCTAACACGTCCCCAGTTGATGCCAATCTAGAGACTACAATTTGAGAACTGCCATCAGAAGGCAATGAGAAATCACTGAAATGTTTTAAGAGGAAGGAATATTTGTGCTCTCATAAGATGAATTTTAGGGGATGAACAGGAGGGGGTCAGACTGGAGTCAGGAAGCCCAGTGAGGAAGCTGCTACATTAGTTCAGAGAGAGATGAGGAAGCCAGAGATGGAGCAAGTCCAGTGGGGATAGGAAAAAAAGTAGATAGCCAACAACTGTTTAAAGTGCCCACGTGAAGAAAAGCCATCACAATAAGAAGCCTGCACACCACACAGGCACAAACACAGTAGGTCCCGCTTGCCCAACAAGAGAAAAGCCCAAACAGCAACAAACACCCAACACAGTAAAAAAAAAAAAAAAAAAGCCCACCTGGAAGACGAGGAAGTTACGAGCTTTGATAAGTATGCCCAACTTCTCTAATTCCTCACTGTACTCATGTAGCTGGACCACTTTGTTGTTGATCTTGTACTCGGAGGAACCTCCTACAAGACAATGCATGAGTTAGCCAAGGGTCAGGCCTCCCTTCTACCCCAACAAACTAGTCTAGCCACCCCTGTGGACCCAAGGAGAACCTTCTGGCCAGCCTCACCCACCAACAATGACACGGGCAAACGTGCGGTCCTCAGCACCCTCTTCAGAGTAGACCATGCTGACAAAGGCTCGGTTGGCTGCTGGTTTGCCCACAGGAGCTCCGTGGATCAGGTCCCTTAGGGTCTTTACCCGCAGGTTGCTGGTTTTCTCACCCAACACAAAGCTGATGGCATCCATGAGATTTGACTTACCTAAAGGAGGACATGACAAAGTAGAGGAGGGGAAATAAGGGGAGGGAAAAAGGAATAAAAGAAACACTGAGAACAGAAATGTCCTCTAATCACTCAGTGCTTAGACTGTCAGGAGGACAAAATACTGTTTTGCCCCTGTAAAGACTGGGCCTGACCAAAGCCCTGGATCAAAGGCTTAGAAAAACAGCTCCTTTGAAGTTACTACTTACAATAGCCAAAAACCAGAGCCCCATTTAAGGAAATTATATATTCACAAAATATATCATTCTACAGCTTTTTTCTTTTTTTTTGGCTTTACTGCAAGGCATGTAGGATTTAAGTTCCCCAACCAGGAATTGAACCCACAATCCCTACATTGGAAGTGCAGGGTCCTAACCACTGGACGGCCAGGGAAGTCCTCTACAAACTTTGATGACATGGGAAGATGCCCACAAACAGGAGAAACAAGCATGATACAAAACTCAACATAGTTTGATCTCAACCAAGTTTAAAAACAAACAAACAAAAACACAGGGGATGAGGGAAGGAGGAAAATGCAGAGCTGTTGCTTGACAAGTATAGTCTTGCAAGATGAAAAGGTTCAGAAGACTGGTTGCACAAAAATGTGAATATATTTCAGTTCAGTTCAGTTCACTCCCTCAGTCGTGTCCAACTCTTTACTACCCCATGAATTGCAGCACACCAGGCCTCCCTGTCCATCACCATCTCCGGGAGTTCACTCAAATTCATGTCCATCGAGTCGGTGATGCCATCCAGCCATCTCATCTGCAATCCCTCCCAGCATCAGAGTCTTTTCCAATGAGTCAACTCTTCGCATGAGGTGGCCAAAGTATTGGAGTTTCAGCTTTAGCATCAGTCCTTCCAATGAACACCCAGGACTGATCTCCTTTAGGATGGACTGGCTGGATCTCCTTGCAGTCCAAGGGACTCTCAAGAGTCTTCTCCAACACCACAGTTCAAAAGCATCAATTCTTAGGCGCTCAGCTTTCTTTATAGTCCAACTCTCACATCCATACATGACCACTGGAAAAACCATAGCCTTGACTAGACGGACCTTTGTTGACAAAGTAATATTTCTGCTTTTGAATATACTATCTAGGTTGGTCATAACTTTCCTTCCAAGGAGTAGGCGTCTTTTAATTTCATGGCTGCAGTCACCATCTGCAGTGATTTTGGAGTTCAAAAAAATAAAGTCTGACACTGTTTCCACTGTTTCTCCATCTATTTCCCATGAAGTGATGGCACCAGATGCCATGATCTTAGTTTTCTGAATGTTGAGCTTTAAGCCAAATTTGTCACTCTCCTCTTTCACTTTCATCAAGAGGCTCTTTAGTTCTTCTTCACTTTCTGCCATAAGAGTGGTGTCATCTGCATATCTGAGGTTATTGATATTTCTCCCGGCAATCTTGATTCCAGCTTGTGCTTCTTCCAGCCCAGCGTTTCTCATGATGTACTCTGCATAGAAGTTAAATAAGCAGGGTGACAATATACAGCCTTGATGTACTCCTTTTCCTATTTGGAACCAGTCTGTTGTTCCATGTCCAGTTCTAACTGTTGCTTCCTGACCTGCATATAGGTATCTTAAGAGGCAGGTCAGGTGGTCTGGTATTCCCATCTCTTTCAGAATTTTCCACAGTTTATTGTGAGCCACACAGTCAAAGGCTTTGGCATAGTCAATAAAGCAGAAATAGATGTTTTTCTGGAACTCTCTTGCTTTTTCCATGATCCAGCGGATGTTGGCAATTTGATCTCTGGTTCCTCTGCCTTTTCTAAAACCAGCTTGAACATCTGGAAGTTCACAGTTCATGTACTGCTGAAGCCTGGCTTGGAGAATTTTGGGCATTACTTCTCTAGAATGTGAGATGAGTACAATAGTGCGGTAGTTTGAGCATTCTTTGGCATTGCCTTTCTTTGGGATTGGAATGAAAACTGAGCTTTCCAGTCCTGTGGCCACTGCTGAGTTTTCCAAATTTGGTGGTATATTGAGTGCAGCACTTTCACAGCATTATCTTTCAGGATTTGAACTAGCTCAACTGGAATTATTTAACACTAGTGAATTGTACACTCAGAAACGGTGAAGATGGTAAATTTTACGTTATGTGTATTTTAACATTTTTAAAAAGGCATGTCTTTATAGTGATACATGAAGTACACAGCATCACTATGAATTATCTTTCCAAAAATATTCAACTTGAATCTAAACAGACCATTAGACCTACCCCCCAGTTTATAAGAAATACAGCATCTAGAGAAACATGGTACATGACAGCATGAGGAAACCTTAAGGCAAACACAGAATGTGGAATGTTCTACAAGACAACTAGTTTGGTCTTTTTAAAAAGTCAATGTCTTTTGGAGAGGACCATTCCAGAATATAAGGGATTACTGAGCTTCCCTTGTGGCAGAGTTGGTAAAGAATCTGCCTGCAATGCAGGAGACCTGGGTTTGATCCCTGGGTCGGGAAGATCCCTTGGAAAAGGGAATGGCAATCTAGTCCAGTATTCTTGCCTGAAAAGTCTATGGACAGAGGAGCCTGGCAGGCTACAGTCCATGGGATCACAAAGAGTTAGACACGACTGAGCAACTACCATTTAGCTGACTTTCCTTTCCCTCACCTGGAAAATCTTAAAAACATGACTCAATGGGTAAGCACATAGTTCTCTGTGGGAGTGGCAGTAGCACAGGTGTGACAGGTACGGGTTGTGATCCTGGCTCTGAGAATTAAGTGTGCAGGTGATCACAACCTGTTGTGCCTCAGTATTCTCATCTATAAAACAAAGATAACAGTACCTCCCTCCTAGGGTCACTGTGAGAATTTAAATGTAAGATGTCCGAATAAGTAAAGTACTGATACTTGTCACATAGTGGGGGCTCAACAAATGGCAATCCTATTCTATCCAAACCAGGTCTGGACTCTTAGCTTGGTTTCCCTCATCACAACTAGCACAACATGCAGATGAGGAGTCAGTCTTTTAGGCAACCCATTTCCAACCTTTGGGCTTCTCCCATGCTCTCCAAGGATGACAAGAACATCACACAATCAAAGGCCTCCCTACCTGCAACCATTCAATATTGTAAACATTTTTATAACATGCATTATGATCTGAACAATGATAAAATGTTTCAAGGAATGTCTTCTTTGGGGAACTCCACAGGCCAGTGATGAAGATATCAAAATACATACCATGAATTCAAGACAGAATAAAAGTTAACATGTACCAGGTGTCTAGAGCAGAAATTCACTGAAGGGAATCAAAGCAAGTCTTGTGAGTTGCACACTAAAGAACAGGTAAGGGAGGGGCAGTCAGACCAAGGGGTTTTTTTGGAACACTTGCACATACAAATTTACCCATGTTGAAGGGACTGAATGCCAAAACGTGCATCCTGGCTCTTTCCACGGGGGCCACCAAACAAAACCATAAAAAACTGCAATGGAACCCCAAGCATTAGCCATCTAAGAAGATGGGGGGAAGTGGAGTCGTTTTGCCTCTCCTCCCAGGTGACACTTGGTAATGTCTGAAGACATTTTTGATTGTCATACCTGAGTCATGGGGGGTGGTGCTACTGTCACCTAGTGGGTAAAAGCTAAGGAAGCCACTAAATATCCTACAGTGCACAGGATGGACTCCAGAGCAAAGAACTATCTCACTGGAAATGTCAATAGTGCTGCTATAGAGAAACCCTGCTTAATTGAGAGAGAAATCTAGGCAAGTCTCCAGGGAAGGTCATCAGTTAGAGCTACTTTAGCAAGGGAAATCCCTCAGGCTAGGAAGTGATTTAGCTAGAACACTTCTGAGGTGGAGGAACACAGCAGGATTCCAAATAGATAGCTAATGCAGCAGCAGCGGGCAGACAGGAGGAATCCTTGGTATATAATTTAGACAGGGAATTTAGATATGAAATAGAGACTTTACCTGACTACCCTTTCTTCCTTTTCCTTTTCCCCCCAATTTTAACAAGATATAACAGATGAGCTATTTCAAATCCTAAAAGATGACGCTGTTAAAGTGCTGCACTCAATATGCCAGCAAATTTGTAAAACTCAGCAGGGGCCACAGGACCAGAAAAGGTCAGCTTTCATTCCAATCCCAAGGAAAGGCAATGCCAAAGAATGTTCAAACTACTGCACAATTGCACTCATCTCACATTCTAGAGAAGTAATGCTCAAAATTCTCCAAGCTAGGCTTCAACAGTACGTGAACCGAGAACTTCCAGATGTTCAAGCTGGATTTAGAAAAGGCCAAAGGAACCAGAGATCAAATTGCCAACATCTGTTGGATCATAGAAAAAGCAAGAGACTTTCAGAAAAATATCTACTTCTGCTTCACTGACTATGCCAAAGCCTTTGACTGTGTGAATCACAACAAACTGTGGAAAATTCTTCAAGAGATAGGAATACCAGACCACCTTATCTGCCTCCTGAGAAATCTGTATGCAGGTCAAGAAGCAACAGAACCGGAAAGGGAACAACGGACTGGTTCCAAATTGGGAAAGGAGTATGTCAAGGCTGTATATTGTCACCATGCTTATTCAACTTATATGCAGAGTACACCATGTGAAATACTGGGCTTGATGAAGCACAAGCTAGAATCAAGATTGCTGGGAGACATATCAATAACCTTAGATACACAGATGACACCACCTTTATGGAAGAAAACAAAGAACTAAAGAGCCTCTTGATGAAAGTGAAAGAGAAAAGTAGAAAAAGTTGGCTTACTCAACATTCAAAAAACGAAGATCATGGCATCTGGTCCCATCATTTCATGGCAAATAGATGGGGAAACAATGGAAACAGTGACAGACTTTATTTTGGGGGGCTCCAAAATCACTGCAGATGGTGACTGCAGCATGAAATTAAAACACACTTGCTCCTTGGAAGTAAAGCTATGACCAACCTAGACAGCATATTAAAAAGTAGAGACATTATTTGCTGACTTGTAGTCAAAGCTATGTTTTCTGTTAGTAGTGTATGGATGTGAGAATTGGACCATAAAGAAAGATGAGCACTGAAGAATTGATGATGCTTTTCAACTGTAATGTTGGAGAAGACTCTTGAGAGTCCCTTGGACTGCAAAGAGATCAAACCAGTCAATCCTAAAGGAGATCAGTCCTGAATATTCACTGGAAGTATTGGAGTTTGAGCTGATGCTCAAACTCCAATCAGCTCAAACTCCAATACTTTGGCCACCTGATGCGAAGAACTGACTCACTGGAAAAGACCCTGATGCTGGGAAAGACTGAAGGCAGGAGAAGGGGACAACAGAAGATGAGATGGTTGGATGGCATCACCGACTTGATGGACATGAGTTTGAGCAAGCTCAGGGAGTTGGTGATGGACAGGTAAGCCTGGCGTGCTGCAGTCCATGGGGTTGCAAAGAGTCAACAGCGACTGAGCTGAACTGACATACAACACTGTATTAGTTTCATGTGTACAATATGATTCCTTATTTGTATATATTGCAAAATGGCTGGCCCAGTAAGTTAACATCCATCACCTCACAGTTAATATTTTTTGTGATTTTTAAGATCTACTCTTAGCAATTTTGAAATATACAATACAGTATTGTTAACTAAATGACCACTCTTCCTAGAGGCATCCGAGTCACTTATCACATCATCACTTTATTACATCAATCTAATTTCCTGCACAGCACTTATTACAGCCAAAAAATAACTTATTTTCTCCTTTATTATCGTCTTTCCCCTCGAAATATAAGTTCTCTGAAAGCGTGGCTTATTCTGTTCTCCGCTGTTTCCACAGCACCTTGATTGAACAAATCCTTATAAAGCAGTAAACATTCAATAAATTTGACAAGCTAAAGACTTCTGACTTTCGACGGTTTCAGGTGTAGGAAAGGGGCTAATTCGAGGCATCTCCACTTCTCAGTTGAGGATGGGGGGGTTCAAGACCCCAAGCACTACCGAGACTGGAGCACGGAGTTCAAAATTCAAAAGTGCCGCCTCCAGAGAAGAGTTTTTAAAAGAAAAAAAAAAAGGAATTGGAGTGTACCCACGCGAGGCGGGAGGAGGCGCTGGGATGAAGCAAAAGTATACCATTTGGCCCAGAGGCCAGGAAAGGGCCACGAGCGGTCCCACATCTTCCCGGTGGTTAAAACAATGTGCCGGACGCAGCTGCGCCGGCGAGGAATTGCGTGGCCCGCGACTGGAAGCCTGCTCCGGACGCGCCACTTCTGTAAGCAAGGGGCAGTGGGCGGGGTAACGTACATCTCGGCCCGTACCACTCGGGCCGGGACGGGGGTCACGCAATGAGCGGGCAATTGACACCTGGGGAAGAGGTTCGAATCAGAGCACCCGAGCGGGAAAAGCGGGTCCGGATCGAACCTCTTAGAAGGGCAAGCAACCTCCTAGGGTTCGCGACATTTCAGGTTGCAAAGGCTGGGTTGTACTACTCTGCTGCAGATAGGGGGTCCAGGCTGGGACGTGAGCAGGGCCGCAGCCAGGCTTATCTCACCAGAGCCATTGGGTCCAATGATGGCGGTGAATCTCTGAAATGGTCCGATAATCTGCCGACCCTTGTACGATTTAAAGTTCTCGATCTCAATCAGCTTCAGGAACCCCATGACTGCGGCAGCGCCGCCGGCGCTAAGAAAGGCCGCGCCGTTCGCCCGCCAACTGGGATAGCCCGCGCGGGAAACACCGCAGTGCAGGCCGGGCGGACAGCAAACCTCGCGAGAATAAGTCCAGGCCTAACGGGATTTTCGACTTCCGGCGCGGGCGGGAACCAAGGGGCGGGGCATTCGGGCAGATATGGCGGTTTTGTTGATCGGTTGCCAAGGCGCGAGGTTATGACTGGCGTTCGGGCCCCGCCCCCTTTTCTTGTTGCCTGGCAGTGCAAACCGCCGCTACAAGCGACCTAGTAGTTGAGGAGGCAAGCAGTGCAGTGAGGTGTCTGCAGCTTTGAGGATCCCGGAAAGCTGGCTGACGAGGCCGACCCTTGCTGAGACAAGTCAGAAGTCACAGGAGGGTTATGCCCTCCAGGGCAAGAGGAAGGTGGGAGCCCGGCTGCGGCTTTTGCCTGGCCGGCGGGAAGGTTCAGACAAGAAAAGGGTCGGGAATTGGAATGACCCCAGGAGGGGAGGACGGAGGGGCCAGCAGGAGGATTCCGTGTTAGGGGAGCTCAAATCTTGCTGAGGTTGGAATTGAAGTGGGGTAGAGTTATACATGGGATAGGGTGTTAACGGGGATGAGGTGTGAATGGAGTCGAGGGAACTCTGGAGCGACGGGGATAAGGGCTGGGGAAAACTGTGGCCAGAGGTACTACCCCTACCCGCGCCACCCCCCACCTCCCCGCCCCGCCACCGCCCGCGCGACTCTCTCCTTCTTCTCCAAGCAGAGTTCAGAGACTGCCGCTATAGTCTTGGACCTAACCTGGGAGCTTCACAATTGGAACTCCTTGATGAGAAAGGTATTTTGTGTGAACCCCTGGGAGTCAGGGTCCCTAAGCCTGTGCTCTCCACCTCTTATCGAATAACTTCTTCCCTTCCCCCTCTTCATCTGTCTTTTCATGCCTCACTCCCATCCAATTCCCTCCTCTCCATCCCCTCTCTGACCAGTCTCTTGCTTCTCTTCCTTTGCTCTGCTCTGCCCTCTACCCCTATCAACCGCCCAGTAGCCCTCCTCCCTCTTTTCCCCCTCTGCCCCTGACCTTTCTGTCCCTTTCCTGTTTCCCATCTTTTCTATCCCTCTGCTCCATCCCATCATCCCCCATTACCTTATTACCTGCTCTTTATTAAGCCATGATGTTAGCAGTTCAAGAAGCTGTCTGTGGAATCCTCCCCTTCAGTTTGACCTTATATTGTGGTGGCAGATGGAATATAAGCAAGCTGGCGTCAGTGCTTAGACTTAGACATGGAAAGGGTCTGGTGGCTGCTACAGCCATTCCTGTAACTATTTTTTAAACGATGTCTGGAGGCTGGGAAGAGTCTTAGGACAAGTCCAGAAAAATGAGAAAGCCTGGTTGATGCAATCGAGTAAATGAAGTTCAGTTGGGAGATACTGGTGTGATCAGGCTGAGGGGATAAAATGACCAAAGGACAGCAATCTCATAATGGACAGGAACTAGAAATCCCATGAATGGCAGAGCCTGGCGGGCTACACTTTGGGGTGGCAAAACAGTTGGACAGGACTTAGCAACTAAACAACAATAACTTCCATTTAAGATGAAATGTAGCTTTTTGGAGAGAAAATCAAATGGGATCCCTACTTCTCACACCATATACAAAATGCAATTCCTAAATAGATTAAAAACTTAAATGAGAAAAGCAAAACTTTAGAGATTTTAGGATATATAGGAGAATATCTTTATCACCTCAGGGGATTTCTTAAATGATAAAAACTTCTGAACTTAAAGTAAAAGATTGGTAAATTTGACTGCATTCAAATTCCTCCAAATTATAACATAAGGTGAAAAGATGATAAGTGCACACAAAAAGCTTCTAAAGTATCAATCTGGGTTCTGTGGAGGGTTTGCAGGTGTTCATTTTGTTGTTGTATTTCATAACTTATATGTGTTAACCATTTTCCTTTGTATGTATCGATCGTTAACATAAATTATTATAAAATAATAACAAAGTGAAAACACAAGCCACAAATTGAAGATGTTTCCCACAGGTAAACTAAGAAATGATTGATGTGCAGAATACATAAGAAAACTCCTAAAATTAATAAGAAGAGGACAAACATTTTTTAATGAACAAAAGATATGAATGGGCACTTCACAGAAGAGAAAGAAAAAATGCCCAAAACACACATGAAAAGATGTTGCAACCTCATCAGCAATAAGGAAAATGCCAATTAAAATTGATAATTATAACTTTATACCCACAAGTTGGCAAAAATTAAAAAGTCTGTAACATCAAGTGTTGCTGAGGATGTGGTGTAGCTAGAGTTTATATGCACTATAGTGAAAGTATAAATTGGTGCAGTCTTGGAAAATAACATTATCTTGTAAAGTTTAAATAGGCTGATGCCCTATGATCCAGCACTTCCACTTCTAGGCATATACTAGGGACACTTCCAGCTGTATATATATCTCTCTTAATCTACAAGTTCCTCTTTTTTGGCAATTAACTAAACTGGATTGTTTGTGCTGCAGAGTCCTAGTCTCTCTTGAACCCGCTTCAGTCAGGCCCCACCAAAAATGTTCTCATCAAGGTCAGAAGCAACCCTCCCCTTCAAATCAGTCAGTTCTCAGTCCTCATCTTATTTAACCCATCATCAGTTGCTCACTCTCTCCTCCCAAAAGCACTTTCTTCACTCAGCTTGTCAGGGAACTCCAGTTTTTAAGCCCATTCCACCTCTCAGAGCCTGAAGCAACTGAGCGACTTTCACACTTCACTTCATCTCACTTGCCACTCAGCCTCCAGAGCTGGCTCCTCCTCTCCCTATCTCCCCTGAGGCATTCTTATCCACCTAGAGTACCTTAGAGATCTCTTACTGCCTCATAGCTTTACATTCCTTGTATCAGTCAGGAAGGGGTGGATTATGCTGAGGTTACAAACAACCTCAAAATCTCAGCGGCTATATGTGGAAGCTAACACACACAACAAACTAGTGAATATAATATAAAAGGAGCAGACTTACAGATACAAACTAGTGGTTACCAGTGATGGGGAAGGGGTACTATAGGGGTAAAAGAGTGGGAGGTACAAACTATTGGGTGTAAGATAGGCTCAGCTATGTATTGTACATCAGGGGGAATAAAACCAATACTTTGTACTAACTGTTAATGGGAAGTAACCTTTAAAAACTATTTAAAAAAACCCCTAAGAACAACCAATCCAAACACAGTCAACTAGGCCTTCTCAAATAAAACAAGCACTTCAGCTATAGCCAATCAAATAATTTCCTTGTTTTCTATCTCTTTAAACATCTTTCCTTAAGCTCTTAACCACTTCTCCCTACATCTGCTGCTACTAACCTGGCGTGATCATCATCTCTTGCCTGTACAACTGCAATAGCCTCCTGTCTGGTCTCCCTGCCTGTAGCCTCCCTTCCCATCCCTTCCAGTCTATTCTTAACACACCAGCCAGAGCAATCCTTTACAAATCAAAGACAGGACACATTACTCCCACTGCTCAAAATCCTCCAATGGCTGCCCATTTTTCTGAGTAGAAGCTGCAGCCTTTACAATGGTCTGTGAAGTCCTACATGCTCTGCATCTCCCCACCCAATCTAATGTTATTTCCCACTCCTCCTTCATTCACACACTTGCCTCCCTGCTGTCCTCTTGAATGTGTGTGTGCCTCTTGTGTCCACCTTAAGGCCTCTGCACTTGTTCCCTCTACCTGCAGTGCTCTCCTCCTAGTTATCTGCATAGGAGACTCCCTCACCTTCTTCAACTATTTCTTTCCCAGTTATGCCTCCCCTGACTTCCATATTTAAAATTGCAACACTCTCCCCATTTCCTTAGCACTTCCAATTCCCCTTATCCTGCTCTATATTTTTTCCCAAAGCACTGATCATCTTCTTACAAACTATTTAATGTACTCTCTCTAGTCTTGTCTGTCCCCACTAGAAAGTAACTATCACAAGGACTCAGATTTTTGTCACTTTTGCTCCTTGATGTCTCTCAAACGCTTAAGGGATTGTCTGTCAGTAGGCACTTCACGAATATTTGTTAATTGATAAATGAACATGGGTGAAAAAAACAAGATGCAGAAGAATGCATACTGTGTGATACTCCATCGAGGTTCAAGACAGAATGTTTTAAAATATTGTTCAGGGAATCATACACACATATATGGTATATTAGTGCATATTACTAAGGGAATGGTGACATTTTGGATAGTGGTTCTTAGGGTAAGGATGAGGGAGAACAGACACAAGACACTTAAATAGTATTAATCATGTTCTATTTCTTAACTGGGGAGTTGGTTCATGGGTCTCTTTTATCATGCTTCCTAAGTTACATATGGCTTATATATAATTCCCCTGTGTGCATCAAATATTTCAGTTACAAAATGGTTAGACAGTGAATGAGTGAGGTTGGAACTAGCTGTAGAAGGAGTTGATGAATGGTATTCCAAGCAAAGGAATGCAATGTATAAAGGCCCTGAGGTGGGAACAGTTGTAGTGTTGGAGGACTTGATAGGAAGCCAGCGTACCTGGAGAACAGTAAACAAGGAAGAGGGAGGCATGAGATGAACTGGAGAGGTGTGCAGGAACCGAATCTTGAAAGCCCACAGTAAGGGGTTTGGGTCTAATTCTAACTGTGGCAGGAAGCCAATGGAGGATTTTAAGCAGGTGCAAGACATGATCAGATTTATGTTAGCAAGAGATTTTGACTGTGGCTTTGGCTGGGCTTCCCAAAATACAAAGGAATACAGGCAAATTTAAGCCTTTAATTTGACTACAGCATAAGTAATAAAAATAAAGGGGGAACGGTGGTAGCATTTACTAAAACAGAAAAAACTAAATAGAGCGTAATGCAAAAGGGATGTTGTAAATCAGTTTGAGACTTGGAAAGGTGAGCAGGAATCAGATCATGAAGACTCATAAACAAAAACATTGGGGAACAATTTGGTTTATGCCATGCATGCATGCTCAGTCCTGTTCAACTCATTGTAGCCCACCAGGCTCCACCATCCATTGGATTCTCCAGGCAAGAATACTGGAGCGGGCTGTCATTTCCTCCTCCAGGGGATCTTCCCTCCTGCATCTCCTGCACTGGCAGGCAGATTCTTTACCATTGAGTCACCTGGGAAGCCCCCTTGCTTTATAGATGCTTTCAAAGCTTTTAAGCTGAGGTGTGCCATGGTCAGATTTGCTTTCAGAAAAATCACTTTAGTAGCCAAGGCAGAGAAGCAGTAGAGAGCCTAACACTGGAGCAAGGGAGCCCAGTGAGGTTCCTGGGAACATTATCTGGCACCAGCTTGTGAGGCCTGAATTAGGGTTGTGACAGCAGAGATGGAAAACACAGATATGAAATATGTCAGGAAGTAAAATCAGTAGGAATCAATAGCTGGTAAGATACTGTGGGGAGAAAGGAATGGGGGTGGGGGTATAGTCAAGTATGATGGTTAGCACTGATTGGCCATCCAACTTGCCCTTGCTCCAGATGTATCAGGTAGATCTGCCACCAGATCCCAAGGAGGTGGCAGCCATCGAAGCTAGAAGAAATCAAGAAAAGGAGCGACAGAGTCGATTCTTCAATGTGAGGACCAGAGTCATGGGGGTGAGTGGGCAGTGGGGACTTTCTCTGGACCAGGGGTCACCTCACTCTTACACCAGGAGAAGAACATAGCCGTGCCCATTACAGCCCCTCCCTGATTCGAGCAGACTGCAGGGTTATAAAGGAAGGAGGAAGGGAAAAAGGCACCCACCCCCACGTGTGGTGAGGGCCTGAGAAAGAGGCCTAGAGGTGAAGGGGAAGAGGAGCCAGTGACAGCTGACTCTTCTCCAGTCAACTCTGGGCCAAGTGGTGTGGTTTTCAAGAGATAAGTAAATGGAGCCAAAAGAAGTCTATAAAGAATATTTGGTATCGCATGCATATGCCAAAACTCTCTGGAAGGCTACATAAGAAACTGGTAACTGATGGGAGGGACACTTACTCTTCCCTAAGCTGTATTCCCTTTTGCACTATTTTGAAATGTTTTAAATGAATTATAATCAAAATAAAGAGAAAATATTGATAGTTAAGAAAAAAATAGATTGCTGGGTGGGTGGATGAGTGGTGTGACTTGAGAGCTAGTTGGCAAACGTTTCAAGGCCTGTTCTGTGCCAAGCACTGGGTTAGGCAATAGGGACACAAAGCTGACTAAGGCCCGGTCTCTGCCCTTGGCAAGCTCACAGCCTAGGAGACAATCAATAGAGGCAAAGTTCAAGGTAATGAGGATAGTGGGTCCTAGGTTCTATGGGAGTAGCACCTGCTGGAGGGATCAGGAAAGTCTCAGCTGGTCTTAAGGGATGAATAGGAGTTTGGGTAAAAAGGGGAGGAAAGAGTGTTCCAAGTGGAGGGAGCTGCTGGAGCAAAGGCTATCAGTATGAAACAGCATAAGATATGTATGTAGAGAACTGTAAGCAGAGAAGGGAAGAGGGTGAGAAGAGGCTGGAGGCAGAGGCTAGACCACCGAGGGACTTACAAACCATGGTGAGATGGTGGGACATTATCCAGTAGATACTGTGGATCCTATAGGAGGATTTTGAGGCAGATAAATTCTGAGCAGTCTGTGTTAGAGCATTTGAGGCCCACTGCTGAGCTCCTACCTTGATTTAGCCCATTTCTTTGGGATCAGGTGGATGTTGAAGCCCTGAACAACCAGGTGGAAGAACGAAAGCTTCAGGAGGCAACAGAACGGAGCAAGGAGGCAGCTTATGGTAAAAAGCCCAAGGCCGGAGGCCAGCCAAGGGGGAAAAGCAAGGACCTGAGTGGGCTAAGGCAGGGCAGTTCTGCTCTGGAGTGCAGCCTGAGGTCTGGGGGGTGTGGTAAGACAAACCAGACGGGCCTTTGGGAGCAGTGGCTGTGCTGAATAGGCTGTCTCTCCTGTGGGGCCTTCTCCATGCCCCTACCCACCACCCCCAGGTACCAACCAGGTGCGATATGATCTGGTGGCTCAGATGCTAGAGAAGGAACAGGCAGAACGGACACGTCGGCTGGCCAAGAAAGTCCAAAACTTTAGAGAACAGAGGCAGAAACTCAGGAACAGGTGTGAATTAGACTTCTGGAATTCAAACCAACTCTGGAGGGAGTTTCCAGCTTATCTTGGTGACAATGCTCCCTACTATGGCCAAGCCAGCCTGCAGTGCTTCTCTGGGGAAGATCTGGAGAGGGCCACATATCTGAGAATGCAGCAGGAGCAGTTCCAATACAGCCTGGAGAGGCAGCTACAAGAGCAACAGCAAGCCAGAGTTGATGAGAACTGTGCAGGTAAGTAGCGAGGCCCTCCAGGTCGTGACCTGAGGCCCAGTGGGGAGGCATCCTGAGTGGAAGACCAGAACTGTGTGGGCAGGTCCAGTTTCACATAAGGGCTGATGCTGAAAGGTCCCAATCTCCTTCATCAACTGACAGTGTAGCCATTGATCCCTGATAGCCTGGCACTCCATTACCTGGAGACAGCAGAGTAGAGACAAACCTAATGGTCCTGCCACTTACTAGCTAGTTTTGGGAAATGAACCCTCCTCTCTGTGTGCTTCAGTTTGCTTATCTTTAAAATGAGGAAATTATCCATACCACACAGCTCATGTGAGAATGAAATGAGACGCTGTAAGTAAAGCACAAGCATCAGTAGAATAGTAGCTACAATAACCAGTAGCTACTATTACTCTGACATCTGTGGCCATGTTCCCCTCTTCCATTAGAGTAAGGGCAAGGGCCATCTCTTACCTACTCACACCACTTACCTTTAAAACCACCCCTGTTGTAGCACAGTGTTTTGTTATACCACTTACCATAGAGGTATTTGTGGAATGTCTTTCTCCCCCCAAATGTCAGCTCACTGAAGATGAACCACATCTTTCGTTTCCACCTCTATATCCCAGTTACCTAGTACATTGCCTGCCAGTGTCAGGAGTTCAACAAAATCATCATTGAATGAACAACTGAAGACCAAAATAAACAAGACAGGCACCCTGCCCTCCAGAAACCCACAGAACCAGGACTTCCAGAAAATCAGTTTAGAGTAAAAAGAAAAAACACATGCACAAGTTATTTACCAGCAAATATCTATGCTTTAACACTGCATTAGGTACTATGACAGGTACTGTGATAGAAATATATACAGGACATCACTCAGTCGTGTCTGACTCTTTGCAACCCCATGGACTATACAGTCCATGGAATTCTCCAAGCCAGAATACTGGAGTGGGTAGCCTTTCCCTTCTCCAGGGATCTTCCCAACCCAGGGATCGAACCCAGGTCTCCCACATTGCAGGCGGATTCTTTACCAGCTGAGACATAAGGGAAGTCCAAGAATACTGGAGTGGGTAGCCTATCCCTTCTCCAGAGGATCTTCCCCACCCAGGAATTGAACCAGGGTCTCCTGCATTGCAGCCAGATTCTTTATCAACTGAGCTGTGAGGGAAGTCCATAGGACACAGAGGGAACATCAAGATGGGAATGTTAGTTCTCACAGGGGAAGGGAGGGATGGTAGGGGGTTGGCACAGGCCAGCTGTCAGGAACCAAATTTTAGAAAGCTGGGTACAATTTTGGCAAGGCAGAGAGTGAATGAGAAAAGGCCATTCTAGGCAGAGTGGGCAGCAAGAGGAAGAGCTAACCCTTACTGGGTACCAGACACTGTGCCAAGCTTTCTACCATGTATTAACTTATTTCATCTTCAACAACCCTATGAGGCAAGTACTAGTGATATCCCTATTTTCTGTGGAGGAAACTGAAAGAACTGAAGAACAGAGATATTAAGTTGCCCAAAATCATACAGCTAGTGGGTCATGGAGGGGGGAAGTGAACTCAGTGGCAGGTTGGCTCCAGAGCCCACACTCTTGATTGCTACACCATATTTGCTCTGTCACCATGAGAAAATGGGACTCAGGGGCCAAGGGAGGTTTCAGAGAGGGAGTCGTCAATGTCAAATGCCCTCAGAAAAGTTCAGATAGGAAAAGAAACCTATTAGATTGAGAAATTAGGAGTATTTGGTGATTACCAAATCACCAAAAAGTAGCTGCAGTGGCACTGGGGGCCAGCTACCTAGTGACAACAGGCAGGTGTACAAGAAGGTAGAGGTAGGCAACAGAACAGCAGAATGCTGGGGGAGAGTCTGTGTAGTGTCATGAAAGGAGCACGAGCTGATTCCTTGAGAGATCTGGATTCTAACTTACTAAGCGCTGGCTGTGTAACCTTAGGCATTTTACTTCACCTCTGGACCTCATCTGGAAACGGGGTGACCTTTCCTATTTAAGTTGCTATGAAGACCAAAATGAAACCAGGTACCCTATCCTCCCTTCCCCTGCCATCCAGTCTCCGAAGTCTGTCCCTGTGCCTCTCCAGAGCCAAGCCTTTAACCTATGCTCTGGACCCCATTTCCCCTGCCTCCCATGCAGGTTGTGCTCCCTCAGGTCTGCCCTGGCCCTGAGGTTCTCAACACTTTCCACTGGCCGTATTCTGTGAAGGCTATAAACATGCTTATGTCTAACCCTTTTTTAAAAAAACTTTTTAAATTTTTTATTTCTTTTTGGCTGTGCTGGGTCTTTGTTGCTGCGCAAGGACTTTTTCTTGTTGTGGAGCATGGGCTCTAGGGTGCACAGCTTCAGTAGTTGTGGCACATGGGCCCAGTTGCCCCGAGGGATGTGGAATCTTCCCAGACCAGGGATTGAACCCGTGTCCCCTGAACCGGCAGGATTCTTAACCACTGGACCAACAGGGAAGTCTCTGTATAACCCTCCTTAAGAATAAAACAAAAGCCTCTCTCCATTCTGATTCCTGTAGATGCTATGAGCTAGCTCTTTTCCTTTACAGCCATACTTTTTGAAAAATCTGTCTCCACTTGCTGTCATTCCTTCCTAACTTTCCACTCACACTTCAACTCCTGAGATCTTATTTCTCCCCACACACCTGCACTGACACTACTCTTACAAAAATCATCAATGCCCTTTGTGTTATCAGGTACAAGAGGCTCTGTTCAGTCTTTTCTCCTTTACTTGGACTTTCTTGCTACACTTGACTCTTATCACATCTTCCTTCTTAAACCTCTCTCTTCCTTGGCTTCTGTGACAGCATATTCTGCTATAGCTCTCCGATCATTCCTCTTCCTTCTAGAGACTTTGTCCTTGGCACACTGCTCTCCTTACCCTGTATACTTGCCTCAGGTGCCCTCGACCCTCATTCTGGTTTCAGCTACCACATCACCATCTCTATGCTGAGGACTCTTTACCTGCAGTCAGATATCCAGGTGGCTGCTGACCACCTCCAATTCAGCTTCCTAAAGAGAATTCATCAGTGATCCCTAACCTGCTCTGCATTCTGTATCCTCTAGTTCCAGAGGTGGCCACATCATGCACGGAGTCATCCCAGCCAGGACCCCGGGAAGCATCCAAGTCTTTTGCTCTCCCTTACTCCCTAATCCAATCCATCAAATTCTGCTGATGAAACCTCCATATATTTCCCCTGCATCCTTTCCATCACTGTCCTGGTTTCAGCCCTCTCAGCTGGCCTACTGCCATAGCCTCCAAGATGGCTTCCCTACCTCCACTGTCTCCCACCAGCCTCACTGTCCTTTATACTGGCACCAAAAGGAGCCTTCTAAAATGCAAATCTAACCATGTCACCCCCTTACTTAAAATCCTTCCATATTCGCCATCACCTTCAGGGTCAAGTTTCCAGTCCTTAGTTTGGCCCCTGTAGAGCTCCCTAGTCACTTGCATTTTATGCCCCAGCAAGAGCAGACTACTTGTAATTTAAGATACAGATCATGCTGTTTCTTCACTTCCTTATTTGATATTTACCGAGCACCCACTATGTACCAGGCTCTGATATAGGTGCTAGTGTATGGCAGTGGATAAAACAGACAAACGTCCCTGCTTTTACAAAGGTTACCTTGTAGTGAGTAGAGAGACAGGCAATAGACAAAAATAATTAAGTAAAATGTAAGGTATATTGGATGGCGATAAATGCTAGGGAGAAAAATAAATCAGAGGAGGATAAATTTTGGGGTCAGGCAGGTGGCAATTTTAGGTAGGAAAGACAGAAGGCCTCACTGAGGAGCAAAGTGAGCAAAGACCTGAAGGAAGCAAAAGAACATGAGACAAGAGCATCATTTATTACAAATCCCTAAGGCAGAAATGTCTGGCATGTTCTAGTAACAGCATGGAGACCACTGTAGCTGGACTGAAGCACTTTCAATACTTTTGCTCATGCTGTGCCTGCAGCCTAGCCCTTAGTCTGAAGCTCAGAGATGAAATAATTTCCCCAGGTCACACAGCTCCGAAGCAACAGAGCTGGCATTGAGACCCAGGTCCATTGGAAGCATCTTTCAGTGAGGCACCTGAGAAATCCTTGTGGCTGTCACTTTTATTATCCCTAGCCCCAAAGAGTAGCTGCTTCCACACATCCCTACAATGAGGACATTACCCCACTCCCAAACATACATAGACATAGCTTGCACACGCATAAACATACATTCACAAAGCTTGCTGAACAAATGGCTGAATGACAGTGCCCTGGCCATATTTCTTTGTGTAGACATGCTCAATGACCAGCTACGCCTAGCTATGGACATGCGGGCCGCCCAACTAGCCAAGCTGGAGGAGTCCTGCCGCACAGCCATGATGGCTGCCACGGCCAGTGCCAACAAAGCGCAGGTATGTACAGCATAAGAACCATCCAGGGCACCAGGCTTCCCCAATCTACCGATCAAACCAGCCCTCTCATCTACCTGGGGACTTCCCCCTTCACCCTAGGGCCCTCTCAGGGCAGGAGGTCCCCTTCCCCACCTCCAGGCTCAGGATGATCTGAGAACAGAACACTGCCCTCCTTTCCCCAGTCTCTCAGTCTAAGGGCTTCCAGAGGGCAAAGGAGTTCCCTGCCCATTCCACCCCTTCCCCCACCTTAAGTCACTCAAAGGCCATGCAGTATCTCTTCCTTCTCTCCCTTAGATGGGGAAGAGTAGGGCCATGTCTCCCCCTCCCCCTGTGACTGAGAGCTCCCTGAGGTTGGGCATCCAAACGCTCACATTTGGGGGCCCCACCAGGCAGTTAAGCTGGCTGAGCAGCAGCGCCAAGAGCATCAGCGACAACAGGAGGCGAACCTCGTGGAGGTCCAGAACCAGATCACAAGTGACCTACTGACTGAGAACCCGCAGGTTGCCCAAAACCCCGTGGCTCCCCACAGAGTCCTGCCCTATTGCTGGAAGGGCATGACTCCAGAGCAGAGAGCCACCATCAGGAAAGTACAGGAGACACAACACCATGAAAAGGAAGCACAGCGCCAAGCTGAACAAGCACTGGATGCCAAATGGGAAAGCCAGGCCATAAACTTGGCCCAGGCAGCAAAGGAGCTAGAAGAGCAGGAAAGGGAGCTGTGTGCTGAATTTCGGAGGGGACTAGGCTCCTTCAACCAGCAGCTGGCTATGGAGCAAAAAGCCCAGTGAGTTCTAGTGGGTGGCAGCAAGGATGAATGCCAAGGGAGGGTAGGGAGGGATGGCAAGGGCCAGGGAAAGCCCATTAGCTGAGGCCTCTGGATTTCTTTTACAGGCAGAATTATCTGAATTCAATAATCTATACCAATCAACCTACAGCCCAATATCATCTGCAATTTAACACCAACAGCCGCTGAGCTCAGGATGGTCCTCTCCCACCTCCACCATCAAGCTCACAGAAGCTAACAGAGAGAAAAATACTGCAGACCCTCCCTCCCCAATCCATTTCCCAATGGAAGAGAGCTGAGCCAATACCCCACCTCTGACCCTGGGTAATAAAGTTACTCACTAAAATCAAGGTTACATGTTGTAATAGGACACAAAAGGTGTAAGGTACTGCCATTCCCACCCCACCCATGGGTTCTGAGCATCCAACCCTGTCAGTCTTCACCCATTCACATTTCTTCCCCATGCCAACTCCCCCAGCACACAGTGCTGCTCACTCCTCCGTGAGAAACAGAGACTTTATTAGGCACACAGGGTGACTGATAGGCAGAGGTTACAAAATGGCTACTGGGCTTCCTTCCAAACTGGAGTAGAGCACTCCAGGAGGGGGAAAGACAGAGGAACCTTTGTTCTCTCTGCCTTCCCCCTTCAAGGCTGCATGCGGATGGCCCCATCCAGCCGGATGACTTCTCCATTGAGGAATGAGTTCTCGATGATGGCCTGTACCAGATGAGCATACTCGGCAGGGTCACCAAGTCGGCTGGGGAAGGGCACCTGGCTGGCCAGGAAGTTGCGCACTTTATCTGGGAGGGTGGTCAACAGCGGGGTGCCAAATAGGCCTAGATAAGACAGCCAGAATCAGAGACCCACCCTCACTTTTATATCTACCTGGTCCCTCCTCACCGTAACTCTACTTGTGGTGCTTCCCTATGTCCAGAGATAGAAGGCTGCTGCTGTTTAGATGGTAGATACCTTCCCTGCTCAATTGTCCACAGATCCCACCCAATCCCAGGTGTGGCAGGGAGGGGATATGTCTACCTGGAGCAATGGTCATCACCCGGATACCCATGGGAGCCAGATCCCGAGCAATGGGCAATGTCATGCCCACTATGCCCCCCTTGGAAGCAGAGTATGCAGCTTGTCCAACCTGGAGAGGGAGTGGAGGTCATAGGGGGCAGGGCCCCCAACAAGTCACCAAGGTACAAGCCTTGTCCCCACTCACACACCTGGCCCTCAAAGGCAGCTACGCTGGCTGTATTGATGATGACCCCACGTTGGCCTCCCTGGTCTGGTTCGTTCTGGCCCATCTCACCAGCCACCAGGCGGATCACATTGAAGGTGCCTATGAGATTCACCTGGAGGACCAGAAGAGACATGATATAGGACTTGAAGCAGAGGTAGCCTTTTGTGGGTGTGGAGACACTCACAGTCAGATACTTCTTACTACTACCCCTGGAGAACCTCTAAGGCCTTACATTGATAACTCGCTGAAAGTCCTCCAAGGTATGGGCCTGGCTTTTCTTTAAGTTATATGTCTTGCTGGCCACTGCAATGCCTGCACAGTTGACTGCCACATCCACACGGCCAAACTTTTCTCTTGCTAGAGTCAGGGCTGCTTGCACATCCTTCTCTGAGGTCACCTTCAAAGGGAAAAGTGGAGAAGGTATTCATCTACCATCACACACATACCACTAAGTCATGCAGGGGGTTGGGGGCACAGGGCAAATCCAGTCTTCGAGTGACTGTGTAAGCAAGGGAGAGACCAAGGAAAGAAAACTCTAGAGTGAGACAAAGGTGAAAATGTTAGGTATTACAGAGCAGTGTTTCAAAACATCTTTGAAATCTATACCCTCTTTTGATAAACTTACATACCCCTGGAGATTCTCAACTGCTGTGGATCAGATAAGTTGTGAGAATTATTGATATGAATATAAACTAACTTTTTGGTACCCCTACTTGCTAATATGATTTTGTCAAACTTTACTTTCTGTAGTTTGTTTCAGGATAAGTTTTTTGACTTTGTAAATATTAAAATTACAGGGCACAATAACTCTACATATCTCCTTGAGGAGATTCTGATATGGCTAATCTCCAACCTCCCTCCCCGCCCTCCTCCCTGTTGTGAATCACAGCTTTAGAAATTCTTTATCCGGAGGCGTATGAAAACAGCTCAGACCAAAAGGGAAAAGGAGATGAGTCCATTGCCCACAAAGACAGGCACCTTTATGAAAAGGAACCCCATGGGAGAGGTGAGGTAACCCCACTTACGTCGGCTGGGGCAAAGGCGCAGCTCTTCCCTAACTTCTTGGCCTGGGTCTCCCCATCTGAGTTGGGCAGGTCCAAAAGTACAGCAGTGGCCCCCTGCCCCACCAGTCGCTCCGCTGTGGCCAAGCCTAGGCCTGAGGCTCCGCCGGTTATTAAGGCAACCAGACCCTGTGAAGAGGAGCTCGGTCAACAACTACACTGTGCGGACCACCCCCACCCATTCTCCAGGCTTCTGCGAGGGAGGCTCCCGGTCACCGCCGCGACTTGACCCAGATGTGCCTCCTCATCTTAACGATGGGACCCTCTGGGTGTCTCATCCTCAGACAGCCAGCCAGTGCACATCCACATCCAGGGCACATGCACGTGCCCCGGAGAGTTGACCTTCACCTCCCGAGCCCCACCGTCGCAATAACAGGCCTAGATAAGAGTGACGCTTTCTCCCAGCACCGATCTCTCCCCGCTGGTTCTATGGCTGCGCCGTCCCAGTGGGTGCAGAAGGGCGAAAACCCACTTACCCTCACGCTCCGACAAGCAGCTGCCATCTTGTTCAGGCCTCTCTACGGGCTGGACTGTCGGTGATTCGCTGCTTGGCCGGGGCGGAGCCGCGGGGCGGGGCCGGCGAGGTGGGCGGTCCGCCGCTCAGCCAATCAAGTGGGCGCTGGCCTCTCGCGTCACCCGCCGCGGGGGCAAGGCCGGTCCCGGCAAGGTCCAGGCAGAAAGTCTCTACACCCGGGGAAAAACAGCGAATAGCCGCGTCGCAACACTACCACACCCCCGGGCCTTTGGTCAGGCCTGCAGCTCTGCTGGGGGGAGGGGGACAGGAGATTGAGAATGTGTTCCTTACTCCTCGGAAAAAGCCTCCGTTCAAGTATAAATATATCGGAGAGACCTATATGCCAGCCTCTGTGTGGGGCACTAGGGATAATAGAAGAATAATAAAATAATCAGAGGAATAATAAAAGGTTCATGCCTTCCGAGAGGGAAGTTGGAAAGTTCAGTTGGAAAAAGAAGTAATTTCAGTACAGACACAGACAAAGGAAGGGACAAAGAACCAGATTCTAGAACCCAGGCATGGATATACAAAGATGGTGATTGTGAGAGCCACATACAGAGAAATATGTTGAGGAAGCGACTGAGAAGAACAGAGATGACCAACAGGTTCTCAGAGATACGGATGTGGAAAGCCATAACAAGAGAAACTAGAAAACGACATTCTGAGACAGCTGCTGAGAAACACAAACCCAAAGAGGCATAAGCAGAGAAGCAAAAAACATCTTTGAGCCTTTGGTACTGTCTTCTATGTCTAACCATCTATTTTAAACCCCAAAGCCCAGAACACACATTTCACATTGGACCTCAACCAGAGATTGTCATTTAAGACCCAGAACACCCTAAAACATCTTTTCACCAGTATCCTAATTATAATTCTGAGCCTACCTTATCTGACTTCTTTATATACTTCTCCCCAAACCAAGGTCTTCAGACCATAACTTTAGTCTACATTTTCAGCCTCATTGAGCTGTGTATTTCCTTTAAGTATCTCCCTATCTGGGTCCTACCCAGGAAGACTTCCCTCTGGGCCTCCTAAATGTTGACTTGCTACCACACTCATGGTCACTACACCATATCCATGAAAGGATTTAGTACCAGATTCACAATCTTTCAGACAACATGAAGTGCCCCCATCCCTCAGTGATAGCACTCTTAACGGAGCCAAATATGGCCCAACCACAGTGCCCTCTTTGTGTTCTTTCATTTTTAATTTTTATTCAAGTATAGTGTATTTTCAATATTGTGTTAGTTGCAGGTGTACAGCAAAGTGAATCAGTTATATATAAACATATATCCACTCTTTTTTAGATTCTTTTCCCATATAGGCCATTACAGAGTATTGAGTTTTCTGTGCTATACTGTAGTTTCTTATTGGTTATCTATTTTATACATGTTGTTGTTTAGTCACTCGGTCTGTCCAACTCTTTTGCGACCCCATGGACTGGAGCCCACCAGGCTCCTCTGTCGGTGGGATTTCTCAGGCAAGAGTAAGTATTGGAGTGGGTTGCCATTTCCTTCTCCCAGGATCTATGACCCAGGGATCGAACCCACATCTCTTGCTTGGCTGGTGAATTCTTCACCATTGAGCCACCAGGGAAGCTATTTTATGTATAGTAGTTTGTATATATTAATCCCAATCTCCCAATTTATCCTCCCACCCCAGCTGTGTTCATCTTTGAATTAGCTACTCTCTCTGCTTGGAATGCTCTCCTGATCTTTGCATGACTGTATTTGTTGCTGCTGTTGTTGCTATTGTTTGGTCATTCAGAACTAAGCTTCAATGTCACCTCCTCTCCCTCACCTTTCAAGCTGTGAGCCACTTAGTTGCTATTCCATTGTGTTGGAGGATGTCATCAAGAGGACGTAACCTCAGGTTGACCACAGAGCTGGACATTGGGACACTCCATACCCTGCTTATGTCCCTGGAATATGCTCACTGTTCCTACAGTTAGAGCTGTTTCAAGGACATAGTCTTGAGAGGGTAAGGTGGTGTTGGGACCATCTGGACTGAATACCACCTAACTGAATCCCATGAACACTTCTATATAAACTTTTAAGATTCTGGCAGATGCCTGTGGAGATTACTAGGTCTTTTGGTCACCCAGAACAAACCTTAAAAGTTCCCTTGCTCATTAAATCTGCCACCTACCAATCTGGAATGGTCTGCCTCTTTCTTCAGTCTCTCTTTGCCCTTCCTGTTCAGGGGCCAGTTTTTTGAATCAACACATTGCATATTTGAATTCTCTGCATAGTAATTACAGATCCACCATCTTTTTCCAAACGTGGGGCCAGATATGCTTTGGAATTCGAAATTTTTTCAATTCTGAAGACACATACCCTATATTACATAATTCTATATACTGCATATACTCTATGCATAATTACTAAAAAAAGTCTGGAGTGTCGCTTATAATTAAACATTAGTAGTTCTAGAGGCAAAAATATGAAAATTTACATTGAATGAATCAAGACTACAAATAGCCTTATGCTATTTCAGGTCAGGTTTTGTCACCTAATGAGTTTGGGCTCCAAAGTATGAAAAAACAGCCTGATACTTCCCAGAACTTTTAGCATTGTGGAATTATGCCTTAAGGATTTTGAGTCTTGTCTAACCTGGCCTTGTTTGTGTGAGTGAGTGTGTGTTCTCCGTGTGCTGGAAAGTAAACCCTGTGGCAGCAGAGTCTTGTCCTTTACCTCTTGGCTACCTCATGCTAAGAACACTGCCTGACATGTACTACACATTCAATATGAATTACGGAATAAATCGGTCAATCTTGGGAGAATTTGCAGGCCCAGCTTCATGAAGAATTATGCTCAGCTCCAAGGACCTTCACCTCCTTTCTACTTTAACCACCTCTGTCTAAACCACACTGTTAACCTTGTCATGTCCTGGAAAGATTCCCCCACGTCTACAAACTACAGCCTCTGACTCTGACCATGTTCTCCCAATCACCTCAGGTCTTCGCTCCACCACTTCTTTTATATCCTTGAACCCTGTTGATCTGTGGGCCTTTCTATTTTCTCCAGCCCAGCAGCTTCTTCCTACTTTTCTTCTGGACAGTGTAGATGCTCTCTCATTCCTCCTCTCTCTTTACCCATTCCCACCAGTGTCCTCAACCCATTATCCCTTGGCATCCTACCAATTCAACTCCTTGAATTTTCAGCACAGACTCTGATACCAGAGGTTTGGGTTTGAATCTCAGCTTCATCATTTGCTAACTGGATGACCTTGGGAAAGCTACTTGAATGTGCCTCTTTATCCTCTTCCATAAAATGGATATAATCAAAGTACCTCCTTTGTAGGGTTATTAGGAATATGGTGCCCTTTCTCGGATTTAACCTGGCTGAAACAACCTTGGCTAGGCCCCCACGAGGCGGAGCCCAAGCACAGCAGAAGCCCAACTCAGTGAAAGCTCCCGTGGTGGAAGCTGAACTCAAGAAAACCCAGCACAGTGGAAGTGACAAGAAGACCAGTGGGCTGGAAACTGGGACAACAAAAGCAAACTCGGCAGAAAGGTCACACAGCTCAGGTTCCAGAAGACCTCCGATTAAGGTAGGAGGTCCTCGCTCCTATGGCTGGAAGGACATATGGCTAACAAAATCTTAATTCCTTTATAGTCTCTCCTTTCTTGTTTCCTCGACACCCACCTCCCCCCAACCCCAACGAACAGGCGAGCGGCAGTGGGTGCAACTGAGGGACTCTGGCAAGGGCTACTCTACTTCCCAGTGTGTCCCAAAGGTTGCACCATCTGCTATGCCCTAGTAGCTGTTGCCCAAGTGGGTGAGGGTTCTTCTGTCCTTAATGTCCTTTGTGCCAAGGATCAGGCCAATGAAAATTGTGGGCACAGGTCAGGTATTTAGCATATTTTCTGACAGATTATGAAGGAGATTCCTTGGCACATTTTTCCCACTGCTTTTTCCTCCCATCCTCCAGCTCCTCTCTCCATGTATGCTACTGCTTACAAAGTATTAGGCAGGTCATCATCTTTCCATTTCTCAAAGTTGTGCTTGAAACCGTTTACCTAAGATTTGGGACTCAAACCCACATGGCAGGGACTCTGTGCTATGCTTAGTCACTCAGGTCAGTTCAGTTCAGTTCAGTCCCTCAGTCGTGTCAGACTCTTTGCGACCCCATGAATCGCAGCACGCCAGGCCTGCCTGTCCATCACCAACTCCCGGAGTTCACTCAAACTCACGTCCATCGAGTCAGTGATGCCATCCAGCCATCTTATCCTCTGTCGTCCCCTTCTCCTCCTGCCCCCAATCCCTCCCAGCATCTGAGTCTTTTCCAATGAGTCAACTCTTCGCATGAGGTGGCCAAAGTACTGGAGTTTCAGCTTTAGCATCATTCCTTCCAAAGAAATCCCAGGGCTGATCTCCTTCAGAATGGACTGGTTGGATCTCCTTGCAGTCCAAGGGACTCTCAAGAGTCTTCTCCAACACCACAGTTCAAAAGCATGAATTCTTCAGCGCTCAGCCTTCTTCACAGTCCAACTCTCACATCCATACATGACCACTGGAAAAACCATAGCCTTGACTAGACGGAACTTTGTTGGCAAAGTAATGTCTCTGCTTTTGAATATGCTATCTAGGTTGGTCATAACTTTCCTTCCAAGGAGTAAGTGTCTTTTAATTTCATGGCTGCAGTCACCATCTGCAGTGATTTTGGAGCCCCCAAAAATAAAGTCTGACATTGATTCCACTGTTTCCCCATCTATTTCCCATGAAGTGATGGGACCGGATACCATGATCTTCGTTTTCTGAATGTTGAGCTTTAAGCCAACTTTTTCACTCTCCTCTTTCACTTTCATCAAGAGGCTTTTGAGTTCCTCTTCACTTTCTGCCATAAGGGTGGTGTCATCTGCATATCTGAGGTTATTGATATTTCTCCCAGCAATCTCGATTCCAGCTTGTGCTTCTTCCAGCCCAGTGTTTCTCATGATGTACTCTGCATAGAAGTTAAATAAGCAGGGTGACAATATGCAGCCTTGACAAACTCCTTTTCCTATTTGGAACCAGTCTGTTGTTCCATGTCCAGTTCTAACTGTTGCTTCCTGACCTGCATACAGATTTCTCAAGAGACAGATCAGGTGGCCTGGTATTCTCATCTTTTTCAGAATTTTCCACAGTTTATTGCGAGCCACACAGTCAAAGGCTTTGGCATAGTCAATAAAGCAGAAATAGATGTTTTTCTGGAACTCTCTTGCTTTTCCATGATCCAGCAGATGTTGGCACTTTGGTCCGGTTCCTCTGCCTTTTCTAAAACCAGCTTGAACATCTGGAAGTTCACGGTTCACATATTGCTGAAGCCTGGCTTGGAGAATTTTGAGCATTACTTTACTAGCGTGTGTGATGAGTGCAATTGTGTGGTAGTTTGAGCATTCTTTGGCATTGCCTTTCTTTGGGATTGGAATGAAAACTGACCTTTTCCAGTCCTGTGGCCATTGCTGAGTTTTCCAAATTTGCTGGCATATTGAGTGCAGCACTTTCACAGCATCATCTTTCAGGATTTGAAATAGCTCAACTGGAATTCTATCACCTACACTAGCTTTGTTCGTAGTGATGCTTTTCTAAGTCCCACTTGACTTCACATTCCAGGATATCTGGCTCTAGATGAGTGATTACACCATCGTGATTATCTGGGTCGTGAAGATCTTTTTTGTACAGTCCTTCTGTGTATTCTTGCCACCTTTTCTTAATATCTTCTGCTTCTGTTAGGTCCATACCGTTTCTGTCCTTTATCGAGCCCATCTTTGCATGAAATGTTCCCTTGGTATCTCTAGTTTTCTTGAAGAGATCTCTAGTCTTTCCCATTCTGTTGTTTTCCTCTATTTCTTTGCATTGATCACTGAGGAAGGCTTTCTTATCTCTTCTTGCTATTCTTTGGATAGCAAGATGCTTATATCTTTCCTTTTTTCCTTTGATTTTCGCCTTTCTTCTTTTCACAGCTATTTGTAAGGTGAGAAATAGATTTACGGGACTAGATCTGATAGATAGAGTGCCTGATGAACTATAGACTGAGATTCGTGACATTGTACAGGAGACAGGGATCAATACCATCCCCATGGAAAAGAAATGCAAAAAAGCAAAATGGCTGTCTGAGTTAAGATTACAACCCCTTAATCCTACCGAGCACTGGTCACACTGAAGACCTTGGGAACACCCAACTCCAGTCCGTGGGTCCCAGGAGGTCGACCTGCGTTGACCTGCCTAGGGATCTGGTCCTCTGAAGGTTGTCACACCTCAACCTGCTCAGGGATCCGCAGTCCAGGGGTCCCAGGAGATCGACATGCCTTAACCTGCCGAGGGATCCAATTCTCAGGAGGCTGACATGCCTCAACCTGCCTGGGGATTCAATCTCCAGGAGGCCGTCATGCCTCAGCCTGCCTGGGGATCTGCACCCTGACCTGGGGACGCCCGGCTCTCAGGTTGCAATGGTACTGGGTAGGATAAGCTTCAGAAAGACTCACCCCTAAAGAAGTCCACCCATGGAAATAGAAGGAAGCCTATTAGTTGTGGGACTGTGCCTGGTCTCAGCAATAACTCAGGAGTCCAACAAGAACCCCATTGCCTTTCTGGAAAGTCTAAAAGAGTCCCTCCAGTTTACCAATTTGGACGTAGATTCTTACAAGTGACAGGTGATTTTAAAGGACAAATTCCTGTCCCAATGTGCATCAGACATCAGGATAAAGTTACAACAGCTACAGCAGCAGGACCCTGCTGCCTCTTTAGATGAGATGGTCCAGGCAGCCACCAATACCTGTCATAACAGAGAACAGGAGAGGGAGGCCAAGGCCCAGGAAAGGGAGAAAGGGAAAGAGACAAGGCATGCCCAGATGCTGGCCGCCCTCCAGGGAAACTCTGTGGCAAACCCTGAGTCCTTGAAGAACAAGGCACGAGGCAAATGCCCAATCTGTAGACAGGCGGGACATTTGGGCCAAACAGTGTCCAAACCATGACAGGTCTCCTAAAACAGCTTGCTACAAATGCCATCAATTGGGACATTGGGCAGCACTCTGCCCTCGGGACCCAAGAGCCTCAAGGTCAAGCACCAAGCCTTCTGTCATGATGGTTCAACAGGACTGAAGCCCCCCGCTCCACCCAGCCTGCCTGTCACAGATAACCATCGTGGAGCTGGAGCCAAGGGTGCAACTGGATGTGGCAGGTAGGTCCGAGAATTTCTTGGCTGACACAGGGGCTACATATTCTGTCCTGACCTCCTTCTCCTGAGCCTTCTCCTCCCAAACCTGTACCATTTTGGGTGCTATAGGAAAAGCAATTAGAAAAAGATTCACCTGAGCACTTGGCTGTTGGGATGGACAAATATTTTCCCACCAGTTTCTGGTGGTCCCTGGGTGTCCTACTCCCTGTCCTTCCCTATTGGGAAGAGATCTTTCCCTGCCTTCAAAATCTTGCAGCTATTGTAGTCCTGATAGAAGATGCTTTAAAACTCTCTCTTGGGGGCAAACTATTTTTACCACCCATCAAGTGAAACAACTCCTGAATGGGAGAGGCCATTTATGGATGTCTGATCAAAGGATCCTCAAATATCAAGTAGTGCTGATGGAAAATCAAGGCCTGACTATATCCCCTTGTGAGGTTCTTAACCCAGCTACCCTCCTGCCTACCCCTGAGGGCTCTCTCCCCTTTCACTCTTGCCTAGCAACCTTGGACCACTGGACAAAACCCTAGAGGGATTGTCAGATCTTCTGACCAATCCTGAGGAAATCTGGTACACTGATGGAAGCAGCTTTGTCTTGGATGGAAAAAGAAGAGCCAGATATGCAATAGTCTCCAATTTTGAGACCATAGAGGCTAAGCCTCTGCCACCAGGTACTTCAGCCTAATTAGCTGAGCTCATAGCCCTGACTTGAGCTTTAGAGCTGGGAAAAAGAAGAAGAGTAGCCATTTATACTGACTCCAAACATGATTTTCTGGTGTTACATGCACATGCTGCTATTTGGAAAGAAAGAGGCCACTTGACCACCCAAGGGTCCCCAATCAAATATGGTGATCAAATCCTTAGGCTCTTGGAGGCAGTCCATCTGGCCACTGAGGTTTCAGTCTCGTATTATAAAGGACACCAAAAAGGGAGCACAGAAGTGGCACAAGGAAACCAAGCAGCTGATCAGGCAGCTAAGAGAGCAGGATTACAGAACAATGACCTAATAGGGGTTGCCACCTTAGTTCCACAGACTAATTTGTCAGAAACTCCTTCATATACTGAAGGTGAGACTCTTAAAGCTAAGAGTGAGGGCTTTCAAGAAGATCATGTGGGGTGGTTCCACAAGGAAGGACTCCTTTTTCTGCCTGGGAACCTCCAATGGAAGTTGGTTAACTCCTTACATGCCACCACTCATTTAGGGGAGAAGGCCCTCCAAGGATTACTAGAAAGGTCCTTCAGAGGAACAGGCCTCCAGATGACTATAAGGTAAGTGGTCTCCTCTTGTCCCACTTGCCAATTAAACAACCCCCAAGGAGCTTGCAGACTCGAGCTGGCCCAGCCTGTCCAATGGCATGGGACCTACCCAGGAGAGGGCTGGCAGATGAACTTCATCCAGATGCCAGTTTCTCAAGGGTATAAATACCTATTATTCATGATAGATACATTCATAGGATGGATTAAAGGCTTTCCTACCCAAACTGAGAAGGCTGAGGAGGTGGTAAAAAAACTGCTCCCTGAAACCATTCCGAGATTTGGTCTGCTCAGGTCATTACAAAGTGACAATGGGACATCATTTACTTCTAAGGTCACCCAAGGGGTCTCTAAAGCATTGAGCATTGCTTATTATCTACATTGTGCCTGGAGGCTTCAGTCTTCAGGAAAAGTAGAAAGAGCCAACCAATTCTTAAAATCAGCAATAAAAAAGATAAACCAGGAGACCTCCCTGGGATGGAAGGAGGCTTTACCAATAGCTCTCCTCTGCACCCATGTTGCCCCTAAGGAACAGGTTGGTCTTAGTTCTTATGAGATGCTATACGGGAGACTTTTTGTTTATGTCAATAACCTCTTCCTAGATCCAGAGACTCAGACCCTCCAGTCTTATACCATGGCCATTGGGCAATTTCAACAAAATATATGCTTGTGGTGTGTCAAACAGGACCCAAAAGATTCTAAAGAGCCACCACTATATGGTCCAGAGACTCAAGTCCTAATTGAAGTCTGGAAAGTTGGGTCCCCAAAAGGCTCAACTCCAGCCCACATGGAAGGGCCCCTACCCTATAGTACTTTCTACCACCACAGCAGTCAAGGTACTAGGACATAATTCCTGGATTCACTACTCACGAGTCAAGCTGTGGAAGAAAACAGAAGAGGACACTCAATACACCTGTGAGCCCCTGGGAGATCTCAGATACCTATTCAGGACTACAAATGAGTGCCATTCTAATGAACACCCCCAAAATTAAGTTTCTGAGGATAAGATTTCTCAGGATAGCTCTAAAAAGCCAACACAGCTTGGCAGGGGTTGTACTCCAAAATAGACAGGAGATAGATCTCCTGATCCCTGAACAAAGAGGAACTCAAGCCACCTTGAATGAGACATGTTGTTTCTGGGTAAATACCACCAGCTAAGTTACAGAAAGTTTCAGAGTCCTCAAGAAAAACATTCAGATCCTACAGGATCTCAAAGAATGAGCTGGAGAGTTCTCAGGGTGGCTACAATATCTCTTTGGGGGATCCTTCTCCTGACGGGAGGGAATTTGGAATTGGCTAATGCCCCTACTAATCATTATCACCATATCGATGCTGCTTATGATTGCTCCATGTATTATTGATTGTCTAACCCGTTTTGTCTCTGCCCAGGTCAACAAGCACAACATGTGGTGCCAGTTCAACAAGGATATATAAAACTACAGCTGACCATGGAAAATATCACTCACCCTTATATGGACACCGCTATAAGGACTCTGAGGCTTGAGACTAGCAAGAGGGGGAGGCCCAATGCCCCTTGCTGTCCCAGTTCAGCAGGAAGTAGCCAGAGAGACCTTGATGCCCCATTCCCAAAGAATTGGGCCTCCCATCTCTTGAGGGGGGAATGTTAGGTAGTTAGAATAGGAAAAAGGAGTCCATAATGGCTGTGGCTAAAAGACAAAGAAAGGAAAAAGCCCGTGAAAATAGAACAAAGGAAGTTCGGAGGACTGGAGTGAGAACCTCAGGTGAAACAAACAGCCCTCCTGGCTAGCCCAATTTACATAGGGCAAACTCAGGGGGAGGAGAAAAAACATATAAAAAGAGGAGCCAAAATTGAGCTGGCTTCTCTTCTCTTTGTGTCTTTTGGGTCAGCCCACCCTCATGCCTCAAGGATGTATTTTCGTTTACTTGCCAAATAAAACTGAGCTGTAACACTGACCTGTCTGTCACTTCAAATTTTTGCTGTAGCAAGACAGAACTGAGGAAACTGCACACTCCCCTGACAGTAACAAATAATTTTAGTGTGAAAAGAAGTGAAAGTGTTACTTGCTCAGTCGTTTCTGACTCTGCGACTCCATGGACTGTAACCCATCAGGCTCCCCTGTCTATGGGATTGTCCAGGCAAGAATGCTGGAGTGGATAGCCGTTCCCTTCTCCAGGGGAGGTTCACAGCCCAGGGGCCAAACCTGGGTCTCCTGCACCGCAGGCAGATTCTTTACCATCTGAGGCATCAGGGAAACCACAATATTAGTATCAGTATGTCCCCAATACTGCCTGGGAGATATTTATACTAAAATTTATTTGTTGTTTATCTGAAATTCAAATTTCATTACTTAGCATCTTTTATCTCACCTGGTAGCACTACTGTGGGGAGTTTAAAGTCATATATTGTTGCTGAAAAGTAGTGTTGTACAGGCTGAAGTCAGACAATCATAATGCAGCAACTTATTGAGAGGCCTAGAAGTGAGAGAGAACCAGTCAAAGGGTTTAAAGCAAGGAGGGGGTAACATATTAAAATTTTAGCTTTAGGAAGAGGTTCCTTCTGGCTTCTTGGAGGCTTCTTTTAAGAGAGACAACAGGGAGATCTCACTAGTTATAATAGTACAGACAAGAGATTTTGGGTTGTGATAGGAGGAAGATAGAGAGGAGGTGCCAAATTTAAGGAGGATGTAGGCATTAGATCATCATAATTTGGCAGCTGGTTAGATGGAGTGAAGAGGGCATCATTCCCAGGGTCCAGTTTGGGTGTCTGTGAAGATGGTATTGCTACCAACTGAGATAGAACCTGACCTGCCTCTTGAGAAATCTATATGCAGGTCAGGAAGCAACAGTTAGAATTGGACATGGAACAACAGACTGGTTCCAAATAGGAAAAGGAGTACGTCAAGGCTGCATATTGTCACCCTGCTTATTTAACTTATATGCAGAGTACATCATGAGAAACACTGGGCTGGAAGAAGCACAAGCTGGAATCGAGATTGCTGGGAGAAATATCAATAACCTCAGATATGCAGATGACACCACCCTTATGGCAGAAAGTGAAGAGGAACTCAAAAGCCTCTTGATGAAAGTGAAAGAGGAGAGTGAAAAAGTTGGCTTAAAGCTCAACATTCAGAAAACGAAGATCATGGCATCCGGTGCCATCACTTCATGGGAAATAGATGGGGAAACAGTGGAAACAGTGTCAGATTTTATTTTTGGGGGTTCCAAAATCACTGCAGATGGTGATTGCAGCCATGAAATTAAAAGACGCTTACTCCTTGGAAGGAAAGTTATGACCAACCTAGATAACATATTGAAAAGCAGAGACATTACTTTGCCAACAAAGGTCTGCCTAGTCAAGGCTATGGTTTTACCAGTGGTCATGTATGGATGTGAGAGTTGGACTGTGAAGAAAGCTGAGTGCCTAAGAATTGATGCTTTTGAACTGTGGTGGAGAAGATTCTTGAGAGTCCCTTGGACTGCAAGGAGATCCAACACCAGTCCTGGGTGTTCTTTGGAAGGAATGATGCTGAAGCTGAAACTCCAGAACTTTGGACACCTCATGTGAGGAGTTGGCTCATTGGAAAAGACTCTAATGCTGGGAGGGATTGGGGGCAGGAGGAGAAGGGGATGACAGAGGATGAGATGGCTGGATGATATCACCGACTCGATGGACGTGAGTTTGAGTGAACTCTGGGAGTTGGTGATGGATAGGGAGGCCTGGCATGCTGCAATTCATGGGGTCGCAAAGAGTCAGACACAACTGAGCAACTGAACTGAACTGAACTGAGATAGAACAGATGTTGGAGGCAATGATTAAGTTTAGGATATGTGTTGGAGGTGCCTAAGGAACATCTGGTGTATGGGGACAGAAAATGATTGGCTGTCTCATTCTGAAATTCAGTGGAAAAAATGAGCCTAGAGAGTGGAAAGTCCTCAGCATACAGGCACTACTGAAACCAGGAGATAGATGGACTCCCCAGAAAAGGAACTCAGGGAGAAGGCCAAGAAGAAACAGCTAAGCAGAGGGAACCAGGAAAAAGAGGTGTCATGAAAGCTAAGGGGTAGTTTCTAGGAGGGAGAGTTGGTCAACCGTGTCAAGTGCAGTCAGAAAGTTCTGATTACACAAAGGCTGAAAAATGGCCATTGATTTGGGCAAAGGTAAAGTCATCATGACCTTAGGCTGGCATCACACAGGCTCATTTAGACATCAGTTCCATTTATACAAATGATAAACACTTGGTTAGCATGCGTCCTCAGCATGCTCTCAGATGTTCACTGAAGTCATTCTCACAACCCACACACTCCTTCAGAATTTAAACCATTCATTTGAATTGTGCCCCAACTCACTCAAATTATAGGCACATGTTCAGTTGCTCTCCACACTCATCTGCTGGGGTCCTTTATATTTGTCAGCGTCATCTCAGAGTCGGAGCTAGTGCCTTTGCCAGGATAACTGCAGGCACCCACAAGGGTTAAATGGATTATCCTGTGGTTTTTATCTCCCAGGAGTAAAGAAAAACCTTTGCTCTTCTCTCACCTCCGGTAGAGATAACCCTAACCTTAACTCTGGGTAATGCCGGATGTTGCTGGTTCTGTTGTCCCTGACATGCCTCTCGGCTCACCTCTGGCCCTCATGCACCCTTACTGATGAGTATCTATTGTGTGCAAAAGTTGAGTTCACTCTGTTCCCTATTTTCTAATTATCTTGAGACAGAGGTTCAAACAATAAAGAGAGGAGATGCTCAATGGCACAATTCCCCAAGGAAGTGGGAGAGGTTGAGACCAAGAGCCCAGTGGGAAGGGCAAGCCCAAGATAGGACTTCTCTTCTCTGAGACCCGAGGAAAGAAAGTAGGGGCAGAGACAAGGTTGGAGGTGACAAGAGAGGAAGTGTTCAGCTAATGGCTCCATTTACTTTAAACGCAATAGTTCTTAACCCAGGGTCCAGGGTCCTTTCAGAGTCTCTAGAGAGAATTTAAGGAGCCCATGGATTTGGGGGGGAAGGTTGCATCTTTATTTTCACTATCACTAACAGATATGTAGCATGTCATTATAGGAAATGTGGTTAACAAATTACAGTAGTATTAGCAGTACCTGTGGCTTTGTCACCAATAGAAATCAGATTTTCATAGCACATCATAGTTGTTTCAGGTCTCTCAAATTACATCACTATTTTGAAATTATGTTAGTCACTAAACCTGTTGATAGAGTTTGATATTTAATATATTAATAAAGAAGTACTTATATAACTATGTTATAGATATCTTTCTTATTTTAGTATTTGTAGTTCTTTTGTAATCTTTATTTATCTTATGCATGCATTATTCTGGGAAGGGTTTCTTTAGATTTCACCAGATTTCCAGAAGTGTCCTTAGCATAAAAAAAGGCTGAGACACTACTCTGAAGAGTAACAGTAGTTAATATTTACATAGCTCTTCCTAAAGGCCAGGTACAGTTTTAAGTATATTTTTCTTTTCCTTATGTAGTTGTTAACTCATTTATTCCTGTTAGGTAGTTAGAATAGGAAAAAGGAGTCCATAATGGCTGTGGCTAAAAGACAAAGAAAGGAAAAAGCCCGTGAAAATAGAACAAAGGAAGTTCAGAGGACTGGAGTGAGAACCTTAGGTGAAACAAACAGCCCTCCTGGCTAGCCCAATTTACATAGGACAGGCTCAGGGGGAGGAGAAAAAACATATAAAAAGAGGAGCCAAAATTGAACTTCTGGCTTCTCTTCTCTTCAAGTCTTTTGGGTCGGCCCACCCTCACGCCTGGAGGATGTATTTTCCTTTGCTTTCCAAATAAAACTGAGCTGTAACACTGATCCATCCATTGATTCAAATTTTTGCTGCGGTGAGACAGAACTGAGGAAATTACATACTCCCCCAATATCACTAATGAAAATTATTTGTTATTTAACTGAAATTCATATCAGAGTGGGGCTCTCTATTTTTTATTTTCTAAATATGGCAACCCTACTGCACGGATAACCACCCTGATGTTGAGATATTCCTCCTCAGGCTCCCATGGCTCTCTATGCCCACCTCTGCACCAGTACCTACCCTGATCCCTGAGAGTTCATGGTTGTATTCTGATCTCTGAATCCTTCATTTGCCATTCAGGGCCTGGCAAAGAACACAGTTTGTTGAGTGAATGAATGCATATGTGTGACATCCCAATAAACCTGCATCATTTGGTGGAATCAAAGTCTTGTGATCAGTACACTGCCTCAGTTCCACTTGTATCCACCTTGTCTTCACATGATTGACATATCGACCCAGCAGCCAAGCTGGTAGGAAAGCAGGAAAGGCAGGCGCAAAGGCTGAGAAGATGGAGCCAGCTGGCGCTGAAGAAGCTGGGAGTGACAGCCACCGCCCTCAGGGAGCAGGAGCCTGGGAGGAGGGAGGTAATGCAGGTGGAAGCATGCT
Source organism: Bos grunniens (assembly GCF_055505025.1). Lineage (NCBI taxonomy): Eukaryota > Metazoa > Chordata > Mammalia > Artiodactyla > Bovidae > Bos > Bos grunniens. The sequence continues at coordinate 51,490,030 of NC_141194.1, read as the reverse complement.
TCTCCCTTGGGGCTCCTCATCACCCCTCCTCCAGGAGGTGCAAAGCACCCCTGCCCTGCACCTGGCCAGAGGCCAACCCAGGGCTGGCCCTCTCAGGGCCTCCCAGCTTTCCAGCCCTGGACCTAGACTAGTTTCTCCGACGATTTTGGTGGAGAATTCTCCAACAATTCTGGCGGAGAATTCTCCAACAATTCTGGTGGTTTAGTCACCAACTCTTGTCTGACTCTTGGAACCCCATGGACTGTAGCCTGCCAGGCTCCTCTGTCCATGGGATTTTCCAGGCAAGAATACTGGAGTGGGTTGCCATTTCCTTCTCCAGGGGATTTTCCTAACCCAGGAATCGATCCTAGGTCTCCTGCATTGCAGGCAGATTCTTTACCTACTGAACTATGAGGGGAGCACTGGCCCTCAAATCCCCTCCGTGCCCGCCTGGGTTGAGTTAGGAAAGACTCTGAACAGAACAAATGGGTGCAGGAGATGAGTCAGCCCAGGCGAGGCAGAGGTGCCAGTGAAAATCCTGCCAGTGTGACTGGGCAACACCCAGAAGTGGGGGGCACACAGGGCGGGGGTTCCTATTCCAAGTGTGAGGATTTAGAGGCACTGTCTGTCTGTGGTAAGTCTTGATCATGCACCTACTGAAGGGATGGCTGTGTGATCTGGGTCGAATTGTCTTCCTCTTCTGGCCTCAGTTTCCTCCTCCGTGAAGTGGGTCGAATACTCACTCTATCCTAGTGCATCATATCTAGTATAAAAGGTGGTCTGTCAGTAGTAACTGTCATGCGTAGTGCTTGTGCCCTCCACCCTAAGCCATTTGCACCATGTGAAACTGTCCCATTGGCGGGGATGTGGGACACGGTGAGGAGACCTTGATCCGTCATCACAGGGAGCCCAAAGATGGCTCAGGCCCTCGAAGAGACTGGCAAAGGGGCTCAGAAGGTAGGAACCCAGAGTCTAGCAAAGGGGCTTGGCAGGGGGCAAGTTCCCCTTTTATTTCTGCCACTGCCAAGTGAGGAAGAAGAGTCGCCTGCTCTGGAACCAAGGACTGGACGGTGATCTACAGGAGTCACCCATTCTAAGCAAGTCAACGGATTAAATATGATTTTTATTAACTCAGTCTTCTTTTTTTAGAGGGGTTGCTAGCTAAACGGAAGGATTCACACTAAGATTCCGATACGCGGCTGTCCTATAGTTCTGATCGAGTATGGGAAGATAAGACTCAGCGAGAAGGAGGGCAGCAGGGGCGCGGAGATGAACAGGTCTGGCTTTGCCAATACCCACCCACTCAGCACATCTTCCCTTCCGGAGCGGTTCGCGGCATCTGCGCATGCTCCTTCCGCCCCTGTCAGGCCCTCCGAGGGGTCGCGCTGTGCTCTGTGGAGGTGGGGTCTGCGCATGCGCGTCCTGCTCGCCCCGTTCTGCCGGAGGGGCGGGAGAGTCAGTTGTGGAACTGGCCAGTGCGATTGAGGGGACGACTGCGGCCAGACCCATAGGAAGTGACTGTTAGGAGATGTGGACAAAGCGGCGTGCGACAACAACAGGTCACAGAGAGAAGAGGAGGGGTGCGGCCGCCCGGGGCAGTTTAGGCAGGCGCAGAGTCCTCGACGGTAGCGCTTGTGGGTCCTCCTTTCTTCCGGGTTGCAGTTTGTGGTGCCCGCGGGAGGCAAAAAACCAGAGAACGGAACGGGGTGGGTGTGTTAGACCCAGAGGAAACCCCTCTCCATCCCGTCCTCACATCTCCGAGGCCTAGAGAGGACTCAATCTTAGGTCCATTGTACCCCATATCGTCCCCCTGAAGAAAAACTAAATTTGCACAGTAACCGCGCCAGACCCCACCCTCAGTCTTTCAGTCAGTTCCAAAGGGCTCACCCACACTCCGGGGGACTCTGAGTCGAAAAGGGGGTCCGTGGAACAGGGTGGGATTACAGCAATTGAAAAAATTGCTCTGGAGCCGTCTCTGGCCTGGGAAAACCGCTGCTTCCACAGATAAGCCGAGGGGAGCATTCGCGGGGCACAGAAGAGTGACTTCAGACCACAGAACAGGTAGTGTAGACTGAATGAGGTACGAATTGGCCCAGTGAAGACGGAATTATGTGCTAGTTGGCCCAATCTGAGACTGGGTTAATAACTGACTTCTGACCCCCAGACCCTTGTAAGGACAGCGAAGGGAGCCTTTGACTACTCCAGCTACAGGTGTGAAGTCACAGAGGCACTGGGGCTCTTGAAGCTTGATGCTTCTTCTGAATGAAGACGGCCCAGTCATATTAAGTAACATGTATATATGAGGTGCTGTTTTGAGTATATTTACTTTGTTAGGCCTCAGGACAACCCTATGAGGTAGGGATTACAATCACCCTCAGTTTACAGATAAGCATGTGAGTTGTTCTCTAATAAGGAGTAAAGCAGGACTTCACATTCAAGGCAGTCTGGCTCCAGAGTCTGCACTCCTCTAAGAGGACAACCTACAGATGTACACAATCTACAATCTGGGTAAGAGACCAGATAAGGGATACCCACTAAAAGGTCAAACTTGGAACTTATTCCCTGAGCACCTACTCTCACACTGCTGTGTTTCTCATACACCATTTCAGTATTCTCAATAATCTTGTGCAGAAGGAATTGCTTGGATATGGAGACAAAGAGATGTTCCATATGCTGCCCCAGATTACACAGATAGTAGTTGAACCAAGTTGATGAAGCAACTTGACTCACATAACAAGTTAACCAAGACAAATGACGAGACTAAAATCTAGGCCTCTTATCTGCCCATCTTGGGGTCTGTATGGTCAAGGATCACTCAAGATGGCTGTTCTCTTGCTCTGTGTACATCCCCTGCTGGACCAGTGCCTGCTTCACCTATACCCTACTCACATGACTGACTTTCCCACATACTTGCCCCAGGCCCCAGCTACTGACGAATGTTCTTATCAGTGGGGCAGTGAGGGGCGTGCTCCTCTGCTAGTTTCTGGTAACCAATGAGCCAACCTGACGTCAATTCCCCCTATAACTGGCAGTCTCCCCTTCCCCAGGGCGAAGACTGCAGCCATGTACTGCCCGTCATCCACAACACACAGTGAGGTGTCGCTCCAGGACCTTGCTTCAGACATGTAAGATCCCACATCCATTAAACCACTGATGTCTCTGTCTTGGGCTCTGGGCTTTTTCTTCGGTCTTGAAGCTGGGCATGCACAGGCCTTGTAGGCCTGCGGGGTAGCAGCCCAACAGGGTCGTTTTACTACATGCATTTTAAAAAAACATTTTTTATTTTATCTATTTGTGGCCGTGCTGGGTCTTTGTTGCTATGCACTTTCTCTAGTTGTATCAAGCGGGGACTACTCTCTAGTTGCCATGTGTGGACTTCTCATTGCGGTGGCTCCTCTTTTGTGGCGTGTGGGCTCTAGAATGCACAGGCTCAGTAGTTGTGGTGTGCGGGATTATTTGCCCCATGGCATGTGGAATCTTCTCAGAACAGGGATTGAACCTGTGTGCCCTGCATTGGCAGATTCTTAACTACAGGACCACCAGGGAAGTCCCCTACTATATGCATTTTAACAAACATTTATTTGTTCATTCAGCAAATGTTTGTTGTGCCAGTCATTCTTGGAGGCACTTAGGATTCAGCAGTGAACAAAATAAACATGGTCCCTTCCCTCTGAGGGAGGGTGAAGGTAGAGAGTGTAAAATATCAACAAAGCTAGACTTTAAAGCTAGACAGCAAAGCTAGACAGAGGATGAGATGGTTGGATGGCATCACCAACTCCATAGATATGAGTTTTGAGCAAGCTCCGGAAGTTGGTGATGGACAGGGAAGCTTGGCGTGCTGCAGTCGGACATGACTGAGTGACTGAACTGAACTGAGACTCTAAAGCAGTGAAAACAGATGTTGTTTAGTAAGTACTGACAGTAGGGGAAAAAGCTGGACTCCATTCCGATTTGTGCAGGGTGTTTTAAAGGGAGAATGAGAGAGGGAGAGGAGGAACAAGCAGGGGCTCAAGTAGAGTGAGGGAAGTGAAAAATTTTAGAAATACAGTTGGTCAGTGTAAGAGCGATTATGTTACTCAAAAACTGGGTTTGCTTCCTGGTGGGTGTCGAGCCAAAAGATACAACCGAGGCAAAGAGCGGGAGAAAGAAGGATTTATTATTACTTGAAGCAAGTAAGGAAAACAGTGGGGATTTTCCCCAAAGCAGTGTCTCCCTGAACAGCAAAATTGGGGAAGTTTTAAGCCGAGGGTAAATAAATATTCTATTAGGAGATTGCGTGGTGTGTGTATATCCATGGCAGGGTTGGGGTGGGGGGAGCTTGAGCAGTGGAAAATTCAGCATAGAACTGGGGCAAAAGTTGTCAGAGTCCAAGCTATAGTTGAAGCCATGATGGTCAGCAAAGGTCAACATCATCATCCCTTAGGTTCCAGTTGATCTGGTGATTGAGTGCTGGAGGTAGGTTTAAATTCTGCAAAACAGCTCAAGAAAGTGCTTCAGGCTAATCTTTACCTTTGAAACAGAACTGAGAGTCTTTACAGCTGATTCATTATCTTTGCTATTATTACTTCTCTTTCCTGACAACAGTTGTTTGTTCTTTTGTTTCCTTAAGATGTGTTCAAGGGCACATCTTCAAGGGCAATCATTGTGTCCAGGCTTAGATCACGAAATGGCTTAGGCCTAAAATGGCTTCTCTCTCTCTTTTTAAAATTGAAGTATAGTTGATTTACAATGTTGTGTTAGTTTCTGGTGTACAGCATAGTTATTCAGTTATATATATATATATATATATATATGGCATATTCTTTTCTATTATGGTTTACTACAGAATATTGACTATAGCTCTCTGTGCCATACAGTAGGACCTTGTTGTTTATCCATCCTATGTATAATAGGTTGCTTTCACTAATCCCAAACTCCTAGTCCTTCTTTTCCCTACCTCTCCTCCCGCTTGGCAACTATAAGTCTGTTTTCTAAGTCTGTGAGTCTGTTTCTGTTTCGTAGATAAGCTCATTTGTGTCATATTTTAGATTCCACATATAAGTGATATCATATGGTATTTGTCTTTCTCTTTCTCTCTCTCTCTCTCTCTTTTTTTTGGCATGCCTTGCGGCTTTTGGGATCTTCGTTCTCAGACCAAGGAACCGGGCTCCAGCGGTGAAAGTGCTGAGTCCTAACCACTGGTCCAGCAGATAATTCCCTTCTTTCTCTTTCTTGATATACTTCACTTAATATGATAATCTCTAGGTCCATCCATGTTTCTGCAAGTGGCATTATTTCATTCTTTTTTATGACTGAATAATATTACATTGTATACATTTACTACATCTTTGTCCATTCATATATCGATGGACATTTAGGTTGCTTCCATGTCTTGGCTATTGTAAATAGTGCTACTTTCTCTGAATATATGTCTGGGAGTGGAATTACTGGATCATATGACAACTCTTTTTAGTTTTTAGACTGAAAGCAAGTTTATTCAGGGAGATACATACTCTATTGACAGAGTAGGCCATTTGAGAAGGTAAGAGACCTTTTTAGTTTTTTAAGAAAACTCCATACTATTTTCCATATGGCTGCACAAATTTACATTCCCACCAACAGTGCAGGAGAGTTCCCTTTTCTCCACACCCTTTCCAGCATTTGTTATTTGTAGACTTTTTAATGGTGGCCATTCTGACCGGTGTGATAAAATGGCTTCTCTTATGTCAAAAAGCTGTATCTGGTTCTTTTCTTCTGGGGAGGCCCCTACCCTATTGGCTTACAATTAGGCCAGCTGTGTCTGTTAGCTGGCAATTATTGAAGTTAGGATTATTCTATCCTCTCATAGTTACTGGGAAGGAAACGGAGGCCCTATCCTTCCTTGATTATATTTCAAAGGACTGGCTCTCAGGACCTTGAGAAAGATGTTTCTGAGTCCTAGGAGATATATGTATATACATAAACGTATATGTATATATATGGGCTTCAGTGGTAAAGAACCTGCCTGTCAATGCAGGAGACACAAGAGACTCAGGTTCGATCCCTGGGTCAGGAAGATTCCCCTGGAGGCGGGCATGGTAACCCACTCCAGTATTCTTGTCTGGAGAATCCCATGGACAGAGGAACTTGGCAGGCTACAGTCCATAGGGTCCCAAAGAGTACATCTCAAAGAGACAGAGGAATTCACAATCAAAGAGACAGAGGAATTCACAATTGTAAGCCCTTTTTAGTAAATGCTGTAAGAGAGATCAGCGGCCTGTCATCAGGTGTTGGCTAGAACAAATGGTAGCTTGTTTTGACAAACCCTGAACTTTTTCAGACAGGAACTTAAAAGGAGGCTATGTCATCCAGGCACCCAGCCTTAGGCTGTTAGAAAGTGAAGTGAAAGTGAAGTTGCTCAGTCGTGTCCAACTCTTTGTGACCCCATGGACTGTAGCCTACCAGGTTCCACTATCCATGGGATTTTCCAGGCAAGAATACCGGAGTGGGCTGCCATTTCCTTCTCCAGGAGATCTTCCCTCCCCAGGGATTGAACCCAGGTCTCCTGCATTGTAGGCAGACACTTTACCATCTGAGCCACCAGGGAAGGCTGTTAGAAGTCAGGCTAAAATTTGGGCAAGTCCCTTAGTACAGGGTTTGGGTGGGAGGGGTGGTGATATTTGAATGGAGTGTTCCCTGCAAAGAGATTTCACAGTTCTCTAGGGAGGTGGAATCAACAATAAACTTGTAAATAAGACTTTCAGGGGTTAGTGAGGGTACTGAAGGCCTGGGAGACTTGGAGAAAGGATTGGCTGTATTGGTGAACTGAAAACCCTGATGTGCAAAGGTTTGGGAAGTAAAGAAAGAAGTGGGAGCGGCAAGGCAGGGAGAGCAAGTGAAAAGCCCTGAGGCAGGACCAGGCTTCTCTCAGCCAGGGCCAGAGTAAAGGCCAGTGGCTTGGGAATGCAGATAACATGCAGTGAAAGCAGTGCAGGAAAGCAGGGGAGGGTGGGACAATTGAAGTCTGAGATCTTGGGGATAGTCACAAGCCAAATCACAAGTACTTATTTTATGTGTTAGCAGTACTGCCCTATAAAGTCATGAAAGTTTTCCCTGTACAGAAGACATCTTGTGCTGAGAGGGTGAGGATGGAGGATCATTTTTTTAACTGTCTCATTTTATTTATTTTAAAATTTTATTGAAATGTAGTTGGAGAAGGCAATGGCACCCCACTCCAGTACTCTTGTCTGGAAAATCCCATGGACGGAGGAGCCTGGTAGGCTCCAGTCCATGGGGTCGCTAAGAGTTGGGCACGACTGAGCGACTTAGCAGCAGCAGTTGATTTACAATATTGTATTTAGTTCCTGCTGTACAGCAAAGTGACTCAGCTATATATATATATGCTGCTGCTGCTGTTGCTAAGTCACTTCAGTCGTGTCCGACTCTGTGCGACCCCATAGATGGTAGCCCACCAGGCTCCCCTGTCCCCGGGATTCTCCAGGCAAGAACACTGGAGTGGGTTGCCATTTCCTTTTCCAATGCATGAAAGTGAGAAGTGAAAGTGAAGTCGCTCAGTCATGTCCGACCCTTAGCGACCGCATGGACTGCAGCCTACCAGGCTCCTCCATTTATGGGATTTTCCAGGCAAGAGTACTGGAGTGGCGTGCCATTGCCTTCTCCATATATATATGTATGTGTATATATATATATATGTATCATACTCTTTTCCATTATGGTTTATCACAGGATATTAAATATCATCCTATATAGTAGGACCTTGTTTTTTATCCGTCCTATGTATAATAGTTGGCATCTGCTAATCCCAAACTCCCATTCCTTCCCTCTCCTACCCACCTTCCCCTTGGCAACCACAAATCTGCTCTCTATATCTGTGAGTCTGTTTTTGTTTCATAAATATATTGATTTATATCATATTTTAGATTCCACATATAAATGATATCATATAGTATTTGTCTTTCTCTTTCTGACTTACTTTGCTTTGTATGATAATCTCTAGGTCCATCCATGTTGCTGCAAATGGCATGATTTCATTCTTTTTTATGGCTAGAGTAATATTCCTGTGTGTGTGTGTGTGTGTGTGTACTGTATTCCATAGTGGCTGCACCAATTTACGTTCCTACCAACAGTGTAAGAGGGCTGCCTTCTCACTACACCCTCTCCAGCATTTGTTATTTGTAGACTTTTTAATAATGGCCATTCTAGCTGGTATGAGATGGTACCTCATTATAGTTTTGATTTGCATTTCTCTAATAATTAGTGATATTGAACATCTTTTCATGTGCCTAAAAAGCAGAGACATTACCGACAAAGGTCCATATAGTCAAAGCTATGGTTTTTCCAGTAGTAGCTGAGCAACCAAAGAATTGATGCTTTTGAACTGAGTGTTGGAGAAGACTCTTGAGAGCCCCTTGGACAGTAAGGAGATCAAACCAGTCAATCCTAAAGGAAATCAGTCCTGAATATTCATTGGAAGGACTGATGCTGAAGCTGAAGCTCCAATACTTTGGCCACCTGACGTGAAGAACTGACTTATTGAAAAAGACCCTGATGCTGGGAAAAATTGAAGGCAGGAGGAGAAGAGGATGATTGAGGATGAGATGGTTGGTTCAATGGACATGAGTTTGAGGAGGCCCCAGGAGTTGGTGATAGACAGTGAAGCCTGGTGTGCTGCAGTCCATGGGGTTGCAAAGAGTCGGACACGAGTGAGTGGCTTAATTGAACTGAATTGGCCATACGTGTGTCTTCTTTGCAGAAATGTCTATTTAGGTCTTCTGCCCATTTTTCAACTGGGTTATTTGTTTTTTGTGTGTGTTATTGAATTGTAGGGGCTGTTTGTGTATTTTGGAAATTAAGCCTTTGTCAGTTGCATCATTTGCAAATATTTTCTCCAAGTTCATAGAATGTATTTTTGTTTTGTTTATGACTTTCTTTGCTGTGCCAAAGCTTATAAGTTTGATTAGGTCTCATTTGTTTGTTTTTGCTTTTATTTCTATTGCCTTGGGAGACTGACCTAAGGAAACCTTGGTATAATTTATGTCAGAGACTGTTTTGCCTATATTCTCTTCTAGGAGTTTTGTGGTGTCTTGTCTTATAAAGTCTTTAAGCCATTTTGAGTTTATTTTAGTATATAATGTGAAGGTGTATTATAGCTTCATTGATTTACATGTAGCTACCCAACTTCCCAACACCACTTGCTGAAGAGACGGTCTTCTTAGGATGAGGGATCCTAAAGTCAATCGTTTCTATGTTCACCTAGCTGTGCTGTGGATCTTGGTGCAAGGCTGTGCCAGCCAGGAGAGAGGGGGGCTTTTTCTTTGCTTTTTTGCCTTGCAGAATGTGGGATCTTAGTTCCCCCACCAGGGATTGAACCCTAGCCCCCTGCACTGGAAGCATGGAGTCTTAACCACCAGGGACCACCAGGGAAGTTCCAGGGGCCTTTTTCTAAAATCCACAGCCTAGCCACACTGAACCCAGAGGAGCTGCCTCTGCCCAGGAGGGCACCCGTGTCTGAATCAAATGAAAGTGCTACACGGGTGAACTGTAGCTTGTTTACCAGGCCCGTGTTTTCCAAGTAGCAGATCAGTTCTGAGGTTGTTGAAAAAGCGGAGCAACTGTCTTAAAAAGCATTATAGGGACTTCCTTGGTGGTCCAGTGGCACTCCCATTGCAAGGGGCCTGGATTCCATCCCTGGTCAGGGAACTAGATCCCACATGCCACAACTAAGAGCTCACATGCCACAACTATAGATCCTGCAGTAAAAAAAGTAACGAGGATCAAAGACCTATGTGCTGCGACTAGGACCTGGCACAGCCAAATAAATAAATACATAATTAAAAAAAAAAAGAGCACCATGAACTGTGATTTTGTTACCTTATTACAGAGCCCCTAGTGGCTGCACAGTGGAATTGTTCAACCCCTCTACAAGAAACTGCAGCGGCAACTCAACAAGGGAGAGGATGATAGTTGGGTAGCCACTGACACCTGAGGGTGACTTCATCCAAGTGAAGGAACCCTTATTCCCTCTTCCCCTTCAGGCTCTTCCTGGGTCTCTCCCATTCCTTTTGTTTTCTTCAAGGGAACATACTGAGCATTCATTACTTGGTGGAGTGCATGCAAAAATGTCCTCAGCAACATGTCCAAAATCAGGTAGAGGAAACAGACAAGTTTTAAAAAAATTTATTGTTATTGATTTATACATCTCTATCTTACAAAAAGGATTTGAAGCAGCTGTCAATTCCAAGATATATCATTTCCTGACACTATACCAGGGTGGACAATAAAATTAAGCTAGGACAAGATGATGATAAAAATCCCTTTGATTTATTTTGCTTTAAAAGTGTTTGTATCTTGGAACTTTCCTGGTGGTCCCGTGGTTAACACAGATTCTATCCCTGGTTCGAGAACCAAGATCGCACATGGTGTGGGACAACTAAGCCCATATGCCACAAGTACTGAGCCTGCACTCTACAGCCTAAGAGCTGCTACTACTGAAGCCCGTGCACCTAGAGCCTATACTCTGCAGCAAGAGAAGCTATTGCAATGAGAAGCCCGCAACTAGAGAGTAGCCCCCGCTTGCTGTAACTAGAGAAAGCCCATGCACAGCAACAAACAGCCCATGCACTGCAAGGAGGACTTAGTGCAGCCAAAAAAAGTTTATGTCTTTCTCTTGTATAGTTATTTTATCATCTTCTTTTCAAGTGTACAGAAAAGTAGAGAATAATATAAAACACTGCTACTTTTATCAAACCTTCACATTTTGTCATAGTGCTGACAAAATGCTTCACATTTTGTCAAACCTTCAAATTTGGTTTTTATTTTATTTTATTATTTTGGCCACGCTGTGCAGCTTGTGCGATCTCAGTTTCTCAACCAGGAATTGAATCCAGACCATGGTAGTGAAAGCACGAATCCTAAACCCTGAACCACCAGAAATCTCCCCAGGTTGTGTGTGTGTGTGTATTTGGCTGCACTAGGTCTTCATTGCAGTGCTCCGGCTCTTCCTTGTGGTAGGAGGGCTTTCTCTAGTTGTGGTGCGTGGGCTTAGTTACCTTGTGGCATGTGGGATCTTAGTTCCCCGACCAGGGACTGAACCCATGCCCCACTTCAGTGAAAGCACAGAGTCCTAACCACTGGATTGCCAGGGAATTCCTGATATGGTCTTGTATTGCATGAGTGGTATTAACACTGCATGGCCCTTATGCTGGTTGTGCAGCTCTAGATACTCCCTGCATCTCCACAGTGCTCTCCAGCACCCAAAGAACTTTCAGTTCAGTTCAGTCGCTCAGTTGTGTCCGACTCTTTGCAACCCCATGAATCGTAGCACGCCAGGCCTCCCTGTCCATCACCAACTCCCGGAGTTCACTCAAACTCACGTCCATCGAGTCGGTGATGCCATCCAGCCATCACATCCTCTGTCGTCCCCTTCTCCTCCTGCCCCCAATCCCTCCCAGCATCAGAGTCTTTTCCAATGAGTCAACTCTTCGCATGAGGTGGCCAAAGTACTGGAGTTTCAGCTTTAGCATCATTCCTTCCAAAGAAGGGTCTGTTATTTCCTGTGCTCCTCACACAAGCCTCTTAAGAAGGCAGAACAAGTAGCATGATCCCCCATTCAACTCAAGAGGAAACAAACATCCAGAATGAAGGGCTAAGACCACAAAGGGGCAGAGACCCAGGCTCAATGTAGGCTTTCCCAGCTCAGGGCTGTTTCCACTACTCAGTTTCCATTCAGGTCATATCAAGGCAATAAATGTGAACAACTGGAGAACAAGCCAGTGGGAGTGAGAGAGGAGGAGCATGGAGACAGGGTATGAAGAAAGGGTAGGGTTGGGAGGAAAAAATAAAAGCAGAGCCAGGGGCGGGATCTGTATGGATTTAAATCTACCAGTGACTGTCAAGCTTGACAGCTCTTTGGGATCACCTGGGTAACTTCAAGAAGCACTGATGTCTGAGGCCCACCCCCAGAGATTCTAAAGTAACCGACCTGCCAGGCCTCCTGAGCAGCAGGATGTTGAAAAGCTCCCCAGCTGATTTTTGAATGTATAGCCTAGGTGAGGACCATTGACTAAGCAGAGCTATTTGTCAGGCAGTGAATTGGTTGAGGGGGCGGTACTCAAAGGCTGGCTTGTTAACCTTAATAAGATCTTAGACTTCAAAGCCTGGCTTGTAAATAAGGTATTGAGATCTTAGCCCTAGATCTAAGGGCTATGGACAAAAATGGGCTAAAATGAAAGGTGATAATCCAGTTTCCTCAGTGCTGTTCATACTAACCTTAAACTATTTTGTTCAGTTATCAGGGCTTTAACTTGAAGGGGAGACTAGCAATTTTCAGAATGAATACCAGTAAACCCCGACAGAGCAATAGAATTTGTCAAATATTCTCTAAGTACTTCCTTTGTGCAGGTTCTGTGCTATAGGGAAGTTAGAGAGATGGAAAAATCACAATCCTTGCCCTCCAGAAGCTCAGACTAACTGGCAACCCAGACAAATATATGACAACACCATGTGCTAAGTGTTAGAGATAAGTCCAAAGTGCGAGGGAATAGAGGGCAGAAAATACCTAACTCTACCTCAGGGGGACTAGCAGAGGGGCTCAGAGTAGGCTTCATAGGAGTGCTGTATGAGCTGGGTCTTGAAGGATGAGTAGTAGTTGGTTAAGGGTATGGTTGAGGCTGGGGGTTTGGAAGAGCATGTGCAGAGGCTCAGGCATAAGTGTGGCTTCAGAAGAACATGTAGTTTGGAATGATACAAGCACAGGGACTAAATATCTGTTGGAGAAGAACCTTACCCTGTAGGCAGCAGGGAATCATCAAAGGAGTGTGTGGAAAACAGCAAAGTCCTTATGGAGGACAGGGTATCTAAACTAGGTCCTGGAAGATGAGTAGTAATGGATGTGGGATGGAAAGGCTTCCCAAATCAGAGTGGGAGTGGGAGGGGGAATAATGTGGGCAAAAGTGCAGAGGCAGGAATGAGCCTGACATGTATCATGTGCATTGAGGGAATCAATAATCTGGTAAGTAAGTAAGTAAGTGAAGTCGCTCAGTCGTGTCTGACTCTTTGTGACCCCATGGACTGTAGCCTACCAGGCTCCCCTGTCCATGGGATTTTCCAGGCAATAGTACTGGAGTGGATTGCCATTTCCTTCTCCAGCATCTGGTAGGCATGATCAAAATTATCTGGAGTGCTGTTTAAAAATGTCAGTGCCTGGGCTCCACTAACCGCCTTCCCTAGAGACTCTGATATATATGGTCTCGGGAGTGGGGCCAGGCCTCAGTATTGGGGAAAAAGTCTCCCAGGTGATCCTAATTTGCGGCTAGACTTGAAAGCCACAGCTGTAAGGAAGTTGTTGGGGAGGTGGATCAGAAGGTAGGCTAGAGTCAGGCAAATTATGATGATAACTGAGCTAGGATTTATTGAATGTTAACTATGTGCCAGAGACTCCATTAATCCATTTAATCCTCATAACCCTATGAGGATAGGTACTGTTATCTTGTGTTGAGGTGAAGAAACAATAGTATCACCAAAGTCTTATACCAAAGTGTCAGGCAATCTGTCTTCAGAGCGTTTCCTAGAAGGACTTGTATTGCAGGACAAAGAACTTGGGTTTTCTTCAGTAACCATCTTTGTTAGTTTACTGTGTATCTGTCCAGAATATCTTTATGCATGTACAAGCAATTATGACTAGATATAACCCCCCCTTTCTTACACAAAATGTGGCGTACTCACTAGATACACTGTTTTGCATCTTGCTTTATTAACCATATATCCTGGAAATCTTTACAAATCAATACATAGAGAACTTCTTCATTTTTTTATACTTCCTGAGCATTCGTTTGTGTGTATGTACCATAATGTATTTATTCTTGGTTTGTCTTCAGTTTCTAATTATGAAAATGCTGTAATGAATAATCATGTGCATTTTGCACATTTCCAGAAATGTAATTACTGGGTCAAAAGGTATATGTGCATTTGTAATTTCAATGAATACTGCCAAGTTGTTCTCCATAGGTTTTATATTATTTTGCATTCCTACCTGCAGTACATAACAGTATGTAGGTGCATTTTTTTCATGAAGTTTTACTAATCATTTCAAAGGTCAGTAGAATTGAAAATTTTCTAGCAGGACTGATCAAGAGAAAAAAAGTGAAAATTAAAATTACTAACACCAGGAATAAAAATTAGGACATCACTACATATCCTACAGATATATGAAGGATAATAAGTAAATATAATAAACAAGTTGAGCAATTTGATATCTTACATAAAATGGGCAAGTTCTCTGAAAATAAAATGACTAAGAATGACATTAGAAGAAATAGATACTCTTAATTGTTCCATAACTGTTAAGAAATTGGATTCAACAACATTCCCCTACAAAAAACTCCAGGCCCAGATGACTTCACCAGTGAATGCTATCTAACCTCTAAGGAGGAAATATCAATTCTACATGCCTATTTACAGAAAATAGAGAATGAGGGGATATTTCTTATCTCATTTTATTTCAGCTTACCATGATCAAAACTTGACTGTCTATATCTTCTCATGTTCATTTGGAGAGCTTTGTTTCTCAAGGAATTTGCATATTTTCATCTAAATTGTGAAATTTATTTGCATAAATTGTTCATAGTTCTGTTTTTTGTTTTTAAAATTTTTTAATTGGTGGAAAATTGCTTTACAATGTTGTGTTGGATTCTGCTATACAACAACACAAATCAGTCATAATTATATATAAATACCCTCCCTGTTGATCCTCCCTCCCCTCCCCCAATCCCACCCCTCTAAGTCATCACAGAGTGCCAGGACAGGCTCCCTGTGTTATATAGCAACTTCCTACTCACTGTTTTACACTTGATAGTGTATAGATGTCAATGCTACTTTCTCAATTTGTCCCACCCTCACCTTCCCCCACTGTGTCCACTAGTTCGTTCTCTACTAGGTTCATTAGTACCATTTTTCTATATATCTGTGCCATTTTCCACATATGTTATTAATATACAATACTTTTTTTTTCTCTTTCTAACTTACTTAACTCTGTATAAGAGGCTCTAGGTTCATATATTTCACTAGAACTGATATAAATTCATTCTTTTTTATGGCTGAGTTATATTCTGCTGTATATATATACCATATTTCTTTATCCATTCATCTGTTAATGGACATCTAGGTTCCTTCCATGTCCTGGCTATTGTATATATTGCTGCAATGAACACTGTGGTACATGTGTCTTTTAGAATTGTGGTTTTCTCAGGGTGTGTGACCAGTAGTGGGATTGCTGGGTCATATGGTAGATTTATTCCTAGTTTTTTAAGGAATCTCCATACTGTTTTCCATAATAGTATCAGTTTACATTCCCACCAAAAGTGCAGGAGGGCATTGTTGTTCAGTCCCTCAGTCATGTCCGACTGTTGTGACCCCATGAACTGTAGCATGCTAGGCCTCCCTGTCCTTCACAGTCTCCCAGAGCTTGCTCAAACTCATGTCTATTGAGTCAGTGATGCCATCCAACCATCTCATCTTCTGTCGCCCCCTTCTTCTCCTACCCTCAGTCTTTCCCAGCACCAAGGTCTTTTCCAGTGAGTCAGCTCTTCGCATCAGGTGGCCAAAGTATTGGATTTTCAGCTTCAGCATCAGTCCTGCCAGTGAATATTCAGGGTTGATTTCCTTTAGAATTGACTGGTTTGATCTCCTTGCAGTCCAAGGGATTATCAAGAGTCTTCTCCAGTACCACAGTTCAAAAGCATCAATTCTTTGGCACTCAACTTTCTTTATGGTCCAACTCTCACATCCATACATGACTACTGGCAAAACCATAGCTTTGACTATACAGACCTTTGTTGGCAAAGTGATGTCTTTGCTTTTGAATATGCTGTCTAGGTTTGTCATAGCTTTTCTTCCAAGGAGCAAATATCTTTTAATTTCATGGCTGCAGTCACCATCCCCATTGATTTTGGAGCCCAAGAAAATAAAGTCTAGCACCGTTTCCATTTTTCCCCCATCTATTTGCCATAAAGTGATGAGACTGGATGCCATGATCTTAGTTTTCTGAATGTTGAGTTTTAAGCCAGCTTTTTCACTCTCCTCTTTCACTTTTATCAAGAGGCTCTTTGGTTCCTCTTCACTTTCTGCCATTAGGGTGGTATCATCTGAATATCTGAGGTTATTGATATTTCTCCTGGCAATCTTGATTCCCACGTGTGCTTCATCCAGCCCTGCATTTCACATGATGTACTTTGCATAGGAGTTAAATAAGCAGGATGACAATATACAGCCTTGACACACTCCTTTCCCAATTTGGACCTTTCTGTTGTTCAACAACCAGTCTGTTGTTCCATGTCCAGTTCTAATTGTTGCTTCTTGACCTGCGTACACGTTTCTCAGGAGGCAAATAAGGCGGTCTGGTATTCCTATCTCTTTAAGAATTTTCTGCAGTTTGTTGTAATCTGTGTAATAACACAGTCAAAGGCTTTAGCATAGTCAATGAAGTAGAAGTAGATGTTTTTCTGGAATTCCCTTGCTTTTTCTATGAGCCAACAGATGTTGGAAATTCCCCTGTTTTAATACTTGCAATGTCTATAAGACCTGTAGTGATATCCTTGTTTTAAAAAAAATTTATTTGGGACTTCCTTGGTGGTACAGTGGTTAAGACTTTGCCTTCCAACTCAGGGGGTGTGGGTTCAATCCATGGTTGGAGAGCTAAGATCCTATGTGCCTTGCAGCCAAAAGACCAAATCATAAAAAGCAGAAACAATATTGTAATACATTCAATAAAGACTTTAAAAACGGTTCATATAAAATATATCTATCTATCTATCTATCTATCTATCTTAGGACTTCCCTGGTGGTCCAGTGGTTAAGAATCTGCCTTTCAATGTAGGGAACATGGGTTTGATCCCTGGTCCAGTAAGATTTCACATGCCAAGGAGCAACTAAGCCCATGCACCACAACCACTGAGCCCATGTGCCAGAACTACTGAAGCTCACACACCTAGAGCCTGTGCTCCACAAGAGAAGCCACCATGCTAAGAAGCCCATGCACTGCAATGAAGAGTAGCTCCCGCTCACCACAACTAGAGAAAGTTTGAGGGCAGCAACAAAGACCCAGCATGGCCAAAAATAAAAATATATGAATAAATAAATAAATAAATAAAAATTTAAAAAAACCCAAAGCAATAGCAAAAAGGAAAAAGAAGGAAGTACAGAAAACAAACACATAGGAAACAAATACATAAAAAATATATATATTAATAACCAAGAGTTGGTTGTTAGAAATATTATTTAAGAATTGATAAACACCTAGAAAAACTAATCAAGAATAAAGAGAGAATATACTAATAACAAATATCAGGAATAAAAAGGACATCACTACATGGGACTTCCCTGGCAGTCCAGCGGTTAAAATTACATGCTTCCAGTGCAGGGGCATGAGTTTGATCCCTAGATAGGGAACTGAGATCCTGCATGCCTTGTGGTATGGCCAAAAATAATAATAATAGATAGACAATTTTTTTAAGATTTAATTTTTAAAAGGTTTTAAAATTTATTTATTTATTTATTTTTGGCTGTGCTGGGTCTTCATTGCTGTGTGTAGGCTTTCTCTAGCTGTGGCAAGCAGGGACTACTGACCAGGGATCAAACCCACGTCCCCTGCATTGGCAGGCCAATTTTTATTCATTGCCCCACCAGGGAAGTCCTGCCTTGGGTTTTATTTATTCCTCATGTTCTAGTTCCTTAAGATGAAATCTGAGGTTATTTAGCTTCAAGGTTTTCTTTTCCCTACATAGGCACCCAGGCTTATAAAAGTACAGCTTTGGCTGTATCTCCTGGTTTTGATATAATCTATGCTCATTATCATTCAGTTCTAATTTCTAACTTGATTTCTACATTGACCCATCTGTTATTTAGTGATGTACTACTTAATTTCCCAGGAGTTCTAGATGTTTGTCATCATATTGTTAGTTATGATATCATATATTTCTTTTTTAATATGTATTTCATTAAAAAAATAATTTTATTTATTTATTTTTGGACATGGTGGGTTTTCGTTGCTGTGCTGGCTTTTCTCTAGTTGCAGTGAGCAGGGGCCCCCCTCTACTTGTGGTGCACAGGCTTCTCATTGTGGTGGCTTCTCTTGCTGAGCACAGGCTCTAGGGCATGTGGGCTCAGTAGTTGCTGCTCCCAGATTCTAGAGCACAGGCTCAATTGATCCGTGGCATGTGGGATCTTCCTGGATCAGAAATCGAACCCATGTCTCCTGCGTTGGCAGGCAGATTCTTTACCACTGAGTCAACAGGGAAGTCCCTATTTGTTTCTTTATTTGGCTGGGCCATGTCTTCATTGTGGCATGTGGGGTCTTTTAGTTGTGGCATGTGAACTCTTTTTTTTTTTTAATTGTTAACATGCACAAAGTTTATTTTGTATACATTTCTTATTTCCTCTGGCCTTGTCTTAACCTTCCATGGCATGCGAACTCTTAATTGTGGCAGGTGGGATCTTTAGTTGCTGCATATGAGATCTAGTTCCCTCAGTTCAGTTCAGTCACTCAGTCGTGTCCGACTCTTTGCGACCCCATGAATTGCAGCACGCCAGGCCTCCCTGTCCATCACCAACTCCTGGCTGACCAGGGGTCAAACCTGGGCCCTCTGGATTGGGAACACAGAGTCATAACCACTGGACCACCAGGGAAGTCCCAATACCACATATTTCTACTATTATGAGAGGATATGCTCTGAGATATTTCAGCAGTTTGAAATTTATTAAGCTTACTCTAAAACTCTGGATGTGATTAATTTTGATAAATGTTCTGTATGCATTTCAAAAAGTTTATTATGCTGTTATTGGCTGTAATGTCCTGTATATGTCAGTTATTAATAATTGTTCAGATCTTTTATATCCTTCCAGACTCATGTGGTAGAACTGGAGATGTTTGGGTCTAAGTTCTTATTTTTTATATCAAAGTATATTTGATATACTTTGCACAATATTGTTTATATGTTTCAGGTACACAACATAGTTATTCAAAAATTTTAAAGATTTTATTCCATTTATAGTTATAATAAAAAATTGGCTATATTCTCTGTGCTGTACAATGTATCCTTGTAGCTTTTTTATTTTATACATAGCAGTTTGTACCTCTTAATCCCCTACCCCTCTCTTGTTGCCCCCTCTCTCCCGCCACTGGTAACCACTAGTTTGTTCTCTATATCTGTGAACCTGTTTTTTTTGCTATATTCACTAGTGGTTTTATTTTTGAGATTCCACATATAAATGATCTCATACAGTATTTGTCTTTCTCTGTCTGACTTTATTTCACTTAGTATAATACCCTTCAAGTCCATTCTTGTTGCAGATGGCAGAATTTCATTCTTAATTATGATCGAGTAGTATATATATGCATCACATCTTTATCCATTCATCTTTGATGGACACTTAGATTGCTTGCATGTCTTGGCTATTGTAAATGATGCTATGAATATTGGGGCGCATGTATCTTTTCTAATTAGTGTTTTCATTTTTTTTTTTTTTCAGTTAAATACTCAGGAGTGGATTTGCTGGGTCATGTGATAGTTCTTTTTTTTTTTTTGGCTGTGCTGGGTGTTTGTTGCTGCACTTGAGCTTTCTCTAGTTGTGACGAGTAGGGGCTGCTCTCTAAGTTTCAGTGCGAGGGCTTCTTATTGTGGTGGTTTCTCTTGTTATGTAGATTAGGAATCTGGGCTTCAGTAGTTGAAGCTCATGAGTTCTAGAGTGCGGGCTCAATAGTTGTGGCACAGGGGCTTAGTTGCTCCACAGCATGCGGGATCTTCCTGGACCAGAGCTCATAGTGGTGTCCCCTGCATTGCAAGGTGAATTCTTAACCATTGGACCACCAGGGAAGCCTATTTTTGTTTTTTTTTTTTTTTTGAGAAACCTCCATACTATTTTCCCTAGTGGCTGCACCAATTTATATTCCCAACAACAGTATACAAGGTTTCCTTTTTCTCTACATCCTAACCAACATTTGTTATTTATAGACTTTTTCAGTGATAGCCATTCTGCAGGTGTGAGGTGAAATCTTATTGTGATTTTGATTTGCATTTCTCTGATTAACGATGTTGAGAATCTTTTCATGTTTTGGAATGCACTCTTACTTCCAGAGTACCTGATACTATTGATTTCAGAGTCATTTGGGGATTCCACTTTTAATATCATGCTGATTTTTATCCTCCCAACTGCTAGTATATGATTTTGATTTCTCTGTTCTGCTATTACCACTCATCCATATGCCTCCTATATACCAAAATACATTCCAGAATTTTCTTCCCCAATTCTTGTCCTCATGGGTTGATGTCTTTTATTTTGGAGGCACAATTTGAAAAATTACTTAAATTTGGAATAGATGATATGCATTTACTTAAAAAATGAAGATTAACAGGTGTGCAGTGAAAAGCTTCCTGCCATCGCTGTCCATCTACCTAGTATCCACCCTCCCCCCACGTTGTTGTTCAGTCACTAAGTCGTGTCCGACTCTTTGCAACCCCATGGACTGGTAACATTATTCTTTTTTTTTTGGTCACGAGGCTTATGGAATCTTAATTCTTTCACCAGGAATTGAACCCCAGGCCATCAGCAATGAAAGTGTGGAGTTCTAACCACTGGACTGCCAGAGAATCCCTTAAAATTATTCTTTATTAATAATATTCTAGTGTTTTCATTCTCTTTCCCCCACTCAACTCTCTGTATCTCATAGAGATTTTAAAAAATTTATTAATAGAACTTGTCATCCATACACAAAAATAAAGAATAATTCTGAAAGGAGGAACAGTTTGAGTCTTATGAACTGTCAAAACAACCACACTGGAAATTCTGGGAACAGAATCCAATGTGAGCAGGAAGAACATAGAGTTAAAAGAAAAGAAGGTCCAGATAAAAGTGAAAGAGTAGAATAGAAACCCCAAGATCTCAGAGACCAAGTTCCCACAGTTTTGAGCTCTTTACAAAAACAGAAGAGGGAGCTATAAAGCCATGAAGTTAAAAAAGCAATCCTGAACCATGCTTCCTTTCTAAACATTCAAGAAAATTGATTTTATATAAAAGAAGGGAAGTCAAATCTCATATAACATTATTACAAGAAAAAAGAGGATAAGGAGCAGAGTAACATCCCTATGGATAATAAGAAAATGTCAGAAAGACAAACAAAACCAATGAAACTTCCATCCTAGTATTTCCAAATGAACTGAGTTTAATAAATGATATAAGATATGAAAGAGCAGCTTAAATTAGAATGAGAAAAATCCAAAAATGAAGTAATAGAATTAAAGAATTAGAAATAACTAAGACTCATTTCAGAAGCAAAGACTGAACTAGAAGGAACATAATAAACACAACAGATAATGGCTTAAGAAAAATAGATGAAAAGGAGGAAAGCTTTTAAGATTAAAAAAAAATGAAAAGAAGGGCTTCCCTAGTGGCTCAGTGGTAAAGTATGTACTTACACAGGAGACACAGGTTCAATCCCTGATCCTGGAAGATCCCACACGCTGTGAAGCAACTAAGCCGGTGCATCACAGCTATTGAGCCTGTGCTCTAGAGCCCAGGAGCCACAACCACTGAGCCCACATGCCATTACTACTGAAGCCCTCACACCCTAGAGCCTGTGCTCTGCAACAAAAGAAGCCACCACAATGAGAAGCCTGCACACTGCAACTAGGGAGTAGGACTCACTCTCTGCAACTAGAGAAAGCCCCACACAGCAGTGAAAACCCAGCACAGCCAAAAATACATAAATAAAATAGTTTAAAAAGAGAGAGAGAAAATGTTCTTAAAAAGATAAGTGAAAAGACTTCTGGTTTCAACTTGGACACATAAGGAACTGAAGAAAAGTAACTCCTATCCTTCAACAGGAAAGAAGTTAGACAGAGAGCAAATTAATGATAGCATGAACTCATCAGAGAACTGAGATCACAGGACAGATGGTCATCCTGAAATCTGGGGAAAAAAACCCGAAAAACTAGTGCCTGCAAGGAGCGCAGAACCAGAGCATTTGCTCATCTGGGGCAGAAGCCACCGGATGCTATATGAGCTGAGAGGAACGTTAACTAGAAATTTTGACAGATTGCTGGAGGCTGAGTGCAGGCTAGAGAGTGTGAAGCTTCTGGGGGTTGCAGGGCAGGTTTTTACTCCAGGAACCCCACCAAGCTCTCACAGTAAGGATATGGGAGAATCTGGAGAAAGTTCCCTCTCTGGCCCCATGGCGGGAGGAGGGAGACAGCAGCCACAATACCAGACCACCTACACTGTCACCTTTTCTGCAGGGGGCAGAGTAATGCTTCTAGGCTGGCTGAGGGACAGCGTCGTATCTTAGTTTTTTGGGGATCTGTGTCCTAGGCTGCGGAGTCCATGAACTGTTTGGGGCTCTTCTTCCCAGTATGTGAAGACTTTGAGTACTTTGGTCTGTGTTTCCAGGGTGTGCGCATGCTTAGTCACTGAGTCATGGCTGACTCTGTGACCCCATGGACTGTAGCCCACCAGGCTCCTCTGTCCATGGGGATTCTCCAGACAAGAATACTGGAGTGGGTTGCCATTCCCTTCTCCAGGGGATCTTCCTGACCCAGAGATCGAACCCAGGTCTCCTGCATTGCAGGAAGATTCTTTACCACTGAGCCACCTGGGAAGCCCGTTTGGGAGTTTCTGACCCACAGTCTGAGGTTCTAAGATGTTTGGGAGTCTGTGTCACATGGATGTGAGGTCACTGAGATATTTGTGTTTCTTTGTCTCAGGCTGTGACTTCCTTTGGCTGTTTGGGGGTCTGTATGTGAGAGTGTGTGGTCTCTAAGCTGTATCTCAGGCTGTGAAGCTTCTGAATCCTTTGTGGTTCTACTTCTCAATGTGTACCTCTCACACTTCTGAGCACGTGCAAGTCTCTGAGCTGATTTGTATTTGACCGTGGCATGAGTTGTCCGAAATCTTTGTGGGTCCATTACCATGGTTGTGAGGTGTTTGATATTTTGAGGGTTGGCATCCCTGACTATTAACATCTCTGAATTTTTGAGGTTTTCTCCTTAATTGAGGCCACATTGCTGTTCTAAGGTATGTCTAGCCATGTGCCAGGTTTCTGAGGTGATTTAGCAACTGTCCGAAATGTGAGATCAATAAGCTTTCTTAAAAAAGATTTTTTTTTTAATGTAACATTGTTCTTTTTTTTTTTTTTTTTGGCTGTGCTGGATCTTGGTTGCAGCACTCGGGATCTCTAGTTGCAGCATGTGGGATCTAGCTCCCTGACCAGTGATTGGACCCAGGCCCCCTGCATTGGGAGCATGGAGTGTTAGCCACTGAACCACCATGGAAATCCCATCAGTAAACTTTTTAATGTCTCTTTGCAGAATGTTAAATGTACAAGTAATTTTGGGAATCTTGTCTTCCAAGTTGTGAAATCTCAAAGGCTGATGGGGACATTTTATCATATGGTGATACTAGGTGCTTAGGGGTTCTGTGTCCCAGGGTGTGAGGTGTCTGAGCTGCTTGAGAGTCTTTGTCTATGTCATGATATCTTTATAGTTTAGTATGTTGAGTCTCTATCCATGGTGTGGGGTATCTGAGTTACTTGGGTCTTTGTTCCACAGAGTGAAATCTCTTAGCTCTTCTCGGTCCCATGGTGTAAGGTCTCTGGGCTTTTGGGAGATCTGTGTCCAAAGTACGAGGTTTCTAAGCTGTCTCATGTCCTATTTTCTTTTTTTTTTTTTTCTTGGCCATGCTGTGTGGCACATGAGATCTTAGTTCCATGACAAGGGATCAAACCCATGCCCCTGCGGTAGAAATATGTGATCTTAACTCCTCTTCCACCAGGTGTCCTGTTTTCTCGGTTGTGCATTCTTTTAAGCTGATTTACCCACTTTCTCCCTGAGTTTGAGGCCTCTGAGCCCTTTGTGGTTTTGCTGTCCAGGGTATGGGGACTGCCAACCTTCGTGAGACTTTTCCCTGATGGTGAGGTTTTGATATTCTATGGGTCTGTATCCCTAAGTATGGAGGCTTTGGCATTTTAAGGTTTGCATTGCTGGTTTTTGTTTGGATGTATGTTTCAGGGCTCTGAGCTGAGGTAATTTAGTTCCCGTGTCCAGAATGTGAGGTCACTCAGCTGTCTGGGTTTCTGTTCAAGATGATAGCACCCAGGCAATTTGTGGGTAGATATCCTTGGACGTGTAGCATCTACAGTTGTTTGGGGGATTTTTTTGTAGAATGAGCTGTCTCTCCTCTGTTTGGGATCAGTTTGTAGGATGTGCTGTTTCTGAACTCTTTCTAGGGCTGTGTCTCTGGGTGTTAAGTTCTCTATGATGCTTTTGTGGAGATGGACCATGTATTGAGGATCTTTGAGCTGATTTAAGTTTTCTGTCTTAGGATCTGATGTTTCCATTCTTTCAGGGTTTCTGTGTCACAAGGTATAAGGTTACAAATCTATTTAGGATTCTGTGTCCATGGTATGAGATGTGTAGCTTTCTGGGGGTCTGTGCCCACCACATGTGGCCTATGAGCTTTTGGAGGATTTGTGATTAAGGATGTATAGTTTCTAAGGTGTTTGGGATCTGGTGTGGGATACCTCTGAGCTCTTTAAGGGTTTGTGTCTGATGTGTGAGGTGTCAGACATGATTGGGGTCTCTGAGGTTTGAGCAGATCTGTGTCAGGGTTGTAGGTCTCAGAACTTTTGGGGGGTTATGTGTCTAATGTATGAGGTATCTAAGTTGTTTACTGGTCTGTTCTGGAGGATGAGGTCTGTGTTATTGGTGGTCTGTGCCTCAGGTTGTAAAATTTCTATACTCTTGGAGGGTCTTTATCCCAGGGTGTAAGGTACCTGGGGGGTTACAGGGTTATGAATTTGGGGGTTCAGTCCATGTGGGAGGTAGCTGAGATTTTCATGGATCTTTGCCAGGATTTGAAGTCATAATGATTTTGAGGCGGGGGGGTGGTGTTTTCATGGTGACTTGTCTCTGATATGCTTTGGTGTCTATATTCATGGGTGCAAAGTCTTTAAGATGTTTCAGTGTCTGTTTTTAGGGTATGATGATTGCTGACAGAAGTCTATATAGTCCATCTATGGTTTTTCCAGTAGTCATGTATGGATGTGAGAGTTGGACCAAAGAATTGATGCTTTTGAACTGTGGTCTTGGAAAAGACTCTTGAGTGTCCCATTGGACTGCAAGGAGATCAAACCAGTCAATCCTAAATGAAATCAATTCTGAATATTCATTGGAAGGACAGATGCTGAAGATCCAATGCTTTGGCCACATGATGTGAAGAGCCAACTCATTAGAAAAGATCCTGATGCTGGGAAAGATTGAATGCAGGAGGGGAAGGGGATGACAGAGGATGAGATGGTTGGATGGCATCACTGACTCAATGGACATGAGTTTGAGCCATCTCTGGGAGATGGTGAAGGACAGGGAAGCCTGGCATGCTGCAGTCCATGGGGTCACAAAGTCAGACACAACTGAGTGATTGAACAACAACAACAAATGATTGGTTTGGGTACTAGAGAGAATGAGCTGAAGCAATGGGAAGAAATTGTCTGAGAGTGGGATACATGAACTTAATATTATACATGTTCCACTTTGGGTGATGATGTCAAGGTTATTTCTGTGGGAGTGAGTGAGGAACTGAGTAGATCACTGGAGGAGAGGAGGTCAAGGAAGGGAGGGCAGGTCTCTGTGCAGAGGTGGAAGGGTCATTTAAACAGAAATCAAATCAGCAAGGTTCAAGGTATTGGAGACAGGGATAGTAATCTAGGAACTAAAGTTCTAGAGAAATGAAAGTTGGTAGATGACTTCAACCAAATTGGGACTCTTATAACATTAGCATTAAAACTGAAGGGTTTTAAGGGGGGAGCTATGAAATCATCTATCTGAAACTTTTGAAAATAGAGTACCTGAAGAACTATGGACAGAGGTTCGTGACATTGCACAGGAGGTGGTAACCAAGACCATACCCAAGAAAAAGAAATGCAAAAAGGCAAAATGGCTCTCTGAGGAGGCCTTACAAATAGCTGAGGAAAGAAAAGAAGTGAAAGGCAAAGGAGAAAAGGAAAGATATACCCATATGAATGCAGAGTTCCAAAGAATAGCAAGGAGAGATAAGAAAGCCTTCCTCAGTGATCAATGCAAAGAAATAGAAGAAAACAACTGAATGGGAAAGACTAGAGATGTCCTCAAGAAAATTACAGATTCCAAGGGAACATTTCATGGAAAGATGGGCACAATAAGGGACAAAAATGGTATGCACCTAACAGAAGCAGAAGATATTAAGAAGAGGTGGCAAGAATACACAGAAGAACTATACAAAAAAGGTCTTAATAACCCAGATAACCACGATGGTGTGATCACTCACCTAGAGCCAGACATCCTGGAGTGTGAAGTCAAGTGGGCCTTAGGAAGCATCACTACAAATAAAGCTAGTGAAGGTGATGGAATCCCAGCTGAGCTATTTCAAGTCCTAAAAGATGATGCTGTGAAAGTGCTGCACTCAATATGCCAGCAAATTTGGAAAACTCAGCAGTGGCCACAGGACTGGAAAAGATCAGTTTTCATTCCAATCCCAAAGAAAGGCAATGCCAAAGAATGCTCAAGATCAGATCAGATCAGATCAGTCGCTCAGTCGTGTCCGACTCTTTGCGACCCCATGAATCACAGCACGCCAGGCCCCCCTGTCCATCACCAACTCCCGGAGTTCACTCAGACTCACGTCCATCGAGTCAGTGATGCCATCCAGCCATCTCATCCTCTGTCGTCCCCTTCTCCTCTTGCCCCCAATCCCTCCCAGCATCAGAGTCTTTTCCAATGAATCAACTCTTCGCATGAGGTGGCCAAAGTACTGGAGTTTCAGCTTTAGCATCATTCCTTCCAAAGAAATCCCAGGGCTGATCTCCTTCAGAATAGACTGGTTGGATCTCCTTGCAGTCCAAGGGACTCTCAAGAGTCTTCTCCAACACCACAGTTCAAAAGCATCAATTCTTTGGTGCTCAGCCTTCTTCACAGTCCAACTCTCACATCCATACATGACCACTGGAAAAACCATAGCCTTGACTAGACAAATCTTTGTTGGCAAAGTAATGTCTCTGCTTTTGAATATGCTATCTAGGTTGGTCATAACTTTCCTTCCAAGGAGTAAGTGTCTTTTAATTTCATGGCTGCAGTCACCATCTGCAGTGATTTTGGAGCCCAGAAAAATAAAGTCTGCCACTGTTTCCACTGTTTCCCCATCTATTTGCCATGAAGTGATGGGACCGGATGCCATGATCTTCGTTTTCTGAATGTTGAGCTTTAGGCCAACTTTTTCACTCTCCACTTTCACTTTCATCAAGAGGCTCTTTAGTTTCTCTTCAATTTCTGCCATAAGGGTAGTGTCATCTGCATATCTGAGGTTATTGATATTTCTCCCGGCAATCTTGGTTCCAGCTTGTGCTTCTTCCAGTCCAGCGTTTCTCATGATGTACTCTGCATATAAGTTAAATAAGCAGGGTGACAATATACAGCCTTGACGAACTCCTTTTCCTATTTGGAACCAGTCTGTTGTTCCATGTCCAGTTCTAACTGTTGCTTCCTGACATGCATACAGATTTCTCAAGAGGCAGGTCAGGTGGTCTGGTATTCCCATCTCTTTCAGAATTTTCCACAGTTTATTGCGAGCCACACAGTCAAAGGCTTTGGCATAGTCAGTAAAGCAGAAATAGATGTTTTTTGGAACTCTCTTGCTTTTTCCATGATCCAGCAGATGTTGGCAATTTGATCTCTGGTTCCTCTGCCTTTTCTAAAACAAGCTTGAACATCTGGAAGTTCACGGTTCACATATTGCTGAAGCCTGGCTTGGAGAATTTTGAGCATTACTTTACTAGCATGTGTGATGAGTGCAATAGTGCGGTAGTTTGAGCATTCTTTGGCATTGCCTTTCTTTGGGATTGGAATGAAAACTGCCCTTTTCCAGTCCTGTGGCCACTGCTGAGTTTTCCAAATTTGGTGGCATATTGAGTGCAGCACTTTCACAGCATCATCGTTTAGGACTTGAAATAGCTCAACTGGAATTCCATCCCCTCCACTAGCTTTGTTCATAGTGATGCTCTCTAAGGCCCACTTGACTTCACATTCCAGGATGTATGGCTCTAGGTGAGTGATCACACCATCGTGATTATCCAGGTCGTGAAGATCTTTTTTGTACAGTTCTTCTGTGTATTCTGGCCACCTCTTCTTAATATCTTCTGCTTCTGTTAGGTCCATACCATTTCTGTCCTTTATCGAGCCCATCTTTGCATGAAATGTCCCCTTGGTATCTCTGATTTTCTTGAAGAGGTCTCTAGTCTTTCCCATTCTGTTATTTTCCTCTATTCCTTTGCACTGATCACTGAGGAAGGCTTTCTTATCTCTTCTTGCTATTCTTTGGAACTCTGCATTCAGATGCTTATATCTTTCCTTTTCTCCTTTGCTTTTTGCTTCTCTTCTTTTCATAGCTATTTGTAAGGCCTCCTCAGACAGCCATTTTGCTTTTTTGCATTTCTTTTCCATGGGGATGGTCTTGATCCCTGTCTTCTGTACAATGTCACGAACCTCATTCCATAGTTTATCAGGCACTCTATCAGATCTAGGCCCTAAAGGTCCGATGCTGTAAAGAGCAATATAGCATAGGAACCTGGAATGTCAGGTCCGTGAATCAAGGCAAATTGGAAGTGGTCAAACGAGATGGCAAGAGTGAATGTCGACATTCTAGGAATCAGCGAATTCAAATGGACTGGAATGGGTGAATTTAACTCAGATGACCATTATATCTACTACTGCGGGCAGGAATCCCTCAGAAGAAATGGAGTAGCCATGATGGTCAACAAAAGAGTCCGAAATGCAGTACTTGGATGCAATCTCAAAAACGACAGAATGATCTCTGTTCGTTTCCAAGGCAAACCATTCAATATCACAGTAATCCAAGTCTATGCCCCAACCAGTAACGCTGAAGAAGCTGAAGTTGAACGGTTCTATGAAGACCTACAAGACCTTTTAGAACTAACACCCAAAAAAGATGTCCTTTTCATTATAGGGGACTGGAATGCAAAAGTAGGAAGTCAAGAAACACCTGGAGTAACAGGCAAATTTGGCCTTGGAATACAGAATGAAGCAGGGCAAAGACTAATAGAGTTTTGCCAAGAAAATGCACTGGTCATAACAAACACCCTCTTCCAACAACACAAGAGAAGACTCTACACATGGCCATCACCAGATGGTCAACACCAAAATCAGATTGATTATATTCTTTGCAGCCAAAGATGGAGAAGCTCTATATACTCAGCAAAAACAAGACCAGGAGCTGACTGTGGCTCAGACCATGAACTCCTTAGTGCCAAATTCAGTCTTAAATTGAAGAAAGTAGGGAAAACCACTAGACCATTCAGGTATGACCTAAATCAAATTGGAGGCTAATTACTTTACAATATTGTAGTGGTTTTTGCCATACATTGACATGAATCAGCCATGGATGTTTATGTGTGCTCCATCCTGAACCCTCCTCCAACCTCCCTCCCCATCCCATCCCTCAGAGTTGTCCCAGTGCACCGGCTTTGAGTGCCCTGTTTCATGCATTGAACTTGGACTGGTGATCTATTTCACATATGGTAATATACGTGTTTCTGGAGAAAGCAATGGCACCCCACTCTAGTACTCTTGCCTGGCAAATCCCATGGACAGAGGAGCCTGGTAGGCTGTAGTCCATGGGGTCACTAACAGTCGGACACGACTGAGTAACTTCACTTTCACTTTTCACTTTCATGCATTGGAGAAGGAAATGGCAACCCACCCCAGTGTTCTTGCCTGGAGAATCCCAGGGATGGGGGAGCCTGGTGGGCTGCCGTCTATGGGGTCGCACAGAGTCAGACACGACTGAAGTGACCTAACAGTAACAATATACATGTTTCAATGCTATTCTCTCAAATCATCCCACCCTCACCTTCTCCCACAGAGTCCAAAAATCTGTTCTTTATACCTGTGTTTCTTTTGCGGTCTTGCATATAGGGTCATTGTTACAATCTTTCTAAATTCCATATATATGCATTAGTATACTGTATAGGTGTTTTTCTCTCTGACTTACTTCACTTTGTATAATAAGCTCCAGTTTCATCCACCTCACTAGAACTGATTTAAATGTGTTCTTTTCAATGGCTGATTAATATTCCATTGTGTATATGTACCACAGCTTTCTTATCCATTCATCTGCCAATGGACATCTAGGTTGCTTCCACATCCTAGTTATTGTAAACTGTGCTGCGATGAACATTGGGGTACACGTGTCTCTTTCAATTCTGGTTTTCTTGATGTGTATGCCCAGCAGTGGGACTGCTGGGTCATATGGCAGTTCTATTGACAGTTTTTTAAGGAATCTCCACACTGTTCTCCAATAGTGGCTTTACTAGTTGCATTCCCACCAACAGTCTAAGAGGGTTCCCTTTTCTCCACACCAGCATTTGTTTGTAGACTTTTTGATAGCAGCCATTCTGATGGGCATGAGATGGTACCTCATTGTGGTTTTGATTTGCATTTCTCTGATAATGAGTGATGTTGAGCATCTTTTCATGTGGTTGTTAGTCATCTGTATGTCTTCTTTGTAGAAATGTCTGTTTAGTTCTTTTTGATTTGGTCATTTATTTTTCTGGTATTGAGCTGCATGAGCTGTTTGTATATTTTTGAGATTAATTCTTTGTCAGTTGCTTCATTTACTGTTATTTTCTCCCCTTCTGAAGGCTATCTTTTCACCTTGCTTATAATTTCCTTTGTTGTGCAAAAGCTTTTAAGTTTAATTAGGTACGATTTGTTTATTTTTGCTTTTATTTCCATTACTTTGGGAGGTGGATCATAGAGGATCCTGCTGTGATTTATGTCGGAGAGTGTTTTGCCTATGTTTTCCTCTAAGAGTTTTATAGTTTCTGGTCTTACATTTAGATCTTTAATCCATTTTGAGTTTATTTTTGTGTATGGTGTTAGAAAGTGTTCGTTTCACTCTTTTACAGGTGGCTGACCAGTTTTCCCAGCATGATTTGTTAAAGAGATTGTCTTTTCTCCATTGTATATTCTTGCCTCCTTTGTCAAAGATAAGGTGTCCATAGGTGTGTGGATTTATCTCTGGGCTTTCTGTTTTGTTCCATTGATCTATATTTCTGTCTTTGTGCCAGTACCATACTGTCTTGATGACTGTAGCTTTGTAGTATAGGCTGAAGTCAGGCAGGTTGATTCCTCCAGTTCCATTCTTCTTTCTCAAGATTGCTTTGGCTATTCAAGTTTTTTTTATTTCTATACAAATTGTGAAATTATTTGTTCTAGTTCTCTGAAAAAATACTGTTGGTAGCTTGTTAGGGATTGCATTGAATCTGTAGATTGCTTTGGGTAGTATACTCATTTTCACTATATTGATTTTTCTAATCCATGAACATGGTATATTTCTCCATATATTTGTGTCCTCTTTGATTTCTTTCATGAGTGTTTTATAGTTTTCTATATATAAGTCTTTTGTGTCTTTAGGTAGATTTATTCCTAAGTATTTTATTGTTTTCATTGCAATGGTGAATGGAATTGTTTCCTTAATTTCTCTGTTTTATCATTGTTAGTGTATAGGAATGCAAGGGATTTCTATGTATTAATTTTATATCCTGAAATTTTACTACATTCATTGATTCTGGACTCTCCAGGCCACAATACTGGAGTGAGTAGCCTTTACCCTTCTCCAGGGGATCTTCCCAACCCAAGAATTGCATTGGGGTCTCCTGCATTTCAGGCGGTTTCTTTACCAACTGAGCTATGAGGGAAGCCCTATGTTCATTACCAACTGATGCACTGCAGGTGGGTTCATTACCAGTTGAGCTATGAGGGAAGCCCTATATTCATTGATTAGCTCTAGTAATTTTCTGATGCTGTCTTTAAGGTTTTCTATGAAGAGGATCATGTCATCTGCAAACAGTGAGAGTTTTACTTATTCTTTTCCAATCTGGATTCCTTTTATTTTTTTTTCTTCTCTGATTGCTGTGGCTAAAACTTTCGAAACTATGTTGAATGGTAGTGGTGAGGGTGGGCACTGTTGTGTTGTTCCTGACTTTAGGGGAAATGCTTTCAATTTTTAACCATTGAGGATAATGTTTGCTGTGGGTTTATCATATATGAATTTTATTATGTTGAGGTATGTTCCTTCTATGCCTGCTTTCTGGAAGGTTTTTATCATAAATGGATGTTGAATTTTGTCAAAGGCTTTCTTTGCATCTATTAAGGTAATCATATGGTTTTTATCTTTCAGTTTGTTAATTTGGTATATCACATTGATTGATTTGCACATATTGAAGAATCCTTGCATCCTTGGGATAAAGCCCGCTTGGTCATGATGTATGATCTTTTTAATATGTTGTTGGATTCTGTTTGCTAGAATTTTGTTAAGGATTTTTGCATCTATGTTCATCAGTGATATTGGCCTATAGTTTTCTTTTTTGGTGGCACCTTTGTCTGGTTTTGCTATTAGGGTGATGGTGGTCTCATAGAATAAGTTTCGCAGTTTACCTTCCTCTGCAGTTTTCTGGAAGAGTTTGAGTAGGATAGGTGTTAGTTCATCTCTAAATTTTTGGTAGAATTCACCTGTGAAGCATTCTAGTTCTGGGATTTTGTTTGTTGGAAGATTTCTGATTACAGTTTCAATTTCTGTGCTTGTGATGGGTCTGTTAAGATTTTCTATTTCTTCCTGATTTGGTTTTGGAAGGTTATACTTTTCTAAGAATTTGTCCATTTCTTCCAAGTTGTCCATTTTATTGGCATATAGTTGCTAATAGTAGTCTCTTCTGATCCTTTGTATTTCTGTGTTGTCTGTTGTGATTTCTCCATTTTCATTTCTAATTTTGTCGATTCGATTCTTCTCCCTTTTTTCTTGATGAGTCTGGCTAATGGTTTGTCTATTTTATTTATCTTCTTAAAGAGCCAGCTTTTAGTTTTTTTAATCTTTGCTATGGTCTCCTTTGTTTTTCATTTATTTCTGCCCTAATTTTTATGATTTCTTTCCTTCTACTAACCCTGGGGTTCTTCATTTTTTCTTTTTCTAGTTACTTTAGGTATAAGGTTAGGTTATTTATTTGATTTTTGTCTTGTTTCTTGAGGTAAGCTTGTATTGCTATGAGCCTTCCCCTTAGCACTCCTTTTACTGAATCCCATAGGTTTTTGGTTGTTGTGTTTTCATTTTCATTTGTTTCTATGCATATTTTAATTTCTTTTTGGATTTCTTCTGGATTTGTTGGTTTTTCAGAAGTGTGTTGTTTAGCCTCCATATGTATGTATTTTTAATAGTTTTTTTTTTTTCCTGTAGTTGACATCTAATCTTACCACATCGTGATCGGAAAAGATGCTTGAAATTATTTCAAATTTTTTGAATTTACCAAGGCTAGATTTATGGCCCAGGATGTGATCTATTCTGGAGAATGTTCCATGTGCACTTGTGGAATTCTCTTACTTTTTCTATGATCCAGTGGATGTTGGCAATTTGATCTGGTTCCTCTGCCTTTTCTAAATCCAGATTGAACATCTGGGAGTTCATGATTCACGTGCTGTTGAAGCCTCGCTTGGAGAATTTTGAGCATTACTTTGCTAGTGTGTGAGATGAGTGCAGTTGTGTGGTCTTGCCTGGAAAATCCCATGGACGGAGGAGCCTGGTGGGCTGCAGTCCATGGGGTCGCTAAGAGTCGGACACAACTGAGCGACTTCACTTTCAGTTTTCACTTTCATGCATTGGAGAAGGAAATGGCAACCCACTCCACTGTTCTTGCCTGGAGAATCCCAGGGACGGGGGAGCCTGGTGGGCTGCCGCCTATGGGGTCGCACAGAGTTGGACATGACTGAAGCGACTTAGCAGTAGCAGCAGCAGCAGTTGAGCATTCTTTGGCATTGCCTTTCTTTGGGATTGGAATGAAAACTGACCTTTTCCAGTCCTGGGGCCACTGCTGAGTTTTCCAAATTTGCTGGTATATTGACTGCAGCTCTTTCACAGCATCATCGTTTAGGACTTGAAATAGCTCAGCTGGAATTCCATCACTTCCACTAGCTTTGTTTGTAGTGATGCTTCCTAAGGCCCACTTGACTTCACACTCCAGGATGTCTGCTGCCTCTAGGTGAGTGATCACACCATCATGGTTATCTGTGTCATGAAGATCTTTTTTGTATAGTTCTTCTGTGTATTTTTGCCACTTCTTAATATCTTCTGCTTCTGTTAGGTCCATACCATTTCTGCCCTTTATTGTGCCCATCTTTGCATAAAATGCTCCCTTGGTATCTCTAATTTTCTTGAAGAGATCTCTAGTTTTTCACATTCAATTGTTTTCCTCTATTTCTTTGCATTGATAACTGAGGAAGGCCTTCTTATATCTTCTTGCTATTCTTTGGAACTCTGCATTCAGATGGGTATATCTTTCCTTTTCTCCTTTGCCTTTCACTTCCTTTCTTTTCTCAGCTATTTGTAAGGCCTCCTCAGACAACCATTTTGCCATTTTGCATTTCTTTTTCTTGGGGATGGTCTTGATTACTGCCTCCTGTACAGTGTCACGAACCTCTGTCCATAGTTCTTCAGGCAGTCTGTTTATAAGATCTAATCCCTTGAATCTATTTGTCACTTCCAGTTTATAATTGTAAGGGATTTGATTTAGGTCATACCTGAATGGTCTAGTGGTTTCCCCTATTTTCTTCAATTTAAATCTGAATTTTATAATAAGGAGTTCATGATCTGAGCCACAATCAGCTCCTGGTCTTTTTTTTTTTTTTCTGATTGTATGGACTTTCTCCATCTTTGGCTGCAAAGAATGTAATCAATATGATTTCAGTATTGACCATCTGGGGGTGTCCATGTGTATGTAATCTTCTCTTGTGTTGTTGGAAGAGGGTGTTTGCTATGACCAGTGCATTCTCTTGGCAAAACTCTGTGAGCATTTTCCCTTCTTCATTGTGTACTCCAAGGCTAAACTTGCCTGTTACTCCAGGTATCTCTTGGCTTCCTGCTTTTCCATTCCAGTCCCCTATGATGAAAAGGACATCATTTTTTGGTGTTAGTTCTAGAAGATCTTGTAGGTCATCATAGAACTGTTCAGCTTCTTTGGCATTAGTGATTGGGGCATGTACTTGGATTACATGTGATACTGAATGGTTTGCCTTAGAAACGAACAGAGATCATTCTGTCATTTTTGAGATTGCACCAAGGTACTGCATTTCAGACTCTTTTGTTGACTATGAGGGTCACTCCCATTTTTTCTAAGGGATTCTTGCCGACAGTAGTAAATATAATGGTCACTGGAGTTAAATTAGCCCATTCTAGTCCATTTTAGTTCACTGATTACTAAAGCGTTATGTTCCCTCTTGCCATCTCCTGTTTGACCATTTCTAATTTACCTTGATTCATGGACCTAACATTCCAGGTTCCTATACAGTATTGTTCTTACAGCATCGGACTTTACTTCCAGCACTAGTCACATCCACAGCTGGGCATTGTTTTCGCTTTGGTTCTGTCTCTTCATTCTTTTTGGCGTTATTTTTCCACTCGTCTCCAGTGGCATACTGGGCACCTACTGACCTATCTTTCAGTGTCATTTTTTTTTTGCCTTTTCATTCTGTTCATGGGGTTCTCAAGGCAAGAATGCTGTAGTGTTTTGCAATTCCCTTCTCCAGTGGACCACGTTTTGTCAGAACTCTCCACCATGACCCATCCACCTTGGGTGACCCTACATGGCATGGCTCATAGTTTCATTGAATTAGACAAGGCCGTGGTCCAGGTGATCAGTTTTTATTCACATAGCATAATGTTTTCAAAATTCATCAACATTGTAATATATATCGTACAGCATGACTTCATAACTTTTTATGACTGAGTAATAGTTTGTAGTACGTATATACTTCATTTTGTTTATCCATTCATCTGCTGATGATTATATGGGCTATTTCCATATTTTGACTACTGTGAATAATAATGTTGTTAACACACATGCATATGTATTTGTTGAGTACCAGTTTTCAGTTCTTTTGGGTGTTTACCTAGGAGCGGAATTGCTGGATTAGGTGGTAATTCTTGTTTTTTGAGGTAGGAGCGGTTGTGCTATGTGGCATGTGGGATCTTAGTTCCCCAGTGAGGGATCAAACCTGTGTTCCCTGCCTTGGGAGCATGGAATATTAACCACTGGCCTTCTAGGGAAGTCCCTGGATCAGATGATAATTCTATGTTTAGCTTTATATTTGTTTAGGTTTTTGAGGAACTGCCCAACTGTTTCCACTGTGCTGAACCATTTTATAGTTCTGCTAGGTGTGTATGTGAAAGTCGCTCAGTTGTGTCCAACTCACTGCGACCACATGGAGTCAATTGTGATCCCATACAGTTCATGGACTTCTCTGGGCCAGAATACTGGAGTTGGTAGCCATTCCCTTCTCCGGGGGATCTTCCCAACCCAGGGATTGAACCCAGGTCTCCCATGTTACAGGTGGATTCTTTACCAGCTGAGCCACCAGGGAAGCCTAGTAGTGTATGAGGGTTCCAATTTCTCCACATCCTCACCAACACTTAATTTTCTGTTTTTTTTTTTTTTTTAATTATAGCAGTCCCATTGGGAATGGTACCTCATTGTGGATTTGATTTGCATTTTCCTAATTATGAATGATGTTGAGCATCATTTCATGTGCTTTCTAGTCATTTGAATATCTTCTTCAGAGAAATTTCTGTTCAAGTCCTTTGCCCATTTTAAAAATCATATTTTTTTTTTCTTTTTGTTGTTGAGTTGTAAGACTTTTTAAAAATATATTCTGGATGCTAAACCCTATCAGACACATGATTTGCAAACACTTTCTCCTATTCCATAGGTTCTTTTTGCTTTCCTGATAATGTTCTTTGGTGCATAAAATTTTTTATTATCGATGAAGTCCAATTCATCTATTTTGTCTTTTGTTGTGTGTACTTTTGGTGTTATACCTAAGAATTCATTTTCTGTTTTTTAAAATTTATTCTATTGAAGTATAGTTAATTTACAGTGTGATAACTTCTGGTGTATAACAAAATGATTCAGATATACATATATTTGTTTGTTTGTTTTTTGTTTTGGCCACACAGCATGGCTTGCAGTATCTTCCTCAACCAGGGATTGAACCTGAGCCATGGCAGCGAAAGTCATGTCTGATGGTTTGCAACCCCATGGACTGTAGCCCATGAGGCTCCTCTGTCCATGTGATTTTCCCAGCAAGAATACTGTAAATGGGTTGCCATTTCCCCTTCCAGGGGATCTTCTTGACCCAGGGATTGAACCCATGTCTCCTGCACCGCAGGCAGATTCTTTACTGCCGAGCTACCAGGGAAGCCCTAAGCCACTAGGGAGCTCTCTATGCATTCTTTTCGTATTCTTTTCCATTATGATTTATCACAGGATATTGGATAATAGGACCTTGTTGTTTATCCATTCTCTATATAACAGTTTGCATCTGCCAATCCCAAACTTCCAACCCATCCTTCCCCCATCCCCTCTCCCCAAACCCCTCTCCCCCTTGGAAACCACAAGTCTGTTCTCTGTGAGTCTGTTTCTGTTTGGTGTATATGTTGATTAGTATCATATTTTAGATTCCACATAAGTGATATCATATGGTACTTGTCTTTCTCTTTATGACTTGCTTTACTTACTGCGGTAATCTCTAGGTCCATCCATGTTGTTGCAAATGGCATTATTTCATTCTTTTTTGTGCCCAAGTAGTATTCCACTGTATATATGTACCCCGTTTTCTAAGAATCCATTTTTTAAAATTTTTAGTTAAATTAATTTCTTTAGGTTGTGCTGGGTTTTTGTTGCTGCACTGGCTTTTCTCTAGTTGCGGCAAGTAGGAGCTACTCTCTATTGAAGTGTATGGGCTTCTCATTTTGGTGGTTTCTCTTGTAGCAGAGCATGGACTCTAGGGCACGTGGACTCAGTAGTTGTGGTTCGAGGGCTTCAGAGTGCAGGCTCAATAGTTGTGGAGCATGGGCTTAGTTGGGCTTCCCTGGTGGTGCAGGTGGTAAAGAATCTGCCTGCAGTGCAGGAGACCAGGGTTTAATCCCTGGCTTGGGAAGATCCCCTGGAGGAGGAAATGACTACCCACTCCAGTGTTCTTGCCTGGGAAATCCCATGGACAGAGGAGCCTGACAAGTTACAGTCCATGGGGCCACAAAGCGTCGGACACAATTGAGTGACTAACACACACGCACACATCTGTGCACATGACACACACACGCACGCACAGACACACACATACACGCACATATTGGCTTAGTTGCTCCATGGTATGTGGGATCTTCTCAGACCAGGGATCAAACCTGTGCCTCCTGCATTGGCAGGTGGTTTCTTTACCACTGAGCCACCAGGGAAGCCCTAAGAATCCATTTTTAAATCTAAGGTCATGAAGATTTACTAGAGCCTCTTGGGGTGGGGCTCATCTCATGGCTCTTGGTATGTTGCTATTCCTTATGGTCACTTTCTAACCCAACTCTACCCCCTATCCTGGGTCTCAGTGGAAGAGGCTACTTTGCCACCCAGGATCTTCCCCTTGATGCTCAGTTGCTAAGTGACCAAGGTAACCCATGCCTAGGGATTCCCCCCTCAAGATTTTGCTTCATTATCATCCATGCTGCTGCCTCTGGCTTTAGAACAACTGCAGTGAATTGACCTCGACTTGATTGAAGGTGTTTTTCTGGTACCACCCAGAACTAGTGTGTGTGTGCTAAGTCTCTTCTAAATGCAAATTATTTCTAAATCATCAAGAATTCAACACGTTGATTTTTCAGCAAATTAGCTTTCATCAGTTGAGTTTTAGGAGATTTGATGGTTTGGTGAGTTGGCCAGCTTGTCTATTGCTTTGTGTGTGTGTGTGTGTGTATATAAATATATTTGTTTTGTAAGGAACTGGGTCATGCCATTATGGATGCTGTGCTTCTGAGAACTCTGAAAACCTCTGAGTTTCTGCCACTTTCAGGGCCCAGGGATGGTGGGAGAGGCAGAGGAACCCTCCCTAGAGGGACTGGGCCTGACTGGGCAGGCAGAGGCTCCTCTTAGCTCAGCAGCGCCTCCTTGCTGCTGATCAGTGCAGGCACGCTTAGGGCTACAACCCTATCCAGCTCCTGGGTGTAAGGTCCCTAGGAGCCAAGGGTGGTTGCAGGGAGTATGCCCAGTGTGGGAACTGTTGGATATAGGATTAGCTCAACGCCCCTGACCTGATAGGTACTGTGACTTCACCTTCGACCCAGTCCGCCCTGCCCTCCTTCAGGGCCATGAGCAGTGAGGCTAACAGCCAAGGGTGGGGGAAATCTCACATTTCACACTGAGAAATCTTTTAATTCAACAATCAATTCCTTACTAAGCACCTGCACTATCCTAGCTGCTGGGGACACTGTGGTGAACAGAACAGATAGAAATCCCTGCTCCCCAGGATGCTGTCATTCTGGCAGGGACAGCAAACAGTGAACAAAGGAATCAGTACATGATGTCAGAAGGATTAATGCCCTAAAGAAAGTAAAGCAGGGAGGTGAAGTAGAGCAGACTGAGGGAGTGATCACTTACCAGTGGTGATCAGAGAAGGCGTCTCTGAGGTGAAACATGAACTGAAACCAGAACAGTGATCTGAAGGAGCTAGCTATGCATTGGCCTGGGGGATGGGTGCTCCAGACAGAGGACAGCAGAAAGGTCCTGAGTTGGGAATAGGCTTGGCTAGTGACAAGGATGCAATAAGGGCAGAGATGCTTCTGGCTTGGGTTTTTCCAGGCACACACTCCATCTTGGCTCAATGTGGTAACACAGGGGAGAAGAAGGAAGGGGACAGGAGGGAGGGGAGAGGCTCTCTTGGAGTGGGGCTGGTGAAGGTGGTAGTGGGAAGATAAGCACAGGAGGTAGGTGTGGATATCTGGCATTTGGGTGACTCCGCTGGGAGTGGGACCAGCATAGAGTTTATCCTTGAGGATTTAGTAAGTCAGGATTATAATGGGGAGGGTAGAGGGGGATTGGAAGTATGGGGCACTTCTGGACTCTTTGGAGGACCCCTCCCTCCCTCCCTCCTTCATTCATTCTCTCCCTTCCTGGGGGAAGTTCTACATCTGGGGAGAGCCCTGGATACAGGTGGCAGGTGCTTCCCAACCAGTGGATCACCTAACTCTCATAGTTCATGCCTGAGCTGTAAGATGGTGGGCTTGGCCTGTGGGAGTGAAGATTCTAGATCAGAGTCATCTTGCTGTCTCTCTCTTTCAGTCAGAGGTACAGACACAGCCCCCTAAGTGACCCAGAGACACCCATGTACAATGACCATGGGTTATTCACACAGCCACAGCATGCAAACCCAGACATAGGCACACAGACTCTGACATACACAATAGCAAACTATGCAATAGCAAACAGAAACACCCAGTACTGTGACCATCAGTCACTCACAAAGGAACATAAATCCCATAGATACCCACGTGCCACGTGGAGACACACAGCTCATGAGCACAGGTATGAGCAGAGCCTATGTAGGCTAACACAGCAATGCCTAACCAGAGCTATACAGACACAACAACACACGTACATACACAAGAATAGGTGATGAGAAGCAAAGGGGCATGCAAACTGGGGTCACATACACCCAGAAGCAGCCATAGAAATTCTCCTGAAACACAGTGTCAGACATAGGCACACAGAAGGGAATATGTTTGTCACATCTGGTGATGGTGATATCCAGTATGGTCTTTTTGGGATGTGGCAATCATTAGTGATCACTGCCTGGATCTATATTTTCCTTAGGAGGTAGGCTGTAGTGAAAAAAAAAAAAGAAGTAAAAAAGGCACAGTCAAACATAATTATGGACCATAGCTTTTAAGTTGGGTAAGGAGGGAACCGAGGACATGAGAGAGGTCTGGAACAGTGAAAATGTAGTAGGGTCAATAAATTCTGGGTCCTAATAGGGTTGAAGGATGTGATGGTTAATTTTATATGTCAACTTGACTGGGCTGTGGGGTGCTTCCTATTCCCATGACCATGTGCTCTGCTGGTCTAGAGGCCTTAGTTCTAAAAGGAGGAATGCTTCCATCAGGAGATGCAACAATAATTCCACTGAAATGAAAGTTTAGATCTACTGCCCCACTGCTTTGATCTTTTTATGCCTCTGAATCAATGGTAAAGAAGGGAGTTACTGGGGTGACTGATTCTGACTACCAAGGGGAAATTGGACCACTACTCCACAATGGAAGTGAGGAAGACATCTGGAATACAGGTGATCTCTTAGTAATACAAGTAATATAGGTAATCATCTGATGATTAAGGACAATGGAAAAATTACAACAACCCAATTCAGGCAGGGCTATTAATGGCCCAGATCCTTCAAGAATAAAGGTAAAGAACCACAACCAGCTGATGTTCTTGCTGAAAGCAAAGGGAATATGGAATGGGTTGTGGAGGAAGGTGGTTATGAATACCAACTACAAGCACGTGACCAGTTACAGAAACAACAACTGTAACTGTGAATACTTCCTCCTTATTTTCTGCTATACTAAATTTTTGTGCCCCTCATAATTCATATGTTGCAACCATAATCCCCAATGTGTTGGACTTTGGTGGGTTTTTTTTTAACTTTTATTTTCTTTATTTAAAAAAATTTATTTTATATTGGAGTATATAGCTGATTAACAATATTGCATTAGTTGTTGGAAGAAGAGGTGGTGGTCAAAGAGGGAGAACCTTGAAACTGAGGTTGTAGAGTGGTTGCAGTTAATGTTACTGATATAGGTTAGGGTATAATGATGGGAGTAGGTGGCTAAAGGAGGATAAGCACAATATTAATGGAGAAGAAATGCTCATGGAACAGAGAGACTAGAGGTTTAGAATGTGTATTTTTTTAATTTAAATACTTATTTATCTATTTTGGCTGTACTGGGTCTTAGTTGTGGCATGTGGGCTCTCTACTTGTGGCATGCGGGCTCCAGAGCCCACAGGCTCAGTAGTTGGGGTTTAGTTTCTCCATGGCATGTGAGGTCTTGCCTTGGATTGAACCCACATCCTCCACATTGCAAAGCAGATTCTTAACCACTGGACCCCCAGGGAAGTGCCTGGAATGTGTATTTTTGAATCCACCATCATGCAGATTTTGAAATCACCAAGGTTCTGAACAAGAGAGGAATTGAAGAGGGTGACAGTGAGCCAGGGAAAATAATCCCCAAAACCTAAAGAGGAATGATGAGGGGTGTGGCAGATGACTGTAACAAAGATGCAGAGAAGTCCATGTAGACTGATACTTGTGCCTCAAAGGAGCTGGAGGGCTTCCTGAGTAGGGAGAGAGCATGATCTGGGGGCTGCACATGAAGTACAAGGACATCTATGCCTCCTAAATCACTGGTCTGAGAGCTGTGGGAGTAAATTCACTGCTCAAGAGGGCTTCACTATTGTCCAGGAAGATTCGTGTTTCCACTGGAGCAAGAAGGCAAATTCAGCCTTCAGGGAAGAGGTTGAGAATGGAGGGATTCTGCTGATGACTAAGTGTGAGTTCTAGAAGGCAAGTTCTCACAAGATGGGTCAGAAAAGAGAGTTTGGGGACTTCTGTTTCCAGCCATGATGGAGTAACAGGGACTAGAATTACTTTCTTGCCTTAACTAAAAAACCAGATAAAATACATGGAACAATGGTTTATAGATATTAGACAACAGGAAACATGAGACCCTGTTTCCTCAGAGAAAGCAAACAAATGAATGAACCATATGATTACCTGGAGAGAATTTCCATGTTCAGTGCAAGGATGTGTGTGTGTGTGTGTAGGGGGGAAGGACTCAAAAATAGCCTGGTTGTCTCCATGAATTTAGAAGACACAGTTAAGAGTTTGTGGCAGTCACAGCAGCTAGAGTTCTCAGAACAGGCAGAGTGCTATGGAGGAGAGAGCTGCACACAGAGAAAAAGCTGTGGAGATCTACAGAGGGTTCCCTTCAAGTCTTCAACCAAGTACCAATCAGAATACATATGTGATGAAATTGTCTGAGGCCAGAGAAAGGCCACTGAAAAGGATCAGGAGGAGCAATTATCAGAGACAGGAATAGTTCATCTCCAGACCAGCTTACGTGGAAGAACCTCCTAGTACATGAGGCATTGAATAGAGAACTCAGGAAGGTATTGCCTCGGTACTAAAGTGGTGGTAGTGGTTTAGTCGCTAAGTTGTGTCTGACTCTTGTGACCCCGTGGACTATAGCCTGCCAGGCTCCTATGTCCATGGGATTCTCCAGGCAAGAATACTGGAGTGGGTTGCCATTTCCTTCTCCAAGGAATCTTCCCAACCCAGGAATCAAACCTGGGTCTCCTGCATTGCAGGCAGATTCTTTACTGACTGAGCTACGAGGGAAGTAGCTATCAATCAAATTAGCCCTGGACTAAAGGCTCTTCAGATCCTGCCTAAAAAAACTTAAAAGCAAGCCTCAAAAGGATCAAACTGATTAACTGTATCCTAGAACAAAGCCCAATCCCACCCCCCAATTTTTTAAGTACCAAATAAAAAAAGCTCTCACATTTTACTCATTATAAAATTTACAATGTCTGGCAGCCAGTAAAACAGAGAAGCAAGAAAGTACAACCCATAATAAAGGGGAAAAGAATCCATAGAAAATGACCCAAATGATAGAACCAGTAGACAAAGAACATTAAAACAGCTATTACAAATATAA
Organism: Bos grunniens; assembly: GCF_055505025.1. Classification (NCBI taxonomy): domain Eukaryota; kingdom Metazoa; phylum Chordata; class Mammalia; order Artiodactyla; family Bovidae; genus Bos; species Bos grunniens. Next base: position 51,446,410 of record NC_141194.1, on the reverse strand, counting down.
TCCATATGTTCAAGAAGGCAGAGGAGAGCATAAGCAGGGCTGAAATAGAGCACCCAAGGAAGACCCTACCCCACCCCCTGCCCCCCTCAAACTCAGAGCTGAGATCCAGTCCCTATTGGAGAGTATATGGTTGTGGTTCTCTGAGTGGTGGGACTTGCTAGAAATCTGCTTTCTGGAACTTGGCAGAAATCTACCCTCTAGGGTGCCAAAGAAGGCAGTTCATGGGGAAAGTGTGTCATTCGAGGCACTCTGCTACAAAACTACCTGAGGGAGGGTGCGGGGTGGGAGGCGGTGCGGGGAGTTGCTGGCCACTGGGCACTGCTGGTTGTCAAGTGTGTTTGTTGCAAGAACTGGAGATGCTGTGTGAGTGCTTCACAAGCGGAGGCAAACTGCTACAGGACTGGCTGATGTGGGATTCCAGGGAGGAGCAGCTGGCCTCTGTGCTGGCGGTCACCACGCACGGCAGGAGCCAGGCACTGGAGGATGTGTGGGTGCTTCACGCCCCTAGTGCTGGAGAAAGATGTGTGTGTTGCAGGATCCTGTGGAGTGGACACCCCAGGGCCAGTAAGCAAAAACCACTTTCTTCCTTGTAGTGTCTCTCTAGCTCTACTGGCCAAAATTCAGGGCTGGCTGGCAAAGGAAAAAATATTTAAATGGACCAGATCCATTTGTGCAGAGCAGGCAAGTATAGAGAGTGGATTTGAAGCCAAGAGGAAAAAATCAGTATGTGGCACAGTCCACCCCTTTGACTACTCAGCTTCTGTGTGCACCCTTTTGAATCCTTGAATTCTTGCACAGCAAAACAGTTTTATTTCTACCTAACAAGATATAGCTGTCTTGTAAGAGAGGAAGTTATGACTGTCTCCCCCAAATGAGGAGACACACAGTCCCAAAGCCATTGTATCCATTGCTGGCTGTTAACTATTCCTCAAATTTAATGATAGTCCCATTGATACTCCATTATCTAAAGACTAAATTAGAAAATTAACTTCTAACAACTATTTGTACATAAAATAAAAATCAGGAGAAAGAAAAAGAAAATGGCTGGTGCATACAAATAAACAAATATAACAAGCAAAAAGAAAATAGGCAAAGCTACAGTAGTACTCATTTCTGTATTTGATCATGAGGCTGAAGTCACCGTCAATGACTTCCTTCTTCCACTACCCATTCTGTATTTCCCCTGCCTTCTTCCAGAACCTCAGATGCTGTTTCACCTGATGGAGTGGCTCAAACTTTCATTCCTGAGTCTTCAATCATCCTGCCAGTTTTTGGTTGCTGTAATTCTCTATTATTTTTTACTATTGGGCATATAAGTACTAAGAGGCACCCCAGATAATCCTCTGGGCTGCAGACATAGTCCTCATTGCCTTTGTTGTATAGCACCAACCTGATTTCCCCTTGGTAATGAAGATCAACCATTCCAGCCAGTGAATTAACTCTATGTCTCCCCGCTACACTTTTTTTTTTTTTTTTTTGCCTATAGTTTCATTGGCATAGAGCCTAAAATGTCTCACTTTGCCATGCAGTGGACCCATTGATGTACCCCCTGGTAGGGGCATCTTCCACTGGCAGAGAAGACTCATTAGAATTTAGAGCATCCCCAGGTGCAATAGAGTCTTCCCATAAGTACCCATTCCATCTTAGAGGATCATATTCCTTCCTCATCAATGCCCTTAGTTTCATAGTAGACACTCTGTGAAGCTAGGAGTTCAATTTGCATTGTAATTCAGCCAATCACAGGATGAGATTCTGTGTCTGATTTTTCAGCAGGAAATGACTGATGTCCAAGCTCAAAGATAGTCAATCAGGCAGTGAGGAATTAATTGTCCATCACTCAGCTTTTTTGTTCTATTCTAGATTTCAGTTGATCAGATGAGGCCCAATCACATTGGGCTTTACTCAGTTTACCAATTCATAAGTTAATCTCACCCAGAAACACTCTCAAAGGCATACCCAGACTAATATTTAACCAAATATCTGGGCACTCCATGGCTCTGTCAAGTTGACACATAAAAATCAGAGGGACTTAGATATCCAAACGATCAGAGCTCAAAGTTGTCAAGATGGGAAACAAAAATTCTGCAAGTGAGTTATTAGGTGTAATAATTAGAGGGACCACTCCTGGCTAGTGGGGAGACAGCACCGTATAATGGTCTCTGATTCAGAGTATATACTGCATGCTATGAAACAGAATCCCATCCTTTTAAGGTGTTGTTTCCCACCTAGCATCATAACTGAGTCTTCAAAACCATTTCATCTCTCAATTAGGCCAGCTGCTTCTAGATGATATGGTAAGACCAGTTAATTTCATAGGCATGAACATTTTGCTACATATTCTTTGCTGTGAGATGAGTTTCTGGATCAGATGCAAGGCTGTACAGAAGAGTCCACAGATGGTGGTGCTGGCACAAACCTTATGGGTGGGGAAGGGAAAACTATATCCAGACCATGAGTCTATTCCTGTGAAGATGAATCTCTGTCCCCCTCCATGATGAAAGAAGTCCAAGATAATTAACCTGCCACCAGGTGGCTGGCTGGTCCCCACACAGAATAGCATCATACTGGGGACTTTTGAGTCTCCAGTCTCTCCTTTGCCATCTCCATTGATGGCAGATTAGTCACTCTGCAGTAGCATTAACCACACCACCCTCAGTAATGCAAAGACTATACTGTTGAGCCTGGGCAGTTCTATCACTGCCACTTCATTCATGGGCTTCTATGGACTGAATTGTGTTCCTCAAAATTCATGTTGAGGACTTCCCTGGTGGTCCAGTGGTTAAAAATCAGCCTGCCAATGTAGGAGAGACGTAAGAGACCAGGGTTTGATCCTTGAGTTGGGAAGATCCCCTAGAAGAGGGCATGGGAATCCACTCTCATATTCTTGTCTGGAAAATCTCAAGAATAGAGGAGCCTGGTGGGCTACAGTCCATAGGGTCAAAAAAAGTTGGACATGACTGAAGCTACTTAGCATGCACCCACAGGGCCATTAATCTGTGCATTCCCCCAGGGATGAGTTATCACTTCTGGTTTACTAACTTTGAAGGGAGTGGAGATTCACTTCCATTTAGCCCTTCTTACAGTAGTGCTCTCATTATTATCAACAAGTTGATGTGGGGATTATGCCAGTTTCTAAGTATGTATATCCCAGGGATAAGCTCCAAAGTCTCATCTAAATATCATCTAACTCAGATATGGATGAGACTCAAGGTACAATTCATCTTGAGGAAAATTGCTCTCCAGCTATGAACCCAACAAGTTATGTGCTTCCAAAATGTGGTGTTAGAACAGGCAGAGGATAGGCATTCCCATTCCAAAATGGAGAAATAGGAGAGAAGAAAAGAGTGACAAGGGCCTGAGCAAGTCCAAACTCCAAGGGGCCAATTCCATTAGACCTTAAGGCTTGAGAATAATGCTCTTTGGCCAGATGCTCTAATCTCCAGGCCCACTGGGGTGGAGGTCCATCTTCTAGATACAGTGGGGTGAAGCACAATGGTGTGGCTTTGCTGGGTTGGGCCCTCAATGCTTTGGGCAGCCAGCTCCCAGGCCATTCTCCACCAGGGCCCCATGGCTCTTGCCTCTGGAGTCCTGAGCCTGCAGCTCTGCCATGAGGCCCAATTCTTTGAAATCTAGGTGGAGGTATCATATCTCCTTCGTTCTTGTGGATATAGCCCATACTACCGCAGGCTGCTAGAGCTGCACCTGGGGGAGACCAATGCCGAGTGAGGTAGCAGAACCCACCACCATATGAGGTAGTGCCCATCAATGTGCTAGTGGCTCCTCCTTTGAAATTACTCTGCCCCCGGGGCCTTTGTGCTCTGGGCCTGTGATCAGAGGGGCAGTCCTGATGATCTCTGGATTGCCTTCAGGGTTATTTTTCCCCTACAGTCATTCCTGGCCCACAGAAGAGAGCAACCACAGAGCTTTCCAAGGGTGCAGGTACACATCTCACTAAAGGGTTTCTCAGTGTCTTGGTAAAGTTAGTGTATTCTGAGTCTTGTCATGGAACATAGTTAGGGATTGCATGCAAGTCTTACATGATAAATCCTGTCCAACATTCCTATTGCCCTAAGCCTTTGGATCCCCTCCTCCATATCATGCCCAGGACACCTCTAACATCTCAGCCTCATTAACGGTAAGCCACAATTGAGTCTCAGTTTCAGTCAACCAACCAAGAAAGCACTTAGAGCATGTGCTGACACATTAAATCCAGAGTCTCTAGTAAGCGTACCCATATCAATGAATTCTGCCTAATCTAGAGTTATGTTTTGCCCTCCTTCATCTAACACCCATAGAATCCTCTTCTGCACATATTCCCCAGGTTTCTGCCATTATATATTAGCAAACTCTTGCAATTATTTTGGTGTATAAGTGATTTCCAACTTGGTCATAGTGTGCACTTGTTCCCCATGCTTAGATTTGACCTCAGTTGTGGGTCTGTCAGTAGGGGGTGGTTGTGGTGGGTCTTGAGAATGAGCATCTCTTTTCCAGGCACCTGGACCAGTTGAGTTTATCACAGCATTTTCAAAGAGAGAAAGGTTAGTTTCGGACACTGAAAGGCAAGCTACTTCCATTAGTAAGGAAGGCTCAGAATGACTTGGTAGTTCAAGACTGTGAGTTTCATCTGGGGCCAAACAGATGTTCCCATTCCAAGTTTCAGGATTCCATTCTTTACCAGTCAATACCATAACTTTCACATGAGAAACTTGTCAAGATTGTGAATTCAACTGACATTGTAATTCAGCAATTTATGCAATTAAACATGTGTTAGATGTTTAACAATATTAACCCTGTTGCTAGGCATCAGGAAAGTTCTCTGGTTCTTAGGTTGTGACTTGAACTGAGAAATGAATGGACCCAAGCTTGTTATTTTTCTCTTTGTAAGTGCTCAAGTGCATTCAAAATAATCTCTCCCCCATCACGATATTCATAGTCATGGTCACGACTATAATAGTCAAGTGCAGCAGCCATTTTGGCTTCCAGGACATGTGCTTCATTTGGCACTTCATCACAATCAACCATAGGTTGATTAATTGTGATGCCTCTGTTACTAGCACCCATCTCTCACTGGCAAGGAGTTCATCACCGTGAGTAAGGCTAGAGGAATGAAGAAACCAATCACAAAGTCCCATCTCTGCAAATCTATTTCCTGGCACCACTCCTGGTAACAATTCTGTATCGCCTGAGCTCTATCTGGAGAGAGGGATAACACAGGAATTTGAATAGGGAAAGTTAATATAAGGAATTACCTATAATAGGAGATTGGAATAATGAGGGATTGGCTAGTAAGATGTGAGGAGGACTCTAAAGAATATAGAAATGGCAGATATAAGAAGTAGTCACAGGGGAATTCCCTACTGGTCCAGTGGTTAGGACTCAGTGCTTTCATTGCCAAGGGCCAGGTTCAATCACGGGTCAGGGAACTAAGACCCCCAAAGCCTCACACCTCTGCAAAAGAAGTAGTCACTATCCCTAGGTTGACAAATGCCCCCGAGGCTGAGATCCAGATCTTGTTGGAGAGGCGTGATGGTAGTTTTGCTTCAGGGTGAAGTCATTGTGATGCCATACTAGTGGAACTTGCCAGAAATCTCCCTGTTGGGAGGCGGAAGAAAGCTGTTCACTGAGTGCTGCTGGCCTCTCTGCACCACAGGAACCAGGCTCTGGGGAAGCTGTGAGTGTGGCAAGATCCAGAAGCATTCTGCTTGCTTGCAAACTGCCTGAGGGTGAGCTCTGGAAGGAGGGGAAAGCTGCTGGTCACTGGGTACTACTGGTCACTATGCACTGTAGAAATCAGGCCCTGGAAGAGTTGTGAGTGTTGCAGGAGTCTGATGCTAGAAAAACCCATGCAGAAAGAGCCTGTCAATCGAGCATGCAGGAATCAGGAAGGAAACCTCTTTTCCTCTTGCAATATCTCTCCAGCACCCTCTACTGAGAAAGCTTCAGTGCCAGCTGGCAAAGGGAAAATAGTTAAAATTGTTTCTTTACCACAGAACAGGCAGAAAGGGTGAATTTGAAGTTGAGTGGCAATAAGTTGATAACCAGCACACCATGGGTCAAAGACAAAATCCTAAGAAAAATTAAAAAGTTGAATGAAATTAAAATGAAAATATATCCAAATGTATGGAATGTAGCAAAAGCAGTGCTTAGAGAGAAAATTATAGCATTAAATGCTTATACTAGAAAAGAAGTCTAAAACCAATGACCTCAGCTTCTTAAGAAATTATGATAAAAAGAGTAAATCAAACCTAAAGTAAGCAGAAAGTGAAAGTGAAAGTCACGCAGTCATGTCCGCCTGCCAGACTCTTCTGTCCATGGAATTCTCCAGGCCAGAATACTGGAGTGGGTCCCTTTTCCCTTCTCCAGGAGATCTTCCCAACCCAGGAATCAACCCGGATCTCCCGCCATTGAAGGTGGATTCTTTACCAGCTGAGCCACAAGGGAAGCCCAAAGTAAGCAGAAGAAAGAAAATAATAAAGAGCAGAAATCACTGAAGTAGAAAACAGAAAACAATAGAGAAAAGAAGAGAAACCAATAGCTGGCTCTTTGGGAAGATCATTAAAACTGATAAACTTCTAGCCAGATTGATGAAGGAAAAAGGAAAGACGATCCAAATGACTCATAATAGGAATGACTTTTTTTGGCTATACCACATGACATTCAGGAACTTTACTTCACTGAGCAGGGATTCAAACCATGCCTCATGCAGTAGAAGTGTAGAGTCTTAACCATTGGACCACCAGGGGAGTCCAGATCCTACAGAAATTAAGATAATGATAAAGAGATGCTACTTATTTTTATTTTTTAACTTTATTAAAAGTATAGATGATTTACAGTGTGTTAATTTCTTCTGCATGGCAAAATGACTCAGTTTAACATATATATATACACATATATTTATATTTATATGGCTTCCCTGACGGCTCAGTGGTAAAGAATCTGCCTGCAATGCAGGGGACATGGGTTCAATCCCTGGGTTGGGAAGATCCCTTGGAGGAGGAAATGGCAAACTACTCTAGTATTCTTGCCTGGGAAATCCCATGGACAGTGGAGCCTGGCGGGCTGCAGTCCACGGGATTGCAAAGAGTCAGACACAACTTACCGACTAAACCACCACTATATATATATATATATACCATTATGGTTTGTCACAGAATATTGAACATAGTTCCCCTGTGCTGTACAGAATTACCTTGTTATTTGTGTGTGTGTGCTAAGTCGGTTCAGTCGTGTCCAACTCTTATGACCCTATGGACTGATCCTGCCAAGCTTCTCTGTCCATGGGATTCTCCAGGCAAGAATACTGGAGTGGGTTGCCCTCCTCCAGGGGATCTTCCCAACCCAGGGATCAAACCCACATCTCCTGCAGCTCCTGCATTGCAGGTGGATTCCTTACCGCTGAGCCACCAGGGAAGCCCTACCTTGTTGTTTATCCATCCTATATATAATAGTTTGCCTCTGCTAATCCCAAACTCCCATTCCTTCTCTCCCCCACCCACCTTCCCCTTGGGAGCCACAAATCTGTTCTCTATATCTGTGAGTCTGTCTTTGCTTCATAGGTACATTGATCTGTATTGTATTTTAGATTCCACATATAAGTGATATCATATAGTATTTGTCTTTCTCTTTCTCACTTCACTTAGTATGGTAATCTCTAGGTCCATCCATGTTGCTGTAAATGCATGATTTCATTCTTTTGAGGGCTGAGTAATGTTCCACTGTGTGTATGTGTGTGTATGTTGTTGTTGCCCACTTGCTAAGTCGTTTCTGACTCTTTGCGACCCCATGGATTGTAGCATGCCAGTCTCCTCTGCCTCTACTATCTCCCAGAATTTGCTTGAATTCATGTCCATTGAGTTGATGATGCTATCCAACCATCTCATTCTCTGCTGCCCCCTTCTCCTTTTGCCTTCAGTCTTTCCCAGCATCAGGGTCTTTTCTGATAAATTGGCTCTTTGCATCAGATGGCCAAAGTATTGGAGCTTCAACTTCAGCATCAATCCTTCCAATGAATATTCAGGACTGATTTCCTTTAGGATTGACTGGTTTGATCTTCTTGCAGTCCAGTTCAGTGCAGTTCAGTTCAGTCGCTCAGTCGTGTCCGACTCTTTGCGACCCCATGAATTGCAGCACGCCAGGCCTCCCTGTCCATCACCAACTCCTGGAGTTCAAGGGACTCTCAAGAGTCTTCTCCAACACCACAGTTCAAAAGCATCAATTCTTCAGTGCTCAGCCTTCTTTATGGTCTAACTCTCACATCCATACATGACTACTGGAAAAACCATGGCTTTGACTAGACAGACCTTTGTTGGCAAAGTGATGTCTCTGCCTCTTAATACGCTGTCTAGGTTTGTCATAGCTTTTCTTCCAAGGAGCAAGCGTCTTTTATTTTAATTTCGTGGCTGAAGCCACCATCGGCAGTGATTTTGGAGCCCAAGAAAATAAAGTCTCTCACTGTTTCCACTTTTTCCACGTCTATTTGCCATGAAGTGATGGGACTGGATACCATGATCTTAGTTTTTTAAATGTTGAGTTTTCAGCCATCTTTTTCACTCTCCTCTTTCACTTTCATTAAGAGGCTCTTTAGTTTCTCTTCAATTTCTGCCATTAGAGTTGTATCATCTGCATATCTGAGGTTATTGATATTTCTCCTGGCAGTCTTGATTCCAGCTTGTGCTTCATCCAGCCTGACATTTCATATGATGTATTCGGCATATAAATTAAATAAGCAGGGTGACAATATACAGCCTTGACATACTCCTTTCCCAATTTTGAACCAGGTCGTTGTTTCATATCTGGTTCTAATTGTTGCTTTTTGACCTGCATACAGGTTTCTCAGAAGGCAGGTAAGGTGGTATGGTATTCCCATCTCTTGAAGAATTTTCCACAGTTTGTTGTGATCCACACAGTCAAAGGCTTTAACTTAGTCAATGAAGCAGAAGTAGATGTTTTTCTGGAATTCTCTTGTTTTTTTTTTAGTAACTAGATTCACATTTAATTAAATAACTGAGAGAAAGTATATGTACATCAGGAGCTGGGAATCTTGGAAGCTGTATTAGAATTCTGCCTACTACAAGGAGGGCATACTTCCTGAAATATTCTATGAGTTCAATATTTACCCTGAATGAAAAAAAGTGAAAGTGTTAGGCAGTCTGTTGTGTCTGAGTCTTTGTGACCCCTTGGACTGTAGCACACCAGGCTCTTCTGTTCATTGGAGTTCCCAGGCAAGAATACTGGAGTGGGTTGCCATGCCCTCCTCCAGGGGATCTTCCTGACCTGGGGATCAAACCCAGATCTCCCTCATTGCAGGCAGATTCTTTACCATCTGAACCACCAGAGAAGTCCAATATTACTCTAATCTTATATCAAAACCAGACAAAGAAATCCCTGGAAGTTATTTTATGGATATCAAACAAACTGATTCTAAAATGTAAAATGGAGAGGCAAAAGATCTAGTATAGCCCAGTCAATATTGATAGAGAAGAACAGATTTGGAGTACTGATGTTACCTGATTTTAAGACTTACTATAAAACTTAGTATTTAAGACAGTGTGGTATTGGCCAAAGAATAGACAAATAGATCAGTGGAACAGAGGGGAGAGCCCAGAAATAGACCCACATATATGTGGTCAACTGATCTTTGACAAAGGAGCAAAGGTAATAACAATGAGACAAAGACAGTCTTTTCAACAGGCTGTTGACACCTGTTAGGATGGCTATTTTCAAAAACAATAACAAGGACAACAAAAGTGTTGGTGAGAGTAGGGAGAAATTATAACCTTTGCACACTGTTGGTGGGGATGCAAAATAGTATAACTACTATGGAAAAACAGTATGGCAGGTTCTCAAAAATTAAAAATAGAACTATCATAGGATCCAAGAATCCCACTTTTGGTTATTTATCCAAAAGAATTGAAAACAGTGTCTCAAAGAGATATGAACACTCCTGTGTTGATTGCAGCACTATTCACAATAACCAAGATGTCTAAACAACCTAAATGTCCATTGACAGGTGAATGGATGAAGAAAACATGGTGTATACATATAGTGGAATACTGTTCAGCCTTTAAAAATATGAAAATTGCAATATGCAACAACAGGGATGAACTCTGAGGACATTATGGTAAGTGAAATATGCCAGTCACAGTAGGAAAAATACTGCATGAATCTACTCATATGAGGTATCTTAAGTAGTCAAATTCATAGAGTCAAAGAATGGAATGGTGGTTGTCAAGGGCTGGGGTGAGAGGAAAATGGGGAGTTACTATTCAATGGGTGTTAAGTCTCAGTCAAGCAAGATGAATAATCTTTAGAGAGATACTGTGCAACATTGTATCTATATAGTTAGCAATAATAATTTGTACACTTAAGAATTTGTTAACAGAGTAGATCTTAAGTTAAAGAGTTCTTATCACAATAAAATAAATGGTACTGAAACAACTGGACATCCACATGCCAAGAAAAGCAGTCTAGACACAGAACTTACACCCTTCACAAAAATTAACTCAGACCCACATGTAAAATGCAAAACTATAGAACTCCTAGTGTTGCAGAAACCAGTAATCGAGAAACCAAGCATCACACTTGGAGAGTTGGAGATCTTAGGTTTATTACGCCGGCAGGCCCAGAGGAGTTAACACTCCAAGCTCTGAGCCCGGAACAAAGGGGTTACAGAGTTTTTATAGACAGACTATAGTGGGCAACACTAGCTGGTAATAAGCCGGTTTAAACTAAGGGGTTTTGCGCAAGCACGGGAACAGCAGTCAAGATGGAGAGGCGGATGCCTGACCTTTACACGGACAGGCATGATTAAGCAGGTTTGCAGGGGCTGGGCAGATCCAAAAAGCAGAACAAGGGTGAATAAGCTCCAGTTCCTAGTATTGTAAGTCCCCACTTTCTGAGACTACATGACCTTTGATCCAGACTTTTCAAGGAGCAAGCTGAGTTACAGAGGCAGAAGGAGCAGGAGGTTATGTAAAAATTTAACTTTTCCTCTTCACTAGAAAATACTATAGGAGAAAAATCTAGACAACCTTGGGTTTGGCAATGACTTTTTAACTACAACACCAAATACATGATCAATGTAAGAAAGAATTGATAAGCTGAACTTCTTTGAGATTAAAAAGTTCTGCTCTGTGAAAGACAGTGAGGAGAATGAGAAGATCAGTCACAAACTGGGAGAAAATATTTGAAAAAGAGCTATTTGGTAAAGGAATATTATCCAAAATATACAAAGAATTTATGTCTGTATACAAAGACAACTTATGTCCATACAAAAACCTGCATGTGGATGTCTATAACTGCCTTATTCATAATTACCAAAACTTGGAAGCAACCAATATGTCCTTCAGTGGGTGAAGGGATCTATAAACTCTGGTACATCCAGACAATGAAATACTATTAAGTGCTAAATAGAAATGAGCTATCAAGCCATGAAAAAACAGGGAGGAACCTTAAATGTATATACTAAGTTAAAGAAGCTGATCTGAATAGGTATGATTCCAAATACATGACATTCTGGAAAAGGCAAAACTCTGGAGACAATAAAAAGATAGTGGTTGCCAGGGACTAGGGGGAAGGGGTGAGGGATAAATAGGCAGAGCACAGAGAATTTTTAGAGAAGCAAAAATACTTTGTATGATACTGTAATGGATGCATATTACGGAGTGTACAATACCAAGAGCAAACTCTAATGTAATCTGTGAACTGAGTGATTATGATGTGCTAATGTAGGTTCATCAGTGGTGCAGGATGTTGTTAATGGGGGAGGCTATGCATGTGTGGGGGCAGGGGGTATACGGAAAATCTCTGTACTTTTCTCTCAGTTTTGCTATGAATTTAAAATTGCTCTAAAAATAAAGTCTATTAAAAAAGAAAACTACAGATCAAATATCCGTCATAAACACAGATACACGAATGAGTAAAAAGATGCTTTCTCTCTCTCTTTATCTATATCTGTATCTGTGTATATACACATACACACACACACACAATAAAATACTACTCAACCTTAAAAAAGAATGAAATCTTGCCATTTGCAACAGGATGAATGAGGGCATTATGCTAAGTGAAATAAGTCAGATGGAGAAAGATATTTGTATGATTTCACTCATATGTGGAATATTTTAAAAAACAAACAAGCAAAACAAAAACAAACTAGGTATAGAGTACAGATTGGTGGTTACCAGAGGGGAACAGGTATGGGGATAGGGAGAAATGGGTAATGGGCATCAGTGCTATGGTGCTGGATAGAAACTAGACTTTTGGTGGTGAGCATGCTCTAGAGTATACAGAAGTCTAATTGTAATGTTGTACACATGAAAATTATATAATGTTGCAAATCAGTGTTACTTCAAAAAAACAGGAGTAGACAGTTATGGGGATCCTTTCACGATGTATATAGATATAAAATCATGTTGTAGGACTTTAAATACATGACAATTTTATTTGTCAATTATACCTCAATAAAGCTGAAAAAAAAAAAAACCACATATAGATGAGTTTTTAACAAAATTCTACCAAATCAAATCCAACACAATATATGAAAAGGATGATACGTAATGACCAAGTGGGTTTTAATCCCAGGAATGTAAGGTTGGTTTAGCACTTGAAAACCAATCAGTATAATTCATCATATTAATGAATTAATAAAGGAAAACCATGTGATCAGCTCAACTGATGCCAGTGAAGTGTTTGATAAAATCCAACATCCATTTCTGATAAAATAAAAAAGAAACAAAAAGGAATCTCGTAGAAATTTAGGAATTTAGGGGCTTCTTTAACCTGATAAAGGGCACCTACATAAAACTACAACTAATTTCATTCTTTTTTTTTTGGCTATGCCATGTGGCTTGCAGGATCTTAGTTCCCAGACCAAGGATTGAACCTGGAGCTATGCTGAATCCTAACTGCTGGACCACCAGGGAACTCCCTCATCCTTTCTTTTTAAATTGAAATATACTTGATTTACAATGTTGTGTTAATTTCTGCTTATAGCAAAGTGATTCAGTTATATATATATTTATATATATATTCTTTTAAGATATGATTTTCCATTATGGTTTATCACAGAATATTGAATATACTTCCCTGTGCTATGTAGTAGGACTGTGTTGTTTGTCCACTGTCTATATACTGGTTTGCATCTGCTAACCCCAAACTCCAACTCCATCCCTCCTTGATCCCCTTTTCCCCTTGGCAACCACAAGTCTGTTCTCTACGTGTGTGAGTCTATTTCTGTTTTGTAGATACATTCATTTGTGTCATATTTTAGTTTCCACATATAAGTGATATCATATGGAGGGGATGCTTTCAATGGTTCCCTCCTTCCTTCCCTTCTTCCCTCCTTCCCTCCCTGATGTCTGCTTACCTGGGGCTGTGTCTCTGGCTGAGTTCATGGGGCCTGGCCCTCAGGCTGCTCTCCCACCAGATGCTAGGCTGTTTATTTTATTTTAATTTTATACTGTATTGGAGTATAGTTGATTAACAATGTTATGTTAGTTTCAGGTGTACAGCAGAGTGAATCAGTTACTCATATACCTGTATATGTTCTTTTTCAAATTCTTTTCCCATTTAGGTTATTACAGAATATTGAACAGAGTTCCCTGTGCTCTGCAGTAGGTCCTTGTTGGTTCACTGCGGGATCTTAATTCCCTGACCAAGGACTGAACCCCAGCCCCTGGCAGTGAGAGCACCAAGTTGTAACCACTGGACCACCAGGGAATTCCCTAGGCTGTTTATTTTTAATTGTAAAAATACATGCTCACAATGAAAAACAGACAGTGAAAATGCTACCGCTGCCCCACCGATACCACCACCACCACCACATTAATAAAGATACAGATAGAGAATTTCCTGGCGGTCCATTGGTTAGGACCCCGAGCTTTCACTGCCAAGGACCCAGGTTCAATCCCTGGTCAAGAACTAAGAGCCCACAAGCTGCAAGCTGCACAGCCAAAAAAAAAAAAAAAATTAGTTACAATACAGATAAAAACTTCAAGCATCAATGTGACACTCTGGCTCCCCCTCAGGCCCCCAGTTACCTATACCCTCCCTTAACAACACCTTATATCTTGCCCCCATGCATACATAAGCCTATTAAGGACTCTTTCCAGTGTCCTACCTGGAAGAAGGCAGCAGCAGCTTTTTGGGGCTTTCCTGGCCTCCACGCTGGCCCCTCTCACCCACTCTCCAAGGAGCCACTGAAGAGGTCTCACATCACATCTTCTCTGCATAGTACCCTTTGGTAGTTCCAACTTTACTCAGAGTAAAAGATCCAGATCTGGCCCCTGTCTGCCTTCCTGATCTCAACTCCTACCATGCTTGACATCACTCACCTCCCTAGAGTCACACTGGCTGTTCCCTCAGCCTGGAACACTTTCTTTTCCTTTTTTATTAAATTATATTGACATACAATATTAGTTTCAGGCATACAACATGATGCAATATTTTTATACATTACAAAATGACCACCACATTAAGTCTAGTTACCATCTGTCACTGTACAGTATTATTGAGTATATTTCCCATGTTGTACATTAGTTCCCTATGACTTATTTTGTAACTTGAAATTTGTACCTCTTAAACACCTTTAGCTATTTTGCCTAAGCCCCCCATCCTACTTCCCTCTGGCAACCACCAGTTTGCTCCCTGTATCTTTTTTTTTTTTGGTTGTGGTTGTTTTTTGGCTGTATCACATGGTATGTGGGATCTTAGTTGCCCCACCAGGGGAACCTGTGTCCCCTGCAGTGGAAGTGTGGTGTCTTAACCCCTGGACTGCCAGGGAAGTCTCTGTTTCTGTTTTTTGTTTGCTTGTCTGTTTTGTGTTTGAGATTCTACGTATAAGTAAAATCACATGATGTTCACCTTTCTCTTTCATTTATTTCACTTAGCATTATACCCTCTAGGTCTCGCCATGTTGCTGAAAATGGCACTATTTTGTTCTTTTTTATGACTGAGTAACATTCCATTGTATATATGTACCATATCTTCTTTATTCATTCATCTGTTGATGGACACTTAGGTTGCTTCCGTGTCCTGGCTATTGTAAATAGTGCTTCTATGAACATTGTGACATATGTATCTTTTTTTTTTTTTAAAGATTATTTATTTGACTTTGGTGGGTCATCATTGCTGTGCATGGGCTTTCTCTGGTTGTGGTGAGTGGGGGATAACTCTTCATTGCAGTGTATGGCTTCTTATTGTGGTGCTTTTCTTGTTGCGGAACACAGGCTCTAGGCACGCACGCTTCACTAGCTGTGGTGCAAGGGCTTAGTTGCTGTGTGGCATGTAGGATCTTCCTGGACCAGGGGTTGAACCAGTGTCCTTTGCATTGCAAGGATGATTCTTAACCACTGGACCGCTAGTGAATGTATCTTTTTGAATTAGTGTTTCCATTTTCTTTGGATGAATACTCAGAAGTAGAGTTGCTGAATCATATGGTAGTTCTATTTTTAGTTTTTCTGAGGAACTTCGTTCTATTGGGAATACTCTTCCTTGAGCTCCCTTAATGGCTTATACCTTCGCTTCTTCCAAGCAGATCTTTCAAGGTCAAATATCACCACTTCAGAGAGGCCTTCCTCTGACTACCCTGGCTAAATTATGTGACCTTTCAACTCTATTCTTTTGTTTTGGTTTATATTTCTTTGTTGTTGTTCAGTTACTAAGTCCTGTCTGACTCTTTGCAACCCCATGGACTGCAGCATGCCAGGCTTCCCTGTCCTTCACTATCGTCTGGAGTCTGGTCAAACTCATGTCCATTGAGTCAGTGATACCATCCAACCATCTCATCTTCTGTTCCCGCCTTCTCCTTCTGCCCTCAATCTTTCCCAGGATCAGAGTCTTTTCCAATGAGTCGGCTCTTCACATCAGGTGGCCAAAGTATTGGAGCTTCAGCTTCAGCATAAGTCCTTCCAATGAATATTCAGGGGTTGATTTCCTTTAGGATGGACTGATTTGATCTCCTTGCTGTCCAAGGAACTCTCAAGAGTCTTCTCCAACACCACAATTCGAAAGCATCTATTCTTTGGTGCTCAGCCTTCTTTATGGTCCAACTCTCACATCCATACATGACCACTGGGAAAACCATGGCTTTGACTATACAGACATTTGTCAACAAAGTGATGTCTCTACCTTTTAATATGCTGTCTAGGTTGGTCATAGCTTTTCTTCCAAGGAGCAAGTGTCTTAATTTCATGGCTGCAGTCACCATCGGCAGTGATTTTGGAGCCCAAGAAAATAAAATCTGTCACTGTTTCCACTTTTTCTCCATCTATTTGCCATGAAGTGAAGGGACCGGATGCCATGATCTTAGTTTTTTGAATGTTGAGTTTTAAGCCAGCTTTTTCACTCTCTTCTTTTACCTTCATCAAGAGGCTCTTTAGTTCCTCTTTGCTTTCTGCCATTACAGTGGTATCATCTTTGTATCTGTTATTGATATTTCTCCTTGTGATTCATCCAGCCTGACATTTTGTATGATATTCTCTGCATATAAAGTAAATAAGCAGGGTCTCAAAAATGATAGAATGATCTTGGTTTGTTTCCAAGGCAAACCATTCAACATCACAGTAATCCAAGACTATGCCCCAACCACTAATGCTGAAGAAGCTGAAGTCAGATGGTTCTGTGACCACCTACAAGACCTTCTAGAACTAACAGCAAAAAAAGATGTCCTTTTTCATCATAGGGGATTGGAATGCAAAAGTAGGAAGTCAAGAGATACCTGGAGTAACAGGCAAGTTTGGCCTTGGAGTACAAAATGAAGCAGGGCAAAGGCTAACAGAGTTTTGCCGAGAGAACACACTGGTCATAGCAAACATCCTCTTCCAGTAACACAAGAGAAGACTCTACACGTGGACATAACCAGATGGTCAATGTCAAAATCAGACTGATTATATTCTTTGCAGCCAAAGATGGAGAAGATCTATTCAGCCAGCAAAAATGAGACCTGGAGCTGACTGTGGCTAATTGAAGAAAGTAGGGAAAACTACTTGGCCATTCAGGTATGACCTAAATCAAATCCCTTACGATTATACAGTGGAAGTGACAAATAGATTCAAGGGATTAGATCTGAGAGACAGAGTGCCTGAAGATCTATGGACGGAGGTTCATAACATTGTACAGGAGGCGGTGACCAAAACTATCCCCAAGAAAAAGAAGTGCAAGAAGGCAAAGTGGCTGTCTGAGGAGGCTTTACAAAGAGCTGAGAAAAGAAGAGAAGCAAAGGGCAACGGAGAAAAGGAAAGATATACCCATCTGAATGCAGAGTTCCAAAGAATAACAAGGAGAGATAAGAAAGCCTTCTTAACAATGCAAAGAAATAGAGGAAAACAACAGAATGGGAAAGACTAGAGATCTCTTCAAGACAATTAGAGATACCAAGGGACATTTCATGCAAAGATGTGCACAATAAAGGACAGAAACAGTAAGTAACTAGCAGAAGCAGAAAATATTAAGAAGAGGTGGCAAGAATACATAGAAGAACTGTACAAAAAAGGTCTTAATGACCTGGATAACCACAGTGGTGTGGTAACTCACTTAGAGCCAGACATCCTGGAGTGTGAAGTCAAATGGACCTTAGGAAGCATTACTATGAACAAAGCTGATAGAGGTGATGGAATTCCAACTGAGCTATTTAAAATCCTAAAAGATGATGCTGTTTAAGTGCTGCATGAAATATGTCAGCAAATTTGGAAAGCTCAGCAGTGGCCACAGGACTGGAAAAGGTCAGTTTTCATTCCAATCCCAAAGAAGGGCATTGCCAAAGAATGGTGAAACTACCACACAGTTGTGCTCATTTCACATGCTAGCAAGGTAATGCTCAAAATCCTTCAACCTAGGCTTCAACAGTACATGAACTGAGAACTTCCAGATGTACAAGCTGGAAAAGGCAGAGGAACCAGAGATCAAATTGCCAACATCTGTTGGATCACAGAAAAAGCAAGAGAATTCCAGAAAAACATTTATTTCTGCTTCATTGACTACTTGAAAGCCTTTGACTGTGTGGCTCACAATAAACTGAAAAAAAAATTTTTTTACAAATAAATAATACAAATATATATTAGAGAATTATCTAGCTACTTTCAATATACTAACATTAGAAGAAAAGAGAAATAGAAAGAGCAGAGACTACATCACCAAGTTGTTTTTTGACCAATATCCAGACTTAAACAGTGCTGGGAAGTCCCAAGTCACAGCACATCTGGATTCCCAATTGGGAAAGGTTCCCAAGGCAGCTCAGTGGGTGAGACTTCAAAGACTGGGTCCCTGCTTATAATCCCAGGATGGACGCAAACTGATACCATCATCAATCTGTGACCGAACTGCAAGCCTGGTTTTATGTTTATACTGTTTGTTTTGTCTTGTAAAACTTGGAATGTTGCTACACCTGGGGCTTGGTTGGCCAGGCCCCATCCAGGGGCTCAACAATCTCAAGATTCCTCCCCCATCTTATCTATGGTGCTACAAGTCTTACACTCATAGCAGTCAGTCCCTTACAGTCACTCCTAGTCAGAGCAGTATCCAGGCAGGTTAGAAGCAAGGTCAGAGGCCTGCTCTGCTTTGTCTCTGAAGCCTAAACAAGACTATTTATTGAATTTCCCTGTCGGTCCCAGGATTGTTTAGACTGAAGAACATAGGAACAAGGCAAAAGAACACAAGCAGTCTTATTAATTCTGTAAGTAACAATGTAGAACATACTGTAGGTTTTAGTAAAACAATCCACTCCTTGAAATTGAATGGGCTTCCCTAGTGACTCAGACGGTAAAGAATTTGCCTGCATTGTAGGTGACCTGGGTTCGATCCCTGGGTTGAGAAGATCCCCTGGAGAAGGGAATGGCAACCCACTCCAGTATGCTTGCCTGGAGAATTCCATGGACAGAGGCGCCTGGCAGGCTAAGGTCCGTGGGGTTGCAAAGAATCAGACACAACTGAGCAACTGTCAGTCAGTCACTCACTCACAGTAATTGATGGAGTGTTCCAGTAACCAGAGTTCTCAAACTTGAGAAGGTGGTCCATACAGCAGTCCTTCCGTAGCCTTGTCACAGTCTGTCAGTAAATGGGTGTAGTTATCAAAGTCTAGATAATTTAACCACCTTTGCAAGAGTCTATGATAGAAGTTTATGCTTCTATTGGCCAACAGTAGGGCAGGTGAAATTGTCTTCCGTGTTAGCTAGGTGATATTCTTGTATTACCATTTGGAGATCCATTTGCTGCATTCTCAAAGAAAGAAACTTAACAAGAGGGTTAAGGATGCATAAAAGTAGAAGAGTTGTCAAGGTGTCTAGAAGAAAGGTTAGTTAGGAGAACCAGGGCCAGACATTGGCCTATGATGTCAGTATTTCTCTAGGTATGAGAAGATGCAAGAATTTGGGCTAAAAAAAAAAAAAATCTTTACCTGAAAACATCTGACTATCTGAAGGCCTGTTTTGTCCATTTTTCCAGAGTACAGTGTGAGTGCCTGATTTCTGACATCTACCCTGAATTCCTTTCAGGGAGTATTGAAGTTCAGCAGCTCTACAGCTGGCCAGATTTAATCTTAGCAGAGGCAGTCTGCAAGTGCCAGTTTCCAGTCAGCAGGCTCCTTCACAGCCACAGATTTGACCATGCTTTGGGGGCATTTCATGGCCATTGTGTCCCACGGGGCTGGAAAGGCTCATTTCCAGGTCTAGTGAAGATTCCATTGATGGGCCATTCAGTGTGTTCTTACTGGACCGCTGCTGCTGCTAAGTCACTTCAGTCGTGTCCGACTCTGTGCGACCCCATAAACGGCAGCCCACCAGGCTCCCCCATCCCTGGGATTCTCCAGGCAAGAACACTGGAGTGGGTTGCCATTTCCTTCTCCAATGCATGAAAGTGAAAAATGAAAGTGAAGTTGCTCAGTCGTGTCTGACTCTTAGCGACCCCATGGACTGCAGCCTACTAGGCTCCTCCATCCATGGGATTTTCCAGGCAAGAGTACTGGAGTGGGGTGCCATTGGCCCTGTGAATAACAAAAGTCTCTGGACCATTCCTGTCTTACTAACCTCTTGGTCCAGGAAAATATACCCTCTTGTTGCTTCTTCCCATATCTAGAGTTACATTATTACAGTCATTGATCTCATCAGATCAGATCAGATCAGTCACTCACTCGTGTCCGACTCTTTGTGACCCCATGAATCACAGCACGCCAGGCCTCCCTGTCCATCACCAACTCCTGGAGTTCACTCAGACTCACGTCCATCGAGTCAGTGATGCCATCCAGCCATCTCATCCTCTGTCGTCCCCTTCTCCTCCTGCCCCCAATCCCTCCCAGCATCAGAGTCTTTTCCAATGAGTCAACTCTTCGCATGAGGTGGCCAAAGTACTGGAGTTTCAGCTTTAGCATCATTCCTTCCAAAGAAATCCCAGGGCTGATCTCCTTCAGAATGGACTGGTTGGATCTCCTTGCAGTCCAAGGGACTCTCAAGAGTCTTCTCCAACACCACAGTTCAAAAGCATCAATTCTTCGGTGCTCAGCCTTCTTCACAGTCCAACTCTCACATCCATACATGACCACAGGAAAAACCATAGCCTTGACTAGACGAACCTTTGTTGGCAATTATGGAGCCATATATATCATTTTATCAGTGGCTCAGTCACATATTTGGTAATACAAGAGACAACAATTTTCTGAAACAGGCAACATAGAAAATAATATAGCTAGCAGTTGTTAGTAAGGTCATAAGCTAGAATTTAAGTCAAGAACTTTCATCAGGTATAGCCCAATATACCCCAGGTCATCTAACTTAGTTAAATGATTATATCCAGGTATTAATCTCCTGGTTGTACATAATGAAGCATTTGATATTTATTCAAAGGCTGACTACTGAATAAGCTTTAGAAACAAAGTGTCCTTTTAACAACTTAATTAAAATCTTAACAATACAACATAACAAGAAGGAACTATTTCAGAAGTGAATAACAAAACTAGAATGAAACATAAACATTTTTCATTGTAAGGGCTTTAACCCATCAAATAAAAATGAGGTTTGTCAGGGAGCCAGGAAAAGTCAGGTGGCCATCTTGGATTTCCCATAGCCCAGACTGATTTACAGCTATAGCTTACCCATTTTACATTCCCCAATTTAGGAGTAGACTATTGTCATGTTTTTAAGGACATCAGGATAGCAATAGTTTGACAGTGAGGGGTCAATTTTGTAGAACAGAAGGAGCTTTATCTACATGTACCATAATCTTTATAGATCATTATGAAATAATACTTATTTACTTTACCAAAGTAACAAAAGATTTTTAAAACAAATATAAATCACTTAAAGGCAAAGAAATTCACAATCTGTTATCAGAAGTTGCATTCTAAGAAAACTTTGTTCTCTTAACAGAGAGAGAAAACCAATTCCAGTCTGGTACCACCTTACTGTTAATAACAAAATTTGTTTATCTGGTTAATCTTAGAAAGTCTTTTCCATAAGTCTTGAAGACCTAGCAGTATTCTTCTAAAGGCATGAGAGTGAAACCATAGAAGGCATGTTTAAAATCTATTATATTGCAGTTGACAAAGCAACCTGGTCATTGCTGTGACATGTAACACTTTAATATGATAATTAGAATTATAATTAACAACATTTAATCAGGAGATATCAGATCTTTATGAATTCCACATAATTTTTAGGATACCTATATTAGTAACATCAACCATACATATAACCTGAGAAGATTTATCACTCCTCCGACAATACTTCCCATGTAATTTAACATGTCAAATGAACCCATGTAGTTTAATACCTCTCTTAGGGATGTTTTGGGGCCTTCTGAAACATCCCAAAGTTGGCTAGAGGTCAAAAGAACTTCATTAGAATTTAATTTTAGGGTATTTTGCCAAAAATATCAACAGGGTTTATAACAGTCAGATAGGATCATATAGGTCATTGTGAAAAAACAGGTACTCTCTTAGCCAAAGTTAACAAAAAGATTTCAAAGATAAACATAGAACAGATCACTTCACAGGTAAAGAAACTTAAAATCCATTATCAAAGGCAGTTCAACATCTCAAGATAACTTGTATTATGTACAAAACTATTTTCGTGGGGTCCACTTTCCATAAAACCTGTCTCTCTCTTTTTTTAAATTACTTTGTTTATTTAGAAACAGCCACCTGTAAGTCAGATCTACTTTCTTTTTTCTTGATAAAATGCAATTTCATTTCTCATACTTTTTTTTTTTTACTTAAAACACATCTTGTTTTCCTTAAGCAACTATGAACTGTCCTTTATATTAGCATTCTGTAGATTGGTGAACATATATACCAATGATAATTTCTAAAAACATTTGCTTTCTTATAGAGAACATCTCAGAGTGGCACCAAGCATATTTATTAATAGTCCAAAATCTCTTTAGTTTCTCTCTAAGAGGAAGTTAGCATTTAGTAATTAATGTTCAAAATCTTATTTTATTTGGAAATGACCTAGCTATTCAATAAACTTTCATCACTTAGTTTAGCACAACCCTAGAAATTCAAGTTACCCCAATCTGGAGAGACTATTTTAGACAGACATTCCTAAAGTATAATTATTAATATAATTATTCTTAATTATCTAAAAGCTCTTGTCCTGTTTATATATATATATATTTTTAAAGTTTCTTCACTTGAGTTACTCTCCTTATTGACAAATTTAGCTTACATTAAACCTAGGCATAATAAAAGTATTACACAATGTTGATGACTCAAGACATGTCTTAATTAGATTAGCAAACAAGCATTAATACTAGATATTTAATATTGAATATTTCCCAGTTCATGTGAACTTGAAATTCATTTAGGTTAATTTCTCTTGTAATTGTTTGATTCATAAGTGCTTACTTTTCTTTAAGCCAATTGAATAGAGCGCATTTACAAATTAACCTCATATTATCCAAAAACAAAGACACATTGAGACATAGATAAATCCAGACAGAGATCTCATAGTTTTCCATTTGAGATTTAAAATGTCTCTGACTCTTTGCTCTTTCCTTTTATTTTTTCTTGGCTTGAAATTCTAATTTGCCCAAGGCTGAGGTCTCAGACAAATTGGACTCTGTATTTCAAGGACGTGGCAAAGCTTGCGTGCTGTGCTAAATCGTTTCAGTTGTCTCCAACTCTTTGGGACTGCATGGACTGTAGCCCACCAGGCTCCTCTGTCCATGGGATCCTCCAGGGACTCTTCCCAACGCAGGGAACTAAGCAGGTTTCTGGCATTGCAGGCAGATACTTACCAGGGAAGCCCTGGCAAAGGTTGACTTCAAGCTTTTTCCTAGGCGGGCCTTTTTAACAAGCTGCCTGCCAAGTTGCTTCAGTCGTGTCCGACTCTGTGCGACCCCACGGACTGCAGCCTACCAGGCTTCTCTGTCCCTGGGATTCTCCAGGCAAGAACACTGGAGTGGGTTGCCATTTCCTTCTCCAATGCATGAAAGTGGAAAGTGGAAGTGAAGTCGCTCAGTCGTGTCCGACTCTTAGCGACCCCATGGACTGAAGCCTACCAGGCTCCTCCATCCATGGGATTTTCCAGGCAACAGTACTGGAGTGGGGTGCCATTGCCTTCTCCCTTTTAACAAGCTAGCTGTTTTTAATTGCATATGTAAGAAGAACCGGTTTTGCAGTTTCAAAGGAAAACAAAATTTCATTTTAACCAGTTTTTTCTGGAGTCTAAAGAATATCATGGCCACCTTGTGTCAAAAAAGTCATCTTTCCTTTCTCTAGTCATAGTTTCATAGTTAAAATACAGACCAAATAGTACTCAAATTGACTGTAATAACAGGAGCAGAAACAAACTTGCTAGAGTTGGGAAGGAGTGGGGGAAGCTAGTTTCCCCCTCTCCTCTAAGGGCTTCCCTGGTAGTTTAGCCGGTAAACAATCTGCCTGCTTTGCAGGAGACCTAGGTTCGATCCCTGAATTGAGAAGATCCCCTGGAGAAGGGAACGGCTATCCACTCTGCTATTCTGGCCTGGAGAATTCCATGGACTGTGTAGTCCATGGGGTCTCAAAGAGTTGGACACAACTGAGCGACTTTCATTCACTTTCACTTCCTGAGAGATAGGGGAAGTTAGAAAGGGATTAGCTGATGGAGAGGGAGACAGAGGCAGATGGGGATGGGGTGTAAGGCAGCAAAAGGACAAATAAAGGAGAGAGAAGCTGTGGGCCAGCTCAAGGGAGAGCCAACCTAAAAAGTGAAGATTTGATCAACTAAAATATAATTTTGGCATTGTAACATGGACTATCATCCTCACAAATCGCATAATTCTTTTTCCAAGTCCAACTTTTCTTCAGACAATTTTCAATTAGCTTTATGTGCTTTACCGTAGGCAGAGAGGAGGATCCAGCCTCTCACCTAGCACAGCACATTCTTAACCTTTTTCAATCAGCACAAACCAGAAACATTTAATAACTTTTAAAGGTTCAACCTGCTTTAATTGAAAGTTCCAATTCTCACACAATTCAATGAATACGTCCTATTCATTAGCTAAAGAGCAATAAAGTGAATCTTCCCATCTGGGAATAAAAACTTCATCAACCTTCATCTCATCCTTCTTAAAGAATGGCATTTTGTCTCACAGATCCTGCTCACAGCGCCAATTAATGCTTTGCTGAAAGTTTTCGCTTTCACCTCAGGTTCAAGGGATTTGTTAACAAAATAAGGCACTCGTTATATACAAATAAATAATATGAACATTTATTAGAGAATTATCTAGCTTACTTTCAATATATTAAAAGAAAAGAGAAATAGAAAGAACAGAGGATACCTCACCAAATTGGGTTTTGATCAACATCCAGACTTAAACAGCACTGGGAAGTCCTGAGTCACAGCACATCTAGAGTCCCAGTTGAGAAAGGGTCCTAGGCAGTGTGTCCGCTCAGTGGGTGAGACTTCCCAAGCTGAAAAATTCTTAGAGATGGGAATACCAGACCACCTTACCTGCTTCCTGAGAAATCTGTATGCAGGTCAAGAAGCAACAGTTAGATCCAGACATGGAACAATGGACTGGTTCCAAATTGGGAAAGGAGTACATCAAGGTTGTATATTGTCACTCTACTTATTTAACTTATTTTTCTTTAGAGGAAAAAACATATTACTCACTCTCTAGCATATTTGTTATTGTCTTCCTTCTTCATTAGAATATCAGCTTCTTGATGGCAGGGCTTTATGTCTGATATGTTCACTGCTGCATCCCCAAACTCACACACAGTAGGTATTCAATAAATGTTTTTTTGAATGAGTAAACAAGGCAGGAGGGTATGAGGAGTAGTGGTTCCCGTGGGACGTGAAGAAGCTGTGTCCACCCCAAGTCATTCCCATTAGCGCACACACACAGGCATGCTTGAGACATGCACTGTATCATGTCTGCAATTCAGAAAGTTTGGGCTGCCAGTTTCCATCTTGTGAATATTAAAAAAATTGACTGAAGTATAGGATAGATACTATTTGACACTTTACTATGTATGTTTTAAGAGTCTTCATAGTGTCAGCACCTCTGTAGCCAAAGGCCGTGGGCACAGACTTGTCCTTAGTCAAGCAAGTTGGTAGTGAGGAGAATGCCCAGCATGGGGGACTATGAGTTCTCTCAGTAAAAGAAAAGATGTATCATAGAATTTGGGCTTGTGTTAGGTGGTTTGGGAACAGTTTAAGGAAGTGATGTTTTACTCTAGATTCAATATTATCCAGAAGTGGGCGGGGGGGTAAGTGTATAATTGTGTATACTAATACATCTCTATAGAGTGGGCAGACTAGAGAGAGACTGAAACTGTAATTGGTTAAAAAAATAGCAGCCACTCATATTAATCAGGATAGGGGATGTTTGGTTAACTTTTGTTGTTTATATTTTGTCTGTGTTCAGATATGATTCGGAGAAGGCAATGGCACCCCACTTCAGTACTCTTGCCTGGAAAATCCCGTGGATGGAGGAGCCTGGAAGGCTGCAGTCCTTGTGTCCTACTCTTTGCGACCCCATGAATTGCATCACGCCAGGCCTCCCTGTCTATCACCAACTCCTGGAGTTCACTCAAACTCATGTCCATCGAGTCCGTGATGCCATCCAGCCATCTCATCCTCTGTCGTCCCCTTCTCCTCCTGCCCCCAATCCCTCCGAGCATCAGGGTCTTTTCCAATGAGTCAACTTTTCTCATGAGGTGGCCAAAGTATTGGAGTTTCAGCTTTAGCATCATTCATTCCAGTGAACACCCAGGACTTATCTCCTTTAGGATGGACTGGTTGGACCTCCTTTCAGTCCAAGGGACTCTCAAGAGTCTTCTCCAACACCACAGTTCAAAAGCATCAATTCTTTGGCGCTCAGCTTTCTTCACAGTCCAACTCTCACATCCATCATGAGCACTGGAAAAACCATAGCCTTGACTAGACACACCTTTGTTGGCAAAGTTATGTCTCTGCTTTTTAATATGCTATCTAGGTTGGTCATATAGGTTTCTCAAGAAGCAGGACAGGTGGTCTGGTATTCCCATCTCTTTCAGAATTTTCCATAGTTTATTGTGATCCACACAGTCAAAGGCTTTGGCATAGTCAATAGGGCAGAAATAGATGTTTTTCTGGAGCTCTCTTGCTTTTTCCATGATCCAGCGGATGTTGGCAATTTGATCTCTGGTTTCTCTGCCTTTTCTGAAACCAGCTTGAACATCTGGAAGTTCACGGTTCACGTACTGGTGAAGCCTGGCTGAATTTTGAGCATTACTTTACTAGTGTGTGAGATGAGTGCAATTGTGTGGTAGTTTGAGCATTCTTTGGCATTGCCTTTTTTTGGGATTGGAATGAAAACTGACCTTTTCCAGTCCTGTGGCCATTGCTGAGTTTTCCAAATTTGCTGGCATATTGAGTGTAGCACTTTCACAGCATCATCTTTCAGGATTTGAAATAGCTCAACTGGAATTCTATCACCTCCACTAGCTTTGTTCATAGTGATGCTTTCTAAGGCCCACTTGACTTCACATTCTGGGATGTATGGCTCTAGGTGAGTGATCACACCGTTGTGATTATCTGGGTCATGAAGATCTTTTTTGTACAATTCTGTGTATTCTGGCCACCTCTTCTTAATATCTTCTGCTTCTGTTAGGTCCATACCATTTCAGTCCTTTATCGAGCCCATCTTTGCATGAAATGTTCCCTTGGTATCTCTAATTTTCTTGAAGAGATCTCTAGTCTTTCCCATTCTGTTGTTTTCCTCTATTTCTTTGCACTGATCGCTGAGGAAGGCTTTCTTATCTCTTCTTGCTATTCTTTGGAACTCTGCATTCAGATGCTTATATCTTTCCTTTTCTCCTTTACTTTTCACTTCTCTTCTTTTCACAGCTATTTGTAAGGCCTCCTCAGACAGCCATTTTGCTTTTTTGCATTTCTTTTCCATGGTGATGGTCTTGATCCCTGTTTCCTGTACAATGTCACGAACCTCCGTCCATAGTTCATCAGGCACTCTGTCTATCAGATCTAGTCCCTTAAATCTATTTCTCACTTCCACTGTATAATCATAAGGGATTTGACTAGGTCATACCTGAATGGTCTAATGGTTTTCCCTACTTTCTTCAATTTAAGTCTGAATTTGGCAATAAGGAGTTCATGATCTGAGCCACAGTCAGCTCCCAGTCTTGTTTTTGCTGACTGTATACAGCTTCTCCATCTTTGGCTCCAAAAAATATAGTCAATCTGATTTTGGTGTCGTCCATCTGGTGATGTCCATGTGTAGAGTCTTCTCTTGTGCTGTTGGAAGAGGGTGTTTGCTGTGACCAGTGCGTTCTCTTGGCAGAACTCTATTAGCCTTTGCCCTGCTTCATTCTGTACTCCAAAGCCAAATTTGCCTGTTACTCCAGGTGTTTCTTGACTTCCTACTTCTGCATTCCAGTCCCCTATAATATAAAGGACATCTTTTTTGGGTGTTAGTTCTAAAAGTTCTTTTAGGTCTTCATAGAACCGTTCAGCTTCTTCAGTATTACCGGTTGGGTCATAGGCTTGGATTACCGTGATATTGAATGGTTTGCTTTGGAAACGAACAGAGATCATTCTGTCGTTTTTGAGATTGCATCCAAGTACTGCATTTTGGACTCTTTTGTTGACCATGATGGCTACTCCATTTCTTCTAAGGGGTTCCTGCTCACAGTAGTGGATGTAATGGTCATCTGAGTTAAATTCACCCATTCCAGTCCATTTTAGTTCACTGATTCCTAGAATGTCGACGTTCATTCTTGCCATCTCCTGTTTGACCACTTCCAATTTGCCTTGATTCATGGACCTGACATTCCAGGTTCCTATGCAATATTGCTCTTTACAGCATCGGACCTTGCTTCTATCACCAGTCACATCCTTAGCTGGGTATTATTTTTGCTTTGGCTTCATCCCTTCATTCTTTCTGGAGTTATTTCTCCACTGATTTCCAGTAGCTTATTGGGCACCTACTAACCTGGGGAGTTCCTCTTTCAGTGTCGTATCTTTTTGCCTTTTCATACTGTTCATGGGGTTCTTAAGGCAAGAATACTGAAGTGGTTTGCCATTCCCTTCTCCAGTGGACCACATTCTGTCAGACCACTTCACCATGACCCACCCGTCTTGGGTGGCCCCACACGGCATGGCTCTGTTTCATTGAGTTAGATGAGGCTGTGGTCCATGTGATCAGATTGGCTAGTTTTCTGTGATTATGGTTTCAGTGTGTCTGCCTTCTGATGCCCTCTCACAACACCTACCATCTTACTTGGGTTTCTCTTACCTTGGACGTGGGGTATCCCTTCATGGCTGCTCCAGCAAAGCGCAGCTGCTGCTCCTTACCTTGGATGAGGGGTATCTTCTCACGGCCACCCCTCCTGACCTTGAATATGGGGTTGCTCCTCTTGGCCACCTTCCCTGACCTCGGGCATGGGGTAGCTCCTCTAGGTTGCTCCTGTGCCATCTCAGCCTGGCACACTCGGTGGCTGCCCCTGACCTTGGGCGAGGGGTAGCTCCTTTTGGCCACGCTTCTGCATGGTCCGTTGCAGCTGGCATGCTTATGGGAAGGTTAATGTCAACCTTTGAGAGAACTTATGCCAAGGGGTATCTTCCAGGACTGCTGCTTCCAGTGCCCCCGTCCCTATGGTGAGCCCCCGCCAACCAACACCTCCACAGGAGACCTTCCAACACTAGCAGATAGGTCTGGTTCAGTCTCTTGTGGGATCATGGCTCCTTCCCCCTGGGTCTTGGTGGGTGCAAGACTTTGTGCCTTCCAAGAGCAGTGTCTATGGAAGTCCTATAATCAAATTCTGCTGGTCTTCAAGGTCTGATTCCCTGGGGATTCCCAGTCCCTTTGTTGGATCTCCAGGCTAGGAAGCCTGACATGAGGCTCAGAACCTTCACAACAGATGGAGAACATCTTTGGTATTGTTGTTCTCCAGTTTGTGGGTCGCTCACCTGGCAGGTATGGGATTTGATTTTATTGTGATTGCATCTCTCCTACTATCTTGTTGTGGCTTCTTGTCTTTGGACATGGGGTATCTTATTTTTGGTGGGTTCTAGTTTCCTTGTGTTGATGGTTATTGAACATCTAGTTGCAATTTTGGTGCTCTCACAGGAGGAGATGAGCACATGTCCTTCTACTCCGCCATCTTGAACTGGAAGCCTAAATTCTGGTGTCTGATCTTGGCTCAGATTCTTTGTGTCTCAGCACAAAGAATTCAGCGAGAGACAAAGTAATGGGTAAGAAATGGAATTAGAGAGAAACACATTCCACAGACAGTGTGGGCTTTCTCAGAAGGCAAGAGTCACACTTGTATGTATTTCAATTTGAGAAGTGGTTTTTATTGTGCTTTTATTGGTGTCTTTGTTGCAGAGATAATAATTATCATAGAAACAAAAACAATTATATATGCTGAGTGCTCATTTGTATTTCTTCTTTTGTGAATTGCCTTTTCATATCCTTGAATGTTTTTCTGTTTGGCAGTTTTTCTCTTAGTGATTTGTAAATTATATATATATATATATGTGTGTGTGTGTGTGTGTGTGTATATATATGTATATAGTGTCATAGATGGTTAGAGATGTATTTTTTCCTAGATTGCCATTGCTTTTTAATTGTTTGTGGTGTTGCCGACATTTTAGTAGTCAAATGTTAGTCTTTTCCATTAATAATGTCTTTTTTAGTTTTTTGTGTTAGATTTTCTATATTCCAGATTAGTTGTTATTTCCCCCCCAAAAATAAGTTCATGTTTTTCATGCTTGAATCTTCCATTTGGAATCTGTGTGACCCACAGAGCAAACTTTCTATTTCTCCCCTTTCCAATACTTAAGCAAGTTTCCCAAATTTAACACTGACAAAACTATTTCTTCCCCAACTGGCTCTTGGTGCTTCATTTTGTCTTTATAGTAGACCACAGCAGACAATATTCATGGCTTGAAGCCATTCTCTGTCAAATCTGCTCATTTCAACTCCCACCTTGCTTAGCATGTCAGCAAAGTCTTAAGGCCAGCTATACTTGGTTTTTTTTATGCAAATAAACACAGTAACCTGCTCAGTTACCTCTTTTTATGCCTCTCACAAGAGTTTTGGAGTTTTCTTTTTCACATGAGTCCCAAACACTGGTTAAGGTTATTCCTAGGTATTCTTTTTTACTATTATGAAGGGAATCTATTTCCTGTTGTTTTCTAACTGGTCATTGCTTGTACTTGAGAAAATGTTTATTCCTGCTACCCCTGCCTATAGCGTCTCTTTGTGTACCCAACGCCCTCTATACTTTCCCAACACCTGCTCCTTTCCCTAAAGTAGAGACTTCACAATGTTGTCAGCACATAGTAAGCGCCAATAAAAATGTTTATGTTGGGTAATTGTTTCTCCAGCCAAGACATATGTCTCCTAAGTATAGAGACATACACTCCAATTTATCTGGCTTTGTTTGTGCTGTGGCCCAGCAGAATTTTCTTTTTTGTGTGTGTCTGTGCTGTGTGGCATATGGGACCTTAGTTCCCCAACCAGGAATCAAACCCACGCCCCATGAAATGGAAGCATGAAGTTTTAACCACTGAGTCTACAGGGAAATCCCACAGCCTAATTATTAATAGCACTCTTTTTACTTGAAAACTTGCCCAACATTGAATGATCTAAGATATCTGTAAGGTCTATCTGTAAGAGGACTATTTTTTCTCTAGCTGTGGTGAGTCAGGGCTACTCTCTAGTTGTGGTGCCTGGGCTCCTTGTTGCAGTGTTTTCTCTTGTTGTGGAGCATGGGCTCTAGGGTGTGTGGGCTCGGTGGTTGAGGCTCCTGGGCTCTAGAACACAGACTCAATAGTTGAGGCACATAGGCTGAGTTGCTCCTTGGCATGTGGGATCCTCCCAGACAGGGATGGAACCTGGGTCTCCTGCATTGGCAGACAGATTCTTCACCACTGAACCACCAGGGAAGTCCAAGAAGACTATTTTAATAAGGTGATAACCAGTAGTAATTATAACACACACATCAGTGAAGGGAATTATTAAGGGGCAAGAGACATGTTTAATCATATCATGAAAGCAGCTGTTAGCCTTCACATAGACTTAGGCCTGTTATTGAGTCCCCTGATACCTGTTTCAACTGCATTGTGAAATTTAATAAATTATCCATCTCAAAAAAACTTATTATGAAATATCTCAGGTGTAGAAAAGTTATAAATATTATAACATTATAAGGAATACCTTATATTGATCTCTTAGGAACCAGAGATCAAATTGCCAACATCCGTTAGATCATCAAAAAAGCAAGAGAATTCCAGAAAAACATCTACTTCTGCTTTATTGATTATGCCAAAGCCTTTGACTGTGTAGATCACAACAAACTGTGGAAAATTCTTCAAGAGATGGGAATACCAGACCACATTATCTGCCTCCTAAGAAATCTATATGCAGGTCAAGAAGCAACAGTTAGAACTGGACATGGAATACAGACTGGTTCCAAATTGGGAAAGAAGTATGTCAAGGCTGAATATTGTCACCCTGTTTATTTAACTTATATGCAGAGTACATCATGGGAAATGCTGGGCTGGATGAAGCACAAGCTGGAATCAAGATTGCTGGGAGAAATATCAATAACCTCAGATACACAGATGACACCACCCTTATGGCATAAAGCGAGGAAGAACTAAAGAGCCTCTTGATAAAAGTGAAAGAGGATAGTGAAAAAGCTGGCTTAAAATTTAATATTAAAAAAAACTAAGGTCATGGCATCCTGTCCCATCCCTTCATGGAAAATAGATGGGGAAACAGTGACAGACTTTATTTTCTTGGGCTCCAAAATCACTGCAGATGGTGACTGCAGCCATGAAATTAAAAGACGCCTGCTCCCTGCAAGAAAAGCTATGACCAACCTAGACCACATATTAAAAAACAGACGTTACTTTGCTGACAAAGGTCTATCTAGTCAAAGCCGTGGTTTTTCCAGTAGTCACGTATGGATGTGAGAGTTGGACTATAAAGGACGTTGAGCACTGAAGAATTGATGCTTTTGAACTGTGGTGGTGAAGACACTTGTGAGTCCCTTGGATAGCAAGGAGATCAAACCCGTCAATCCTAAAGGAAATCAGTCCTGAATATTCATTGGAAGAACTGATGCTGAAGCTGAAACTCCAATACTTTGGCCACCTGATGTGAAGAGCTGACTCATTTGAAAAGACCCTGATGCTGGGAAAGATTGAGGGCAGGAGTAGAAGGACAACAGAGGATGAGATGGTTGGATGGCATCACCGACTCAATGGACATGAGTTTGAGTAAGCTCTAGGAGTTGGTGGACAGAGAAGTTGGTGGCCATCAGAGTTGCTGATGGATAGAGAAGCCTGGCGTGTTGCAGTCCATGGGTTCACAGAGTTGGACATGACTGAGCGACTGAACTGACTGAAGGAATACCTATGTACCTAGTACCACCAAGCTAATAAAAACATTTAGTTTAAGCCCTCTGGATAAACACCTCTTCCCAGCTGCCTTTTGTCCCCCACAGCTTATCCTGAACATTATGCAGTATTGTCATACTTATGCATGGGCTTCCATACATGTGGATATGGCTTTTCATGTTCTTGGTACACATGCATGTAGTATTGTTTTTAAAGTTTTAAACAGGCAGGTATATTTTTTTATCTTTGAAATTGTGTACATTGATATATGTGGATACATTTTTACTATTGTATAGCAATTTAGCATATTATTTATTTATACTTGTTGGACAAGGGCTTCCCTTGTGGCTCAGTCTAATCAACCTGCAATGCAGGAGATCGCCTACAATACCAGAGACCCATATTGGATCCCTGGGTCGGGAAGATCCCTGGACAGAGGAGCCTCAGACACAAATACTTACATGAACTGTTTTGTTCATTATAACCAGGCCTCTTGCTGGACTCACTTAAGTTCTAGTAACTTTGATTCTCTTGGTTTAGCAAAATACTTTCTCTTCAACAGCTTTGTTTTCTGCCTTATGTAATGGTTAGAACTTGCAGAACCGTGTTGGTGATAACCGACCACTTTATGCTTGCAGTATGATGTTGGCTGTTAGTCTGAGGCTACCTTATCAAGGTAGTATCTTTACCTTTAAAAGTTACCATCTACTGTCAAGTTTTTTTCTCTTTTGACACTGAGATGATGAATATCACACCGTAAGCATATCCAAAAGACAAATCATACTCAGTCACATTAGGTTATTGTGGTTATATCATTGAGTTAGATTCATTTATTTCCTTCAGGATTATTCCATCTGTACTCCCAACTTCCACACCCAACTCCCAACCCAAATTTAAATGGTCAGTTTTATTTTACTTTGATTTTTTTTAGAACTGATTCCTAAGTATATTGATCATTTCTACTGTATTTCTGCTCATCCACTCATTTAAAAGCCCTGCTGGACTCCCAGCCTCATCTCTTCACTCAAGCCTTGCCCTATCAATGGAACTCCTACTGTGTTGACCCTGATTACCCTCTCCTCAATTTTCACTCTCACACAGCCTTATGATTCAACCCAAGTGCCACCGACAACAGAAAGCCTTTCCTGATCTCCCAGGCTAGACCAGACACTTCTGCTCTGCTCTGTGTACCCAGAGATCCCCCTTCCAACATCTTGACACAGAATGATCTGTTTCCTCCTCTTGACTAGAAGCTCAATAGGAGGGTGGAGGGTTGATTCATCTGTCCTCTCAGTAGTCAGGAGGGCCAAGAACAGGCAAGTGTGAATGCCGGAAGGAAAAAGAAAGACTAGCAGCTATTCGCATCAAGACCAAGGGATCAGGTTAAGAACACACACACTACTGCTTTCCTAGATCCACACTCTGGGACATGGTCAAGGGAAAAATTTTTAAGAAGTAGAGCCTTAGAGAATGAGAAAAACCACACAAAGCCAGTACCACTGAGTTTACTAAACTTTTATTACTTTTATCTTTGAAGGCTGGAACCATCAAAGTTCTTAGATCAACTTTAAGTGCTGGATGGAGTAAAAAAAACCCACAAGAGACTATTTGTCGATCTGTGAACAGATCTGACAAGAAAATGCAAAACAAAATCAAAAAGGATGCAAAGACTGTTCTGGGGAGCCAAATTATTTATTAAAATTTGTTAGAAGTAAACTAAAACATTAATAAATGAAATCAAAATTTTAAACTGAGCTCCAGACTTGAAACTGTTACAAAGGCTCAGGATATAGAACCTTCGGTTGGGTTGAGAGAATTCTCTTAAAACCTGCTGGTTTGTTCCCCTAGAGCAAGGCGGTGCTTTGTCCTTAGCTACAATCTCTAACACCATCACCACTCCCAAGTGTAGATGCCATTCTGAAAAAGATCCCCTCAGTTCCTGATGACCCTGAAGGAGGAGGATGCACCAGTGTGGTAACAAAAATGGCTTTCTGGAGAGTCCATTTGGATTTGTTCTCCAGCCATCTAGAATGTGTTCAAGAGGTGCTTATTTCTTTTTAAACTTGAAAAAAACTCCATTGTGAAAAGTGAGTTATGAAGAGTGCTCTTTATTTGAAACCTCCACAACACAGACGCCAATCTTGTCTCGCATTGAATCATTAGCTGTGCACATCAACACATTCCAAGCACAAATTAAGAATTGCAAACAGAACAAAAAAATATATATATATATAATTTTTTCCCCTATCCAAAGGTTTCAAGTCTCAATGCAGCAAATCCTTCTGAACACAGAATCTGAGGAGCACACTGTTCAAACAGTTGGGACAAACAGGTCCCTGTAAAGGCTACTTGCCTTTTTAACACATGGGGTGGGGGATCATGGACGGCATGGAATGGGGAGAGGAGGTGAGGAAAAGGGAGCCGGAAGAGAGGATGAGCAGCAAAGGGGGAACGGGTATGCGCTGGGGCAGCTGGGACACACACATGGTGAGTTGGTGGATCTCATTTATTGGTTTTTGACATTTCTTTCTGGTTCTCTTTTGTTTTCGGTTCCCCCTTTACCAGGTCCAACAATGGTAAAAAAAAAAAACCCTACAGTAGTGGGTGTGGCCCTTTTTAGGCCAGCCCAAAGCCTTCAGAGCACTCCTGGATGGCCAATAGTAGCATGTGGCGGAGCTTCTCAAAGCTCTCATAGGCAGGCAGGTCCAGCTGATTAAAACTAGGGAAAGAAGACACATCAATTCGTGATAAAAGATGATAACCAAATCCCTGTGTTCCCATGGTGCCCACCTGATTTCTGCCTGTACACTCCCAATCTTGTCCTAGCCTTGTCTGTCCTTCTCAGTCCCACTACTGGCTACCAGGCACCTAAAATATAACCTGACCCTATCACTCCTCCTTAAATACCATGGCCCAACCATGGTATAAATACCACCTCCCAAATACCATACCCCTTGAGCCTGAAAGCTCCAAGGAGGCATTCAGGGTCACTGGTCACCTTTGCTGAGTTCTGCTCCCTGCAACTTCTTGCTCTGACCATGCTGAGCCCTGGAATACACCTTGTTTTCACAGCACAATTTTCACCTGCAATGTCTCCCCAGCCCCACTGTGAATCTGGGTCAGCTTCTCATCTCAAACACCATCATCTCCACAAAAACCACCAAACTGTGAGCTACCCATAGATTCAGGGTAGCTGGGGCTAGATTTGGGTTCTTGACTACTCCTGACCATGGTAAGGGCACAGAAGTGGCAAATATGCAAGTTCAATTCAAATGCTGAAAAGAACAAACTCTTCCTCTTACCATGTGTGAGCTGAAGGCAGGCGGTCTGTGGACCTGTCATCTCGATGGATTTGAAACTTCTGAATGCCATTCATGCCTTCAAGGGCAGCAAAACCTTGCAGGGGCACCTTGGAAGTACCTGTGACAAACTGGAGGAACTTGGCACGGTCAGCTTGATCGAAAGAACGCAGTGCTCTCCAGAACCACTGGATCTATAGGAATGAACACAAGAAGACAGCATTAGGTAGAGAGCTCCTGGAAGAAAGGGGGATGGGATATGGAATGTTAGGCAAGTCCCTTCTGTGGGACAGATTTTATTTCTTCCATTCACATGATGACATCACCTGAAAACGGAAACTCCAGAAGAGTGAAGAGTTAGATTCAGGTAAGCTGAATCCCCCCCTCAAAACCCCCCTCCCCTAAGAGTACCGGTTTATTTGGTTGTCATACAAACTAACACTGCTTAAGGATACAGGGAGGGATGCCAGCATCAGCTCACCTGAATAGAGTTGGACTGGTACTTGTGATATTCAGTGTTAGATTTCAAATCGTCAATGTCGATTGTGGGCAGTCCTGATATGAGCAGCTCTAACTCCTGCTCAGTGAAGATGGAAATGAGGCGCTTTGGAATGATCTCATAGAAACCTTCTAAGAAAGCCGCCAGCTGTTTGCGGATGGCTCCTGAGGAAAGAACCAACAAGCCACGTGGTATCTGAACTTGCACAGCTGTCAGAGGTCAGAGATCCCTAATCCAGCAGGATGCTGACTGATCTGCCTACATCACGCATCACTGTTTCTAGGCCCCTGTATGAGGGTGGACGAAGGGAAATATTTTTTGGTCAGGTTTTTGCAAGGCATTTTTTATGCAAGGCATTTGTGGCTGGCATAGGGGAAAAGAAACAATGTCTGTGTAATGAGTGAGGCCTGACTTTGTCCCATATTGAACAGGTAGGGGGTCTAAGGGACATTTCCCCTACCTGTCATTCTCATCTGGCACACCAGGTGTACATATTCCTTCTTATTTTCCTCTGTTACCAAGATGTTGGCCCCATTGGGTTTGAGGTCACGAACTTCACAGACTCCAAACTCTTGGACCTAGAATACCCAAAATACCAATAATATGAATCAGGCTTGGTCTAGGATGGGACTTATATATACCTGGAAACACACCCTAAACACTGCTGTATCCTGGGCAAAGAAATGAAGCAAGGTCATTAAAAAAGTGACTTTTCTCATGAGCTCATGAATCCCTAAATGGAAAAGGTCAAGGGTTTAGTCCTAAAAACATACTGTCAATAGTAAAAGGGAAAAGGGCATGGATAATATAACGTAATAAAAAAAATCTTTATGTAAAGCAATTTTGGGGAAGCGTAACATTGAGATTTTTTTTGTTTTTCATCTATCTCTATTTGTACAGTTTTTCTACAATGAAGTACCTTTGGGAATGATGAATAGTGTACTAGAGTGTTTTTTTTTTTTTTTTCTTCAAAATATAAGGGAAACTAGTATTGTTTTACAAATTCTGGTTTTTCTGTTTGTGCTGTCTCATGCAAATACTCACTGCTCTCTGACAGATCATGAGATTTTAAGACATCAAGATGCTTCCTTAGAAATATTAAGAGGTTATCCAATGTCAGTTCAAGAACAATCCCATAATGGGATTTCCTAAACTAGCTGGGGTATGAGACAGTCAGGATCTCCTGACCTACCTCAGTGCTGAAGGTGAGATCATAGCCTAGTGTGGAGACATCATTTTCCAGCAGATAAACCAGGCCCTGGTAAAAGTGGTAGTCTTCACTCTCCATATCTGTATATCTAGATAAACACAAATAGGGTCATGGATTGGGGTGGCAGAGAAGCAGCTTAGGGATGGGGCACAAGGACCAGATTTCCAGGACTGAGGACAGTCCCAGGGTTATGCCACATCCTTACCTGACAGACTTGCCCAAAATGTGTTTGTAGAAGGACCTAGTAAAGTAGCACTCCAGGAGGCGGTTGTCATACACAGCTTTGGCCACGATGCGTCCAACAAACTTGAAGTAGCTGAGGTGGTTGGGGTTGCAGTGAGAAGATGGATTGATGGTGTATGTGACCCGATCACCAGGTGAGGTACGGAACAAGGCATACATAGGGTTAAACATCTCTCGAGAGATGATCATATACCACTCCCGCAGGAGCCCTCCAGCATCCTGCCCTTCTTCTCCTTCAAATACTATATACCTGTTTAAGAGAGCAGAAACAGGGATGTGCAGAAAGCCCAGGACAAATCCAATCTTCTGCACAGCATGACCTGAGTGAGTGACTGAGTGAAGCAGTAGCTGGGGAGTGCAGAGTCAGAGGACAGTGGTAAATGCAGAGTGCCAGGAGAGCCCAGAAGAGAGATGGGGATCTGGGACAGAAAAGGGCATCACTGATGGAAGAGATGTTCTGAAGTATCAGTAAAGGCTCACTGATATCCCAGAAAACACTAATAGGAAAGATATAAAGACCTAATAAGGCCTTTAAACAAGGGAGGAATCATCAAGTGGTATCAAAGAGAGCTGAGCTGAGTTTGATGTCTATTACGATTTGGTGGTAGAAGAGTAGGATTCAGTCTGTCTTGGAAGCTTCTCTGAATTCCTATGTGACGACATGGCTAGTAAGTCCATGCCACAAGGGGAGGGAGGAATCAAGTTCCTGAGTTCAAGAGCATCATCAAATGACTTCAGTAGGTCTGTCATCTCACTGGCTCCCATGACACATGATACTGCAAACTGCCAATCTCCTCTAGGTGGTGTCATAATCACCAGGGAGTGATTACCAATTTGGTAGGGTCTTGCAAGTGTGGTCTCCCTCAACCCAGGGTACCATTTGCTCAGCAGGCTTCCCGTTCCTAGTGTAACAATGGAGAAAAGCTCTTTGTGAAGCCATCAGGTGTACCTTTGTAAATTCCACAGACTCTCCTATCTGTATAGGAATTGTTGGGTAGCTCAGCCCAAGGGCCAGCTAGCCAACAGAAGACCAGTCTCATTGAGACTGGGCAGAGAATATGGAGGACAGCTCAGTGAGAGCTAGGATTCCTCTTAGGAATTCCTACCAGGGAGGGCAAGCACTTCTCTAAGTTCCCCTGAACATCTGGGCCCCAAGTAAGCCTTCACTACCAAGTAGGAAGGGTCAGAACCACCCCATCCTGTTTTACTCTCTGCTCTGGGTTCTTACAATCGATTCTTCATTTCTTCAGGGGATTTCCGGTGCAGCTCACGATAGGAGTCTTCAAAGACATGATCACGACGAACGTGCACAGCCATGTCTTCTTTCCGGAGTCCCTCGTCCAAACGCTCCAGCTCTTGGCGGAAATATCTTGGGAGGTAGGAAAGAAGGAAAATAAGATTGGGGTGGCAGAGCAAATTTCTGTTTGCCTGATTAGAATGAAGACCCACAGTGATGTTCCCCTCATCCTCCAGACACTTTTACCTCTGCTCTCCACCTTTTTTTTTTTCCTGGGGAAATGCCCAGTATCCTCTGGAGAAGAGAATGGCAACCCAATCCAGTATTCTTGCCTGCAGAATCCCAAGGACAAAGGAGCCTGGTGGGCTACAGTCCATGGGATTGCAAAGAGTTAGACATGACTGAGTGACTAACACTACTACTACTGGGAAAGGTAGGTCATTCACTACCAACTCTAAATTTCCCCATGTCCATCATATAGGGGCCCACAGACATTATGGCATGGAATTTCTGCAACGAGCAGGTAATCATGTGTAGGTGCACAGAAAGGAAGAGAAGAGTAAAAAATGACAGGAGAGTTGTGGAGGCCTTCTCGACCCTTCCAAGCCTTGCTGTAAATATACTATGGCTACCTGCATCTCCTGTATTACCCCAAAGGATAGACAGGTATTTTAGAATTCATGTGGTTAAACAAAGGCTTGCATTTCTCTGATGGAAGAACAGAGACTAGGTTGAAGAGCACCAAGGGATATTTAGGTACAGTGGCACTTGGTGGCAAAGATGAGTCTCTTCCCCCTGCTTAGCACCATTCCAATCCAAGGGCTGCCACCGAGGAAAACTTCTTTCTCTGGAAACATCACCCCCGGAGGATGTTTGGCTCCTTTTTGGGAGGGGAGATACTATTTAGAAAGCACCCCCCCCCAAACATCCAGGGCACATACTTGCGCTTGACATCGAAGTCGAGGACACGAATGTAGTCTACCAGGACAGCAAAAGGCCCATCAGCGAGGTGGGTGGTGGACTGCCGTAGGATCTGGTTTAACACAGTGCGATGAGTCTCTGAGGGGAGAAAGGACAGCAGGAATCAGCACATCATGGGTCACGGAAGAAGGGACGTAAGTCAATCAGTCAGCAACTCTTCCTTGTTTCAGGGAAAAAAAGTGTGGCACAAAAAGACTTCCAGACCCAGTCCCTAACTCATTAGCCTCACTTTCCAGTACACACACACACTCACCCTGCAAATCAGCTGACAACAAAATACATGAAATGACCCTGTAGAAAAATGAAGCCTTCTATATTTGGGGGCCTAAGAGTTCCCTGTACCTGCAAAACGAAGAAACTTCTGTGTGTCAGGGGGCAGGCTTGAGGAGATGTGCATAGATGAGGGCTCCCGGGAGAAGAACGGGTCAAGGGAGGAAGGAGTGGCTGGGGTTAAAGGGGCAGGGGAGAGTGGAGGTGGCTCGTCCTTGATGTGTGCCAGCTGGCTCTCACGGGTGTCCCGGACAGGAGGCTTGCTCTCCCGCTCTGTTGCATGGACCAGAAAGAAGGCCTCGACAGCAGGTTGTAGCACTGGGGGTAGGAATGATACAGGACAGTGACATTTTACTTTATAAACTTTAACATATAAACCTCTTCCCCCTCAGAATCAAATTTCAGAACTACTAGATGAAAACTTGCAGGAGATACATAATGGTGCCACAGAGGAAGTCAGAGCTTCCAAAGAAAAATGGGATAGACAACCAGTTATAAAGATTCCCCTAGTCTAAAGAGTAAAAGATAAGAGCTACCAAAAGAGAAAGCAAATCTTTTTTTTTTTTTTTCTGATAATGAAGTTGGGAGAAAAAATCCTCTCCTTTGAACTCTCATGGAGACCTGAGGGAGAGGAGTAATCTGGAAGGAAGAAAATTAAGCTGGCAGAAAGGGCCCCAGAATAGATCAGCAGGCCCGGGCCATCAGGCCACAACTTACCTAGCACCGCATGCTGGTCATGGGATTCCTCCAGTTCCTTTAGACACTCTCCCAGCATGTCCCACAGCTCATCCAAGTTCAGCTGCTCACTGAGCAGGGGTAACTCAGGTGGCCTCTCCTCCTTCTCCTTCTCTCCCTGTGGAGTTCCATCTGAGCCTAGACAGCACACAGAGGAGAGATTCAGGAAGCTTTTTCTTCATTCAGACCAAATGCATAGGCCATTAGAAAGACCAAATAGATTGGTCCACTGGCCACTGAGTAACATCTGAAAGCAAGCTCTAGTCCTACACTGAATGGCATTTAAACGGAATAAAATTAATACAAGAAAAAGTCTGTCTAGTTGCACTAGACACTTTTCAAGTGCTCAATAGCTATATGGAGCTAATGGCTACTGCAGGAAAATTCTACCAGATAGTGTTGGTCTCCTCATTGCCTTATCAGCTCCCAGAAGACCTATGGATTATTAAATGATCTTGTTGTTGTTGTTCAGGCATGTCCGATTCTTTGCAACCCCATGGAATGCAGCACACCAGGCATCCCTGTCCTTCACTATCTCCTGGCGTTTGCTCAATTCATGTCCATTGAGTGGATGATGAGTTGATCATCTCATCCTCTGTTGCTCCCTTCTCCTCCTACCCTCAGTCCTTCCCCAGCATCAGGGT
Organism: Bos grunniens; assembly: GCF_055505025.1. Classification (NCBI taxonomy): domain Eukaryota; kingdom Metazoa; phylum Chordata; class Mammalia; order Artiodactyla; family Bovidae; genus Bos; species Bos grunniens. The sequence goes on along the minus strand of NC_141194.1, from coordinate 51,404,470 downwards.
CTTTTCCAATTAAACGATCTAATATTTTTAAAAAAACCGATGTCCTATGATGACACTATCCCACAGGAATCTGTTAAAAGGGTGCCCAAAAGCATTCTATATGAAATTAACCTTGAGAAATGCTGCTAATAGTAGCATCCACTGTGTTCTAGGACTGCTTTAAGTGTTATATATACACGTTAACTCAATCCTAACTAGGAACATTAAATGAAGAAACTGAAAGAGGTCCCAGAGATTGTAAATGGGGAGACAAACACATGCTCTCTCCACACAGTATTGTCACAGTGTCTTTTAAAAAAATATTTATTCTTGGCCATTGTGAATCTTCATTGCTGTGCGGGCTTTTCTCTAGTTGTGGTGGCTGCTCTTGTTGCAGAGCACGGGCTCTAGAGTGTGAGGGCTTCAGTAATTGCAGCACCTGGGCTCTAGAGCACAGGCTCAATAATTGTGGTACGTGGGCTTAGTTGCTCCATGGCATATGGGATCTTCCTGGATCAGGGATTGAATCCATGTCTCCTGCATTGGCAGGCAGATTCTTTACCACTAAGCCACCAGGGAGGTACCTGTTGGTTTATTTGGCTGGTCCATGTCTTCATTGTGGCATGTGGTATCTTTTAGTTGTGGCATGAGAACTCTTAGTTGTGGCACATGGATCTTTAGTTGTGGTATATGGGATCTAGTTCCCTGATCAGGGATTGAACCTGGGTCCCCTGCATTGGGAACATGGTCTTAGCCATTGAACTACCAGGGAAGTCTCGATATCACATATTTCTACCATTATCAGAGGATATGCTCTGAGATATTTTAGCACTTTGAAATTTATTAAGCTAAAGCTCTGGGTATGGTTAATTTTGGTAAATGTTCTATATGCATTTCAAAAAGTTTATTGTTATTGGCTGTGGTGTCCTGTATATGTCAAAATTATTAATAGTTGTTCAGATCTTTTATATCCTTAGTAGGTTATTGCCCAGAGCATGTGGGATCTTCCTGCATCAGGGATTGAAGCTGTGTCCCCTGAATTGGCAGGTGGATTCTTTACCATGGAAGTATCAGGGAAGCCCCATAGTTTCATTATTACCGAAATTGCAGTGTGTGCTAGGATTCTCCAATGAGGACCAGGTGGTGATGGTTAGTGATTTTAGTTGATTGGTACGAGTCTATCAATATACAGAAACCAGGATTCACTTAAACAAACGAAAACACTGAGTTTATGTATGTTGAAAGCAGGGGATCAGGCACCCATTCCATTAAGATTGGCTCTCCCTTTTGTTGGGCTGAAAATAGAAAGAAGTACTGACCAATGGACTGAGTATCTTGAGCACTGGGAGATGGCTGGTCCACATCCATGGGTGACTCCTCCCTTCGGACAGATGCCTCTGACTGGCTTGACTCCGACTGGATAAAAGGGAGACAAAGTCACATAAAGGGTGCAACTCTGTTTTCCTCAGGGATAGGCTAGAGGCTGTCCTACAATCTCTCACATATCATTAAGCTTGGAAAGAAGCCTCCCATATCTTCCCATATGGAAAGAAGTTTCCTTAGCTCTCCAGTACAAAAGAATGGCCTTCCCACCTCCTCTGCTTATCTTCCACCCCGAGCTAGCATGCTTTTCCAAAGAGCTCCCTGGATGCCTGCCATTTGCCTCCATTCTATTCCAGGCCTGAGTCCAGTGAGGCACCAGGCTCCTGGACTTCAAGACTTCTAGGAACAGTTTGTGTGTGTGTGTGTGTGTGTGTGTGTGTGTGTGTGTGTGTGTGTGTAAAGCTTAGATGGGCAAAAGGTAGGTTTGTTCTTCGTTTATACGTTTGTGTGTGTGTGCGTGTGTGTGTATAAAACTCAGATGGGCAAAAGGTAGGTTTGCTCTGTTCCTTTTTGCTCACGAAAGAGGAAATAACAGGGGAATGAATTAATGCAATCTTTGATGGGTGGGATTGGCTTTTTAAACCAACAGGCCTCAAGATATCCTTATTTCTTGGATCTTGGGAAGGTAACTTGCATGTTGTATAAGGACAGGCAAACAATGAATGCCATAGTATACATGCTAGGCTTTTCCTACAGTCACTCTATGCTGAGATCCTAACAATGAACTGGCTACCTCGGAACTGAAGGCTTCCTCCTAAAAGAGCCTGGGTGCCAAGGGAGTATGAAGAATAGAGGCAGAGACTAGGGTGGAGGGACCAGCCATTGCCAGAAAAGGCTATGTGGAAAGTGTACCAAGCTTGGGAGACTTTCAAGGGCAGGATTCCTGATATGTCTCTGATGCACTTGCATTGTTCCATGACACTGAAAAATCTTTATCCCGTATCCCCTCAGGACCTAGCCATTTAGCATTATGCAGTTTGCAGAAGCGCCACTATTGACTGGATAGCTGGGAGTGGGGTATGATGGCCAAGCTTTAAACCAAACCAAACCAATGAACAGTCAAGAAAGCACCAAGAGAAATTAACTGTTGTCCAGAAGCATTCATATAGCCAACTTAATGCAAAAGCATACAAGGTAAGGGCAATGAAATCCCACTGATGATATGGTGGGAGACGGAGGAGAGACAAATGAATGAGGGGCCACAGGCATCATGCTAACCGTTGCTGCTTGTTGCTGTCTCCGCGCCCTCTGACCCTCACGTACCATTTGTATAATGGCATCAGCCTCAGCCTCCAGCTGCCGAACAGCTGCCTGGATGCTGCTAGCTGAGCCTAAACCGGAGGAACCTGGGAGAAAGAAAAAAGAAGGTAAGATGTAACCTGTGGAAAGAGGGAATGCTCAATTTTCTGTGTCCCATCTCCTGAGCCACCACAAGCATTTTGCTGAGGTCTTTGAGCTTTACGCTCAGTTAGTCTCAGAGTGCTCACTGTCAGGCACTAAGAGCTACCATTACAGGTAAGGGCAGGGGACATGGGGCTAGGCAGACGGATGGTGGCAGGTGAGAGTTCTGTAGGACAGAGGGGAAGGATTTGGCAGGCCATAGCTGAGGTAACATGGCTACAATATTTTAGCCAGGAGTAATCAAGGAAGCAGAGAGGAGACAAACACAGTGAGTTAAATCTTGTTCATCAAAAGATCTGTCCCCAATTTCCTTGTCAGATTTCCAGTCCCTTTAATTCCCACTTGCCCTAGTGAAATTTCCTATGTAGACGGCTTGAGTGAGATACAGAATACAGCCACCAACATTTTAAGAAAGTATCATCACTTCCTTTAGAAAAGGTCAAACAGGAAGGAGACACGACATTAAGCCCTGCCCTCCTGGGTCTCTTGTTTTTCCACCACCAAACGTGCCCCTCAACTGGACACCCCAGTTCCATACCTAGCCTGCCTGTCTGCTTGGCCTTCTTGTTAGCACGGCGCGTGTCATCCCGGAGCTGGATGATGACCTGCAGTACCCTCAAGAAGAACTTCTGGGTAGATGTCTTGGATGTCAACATGGACATAGAAGGCAGCTGGAGCTCCCGGCCACCCAGAGGCCGCTTCTGAGATGCCACGATTACCACATTCTCAGCCACGTCAAACCTGGATAGTGTAGAGGTGGCTCGCATATATTGAGAGCATCAAAGCATAAACAACCAGAACAAGCAGGGCTTTCTTGTGTCAACCAGAGGGTATGGAATTTCAGAAGGAAATCACACATGTAGGAAAAATAGGGCCATGTGCATATAGGACAGAAACAAAATTGGCTCAGAGAGGAGGGAAAAAATAACAACTAGAAAATCAGGAAGAACCACTTTTCATAATGTCCCAGACCCCAACTCCACAGCCAGATGGGCAGCTGCCACCTACCTGCTCTGCATTTTGCCTTTCAGCTTGGTGGTCTGTGGCTGTTCCTCAGGCAGGCCATCAGGGGAGAGGGTTTCACACTGGGCTCGCCGCTGCTGTTCCAGATTGTATTCCCGTAGCTCAGCCAGAAGAGTTCCTGGGCAGGCAGAGAAGCCAGAAAGCGTTTAGACTTTCCTACTGAAGCAGCTAAAAACAAAAACTTTTCAAGAAACCTCCCCAGGCCGTCCTCTTTGCTCAGCTGTACTGAACTTGGGACTGTACAAGAATTCTGCTCCATTCATTTTACTGTGTACTCATGGATCAGCTGCCCAAGGGCCGCTGGTTTACCTGGCCTCAAGGATTTGCTGAATCTACATGAAATGCACCTCAGTGCAGAGGGGAAAAAGTATCTCTTTTGAAGCCTGTATACCTCTCAAACTTCTGAGGTTTTTGTGGTAGTCTCGGCAAATTACTTAACCTCTTTCCCAATTTGCCTACCCATTTTAATAATGGGGGCTAATATTGCCTAAACTCACAAGGCTGCTTTGAGAATTAGGAGATAACTGTCTAGAATAGTGCCTAGGCCACTGCCTGGCCTAAGGGTGCTGAATAAACTGGTGGCAGTCAAGAGGCCTCATCCAGAAGAACTTCGTAATTCTCATGTAGCAAAGAATCCCCTAGGTCATATAGTCTAATTGACCCCCATATCAACTCAGCTCCAGAGACATTTGTGAGAAGGAGATAACTACACAAGTAGCTGAGATCTAGGGAGACCCATGAGTGGGATGGAGGTGGGAGAGAACAAAGAGAATCTCTATGCTGAAAGCAAATCTGACTCTACTCCTTGATTCATAATCACTACACCACCCCGGGTTTTAGTTTTCTTCTTGGTAAAATGCAAAAAAGACTGAACTAGATGATTTACAAGTGTTCTTAGAATTTTTATACCCTCAAAACTGCACAAAGGCAGAGGGTATTATTCTCTGAATTCCTAAGTCTGAAGGTAGTGTAGGTGCATCTCTCAGGTGGTGCACTGCCTCAGCAGGTTCATCATAGGGCCCTTATGAGTGCCCAGATTGGGAAAACAATGTTAGTCCTAAGGGTGCTCATTTTCCTTCACTAAGCAACTGCTGTGTGCCAGGGATTGGGAATATAGAGAGAAGGCCAGCCTTGCTCTCAGAGAACAACTGAACAGAGGAAAACAGATCCTGAAAACCTAGTGGTATCAGTGCTGTGATAAAAGCACGCTTGGAGGCTGTGCTACAGATGTAGAATGGATATGATTCAGCCTGAAGGCTTCCATAAAGACGTGACACCTAAGTGGAAGGTTTCAGAAAGACAGGGTGCTTTATTCTTATTATTACCTATCTGTTTACAAAGCGTATAACCCAGATGGCGGGCTCCATTCAGTAGCAACTTCAAAACAGTGTCCCGGGTCCCAGGGTCCCCCCGAGAGAGCTGCAGTAACACATTTGCTGCATCTTCTAGGCCTTCTTCAGAACAAGAATGGGATGTCAACACCTGGGGGAAAAAGAAGGGAGATTGGGCAAGCCCCAACTTGAGAACTAAGCCATTATTCACCCCAGTCAATCCTAGTATTATCCACCCCCATGGACTCTTTCTCCCCCAACCTTGGGAGGTCAGAAAAGCTTGGACTTACTTCCACAGAGAGCTGGAGCTGATTTTCAGTGAGGCCAGAGGATACCATCTTAAAGTCTGTGCTGCTGCTGCTGCCGATATCACCAACTTTAGCTGGAGATTTGCTGGCCTTAGTAGTAGTAGCAGCTTTGAGAAACAGAACACTGTAAGCCTCTGAAATTCACTTGCTACAGACTTAAAGTGGCAGAGTCAAGGAATCACTGTACTGCCCAGGGTTTCAAAATGGAAAAGTAGTGAAAATGAAGATCCACCCCCTCCCCATGGCCAAATCCAAGTGACTTGGAATGCCAAGTACTCTTATGGTACCTTCTAAAATGACAAAGAATCCCAGATATTTATCTCAACTGTTCCTCTCCCGTAAGAGGGCCCTCTGAAAGCCCCCTCCTTCAAAATCTGTTTCTTCAAATGATTCTTATCAGTCTGCTGCAAAGCTCATTCCCTTTACTTCCTGGGATGGCCTGGCTACTCGATCCTACCATGATTCACATTGTATCCTGCCTTTTTTTTTTTTTTAATCCACACTCTATTTATTTGGCTGTGCTGGGTCTTAGTTGCAACATGTGGGATCCAGTTCTGACCAGAGATTGAACCCGGGTCCCTGCATTGTGAGCCTCAAGTCTTAGCCACTGGACCACCAGGCAAGTCCATATCCTGCCTGCTCTTGAGCTAGAAAGATCGGGGTTTCTTTAAAGACAGAGACTTCCTCTCTTCTATTTTGTGCTTAGCCTAGGGGAACCCATATTCACTGGTCTTCACAGGACAGAGGGAGAGAGGGAAGGAAAGGAAAGAAGGGGGGAAGACAGAGAACTCTGACCAATGAGGGTGAGAATTAACATACTTGGCTATCATAAACACAAACCAAGTTGATTGCTGTCATTCAAGGAGGAATACCTGGATGGAGGAGTTGAGAGTGAAGTGGATGTACACACCCCACAGCTCCCAGCCCACATCCACACTTACTTGAAACAGTAGTGGTAGCAGTTGTGGGGGTAGTCACTGTGGTTGAAGCGGCTACGGCAATGGTGGATATAGCCGTGGCAGCAACCAGGGCTGGAACAGAAGTGACAGGGGTGGTTGCAGCAGGCAGAGTAGACGTGCTGGAGGTGGCACTGATAGTGGTGGTAGATGTGGTTGAAGTGGCAACAGTGGTGGAGGAAGCACTGCTGCCAGAATTAGCCTGTGCTTCCGACACTTTGTTTTCTGGGAGAGCAATTGAGATGAGAGAAAGAAGTCTGAGGAGCTTCTCAGTTAAGAGAGAGCTCCGGCGGATGACTGGGTGTGACAACATGTTCATGAGTTGCCCCAGTGGAGAGGCTTCGAGGCTGTATGGGGAGGTTTCCCCCTCACCACCAGCGCTCACTGGCACTGACTTCACGGAGTTCTTGCCTTTCCGGCTGACATTCATGTTGTCCAGTTTTACCAATAAGTCCCAGAAGTCTGTGCAAATGCCACTGCTTGTGGACTGTGAAGAGCATGGGCTGCAGGCCTTACTGCCCCTCTCCCGATCACTCTCACAGTTTGTTTCTTTGGTCCGCTGCTGTGTGAAGTGACTGGGAAACACCTGCCAGGAAAAGAAAGACAGGTTTGGTTTAGGAGGTCTACATAGAAACTATCTTCCTGACAAGGAAAGACACTGGCTCCTAGTCTCTCCACTCCTTAGGACAGCTTTGGTAACACCAGAGAGATGTAACATAAGAGTTTCATCCAACTGAAGCAGCCTAGAGAAATGAACAAAAGCTTTGTAGGGAGACAAAGGATTAGGAAACTTTTCTGAGCATTGATCTCTGTACTTAAAAATGGTGGTGGGGGGAATACCTATACCATCGTGCAAAATTGTTGAGATTAGAGGTAATGTATTTTGCATAGTGCCTGGTACAAGGCAGGCCCTCAAAAAATGGCAGCAAAGCTTATTAAAAAGAGAACTGTATTAAGTTCTAGGTCCAGTCATCTCCGTCACTAGCCACATGACAAAGCCACTAAAGATTTCTGCATCTCAGCTTCTTCATCTGTAAAATTGACCATACAGACCACTGAAGGTTGATGAATGAATGAGACAATGCATAAAAATTGTAAAAAGAAAAAAAACCGCACAAGGTTATTTATTGGACTATTCCCAGGAACAATAGACATCTCAGAGTAAGGACTTGTGAGCTTCCTCAGAGTTCAGATTTCACTAGGTTATGGATGACACCCCTCTTTCATCCCCAGGAGTTGGGTTCCTCTAAGCTCCTCACCTTGGCCAATTGAATGAGTGTATCCAGAACATGTCTGCAGACAACAGGAGCAGCCTGGGGGTGGATATGGACAGTGGAGCCACTACTCGCATGTTTCTCAGTATGTTTGCGACCCCCTGAACGCTGGATCTGGAATATATTAGTCCTGCAGCCTAGGGCTGCATCCATGGATACTGAGAGCCAGGAAAGCTGGTTGGAACTCTTAGACTCCATCTTGTGTAGCAGGTCCAGGGGCCGGTTCTCATGGCTGCTTGACCCACAGCTCTTGCTTGACTTTTTGCCCTTTTCCTCACTTGAGGAGAGCTTGGGTGTTTCAATGCAAAGCTCACTCTCACTGCTTCGCTGCAAGATGGAAAGCAGGCTACGGATAACCCAGTGGCGGGTCTGGGCATGGTAGCAGAGATTTCTCAGTACTCGGTGAAGACGGCTAGTATTGAGTTTTGGCTCATCCACAAAAAGTAGGACCAGGAGACAAGACAGGGCTTCGTGATCCAGGAGGAGCCGTCCTCGAAGACGTAGGAGGGTGTCCACATTACTGCCAGAAGGCCTAGAACAGAGCATGGTTTCTGGGTAACACTTTGGCTAGAGCTCTGGGATCAGGTATAGCCCTAGGGGAGGGGGATGAGCTGATACATCCTAGAAGGCTTGAGAAGAGAGTGTGTCCAGTCCAAGAACTGTAGGGGCTCTTTATATAGTAATAAGAGCTGTCTCAAGTGCCTACTATGTGCCATATACTCTATAATATCTGTAACAACTTCCTCACAGGGCTGCTGTAAAGATCAGAGAACCATCCAGTTTTGAGATGATGAGCAAGAGGCTCAAACATATTAAGTAACTTGCCCTTCACCACACGACGACTGAGAAGAGAGCAGAGATTGCAGGACAGGTCTGTATTATCAACTGGTAAAATTGGACTGCCCCTAGTGCTAGAAGACAATGTTTACTTTGGCCTTCTATAGACTACCAGGATGTTGCCTGCTGAATAGGGACTGATCACTCCCTTCATGTTTTCGCATGTTAGATCTATTCTTCTTTGGCCTGGTTAAAAATGAAATCTTCTGCAGCCTAGATGCTGTAGTCTCAAGACAAGTGGCTCTTGCTATTTTCCTATTTGTATGGGAGGCAGGTGGCGTCCTTTGCTGTAATCACAGCTACAACCTGGTGCCTGCCTGCCTTACTTTGTGCTTATGGTCTACGGCAGCTACACAACCCAAAATTGTGGCTTTTTTCAAGGGAGAGTTCAAAAATCTGGCTTCCTCATTCATTCAAGTAAATACCCTAGAGAGGTCATCCAGCCTCTCCACCTAAAAATAAAGGGAGCTGGACTACTAGTAGACATGAAAGGTGGTATGGCAAGGAGAGAAAAGACAGGCAAAAGGTACCTATTATGGCTGCTGCTACCCCCCATCTGGAAGGTGCCACCTCTTTGCACAGCAAGGCGAGTGTATTGGACCCCACGGTTGCCACTCAGGCGACTGGTGAAGGCTGGAAGGAAAGAAAAAGGAAACTGAAATTGGGGAGGGGACATGTGCTGAGCTAGGCCCAGGTAATACAAAGGGGAACAAAGAGTTTCATGTGGCCAAAGCTAGACATTACAGAGCCCTCCCACATGCTTCCCTCTGTACCTGGGCTTCGGAGAATGGCAGAGAGTGCAGAGGTGCTGCTGTGCCCAAAAAGTCGCTCATGCATGAGCTGCCTCTGCCGGGCTTCTTGCTCTCGCCTCAGGGCTTGAGCTTCAGCTGCAATGTCAGGTGGCATCACGGCCAACACACTGTCCTCCATGTCCTCTAGGACACTACGGCGCAGGTCTGAGGGCAGAGTCTGGATGAAGGTCACAGGGTCCATGGGGGTGTCTGAGCTGGCATTTTGTGCTAGTTCCCGTCGCTGTTGCTCAGCTCTCTGCTGTGCCAGTACCTACAGAGCAGAAGAAGTCAATGGGGCATATCACGGCCAGGCAGTCTGGCCCACCAGCCCCCTACCTGCCTCACATACTTCCTCCTGGATGGCTGGAGGCAGAGCAGCCAGGAACTCAGGGCTCACTTCGGTGACACCAGGATTCCCCACCACTGCAGGAGCTGAGTTATTTGTTGAAGGGGCAGTTCGTGTTGGTGGACGAATGCCCAGCTGGTTCTGTAGGACTTCTCGGCGAATGTCATCAGGCAGAGCGGCCAGAAAAGAGGGGTCCACACCTTCGGGGAGACTAATACCTGAGGGGAGACACAAGATGTGAAGGGACTCTCACTTCTACTGATTGAAGGAAATCCGTGGCCTTGCATGAGCTTTCTGTCCTCATTTTATGCCAAGGACACAGGACATACAGATGTTATGTGCCAAGTCTTGTGTGTGTGCTCTCAATTAACCTTCATCAAAACCCCACCATGTAGCTATCATCACCCTTTCAGTATCAATGAGGATCAGGGAAGTTAAGCAATGGCTCCAGGTCCTGTAAGTAGGAGGTGGCAGAGAGGGGATTTGAGCTAAGATCAGTTTGACTCCAAAGGCCTGGGCTCATTCCATTGTGTAGCATCAGCATCCCCTTACTGCAGGTCCTCCTCCTACACATATGCTGCCCTTTATCTGGATGGAACCGTTTGACTGGTGGGCATTTCCACACCAAGGGCTACTAGAAGCCTCAACAATCCCAAGATGGTCTGAGCACACATGGAGCTCACCTGCAAGAGGATCTTCTTCTTCACTGCTTGTTGAAGGCAATGGCTCTTCCAGGATTCCCCGGGAATCTGCTCCAGAAATGGCCACCGCGGAATCTCTGGTGGAAGAACTCTCAGAGGATGCAGGGGGAGAGCTGAAGGAAATCATTTTCAGGTTGTTCTCTGAACCATATTTTCCAACTTATAAAATACTCCTACAGTACCCCTTTTCTCATAGAAGCCAAGTTGATTTCCCCAGTGTTCAAAGCATGGGCATTAGTTACTAAATATGAATGTGGCTTGAAATACCTGCCAACACATCCTTCCCTCCTCTCACTCACACAGTGCTTACCTGTCCTCAGGGGGCTGGGTAGGTTCCCCTGACCCATCACCCCTGCCTTGTACTTCTGTCACAACTGGTGGGGCATCCCCAGGAGTGGAGCTGCCTGCTGTGGGCTGCTCAGAACTGCCAGTTGCTGGGGCGTCACCCACAGCCTCCTCCAGGGTACAGGAAGCCAGGCTGCTAGTATCCATGGGAGAGCCTTCCAGTTGACTGCTGACAGCTGTCAGAGCATCAGAATCTTCAGCTCTCTCTGGGGAAAGAGAGGCTAGGAGGAAGTCACATGGAGAGGTTAGATCTCTGCTTCGGGGGGCGGGGCGGGGGCTGAATTAAGAAGCAGCCAGATCAGACTTCTTACTTGTTTAACCTCACTTCAGACGCTGGCCTGATGCTCCCCTCTCAATCTCATTTGCTTTAAAGAACTTAGCTCAAACACTTTCTATCATTTGTTGAACATTTATGATATTCCAAGCATGCCTGTGAGACATCTTCTCAGGCATCCCAGATAAGAGATCTTGTCACTTTCAGATTCCCTACAGGCATCATTTGCACAAGCACTTTGGTTCTGCTTATCTAAACAAGCAAGGGTCCTTAAAGGCAAAAACCCCTACACCTAAAGGTTTCTCTAAAGTAAGTCATATGCAGTACAGTAAAGAGCATAGACAGCAACAGGTTTGTTTACCCTGTTGGAACATTGCTGAGAAGAATTTTGAGGCCCCATTTCAAACCAGTGGGAAATAGTGCCATGAAATAAATGGTGTTGGCCAGGATGGGAGAGCTGTTTGTTTTATGTATGGTCACGTGCTTGCCAGACCTAGAAACGCTGAAGAAAAGCAAGCTTCAGAGTTACACAGATCTGGATTTTAATCACAGCTCAACCACTTACTGAGTGACCTTGGGCTAATTGTTTCACTCTTGAGTTTCAGTTTATTCATGGAGATAACAACCTTCTACTTCTTTTTAAAGAAGTTAATCCTCACATGATAGCCAGGAACAGAGCAATCACCTCAAACTGTTGGTGTCAATAAGGCACTCAGATGTATATATAATCACTTGAGGACACAGAGAAGAAACCTCAGCTCTAGCTAAAAAGGTAATGTACAATTTGTTTTTGTTTGGTCTCTAAGTAGTATCCAACTCTTTGAGACCCCATGGACTGCAGCGTGCCAGGCTCCTCTGTCCTTCACTATCTCTCAGAGGTTGCTCAAACTCATGTCCATTGAGTTGGTGACGCTATCTAACCATCCCATCCTCTGCCGCCCCCTTATGAGACCTAATTATGAGGACTTGAACTTCTACTTTAGAAATTCTCTAAAATAAGAGAGTAAAGAGAAACTACAAAGATATCCATTCTTCCCTCATGTTTTACCCCTACCCTCAAACCCTGAAATTCTACTTACTTATAGTGGGAGCTGGAGATAGCTCCATCTGAGTTGTTTCTGCTTCTCCACTTGGCCTTGTGGGACCCAATTCCTCTGGCTCTACAGGCATCAATAGCTGTGTAGAGCTCCCACCTTCTCCAATTGGGGACTGCAGCTCTTGAGGAATCTCTCCCAAGGCTGGTGGGGTTGGGAGTGTTGGTTGCTGTTGGGAGGGCTGCAGAGTGACAAGGGTCTCCCTGGGCTCAGATGTAGCTACATCAGTTGAAGATGGGGTTGCTGGGTAGCTGTCAGGCATAGGAGTCCCATCTTTCTCGGAAAGAATGACAGTAAGGTTGTTAAAGGGCAATCAGTCAAGGACAGGGGGAGCCACTCAAATCAGCACATGTGGCATGACAGTGATGCAGCATTCCCCTTAACCACCAATTGCTCCCAGGAATAGCACCTGGCTGGTCTGGTATCTCGGGATGAGGGCTAAGGCACAGTGCCATTAGTGCCAAGAACCAAAGATCTGAGTCTTTGCAGACCCTAAGAATTAAATCCTTTCTGTGCCCTGGGTGGAGGGGGAGAGTTCAAGTCACTTTATAATATTTGCCTCACACTACATATCACCTGTCCCCTTCCACCTCCTTTTTCTTGCAGTCCTAATTATCCAAGTAGCATCTACAACTCTGATGGAAGCAACAGTGTTAAGACTAAATGTGAATGTGCTACACACCAGGGAAAGTAGTAAGTTGTATAGTTATCTTCAAATTGGGGCCTAAAATCCCTACCCCACAACAATACAACTTACTACCTCACCCCAGCATGAGCAGAGTCCTCTAGCAACAGCAGCAGGCAAAGGGCCATTTTACCTGATGACAGACCCTTTCAATGACCTTCTGCCAGATTCAGGGCACCAGGACTCCTACCCTCTTTCACTGCTTTAAAAAATATTGTGTAGGCTTTAGTACAATCATTTCCCAACTCAAGTGCCGAAGGAGACAGAAGGTATAGGGTAGCAGAAGTAAGTTCTGAGGAAATAGGGGTAGGGGAGACATATAATACCACATAGACCAGTTATTAGAATCACAGTCACAAAATAGCTACATTAGGCACATTAGAAGGAGGAATCAAAAGTATTTAGTAGTAATACCATTTAGCCCACAGAGCTACCCTCCCCCAAAGCAGACTGCCCAAGGCAACATTCCTAGACTTTTAGATTCCACAGACCCATGAAATTTATATAAAAACAAAAAATAAAAAGAGACTAACACAGGGTTACCAACTTTTAATTTAACCAAGTAAGAAAAAAAATCCATTAATATCATTTAATAAAAATATTGTGATACCAAAGAAGTAGGAAATACATAATCTCTGTAATTTATAACAGTTCTTTAAATTGAACGCATTCAGCTTTCTGAAAAAGTCATTAAAGCTCCCTTATTCTGTTAACTTCCACCAAGGACTAGCATTTAGGAACCACTGTCAGGCGTTCTCATGAAGCACCATACCACAATGGTCACTAAAAGGGACAGGACACACAGCCTCACTACACATGCCAGAATGCAGTACAGCATAATCAGAATGAGAACCTGTAAACAGAGTACGTGGAAGGGGAAGTGCACCACCGTGGGAAAGACAGTAGACTGTATAGTTATCTCCAAGATGGGGTATGACCCTAAAACTATACAATCTACTACCTCATCCCACAGAGCACCAGTGTTCATCTTCAGTCTACTTGGGCCAGCTACTTGGGTCAGGAAAAAGAATCAACCAATAATTAGCAAGAAGGAAAAATGGGAAGGAAAGTTACCTGAGAGGTTCTGTTCAGTGGAGTCATTTGTCTTAGATGCAGCACACTGCAAAGAAAAGGGACAGACCAATGTGGGACTTTGCAAGCACATGAGATAGAGGTCAACTCTAATAGTCGCCATCTCCCACATATGACCTGGATGGAGGATAAGCACTGTAGCATGAAAACAGACCTCGAATTTCTCTAATATAAACTCATGTTTGAGATGGCTTGGGGATAAGGGGGAAACTGTCAGGGAGCTGACTAAACAATGAGAGGAAAGGATAATAAAAACCATGTTGGAGCTGGGCTTGGGCACAGGACATGATCTGAACACACATTGTTGAGACCAGCAAGAATTTCATCTATCTATAGTTCCCTTCTTTGAAAAACCTGGAGTGTAAAATAAGCCCAATCATTCACCATACCTGCTTATTTCCCAAACCTTTTAATGTGTTTGAAGCAATGCTACTGTTTATTAAAAGGTCAAAGTTCTCTACAAAGGTATCAGTTAGATCAAGTTCGTTACCATAATTGAACATTTCAATATCCTTTTAAGTCTGATATTCTGACTGTTGAGTGAGGTATAATAAAATCTTTCACTCAAGTTTTTCTATTTTCTTATATTTCTATCAGCATTTACTTTATATATTTGAAAGTTATACTATTCAAGGCTCCAAAATTTTCAGAAAAACCAAAATCATGTTAGAGATTTCATTTATTGAGCCCTAGAAAATGCCATGTGGTGAAGGGGTTCAAGATAAAACATTTTCTCTGATTTGAAGCCTAAGCCCAACTTGTTCAAATGTTGGAATGGAATCCTATCAATACGGTTTCCCTGACGCTTGCAAAGGCAATCCACTGAAATGGAATTGAAACATTAAAAGCATGGGCTTAGTCAAGGTCATTCATTCTTCTTGTCTAACCGTAAGTCACTGAAAGTAGAGACTATACAGTGTAACTGCTATGTTAGGAGCTCTGGCTTTGGTTTTTCCCCTAGAAGCCATATGTGTGTACAGTGAATTTGGAGTGGATTATTTCTCAGGTTCAATGTGAACGTCTTAGAATCTTTAATGACTCTTGGGGCCAGCCATATGTATGCTGAAACTGCAGGGAAGTTAAAGCAGACATAGCCAAAGATGAATCCTCCCAGCTCATGGGAATCACCTGTGCACTCTGATCCCTGTTCTCCTTATCTTCTTTGCCTTTGTCGGTTATCTTTGTTTCTTCCTCAGCTAGTTGTTTCCTCCTTTTCTCCCTCCTTTCTTCCAGCTCCTCATCCCTCAGGAATTCCAGATGATTGACAATGGGCACTTTAACAACTGGACCAAAGAAGCAAAAGATGAGAGGTTGCTCAGGGGAGGTAGGGAGAAAGCCAAAAGGCAGAGCTTGTGGTCACAGAAAACGAGGAAAACAATTTTCCATGCAGTGTCTCAGCCCTTGAAGATTCACTACTGCCCTTATCACCAAGCTGCTACACACCTGAAACACAGTCATGCATGCTCTCAGCATCAAGAACTTTGCATTCCTCTGTCCAGCGAGTCAGGGCTGTAGGGATACTGGATAGGGTCCCTGTAGAGAAACCAAGGAGAGTGAGACCTTAGCCTTGTCATGCATCAACTGATCCAAAAATTGCAGCATTTCCCTAACAGGACCCAATGTCTACCATAAGATTTGGCACATCACAGGTACTAACGTCTTTGGCTAAATCACCGAGTTGTTCTGGTTCCTGTAAAATGGGGTTTCTCCAAGCAGGGTGGATACTATTCTGTGTTTCCTCAGCATGGAAAAAGAACCAGACAAACGTTACCCTTTTTCCACCACATAAACTTGCCTGCTTGGCTGGTAGCTGTGCTCTGATCATGGAAAAAGTCATCCAGTAGTTCATCATCAGACCGGGCGATGATGTGGACGTCATCGTTGCCCACTAGGAGGCGGGCTCGGCCTCGGCTTTGTAGGGGAAGGCTGCTGCTCAGCTGAAGGATGTCAGCAGCAGCAGAGGGACCAAGCAACCTGTAGGGTGATGGTGGGGTGTCATGGTCACTGTATATCCATAGGGGCCCTGCAACCTGTTATTGTGAGATCCTTTCTGTATCCTCTAGGAAATGCATAACATTATTATGGACCTGATCATATTGCATGTAAGTCTTACTTTTCTAACTACTCGATCAGTCTGCCAACTTTTTATTGGTTGAAATTGCATATTACTCCATAGTTCCTGGAACAGAGTGAGCATCACTGATATCAGGCACTGTGTTAGGGTAGGGCTCCCCAGGTGGCGCTAGTGGTAAGGAACCTGTCTGCCAGTGCAGGAGACTTAAGAGATGTGGGTTCAATCCCTGGGTCAGGAAGATCCCCTGGAAGAGGGCATGGCAACCCACTCCAGTGTTCTTGCCTAGAGAATCTCATGGACAGAGGAGCCTGGTGGGCTACAGTCCATAGGGTCACACAGAGCAGACATGACTGAAGCGACTTAGCACGGTATGGCACAGCATGGGTTAGGGTATAATATCTCTCTTGTACACCCACTACTATTGTACATTGACCATTATGACATCTATACTTCTTCCTTTCATCTCTAAAAATTGTTTCTCCCTAGTGCGAGAAACTAAGCCCAAGGGCAGGGATCCTCTCCTGACTGTATCTTAGCAAAAGTTTAAGCTTATCATGTGAGATGCTTAATGACTGCTGAATCTATGCACAGGACACTTAAGCAAAAGAATATGTTATACAATTTGGTATTTCCCCAAAGGCTGCACATATAATCCACAAAGCAACAGGGCAAATACATTATTTGTTCTGTCACAAGAACGTTATCCTGTCAGATCAAAACAATGCTAAAGCTCAGTGAGCCCAATAATCTTCCTTGTAACTCACCTCTGGAGTATAAGAGGAGGATTGGGCTGGCGATTCCCAGGGTAGTGAACGTGAATGGTATGGCCTGTGTTGGCTGTCAGCTGTCTCAGGGTCCTTTGACTGCGCCCAATGCCCTGGGTGAGACGTGTTGTAGAGGAGCCACTGCCCAGTGTCAGGGAACTGTGATCTGCATGGCGTACCATCAGTGGGTGGGTGGTAGGGATATTTCCTGGGGATGGGGGGATGTCTGCTGCAAGGACAATATGCAAAGGGATCAGTGCCAAAAAGAAATTTCTCCATGGTTGTTCAGGCAGAACCATGTCTCCTGGGCCTTACTTCCTCACACGGAAACCTGAGCTTTGTCCTTTCTCCCTCATTCCCACACCTCTTCTAGGATCACTGATACTACCATGGCTTATGCTGCCATCTCTCACCTAGATACTGCAACAGTCTCCTAAGTAGTACCTTATCCCAATCCATTCTTGACACTAAGCCACAGTGATGCTTGTTGGAACCTCAGAAACATGCTGTTCTCTCCGCCTTGACAACACCTCTCCCCACTTTTCACCTGTTTTGTTGTTCTTGGCCTAGAAATTACTTCTGATTCTACAGATGGGCCTTTACTCTGTGCTTTCTTACCATATTGCAATGTAATGCCGGCTTACTCATAATTCTTAATAGACCATAAGCTTCTATGAGGGAAAAGGACTCTCTTCTTTTTTATTGCTATATCACTAGTATCTAAAACACAGTAGGCACTCCTCACATATTTGTTCAATTTGCTGAATGGACAAAGGCTCAACTTATAAGAATGACTGATGGAAATCACAAAAATGCAAAGAAAACCACAGAATAGAAAGTATCTTGAAAATTATGTAATCCACCCCATTTTTTCCACATTTTTCATTTACAGGTGACAAACTGAGGCTCAAAGAGGTAAGAGACTACTTGGCCAAGACAACAGACCAGAACAGTTCAGTGTTTTCTGCTATATTGTGCTTGTGATTTGGGAGTAAAGACCTGCCTTCTCAAGACAGTTTAAGAACTTGATGCTAAAAGGGAACTTTGATGTTGATGGGGGAGGAGGGAGGGAAGAGATTCACTCTCTCCTCTGAAAAGATGCATCCTTGATGAACAGAGTGAATGTGTTCAAAATCTACTCCCCTATGCCAAGCTCAAAGGTGTCCATCCAAACTCTCAAGATCCAGTGTTACAGACATAAGGATTAGTTATTGCCCTATCACTGTAGTGTGCACATGAGTGCCTGATGCAGTCAGCCTTGGTCTTTCTTTTTTTTGTTAATTCAAGCAATTCATCAAGTTGTTCAGGCTCTAAACTGGCTGCCATTTACTGAGGTGGCGAGAACAAAAGCAGCCTCTCATAATTTCTTCTTCTAGGTATACACTTATTGAGAGAGATTGATTCAGATATCCCTTGCCCCAGGAAATCAGCTAAGAAAAGAAGTGCTTTCTGTATCAGATTGAGAGCTGCTCTGGTTCAGGGTATAAGAATCAAGAGATAAAACCCAGCTGAGCCCCTGTATCTTACTAGCACTGGAGAACATGTTGTCAAACTCAATGATGAGATCATCCTCCCGGTCAAAGCGCTCAAATCGGACCAAGGGAGAAGCGTTCATATCAGGGTAATCCTCATCCAATTCCATTTCAGAGCCATCGTCGTCATCGTCTTCATCTCCCTCTTCACCTTCATCATCCTCCTTAAGGGGAAAATAGGAGATGGAGAATTGCTGGAGGTAAGGATTTCTGAAGTCTGGTGTCATGGCCACATTTGCACATGAGGGAGGGAGGTGCTGAGGCTAGCAACCCGGACTGTTGGTTTTCTCCAGCTCTGTGTTCCCATGGAAGAGGTTGTCTGAACCAACCCAAACACAGTCCCCCCTCACCTGATCATCTTCCTCATCTTCCTCCTCCTCCTCCTCTTCATCCTGACTATCATCCTCATCCTCGTTACTGCCACTGCTGTCCTCTTCCTGAGTGTGCTCCTCCTCATCCTCAGGGTCCAGGATATTCATGGAATCTAAAACAAAGGGAGCACATTGGAGGACTATACTGAGTAGCTAGAAAACAGGCTACTGTGCAGGCCAGCAGATTGAGTGGGAAGGTGATGGGGTATTTAACTCTAGGAGAGGAAGAACCAGATCTAGGGTGATTTACAGACTTACTGAGCCAGCCCCGGTTTCCTAAGAGTGCCAATCAGTGCATCAATATGCTGAGCCACGTGGCTGAATGTGGAGGCTGGCTATAGGGTGGTGCTTGAGGAGCCATGGTCTAGGACTTGGCCAAGTCTATTGGTGCCCTCTTGCCTTTCCAGCCCTACTTTGCTACTGACTGCATCCTATTGGTAAAAGGGAATCTGGAGCGATGATAGCAGGTGGGTGAGAAGAAAGTGAACCAAGTAAGAAGTGACAGACTTTTGGGCAAGCAGTAGTAACATGTTACTCGAAAAACTGGATGAGGATAAAAGTGGATGGTGTAGGTCAGCGCATGCAGACAGATGCTTCCTTATTTTGCACATGTGGGCAGCTGCCTCCAGGAAAACCCTAGTGTAGTGTCTGTCAGACGTGCAGGGCAAGAAGGGAGGCCTTTCTGGCCTCAGCACTCTCACCTTCTCGGTTGGCCTGCAAGGTGGAAGCTTGGCTGAGGTTGGAAGGAGCTTCATCCATCAGCACGTCCTCTTGTGATTCATCCTCTCCACTTCTGCTCACTGAAGGTTACAGAGCAGAGCCTTCACTGAACAACAGAGGACTTCCCTTTCCAGATTGGGTGCATCTAATGTAGCTATGTACACCCAGCAGATATCCATTCTTTTTTTTTTTTTTTTTTGGATGAGGGAGAAGACCTGGGTTCACTGCTGTTGACTAGCTAGGTGAGCTTGGCCAGTCACTTTACCGTCTGAGTCTCAGTTTCCTCATCTGTAAAATGGGATGATCACATCTGCCCTGCCAATCCCACTAACTGTGAAACCACAGAGGATAATGGGTGTGAAAAAGCCTTGCCAAATTTAATACATGTCTACTTCAGTTTATCATTTGATTTACTTCATCAACAAAATAAAAACACGTAACCTATACCATTGGAGCATGGTGATAGTAGAGTACCTTTGTCATTTTTCCTGAGTTGTAAAAAGGGCTATCCTTAGGGAATGCTCACTCTTTTTACACTACTGAGACTGAGAGGCAGAAAGCCCCTGGATTCACTGAAGAACTGAAAGGAAAGCGCTTTCTCATCCTACAGCCTCTATAGCCTCCTCTAAGCCTCCATGAATAAACACTCTTGATGTGCCTAATCTATTATCTATACTGATGGCCACCCCCTCCACCTCCCCTACACAGGCAACACTTCAGACCAGCCACAGGTCTGTAGACGGCTTGTGAATTTCTCATCTGTAAGACTGTCAACATCGAGACAAGCAGCAATCTAGGCTGGCTATGAGCCCTTAGGCAGAGCTGAGCAAGCAGATGATGAGAAAAAGGGTCCTCCCAAGAGAGACTGAGGCAAAGGAAGAGGCTATACTCAGTTCTGGGGCTCTCACCTATAATTGTACTGTTCCCAGATCCGCCATCCCTCTCAAGCAACTCATCTATCAGGTCCTCCAGCTCATTCTCAACCTGGAGAGAAATAGAACATATATATGGATGCACACAAGTCTATCATTGTGCTAGTGCTGAAACCCTAAAAAAAGCCAGCAAGGGAGCATATATTTCTAGGATAATATATGACAGAGGATGTTACATAAGCACCACACACTTGGTGCTAAGAGCACAGAAACTACCATGTGCTGCCAATCCACACTCAAGACTGTCTTTCAAATGGGTCCATCCCAGTTATCTGAGACCAGATTAAGTCTTTATACTCTTTAGGAATGCAGGAATACATGCAGATCTCCTTAGAGCCAGCAGCTCAGGACTGTAGGCCTCATTTCTTGCCACTGCCACCAGCTCCAGAAATTACAATGCTTTCTATAGGGTCTTTAGAAGACTGCCATTTGAATGCTCCAGTGCGAGCTGGTGCTATAGGCACAACAGTGTTATTAAGGAGCATCCATTAATGACCAGAGCCAGGTAAATCAAAGATCCTGGGCCCAAAGGGCTCAGGCAAGCTTTCTGTGTCAACATTTCATCTGTGCCTGTTTTCTTATTGAGATCAATTCCATTTCATAATATGGCATCCTGGCCCTGTACCCACCCCTCATTTAATACGATTCAAACACATTTACTGAGCATCTACGAAGCATATTATCTGTGCTCCTCTGGAAAACAGACAGCTAATGGCAAGGGTCTAAAGTACTCACCCACCCACACCGTTGGGGGTTTGGTTTAGCGCCACAATAGGGGTATATGCTGGGTGATCTGCCTCCCTACCTGCATCTCTTGTGAACTGAGCACCTCAGGCTGCCCAGCAATCACCACTGAGTCGGTTTCAGCCTCCCCATCCATGATATCCCCATCTGCCACCTCTGTCTGAGTGACATCATGATCCTCCTCCTGCACTTCTGTTTCCCCAGGCTCGCCTGAAACAGTCAACCAACCAGCAAAATAATCAAAGAGTGCCTATGTGCGGGGCACCATGAGGAAAGCATGAAAACAATAAAGTCCCTTCCCTGGGCAAATTTACAAGTTCTCAGAGAATAAATGAATGGGTGACAAAGGAAAAGACAAGGCTACGTGTGAGGATAGCCAAACAAGGCTGCAATTTTAAGGAATTCTTTGTGGGGCAGATTCCCACACTACTATGACAGATCTGTGGAAGGCCAGCAAGTTCCCAGGGAAACAATACCAAGCCAGAACAGCTGTGATGTCATGCCCATAAAATAACTATGACCACCCGGCCAGCTCTCCAGTCCATTGGCTCTGATTCCCTACCTGGGTCCTGTTGGTTGCTATTAGAGTCCTGAGCAGCTCCTTGGGCATCCTGCTCAGACTTGCTCTTGCTAGAAGCACTCTTACTGCCAAAAAGGCTACTGGGCTGGTTCACAATCCGGGAAAGTGTTTCCAAAGGCTTCAGAGCAGCATTGACAGTGTTGGCCATGTTGGGACTGAGATAAAGGAAGATACAGAGATGAACTGAGCACAGAAATCCACACTAAAAGGAATGGAGGTTCATCAGAGTAACAACTGATTCCAGGAATGGAGCATGGAAAGTTCAAGGTGAGCCTGAGACAACTTGTTGTGCCAAATGGCCTTCAAAATCAAGTAGGCTTTAAAAAATTAATGGAGTCATTACCACAGGCCAAATCTGAGCATCAAACAAAAATAAAGATGGTAATGGATTATACACTATAAGAATGCTACCTAATAAACAGGAACAAGAAAATCAGGAAACTGTTACTTTGCAACCAACAATGTTAAGTGATCTAGGCAAAGATCACTAATGAATGCTGCTGCTGCTAAGTCACGTCCATCGTGTCCGACTCTGTGCAACCCTATAGAGAGCAGCCCACCAGGCTCCCCTGTCCCTGGGATTCTCCAGGCAAGAACACTGGAGTGGGTTGCCATTTCCTTCTCCAATGCATGAAAGTGAAAACAAAGTGAAGTCGCTCAGTCGTGTCTGACCCTCAGCGACCCCATGGACTGCAGCCTACCAGGCTCTTCCATCCATGGGATTTTCCAGGCAAGAGTACTGGAGTGGGGTGCCATTGCCTTCTCCGAATGAATGCTAAAACTACTGAATTAAAAAAATCTTCAGGGCACAGGATATTCACATGAACTCAAAGCCATCACCTCACAGATGACCT
The DNA here is from genome assembly GCF_055505025.1 of Bos grunniens. Classification (NCBI taxonomy): domain Eukaryota; kingdom Metazoa; phylum Chordata; class Mammalia; order Artiodactyla; family Bovidae; genus Bos; species Bos grunniens. The sequence goes on along the minus strand of NC_141194.1, from coordinate 51,382,079 downwards.
GTTAATTTAAAGTATGTTAGTTGCTCAGTTGTGTCCAACTCTTTGAGACCCCATGGACTATATATACCCCACGAGGCTTCTCAGTCCATGGAATTCTCCAGACAAGAACTGGAATGGATAGCCATTCCCTTTTCTAGGGGATCTTTCTGACCCAGGGATTGAAACCAGGTCTCCTGCATTGCAGGCAGATTCTTTACCATCTGAGCCACCAAGGAAGCCTTGTTATTACAAAGGGGAACTCTAACCATTAACTATGTGATCAAACTTAGCATCACCCAATAATGGGACAAATTGGCATTGTGTGTCTCCTGATGTGAAGCACTGAGAAACGCAAACACCACCTATGTAGTATTCTTGCCAAAAGAGTTTACCCTGAATCTAACCATGAAGAAACAATTAGGCAAATCTAGATTATGGGATGTTCTATAAGACATCTGACATTCTGGACTCTTAAAAACAGTCAAATGTCACAAAAAATAAGAGATACATGACAATCAAATGCAATGAGTGATGCTTACTGGATCCTTGATCAACACACTCTCCCCCAGGCTATAAAGAGAAAAACATTCTTGAAATAATTGGGTATATATTAGTATGAAGTATATAGTATCATTATATTAATGGTAAATTTCTTAGAGGTAATGATGGTATTTTAGCTATGTAAGGGAATCTTTGCTCTTAGGAGACACACGCTCAAGTATTCAGGTTAACTGTCATGTTTATAAAAAACTTTAAATGATTTGGCTCATGGAGAGGAGGGGAGGGAGGAATAAAGCAGACAGTTCAGAATGCTAACCACTGGTTAATCTAGGTGAGGCATACAGTGCTCATTACACTACTTTGAGTTCATAGTTTTAAATATTTTAAAAAGTTGATGAGGTTTTATCAAAAGGACAGAGAAGCCAGCTTGAAGAGGTCCCACAAGCTCAAAGATGTAATTAAAAAGAGCATGAAGGATGAACATGCAAAGGATAACTGTAGTGATATAGTAATATATAGTATATATATAGTAATATATATATAGTAGTAAATAATTCAATCAAATTTTAAAAATCAAGGAAAATTCATGAGTCCATACGACTACTTAGAAAATAGAAAGCCAGAGCTTATATTTGAGGTGGAGTTTAACCCATTTTTGGTTATTCCATTTTGACTTACTCTCAAGATTGGTGACTGAAGGGAAAAAGTAAGTTTTTAACCTTCTCTTTTTAGTAGGAACTGTATTATAGGGTAACCAACTTTCCCGCTTGAACTGGAGCTATAGTCACAGAAAGATAGCAGCTAATAACAGAAGGAATGATGGAAAATTAGAAAGGTGTCACTGATAACCCTCTAAGAAAAAGATGCAGGCAAGTATTATCAACTGGTGTTTAGACCATTCACTAGGAACATGGTTAATAGGGAACTAGACATTTGTACAGTGCCAAAGTAACAACACAGTTTCTTTTCTACTAAGAAGGAGAAAAATATAATATGATTATCACTCTACCCTAGTGGTCAATCTTACCAGGACTAAATGGCAGTTCAAAGAGATGCATCTCCCCCTGATACAATATGAGATGTACACCATCTATGATATAACTTAGCCAATAGTGTTTAAATTGCTTCACTAAGTCTCTACCTCCAAATTTATAGCAAACAGGAATAAAGGGAACAAGTTAAACAATAATGCATATAACCAAGTGAACCAAACCTAGGAAAAATATTCTGCCGGTCTGGTCACTTCAACAAATTAATTCATGAACAACAACAATAAAATGAAAATTAAAAAAAAAATTAAGGAACCATGTTAGTATAACAGAGACTCAGGACATAACCAGATGTAATACAAGGTCCATAATTAATAATTAAGAGGGGGAGCAGCTTGGAAAAAACATTACTGATCCAGTCCAACTCTTGAGTTTGCAGCAGATGAGAGAATGAAGGCCCCCCCACCCCGCCCCAGGAAAGTGCCTTGCTTAAAATTAAAAGCAACGATACCGAGAACTCGGGTTTCCATCTACACCCAAACTTTCCCTATCATACTGGCTAACTACTTATCTGACAAGGATACATGAAACACTAGGCAAATGGAGAAGTATGCAGCATGATTAAAGAGAGAGCAAAAGTCTGGGGCTGGAGCTCAGGAATAATTTTACCTGGACAGGTCCAGGCTGTGAGGCACTCTGGCCAGGTCATTAACCAGTCCCTTCTTCAGGAAGAGTCGAATGATGTTGTTCATGCCGTTGTGTTGGGTCTTGGCTGTTGCACTGCTGTAGAAACTGGAGGTGGAGGGGCAGGACTCCATGATAGTACTGATGATACACATCACTGCCTGAAGTCTGGGAGAGAAGTTTGACATCTCTTTCATGTGAACACAGCCCATTCTTAGGCCAAGTCTTCACTAACTTGCTTCAGATAACCCTCTTCCCTTTGTGCTTCCGTCTGGAAGTAACATCTAATCAGGTAAGAACTCACTCCCTGGGTGGAGGCATTCTTCATTTTCTTCAAACATAATTTAAAAAAGTAAAGTTGAATAACCTCCTCCACTTTTTGCTTGAAGACCCTAGTAATATAAGGAAACATCCCTTTTTTCCCTCTAAGTCATTTACCTACTTTCTCCAAGTATCATTAGTCCTTTGGGTATTTTGAAGCACTAGAACTATCTGAGAACCAGAGAATGTACAGTGCCAGTATGACCAGAACTCTTGTTCAAATGCAAGGAATTCCATGGGCCAAGAATGGAGTTAGGGGGTGCTATTGCTTATCAGCACTAAGTCAGGCATGGATTTTACCTGGCATGTTTCTCTGTACTCTCAGCCATAGCCAGTGCCCTTCCCAGGGCTGCTTTTACTTCATTCACAAGGGCCACCTGGGCATCTGTGCCACTCCCTGAGGCAGCCAGGCTTGCGAGGAACAGGCGGGCCAGCGCCGGTGTGTCCTTGTCTTCTGCATTCTGGGTATGCGGGAGGAGGTGGTCCAAGACAAAAGCTAGCACACTGCAGTCCTGAAAAGTCATTAATCATGGCATTTATTCATAAGCATAATTATGCCATAGTGTTTGCACATCAACAAGATGCATGCACACAGAACTGATCCTCACTCAGTTAATGATTATCAGGCCCACTTTATACATGGAAAAAACAAGCCTTAAAGGTGCAAGCTAAGTGAGTAACAAGTATAGGTTTTATGCTTCCAAATTCCGTTCATTTCTCAGAAGTTTACATATCTTCATCAATCTGAGGCCCAAAGAAACATGGCTTGCACAAATAACTTAAGTCAGTGGTGATGATTCAAGCCTTGATTCCTAATTCAATGCTACAATTACTCCACAGTTTCTAATAAATTGTAGTAGTACTGAAACCTATAATGTGCCCAGGACCCTGAGCTAAAAATTGGCAGGGGATGAGAAACACACAGCACAGTCACAGATATGGATATGCAGAAATATTTAATGCAGGGTTACCTAAAATAGCAAAAAAAGGCCCAATAATAGGGGAGAAAATTTAAGTCAGACTCCTCAACCTCTAAAAATGATTTCTGACTTGATAATTCTGTATCTTAGAAACTTAGCTCTGTTGTCATTCAAGTAGATTTTGGATCAAAACATACTGGCAATTTTGGAACTAGATACAAATGATGGTTACACTACACTGAATGTACTAAATCCCAAAACTGTATACTTTAAAATGCTTAGTTTTATGTGTATTTTACCTCAATTTAAAAAATGCATTGAAGAATTCTAGGCACTGTGAAATTAGATAGGGTGACCCTGGTTAAGACAGAACTACTAGAGATAAAAAAAATCCCCAGTAGTGAATAAAACACAAAGTTAAAACAATATTGTGAATAAAAGTATAACATTATCAGTAAAAACTGGAATAAAAGCCTTGTAATTTGCATGACAATTCCTGAGTGGAATCATGTATTCATGACTGAGTGGAAGGAATATGGATTTGAAACCACAGATCTGGGCTCTAATCCTAGTCCTGCTACTCTGCAGTGTGGTCTTGAGCAAGCTTTTGACCCCTCTGAGTCTTCTCTTTTTTCTCTTAAGGACAGCAATACTAACAACCTTGCAGTGCTGAGGGGAGGATTATCAATAGTATCTGTAAAGCACCTATGAGTATCCAGCACCCAGAAGTAGGTCACTTGACACATATTAAATTGCACAAATTAGCAATTAAATGTCTTATTCCACAAGTATGCTATTATTATAACTACAACTGGCATAAGCTTTGAAATAGATGTCTAATGTATATTTAATACACACACTCCATAAAGGACTTATATCCAGAATATATAAAGAAATTAGAAGAAGTAAGAATAAGACTTGGACACTTCACAAAAGAGAATATAGCCAAGAAAGACAGGAAATTTTAACCACAATACAATACCAGTATGAACCTATTAGAATAGTTAAAATGAAAAACAGGAATACCAAGTACTGGCAAGGAGGTGAAATAATCCAAACACCTATAGGCTGTGCTGGTAATTATATAGACTGACATGACTGCTCTGGAAAACTTGACACTAGTTGCTAAAGCTTAACAGACCACCAGCAATTCCACTCCTATGCATATACCATCCAACAGAAAATACATGAATTTATGTATGAATTTATATATGTAACACACACACAAAAATCAATGAACTTACATTCACCAAGACATGTATAAGAGTGATTATAGCAATACTACTTTTTAATACTTCTAAAAGGAAAACTAGCCAAATGTCTATAAGCGCTAAAATGGATAAGAAGACTGTGTTACATTCATATAATGAAATTCTATACAGCAATGAAAATAAACTACAACTACACATAAAGATGAATCTTGCAAACATGTTAAGCAACAGAAGCCAGATATAGGAGGACATACTATAAGATTCCACTTATATAAAGTACAAAGTCAATTTATGAATGTAAAATAATGTTGAGTTTATGGAAGTTCAAAGGAGAAGGGGAGATGTGCAAAGATGTGCATGGGGTAGCTTTTGTGGGGGTTCTAATGTTTTATTTGAGTGGTAGTCATCCAAGAAAAATTAATTGGTGAATCACTTAGGAGTTGTGTATTTTTGTATGTATTTTAAAGCTTGGATTAAGATAAAAATAGCTTAAAAATGGCAGCTACTTTCAGATTCTTTGTCTGCAACATGATTGCCTTTGTTCTACTCACACCCTTTACTGCTTACTAACCATAAAATAACTATGTGACTGCCAAAATAAGGTCTCCTTTGTGAAAAACCCTCCTTGGGCACCCCTCTTACATATATGGGAACATGATATGGTTTCTTAAAGTGCCCTTTCACTTGAAAAATACAACCTGAAGATAATTCTGTATCAGGACATATAAAATATGACTTCATTCTTTCCCATGCTCTACTGATGAACATTTAGGCTTTTATATTCTATTTATTACCAATACTGTTACCACATCAGGTGTCTTTGCTCAGGTGTGAATACATCTGGAAGATAAACACCAATATTGTGTATTTCATTTATTCTCCTGTCTCCTAGATACCTTTACGTAGGTGACCCACAGATACCTCTCATATTCCACATTTTCTCTTTGAACCATTTCCTCTTCTAATGAAAGATAAAAAAACATAAAACAAGAAACATCTCTTGAGTTCTTGATTTCACCTTTACCCTCCAAATCCAATCTCATCCATTTCTACTGTTAAAATCTCTCTTCAACTCATTCATTTCCCCCTCTAATTTCATCAAGATCCTATATTACCCTAGATGACTATATTAGCAGTCCTGACTGGTCTGACTACAACCTTGCCTTTTGCAGTCTCTACTAATGCAGACCAAGTGATTGTCTACAAAACAAGTAATAAACTGTAATCAGCTCATTCCTTGGCAAGTGAGCCTGATGGCTCCAAATCATGGAAAAAAAAGGTGAGCTCATTAACGTGTCTTAAGAGGCCTCTGCCTCTCAGCATTGGGCTAGCATGCATGGGTTCCTAGCAAAGTATCCAAGACATAGCAGGTATCCAAATGATGCAAGTATCAAATATTAAGCAAAAATTAGAAATATTACCTCTTTGATCAGCTCAGACTGGCCCACAGTGTAGCTGTAGTTGGCAATCAGGGTAGCAATACCAACATAGGATCTCACCAACTCTGCCAGAAGCCGAAGAATAGTGGAGGTGGGCATTAAAGGTTTGCTGCCCTTGCCTTTCTGCTTGCCTTCCTCAGAGGCCCGGTCCCCTTCTTTATCTTTCTTCCCATCCCGAGACTCCTCCGGAGTTGACACTGTTGAAAAAGAGCCAAACACTGGTTCAATTCCACACAGGAATATTGGCAAAATCAAGTCTTCGGGGGAAAGGATATCACTTCAGGCTACTAGTGCAAATTGAACACCCTCCTCCTACTGCAGTAGAAGGACAGATAACTAAGATGGTCAGGTTTCAGATGTAATCTGTGGATACAGTATGTTCACACATCTTCTGCCATTTCCCTCCTCTTATAATGTTCCAGAAATACAACAGTGCATGTTACCCTCACTAGACAAAATTCTTTAAGTGCAGGGAACGAATCTGATTACACCAAAATGAATAGTGTAGCTATTAGTATATAGTCCAACACAGCTTCCCTGGTGGATCAGTGGTAAAGAATCCACCTGCCGATGCAGGAAGCATGGGTTTGATCCCCCGGTCAGGAAGATCCCCTGGAGAAGGAAATGGCAACCCACTCTAGTATTCTTGCCTGGAGAATCCCATGGGAAGAGAAGCCTGGTGGGAGATAATCCATGGGGTTGCAAAGAGTCAGACATGACTGAGCGACTAAACAAAAACACAGTCTGTCACACAGTGGGCAATGATGTTTCCCTTGAATGATAGTACCATCATCCATACTATATACTACATATGAGCATTAAGTCCCAACAAAATGAACTAACCAATATTTTATTATTAGCCTTTTAAACTTATCTCCATGGACTAGTCTGGTATTAAGGACAACATCTTAACTTAGATTTCAAAGCTCTTTCCCGTCAAGAAGCAGCAGCTCTTGAACTGTCTCATCCACAGGACATTTCTAATTCTTGGCAAGTAGCCAATGGGCTCTGTTGAAGCTGCTAGAAAGCAAGAATCCACCATGCAAATGTTATAGCTAGAAGAGTGTCACTGGCACCAAGGTTCTATAATTAGTCTTAGTGGAAGCTACCAAAAGAAATATATGCAGAGGTTTCAAGAAGAGAACTAAAGGATGTTACCATAGCAACCACTACTGGGTTAAGTTACAATTCCATTGGCTTTATTTATTCATTGTATTTCCTTTTGAATTGCAGTGTAGCACAAAATTGTATCAGTTACAGGTGTATAATACAGTGATTCACAATTTTTAATGGCTATACTTCATTTATAGTTATTATAAAATATTGGTTATATTCGCTAATATATCCTCATAGTTTAGTTTATACCCAATAGTTTGAATTTCTTAATCCCCTACCCCTATACTGCCCCTGCCTAATTCTCCCCACTGGTAATCACTAGCCTGCTCTCTGTATGTTAGTATGCTTCTTTTGTTATATTCACTGGTTTTATTTTTTAGATTCCATGTAAAAGTGATGTCATACAATATTTGTATTTATCTTATTTAACTTAGCATAAGGCCCTCCAATTCCATCCATGTTGCTGCAAATAGCAAAATTTCATTCTTTTTTATGGTCAGTTCCATTAATTTTAGCATATAATGAGGGGTGGGTACAGGGTCAGGATGCCATACTATAAAATGGAATAGAGCTCAACAAGAAAACAGGCATGGGTGAAACATTGATACAGAAAACTGGCCTGAGCCCTTTGGCCCAGGATCTTTGATTTACCTGGCTCTGGTCATTAATGGATGCTCCTTAATAACACTGTTGTGCCTATAGCACCAGCTCTCACTGGGGCATTCAAATGGCAGTCTTCTAAAGACCCTATAGAAAGCATTGTAATTTCTGGAGCTGGTAGCAATAGTAAGAAATGAGGCCTACAGTCCTGAGTTGCTGGCTCTAAGGAGATCTGCATGTATTCCTGCATTCCTAAAGAGTATAAAGACTTAATCTGGTCTCAGATAACTGGGATGGACCTTTTGTTTACAGAATGCTGAGCTCACCCCCGAGAAAGTTCACTTAGGCAAGTAAACATGACAATTATGCCTGTATTCCTCTACTGCCTGTCCAGGACACCCAGTTTCTTCAAGTTGTCCTCTCAAGGAATAAGAGCAAAAGAGAAAAGTGAACCCATTACCTTCTCCTTGGGATACCCCAGATGCGGAAGTCTCAGTGGAGGAACCATCTGCAGCAAAGACCTGACTCTATGGAAGAAGAAAACTCCTGAGCCATTATTAATTTCAAAGACAACTGTCCCCAAGTGGCAGGACTCCTTTTCAGGGTACTGGTTGTAAATGTTATTGACTCTCTTTGTCTATCTTTTAACCACATTTCCCATCTATATACTATAACCTGTGGGAAGGTATCATTATATACAGCCACTAGAAGACTGGCAGAAAAGAGAACAGAGGAAGATGAGAATGAAAAATGAATTAAAGAAACATTTCTAATCCAAGGAGAAAAAAGAAAATCCCAGGGACAACCCAATCTTCATTTTTAGAAAATGGATAATTTATAGATACATCAAAATTAACACCTTTGAAATATTCTTGGCATAAACCCTTTATCCTGTAATAGGTACCAAAAAGAGAAGGAAAATTGAAGGTTGGAACTGACTTACATTAATGGAAAATCCTGTCTGTGCATCAAAGTCACTGCTCTGACGGGTAAGTGACCGGTACTGCTGGTATACGTCATCACCCATGTCTTGCAGGAGCTGGCCAACCTCTTGAGTCATACCCCCTGGTTTAGGATCAGATTTGTCTGCTAGAAAGACAAAAACAAAACAAAACTTTTTACACTGTGCAATGTTAATGCCCATCTGGAAGCTTGGTCATTTTCCTCCAAGTTGCTACAACTGTATACATAGTAATATTGCTAGGCTTTGATCGAGAAATATAGAGAGAGCATGATTGAAAGCCTCATTCTATCAATAGTTTTGTGATTATAGGCAATGTAGTCTCCTCACTGTCCTTAGCTGTCACTGCTAAGCTTAAATGAACATACCTGACACTTTGCCTAGTACAGTGGGAAGTCAATAAATGGATACTATAAATAGGTAGATTATTATTTTTTAGGGGGGAGGAGAGTTCAGGAGGTGGGTAAAGGTTTTCCAGTTGTGGGAAAAGCAAGAAGCTTTATAAAGATCAGAGTACTGTACAAATGAAAAGCACTGAAGTAAAGACTCAGATTTTCTTGACTTGCTAAATGCACTACTCATTAACTTTTGGCAATTCTGTGGGACCTATCAAATAAGTATGTCATGAATAAAATCCAGAAGTATCTGACTGGAATAGAACCTTGGGTTCCAAGGAATTCATTTTTCACTTTCCCAGTACTTAAAAGCAGCACCTTAACTCAGGACAAAAGATAGGGATGGTGGTCTCAAAGGTCAGGAAGCCTAGCCACACCTTGTAATATTGGGCAACAAAGATGTTTTATGAGAATGAAAACATTAGAGATGACTTGGTATTTTATTTTCAACATGCTCATAAGATGCTATTATCTCCTTTTTAATCTTTGTTCACTCTTGCCTGTATGGGATGTAGTCTTATATAAAAGATTTGGGCAATCTCCTTATTCTTATCATTCATTTTTGTTCTTGTTCAAACATCAGTCGTGCCCAACTCTGCAACCCCATGGACTGCAGCACGTCAGGCTTCCCTGTCCTTCACCATCTTCCAGTTTGCTCAAATTCATGTCCCATTAAGTTGATGATGCCATCCAACTATCTCATCCTCTGTCGCCCCCTTTTCCTCCTGTCCTCAATCTTTCCCAGAATCAGGGTCTTTTTCAATGAGTCAGCTCTTCACATCAGATTTTGCTGAAGTATTGGAGCTTCAGCTTCAGCATCAGTCCTGCCAATGAATATTCAGGGTTGATTTCCTTTAGGATTGACTGATTTTATCTTCTTGCTGTCCAAGTGGCTTTTAAGAGTCTTCTACAACACCCAGTTCAAAAGCATCAATTCTTCGGTGCTCAGCCTTCTTTATGGTCCAACTCTCACATCCACATATGACTACTGGAAATGCCATAGTTTTGACTATATGGACCTTTGTCGGCATTTTATCATTCCTTGGTCATATCCTTTTGTCAGACTATTATCATTCATACTGTGTAACTATTAAGTTCTTTAGAGAAGGGGGCTATGTGTCTTATTCATCTTGATTCCTAGAGCATGGGGAAATAGTTGAGTGCTCACTAAGCCATGGGTTGGTTAAAGTGACCTAACCAAAGTGCCAGCCTCCTCAGATGGGCTAGTTACATACCTTCCTCTGGAGCATGGTATGCAGCCAGGGCATTTAGCATGTCATAGATCACTTCCTTGATAGTATCAGGAATGACAGGCAGAGGTGAGGGCTTCAAAGGGGTTGTTTTCACCAGCTGTACAGCATTCGGGCCTTTAATTCTGAGATTCTCAAACTCATCATCTGAAGCTAAGTCAGAGTGAGACAGAGAAAAATCAGTCAATAATAAACAGACACCTACATCTGGTAACTGATAAAGACTAAGAAGTGGAGGGCCACTTCCAAACAATGTTCAAGGAGTCTACTTAGAAAAGCTGGCTTTTACCTTCCCTAAATCCCTTAGGATTTAATACAGCAGTATCAAATAGTAAAAAAAGAATACAGGATTTTGATTTGGGGACATTTGGTTTTAAAATCAAGTTCTGTGACAGGATCTTGGCCAAATTATTTCAATAAACTTCAATTTTCTCGTTCTTGAAAATTTGGGGATTAAAAGAGACCACGCATGAGAAATGCCAAGCACAGGCAGAGCCAGGCTGGGGCTCCCAAAATAATTAGTCCCTTTCCCAACTTTTAATTTAAAAAAGAAACCAAAAATCCCCAAACCCCACAGAAAAGCTGAAAGGTTAGTACAAAAACATCCATATACTTTTCATCTAGAATCATTTTCCACTCCTAAATATGTCTACCCAAATCTAAGGATCAAGGATATTTTCCTATACAGCCAGAATACAATAATACTCAAGACATTTAACACAGATACAATTATATTATCTTTTACACAGTAAATACTCTAATTTCTCCAAATCTCCTTTATCTAGAGTCAGCATCCCATTAAGATTGCTGGTTTCTCTCATCTCCTTTTATCTACAAGATCCTTCCATTTTTTCCCCCTTTCATGACATTAATATTTTGGAAAAGAGTCTAGGCCAGTTGTTTTATGGAATGTCTCAAGTTTGTACCCATCTAATTTTTTCCTCATAATTATAGTTCAAATATTTTTGGCAAGAATATACTAACGATACAGCATACTTTCTACTGCATAAGTCACATGTCCACTTATCCCTCAATTATCACTCTACCTATAAATCAATCACTCCATTTGTAATCCCTGTTGTCATATCAAGCTAAATTCTTGGAAGGCAAGGACTAGACTGAATGAGTTCTTGGCATCTCTGGCAGGAATTACTACAGGGTGAAGACCAGAGAAGCTACTGAACTACCTCTGAATTGACCCATTTGATCAACAAGCCAAACATCCCACTGCCTGCCTAAGGAAGTTTTCCAAGCTACAGGCTTCCTCACAGAAAAATTTTTGAGTTATACTAAGCCACAGATCTCAATGTCTCAAAGGCCAGGAGAATAGTAAACTTACCAGTTCCTGAGCCGCGAGGGGCTGGAAGGGCAATGCGGATACAGCAGTTGGCCACTTCTGTGAAAATGTCTGGGTTGCGGCATGCGGCTGGTCCAAGGACACGAAGGATGTAGTTGATCTCCCGAGAGCCAAGGCTGCCAGATACAACACCAGAAGTAGTGCTACCAGCTCCACTTGTAGCTGCTGAGCGAACAACCTAGTAAAGAGGAGGACATTCCTGATTAAAGACCGCTTTCTAAAACAAAACTGCATTCCAGAAGAGTTACCAAGGATTAAAATACCAACCAAGCTCTCCCTCAAGACAGTGGATGAAAGCCTTTTGATCTTTGGGAGGAAGACACACTTGGGTCTTTTGAATTTTAGTCCTTCACAATTCAAAAAAATGTGGCTTATAAAAAAGTTACAACATTCAGCATACCCCCAAAACTATCAACTATTAGACTGGACGATATGCAATCCTTATAGAAACTGGGAAACATATCTAGATCACTGATCATTCCTCCAAATTAAAGCTCCCAAATTTACGTGCCAGTTCTGAGCCTTCCCACATGCCGTCCCAATTTTAAATCAGAATAGTTCAAACTCTAAAAATAGGTAATACTGACACCCACTTTGTATAAGAACAAAACTAAAGTTTCAAAGTCAATCATCAGTCTTGGATAATGACAGCCAGGAGTATAGGTTTCTTCAACTAAAACTTGTTAGTAAGGGACTAGGATACCTTTCACCAAGTTCATGTTTTAAAGATCATTCCCTGTAGGATTACTTCACCCAAGAGCCTATTTTCCAAACACTGTTTTTTCAGGTTGTAAAAGTACAGTTGACCCTTGAGTAACAGGTCTGAACTGGATAGGTCCACTTATATGCAGATTTTTTCCCCAATAGTAAACACTATAGCCATACCCTTCAGTTTAGCATAATAACCTCCATTATCTTGCCTGTCAGGCTCCAAATCGTAAAATAACTCTCATTCTTTAAATACAGAAAAATGCAATTCCACTATGTGCCATTGTTTATTTATTCTGTCCTTTGTAGGACACTGGATGTCTAGTCTTGATATTACAAGCAGTTCTACAGTGAACATTCTTACGTATGTACCTTGGCATACTTGACTTTAGTTTTCAGATAAATTCTTGGCCACAGAATTTCTAGGTCAAAGAGTATCTTAAACTGACAATACCAAATTACCCTCCAATGTGGTTCTATCAATTTCCACTCCTACAAAAAGTAGGTGTATGCCTAGTTCTCCACTCCTGTACCTGCAGTGAATATTATCAAGCATTTACATTTTGTCACTTGATACATTAAAACTGCCAGTGATATCCCTTCGTTCCCTATACCCTCAAATAAAATTTCCTTTAAGTTTAGAAACTTTTCTGTCATCCAACAAGAACCTATATATTTTTTCCTAGCATTTAAAAAGTTGTTTAAGCTTTAAACATTTTAAAAGTGTTTTTAAGTCAGAATACTGTCTGTGTATATAGTTGTTTCTTCTCTGTTGGGCTGTCTCCTAACATTGGATCAATGTACACGCTGTCTTTAACAGCCCTCCTTCTTTTGGCTTTGCTCCTATCAGGTGAAATCAAATAAGCTGGCTGAGGAAGAATTATCTGAAGAATGTGAGATATATACTCATATACACAAAGAAGTATGAAGTGGCATCAAAATAATTTACACCTTTTGATCCAATTTCTAAGCATTTATAAGAAAAACAATCATAAATGTGACAAGGCTATGCACAAAAATGTGAATAGCAACACTACATATAAATGTGGGAAACAATGTTCCAAGAGAGGAAATTGGTAGTGAAGTTCAGTAACATTCACCTGGTGACTGCTGACAAAGAATTAGCAGAGGAAAGAAGAGTCTGTAAAGTATGGTGGAAAAAAAGCCTTACTAGTAAGATGTTAGCCCCTAACCCTTCTGTTGAAGTCTTAAGATGATGTCATAAAAATTTTTATTTTTGTAATTACTTTCTTCTATTGCTTTATGTGTTTCCTAAAATTAACATATAAACCTCAGTTTTCATGTGCACAATGTGTATCTGTAAAGAGCTTTTCCTAGTCATAAACATTCCAAAAACTTTACTATAATCAACGCTTGAATATTGTGGGGGTTAGGGGCACCAGCCCTCCATGCTGTTGAAAATCCACGTATAACTTATAGTTGGCTCTCCATATCTGAGGTTCTGTATCTGCAAATTCAACCAACTGATTGTGGTAGTACTTTAGTGTTTACTATTAGAAAAAAATCTTTATATAAGTGGACCTGTGCAGTTCAAATTTATTATTCAAGGATAAACTTCATTTTTACAAACCCCAAAACACAATGGTTGGAAAATAGGCTCTTAGGTGAAGAGGATTTTCTGGATAAGAGCTATCACTAGTTTAGGGGTAAAAAAAATCCTATTTTCTAGTACTTTTTAAATGTTACTCAATGGGATTATCTATCATATCTAAGCAAGCACCTGAGGACACAGCTGGGAAATTTTGCTGGGCAGAGCATATATATAACACATAGCTATATACCCAAAGAAGAACCAGAAGTCGATCTGTTCTGAGACCAAGGAGAACAAAGTATGATATAAAGCTAAACCCCACTGGACACCAATGACTCACCTTTTCCATGGTATGGCGCAGGGTGCAGGGGTCCTCAATGATGTGTCTTAAGAGAAGGGTAACCAGGGGAGTAAACCCATTGAAGCCTGAACTCTGGGTCAAATTTAAGATCATGCGAGTACTCTTCAGCTCTGCAAACATCATGGCATATTTGTGGTCTCGGGTGAGCCTCAGGCATAGGCGAAGGGTGGCATGCAAAGTGTCTGGATCCACAGGGACGCCTAGCATGCTCACACAGGCCCGGATTAAAACAGTCACCATATCCTCTGTCAGGCCCTGGATCAAGATCTCCCCAATTTTTGTTTCTTCCAGGCTTGTCTCCTTTTCAGTATTTGTACTGTCTAGGGCCAAGGGGGTATCTACAAATGGGAAAAGTAAGTGTTCAGACAGTTAACTTGACATTTCCTTCCATCTTCTCCCTCTGAAGTAACCAAACACTTGGGTGCTATTAAGACAAACATACCAAACACCAATTCAAAGACCAGATGAAAAAGGATATAAAAACGAAAACTATATATCTTTAAGTCACCAAGCAATCTGAAGGGTAAGAAATCACTCATGATGAAACTGGTCAGAATTTAAGCCATAAAGGCACATTAGCTTTATTGTAAGACCCTCCTTGAAAGATTCAAAACTGAAAGTCCATACCACTGGTTTTATTTTCTTTACGTTTGATATCCATTTCTTTGCTTTCTTCCAGTGTCTTCTCTAGTTCCTGTCCATTGCTGTTTTTAGAATTTTTATTCAATCGGGGTACCCTCAGGAGTGTCAGCATCACAGGACGCCGGTTCCCTGTTTCCTCATTAACCTAGGAATTCAAACAGACAAAAATATCTCTATAGAAAAAAGAATTTTAAGGGGAAATGGGGGAATTGGGACTCAATGGCAAAATGCTGTAACAGGAAGGAATTTTGGCAATTTATCCCATCCCTATTATTTACAGAAAGAAACCCTGAAGGTTCTAAGAAAGAAAATGGCATACACGAGGCCCTACAGCAAGTTATGAAACTTTCCAGTAGAGCAGACACCATATCCCAACAACTCCCTAATCCTTGACTGAACACTTAAATTGATTTCCAGGTGGGACAGTATCAAATTGCGAAGACTCCTGGCCTAAAATATAGCTTTAGAAAGACTCAGTTCTCTGAAAACTATACCCCATTTAGTAATGGTAATACTGTTCTTATAACATATCAGGACTGCTGGTTCGGGAAGAAGCAAATGGAAAGGCATACTTGGCACATTCCCCTCCTTCAATCAAGTTTATGGCATCGAGAGAACATGTACCTGTACCATTGTAGTGAACTGGACAGTGTATCTTCTTCGGCCTGCAGTGAAACGCACACTTGTCTCTCCAGATTTCCAGGCAGAATCAATAGTGCTGTTGTTGCTTGCACTGTAACTACACCAACGTCCAGAGCGGTCATCAAACCAGCGCCAGTTGTTGTTGTTAGACTGTAGGTACTAAATATAAGAGCATAGAGTTTTACTGTATTTCCTTATAATGTTGACTCTTAAGAAGAAACAGTAATTTCATCAGTGTTCATTGCTAAAACTAACCCAGAAAAAGGAAATATACCGGACATTTATTATACTTTGCAAACCGAGAGATAAGTTTTCATATATCTTATCCCTCACGTCCCTGAGGTTCTCCATAGGAACAAAACACTCTCTACTCTTATCCTGTGATCCTTTCCTTTTGTTTCCAACTATATTCCACAGAAGGTAAACGTTATTTTAGATGTACTGAAACAAAAGTTCTGTTTCTGAGAAGGTACTGAGATGATGTGGCATATATAATTTTTATATAAGGAGCACTTGCTTTTGGAGGAACTGTTGCACACTCAGCCCTTCACATAACAGAAGAGCCACTCCTCCTTTGGAGACAACACACATCTTTAACATTCACTTCCAGGGTAAATTCTCGGACCTTTTAGCAAGCAGCTCCATAAAAGAAACTAAATTCTAACTTCCAATTCAGAAGAGAACTCTAATTATCAAGATCCCTCAAGAGATTTATGCCTTGATCAGACAGCTTTACATTTTTTTTAATACCACTATCCCATATTCTCTTCTGGTCTATTCTTGCCTCAAGAAGCTCAGCTGTTCTGCTCACCATATACACGGTATATAAAACATATACTGTTTTATGTACCTTAGTCATTTGGGCTCTCCTCTTTGAGGAAATGGCTGTTTTTTCATAGAAATCAATCAGGAGCAACACTGGAGTGATCCACCTAAAAAAGAAGAAATTATTTACTCTGGGCAAACCAGAAACCTGTGCAACATGGGAAAACTTATCTTGATTTTATCAGGTACAGTTTTCAAACTATAAAAGGTATCCAAGATTCATCCCATACATGCCCCAGGAAACTGCATGATTCAAGTCCTAAACTTAAGGGCCCAAAGGCCCAGAGAAATAGAAATGAAACCAGGAGAGATACAGGGTCACTCACTTTGGGGTCTGGACCTCCTTTTGTTCCTTGGCGGCCTGTAGGCAGGGCTGAACCACTTCCAAGAGTTTGATTAGGACATTAAGGATGCCACTAGATTCAACCACCCAAGCACAAGGTAGCTTCAATTCCTGATTGATTAATCAAAGAGAAAAAAAAACCAACTTCTCCTCAGTTTCAAGGATTACCATGGTAAAACAAAAGTGAACACTAATGGAATTGGCTGAATTCAAATTCCACTTCCACCACTTACCAGTGTGATCTGAGATGTATTATTACTTAAATTCTCTAGGCCTTAGTTTCCTCTTGGGTCAAAGGGAATAATAATGTTTGTATCTCCAGGTTAATTGCCAACACAGTGTACATTAGTACGTGCTTAATGTGGAAACTATTACTAGTATGATTAATATCATTAAGAACTGTCATCTAGGCTAGCTTAAAAGCTTCTGATTTACAGAGAAACTTTCTAATCATCCAAGATGGAATAATTAAACACAGCAACAAAGTTAAATAGTTCCTCTTACAGGGGCTACATAAAGCATTATTGATGTAACAGGAAATCACTGGAAATAATTTAAATAAATGGCCAACAATAGGTGATACTTAAACTAGGGGACATTGAAAAGATGGAATAATATATACATGATATGGTAAATATTCATAATATAATACCTGAAAGAACACAAAACTTCCTAAACATTCTGATCCTGAATGTTTGAACGTATAGGAAAAAAGACCAGAAGAAAGAGTGTCATTTGTGATTTTTTTTTAAAGGGGGAGGGGCTCATGAGTAATTTCTCATTATAATGTTATTGGGGACCCCAGCATTCACAACTTTGCAATCTTTCCCACAAGTATCTATTCACAAGTGTTATATAATAAGAATCACCACTTCCGTTATAAAGGAAAGCCCCAAGATTGTAGACATAAAGTATGACACATTATTGTACTTAACTCCAATATGCTATAAAGGGTTTACTCCATTAAATCCAGGTTTTACCATTAAACATGATAAGCTAAAAATGAAGAGTCACTTGTTCAAGGTTAGTTGCCTCCTAATTCCTACGTTGGTTGGAACAAGAACATGCTTTACCTCAAATAATCTGGTGATTAACCAGGTTAGAAAGACCAGTTAGATTCTATTTGACACCTATTACCAAATTCCATATCCTACCCTACTGCTAGTTAGATTTCCTCAGAGAAGCCAAAAGAAATCCACAACTTACAGTCATTCTAAGTACCTTCTTCTAATTACACCCCATCCTCTAGCCCTGTAAGACCCAATTCAATTGACATTTGTTCTGAGAAGCACTTCTCTTATTATCCAGACGTCCCTGAACTCAAGATTATTACCATTCATGTAGCACAGAATGCTGTATTTTATACTTAATTATGTGCATTACTGGGCTTCCCAGATGGTGCTGGTGGTAAAGAACCTGCCTTCCAATGCAAGAAACATAAGAGACACAAGTTTGATCCCTGGGTCGGGAAGATTCCTGGGAGGAGGGCATGGCAACCCACTCCAGTGTTCTTGCCTGGAGAATCTCTCGGACAGAGGAGCCTCATGGGCTACAGTTCATAGGGTTGCAAAGAGTTGGACACGAGTGACAGCACACACGCACACGTGCATTATAGCCTATCAGAAACTGTAGACTCATGAAATGCAGACATGTCCTACATTTCTCTATACCTTCTACAGTGTCTCAAATGCTAGGTGTTTGATGATTCTTTGATGAATGAATAACAGGGACCAAAGGTCTAAATCTTACCTCAAAAAGCAGTGTTAAAAGCAAGATTCTAGTGGCCAAATTAGAGGCCTGGGGTAGAGTGGCCATCTGACTGATCCACTCTGATACAGTTTTTGTGTCACTTGTTGTCAGGGGAAGAGCAGCTTTGATCAATACATCAGCAGCTTCCCACACCTAGAAAAGCAGGAAAGGAGCCAAGTTAAATAACTGTAGATAGAGTATGATGAGGTTTGTCAAAACATTCTCAACCTTGTAAAATACCCCCTCCACCTCTAACACATTCGTTGAAGGAGACTGGGTAAATATTAACATATTTACTATAGGCATTTGGTGTCTGTATCAAAAGATGTATGTTATTAAAGAAAAGCTTCTAAAAATTATTTTCTTAAGACTAGATTACAAGGAGTCTAAGTTCTAAGTTTAAACAATGAGTATTTTAAAAATTTCTGGTGCACATATACAGTCAACTCTACACAGGTTCTACCCACTTTAAATCTTTCATTATACCAGAGAGGAAAAAAACAAAACAAAACAAAACCTCAGCATGTTAGAAACATTGGTCATGCTTTAGTATGCATGTTGAAAATCTCTTGTAATGAATTTTATATAATTGCTCCTTTCTATTAAGGTTTAAAACAAACTTCTATAAGTTCTTGATATAAAGATAACTAAAGATTGGTCATATCGTGTGGGGAAGAAAAAGCTTTATCCAGTTTGACTTTTACTCCTGTGATGTTTCCATACACTAAAATTATGTTTGAATATATCAGTTTTTAATTTCTTCCTGTCTCTCAACTTAAAAAAATGTAGAAAATAGGATTCCAATGATTTAAATAAATACATCATAAAAAAAGTAAAGGAAATATAACCAAAATGTTAACTGGCTATGTGGGAATTTAGGGTGGTTTATTTCTTATTCTATTTCAACACTAGCATACATTAATTTCATAATGAGAAAAACACTGCTTAAAAAAGACAAACAACAGGTCACAACTACTGATCAAAATGGGGACTCATTTGTCAAAAGATTATTACATAGGAGGAGAGGGAAAAACATTTAGTTAGTTCAGGGGGCTTAATTTGGCTCAAGAGTGAGAGACATTTTTGACATTTTAGATGAATCTAAGAAGTGATACATAGAAAAAGAGAGCTTGTTTTTTCCTTTCAAAGACTTTCTGGCCCCTGGAGAACTTACCTGATTAACTACTTGCTTCAGAATCATGTCTCGATAGTCTGCTCCATTTCGTTTGATTGCTGTCATGATCAGATCACACACTCGGTATACAGTGTCTGGCAACTCATCAAGAAGGTGAAAGCAGCCTGGCAACATTGTATCTGTGAAAGTGTGGAGCTCATCTTGCTCCAATGGATCAGCATCCTGGAACTTCTCTAGACATTTAGCCTCTTCCTCTTCCTGCTTTTCTCGAGCTTTCCGTTCCTCCTCTTCCTTTCGGCAAGCAACTTCCTAGAGGCAGGCAAGGAACAGTGAGAGGATATGGGACAGTTTAAGGAAGAAAGTGAGGAGACTCTAATAATGTATCTGCCCTACCACATAAATATTCTCTACCTTCTCCTCAATCGGGTGGTACATTCATTAGGGTGTGGCAATGAGTATAAAGGCAGCTAGACAGGCTAATGCAAGACAGCAGGACACCTCCAATCCTCAAAGTGCTGGAAACTTATTTGCATCATTTGACATCACCTCCCACAAAAATCATTTGTAGACAATTGTCCTGCATTCTCTGCAGGTAGTAATTATTACCTAGATTCCAAGGTAATAAAGACAGCCAAGTTTGGCCTAATGAGCACTACCAAGTACATTTTGGGCCTCTTACTTGTCAATAATATTAATGCTTCATCTGTTTCACATAAAGCTTCAGGTCAATGTAATGTAGACTAGCAATGGCAAGGTTGGGATGAATGAGTACTCCCATGTCTTTGTTTAGACTTTATTTCCAGCAGTTGCCAAACAGTAATAGCAGAATGTTCATAGAAACACTAAGATCACTGTGTCAGACCCTCTTGGAAGCCCCGTTTCCTAGTTACCTCAGGTGACTCTGCTCTTTGATCCATTGGGATATCCTGTCCCAGAGACATGGCAATCGCTCTCATCATCTGGTCCTCTTCAGACATACTCAGATCCTAAAGAGCAACAAAAGAAAATCCAGCAACTACACATACCCCAATCATAAGGAATCAGACATCCTGGGCTCAAACTTTAGAGAAGAACAGAGAGGGCTCTGAATGCTGCTCTGTAGAATCAAATTCAATTAGGCTTACCTGGTCACCACGAGAACAAGAGGGAAAAACCACAACAAAACTAAACAGGAAAGGATCTTCAATATGACCACCTATTTGGCATTTCAGAAAAGAGAGCCTCTCCTATTACTTTCTGCCTATGGATAATTTAAGAGTTCTTTTGCAAAGTCCAGTAAAATTTGCCTGACTAAGAGAGAGAAAGCTTCTGCTCCTTATATTCTAGAGCTGTAAGAGTTAGCGTGTAAAGAAAATATTGGCATGGAGAAGTAAAGCACATTAGCAGCCATACCAACACCCTGAGAGATCAGAGCCCCTGAGCCAACTCACCCGAACAACTCCTCCCATGATCGGGGGAGGGTGGGTTAGAAGGTACTCTGTGGCCTGCTCCATGGTACTGGTGTTCAACAGGGCCTCCATGGCATGTTCCCTTGTGAAGCCCATGTCCATGAGCTACAAAAAGAATGCAGGATCTCAAAGAACCATGGTAAGAGAGAAATCCAAACACATTGTTAAAAAAAAAAAAAAAAAAAAAGGAATCCTTTTAAGATGGAGACAAGTTTTTCTAACTTCATATGAACTGAAAATATTTATAAAGCTAAGTCAGTTAGATAACATGAATGATCCTTTCTGCATGGTGCTTCCATACCATTTAAACAGAGCTACATAATGAGGCAAGGAGTCAAAATGATTCCCAATTCCATCCTTCAAGAAAATTCAGCTAGATGGTCATTTTCCTTAGCAAGATTATTCTAAGACTGAGACTCACACATGGAAGCAAAACTTGGTCCCACTTTTCTTGAAGACAGACTGGCAACATAACAAGAGCCTGAAAAACTAACCCAGGAAACCTACAACTAGGAAATAATCATGAGATGCATAGAAAGATTTGTAGAGAATGAAGCTATACACCACAGCTTTACAACACCAAATAATAAGAAAATCAACATATCCAGTAATATAAGAATGACTAAGAAGTAAAAAAGACCTAGTTTCTTAAAGACAGCAGTATAAGTCTACGTTCTGTATGATGCTGCTAGGTAAAAATTAGGCACAAAATTAAGTGATGAAAATAAGGATACAATGATTATCTTGTGTGGCATCATTATGAATGCCTTTAGAAAGTATTTTGGTATATTTCTAAGTTTTCTTAAAGTGAACACTTAACTATTATAATAAAAATGTGGCATGTACATACAGAAGACGTTTGAACAGGATTCTAGATGTAATGCTGTTTGAGATTGAAATGTCAGGATCATAAGGTGCATCCCCTCCCCTACTTCTGGCCTCCAACTATTTTAAATTTAAAATATGAAAACAGTTTTGTAGGTGAGTAAGGTTTCCAAAAGCTCTTGTTGGAAAATAAATTTGGGTCACAGTGTCCCTTCTCTTTACAGATCCATCAGAAAGTAGCTTAGAACAGTTTGCCTCCAAAGAACATAGCAGCCACAGTCTACTGAGAATACATAAAAGAATTCCAATACTAAACAAGATGCTTGGGAGGACACAGATCTTTTACCTATTAGGAGTACTGAAACGACACTTCAGCTTTCTCGGGAGAAAAAGTAAGAAAGAGAGCAAATTTAAACCTATCTCCTAACAGGACTGGGCATTTAGAAACTTAGAAACCTGACAGACCACACACTCTCAGGTGCAAAGTCTGGGCCCTGGAGTGTGAGGTCAGAATCCCACCTGTTGTAGTTGTTGCTGGTTGACTTGAGGTTCCCGGCGAGAGCCACCTTCTTCTTGTCCTGTATCCTCTTCTCCTCGAGATCCCTCCTTTTCTTTGCTCAGTCTCTCTCGAATCACAGGTTCTCCCCGGAGGATGTGGCACAGGATGGCTAGCATGGACTCAGCCATTCGCCCACCATACACTTTCAAGGGTTTCCGGTTCCACAGGTTCTTGATGCAAGTAAATGCTGCCTGTAAGTCATTTGAAAAGCTATGTGAAGACCATTTTGTCTCAATTCAAAACCCCAGGAAAAATAAGTCAAAGATCTGTGAGACAGTCCTTCCACAATCAATGCTAACAACAAAATTTCAGGCAGTACTGAGGGGGTCCAAGGAAGCACAGAGAAGGGGGCATTAAACCCAACCTAGAAGTTGCAATCTAGAGTTTATAGTTCAAAGGTTTACACCACAGAAAATTATCAAGTGGTCTGCAATGCATTCTGCAAGGCAGCCCTATCTCGGAGTAGGATCCAGTGGTTCTCCACCAGTCAAATTATTTCACTAAGTAGGACAAAAGAGGGTGGGAGCTACCTAGTTGGCATGAGAAATTACTCTTGGTTTTAGAATGCTGAATACTCACCTTCTGAGTTACCACAAGGAAGCGGAGGGCACTGAACTGTGGAAAGTTCTGAACACCTCCAGGCAATTTGGCAGGCAGTGAATGTGGAGATTCAAGCACAGTGGTGGGATTTACCATCTTCTCCACCAGCATTAGCCAGGCATCTAGGAATTCTCCTGTGCCATCAGGTAAGTCTGAATGTTCTAATCCCTCAGCAACAGGAACTTTTCCTCCCATAGACAGAGCCCAATTGAATGTTCTAAATTCAAATAAGAGAAAATGTGAAGATGGAATATTAGTATTTTAGATTGGGGGTGGGGGGAGAAAGACAGGGACATATTCAAAAGCTTCCCAGTTCCTCTTCTTGGAGATACTGCTTCTAGTCTGTCCAACATTTATTAGCTTTACTCTTTTCAAAAAATTCTAGTATAGTTGATTTACAATGTTGTGTTAGTTTCTGGTAAACAGCAACATGATTCAGTTATATATGTATTCTTTTTCATATTCTTTTCCACTAATAATTATTACAAGATGCTGAATACAGCGTTTTACCTTTTATTTGGGTTTTTATTCGAGCCTTATTGATATATTATTGACATATAACATATGGAAGTTTAAGGTGGACAAAGTGATAATTTGTTACACATATTTAGGGTGAAATTAATACCATTTCCAGCTTTATTTCTAAAGCTACAACAAATAAAAAAAACCAAAGTGAAACTTAGAATCTTCTGACCAAAAGCAGCAGGAAAATTATCATATTCAAAGAAATAGTAGGAAAGGATAAGTTTATTAGAAAAATATGTACAAGATATTGCAATCCAAATGAAGAAAAACAGAGACCGTTACAAGACAGCCCAAGGACAGGCTGAATCCTACCCTCCAGGAAGATGGACATAAATACAACTGGTTCCTAAACCATGAAAGGGTACAACCAATGGCTGTCTCTATGTATCCCATCATCACAGGATAGGTGGCTTAGAAAGTTGTGGGCTGCTAAGGCAAATAGAAAAGACCAAACTCCAAACAATGCTTCTCTGTAAAGCAACATGATCCTTACTCAAAAAGGGCATTGTGGCCTCCAGAGCAGAGAAATTTCTGCAGCATGAGGTGGTAGGGATACTTCCTCTCATCAAACAGCATTGGGGATGTAAAACCAACTGAACAGATGAAGAAGGTCAGCCTGGAAGAGGGAAAAAGCAAAAATTTAACCTTCTCTAGGGCAGCCAGAGAAACAATGGGAAATTCAAATAGAAGCCAAGAGTAAAATTTAATACTGCACTGAAATGACTGACTGACTAGAATGCAGGTGGATGACTAGTTTGGATATTAAAATTTCTAAGGCAAAGAAGGGTGACAGTTTCCACCTACTACTAAACACAAGGTTATTGAAATGCAGTCTGATTATAAATACTTTTAAAAATCTCTGTATTTTAGAGTAGGTAGAACCAAGACAAGTACCTTACACTGTATTTGGGGTACACATTTAGGGTAAAGCAAGGGACCTCCAAGTCCTCTAATTCAGTGATTCACTCTGCATTCAAGTAGAGAAGGAACCAATTAGATTTTGCATCTCAAGCAGAACCTCACCTGAAGCGTGGAGTAGGCGTATATGGTGGAGGCTGCCATGATAAGCCTTTTGTGAGGAGCTTAGTGAGGGCTGAGGCCGTTGATCGAGCAGCAGGTGTTGGTGCTGTGGTGGTGCTGGCAGCATGATGGCTTCTTCTCTGGCGGACAGGAGACCCCACACAAAGTTTAACAAGGAGTCCAAACAGCTCAGCCAGTGCTCTGCCTAATCTAGAGGAAGCTGGAATCCAAAAGTCAGAATAAGGCTGTACAGTGTTTCCAGAATGGTTTCATTATAACAGACACATTAGAGTTAATACATTTTAATGACTGACTACTTCCTCCTACATAATATTCTATGTAACACCTAGACTTGTCTCTACATATGATATCTGAAAAGAAGTTCCACAGGGAATAAATGCCTCTTTTGAAGGCAGGAGATGGAGAAGTATATTGGCATTCAATATATAGCAAATATGAAAGACAAACAAGCGCTCACACTGTTAGTGGAGATATAAATTGAAACCACCTTTGCAGAAAGCAATACACAATATGAACTAGTTAAGTAAATGGTGTATCTATAATAGGTGCTGAACTATGGAGTCACTTAAAATGCCCAGAGAACTTTAAAACTGGCAAAAATGCTAACAATCTAGACCAGAAAAGAACATCATATGTATACCAACATTAAATGTATGGTTCCCAAAGGAAAAAAGATTGTTTGGAAAAGCATAAAAATGTAAAAAGTGGCTTTCTTATAAAAATCTAATAAGGTATTACATAGATTACAAGTATTTCAATTTTTCATCTTTGTAGGATGCTTTTCAGTATATATTGCTGAACCAAAAAGGTAGAATCCAAATAAAACATGTAAAAGGAGATTTATAGAAAAAGAAACTATAGCTAAACATGGGTATTTTCCTGTTTTTCTTAAAACATTTCTCTGTACCTTTTCTACAATGAATATTTATTACTCTTAAAATCACAAATGAAAATGCTGTCACAGTATTTCTGAAATAAACATTTCATCACAATCCAGAGATAAGACTAGGTCTGAATCAGAGCACATCTCTTAATTACATACATATACACATGAACCCAGGCTTCTCTGGTGGTTCAGTACTAAAGAATCTGCTTGCCAAGGCAGGAGAGGTGGGTTCAATTCCTGGGTTCGGAAGATCTCCTGGAGAAGGAAATGGCAACCCACTCCAGTACTATTGCCTGGGAAATCCCATGGACAAAGGAGACTGGATGGGGTCACAGAAGAGTTGAACACAACTTAGCAACTAAACAACATATGAACCCACTGTGAAAAAATTGGCTCTACCTGAATTGGCGCCACATATCATACCTTTCCCCCCAAACTCAGTAAGTTCTGAGATATAAAGCTTAAGAAAGGAACAAGCCTTTCTTCTTCCTAATCGAACCACATTAGGATCTCCCAATTATAATGAAGGAATAGGCTACAGATACTTGCACTACCTGACTGGAGGTTGGGCGTGCCCAGACTTTGAAAGCCTAATGCATGTAAACATTAAATTTTTACTTTTCCACCACTGCTTTCAAGTGAATAGACAGCAAAGTGGCTTAAAAGTAGTCAGCAAGGATAAAAGAGAAAAACAAAAGGCCAGTAAGCACAGAGAAACAGACATCAAAAGCATGGGCTGGGCCCACAGAGAAACCCCACAGTGTTCAAAGGTTTCAGAGGTGTAACAAAAAAAGGAGAGGTAAACATCAGCATCTTCTTGGATGGTCAATTTTCCTTCAATATGGGGAAAGTGGAGGTAGACTTTCAAATTAAAACAAAGGCGTAGAATTAAGCAAATTAGAATGGAATGTAAAATTCAACAGGGTTTAAAATAACACATGGAAGCACCAAAGGCCATGTTTTGCTTTCCTTTGGGCAGAACTCCCAATTCCCAGTTGTCCTCATTTTCCTTCACAGTAAGAGGTCATAAAGTGGCAAACATACAAAATTGGTGTAGGCATACAAAATAGGTTCCCCAAAAATTAAGGGGTGAAAGATGGCAAAGACATGCCAGTGCATTTTTCTGGGGGAGGGGCTGCACGGCACAGCATGCAGAATCCTAGTTCCTTGACCAGGGATCAAACCTGCACCCTCCACAGTGGAAGCACAGAGTCTCAACCACTGGACCGTCAGGGAGGTCCCCAGTGCACATCTTTAATATGGTCTTTTATCATGTTATTGTAGTTTCCACAGAGGTGGCAAAGTAACTATTAAAACACAAATCAACTGTGTTACTTGCCAGCTACATTTGAATGACAAAGGAAGAGGAGACTTGAGTACACTAGCCAGACAGGTAACAGGAAAGCAGGTGGGCTTAATATCACAAAAGCCAAGAAAAGAGTATTTTGAGAAAGAGCTGGTAGGTCAACCATTGTGATGCAGAAAAGTGAGGAGACTGAAGAGTATCCAGTGGACTTAGCAACAAGGAGGTTAGATACCTTGGTGAGACAGTTCAGGGAAATGGTAGGATCAGAGGTCATTTGCAGTAGCAGAAGAGTAGAAAGAAAAGGAGGGGTAGATTTGGCTTTCAGAAAGCCACTCTCTCATCTCTGTCTCCCTCACAGTTAGTACAGAGCCTGTCACATAGCAGATACCTGAAAATGAGCCACCAAGTTTAAAATTTCCTTAAAAGGAAACAATACAGCCATACCGGGCTCTAAAAGAGACAGAAGGAAGAGAATCACTCACCTGACAACAATGGCTTGATTTGCTTGATTCTGGCAGCCATGGCAGGTGTGATTTTAGATTTGCCCTTAGAGTCTGAAGCAGTAGGTTCGTCTGTCTCCATAGGAGCCAGTGTGTCACCATCAAGCCCAATGCCTTCCAACAAGCCCTGGGTAGAAGCATCCATACTTCCAGTGGTTCCATCCTGATCCCCATCTGTAGCCATAAGAGGGGAGCAATAAGACCATGGTAAGCCAGGACTTAACTGGTTCCCTGTTCTGAAGAGTCCCAAGAGAGAGCTACCTATGTATAGTGCTTGTTACTCTTTAAATGGCCACAACTTCCTAAATCTGAAAAGTAAAAAAAAAAAAACAAACACAAAACTGTACTGATAAGCTTCTTTCCTTGGAGTCCTTCTAACTAGGTAACACTGACATCCATCTTCCAATGGGAGCGTGTTAAAAAGTCTTTACCCAGGGCTACCCTGGAAGACTGTAAGCATACTGCAGGACTCAGAAACTTCGCACATACAATGTGCATGGTGACCCACACTCTCAAGGCACACACCTTGCTAGAATTTTATAGCTCATTAATAAACTCAAATCAGACATCATAGATCACTACTGGAGAAATATATTTCCTAGAATTTAAATTTTTGAGATATGTCTTCTTTGGGGTGGTCGTGTGTGCTCTTAGATCTAAGAATCAACATTAGGCAATCTATAAAACATATCACCAAGTTTTCTTTGTAATATTCTGAAAAAACTGTATGTGTAAATGGAGTTATCCTTGTTAAATTTGTGGAAAAAACTGCTGGGGAAAAATATATCTAAATTGTTATGCAAGGCAATTCTTTGCCAGAGTCTAATTTTGTTCCTGATTCTTAGTAAATTATTTTTTAAGTTAAAGTTGGTACACTTTGGCAAAACTTGATATTCTAAATTCTGGTTAGAAATTTCTACAAAATTAACCTTGCCAGAAGTTTGTGTATATCTTATTAATTCTGTCCCATTCTCCCCCAATACAATAACTAGCTGTCATATGTCATTATTTATTTCATAACTTATGTCTGCTTTATTAGTTCCTTAGCATTTTCTCTATTTTTAGTAATCTCAATACAATTTTTAAGCATAGTTAATAGGCTTTTATATATAGAACTGTCTCACCATTTTCTTTAAATAGTTTATCAAATTTATTTTTTCCCTGATACAGAGTATAGGAGAAAAAAACTTTCTAGAAAATCTGCTTTTATTAATTTTAGGTTTGCTCCATTAGGGTCAGAAGATTGTATGATTTTTTCTTCTTCTAATTTTATTTATTTTCCACTTGGTGGGTCTCTGTTGCAAGCTTTTCTTCAGTTGTGGAGAACAGGCTTCTCACTGCAGTGGCTTCTCTTGCTGCCGTGCACCAGCTCTAGAGCATACGGACTTCGGTAGTTATAGCACATGGGCTCAGCAGCTGTAGCACATGGGCTTAGTTGCTCAATGGCATGTGGAATCTTCCCAAATCAGGGATTGAATCCATGTCTCCTGCATTGGCAGGTGGATTCTTTACCATTGAGCCACCAGGGAAGTCCAAATTGTATAATTTCTGTTTATTGCAATTTGGAACTTCTATTTTAATATAATATAAAAGCTATTTTCTAAAACGACATTGTGCAATAGAAACATAATGTGAACCACATAGATAATTAAAAATTTCTACTAACCACTTAAAAAGTTAAAAAAAGCTGTAATTTTTTAATATACCGTAACTGAATATAATAAAAACTGTTATTTAACATATAATCAAATATAAAAATTAATGAGATTATACATTTTTATACTAAATAATTTTAAAAGGTATCTATTTTACACTTATAGTACATCTTAACACAGATATTCAATTTTCCTTAATTGATCTATATTTCATACGATTGAAAAAACCAATTCATACACCCAGGTTTTCCAAACAAACTTTAAAGTCTTTCAACAACTGAACAGAATAATAGTTTGTTACATTTAAATTAATAAAAATTAAAAATTCAGTTTTTTCCATTCAACCTATAGTAATTTCTAAGAATCAACCTCAACATTTGCAAAAAAATACATAAAGATGTTCAGTTTTCAAAACATTAGAAACTTAATAGGGAATGGTTAATTCATGGTACCTTTACATAGCACTTAATATTAAGTGAAGAGAGATCTATAAAATATGTCTAAGACAATCACAACTATGTTAATAAAACATATCCTCAGGGGAAAAGATTAGGCAGACACTTTCAAAATATTTTCTGTGGTATAAATATTGGTTATTCTTCTTTCTACTATGTTTTCTAATTTTTATCATTGTGGATATGAATATTTTCTTATAAAGTAACTGAAAATAGTTTAAAATATATAACTAAAAACTAATGAATGGAAAAAAGCCTGAAGACTACAGATGATAGAGCTAACTAAATTTTCACAACAAACCTATGAAGACACTGAGACAGAACTTAAAAAAATTAATGGCTTGGATTTTAAGTTTCTTGGAGTTACCTGATCTTTTTCCGCCCTGGGTCGTACCTGTCTTCTCATCCTTTGGAACCAGTTTCTGCATGTCTGCCTGGCCAAATTCACACCCAGATGGCAAGCTGCAAGAAGAGAAACAGTGAGCAATAAAACTTCTGATAACTCATTTTTTTATGTTGTGCTTGATCTCTGACCTGCTTAACTGACACCATTCCCTTCCTACAGCAGGTAAGTTAACCTAATAAAATATTTGCAATGATGGAATTCCAGAGGTTTGGTCTTTAGACCTGTCTAACAACAGGACCAAATTGTAAACATCCACCATGCTGACACAGCATAACTGGGATATCGTATCAAAGATGCACAACACATTTGTAAGCAAGCCCTTTGGCTAGTAAGTGGGAAGGACAATGCTACTGGTTAAATGCTTGTGTCTCCACAAAATTCAAATGTTAAAATCCTAATGCTCCACAAGATGATGGTATTAGTAGTAAAGTCTCTGTGCATATTAGTCACTCAGTTATATCAGACTCTTTGTGACCCAATGGAATGTAGTAGCCTGCCAGGCTCCTTTGTCCATGGAATTCTCCAGGCAAGAATACTGGAGTGGGTAACCATTCCTTTCTCTAGGGGATCTTCCTGACCCACAGATCAACCTGGGTCTCCTGTACTGCAGGCAGATTCTTTACCATCTGAGTCATCAGAGAAGTCCAAGCCTTTGATAGGTGCTTAAAAGTAGAACCCTCATGAATGGGACAAAGCCCTTATAAAAAGAGGCCCCAGAGAGATTCATAGTCCTTTCCACCATGTGAGGATACAATGACAAGTCTACAATGTGGAAGACAGCCTTCACCTAACCACACAGACTTCTAGCCGCCAAAACTCTGAGCAATAAATTTCTATTGTTTATAAGAACCCAATTAGTGGATTTTGTTATAGCAGCCTGAATGAACTCAGACAAACAAGAAAGCCTCTGAACTCTTTACCTTTCTATCCTTAACCAAAGCAATCCTCCAGGCTCATTAAGTTTAGTTTCTCTGTTGGGATAGACAACAGAGATAATAAACGAGATGACCATTCATTCCCTTACCTGTTTGGGGTACAGAGGGAGAGGAGGACAGTGCTTTCCCACACCAGGGAACAGTATAACTGGCTCAGCTTGCTCAGAACACTCAGACCCAACTGAGAGCCCCACTGGTTTATGGAGATGGAACGAATTTCACTCTGTAACCAAAGTGAAAAAGAAGGTGATCTTCGGGATGCCCTCTGAATGATCAAAATGAACTTTCAGCTATTTAAAAGGATAAGGGATTCTATTTTTCCTTCCTCATTATTCTCAGAGCTATCAGCTTCATCAAAATTTCCACACTGAAGATCACAGGTATTCTCTTTTAATATTTACAATCTATCTTTAAGATCTCATTGTTTTTTTGTAAGACGTAAAACAGGAGTCATAGGCAACTCTGTTTTTCTAAATTAAAGAAACAGTTTTACAGATTCACAGACAGCTTCCAAATTTTTTAGATGGAAAAGGGACTTGTTATTTCCCATTTATTTCAATAAATAAATAAACCCATAAAGTTTTGTTTTATAATTTACTTTCTAGATAGTTTATAATTGTGCTTTCTAATTATATTTGTTCAAAGAACACACTCCTGTTCAACAGCATAAAATAGGCCAGCTAAAAACGCACCATTAATCTTTAGATTGACAACTAAAGGTAGCAAAACTGTGAACACTCAAAAAACAACCTCTCACAACCTCAACTTTCTGGAAGCACAAGAGGAGCCTCACATGCTGTGCAAACATAGAGGTTGATACTTAGGAAATCTTTAGTAATCTGTTAATTACCATTGACTTAAAAAGTTCTGTGGTCAAATTTCCCTCTTGCCATCGTATTATCAAGTCTACATGCATTTGTAGAAAGATTAGGAAGTAATAAGGCCAGATGAGCACCCAATTGAGGCTTGCTTGCTAAGAGGGGTGATTATACATCCCCAAGGCCCAAGCATCATAAAATGCTATAGATCTATTAACGCTTGTATTTATCTCAATCTTTTTTACTCTCAAGAAGGTCCAGTTCATGAAACAAGTTATATTGTCACCTTACATCCAATTAAAACATACTAAGGGAAAGTGAAACTAGACAGCAACTTGAAGCATAACCCTTAAATCACCCAACCCAAAAGAACTTACCAGTCAGCCTAGGTAGAACTGCTTCTAAGTACACTAAGATACCAGGTATATGGCCTAGGTATTTTACTGACTTTAAACCAACATGTTCACCCTTAAGATAATTCTTACCTGTCCAACCCTGCAAGTATGAACAAACATCATGATGTAAGCATGGGCAGCAGTGAGTGCATGTAGTAGAGGTGTGGCTTGAGCTGAGAGGGTAGCATCAGCAACATTGCCAGCACAAGCCAGTTCTCGCAACAACACTGAGCCCCCGGGGGATTCTATTGGGCGGTGTAAGGGCTCCAAGGAGGAAAGAATGGAGTCCAACTGAAGGAGACCTTCCTGGAGGACTTTGGGTTCATGTGACAGTGTCTGAAATAATAATAATTAAAGCATTAACGTACAATAAACTTCATATGCATATGTCTTAATAGTCACAATGAAAGAAATGGAAGATAAGACTCACAAATTTTAGACCTGGCCATGGTCTCTCACCTGGTAAATGGTGGAGCCAAAATATGAATGCATGTATGACATACCTAAACACCTCCTTTTAGAGCAGCACATCACTTCTCTTAAATGAGAGGCTTTCAAATGTGGTAAGTCAATCAAATTTAACATGATTGTGATGGCCAAACTGGAATATTGTTATAGCAAGAACTCCATGCTGTACAATTAATTCCAAATTTTGCACAATAGGGAGCAATATTAGGTAAGGTTCCAAAGCATGGAAATGAACCATTGTTATAAATGTTTTTTTTTTTTTTTTTTTCTTACCACAATTAAGAGAGACAAGTCTAGGATACGCATTATCTGCTGCTGCTGCTGCTAAGTTGCTTCAGTCGTGTCCGACTTTGTGTGACCCCAGAGACAGCAGCACACCAGGCTCCCTAGTCCCTGGGATTCTCCAGGCAAGAACGCTGGAGTGGGTTGCCATTTCCTTCTCCAGTGCATGAAAGTGAAAAGTGAAAGTGAAGTCACTCAGTCGTGTCTGACTCTTCGCGACCCCATGGACTGCAGCCTACCAGGCTTCTCCGTCCATGGGATTTTCCAGGCAAGAGTACTGGAGTGGGGTGCCATCACCTTCTCCGAGGCATTAGCTAGGCATTTTCTTATTTTGGAGATGACTCAAGGATTATATGGCCCTTATAAAGTTTTTTTGAGTCTGAAGAAAAATCTTGACAGTGAACACTATCACTTGTCATTCAAATAGGAGGGCTTATGTGCCTTTCCTATGGCTTTAAATAAATCTATCCAACCTCACAGTATCTTAAAGGTACAATAAACATGGAGCAGCTTCCCTTCTCCCTCTCTCTTATGAATAGCACTGAATTAAGTATTTGCAAAGAAGAGAAAAACAAAATAAAATATTAAATGCAAATGTCACAATTATGGATCTTTCCAAGTCCTCAAGAAATTGGATTTCTGATTTTTAGCAGAAATCACTTATTACACAACTCAGCTAACAAAGAAATGTCAAAGATTTAATCCAATTCCTATAAAAATCCCAATGGCTTTTGTTTTCAAAAACAAAAAAATCTCTCTTAAAATTCATACAGAATCTCTAGGGATCCCAAATAGATATAACTATCTTACACTGTAGTACTTGCATAAAGACAGATAGACATCAACACCAATGATTAGAGAGTTCTCAAATAAACCTTGCATACATGGTCAAATGATTTTTGACAAGGTTACCAAGACAAGGGTGTTAATAGGGAAAGGACAATCTTTTCAACAAATAGTTTTGGGAAAACTGCAAAAGAATGAAGTTGACTGTTACCTTATACCATATAAAAAATCAACTCAAAACAGATCAAAGACCTAAATGTAAGAGCTAAAACTATAAAACACCTAGAAAAAGCCATAGGACAAAAGCTGCATGACACTGAATTTAACAGTGATTTCTTAGGTATAACATCAAAAGCATGTGCAATGAAAAGTAAAGAACAAAAACAAAACAACAAAAAACCCCCACAAAAACCAAACTGGGACTTCATCAAAATTAAAACCTTTTTTCACATCAAATGACACTACTAACACAGTGAAAAGCAACTCATGGAATGGGAGAAAACAATCTAAAAATCATTTATGATAAGGAATTAATATCCAGAATATATTAAGAACTCCTGTAACTCAACAAAAAACAAACCCGATTAAAAAATGGGCTCTGCCTTATCCCTAGAAGCTCTAGGCTTATGAGAGAAAGAAACCATCAGGCAACCAGGGGTGAAAAAGTGCTAGGCTATCTAGAGAAAATGTGAAGAGCTGCTCCAGGCCAATGAGAAGAATTAGACAAGAAATACACAGATGTGCCAGCCTGCTGAGAAACACCAGCCAGCAACACCTTACTTCTTTGAGATTGGGGAGTGGCTTCATCTCTACCCTTTTACCTCAAAGGGAAATCTATGCCAAAAATAATTCGATAAATGGAGGACACACAGTTCACTTGTGAACTGAAGTGAAACAGACAATCTCTTTGAGCCTTGGTTGTTTTGAAGATTGAAAAATCTTGTTCAGTATGGTTGACCACCAAAAAACAATCTAAAACCATCTACATATGTCACAACTGAGACAAACTGTGGAGTCTGTTGTCAAATAAAATGTACTGTTTTGGGGGAAAAAATGTACTGTTTTGCAAAAAGGACCTGAACAGACATTTTTCTAAAGAAGACATGTGGGCAACAGGCACACAAAAGATGCTCAACACTGCTAAACAACAGAGAAATGCAAATCAAAACCATGAGATTTCATGCCATACTCATTAAGTTGGCTAGTATCAAAAAACTATAAAATAACAAGTGTTGGTGAGGATGCAGAGAATTTGTTGATTGGAATGTGAAATGGTGCAGTTGCTGTGGATAATATAATAGTATCTCAAAAAATTAAAAACAGAACTACCAAATGATCTAGCAAATCCTACATCTGGGTAGATAACCAAAAAACTGAAAGCAATGTCTCAGGTATGATCTAATTTTAAAGTCAAACTCAGAACCAGAGAGTAGAATGGTGATTGTCAGGGGCTGGGGGATGTTGTGGAAATGCTGGTCGAAGGGTACAAACTTTCAGTTATAAGAGGAATAATTCTGGGGATCTAACGTATAATGTGGTAACTATAATTAGCTAATTATATATAATATATAAAAAATACTACATTATATATCAGAAATTTATTAAGAGAGTAGATCTTAAGTGTTTTCAATATATACAAACAGAGTCTGGAGGACACATCCATGTTTGTAGCAGCACCATTCATAAAGGGAAGCAACTAAAAATGTCTATCAATAACAAAATGCAGTTTATATATACACTAGACTATTACTCAGCCTTAAAAGCAAAAGAAAATTATGACAAATGCTACAACATGGATGAATCTTGAGAACATTATGCTAAGCCAATTAAATCAGTTATACAAAGAAAAATACCTTATGAATTCAAATTATATGACATACCTAGAATAGTCAAAATTCAAGATAGAAAGTAGAATGGTGGTTACCAGGGTCTGATAGGGAGAAGGGAATTGAAAGCTGTTTATTAAAGTGTAGAGTTTCAGTTTTGCAAGATGAAGAGAGATCTGGAGATGGTTTTCACAACAATGTGATGTACTAAACACTATTAAACTATATACACTTAGAAATGGCTAAAGTGGTAATTATCATGTTATGTCTATTTTACCACTATTTAAAGCAACTTCATTTTTAGGGCAAAATTCGAGCAATGAACTACAGATCAACCATGCTTAAAATATACAAGTATCAAGCCTGACAAAGGAAAAAAAATACATGGTGAAACAATACAAGATTGTGTTAAAACCCACCTCCAAAGCTTTCTTGGAGATACATTTTCCCTTCGAAAAAACTCTTATGTTAGACCTACATACCAAACTCAGGGAAGAAGAACACTTGACTTTTCAATGAGAAATAACATGGCACACTATTAGTCACAAAATCCACTTGCAGTACATAACCACAAATTTCTCATTATGTTTTAGTTGAAGGGGAGACCATGGTAAAAACATGTATATAGAAGTATTGCAAAGTTGATTTCTAAAAGAAACGAAAATATTTGGTCAGATTCTTCTTACCAATATGGATTTGCAGACACCTGCAACAGCCTGACAGGCTGCAGACGTGGGAAAGTCAATGGGCAGATTGGGAAGACCCAAAATGGTGACCAAAGGCAAGAGTCCTTTCTGATTCACAAATTCCTGGCAGTGGTCATCAGTTGTATTGTTGCTCAGAATAGATTCCACAAATTTCATCTGGGTAATGAAAATTTTAAAAAAAAGTTAGAGCCTGACACTTGGAACTAAAATGCTAGCTTAGAATAAGGATGGGGTAATCTTATAGTCATGAAATCAGGATTTTCTAGGATAATCAGGTACAAAGGGATAGGCATATTATATGAAACCTAAACATTTAGAAAATAAAGAGTAATTACAACTTCTTCCCAATCTATCTTTTCAGCTATACCTAAAGTCACATAATTTGAGAGCACAGAGAGGCTAAATGACTTTGCACATGGCTACACCATGAATTAGTGACAGAATCAAGTTTAATCT
This sequence comes from Bos grunniens, assembly GCF_055505025.1. Classification (NCBI taxonomy): domain Eukaryota; kingdom Metazoa; phylum Chordata; class Mammalia; order Artiodactyla; family Bovidae; genus Bos; species Bos grunniens. Next base: position 51,345,520 of record NC_141194.1, on the reverse strand, counting down.
CTTAATTTGTTTGTTTAGTGCTTCTTGCATGATAATGTGTTGCCTCTCCCTGGAAGTAAACATCATACTTTCCTTCAAATGTGCTCATAATGCAAATGAAACTTAGAATCGTGGAACACAGATTCAGACCAAACGAAGCACTTTGTAAAGGTTAAGAAAGCAAAATATGGCCAACAAACACACAGCCAAAGGAGAAACCATCTCTGGACACCTTGTCTGGAAGTGCTTATTGGGCTAGAACAAATGCTAAGTGGGCTTCCCCTTACAGATAACTCTGGGAAAATTCAAGCTTTTTTTCCTGTGACACACACAGGAAGTTAAAAGAAAACACCACATTAAATTTTTCTTTTTTTGGTAAAAGAGAAAGAAGTTAATGAGAAAAATGGCAAGTAGTAGGAAAAAAATATGTTGGGACACATTCATAAGAACATAATACTAGACTGGCCTAACAAAGCCCACTGTCCTCCTGTTTGGTTTCCCAAGGGAGATGAATAGAAAACTGGGACTCTTCAAAAAAGGGATTTGTAGCTAAGTTTTGGCAAATCAATTTCATAGAACAAGTTTTGTACATCTTTTCCCACTGCTCTGAAGTTTAAGGGCCCCAGTTTTAAGTCATCAGATTATTTGGTAACCCCACACATTTTCCAGAAAAACACACATCTTTACTCAGTTTGCCCTACCATTAATCTTACCACATTAAGGATGTAATCCATGAGGGGAATAGGAATACGCTCCTCTGTACCAACAACCCTGTCAAGGGAGAAAAGAGTGAGTTACACAGAAATTCACAATACCAGTGTAAGAGGGCAAACAGAAGAAAAGGAAATAATGAAATTCCAGGTTTTTCTCTCAGTTAAGACATATCCTTTAGTATACAGCCCAGAAAAAAAGGAAAAGAGGTGAAATCAATTCTGAAGGTAGGTCTCCTAGCCTGAGTAGGTTGAGAGCACAAAAGGAAAAACCAAGCTTTCACAAACACAGCATTTGTACGTATCTCAAAAGAAACTTCTAAATTAGGCGAACTACTCTAAGAGGAATTCATCAATATGAAAATATTAAAAATAAGCAAGGTCAATTAAGAGACCATTTAAATATTTGCTTGAAGAAAGGAGCTAGAAAGAAAGAAATACAGAAACATCTTAACATGTTCTTACATCAAATTTAAAGTTATAAAGAGCAGGAAATGGAATTTTAGTCAAGATTCCATGCTTAGATTTATCAATCATCCAGAACACATGAAGTTAGTCCAAGATGGAGGCTACACCCAAGGCCGCCTTTTCCACAGACTGTTCCACAGAATTATCCATAGATTGTGATAATCTCCTTTTGCTTCAGATGCTTCAATGATGCATTGAAGATAAGAAGGCTGCAATAATGCTGCAGCTGCAGAAAATGCAGTCTTTAGCCCATCTTGGCTTTTGTTAAGAAATAAACAGAGGGAAAAAAACCCACAAACTAAAACAAAATCTAACTAAAAGATAAACCCTAGGAAAGGACAAAACTTGAGGCAAATAAGGAAAATTTTGGACATAGGCCTTTGGGAGAAAAGGGCAGAGACAGAAGGGAAAGGTAGGGAGAGAAGGCAGAAAAAATGGCAAGAAACTAGTAATTTTCACCTCTGAGCAAGATAAAATGTGCACAAAGATTTGCCAGGCATAAAGATATTTGGCAGCAAAATGAGGACTAGGCAAAGAGAGTGGAGAGGCATGATGAATGGCTTTAGAGCTAAAATATCCAGAGCGAGAGCTTGGGTAGGATGCTGTGAACACATTCAGTGAAGAATCTGGGGAAGTACTTTGTAAAAAGGGAGGACCTATATATATGCCAGGAGTGAAAGGATTCCCTGGGAAGACTGCAAACCTTTCCCTGACTATAAACCTCCACCTCAGAACCACTGCTACTTACACCAATTATACACCACCCCAGCCTAAGTGCACCTTCTTGGGAGAGAATCTCTACAACTAAGAATTACAGGTGTGGCTCTAGCCCAGGGAGATACCTGCCCCTTTGAAGAAGCCAAATAAAAGGGAAAAGAGCCAAAGTAACTATCATGAAATGGGACTTAGGTACTTTCTCCACTTGCTAGATGGAAACTGGAGAGAACAAGAGAGAAAACATACAAACAGTGGTTCTTAAACTCCAAGAACAAACTTGTTCAGTAACTACTTTGCTCCCTATCGTCAACTTTTTGCCTTCCAGGCTCAGGACATCGTATAGGAATACTAAAAATGATCAACTCAGAAATCCCCCTACTACCTGGTTTTAAGGAAATCCGAACTGGACATGGCACAACAGACTGGTTCCAAATAGGAAAAGGAGTACGTCAAGGCTGTATATTGTCACCCTGCTTATTGAACTTATATGCAAAGTACATCATGAGAAACGCTGGGCTGGAAGAAGCACAAGCTGGAATCAAGATTGCCGGGAGAAATATCAATAACCTCAGATATGCAGATGACACCACCCTTATGGCAGAAAGTGAAGAGGAACTAAAAAGCCTCTTGATGAAAGTGAAAGAGGAGAGTGAAAAAGCTGGCTTAAAGTCAACATTCAGAAAACGAAGATCATGGCATATGGTCCCATCATTTCATGGGAAATAGATGGGGAAGCAGTGGGAACAGCGTCAGACTTTATTTTTTTGAACTCCAAAATCACTGCAGATGGTGACTGCAGCCATGAAATTAAAAGATGCTTACTCCTTGGAAGGAAAGTTATGACCAACCTAGATAGCATATTCAAAAGCAGAGACATTCTTTGCCAACAAAGGTCTGTCTAGTCAAGGCTATGGTTTTTCCAGTGGTCATGTATGGATGTGAGAGTTGGATTGTGAAGAAAGCTGAGCACTGAAGAATTGATGCTTCTGCACTGTGGTGTTGAAGACTCTTGAGAGTCCCTTGGACTGCAAGGAGATCCAACCAGTCCATCCTCAAGGAGATCAGCCCTGGGTGTTCTTTGGAAGGAATGATGCTAAAGCTGAAACTCCAGTACTTTGGCTACCTCATGCGAAGAGCTGACTCACTGGAAAAAGACTCTGATGCTGGGAAGGATTGGGGGCAGGAGGAAAAGGGGATGACAGAGGATGAGATGGCTGGATGGCATCACCGAGTCGATGGACATGAGTTTGAGTGAACTCCGGGAGATGGTGATGGACAGGGAAGCCTGGCGTGCTGTGATTCATGGGGTCGCAAAGAGTCAGACACGACTGAGTGACTGAACTGAACTGAACTGAACCTCATATAAATCTTTGACTCATAGCATCTTTGAAACAATGAAAGACTGCATCCCTATAATGAACGAAATAATTTACGTTAACTGTCAAATTAAAAACTTCTGCTTCTCCCCTTTCTCCAAAACAAACATTCCCAAATTTAATTTTACATGTGTATTTAGGATGCTGGAGCCCGTAATCAGATGTAGAGGATTCCAATTGAGTGTCATAGTACACGGGTACAGGAAAAGAGATGTCATGTTTTGGCTTTTTGGGGGTAGGGGAGTGGATGGGTGGGTAGGAAAATCAGGTCTTTCTTCCCACTTCCAAGGAGACACAGCTGCCTTTGGCAAAAAGAGCCCTTCCAGTGGGCCACATGGAGAAGGCAATGGCATGCCACTCCAGTACTCTTGCCTGGAAAATTCCATGGATGGAGGAGCCTGGAAGGCTGCAGTCCATGGGGTCGCTGAGTCGGACAAAACTGAGCGACTTCACTTTCACTTTTCACTTTCCTGCATTGGAGAAGGAAATGGCAACCCACTCCAGTGTTCTTGCCTGGAGAATCCCAGGGACGGGGAAGCCTGGTGAGCTGCCGTCTATGGAGTCGCAGAGAGTCGGACAAGACTGATGCGACTTAGCAGCAGCAGCAGTGGGCCACAATTCAGGAAACTGCTTCTCTGCATTTGATGCCTTTAAATTCAAACAGTTTTCATTCAAGTTTCAAAGGGCACATGGATTTATATAACACATTTCTTTCAAGTTGTTCAGGGTAGGTGGTTAAGTTAGGCAAAATAAATGGAATCAATCACAAAAATAAACCATGGTGCCCAACTGAAAAGCTTGGTTACTTACTGGCAAGTATATTCACCCCTAGCAATGTCAGTTTTGCTGAGCTCAAACAATTTAGAAGGCAGAAGAAAGAGGCCAACAAGTAAGTATTTAGTACTACTTGTGGTGAATGTCTGTGAATGTAGAACAGAGCTCCATGTATTTGGGGTAGATTCTAGTGCCTGGTGCCTGTTTCCTTATTCCAGATTTCTAGCACAAACCTTGTGTCTCAAGATCAAATACAATCACTTTTTTCAAATACCGCTGATTTCAGTGAAAACAACAACAACAAGAAGGGAAAAGAACACTGTCTTAGTCTGGAAAAAAACTGAAAACTTGAAAGTTTATCAACAGGCAAATGGATAAATGCTGTAGTATATTCATACAATGCAATACTACTCAGGAACAAAAAACAACATACTGATAGACAACACGGATGAATCTCAAAACCACACTATGCAACAAAAGCTGAAAATAAGAAAGTATATACATTAGGTATGATATACATGTAAGACTCCGTTTATTCTATTTATATGTTCTAGAACAGGCAAACTTGTTCTATGAATGACAGAAATAAGATAGGCAGCCGCCTCATTTTAAGGCAGGGAAATAGGAAATGCAAAATTAATTAATGGAAAAAAATTACCTATCATTTAAGGCATTGGAAAACAGATGGAGGCACGGGTGACAAGAATTTGTCTGGGGTTTCACTGAAGAATTTTGCATAGGGTGGGGGAGGGATATAAACAATACTTTTGAGGAGGGGGCGGCACACACTGCAAGTTTTTCTACCATGACAACTATCTGGGATAGGGAGATAAAAGAATTTGCCTTTACAAAAATAAACAAATGGCACCTAATTAAACTTAAAAGCTTTTGCACAATGAAAGAAAGTATAAGCAAGGTGAAAAGACAGCCTTCAGAATGGGAGAAAATAAGAGCAAATGAAGCAACTGACAAAGAACTAATCTAAAAAATATACAAGCAGCTCCTGCAGCTCAATTCCAGAAAAATAAACAACCCTATCAAAAAATGGGCCAAAGAACTAAACAGACATTTCTCCAAAGAAGACATACAGATGGCTAACAAACACATGAAAAGATGCTCAACATCACTCATTATCAGAGAAATGCAAATCAAAACCCCAATGGGGTACCATCTCACGCCAGTCAGAATGGTGGCTATCAAAAAGTTTACCAACAACAAATGCTGGAGAGGGTGTGGCGAAAACGGAACCCTCTTACACTGTTGGTGGGAATGCAAACTAGTACAGCAACTATGGAGAACAGTGTGGAGATTCCTTAAAAAACTGGAAATAGAACTGCCATACGACCCAGCAATCCCACTGCTGGGCAGACACACCGAGGAAACCAGAATTGAAAGAAACATGTGTACCCCAATGTTCATCACAGCACTGTTTAAAATAGCCAGGACGTGGAAGTAACCTAGATGTCCATCAGCAGATGAATGGATAAGAAAGCTGTGGTACAAATACACAATGGAATATTACTCAGCTATTAAAAAGAATGCATTTGAATCAGTTCTAATGAGGTGGATGAAACTGGAGCCTATTATACAGAGTGAAGTAAGTCAGAAAGGAAAACACTAAGACAGTACAGTAACGCATATAGATGGAATTTAGAAAGATGGTAATGATGACCCTATATGTGAGGCAGCAAAAGAGACACAGATGTAAAGAACACACTTTTGGATGCTGTGGGACAAGGCAAGGGTGGGATGATTTTAGAGAATAGCATTGAAACATGTATATTATCACATGTGAAATGGATCGCCAGTCCAGTTTGACGCATGAGACAGGGTGCTCAGGGCTGGTGCACTGGGATGACCCTGAGGGATGGGATGAGGAGGGAGGTGGAAGGGGTTTCAGGATAGGGAACACATGTATACCCATGGCTGATTCATGTAAATGTATGGCAAAACCCACTATAATATTGTAAAGTAATTAGCCTCCAATTAAAATAAACAAATTTTTTTTAAAAAAAGAATTTGCCTTTAATAGTGGTTTTCAAAATCTAAGTTGAGTTTAGGTAGTCTTTTGCATTCTCTCTCAGCCCTAATAATCCTCATATGACCCAAATGAAGCTTGTAAAGGTGGCAGAAGTGGAAAAGTATACATGTATCAATATTTATGAGATTCTTAGATTAGCAGAGCCTGGGCATTAAGGTGCATGGGCTTCAGTAGTTGTGACTCCCAGGGTCTAGAACACAGGCTCAATAGTTGTGGCACACGGGCTTAGTTGCTCTGTGGCGTGTGGGATCTTCCTGTATCAGGGATCAAACCTGTGTCTTGCATTGGTAGGCAGATTCTTTACCACGGAGCCACCAGGGAAGCCCCCTAATTTGATACTCTTGATTCATTCTATCAACCACTAAATAAACAGTTAATGACTGATTATCTACTATACACAAAGTGATTGGGATACACTGTTGAATGAGATATTGTCCTTGCCTTTGGAGAAGTATACAGATCAGTGGGGGAAAGCATTAGAGAATATATAAATAATTTTTAACAAAACTGTTGGGAGAAAATTTCTTATAAGAATAAGGTATCTGAGATGAACTTGCAGCAATCTGGCAGATAGAAAAGGAGAGATCAGATAATTTGGGGATGGGGATAAATATGAAGATAATATACAGGGTCACATGATATTCCAAGAAAAGTGTGCAGAGTGAAGACATTTGAGGACTTGAAAAAATGTTAATTTATCAAGGCAGCTTAAAATCTGGGCATGTTAGACAAAAGATATAAGGAGTCTAGATAGAAAAGTTATATGCAGATGAATGTGCACAGCTTGACTCAAAACCACCACAAATACTAACATTCAAGAAATCATTCCCTTGTTTGTTGCCAGGAAAGAGAACTCTATGCCAGCAGGATGGCTGACAACCCAGGATGTGGCAATGAAGCACCAAGATTCCAACTCCTTTGCAAGTGAAGTCCCGTAATCTTTTAGGGTATCCTCCTTTTCCAGAAAGAACATTTTAATCAAAACAGAAGATGGCATTAGATGAAGGCAGGGTTGCCTTCTCAGATAAGGAAAATATATCTGACCAAGAAAGCAACATACTTAATTACTTTCTAGAGTTTCAAGAGGGGATATTTGTTTTGGATTCTAGCCCTTCACTCCTGGTGTCTATTCCACCATAATCTTAAGTCCCAAGTCACCCTTCAAGATCAGCTCAAACCCATTCATATCCACGCCTAAAATGATCATGCTTTTCTAAAAACAACTTCTATATATACATCAAAAGAGCACTTATTAAATAAGTGAATGCATAACTGTCCAGAGGGATCACATCTACTTCTAGCATGAAAGCAATTAAGAGATATAGCAACAGCTATTGCTTTTCATCCCTTGCATGCAAACATGGTAGGCTCAAAGAACCAGGTCCACCAGCAGTCTTTATCATCTCTGTCCCCATCTTACCATCCAGGAAATCAATTTTTATGTAGAAAAACCTCAAATAAATAGAAGAAGGAAAATCTTCTGTGTCTGACTACAATCATATAGTACATTCCAAAGTCTTCTGATTTATATGGAATGAACAGATCAAATAAACAAATCCCTGTAACTCCTAAAAATTTCTTAGGAGATGTATGTTCTCTTATGGAAACAGTCAAGCAGTAAATGATGTGGAATACCAAATCAACAAAGGGAAATCCTCTGAAGAAGGCCATTTAATTTGATATATTGAATTCTGACTGAATTTCATGAACAGCATTTAATAAAACAAGCTTGCTAAGGCAACCAAAACAAACACCAAAGCACAAATGACACACAAGAATCAAAGAAAGAAAAATTGTAAGACATTTTGGGCTGGAAGAACCTTACAACCAGATCTAATTCAACTCTCTCATTTTTAACAGGTGAAAACAACATGCTCAAGATCACAAGGCTAGAGAACTTGTCTTGTGAACACCTACTGCTGATTAGGCTCAGTTTCATTCTGCTGGGTAGAATTAAAGCTCTGCATGGCCTGTACTTCCTCTTCCTCCTCATCCTCACTAGAGGCCTCTTCTGCAGCATGGTTAGATCTTGGGGGAGGAGCAGCGGCAGTGCCATCTGCCTTCTGGATTGATGGCTTCTGACAGATGTATTTAGGGTCTCTTCCAAGATTACAGATTTCTTCAAGTAACTGAAAGGCAAAGGAAGCAAGATTATTTATTAGTAATTAAGTAATGGGGAGATGACTAACATTTTTGGAGCACTTTCTATGTGCTATATACAGAAGTGCCAAAACACTTTTGTTGTTTGTTCAGTTGCCCAGTCATGTCCAACTTTTTGTGACCCCATGAACTGCAGCATGCCAGGCCTCCTGTCTCTCACCATCTCCTGAAGTTTGCCCAAATTCATGTCCATTGCATCGGTGATGCCATCCAGCCAATTCATCCTGACGCCCTCTTCTCCTTCTAAAACACTTTAACTAAATATTATATACACTATTTCTGGCATGTAGCCATTAATTTCATCTTACAAGAAGGAAACTGGAAGTCCTATGAATTTAAATAACTTCTTCAGGATCACATGGCTGTTAAGTGATCGAATGACTGACCTGACTCCATGTTCTAACTCACCAACCACCAGTAACTCAAATACCAGTTTCAATAATCCTAAGAGACAACTGCTGCTAAGTTGCTTTAGTTGTGTCCGACTCTGTGCGACCCTATAGACGGCAGCCCACTAGGCTCCTCTGTCCCTGGGATTCTCCAGGCAAGAATACTGGAGTGGGTTGCCATTTCCTTCTCCAATGCATAGAAGTGAAAAGTGAAAGTTAAGTCGCTGAGTCGTGCCCGACTCTTAGCGACCCCATGGGCTAGAGCCTACCAGGCTCCTCCATCCGTGAGATTTTCCAGGCAAGAGTACTGGAGTGGGGTGCCATTGCCTTCTCCGAAGTGAGACAACTGGTAAATGTGAAATAAAAAACCCCCAAACAAAAACCTAAGCAAGAAAGACTAGAAAGGGTAATATGTTTTTACGAACAGAAGCTAAGCCTCAGCAACTTAATATCCTATAAAAGAAAGCAGTACTTAAGTGACTTTTTGCAGGGGTGGGGTGGGGTAAAGGACCAACCCAAGGACTTGGAGGAAATGAGGCAGACATAATCCTTTTATAGGCACAGTCTAAGAATCCAAATGACCTCCAGTATGCCATGCCTTTTTCTAAAAACTCCCACTCCACCGCTCTCTCATGTCCATGGTCGTATCACTTCCCACCTTGATGATCGCAGTCGTTGCATCTGTTTTGAGGGTAGGCTGATGTCTCATGAGCTCATCTACAGCACTTCCTAGGTTGGAGGCAGTATCCCCTTAAAGCCAAAAATGGAACTGTTAGACTGTAGAAAATAGAGCTTGAACTATTTTTTTTTTGGGTGCCAATTTAAGGAGGAAAGGAGAAACTGAGTTGGTGGTTGCGATTTTCTAATGTCATGCTTTCTCAAATGAACTCATACCAACCTCTACAACCAAATCACTGGACAGGAGTCTAGTAAACACATTTAAAAGTAACCGTGTATGCTACATTATACTCTAGTACTTTCTACTGTCAAGGTCTGAGTTAGTACTGAAGAGTGAAGAGAGAGTGAGAAAAGAAAGAAGCATAAACCGTTAACCCTGACTGCCCCGATAAAGAATGATAATGGCTAAAAGGCTACAGTGGTGACAAAGCACATTTTTGAAAACTGGGTTCCTTCTGAAACTCTACCTTATTGCTATGCCTCAGTGATCTGGTCTCAAATACACTGAGAATGAAATCTATTCATTTGTGACTATCTTAGGGGCTTGGATATTAGAACAGAAAATTACCAGGATCTCCTGTTGCTGAAGACTAGATGGTAGACCTGAAAATCTACTGCTGGTTTTCTAATATCTATTCCTCACCAGCGCTGTAACAGTACATTTAACAGTGAACTGCTGTGAAGTAAGGAAATATTATGAACACAGGTAAAGGATGAAATATTATTTTCTACCTGCAATAGAATGTATGGTGATAATTCTCAATAAACACATACCTAGCCAGAGACATGAAGTGATATCACAGAAGAAACAGTTTCCTTGCCAGTTGGTGGCTTGGAAATCACCTCAATCTTGGCACAACAGCAAACCAATTATTTACTGTAAGGCAAATTCTCATCAATTACCTAGAGGATCAGAACTCCTCCTTCTCCGCATGGCTGGGAGGTAATCTGGAGACAGGAGAACTTTGAAGAGACGTTCAAAAGGCTGACACTGTACAAATGACTGCAGACCTCGGGCATTCAAGCAGAGTGCACTGAAAACATTTGGGAGGGAGCCAAGAACTTCACGGGTAGCAGGAACCTAGAGAGAAGATAAAGTGAGCTTGAAGACATTTCGAAGAGTTCAGGTAGACTTGTGAAAACTTTGGCCAGGGGTACTGCACAGAGAGATAAAAAGAATCTTGATGACCAGATCCCAATAGTTTCTTTTCTTTTTAAAATACTTTTTATTTTATATTGGAGTATAGTTGATTAACAATGTTGTGAGTTTCAGGTGCACAGCAAAGTGATTCAGTTATACATACACATGTATCTATTCTTTATCAGATTTATTTTCCCATTTAGGTTGTTCCATAATATTGAGCAGATTTCCTTGTTATATAGTATATCCCTATTGGTTATCCATTTAAACTACAGCAGTGTGTACATGTCATTCCCATACTCCCTAACTATCCCTTCCCCTCATCCTCCAATAGTTTCAATACTACATACAGAAGACAAGAGAGAATTTTCATGTCATAAGACTGCTTTTTGTGTGTGTGTATATTTTATGGAAAGGGGTTATGCACTGAGAATTCTTTACAGAGCAGCAGAAAGGACTCACGTCTTTGATAAGCAGTGCATGTAGCATGACATCTGTCAATCCATTGTCCTGGAGTGAGGAAAGCAATGATGGTTCTTGAAATACAAACACAGTCACCACTTCAGTAGCTAAAAAGAGATGAGAAATATAAGAAACTGAGAGATTCTTCACAAATATTAAAAGCAAAACTCCAAAGGTTCAAACAAAACAAAGTAACAGCACTACACATAAAAAAATCCCAGAACTCAATGTACAACATTTAAACACACATAATTAGTATGAAGTAAAAGTTCTTAATACTGCTCATCAGAGATTGATCACTATTAGGAATTTAGTGATTAATCTTTAAGATTTGTATGGAGCAATGTATAGGCATGACAATTATATATAGTTAGTAATACTGTATTGAGTAGTATAAATATGCTAAGAGAGTAGATTTCAGATTCTCTCATCACACAAAAAAAGGAAACTATGTGAGGAGATAATGCTTAACTGTAGAAATCATTTCACTATGTACATCAAATTGTGTTATACACCTTAAATATATAAAATTTAAGAAAAAATAAAAACTAAAATTTTAATTTTTACAAGAATGAGGTTAACTTCATTTTTCAATTGTAATACACATGATATAATCTCCTTTACCTTTCCCATTTCACTACAACTCATTCAATTTGAATGGCTGCATATCATTCCACTATATACATGTACCACCCTGTATACAAACCAGTCCATAGTGGGAAAAACTAATAAATTTAAAAATGAACTCTTTTTTTCTATTGCTTAGGCAGGAAAAAAATGTATGAAAGGGTTGTAAGTTTGCTGGGTTAAAGTGAATGTAAACTTACATATGAAAATGGACAAAGTATCTTCTAAAAAGCCCTTTCAGCAATTTAAAAATACCAGCAATTTTAAGAGTCCTTGGGTATTTTGACAATATTTAGAAATGTGCCCCAAGACTTCTATTAATGATTCCAGAATTCGGCAAAAACTCTATGCAAGAGGAATCAGTACAGCATTATTGCATTCATTAAAAAGTAACCAAAAGAGAAGCTAGAAAAAATACTTAGTAACAAAAAAAAGCAGAATTTAGTGAAACTATAAGCAAAAAACACAAATAATTAAAACCAATAACCAGTCTTCAGAAAGGACTGAACAAAGTTTACAAACTTAAGGAAAATCTAATAAAGAAAAGAGTAATATATATTAGCAATGAAAAAAGACTTAACTGGATTCACAACAAATAAAATTTTAGAAACTATGTAAAGTGCATGATGAAATGCAGTGCTTTTATAAGATGTCATAAAAATTAACTCTCAAGAAATGATAGCAGATTAGATTACTACAAGAATTTCTAAAGTAAAAAATACTACCAGGTAACAGAAGGAATCAAGCCAATCAAGCTGATTCTAGACATGCTATTAAATCTTTAGAACAATTAAAACAAGTCTTTCTAACACATGAGATTTTTTTTAAAGTTTACTTCTAAAACTAAACAAGGAAGGTACATGCATATACAATATCCATAAGCTATGTATAAAACAAACTCGTAGATCTTTCTTTTAGATCTTAGGTGTCAGCAACCAGAGGATTTTCAGTTCAAGACAGTTCTCATCAAATGCTAATGAAATGGCAGATACATGACAATTACTGGGACCAAGAGTTGTGAACGGCCTTTGCTATTTCTGATGAACTATATAAACTTATGGAAATAAGTCCTTTTTGGGGTTTCTATTGGTATATGAAAGCCTCTTCAATAGACATTCATTTATACAAATTCCTTAGAATTTAGATTCTAAGGAGCTATTAAAATTGAGTATTCATAAACTAAAATTAATGTTCTATTATCAAGTCTGTTATCTTGAGGAGGTCTAACTGCAATCCTGCATCACAATGTTACTGTGCAACAGGGTCATTTTGAGGTCTAACTATAATGCTAAAAGTTGGCTTAAAGCTCAACATTCAGAAAACTAAGATCATGGCATCTGGTCCCATCACTTCATGGGAAATAGATGGGGAAACAGGGGAAGACTTTTTTTTTGGGGCTCCAAAATCACTGCAGATGGTGACTGCAGCCATGAAATTAAAAGACGCTTACTCCTTGGAAGGAAAGTTATGACCAACCTAGATAGCATATTCAAAAGCAGAGACATTACTTTGCCAACAAAGGTCCGTCTAGTCAAAGCTATGGTTTTTCCAGTGGTCATGTATGGATGTGAGAGTTGGACTGTGAAGAAAGCTGAGAGCTGAAGAACTGATGCTTTTGAACTGTGGTGTTGGAGAAGACTCTTGAGAGTCCCTTGGACTGCAAGGAGATCCAACCAGTCCATTCTAAAGGAGATCAGCCCTGGGATTTCTTTGGAAGGAATGATGCTAAAACTGAACCTCCAGTATTTTGGCCACCTCATGCGAAGAGTTTGACTCATTGGAAAAGACTCTGATGCTGGGAGGGATTGGGGGCAGGAGGAGAAGGGGACGACAGAGGATGAGATGGCTGGATGGCATCACCGACTCGATGGACATGAGTTTGAGTAAACTCCAGGAGTTGGGTTGGATTTGCAAATTTCATCCCTCTCAAGTACAAGTTTATTTACAGGGAACCTGTGAGGTTGTTATGCTAATTCAAATGCCAGGGACGAATTAAGACTTTAAAGAAGCAATTCTGCTTTTATGCTTCCTGCATCATCCTGAGAGGGCTTACCTGCTCCGCACCCCTAACCACAAGAACAAGTATCTTCTTGCTGCTTCTTTTAAACTTCCCCTTTATAAATAAAGGCTTGTGCATTTGCTTTTCTGTTTGGGGGATTTCTCCCAGAGAGCCATCCTTCCCTGCCCCTTTACCTGGGACTTCTCCAACTGAGTAACAAATCTTTCTTTGATCATACCAAACTACTGTCAGGAGTTTTTCCATCTGAAACTAACCTTGGAAGGAGTCTCTCCATGTCAAAATGGAGTTGCTGTAACACAAGGGATCACTTCCTCAACCTGATTAAGAGGAGCAAAACATTCAACACAAAATCTTCTGCTAACCTCAAACTTTCTTTTAAAACAAACTTCAAACTTATTGGTGAAATATTGACAGAATGCTTTCTCCTGAGGTCAGGAACAAAAAGTAAAATAGAAGGCATAAAGATTATAAAAGTAAAATTATTCGTAGATGATGACTTTATAGAATATCTTAAGAGATCAACAGTTATGAACTACTAATTTAGCAAAGTCACAGGATACAAAGTTAATATACAAAATTGCTATATTGCTTTGGTGAGGGAGTTAAGTATCTGAGTCTGTAGTAGCCATAACTACTCCCTCCAGACACCCTGCAGTATTAAAATATGCATGCTACTGGTACCAGGAAGCATTCTCTATTTCTACACCTCCCACTAAATTCGTTTACAGTTTTAAGGGGAATTCTAGAAGCATATATATCTCGTTTATTGTCCTGAATATGTATGGCACTCAATAAACGCATTAATAAATGAGGTTTTAACAATAGCAACACTCAAAGTAGTGCTGATGTCCAAATGCAAGGACATTTATTGCAAGTAACTAGAAAGTACCTACAGGTTCCAAAACTGAATTTTCTACAGTAAGAAACAATTTTCTATACTACAGCTTACAGGTTTGACATTCAATTCGGAGAATGGACAACATTCTGATTGGCCTTTTTAGACCAAGGTTAGGGGCTAAGAACCAGGGGCTTCCCTGGTGGCTCAGTGGCAAAGAATCCACTTGTGCTGCAGGAGACACAGGTTTGATCCCTGTGTCTGGAATATCCCATAAAGGAGGGCATGGCAACCACTCCAGTATTCTTGCCTGGAGAATCCCATGGACAGAGGAGCCTGGCGGGCTATAGTCCACAGGGTTGCAAAGAGTCAGACATGACTGAAGTGACTGAGCCCGCAAGGGCTAACCACTGAATAAAGACATGTTTCTTATTATACCTGCAGTGTTTAAGTGTAGCACAAAAAGCCAAGTGTACAATAGTATTACTGATTGCAATACACTGAAAAAAAGGTTTCTGTAGTGTAATGTTTGCCTGACACAATATATTGCAAATGGATAATTATTTGAAAAGGAACTCTGATCTTTCTCTATTTCATCACCTACTAGAAAGATACAAAATCATACAGTGGACAAATATTCTGCAAGGATATAAAACACACACACAGAACACTGCCAGGTTATTCCAGCTTGGTATATACAAGTTCAACCCCAGTTACCTAGGAGAAAGAGTGATGGGCCATAGTATTCTGCATTGCTGATGATGTGTTTCAGGGAGGTAGGCAGAGAACCATCCATCACTAAGAGAAAAGCAAATATCAAGAAGAATATGATCAGTCCAGTAGTAGTTTGATGGGTGGAGATGATGGATCAATATATTACATACACCACACAGTGGTAACCAAAGTATTTTGATTCCTTAATTGTACCCACTTGTCTCCTCCTAATATTTTATTATTTATTCTTTGTCTATGCGATAACCTTTTAACAGTAGATCAAAGAATAAAAGAATACAGAGACGGAGAGACAGAGTGGGGTAGCAGACTGGAAGTGAACACATCTAGAAGCTGGAAAAGGAAAAAAATAGATCAATCACTATTAAAATAGTTGAACAATCCTTAGGTCTAGGAAAAGTAACACTAAAGGACTAAGCTAATACTAAAAGCTATTCAAAATGTCATGGCCTTTTCCTACAAACTATGAAAAGGACCAATCCTTGCTAGAGTCAAACACCCTTCTAGAAAATATCTAGAATCCAATACCATGTCGTATGCCATCTGAGAAAGCAGGGTCTTGAATGGCCTTCTTGAGGAAATTCAACATGGATTTGAGAAGTGCGGCTCGTTGTGGAATACACTGGACTCCTGGCAAGGGAGAAAGAGGATTATACTGGTTCACCATTATGTACAATGAGCAGGTACATAAAACAAATTTTTAGGAGATCCATATACACTATACCAATACTAGCAGACATTCGAAGTGAAATCTCTGGATGCTGGGAAGAACATTTACCTAAGCTTTAAAATGAGAAAAAATAAATCACCAAGGACCACACAAAATTATACTAGAAGTCTAAAGTATTAAGGAGAAAAATCACAAAGTAAAAAGATTAACTCTAATACTTGTTTCCCATTTTGAATATTATCTGCCCTCAAACATGGATGTGTTGATAAAATAATCAATACGTGAAGAGTTGAAAAATTATAAATACTATGAAATAAGTATTAATTATGAGAAAATGAACACCAGAATGCAAAGTAACAGTCATAGTCATAAGAAGCAAACCTCCAAATATACTGCTTAAGCTCCCTCAAAGGACCATGCTTCACTAGCTTAGTATTTCAATCACTGTGATTGGTTGTGTCTCTATATGTCTACACACCAGGACGAGGGCCAGGGCCAGAGGAGATGCTACTGCTGCTGGAACTTGATGCCCTTAATTCAACATCCAGCCGGTGCTCCATAGAGATGGATGAGCTGGGACTACTTTCCATAGTCACATCTGTAACTGAAGTAAAAGTTATGACAAAGCAATTAGAATAAAACAGACCAGCAGAAAAAGTTATTTGAGAACATTTTTTTCTATACAGTAAGATGAATCAAAATGGAGAAGGATTAAAATACTGAAACCAAAATGAAAACACAATTGACCCTTAAACATCGCGAAGGTTAGGGGCCCTGACTCTTCAAATAGTCGAAAATCTGCATGTAACTTTACAGTCAGTCCAACATACCTGAGGTTCCAAATCCGTGGAGTCAATCAACTGTAGACTGTATAAAATCTGTAGTACTATACAGATACTATATTCACTGAAAAAATCCACTTATAAGGGGACCCATGCAGTTCAAACCTGTGCTGTTCAAAGGTCAACTGTACCTTTCCACAAAGACTAGAAAGGTATTTAATATCACTAGTTATTCAAGATATGCAAATTAAAAATAGCCCTTACAAAAGAAGTCCTTCAATATTTCTCATCCATCAAATTTGGAAGGGAAAAAGGTGGTAAGTAAAATATGTAATTTCTGTACTACTGGTGGGTAGTAGATAAGAGCTTTTTTGGAGGGTGACTTAAATATAAGAAGCATAAAGACTGATATGGAAGGATGACTATGATACAATGAATGAACACTGCTAAACTGAACAGTATGTTAATTCTCATTTTGTTTTATAAAACTATATACTTGTGTCAACATATATTTGAATATGCATAAAAGACTGAAAAGAACTACACTAAAATAACTGGTGGCTGGGAAGTGAGTTATCATTTCTACTTTATATATTTGAATAATTTTAATCAATCAAGTACAAGATAGACTATTACTTCTTACAGCATACAAAATACAATAAAAAGCTCCATTAGTGATAAACCACTGCTTACATTTTGAAATATTTTATTCCAATCTTTTAAATACATATACAGACATACAGGACATAAACTCATGGTTCTCTAACCGATTTTCAGTGAATATACAATTTTCTCTATAGGTACATCATAACACCAGAATTAGTTGTTAAAAATGTAGATTTCCTAGTCTTTACTTATGAACTTACTAAATTAAGCATTACACTAAATCTTTAGCAAGCGCTTTAATTTTTTCTTATTCTTATGGTTTCTTAAGTTTGACAACCACTGATTTATTGTGAACAGAGTCTTTAAATCATCTTCTATACCACACCATTTTGGAGATGTCACATTTTAATCAATACCTGGGACCACATGACCATACCCATTACCTCAAATGCCAAGTTGCCCATTGCAGACTAGAGATAGAAATTGGGTAAAGGGCCCTCTAGGGACAGCAATGCACATAGTTAACTGTGTTTGGGGAGGGAAAAAAAGGAATGAAAACTTATGGATATTTAGTGTCAAGAATGAAAACCATTATAAAAAATTTAATATCATTATTATTAGCATGGTTACAGATATATGTAATGACATCCTGGGTCATGAAGACAAGATCAAATACTAAGAAAGCTGCTAGGATAGCTGTGAAACAATTTTTTATTTTGGGTACTATTATTAGAGCTATGCACTGGGGAAGTTTTTAAAAAGGACATAATCTGATTTACCCCAAGATTAAGAACACTTGGGCTTCTTTCAGATTTTATGATTTAAAAGTTGTTCCCTACCCAACAACTTTTCTACCTCCCCCTCCTCAAAATAGCCAGATAATTTCACAGGGTCCCATTTTAGTGTCTATATTCTCCTTATCTTTTCGTAATATATATTTAAACACCTGTGATATACGTATCAGGCACTACTGAAGATTATACCAGTGAACAAAACAGTATCGTGATCTCATGGAGCTTACACTTTAGTGGGAATAAGAAGATAATGAATCAGTAATGAACTAATACTAATAGTAATTATTAATTACCATCCATATCAGTTTCCATTTCTTCTCCTTCTTGTGCAGTACTGGGTCTCTGGATCTTTGGCTTGATCACAAAAGGGCATTCTTTTCGGCACAAATCAACTTCATGCTATAATCAAAAGGGAAATAGTAAGATAATCCTATATATATAATAGAGATTAAAAAATTATAACAAGAGTGTCACAGGCAGATTACAGAAATGATTTCTAAAAACAAAAAAGGGATAACATGGCTCTTTACAGTTATTACATTAGTTTCTAGGCATAGCAATCACTATATCTAAGTATATGCAAAGTACTCCTCGTATACCTCAAGTCTATAAATGAAGATAGAAAGTCCACTATGGGATTGAAAAGCTGCCATGTCCAGGTTGGTGATAAGGTCAACCACTCTGACAGCTCTGGTGACAAATGTTATCTGGTCCTGTTCATCGCCAAGAAACTTTATGACCTATTAGGGAAAGAAAAAAGTAAAACCAATCAAATGAAAGCTGTAATAATGTATTCTTTTGGAAACATGCAGTCTAGAGTCTCAGGGAGGCACCATGGTACAGCAAGAAAAAATATGTTTGATTTTTGGTGCTTGCCAAATGACAGCTCTATGACTTCTGAGATGCAACTGCCTGAAGTAATAGGGACATAAATTACCTTTCAGGATTAAATAAAATATTTAGGGAGAAAACAGCTGGTACCTGGGGCCTAGCACATGGCAAAGCCTATCATGCTTAAGGTCATGAGGAGATGTGGCAATATCTTAATTAGTACCCAGGGCCTCCTATTATACCATGGTGGACTATGATCAATTCTTAATAATGGAAATAGCTGATCTTACAAGTTGTTAATGAGCTAACCAGAAGGCCAAACTTGAGAAATCAAATATAACATTTTCTGGATAAGCTTTCTTATGCTAACTATCCCCACTGTGAACCACTTCAAACTTATAACTCTGTACCTTCTTTTAGTTGATTTCCCCTCCAAATGTACTTATTTTAAAAAAGTAAGTAGAGCACCTTCAATAAGGCTTCCATCATTCCACAGGAGACCAAGGCTTCGCCACCAGCATCGTAGCTTGCCAGATGGTATAAAAAAGAGAAGAGAGCAGTGGCAAACTGGTGAGGGTATGGATCCATGGAAGGGTCTACAAGGGAAGTTGAGAGAGGAAGAGAAAGAGCAAGTTTGATATTAAGCAAAGGCAGACAAAGCAAAGGGTAGGGTTCCTTTAGGTGCCCAAGATAATAACCACAAAAACTTACCAATCATGGCCTGGATACAGTTTCGCACAAGTACAGGCAAAAATCCATGGTAGGAGGCAGTTCCAGTACAATCAATAATACTGCTGAGTTTGGGAGTTCTCTCTAAGTGGACAATTGATGTTAACGTTCGTAAAGAAGCAGCTTTTATCTCCTATGAAAACAGAAAGTAAAGTAGCTCAGCTGGTAAAGAATCCGCCTGCAATGCAGGAGACCTTGGTTCGATTCCTGGGTCAGGAAGATCCACTGGAGAAGGGATAGGCTACCCACCCCAGTATTCGTGGGATTTCCCTGGTGGCTCAGCTGGTAAAGAATCTAATAAATACTTACCATAAGCTGCTTATCTGTTATCTGAAGGACATCTACCAACTCCTCTATCAACCCATTATACAAGATACTGTTTGCTGACTCCTGCAAGGCATTGGAATACACTGCAAAAGGAGAAATAAACACTTTAGGCAAGAAGGCAGTGGTCAAGCCACTGCCCAATGACAGACCTTTCGGCATCTACTGGTTCTGCGGAAGGACTCCCTTCCCACCAGCATTGGAGGACAAAATCATTGAGTTTCAGAAGATTGGATCAAATATAGTTATAAGCCCCAAACACCCACCAAACCGATTCTCCTATTAATGGTATCAATTGTCTTGAGCAAGGATTTTCAGAAATTTAAGTATAAAAAGAGAAGAATTAATTCTTTATAACATCACTACTTGATAACTCATATGTTTCTGTTTTACACTGGAAACTTACACAAGCTTTTATAAAGAACAGAATTGATGGACTACTGCAGATGAAATCAGAAACTTGTATGACACTGTAGTAAAACTTGAGTACTTTATCGGTTTTTTCATTTAACCCTCTGATCAGCTTATAAAATACATATTGTTCCAATATAAAATCAGGAAAATGAGGCCAAAAGGATAAACAGATGCCTAATAATCTACAAAGTCAGGGTGAAAGCCCAGGACTGACTCTGAAACCAGTGCGATTTCCACTATACCACTTTACAAGAAAAAGTAAAATGCACAGTATTATTTAATGAATTTCAAAATTACACTCCCAAAGAGAGGAAGATGAACCGGCAAGAGGAAAAATAGGGTCTAAGGGAAGATGATTATCTGAACACTCATTAAAAAAACAAAATAAAAAACACCCACTAAACCTATGTGATGTGTGAATCATACATATCCTCTTTCTGATCCAACATTAAGGAGCTCAAGAATGATGAATACAGTGAACACTAGAAATGCTGGCAATTTGACTACAATTTAACTTGCCAGCTAGGTAACTACAATGAGCCCATAGCAACAAAGACAGATGAAGTTCAAAGGAAATCAAGTCTAAACTGCCTAACCAGGACCTGTTACATGTTATTCTCTTACCTAATATAGATATTGCATGTAGCCTGGCCTGAACAGCTTGCAATCGCTTCCTGTGATTAGAAAAGCCATGGGCCAGCCGTATGTGTGTAAATAACAGCATCTGTAGAGACATAAGACCTAAATTAGGAAACCAATGGAAAAGATGACTATACTTTCTGAGGGAGGGCTAAGTCTTACTCATTTGGCTCTTGACATTTGGCAAGAGTTCTGATTATTAATCAAATTAAATATCTGATCACCATTACAATGAGCAGAAAAAATATAACACAACGAAATGTTTTCTCCTTTGGTATCCAAGTGTTAAGCTACCACCTCTTAGATATTCATGGTGAATAAAGCTGCTTCTGTTTTCCTCAAACTGTATCAGGACCTAGGAAGCCAGTAAGTGTTGCCCTCATAAAACATGAGGAAACTAAGGCCCACAGAAGCTAATTTGAACATGGGTGTGACTCCATTCTTTCTGCTATGCTATCTCTCCACTCCAGCACAATAGTCTGATTTATATGGATATTATTTAGATATTTATAAGACATATCATACCTGCTTATCCTTAGGAATGCTGTACATTTTGGTAAGAGACTCCATGATTTCAGAAGGGCTTTCTGAAATCTACATTAGGAAAAAAGATAGTTAGGAACAAAAAAGTGAACTAAATGTTAGAACTAACCAACAGTCAAATATTCCTCTTACCTTGTCAAGTTGCTCTATGTGAATATAATGTAGTGTGTTACTAGATGTCTGAAATTAGAAAGATAAGAGAGTTGTTAGAAGTCACTGTATACATTAGATTCCCCATGCCATAGGACTGCCAAGAGCTATCTGAAAAACAAGATGTTACCCTACATAGAAGACTCAACTGCATGCTCTCAAAAATCAAAGTGTTCTTTAGAGCACCCTAAATGCTCATGTTATACATTCTCAGCAAAGCGTCTTTGAAACCAGATTAAAAATAATGTACATAGCTAGATACATTTCATATTCTTCCTTATCCCTTTTAAACTTTATTTAATACACACAGCCTTCGTATTCACAGCAAAGACTGAATCCATGAAAATGGGTTCTTTCTAAATATGCATGGAGAAGGCAATGGCAACCCACTCCAGTACTCTTGCCTGGAAAATCCCATGGACAGAGAAGCCTGGTAGGCTGCAGTCCATGGGGTCACTAAGAGTCGGACACAACTGAGAGACTGAGCATATATTTTAAGTAGAAGGAAAAAAAAGATCTTATTTATTAGACCACTTCTAAACCAAAGTGAATTTTGCTATCTCCTCAAAAGAATATCCCCACTCCAGTATTCTTGCCTGGAAAATCCCATGGATGGAGGAGCCTAGTAGGCTGCAGTCCATGGGGTCGCTAAGAGTCGGACACGACTGAGCGACTTCACTTTTACGTATTGGAGAAGGAAATGGCAACCCACTCCAGTGTTCTTGCCTGGAGAATCCCAGGGACAGGGGAGCCTGATGGGCTGCCGTCTACGGGGTCGCACAGAGTCGGACACGACTGAAGCGACTTAGCAGCAGCAGCAACAGCAAAAGAATATATGAAATGACCAGATAATTGAAGCGGGTCCCTGTAAGCAATACACAGACTTCATGCAGGCTGGCTTGAGCAGAGAAAGTTGAACCAATCACTATCTAGACTATTATACTGGGTTGGCCAAAAAGTTTGTCTGGGTTTTTCCAAAAACCGGATGAACTTTTTGGCCAACCCAATACTAAATGGTGGAATTCTCAATTGAGACTGAGAAAAATATACCAGTCCTAACATTGCCTTATAAACAGAGTCCTGTCTTTTGACAGTTTGAACGTAAGTAAGATTCAAACCTATCTGCTGGGAAAACAATGAACACTTATTCCTGAGAAGCTGCTGGATATATTTATCTTGGGAGGGCAGCAATGTATCTTAACATCATTCTCTAATTTTACTGAGAAGTACTAGAAAGTCAACCCCAGGTACAGATCATTGACTCTATTAGAACAAATGTGAATGAGACTCACCCTTTTCTCGATTTTGACCTCAGCCCCAGGGTCTGCATAGAATTCAAAGTGTAGTGTAGTGGCACTGGGTGGGTATTTCTGTGTAAAAAGCACATGAAAGAATCAGATACTATCTTCTCCTAAATCTTCCCTCAGTCTTAGCTACTTGTCCAACTCACTGTGACAGCAGAATCAGGAGTGTCATCAGCAGCTACAGTGCCTTCATTCCTTGTTTTAACAAAGCTCAGATGTCTTATAACACAAAATCAGGACTGTGGAGCCCACAGCTCCAAAAGCTTTCATATTCCTTACTGATAACTCAAGTTATCAGTTGTTCTTTCCTTCAAGAGATCAATTTTGACTGCAGCTATTCTCAAGAGGGAAGAGAGAGGCAAGCCTGTCCCAATAATGAATAAAAATTCAAGGGTGAAGGACAAACACAAGGGTCTAGGTACTAGTTCAAGAATGGAAAAGAACATCTTATGGCAATCTTAGTTAATATCATCACCTTTTGAAATATTTTATTCAAACTATGCCTCATGGGCATACCTTTGTAATTCTTTAAATGCATTTTCCCATAACATTCTATATCATTTCTCATGATATCCAATTGCTTTTCTGCACAGGTAGATACCAAGTCAATATAAACCAGACCCTGACAACAAATGCTACTTAACTCTAGAAAAGCAACATGACAAATAAGACTGCAACAGCATGCCCATTAGAGTGTGTCTTTGAAAGAAACCAGTAGCAGTGGTTGCCTCTGGGGGTAGAGAATTATTATATACACCTTTGTATTCTTAGAATTTTTAAAACATGTACTACTTTCTTTTAAAGTACACAAAATTTTCAAAGTCCCATGATATGCCAAATATCAATAAATAAAAGGGTGGATGATTTCTTAATATAAGTCAAGACCAACATTGTTAACAGACACCATACAAACCTAGTAGAGTGTATCATACTGTTTTGCTCAAGTGGCCAAGAACAAGCTTGATATACATAAGGAGCCTCAGAATTAATCACCTAAACTTTAAGATGAAAAATAACTTTCTTAGAATTCCAAACTGAATACCCTTTAAGATTTACACAGCTTTAATTATTAAAACAGATAACATTCATCTCTCATATTACCTAATATTCACTAATATAAATAAAGCATACCAGCTAAGGTGGAAAAGTAATTTGTTCTATTTATAGTTTTCTGTGACCAGAAAATGAACCATTCTCCTGGGGGGGGGGGGAAGGCTTGCTAAGATAATTACACTAAATTTCATTGCATCCATTTGTCCTATACATGACAGACTAATAAAAGAAGCAGTATATGTGTTGGAAAATATAGCTGCTTCTTGACATGGATTTGTGTTATAATAATTCAATTGTGCTTTGTGGTTCTATAGCAACGTATCAGAGCAGGGGAGGATGCTTGAGTTCATAATTTAAACATGGCTTAAAGTATGAGCAGGACAGGCATGAGGGGGAAACACGGAAAGTACACAAAACATTCCAAGTTCTCAATAACCAAAATGGCAGACCTGTTCTCCAAGCAGTTATTCTTACAGTCATGCCAGACTACCCAGAGTTCTGACAGTTCCAGTGAGAGAATGCAAGGAAGTGAAATTTCTGGGATTTTTCACCACTTTCAAGATGACTCAACAAAAGCAGTTTCTTATTCAAGAGATCGTAGGATCATATACTGTGTTTCTGAGATTCTTCAGCAACCACCAGCACAATAAAGACCCAAGCACTTCTAGAAAAGGTAGCTATGTCTCAACTGATCTCAGCTTCCTCAAAATCCTGATGTGAAGTAACAACTTTAAATGCCATATATTAACTGTAAAGTAAGGCTCAAAAAGAGATCACACAAGTTGTCAAAAGATACTCAAATGTCAGTTACTTACCATCATATGCAAGTCTCTGCAACATTCTGCTAGTCCAAAGCCATTCTCCTTACCACCCCAGCTCTTGGAAAAGGAAAAAAGACAGTATTAAAACAGTGGCTCAGAGGATAAAGCATCTGCTTGCAATGCAGGAGACCCGGGTTCGATCCCTGGGTTGGGAAGATCCCCTGGAGAAGGAAATGGCAACCCACTCCAGTATTCTTGCCTGGAGAATCCCATGGACAGAGGAGCCTGGTGGGCTACAGTCCACGGGGTCGCAAAGAGTCGGACATGACTGAGTGACTTCACTTTCACTTAAGGTAGCTTTGTGTATAAAGTATTTAAAGAGTATGTGGCTGCTTGGAACACAGCATTGAAAAGACATCCAACATTATAATCAAACAAAAAGAGGGAGCAAATAGAAGCAAGAACTTAAGTAAGACTCAAGGTAAGATGGTCTGCCTAAAGGTGATTTCTCCAAAGAGATCAATTTCATGGTTCTTTGAGGATGCAACTGGGAAGAATATAAGCAGCTTTTGCAAGTAAATGCATTTGATATGCCTGCAGTCATGCTTGCTGAAAGGTCAGTCTTGACCCATTGGATCTTAAGTACTGTACCATCCTTTCCATGCTCAGCCTGATCACCTCTCTCATAGGGTGAAACCACATGCTCTTCAGTTCCTGACTTTTTGACATGAGCCAAAGTGCAAAGTAGAAGATCCTCCATTCTTAATATTATTGTACTCTGCCATTACGTCTAAAAAGTTCATCAACAAGTACTAGCCCCTAAGTAATGGGGGAGAATGGCTCAACTGTACAATATTATTGACTACCAAACAGAAAAAAAAAAAAAAACCCAGCCATACAATTTTGCGTAAAAATTAGCCTACATTTTTCAACAGCATTTGAGATATCTATCATTTTTGCCTAATTCGAAATTCTCCCAGGGGTGCGGGTGGGCATTTGTTGAAAACATTGAAGACTAAGTAGATACAGTTGGGGTAATTAATAGACAAATGGAAAAGCTTGGAAAGAAAGGCTGAGGACTGTGATGTTTTGGGGAATATGGGCTTTGAAAACTCCCACACACTCCTGAAAATCTAGAAGGCCACATGTGTGCCCAGGGTTGGGCACATTCTTCGAAAAGACCTGAAAAAGCACTGAGTTCCCATATCTCTAGCTGACATGAGGCTCTATGCAAGGGAAGGCTAAGCCAGAGTTGTAAACTTTCTGGTTCAGTTCATTTCAGTTGCTCAGTCGTGTCTGACTCTGCGATCCGACGGACTGCAGCACGCCAGGCCTCCCTGTCCATCACCAACTCCCGGAGTTCACTCAAACTCATGTCCATTGAGCCAGTGATGCCATCCAACCATCTCGTCCTCTGTCGTCCCCTTCTCCTCCCACCTTCAATCTTTCCCAGCATCGGGGTCTTTTCCAATGAGGCAGTTCTTTGCATCATATTGGAGCTTCAGCTTCAAGATCAGTCCTTCCAATGAACACCCAGGACTGATCTGCTTTAGGATGGACTGGTTGGACCTCCTTGCAGTCCAAGGGACCCTCAAGAGTGTTCTCCAACACCACAGTTCAAAAGCATCAATTCTTCGGCACTCAGCTTTCTTTATAGTCAAATTCTCACATCCATACATGACCACTGAAAAAACCATAGCCTTGACTAGATGGATCTTTGTTGACAAAGTAATGTCTCTGCTTTTTAATATGCTGTCTAGGTTGGGCGTAACTTTCCTTCTTTTAATTGAAGGCTGCACTCACCATCTGCAGTGACTTTGGAGCCCAGAAAAATAAACTCTGACACTGTTTCCACTGTTTCCCCATCTATTTGCCATGAAGTGATGGGACTGGATGCCATGATCTTAGTTTTCTGAATGTTGAACTTTAAGCCAACTTTTTCACTCTCATCAAGAGGCTCTTTAGTTCTTCTTCACTTTCTGCCATAAGGGTGGTGTCATCTGCATATCCGAGGTTATTGATATTTCTCCTAGCGATCTTGATTCCAGCTTATGCTTCATCCAGCCCAGCATTTCTCATTATGTACTTGGCATATAAGTTAAATAAGCCAGGTGACAATATACAGCCTTGATATACTCCTTCCCAATTTGGAACCAGTTTGTTGTTCCATGTCCAGTTCTAACTGTTGCTTCCTCACCTGCATACAGATTTCTCAAGAGGCAGGTCAGGTGGTCTGGTATTCCCATCTCTTTCAGAATTTTCCACAGTTTGTTTTGGTCCACACAGTCAAAGGCTTTGGCATAGTCAATAAAGCAGAAACAGATGTTTTCTTGGAACTCTCTTGCCTTTTCGATGATCCAATGGATGTTGGCAAATTTGATCTCTGGTTCCTCTGCCTTTTCTAAATCTAGCTTGAACATCTGGAAGTTCACGGTTCACGTACTGGTGAAGCCTGGCTTGGAGAATTTTGAGCATTACTTTACTAGCGTGTGAGGTGAGTGCAATTGTGTAGTAGTTTGAGCATTCTTTGGCATTGCCTTTCTTTGGGATTAGAATGAAAACTGCCCTTTTCCAGTCCTGTGGCCACTGCTGAGTTTTCCAAATTTGCTGGCATATTGAGTGTAGCACTTTAATACAGCATCTCTTTTTAGGATTTGAAAGAGCTCAACTGGAATTCCATCACCTCCACTAGCTTTGTTCATAATGATGCTTCCTAAGCCCACTTGACTTTGCCTTCCAGGCAAAGGCTGGAAGGTGAGTGATCACACCATCGTGGTTACCTGTGTCATTAAGATCTTTTTTATATAATTCTTCTGTGTATTCTGGTCACCTCTTCTTAATATCTTCTGCTTCAGTTAGGTCCATACCATTTCTGTCCTTTATTGTGCCCATCTTTGCATGAAATGTTCCCTCGGTATCTCTAATTTTCTTGAAGAGAAATCTTTCCCATTCTATTGTTTTCCTCTATTTCTTTGCACTGATCACTGAGGGAGGCTTTCTTATCTCTCCTTGCTATTCTTTGGAACTCTGCATTCAAATGGTTGTATCTTTCCTTTTCTCCTTTGCCTTTAGCTTCTCTTTTCAGCTATTTGTAAGGCCTCCTCAGACAACCATTTTGCCTTTCTGCATTTCTTTTTCTTGGGGATGGTCTTGATCACTGCCTCCTGTACAATATCACAAAACTCCATTCATAGTTTTTCAGGCACTCTATCGGATCTAATCCCTTGAATCTATTTGTCACTTCCACTGTATAATCATCAGGGATTTGATTTAGCTCATACCTGAATGGTGTAGAGGTTTTCCCTACTTTCTTCAATGTAAGTCTGAATGTGGCAATAAGGAGTGCATGATCTGACCCACAGTCAGCTCTGGGTCTTGTTTTCGCTGATTGTATAGAGCTTCTCCATCTTTGGCTGCAAAGAATATAATCAATCTGATTTCAGTATTGATCATCTGGTGATATCCATGTGTAGAGTCTTCTCTTGTGTTGTTGGAAGAGGGTGTTTGCTATGACCAGTGTGTTCTCTTGGCAAAACTGTTAGTCTCTGCCCTGCTTCATTTTGTACTCTAAGACCAAATTTGCTTGTTACTCTAGGGATCTCTTAACTTCCTACTTTTGCATTCCAGTCCCCTATAATGAAAATGACATCTTTTTGGGGTGTTAGTTCTAGAAGGTCTTGTAGGTCTTCATAGAACTGTTCAACTGCAGCTTCTTCAGCATTACTGTTTGGGGTATAAACTTGGATTACTGTGGTATTGAATGGTCTGCCTTGGAAACGACCAGAGATCATTCTGCCATTTTTGAGACTGCATCCAAGTGCTGCATTTCATACTCTTTTGTTGACTATGAGGGCAACTCCATTTCTTCTAAGGGATTCTTAACTTTCTGGGTTAGTATTGAAGATAGTGAGCATTGACATAGAAGATACCAATATGTACACAGAACTCACCAGCAAAGACAGAGATAATTCAGTTCCAAGAATAAAGCAAATCACTAGCTGACCATTAAGGTAACAGAGACTTCAATGACCACATAAGACAAAATTCAGAAACCAGTTCAGAAAAGTCTAAATAAAAAACAAATCTTAACAACAAACCCCGGGGAAGGGGAAGGGTGAGAGTCTGATTTCCAGAGTTGCTATGTTATAATATTCAAAATGTCCACTGTAGCAACATAAGGAGTGGCCTCAGCAAGGTAGCGCAATAAGATGTCTCTCACTGTGCTCCATCCCTCACCCCCGCAATAACTTGGCACCCATTCATAGAGAAAAGTACCTTTATGGGAGCTGTGGAATCCAACCCCACATGCAAAGGGACCTGGGAGAAGTCTCACCCGCCAGTTTGTTGGATAAAAGGACCCAAGCTGTGGACCCTGCAGTGGTCTGTGAATCGGTTGCAGCCACTCTCAGCAGGTTTTTGAGAGCTCCAGGAAAACACTATCTTAAACAATCACCCATGAATGATAAAAGTTAAAGGACAAGAGTTTTTTAAAAAACATAATTAAAAAAAGTTTTTAATTCTAAAATAATTTGTTAATGAATACATAATATAAAAAGAGGTAAACTGTGACATCAAAATCATAAAATCAAAGGGGAGTAAAAGTGTTAAGTTTTTCATATGCAATCAAAGTTAAGTTGCTATTATATCTATGTTTTATGTAAGATTCATGGTAACCACAAAGCAAAACTTAGATAAACAAAAGAGGAATACAAGGGAACTGAAGAATACGAAAAACCATTATTGACAAAGACAGCAAAAGAAAGGAGCAAGGGAAACACAAAACAATCAAAAAAGAACTAATAAGATGGCATAACTATGTCCCTACCTATTATTAATAATAATTACTCCAAATGTAGATGAATTCATTTTTCCCATCAAAAGGCATAAAGTAGTTGGGTGGGAAAAAAAAACAAGACCCAACTACATGCTACCTACAAGAAACTCACTTTAGCTTTAAAGACACACATAGGCTCAAAGTGCAGGGAAAGAAAGTTATTTTACAGAAGTGGAAACCAAAAGAGCAGGGATAGCTACCCATATCCTACAAAATAGGCTTTGACTCAAAACCTGTGATGGGAAACAATTAAGGTCACTACAAAATGATAAAGGGGTCAATTCAAAGAAGATAAGTAAATGCTAACAGATAAGAGGGCTTGCCACGTGGCTCAGTGGGTAAAGAATCCACCTACTATGCAGGAGATGCAAGTTTGATCCTTGGGTTGGGAAGATCCCCTGTATCAGTTAGAACCCACTCCAGTATTCTTGTAAAATCCCACAGGCAAAGGAGACTGGCAGGCTACAGTCCACAGGGTCACAAAGAGTTGGGCATGACTAAAGTGACTGAGCACACATACAATAGATATGAAGGGAGATATGAGATGGTTAGATGGCATCACTGATTCAATGTACATGAAACTGAGCAAACTCCAGGAGACAGTGAAGGACAGGGTAGCCTGGCATGCTGTAGCTCATGGCGTTGCAGAGTCAGACATGACTTAGCGACTGAACAACAAATGAAGGGAGAAAGAGATAACAATACAATAATAGCAGGAGATGTCAGCATCTCACTTTCAACAACGGATAAACTGTATTGAGAGAAAAATCAAGAAGGAAACATTGGATTTGAACTATACTTAACTCCTTCAAAAATAAGCTGGAATTCCCTGGTGGCTCAGATGGTAAAGCATCTGCCTGCAATGCAGAAGACCTGGGTTCGATCCCTGGGTCAGGAAGATCCCCTGGAGAAGTTCCATGGATGGAAGAGCCTGGTGGGCTACAGTCCATGGGGTCGCAAAAAGTCAGACATGACTGAATGACTTCACTTACTTACTTAGACCAATGGACCTTGTAGGCATATGTATAACATTTTATTCAACAGCAGAATACACTCTTCTCAAACCCACATGGAACATTCTCCTGGAGAGGTTATATGATAGGTCACAAAACAAGTCTTAGCAAATTTAAGACTGAAACCATACCAAATATTTTTATAGACCCTAACAGTATGAAATTGGAAATCAGTTACAGAAAGAAAACTGGAAACATTCACAAAAATTTGGAAATTAAACAATACACTCCTGAACAACCAAAGGGTCAAAGGAAGAAATCAAAAGGGAAATTAAAAATATCTTGAGAAAAACAGAAACACAAAATATCACAATGAATAGGATGCACCAAAAGTACTTCAAGAGGGAAGTTTATAGGAAATAAATGCCTACATTAAGAAATAAGAAATATCTCAAACAACCTAATTTTATACCTCAACTTGAAAAAGAAGAATGAACTAAGTCCAGAGTTAGTAGAAGAAAGGAACAAAGATCAGAGTAGACATAAATGAAATAGAGACTAGGAAAACCACAGAAAAGATTAATGAAAGAACTTTAAAAAACTACTCAACAAAATAGTTTCAAAACTTTAGCTAGACTGAAAAAAAAAGGCTGAAGACTCAAATAAATAAAATCAGAAACAAAAGAAGAGACATTACAACTGATACCACAGATACAAACTACCAGGAAATCAAATTTAACAGCACATTAAAAGTTCAATATTCTTTCATAATAAAAACCCAAAAATGGGGTATAGTGAGAACATACCTAAACACGATAAAGGGCACATATGACAAGCCCACAGTTAACAGTATACTCAATGATGAAAGGTTGAAACTTTTCCTTCTAAGATCAGGAACAAGACAAGGTGTCCATTCTAACCACTCACAGTAGTGGAACACAGTACTGGAAATTTAGCACAATATTGTAAATTCTAGACAGAGCAATTAAGCAAGAAAAAAAAGAATACCATTCAAAAAGGAAGAAGTAAAGCTGTTTTCACTTGCAAATGATATACAGAAAATCCCCAAGGGGCCACCCAAAAACTTAAAATTAATAAATTCAGTAAAGTTGCAGGATACAAAATTAACATATAGAAATCAGTTATATTTCCATACACTATCTGAAAAAGAAATAGAACAATCCCATTTACAATACCATAAGAAAGTAAAATACTTAGAAATAAATTTTACCAAGGAGGTAAAATCTGTACACTGAAAACTACAAAACACCGATGAAAGGGATTAAAGAAGAGACAAATATCCCATGTTCATGGACTAGAAAAATTAGTATTGTCAAAATGTCCGTAGTACTGAGAGTAATCTATAAATTTTAATTACTTTCAAAATTCCAATGACAATTTCCCTAGAAACAGGAAAAACAATCCTCAAATTTATATGGAACACAGAAGACCCCAAATAACTAAAGCAATCCTGAGACAGAACAAAGCTAGATATTGTACTTCCTGATTTCAAATACCATTACAAAGCTATAGTAATCAACAGTATGGTATTAGCCTAAAAAACACACAAAGCCCAATGGAACATAATCAAGAACAGAGAAATAAACCCTCACATACACAGTCAAATAATATTTCAAAGGGAGCCAATAATCAATGGGAAAGTATAGTCTCTTCAAAAAATGGTGCTGAGAAAACTAACATACAGGAAAAAAACTAACATACAGGAAAAAAAAAATGAAGTTGGACCCCTATCTTATACCACTCAAAAAATTAACCTGAAATGAATTAAAGACTTTAGCATAAGACCTGAAACCATAAAGTTCCTAAAAGAAAACATGAGTAAAAGCACCATGACACTGGTTTTGGTGACAGTTTTTTGGACATGACACCAAAAGCAACAAAGGCAAAAATAAAGGAGACTGAATCAAACTAAAACATTTTAGCATAGCAAAAGAAATAATCAAAATGAATAGATAATCTGCACAACAGGAGAAAATATTTGCAGACCATTTTATCTGAAAAGAAATTACTATCCAAAATATAAAAAACTCATACAATTGAGTAACAGTAACAAAAACCAACCATCTGATCTTAAAATGGGCAGAGTTGCCTCTGTCTTCACATGGACTTCTCCTTGTGTGTCTGCGTTTCCTTCTCTTTTGTCTCTTAGAAGGATGCTTGTTATTGGATTTAAGTTCACTCAGATAATCCAGGATGATTTTAAGATTCTTAATTACATCTGCAAAGACTCTTCTTTCATAGTCAGAGGTTCTGGGGTTTTAGGGCATGGGCGTATCATTTTGGGGACTACCATTAAATTCCCTACACTCCCTCACTTCCTTCCCTGAACTCAGATCCTGGATCTTGACAAAGACTCTCTCTTTGACCCAAATTTGCTCAGGCTCCTGTGAGCAATTTTCTCAGCGAGTCCTCAAATTTGGGCTTTTCTGGGTCCTTCCCTGTAGAATCTAGTTTCAGCAAGAAACCAGTTAAGTCAGGGGAACCAGAATCTCCCCTACCCCTGATATTTCCTCTTAATAATTTTCCACCCACTGTCCCCACCCCAACCCTGCTCCTTGGCTGCAAATACCCATCCTGGATTCAGAATTGAGCCCACTTTTATACTGTGGTCTCTTTTCCTCTATTGTAATAGTTGTTTTAAAAAATAAAATTTATCTTCATCCCTTTAAAAAATAAATAAATAAAATGGACACAGGAATTAAACAGATGTTTTTTCCAAAGACAATAGACAAATGGCCAGCAGTTACATGAAATGGTGCTAAATATCACTAGTCATCAGGGAAATGCAAATTATAACCACAGTGATATATCGCTTCACACCTCAGAGACTGGCTATTTTCACGAAGACAAGAGATAACAAGTACTGGCAAGCATTTGGAGAAAAGAGGATGCTTGTGCACTGTTGGTGGGAATATAAATTGGTATAGGCTCTATCTATCCATCCATCTATCTATCTAGCAGTCCATGTCATCACAGAGACTGGAAACGACTTAGCCACTGAACAACTACAACAACTAACCTCTACAGAAAACAGTACAGCAGTTCCTCAAAAAATTAAAAACAGAACTATTATGATCCAGCAATTCTAGTTCTGGCTCTATCCAAAGGAAAGGAAATCAGGAAAAAGAGATATCTTCACTCCAATTTTTATTGCACAATTGTTCACACTAGCTAAGGTATGGAAACTATATATGTGCCCATCTATGGATGAATGGATAAAGATGTGCCATATGTGTGTACAAAAATATGTGTGTGTAAAATACATGTATGTAAAAAATATATATACACACACACACACACACAAAATGAGAACACCTCATTTCTCAGCCATGAGAAACAAGGAAATCTCACCTTTTAAGACAAACATGGATGGACCTTGAGGGCATTCTAATAAGTGAAGTAAATCAGAGACAGACAGCTACTGTATGGTATCACTTATACATGGAATCTACAAAAGCTGACCACAAAGAGCTTAGAATGGTGGTTGCTAGGGACTGGGGGAAAAGGGGAGATGTTGGTCAAATTGCACAAACTTCCAATTATATAATGAAAAACATCAGGGGATCTAACCTATAGCATAGTGATTATAGGTAACAATACTGTACTATATACTTTAAAGTTGCTAAAAGAATAAATCTTAAATGTTCTCACTACAAAAAAGGAAATGGCAATTATGTGAGGGGATGGAGATGTTAATAAATCCTACTGTGGGAATCACTTTGCAATATACAAGTGTAACAAATCATCATGTTGTATACCTTAAAGTTACACAATACTTTATTTCAATCATTGGGTTATCCAAAAAGTTCATTTGGGTTTATATATCCCCACAAAACTGGAAAAAATTAGTAGAATTAATTCCTGAAGAAGTTTAGTCATTGGATTTAGGCAAAGACTTTAAATCATCTATTTTAAATATTCTTAAAGAGCTAAACCAAATCCTACACAAAGAACCAAAGGAAACCATGAGAATGATGTCTCATCAAATAAAGACCGCCAATTAGAAGTTGTTTTAAAAAAAGGAAGTAAACAGAAATTCTGTAGCTAAAGCACAGTAACAAATGAAAAATTCACTGAAGTGGTTCAACAGCAGATTTAAGCAAGGAGAATGAATAAATGAACTTAAAAATATATAATGTTAGATGGTAATATGTGCTACAGAGAAAATGAAGCAAACTGTAATAGAGAATATGGAAGGTGTTCTGATTTTAAAACAGGATGGTAGGAAGACTTCACTGAGATGGTGGTTTTTAAGACTTAAAAGAAGATGAGGGAGCAAGACACAGAGACAGTTGGGGACATAGCTGCACAGAGGCCTTGGAGCAAGAATGTGCCTGGCACTGTCTAGGAAAGCAAGGGTGCCAGGTATCTGAAATGGATTGAGTACTGGGGAAAGACATGTGAAAGGTGGTCATATGTTTGATTTTGTACACATTACAATTGATATCCAGTAGAGATGTTTAGAAGGCAGTAAATATACAAGTTAGAGGTTCAAAGAAATCACGTAATTTTGGGGAAGTTAATGGTCCTTAAAACCATGAAACTGGGTAAGATCACATAGGCAGAATATAGATGGATAAGAGACAGAATCTGGGGTGAAGCACTAAGCCACTCCAACACTTGGAGGCAGCAAAAGAGGGCACCAATGGAGGACCACGAGAGTGGCTTGGAAACTAAGACTGTTGTCCAATCTTTAAAAATCTTAACACTGTGGGAAAATATTCACCATAGGTTACATATTGGGAAAAGCAGCACATGAAACACAATGTTACTTTTATTATCTACATGGTGAGAGCTGAGGATTACTGTTATTTTCTTCTTTATAATTTTCTTTTGAGTTCTTAATTTTCAACACTGAACATGTATTATTAGTTTGATGCAAATGTAATTGCGGTCTCTGCATTGCTAAAATCTGCTGTTTGATATCAGAATACATTCTAAAATAAATGTTATGTTATACATCATTTTAATGTGCTTTTCTAGCTTTATACTTTTTTGCTAATGATTTATTTCCTGCTGTTTATTTTATATTTATTTTGGACTACAGAAATGATTTTAGACAAAAAGCAGATTTGAGTGATTTTCTTATTTGCATTCAAAATGAGTTGTAAGGCGGCAGAAACAACTCTCAACATTGACAATGCATTTGGCCCAGGAACTGCTAGGGAACGTACAGTGTAGTGGTGGTTCAAGAAGTTCTGCAAAGAGGACAAGAGCCTTGAAGATTAGGACTGCAGTGGACAGCCATTGGAAGTTGACAACAACCGACTGAGAGCAATCATTGAAATTGATCCTCTTACAACTACACGAGAAGCTGACAAAGAAAACACTGACCATTCGACGGTCATTCAGCATTTGAAGCAAACTGGAGAGGTGACAAAACTCACTAAGTGGGTGCCTCATGAGCTGAACAAAAATTAAAACAAAACAAAACAAAACAAAACATTGTTTTTTGGATGGAAAAAAAAAACACACATTTTTTGGATGTTTATGCCACAGGAATAAACAAACTTATTTCTTGTTGGCAAAAATATGTTGATTGTAATAGTTCCCATTTTGATTAACAAAGATGTGTT
The DNA here is from genome assembly GCF_055505025.1 of Bos grunniens. Taxonomy (NCBI): domain Eukaryota; kingdom Metazoa; phylum Chordata; class Mammalia; order Artiodactyla; family Bovidae; genus Bos; species Bos grunniens. Next base: position 51,309,427 of record NC_141194.1, on the reverse strand, counting down.
TGAGACTAGTTATAATGATTTAAAATTCACGGTCTCAAACAACAATTACTTTTGCGCCAATCTCATTTGAAAAGACCCTGATGCTGGGAAAGATTGAGGGCAGGAGGAGAAGGGGACGACAGAGGATGAGATGGTTGGATGGCATCAACGACTCAATGGACATGGGTTTGGGTGAACTCCAGGAGTTGGTGATGGACAGGGAGGCCTGGCGTGCTGCGGTTCATGGGGTCACAAAGAGTCGGACACGACTGAGCGACTGAACTGAACTGAATACTTTTGTAAAAATTCTGACAAATTTATTTGAAAATAAATATTGGAAGGTGGAAAAAAAATCAATGAGCTTGAAGATAGGTCTATTGAGATTATCCAGTCTGAAGAGCAGACAGAAAAAAGTAAATGAAGGTTAAGAGTTCTGTGGGACTTCATCAAGTATACCAACATAAACAAAATGGGAGTCCAAGGAGAAGAGAGAAAGGCAAAGAGATTATTTAAAGAAATAATAGCCAAAACATCTCAAATTTGACAATAGGCATGAATCTACAAACCCAAGAAGCTCAATGAATTTCAATAGGATAAAAATACACAAATTCACAAAAAGACATAATCAAAATTTCAAAGACCAAGACAGAATAATCTTGAAGGCAGCAAGCAAGATGTGATTTGTGATATACAAGGGATCCTCACAGCTGATTTCTCATCAGAAACCACAGGGGCCAGAATGAAGTGGGAAAACACATTCAAAGTGCTGAAAGAAAGTAACTGCTAATTAGAATTCTATATCTTACACAATTAATATTTCCTCAGATAAAAGCTGACAGATTGTTGCTAGTAGACCTGCCTATAAGAAATGCTAAAAGAGCAGATATGAAAGGATATGCCATAGTAACCTGACTCCATATGAAGAAATTAAGAACACCACTAAATTAATTTCACAGGTAAGTATAAAATGCATAATTATTTTTGGTTTGTAATTCCTTTTTGTTCTGTGTGTTTTATAACTATAAAAAAGTAAATTCTACATCTATGTTGATAGACACATAATATATAAAGATGTAATCTGTAACAACAACATAAAGTGAGAGGAAAGTACTATACAATTATGTAAAGTTTAAAAATAAAATTAAATTAAAAAAAAATAATAAAAAAAAAAAAAAAAAAAGAAAGTACTATACAGGAGGAAACTTTTTGTCTACTCTCAAAACTAAGTTGGTACTAATTTGAACAATTCATTAATGAAGATGTTAGTTGTAATACACAGGGAATACATAAATAACTAGACAAAAGATAAGACAAAGAAATATAAGACTTGAACATTAAATCAACTAGACCTAACAGATATACACACACACACACACATATATATATGGAACAATCTGCCTAACAAACAGCAGAATATACATTCTTCTGAAGTACAAATAATTAATAGTCTCTCACACAGACCATAGGTTAGGCCACAATACAAACTAAGAAACTTAAAAAAAATAAAATAAAATCATACAAAGTATCATATCCAGTGACAATGGAAAGAAATTAGAAATCTGTAACAGAAGGAAATCTGGAAAATTCACAAACACATGGAAACTAAACAATATACTCTTAAGAAACAATGGGTAAAAGAAGAAATCAAAAGGGAAACTAGAATATTCCTTGAGATTAATGAAAATGAAAACATTTCATATCAAAACTCATGGGCTATACCTTATGTGATAAAGCAGTACACAGAGGGAAATTTACAGTTGTTCATTGCCACCATTTATTGATAAGAAAGAAAAATTTCAAATCAGTATCCTAACAGTCCAGCAAACTAAACCCAAAACAAACAGAAAGAAGGAAATAGTAAAACTGGAGCAGAGATAAATGAAACAAAATAGAAAAACAGAATCAGTTAAAGCAAATTTGGACTTTGTTCTTGCTCTCTCATCTTATTCTTCATCTTCCCAACATTTGATCACTTCATGTCTCTGTGTCTCATTTTGTAATTCTTGCAATATTTCAAACTTTTTCATCATTACATTTGTTATGATGATCTATGATCAGTGATAGTTGCTATTACAACTGTCAGTTTTGGGGTGCCATCAATCACACCCTTGCAAGATGGAAAATTTAATGGAAAAAAATGTGTGTTCTGACTGGCACCTCTATCCCTCTCCTCAGGCTTCTCTATTCCCTGAGATACAACAATATCGTAATTAGGCCAATCAGAAAACCTACAATGGCCTCTAAGTATTCAAGTAAAAGGAACAGTTCCACTTCTCACTTTATATCAAAAGCCAGAAATGGTTAAACTTAGTAATTCTTACACGTTACATCTATTTCTGGAAACTTTCCACTATTGTTACTACACAACTTTAACTCTGTTTCAGTTCATTCAGTTGCTCAGTCCTGTCCGACTCTTTGCAACCCCATGAATTGCAGCACACCAGGCCTCCCTGTCCATCACCAACTCTCGGACTTCACTCAGACTCACGTCCATCCAGTCAGTGATGCCATCCAGCCATCTCATCCTCTCTCGTCCCCTTCTCCTCCTGCCCCCAATCCCTCCCAGCATCAGAGTCTTTCCCAATGAGTTAACTCTTCACATGAGGTGGCCAAAGTACTGGAGTTTCAGCTTTAGCATCATTCCTTCCAAAGAAATCGCAGGGCTGATCTCCTTCAGAATGGACTGGTTGGATCTCCTTGCAGTCCAAGGGACTCTCAAGAGTCTTCTCCAACACTACAGTTCAAAAGCATCAATTCTTCGGTGCTCAGCTTTCTTCACAGTCCAACTCTCACACCCATACATGACCACTGGAAAAACCATAGCCTTGACTAGACGGAACTTTGTTGGCAAAGAATGTCTCTGCTTTTCAATGCTATCTAGGTTGGTCATAACTTTCCTTCCAAGGAGTAAGCATCTTTTAATTTCATGGCTGTAATCACCATCTGCAGTGATTTTGGAGCCCCCCAAAAATAAAGTCTGACACTGTTTCCACTGTTTCCGCATCTACTTCCCATGAAGTGATGGGACCAGATGCTATGATCTTAGTTTTCTGAATGTTGAGCTTTAAGCCAACTTTTTCACTCTCCTCTTTCACTCTCATCAAGAGGCTTTTTAGTTCCTCTTCACTTTCTGCCATAAGGGTGGTGTCATCTGCATATCTGAGGTTATTGATATTTCTCCTGGCAATCTTGATTCCAGCTTGTGCTTCTTCCAGCCCAGCATTTCTCATGACGTACTCTGCATAGAAGTTAAATAAGCAGGGTGACAATATACAGCCTTGACGTACTCCTTTTCCTATTTGGAACCAGTCTGTTGTTCCATGCCCAGTTCTAACTGTTGCTTCCTCACCTACATACTGGTTTCTCAAGATGCAGGTCAGGTGGTCTGGTATTCCCACCTCTTTGAGAATTTTCCACAGTTTATTGTGATCCACACAGTCAATGCTTTGGCATATTCAATAAAGCGGAAATAGATGTTTTTCGGGAACTCTCTTGCTTTTTCGATGATGCAGCAGATGTTGGCAATTTGATCTCTGGTTCCTCTGCCTTTTCTAAAACCAGCTTGAACATCTGGAAGTTCACGGTTCACGAACTGCTGAAGCCTGGCTTGGAGAATTTTGAGCATTACTTTACTAGCGTGTGAAATGAGTGCAATTGTGCAGTAGTTTGAGCATTCTTTGGCATTGCCTCTCTTTGGGATTGGAATGAAAACTAACCTTTTCCAGTCCTGTGGCCAGCGCTGAATTTTCCAAATTTGCTGGCATGTTGAATGCAGCACTTTCACAGCATCATCTTTCAGGATTTGAAATAGCTCACCTGGAATCCCATCACCTCCACTAGCTTTGTTTGTAGTGATGCTTTCTAAGGCCCACTTGACTTCATATTCCAGGATGTCTGGCTCTAGGTGAGTGATCACACCATCATGATTATCTTGGTCGTGAAGATCTTTTTTCCACAGTTCTGTGTATTCCTGCCACCTCTTAATATCTACTGCTTCTGTTAGGTCCATACCATTTCTGTCCTTTATCGAGCCCATTTTTTCATGTAATGTTCTTTTGGTATCTCTAATTTTCTTGAAGAGATCTCTAGTCTTTCCCATTCTATTGTTTTCCTCTATTTCTTTGCATTGATCACCGAGGAAGGCTTTCTTATCTCTTCTTGCTATTCTTTGGAACTCTGCATTCAGACGCTTATATCTTTCCTTTTCTCCTTTGCTTTTCACTTCTCTTCTTTTCACAGCTATTTGTAAGGCCTGCCCAGACAGCCATTTTGCTTTTTTGCATTTCTTTTCCATGGCGATGGTCTTGATCCCTGTCTCCTGTACAATGTCACGAACCTCAGTCCATAGTTCATCAGGCATTCTATCTATCAGATCTAGGCCCTTAAATCTATTTCTCACTTCTACTGTATAATCATAAGAGATTTGATTTAGGTCATACCTGAATGGTCTAGTGGTTTTCCCTACTTTCTTCAATTTAAGTATGAATTTGGCAATAAGGAGTTCATGATCTGAGCCACAGTCAGCTCCCGGTCTTGTTTTTGTTGACGGTATAGAGCTTCTCCATCTTTGGCGGCAAAGAATATAATCAGTCTGATTTCAGTATTGACCATCTGGTGATGTCCATGTGTAGAGTCTTCTCTTATGCTGTTGGAAGAGGGTGTTTGCTATGACCAGTGCGTTCTCTTGGCAAAACTCTGTTAGCCTTTGCCCTGCCTCATTGCGTAGTCCAAGGCCAAATTTGCCTGTTACTCCAGGTGTTTCTTGACTTCCTACTTTTGCATTCCAGTCCCCTATAATGAAAAGGACATCTTTTTTGGGTGTTAGTTCTAAAAGGTCTTGTAGGTCTTCATAGAACCATTCAACTTCAGCTTCTTCAGCATTACTGGTTGAGGCATAGACTTGGATTACTGTGATAGTGAATGGTCTGCCTTGGAAATGAACAGAGATCATTCTGTCGTTTTTGAGATTGCATCCAAGTACTGCATTTCGGACTCTTTTGTTGACCATGATGGCCACTCCATTTCTTCTGAGGGATTCCTGCCCGCAGTATTACATATAATGGTCATCTGAGTTAAATTCACCCATTCCAGTCGATTTAGTTCGCTGATTCCTAGAATGTCGACGTTCACTCTTGCCATCTCCTGTTTGACCACTTCCAATTTGCCTTGATTCATGGACCTGACATTCCAGGTTCCTATGCAATACTGCTCTTTACAGCATCGGACCTTGCTTCTATCACCAGTCACATCCACAACTGGGTATTGTTTTTGCTTTGGCTCCATCCCTTCATTCTCTCTGGAGTTATTTCTCCACTGATCTCCAGTAGCATATTGGGCCCCTACTGACCTGGGGAGTTCCTCTTTCAGTATCCTATCATTTTGCCTTTTCATACTGTTCATGGGGTTCTCAAGGCAAGAATACTGAAGTGGTTTGCCATTCCCTTCTCCAGTGGACCACATTCTGTCAGCTAATTCCTTTTAGCTTTATAAAAAAAGGCTAATACCCAATAGGAAAAGTACTTCCTCATTCCATTTTCAATATTTTCTTCATGATTCCCCAGACTTCCATTGAAAAAATAAGAATTTGCTGAAAACTGTGAGGATAAGGGATATATAGACACTTGATGGTACTTAAGGGTAACAGGTAAGTCAAACCAACGATCTGAATTTGCAAGACAGAATAAGCTTGAAAAGCTATGCTGCTGCTACTGCTGCTAAGTCGCATCAGTCGTATCCGACTTTGTGCGACCCCACAGACGGCAGCCCATCAGGCTCCACCGTCCCTGAGATTCTCCTGGCAAGAACACTGGAGCAGGTTGCCATTTCCTTCTCCAATGCATGAAAGTGAAAAGTGAAAATGAAGTTGCTCAGTCATATCTGATTCCTAGCGACCCCATGGACTGCAGCCTACCAGGCTCCTCCGTCCATGGGATCCTTCAGGTAAGAGCTATACATCTTCACAATTACTTTCCTTCTGTTTCTTCTGTTGTCACAACCACCTGTTTTAGAATAGTTCTATTACTGTCATCCACAAATCTTCCTATATTTTGTGATCTAATAAGACTCAAGCACCAACAACAAGAAAGTTGTAGTAATCTGGGATTCTTAAAAGACCATGTCAAGCCAAACTTGATTCATGAAAGTCTGTGATGTTGTGACATTTCTGAGATGTTATCATTATTAAATATAAAGAAACATTTCTCACAAAATTATGTAAAGTTAATATGGGAAAACACTGGATGCTAGTACATTAAGTAAATAAAGCAGGATATAAAGTTACATATATGCATTCAGATATGTAACGAAATATGCCTGAAGACTAAGAAAATGTACCAAAATGATGAGCAGATACATACATCATTATAAATTTTCTTCTGTATATTTCCAAAATGTTAAAATACTGAGCACATAATTTTATTATGAAAAAAATATATGCCACCAAGATAAATCTATGGAATGTTTAAGATTACAGGGTACTTATCAGTACTACTCACAATAACTAGTTCTTTGTCCTTTTAATTATGCATATATATCACTTTCTCAACTACTATGTGAGCTTTCGTTTTTTTTTAAAAAGAACAAGCTTTACACTAGATCCAGCACAGGATTAGTCATATACTTCTTGAATGTTATCAAGTGGAAGATGTGGATGTGGATTCAAGGAGCCAGGTTCAGGCTGACACCCAGGTTTGGGATAAAAACCATAATCAACACTGGAAAGAGCAGATACCACATCTCACACTTTATCAGAGGCTAAAAGTTCATAGGCTTTTCCTAAAAGTAATGTAACTTCTGAATCTCACTGTCCTCACCTACCAGAGTCTCCATGAGATCCTGGCAATTAAGGACACATAGCATATTTGATACTACCTCACTAGATAGGATTTGCTAAAGAATGGGTATGTATTCAGACATCAGGGGAAAAGGTCTTGATGCCTTTGGGATGGAACTATAAGAATCTGGTAAGATTCCGTACCTTTGCCCAATAGGATAGACTAGACCAATGTTTTCAAAGAATAATCCTTCGACCAGTAGCCTCACCTGGAAACTTGTTAGCAATGCACATTACCAGGCCCTAACCTATTCTTTAATAAATCAATTCTTTCTCATGTATGGCCAAGTCTAAGAACCAGTGTCCCAGACCATCACAAAAACCAAACCAACTGGCTTTTAACAGATTCAAGACTTCTTGGAGTACTTCTGCTACATTTTTAGTTCAGTAATATCTGTGCATATTAACAACTGGCTCACATCAACTGAGTTAACTGAGTCACCAAAAAACTTCAATGAGAAATGGTTAAAAAAATCTCATATTTGCAAATCCAAAATATGCTCAAATTTTAAGGGATGCTACATCTAGATGAATAACTGGTGATTTTTTTTTATAGTTTCCTATATATCCTAGAATTTTTATGTGTTATATTTATAATCATGCAAAAATGATTTTTAAGTAACCACACTTAAAATTAGCCTGAAACTCGAGTTTTATGACTTGTGAGGTAACTATTTCTATTCTGCTTTTATTAATAAAAAGTTAGCCCTATCAATTTTCTTCGAAGAAACCTTTCTAGCAATGGTTCTCTCTCTCAAATCTTAGTTACGTACTATCAATTTGTCTCTAGGAATAGTAGACAACAGTTTGACTAAGCTGAACTTTTAACATGAGCGTTTTTTTGGCTTCAATAACAATTACTACCACCACATGATAGCACTAAGAACCCTACATTTTATTTTATTCTGAAAATACTCTTAAGGTAGATATAACTAAATTCTCAGATGAAAAAACTGCTATCAGAACTAATAAGGTACATAGTCCAGGACTCAAAATCCAGATTTTTGCAGCCAGTATGTCCTTCCAGGTAAAATCTGATTCTAAACTGTCTTTCCATAAGGTAAGTGGCATTTTTGAATAAAGAGAGATTCTCGTTTTGAACAGAGATCCATGAAATTCCTCAAAATTACTTCATAAAATTGAGAATACTTCCTAGGATTTTGGGGGGAACTTAGCTTCTAAATGGTCCCCAATAGTCCTACTCAATTAGGCCAGTAAAGTTAACTTAGGGATTCCTATTCATTTTGACACTGCAAGAAACACCTGTGAAAAGGAATAATAGGGTCCAAATTTTGTGCTCTTTTGACTCTTCACCCATGACTCACCTCTGCCAAATGCTGCAGCCGGGTTAGCAGTGGGGTTCTCTTGTCAGATCCAAGACGTGTGATATAATTTGATCTTTTGCTAAACACATACAGAAGGTTGAGGACTGCCAGCACCACTTGCATATCAGAAGAAGCCAATAAAGTTGTCAAGTGCTACAGGGGACAAAAAGGTGACTTTGAAAACTTGAAATGCCAACAGAGTAATAGATTTATCAATAATTACAAAGCTATCAAGAAGTTTAACAATATAAAAAGATGTGTAAATATTTGAGCACCTATAATATGCAATCTATGGAGAAGGTGATGGCACCCCACTCCAATACTCTTGCCTGGAAAATCCCATGGACGGAGAAGCCTGGTAGGCTGCAGTCCATGGGGTCGCTAAGAGTCGGACACGACTCAGTGACTTCACTTTCACTTTTCACTTTCATGCATTGGAGAAGGAAATGGCAACCCACTCCAGTATTCTTGCCTGGAGAATCCCAGGGACAGTGGAGCCTGGTGGGCTGCTGTCTATGGGGTCGCACAGAGTCGGACATGACTGAAGTGACTTAGCAGTAGCAGCAACATGCAATCTTATGCTCAAGAAGCTTACAATCTGGCAGCATGAAAGTCCAATTTAAGTTTAAAAAATGTAAACAGTAGTTCAAAATTACATAGGCATCTCCACAGCAAGAAACCAATGACAAGAGACAAATGTGGTATTTTAATACAGCAGAACTCAAAACATTAACTCTCCAACTAGACTAAAAGTAGAGTAAGATAATTTTTGCTCCTTTTGTATCCTTTACAACAAAAATTGGAATTAGATAAAATATAGGGTTCTTTATATAGAAACTAAAAATAACAACAGTCGGTGGTACTTAAAACTGTTACAGTGTATTTAACAATAACCCGAGTAACTATTTTTGCTTTTTAATACAATAAAAATTCGCCAATATACTGAAACATTTGGTTAGTGTTAAAGTCAGTATGTAATTTAGCTGGAAATGAACCAAAGTATTTCTGACTGCTGATTATCCAGAAAGCTATGGATTTCCTTTTGCAACTTATTTATTTTACCTTCAACAGATTGCTCAGGTGCTATCTTTAGTTCAGTTCATTTCTCTTCTTACACCATTTACTTTCTACCTGTTTGTTCTGATTCTGGTTCTTTAATGAAGACAGGAAAAGTAACACAACAAACAACAGGGCACTAAATCAATAGTGATAAAAACTCTGAAGGTAGGCTAAAAGAAGAGAACTGCTTCTTATACTGATTCCTGACGAATTCAAAAGTTCACTACTTCCCATGCCCACTATACTCTTCTAAGAATACATAGCATGCTTTTAGCATACATTTTGGGGAGAGGGGAGAAGAGACTGAAAAGCAGCACACTAAAGCTTAGAAGAGCACCAAGTCCAGTGATGTGTCAAGGTAATCAAATTATGTCATATTAAAGTAATCTGGGGCTGCTCTGATAACTTGGGACAAAAATCAATTCCTGAAAATTCCCAAGAATACTTCAATACATGTTTTACATTCTTATTAATTTCTTTAATCTTAAAAGATGAGGTGAATGTGACAGTAAAGAACCTTCTCATCAACACTGTGAAGGGTTTCTTTAGCCAAGAAACATCTTACCATTGTCTTTGATGTTGAAAACCCCAGAACTTTATAAAGAAAAGGAAAGAATCATCAGAAAGAAATAACAATTTCACTATTATGGACATGAAGAATTCTAGTAAAGAACAGACTATATAGGCTTAAACCTCTCCTACCTCTATGGAACTATACAGATGCCGGGAAAAGCTGTACTCAATGAGTAAGGCTGTGAAGTTCAACACAGCCAAGAGAAGCATTTTCAGTTGTTCTTTTTCCGGCCTATCACACACGAGCATCCATGACATGTTCTCCACTGTCTGTCCAGCATCTGCCAGAATCCCATCGAAGCGGTCCAACAGATCCACCCAGTGATATAACTCGCACTGGAGAAGGGAAGAGAAAGAATATATAAGAATAAGGTAAAAGTACTGTGTGGGTACTTTGCAGCTGAGCTTTGCTACAATAGATTGCTGAGCATGATACGTAGACAGGTTCACCTCCCACCTTTGCTTCTCTTCAATCCCCCACTAATACAGAAACCAATGAGAAAAATCATACTCTGAGCCACATGGACCTGAGCTCATTGTTTTATCCATCAAAACATACATGTTCTAACACCAGGAGACACCACAAAATCTCTGTAGCTAGGTCTTCAGAGAGACAATTCTGGGTATACTCTGAGGTCTAAAAACACAAGGACTTTCTCTGCTAAAATCCATTTTATCTGAAGTGCTTCTTTTTAGAGTTATCGAAAGAAGAGTCTTCTAAACTAAAAGTAAAAATCCTGAGACTATCTCAAACTCACATTGTCAGTTAAACTAAAGGAATTTTGTGGTTGAGATTTATCATCACCTGTATAAGCAATCTTCACCCTCAGTGAGCAAAATTTTCCCTTTACATTTCTTTCAAAATTTCCTTGGTAACCATTCACAGGCTAAAATTACCAGTCTAGAGATGTTCAAGACATACACACACACACACTAGATGCTTATTAAGCAACTGCTGAATGAGGTCACCTCATTGTGGTTTCTCTTTTGGGAGCATGGGTTTACATACCTTTCCAATGTTCCATGTTTTGATCTGCTGCAGTTCCAAAAGAAGTTGCTCATCATTACAAACTTTGAGTTTGTCTATTAAGGCTCTGCAGTCTGCAGGCTGAGAAAAACAAACAGATATTCACATAAGGGTGTTTTGGGGCTATGAGGGAGACACATTGACAAAAAACAGGGGAAAAAAAACACCCTTATGTCAACACACACAACAATTTAACTTTTGATAGAACACACTTATATATGGCAAAACCAATACAATATTATAAAGTTAAAAAGTAAAAAAAGAAAAAAAAGAAAAAAGAAAAGAAAAAAAATGGAAAATTTCCAGACAATCATTTGAGATTAATATGGAAATCTTATAATAATACAAGCCATCAGTGTTATTTTTTTAAACCTGGATGAATTTGTAGACAAACTACTTGGAAGGGTACAAACAACAGAAATAAAGGAAACAAGCTAAATATCAATAAAAACAAAAGGAAGGAGTCTGTATCATGGTCTGAAAGTTAACCAAAATGACTAGAAATGAGAAACACTGAGGAGTCATAGTGAATTCACAAAGTGAAGATTAGCATTGACTATATTTTTCGCAATATTAAGCCATCCCATTATAGGAGACAGACCTTTTGAATTGAATAAAACTAGGACTCCATTCTTACTTGTGGTTCCCATTTCCATATATTCCTGCTCTCCTTTTACTGATATAAGGGCCTGTCAGGTACCTTGTCAGGTAACAAGGTGTGGATTCAGGGTTCAAAGTAAGTTTTCAAAAGTGGGATGGCAGGGGGCAGGGGGAGACAGGGAAGGGATAGGGACTGGGACAGAGAAGCTTTTATTAATTGAAGGCAACTGGCAGTGATCATGCTTGCTATTTAACTCTGTAAAACAGTATGGTATGTTGTGAATGGGCCTAGATTTGGAACCAAACAAATCTGGGTTCAGTTTTTAGCTCGATGTTTACTAAGCTGTTTGATCATAGGCAAATCCAACCTCTTAGCCACAGTTTTCTCATCAGGAAAAAAGACCTTTTAAGAACTACCTTGGAAATGTGAAGCTCAAGTGTTTGCACACACATAAAGCACTTATCTCACATAACAGGAGCGTAAATATTGAGAGACAGCATACTGTTACAAAGAACATCAGGCAGTTCAGTCCCTTTGTCGTGTCCAATTCTTTGCGACCCCATGGACTGAAGCACACCAGGTTTCCCTGTCCTTCAACAACTCCAGGAGCTTGATCAAATTCATGTCCATCGAGTCGGTGATGCCATTCAACCATCTCATCCTCTGTCGTCCCCTTCTCCTCCTGCCTTTAATCTTTCCCAGCATCAGGGTCTTTTCTAATGATTCAGCTCTTTGCATTAGGTGACCAAAGTATTGGAGTTGCAGTTCCAATGAATATTCAGGACTGATTTCCTTTAGGATTGACTGGTTTGATCTCCTTGCAGTTCAAGGGACTCTCAAGAGTCTTCTACAACACCACAGTTCAAAAGCATCAATTTTTCAGCACTCAGCTTTCTTTATAGATCTCTTGACTTCTCACTTTTGCATTCCAATCCCCTATAATGAAAAGGACATCTTTTGGGGGTGTTAGTTCTACAAGGTCTTATAGGTCTTCGTATAACGTTCAACTTCAGCTTCTTCAGAATTCCTGCTTGCAGCATAGACTTGGATTACTGTGATATTGAATGGTTTGCCTTGGAAACGAACAGAGATCATTCTGTCATCTTTCAGATTGCACCTAAGTACTGCATTTCAGACTCTCTTGTTGACTTTGAGGGCTACTCCATTTCTTCTAAGCAGTAGATATAATAGTCATCTGAATTAAATTCACCCAATCCAGTCCATTTTAGTTCACTGATTCCTACAATATTGATATTCCCTCTTGCCATCTCCTGTTTGACCACTTCCAATTTACCTTGATTCATGGACCTAACATTCCAGATTCCTACGCTATACTGTTCTTTATAACATCGGACTTTACTTCCATCACCAGTCACATCAACAATTTGGCATTGTTTTTGCTTTGGCGCTGTCTCTTCATTCTTTCTGGAGTTATTTCTCCACTCTTCTCCAGTAGCATATTGGGCACCTACCAACTCGGGGAGTTCATCTTTCAGTGTCATTTCCTTTTGTTTTTCATGGGGTTCTCACTGCAAGAATACTGAAGTGGTTTGCCATTCCCTTCTCCAGTGGACCACGTTTTATCAGAACTCTCCACTGTGACCTGTCCATCTTGTGTGACCATGGGCTTTAGAATTAAGGTAGCTGGTAAGCCACATCTCTGACTCTCTGTATCCTCTTTCACAAAATAAACTAACACAACCTATTTATCTAGCAATGTTGTGAGATTTAAACTAGGGGCATTTTCAGCAGCCAAAACTGAACATGGAACAATAGGGGCTCAAGGGCAAATTTTTTTTTTAAAGCTAAGTCTGATATCTTTCCTCTCTCTAAAGTGAGCATTAAGAACTATCTCAAATTTCTGTGAAAATTTAAGGCATTAAAAATTCTTGGCACAAAATCCTTCCACAAACCAGACGTGCACCTTTTCTTTCTTTAAGTCATACAGGTTGAGGGAGAGGTATGAAGCAGTAGAAACAGGTAACATAGGAGTGTGAACTACCTGCTCATGCAGTTCACTTGTGCCTTTTGGATCTACTTGAGCCTACTATCAATACCACTTCAATTTCTAATGGCCAAACTCTACCCCCTAGGTCTTAAGCTGTTATTCTCCTATTGGGGCTTGCCAGAGGCATCACATAGTGCCTTCGGCTGACACCAAGGTAGACACCTGGATCTACTAGACCATAATGTCCATGGAGTAGGGCAGTTTACATCAGAGCTTGAACCTTTTTCAGTCTTTTCTAGATCCAAACATTACTGTCACCCTGGAAGTTATCCAGTATATGGATCAAAATAGCATGCGTAAACATGACATATGCTGCCTCCAAAATCTAAAGAGTCATTGCACACACTGTTCCTCTACCTTCATGGTGTGTGGTACAAGGTGTGGAAATATGTCTCTCACTTGAGAAGGAAATCTTGACATTTCCCAGACTTCTGGTAGGCACTCAACATTCAAAGGGCACTCTCTGGCACATGTATGTCTAAGGCATCTTAAGTGCTTGTGTTTTCTGGTCACAAGCCCCAGTTAGCATCGGTTCAGTTCAGTCCCTTAGTTGTGTTCGACTGTCTGTAACCCCATGGACTGCGGCATGCCAGGCTTCCCTGTCCATTACAAACTTCTGGAGCTTACTCAAACTCATAGTCATAGAGTCGGTGTTGCCATCCAACCATATCATCCTCTGTCATCCCCTTCTTCTCCTGTCTTCAATCTTTCCCAGCATCAGAATCTTTATTCTAATGAGTCAGCCCTTGGCATCAGGTGGCCAAAGTATTGGAGCTTCAGCTTCAGTCCTTCCAATGAATATTCAGGACTGATTTCCTTTAGGATTGACTGGGTTGATCTCCTTGCAGTCCAAGGGACTCTCAAGAGCCTTCTCCAACACCACAGTTCAAAAGTATCAATTCTTCAGCACTCAGTTTTTTTTATGGTCCAACTCTCACATCTATACATGACTACTGGAAAAACCACAGCTTTGACTAGACAGACCTGTGTCTGCAAAGGAATGTTTCTGCATTTTTAATATGCTGTCTAAGTTTGTCATAGTTTTTTTCCCAAGGAGTAAGTATCTTTTAATTTCATGGCTGCAGTCACCATCTGGAGTGATTTTAGAGCCCAAGAAAATAAAGTCTGTCACTGTTTCCATTGTTTCTCCATCTATTTGCAATGAAGTGATGGGACTGGATCTTCATTTTTTGAATGTTGAGTTTTAAGCCAGCTTTTTCACTCTCCTCTATCACCTTCATCAAAGGTTCTTTAGCTCCTCTTCACTTTCTGCCATAAGGGTGATGTCATCTGCATACGTGAGGTTACTGATATTTCTCCCGGCAATCTTGATTCCAAGCTTGTGTTTCATTCAGCCTGGAATTTCACATGATGTACTCTGCATATAAGTTAAATAAGCAGGGTGACAATATACAGCCTTGATGCAGTCCTTTCCCGATTTGGAACCAGTCTGTTGTTCCATCTCTGGTTCTAACTGGTGCTTCTTAGCCTGCATACAGATTTCTCAGGAGGCAGGTAAGGTGGTCTGGTATTCCTATCTCTTTAAGAATTTTCCACAGTTTGTTGTGATCCACACAGTCCAAGGCTCTGGCATAGTCAATAAAGCAGTAGTTGTTTTTCTGGAATTCATTGCTTTTTCTACGATCCAATGGATATTGGCAATTTGATCTCTGGTTCCTCTGCCTTCTCTAATTCCAGCTTGAACATCTGGATGTTCTTGGTTCACGTATTGTTGAAGCCTAGCTTGGAGAATTTTGAGTATTACTTTGCTAGTGTGTGAAATGAATGCAATTGTGTGGTAGTTTGAACATTCCTTGGCATTGCCTTTCTTTGGGACTGGAATGAAATCTGCCCTTTTCCAGTCCTGTGGCCACTGCTGAGTTTTCCAAATTTGCTGGCATATTGAGTGTAGCACTTTTTTAGGACAGCATCATCTTTTAGGATTTGAATTTATTATGCCAGTTAGCATAATAGCATCAATTTAACATACCAGAACAATGCTGTTTTATCAGGAGTATCAAGATCCCTATGGACCTTGGAGTTTACTAAATGCACCAGGGACAAAAGTAAATCTTTACCATCTTGTCCCTGCTACATAAATGTAAACAGACTGAGATTTTCCTTACTTAGGGTAATGCAAAAGAAAGGTCAGTTCAATGGCTGCATACCAACTGCCACAGTATATACTGAGTTGCTCCAATAAAGATGTCAAATCTAGGGGAAAAAAATCCTTCACACAGCTACTGATACATAAAGTGATCAATAAGTGTGCAGCCACTAGAGAGAACAGTATGGGGGTTCCTCAAAAAATTAAAAACAGAACTACCATACGATCCAGCAATTCCAATTCTGGGTATTCATCTAGAGAGTGAAAACATTAACTTGAAAGGATATATGAACACCCATGTTTACTGCAACATGAACAGCCAAGATATGGAAACACCCTAAGTGTCCATTGATAGATGAATGGATAAAGAAGATGTGGTACCTATATACAATGAAATACTATTCAGCCATATAAAGAAAGAAATCTTGTCATTTGTAACAATATGCATCAACCTTGAGAGCACTGAAATACGTCAGAGAAAGACAAAATACCATCAGCTTACTTATATATATGGAATTTAAAAAACAAAAAGCAAACAGCAAAAGAAACCCAAGCTCACACATATAGAAAATAGACTGGTGGAAGAAATGTGTAGAGGGCCAAATAAATAATGGCAAATAAACACATGTTTTCCTTAAAAATAATATCTAGTATTGATCACAGTATGGGAAATTGGGCTTGCTGCCTGAAGAAAATAGGCATTTTCAGGCCTTAAAAATGTACATAGTCAATGATCTAAAAATTCCATTTCCAGTTTATCCTAAGTAACTTACTATTAGCTGTCAAGTAACATGAATCAGGAATTTGCACATAAGCATGACTCCAAGAACAAATCCATAACAAACTACTAGGTAAAAGATAAAGAAACTGAATTTGAATTTCTCTGATTATCTATAAGGTTGAATTATCATGGAAGTTTAAGGACATCATGCAAGTTTTCTTTTTGTTCTTCAGTTCTGAAAAAATTTGAGTATATAATTGTTGAAAATTCTTGATTTAAAAACATATCAAAAACCAAATGAAAAGGAAATAAATGGGTATGTAAAATATATATACTCAGTATATATGGCATTCAGTAAGAAACTGACATTTCAATGTCAAATACAAAATAAAACAGCACTAGCAGATAACTGGCATAAGGCCAGTGAATGTGAAAATATATGTATTAAGGCATGCAATTAGAACAGTGAAATACATTTTCTCCACCTATTAACAAAATTTTAAAAGATAACCTGCAATGCTGGAGAAGATGTGGGAAGACAACACTTCTTCTCAAACTCATTAGTGTAAAAATGAAGGAAAGGGCAGGAGAACTGCCCATGTAATAATCTTTTAAGGACTGGAACAAATATCAGTAGTGATACCCATGGCTGATACCTGCCAGGTAGTTCCAGTTTTTAAAAAACCAAGTGGCCTATATTTAGAAAATGAACTGATTAATTATGTGCCCAATACTTTGCTGAAAACCTGTTTCACATCAAGTAGTGAGGAATTATCAAAGCTATTTTATAGCTGTGGAAACCAGGCAAGTTAATAAACTCTCAGACACAAAAATCTAGTAAAATTCAAACCCACGTCTAATTCCAAAGCTTGTGCTCCTTGAACTACAGCATAAGAATTCTACATGAATGTCAACAATGTTTCAATACAAGTTGCTATTTTACTACATTGTATATATGTAAGTGATGATATGTTTGGAAGATCAGTATGAGTGAACTGACTGCAAAGAATTTTTTTCCGAAATGAAAAAAAACAGGCAAACTTTGGATACTTACAGCCTCAGTAGGAGTCTTTTTCAGTTTAGTCCTGTCTACTTTCATGTTTCCAATTTTGTTTTATGATCTGAAAAGAAAATTTCCCCAAAAGTGAGAACTTAACGTTGCAAACTTGAGCTCTACATGCATGGACTCAGAAAATACAGAATAAACAGAACACAAAATTTTTAAAGTAAAAGAGAATCATGATGCAAACCAACTCAGAGGCATAGGTATGAGGTAGGGAGGGATAAAGAATCTCTCCAGATAAAGCTGGCCCATATCCATGTACAAGCTGGCCCACCAGCTTGTAATCAATCTAAGGTAAAATTAAAATGTCCCCCACCCCTCACTCACTCTCAAACTCATACTTGAAAACAAGAGTAAAAAGTTTTCTTAAACACACCTCAGGATGGAAAAAATTCACCATATCCTGCAATTTTCTGGAAAACTTAGCAATCCCACTTCTGGGAACTTACCCAAAGAAAATCATGAAAGTGTATATAAATATTTAATCACAAGAATCCATACTGCATGACCATGTCTAACAGTGAATTGGAAAGATGCAAATATCCAGAATAGGGTTGGTTTAAAATGGAGCATTACACGGCTGTTAAAAACACTGCACAATTCTATTAACACAGTGAAATTCTATCACAGTGAAATAAGGCTATGAAACAGAATAAATAGTATAAACCCATATCTAAAGAAAACAGCTTAGAAGGGGTATGCATCAAAATGTTACCTTAATCTAACCAAATGGATTATGTATGTTTCTTTTACTTGTATTTTTTCTGTATCTTTTACTGTTTTACAGTACAGTAAAATAAAGCAAGAAAATCAAAGGATATTTTTATCAACAAATGGTACCAGATCAAGTAGATAGCTATAGGCAAAAAGATGAACTCTGACCTCAGCCTCATATTTTAATATATAAAAATTAACTCAAAATGGATCATCAGATAAGGATGTGTAGCAAAGGGAACTCCTGTGCACTATTGGTGGGAATGTAAACTGGTGCAGCCACTGTGGAAAACAGTATGGAGGTTCCTCAAAAAATTAAAAATACAATCCAGGAATTCCACTTTTGGATATTTATCCAAAGGCAATGAAAAAACTTGAAAAGATACTGTTATTATTGTTCAGTTGCTCAGTTGTGTCTGACTTTGCGACCCCATGGACTGCAGCACTCCAGGTCTCCCTGTCCCTCACCATCTCCTAAAGTTTGCCCAAGTTTATGTCCATGGCACCAGTGATGCCATCCAGCCAGCTCATCCTCTTACACCCTCTTCTCCTTCTGCCCTCAATCTTTCCCAGCATCAGGGACTTTTCCAATGATTCTGCTGTTTGCATCAGGTGATCAAAATACTGGAGCTTCAACTTGGGCTTCTCTGGTGGCTCACTCAGTAAAGAATTTACCTGCAATGTGGCAGACCTGGGTTCGATCTTTGGGTTGGGAAGATCCCCTGGAGAGGGGAATGGCTACCCACTTCAATATTCTGGCCTGGAGAATTCCATGGATAGAGGAGCCTGGCAGGCTACAGTCCATGGGGTTGCATGACTGAGCGACTTAGCAGCAGCAGCAGAGCGACTTTAACTTTTTAGCTTTAGCATCAGCCCTTCCAATGAGTATTCAGGCTTGATTTCCCTTAAGATGGACTGGTCTGACCTCCTTACTGTCCGGGAATCTTCTCCAGTACCAGGAGTCTTTCACCTCAGGAGTTTTCTCCAGCACCACAGTTCAAAGGCATCAATTCTTTGGCGCTCTGCCTTCTTTACAGTTCAGCTCTCATAACCATACATGATCACTGGGAAGACCACAGCCTGAACTATATGGACCTATGTTGGCAGAATAATGTCTCTGCTTTTCAACACACTGTCTAGGTTTGTCATAGCTTTCCTGCCAAGAAGTGACTGTCTTCTGATTTCATGATTGCAATCACCATCCACAGTGATTTTTGAGCCCAAGAAGAAGAAATCTATTACTACTTCCACCTTTCCCCCTTCTATTTGCCATCAAGTAATGGGGATGGGGATCTTCGTTTTTTTAATACTTAGTTTTAAGCCAGCTCTCTCTTCCTTCACCGTCATCAAGAGGCTCTTCCCTGTCATTAGAGTGGTATCATCCGCATATCTGAGGTTGTTGATGTTTCTCCCATCTATCTTGATCCAGCTTGTAGCTCATCCAGCCTGGCATTTTTTATGATGTGCTCAGTGTATAGGTTAAATAAACATGGTGACAGCAGATAGCCCTGTCATATTCCTTTCTCAATCCTGAACCAGTTGTTCCATATGGGGTTCTAACTGTTGCTTCTTGACCCGCATACAGGTTTCTCAGGAGACAGGTAAGATGATCTGGTATCCCCATCTCTTTAAGACCTTCCCACAGTTTGTTATGATCCACACAGTCAAAGGCTTTAGCACAGCTGATAAAACATAGGTAGATGTTTTTCTGGTATTCCCCTGCTTTATGATCCAGTGGGTAGATGCTGGATCAGAGATATATGCAACCCTATATTTACTGCAGCATTACTTTCCAATAGCTAAGACATGGAAGCAACCTAAGTGTCCACTGATGGATGAACAGTCTTATAAAAAAGATGGAAACCTTGTCATCTGTACTAACATGAATGAACCTTGAGGGCATTATGCTAAGTGAAATAAGCCAGACATAAAAGATAAATTCCGTATGATTTCATTCATTTGTGGAATCTCAAACAAACCCACAAAACCCAAAATACAAAATTTACAGATACATGGAATAGATTGGTGTCTGACAGAGGCAGGGGTTTGGGGATGGGGGAAATAGGTGAAGACAGTCAAAAGGCACAAACTTCCAGTTATAAAACAAGCCATGCAGATGTAATGTGCAGCATGACAACTACAGTTAATATTGTACTGTCTATTTGAAAGTTGCTAGGAGTATATCTTAAGGGTTCTCATCACAAGAAAAAAATTGTAACTATGCTGATAGATGCTAACTAGACTTATTGTGATCATTTCACAATATATACAAATATGGAATCATTATATTGAACATCAAACTAATGTAATGTCAAACATCAATTACATCTAAAAAAATAAAAGATCATGGACTTAAATGTAAACTTTAAAATCTACGGGGAGAGAGATTTGTAAACCACATATACTATCTAGAATATATAAAGAATTCTCAAACCCAACAATAAAAAAACCCACCACAGTCTTCCAAAACAAGAGCACTGACTAAATCTTATGCAAATAAACAACTCACAATGATTTTACTGTTTTAAAAAATGTACATGAAATCGCTGGCAAATCTTCAACTAAAGCAATTTTGACTTATTCTGTACCAGTTAAGGGTCTGGGTGGAAAACAATGGACTCTGGTGAACCAAAGTGAAAATATAATTTACTGGAAGGATAACTGATAGCTCATGCTACTGACAGGAAAGGTTAGAGATCCACATCAGAAAACAGAAGGAGCCGAGGAAGCCAGGCATCCTGGAACTACAGCCAACGACCTCCCACAGACACAGCTTAGTTGGAAGTACCTATGCTGGAAGCCCAGAAGCAGCTGCTGGCAGCGGTATGATTTCTAAATGGTCTCAGGTTATTTGCATCAGTGGCTCTAGACACAAAGTCCCAAGAATGACCATCTAATTGGTGAAGCTGAGGTCTCATGCCTATGCTCTAGCTGTCAAGGTTCTGGGAGAGCAAGTGCATTCAGCTTTTTCAGTTTTGTTCAGGTTCGAAACTTTTCATAAACAGATTCAGATAATAGGCACCAAAGTAAAAAAAAGTGAAACAAGCCAAAACAATTGATCAAGCACATGTCCTCCTAGATGCAATGTTAACCTGGCTTTTATAGTTTTTTTGCAAGAAATACCTATAGTCTAAAAAAGAAGTATCACTGCCTGTGAGACATTAATTAAGAAAATTCAAAAGTTTTTGTCGTTCCTAGTTATTCTATTAATGTGCTCATCTCACACGCTAGTAAAGTAATGCTTAAAATTTTCCAAGCCAGGCTTCAGCAATACGTGAACTGTGAACTTCCAGATGTTTAAGCTGGTTTTAGAAAAGGCAGAGGAGCCAGAGATCAAACTGCCAACATCTGCTGGATCATCGAAAAAGCAAGAGAGTTCCAGAAAAACAGCTATTTCTGCTTTATTGAATATGCCAAAGCATTGACTGTGTGGATCACAATAAACTGTGGAAAATTCTGAAAGAGATGGGAATACCAGACCACCTGACCTGTCTCTTGAGAAATCTGTATGCAGGTCAGGAAGCAACAGTTAGAACTGGACATGGAACAACAGACTTGTTCCAAATAGGAGGAGTATGCCAAGGCTGTATATTGTCACCCTGCTTATTTAACTTATATGCAGAGTACATCACGAGAAACGCTGGGCTGGAGGAAGCACAAGCTGGAAACAAGATTGCCGGGAGAAATATCAATAACCTCAGATATGCAGATGACACCACCCTTATGGCAGAAAGTGAAGAGGAACTAAAAAGCCTCTTGATGAAAGTGAAAGTGGAGAGTGAAAAAGTTGGCTTAAAACTCAACATTCAGAAAACTAAGATTATAGCATCTGGTCCTATCACTTCATGGGAAATAGATGGGGAAACAGTGTCAGACTTTATTTTTTGGGGCTCCAAAATCACTGCAGATGGTGATTGCAGCCATGAAATTAAAAGATGCTTACTCCTTGGAAGGAAAGTTATGACCAATCTAGACAGCATATTAAAAAGCAGAGACATTACTTTGCCAACGAAGGTCCGTCTAGTCAAGGCTATGGTTTTTCCAGTAGTCATGTATGGATGTGAGAGTTGGACTGTAAAGAAAGCTGAGCACAGAAGAATTGATGCCTTTGAACTGTGGTGTTGGAGACGACTCTTGAGAGTCCCTTGGACTGCAAGGAGATCCAACCAGTCCATCCTAAGGGAGATCAGTCCTGGGTGTTCAATGGAAGGACTGATATTGAAGCTGAAACTCCAGTACTTTGGCCACCTGATGCTAAGAGCTGACTCATTGAAAAGACCCTGATGCTCGGAAAGATTGATGGTAGGAGGAGAAGGGGACGACAGAGGATAAGATGATTGGATGGCATCACTGACTCTATGGACATGGGTTTGGGTAGACTCCAGGAGTTGGTGATAGACAGGGAAGCCTGGTATGCTGCGGTTCACGGGGTCATAAAGAGTCGGACATGACTGAGCGACTGAACTGAACTGAAGTGAAGCTGGTTTCACAGTGGGAAGGGAGAATACTTTTTGAGTGCTTACTACAAGCCAGACAATACTTAGGCTGGTATTTCCCAAAACATTTTACAGTATCTTGTTCACAAAGACTAGGTTCTTGGGAAACCTGAAGCCTGGCATGCTGCAGTCCATGGGGTTGCAAAGAGTTGGAAATGACTTAGCGACTGAACAACAACAAATTTCTCTTCCTTTAGGACAGTCACATGGCTGACTGACATTACTTACAGTTCCAAGAAATCCTGGATAATGGAAACTTATTAGGGCACAGAGCCATTCCCTGCTCCCCTCCCCCAGTTGGCATCTACTAGAAGTCTAATTTAAGAATCTCAAAGAATATACTTTGAGACATGCTGCACAGGGGATTCATAAAATAGTCTTTAACACAACCC
Organism: Bos grunniens; assembly: GCF_055505025.1. NCBI lineage: Eukaryota > Metazoa > Chordata > Mammalia > Artiodactyla > Bovidae > Bos > Bos grunniens. Next base: position 51,286,530 of record NC_141194.1, on the reverse strand, counting down.
TCACCATTCAAGCCAAGTTCTGTCCCCATTTATAGACAGAAAACTGAGGCTCAGAGAAATTAAATGCCTTGCCTGTTTAGTGAATGTAGGCTCCAAGATCTAAATCCAGGTCTTTCTGATTCCCAAGTCCATACTTCAATAACATGGTATTCAAATATTTGCTAGTTTCATTACAACAATAAATACCTGCACATGAAAATACCAATTTGTGACAAACTCCCCTACATTGTTGGATCCTATTGTTCAAAAAAACATTGTAAGACAGGAAGCTGGGTCACAAGGTGAAAAGCTATTATCAATCTCACTAATGATGGAACAATAACTGGAGAATGAGTTCTACCTAATGTTTAGAAATTAAACAAATGAAAACCTCATTACATAAAAAAACCTCTAACAAAAAGAAGCTAATTCTAAATAAATTCCTGGAAATGACCTATTGCTTTTCTTCAGTCAGACAAGAACTCTGTATACCAAGCAATCTCTACACATAAAAAATATTTCTTTCTAAACTTAGGTTGGAAAGATCAACTTGCAGAAATCTAATGAATTATTATGAACCACCACCATGGTAATGGTAGCAATTACCATTAAACTTAAATACTTCTATTTAATTAACTATTTTTTCACTTCTTCACCACCACCCCCCCCGTTTCACTTATCTTTGAAGTTTGAATCTTGGTTTTGTAGGTTTTATATCAAGACAAGAGTGCACAATTAAAATACACCAAGCGAAGTCATTACTACATTCTGTAGTAACCACCTTCAGTTGATCAATTTTAGAAAGACTTTCAATATTGAAATAAGCTAAAGCAGAGGACAACTGTAGTTCCAAACCTGGGTCAAGAGCAGTTGAGTGTATTGGTAGACTGGCCTTATTATTCAAAGTATGGTTGAAGGATCAGCAGCACTGAGATCACTTGGGAGTTATTAAAAATGCAAAATCTTGGGCCCCACCTAGACCTGAAGAATCGATCTGTATTTTAAGAAGATCTTCTAGTGATTCATATATGAAGTTGAGAAGCACCAGATCATAACACAGGCTCCAAATCAGGAAACCCAGATTAGAATCCCTGCTATATTATGTACTGTATGAGCATATGGACAAATCGTGTGATGTGCACTTCTGTTTCCTCACCTGTGAAATATGGATAACCAATCTCCCTACTTCCGTACTCACTTTCATCCAATCCATTCTCCAGAGAACAGCAAAAGTAATCTTCTTGAAACATAAATCAGCTCAAGTTACCTTCCTTGTTTAAAACCTTACAAAAGTTTTCCTAGAATTATTTCCAAATTCTAACCATGACCCAAAGAGCCCTGGCATAATTTGGCTCCTGGAACTCTCTCCAATCGCCTCTCTACACATATCAGTCTTTCTGTTTAGTTTCTGGACTATTCTGAATTCTTTCTGGCCTCTAGACCTTTACAGGTGCTATTGCTACTGCAGTGCTTCTGCTCCACACTCATTCTTCCCACAGCTACCTCTACTTCAGGATCTGACTTTAAATTAAGACCTAAAATGGCTTTCCAAGGCAATCCACCTAAAGCTGGTCTAACTGCTATTTTTTAGTAACAGTGCCCTGCTTATTTCTCTCATAGAAAATATCGATTAATAACTGGTTTGAGTGCTTGCTTCAGCAGCACATATACTAATAACTGGTTTGATTTTCTACAATGTTAATTTCTCAGCATCTCATATAGCATCCTTCATGTGGTAGGTATGCAAATATTTGTAGAACTGAGTTCAGGAAAGAAGTATGCACTGAGAATAAAATCTGTGATTGCAAGCATATAGACAGAACTTGAAGCCATGGGTCTGGAGATGATCACTTACAGAGAAGGAAGGAAAGAGACACAGAACTGAGTTCTTGTTTGCTCTAACATTTAAAGGGAAGGCAAAGCAGAGACAAATCCATGCACCTATGGACACCTAATCTTTGACAAACGAGGGAAGAATATACAATGGAGAAAAGACAATCTCTTTAACAAGTGGTGCTGGGAAAACTGGTCAACCACTTGTAAAAGAAGGAAACTAGAACACTGTCTAACACCATACACAAAAATAAACTCAAAATGGATTAAAGACCTAAATGTAACACCAGAAACTAAAAAACTCCTAGAGGAAAACATCGGCAGACTATTCTCTGACACAAATCACAGCAACATCCTCTATGACCCACCTCCCAGAGTAGTGGAAATAAAAGCAAAAATAAACAAATGGGACCTAATTAAACTTAAAAGCTTTTGCACAACGAAGGAAACTCTAAGCAAGGTGAAAAGACAGCCTTCAGAATGGGAGAAAATAATAGCAAATGAAGCAACTAACAAAGAACTAATCTTAAAAATATACAAGCAGCTCCTGTAGCTCAATTTCAGAAAAATAAATGACCCAATCAAAAAATGGGTCAAAGAACTAAATAGACATTTCTTCAAAGAAGACATACAGATGGCTAACAAACACATGTAAAGATGCTCAACATCACTCATTATCAGAGAAATACAAATCAAAACCACAATGAGGTACCATTTCATGCCAGTCAGAATGGCTGCTGTCCAAAAGTCTACAAACAATAAATGCTGGAGAGGGTGTGGAGAAAAGGGAACCCTCTTACACTGTTGGTGTGAATGCAAACTAGTACAGCCACTATAGAGAACAGTGTGGAGATTCCTTAAAAAACTGGAAATAGAACTGCCTTATGACCCAGCAATCCCACTGCTGGGCAGACACACCGAGGAAACCAGAATTGAAAGAGACACGTGTACCCCAATGTTCATCGCAGCACTGTTTATAATAGCCAGGACATGGAAGCAACCTAGATGTCCATTAGCTGATGAATGGATAAGAAAGCTGTGGTACGTATACACAATGGAGTATTACTCAGCTATTAAAAAGAATGCATTTGAGTCAGTTCTAATGAGGTGGATGAAACTGGAGCCTATTATACAGAGTGAAGTTAGAAAGGAAAACTAATACAGTATATTAATGCATACAGATGGTATTCAGAAAGATGGTAATGATGACCCTATATGTGAGACAGCAAAAGAGACACAGATGTAAAGAACACACTTTTGGATGCTGTGGGACAAGGCGAGGGTGGGATGATTTGAGAGAACAGCACTGAAACATGTATATTATCATATGTGAAATAGATCACCAGTCCAGTTCAACACATGAGACAGGGTGCTCAGGGCTGGTGCACTGGGATGACCCTGAGGGATGGGATGGGGAGGGAGGTGGGGGGGGGCGGTTCAGGATGGGGAACACATGTATCCCCGTGGCTGATTCATGTCAATGTATGGCAAAAGCCACTACAATATTGTAAAGTAATTAGCCTCCAATTAAAATAAATTAATTTAAAACAAAAAAAATTAATAAAGGGAAGGCAAAGGAGGAGAATCCAGCAAAGGAGAGGCTGGTGGGGTAGAAATAAAACTAGTTTATCACGATATCATGAAAGGCAAAAGATGGCAACTGGATCAAATGTCAAAACGAGGTATTTCCAGAAAAATGTTTGTTGAAATTGGGAATAGAGATAACTTGTCTAGCATTAGTTTCAGTAGGGTGGTTGGAAAGAAAGCCAGACTGGAATGAATCAACGAATCACTAGGAAGTGAGGCTATACAGATTACATGTGTAGAATACTTTTTTGAAAAGACTGTCTGTAAATGAAAGCAGAGAATTATGGGGCCTCACTGAAAGAGTGTAGGGGAGAGGGGAAGGAAATAATGGAAAGAAAATACCTAAGAAAGTTGAGGGTAGGGGACTACTTAGCCTCTGTTTCACCTTATAGAGTGAACATTTATTTGGGTTTTGAACAGCAGAAACAGTATTAATCAGAACCAGGACAATCCTCTTCTTAATCTCTTAAAACTTGACTGAGTGTCCCTCCTATTGTACCCTGTACCTATCACTTCCTGACATTAATGTGAATATCTGTCACAGAGTGAGGAGGAAAACCAACCAACCAACCCTGGGAAAAGCGTATACAACATTATGAGTGGCTCCCTGTAGGTGGCTGGATAACACAGCTTTATTTACACTTTTCAGAGCCTCCAAATTTTCTATAATTATGCATCCATTTGTAATGAGAATTTTTCTTGTGTACAGTTTTTCTTAAGGGAGAAAACAGTGGCCCCTGAGCCAAAGGGCTGCATCAAATTAAGAAAAATATTATCTAAACAAATGCCTTGGATTGGCTGCTGTCTTCTCTTGGAACTTCTTTTCTATACTTCTTGTTGTTTAATCCTGGCACACAGCAAGCACTCAATATTAATTTGGTGTATTATTGGTAGGTTAAGAAATGCTGCACACATGTATGGGAGTACGGATTAATCAAAGTTAGCCTACCCACGGGGATGTAAGCTCCATGAAGCTGTGAGCATATTTCCTATTTGATTGTTTTGTTCACTGCTGTACACTTAGCTCTTGCAGGAAATAATAAATATTGGTTAATTAAATGAACCAAAACAAAAGTCAGCCTAAAATTTCCACTGAAATCATGGAAAAGTACTATGGTGGTTTTTAAGCAATGCTTTAGAGAATACTAAACTGTGATGTCCTATAAAGCAAAAGACTTGATTATATTTGCCTTTTGCCTCTCTGGAGTCTCTCGAAGTAAACTCGGGTGAGAAATGCCCAGATCATCCATCGTGTCAGGAAAGAGCAAGCTGAATTCTGAAACCCAGCCTGCTATTCACCATTTGATTAGAGGCAGAGACATCACATTACCTGATTTGTAAAAGGGAATACCACTTGATTACCAGGCTTTCTCATCCAGTTTAGTCTCGGATTATTTACATTAATACCCACTCAACAAATATTCTGAGAACTCATTTATCACCTGTAATAACAGATAATACTGACCCCCTATTATCTGTTACCTCTAATCCTTACGACAACTTGGAGAAGAGGATAGTTCTGGTTTACTGAGGTCAAGAGTAGCTGCTGCTGAGTCAGTTCAGTCGTGTCCGACTCTGCAACCCCATAGACGGCAGCCCACCAGGATGCCCCATCCCTGGGATTCTCCAGGAAAGAACACTGGAGTGGGTTGCCATTTCCTTCTCCAATGCATGAAAGTGAAAAGTAAAAGTGAAGTCGTTCAGTCATGTCCGACCCTCAGCGACCCCATGGACTGCAGCCTACCAGGCTCCTCCATCCATGAGATTTTCCAGGCAAGAGTACTGGAGTGGGGTGCCACTGCCTTCTCCTCAAGAGTAGCAATATACCCAATAAGTAGAAGCCAGATTCAAACCAGATTTGCCCCACAACCCTACAGTGCACAAAATGTCAATATGCAAACTCCACCCCCCTACACTCCTCCTATAGACAGTGATATCCCTATTATTGGCTACATTAAACATGACCCTGAGGACTGTTGACCTATATTTTATTGGACATTGATAGTAAGATGTAATAATAAAGAAACTGAGGTATAGCCTTTGCTCACTCAAGACAAAACTTGAAATTATCTGCAGAAATATTTCGACAGGGTCTCTCCCTCAAACTCTGAAAACCCTATACCTCAGATATGCTTTCATGCTTGCTTGGTGCTTTTCTACAGAAAAAAATCTATTTCTACTTCACTGACTATGTTAAAGCCTTTGTGTGGATCACAGCAAAATGTGAAAAATTCTTAAAGAGATGGGAATACCAGACCACTGTACCTACCTCCTGAGAAACCTGTATGCAGGTTAAGAAGCAACAGTTAGAACCACACATTGAACAGTGGACTGGTTCCGAATTGGGAAAGGAGTACATCAAGGCTGTATATTGTCACCTTGCTTATTTAACTTTCATGCAGAGTACATCATGAGAAACGCTTGGCTGGAAGAAGCACAAGCTGGAATCAAGATTACCAGGAGGAATATCAATAACCTCAGATATGCAGATGACACCACCCTTATGGCAGAAAGTGAAGAGAAACTGAAGAGCCTCTTGATGAAGGTTAAAGAGGAGAGTGAAAAAGCTGGCTTAAAACTCAACATTCAAACAATGAAGATCATGGCATCTGGTCCCATCCCTTCATGGCAAATAGATGGGGAAACAATGGAAACAGTGACAGACTTTATTTTGGGGGTCTCCAAAATCACTGCAAATGGTGACTGCAGCCAAGAAATTAAGACACTTGCTCTGTGGAAGAAAAGCTATGACCAACCATATTAAAAAAGCAGAGACATTCTCTGCCAACAAAGGTCAGTCTAGTCAAAGCTATGGTTTTTCCAGTAGTCATGTATGGATGTGAGAGTTGGACCATAAAGAAAGCTGAGCGCCAAAGAATTGATGCTTTTGAACTGCGGTGTTGGAGAAGACTCTGGAGAGTCTCTTGGACTGCAAGGAGATCAAACTAGTCAATCCTAAAGGAAATCAATCCTGAATATTTATTGGAAGGACTGATGTTGAAGCTGAAGCTCAAATACTTTGGCCACCTGATGCGAAGGGATGACTCATTAGAATAAAGATTCTGATGCTGGGAAAGACTGAAGGCAGGAGAAGGGGACGACAGAGGATGGGACAGTTGGGTGGCATCACTGACTCGATGGACATGAGTTTGAGTAAGCTCTGGGAATTGGTGATGGAGAAGGAAGCCTGGCATGCTGCAGTCCATGGGGTTGCAAAGAAGTTGGACATGAATGAACAATTGAACTGATACTCAAGATAAGGACAGGGATACCAAGGAGGAGGAATCTGACACCTCCAACGTTGACTTTGGAGGTGAGAATAATGTCTGAGAAGGCATTCCCTAAACATCCTCTACCTTAATAGTCCTGGGAAGCTACAGATCCAGGAGTTATCCTTCTGGTCATTACTCCTAATTACTCAGAAAAAGATAAACTGGCATCAAAAGAATTTATGCAACAAAATAGGGTCTGCCAAAGTTGTAAATCAGTTTTGCCAGTAGACAGGAAATGGCAGCATGCCAAGGAGCCCTCCCTTCCTAGCATTCCTAGAGGGAAAAAAAGAACATAACAGCACTGCCTGAATAAAAGTTATGCTTATTAAGGAGGAAAGGAAGAGACTCAGTCTCCCATTCCCTTCCTTACTTGTCGCTGAATTTGGTACAAAAGATCAATTATAACAAAGACTGATTATCCCCTATCTCATCACATTCAATTTCAAAGATGGAAGTACTTTTTCAGCCTGGCCTACCTTTAATAAAAAATTAAGACATCAGCCTTTAAACTAATACTCTCTACTGAATTGTTAACAACTTAAAACACACAAAAGCCTGCCACTATCTAATAGATGAACTTCACCCAGAAGAACCACAGGCAGCATTCAGTGAGTTCAGGAAAACACATCAGAAGTCAAATTTTAAAATATCTTTAAAATCTGTAGTTCTCAACCCTAGCTGCACAATATCTACTGATACTTATTTAGTAAAACTAAAAATATCTGCCTATACAAATAATCTGACTCAACAAATATGATGTAGGGACTTTGTTTTTCAAGCTGTGTATGCAATCTGGCCACATAGCCAGATTTGAGAGCCCTTTATTAACTTTGTTATATATTATTAATTATGCTTTTCCAATCTGTAATTCATTTAGGAATCTGCTTTTAAAATAATAGGGAGCGGGATACAAATAAGTACAGTCCTATACTAACAACTGTTGAAGCAGGGTAACAGGTACATGGGGATTTAATACTATTTTCACACTTTGTATATGTTTGAAAATCTCATAAATCAGAAATATTTTAAATTAAGACTTTATCCTGCTAGATCCTCCCATTTCATCCTCCAAATTGCTCCCAGAGCAGTCTTCCTTAAACTCAAAATCTACCTACATCATCAAGTGTAAACTCCTTACCTGACCAGTATCTAAGACCTCTAGGACCCAGTCCCTGCTTACCTCTCTTACCAGGGCCATGACATTACATAATATTCCTCTTGGCTCCCCACATGCTTTAACCACGTCAAGTTTTTACAGTTTGGCCACTATTCAAGACTTTTGATACCTTGACTCAAATTATTCTCTCTGCTAAAATGGCTGCTCCCTACATATACTCCCAGAGTTCAGCTTAAATGTCACCTCCTTTGTCAAGCCTTTTCAGATATCCCCTTCCCCAGAGAAAAACTAATTACTCTCCTTTGTGTCCCCATTGTATCCTGCACATACCCTCAATCAACACACCTCTATTTACATGCCAGTTTCCCCACTAGGGTTGGGCTTCCCTGGTGGCTCAGTGGTAAAGAATCCACCTGCCAATGCAGGAGACATGTGTTCAATCCCTAGGTCGGGAAGATCTCCTGGAGAAAGAAATGGCAACCCACTCCAGTATTCCTGCCTGGGAAATCTCATAGATAGAGAATCCTGGTGGGCTACTGTCCATGGAGTCACAAAAGAGTCGGACACAACTTAACTAATCAACAGCAAATTGTGGAATAGACTTCCCTACTAGAGTGAGTTTTGCATCAGTGGGACTTTGTGTATTCATTTTTGCATTCCTGTTGCCAGCATAGGACCTGTCACTTAGTAGATTAATAACGAATGAACGACTACCCAGTAAATGTTAAATGAAGCTAAAAAATTCAAATCACTTTAAACTCTTCTTGCGACATTTGCAACTAAGATAACCAATTTATAGAACTCAATGAGTCGGCTCTTCACATCAGGTGGCAAAGTATTGGAGCTTTGGGTTCAGCATCAGTCCTTCCAATGAACATTCAGGGTTGATTCTCTTTAGAATTGACTGGTTTGATCTCCTTGCTGTCCAAAGGACTCTCAAGAGTCTTCTCCAGCACCACAATTCGAAAGCATCAATTCTTCAGTGCTCAGCCTTCTTGATGGTCCAAATCTCACATATCTACATGACTACTGGAAGAACCATAGCTTTGACAAGATGGACCTTTGTCAGCAAAGTGATGTCTCTGCTTTTTAATACACTGTCTAGGTTTGTCATAGTTATTCTTCCAGGGAGCATGTGTCTGTTTTAAAATTTTGTGGCTGCAGTCAAGGTTCACAGTGATTTTGGAGCCCAAGAAAATAAAATCTGTCACTGTTTCCACTTTTCCCCCATCTATTTGCCATGACATAATAAGACCAGATGCCATGATCTTCATTTTTTAAATGTTGAGTTTTAAGCCAGGTTTTTCACTCTTCTCTTTCACCTTTATCAAGAGGCTCTTTAGTTCCTCTTCGCATTCTGCCATGAGAGAATCAGCTGCATATCTGAGGTTGATATTTCTCCCGCCAATCTTGATTTCAGCTTTTGCTTCATCCAGCCCGGCATTTTGCATGATGTTCTCTGCATAGAAGTTAAATAAGCAGGCTGTATATTATTACAGCCTTGAAGTACTCCTTTCCCAATTCTGAATCAGTCTGTTGTTCCATGTCTGGTTCTAACATGCTTCTTGACCTGAATACAGATTTCTCAGGAGGCAGGTAAGGTGGTCTGGAATTTCCAACTCTTTAAGAATTTTCCACAGTTTGTTGTGATAGTCAATGAAACAGATATTTTTCTGGAATTTCGTTGCTTTTGCTATGACCCAACGGATGTTGACAATTTGACCTCTGGTTCCTCTGCCTTTTCTAAATCCAGATTGTACATCTGCAAGTTCTCAGTTCACGTACTGCTCAGTCTAGCTTGAAGTATTTTGAGCATTACCTTGCTAGCATGTGACATGAGTGCAATTGTGCAGTAGTTTGAACATTCTTTGGCATTACCTTTCTTTGGGATTGGAATGAAAATTGACCTTTTCCAGTCCTGTAGCCACTGCTGAATTTTCCAAATTTGGTGGCATATTGTGCACAGCACTTTAACGGCATCATCTTTTAGGATTTTAAATAGCTCAGTTGGAACTCCATCACCTCCACTAGCTTTGTTCATAGGAATGCTTCCTAAGGCCCACTTGACTTCACACTCCAGGATGTCTGGCTCTAGGGGAGTGATCACACCACTGTGATTATCCTGGTCATTAATACCTTTTTTGTATAGTTCTTCTGTGTATTCTTGCCACCTCTTCTTAGTCTCTTCAGTTTCTGTCAGGTCCTTACCGTTTCTGTCCTTTACTGTATCCATCTTTCCATGAAATGTTCCACTGGTATCTCCAATTTTCTTGAAGAAAGCTCTAGTCTTTCCCATTCTACTGTTTTCTTCTATTTCTTTGCATTATTCATTTAAGAAGGTCTTATCTCTCCTTGCTATTCTCTGAAACTCTGCATTCAGATACATATATCTTTCCCTTTCTCCTTTGCTTTTCACTTCTCTCCTCAGATATCTGTAAGGCCTTCTCAGACAACCACTTTGCCTTGTTGCATTTCTTTTTCTTGGGGATGGTTTTGGTCACAGCCTCCTCACAACATTATGAACCTCCATCCATAGTTTTTCATACAGTCTGTCTACCAGATCTAATCCATTGAAATCTACTTGTCACCTCCACTGTATAACCATAAGGGATTTGATTTAGGTCATACCTGAATGGTGTAGTGATTTTCCCTACTTTCTTCAATTTAAGCCTGAATTTTGCTCCTTAAGCAATAAGGAGCTCATGATCTGAGCCACAGTCAGCTCCAGGTCTTGTTTTTGCTGACTACAGTGACACCTCAAGAGACTGATCCAGACCTGCCTGTGAGTGTTTGACAGTTTCCCCTGGAGGCGTGGATTGGAAGTGTCCTTTCACCGGGACAGGGCCCCTGGCAGTAGCAGTCCTGGGAAGCCTGGGTTGGCATAAGCCTTTTTTGGAGGTTTCCAGTAGCTCTAACATTGAGCCTGTAGACTTTCAAAGACTGGGTTACCTAAGGCCAAACAACTAACAGCAAGGCAGCACAGTCCCACCCATCAGCAGACAACTGGATTAAAGATTTACTGAGCATGCCCCTGTCCACCAGAGCATACTTCTTTTGTTTAATAAAAATAAAAGCTAGGTTTTAAGGCTTTAAAATATTCTGAAAAAAAGATATGTATATAAGGGGGAGAGAACTTAGTAATGTATCTATCTGCTACTGTATGCTATATGATCACTCACCTAGAGCCAGACATGCTGGAATGCAAGGTCAAGTGGGCCATAGGACTGGAAGAGGTCAGTTTTCATTCCAATTTCAAAGAACGGCAATGCCAAAGAGTGCTCAAACTACCGTACAATTACACTCATCTCACACACTAGCAAAGTAATGCTCAAAATTCTCCAAGCCAGGCTTCAACAGTATGTCAACTGAGAACTTCCAGATGTTCAAGCTGGATTTCGAAAAGGCAGAAGAACCAGAGATCAAATTGCCAACATCCATTAGATCACTGAAAAGGCAAGAAAATTCCAGAAAAACACCTACTTCTGCTTTATTGACTATGCCAGAGCCTTGGACTGTGTGGATCACAACAAACCACAGAAAATTCTTAAAGAGACAGGAATACCAGACCATCTTACCTGCCTCCTGAGAAATCTATGCAGGTCAATAAGCAACAGTTAGAACCAGACATAGAACAACGGACTGGTTCTGAATTGGGAAAGGAGTGAATCAAGGCTGTATATTGTCACCCTGCTTATTTAACTTATATGCAGAGTACATCATGCAAAACGCCAGGCTGAATGAAACACAAGCTTGGAATCAAGACCGCCAGGAGAAATATCAATAACTTCAGATATGCAGATGACTTCATCCTTATGGCAGAAAAGTGAAAAGGAACTGAAGAGCCTCTTAATGACAGTGAAAGAGGAGAGTGAAAAAGCTGGCTTAAAACTCAACATTCAAAAAATGAAGATCATGGCATCCGGTCCCATCACTTCACGGCAAATAGATGGGGAAACAATGGAAACATTGAGAGACTTTATTTTCTTGGGCTCTAAAGTCACTCCAGATGGTGACTGCAGCCATGAAATTAAAAGATGCTTACTCCTTGGGAAAAAAAAACTATGACAAACCTAGACAGCATATTAAAAAGCAGAAACATTACTTTGCCGACAAAGGTCCGTCTAATCAAAGCTATGGTTTTTCCAATAGTCACGTATGGATGTGAGAGTTGGACCATCAAGAAAGCTGAGCGCGGAAGAATTCATACTTTTGAACTGTGGTGTTGGAGAAGGCTCTTGAGAGTCCTTTGGACTGCAAGTAGATCAAACCAATCAATCTTAAAGGAAATCAGTCCTGAATATTCATTGGAAGGACTGAAGCTGAAGCTCCAATACTTTGGCCACCTGACGCGAAGGGCTGACTCATTAGAATAAAGATTCTGATGCTGGGAAACACTGAGGGCGGGAGAAGGGGCAGACAGAGGATGATGGTCGGGTGGCATCAACAACTCAATGGACTTGAGTTTGAGCCAACTCCAGGAGACTGTGAAGGAAACCCACTCTAGTATTCTTGCCTGGAGAATCCCAGGGACAGGAGCCTGGTGGGCTGCCGTCTGTGGGATCACAAAGAGTCAGACACGACTGATGTGACTTAGCAGCAGCAGCTATATAATTTCAGACAAGTCACTAACTCTTTAAGTCAGTAACCTCTGTAAACAACACAGTCTATCTTATAGGATTCAGTTCAGTTCAGTTGCTCAGTCGTGTCCGACTCTTTGCGACCCCATGAACTGCAGCATGCCAGGCCTCCCCGTCCATCACCAACTTCCGGAGTTCACTCAAACTCACACCCATGGAGTCGGTGATGCCATCCAGCCATCTCATCCTCTGTTGTCCCCTTCTCATCCTGCCCCCAATCCCTCCCAGCATCAGAGGCTTTTCCAATGAGTCAACTCTTTGCATGAGGTGGCCAAAGTACTGGAGTTTCAGCTTTAGCATCATTCCTTCCAAAGAACACCCAGGACTGATCTCCTTTAGAATGGACTAGTTGGATCTCCTTGCAGTCCAAGGGACTCTCAAGAGTCTTCTCCAACACCACAGTTCAAAAGCATCAATTATTCGGTGCCCAGCTTTCTTCACAGTCCAACTCTCACATCCATACATGACTACTGGAAAAACCATAGCCTTGATTAGACGGACCTTTGCTGGCAAAGTAATGTCTCTGCTTTTTAATATAGGATAGTGCCTGGCAAAGAGTAAACTGTAATATCTTCTTTTTCTTTTAGCTCCAGATTAATCTAAGGACAGCGATCTTATGCTGGATCACAGAGGATCAAGAGCCAAAAAAAGTGCTTTTTCCTTAGCCTTTGTACATGTTAACTGCATATGAAGAACATAAATTATTTATTAATCTCCATATTGTTAGCCTTAAGTCGCATAAACTCAACTTTGATGACAAGATTAGGAAGCTCCAGGTCTCATTCTCAAGTTAGTTATAGTTTTCCAAAGGTTAAATGGTCTACTGACGTTGGAGCCATGCCACTTAAGAATCAACAATTTTAAATGTATCTCAACTATTTTGAATTATTTTAAATGAATTTAGAAGGAACAAAGATTCTTTTATATGCTTAAAAGAACAAATTATTTATAACACTGTGCCCTAAGTTCAAGACAAATGTTAAAAGTATTAAAGATGAAGAACCTGAATTATTCTCAAAACCTAAAGAGCAAAAAGTAACTAACTCAGTTTTCTACTTGGTCAAATTAAACTGTCAAATTAAAAAGTATTAAATAATGCAGGGAAATATTCCTGTAATCCTGGCAAAGAAATGACCTCCCAAGAGGTACAACCTAGAAACCATAAAGAAAACAATTTGACTATATAAAAATTCTAAACCATAAACATATTTTCTGCAACAGGAAAAGGGTTAATACTTCTAACAAAGAACTCTCAAAACTCACTAAGACAAATAATCTGAAAACCAAGCCAAAGGGAACTTGCAATTTTCAGAGATTATAACCATTTGCTTATCCTTATTAGTAACTACAATAAAGCTAATCAAAGCAAGGACATGCAATTTCTCACTTAAAAACTGGTTAAAATTAAAAAAACCAGTATCTTGTTTTGGCAAATGTAGGTGGAGAAAAGGACACTCACAAACACTTCAGTGGAAATGGCAATTCAATACAGCCTTTCTGGAGGTCATTTTGGCAGTACCTATCAAAAAAATTAAATAAGTACCACCCTTTAACCCAGAATGAATCTATTTTCAAGGCTCAACAATAGGAAATGATGAAATTATAGCAGAATAATGTTGTGGGATGCAATGCAACCATGAAAAAGAAGTGGAGTCCAGCCATATGTTCTAACATATAAAAATATGCATAGTACGTAAATGGACAAACATAGTATGTAAATGTTAAGAGGTATGAAATAATATATACATAAATATTGTAACGGATATAAAGGAGACTCATTTGTGGGGTGGGGTACTATTCATAACTGAAATGTTCATTCTGTTTGAATCTTTTTTATACAGCAAACAAATTAATTTTCTAATTTAAAACTGCTGAAATGGAAGGGAAAAAGATGAGCGTAGAAAACCACTTTAATTTGAAAGTTTTGCAAACAGAAAGTTTAGTCACAGTATAGATTTACAGCATGCATAAATATGCATGAAATCATCGAATATGCAACTAAATATGCAACCAAATCGAATTGATTCATGAAAAATCTCCAAATTGACCTCATGTTGAAAAGAAACCACCATAGGCAAAGGGCAAAAGAAACAGAACTTTGTTTGGACTTCTGACTTTCTCATTTACTTTTCTACTCCCTTAAATTTCCCCCAATTTGGGGGTTAACTTTCTTATAGGAATGGGGCCACTTATTTTGCACTTCTGTGGATACACCTACTGGTGTATTTAGAAACAGAGATAAATTCAGTTTTAAGGAAAGATATAGCACAGTGGAAACATATCAGGCCAGATAGCTTGGGTTCAATGGCCAACTCTACCACTAAGCAGCCATATTACCTTGGGCAAGTCTTCTCCCCAAAATCTGTGGCTATAAAATAAGAAGTTTGATATGGATAATATCAAATATTAGGGTCGTATTCAAATGTTCTGTTGGACATGGAGAAGACTACCATTTTAAAAGCCACTGGTAATTTGTTCTGCTAGAGGTAGATATCTGAGTTCACCCATGCAGACAGCCCAGCTTTACTTTTAAAAAGCAAAAATCTAAAATGCTTTACATGAAAGTGGAGTCGCTCAGTCGTGTCCGACTCTTTGCTACCCCATGTACTGTAGCCTATCAGGCTCCTCCGTCCACAGGATTTTCCAGGCAAGAGTGCTGGAGTGGATTGCCATTTCCTTCTCCAGGGGATCTTCCCAACCCAGGAATCGAACCCGGGTCTCCCGCATTGCAGGCAGACGCTTTATTGTCTGAGCCACCAGGGAAGCCCAAAATGCTTTATGTAACAGGGGTGTATTCAAGTGACATCTGTACTTCTCCAGATTATATTTCCTTTTAAGGTTGCCCTCATGGAGATAGGTAACAAAATTTAAGAGGCAGGGAATTGGAACCCCAGATTAGGTCAACAGACTGCAAGGCACTCTAAGCTGGCCTAGCCTCTGCAAAATATGGCAGCAGTTATACAGGTATAAGGCGGGGTCGGGGGGGGGGCCTTCTCTGATAGTTCAGACAATAAAGAATGTGCCTGCAATGTAGAATGTGCCTGCAATGTGAGAGACCTGGGTTTGATCCCTGGATTAGGAAGATCCCCTGGAGAAGGAAATGGCTACCCACTGCAGCATTCTTGCCTGGAGAATTTCATGGACAGAGGAGCCTGGTGGGCTACAGTCCATGGGGTCGCAAAGAGTTGGACACGACTCAGTGACTAACACACACACACACAGGTATAGGGAGAGAGGCATCTATAGCAATGATACTGGATATATCCAGGTTTATGTTCTTCTCTTGGACTAACATATCAAGGCTTACCCTGAGGTGTTGTTATATTGTAAATCAACATGTATTATACGCTAAACATACCACAGTGAATAAAGCAGGATAGTATGTCTAAAGGTAATTTGGCCACAAGTATCAAAAGTCTTGTTACACTTTTGCATTCGTTTTAGAAATTTCTTAATAAACATGTATGTCACAAAGATTTCTCTTTAGGATGCTCCTATGCTTCCTTCCTTCCTTCAATACTTATTTACCAAATGCCTACTGTGTGCCAGAAAGCACTGATATTGTGAAAAACTAGGACTTAAAGGTTTGAACATAGGGAATTGGTTATAAAATTATAAATCACACATTCAATAGAATACAATGTAGCCATTAAACACATTATAGAAGAGACTTTCCTGGTGGTCCAGGCTAAGACTCTGCACTCCTAATGCAGGGGGCCCAGGTTCCATCCCTTGTTAGGGCACTAGATCCCAGATAGCAAAGCTAAGTACAGTCACATAAATAAATATTTTTAAAAATTACAGTAGTATAAAATAACAGGGAACAGTGATCAATTTATTAGGTGGAAATCAAAATTTTAAATACCATGTCTATACTGGTTTGGAGAAACAGCCAAAAAAATTTGGGAACTGAGGAAATTTCAATATGGACTGAATATTAGATTACATTAACAAAAAGAACAAATTCCC
The DNA here is from genome assembly GCF_055505025.1 of Bos grunniens. Lineage (NCBI taxonomy): Eukaryota > Metazoa > Chordata > Mammalia > Artiodactyla > Bovidae > Bos > Bos grunniens. The sequence goes on along the minus strand of NC_141194.1, from coordinate 51,270,136 downwards.
TAGGTGTGATAACAGCTATGTGGTTTGTAGGTACTTATTCTTAAGACACGCCTGCTGAAGGACTTAAGGATGATGTGTCATTCTTATTTCATATGCTTCAGAAAAATTAAAACATGTTTAGGTACATATGAATCAAATATGGCAAATTCTTAACAACTGTTGGATATAAGTGGGGATACACAAATGGTCATTGTGTTCTTCTTTCAGCATTTTTATGTTTGAAACCCATAATGAAAAGTTGGAAGGAAGGTAATAATTTCTTAAAAGACTGATTTTGAAAAAAATATATGGGCATGTTACACGGGCATAAAGAAAAGCCTTGGAAAAATGAACTGTGTACAACATGTTAATAGTATTTCTCTCTGAATGGTAGGATTTGGGGAGATTTCTGTACTTATCCATACTTTCCAACAATAAGCCATGTATACTTCTATAATCATGAAGAACATCACTCAAAAATAACTAAAGTTTCATTCCCAAAGAATTCTTAGTAAATCATTTTGCAACTCTAAAGCAGTATGTTAATTTATTATACAAGCAATAACAGATTGCTGGGTGGACACCACATAGTTTTTGAAACTTCCACTTACATCAGTAATTTATACCACTCTCACAGTATTAAAAACATCAAGCAATTCATGGTAATAACTGCAAGGAGAAGTAGAATGCTGGGTTAAATAAAGTATTATTACCACCCGCCCCCAAAGACTTGAAGCAAAAATAAATGTTAAAAGTGATCAATTTGGGAGGGAGAAGGTAGAAAAAAGTTTTTGCCTAATTATTCTTGATACTGTTCAGGATATTTACAATTTCTTATAAACAGGAATGTGAACATTACAAAACAAAAAAAAAAGCTCAAATTCCCTGATCATTTCTCCCAAATAAACTCAACTTACTCCAGTTTTATATTTTTATATATATATATATACACACATATACATATACACTAAACAGCATCACACAGTATATGAAGTGACGTGAAAGTGTTAGTTGCTCAGCTGTGTCTGACTCTTTGTGACTCCATGAACTATATATATATAGCCCACCAGGCTCCTCTACCCATGGAATTCTTTAGGCAAGAATAATAAGAGTGGGTAGCCATTCTTTTCTTGACCTGGGGATTGAACCCGGGTCTCTCACATTGCAGGCAGATTCTTTACCATCTGAGCCACCAGGGAAGCCCTCACATAGTATATATGTTATCATGCAGCTTGCCCAAGTTTATCTCCAAAATAGTTGTATTAATTTGGACCACTTGTGGGCAGTATTTCAGACCAGATTCGTCCCTATGTTTTTGCCATGATTTGATATTACCAAATTATTTTTTTGCCAATCTAATGGTTTAAAAAAGATACTATTTTACTTTGTATTTCTGACATTTAGTTTGAATATCCTTTCTTGTTACTAGACATTTTTAGCTCCTACTCTAGGAAAAGCCTGTAACTAAGCTATGGTTTTTCCAGTAGTCATATATGGAAGTTGAGAGTTGGATCATAAAGAAGGCTGAGTGGCAAAGAATTGATGCTTTCCAACTGTGGTGCTGAAGAAGACTCCTGAGAGTCAGCTGGACTTCAAGGAGATCAAACCAATCAATCCTAAAGGAAATCAACCCTGAATATTCATTGGAAGGACTGATGCTGAAACTGAAGGTCCAATACTTTGGCCACCTGATACGAAGAGCCAACTAACTGAAAAAGATCCTGATGCTGGCAAAGACTGAAAGCAGGAGAAGAGGGCAGCAAAGAATGAGATGATTAGATAGCATCACAGATTCAATGCACACGAATCTGAGCAAACTCCAGGAGATAACGAAGGATAGAGGTGTCCGATGTGCTGCAGTCCATGGGATCACAAAGAGTCAGACATGACTTAGTGAGCAAACAACAACAGTTTTCTACTGGATTTATTTTTAAAATGTTATTCTATCATTAAGATGGGAACAAACCAACCAAAATGTTAAGGTGACTGAGTATCACTGTGGGAATAGGAATCTTTTCCCAAAATAAGAACACATTTTCCAGTTTTTCCTAAATTAATTTAGCAATAGAAACTAGAAAATGATAGAGAGGGTAAGAAAAAATTCTTTTAGATGAAAGTATTACTTTCAGGGTACTCTACAATAGGAGTATGTAACATCCTGGAAAAGCTCATAAACGGGCTTCCCTGGTGCTCCAGTGGCTAAGACCCCAAGCTCCCAATGCAGGGGGCCTGGGTTCCATTTCTGGTTAGGAAAAGCTAGATCCCACATGCCACCAACTAAGACCCATAAATACATCTAAAGTACAAGTAATGAGAAAATGAAATAATGGTTGAGGGTACTGGTTCATTTGGAATACATTTAACTAATTTCATTTGTATAGCATTTTTGAGTTGATATACTTTTCATGTATCTTGTTTAACACTAACAAAATTCTGTGTGATATTTTCTGATGCCTTCCTATAAACTGTTATAGCACATTCTGCTCACTCATGTTATTATACTGATTCCTTTGAGTATGATTTGTAAGTCTCCCTCCCCTATAAACCATGCTGCCCTCCATTCTCCAGTTGCTCATCTCTGTATTCCTAGTACCTGGCACTACTCAAACTACTCAAATTTGAGTATGTTCTCAAATATTTGTTCAGTGAATGTAAAGGATGTAAATGGTGAGGAAACTAGTTCAGTGATGATGTAATTTGCCCCAAGTAACATAGGTATTAAGTATTTACATAAATTATAATGGTCTTACCTTTGTAGGGTACTCTATAAAACATTTTAAAATACATCATCTCACTTTAATGCTCACAGCAATCTACGAGGCAGGCTTTATGAATACCATTTTATAGATAAGAATGAAAATTTAGTGATAAACCCTAGGCCCACTGAAAACCTAGTTTATATGAAGCTGTCTGTTTACATACTTGATATATCACTGTGTATAGGAGCCTCTTTCTTTATGTAGCAAACATCTTGGGGGTGGTACAGGGAAGGGAAGCAGAGGGAAAAGGCAAAATGAAGATAGTTAAAGCAATAAGACAAATGCTGGTGTAGGTTCATCTAAAGACCATAAACTGATATTGTAGTATCAAACACATATGTCACTTTGAAATCTAATCTTGGCCCAAAGGTTTTCTTGATATTAGCCTGTATTCATAGAACACAATTGTAGGCTTCCTCACCTATCAGCAGTTTCAAAGGCTGGGAAGGGATACAGAGGTAAGGAGGGTTTTGAAAAACAATAGACATTCACAGATAAAGCAAAGAAAGAAATGATAACACAAAGGTAAATCCTAAGAACTTTAAACATGATTTCACATACAGTCCTAAACTGGACTGTAAGTTTCTCAAGGGCAGAGATTAACTCCCCATTCATCTTATGTTCCCAGCTCCTTGTACTTAGAAACACTCAGTGAATGTTTGTTGAACTGAAGAGAAGTTAAGATGTGAGAGAGAAAAAGAAGAATATTAACAACAATAACAACAAAGAAATCAACAATGGTTTCTAGTTTATTGAGCACTTACTATGTGCCATATGCTGTTTTCTATATAATATATGAAATGGTAAAAGTGCTACTCAACTATGTTAACAGTGATGACCATTAGAAGACTCATGAGTTACTAAGGTTACAGCAGAACCTTGAACAAACTAAAACAGTAGGGGGCTGTGTAGCTGGAGGGTGGGAGATGAGGGCAATCAATGTACTGCACATTACCACAGAACTGGATAAGACCCTCCAGAGGGTACGAATGTGACTCCAAAGGCTTGGCAACGTGAAAAACTACTCTGATGGAAAATTCAGTTATCACTGACCAGAGATTTAGCCTCCAAATGATCAAAGAACAAATATCATTCCTCCTTAACCACAGGCCTGAAGGATCCAGATAGGCTTTGCTTACTGACCATGAGTTCACCACCATGACTGCACATCTTTGAGCTGTTAGAGGAATTAAGTGAAATAGTATGTTAAATAAATTACCATATAACCACCTATACCTTGTATTCTCACATTTAAAACTCACAAATAAGGTATTTTCCCCAGATAGAGCAACTGATAGGTTATTAAGTTAACTTGTCCAAAGGGACAGAACTAGTTAAATTGCCAGAAAAACATTTAAAAACCGAGCATTTATTTTGCCTTTCTTATATAAATTACCCCAGCCAACATATGAAAACAAAATGAGAGAGTTAAAAACACCATTTTGCAACTCCCAATGAATTAACAAAGAATCTAAGCTTTGGGCAGCAGTGGCTGTTAATATGAAATACAGAGGACAGAACATGCTGAACTATACTAAGTATGCAGTCAATAAATTTCAGTCTGTGGGAAATTCTACAGGTCAAATGGCCTGAGTTCTTTAACAGAAAGCATAAAGAAAAAGGAGAAAGAGAAGATACAGATACTTCTTGACAAGACAAACTTGAGTTTTAAAAAATGGACAAAGTAAATCACACTGTCCAGGGACACTCACCTGTATGATTAAAACTATAAAAGAATGCAAAGAAGTGACCATTATGAAGTCAGAATAGCAGTTATTTTCCAGACTGAGGAAGGATGCTGTGATGGGGATGGGCACATGGAGAGGCTTCTATGGGTGAAAAGCAAAATTTTATTTCTTGACTTGGGTGGTAGTAACAAAAGCACTTTAAGATAATTTATTAAACCATAAATTTGTTTTGAGGCGGTTCTCCATATTTGTTTTTTATTTTTCACAATAAAGGGAAAAGACTTTAATCACATTAAAGCTTACATATGCTATTATTCCATTTTGTATGAGTGCCCAGAATAGGCAAATCTAGAGACATAAAATGGAGAAGGCAATGGCACCCCACTCCAGTACTTTTGCCTAGAAAATCCCATGGACGGAGGAGCCTGGTAGGCTGCAGTCCATGGGGTCGCTAGAGTCGGACACGACTGAGCGACTTCACTTTCACTTTTCACTTTCATGCACTGGAGAAGGAAATGGCAACCCATTCCAGTGTTCTTGCCTGGAGAATCCCAGGGACGGGGAAGCCTGGTGGGCTGCAGTCTACGGGGTCGCAGAGAGTCGGACACAACTGAAGTGACTTAGCAGCAGCATCAGCAGAGACATAAAATAGATTAGTGGTTGCTAAGGAAGGGGAGCCTGGTGGGCTACTGTCCATGGCGTTGCAAAGAGTCGGACATGACTTAGTGACTAAACAACAACATACTTTAAATGGATGAATTATATGGTATGTGAATTATACCTCAATAAAGCTATTAATAAAAGTCTAAGACATCTCAATTAAGTCAAAACACACTTTTAAAACAAAACTGGGCTGGAGCCTGAGAGTCCGCATTTCTGACAAGTTCCCAGATGGTGATGCTGATGCTGATCTGGGGACCACATTTTGAGAACCTCTGCAATGAAGGATTCCAAATCTGCTCTAAGCTGAAGGCAATACTAATCAGCACTGAAGAGTCAAGTGTTTTACTGAGGGACTGGGAAAGCAACTCTGAAAAAAAGTTAACACCTGTTGCCAAGCACTGTTCTATCCCATTTGTTCACTGACCATCAATACCACCATCTTCTTGGGAACTTGTCTGAAATGCAAAATATTGCCCCCACCCCCAGACCTACAGAATCAAAAACTCCGGGGGTGGGGCCCAGCAATCCGTGTTTTAGCAAGCCCTCTAGGTGATTCTGAACCACTGTTCTATGAACTTTATATGCAGTAACTTAGCTAAACTTCAGCTAGTAAGAAATGGAGTCAGAACTTGAATCCAGGAGTCTGGGTTCCTAATCACTGTGCTGAAAGACCTTTCCACCTATTAGAACTCAATCAGCAGAATGCAGTAATAAAAAATTAGTAGTGGAAGTTTAAAAAAAAAAAGGCAAAGACCAGAAGATGGGAATTTCCTGGTGGTCCAGTGGTTACGACTCTGTACTTTCACTACCAAGGGCCCAGGTTCCCTGGCTAGGGGAACTAAGATCCTGTGAGCCTCGTGGTGTGGCCAGAAAAAAAAAAAAAAAAAAGACCAGGAGAAATACACCTCTATAAAGACAGGAAAACAAGAAAACAATTGTAGCAAATAAGGTAATCATCAAAGCAATCTTCCAAACGTGTTCCAAAATATAAGCAGCCACAAACTACAATATACCCAAGCATTTCCAGGGCAATTATCTCTGGTACCTAATTACAAGGACTTAAAATCTGTGATATGCTAAAGATGGTACATAAATTCATGGCAATATGTTCACACTTACCAATCTTTAAAATCTAAATTATACTAAAAAGTCATTCCAGAATAATTTGCATCTCTACTCCTAGTATCTTTTAGTCACTACTTGAAGATTAATGAAAAGGAGAAACTGCTTCCTCTCACCATCTAAGATGATACCATCAGAATCTTAGAGCTGAAAAACAATTTTCAAATTCACCTAGTCCAGTCAGTAATCCAAACTAAATCAATCTACAATATCAATCTCCATTTAAAGAGACATTAATAAGAAGCTGAAAGAAATTCCAATTTTCACATTCTAGAACCAACCTATGTCACCACTGCCAACTTTTCAGGAGAACTAAAATTGAAAATACTCGAGTTAACAGCTCAAAGAACACCTACAGTTGTTTTTTACTCAGAGAGAACCACTCCTTCACTAACTAAAAGTATTTCTATAGCCAAGCTGGTCAACAAGTACATCAAGTTTTAGCAACTCAACCTCTATGACACATCAAATGAGAGGGCTTCCAAAGAATCTTCTGAGCTGAGTTATCCCAGACATTAACATAGAAACATCTGGCAACCAGTCATTGAGGAAAGGAGTCAGAGAACAATATAGCAAAACACCCAATTGCTTGTGACTATCAACTTTACAGGCAGTGAGATGGTTGTAAAGTAGCCAAATATTGTTACAGTTACACATCAGATTTTAACAATTTAACCAAACTGCAAGAGAGGTAACATGTAATGTGAAGGGCAAATGTTTTCAAAGCAACCAATTTTAGCATTTCAGAAATACTTTGAATCCATGGTTGAAAACACACAACAAAAGGAGGTAAAAGAAACAGAATTTCTATTGTAAACTTTGTAACTCTGGAAACAATTCAAATATCTAAATGCCTACTGTGTGCAAAGCTCTGTCCACAAAATCTAGTTATCCTAGTTTCACAAACTCAGGATTAAAAGGTTTAAGGGATATTGTTCAAACTTCTTAGCTACAGAAAACTCAGAACAAGGGTAAATATTTAATCACTATATACAATGTGCTCAAATTATTTTGTTGAACAAGTGGATTTCACTGTAATTCCCCCAAAATCACTTCTTTGATACTTAGTTACTTTACAACTAAGGATCTGATTTCTCCATTAATGAACAAAGAACCAAAAAGCCTGAACTCATGAACCACAGCACCAGTGATTCACAATTATATTTCATCTCAATATCTCAGAAAACCTTTTCTGTCCCTTCAACTCGTAACTGCACTCGTTTTAAAGGTAAGCACAAGTGGCCTTGCTCTTCCCGGACATGTGCTTAAGTCAAAGGCTGGCTGGAGCATTCTAGTTTCCATTCCTTTCCAAGTTCCATTCTCAGGTTTTGACCATGGAAGGGACATTTCGTAGATTTTATGATGGCCAATGCAAAACAAGGAAAGACATGAACAGTTTAAAGGCCTCTATGCTGGGGGAACAGCATTTCCAGAAGGAATAAAATGAAAAAAAAAAAAATAACAGGAAAACTACAGCTGTGTTTAACAGCTGAAAAATCAGGATGTTAGTGGAAGCTCTCAAAAATCGTTTAGTATTGCCACTTCAAAAACTATTACAGCCAGAGGAACTAATTACTAAGTCTTAATAGCTTAGAAGTTATGGGTCAGAGCAGCTGAGATACTAACATCAAAGTAATAAGTAGCAACATTGTAAGATAGTATACAGATAACTAAACCACCTAAGGAAATTGAAACCATGATGAAAAACCCTAAAGGCACAATCAGGTCATTATCTAGGAAACATTAGCTTCTTCCACAAGGAGGCCTACTTTTCACATGGAGCAGAAAGCAGGGCCAAGACATGGAACTGAAGTCAGATATCAATTAAATCAGACTCTGCCACAGAAAAAGGAATCCATGACTAGTTATTTTGGGAGAGTGCCTAGGCCAGCAGTATCAACTCCAACTGGGATACAGGAGATTACTGCCATTGTTGCATTATAATGGGGTCCTCCAGGGTCTTTAACCTAGTAAGAATGGGTCAGATACCACCGAGGATGTAATCACCAAATGTGGTGGGAAACTCTACAGGACAATTTCTTCAACAAATAAATGGGAAAGAAAAGAAAAGGGAGGGAACATGCAGACTAAAATAGATTAAGAGATATATCAATCACCCTTTGTGACAAAAGGACTTTCTTTGGATCCTGATTCAAACAAACTAAAATTTGAACACTAGTTTCATATTTGACATTTTAGAAAATCAGGTAACTTTTGAGTTGTGGTAATGCTTTTGAAGTTAGGTTTAAAAGAGCCTTTTACGTTTTAAATACAGTCCATGGAAGTCTCTAGGCCAGAATACTGGAATGAGTAGTCTTTCCCTTCTCCAGGGGATCTTCCCAACCCAGGGATCGAACCCAGGTCTCCCACAGTGCAGGCAGGTTCTTTACCAGCTGAGCCACAAGGGATGCCCAAGAATACTGGAGTGGGTAGCCCGATCCCTTCTGTAGCGGATCTTCCCAACCCAGGAACTGAACAGGGGTGGGGGCTGGTTGCTAACAACTGAGATAGCAGTGAAGCCCTTAAATACAAATATTTTGCAAATAAAAAGAAAACAACAGCAGGGATTTATTTCAAAGTAATCTAGGGGATAGGCTGTAAGGGGCCACAGTGGGTAGAAGTATAGATGAAAAAGAATGGCTGCAAGTTGGTAACTGTTAAAGCCAGTAATGGGGGATCATTATATTATCCAGTTTTTCTGTGTTCGAAAAATTCCAAAAAGAATTGGTTAGATGTAATAACTTGCAATTTTATTTTTGAATGATGCTTAGGGTGATTTAAAAAAATCATTTACAGATAGAATTCATTTAAACTTTAATTTAGTAATGAGATCCGCTTAAACACAAGAAACAGCCAGTAGTACCACATCAGATCCAGACAATGGAAGAAACCAAAGTAGCTCAATTGCAGAATGGAAACACATACACCCCAACCATCTCCATTCCAGGAAGTAAAACACAAACATTACCCACAAAGATCCACAAAAACTAACCTAAAATCACAGCCAATCATACTCATCCTGGTGGGAAATCCCAACACTGCTCCAACAGCTTCCTGCACCTTCCTGACCAAGTTGGTCTGCTGGTTCCTCTGGAGTGCTAACCCACTCAGGTCAGACTACCGGAGGACCTACAAAAAAAAAAACAAAAACAAAAACAGAGGGAGAGATACACAACATTTATTAGGGTGTGGGGGAGCTAACCATTATATCAATGTTCAAACATAATCACAGTTATTACCTCTTAAGCAACAGCTCTCACACATCAAGTTGCATTTTTTAGGAACTGCTTTGAGGAGCAACAATTCAGAACCAAACTTAAAGCAATTCTTCTAATCTGGTATTTAGACGGCACTCCTGAAAAAACTCTGCTCTCAATTCAAATGAAAGCACAGGGGATACTGATTATTTTACAGACAATTTTCTATCTTTGCTGAGAACTGACATTAAGACAATTTTAAACTTTTTGTGAAAAACATTGCACACATAAATTATTTTTCACCTTCACACATGCTTTTTGGCCATACTGGGAGACAAATGATAAACACCCTGGAAACTCAGGTTGAACTTTGTCACTGAATGTTAAGCAAAGTTTTTAACTGGTATTGCCACTCCTTCCTCTCTTCTCAGAGATCAACCTAGAATAAATTAAACCTTTTAGGTCACACCTAGATTATCATTCCCATATTTATTCTAGTTCTAAATGACAAAAGTAAAATTGAGGTTTAATTTCTGATCACTGCTAGACTCACTGTGTGTGAAAGTCGCTCAGTTGTATCCAACTCTTTGTGACCCCATGAACTATAGCCCATGGAATTCTCCAGGCCAGAATACTGGAGTGGGTAGCTTTTCCCTTCTCTAGGGGATCTTTCCAACCCAGGGATCGAACCCAGGTCTCCCACGTTGCAGGCAGGTTCTTTACCAGCTGAGCCACAAGGGAAGCCCAAGAACACTGGAGTGGGTAGCCTATCACTTCTCCAGTGGATCTTCCACATTCAGGAACCGAACGGGGGTCTCCTACATGGCAGGTGGATTCTTTACCAACTGAGCTATCAGGGAAGCCCCAGACCCAAGAACAATGGGTTCTTCACATTCTTGTCCTCCAATGAAAAACGGGGAAAATTAAATGACTTCCAAAGCACTTCAAACTAAATAAAGCACCCACTAAAGCGCAAAATCAGTGTCTGTGTATAGTTAATTACTAGATGGTTACCTATGGTAAAATTTTAATACTATGTAGACTTTTCACCATCGTATTTCAAACCCCATTATCCATCCAAGGTAATTAGTAAAAAGCACTTATTTTAATACTGGCCTAATTAAAATATAAACAATAAGGAAAACTACATCCAAATTGAATATAGTCACTTCTATTTAGTGTTGGAAAATATAATCCAGCAAACACACAACAGGAGGTAGTGTATTAAAGAACTGTCAGCAATTCACTTTGGAAAAGAAGCTTGGTACCCCAAACTTCTAAACCCTTTCAGAATTATCCTGCTCAGGTAAGGTCAAATAACAGATCCCTACTCTGATAAGGGAATGGCAACCCACTCCAGTATTCTTGCCTGGAGAATCCCATGGACAAAGGAGCCTGGCAGGCTACAGTCCACGGGGTCACAAGAGTAGGACACGACTTAGTGACCAAACCACCACCACCACTCTGATCTGAAGGACCAAAGAAAAGAGGCAGAGGAAAAGCATTTGAACACTTAAAAACTAGCTAGCAGAAGTTCTCTGTTACTGTGAAAAGTACAGCACCAAATTTCATTACTTTCATAGGGTGAATGACAGGACAGACTACCTTTGAAGGAGTGCAAGAAGGGAGTAGGCAAGGGATGAAACATCCCTTTCAAAAGGTAGAACACTTGGGTGTGGTTCTTGACAGGAACATTATGGCTGGTGGTCACTCCAGGATGGTGATTCTGCACTAAAATTCCTAGACTAGAAGGTCAACTTAAGTGGGAATCACATTCAAACATAATAAACCATTGGAGATAAAAAGCTTGGCCTACAAGGGGGGAAAAATACACAAAAATGATAGGACTGGCCTACCAATATACCAAAAATAAACAGTTCTAGAAATATACTAAATTAACAGTTAACTGTTTCTTTAAACAAAAGCCTCTTCTTTCCCAGGTCATAAAACTACCATATGAAACAGATGCATCTGCCAACATATTCTTACACCAAGAAAAAGTTACCACAATTTACTGTATACCTATCATAATCCAGGCACTTTATAAATTGCTTAATTCTAGCAACTACTAAGAGCTACTATTCCCACTATGCACATGAAAAACTGAGAATCTGAAAAGTAATTTCCCCAAGGTCACAAAGTTTGATGTGAACCCAAAGCATACAGTGTTTCTACCATACCAGGCTGCTTCCCTTGAGTGGAGAATGTTGCTATCTCCTCAATACAGGCAACACTGGGGCTAAAAGAAAACAATGTTGGACATGTAATCTAAAAAGGAAACAAATGATAGGGAATTGTTTAAAGTAACTGTGGAATGGGATGGGAGTAGAATGGGGCAATGATTGTCAAGAGATAATCTATCAAAGCTATTTTATTTTCTAGCACATGGAGGTGGGTAAATGCTGTGGAGCCTAACAAGAGGCTACTTTCTCCCTAGGGGATTCAGCTCCCAGGAAAACAGCATGGGGTGGGGTATGGAAATAGAAGGATTAAGAAATCCTTAATGATTACATGAGAAACATGTAAGAGGTGGTTAGCAGCAAAGAGATGTCCAGACCAAAAGGCCACAGAAACTCAAGAGCAAGACAGGGAAAAGAGGTGGTTCCCAAGTTTGCAAAGGGGATGACGGGTGAGAAAGGGCAAAAAGTTGGTTTACTGGAGGGTTATTCTCTACAGTCTCTTTAAAAGTTATCTTATCCCTTTTTTGAGGGGAGTGAGTGTTATGATGGGGGGGGGGGGGGGTCTAACGGCCCCGAAAACTAAGAAATCACGAAGACAGCAATGATCCAACCATCAACCCAATTCATTGTTCCACCTAAGAATGGTTGAGCAGCAGAGTTGGGAGAAATGAGTGCCCTGTGCTCCGATCAGGGTCAAAAAAACGTGAAAGCTACTATGATTCTATCCACAAAGATGGAATAAATACAGGGAACAGGAAAGGGTCTCTGGTCAACATCTGTGTCAAGGGGACCGATGGAAGGGGGAGGACGGGACAGGTTAGGGGACCTGGGCTAAGCCCTGCTTTAGCAGGACCGGGGAGGGGGTGACAAGGAAAAGCTTTGACTTTCCCTCTTAAATACGAGCCTCAAATATCCATATAGAACAGAAAAATTCAATGGGTCGGTGGAATTAGGGGGGAATGGGGAAAGAATGTCAGAGGCATCAAAGCTTGACCTCCTATACCTTAGTTCAAAGACCATGGGGGTTGAGGAAGTAGAGCCTACCTCAAGTAAAACTAGGATTCATTTGTCCCCCCTTTTCCGAAGGAGTGGAAAATCGGGCCCACAAAAAGGTAGTGGGAGGAAACCAACAGTCGTTGGATGGTCCCCTCTCCCCCACTGCCCAATCTCTAACTCCCAACCTTACTCCCCAACGAACTCTAGGACTCCTACCCCCCACCATTCCCAACCCGCCCACTGCAGCGGCGACAACGGAGGCGTTGACCGATTGGTGGGGTAAAGGCGGGCCCACACGAGGCTGAGGCCCGGGAAATGGTGACGCCTCAACCTACTAGAGAGGGGGTGGTCTTCGCCTCGGGTTTGGCTTATTGGCACCTCGTCTTTTCGCCAATCGTCACCTGCTTAACGTCGGGAACCTGAGAAGCGTCACAAACGCCGAGGGCCAACTCCTCACTCCCGGGTCCTGGCCGGACAGACATCAGCTTCCGCCGCCATCTTAACAGCAAGCAGACCGACCCTAGTCACTGCCCCCCCCCCCCACCCCGAGCCACCTCCGCCACCGCCAACGGATCCCACGAGGACGTAACCGCGCTCCCGCGAGAACTCACCAACTAGGTACAGCACGAGCCGAAGACGCTGCCGCCGCCTCCGCGGCTACTGCAGTCTGTAGCCGAACCGCGGCCGCCTCCGCGCGATCCCGCGATAACCTCGACCCGACGGGAACAGCCAGAGCCCAGCCCTTCCCAGACCCCTCCTCCCACCAAAACCGAAATCGCTACGGCTCCACTCTCACCCTACGCGAAGCAAAAAGCAAATGACGCACAACCACACGAAGAACCGAGGGGCGGAGCCAACCTGCCGCCACCGTCTCCCGCATGCGTCTTAAGAACTATCGCGATAGTACGTTTCCGTCTCTGCGAGACCTTCGAATTCACCGCAGGATGCTGCTCGCGCCTCGCCTTTAGGAAACCCGAGATCTCGCGAGACTTAGGGAACTCTCCTAAAAAGGAGAGAGGCGGAGCTCCATGAAAATGACTGAGAGTTTTCAGGGGAAGGGAGGAACCTCCCGTCCTGCAGGGATCTCGCCTACCACGAGGTTTCCGACCCACTGCGGAGCTGGCTGCCAAACCTCGCGATGACACAGCTCAGCGCCAAATCTCGGCCATGTCCTGAAAACTGCCTCCGCCCCCGATCTAAGGTGTCTAGAGCCTAGTGCTTGAGGAAAATTTAAAAAGTCAACCTGTTTATTCTCACGCTTCCGAGCAGAGCTGTACCAATTACCAACTCCATTCTGGAAGAGGAGCAATAGATCTATTGTTACCTGCCTCCACGAATCACCTATTATTTTGGACTAACATAAAAGACGTTCAATCTCACAATAAGCACGCAAATGCAAACAATGACATAACATTTTTTGCCCATTAGATAAGAAAAAAAAATTTAAGACAGATAATATTCAGACTCTTTCCCTCGCCGCACTGCAGGCTACTGAATCCATCTTAATCTAACTAAAAGCTCATATCGTTAGTTCTAGCTCCAAAGCCACAAATTTTAACTCCAGAGGCTTTACCTTGGCATAGCCAAAAGATCCAATAAAGTGCTTTTCTCCAAACAAAGAGGTCTGCCCTCTTTGGAAAATTCAAGCTTCCAAGGGGGAGTTGGCGGGGAGTGGTGGGGGGGGGGGGGGAGTGCGTGCTTGAAGCTTTTAATATGGCAGTTTTTCCACGTCTAGCCAACAATGTTTCTCCAATAAATCTTGGAATCCAATTTGGCTCGATTTGTGGGCTTTCCTATTGTAATATATTATTCTGTCTATTCTAACTTATACATTGTTTCTTTAGAATACATTTTAACAGCTGGTAGTACAAATACCCCATCCTTATCTTTAAAATATTTTCTCGGTTATTCTTAGCAATCTTTTTTTCCGGATGAACTTTAGAATCATATTAAATTCCAAACACTTCGTATATTTATTGAAATTGCATGAATCGTATAAATCAACACAGGAAAAAAGGACATCACTACAAAACTGAGCCTTCTTATCCAGAAGCATGGTATCCCCTTTTCCATGTATGCAAATGTTCTTTTATTACATTCCTCAATAAAGTTTTGTAGTTTACTTCTAGGTATTTTTACTCGTTTTTCTTGCTATTGCGAATGGGCCGTATTAAATTTCCAAAATGCTTACTGTTTACAGACTATTGATATTTAGTTTTGTAATCGGATAAATAAAAATATGTTCAACTTCACTAGTAATCAGGGAAATGCAAATAAAAACAATGACATAACATTTTTTGTCCTTGAAATTAACCAAAATTACAAAGATTGATGATAATTCGTGTTGGCACAACTGTGGAAAAATGGGCACTCTCGCATAACATTTAACAGTGTAAATTAGTATAGCCTTTTGGAAAGAGACAATTTGGACGATCTATTAAAATTCAAAACGCATATACATTTTGACCCAGCGATTACTCTTCTAAGAATTTCTCCTACAAAAATACTCATACATGAAATATATGTACACACACACACACACACACACAAGCCCATTCATTATAGCATTGCTTGCAATAGCCCCTTCCCTCCCCCAAAAGGGAAACAAGCCAATGTACATCAATGGGGAAATGGTTAAATAAACTGTAGTACAATCATACAATGCAGCCGTTTATAAATAAGATAAATTTAAATTCCCTGATATAGGAAGATCTACAAGACATATTGTTAAGTTTTTAAGAAGCAATTACCCGAAATGAATATGTGTGTGTGTAGTGCCATTTAGATACCAAAACCTACATGTACGACGCCTAGTAGTTACCCGCGAAGCCTGCCTGCCAGCCCCTCACCTTCCCCCTCCTCTGAGGCCGCGTTCCTCGAACCCCTGGGAGAAATGCCGAAGACCCGGTCTTTACTCCCTCTCTAGGGCCACTTGGCCACGACTAATGCCGGTACCTCGCATCCCCACTGTCGGCCACTCTCTCGCTGCACTGCCAGCCGCTGCCGGGCTGCCCCCGAGGATGCGGCGAGCTCTCACCACTGGCGCCGGCCGAGGCCTGGGGGAGGGGAGAGAAGGCGGGGTTGAGGGAGGGCTGAGGCAGGCCGCCGGGCCCCTTCATCAGCCTCTCCCAGGCTCCCCGAGGCCGCCACCTCCGCTCTTCGGCGCAGGGTCCCGTGGGAACAACCCCAGCGAGAAGCCTAGGACTGCCGCGAGAGCAGAGCCCGCCCCCCAACCCGGAGGAAGATGCTCACCTCCGCGGCACTAGCTCCGCGGGGCCCGCAGGAGCGTGCCGTGTCCGCGGCCCTGTTTCAGACCTGCTCCCCTCGCTTACCCTCCGCGGAAAACCTCCCCCTCCGCCTCTCCTCTCACTCGGTCTAAGGCTCCTCCTCCAGCTCGAGAAACCCCGCCTCTGCCCCTTGGGAAGGCGCTCCCTCAGCGGTGAAACCGGGTGCCTTGGTAGCGATCGCGCCTGAGCTAGGCGCTGCAAACCCAACCATAAAGAATAGTAGGGTCGCTAAGGAATTTGGATTTGATTCGAGGTACGATGGAAACCGCTGAAGGGTGACGTGATTTGATTTGACTAACGTTTAAAAATTAATCTCTCCAGCTGCCTAGCGAAGAACGGGGGGCGAGAGGGTAAGAGGGGACACAGTGTGGAGGGCGCCTATCACAGCGAGTTTACACGGGTAGTAAATCCTTAGAACACTTAATTCAGGAACGTAATGAGTC
The DNA here is from genome assembly GCF_055505025.1 of Bos grunniens. Classification (NCBI taxonomy): domain Eukaryota; kingdom Metazoa; phylum Chordata; class Mammalia; order Artiodactyla; family Bovidae; genus Bos; species Bos grunniens. Next base: position 51,253,822 of record NC_141194.1, on the reverse strand, counting down.
CTCAAAAAAATTCTCTATTTCTCCTTGGTGTTATTTGGGGTGAGAGTGAGATTGGCAAAGAGCTTATAGAGGATCTACATCTGTGAATGCATAGCAATAAAAAGGATCAGGTAGGAGTTACCTCTATTAACCGTGCTTTTTCTGGGGTGCAGAATAAAATTGAAAAGGGAGAAGGGAGCTTTGACTCGAAACTCTAGATACTTCTGTAGGTTTGAATTTTTAACTAAAAGCATGTATTAACTCAGTACTTTATAAAGTATAGAGACAAAAGCACTATCTGAGGTACTCTTTAAAATTTAAAATTTTTAATTTATTTTTAATTGGAGTATAATTGCTTTACAATGTTCTGTTGGTTTCTGCTGTACAACACGAATCAGCTGTAAGTAGACATATAACCCTTCCCTCTTGCCTCCCTCCTACCCCTCTACAAGTATTCTTGAGACATAGAGGAAATAAAAATTGTAATTTTACCCTCTTGTTCCAATTCCAACCCTCCAGAGCAGTGGTTCATGCCCCAAATTGAGAATCTGATGAACGTATCCACTGCCTGCCAAATATATATATTTAGACATAAACTTTTGTGTATAATCTCAGCATTATGGAGGCTCTTTTGAGATAGACTGACCTATTAAATATACTTACAATGCTATTTTAATGGGTGGCTGTTATTCCATTGTAATGCTAATTATTTAAGCAAGACAATGTTTGTGGCTTTTTTAATTGTAAGAAATGCAAACATGAAATTTGATGTAACTAAATATTTGCATATTTCTGAGACTTTTCTTAAGGAGAGATTTGTAGAAATGTAGTTAGGATCCCACCAGAAATATATGAGAATTCCAGTTTATTCAAATATTCCCATACTCTCGCCAATATTACCATTATAGTTTTCAAAAAGCCTTTTAATAGGGACTTTGATTTTGAAATTTTTATTTATTTATTTATTTTTGGCTGTGTTGGGTCTTATGCACCAGCTTTCTCTAGTTGAGACAAGCCAGAGCTACTCACTGCAGTGCATAGGCTTCTTATTGTGGTGGCTTCTCTTGCTGTGGAGCACAGGCTCTAGGTGCTCCGGGCTTCAGTAGTGGCTCCTGGGCTCTAGAGGATGGGCTTAGTTGCTCCTTGGCATGTGGAATCTTCCCGGACCAGGGGCTGAATCTGTGTCCCCTGCATTGGCAGGCAGATTCTTTTCCACTGAGCCACCTTGTGTGCTCCTGCTCAGTCGCTCTCAGTCGGGTCCAACTCCGCGACCCCAAGCACTATAGCCGGCTAAGCTCCTCTGTCCATGGAATTTTTCAGGCCAGGGACTTTGATTTTAATTCCATTCTCTCACAGCATCTACATTAATCTCTCACAGCATCTACATTAATTCTGATACTTCATCATCTCTACTCTTGATTCTAACCCTTACATTTCTATTGTCAATTCCTAGGCCCCACAAAGTCTAGTTCCCCAACTCCTAATTCTAAAATCCCACATACCTAACAACTCTAGTTTTAATTTTAGTCTGGAGCCCCCTTTAGTTCTCTTGCCAACTCCACTCCTTTTACAGTCCTAATTTCAACTAACATCTACACACACACACACACACACACCCCTGTTGCTTCTTTTTTAAATTGTAGACTATTCAGAAATTATATGAAAGCATAAAAAAGATACAACCCAGGGACTGAACCCACATCTCCTACATCTGTAGCATTGGCAGGCAGATTCTTTACAACTTAGCCACCTGGGAAGCCCCTATGCATTATATATATATATATATTTTTTTTTTCTAATAAAAAATATCATAGCATGTTATTTGATAACCTAGTGAATATTTGTCATGTCATAAAATGTTTGTCTATAACATAATTTTAATGGCAACATGAAGCATTCCTTTCTTTAATGTGTAATTAGCTTTTGTTCTTTTTTCATTTTAAAATGTTTGCCTGATTACACATGAATGAATACATTGTTGCCAAACACCCAAAACAGAAGAACATAAAGTTCCTCTTATATACACATATAGAAATATTGTTTCATTTTTTACTTTTTAAAAATCTGAATGTTCTATTTTATGTATCATTTTAATTGCTGTATTCACTTACTATGTCTCAAAATCTTTCCATGTCGGTATGTATAAATCTGCCTCATTCTTTTACATCCTGCACTGCTGCTGCTAAGTCACTTCAGTCGAGTCCGACTCTGTGTGACCCATAGACGGCAGCCCACCAGGCTCTGCCGCCCCTGGGATTCTCTGGGCAAGAACACTGGAGTGGGTTGCCATTTCCTTCTCCAATGCACGCAAGTGAAAAGTGAAAGTGAAGTCGTTCAGTCTTGTCCGACTCTACTCGACCCCATGGACTGCAGCCTACCAGGCTCCTCCATCCATGGGATTTTCCAGGCAAGAGTACTGGAGTGGGTTGCTACTGCCTTCTCGGACATACTGCACAGTAGTCTGTTAAATGAATGTACTAGAGTTATTGGTAAGTCCCTGATGGCTCAGTCAGTAAAGAATCCCCCTGCAATGCAGGAGACAGCCTGCAATACAGTAGACCAGGGTTCAATCCCTGAGCTGGAAGATTCCCTGGAGAAGGAAATAGCAACTCACTCCAGTATTTTTGCCTGGAGAATCCCATAAACAGAGGAGCCTGGCAGGCTACAGTCCATGGGTTGCAAAAGTTGGACACAACTTGGCAACTAAACCACCATCACCACACCTATTGATAGATATAAATTGTTTTCAATCTTATACTGTTACAGTACTTTTTTTTTATAGTGCTGCAATGAAAAATGTGTACATGCTTTTTTGTGCATATGCTAAAGTATTTCTATAAGATATATATGAAGAAGTAAAATAGGTGGCTCAAACAGCACATTTTGGAATTTTAATAGGTAATGCCAAACTGCCATTCCAAAAGACCCAATTTACACCTCCAGCAGCAGTGAATAAGAATAACTATTTCCCTAAATTTTTATCCACGCCAGTATTAATTAGTCATTTCAATGTTGTACCAATGTGATGGTTGAAAAATGTCTCCTTATTTGCATTTCCCTGATTATTATCGAAGTTAAGGAGTGTTTTCATATGTTTGTTGGCTATTTGCTTGTGTCATTTTGTGACTTTGCTTATTCATATCATTTGTCTGTTTTCCAATTCGATTGTTTGACTTATTATTAAATTATGTAGTCTGGATATGAGTATTTGTTACAAGTGTTGGAAGTTTTTTTTTTTAATTAGAGGATAATTGCTTTCAATGTTGTGTTGGTTTCTGCTGTACAACAATGTAAGTCAGCCATACATACTTCCCCTCCCTCTTGAATCTCCCTCCTACCCAACCCCCACCCCATGGTGCTGGAAAATTTTTTGCAGACTTTCCTTATTTTTAAACTTTGCTTTTGGGATCTTTTGGGGTTATAGATGTTTTAAATGTTGGTGTGTTCAAATTTATCAATCATTTCTTTCATGGCTTTTGCATTTTAAATCTTGCATAAGAATACTTTTCTACTCCAAGATTAGAAACATTGTTTCTATATTTCCTTGTAATATTTTAGAATTTTATAGATTTAACTCTAATTTGGGGGGATTTTTTTGGTAAATATTTTTCTCAGTTATATGTTCTAACAATGGTATGCTTCATAGGTGAATATCATTCCACTGTAATATTAATTACTTATTAGTATTTTTTCATAGGGCCCTAAGCATTGATTGAACAGATTCATTCTTTCTATCAAAAACCAATTTCTAAGGATATATATAGTTTTGAATGTAAATCATCAGTTCAATAGTCCTAAAATCTATACCAGCATCAATACCATACTTTTTTTTTAATATTTGAGCTTTAAATTATTATTTCATCTCTGCTAGGGCAAGCTCCTCTGTCTTTTTTCCCCACAGATTTCTTGGCTATTCTAGTGCATTTTCTTTTTCAGATAAATTTTTAAATTAACTGGTAAAGTTCTATAAGAATTCCTTTTGGGCTTTATATTGAAAAAATTTATTTCATCAAATGGGCGTAGGATATTATATTTGACAAACCAGTCTTCTATTGTCAGATACTCATGTTGTTTCTAATTGTCCACTGTTAACAAGCAATTCTATAAAGGACATTTAGAAAAATCTTTCCTTACCACTATAATTATTTAACTACAATAAATTTTAGCAAGGCACAGCATATCCTCATTTTGGGAGAGGTTGATAGGCATTGCTCAATATACTTTGAGAAAGGTTTTTCCAATTTATTAATACATTTCCATGAGGTGTATGGGGTGTCATCTCCCTATCCTGCTCCGTGACTGGGCCATTAATGGATTTTGAACTTTTGAAAATTTGATAGAACCCAGGTTTGATTCCTGGGTTGGGAAGATCCCCTGGAGAAGGAAATGGCAACCCACTGCAGTATTCTTGCCTGGAGAATCCCACGGACAGAGGAGCTTGGCAGGCTACAGTCCATGGGGTTGCAAGAGTCGGACACAACTTAGTGACTAAACCACCACTACCATACATCATTTTTTTTGTTAATGTTCTGTATTTTGTATTTTTCTATTGTTGCATCATAAATTACCACAAATTTAGCCATTTAAAATAACACCTTATTGTCTCACAGTTTTGTAGGTCAGACATCCTGGTGGGCTTGGTTGAGTTCTTTGTTTAGGATCATACAATGCCAAAATCAAGGTGTCCCCAGAATTGGCTTTTATCTGGAGTTATCTGGGGGAAGAATCCACTCCAAATTCATTCAGGTTGTTGTCAGGATTTAGTTCCTTACTGTTGTAGGACTGAGATCCCAGCTTCTAGAGGTTGCTCACATTTTTCCTTATGTGTCCCCTTCCATCTTCAAACCAGCGCTGGCACACTGAATCCTTTTTTTGTTTGGAATCTCTCTGACTTTCCATTCTATTACTAGCCTGAGAGAACTCTGCTTTTAAAAGATTTATGTGATTTAAAAAAATTATGTAATTAGATTAATGCTATTGGGGAATGATACAAAATAATCTCCCTATTTTAAGGGGAACGTTAAACCTGCAAAATCTGTTTTACCAGGTGATGTTAACATAATCACCAGCATGGTATCTCATCATATTCAAAGTCCAGAAATTAGGGTGGGAAATCTAGGGAAATTAAGGTGAGGCATTTTAGGATTCTGCCTACTACTATAGATTTATTTTCCTCAAAAAACTACATGAATCATTCTGGTTGTAAAAGATTCAGCCATTGTGGAAGTACTGTACATGGAGCAAAACATGAAAAGCATGTTTCACCACCTTTCCCCTTCACTACTACCTCTATTTAGAAGTAGCCTTTTATATATTTTTTGTGCATAATGGGACATCTTTTTGTAACTGGGCATCCTACTTACCTTCCTTGTTGTTATAACTTACCTTCCTTATCAGTTCTAATAATTTTTCTATTCATTTTCCTTGGTTTTCCAGGTAGATAATGATTTCCCCTCCTTATCATATTTATAATTCCTATATGCATTTACTTGACATATTATGTTTTATTGAACTTCAACAAAAAATGGTTAAATAGTAGAGGCAACAGTGGACATCTTTGTCTTTCTCCTGGTCTAGTGAAACTTCTAGTACAGTGTTTCCCAAACTCATGTTCTGGGTAATAATAGGTTTTTAATCTATTTAATTATGAATATTTCAAACATAGAGCAAAGCTGAAGGAGTTTTACAGTGAACACTTACAAATTCACAGCATAAATTTTATCATTAATATTTTGTTATACTTTATCACATAGCTATCATCTGTCTATCCATGAATTAAACCGTATTTCTTGGATTTATTTTCCCATTCTACCACTTTCCCCTTTTGCTATTCTCTACTTAATGAATTATTTTCAGCTTTTATATTTATTAATATATTCCTCTATTTCTAAGTTTGATTTGCTGTATTGTTTGAAATGGCTTATGTTAAATATATGGCTTATTCATTTTCAGTCTTCCTTACTTATTTCTAAAATAATTTAAGATGATACTTTTTTTCTACTTGACTTTAATATATAATGTTTTTGTTCTCATTAATTTCTAGTCTATAATTTTGGTTTTGATTTCCTCTTTGACCATTAGTTATTTATAAGTATTATTTGATCTTTGAAGTGACAGCTTTTGGGGATGCTGTTTTTGTGCTTAGAAGTTAGTTGTATCACACCATGGTCCAATAGCATTTGACTTTCATGATTCCTACTATTGGAAATGTATTGTGCTTTCTTTTGTAACTTATTTGCTTTTGTGATTTCTTTATATATTTTAATGGAATGTTATTTGTATGTATGCTTATGACACTAAGATATTCTTGGTAGATAGTATCTTTTATCAGTATCTCTTTTACCCTATTTAAAACTTTTTTGCCTTTAATACTACTATTTCTAACGTTAATGCTGTTGCTTATATATTTGTGTGTGTGTGTGTATATATATATTTATATTTATATTTATGCATGCTAAGTCTTTTCAGTTGTGTCAGACTCTTTGCGACCCTACTGGACTGTAGCCCACCAGGCTCCTCTGTCCATGGGTTTATCCAAGCAAGAATTCTTTACTGTCTGAGCTGTCTGCAATGCAGGAGACATGGGTTCGATCCCTGGGTCAGGAAGATGCCCTGGAGGAGGACATGGCTACCTACTCCAGTATTCTTGTCTGGAGAATCCCATGGACAAAGGATCCTGGCGGGCTACAGTCCTTAGGGTCACAAAGAGCCGGGCATGAATAAGCGACTAACAGTTTCACTTTCATACATGTCTTTATTGTTTCTTTTTTGATTACAGAATGTCAGACAAATTATTCAAATAGAGTTAATAATTGTTAGTATGGTATATAGTCTTCCAGATCTTCTTCTATCTATTCATTGATAGATATATGTATTATAGATTTTTTAAAACCATAAAAAGGGAGAGAATCATGCTATATCTGTTTTACAAACTGCTTTATTGACAATGTATTCTTGACATGCTTTCTATATCACTGTATATACATCTACCTTACTTATTCTTTTTAACTGGTCTCTGGAGTGAACATTTATGCAAAGTGCCTGGCCCATCACTATCTTTTTTTAAATTCAAATATTCCCTCACCCTGCCCCCCAAAACTAGACCAAGTCAGCCTATGATACACTTTCATGATACTCTACTATTTTATTCCCTAGGCACCCAAGACACTCGTACAGTTGTGTGATTAATGTCTGTTCCCTCCACCACATACAGACATACGTACACCCTAAACACACACCTTATAATGAAGAGTAAACATCTAGAGAGCAGGGACCGTGTCTGTTTTGCTTATATTTGTACAATATAAATATAAACACCAAGCATAGTGCCTGAAAATTTTACCTGTTCAATAAATATTTTTGAAGGAATGAATAATAAACAATCCTATGAGGCAAGTATTACAATTATGCCCATTTGGCCTTGGAGTACAGAATGAAGCAGGGCAAAGGCTAATAGAGTTTTGCCCAGAGAATGCACTGGTCATAGCAAACACCCTCTTCCAACAACACAAGAGAAGACTCTACACATGGACATCACCAGATGGACGACACCAAAATCAGATTGATTATGTCCTTTGCAACCAAAGATGGAGAAGCTCTATACAGTCAGCAAAAACAAGACTGGGAGCTGACTGTGGCTCAGATCATGAACTCCTTATTGCCAAATTCAGACTGAAATTGAAGAAAGTGGAGAAAACCACTAGACCATTCAGGTATACCTAAATCAAATCCCTTATGACTATACAGTGGAAGTGAGAAATAGATTTAAGGGACTAGATCTGATAGAGTGCCTGATGAACTATGGACAGAGGTTCGTGACATTGTACAGGAGACAGGAATCAAGACCATCCCCAAGGAAAAGAAATGCAAAAAAGCAAAATGGCTGTCTGAGGAGGCCTTACAAATAGCTGTGAAAAGACGAGAAGCAAAAAGCAAAGGAGAAAAGGAAAGATATACCCATTTGAATGCAGAGTTCCAAAGAATAGCAAGGAGAGATAAGAAAGCCTTCCTCAGTGATCAGTGCAAAGAAATAGAGGAAAACAATAGAATGGGAAAAACTAGAGATCTCTTCAAGAAAATTAGAGATACCAAGGGAACATTTCATGCAAAGATGGGCTCGATAAAGGACAGAAATGGTATGGACCTAACAGAAGAAGAAGATATTAAGAAGAAGTGGCAAGAATATACAGAAAACCGTACAAAAAAGATCTTCACGACCCAGATAATTACGATGGTGTGATCACTCACCTAGAGCCAGACATCCTAGATTGTGAAGTCAAGTAGGCCTTAGGAAGTATCACTATGAACAAAGCTAGTGGAGGTGATGGAATTCCAGTTGAGCTATTTCAAATCCTGAAAGATGATGCTGTAAAAGTGCTGCACTCAGCATGCCAGCAAATTTGGAAAACTCAGCAGTGGCCACAGGACTGGAAAAGGTCAATTTTCATTCCAATCCCAATGAAAGGCAATGCCAAAAAATGTTCAAACTACCGCACAATTGCACTCATCTCACACATTAGTAAAGTAACGCTCAAAATTCTCCAAGCCAGGCTTCTGCAATACGTGAACCGTGAACTTCCAGATGTTCAAGCTGGTTTTAGAAAAGGCAGAGGAACCGGAGATCAAATTGTCAACATCCACTGGATCATGGAAAATGCAAGAGAGTTCCAGAAAAACATCTATTTCTGCTTTATTGACTATGCCAAAGCCTTTGCCTGTGTGTATCACAATACACTGTGGAAAATTCTGAAAGAGATGGGAATACCAGACCACCTGACCTGCCTCTTGAGAAACCTGTATGCAGGTGAGGAAACAACAGTTAGAACTGGACATGGAACAACAGACTGGTTCCAAATCAGAAAAGGAGTACGTCAAGGCTGTACATTGTCACCCTGCTTATTTAACTTATATGCAGAGTACATCATGAGAAATGCTGGGCTGGAAGAAGCACAAGCGGAATCAAGATTGCCAGGAGAAATATCAATAACCTCAGATATGCAGATGACACCACCCTTATGGCAGAAAGTGAAGAGGAACTAAAAAGCCTCTTGATGAGAGTGAAAGAGGAGAGTGAAAAAGTTGGCTTAAAGCTCAACATTCAGAAAACTAAGATCATAGCATCTGGTCCCATCACTTCATGGGAAGTAGATGGGGAAACAGTGGAAACAGTGTCAGACTTTATTTTTTTGGGCTCCAAAATCACTGCAGATGGTGATTGCAGCCATGAAATTAAAAGACGCTTACTCCTTAGAAGGAAAGTTATGCCCAACCTAGACAGCATATTCAAAAGCAGAGACATTATTTTGCCAACAAAGGTCCATCTAGTCAAGGCTATGGTTTTTCCAGTAGTCATGTATGGATGTGAGAGTTGGACTATAAAGAAAGCTGAGCGCCGAAGAATTGAAGCTTTTGAACTGTGATGTTGGAGAAGACTCTTGAGAGTCCTTTGGACTGCAAGAAGATCCAACCAGTCCATGCTAAAGGAGATCATTCCTGGGTGTTCATTGGAAGGACTGATGTTGAAGCTGAAACTCCAATATTTTGGCCACCTGATGCGAAGAACTTACTCATTTGAAAAGACCCTGATGCTGGGAAAGATTGAGGGCAGGAGGAGAAGGGGATGACAGAGGATGAGATGGTTGGATGGCATCACCAACTCTATGGACATGGGTTTGGGTGGACTCTGGCAGTTGATGATGGACAGGGAGGCCTGGCGTGCTGCAGTTCATGGGGTCGCAAAGAGTCGGACACAACTGAGTGACTGAACTGAACTGATGGGTTACAAAAGTATGCTTATTTAAGTAATCGTCACCCTTTAAGAATCCTCCGAGAATCCTCAGAAATAAGTGGATAAGGTAACAGTAGATTATAGGTTTCATAATATGTCAACTGGGGTCACTGGTGGTTCAGATAGTAAAGAATCTGCCTGCAATGTGGGAGACCCAGGTTTGATCCCTGGGTTGGGATGATCCCCTGGAGAGGGGAATGGTAACCTACTCCATTATTCTTGCCTGGAGAATTCCATGGACAGAGTACCCTGGCAGGTTATAGTCCATGGGGTCAATACTTAAAGTTTTACCTTTTAAAAAATTAGTTGCATAAGGTGGGTGCTCCTTTGGATTGTTAACTGATTTTTATTTTTATAGAATTCTAAAATGAACATCCTTGTAAATAGCTTTGTACATGTATGCACTCCTTAAAACAGATGCTGGAAATGGAATTGCTCCAGTGGGTATGCACATTTTATAATTGGATACCTATTGCCAACTTGCCCTCTAAAAGAAATTATACAAGTTTAGATTCACTGGACCAGAGTATGAGAGTGATTTTCTCCCATATCTTGCCAAAGCTGTGCATTTTCATTCATGTTTTTTTTGCTAGTCTGATGTGTGTAAAGTGATATGTCATTACTTTCATTATTTTTTATTTTTAGTAAAATTGAGCACCTTTTGTTTCTTAGCTATTTGGGTCCTTCCTTTTTCAAATGTGCAGCTTGTTTGTGTTGTTTGCCCATGTTTTCATTGAATTTAGTATTTTCTTGCTGGTTATGAAAGTTCTCTTTTTAAATTTTTTATTATAAAAAATTTTATTCAGGTGACATTGACTTATAACATTATATGTTTCATATATACCACATTATATTTCTACTTCTGAATGCACACCAGCATGCTCACTACCAAAAATTTATTTCCCATTTATCATTATTCACTTGGCCCCCTTTCCCCAGTGTGCATTCCCTCCTTTGGTAACCACTACTGTGTCCCATATATACATGTTTGTTTTGTTTTGGTTTATTCATTTATCTTTCATTGTTTGTTTGTATTCCACATATGAGTGGCATCATACAGTATTTGTCTATTTCACTTTAGCATAATACCCTTATTATCCACTCATGTTGTCATAAATGGCAAGACTTCATCTTTATTATGACTGAGTAGTATATACCATCCTCTTTATCCATTCATCTGTTGATGGGCTCTTAGGTTTTTTCCATATGTTGGCTACTGTAATAATGCTGTGATGAACATAGGGGTACACATATCTTTTAAAATCGGTATTTTTGTATTCTCTGGATAAATACCAAAAAGTGTAATAACTAGATCATATGGTAGTTCTTAATTTTTTGAGAAATCTCCATACTGTTTTCCATAGCAGCACAAATAAATGGATAGATATTTTGTGCTCATGGATTGGAAGAATTAACATTGTTGACATGTCCATATTACCTACCACAGTCTACAAATTCAATGAAATCCCTATCAAAACCTCAAGGAAATTTTCACAGAAATAGAACAGAAAATTTAAATGGAAGCACAAAGACCTCAAATAGCCAAAGTAATCCTTAGAAGAAAGAACAAAGCTGGAGGTATCACACTCCCTGATTTCAAACTATGTTACAAAGCTATAGTAATCAAAACAGCATGGTATTGGCAGAAAAATAAGATATCTAGATCAATGGAACATAGTTGAAAGCCCCAAAATAAACTCATACATATAAGGAAAATTAATTTACAGCAAGTAGCAAAGAATTTACAATGGAGAAAGTTTAGTCTCTTCACTAAATGGTGTTATTAAAACTGGACAGCCACATAAAAGAAAAAGAAAAGAAAAAAGAAATTAGGCTATTATCTCATACCATACACAAAAATAAACTCAAAATGGATTAAAGGCTTGAATGTAAAGCCTGAAACCATAAACTCCTAGAAGAAAACAGAGGCAGTATGCTCATTGACACAGATCTTAGCAATATCTTTCTAGATATATTTCCTTAGGCAAGAGAAACCAAAGCAAAAATAAACAAATGGGACTACATCAAACTAAAAAGCTTTGCATAACAAAATAAATCATCAACAAAATAAAAAGACAACCTACTCAAGGGGAGAAGATATTTGCATATCATATAGCCAATAAGGTGCTAATATCCAAATATATAAAGAATTCATACAACCCAACAACAACAAAACCCCAAACAACTAGGTTTTAAAATGGAATAGCTCTTTTTATAGTGTGGATAATAACCCTTTGTCTTCCTGTTTCTAATATTTTCCTGAGTTTGTTATTTGTCTTTAACATTGTAAATTTTTTCTTGGAATATACAAATTTAAAATATTTTCTTTATTTTAATCAAATTATTATTCATTTCATTTATAATAGCAGTTAATTGTACTATATTTTGAAGAGCTTTCCCTACCTCAAGATTATAAAATTCTTTCTCCATGTTTTCTCCTAGCACTTTTATGTTTTTAATTTTTACTTTTGAATACTTGTAGCATATAGGTTTTATTTTGAGGTACAAAACAAATGTAGATTTCCAACTTTAATTCTTCCCAATGGCTACCCAATTGTTCCTACATAATTATGTTAAATTAAATTAAATAGTTGCCATTTTACTCGTTCATTTGAAATGCTCCTTTATTAAATGCTATATTTCCTAGATATTTTAGAGTCCATTTCTAGAATCTAATGTTCTACTGTGTAATAGTAAAGTGTGTTAGTGCTGAAGCCAGACTACCTGGGTTTGTACCCAGCTCTGCTACTTATGGTTTCTGTATCTGTAAAATGGGGAAAATAGTACCCATATCTTAGAGTTGTGATTATTAGATAAGTTTCATTTATGTAAAATTATTAGTGGTCCCTGGCACATAGGGAGCACTGATATTTTTATAATATTTATTATTACAATTTTTATTATCATTTTTCATAGTACATGATAACATCATCTGCATATGATATTTCTAATATCTTGTAGAATGAATCCTGTGCGTGCTCAGTTGCTTCAGTTGTGTCCGACTCTTTGCAACCTGATGGACCGTAGCCTGACAGGCTCCTCTGTCCACGGGATTTTCCAGGCAAGAAGACTGGAGTGGGTTGCCCTCCTCCAGGGGATCTTCCCATCTCAGGTATCGAATCCATGTCTCCTGTGTCTCCTGTGTTGCAGGTGGATTCTTTACCTGCTGAGCCATTGGTGAAGTCCAGACTGCTAGGCAGCTTGAATAATTTGCAGATGACCTGTGGTGACTCTACTTATCCTCCACTCTTATATTTCATCCACATTAGGCATCTTAATTCTAAGCAGTTAGGGATGGGGAGAAGAGGAAAGAAGGGAGAGGAGCAAAACTGTCCCTATTCAAAGATGATGTGATTGTCTACACAGACAGTCACAAATAAACATGTGTGTGCATGCACACACACACACTCATTCTCCTGGAACTAATAAATGAATTTAGCAAGGTTCAAGAATACAAGATCAGCACACAGAAAGCAATCACATTTCTATATACTAGCAATAAATAATACTACTTATAATAGCTCCAAAAAATGGAATAGGTAAAATCTAACAAAACATGTGCAGGATTTATTTATATGCTAAAACTGCAAAAATGTTGATGAAAGAAATCTCCAAAGACCTAAATAACTGGAGAAATATACCATGTTTATGGACAGGATGAGTTGACTCTGAAATTTATGTGGACAGGCAAAGGAAGTAGAATAACCAAAATTATGTTGAGAATATTGATAAAGGTGGAAGAATCACACCATCTGATTTTAAGGCTTACTGTACAGCTCAGTAATCAAGACATTGTGGTATTAGAGAAGTGACAGACATGTAGAGCAATGCAACAGAATAGAGAATACAGAAATAGACCTACATAAATATGGTCAATTGATTTTTTGACAAGGTGCAAAGAACTCAATGGAGAAATGACAGTCTTTTCAACAAATGGTATGTGTGATATTGGAATGATTGGATATCCATGTGTAAGAAATGAACCTTGACCAAAACCTCACATCTTGTATAAAAATTAACTTAAAGTGGATCATAGATCTGAATGTCAATAAAAAGACTATAAAATTTTTGGAAGAAAACATAGACAAACATCTGGAACTTTTATATTGCTAGCAGGCATGCAAAATAGTACAGCCACCCTGGAAAAGAATTAGGTAGTTTCATATAAAGTTAAATATACACTTAACATGCATGTATGCTAGTGTGTGCTACTTTGTTTTAGTCATGTCCGACTCTTTGCAACCCCATGGACTGTAGCCTGCCAGACTCCTCTGTCCATGGGATTTTCCAGGCAAGAATATTGGAGTGGGTTGCCGTGCCCTCCTCCAGGGGATCTTCCAGACCCAGGGATCGAACCTGCATCTCTTACATCTCCTGCATTGGCACGTGGGTTCTTTACCACTAGCACCACCTGGGAAGTTAATGGCCCAATAATCCCAATCCTAGATATTTACACTGGAGAAATAAAAACTTATGTTCACACAGATACTGTACACAAAAACTTAAAGTGTTCTATTCATAATCACCAACATCTGGATAATAACAAATATCCTTTGTGGAATGAATGGATAAACAAAACTGTGGTACATTCATCCAGTGGAATATTACTCAATGATAAAAAGGAAAAAACATGCAACAACTTGAATCAATCTGAAAGGTATTGGGCTGAGTGAAAGAAGATGATCTCAAAACATTACATACTGTATACTTTCATTTATATGACATCTTTAAAAGGATAAAAGTATAGTGATGGAGAACAAATCAGTGGCTAGGAATGGGAGGAGAGTGTGACTTCAAAGCAATAGCATACATGAGTTTTCTGGGGTGATGGAACTGTACTGTATCCTGTTTACAGTGGCAGTTACATAAATCTATGTGTGTGTTAAAATGGAACTGTATACACAAAAATCAAATTTCCTGTCTGTTAATTAAAAATAAAATGCAAAAAAAGATTCTAGAATTAGAATGACACATGCTATGTCTTTTGGGTCAGTACACAACTGCAGCTTTGTTTAACTGTTTTAATTTGAACAATTTCTTCTGAAAATTCTAAGCTCACTATAAAATATCCTAGGTACAGCTAGGCCTCTGTACTCAAGCTAGTTAACCCTGTCATGTCCTGCAAGTGCATCAGTTAGAATTCTTTCAGTTGCAAGTAGTGGCAAAGCCAACACAAAGTGAATCAACCAGTAAGGCCATTTCATCATCTCCCATACATACATGTGCTCAGTCGCTTAGTCGTGTCTGACTCTTTGCAACCCCATGGACGGTAGCCCGCCAGGCTTCTCTGTCTATGTATTTTCCCAGGCAAGAATACTGGAATTTCCTGCTCCAGTGGATCTTCCCAACCCAAGGATCGGACCCATGTCTCTTGCATCTCCCGCATTGGCAGGCAGATTCTTTACCACTGAGCCACCTGAGAAGCTCCATATATACATAGATGGAGGTATTCAAGAGTAGATGATTCAATAGCTCAGAAACATCATTAAGTGCTGACTTACTTCCATCCTGTTCCACCATCCTCAGCCTATGGTCCTTCACCTTATGATCCTGAGATGGCCACAACTACTTAGTCATCATATAGTCTTATACCAACGTCAAGAGGCTAACTGCCATGTATCCCTTATTATGACTAAAAGAAACTTTTCCCATGAGCCTCCCCCCGCCCCCCGCCCCGTAGCTCAATGGCCAAAAGTCATGTCTCATGCTTATATTGAAGCCAACAATTTGGCAAGTTAAATAGAATTACCATGATTAGTTGCCTCAGACAAGTGCCACTTGCATTATGACCCCTGGACTGGTACTAGTCTGCAAACTGTTAGTTACCAACTAGGTTTAGAAATTGAGATTATACATTCAGAAACTTTTAAAAAATTGAAGTATAGTTGATTAACAATGTTGTGTTAGTTTCAGGTGTAGAGCAAAGTGATTCAGTTATATATATTTCAGTTGTGTATATTTTTAGATTCTTTTCCACTATAGATAATTTTAAGATATTGAATATACTTCCCTGTGTTATACAGTAGGTTCTTGTTGGTTATTTATTTTATATAGAGTAGTGTGTATTTATTAATCCCAGACTGTTGATTTATCCCTCCCCCTTTGCCCCTTTGTTTTCTATGTCTGTTGTTTAAAAACTTTAATAATGAGTTGACTAAGTAGTTGTTATGTCTTTTGAATATAATAAAAATTGGGGGCTGGCATTTTGTAGGTAGGTCTTCACTTGAGAATCCCAGCTCCCAAGATGCACAGGATTGCTCTAAACATTCACAAAAGTGGGGACTATATTAGAAAGGAAAAAATTGTAGGATGTCCGTTGGGTAGGGTACCAACAGTGTGGGCCATGCAAAAAAATTTATGGGAATGATGTTGCTCCTAGAAACCCTGGAAAATCCCAGACAAGAACAGACTTGGGGTCCAGTGCTGCAGAGCAGTCTCTTCTTTTGGCTTCATTTGTATGTTTACCTGTGGTGCTACCACTCTCAGGCGAGAGAGTCTTGAGCAGCCAGGTGGAGTTGTGCCTCTTGTAGGAAGCCACACCCCAAAACCTGTTTCTCAGCTGGCAACATTACCTGTGTTTTTTGTAATACCAGAAAGTCCTCCTTAGAAGGCTATAATTGGCCTACATCTGCCATTCTTACTCACAACACCAAAAACAAAAGCAAGAGAGAAAAAAATCCACTAGACATGCCAAATTAGGTACATACAGTCAGCTGGCCATGATGACTCACTCTGTAGCCTGTGACAGGGGCTCTCAAACTTTTCTGAGCTCAATTCACAGAGTAAGAAATATATTTAACATCACAACTCAGTATATATGTACCTGCACACATATGCACAAACACATACCTGAAATCAGCGTTTCAAAAAACAGTATTTACTGTGTGTAATACAACTCTTTTAAACAATTGTACTTTTTTTCATTAAAAAATTATGATCTCCATCCCACTAAATCAATGTCACTGCCCACCAATGTGTTACAACCTATAGTTTAGGGAAAAAAATGCCCTTAAGTGGGAAGATGTAATGGTTTTCAATTACAGAGGCCTTTAGAGTGGCTACCAGTGGGTCAGTGTGCAATGTTCTGGCTCCATCTGCATCTGTACCAACACTTGAGCCCTAACACCAAGACAGTGCTTCTACAGCCTTATCTTTTTTCTCATAAGCTTTGCTGACCTCAGAGCTCTGGCTTCCTAAATCACCTGCCTTAGCAGTAAGAAGGCCAGAGGCTCTCCAGGCTGTTCATGGAGCCTGAGTTGCCCTAGCAACATTTGACTGTAATTGACTCCCGCTGTTACCTGCCTAGCCTGCTTCTCCACACTGCAGGCTATGGCCCCCTTTTCTTCTGCCTTTCGTAACAATCCTCCCATCCTTGTTACACAGACAGATGTCTGCTTGCTTATCCTTCCCCCTCCTGATACATGGTCAGATTCCTGGCACACACCTCCCTGGTACCCTCCACATTGCCAAATACTTGCTCTGACATGATTAAACACTTTTGGATATGGATGATTTGCATGTCTTTCAGATCACAAACAATATCTTAATGTTGGTCAGTTTAAATCAGAGATCACAAGCTCAAATATAGGCAAGGGCTAGGTAGGTCACACAAAAGCCTACATGGACACTGTGCCTCTTCCTAAGAGGAGCAATGCCTTTTCTGTCCAGCTGATTTTGCCATACAGAAATGCACATCCGTATGGCCAGAATCTCCTGACTTTTCCAGAGAAGCCATAAAATCTGAGTTTTTACATGAACTCTACCAATTTTTATATGCTGACAAGTAATTTAAAAATATGGGCCAAATCAAACACATCTGTAGACTGGATTTGTTTAGCAGACTACCAGTTTGCAAGCTCTGTTCTAAGCTCTCCTCTATCCTCTATCTTGCATTTGGACTTGAAGTCTAAAACCACCATCAAATAACTGGGCTTAAATTGACTTTAAATCTCTCTCTCCCAGATGGCCACAGTAATCAGGTAAGACTCTTAAGAGGTGTTCATGGAGTGAAAGCAGTAGGTTCCACTGTTTTTACTGGGCACTGGAGCACCCATTTCTATATATCACTGTGTTCTTATTTGTTCCAGTCATGTAGTGAGGATGTAAGGCTGGCCACTGGAGAAAGCTTGATATCTTGGGGAGGGAGCCCTTCTCTTGGTGCTTTTTCTTTGACTATACTTATTAATTACATAATATTTCCCTTCCAAGTATTCCCATCTGTACCTGAAGTAGAAGCTTTTGCCCTTTCAGAAGTATTGGGAAGAGAACTTAGCACCCACTGTCCTACTCCTGCCTTTACTCACCTCTTTCCCACAGTGACTGATGGATAAGATTCCAAAATGTCATTGCAGGCTTATTGCTCAGGCCCTGTTGAGCATTATGCTCTCTATTTTTCAGAGCTCACTTGTTCATATCAAGTTTGTGTCCTCCTCTCTGCACCTCCATGTGGTCAGCCCCACTTGGGTGAGCTCAGCAGGGTGAGGTCACCCTCGGTAAGTTGTAGTCTAGGCTTGGGATGAAAAAGTTGAAAACCTGTTTCAGACTGCAGGCCACAGACCCATTCTCTAAGCCAGTCTTGTCAACAGTAACTTTCAATATTTATATATATATCCATTAGTTTGAAATTCAAAGGGAGATAATGAGGTAATTATAGGACCTTTAGAGAGATCCTATGGGTAAAAAAACTTTGGAAATGGTTACAAGGACTGGCATTTGAGATCTAGAGTAACATTTGAGGGAGGCAGTTCTCCGTATGGGAGTATGGTGGCTGGCATGCATAGGTGTTGCAACTGCTTTTTTTTTTTTTGTAAGAGTAGGCACCTTAGAAAGCACTGGCCATACATATCATTGACTATGGGAATTTGCAGAAGTTTATATTATGATTGGCGTCTGCAGGCGTACGACTGCTTCTAATAGATGGCAACTTTAGAAAGCATAGGCCTCATAGGTTTTTGACCTTACAACTGTGGCTGGTGTCTAAAAGCAGGTGGGCCGAAGTGGGTCCTAGTAAGAACAGACTGTGGATGCTTTTGTGGCGGAAACAGGGATTAGGGTATCAGGAAAAGAATATTTTGGTACTTGTTAAGGTTTACCTCAAAACAGCTTCAAAGCAGCATCAGAGGACTGAAAAAATTTTACTCCCTTTTTCTTAATTCTTAGCCAGGACCATAGGCTGGGGATTTTAACTGCAAAAGTAGCTAAGTTCCAGGTGAGTACTAAGAAGTCAGATTATATCTTTACATTCAGTAGATGGAATTTGATCAGCACTGTTATCTTGATTTGAATTGCATCCTATCCCAGAGGCAAGGGAAAACTCTGGAGGAGCTGCCTTTTTTAATTTTTGCGGCACATCCACAGACTCCCAGACCACCACACATACACCATCTCCACATGGTCTCAGGCTGGCTCTGGATTAACTAATAACATAAACCACGACCATGACTTTGGATTTTAAAGACCCAGCTTAACCTAGGAAAGCAGATGATTTTTATCAAGGTACAGCTAGAGAAATGAGAGTCCTTACCGTATATAGGCTATAGCATCTTCTTGTATTGAGGTGGAGAAACATGTCTTAAAATTATTAAAATTCCAAACACTAAGCAAAAATACTTTAAAGACCGCCTTCTCAAAGAATATGATTTGCTCACAAAATCAAGGTATTGGGTTTCTTTCAGAATAATGTTTCATACTAATATATTTGTGAGTGATATGACATGATGTTTGAGACTAGCTTAATATTCCAGGCCACATTCTATAGTGGCTTAGACAGTAAAGAATCCACCTGCAATGCAGGAGACCTGGGTTTGATCCCTGGGTTAGGAAGATCCCCTGGAGAAGGGAATGGCTACCCACTCAGTATTCTTGCCTGGAGAATCCCATGGACAGAGGAGCCTGGCAGGCTAAAGTCCACGGGGTCGCAAAGAATCAGACATGAGTGAGCAACTAACACTTTCACACTTTTTACACATATATGAACCCCAGTGTAACCACAAATCAAAGACCTATTAATATAATAGATACACAAAAACCAAAAAGAAAGACGCAAAAACGTACTGCTAAATAAAGTCATCAAACCATATGTAGAAACAAAATGAAGAAGAAATGAACAGAGCATAATTACCAGAACCACTGTGAAACAGGACAAAAACGAAAATAAGTACATAATTATCAACAATTACTTTAAATGTCAACAGAATAAATGCTCTGGTCAAAAGACTTAAAGTGGTTGATTGGATAAAAACAATACCCTTCAATATCCTGCCTACAAGAAACTCACTTCAGGGCTATTAGACACAGACTGAAAGAGGCATGTCATTTGTTGGATCATAGAGAAAGCAAGGGAATACCAGAAAAGCATCTGCTTCATTGACTGTGCTAAAACCTCTGGCTGTGTGGATCACAACAAACTGTGGAAAATTTCTAAATAAAGAGATGGGAATACCAGACCATCTTACCTGTTTCCTGAGAAACCTGTATGCAGGTCAAGAAGCAACAGTAAGAACCAGACATGGAACAGCAGACTGGTTCAAAATTGGGAAAGGACTACAACAAGGCTATATATTGTCACCTTACTTATTTAATTTATATGCAGAGTACATCGTGTGAAATGCCAGGTTGGATGAATCACAAGCTGGAATCAAAATTGCTGGGAGAGATATCAACAACCTCAGACATGCAGATGATACTACCCTAATGGCAGAGAGTGAAGAGGAACTCTCAAAGAGTTTTTTTTTTCCTCTCTTTGTAAAAAGAGAGATGTTAAACGAATTAGGTTTGTTTGATGTGTTAAACTGCATGAATAACATTGTCAAATAAAAAGTGATGCTTAACCTTCCCTAGGCTTTATTTGTATGGATAAATATTATTAATGTATGTATTCACAGACTGTATGAAATTTCTAAAAATTTATCAATACCTTCCATGAAATATCCTGGCATAATATTAGCAGTCATAATTCCAATTATTATTTAGAATGTTGTATATCACAAAAACAACCAAATTGTGTTACTTTTATAATAAAATTTCATCAAATTAAAAAAAAAAAAAAAAAGAGCCTCTTGATGAGGGTGAAAGAGGAGCATGAAAAAGCTGGCTTGAAACTCAACATTTAAAAAAACTAAGATCATGGCATCCGGTCCCATCACTTCATGGAAAATAGAAGGGGAAAAAGTGGAAGAAGTGACAGATTTTATTTTCTTGGGCTCCAAAATCAATGCAGACAGTGACTGCAGCCATGAAATTAAAAGATGCTTGCTCCTTGGAGGCAACTCTTGTGGATGCAGCTACACGAGGCTGTGGAGTACTGAGCTATGCATCATGCCCTGGGCTGCACAGACTAGTGAATAATACAGTCAAGATGGCTAAAGGTGATCCTGAGAAACCAAAGGGCAAGATGTCTGCTCATGCCTTCTTTGTGCAGATGTGCAGAAAGAAACATAAGAAAACCCCCAAGGTCCCTGTCAATTTTGCTGAGTTTTCCAAGAAATGCTCTGAGAGATGGAAGACCATGTCTGGGAAAGAGAAGTCTACATTTGATGAAATGGCAAAGGCAGATAAAGTGCACTATAATCAGGAAATGAAGGATTATGGATCAGCTAAGGGAGGCAAGAAGAAGGACCCTAATGCCCCCAAGAGACCACCGTCTGGATTTTTCCTATTCTTCTCTGAATTCTGCTCCAAAATCAAGTCTACAAACCCTGGCATCTCTATTGGAGATGTGGCAAAGAAGCTGGGTGAGATGTGGAATAACTTAAGTGACAGTAAGAAGCAGCTATACATCAACAAGGATGCAAAGCTAAAGAAGTATGAGAAGGATGTTGCAGACTATAAAGGGGAGTTTGATGGTACCAAGGGTCCTGCTAAAGTTGTCCAGAAAAAGGTGGAAGAGGAAGAGGATAAGGAGGAAGAGGATGAATTAAAAAAAAAACTGTTGATCTGTCTGTCTCCTTGTGAAAACCTTAGAGTAGGGAGCACCATGATTGACACACCTCTCACCCAAGACATGTCTGTTGCCCTCATTAGGTTTAATTACCCAACTGGATCATGATCATATTGTAGTCTCTCAAAGTGCTCTAGCAATTAGCAGTGGTTTACATGAAGTGGCCATGGATGTATGGAGCACCTGGAAACTGTATCAAAGTTATACATATTTCCAAACATTTTTAAAATGAAAAGGCTCTCATCTTCTCCTCACTCTGTGCACTTTGCTGTTGGTGTGACAAGACATTTAAAAATATTTCTGGCATTTTTTTTTTAATTTGGAAGGTGGTGTGTTAACTCTATGGTCATTGGCTAGAAATCCCGAGTTCTCAACTGATTACATAGCTATAGTTTGTGAAAAAAAAGAACAAAGCAACCAAGACACACTCTTGACGCTCCTTGCTTGGTGTGGAGGCTGTGGGGGTGATGCCTTCTGGAGGGGCCGTAGCTCAGGGTGTGCACTGTGGGGCATCCATTTAGCTTCAGGTTGTCATGTTTTTGTATATAGTGACATAGCATCCCATTGCCATTCTTAGCTGTGGAAAAGGAGGAGGGTCACCTGGCATGAGAAGTGTTCTGGATCCTTTTTAGTTGAAGTGTGGTTTTTTAAGCTGTTTTTTTTTTTTTTTTTTTTTTTAAACAAACCATAGAACTCTTCACTGTAAGCAAAGCCAAGAGCCACTGCACCAGTGAAAGTTCAAGAACCTTCTGTACTAAACACAATCTGCAACGTTGTTATTTTTTTGTATGTTTAGAATGCTGAAATGTTTTTGAAGTTAAATAAACAGTATTACATTTAAAAGATGCTTGCTCCCTGGAAGGAAAGCTATGACAAACCTAGACAGCATATTAAAAAGCAGAGATATCACTTTGCAGACAAAGGTACATATAGTCAAAGCTATGATTTTTCCAGTAGTGATGTATGAATGTGAGAGTTGAACTGTAAAGAAGGCTGAGCATTGAAGAATTGATGCTTTTGAATTGTGGTGCTGGAGAAGACTCTGCAGAGTCCCTTGGATCACAAAGAGATCAAACCAATAAATCCTAAAGGAAATCAACCTGAACATTCATCAGAAGGACTGACTCTGAAGCTGAATATCCAATACTTTGGCCACCTGATGCAAAGAGCTGACTTATTGGAAAAGTCCCTGATGCTGGGAAAGATTGAAGGCAAAAAGAGAAGGAGGTGGCAGAGAATGAGATGTTTAGCTAGCACCACTGACTCAATGGACATGAACTTGAGCAAACTCTGGGAGATAGTGAAGGACAGAGGAGCCCGGTGTGCTGCAGTCCATGGGATTGCAAAGAGTTGGACACAATTTAGCGACAATACAGTATAGTAATATGTACAGGAAAAATGTATTAATAGATTAATTAAAATTGGCAAAGTGTTGATAATTCACTGAGTGATTCATTATTATTCATAGATATTTGTTATAGTGTTCTCTCTAATTTTGTGTATGTTTGAAATTTCCCATAATAAAACATTAAAAAAATAAAGTTTTGGTTTTCCTGTCAGAACAAGATCAGTGACAGAGTGAAAGAAAAGGATCTAAGAAAATATACTATTTAAGGTGGGAAAAGAAGGATTTTCTTAGGAAAATGTGATCTTGAGAACACACTACACAGAGATGAAGGGGAAATAGAAGATACACTTAAGAAACTAAAGCTTCTTAAAGATGTAACTAGAAAACAAGGATATATTAATTGTTACTAAGTCGGAGAGGTTGTTTGGGTCCCAAAGAAACCAAGAAGAGATAGGGAGAGAAGAAAAAATGCATTGGAATTACTCTAACCACAAGAGTCCATATCTACAATGCTATGAGCAGGTATTCCCATAGAAAACTGTTCTCCAAAAGCTGACCCTAGACTGTCTATATTTAGAGCAACTGGGGGAAAACCCACATAATATAGGCAAAATGTGCCCTCCCCAAAGATGTTCACACTCTAATTCCTAGAACCTGTGAATATATTACACAATAAAAGGGACTTTGCAGATGTAAATAAGGGTACAGACTTTAAGATGGGAAGATTATTCAGGTTTTTCTGGGTAGGTCCATTCTAATAACATGAGCCCTTTAAAAGCAGAAAACCTATCCTGGCTGTCAGCAAGAGAGATATGGCAGAAATCAGAGGGATTCCAAGGGTAGGATGTAAGGGTCCATGTGCAAGAACTAGAAAGAGCCCTTTGGGAGCTAAGGGCTACCTTAGCCTGTCAGATGATAGCTGACAAGGAGTCACAGTCCTCAAGTCTACCAGAGTACAGAACTAGATTTTAACAACAACCTGAGTGAGCTTGGAAACAGATTCCAGAGTCTCTGATAAGAGCCCAGCTGGCCAATACCTTGATTACAGCCTTGTGAAACTCAGCAGAGAAACCAGTTGAGCCAATCCAGACTGCTGACCTATAGAACAGTGAGATAACAAATTTGTATCACTAAATCTTGAAATCTGTGATAATTTGTTACAACAGCAATAGAAAAATATTATATGCCATAATATTAAGTGGATATAAAACATTTAAACAGATTTATGAAAGGGAGATAAGAATATCACAAAGTATTTCAAGCATTTTATTTTTTAGGAAGCAATATAAAATATTTATTCAAATTTTATACATTTATAGAGATCTTTACTTCAAGCATTTTAGATGAGTTTCAAGGCAACAAAATTATGTGTGAACATGTTCTCATGGGCAGAAGTTCAGAACATGTATGGACTTAGGACACCAAGAGAAAGAAGCAGGGAAGATGAGACACATAACAAGAGAATGGGGCCAGACAGTAATAGATCGAGTTAAGCCTAGAGTAGACATTGATTTTAATGGTGGAATTATCCAATTCTTTGAGGTGAAAGTAGATAAGAATCATTGAACTGTGGATTATTGATCTGCTTTTTCAGATTCAGAATTTCTTTTTTTTCCCCTGCCTGGTTTTATTGAGGCATAACTGACATAACACTTTTATCACACCTAAGGAAATGAACAATAATATTCTTACAATAAAATTTTAATATCTTCTAATAATATCATCCAAGCCATATTAAGATTTCCCTAGTTGTCCCCCAAATGTCTTTTTTTCATTTTTAAAACCAAGAGCCAGTCAATTTCCTGTATTGTGTGTTGTGGTCTCTTTAGTTTGTTTGAATTTGAAACATTTGTTCCACATTTTTATAAAATAGTTTTGAAGTTAAAGAAAATGGACAGCTGAGCTTGAAAACTGACAACAAAAAAAGGAGCTCCCCAGGGATCAGCAACAGCGAGAGCCCAGTCTAATCACAATCACATGAGTCTTTAAACAAATGAAAATGAAAACACAGCAACTCAAAAACTATGGGATTCAGGAAAAGCAGTGCTAAGAGGAAGGTTCATAGCAATACAAGCTTACCTCAAGAAACAAGAGAAACATCAAATAAATAACCTAACTCTATAGCTAAAGCAACTATAAAAAGAAGAAATGAAGAACCCCAAAGTTAGGAGAAAGAAAGAAATCATAAAAATCAGAGGAGAAAATTTGAAAAAGAAAAAAAGAACACTATAGCAAAAATCAACAAAAGTAAAAGCTGGTTCTTTGAGAAGATAAATAAAATAGAAAAACCATTAGCCAGACTCATCAAGAAAAAAAGAGAGAAGAATCAAATCAGCAAAATTAGAAATGAAAATGGAGAAATCACAACAGACAACACAGAAATACAAAGAAAGGATCATAAGAGACTACTATGAGCAACTATATGCCAATAAAATGGAGAACTTGGAAGAAATGGACAAGTTCTTAGAAAAGTATAACCTTCCAAAACTGAACCAGGAAAAAATAGAAGATCTGAACAGACTCATCACAAGCACAGAAATCAAAACTATAATAAAAAATCTTCCAACAAACAAAAGCCCAGGACCAGATGGCTTCACACGTGAATTCTACCAAAAATTTAGAGAAGAGCTAACACCTATCCTACTCAAACTCTTCCAGAAAATTGCAGGGGAAGGTAAACTGCCAAACTCATTCTATGAGTTTACCTTCCCCTGCCAAATTGTAAAGTAAAAAAAATAAATATAAAAAAATAAATAAAAATAAATAAACCCGTAATTCCAAAATCATGTACAAAAAAAAAGAAAAATACAGACTAAAAAAAAAAAGAACAGACTTTTGGATTCTATGGGAGAAGGGGAGGGCAGGATGATTTGAGAGAAGAGCAGTGAAACATGTATATTACCATATGTGAAATAGATGACCAATCCAAGTTCGATGCATGAAACAGGGCACTTGAAGCCAGTGCACTGGGACAACCCAGAGGGATGAGATGGTGAGGGAGGTGGGAGGGGAGTTCGGGATGGGGGGACAAATATACACCCTTGGCTAATTCATGTCAATGTATGGCAAAAACTACTACAGTATTGTAAAGTAATTAGCCTCCAATTAAAATTAATTAATTAATTTAATTAATTTTGTTTTTACAGTGAAGAAGAGTAGGTCAGAGAAATATGTTGTGAGAAGGACCTGACCCATGTTTCTGACTTTGAAAGCAGAAGAGGGGCCATAAACCAAGGAATGTAGTTAGCTTCAGTTTATAGCCAGCAAGAAACTGGGGACCTTAGTCCAACAATGCAAGGAATTGAATTCTGCCAACAGCTCAAATGAGCACCAAACAGATTCTGCCCTGGAGCCAATAGACAGGAACAAGCCTGGTAACACTTGATTTTTAACTGCTAGTAAGTTCTGAGTCACAACAAACTGTGGAAAATTCTTAAAGAGATAGGAATACCAGACCACCTTACCTGCCTCCTGAGAAACCTGTGTGCTGGTCAAGAAGCAACAGTAAGAACCAGACATGGAAGAACAGACTTCTTCAAAATTGGGGAAGGAGTACATCAAGGCTGTATATTGTCACCCTGCTTATTTAACTTATATGCAGAGTACATCATGTGAAATGCCAGGCTGGATGAATCACAAGCTGGAATCAAGATTGCTGGGAGAAATATCAACAACCTCAGATATGCAGATGATACCACCCTAATGGCAGAAAGTGAAGACGAACTAAAGAGCTTCTTGATGAGGAAGAGGAGTGTCAAAAAACTAGCTTGAAACAAACTCAACATTCAAAAAACGAAGATCATGGCATCTTGTCCCATCATTTCATGGCAAATAGATGAGGAAAAACTGGAAACAGTGACAGATTTGATTTTCTTGGTCTCCGAAATCACTACAGATGGTAACTGCAGCCATGAAATTCAGAGATGGTTGCTCCTTGGAAGGAAAGCTATGACAAACCTAGACAGCATATTAAAAAGCAGAGACATTATTTTACCAAAAAAGGTTTGTAGTCAAAGCTATGGTTTTTCCAGTAGTCATGTATGGATGTGAAAGTTGGACCATAAAGAAAGCTGAGTGCCAAAGAACTGATGCTTTCAAACTGTGGTGCTAAAGAAGACTCTAGAGAGTCCCTTGGACAGAAAGGAGATCAAACCAGTCAACCCTAAAGGAAATCATCCCTGAATATTCATTGGAAGGGCTGGTGCTGAAGCTCCAATACTTTGGCTACCTGGTGCTAAGAGCCAACTCATTGGAAAAGACCCTCATGCTGGTAAAGACTGAAGGCAAAAACAGAAGGAGGTGTCAGAGGATGAGATGGTTGAATGGCATCACTGACCCAACGGACATGAAAGTGAGCAAACTTGGGGAGATAGTGAAAGACAGGTAAGCCTGGTGTGCTGCAGTCCATGGAGTATCAAAGAGTCGGACATGACTGAGCAACTGAACAACAGCAACAAGACCTTTGTGGGACATCTCACCTCAAGAACTGTAAAAGAGTGCACATGTATTTTAATCTGCTAAGTTTGTGGTAATTTGTTTTGGTAGCAATAGGAAACTCCTTCAGCAAGATTTTGAACCAAGCTCAGAGCCATGCTTACTTTAGGAGGAGGTGGCTGCTCACAAGAGTGTGAAGGCTGGGTCATCACACCAAGTCCATCCTCATGGCAATGTTGGGATGCCA
Organism: Bos grunniens; assembly: GCF_055505025.1. NCBI lineage: Eukaryota > Metazoa > Chordata > Mammalia > Artiodactyla > Bovidae > Bos > Bos grunniens. The sequence goes on along the minus strand of NC_141194.1, from coordinate 51,226,089 downwards.
GAAGCATGGGTTTCACAACACGGATATAAGTGGTTTCAAATAGAAATAAGGATGACCTGAGAACTAGGGGTGTCATCCCAGAAAATCTCTTAACTTTTCAAGATGACAGGTTTGTGCCAAATGCCACTCTCCAAGAGAGAAAACAGTAAACATGCATGGAGCTCCACTCTCCCCTATATGGCAAACAGTGTCATTGTTAATCTCTTGATAATTAATTAATTAACAGGACAGTTTAAATTGAGGAATTTTGGACCCTAGCTTAGACAACTAACACACTCTAAGTTGCCTCCTGTTGAGGCTGAAAGCAATATGATTACCTCTTTCTCTCACGTTTTCTATGGTTACCCTTTTTTCCTCCAGATATCACTGTCTTGGATATATGCTTTGCTTTCTGACAACAGTGTGGGTCTGGACACTGTTATGTACTAGGTTCTAGCCACATAATTTTGCTTGGGATAGCTACTTCAAGAACTGAGTTTTGTTTGTAGCTAAGAATTTTTTAAATAAATATTAATACAGATGAAGTGCAGATGGAGTTTAGTTTATTTATTATATTTTCATTTGTCTATATTGTCTAAGTTCCCCACAGCATAATAGGCTGTAAAGTCTATCCCTGTTGTATTGTCCTATCTTAAATTAAGTCCTGCCACATTGTCCAATATGGTTTACCAGAAGTCACACATTCAACCCAAGTGATAGCATTAAAATGTCCCAAATAATATATAAATGTTCTAGATTTGAATGAAACCAAGGCTTTACCAACAAATCAACAGAATGGTAGCAATCCAGCTACCTCATACACATTTTAGGGAAAGTTGGTCTTATTACTGGGAATTTGGACCATATTACTGGGAATTTGTTGTTCAGTGCAGTCATAAGTCTCATAATTTCATGTCTGAGGTGGCTATTGGAGTATGAACTAATAGGCACATAGTACTTTCAGATTAGCTGGAGACACTGTCCTCCTCTGTTGTCATGTGCCTGCATGCTGCACCAATGCACAGCCATAATTCACACACGGAAATTAGGTATTAGAGCACTCATATTCTTTAAATTTTTAAAATTCATTTTTTTTTCAGGCTCCTGCTGAATCTAATCCCCTAGGTATTTCTATAATACTATTTACTCTTAAACCCTAAAAACTGACATCTATGGGCATAATAAAAGGCCTAGTAGAATTATGAATCTCTGTGGTATGGAGCTCAAATAGCAGTGCTTTTTAAAAACACCTCAGGTACTTCTGAAAGGGGGTAAGTTTCTATATCATGGACTAACAGGAACACAGGAAAAAGAATGTATTAGTCTGATTAGGCTGCCATAACAAAGTACAATAGACTAGGTGATTTAAACAGAAATTTATTTCTCACAATTCTGGAGGAAATGATTTTGGAGTTAAATTTCTTTGTAATTTTGGAATTTCTTTCCTGAGGTCTCACTTTGGCTTACACATGAACATGCTCTTTCTGCCTCTCTGCTCACTTGCTTCTGATATCTTTTTGTGTCCTAATCTCTTCTTCTTATAAAAACACTGTAAGATTACATTAAGACCCACCTTAACAGCCCTATTTTAATTGAATTTCCTCTTTAAAGGCCCTATTTCCAAATATAGTCACATTCTGAGGGGTATAATTTAGCCATTTACAAATTTGAATTCTTGGCCCTGAAAAAGGCAGTCACTCATAAGTCTCATAATTTCATGTCTGAGGTGGCTATTGGAGTATGAACTAATAGGCACATAGTACTTTCAGATTAGCTGGAGACACTGTCCTCCTCTGTTGTCATGTGCCTGCATGCTGCACCAATGCACAGCCATAATTCACACACGGAAATTAGGTATTAGAGCACTCATATTCTTTAAATTTTTAAAATTCATTTTAAATTTTAGTTCAGTTCAGTTCAGTCACTCAGTTGTGTCTGACTCTTTGTGACCCCATGAACTGCAGCACGCCAGGCCTCCCTGTCCATCACCAACTCCCAGAGTCCACCCAAACCCATGTCCATTGAGTCGATGATGCCATCCAACCATCTCATCCTCTGTTGTCCCCTTCTCCTGCCCTCAATCTTTCCTAGCATCAGGGTCTTTTCAAATGAGTCAGCTCTTCACATCAGGTGGCCAAAGTATTGGAGTTTCAGCTTCAACATCAGTCCTTCCAATGAACACCCAGGACTGATCTCCCTTAGGATGGACTGGCTGGATTTCCTTGCAGTCCAAGGGACTCTCAAGAGTCTTCTCCAACACCACAGTTCAAAAGCATCAATTCTTCTGTGCTCAGCTTTCTTCACAGTCCAACTCTCACATCCATACATGACCACCGGAAAAACCATAGCCTTGACTAGGTGGACCTTTGTTGGCAAAGTAATGTCTCTGCTTTTTAATATACTGTCTAGGTTGGGCATAACTTTCCTTCCAAGGAGTAAGCGTCTTTTAATTTCATGGCTGCAATCACCATCTGTAGTGATTTTGGAGCCCAGAAAAATAAAGTCTGACACTGTTTCCCCACCTATCTGCCATGAAGTGATGGGACCAGATGCCATGATCTAGTTTTCTGAATGTTGAGCTTTAAGCCAACTTTTTCACTCTCCACTTTCACTTTCATCAAGAGGCTCTTTAGTTCTTCTTCACTTTCTGCCATAAGGGTGGTGTCCTCTGCGTATCTGAGGTTATTGATATCTCTCCTGGCAATCTTGATTCCGGCTTGTGTTTCTTCCAGTCCAGCATTTCTCATGATGTACTCTGCATATAAGTTAAATAAGCAGGGAGACAATATATAGCCTTGACATACTCCTTGTCCTATTTGGAACCAGTCTGTTGTTTCATGTCCAGTTCTAACTGTTGCTTCCTCACCTGCATACAGGTTTCTCATAGGTTTTCTCAAGAGGCAGGTCAGGTGGTCTCGTATGCCCATCTCTTTCAGAATTTTCCACATTTTATTGTGATCCACACAGTCAAAGGCTTTGGCATAGTCAATAAAGCAGAAATTTTTAATCTACACACAATAAAATTTACTCTTATTAGTGTACAGTTCTGTGAGTTTAGACAGAGCTTTTAGAGTCATATAATCACCAGCACAATCAAGGTATAGAACAGTTCCTTCACTTCTGAAATTCCTTCACCAGCACATATATACTTGGTATGCATTCCCCCAAGCTCCAGATACTTAGAGCCTCTATGAACAATTTTGGCACGACATCCAGTTCAGTCCACTTTTGACCATCCTAAAGTGAGCACATCAAGTGAAGATAAATAGGAAAGGTGAGTCCTGGTAATTATAAGAGGGGAGATGACCCCGTAGCCTTCCCAGATAGATCCACATGACTGGAATTCAAAGTTTTAGCAAGGGGTGGCCCTATTTTGGTCAGGGTTTAGGGCAATGTTAATGCCTTATGATTTAAGGCTAGATTCTGTACCAGAACTTAGAAAGAGAACCAATGGCTTACCACATTTCAAATGTATCAAGGTAAACTTTGAAAACCTTCTTGCCAGCACACACTGGAGCAGCAGACTCAATACCAGGCAGTTATTGCATCATCTCAAAGGAAACGTTCTTATAATCAATTAAGCTCATTATATTTGAATATTTAGTTCCTGCCAAAGCACATATTAAATCCCCATTTCAAAATAATGTATTCACAGAGATCAGGTCTACTATATAAAGGATGTCATGAAACTATTTAAGAAGTATTATAAAGTTTTTTGCTGAGGCAAAATATCTTTAAAAGGGGCTTTCCAACATTGCTCATAACATATGTGCTCACTGATACTAAGCTAGATACTGTGGGACAATGGTGGTAGATTTACTGTTTCTAATTCTAGCATTCATAAGAAAATGGGCAGCTACAAAGAATCCCCTTTAACTCTCCCTGGGGACAAAAAAAAAAAAGCCCTTGGGGACTTCTCAGAAGTAGGACAAGTTCCTGAAGGAGATATAGCTGTGTATCAGTCCAGATCTTTGATTGTAAGCAAAAGAATTTGACTCTGGATGATTTAAGCAGGAAAAGCACTCATCAAAAGGACATTGGGCAGCTCCCAGAATCAGCAGGTGGGCTGAAGAAGTAGGTTTCAGACAGAACAAACACTTGAACCTTGCTGCAGAACTGGTCTGGTGAGGAGCCCACTGCAGCACCTCTGAGCACTGAGTCTGCAGCTTTCACCACTGTTGCCCTGCCAAGGAGCTCTCTCTTTCTCTGAATGCCAGTGCTGCCTGTGAGACTGCCTGTCTCCCAGATTCTTTGTCTCTAACTCTTAAGACAAAATCTAAGGTAACTGGTCTAGGTTATGCGCCAACACCCTAGTTGTGAAAGAGAGTAAATGTGGCATTCTCAAGTCTGTAGGGGGAGGCAGGCTCTGCTTCCTTCCAAGAATCATAAGATGGGGAAGTCCCTAACCAGAGGAAGTGGGTTCAAATGCATACCCAAAAAGAGTAGCAAAAGATCCAGCCCAGGCCAACGGTTAGGGGCCGCTTGGTGTCATATGGCACCAAGTTAGTTACTGCTACTTCATTTGGGGGCAGTGTAGAGGAAGATAGCATGGGCTCGCTCACCCTGAGCTGAGGAAGGTGGTCAAAGAAAGAAACAAGGGCTCTGTTTCCCTCGGGTCCTTACTAATTTCTTGCAAGTTTAGAGGGAATGAGAACTGCCTAGTTGTTGGAGGCGGGGGCTTTATCTGGAGCTTCCGTGCCCTGTACAAGGCAGAGAAAGCAATTGGTGTAATCATCCTTGTCTAAAGACTGTGGCATGATGACTTGGGTGATCTGGGAGCAAGTGGGTGGTGGTGGTGGGTAGTGGGAGAGAATTTAGAGTACTTTCGTCAGCAAGTCGTTGCCTTTGATCCCTTGATGAGATGCACCTGAACATATCTGGGGACAAAATCAGGCACCCGCAATATATTTTCTGATTGTAGTCATTTGGTTCCAAAGCTAAGAGGTTTATGTGCAACAACTTTAGGAAGTTCCTGCTCTAAAATTCTCAGTGTATGAACTCTTCCCTAGATTTACATTTTCTGACAACAGTACTTCAGTTAACTAGGGTGCAGAGGTTCAGGATGAGCCCCACTGTACCTGGGGAGACCCACAACTAGAGGGGCTTAACTAAATTTTAAATATATTTGAGATGCTCAGGCTTGATCAGAAAATGCAGAGAAAGCAATATGAGGCATTCTTGGCACACATCTGGAATGCCACCAGGAAGAAATAGTGCATTAGGTTTTTCTATTGCTTTTTGGTGTTTGGAAAATACACTTGGCTGTTCATGGATCTCTGATTTAGAATGGGTGAGGGAGGCAAGACTATAGGGAACTTCACTGATTGTTCAACTGCCCTTAGTATTGTTAGTAGTGGCTGGTAAGCCAGTCACATGCTGCCTCTTATCATTCAAAAGAGGAGAAGGCAAGGGAAACTACAGGATAGGGGGCCTGGGTGCTGCTGTGAAACTTGGGGCTGCCCTGTGAGCAGCAACTTCCTAGCATGTGATAAGGAAACTTGAATCCCTTTACTGTGTACAAAGTGTAGTCAGAAAATGGGGCAGGTCCAGATAAAGTGATCTACCAAAATAACTTTTTGCTTATAAAAGAACTGGTTAGGAAATCCCCCCCCCCCCCGCCCCACGCATACACCAGTGTAGACAGGTAACAATCTTTCCATACCCAGAAGAGAAGGCAAGAACAATGTTTTGAGGATTCCAGCTTTGTACTAAATTGAAGGAAACAGCACCTTAACCATCAGAGAATGAGAAAGTTGGATGGTAAATTCAAGTGGGGATAAGGAGACAGCCACCTATCAAGCTGCCCACCCACCTACATCCCTGGAGAATCCCATGCAGCACTCTTTGAACCAAAACCGTCCATATGTGGGAAATCTGGACATAGATGAGTAAAACAGATAAGGCCAGTCATTCGTCCATATCCATTTCTCCATATTCCTCCTTGCTGGCATGGTCCTGAAGTGGTCATGTGCCTAGGGATGGGTCATACGTACCCTAGCACCATGTTGAGGTGGTGATGGAATCTTGAAAAGTCAATGCTAATTACTGGTGGCCTGATTCTCCTTGCCAGTGATTGGTTTAGGTGTGGGAACGTGACCCAGTCCTAGACCTGAGGGAAAGTCTGCTGGGGGACTTTTGGGAATGATTTCCTCAGAAATAAAAGGAAATGTATAGGAGGAAACTCCCCTCTTTTTAAACACAACATTGCTATGTCTACATGCAATGCTGGAACTCCTACAGCCATCTTACAACCAGGAGGAAAAATCTGCTGTCAGTAGAGGAAGGCAGAGAAAAAAAGAATGAAAGCCCCTGTGTCTTTGATGATGGCATTTGATTACTAACTCTATCAACCCTGAAACTACCATGCAGGAATTTTTGAACCAGTTTTAGAAAATGACCCATTCCTTTTTCTCATAAAGAGGGATGTGGGATGTGGAGTAAGTCTTCTTTGCAGAGGCATGAAGATTTTCCTTGAGAGCATGGTGTAGTAGGTTATGAGAGCTCAAATCATGATTCACACATTTTCAAGAAGTTTTTTGGGGGGTGGGTAGGCTGAGATCATGAAAAAATAAAAACATTTACCTGTCTTTTAAGGTAATGGAGACCAGCTACTGGGTATGGTTACATAACTGGTCAGTGGCCGAGAAGGACCAGGTCATTAGATGAGGCATATTGCCGTGAGAAACTTGGACCAGAGAACCAAACCCAGAACCATGGCCAGGGGCTAAAGTCTTAAGAGTATCCATCCCATAAATGGAAACATCACCTTATTTGTGTTTTGACATCTTGCCACCTGAGCAATTGCATAAACGAACAGTTGCCACACCTGTACCTCCACATCTTGCCTTCTCACTGCCTTCTTATTACATGAATGGAAACAAGATACTGTCTGTGCCTCAAGACGTTGTGCCAAAATCATCTAGCCAATGTGTGAGGATCCTTAGCCATGGCACTTGAAGGGGTGTTTTCTGGACATCCACAGGTGTCAGAGAGGAACTCTCATATCTGCATTTTGAGACAAGAACTGGGGCATGTTAGTATGTCGCTAGCTAGGGATAGAGGGTCATAGATATTGTTATACACCTGACAACTGAAATAACATGTTTTAGTATCATCCTCAGTATCAAAAACAGTGGTTACATGGGTATTAAAACTATATGGTTGATAGACAAAGATAAACTCAAAATGGATTAAAGACCTAAAGGTAAGACCAGAAACTATAAAACTCTTAGAGGAAAACATAGGCATGACAAGCAAGATCAAAGCAAAATCCTCTATGATCCACCTCCTAGAGTAATGGAAATAAAACAAAAATAAGCAAGTGGGATCTAATTAAACTTAAAAGCTTTTGCACAGCAAAGGAAACTACAAACAAGGTGAAAAGACAACCCTCATAATGGGAGAAAATAATAGCAAAGGAAACAACTGACAAAGGATTAATTTCCAAAATATACAAGCAGCTCATACAACTCAATACCAGAAAAACAAACAACCCAATCAAAAAGCGGGAAAAAGACATTTCTCCAAACAAGACATACAAATGGCTAACAAACACATGAAAAGATGTTCAACATCTCTCATTATCAGAGAAATGCAAATCAAAACTACAATGAGATATCACCTCACACCGGTCAGAATGGCCATTATCAAAAAATCTACAAGCAATAAATACTAGAGAGGGTGTGGAGAAAGGGGAACCCTCTTGCATTGCTGGTAGGAATGCCAACTGATATAGCCTCTGTGGAGAACAGTATGGGAATTCCTTAAAATAATAGGAATAAAATTACCATATGACCCAGCAATTCCACTACTGGGCATATACCCTGAGGAAACCAAAATTGAAAAAGACATATGTACCCCAATGTTCGTTGCAGCACTATTTACAATAGCTAGAACATGGAAGCAACCTAGATGTCTGTAGATAGATGAATGGATAAAGAAGCTGTGGTACATGTATGCAATGGAATATTACTCAGTCATAAAAAGGAATGCATCTGAGTCAGTTCTAATGAGGTGGACGAAGCTAGAACCTTTATATAGAGTGAAGTAAGTCAGAAAGAGAAAGATAAATGTTATACTAATGCATATATATGGAATCTAGAAAGATGGTACTGATGAATTTATTTGCAGGGCAGCAATGGAGAAACAGACATAGAACAGACTTATGGACACGAGGCATGGGGAGGGGAGGAGTGAGAGGGTGAGATGTATGGAGGAAGTAACATGGAAATTTACATTACCATACGTAAAATAGATAGCCAGTGAGAATTTGCAGTATGTTTCAGGAAACTCAAACAGGGGCTCTGTGACAACCTGGAGGGGTGGGATGGGGAAGGAGATGGGAGGGAGGTTCAAGAGGGAGGAGACATATGTTTACCTATGGCTGATTCATGTTGATGTTTGACAGAAAACAACAAAATTCTGTAAAGCAATTATACTTCAATTAAAAAATAGATAAATTTTAAAAATTATGTAGTTGGACTTGACTATAAGACACTCATCTAAATCTAGAATCATAATTGTTGTAATTAGATTATTATAATGAAGACAAAATTAAAATATTTTATGAAGAATTTGTAGACAACTGAGAATATATGTTCAGACTCTCTCACTGGCCATGGACCTTAGTTTGAGAAATATTAAATTCAGACAGTCTCAGAAGGAATGATAAATATGGGAAGAAATAATATTTAAGCCTAAATTGGACTTTTCTTTGTATTACATGAGAGTACAACTCAAGGATTAATCCAATGTTCCTTAACTACAGTGTACCTAAGAATTACCTAGAATGGTAGTTCAGGGGTGAGACCCAGAAACCTGGATTTCAAATAGGTGATTCTGATTCAGACACATTAAGGATCCTACTTTCAGAAACACTGAATCTGTGAACCAGAAGTGGGCCACTGAAGTGATACAGCTCCAAGAAGAGGAATTCTCCCCAGTAACCTTCTTCTATGGGGCCAAGGGAGACAACAGGTTGGAGAAATTTTCCTAAGACAGACCCAGAGGTGGGAGCATATTGGTTCATCAAGGGATGCAGTCTACTGTCAGAGGAAGAGAACCTTTGCTATCCCAGTAGAGTATGTGTTGTTTCCTTTTTTCTTTTCCAAATGCAAGTTTTAATTTCAGTTATCTGGTTTTCCTTCCACCATTGTGCAATTGGGTATATTAGAGGTTGCTTAAATGTATCATTTAGACATAATTTGCATATCAGGGCTTCCCTGACAGCTCAGTTGGTAAAGAATCCTCCTGCAATGCAGGAGACCCCGGTTCAATTCCTGGGTTGGGAATATCCACTGGAGAAGGGATAGGCTAACTCCAGCATTCTTGGGCTCCCCTTGTGGCTCAGCTGGTGAAGAATCCACCTGCAATGCAGGAGACCTGGGTTGGGAAGATCCCCTGGAGAAAGGAAATGCTACCCATTCTAGTATTCTGGCCTGGAGAATTCCATGGGCTGTATAGACCATGGGGTCACAAAGAGTTGGACACAACTGAGTGACTTTCACTTTTACTTTGCATAACTATGATAATTGTATCAGTTAAAAATTTTAACAAATATCTGAATATTAAAAGTTATAACTAATTGAAAAATATTTTAGTTAAAAATGATAGAAACCATATATAAACTTGAGTAAGCAGACAAAATTTTTTTATTTTAATATTTTTATTAAGATTTAATCAATATGTAATAAATTACACTTAGAGTGCATAATTAATTGTACATATATATATATATATATATGGGAAACCATCACTAAAGTTAATACAATGAGTATATCCATCACTATCCTACATTTCCCTATGCCCCTTTGTAATTCCTTTTACCAACCCTTGCCTTCCTCCCTGCCACTGAGGCAACCGCTGCTCTGCTTTCTGTCACTATAGATTAGCTGTAATTTCTAGATTTTTATATAAATGGAGTCATGCAGGATGTAGTCTTTTTTTTCTGGCTTATTTTACTCAGCACACTTTGAGATTCGCCTGTGCTGTTGTATTGTGCGTGTATTCTAAGTCACTTCAGTCGTGTCCAACTCTTTGTGACCCTATGGACTGTAGCCCACCAGGATCCTCTGTCCATGGGATTCTCCAGGCAAGAATACTGGAGTGGGTTGCCATGGCCTCCTCCAGGGGATCTTCCTGACCCAGATATTGAACCTGCGTCTCATGTTTCCTGTATTGGCAGGTGGGTTCTTTATCACTAGTGCCACCTTGGAAGCTGTTGTATTATAGTTTACTCGTTTTTATTGCTGAATAGAATTCCATTGTGGGAAGCTATTGTATTATAGTTTACTCATTTTTATTGCTGAGTAGAATTCCATTGTATGGATGCACAGCAATTTGTTTATTCAATTCACCTTTTAATGGAGCTTTGGATTGTTTCCAGTTGGAGACTTAAAAACAAAGTGGCTATAAACACTCTTGTACAAGTATTTGTGTGAAAATATAATTTCATTTCCTTTGGATAAATTCCTAGGAGAATGGTTGAATCATATGGTAGATACATAGATAACTTTTTAAAGAACTGCCGTACTGTTCTCCACAGTGGCTGGGTCATTTTACATTCTGCTAGCAGTGTATGAGAGTTCTAGTTCCTCCACATACTCCAACAATTGTTTTTTTTTTTTTTTTAATTTTAGCCATTTGTAAGATAGTAGTATCTCACTGTGGCTTTAGTTTTCCTTTCCCTAATGACTAACAGTGTTGAGTGTCTTTTAATGTGATTATTGCCATCCATATATCTTCTGTAGTAGTGTCTGGTCAAATACTTTGCCTGTTTTTAATTAAAATTTTTTTATTATTGAGAGCTTGTTTTAGCTTCTGGATTCAAGTCCTTTATCAGATACATGATTTACAAATATTTGCTCCTCCCATTCTGTGACTGTGTTTTCATTCCCTTAACAGTGTCATTCAATGAGCAGAATTTTTTATTTTGACAAGGTTAAAAATAAAGAATTTTTGATTTATTATTTTAGTTAGAATTCCTAACAGAGGGACTTCCCTGGTGGTCCAGTGGCTAAGACTCCGAGCTTCCAATGCAGGGGGCCTGGGTTCATCCCTTGTCAGGGAACTAGATCCCACGTGCTGCAACCAAAAGATCCCACGTGCTGCAACTAAGATCCTGCACAGCCAAAGAAATACATTTTTTTTAAAGTTACAGAATTCAAAATGCATGTGTGTTTTTTTTAAAAAGAATTCCTAATAGCAAATGTAACTCAATAATAAAATAGTAAAGATAAGAACACTGTTTTATCTCATATAATAAGTTCTGAGCTAGGATGGCTCTGGTGTTTGTTAATTTAGCTACTCAACAATGTCATCAAGGATTCTTTTCATCATTTTGCTCTGCCATCCTTAGCCTCCTGGCTTTAACCTTCCGGCTGGTCTCCTCATAGTTCTCAAGTGGCTGCTAAAGTTCTGCATATCCCATACAAACAGGTAACATCAAAAGAAAGAATCTGGACTGTCTTTCCTGTGTGTCTCTCAGAGTGAGAAAACTTCTCTGGGAAACCCCCTGACAGATCTTTCCTCATATCACATGACTGTCCATAAACTAGCATAAACCCCCTTAGATCAGGGATTGGCAAACTACCACCAGTGGGTCAAATATGGCCTGCTGCCTACTTTTATATGGTCTGTGAGCTAATAATGGTTTTTACATTTTTAAAGGGGTGAAAAAGTGAAAGGAAGAATAATATTTTAGTATCATGTGAAAATTATATGAAATTCAAATTTCAGTGTCCAACAAACTTAGTTTCAACTTGGAAATGTAGACAGCTGGAAAGATGTCACTCTAACCCTAATAAGAAAAAAAGTTGGACAGATTGCAAATTAATGGCTCTTCATGAACCCCTCAGAGAACTGAGGCAATAAGTCAAAATGGAGAGACATGGGTGCCTGCAAGAATACACAGGACCCAAATGTTTTCTTCCCTGGGGCAGACATTACTTGATGTCATGTAAGCCAGTAAGACCATTGAACTAGAAATTCTGATGAATTGCTGGAGGCAATTGCTGGTGTGTGAGCTAGTGTGATAGTATGGCTCTCTTAGGAGCTGTAGTGACAGCAGCATTCTCAACTTCTTGCTGCATTTTCCTCCAGGAATCCCTCCACCCGGGGTTCTCACAGTAGAATGGAGAGAATCATAAGTTCCCTTTCTCTTCTCTTTCCTTCTGTGGTACTGGCTAGGGGAGTGGAACAGCAGCCTCTGCTATGTCCAAAACCCACCCAGACTCTTGCCCATGTCTCCTTTACAGAACAAAGAGCTTAATCTGTAGCATGTAGAGATCCCATTGAAGGCCCTTTTAGGGGAATCATAGCCAAGATCTCTCGGGGTTTGAAATCTGTGCCCCTTTCCTCAAGCACTGATCTTTTTTTGAGTAACATGTTTTGGTTTATTCTGGTGGAGACTGAATGCCTTAACCCTAGGCATACAATACCCCTAAGCATACAACTTAAGTTGTCTATCACGAATTTTCTTCTAATCTACTAAATGATAGCATATGGCATTCCTACAAGTATTCCAAAATGAAAGCGAAGTAAACACAAGATTGCATCCAAGCAGATCCTGTAGACCCAAGTAAGTTACATGGTTGCAAGTTGCATAAATGCTGTTTCACATTTCTTGGATCCCACACCAATGAGATAAATAAGAATTATCTATGGCCAGATTATAGAAGAATAAAAAACTATTTGGCATAGTTTACAGATTGTTCCATGCGAAGTTTGCTGTTACTAGTTGGAAGTAGACTGCTACAGTGTTGCAGTTCCACTAAAGGGTGGCCTTGAAAGACAGTGGTGAGGGAACAATTTATCAGTGGTTGTTTAATTGCAAGGAAGGAGAGATAAAGGTGTGAGATGTACACTAAATCATAGACAATTTCAAATGGTTTGGTCGGAGGCTTGGGAACTGGAAAGGAACAAGATTAGAAGTATAATGGCATAAAGACCTGGGGAAGAAGCATGCCCACCTCTAAATGAACCCTCTAAATGGTCCCAGAATTTAGGACTGTATATATAACTTTATAATACCAAAGCCCCTAGCTACAGAAGAGGCTCTCAAAAATCATACCATATGATCCATCCTGTGAACATCGGTCAACCTCTCTTCCCCAAAACCCACGCCTGCTCAATGTATTCATGATCAAAGGCCAACTTCTCCTCATAAACCTAGACCTGTCTTTGCTGAGTTACTATTTTGTTAACCCTGATTGCTTGCCATGAGCTTCCAATGAGGAATTATGGCTAGTGAGGACAAACCAGCCACACAGTGGCATGTTGATTATACTAGACTCCTTATCTTATGCAGCAGGCAGTGATTTGTTGTCTCTGAAATGTCAAATTATTCTGGAAACGAATTTACTTTTCTTGCCCATGGTGCATCTGCAATTCATTATCCATGGATGTACTGAATACTTCATTCACCATTATGACATTATATAAAACATTGTTCTGGCCAAGGAATTCATCTTATAGCAGAAAAGCCAGGCAATGAACTGATATTCACTGGTCTTAACCACATATCCCATTACCCCAAAGCAACTGGCCTTATAGAATGGGAAGGGAAGTTATGGCACTAGTTGGGAGGCAGCACCTTGTTAGGTTGATGTGCCATTCTACAGTAACTGATAAATATATGGTGCTTATTTCTTATAGCCAGAATACATGGATTCAGCAATCAAAGACTGAAGAGAGGGGTGATCTCTATCATTATTACACTTCATGAATTACTTATAAAATTTTTGCTTCCTATCTCTGTTACTCTGAACTTTCCCAGTTAATAGGTTTTAATACTGAGGAGAAGAATGCTTCCCCTGAGGTATATTTGACAATAGCCACCTTGTCATTTGAAAAGCAGAGACATTACTTTGCCAACAAAGGTCCGTCTAGTCGAGGCTATGGTTTTTCCTACGGTCATGTATGGATATAAGAGTTGGACTGTGAAGAAAGCTGAGCGCTGAAGAATTGATGCTTTTGAACTGTGGTGTTGGAGAAGACTCTTGAGAGTCCCTTGGACTGCAAGGAGATCCAACCAGTCTATTCTAAAGGAGATCAGCCCTGGGTGTTCTTTGGAAGGAATGATGCTAAAGCTGAAACTCCAATACTTTGGCCACCTCCTGTGAAGAGTTGACTCACTGGAAAAGACTCTGATTCTGGGAGGGATTGGGGGCAGGAGGAGAAGGGGACGACAGAGGATGAGATGGCTCAATGGCATCACCGACTTGATGGACATGAGTTTGAGTGAACTCGGGGAGTTGATGATGGACAGGGAGGCCTGGCGTGCTGCGATTCATGGGGTCTCAAAGAGTCGGACACGACTGAGTAACCGAACTGAACTAAACTGAACTAAACCTTGTCATTTTCAAGCTTCTCATGCCATTTGGAAAGCAAGCCAGAAAAAAGAGAGGGAGTTACTGATTAGGTTGGAATTATTGACACTGTCAAGGGGAAATAAGGTTGCTACTGATAAATGGGGCAAAGATGAGTATTGATGGCACCTGAAGAGGTTCTTCTGCAGCATTTCCTGCTACTACCATGTCCAGAAATAAAAGCTAGTGGAAGACTAAAGCAACTCGATGTGGGCAGGACCACCAAAGGCTAAGAATTTAGAATGGATATTTGGGAAGGGAAGTCATAAATACCAGCCACAAGCTCCTGACCAGTTATAGAAGTGAGTATTTCCATTTGAATGTCTTTATAGGTTACACATATGTGTACATATTTATATATGTTTTAAAATTATTTTTCTTTCACTCTCATCCATTGCTGTATGTAGATATGATGGGTGTGATGGTGAGCTTCATCATTTAGTCCATAGGTTACAGACTATAAGATCAGGATGGAACTGGAGAAGGAAAGACATCACATAGAGATCCTGAACTTGGGTCTGAATGTAATAACTGGTGAGACCTTTGTTGATTGTCTGTGAGGAAAGAGTAAGTATACTTTCAGTTGTACATGGAATAGTTCCATTATGTAAGGGGTTGCATTATGCAAATTTTGAAATTATAGGAAGTGGCTATCAGGCATACAAGGAGTGGCCTGTGGTGGACAGCAATTGCTTTTGCCTGTGCAGCATCCGTGTTTTAGTAATAACTACTCCTTTTTCCTATGGGAACTATCCCACTCCAATAATTACACACACTCTTATGGTATTTGTCTTTCTTTTTCTGGCTTATTTTACTTAGTATAACTTCTAGGTCCATTCAAGTTGCTGTAAATGGCATTATTTCATTCCTCTTTATGGTAATAAAGAGTAATGTCCCATTGTATATGTATATCCAATTGTGTATATGTATCTACACACATTCTTGATGAAACTACCATCTAAGTCCTCTTATTTCCTATGGAAAAGGGGTGAGCAAGTGACTTAGTCTAGGCCAGTAAGACTCTCTCAGGAACTTGAACCTTTGTGTAATAATACAAAGATAGGAAAAAATATCATTGGAGTAGATCCATCTTGACAATGGCACTTTGTCATTTAGAACTGACTACCTAGATCCTAGGAGTTGTCCTGGTTCTTGTCCTTCTTGAGATTCAGTTGTTGGGATTTTTCAATTAATTCTATGAGTTATCTCATTCTTCTTCCAGTAAATTCCTTTGGTTCTTTTGTTAGAATAAATTAGCTTTGGTTGCTTGCAATCAAGGAACCCTAACTAATATTCCAGTATATATTGCTGAGTGAAAAAGGCAAGTCATAAAGTGCTATGAAGGAGAGTAGATCAAGATGGAGGACTAAACACACACTCTAGTTTCCTATTTCTACTCTAAATAATTGGAAAGTACAGAAATGATATATTTTTAAAGGAAGTATTGTGCTTGAACCCTGGAAATGGGAATGGGTATCCACTCCAGTGTTCTTGACTGGAGAATCCCATGAACAGAGGAGCCTGGCGGGTTACAGTCCATGGGTTTGCAAAGAGTCAGACATGACTGAGTGACTAACACACACAATTGTGTTTGAAAACTGAAAGAGGTACTCCCAGTAGACCCAGAATTGTGAGGAACCTGTGGAAGATGGAAGGAAAATGTGATTGGAAAGATAAAGGAAACTAAACCCTTGAGTCACAAAAATAGGCAAAAATTGCTGCAAAAGGTGGGGGGCATCTTATAAGAGAAGATGTTCCAAGCTTAGAGGTAATAGAAACGTGTAGCAAAAGAGAGTCAAGGGCATTTGCTTGAAGGATGAAACAAGGACAGCTGTGTGAGGAGAAGCATTTAGGCTGCAGAGGTAAGATAGTATCCAGACAGCTGATGTCCCTTAGAAGGCAAAAAATTCTCCTACCTCCAGAAGTCTACCTAGGAGTGAACTCTGTCCTGCAGGACCCTAACCCTTTCCCCAACACTGAGTGCAGGCTCTGGTTAACACAATGTAGCACTCATGCAAGATTCAGAGAAAATTTGAAATCAACATATAATATGATTACATCTATTTGATCATTGTGGAAAGGGAAAAAACTTATCAAACCTATTTATGGAGAATATTAAATATATATACATTGTATATGCATAAGAAATGGTCTGGGGAATTCCCTGGTGATCCAGTGGTTAAGACTCAGTGCTAACAAAGCAGGAGGCACAGGTTCAATTTCTGGTTGGGAAACTAAGATTCTACATGCTGTGGGGTGGCAGTCAAAAAAACAAAAACAAAACAAAGGATCTGGAAAAATATACAGCAGCCAATTGACAGTGGTTATTCCTTAGAGGTGATCAGGAAACTTATACTTTTTTACTTTGTGGAATTATTTATTATTTGGATTTTTTTAAAAAAGGTTTTTAAAACCTTTCATTATTTTTTCTCATAAAATGATCTTGTTGAATTATTCACATATCAAAAATTCATTACTTTAAAGTGTACAATTTAATGATTTTTGATGTATTCACAAGGTTGTATAATCATCACTAGTATCTAATTCTAAGTATTGAATGTTCTAGAATATTTTCTTCATCCCATGAAGAAACTCTATGCTCCTTAGCAGTCATGCCCCATTTCTTCTTCCCCCAGGCAACCACTTCTACTCTCTATAGATTTGCCTGTTCTGGACATCTCATATAAAAGCAATTATACAACATGTGGCTTTTTATGTTAATTTCTTTTATTTAGCATGTTTTCAACAGTTTTCCACGTTGTCACATGTATTAACACTTCAGTTTTTAAGGCTGAATAATATTAAATTGTATGAATATACCACATTTTGTCTGTCTATTCATCAATCAATAGATATTCGAGTTGTTTCTACTTTGGGGCTATTAAAAATAATGTTCCTATGAACATTTCTGTACAAGCATTCATGTGGACATATATTCTCAATTCTTTTGAGTATATACCTAGAAGTGGAATTTCTGGGTCATATGGTGATTCTGTTTCACTATTTGAGGAACTGCCAAACAATTTTCCAAAGCAGTTGTACCATTTACATTCCCACCAGCAATGTATGAGGGTTCTGATTTCTCCACCACTCACCAACATTTGTTACTGTCTAACATCTTCATTTTTGTTATTAAAATAATCTACAGTGGACAATTCCAAGAAGGACTTTGGGAACCACCCTAGATACACAGGTGTGGGCTTTCAGACACCAAGCTTATAAACATGACCCTGCTCTGCTGGCCACAGAGGATTGGACTGGGAGTAGGCATCTGATCCAAACAGAATCAATAAGGCCTTTCTGTAGGGCCCTTGGAATTGAGACTAAGAGGTCCCAGTCTCAGTTTGATAACTATCTTAAATGGTGGAGGAGATGGAAACTCTGAAACTGTTGGTAATAATTTCCCCCCTTGTGGACCAAGAAGCAGTGAGAATCAATTGGCAGTAGCAAAAGGAAACCATCTCGCTTTGTTGGGTGAAATGCAAACTGATACAACCACTATGGAGTACAATATGAAGATTGCTCAAGAAACTTGGAATAAAACTACCATATGGCCCAGAAATCCTACTCCTGGATATATACCCTGAGAAAACCATAATTCAAAAAGACACATGTACCCCAGTGTTTATTGCAGCACTATTTACAATAGCAAAGGCATGGAAGTAACCTAAATATCCACCAACAGATGAATGTATAATGAAGTTGTGGTACATATATACAATGGAATATTACTCAGCCATAAAAGGGAATGAAACTGGGTCATTTGTAATGATGTGGATGAACCTAGAGTCTGTCATACAGAATGAAGTAAGTCAGAAAGAGAAAAATAAATATCATATATTAACCCATATATATGGAATCTAGAAAAATGGTACAGATGAACCTATTTCCAAGGCAGGAATACAGACACAGATGTAGATAACAGACTTGTGTACACAGAGTGGGGAAGGAGAGGGTGGGATGAACTGAGTAGCATTGACATGTATACACTACCATATGTAAAATAGATAGCTAGTGGGAGGCCACTGTAAAGCACAGGGAGCTCAACTATCTCTGTGCTCTGTGTTCTGTGCCAACTTAGAAAGGTAGGATGGGGAGTGGGAGGGAGGCTCAAGAGGGATTCATAGCTGACTCACATTGTGGTACAGCAGAAACCAATACAACATTGTAAAGCAATTATATTCCAATTAAAAAAAGAGAATGAAGCAAATATGTATTAACAGAGATTAGAGATGGAAAAAGAGGACTTCCTGGGTGTTTGAAACTTTGATTCCTTACTGAGGCCCAGTTTCTTTCTGTCTTTGGATTTCTCTAGTCACTGTAGTATCCTTATAGGCTAAATTGAATTTGTTTCTGTTACTTGCAACCAAAAGAACATTAACTACTACAGAAATAAAACATAAGGTATTTTATAAAACAAAAACAACAGCTAGCCTCTTTAATCAAGGACAGGAAAATAAATCATGGTTTCTCTTTCATTTTTCTCTCTGAGTCCACTCCATTCTCTTTCCTTCTGCAAGTCAGAGTCTTTCTCCCTCTCAGATCCCCACTGCTCCACCATAATTTCAACTTGTTCAGTTGCTAAGTCGTGTCCAACTCTTTGCAACCCTGTGGACTGCAGCATGCCAGGCTTCCCTGTCCTTCACTATCTCCTGGAGTTTGCTCAAACTCATATCCACTGAGTTGGTCATGCCATTCAACCATTTCATCCTCTGTCGCTCCCTTCTCCTCTTGCCCTCAGTCTTTCCCAGCATCAGTGTCTTTTCCAATGAGTTGGCTCTTTGCATCAGGTGACCAAAGTATGGGAGCTTCAACTTGCAGGTTTACAATGCTGGTGATTCCCACCCTGACTCTAAATAATCTTTTGATTCAAATGCCTAGAGTTATCTCTCTGACCTCAGGGTCCCATTTCCAGCTCTCAGAATAACCTGATTGGCCCAGTTTTGGGTATGTGTCCAGCACTGGTCCAAAGAGCTATGGCCAGATGTTTGGGGCCACTTTCCATGATGTACACAGGGCAGTTTCTGACAAAGCAGGATTGGGGCTAGAGGAAGTGAATGTGTCCCTTCTGAGTCCCTGCATATCTGGGAATGTCTCTTTCTCTGCCCTCATATGTGAGTGATAACTTGGTGGGTTATAGAATTCTGGTGTCACAACCTTGGTTTCCCCTAAAATTCCATAGGTAACACTCAATTGTCCTCTCATATTTTGTGATGTGAAAGAAAATCTGAGGGTGACATGATTTTTCCCCCTTTGTGGTTGGCTTTCTTTTTTCTTTCTGGATTCTTATAAGATTTCTTTCCTTACTCATGAAATGCTTTCATACTGCTTTTCTTTTTACTCATTATTGTCATCTTCTCATTCTTTTAGGTTATAGAAGAATTTCTTTAGTCTTTATTCTCAATAACTGACTTGGTTTGCAGCAAATCCAATGTACTGTTCATTATCTCCATTGTGTTTTCAAATTTGATGATTACTTTTTTTCATTTGAAAGTGAGCATGACTTGGTTTTGAAATGTCCTCTCAAATCTCATTGAGAATATCTTTTGCATTTTCTGAAGTTGTCACCTGTTTGTCTGCCAAGAGAATGCACTGGTCATAGCAAACACCCTCTTCCAACAATGCAAGAGAAGACTCTACACATGGACACCACCAGATGGTCAACATCAAAATCAGACTGATTATATCCTTTGCAGCCGAAGATGGAGAAGCTCTATCCAGTCAGCAAAAACAAGACCGAGAGTGGACTGTGGCTCAGATCATGAACTCCTTATTGCCAAATTCACACTTAAATTGAAGAAAGTGGGGAAAACCACTAGACCATTCAGGTATGACCTAAATCAAATCCCTTATGATTATACAGTGGAAGTGAGAAATAGATTTAAGGGACTACATCTGATAGACTGAGTGCCTGATGAACTATGGAGAGAGGTTCGTGACATTGTACAGAAGACAGGGATCAAGACCATCCCCAAGAAAAAGAAATGCAGAAAAGCAAAACGGCTGTCTGAGGAGGCCTTAAAAAGAGCTGTGAAAAGAAGAGAAGCAAAAAGCAAAGGAGAAAAGGAGAAAAGGAAAGATATACCCATTTAAATGCAGAGTTCCAAAGAATAGCAAGGAGAGATAAGAAAGCCTTCCTCAGGGATCAATGCAAAGAAACAGAGGAAACAAATAGAATGGGAAAGACTAGAGATCTCTTCAAGAAAATTAGAGATACCAAGGGAACATTTCATGCAAAGATGGGCTCAATAAAGGACAGAAATGGTATGGACCTAACAGAAGCAGAAGATATGAGGAAGAGGTGGCAAGAATACACAGAAGAACTGTACAAAAAAGATCTTCACGACCCAGATAATCACAAAGGTGTGATCACTCACACTCACCTAGAACCGGACATCCTGGAATGTGAAGTCAGGTGGGCCTTAGGAAGCATCACTATGAACAAAGCTAGTGGAGGTGATGGAATTCCAGTTGAGCTATTTCAAACCCTAAAATGTGATGCTGTGAAAGTGCTGCACTCAATATGCCAGCAAATTTGGAAAACTCACCAGTGGCCACAGGACTGGAAAAGGTCAGTTTTCATTCCAATTCCAAAGGAAGGCAATGCCAAAGAATGCTCAAACTACTGCACAATTGCACTCATCTCACACGCTAGTAAAGTAATGCTCAAAATTCTCCAAGCCAGGCTTCAGCAATATGTGAACCATGAAATTCCAGATGTTCAGGCTGGTTTTAGAAAAGGCAGAGGAACCAGAGATCAAATTGCCAACATCTGCTGGATCATCAAAAAAGCAAGAGAATTCCAGAAAAACATCTATTTCTGTTTTATTGACTATGCCAAAGCCTTTGACTGTGTGGATCACAATAAACTGTGGAAAATTCTGAAAGAGATGGGAATACCAGACCACCTGACCTGCCTCTTGAGAAATCTTTATGCAGGTCAGGAAGCAACAATTAGAACTGGACATGGAACAACAGACTGGTTCCAAATAGGAAAAGGAGTACGTCAAGGCTGTATATTGTCACCCTGCTTATTTAACTTCTATGCAGAGTACATCATGAGAAACGCTGGGCTGGAAGAAGCACAAGCGGAATCAAGATTGCCAGGAGAAATATCAATAACCTCAGATATGCAGATGACACCACCCTTATGGCAGAAAGTGAAGAGGAACTAAAGAGCCTCTTGATGAAAGTGAAAGAGGAGGGTGAAAAAGTTGGCTTAAAACTCAACATTCAGAAAACTAAGATCATGGCATCTGGTCCCATCACTTCATGGGAAAGAGATGGGGAAACAGTGGAAACAGTGGCTGACTTTATTTTTTTGGGCTCCAAAATCACTGCAGATGATGATTGCAGCCATGAAATTAAAAGACACTTACTCCTTAGAGGGAAAGTTATGACTAACCTAGATAGCATATTCAAAAGCAGAGACATTACTTTGCCAACAAAGGTCCGTCTAGTCAAGGCTATGGTTTTTCCAATAGTCATGTATGGATGTGAGAGTTGGACTGTGAAGAAAGCTGAGTGCTGAAGAATTGATGCTTTTGAACTGTGGTGTTGGAGAAGACTCTTGAGAGTCCGTTGGACTGTAAGAAGATCCAACCAGTCCATCCTAAAGAGATCAGTCCTGGGTGTTCATTGGAGGGACTGATGTTGAAGCTGAAACTCCAATACTTTGGCCACCTGATGTGGAGAGCTGACTCATTTGAAAAGACCCTGATGCTGGGAAAGATTGAGGGCAGGAGGAGAAGGGGACGACAGAGGATGAGATGGTTGGATGGCATCACCAACACAAGGGACATGGGTTTGGGTGGACTCCGGGAGTTGATGATGGACAGGGAAGCCTGGCGTGCTGCAGTTCATGGGGTCGCAAAGAGTCAGACATGACTGAACGACTGAACTGAAGCAAAGATAAACGATTCCTTAGAATGTTCGCCTCTCTTAAATTGTTGAATCTTTTTGTGAGCTCATTCCTTGTCTCTGACTGCTTATTCTGAAGAGAGCTCCCATATTTGTCTATTACTGACATTACAGATAGATTCCCTAGACCAAGGGGAAACGAGAAAATTTGTATTTCTTGTAGTTTTATTTTGCTATATTGAGGGAATTCAAATGAGACACGAGCTACCAAAAGGTGATTATATACCAAGGAAGTAAACTGTTTTGTAAAATGATCAGTTTTCTCCCCAACCATTCCATGTGCCAGCACAATGTCCTAATGTCTCTCATGACTTGAATTTTCTCCCTAGACTGACCTTTCTTTCCTCTTGCTTCAGGCTCCTGCTTTCTGAGATTTGGAACTCCTGTGACTGGTCATAAGTCTAATTGCCCATATAAAATAGGGAACCTAAAGTACAACAAGGAACGTTCCTGGTGTGCCAGTGCTTATCATAATAGCCTGAAGCTAGTTGGGGAACAACAGCCCTTTTCTAACTTGTTCAACTACCTATTTTAGAATCTTGCTATGGTGATGCCTCCCATTTTGCTGGCCATCTGCAGCAAATGAAGGCTGGAGTCTGACTTCAACCTGTTAGTTCACATGTGGGATGCTGGAACAGCTATACCAGTCCTTTGGTTTTTCTCCCTGGCATCTGTCCTATGGCCTGTCTCTGTTCCTAGTCCCTGCTGCTAACTTTAGACCTTTCCAAGGCTCTTTTGGGGAATATCTATCTTACTTCTTACTACTTTGCCTGAATTGAATTGTAGGTTACTCACTTATTGAACTGTCTTGTAGTTGTTTTTAAAAGTTTTTGATTTATTCACTGTTATTAATAATTCATAAAGACTTCTTTATTTTTATAGTTCTTGGGTTGTTTCAATGGGATTATGAAAAAAGTCTTAAATGCATGTGATGAAATCATTATCTTTTATGCATACTGAAGTACTTTGTGCTAAAGTATATTGATGTCTCTAACTTACTTTGAAGTGCATCAAAAAGTAATACAGGGAGAGAACAAGATGCCGGAGGAGTAAGTGGATGAGGAGTACATCTTTCTCTATAGATACATCAGGAATACACCTTCAGACACAGAAGTGCATGCAGAACACCAGCTGAGAGTGGACAGGAGTACCTGACCAGTGGAAAAGAATATATAGAACCATGCAAAACTCAATAGGACAAAGGAACTAGAGGGAAAACAGGAATGTTAGTAGGACTTGATCTGCCTTCTGTGGGTGGGGGAACTGAAGCAGGGGTCCGATCCCCACATTGGGGCAATTGTCTGAATCACAGGAGAAACATTTAAGTCTGAGAGTGAAACAGCTGATCTGTGGCAGCCTAAATGGAATGAGAATCAGACAATCCTTGCCACAGCCATACACATCCCGGACAGGGACACAGGTCCCCTGCAAGGTGCAGCAGCTAGGGGCTGGAATTTAGGGACTGTGGAGCAATCACAGGGTGAGGGCCGCTGTTGTCTGTGGAGAGATGGATCGAGGGCATGTGAGGGAGGAGATTGTGGTGGCAAATGCCTGTGGAGGAAAGCCGGGCAGCCATGGAAGCAAGGCAATACTGCTGAGTCACACGTACGGGTGGACCCATCACCATAGCCTCTCTCTCCCCACATGCCACCATCCACTATCAGCAGCTGAACAATAGAGAGGCTGGCCCATCAAACGCCTGACACACTGAACTACAGAATGCATAGTTCAGTGCCCCTTTAAGTGCCTGACACGCTGATCTACAAAGTAGGACCCCAGCAGGGGGGCCCTCTATGTGCCTGAACAGGCGGAGCTACAGAGAAAGACTGGCCAAAGAGGCCTTCTGATCGCCAGCTACAAGAGGCTCACAAAAAGACACTGATAGGGCCATAACTTCTGCGGCAGAGGCAGTCTGTGTCCTTGGACACTTGGCACTGCCAGGGTCCCCACAAGCCAAGCAGCTGCACCACCTTCATGCTAAACTCTCACTGGGGCAGAGCTGCCACAGGCAAAAAAAAAAAAAAAAAAAATTGCATCTATATACACAGGGTTGGTTCAGTCATGTCCAACACTTTGCGACCCTGTAGACTGTGGCCTGCCAGGCTTCTCTGTCAGGGGGGTTCTGCAGGCAAGAATACTGGAGCATATGGGCCAATACTGGTTGCCATACCCTTCTAGAGCACTATATTTACTGCTGCCCTAGCTGCCAACTCCTCTGAGTACCTGGTGCTGCCAGAACCCCTGTGACCCAAGCAACTGTACCACCTCCACACCTGGCCCTCACAGGGCAAACCCAAGTCCTCCAAGGTAGCCTCAGGAGCAAACCCCCATGGATGACCCACATGCAGAGATGGAAATAAAACCACAATTGAAACCCAGGGGCAGTGTGGCTAAGGAAGAAGATCCAAAACCTTCTCACCAGCTATACAAGCTGCAGATTAAATCCACACAATCAACTAGGCAGACTGTGTGTCTATGGAATATATAAAAGGACATTGAGAGCTCCCACAAAACAAAATGACTAGTTCTCATAGCTGTGGACATTGAAGGTAAGAACACACAGGTGTAGGACCAGATCAGATTCTGATCTGCCCCCACAGCAGATCCAGAGATAGCACAGTGTTGGAGGGCATCCTAGGCAGGTGAGGTGGACTGTGACTCCCAGTGAGGGAAAGGATTCTGACAGCAGTGAGTCAAGAAAAACATTTATTATTCTTATGTTTTGACTTGTTCTGTAGATTCTTTTGGATTTTTTTCCCTCCCACCTCCCAGTTGTAGTTGTCGATCTTATTGGCACTATGAAATCTAATTAAGCTTTTGAGTTTTTTTTTTCCTCAGTCACATTTTTTTATTGTTATAAACCTCTAACTCTACGTTGGGCTTTTGCAGTTCTATGGAGTTTTCCTTTTTTTTTTCTTTTCTCTTTTTTAATTTTAATTTTTAAACCTATTATTATTCTTTTCTATATTTATTCCTTTGTTTGCTTTTCCAACTATACTTTTCTCCTTGCAGTTAATCTTTAATGTATATAAATCTTCTTTACCTCTATTTAACTTTGCATATCTATTCTTTCTTTCCTTTATTTCCTTTCCTCTCAACATATTTGTTAGTTTTATTTTCATCGCTCTATTCCCCACTTGGCACCTTGCTTTAGTTTTGTTTTCCAGTTTGTGCTTTAGTTAGTTTTGTTCTTAACTGGTAGATATAATATTTGGTTTCCTCGGTTTGCTGGGTCAGTCTGTTTTACTTTATTTTTGTTGGACTGTTTTGATTTTGCTTATGGGTGTATATGTATATGTGTATATTCAGTCACACTTTTTATCATTATAATCTTCTGCCTCTATGTTTGGCTTTTGCAGCTCTGTGGAATTTACCTTTTTTTTCCTTTTCTCTTTTTTAATTTTATTTTTTAAAACCTATTAATATTTTTCTACATTTATTCCTTTGTTTGCTTTTCCTACTGTTCTTTTCCCCTTGCAGTTAGTCTTTTTTTTAATTGAAGGAAAATTGCATTATAGAATTTTTCTGTTTTCTGTCAAACCTCAACATGAATCAGCCACAGATATACATATATCCCCTCCCTTTTCAACTTGCCTCCCATCTCCCTCCCCATACCACCCCTCTAGGTTGATACTTAGCCCCTGTTTGAATCATTAGGAAAGACCCTGATGCCGGGAAAGATTGACATCAGGAGGAGAAGGGGATGACAGAGGATAAAATGGTCGGATGGCATCACTGACTTGATGGACATTAGTTTGAGCAAGCTCTGGGAGTTGGTGATGGACAGGGAAGCCTGACATGATGCAGTCCATGGGGTTGCAACGAGTCAGACATGACTGAGCAACTGAATTGGACTAATGTTATTCTGAATCATGGCACTCTATTTTTTTCCTCTATGGAATTTATCTCATTTTTAAAGTATTTCTTCACTTATTTATTCTAACCCTACTGCACAGTACTTTTAGGGGATTTCATGAGGGCAGGAAACATATCTTTGTTTTCACTGTTTAATCTTTAGCACATAGAACATTGCCTGTTAAGAATAGGAGCTCAAAATATCTTTTTTAAAATTTATTTATTTAGCTGTGTCAGGTCTTAGTTGTGGCACATGGGTTTCTCTCTAGTGTGGCACATATAGAATCTAGAGTGCACGAGCTCAGTAATTGCAGCTAGAGGGCTCAGTTGCCTCTCACCATGTGGGATCTTAGGTTTTCCCACCAGAGACTGAACCTGCGTACCCAGCATTGGAAGGTGGATTCTTAACCACTGGACCACCAGGCAAGTCTTGAGCTCAAAATAGCTTGTAGAACAAATGAGTGAAGTTGAACACATATTTATATTTCCTTCATGTGTGAAGAGCAACTTGCTTAAGTATAACACTCTTGGGTTACAAACATTTCCATTCAAAACTATAGATATATTAATAGATGTATTGTCTTTCGGCAATTAGTGTTACAGGGAAGGTCAACTTGACTTGTAAACAACCTGATTTGTTTATTAAAGAAACTCTTTTGAACTAAGTATAGATGAAATTAAAAATGCTTGCTCCTTGGAAAGAAAGCTATGAGAAACCTAGACAGCATATTAAAAAGCAGAGACATCAGTTTGCTGACAAAGGCACAAAGTATAGTCAGAGCTATGGTTTTTCCAGTGGTCATGTATGGATGTGAGAGTTGGACCGTAAAGAAGGCTGAGTGCTGAAGAATTGATGCTTTTGAATTGTGGTGCTGGAGAAGACATAAAGAGTCCCTTAGGTTGCAAAGAGAGCAAAGCAATCAATCCTAAAGGATATCAACCTGAATATTCATTGGAAGGACTGATGCTGAAACTGAAGCTCCAATACTTTGGCCACCTGATGTGAAGAGTGGACTCATTGGAAAAGACCCTGATGCTGGGAAGGATAGGAAGCAAAAGGAGAAGGAGGTGGCAGAGGGTGAGATGGTTGAATGGCATCACTGACTCAATGGACATGAGTTTGAGCAAACTCCAGGAGATAGTGAAGGATGGGGAAGCCTGTTGTGCTGCAGCCCATGGGGTTGCAAAGAGTTGGACGTGACTGAGCAACTGAACAAAAACAATAACATAGATTCACAGAAAATTAAAAAGATAGTACAAAGAGGTCAAGTTTACTCTTCACCCAGTTTCCCTAATGGGCTTTAGTATAAAGTACCTAGATATGTGTGGGCTTCCCAGATGGCTCAGTGGTAAAGAATCCACCTGACAATTCAGGAGATGCAGGGGATGTGGGTTTGATCCCTAGGTTGGGATGATCTCCTGGAGGAGGAAGTAGAAACCCACTCCAGTATCACTGCCAGGAAAATCCCATGGAGAGAGGAGCCTGGTGGGTTACAGAGTCACAAAGAGTCAGACAGGACTGAGTGACTGAGCACACATGCACACCTAGATAAGTGTAACCACCACTGCAGTCAACAGACAGTACTATTCTATAACCCCAATGATCCCCTGATGTCTTTACGTCCATCCCTTCTCCACCCTCTACTGTCTCTAACCCTTGGTAGCCTCTAGTCTCTTCTCTATCTCTATAATTTTGTCATTTGAAGAATGTGATATAAAAGGAATCATGGTGTATGACATTTAGGGATTAGCTTTTTTTTTTTTCATTCAGTATAATGCCCTTGAGGTCTATCCAAATTTTTGCATGTATCAATATTTCATTGCTTTTTTATTGTTTAGTATTAGCCCATTACGTGGATGTATCAGAGTTTGCTCAGTCATTCATTCACTGAAAGATGTTTTGGTTGTTGCCAATATATTTGCTATTAGGACTAAAGCTCTTAGGAACATTAGTGTACAGGTTTCTGTGTGAACATAAGTTTTCATTTTCCTCAGATAAATGTTCAAGAGTGCAATTCCTGAGTCATGTATGTTTAGTTTTATTAGAAACTGTCAAACTATTTTCAAGAGTGGCTGTACCATTTGACATTCCCACCAGAATGCATAAGAGATCAAGTGTCTCCACATCCATCCCAGCACTGGGTTTGCCACTATTTTTTATTTTAGCTGTTTTATGAGGACTTCCCTCATAGCTCAGCTGGTAAAGAATTGCCTGAAATGCAGGAGACCATGGATCGATTCCTGGGTTGGGAAGATCCACTGGAGAAGGGATAGGCTGCTGCTGCTGCTGCTGCTAAGTCGCCTCAGTCGTGTCTGACTCTTTGCGACCCCAGAGACGGCAGCCCACCAGGCTCCCCTGTCCCTGGGATTCTCCAGGCAAGAACACTGGAGTGGGTTGCCATTTCCTTCTCCAATGCATGAAAGTGAAAAGTGAAAGTGAAGTCACTCAGTCGTGCCCGACTCTTAGCGACCCCATGGACTGCAGCCTACCAGGTTCCTCTGTCCATGGATTTTCCAGGCAAGAGTACTGGAGTGAGGTGCCATTGCCTTCTCCGAGGGATAGGCTACCCACTCCAATAGTCTTGAGCTTCCCTTGTGGCTCAGCTGGTAAAGAATTCACCTGCAATGTGGGAGACATGGGTTTGATCCCTGGGTTGGGAAGATCCCCTGGAGAAGGGGAACAGCTACCCACTCTGGTATTCTTGCCTGGAGAATTTCATGGACTGTATAGTCCATGGAGTTGCAAAGAGTCAGACAAGACTGAGCGACTTTCACTTTCACTTTCTTTTAGTGGTATCCCTTTATGATCTTAATCTTCATTTCTCTAATGGCTAATGGTGCTAAACATCTTTTCATAAACTAATGTGCCATTCATGTGTCCTGTTTGGTAAACTGTCTCTTCATGTCTTTGTCTAATTTCTAATTGGATTGTCGGTTTTACTTGTTGAGTTCTGAAATTTCTTTATAAATCTTAGACAGATAATCTTTGTCAGATATGTGGCTATCAAATGTATTTTCTTTAGTATATAGTTTATCTTTTCATCATCTTAACAAGGTCTTTTGCAGAGCAAAAGCTTAAAATTTTGATGAAGGCCAACTTTTTGATAATTTTCTTTTATTGATCATCCTTTTGGTGTCAAGATTAAGAACACTTCAAGAAGTCATAGGTTGTGGAGATTTTCTCCTATATTTTCCTCTAATATTATTATAATTTTACATTTTATATTTCAATATATGATCCATTTTTAGTTAATTTTTGTGTAAAGCAGACCTAAATAGACATTTCTCTAAAGAAGACATACAGGGTCAAAAACACATGAAAAAATGCTCAACATCACTAATTAGAGAAATGCAAATCAAAATTACAATGAGGTATCACTTCACACCATCAGAATGGCCATTATCAAAAAATCTACAAACAATAAATTCTGGGGAGGGTGTGGAGAGAAGGGAACCCTTCTGCACTGTTGGTAGAAATGTAAATTGTTACAGATGCTATGGAGAACAGTATGGGGGTTCCTTAAAAAACTAAAAATGGGTCTACCATATGACCTAGCAAGCAATCCCACACCTGGGCATGTATCCACAGAAAACCATAATTTGAAAGGATGCATGCACCACAATATTCGTTGTAGCACTATTGACTATAGCCAGGACATGGAAGCAACCTAAATGTCCAACAGAGGAATGGATAAAGAAGATGTGGAACATATATACAATGCAATATTACTCAGTCATAAAAGGGACAATATCGTGCCATTTGCAGAGACTGTAATATAGGCAGAAGTAAGTCAGAAAGCAGAAGATATTAAGACGAGGTGGCAAGAATATACAAAAGATCTATACAAAAAAGGTATTCATGACCCAGATAATCACAATGGTGTGATCACCAACCTAGAGCCAGACATCCGGGAATGCGAAGTCAAGTGGGCCTTAGGAAGCATCACTACAAACAAAGCTAATGTAGGCAATGGAATTCCAGTTGAGCTATTTCAAATCTTAAAAGATGATCCTGTGGAAGTGCTGCACTCAATATGCAAGCAAATTTGGAAAACTCATCAGTGGAAAAGGTCAGTTTTCATTCCAATCCCAAAGGAAGGTAATGCCAAAGAATGCTCAAACTACTGCACAATTGCACTCATCTCACATGTTAGTAAAGTAATGCTCAAAATTCTCCAAGCCAGGCTTCAGCAGTATGTGAACCGTGAGCTTCCAGATGTTCAAGCTAGATTTAGAAAAGGCAGAGGAACCAGAGATCAAATTGCCAACATCCACTGGATCATCGAAAAAGCAAGAGAGTTCCAGAAAAACATCTATTTCTGCTTTATTGACTATGCCAAAGCCTTTGACTGTGTGGACCAAAACAAACTGTGGAAAATTCTGAAAGAGATGGGAATACCAGACCCACCTGACCTGCCTCTTGAGAAATCTGTGTGCAGGTCAGGAAGCAACAGTTAGAACTGGACATGGAACAACAGAATGGTTGCAAATTGGGAAGGAGTATATCAAGGCTGTATATTGTCACCATGCTTATTTAACTTATATGCAGAGTACATCATGAGAAACGCTGGGCTGGAGGAAGCACAAGCTGGAATCAAGATTGCCAGGAGAAATATCAATAACCTCAGATATGCAGATGACACCACCCTTATGGAAGAAGTTGAAGAAGAACTAAAGAGCCTCTTGATGAAAGTGAAAGAGGAGGGTGAAAAAGTTGGCTTAAAACTCAACATTCAGAAAACTAAGATCATGGCATCTGGTCCCATCACTTCATGGGAAATAGATGGGGAAACAGTGGAAACAGTGTCAGACTTTATTTTTTTGGGCTCCAAAATCACTGCAGATGGTGACTGCAGCCATGAAATGAAAAGACGCTTGTTCCTTGGAAGAAAAGCTATGACCAACCTAGACAGCATATTAAAAAGCAGAGATATTACTTTGCCAACAAAGGTCTGTCTAGTCAAAGCTATGGTTTTCCTAGTAGTCATATATGGATGTGAGAATTGGACTATAAAGAAAGCTGAGAGCTGAAGAATTGATGCTTTTGAACTGTGGTGTTGGAGAAGACTCTTGAGAGTCTCTTGGACTCCAAAGAGATCCAACCAGTCCATCGTAAAGGAAATCAGTCCTTAATATTCATTGGAAGGACTGATGTTGAAGCTGAAACTCCAATAGTTTGGCCACCTGATGTGAAGAAGTGACTCATTGGAAAAAAACCCTGATGCTGGGAAAGATTGAAAGCAGAAGGAGAAGAGGACGACAGAGGATGAGGTGGTTGGACGGTATCACTGACTCAATGGACATCAGTTTGAATGGTGATGGACAAGGAGGCCTGGCATGCTGCAGTCCATGGGGTCGCAAAGAGTCGGACAGGACTGAGTGACTGAGCTGACTGAAGTCAGATGTTCTGTTCTGTTCAGTCACTAAGTTGTGTTTGACTGTTTGTGACTCCATGGACTGTAGCACGCCAGGCTTCCCTGTCAAACTCATGTCCATTGAGTTGGTGATGCTATTCAATCATCTCATCCTCTGTCACCCCCTTCTCTTCCTGCCCTCAATCTTTCCCTATATTATGGCTTTTATGTGGAATCTAGAAAAATGGTACAGATGAACTTATTTGCAATGCAGAAATAGTCATAGAAGTTGAAGACAAAATTATGGTTACCAAGTGGGGATGGTGGGATGGGATGAATTAGGAGATTGAGACTGAGATATATACACTACTGTAAATAAAATAGGTAAGTAATGAGAGCCTACTGTATAGCACAGAGAACTCAGTGCTCTGTGGTGACTTAAATGGGAAGGAAATCTAAAAAAGAGTGTGTGTATATGTATATGTATGTGTATATATATACATATATATATATATAAATATATATATATATAACTGGGTAAAGCTCAAGCTGGAATCAAGATTGCCAGGAGAAATATCAATAACCTCAAATATGCAGATGACACCACCCTATTGGCAGAAAGTGAAGATAAACTAAAGAGCCTCTTAATGAAGGTGAAAGAGAAGAGTGAAAAAGGTACTTTAAAACTCAACATTCAAAAAACTAAGATCCTCGCATCTGGGCCCATCATTTGATGGCAAATAGATGGGGAAAAAGTGGGAACAGTGGCAGACTTTATTTTCTTGGGCTCCAAAATCACTGTGGATGGTGACTGAAGCCATGAAATTAAAAGATGCTTGCTCCTTGGAAGAAAAGCTATGACAAATCTAGATGGCATATTAAAAAGCAGAGACATCATTTTGCCAACAGAGGTGTGACTAGTCAAAGCTATGGTTTTTCCAATTGTCATGTATGGATATGAGAGTTGGACCATAAAGAAGGCTGAGCACCGAAGAATTGATGCTTTTGAACTGTGGTGCTGGAGAAGACTCTTGAGAGTCCTTTGAACAGCAAGTAGATCCAACCAGTCCATCCTAAAGGAAATCACCTTGAATATTCATTGGAAGGACTAATGCTGAAGCTGAAGCTCCAATACTTTGGCCACCTGATGCAAACAACTGACACATTTGGAAAAGACCCTGATGCTGGGAAAGATTGAAGGCAGGAGGAGAAGGGGAAGACAGAGGACGACGATTCAGTGGACTGATTCAGTGAACATGAGTTTGAGCAAAATCCGGGAGATTGTGAAGGACATGGAAGCCTGGCAAAGCCTGTGGTTGCAAAGAGTTGGATACGTCTGGGCAAATGATACAACATAACTGATTCACTTTGCTGTACAGAAGAAATTAACACAACATCATAAAGCAACTATACTTCAGCAAAAATTAATTTTAAAAAAGCAAGACAGAACAAAATACAGGCATTTATAACTATATTATAAGTTGTAATAAGCACTACTTTAGTAATATTTTATAAGTTTTGGTATGTTGTATTTTTTATTTTCATTCATTCCAAAATACATTGCAATTTACCTTATGATTTCTTCTGTGAGCCATTAGTTATGTAAGGGGATAATGTTTAATTTCCACACAGTTGTGAATTTCTCATATTTCCTTCTGTTATAGAGTTTTGATTTAATTCCATTATGTTCAGAGAACATACTTTGTGTGATTTCAACATTTTAAATTTATTGAGCCCAGTTTTATAGCCTAGAATGTGATCTATCATGGAGAATGTTTCATGTGTACCTTAGATGAATGTGTATTTTGTTGTTGTTAGTGGGGTGTTCTATACATGTCTCTTATTTCTAGTGTTTGTATGTAGTTGTTCAAGTCTTCTATTTCCTTGTTGATCTTCTGCTTAGTTGTTTTATTTATTATTGAAAGTGGTGAACTGAAGTCTACACTTAGTATAATTAAATTGTTTATTTTCCCCTTGAATCTTGACAACTTTTGTTTAATGTATTTTGAAGGCACTTTTATTAGGTGCATTTATGCATTGTTATATACTCTTGAAAGATTGACACTTTTTATCATTATAAAATGTTCTTTCTTGTCTCTAGTAATGATTTTGTAGAGTCTATTGTGCCTGCTGTGTATAGCCACTGTAGCTCTCTTTGGGGTACAGTTTCCATGGTATATATTTTTCTATAGTTATGCTTTTAAAGTATGTGTGTGTTTGAATTAATGTTTGTCTCATAAGCAGGATATAGGAGTCACATTTTTTTCTTACACTTTGTAAATCTCTGCTTTTTTCATTGGAGTGTTCATCCATTTACCTTTAATGTAATTATAAGGTAGGATTTATTGTTTGTTTTCTGTTTGTCTTTTGTGTTCCTCCTCTACTACTGCCTTATTTTGTGTTAAACTGATATTTTCTCATATACCATTTTTATCCTCTTATAGTTTCTTTTACTGTATTTTGAGGTATTTTCTTAGTGAAGGCACCAAGGGTTACAATGAACACCTTTAAACATTTGCATTGGGATTAACCCTAGCCTGATTTCAATAACATAAAAAAATGTGCACCAAAATATTCCTGTTTCCCCCTCCCTTTTGTACCATTAAGAAAGAAAGAAAGTGAAGTCGCTCAATCGTGTCTGACTCTTTGTGACCCCATGGACTGTAGCCTACTAGGCTCCTCTGTCCATGGGATTTTCCAGGCAATAGTCTTGGAGTGGATTGCCATTTCCTTCTCCAGGGCATCTTCCCAACCCAGGGGTCAAACCTGGGTCTCCTGCATTGTAGACAGACACTTTACTATCTGAGCCATTGTACAAATTACATTTTACCATATGTCAAACCAAAAACTGTAGATTCTACTGAATTTACTTTTAAGTCATGTATGTTTTAACTAATGCATGTTTATGATTCCCTGCTTTACTAACTTTTTCCTTTCACTGACTGACTACAGTTGTAATTGCACCTAATAAGGAGGTGTCTATTCTACCAAATTCCCTCCTTAGAAATCTTGTTTTAATATGCAAAATTTTCAATAATTTTGTTCCTATATACTTTATCTTCCTATAAACTTGATATTTTAAGCAGTTGCTGCTCAGAGACTTAGAGTTCTGTACTCATAGAACACAAAAGAATATTAATGGTGTATTAGTCATCTCACCATATCATTTTGAGCTTTGGGATAACTGATATAACTTACAAATAGACAAGAATACTTGAGTATCATGTTCATTGGGAACAGTGTGGTGATTATGCCTATCATCTCCTTTTCCTTTTGTTCTCTATACTTTTGGCTGTTGCTCAGTACAAACGTTCTAGAATTGACTCTGAAGTTACCCTGTCAGCGTCATTTGAGAAGAGCCTCCAATTTTGCCCTCTTTGGTATATTTTATTTTATAATTTAAAAGTACAGAAAAGTACAAAGAATAATATAGCAATCTCTGATATATCTAGGATCCTTCATTGCTAACATTTAATCACATCTACTTCAAACCTGTATTTTTGAAAGTGATAATGGCAATTGCGGAGTAAAGTCGAGTCTTTCCACTTGTCCTCCATCTTGTTCCCTTCTTTTCAGCCAGATGCAAATGTTACTGAATTTGGTATTC
This sequence comes from Bos grunniens, assembly GCF_055505025.1. Lineage (NCBI taxonomy): Eukaryota > Metazoa > Chordata > Mammalia > Artiodactyla > Bovidae > Bos > Bos grunniens. The sequence goes on along the minus strand of NC_141194.1, from coordinate 51,191,008 downwards.
ATGCTGTAGTACTATTTACAAGCATTTATATTTCTATAAGCAATAAATATTGCATTGTGTACTTTTTACTTTTACAGAGTTTCAGACTATACATACAACAGTTCAGTTCAGTTCAGTCACTCAGTCATGTCCGAGTCTTTGCAACCCCATGAATCACAGCACGCCAGGCCTCCCTGTCCATCACCAACTCCTGGAGTTCACTCAGACTCATGTCAATCGAGTCGGTGTTGCCTTCCAGCCATCTCATCCTCTGTCGTCCCCTTCTCCTCCTGCCCCCAATCCCTCCCAGCATCAGGGTCTTTTCCAATGAGTCAGCTCTTCGCATGAAGTGGCCAAAGTATTGGAGTTTCAGCTTCAGCATCACTCCTTCCAAAGAACACCCAGGACCGATCTCCTTCAGAATGGACTGGTTGAATCTCCTTGCAGTCCAAGGGACTCTCAAGAGTCTTCTCCAACACCACAGTTCAAAAGCATCAATTCTTTGGCGCTCAGCTTTCTTCACAGTCCAACTCTCACATCCATACATGACTACTGGAAAAACCATAGTCTTGACTAGATGGATCTTTGTTGGCAAAGTAATGTCTCTGCTTTTTATTTATTTATTTATTTTTGGGGGGGAGCAGAAATAAACTTTTTATTTATTTATTTTTTTGATATTTCTCCTCTTTACTTTTATTTTTTTACTTTACAATATTCTATTGGTTTTGTCATACATCAACATGAATCCGCCACTGGAGTACATGTGTCTCTGCTTTTTAATATGCTATCTAGATTGGTCATAACTTTCCTTCCAAGGAGTAAGCATCTTTTAATTCCATGGCTGCAATCACCATTTGCAGTGATTCTGGAGCCCCCCAAAATAAAGTCAGCCACTGTTTCCACTGTTTCCCCATCTATTTCCCATGAAGTGATGGGACCAGCTGCCATGATCTTAGTTTTCTGAATGTTGAATTTTAAGCTGACTTTTTCACTCTCCTCTTTCACTTTCAACAAGAGGCTTTTTAGTTCCTCTTCACTTTCTGCCATAAGAGTGGTGTCATCTCCTATCCTATTCAACCTCTTCCAGAAAATTGCAGAGGAAGGTAAACTTCCAAACTCATTCTATGAGGCCACCATCACCCTAATACCAAAACCTGGCAAAGATGCCACAAAAAAAGAAAACTACAGGCCATTATCACTGATGAACATAGATGCAAAAATCCTTAATAAAATTCTAGCAATCAGAATCCAGCAACACATTAAAAAGATCATACACCATGACCAAGTGGGCTTTATCCCAGGGATGCAAGGATTCTTCAATATCTGCAAATCAATCAATGTAATACACCACATTAACAAATTGAAAGATAAAAAGCATATGATTATCTCAATAGATGCAGAGAAAGCCTTTGGCAAAATTCAACATCCGTTTATGATAAAAACTCTCCAGAAAGCAGGACTAGAAGGAACATACCTCAACAAAATAAAAGTTATATATGACAAACCCACAGCAAACATTATCCTCAGTGGTGAAAAATTGAAAGCATTTCCCCTAAAGTCAGGAACAAGACAAGGGTGCCCACTCTCACCACTACTATTCAACATAGTGTTGGAAGTTTTGGCCACAGCAATCAGAGCAGAAAAAGAAATAAAAGGAATCCAGACTGGAAAAGAAGAAGTAAAACTCTCACTGTTTGCAGATGACATGATCCTCTACATAAAAAACCCTAAAGACTCCACCAGAAAATTACTAGAGCAAATCAATGAATATAGTAAAGTTGCAGGATATAAAATCAACACACAGAAATCACTTGCATTCCTATACACTAACAAGGAGACAGCAGAAAGAGAAATTAAGGAAACAATTCCATTCACCATTGCAACGAAAAGAATAAAATACTTAGGAATATATCTACGTAAAGAAACTAAAGACCTATATATAGAAAACTATAAAACACTGATGAAAGAAATCAAAGAGGACACTAATAGATGGAGAAATATACCATGTTCATGGATCAGAAGAATCAATATAGTGAAAATGAGTATACTACCCAAAGCAATCTATAGATTCAATGCAATCCCTATCAAGCTACCAACGGTATTTTTCACAGAGCTAGAACAAATAATTTCACAATTTGTATGGAAATACAAAACACCTTGAGTAGCCAAAGCAATCTTGAGAAAGAAGAATGGATATGGAGGCATCAACCTGCCTGACTTCAGGCTCTACTACAAAGCCACAGTCATCAAGACAGTATGGTACTGGCACAAAGACAGAAATATAGATCAATGGAACAAAATAGAAAGCCCAGAGATAAATCCAAGCACCTATGGACACCTTATCTTTGACAAAGGAGGCAAGAATATACAATGGAGAAAAGACAATCTCTTTAACAAGTGGTGCTGGGAAAACTGATCAACCACTTGTAAAAGAAGGAAACTAGAACACTTTCTAACACCATACACAAAAATAAACTCAAAATGGATTAAAGATGCAAACATAAGACCAGAAACTATAAAACTTTTAGAGGAGAACATAGGCAAAACACTCTCTGACATACATCACAGCAGGATCCTCTATGACCCGCCTCCCAGAATATTGGAAATAAAAGCAAAAATAAACAAATGGGATCAAATTAAAATTAAAAGCTTCTGCACAACAAAAGAAACTATAAGGAAGGTGAAAAGACAGCCTTCAGAATGGGAGAAAATAATAGCAAATGAAGCAACTGACAATCAACTAATCTCAAAAATATACAAGCAACTCCTGTAGCTCAATTCCAGAAAAATAAACGACCCAATCAAAAAATGGGCCAAAGAACTAAATAGGCATTTCTCCAAAGAAGACATGCAGATGGCTAACAAACTCATGAAAAGATGCTCAACATCACTCATTATCAGAGAAATGCAAATCAAAACCACAATGAGGTACCATTTCACACCAGTCAGAATGGCTGCGATCCAAAAGTCTACAAGCAATAAATGCTGGAGAGGATGTGGAGAAAAGGGAACCCTCTTACACTGTTGGTGGGAATGCGAACTAGTACAGCCACTATGGAGAACAGTGTGGAGATTCCTTAAAAAACTGGAAATAGAACTGCCATACGACCCAGCAATCCCAGTGCTGGGCATACACACTGAGGAAACCAGAACTGAAAGAGACACGTGTACCCCAATGTTCATCGCAGCACTGTTTATAATAGCCAGGACATGGATGTCCATCAGCAGAGGAATGGATAAGAAAGCTGTGGTACATATACACAATGGAGTATTACTCAGCCATTAAAAAGAATACATTTGAATCAGTTCTAATGAGGTGGATGAAACTGGAGCCGATTATACAGAGTGAAGTAAGCCAGAAAGAAAAATACCAATACAGTATACTAACGCATATAGATGGAATTTAGAAAGATGGTAATGACAACCCTGTATGCGAGACAGCAAAAGAGACACAGATGTATAGAACAGTCTTTTGGACTCTGTGGGAGAGGGAGTGGGGGGATGATTTGGGAGAATGGCATTAAAACATGTATAATATCATATAAGAAACAAATCGCCAGTCCAGGTTCGATGCAGGATACAGGAAGCTTGGGGCTGGTGCACAGGGATGACCCAAGGGATGGTATGGGGAGGGATGTAGGAGGGGGGTTCAGGATGGGGAACACCTGTACACCCGTGGCAGATGCGTGTTGATGTATGGCAAAACCAACAATATTGTAAACTAAAAAAGAAAAAAAAAGAGTGGTGTCATTTGCATATCTGAGGTTATTGATATTTCTCTCAGCAATCTTGCTTCCAGCGCTTGCTTCTTCCAACCCAGCGTTTCTCATGATGCACTCTGCATATAAGTTAAATAAGCAGGGTGACAGTATATTGCCTTGACATACTCCTTTTCCTATTTGGAACAGTCTGTTGTTCCATGTCCAGTTCTAACTGTTGCTTCCTGACCTGCATATAGGTTTCTCAAGAGGCAGGTCAGGTGGTCTGGTATTCCCACCTCTTTCAGAATTTTCCACAGTTTATTGTGATTCACATAGTCAAAGGCTTTGGCATAGTCAATAAAATGGAAATAGATGGTTTTCTGGAACTCACTTGCTTTTTTGATGATCTAGAGGATGTTGGCAATTTGATCTCTGGTTCCTCTGCCTTTTCTAAAACCAGCTTGAACATCTGGAATTTCATGGTTCACGTATTGCTGAAGCCTGGCTTGGAGAATTTTGAGCATTACTTTACTAGCGTGTGAGATGAGTGCTATTGTGCAGTAGTTTGAGCATTCTTTGGCATTGCCTTTCTTTGGGATTGGAATGAAAACTGACCTTTTCCAGTCCTGTGGCCACTGCTGAGTTTTCCAAATTTGCTGGCATGCTGAGTGCAGCACTTTCACAGCATCATCTTTCAGGATTTGAAATAGCTGAACTGGGATTCCATCACCTCCACTAGCTTTGTTCATAGTGATGCTTTCTAAGGCCCACTTGACTTAACATTCCAGGATGTCTGGCTCTAGGTTGGTGATCACACCATCGTGATTATCTGGGTCGTGAAGATCCTATTTGTACAGTTCTTCTGTGTATTCTTGCCACCTCTTCTTAATATCTTCTGCTTCTGTTAGGTCAATATATATTATTATGTAATATGTTTATAATATATATTATTTTGCAACTCTTTTTTCACTCATATGTCAATAATACATAAACCCAGCTCATTTATTTTAGTTGCTTTGTAATATTGATTGTAAGACTATATTACATTTTGTTTATTCACTCACTTACTGAAGTACATTTATGGGTTGTCCAACTTTACACTATTAAAATGCTGCAGTGAATATCTATGTAATCCTCCTTGTGCACGCATTGAAGAATTTCTCCAGGGAGAATAATTAGGAGTGAAATTATTGAATAATATTGTAAACACATCTTTTATATTACCAAATAGTGTCAAAATTCTCTCTAAAGTGATCGTCTCAATTTACACTTAGTATATGAGCATTTCTATTGTTCCACATATCCTGTATAGGAAGACTTAAAATGTTTGCCAATATGATGGATATGAAATGTTTTTTGATTATTTTAATTTATATTTTATTGATATTTAATGAGGTTAAATATCTTTTCATTTGGTTTTCCTTTTCTCTAATAGCCTTTTCATGTACTTTGCTTCTTCCTCAGTTGAGTTTTGTTTGTCTTTTTCTTATTGTGCTGTGGGAATTCTTTACAACAGTGTTTTTTTGGGGTGTGTGTGGCTGTTATGTGTATTGCAAATATCTTTCCCCAAGTTATCACATCTTATAAATTTGTTAATGGTGCTTTCATTTTATAGAGGCTTTAATTTTAATAAAATCAAGCTAATTCTTTTTGAAAAATTTGTTGGAGTATAGTTGATTTATAATAATATTGTGTTAGTTTCAGGTGTACTGTAAAGTGAATCAGTTATACATTCAAATTAATTCTTTTCCTTTATGGTTTGGGCTTCTTATAACTTATTTAAGAAAACCTTTCTTACTCCAAGGTCATATTATATTTTCATATATTTTCTTCTAAAAGATTTAAAAATTGTTTTTTTCACATTTAGAGCTTTGGTCCATCTAGCACTGTTTTCTGTGTTAGATGCAAGATAGTGATCTAATTTTATTTTTTCCATGTAAAAATATATTGTTCTAGCACCATTTATTGGTGTTAATATTTATTGAATATTCATTCCTTTCCCCATTGTTTGAACTGCCACTTCTATAACATTCTAAGTTTCATGGACCTGTTTCTGGGTTTTCTATTCCTTTGTAGTAATCCATTTGTCTGTTCTTGAGCCAGACTCACACCGTTCTAATTACTAGAGCTTTAATATAAATCTTGATATCTGGTAAAACAAGTCACTTCTCCCTCCATTCTTTTTCAGAATTGCAATAATTATTCTTGAACAAATGTATCTCATATGAATTTCAGAATCAGTTTGACAAATTTCATGAAAAATCCTATTGAGAGTGGGAATTTAGTTTAGAGATTGATTGGGGAGAGTTAATAGCTTTGTTATACTGAGCCTTACCATACAGCTTTTTATAGCTTTTCCTTTATTCACGTATGTTCTTTTTTTGTTGTTGTTGTTATGTTCTTTTTGATAGCCAATAATGTTTCATATTTTTCCTCAAAGATATGTTCCACGTTTTTTGTTATATTTACTCTTAAGTGAGTAGGCATAATTCTAAGATGGTTCCTAAAATTTCTGCTGTCTGGTATGCATGCCCTGTATAATCACCTTCTCTTGAGTGTGGATATGACTATGATGGGATAGTTGCTCCTTTGATTAGATTACACTATATGGCAAAGGTGATGGGATAGTCACTCCTATGATTATGTTACATTATGCAAGACTCAAACTTAGCAGACTGGGGTGAGATTCTTCTGCTGGCTTTGAAAACATCAGTTGCTGTGCTGTGAGAGGGTCTTGTAGCTGGAACCTGACGATGGCTTTTGGGAGCTGAGATTGAGCCCCTCCCTGGCTGACAGTCAGCAAGAAAATCAGGGCTTCAGTACAATAGCAATTCTGCCAACAATGTTGAGAGCTTAGAAGAGGAGCCTGAGCCCGAGATGAGAGGACAGGACTAACTGACACCTTGATTGCAGTCTTAGACCCTAAACAGAGGATCTAGCTAACTTTTGCCAGACTCCTGAGCCACAGAAACTGTGAGGTAATAAATATGTGTTGGTTTAAGCCTCTAAGTTTATGATAATTAACTATGCACCAATACAAAACTAATACACCAAGTATCTCATTTTATCCCCCCTTATACTGTGAATGGATTTGTTTCCTTCTTTCTGTGAATGCGTGTGTACTCAGTTGCTCATCCTGCCTGACTCTTTGTGATCCCATGGACTGTAGCCTGCCAGGCTCCTCTGTCAATGAGATTTCCCAGGCAAGAATACTGGAGTGGATTGCCATTTTCTTCTCCAGGGGATCTTCCCAACCCAGAGACAGAACCCGTATCTCCGGTGTCTCCTGCCTTATAGGCGGATTCTTCACCTCTGAGCCATTGGGACCACTCTCTTTCTGTGAATGGGTTCCTTTAAAAATCTCATTTAAAAGTGGTTATTATTGGTTACAACAGTGCTATTCTTATATGTTGATTCAGCAACCCTGGTGAACTCTCTTAAACTCTTATTAGATCTAATAATTTGTCAATTTTTCTTGGATTTTTCTATGTGGACCATCATATTGAATGAATAATAATGATCATAATCATGTCATTTGTATTCAGATTTTTATACCCCTTCATTCAAAAAATTTTTTACATATATAAAGCCCTTTAGTACAACACTGTAACAGAAGATATAATAAGAATTATTCTTGACTTGAATTAAATGATTCCATTAATTTGCCATTAAGTATGATGTTTGCTGTACGTTTTTGTAGATACTGTTTATCAAGATAAGAACTATGTTTTTTTTTTTTTTTTTGCTTGTTTGTTTTATCTGGTGTGATAATCTCTATCTCTTAACTGGAACATTTAAGTCTATTTATCTATGAAATGGTTACTGATATATTGGAGTTTAAATCTTCCAACTTATTTTGTGCATTCTCTTCAGATACCTGTTCTGATTCTTTTTTTAAAATTAATTAATTTATTTTAATTGGAGGCTAATTACAATATTGTGGTAGTTTTTTCCATTTCTCTCCCTTCTTGCTTTTTGTTTTTTTAGATTGGATATTTTTATTATTCCATTTTTTCTCTCTACTAGCTTGGAAGTTATATCCTTGTTTTCTGTTTTGCTTGGTTACCCTGCTTCTGATCAAATAGGTTCATCAACCCTCATTTTACACATTTCCCTTTGTTCCCTCCCAATCTACATGTTATTGTCTGGTACTTCAATTATTTAATCCTTCTAGACATTATTACTGTATAATATGACCAATATTTACTCACATATTCCCACACATTTACCACTTTCTTTGTACTTTGGTCCTTCTTACAGCTCAGACCTTCCATTTGGGATCACTTTCTTTCTTCCAGAAGTACATCCTATTGGATCTTCCTTAGTGGAAGTCTGATGATGCTGAACTCTCTGTAGTTTTTGGGAAGACATCTTCCTTTGCCCTTGTTCCTGAATGAAAAAGAGCTGAGCATATGCTTATAGGTTGACAGGCTAATATGGCTTCCTTTATACACCCTGGGGTTGAAGAAAGGGATTTAGTTTTAGTTTGCCCTTATCCTGACAACTCAGATCTTTAGGGGTCCCCAGTTAATGTGGGGAGAGTTTCCTCTATCTCCCCCACCCAGAAGGAGGAACCAAGCCTTCACTTTCATCCCCTTCACCACTGAGCAGAAGCCAAGTGTGACTGTGGACAAATACCCTCAAAGCAAAAGCCTCTCTGATGCTCTCATTGTTGTTGTTCAGTCGCTAAGTCATGTCCGACTCTTTGCGATCCCGTGGACTGCAGCATGCCAGGCTTCCCTGTTCTTCACTATCTCCCCAAGTTTGCTCAAAGTCAAGTCCATTGAGTCGGTGATGCCATTCAACCATCTCATCCTCTGTCACCCCCTTCTCCTGCCTTCCATCTTTTTTGTTGTTGTTGTTCTTTTTTTTAAAATTTTATTTTATTTTTAAACTTTACATAATTGTATTAGTTTTGCCAAACATCAAAATGAATCTGCCACAGGTATACATGTGCTCCCCATCCTGAACCCTCCTCCTTCCTCCCTCCCCACACCATCCCTCTGGGTCGTCCCAGTGTTGTTGTTCTGTTTAAAAAATTTTTTTTATTGAGGGATAATTGCTTTACAGAATTTTGTTGTTTTCTGTCAAATCTCAACAAGAATCAGCCATAGGTATACAGATATCCCCTCTCTTTTGAACCTCCCTCCCATCTTCTGCCCCATCCCACCCCTCCAGGTTGATACAGAGCCCCTGCTTGAGTTTCCTGAGCCATACAGCAAATTCCCATTGGCTATCTATTTTACATATGGTAATGTAAGTTTCCATGTTACTCTTTCCATACATCTGACCTTCCCCTCCCCTCTCCCCATGTCCATAGTCTGTTCTCTATGTCTGTTTCTCCTTTGTTGCTCTGTAAATATATTCTTCAGTACCATTTTTCTAGATTCCATATATATGTGTTAGACTTCGATATTTATCTTTCTCTTTCTGAATCACTTCACTCTGTATAATAGGTTCTAGGTTCATCCACCTCATTAGAATTGACTCAGATGCGTTCCTTCTTATGGCTGAGTAATATTCCATTGTGTATATGTACCACAACTTCTTTATCCATTCATCTGTCGATGGACATCTAGGTTGCTTCCATGTTCTAGCTTTTGTAAATAGCGCTGCAATGAGCAATGGGATACATGTGTCTCTTTCAATTTTGGTTTCCTCAGGGTACATGCCTAGGAGTGGGCTTGCTGCATCATATGGTGGTTTTATTCCTAGATTTTAAGGAATCTCCATACCGTCTTCGATAGTGGCTGTGTCAATATACATTCCCACCAACAGTGCAAAAGCATTCCCTTTTCTCCACACCCTCTCCAGCATTTGTTATTTGTAGACTTTTTGATGATGGCTGTTCTGACCAGTATGAGGTGATATCTCATTGTGGTTTTGATTTGCATTTCTCTAATAATGAATGATGTTGAGCATCTTTTCATGTGTTTGTTAGCCATCTGTATGTCTTCTTTGAAGAAATGTCTTTTAGGTCTCTTTCCCACTTTTTGATTGGGTTGTTTGTTTTTCTGGCATTGAGTTGTATGAGATGCTTGTATATTTTGGAAATTAATCTTTTGTCAGTTGTTTCATTTGCTATCATTTTCTCCCATTCTGAGGGTTGTCTTTTCACCTTGCTGTGCAAAAGCTTTTAAGTTTAATCAGGTCCCACTTGTTTATATTTGTTTTTATTTCCATTACTTTAGGAGGTGGGTCATAGAGGATCTTAGTTTGATTTATGTCATCGAGTGTTCTGCCTATGTTTTCCTCTAAGAGTTTTATAGTTTCTGGTCTTACATTTAGGTCTTTAATCCATTTTGAGTTTATCTTTGTGTTTGGTGTCAGGAAGTGTTCTAATTTCATTCTTTTACATGTAGCTGCCCAGTTTTCTCAGCACCATTTACTGAAGAGGCTGTCTTTGCCCCATTGTATAGTCTTGCCTGTTTGTCAAATATAAGGTACCCATAGGTGCATAGGTTTATTTCTGGGCTCTCTATCTTGTTCCATTGGTTTCTATTTCTGTTTTTGTGCCTGTACTATACTGTCTTGATGACTATAGTTTTGTAGTACAATCTGAAGTCAGAAAGGTTGATTCCTCCAGCTCCATTTTTCTTTCCCAAGACTGCTTTGGCTATTCAGGGTCTTTTGTTTTTCCATATGAACTTTGAAAATTTTTGTTCTTGTTCTGTGAAAAATGCCATTGATAATTTGATAGGAATCACATTGAATCTGTAGATTGCATTTGGTAGTATAGTCATTTTCACAATATTGATTCTTCCTGCCCAGGAACATGGAATATCTCTCCATCTGTTTATGTCATCCTTGATTTCTTTCATTAGTGTCTTATAATTTTCTGTGTACAGTTCTTTTGTCTCCTTATTCCTATATATTCTTTTATTTTATGTTTATTCCTAGATATTTCTTTTTGTTGCAGTGGTGAATGGGATTGTTTCTTGAATTTCTCTTTCTGAGTTTTCATTGTTAGTATATAGAAATGCAAGTGATTTCTGTGTATTGATTTTGTATCCTGCAACTTTGCTAAATTCACTGATTAGCTCTAGTAATTTTCTGATACTATCTTTAGGGTTTTCCATGTACAGTATCATGTCATCTTCAAACAGTGAGAGCTTTACTTCTTTTCCAATCTGGATTTCTTTTGTTTCTTTTTCTTCTCTGATTGCTGAAGCTAGGACTTCCAGAACTATGTTGAATAATAGTAGGGAATGTAGACACCCTTGTCTTGTTCCTGATCTTAGGGGGAATGCTTTCAGATTTTCACCATTGAGAATAATGTTTGCTGTCGGCTTATCATATATGTCCTTTACTATGTTGAGGTAGACTCCTTCTATGTGCATTTTTTGAAGAGTTTTAATCATAAATGGGTGCCGAATTTTGTCAAGGGCTTTTTCTTCATCTACTGAGATGATCATATGTTTTTTATCTTTCAATTTGCTAATGTGGTGTATCACATTGATTGATTTGTGTATATTGAAGAATCTTTGCATCCCTGGAATAAACCCAACTTGATCATAGTGTATGAACTTTTCAATGTGTTGAATTCTGTTTGCTAAAATTTTGTTGAAGATCTTTGCATTTATGCTCATCAGTGATATTGGCCTGTAGTTTTCTTTTTGTGTGTTGTCTTTGTCTGGTTTTGATATCAGGGTGATGGCGGCCTCATAGAATGAGTTTGGAAGTGTTCCTTCTTCTGCAATTTTTTGAAAGAGTTTTAGAAGGATAGGCATTAGCTCTTCTCTAAATGTTTGATAGAATTCTCCTGTGAAACCACCTGGTCCTGGGCTCTTGTTTCTTGGGAGAATTTTGTTCACAGTTCCTATTTCAGTGCTTGTAATTGGGTTGTTCATAATTTCTATTTTTTCCTGGTTCAGTCTTGGAAGATTGAACTTTTCTAAGAATCTGTCCATTTCTTTCAGTTATCCATTTTGTTCATAATAGTCTCTTGTAATCCTTTGTATTTCTGCATTGTCTGTTGTAACCTTTCCTTTTTCATTTCTAATTTTGTTGATTTGATTCTTCTCTCTTTTTTTCTCGATAAGTCTGGCTAAAGGTTTGTCAATTTTGTTTATCTTCTCAAAGAACCAGCTTTTAGTTTTATTAAAACTATTGTTACTATTGTTTCTTTCATTTCTTTCTACTAGTTTTGGGTTTTGTTGTTGTTGTTTTTCTTATTTTTCCAGTTGTTTTAGGTGTATTGTCAGGTTGTCTATTCGATGTTTTTCTTTTTTCTTGAGGTAGGATTGTCTTGCTATAAGCTTCCATCTTAGAACTGCTTTTGGTGCATCCCATAGGTTTTGAGTTGTCGTGTTTTCATTGTCATTTGTTTCTAGAAGTTTTTTGATTTCCCTTTTGATTTCTTCAGTAACCTATTGGTTATTTATAAACGTGTTGTTTAATCTCCATGTGTTTGTCTTTCTTACAGTTTTTTTTTTTTTCCTTGTAATTGATATCTAGGGCTTCCCTGGTGGCTCAGATGGTAAAGTGTCTGCCTGCAATGCAGGAGACCTGGGTTCCATTCCTGGGTTGGGAAGATCCCCTGGAGAAGGAAATGGCAATCCACTCCAGCACTCTTGCCTGGAAAATCCCATGGATGGAGGAGCCTGATAGGCTATAGTCCATGGGGTCGCAAAGAGTCGGACACAACAGAGCAACTTCACTTTCACTCATAGCATTGTGGTCAGAGAAGATGTTTGATATAATTTCAATTTTCTCAAATATACTGAGGTTTGATTTGTGACACAAGATGTGGTCTATCCTGGAGAATGACACATGTGCAGTTGAGAAGAAGGTGTATTCTTCTGCATTTGGATGGAATGGCCTGAAGATATTGATAAGATCAATCTCATCTAATGGATCATTTAAGACTTGAATTTCCTTATTAATTTTCTGTTTTGATGATCTGTCCATTGATGTGAGTGGGGTGTTAAAGATTCCTACTATCATGGTGTTACTGCCAAATTTCTCCTTTTATGTCTGTTAGTGTTTGTCTTATGTATTGAGGTGCTCCTGTGTTGGGTGCATAGATATTTACACTTGCTATCTCTTCCTCTTGGATTGATCCCTTGATCATTATGTAGTGTCCTTCCTTATCTCTTGTAATCGTCTTTATTTTGAGGTTTATTTTGTCTGATATAAGGATTAGTACTCCAGCTTTCTTTTGCTTCCCATTTGCATGGAATATACTTTTCCATCCTCTCACTTTCAGTCTATATGTGTCTTTAGGTCTGAAGTGGTTTCTTGCAGACTGCATATATATGGGTCTTGTTTTTGTATCCATTCAGCCAGACTATGTCTTTTGGTTGGAGCATTTAATCCATTTACATTTAAAGTAATTATTGATATATATGTTCCTATTTCCATTTTCTTAATTGTTTGGGGTTGATTTTGTAGATCCTTTTTCTTCTCTTGTATTTCCTGACTATATAAGTCCCTTTAACCTTTGTTGTAAAGCTGGTTTGGTGGTACTGAATTCTCTTAACTTTTGCTTGTCTGAAAAGCTTTTGATTTCTCCATCAATTTTGAATGAGATCTTTGCTGAGTAGAGTAATCCTTGTTGTAGATTTTTTCCCTTTCAATGCTTTAAATATATACTGTTATTCCCTTCTGGCCTGCAGAGTTTCTGCTGAAAGATCAGCTGTTAAACTGTTGGGATTTCCCTTGTATGTTACTTGTTGCTTTTCCCTTGCTGCTTTTATTGTGTTCAGTCTTTGTTAGTTTGATTAGTACGTGTCTAGGCATGTTTCTCCTTGGGTTTATCCTGTATGGGACTCGTTGTGCCTCTTGGACTTGATTAACTATTTCCTTTTCCATGTTGGGGAAATTTTCAGCTATAATCTCTTCAAAAACTTTCTCATAACCTTTCTTTTTCTCTTCTTCTTTTGGGACCCCTATAATTCTAATATTGGTGCAAATTTGATATTGTCCCAGAGGTCTTTGAGACTATCTTCAGTTCTTTTCATTCTTTTTACTTTATTCTTCTCTTCAGCAGTTATTTCCACCATTTTGTCTTCCAGTTCACTGATTCGTTCTTCTGCTTCAGATATTCTGCTATTGATTCCTACCAGAGTATTTTTAATTTCAGTAATTGTGTTGTTTGTCTCTGTATAATTATTCTTTACTTTTTCTATGTCTTTGCTAATTGATTCTTCCATTTTCTCCGTTTTGTTTTCAAGGTTTTTGATCATCTTTACTATCATTATTCTGAATTCTTTTTCAGGGAGTTTGCCTATTTCCTCTTCATTTATTTGGATTTCTGTGTTTCTAGTTTGTTCCTTCATTTGTGTAGTACTTCTCTGCCTTTTCATTATTTTTAACTTATTGTGTTTGAGGTCTCCTTTTCCCAGGCTTGAAGGTTGTGTTCTTTCTATCTTTTGGCTTCTGCCCTCCTAAGGTTGATCCAGTGGTTTGTGTAAGCTTCGTATAGGGTGAGATTTGTGCTGAGCTTTTGTTTGTTTGTTTTTCCTCTGATGGACAAGGCTGAGTGAATAGGTAATCCTGTCTGCTGATGACTGGCTTTATATTTTTGTTCTGTTTGACATATAGAACATGCTAAAGAATCAACAAAAATTATTAAAGATAATACACTTCAGCATGGTTGCAAATACAAGATCAATATACAAAATGAATTATATATCTTATTCACTAACAATGAACAATTCAAAAATGAAATTAAGAAAAGTTCATTTACAACAGAATAAAAAAGAATAAAATATTTGGAACAAAGTTAACAAAAAAGTGAAAAACTTGTATAATGAAATCTATAAAATGTTGTTGAGAAAAATTAAAAAGAAGATCTAATAAATGGAAAGTCATCCCATGTTTATAAATTAGAAGATTGAAGATTGTTAAGATGGAGATACTCCCCCAATCCACTACAGATTCAATGCAATCTACCAAAATGCCAGATGCCTTTTTTTACAAAAATGACAAAATTATTAGAAAATTTTTATGGAAATACAAAGGACACAGAATAATCAAAGCATTTACAAAAGAATAAATTTGGAGGACTTAACACTTCCATATTTCAAAACTTACTACAAAATTGTATTCTCCTAATGATTAATGATTGTTGAGCATCCTTTTATGTGCTGATTCATCATTTGTATATCTTTTTTGGAGAAATGCCTATCCAAATCCTTTGCCCATTTTAAAAATTGTGGTAAAATATAGCACATAACCTAAACCTTACCATTTAAACCACTTTAAATGTATAATTCAGTGGCATTAAGTACATTCACATTGTTATGCAAACATCATCCAAGTCCAGAACTTTCTGTCATTCCAAACCAAAATTCTGTACCCATTAAACAACTATCCAGTTCCCTTCCCCCTCAGACTCTGGTAACCACCTTTCTGCTTTCTGTTTTGTGAATTTGACTGCTCTAGGTATCTCATATAAGTGGAATCATACAATATTTGTTTTATTGTGTCTGGCTTATTTCACTTAATACGTTTTCAAGATTCATCCATATTGTAGTTTTTATCAGAATCTCATTCATTCTTAAAGCTGAATAATATTCCATTGTATGTATCTACCACATTTTTATCCATTTATCCACTCATCTCTTGATGGACATTTAGGATGCTCACATGTTTTGGCTATTTTGAATAATGCCACTATGAATATTTCAAGTCCCTGCTTTCAGTTATTTAGGGTATATAACTAGAAGTGTAATTGCAGAATTAGATCCTAACTCTGTTTCATTTTTCAAGGAACTACTATGCTATTTTCCTTAGCAGTCACACAATTTTATATATTCCCTTCAATAATACACAAGTGCTAAATTTCTTCACATCCTTGCAAGAACTTATTTTTTTGAAAATAACCATCCCTTTGGATATGAGATAGCATCTCACTGTGGTTTTGATTTGCATTTCCCTAACCGTTGGAGATGTTGAGCATCTGATTCTTCTTTGGAGAAATATCTATTGAAGTTCTCTGCCCATTTTCGAATCAGTTGCTTGGTTTTGTTGCTGTTGAGTTGTAGGTGTTATTTTAGGTATATTCTAGGTATTAATCCCTACATCAGTTTCCTATGGTTGCCATAACAAAGCACCAAAGACTGGGTAACTTAAACAGCAAAAATAAACTTCCTTGCAATTCCGGAGTCTTAGAAGTCCAAGATTAAGGCGTCAGCAAGTTTCATTTCTTTCTGAGGTCTCTCTTTCCTTGGCTTGTAGATGGCCATTTCTTCCTTTCTTTTTTCAAATTAATTTTTAATGGAGTATAGTTGCTTTATAATGTTGTGTTAGTTTCTGCTGTCCAGCAAAGTGAATCAATTATATATATATATATATATATATATATATATACACACACACACACACACACATACACACACACACACATACACACACGCGCATTTATATATATATATATCTCCACTCTTTTTTAGATTTTCTTCCCATTTAGGTTACCACAGAGCATGGAGTAGGGTTCCTTGAGCACTACAGTAGGTTCTCATTAGTTATCCATTTCATACATAGTGGTGCATATATGTCAGTTTCAGTCTCCCAGTTCATCCCACTCTCCCTTTCCCCCTTGGTACCTGTAAGTTTGTTGTCTACATTTGTTATTCTATTTCTGCTTTGTAAATAAGTTCATCTGTACCGTTTTCTAATTCCACATATAAACAATATTATACGATATTTGTAGTACTCTTTCTGACTTAACTTCACTCTGTATGACATTCTCTCCCTTTCTTGTCTCATGGTCTTACCTCTGCATTTGTCTGTATCCCAATTTCCTCTTCTTATAAGGACACCAATCATATTGATTTTATGACCCACCTTCGTTTAACTTTGCTTGCGTGCATACTCAGTTACTCAGTTGTGTCCAACTTTGTGACACCATGGACTGTAACCCAGCAGGTTCCTCAGTCCATGGGATTATCCAGGCAAGAATACTGGAGTGGGTTGCCATTTCCTACTCTACATTTAACCTTAATTACCTCTTTAAGGAACTTACCTCCAAATATAGTTACATTCTGAGGTACTGGGGTTTAGGATTTCAACACATAAGATCGGCCATTTGCAATGTCATAACTTTGGAAATCAGATTTTCCCTGTTTGCTTTAGACCTTACTATATTAATTTTTCAAAGACTCTTCCTTGTTGAACATGCTCAGTGATATCTCTGTTCCTCTACCTTTTGTTCAGCTAATTTTTGTATAGAAATTTCCTTGAATTTCAGAAGTAGAAATGGTCAAACAAAAAAAGAGATTAACCATTTCTCCTGCAATCTTTCCAGACTGACTTTTTGCTGGTGTAGTGCTTATAGATTTGATAGGCCTGCTCTGAACCTAGGTATCACCTGAGGTGAAAGCTTAAGGTTTTCTCAGGTCATTTGTCAGCAAGACTGAGCATGTGTGTGACTTTCTAAATTCTGCATATATAAGGCTGCTTTTGAAAGTTCCCTTCCTCAAGCAAAGCGTCCTTTAGTTCTTCAAACATACGTATAATGGCTGCTTTGAAGTCCTGCCATGTTTAACCTGATATCTGACCCTTCTCATATGCAGTTTCTGTTGTCTGAACTTTTTCTTTGTATGGTCACATTTTCTTATTTCTTTGTATGTTTCACTTTGTTTTTATTGAAAATTGGACGTTTTAGGAATATATTGTAGCAACTGTGGATACTGACTCCCCTCTCTTCTTGCTAGTGCTTGTTTTTGTTGTTGTTTACTCATTTATTTATTTATTTTTAGTGACTTGGCTAAACTACTTTAGCAAAGGCTATTTCCCCATAGTGTGAAACTGTGGTGTTGGGTTCTCAGCCTTCAGTATGTGCACAACCACCATGGGATGACAGTAATTTTGGCAGGGTTCATTTTGACTATCTCTTTCCCTGATCTCTCTGTTAAACTATCTCATTTGATTTCACATACAACTGTCAGTCTTTATTAGTTATTGGCTGATTGTTCTATTGTTTTTACAATGGTCTGGGACATAATTTACTCCACAATCTGATCTAGTCAGTTTTGTGTAGGGGTAATTTTTGAGGTCAAACTTTGAGGTTTGTCAAGATCCCAGCAAAGATTATTTTTTTCTCTATTTTATTTTATTCTTTTAAAATTTATTTTAATTGGAGGCTAATTACTTAACAATATTGTGGTGGTTTTGCCATGCATTGACATGAATCAGCCACGGGTATACATGTGTTCCCCATCCTGAACCCCCTTCCCACCTCCCTCCCCACCCCATCCCTCTGGGTCATCCCAGTGCACCAACCCTGAGTACCCTGTCTCATACATCGAATATGGACTGGCAATCTGTTTCACATATAATAATATTCATGTTTCAATGCTATTCTCTCATATAATCCCACCCTTGTCTTCTCCCACAGAGTCCAATAGACTGTTCTATACATCTGTGTTTCTTTTGCTGTCTCGCATATAGGGTCATCGTTACCATTATTCTAAATTCCATATATACGTGTTACTATACTGTATTGGTGTTTTTCTTTCTGGCTTACTTCACTCTGTATAATAGGCTCCAGTTTCATCCACCTCATTAGAACTGATTTAAATCTATTCTGTTTAATGGCTGAGTAACATTCCATTGTCTATGTGTGTCACAGCTTTCTTATCCATTCATCTGCTGATGGACATCTAGGTTGCTTCCATGCCCTGGCTATTATAAACAGTGCTGTGATGAACATTGGGGTGCATGTGTCTCTTTCAGTTCTGGTTTCCTCAGTGTGTATGCCCAGCAGTGGGATTTCTGGGTCATACGGAAGTTCTATTTACAGATTTCTAAGGAATCTCCACACTGCTCTCCATTTTGGCTGTTCTAGTTTGCATTCCAACCAACAGTGTAAGAAGGTTCCCTTTTCTCCACACCTTCTCCAGCTTTTATTGCTTATAGATTTTTTGATAGCAGCCATTCTGTCCAGCGAGAGATGATATCTCATTGTGTTTTGATTTGCATTTCTCTGGTAATGAGTGATGTTGAGCATCTTTTCATGTGTTTGTTAGCCATCTGTATGTCTTCTTTGCAGAAATGTCTGTTTAGTTCTTTGGCCCATTTTTTGATTGGGTCGTTTATTTTTCTGGAATTGAGCTGCAGAAGTTGCTTGTATATTTTTGAGATTACTTCTTTGTCAGTTGCTTCGTTTGTTATTATTTCCTCCCATTCTGAAGGTTGTTTTTTCACCTTGCTTAGAGTTTCCTTCATTGTGCAAAAGCTTTTAAGTTTAATTAGGTCCCATTTGTTTATTTTTGCTTTTATTTCCATTACACTGGGACGTGGGACATAAAGGATCCTGCTGTAATTTATGTCGGAGAGTGTTTTGCCGATGTTTTCCTCTAGGAGTTTTATAGTTTCTGGTCTTACATTTAGATCTTTAATCCATTTTGAGTTTATTTTTGTGTATGGTGTTAGAAAGTGTTCTAGTTTCCTTCTTTTACAAGTGGTTGACCAGTTTTCCCAGCACCACTTGTTAAAGAGATTGTCTTTTCTCCATTGTATATTCTTGCCTCCTTTGTCAAAGATAAGGTGTCCATAGGTGCATGGATTTATCTCTGGGCTTTCTATTTTGTTCCATTGATCTATTTTTCTGTCTTTGTGCCAGTACCATAGTGTCTTGATGACTGTAGCTTTGTAGTATAGCCTGAAGTCAGGCAGGTTGATGTCTCCAGTTCCATTCTTCTTTCTCAAGATTGCTTTGGCTATTTGAGGTGTTTTGTATTTCCATACAAATTGTGAAATTATTTGTTCTAGTTCTCTGAAAAATACCATTGGTAGCTTGATAGGGATTGCATTGAATCTATAGATTGCTTTGGGTAGTATACTCATTTTCACTATATTGATTCTTCTGATCCATGAACATGGTATATTTCTCCATCTATTAGTGTCCTCTTTGATTTCTTTCATCAGTGTTTTATAGTTTTCTATATATAGGTCTTTTGTTTCTTTAGGTAGATATATTCCTAAGTATTTAATTCTTTTTGTTGCAATGGTGAATGGAATTGTTTCCTTAATTTCTCTTTCTGTTTTCTCATTGTTAGTGTGTAAGAATGCAAGGGATTTCTGTGCATTAATTTTATATCCTACAACTTTACTATATTCATTGATTAGCTCCAGTAATTTTCTGGTGGAGCCTTTAGGGTTTTCTGTGTAGAGGATCATGCCATCTTCAAACAGTGAGAGTTTTACTTCTTCTTTTCCAATCTGGATTTCTTTTATTTCTTTTTCTGCTCTGATTGCTGTGGCCAAAACTTCCAACACTATGTTGAATAGTAGTGGTGAGAGTGGGCACCCTTGTCTTGTTCCTGACTTTAGGGGAAATGATTTCAATTTTTCACCATTGAGGATAATGTTTGCTGTGGGTTTGTCATATATAGTGTTTATTATGTTGAGGTATGTTCCTTCTAGTCCTGCTTTCTGGAGGGTTTTTTTTTTTTTATCATAAATGGATGTTGAATTTTGTCAAAGGCTTTCTCTGCATCTATTGAGATAATCATATGGTTTTTATCTTTCAATTTGTTAATGTGGTGTATTACTTTGATTGACTTGTGGATGTTAAAGAATGCACGCAACACTGGGATAAAGCCCACTTGGTCATGATGTATGATCTTTTAAATATGTTGTTGGATTCTGTTTGTTAGAATTTTGTTGAGGATTTTTGCATCTATGTTCATCAGTGATATTGGCCTGTAGTTTTCTGTTTTTGTGGCATCTTTGTCAGGTTTTGGTATTAGGGTGATGGTGGCCTCATAGAATGAGTTTGGAAGTTTACCTTCCTCTGTAATTTTCTGAAAGAGTTTGAGTAGGATAGGTGTTAGCTCTTCTCTAAATTTTTGGTAGAATTCAGCTGTGAAGCCGTCTGGTCCTGGGCTTTTGTTTCCAGCAAAGATTCTTACTGATGTAGTTCCCTAGTCCTGTTTGGTTAACTAGCTGCCTTATGGTTGAACTTATTGCTAAATTAATTAAGAGAAACTGCTGGATCATCAAAAAAGCAAGAGAGTTCCAGAAAAACATCTATTTCTGCTTTATTGACTATGCCAAAGCCTTTGACTGTGTGGATCACAATAAACTGTGGAAAATTCTGAAAGAGATGGGAATACCAGACCACCTGACCTGCCTCTTGAGAAATCTGTATGCAGGTCAGGAAGCAACAATTAGAACTGGACATGGAACAACAGACTGGTTCCAAATAGGAAAAGGAGTACGTCAAGGCTGTATATTGTCACCCTGCTTATTTAACTTCTATGCAGAGTACATCATGAGAAACGCTGGGCTGGAAGAAGTGCAAGCTGGAATCAAGATTGCCAGGAGAAATATCAATAACCTCAGATATGCAGATGACACCACCCTTATGGCAGAAAGTGAAGAGGAACTAAAAAGCCTCTTGATGAAGGTGAAAGAGGAGAGTGAAAAAGTTGGTTTAAAGCTCAACATTCAGAAAACGAAGATCATGGCATCTGATGCCATCACTTCATGGGAAACAGATGGGGAAACAGTGGAAACAGTGTCAGACTTTATTTTTTTGGGCTCCAAAATCACTGCAGATGGTGACTACAGCCATGAAATTAAAAGACGCTTACTCCTTGGAAGGAAAGTTATGACCAACCTAGATAGCATATTGAAAAGCAGAGACATTACTTTGCCAACAAAGGTCCGTCTAGTCAAGGCTATGGTTTTTCCAGTGGTCATGTATGGATGTGAGAGTTGGACTGTGACGAAAGCTGAGCACCGAATAATTGATGCTTTTGAACTGTGGTGTTGTAGAGGACTTTTGAGAGTCCTTTGGACTGCAAGGAGATCCAACCAGTCCATTCTGAAGGAGATCAGCCCTGGGATTTCTTTGGAAGTAATGGTGCTAAAGCTGAAACTCCAGTACTTTGGCCACCTCATGCGAAGAGTTGACTCATTGGAAAAGACTCTGATGCTGGGAGGGATTGGGGGCAGGAGGAGAAGGGGACAACAGAGGATGAGATGGCTGGATGGCATCACTGACTCGATGGACATGAGTCTGAGTGAACTCTGGGAGTTGGTGATGGACAGGGAGGCCTGGGGTGCTGTGATTCATGGGGTCGTGAAGAGTCTGACACGACTGAACGACTGAACTGAACTGAACTATTTCAAGAGTGTTCTTAGGCTTCATCTTTCCCAAATACTTAGTTTCAAATAAAGTCATTTCTTTTGGGGATAGCTCTGGACCTCTTTTCTTATGGACAGCCACTCCCCTGGGGAAAAAAATCTTTCGGCCACTGATCTGAGTGCTGAGTAGGGCAGTAGACCTTTGTCTTCTCAACTTGCCTCTCTCAGTGTGGAACCTTTGCCCTATGTGTGAGTTTGGGTAATGTTATTGGGCCACTTGTATTCCTGGCATGTCATGCCTAGGATAGAACCTCTGCTCTTTGAGAAGAGAGTTAGGTAGTGGAAGGGAACCCCCTGCCTCTTGACTACACTCACTTCTTCAACTCAGAATTGGAAAGAATGAGAAATGCTGGTTGCCTGCCTCTCCAGGTGAGATATAGTGATTGTTGGCTAGATGCTGAGGCAAGTGAGGGCCTCATCTTTTTGCCCTCACCCACCCACAGTGGAGCTTCCTTCAAGTTGAGTAGAGGAAGAGAAAGGGGAAGGAGAGAATGCTTCAGGGCTTGAAAGCTACAGACTCTCATTTTTCTTACCAAGCTTTAATAGATTTTCTTTTCTTTCTTTCCTTCTCTCTTTCTTTCCTTTTTTAAAAATTAATTTATTTTAATTGGAGGCTAATTACTTTGCAATATTGTACTGGTTTTTGCCATACATTGACATGAATCAGCCATGGGTGTACATGTGTCCCACAATCCTGAACCCCTCTCCCACTTCCCTCCCCATGCCATCCCTCTGGGTTGTCCCAGAGTACCAGCTTTGAGTGTCCTGCTTCATGCATCGAACTTGCACTGGTCATCTTGTCTGGTGTTTTCTATTGTCAATGCAGTAGGAGGTGAGGCAAAAGTTAGGTATAGGTGTGAGAGACCTGAGGAGAGTGGGGGTTTGACAAAACTGCTGTGGAGATTGGGATAGAATTTCATATATCCCTCTGCCTTTAGGAGATGCTCAGAATCATGTGTATAAATAAAGCTCTTAATGTCTCATAAAATCGCAGATAAATTTCTGGCCCTGGATGTTTGCTAAATTGGCTACAAGATTAACTCCTCTGGAATTTAGTCCAAGACAAATGGCCATTTGGACATGTCTATTGGGTTCCTTTTATCCAGAAAATGGAAACTAGGGAATTCTGCTCCCCATCCCCCTTTCCTGCTACAGCTGTCAGGAAGCTTAGGGGCAAACTGAGCCCCCATACTCTCTGAGGTGCCTGCTTACATACATTCCCTTGGCTTCCTTCCTTTCAGAGGTCTTTGTTCTGTTTTATCCCCACAGGATTGGCTCTCCCCTCTGTTTTAACCTTTAAAGAGAAGGGGCAGGGGAGGGAGCTGCCATTTATAGCTTAAGGTTTAAGAGTGCAGGCTCCAAGGACTCAAATGCTGCCTTTGGTCCCCTGGACAAGTTATTCACACTCTCTACACCTCAGGCTCCTCATCTGTAGCACGGGAAGGATAATAGCTCCTCTTTCATAGACAAAGTTTGTGTGCATTCAGATCATTTATGTAAAGCATTTGGAACCATACTTGGATCTCAGTAAGTGCTTGATAATCCTAAGGATTACAATTATCATCAGGTCTTCATTACCAGTACCAGTGATTTGCAGGGAGGAATTTTCTCAAATTCTCAGAGTTGTCCTGGACTGTAGATTGCTCATGCCCATTGAACAGATGGGGAAAGTGAAGCAGAGCCAGTGAGTGATTTGCCTGCTGCAGAAGTCAAAGCTAAGATTTTAACCCAGGTCTGTGTCTGTGTCTCTCCTCTCGGTATTCCACACTGTCTATCTGGGTCAGCAGGGTCAAATTAGGTAGGACATCAGAAGCTAAACAGTTTAGTGAGAGTGACCACATGACATGGATGATTTCTCTGTGCCTGTCTACTAGTCCCTCAGAGGAGGTCTCTAGGCCAGATCACGGATTCTCCAATCTGACTGGACATCAAGTTCACTCACAAATGGGTTAAAAACATAGATTCCTGGGCCCCTCTACAATTTACTAAGGCAGACTCTAGGAGGGTGAGGCCCAGGAATCTGTAATCGGACAGCTCCTATAGCGATTCTGCTGTAGCAAGTGTGGCTTTCAAATGCTTCAAGATGAAGTTTGAAGCAAGGCTGGCAGCCTGGATGTCTCTCTGGCCTACAGGCCCTGAGATATCCTCTACTGTCATCCCATTGCCTTCCAGAGTAAAGCAAGTGCACCCTCTGCATCTTTTAGTAAAATATATAGGAAAAGGTGACTGATCAACTCATTCAGTGATTCCCTCATTCACACTTATTTACTGATTCATTCATGCATTTACTCATTTTACAATCACTCACTCTTTCCTTTACTCACACATTCACCCATTTCCCTTGTCTCTCACATATACTCTCTTCATTAATCGAATGCTATCAAAAAACAAATGGCTCACTTAGTGGGTAAACTGAAGACAAATTAGTGAAGTCTCCTGGGGCACAAAGTACTCTGGGTGCTCCCCATCCACTATCTAACATGACACTAACAGAGACTAGGTTGGGTGAGCTAATGTTGTTTTCATGTTACCTGCAGGATATATGAGGCCAAACATGGTCCAGGACATGCCCCAGGCCACAGGGGGACACTATAAGGGAGCCAGGGTAGATTAAACCCCATCACTTGTCTCCCAGTCAGGATTCCTTCCACCAGAGCACAGTGACTGCTGACTCATAATTCATAATTAGAATGTGTGGACACAATGCCTATCAATTTAGTTCAGTCACTCAGTCGTGTCCGACTCTGTGATTCCATGGACTGCAGCATGCCCGGGCTCCCTGTCCATCACCAACTCCCAGAGCCTGCTCAAACTCATGTCCATTGAATCGGTGATGTCATCCAACCACCTCATCCTCTGTTGTCCCGTTCTCCTCCTACGTTCAATCTTTCCCATCATCAGGGTCTTTTCCAATGAGTCACTTCTTCCCATCAGTTGGCCAAAGTATTGGAGTTTCAGCTTTAGCATTAGCCCTTCCAAGAATATTCAGGACTGATTTCCTTTAGGATTGACTGATTGGATCTCCTTGCAGTCCAAGGGACTCTCAAGAGTCTTCTCCAACACCACAGTTCAAAGGCATCAATTCTTTGATGCTCAGATCTTTTTATAGGCCAACTCTTCCATTCCAATCATGACTACTGGGAAAACATAGTTTTGACTAGATGGACTTTTGTTGGCCAAGTAATGTATCTGCTTTGTAATATGCTGTCTAGGTTGGTCGTAGCTTTTCTTCCAAAGAGCAAGCATCTTTTAATTTCATGGCTACAGTCACCATCTGCAGTGATTTTGGAGTCCCCCAAAATAAAGTCTGTCACTGTTTCCATTGTTTCCCCACCTATTTACCATGGAGTGATGGCACCAGATGCCATGATCTTCGTTTTCTGCATCTTGAGTTTTAAGCCAAAATTTTCACTCTCCTCTTTCACTTTCATCAAGGGGCTCTTTAGTTCTTCCTCGCTTTATGCCATAAGGGTGGTGTCATCTGCATATCTGAGGTTATTGATATTTCTCCGGAAACTTGATTCCAGCTTGTGCTTCCCAGCACAAAATGCTTGTCCAGCCCAGCATTTTGCATGATGAAGTGAAAGTTGCTCAGTCGTGTCTGACTCTTTGCCAACCCATGGACTATACAGTCCAGGGAATTCTCCAGGCCAGAATGCTGGAGTGGGTAGCCTTTCCCTTCTCCAGGGTATCTTCCCAACCCAGGGATTGAACCCAGGTCTCCCACATTGCAGGCAGATTCTTTACCAGCTGAGCCACAAGGGAACCCCAGGAATACTGGAGTGGGTAGCCTAACCCTTCTTCAGCGGATCTTCCTGACCCAGGAATCGAACTGGGGGTCTCCTGCATTGCAGGAGGATTCTTTACCAACTGAGCTTGATGTATTCTGCATATAAGCTAAATAAGCAGGTTGACAATATACAGTCTTGACATACTCCTTTCCCAATTTGGAACCAGTCTGTTGTTCCATATCCAGTTCTAACTGTTGCTTCTTTATCTGAATACAGATTTCTCAGGAGGCAGGTAAGGTGGTCTGGTATTCCCATCTCTTTAAGAATTTTTCACAGTTTGTTTTGATACACACAGTCAAAGGCTTTGGTGTAGTCAATAAAGCAGAAGTAGATGTTTTTCTGGAAGTTCTTTGCTTTTTTAAAATGGTCTAATGGATGTTGGCAATTTGATCTCTGGTTTCTCTGCCTTTTCTAAATCCAGTTTGAACATCTGGAAATTCATGGTTCATGCACTGTTGAAGCCTGGCTTGGAGAATTTTAAGCATTACAATGCCTATACCTGTATATAAAAATGTGTGCCTGTGTCTGTACATTTGTGCAGATGTTCCTCACACATCATCTGTGATTAAAAACATGCCTATCTGCAGAAGAAGAGTGAATCAGTTGCTCATCTGCACTCATGCAAACCTAAGTAGTTCCTTTTGGTGCTGTCACTGTTTCCCTCACCAGATGGGCTGTGTCTTGAGAACATGCTACCCCAGTACCCAGCATGGGCCATGAACACTGTAGTTACTAGTAGATGTTTATTGAATGAACAAGTCAATGTCTGAGTGAGTTGAGTGAGTGTCTGTGACAGATCGGGATGCTGTATGAGGCCTTTGACAAACCCCAAGCATAAAATCAAAGCACAAGTCTCAAGAGTTTTAGAGCATAAGCCATGCTCTTTGTCAAATAATTACCCTCCTTTCAAGAAACAGCTCCTGGAACCTGATGATTGAATTTACAAAGTTAAATTACTGGCCCTGGTAGAGTTTGAGTGAGTAACCATGGGACCCCAAGTGACCATGAAAATTGAGCTGCCCATCCTAGGCTTGGTACCATCTGATAAACCAGCCTTTAACTTTGGACAGGCAGTAACAGCACTCCACCACCAAAGAGCAGTGTTATAATCAAAGTCACTCTGGAGCAGATCCTGAAAGCAAAAGCTAGTTAGGGCACACACTCATGTAGTCCCTACTCCTGCCCATCACTCACTCTTAGGTCCTTGTGGTGAGTCCCAATAACCAGTTTACTGAAGGAAAAAAACAAACAAACCCAGGAGCATGGTTAGCAAATGACACTGTCTGATAAGTAGGAACTAATGGAAAGTTAACAGCCCTACTGAGATGTGACCCTGATGGGAGGTAAGGAAGGGAGGAGACATAACTAGGAGCTGTGCATCCGGTTGATCTCTTAATTCAGAAAGTGTCCTACCTGCAGCTCTGATCAATACCAATTAACAGTCTTGTCAGATGGTCAGATGCTGGGAAGCAACAAGATTAGAGAACTGGTAGCAATAACAAGGAGGCAGCAAAATACATGGAGAGTGCTTGTAAGGCACAGTCTAGTTGCTTTGCCTACATCTATATGAGGAATAAGTGAATGGATCTTTTGGAATGGGCTGAGTGTGAGAATATTTGTGTTGTATGTGAATGCTTACTACTGGGAGCATGATGACCCAGCCTGTGGGGATACATCAACCTCTTTCTCTAGACATTCCAGTGCTTGTTAGATGAGCCAATGAATGAAACTGCTATAGTAGAAGGGATGGATGTTATTTAGGGTTTTGACGTGGATTTATCTTCACATAGGTTGACTTGGTTACCAACACTGTTGAGTGCCCAATTTCTCAACAGTAGAAACCCCAATGTGTCACCGTTTCCTAGGAGACCAACAAGTCCTTGGATGACAGAGGGATTACATTGGACCTTTTGCATCAGGGACTGGGCATCAGTTTGTCCTTATGGAAATAATCACATATTCTGGAATGGATTTGCCTCCCCCAGTGCTTTTACCAGAGCCATCATCCTTGGATTTTCTAATTACTTTATATACTTTGTACATCTTTGAAATATCCCATACAATATTTCTTCTGGTCAAGAAACACATTTCACAATGAAAAAGGTAAGACAAATGGTCTAATGACAATGGGCTTACCTGTGCTTATCACATACATCATCACCCATAAGCAACTGCCTTTGCAGAAGGGTGGGATGGCCTATGAAAGATTTTGATCTGGTGACAGGAAACAACACTTTGTGATGTGTGGAGGCCATCCTGCAGAATTTAGTGTATTCTGTGAATCAGCAACCAATATATGACACTCTTTCTCCCATAAAGGAATAGATAGGTCTAGAAACTAAAGGGTGGAAGTGGGAATGACACTTCTCATTACTTCACTTAGTTAAACTTGCAAAAATTTGATTCACAGAAAGTGAGACTTCTACCTAGTTATTTGGAGTTCCTTGCACTGCAAGGAGTGCAAACCAGTCAATCTTAAAGAAAATCAACCTTGAATCTTCATTGGAAGGACTAATGCTAAAGCTGAAGCTCCAATACTTTGGCCACCTGATGTGAAGAGCACACTCATTGGAAAAGATCTTGATGCTGGGAAAGACTGAAGGCAAAAGGAGAAGGGGGTGGCAAAGGATGAAATGGTTAGATAGCATCATCAACTCAATAGACTTGAATTTGAGCAAACTCTGGGAGATAGTGAAGGACAGCAGAGCCTGGCCTGCTACAGCCCATGGGATTGCTAACAGTCGAACATGATTTAGTGACTGAAAAACACCACCAATGATTGAACCAATAGGTAAAAAAAGAGGGGCAGTGTTTATTGTGTGACTGGGATGAGTGATCCCAACTACCAAGGGGAAATAGGGAGTCTATTAGCTACACAATGGGGTAGGGAAGAGCATGTCTAGAACCCAGGAGTTTTGCTGTGACTCTAGCACTGACGTGTTCAGGGGCAAAAGTCAGTGCAGTTTACAGCAAGCCAATACAAAGGACTTCCAAGAGTTCAGATTTCATACAGTCATTGTGGAGTCAACTCTAGGGTCTCGGGAGCATAAAACACAACTTGCAGCTCAAGATTGGTGGACCCACTGGAGAAGGGCTTAATCTATTTTCTATACATGAGTATATAAGTCCCAGGAAATCCCCTAGGTACTTTCATCCCCATATCTCTAGTGATAAAGATTATCCAAAGAATACAGTAGTGATACACACACAGGACCACCATGCTACCAAACAAATAACCATGAACAACTAAGGTTCTCATTAAAAGTTAGGGGCCCACATGGATTCAAAACAGATGAAGGGAAGTCAGAAACCCCAGCTGTGGTCTCCGGACTAGTTTCAGCAACAAGGACTATAACAGTTCTCCTCATTTCCTTCCATGTTCTATGTCTGTGTAGTTTATCTCCAACCTCTTTCTTCATCTTCACCCCCATTGTAGAATACAGTATGTGAATGGTTATTCAATGCACAGTCTAGTTCAGAGCTTGTGGCATTTCTAGAAGGGGTTGCAAAGTAGATGGAAAATGAAAAGATATCATCCCAAAGCTCTTGGAGTTGGAGATAGTGTTTGTTTTAACCACACAGTCAAAGTATACTCATCTTCCAGTGTCATATCTTTTTGCCTTTTCAGAGTGTTCATGGGGTTCTCACAGCAAGAACACTGGATGGTTTGCCATTCCCTCCTGCAGTGGACCACATTTTGTCAGAACTCTTCACTATGACCCCATCTGTCTTGGGTAGTCCTGCATGACATGGCTTCATTGAGTTTTGCAAGTCCTTTTCCAACAACAAGGCTTTGATCCATGAAGGGGATGTGTGTATGTGTATATATATATATGTTGTTTAGTCACTAAGTTGTGTCCAACTCTTTCATGACCCCATGGACTGGTAGCCCACCAGGTTCCCCTGTCCATGGGATTTCACAGGCAAGAATTACTGGAGTAGGTTGCCATTTCCTTCTCCAAGGTATCTTCCCAACCCAGGGATTGAACCGTATCTCCTGCATTGGCAGGTGGACTCTTTATTGCTGAGCCACCAGAGAAGCCTGTTATATTCTTTATCGCTGAGCCACCAGGGAAGCCTGGTATATTTAGATTATTTTCCATTACAGGTTATTGAAAGATATTGAATATAATTTTTTGTGCTATATAATAGGTCCTTGTTGTTTATCTATTTTAGTGTGGACCTGCTTAGTAGATAATTCTTGTTCCTGCACCCTGCCTCTGTCTTTGTCTCTTTCCTGGCTACCCAGCATCCATTCTACCTTGTTTTATTCAGTACAAGTGAAATATTTCTGTAAGGCTTGCATTCTCAATGTGTGGGTGGAGAGTTGATGCAGTGGCAGGTAATCACCCCCTAAGGGTGTGAAAATTAGTAATTGAGGGGCAAAAAACAGTTATTATGATAGTTTGTGGTCCTTGGGGGCTCAACTCTGACAAAATCTTTTTAAAAATTAATTAATTTCATTTTTTATTCTGTTGGGTCTTCATTGCTATGTGTAGGTGTTCTCTAGTTGTGGCAAGCAGGGGGATACTCTTCCTTGTGGTGTGTGGGCATCATTGTGGTGGCTTCTCTTGTTGCACAGCACAGGCTATAGGTGCACAGGCTTGCAACACTTAGGTTCAGTAGTTGCAGCATGCAGGCTGTAGAGTGTGGGGTCAGTAGTTGTGGTAAACAGGCTTAGTTGCTCCACGACATGTGGAATCTTCCCGAACCAGGGATCAAACCCATGTCCCCTGCATTGGCAGGCAGATTCTTAGCCAATCCACCACCAGGCAAGTCCTCTACCTGACAGAATCTTATTCTTTAGCTTTTAATTTCTCTTACTGGGTTTTCTTGGGTCATGTGTAATAATAATGATGAAGTCATAGAAGGTATACCAAGTGTATGCAAGATCAGTGCTGTAAACCACAGAGAAAAAATGACTGTGATTTAAAGACTTTCAAACCACTGCTCATTCTCGCAGACATATCATGAGAAGTGACATGCTTGTGCCTATTGACTGTCATCGATTACCTTTATGTTTGATCCTCAGTGCCTTTGTATGTAGTTTGGGTTTTGAGAGTTTAATAAAAATGGACTTTATTTAATTAAACAAAAGTTATTTATTTCATCATTAATTATGTCAAGTAGTGAAAAGAAAAAATGTTGAAAATACCTGAATGAATATCAAGCAGTTAGTTAAAAGTTATTTTTCACATCAAGCAAAACAAAAGTCAAGTCTCCTAAACATAATTTTTAAGAAATTAAATGAAATTTTCAATTGCTGATTTTTAGTGAAAAATAAGCTTTTTTGATATTTTTAGAAATTTGATTACACTATTACCATCACAGTTACATTAATTGATAATTTCATATGTAATTTAACACATTGCAATGTTGATAAATTACATTTAAAGTTGCTCAACAAAGAGTTATAAAGCTAAATGCTAATGGATTTTTTCCTTTTTTAAATTTAGATATAATTGCCATATAACATTATGTTGGCTTCCGGTATACAACATAAGGATTCAATATTTTTATATATTATGAAATTATCACCACAATAAGTCTAGTTTAAATTCATCACCACACACTGTTAAACATTTTTTTTCTCTTGTGATTAGGACTTTTAAAATCTATTCTCAGCCTTAGACATAAACTTATCAGACACCAACATTTCTTAAAATGGCACAGGAAGAGGGGCCCACAAAAGGAACTGAGAAGTAGTGGCCTAGGATTAAAGAGCAGAACCAGGAGAGCGTGGTTTCACAGAAACCAAGTGCAAATCATCTTCCAAATAGAAGGAGTGGTCAACATTCCAAATACTACCCAAAACAAAGCATGAAAACCAACCACTAGATTTAGCAATAAGATCACTGATAGTCTTGCAGAGAACATGGAGTGGTAGAGGTGGATGACAAATTACAATGGGCTAAGAAGGAAGGACTGGAATAAAAAATGTAATTGGTTAAGAGGTGATCAGAGAAAAAAAGATAAAAATGAAAATAATGAACGGGAAATATGGACAGGAGTGTAAACCACCTTCCAAGCTGTTTGCCCATGATAGAGAGTAGAGATATAGGGCAGAAGCTAAAGAATGGTGATGAGTAGTTGAGTGAATGTTTTTGTTTTTAAGCATCTTTATTGAGGTATAATTGCACAGCATAAAAATCATCTGCCTTGACTTTACAATTTCATGAATTTTAGCTTGCTAAGGAGTTACACAAATGTCACTATCAGTTCAGTTCAGTCTCTCAGTCGTGTCTGACTCTTTGCGACCCCATGAATTGCAGCACGCCAGGCCTCCCTGTCCATCACCGACTCCCGGAGTTCACTCAGACTCACGTCCATCGAGTCAGTGATGCCATCCAGCCATCTCATCCTCTGTTGTCCCCTTCTCCTCCTGCCCCCAATCCCTCCCAGCATCAGAGTCTTTTCCAATGAGTCAACTCTCTGCATGAGGTGGCCAAAGTACTGGAGTTTCAGCTTTAGCATCATTCCTTCCAAAGAAATCCCAGGGCTGATCTCCTTCAGAATGGACTGGTTGGATCTCCTTGCAGTCCAAGGGACTCTCAAGAGTCTTCTCCAACACCACAGTTCAAAAGCATCAATTATTCGGTGCTCAGCTTTCTTCACAGTCCAACTCTCACATCCATACATGACCACTGGAAAAACCATAGCCTTGACTAGATGGACCTTTGTTGACAAAGTAATGTCTCTGCTTTTGAATATGCTATCTAGGTTGGTCATAACTTTCCTTCCAAGGAGTAAACGTCTTTTAATTTCATGGCTGCAATCACCATCTGCAGTGATTTTGGAGCCCCCCCGCCCCCCCCAAAAAAGTCTGACACTGTTTCCACTCTTTCCCCATCTATTTCCCATGAACCACTTTTAGAATACTTCCATCACCCCCAAAAGATCCCTTGTGTCCATTTACACTCAAGTTACAGAAAAACACGATTTTCTCTTCCTCTAGATTTGCCTTTTGGGGAGAGTAGTTTTGTGTAAATGGTACCATACAATATGTGTTCTTTTGCATTTGGCTTCTTTCTCTGAACATAATATTTTTGAGATTTTTTCTTGGTGTAGCATGTATTAGTACTTTGTTGCTTTTTATTATTGAATTGCATTTCATTAAATTTATATCTCATATTTTATTTAAATGCATTCTCCAGTTGAATGACATTTGAGTTGTTTCCAACTTTTGGTGTTATGAATAATGTTGCTGTGAGCATCTAAGTACAAGTCTTTGTGTGGATACGTTTTCATTTCTCTTGGGTAGACACCTAAGAGTAGAATTGCTGGGCAACATGGTGAGAAGCAGAATTTTTGTTTTTGTTTTTTTTCAAATTCAAAAGACTCGATTATGTTTAAAGGCCAAGTTAAAGAAAGGGAAAGACTGAAGACATATGAGGGATCAAGTTTCCTGAGGAGAAAGAAAGGAATGGGGCACAGAACTCCAGTGGAAAGACAAGAGAAAAGGCACCTCTTCTACTGTGACAGTAGAGAAAGAGCAAGAACTGGTCAGGTGGGGGTGCTCACAAGTTTGCAGGTAGCTTGTGGCAAAGAGTTGGGGGTTTCTATTTTCAGTGCAGTAGGAGGTGAAGTGATGGGGAAAGGAAGGGAGAAAATGCAGAAAGGCTGAGAAAATGGGGATTTGTCAAAGCTGCCCATCTGGCAGGGAAACAGAATTGCCACACAGCGTAGAGAGGGTGGGGTCTGACATTTTGGTGGCTCTATCTGACCAATTATAGGCCTAGGATTGACATAAAGTGGATAATTATATTCATTCAGGGTTCGGGCTGTGATAGAAGGATGACAAGGCATATGATTGAGGATATTATTGGCTAGAGAAGAGCAGATTAAGCAGATTTCCACTATTCAGGGGTGAAGAAATCTTCAATTAAGTCAAGGAGGTGAAACATAAGTCAGTAATAGTCAAGGGACAACAGGATTAATCCATAGTGGCAAGTGTTAGCTGACAATGGGAGCAGTAGCATCATTCTATCAGACCATTCCTGCAGCAAAATCTTTACTATGTCATGTCATGCCACTCTTGGTTCCTGATCTTGCCTGGTTCTCCAGGCCTCTCATGGAAGCTGTGGATTGATTATCTAATGCTTATTTCTGGTACTCATTGTGGTAGGGTGGCTTATGCTTTGATAATAAATAAACCCCAAATCTCAATGACTTAATACACACAAGTTTATTTTCTGCACGTGCAAAATCTGTTTCAAGTCAGCTCCTTTTCAAGAGTTAACTCAGGGGTACAGGCTGACATCTTGTGGCTGTGTCCTCTAGCCCCAGGTTGCCATAGCAGAAGAGAGAGCAGGAAGATTGAGCACCACTTGTTCAATGCACAGCCCATTGGCCAGAACTAGGCACATGGCTCCATATAACTATAAAAGAACTGGAAATATGGGTGAGCTCACGGATATTCAGCAAACAGTAAATAACTCTGCCACATCTAGTGATTTAATTTCTGCTACAGTTAATCAGAGTCAATCCTAATGTTTCTATTCAAGAACCATGACTAGTAAAAGATATGGGGGTTAGAATATTTTAAAATATACATCTTTAGTTTTCTCCTGATTACAGTGATATTCATATTATAAAAATTTGAATACTACATAATCATTTAATATAGAAAGTCTCGCATTATCACAAACCCCTAAATAACTGTTATGATAGTTTTATAAAATCCCCAAATAACTATCATGAATAGTTTGATATACATTATTCTTCTGTATAGGCTTCCCAGGTGGCAATAGTAGTAAAAAATCTACCTGCCAGTGCAGGAGATGCAAGAGATGTGGGTTCAATCCCTGGGTCAGGAAGATCTCCTGGAGAAGGAAATGGCACGCCACTCCAGTATTCTTGCCTGGAAAATTCCATGGACAGAGGAGCCTGGTGGGCTACAGTCCAAGGGGTTGCAAAGAGACAGAAATGGCAAAACCACTACAATATTGTAAAGTAATTAGCCTTCAATTAAAATAAAAAAATTTATATTAAAAAAAAAGAAATGACCGAGTGACTAATGTACACCGAATTATTACTACAGTTAATTTACTTATCTATGTTTATGTCATTCACTAAAAAGAAGGTCTAGTACAGTATGTATAGTATATTGCCATTTGTGTAATGAAGGAGGTAATTGGGATAAATATCTATATTTACATAAAGGAACACTGGATGAATGAACAAGAAATTAATTTTAAAAAGTTATTTATAGGGCTTAAGTTGAAATGAGTCGATGGTGTCAGGGTGTGGGTGATACTTCTCAGTGTACATCTTTATATCAGACCAGATCAGATCAGTTGCTCAGTCGTGTCCGACTCTTTGCGACCCCATGAATCGCAGCACGCCAGGCCTCCCTGTCCATCACCGACTCCCGGAGTTCACTCAGACTCACGTCCATCGAGTCAGTGATGCCATCCAGCCATCTCCTCCTCTGTCGTCCCCTTCTCCTCCTGCCCCCAATCCCTCCCAGCATCAGAGTCTTTTCCAAAGAGTCAACTCTTCACATGAGGTGGCCAAAGTACTGGAGTTTCAGCTTTAGCATCATTCCTTCCAAAGAAATCCCAGGGCTGATCTCCTTCAGAATGGACTGGTTGGATCTCCTTGCAATCCAAGGGACTCTCAAGAGTCTTCTCCAACACCACAGTTCAAAAGCATCAATTCTTCGGTGCTCAGCCTTCTTCACAGTCCAACTCTCACATCCATACATGACCACAGGAAAAACCATAGCCTTGACTAGACGAACCTTTGTTGGCAAAGTAATGTCTCTGCTTTTCAATATGCTATCTAGGTTGGTCATGACTTTCCTTCCAAGGAGTAAGCGTCTTTTAATTTCATGGCTGCAGTCACCATCTGTAGTGATTTTGGAGCCCAGAAAAATAAAGTCTGACACTGTTTCCACTGTTTCCCCATCTATTTCCCATGAAGTGGTGGGACCGGATGCCATGATCTTCGTTTTCTGAATGTTGAGTTTTAAGCCAACTTTTTCACTCTCCACTTTCACTTTCATCAAGAGGCTTTTTTTTAATATAAATTTACTTTATACAAATATTTATAGACATTTTATATATTTATATTGAACTATAATGTATTAGTTTTCTATTGCTATTATAATAAATTACTACCAAATAATTACACAAATTATTATGTTACAGTTCTGGAAGACAGAAGTCTGAAATGGGTTTTAAGGTGCTAAAATCAAAGGCTGTAGGCCTCTGGAGGCTTTAGAGGTAAATGCATTCCTTAGCTAGTGGTCTCTTCCTCCCTCATCTAAGCCAGCAGTATAACATCTTCAAATTTCTTTTCTCTCTGACCACTGTTTCCATTATTTCTTTCTTTGACCCTGATTCTGTCATCACACTGCCATCTTTGTCTTCTCTGATCCTCTTCCTTTTCTCCCATAAGGACCTTTGTAATTACATTAAACCCACACAGGCAACTGAGGATAATTTCCTCATCTCAATATCATTTCTTTTCTTTTTCAAAAAAATTTATTTTAATTGAAGGCTACTTTATGATACTGTAGTGGTTTTTGCCATACATTCACATGAATCAGCCATGGGTGTACATGTATTCCCCATCCTGAACCCCCCTCCCACCTCCTTCCCCATCCCATCCCTCAGGGTCATCCCAGTGCACCAGCCCTGAGCACCCTGTCTCATGCATTGAACCTGGATTGGGGATCTACTTCACATATAATAAATATGTTTCAGTGCTATTCTCTCAAGTCATCCCACCCTTGCCTTCTCCCACAGAGTCCAACAGTCTGTTCTTTACATCTCTGTCTCTTTTGCTGTCTTGCATATAGGGTCATCATTACCATCTTTCTAAATTCCATGTATATGCACTAATATACTGTATTGGTGTTTTTCTTTCTGACATATTTCACTCTGTATAATAGGTTCCAGTTTCATCCACCTCATTAGAACTGATTCAAATGCATTCTTTTAATAGCTGAGTAATATTCCACTGTCTATATGTATCACAGCTTTCTTATCCATTCATCTGCTGATGGACATCTAGGTTGCTTCCATGTCCTGGCTATTATGAACAGTGCTGCGATGAACATGGGGGTATATGTTTCTCTTTCAATTCTGGTTTCCTCGGTGTGTATGCCCAGCAGTGGGATTGCTGGGTCATATGGCAGTTCTATTTCCAGTTTTTTAAGGAATCTCCACACTGTTCTCTATAGTGGCTCTACTAGTTTGTATTCCCACCAACAGTGTAAGAGGGTTCCCTTTTCTCCACACCCTGTCCAGCATTTATTGCTTGTAGACTTTTTGATAGCAGCCATTCTAACCGGTGTGAGATGGTACCTCAATATGATTTTTGTTTGCATTTCTCTGATAATGAGTGATGTTGAGCATCTTTTCATGTGTTTGTTAGCCATCTGTATGCCTTCTTCGGAGAAACGTCTGTTTAGTTCTTTGGCCCATTTTTTGATTGGGTCGTTTATTTTTCTGGAATTGAGCTGCAGAAGTTGCTTGTATATTTTTGAGATTACTTCTTTGTCAGTTGCTTCATTTGCTATTATTTTCTCCCATTCTGAAGTCTGTCTTTTCACCTTGCTTAGAGTTTCCTTAATTGTGAAAAAGCTTTTAAGTTTAATTAGGTCCCATTTGTTTATTTTTGCTTTTATTTCCATTACTCTGGGAGGTGGGTCATAGAGGATCCTGCTGTGATGTATGTCGGAGAGTGTTTTGCCTATGTTCTCCTCTACGAATTTTATAGTTTCTGGTCTTACATTTAGATCTTTAATCCATTTTGAGTTTATTTTTGTGTATGGTGTTAGAAAGTGTTCTAGTTTCCTTCTTTTACAAGTGGTTGACCAGTTTTCCCAGCACCACTTGTTAAAGAGATTGTCTTTTCTCCATTGTATATTCTTGCTTCCTTTGTCAAAGATAAGGTGTCCATAGGTGTGTGGATTTATCTCTGGGCTTTCTATTTTGTTCCATTGATCTATGTTTCTGTCTTTGTGCCAGTACCATAGTGTCTTGATGACTGTAGCTTTGTAGTATAGCCTGAAGTCAGGCAGGTTGATGTCTCCAGTTCCATTCTTCTTTCTCAAGATTGCTTTGGCTATTTGAGGTGTTTTGTATTTCCATACAAATTGTGAAATTATTTGTTCTAGCTCTGTGAAGAATACCATTGGTAGCTTGATAGGGATTGCATTGAATCTATAGATTGCTTTGGGTAGTATACTCATTTTCACTATATTGATTCTTCTGATCCATGAACATGGTATATTTCTCCATCTATTTGTGTCCCCTTTGATTTCTTTCATCAATATCTTATAGTTTTCTATATATAGGTCTTTTGTTTCTTTAGGTAGATATATTCCTAAGTATTTTATTCTTTTCGTTGCAATGGTGAATGGAATTGTTTCCTTAATTTCTCTTTCTGCTGTCTCCTTGTTAGTGTATAGGAATGCAAGTGATTTCTGTGTGTTGATTTTATATCCTGCAACTTTACTATATTCATTGATTAGCTCTAGTAATTTTCTGGTGGAGTCTTTAGGGTTTTCTATGTAGAGGATCATGTCATCTGCAAACAGTGAGAGTTTTACTTCTTCTTTTCCAGTCTGGATTCCTTTTATTTCTTTTTCTGCTCTGATTGCTGTGGCCAAAACTTCCAACACTATGTTGAATAGTAGTGGTGAGAGTGGGCACCCTTGTCTTGTTCCTGACTTTAGGGGAAATGCTTTCAATTTTCCACCATTGAGGATAATGTTTGTTGTGGATTTGTCATATATAGCTCTTATTATGTTGAGGTATGTTCCTTCTAGTCCTGCTTTTTGGAGGACTTTTACCATAAATGGAGGTTGAGTTTTGTCAAAGGCTTTCTCTGCATCTATTGAGATAATCATATGGTTTTTATCTTTCAATTTGTTAATGTGGTGTATCACATTGATTGATTTGCTGATATTAAAGAACCCTTGCATCCCTGGAATAAAGCCGACTTGGTCATGATGTATGATCTTTTTCATGTGTTGTTGGATTCTGACTGCTAGAATTTTGTTAAGGATTTTTGCATCTATGTTCATCAGTGACATTGGCCTGTAGTTTTCTGTTTTTGTGGCATCTTTGTCAGGTTTTCGTATTAGGTTGATGGTGGCCTCATAGAATGAGTTTGGATGTTTACCTTCCTGTGCAATTTTCTAGAAGAGTTTGAGTAGGATAGGTGTTAGCTCTTCTCTAAATTTTTGGTAGAATTCAGCTCTGAAGCTGTCTGGTCCTGGACTTTTGCTTGTTGGAACATTTTTTTATTATAGTTTTGTTGTCCGTGCTTGTGATGGGTCTATTAAGGTTTTCTATTTCTTCCTGGTTCAGTTTTGTAAAGTTATACTTTTCTAAGAATTTGTACATTTCTTCCAAATTGTCCATTATATTGGCATATAGTTGCTGATAAGTAGTCTCTTATGATCCTTTGTATTTCTGTGTTGTCTGCTGTGATTCTTCATTTTCATTTCTAATTTTGTTGATTTCATTCTTGTTCCTTTTTTTCTTGATGAGTCTGGCTAATGGTTTGTCTATTTTCTTTATCTTCTCAAAGAACCAGCTTTTAGCTTTGTTGATTTTTGCTATGGTCTCCTTTGTTTGTTTTTCATTTATTTCTGCCTTAATTTTTATGATTTCTTTCCTTCTACTAACCCTGGGGTTCTTCATTGCTTCTTTTTCTAGTTGCTTTAGGGGAAGGTTAGGTTATTTATATGATTTTTCTCTTGTTTCTTGAGTTAAATTTGTATTGCTATGAACCTTCCCCTTAGCACTTTTTTTACTGAGTCCCATAGGTTTTTTTGTTTGTTTGTTTTCATTTTCATTAGTTTCTATGCATATTTTGATTTCTTTTTTGATTTCTTCTGTGATTTGTTGGTTATTCAGCAGCGTGTTGTTCAGCCTCCATATGTTTGTGTTTTAAATGTTTTTTTTTTCCCCTGTAGTTGACATCTAATCTTACCACACTGTGATCAGAAAAGATGCTTGGAATGATTTCATTTTTTTTTTTTAATTCACCAAGGCTAGATTTATGGCCCAGGATGTGATCTATCCTGGAGAAAGTTCCGTGTGCAATTGAGAAAAAGGTGAAATTCATTGTTTTGGGGTGAAATATCCTATAGATATCAACTAGGTTTAACTGGTCAATTGTATCATTTAAAGTTTGTGTTTCCTTGTTAATTTTCTGTTTAGTTGATCTATCCATAGGTGTGAGTGGGGTATTAAAGTCTCCCACTATTATGTTATTGTTAATTTCCCCTTTCATACTTGTTAGCAATTGCCTTACATATTGCGGTGCTCCTATGTTGGGTGCATGCTGCTACTGCTGCTGCTGCTAAGTCGCTTCAGTCATGTCCGACTCTGTGGGACCCCATAGATGGCAGCCCACTAGGCTCCTCTGTCCCTGGGATTCTCCAGGCAAGAATACTGGAGTGGGTTGCCATTTCCTTCTCCAATGCATGAAAGTGAAAAGTGAAAGTGAAGTCGCTCAGTCATGCCCGACTCTTAGTGACCACATGGACTGGAGCCTACCAGGCTCCTCCATCCATGGGATTTTCCAGGCAAGAGTACTGGAGTGGGGTGCCATTGCCTTCTCCGTATTGGGTGCATATATATTTATAATTGTTATATCTTCTTCATGGATTGATCCTTTGATCATTATGTAATGTCCTTCTTTGTCTCTTTTCAGGGCCTTTATTTCAAAGTCCATTTCATATGATATGAGTATCGCTACTCCTGCTTTCTTTTGGTCTCTATTTGCATGGAATAACTTTTTCCAGCTCTTCACTTTCAGTCTGTATGTGTCCCTTGTTTTGAGGTGGGTATCTTGTAGACAACATATATAGGGGTCTTGTTTTTGTATCCATTCAGCCAGTCTTTGTCTTTTGGTTGGGGCATTCAACCCATTTACATTTAAGGTAATTATTGATAAGTATGATCCCGTTGCCATTTACTTTGTTGTTCTGGGTCCGAGTTTATAAATCTTTTCTGTGTTTTCTGTCTAGAGAAGCTCCTTTAGCATTTGTTGGAGAGCTGGTTTGGTGGTGCTGAGTTCTATCAGTTTTTGCTTGCCTGTAAAGCTTTTGATTTCTCCTTCATATTTGAATGAGATCCTTGTTGGGTAGCATAATCTGGGTTGTAGGTTTTTCTCTTTCATCACTTTAAGTATGTCCTGCCATTCCCTTCTGGCCTGAAGAGTTTCTAGTGAAAGTTCAGCTATTATCCCTATGGGAATCCCTTGTGTGTTATTTGTTGTTTTTCCTTTCCTGCTTTTAATATTTGTTCTTTGTGTTTAATCTTGATTATTTTGATTAATATGTGTCTTGGGGTGTTTCGCCTTGGGTTTATCCTTTTTGGGACTCTCTGGGTTTCTTGGACTTGGGTGGTGATTTCCTTCCCCATTTTAGGGAAGTTTTCAACTATTATCTCCTCAAGTATTTTCTCATGGGCTTTCTTTTTGTCTTCTTCTTCTGGGACTCCTATGATTCAAATGTTGGGGCATTTGACATTGTCCCAGAGGTCTCTGAGGTTGTCCTCATTTATTTTAATTCTTTTTTCCACTCTGCTTCATTTATTTCCACCATTCTATCTTTCACCTCACTTATCCTATATTCTGCCTCAGTTATTCTACTGTTGGTTTCCTCCAGAGTGTTTTTGATCTCAGTTATTGCATTATTTACTATTGACTGATTCTTTTTTATTTCTTCTAGGTCCTTGTTAAACATTTCTTGCATCTTCTCAAACCTTGACTCCAGACTATTTATCTGTAACTCCATTTTGTTTTCAAGGTTTTGGATAATGTTTACTATCATTATTCTGATTTCTTTTTGAGGTAGACTCCCTATCTCCTCCTCTTTTGTTTGGTTTGGTGGGCATTTATCATATTCCTTTACCTGATGAATATTTCTCTGCCTTTTGATCTTGTTTAGATTGCTGTGTTTGAGGTGGCCGTTCTGTATGCTGGTAGTTTGTGGTTCCCCTTTATTGTGGAGTTTCCTCCCTGTGGGTAGGGTTGGACGAGTGACTTGTCAAGGTTTCCTAGTTAGGGAAGCTTGCGTCAGTGTTCTGATGGGTGGTGCTGGATTTCCTCTCTCTGGAGTGCAATGAAGTGTCCAGTAGTGAGTTTTGAGGTGTCTATGGGTTTGGTGTGACTTTTGGCAGACTGTATTTTAATGCTCAGTGTTATGTTCCAATTAGCTTGGTATGTCTTGCTCTGAAACTTGTTGGCTCTTAGGTGGAGCTTGGTTTCAGTGTAGGTATGGAGGCTTTTGAATTAGCTCCTGTCAATTAATTTCCCTGGAGTCAAAAGTTTTCTGGTGTTCACAAGTTTTAGATTTGAGCCTCCTGCCTCTGGCTTTCACTCTTATTTTTACAGTAGCCTCGAGACTTCTCCATCCATACATCCCTGATGATAAAACGTCTAGGTTAATGGTGAAAAGATTCTCCACGGTGAGGGACACCCAGAGAGGTTCACAGAGTTACATGGAGAAGAGAAGAGGGAAGAAGGAGATAGAGGTGAACAGGAGGAGAAGAGGGGGAATCAAAAGGGGAGAGAGCAATCTAACCAGTAATCAATTCCCTATGGGCTCTCCACAGTCTGGAACACTCCGAGAGCTTCACAGAATTATATAGGGAAAAGAAGAGGGAGGAAGGAGATAGAGGTGACCAGGAGGAGAAGATGGGGAGTCAAAAGGAGAGAGGCAAATCTAGCCAGCAATCAGTCCCCTAAGTGTTCTCCACAGCCTGGAGCACCCCCCAAAATTCACAGATTTGGGTAGAGAAGAGAAGGGAGAGGGAGGAGATAGAGGTGACCTGGAGGAGAAAAAGGAGAGTCAAAAAGGGGAAAGAGCTATCAAGCCAGTAATCACACTCCTAAGTAAAAAGGTGTACTGAAGATTGGATTCTTAAAGGTAAAAAATTGATAACAAAAACCAAAAACAAAGATTAAAGATCTAGAGTACAGGTTAGAGTCTCAAAAATACAATTAAAAAATCACAAAAATTATAAAAAATATGTATATGAAATTTGCTTTAAAAATAAGGTCTTTTTTTTCAAGGTAATAGTAGGTTGTAAAAATGAAAATTAAAGGAGTAATAAAGAACTTAAAAAAAATGTTAATAGTAAAATATATCTAGGAATTTCTCTGAAGCTGTTGAGGGCAGTGTGGGGTCAGTTCAGTTTCAGATAGTTCCTTGTT
Organism: Bos grunniens; assembly: GCF_055505025.1. Classification (NCBI taxonomy): domain Eukaryota; kingdom Metazoa; phylum Chordata; class Mammalia; order Artiodactyla; family Bovidae; genus Bos; species Bos grunniens. The sequence goes on along the minus strand of NC_141194.1, from coordinate 51,148,248 downwards.
CCAGCTTATACTTCTTCTCAAGGTCTATAGGCCCCTTCCAGTGTAGTCAGTGCTAACTACAGGGTTTTAATCTGTTGTGCCTGTCACTTCCAGAGCAGTTCCCTCTTCTTTGTTTATTTTGGCTTCCTCTGTTTGCAAGTCTCTTCAGTGTCTAATTTCTGCCCTGACACAAGGGGCGAAGGTGATCAATTATTTAGGCTAACTTGTTCAGTTGTGCTGTGGGGAGGGAGGAACACTGCAAACAAATAGCACTGGCGTGTGTGGGGAGTGCTCACAGTGTCTGGGCCACACTGGGTTTGCCCCTGCTCACGGCATGTGTGCTTTCCCCGGCTACACTGCTCAGGCTCCAGGTTGCTCTGCAGGTTGCTGCTGCTAAGTCACTTCAGTGTCCGACTCTGTGCGACCCCAGAGATGGCAGCCCACCAGGCTCCCCCATCCCTGGGATTCTCCAGGCAAGAACACTGGAGTGGATTGCCATTTCCTTCTCCAATGCATGAAAGTGAAAAGTGAAAGTGAAGTCACTCAGTTGTGTCCAACTCCTAGCGACCCCTTGGACTGAAGCCTACCAGGCTCCTCCATCCATGGGATTTTCCAGGCAAGAGTACTGGAGTGGTGTGCCACTGCCTTTCAGGGGAACTGTCTAAAGCAGGCCCTGGGTTGTGTGCACTTCCCAGGGTCTAAGCTACTCAGGTTCAGGTTCTTGAGTACTCCACAAAGGCACAGACTCAGTTGGGCCTGCGTTTTGTGCCCTTCCCAGGTCCAGGCGGCTCAGGTGACCAGGTGCTTGGTGAGCGCACTCTCCCAGCTTGGCAGTGCATCTTATCACCTCCCCAGTCCCAGCCCCTCGGTTTCTTGGGTACAGCACAAGAGCGCCATCTCAGGTGTGCCGTGTGTCTCCTCTGGGGAGCTGATCTCTGACTGAGACCCTCCTGGTGGATGCCAACCATCCAGGATTCCAGGAAGACTTCATTAGGAGTCTTGGGAGCCTGCTCACAGTTTGGTGGGGGAGGCCATCTCTGGGGCCGAGATTGCCCCTTGCCTTCTGGCTCTGGCTGTTGCCCGTCTGCCTCTCTGCCTCTGGTGGGGGGAAGGGCCTGTCTGCAGCCAGCTAGCTCTCCTCTAGTATTTGCTCAGTTCTTTGTTCTGTGAGCAGGCTAGGCTGTGCCTCAGAGATTTTTGCGGGAAAGTTCTCTCTCTCTCTTTTTTTCTCTCTGGCTATTCCCACAGTTTGGGTTGCTATCTCACGTTAGCTCCCTCAGATTGTTTTCAGGGCATTCGGGCCTGGTCCCCACCCTATGCATGCAGCCCACGCCTCCCTGTTCAGCCCCTGCTCGCTGCTGGTGGATGCAAGCTTCTGGGCTACCTCTCTGCTGGGAGTCACAGCTAGGCATGTAATCTGTAGATTCTTTTTTTTCCCTCCCAGTTATGTTGCCCTCCAAGATTCCAAAACTCCCCACAGACCCACCAGTGAGAGGGTTTCCTGGTGTTTGGAAATTTCTCCTCCTTCACGACTCCTTCCCCAGGATGGGTCTCCATCCTTAACTCTTTTGTCTCTCTTTTTACCTTTTATATTTTGCCTTACCTCCTTTTGAAGAGAATGGGCTGCATTTCTGGGTGCCTGGTACCCTCTGCCAGCATTCAGAAGTTGTTTTGTAGAATTTTCTCAGTGTTCAAATGATCTTTCAATGAATTTTTGGGGGGAGAAAGTGGTCTCCCCATTCTATTCCTCCACCATCTTAGGACCGCCCCCCCCCACCCCATCTCAACATCTTTTAAACTTGTTTTCTTTTAGTTACCATTTTTGTGTGTGTGTGGTGACAACAATTTAGGTCTACTCTCTCAGCAAATTTCAAGTATACAATCAAGTATTATTAAATATAGGGCTTCCCAGTTGGCTTAGTGGTAAAGAATTCGCCTGTCAATGTAGGAGATTCTGATTTGATCCCTGGGTTGGGAAGGTCCCCTGGAGAAGGAAAAGGGAACCCACTCTACTATTCTTGCCTGGGAAATCCCACGGATAAAGGAGCCTGGCGAGCTATAGCCCATGGAGTCACAAAAGAGTCAGACGTGACTTAGTGACTAAAACAATAATTATTAAATATCATCATAGTCACCACGTTGTATGTTAGATCTCCAGAAATTACTCATCTTATAATTGAATGTTTGTAACCTTTGACCAGCATCTCCCCATCTCCCCACACCCCAGTCCCTGGAAATCAGTGTTCTACTCTCTGATTCTATGTGTTCTATGGTTTTAGAGTCCACATATAAGTGAAGTCATGCAGTATTTGTTTTTCTGTCTCTGGCTTATTTCATTTAGGATATTTCATAATATCCTCCAAGTCACCAATGTTGTAACAAGGGCAAGATTTTCTTTTATAAGGCTAAATAATATACAATTTATATGTATGTGTTTACATATGTATACCCACATATATATCACATTTGATAAATAATGCTGCAATGAACATATGAGTGTAGATATCTCATTGAAATAATGATTTCATTTTTTTCACATCTTTTGTATATATACTCAGTAGTGGGATTGTTGGGTCATACAGTAATTCAACTTTTAGTTTGTTGAGAAGCTTCCGTATTATTTTCCATAATGGATTCATAAATTTACATTTCCATGAACAGTATACAATGGTTTGCTTTTCCCTACACTCTCACCAACACTTGTTCTCTCTTGTGTTTTTGATAATAGTCATTCATACAGGTGTGAGGTGTTATCTCACTGTGGTTTTGATTTGCATTACCCTGATGATTAGCTATGTAGAACACCTTTTCATATACCTGTTGGCCACTCATGTCTTCATTGGAAAAATGTCTATTCAGGTCCTTTGTCCATTAAAAAAATTGGGTTATTATTTTGCTTGAATTATATGGGTTTTTTATATCTTTATTTTGGATATTGACTTCTTATCAGATAGATAGCTTGCTCCCATTTCAAAGCCTGCTTTATCATTTTGTTGATTGTTTCTTTTCTGTGCAGAGCCTTTTAGTTTGATGTGGTTCAACCTGTTTAACTTTTATTGCCTGTGCTTTTGGTGTCATATTCTTGAAATCATTGCCAAGATGAATGCCAAGGAGCTTTTCCCCTATATTTTTTTAAGGAGTTTTATGGTTTTGGGTCTTAAGTTTAAGTCTTTAACCCATTTTGAGTTAACTTTTGTGAGTGGTGTAAGATAGGCGTCTAGTTTCTTTCTTGTGCATATAGATATATAGTCTTCCCAACACCATTTATTGAAGAGACTAGAAACAGTGTCAGATTTAATTTTCTTGGGCTCCAAAAACACTGCAGACTGGAGCCACGAAATTAAAAGACACTTGCTCCCTGGAAGAAAAGCTATGACAAATATAGACTGTGTATTAAAAAGCAGAGACATTACTTTGCTGACAAAACTCATCTAGTCAAAGCTATGGTATTTTCCATTAGTCATGTATGCATGTGAGAGTTGGACCATAAAGAAGGCTGAGCGCTGAAGAATTGATGCTTTTGAACTGTAGTGCTGGAGAAGAATCTTGAGAGTCCCTTGGACTGCAGGTGGATCAAGCTAGTCAATCCTGACGGTAATCAACCTTGAATATACTTTGGAAGGATTGGTGCTGAAGCTGAAGGTCCAATACTTTGGCCATCTGATGAGAAGAGCCGACTCATTGGAAAAGACCCTGATATTGGCAAAGATTGAGGGCAAGAGGAGAAGGGGGTGACAGAGGATGAGAGAGCTGGATGGCCTCACTGACACTATGGAGATGAGTTTGAGCAAACTCGGAGATAGTGAAGGACAGGAAAGCCTGGCATGCTGCAGTTCATGGAGTTGCAAAGAGTTAGACATAACTTAGTGACTGAACAACGACAACCCTTTCTCTATGTGTATTCTTGGCATTCTTGTCAAAGATTAGTTGATAGTGTACCTTTGGTTTATTTCTGGGCTCTTTGTTTAGTTTCACTGGACTATGTATCTGTTTTGCGTCAATATCATTCTGTTTTTATTATTAACATTGGATAGTCCTTGAGGATATGGCTTTGTAATATAGTTCGGAATCAGGGAGTGTGATGCCTCCAAATTTGTTTTTTACTAATATTGCTTTTACTATTTGGGGGTATTTTTCTGGTTCCACACAAATTTTAGGATTGTTTTTCTTATTTCTATGAAAAAATGCCACTTTCATTGGATAGGGATTGCATTCAATTTGTAGATTGCTTTGGACAGTATGGACATTTTAATATTATTTATCCAATCTATGAGCATGAAATACCTTTCCACTTATGTTATCCTTCAATTACTTTCATCAGACTCTTAGAGTTTTCACTGTATAGAGCTATCATCTCCCTTGTTAGGTTTATTCCTACATATGAATTCCTCTTGATACTGCTGTAAATGTGCCTTTTACTATTTCTTTCTGAGGTAGTTCATTGATAATGTATAGAAATTCAACTAATTTCTGTGTGTTGGTTTTGTTTTCTACAACTTTACTGATTTTTTTTTATTGTTCTAACAGTTTTTTGGTGGTATCTTTAGCCCAAGAAAATTAAATCTGACACTGTTTCTAGTCTCTTCAATAAATGGTGTTGGGAAGACTATATATCTATATAGGGTTTTTTGTATAAAATACTATATCATCTGCAAGTGACAGTTTTACTATTTCCTCTCTGATTTGGATACATTTTTTTTCTTTTTCTGGCCTAATTCCTCTGGCTAGGACATCAGTATAAATTTGAAAAGGAATTGAAAAGTGGGCACCTTTATCTTGTCTTTTTGTTTGTTTCTTTTAAATTTATTTATTTATTTTTTAGTTTAAATTTATTTATTTTAATTGGAGGCTAATTACTTTACAATATTGTATTGGTTTTGCCATACATCAACATGAATTTATTTATTTTTAATTGAAGAATAATTGCTTTACATAATTTTGTTGTTTTCTGTCAAATATCAACATTAATCAGCCATACACATGCATATGTCCCCTCATTCTTGAATCTCCCTTCTAATCCCACCCCTCTAGGTTGATATAGAGCCCCTGTTTGAATTCTCTGAGTCATACAGCAAGTTCCCATTGGCTAACTATTTGACATATGGTGATGTAAGTTTTCATGTTACTCTCTCCATACATTTCACACTCTCCTCTACCTACCCCCATGTTTATAAGGCTGTTCTCTATGTCTGTTTCTCCATTGTTGCCCTGCAAATAAATACATCAGCACCATCTTTCTAGATTCCACATATATGCATTAGTACGATATTTAGCTTTCTCTTTCTGACATACTTCACTCTGTATAATAAGCTCTAGGTTCATCCACCTATTTAGAATTAACTCAAATGTGTTCCTTTTTATGCCTGAGTAATATTCCATTGTATATACGTACTACAGCTTCTTTATCCATTCATCTGTCAGTGGACATGCAGGCTGCTTCCATGTTCTAGTTATTGTAATAGTGCTGCAATGAACATTGGGGTACATATGTCTATTTCAGTTTTGGTCTCCTCAGGGTATATGACTAGGAGCAGGATTGCTGGGTCATATGGTGCTTTTATTCCTAGTTTTTAAAGGAATCTCCATACCGCCTTCCATAGTGATGGACATGAGTTTGAGTAGGCTCCGGGAGTTAGTGCTGGACAGGGAAGCCAGGCAGTCCAGGGGGTCACAAGAGTTGGACACGACTGAGCGACTGAAGTGACTGACTGATACCGTCTTCCATAGTGGCTGTATCAATTTACATTCCCACCAACAGTGCAAGAGCATTCTCTTTTCTCCATACCCTCTCCAGCATTTATTGTTTGTAGACTCTTAGATGATGGCCATTAGAATTGGTGTGAGGTGTTATCTCATTGTAGTTTTGGTTTGTATTTCTTGAATAATGAGTGATGTTGAGCATCTTTTCATGTATTTGTTAGCCATCTATATGTCTTCTTGCTATTCTTTGGAACTCTGCATTTAAATAGGTATATCTTTCCTTTTCTCCTTTGCTTTTCGCTTCTCTTCTTTTCACAGCTATTTGTAAGGCCTCCTCAGACAGCCATTTTGCTTTTTTGCATTTCTTTTTCTTGGGAATGGTGTTGATCCCTGTCTCCTGTACATGTCACGAACCTCAGTCCATAGTTCATCAGGCACTCTGTCTATCAGATCTAGTCCCTTAAATCTATTTCTCACTTCCACTGTATAACCATAAGGGATTTGATTTAGGTCATACCAAATGGTCTAGTGGTTTTCCCCACTTTCTTCAATTTAAGTCTGAATTTGGCAATAAGGAGTTCATGATCTGAGCCACAGTCAGCTCCTAGTCGTGTTTTTGCTGACTGTATAGAGCTTCTCCATTTTTGGCTGCAAAGAATATAATCAATCTGATTTCGGTGTTGACCATCTGGTGATGTCCATGTGTAGAGTCCATGTTGTTGGAAGAGGGTGTTTGCTATGACCAGTGCGTTCTCTTGGCAAAACTCTATTAGCCTTTGCCCTGCTTCATTCTGTATTCCAAGGCCAAATTTGCCTGTTACTCCAGGTGTTTCTTGATTTCCTCCTTTTGCATTCCAGTCCCCTATAGTGAAAAGGACATCTTTTGGGGTGTTAGTTCTAGAAAGTCTTGTAGGTCTTCATAGAACTGTTCAACTTCAGCTTCTTCAGCATTACTGATCGGGGCATAGACTTGGATTACTGTGATATTGAATGGTTTGCCTTGGAAATGAACAGAGATCATTCTGTGGTTTTTGAGATTGCACCCAAGTACTGCATTTCGGACAATGATTTCGGACTATGACTATGATGGCTACTCCATTTCTTCTAAAGGATTCCTGCCCACAGTAGTAGATAATATGGTCATCTGAGTTAAATTCACCCATTCCAGTCAATTTTAGTTCGCTGATTCCTAGAATGTCGACGTTCACTCTTGCCATCTCCTGTTTGAACACTTCCAATTTGCCTTGATTCATGGACCTGACATTCCAGGTTCCTATGCAACATTGCTCTTTACAGCATCGGACCTTGCTTCTATCACCAGTCACATCCACAACTGGGTGTTGTTTTCGCTTTGGCTCCATCCTTTCATTCTTTCTGGAGTTATTTCTCCACTGATGTCCAGTAGCATATTGGGCATCTACCGACCTGAGTAGTTCATCTTTCAGTGTCCTACCTTTTTGCCTTTTCATTGACTATGCCAAAGCCTTTGACTGTGTGGATCACAATAAACTGTGGAAAATTCTGAAAGAGATGGGAATACCAGACCACCTGACCTACCTCTTGAGAAATATGTATGCAGGTCAGGAAGCAACAGTTAGAACTGGACATGGAACAACAGACTGGTTCCAAATAGGGGAAGGAGTAGTCAAGGCTGTATATTGTCACCCTGCTTATTTAACTTATATGCAGAGTACATCATGAGAAACGCTGGGCTGGAAGAAGCACAAGCTGGAATCAAGATTGCCAGGAGAAATATCAATAACCTCAGATATGCAGATGACACCACCCTTATGGCAGAAACTGAAGAGGAACTAAAGAGCCTCTTGATGAAAGTGAAAGAGGAGAGTGAAAAAGTTGGCTTGAAGCTCAACATTCAGAAAACTAAGATCATGGCATCCGGTCCCATCACTTCATGGCAGATAGATGGGGAAACAGTGGAAACAGTGGCAGACTTTATTTTTTGGGGGCTCCAAAATCACTGCAAATGGTGATTGCAGCCATGAAATTAAAAGATGTTTACCCCTCAGAAGGAAAGTTATGACCAACCTAGACAGCATATTAAAAAGCAGAGACATTACTTTTCCAACAAAAGTCCATCTAGTCAAGGCTATGGTTTTTCCTGTGATCATGTATGGATGTGAGTGTTGGACTATAAAGAAAGCTGAGTGCTGAAGAATTGATGCTTTTGAACTGTGGTGTTGGAGAAGACTCTTGAGAGTCCTTTGGACCGCAAGGAGATCCAGCCAGTCCTTCCTGTGGGAGATCAGTCTTGCGTGTTCATTGGAAAGACTGATGTTGAGAATGAAGCTCCAATACTTTGGCCACATGATGTGAAGAGCTGACTCATTTGAAAAGACCCTGATGCTGGGAAAGATTGAAGGCAGGAGGAGAAGGGGACAACAGAGGATGAAATGGTTGGATGGCATCACCGACGCAATGGACATGAGTTTGAGTAAACTCTGGGAGTTGGTGATGGACAGGGAGGTCTGGTGTGCTGCAGTTCATGGCGTCTCAAAGAGTCGGACACAACTGAGCAACCGAACTGACTGATATGTCTTCTTTGGAGAAGAAGTCTATTTAGGTCTTTTTTCCACTTTTTGATTGGGTTTTTTGTTTTTCTGGTATTGAGTTGTATGAGCTGCTTGTATATTTTGTAAATTAATCCTTTGTCAATTGTTTCATTTGTTATTATTTTCTCCCATTCTGAGGTTTGTCTTTTCACCTTGCTTGCAGTTCCCTTTGCTGTGCAAAAGCTTTTAAGTTTAATTAGGTCCCAGATTTTTGTTTTATTTCCAATACTCTAGGAGGTGGATCATAGAGGATCTTGCTTTGATTTATGTCATTGAGTGTTCTGCCTACATTTCCCTCGAAGTGTTTTATAGTTTCTGGTCTTACATTTAGGTCTTCAGTCCATTTTGAGTTTATCTTTGTGTGTGGTGTTAGGAAGTGTTCTAATTTCATTCTTTTACATGTAGTTGTCCAGTTTTTCCAGTACCACATATTGAAGAAGTTGTCTTTGCCCCATTGTATAGTCTTGCCTCCTTTGTCAAAAATAAGGTATCCATAGGTGCATGGGTTTATTTCTGGGCTCTCTGTCTCGTTCCATTGGTTTCTATTTCTGTTTTTGTGCCAGTACCATACTGCCTTGATGACTGTAGCTTTGTTATATAATCTGAAGTCAGGAAGGTTGAATCCTCCAGCTCCACTCTTCTTTCTCAAGACTGGTTTAGTTATTTGGGGTCTTTTCTGTTTCCATATGAATTGTGAAATTTTTTGTTCTAGTTCTGTGAAAAATGCCATTGGTAATTTGATAGGGATTGCATTAAATCTGTAGACTGCATGTTGTAGTATAGTCATTTTCACAATATTGATCCTTCGTACCCAGGAGCATGGAATATCTCTCCATCTGTTTATGCCATCTTTGACTTTTAATCAGTATCTTATACTTTTCTGTGTACAGTTCTTTTGTCTCCTTAGGTAGCTTTATTCCTAGATATTTTATTCTTTTTGTTGTAATGCTGAATGGGATTGATTCCTTAATTTCTCTTTCTGATTTTTCATTGTTAGTATATAGGAATGCAAGTGATTTCTGTGTATTGATTTTGTATCCTGCAACTTTGCTAAATTCACTGATTAGCTCTAGTAATATTCTGATACTATCTTTAGGGTTTTCCATGTATAGTATCATGTCATCTGCAATCAGTGACAAATTTACTTCTTTTCTGATCTGGATTCCATTTATTTCTTGTTCTTCCCTGATTGCTATAGCTAGGACTCCCCAAACTATTTGAATAATAGTGGTGAGAGAGGACACTCTTGTCTTGCTCCTGATCTTTGAGGGAATGCTTTCAGTTTTTCACTATTGAGAATATTGTTTGCTGTGAGCTTATCATATATGGACTTTACTATGTTGAGGTAATTTCCTTTTATCCCATTTTTTGAAGAGTTTTAATCATAAATGGGTGCCAAATTTTGTCAAAGGCTTTTTCTGCATCTATTGAGATGATAATATGGTTTTTACCTTTCAAGGATTTTTGCATCTATGTTCATCAGTGATATTGGCCTGAAATTTTCTTTTTGTGTGTTGTCTTTGTCTGGCTTTGGTGTCAGAGTGATGGTGGCCTCATAGAATGAATTTGGAAGTATTCCTTCCTTTGCAATTTTTTGAAGGAGTTTCAGAAGGCTAGGCATTAGCTCTTCTCTAAATGTTTGATAGAATTCTCCTGTGAAGCCATCTGGTCTGGGCTTTTGTTTTTGGGGAGATTTTTGATCACAGTTTTGATTTCTGTGCTTGTGATTAGGTTGTTAATAATTTCTGTTTCTTCAGGTTCAGTCTTAGAAGATTGAACTTTTCTAAGAATCTGTCCATTTCTTCCAGGTTATACATTTTATTGCCACATAGTTGCTCATAATAGTCTCTTATGATCCTTTTGTGTTTCTGCATCGTCTGTTGTAACCTCTCCTTTTTCATTTCTATTTTTTTTATTTGACTCATTTTTTTTTCTTGATGAGTCTGGCTAAAGGTTTGTCAATTTTGTTCATCTCGAAGAACCAGCTTTTAGTTTTCTTAATCTTGACTATTATTTCTCTCATTTCCTTTTCATTTATTTCTGCTCTGATCTTTATGATTTCTATCCTGCTAACTTAGGGCTTTTTGTTTTAGGTGTGGTTAGTTTCTCTATTCAATATTTTTCTTGTTTCTTGAGGTAGGATTGTATTGCTATAAACTTCCCTCTTAGAAATGCTTTTGGTGCATTCCATAGGTTTTGAGTTGTTGTGTTTTCATTGTCATTTGTTTCTAGAAATTTTTAATTTCCCTTTTGATTTCTTCAGTAACCTGTTTGTTATTTAGAAATACAAATAGATAAGAAAGCTGTGGTACATATACACAATGGAATATTACTCAGTTATTAAAATGAATGCATTTGAATCAGCTCTAATGAGGTGGATAAAACTGGAGCTTATACAGAGTGAAGTAAGTCAGAAGGAAAAGCACCAATACAGTATATTAATGCACATATATGGAATTTAGAAGGATGGTATCAATGACCCTATATGCAAGAGAGCAAAAGAGACACAGATGTAAAGAACAGACTTTTGGACTCTGTGGGAGAAGGCGAGGGTGGGATGATTTGACAGAAAAGCATTGAAACATGTATATTACCATATGTGAAATATATCACCAGTCCAGGTTCAGTGCATGAGACAGGGTGCTTAGGGCTGGTGCACTGGGATGACCCTGAGGGATGGGATGGGGAGGGAGGTGGGAGGGAGGTTTAGGATGGGGAACACATGTACACCCATGGCTGATTCATGTGAATGCATGGCAAAAACCACTACAATATCATAAAGTAATTAGCCTCCAATTAAAATAAGTAAATAAAATAAAGTTAAAAAAAGAAATGTATTGTTTAATCTCCAGGTGTTTGTGGGTTGTTTTTTTTTTGACAATTTTTTCTTGTAATTGATATCTAGTCTCATAGTGATGTAGTCAGAAAAGATGCTTGATATGATTTCAATTTTTAAAATTTACTGAGGTTTGATTTGTGACCCAAGATGTGGTCTATCCTGGAGAATGTTCCATGCACTTGAGAAGAAGGTGTAGTCTTCTGCATTTAGATAGAATGTCCTAAAGATATCCATGAGATCCATCTGGTCTGATATGTCATCTAAGACTTGTGTTTCCTTATTAATTTTATCTTTTGATGATCTGTCCATTGGTGTAAGTGGGGTGTTAAAATCTCCTACTATCATTATGTTACTGCCAATTTCTGCCTTTATGTCTGTTACTGTTTGTCTTATGTATTTAGGTACTTGCATGTTGGGTGCATTGATATTTACAATTGTGATGTCTTCCTCTTGGATTGATTCCTTGATCATTATATAGTGTACTTCCTTATCTCTTGTAATCTTCTTTATTCTAAGGTCTATTTTGTCTGATATGAAGATTGCTACTCCAGCTTTCTTTTGATTTCCATTTGCATGGAATATATTTTTCCATCCTCTCACTTTTCAGTCTACATGTGTGTTAAGGTCTGAGATGGGTGTCTTGTAGACAGCATATATATGGGTCTTGTTTTGGTATCCATTCAGTGAGTCTGTGTCTTTTGTTTGGAGCATTTAATCCATTTACATTTAAAGTAATTACTGATATATATGTTCCTATTGTCATTTTCTTAATTGTTTGGGGCTTGTTTTTGTAGATCTTTGTCTTCTCTTGTATTTCCTGACTATATAAGTCCCTTTAACATTTGTTGTAAAGCTGGTTTTGTGGTACTGTATTCTCTTAAGTTTTGCCTGTCTGTAAAGCTTTTGATTTCTCCATCAATTTTGAATGAGATCCTTGCTGAGTAGAGTAATCTTTGTTGTAGATTTTTCCATTTCAGTACTTTAAGTATATCCTGTCATTCCCCTGTGGCCTGCAGAGTTTCCACTGAAAGATCAGCTGTTGCTTTTTCCTTGTTGCTTTTAATATTCTTTCTTTGTGTTTAATCTTTGTTAGTTTGATTAGTATATGTCTTGGTGTATTTCTCCTTGGTTTATCCTGTATGGGACTCTGAGCTTCTTGGACTTGATTGACTATTTCTTTTTTCGTGTTGGGGAAAGTTTCATCTACAATCTCTTCAAAAATTTTCTCATACCCTTTCCTTGTCTCTTCTTCTTCTGGGACCCCTATAATTCGAATGTTGGTGTGTTTAATATGGTTCCAGAGGTCTCTGAGACTCTCATCTGTTATTTTCATCCTTTTTACTTTATTCTGCTCTTCAGCAATTATTTCTACCTTCCATCTCACTGATTCGTTCTTATGCTTCAGATATTCTCCTATTGATTCCTTCTAGAGTATCTTTAATTTCAGTAATTGTGTTGTTTGTCTCTGTATACTTATTCTTTAATTCTTCTAGGTCTTTCTTAATTGGTTCTTGCATTTTCTCCATTCTATTTTCGAGATTGTACATCATCTTTACTATCATTATTCTGAATTCTTTTTCAGGTAGTTTGCCTATTTCCCCTTCATTTATTTGGACTTGTGTGTTTCTAGGTTGTTCCTTCATTTTTGCCATATTTCTCTGCCTTTTCATTATCTTTTTTAAAACTTATTGTGTTTGAGGTCTCCTTTTCTCAAGCTTCAAGGTTGAATCCTTTCTTTCTTTTAGTTTCTTCCCTCCTAAGTTTGGTCCAGAGGTTTGTGTTAGCTTTGTGTAGGGTGTCACGTGTGCTTCTGTCCTGGTGGGAGGAAGTGAATTTTCTTTTCCTCTGATGGGCAGGGCTGAGTGAGGTGGTAAACCTGTCTGCTAATGATTGTGTCTGCATTTTTGTCTTGTTTGTTGTTTGTATGAGGAGTCCTGCACAAGGTCCTACTGGCAGTTGGGTGATTCCAGGTCTTGTATACAAGTGGTTGCCTTTGTGGGAGTTCTCAGTATTTGATACTCCCTAGGGTTAAGAGTCATGAAGGAGATTCCACAGGTGGTTTGTTATGGCAGTAAATGGGATTAAAACAAATACCCAAAAAGAGAAACAAAAGACACACCTCTAGACAAATGTCAATTACAAAATTAGGCACATAATAACTAAAATAATGAAATATACACACATACATATACACCCATATACAAAATCAAAACAGTCCAAAAAAAATAAAGTGCAATAGATTGACCTGGCAAACAAAGGAAACCAAAAATGATATCCACCACTTAAAAACAAAGCTTTTAAGTTTAATTAGGTCCCATCTGTTTATTTTTGCTTTTATTTCCATTACTCTGGGAGGTGGGTCATAGAGGATCCTGCTGTGATTTATGTCGGAGAGTGTTTTGCCTATGTTCTCCTCTAGGAGTTTTATAGTTTCTGGTCTTACATTTAGATCTTTAATCCATTTTGAGTTTATTTTTGTGTATAGTGTGAGAAAGTATTCTAGTTTCATTCGTTTACAAGTGGTTGACCAGTTTTCCCAGCACCACTTGTTAAAGAGATTGTCTTTTCTCCATTGTATATTCTTGCCTCCTTTGTCAAAGATCAGGTGTCCATGTGGGAGAGGGTGAGGGTGGGATGATTTGGGAGAATGGCATTGAAACATGTATATTATAATATGTGAAACAAATCGCCAGTCCAGGTTCGATGCATGATCCAGTATGCTCGGGGCTGGTGCACTGGGATGACCCAGAGGGATTGTATGGGGAAGGAGGTGGGAGGGGGGTTCAGGATGCAGAACATGTGTACACCTGTGGCAGATTCCCGTCAATGTATGGCAAAACCAAGACAATATTGTAATTAGCCTCCAATTAAAGTAAATAAATTTATATTAAAAAAAACAAAGCACACAAACTGGAAAACAAAAGTAAAGAAAGGTGCCAACTGAGGAATAAAGCAATGAAAAAAAAAGCAAACTAACAAATATGGTGAGAAAAAGAAAAGAAAGAAAGAACAGAAATACAAAGTTAAATAGAGGTAAATAAAGAAGATTTTTATATATTAAAGATTAACTGCAAGGGGAAAAGAACATAGGAAAAGCAAACAAAGGAATAAATGTAGAAAAAATGATAATAAATTTGAAAAACTTAAAAATTTAAATTAAGAATAAAGATAGAGAGGGAAAAAGAAAGGAAAATTCCACAGAACTGCAAAAAGCCAACATAGGGGCAGAAGTTTATAATAAAATAAAAAGCGTGATGAAAAAAATTCTCAAAAGCTTAAACAGATTTAATAGCACAAATAAAATTAACAACTACAACAAGAGAGTTTTTAAAAAGGGACAAAAAGAGAAAAAATGAAAAAAAAATCCAGGAGAAACTACAGAACAAGTCAAAATATAAGAATAACAAATGTTTTTCTTGAGTCTCTCCTGTCAGCGTCCTTTTCCTTGCTGGGAGTCAAAGTCCACCTCGCCTCCCTAGGATGCCCTCCAACACTGGGCTGGTCTCTGAACCTGCCGTGCAGGCAATTCAGACTCTAATCTTGTTCTACTTCTTCTGTGTGTTCTTGCCTCCAGTGTCCACAGCTATCAGAACTAGTGCGTTTTCTTTTGTGAGAATTCGCAGTGTCCTTTTATGTATTTCACAGACACAGATTCTGCTTAGTTGATCATGTGGATTTAATCTGCAGCTGGAGGGAAGGTTTTGTGTCCTCTTCTTTAGCACACTGCCCCTCGTTTCAATTGTGGTTTGATCTCCACCTCTGCCTGTTGGTCGTCACAGGGGTTTGCTCCAGAGGCTGTCCTGGAGGACTTGGGTCTGCTCCAGTGAGTTCCAGGTGTGGAGGTGGTGCAGCTGCTTGGGTTGCAGGGGCCCTGGCAGCACCAAGTACTCAGGGGAGTTAGTGGCTAAGGCATCAGGAAATATGGTGCTCTAGAAGGGTATGGCAACCCACTTCAGTATTTTTTCCTGGAAAATCCCCCAGACAGAGAAGCCTGGCAGGCCACAGTCCACAGGGTTGCAAGGAGTTGGATATGACCAAAGTGACCCCATGTGCACAGGTATTTTTCTAGCCTATGGAAGCTCTACCCCAGTGAGTGCAATCTCAAAAATGACAGAGTGATCTCTGTTCATTTCCAAGGCAAACCATTCAATATCACAGAAATAGAAGTCTATGCCCCAACCACTAATGCTGAAGAAGCTGAAGTTGAACGGTTCTATTATGTCCTACAATACCTTCTAGAACTAACACCAAAAAAAAAAGGTCCTTTTCATCATAGGGGAGTGGAATGCAAAAGTAGGAAGTCAAGAGATAGCTGGAGTAACAGGCAAGTTTGGCCTTGGAGTACAAATCGAAGCAGGGCAAAGGTTAACAGAATTTTGCCAAGAGAACACACTGGTCACAGCAAACACCCTCTTCCGGCAACACAAGAGATGACTCTACACGTGGACATCACCAAATAGTCAATACTGAAATCAGATTGATTATATTCTTTGCAGCCAAAGATGGAGAAGCTCTGCTGCTGCTGCTGCTGTTAAGTCGTTTCAGTCGTGTCTGACTCTGTGTGACCCCATAGACAGCAGCCCACCAGGCTCCACTTTCCACAGGATTCTCTAGGCAAGAATACTGGAGTGGATTGCCTTTCCTCCTCCAGGAGAAGCTACATACAGTCAGCAAAAAGAAGACCAGGAGTTGGCTGTGGGTCAGATCATGAACTCCTTATTGCAAATTCAGACTTAAATTGAAGAAAATAGGGGAAACCACTAGGCCATTCAGGTATGACCTAAATTAAATTCCTTACAATTATACAGTGGAAGTTACAATAGATTAGTGGAAGTAATATTTAGTGGAAGTAAATAGATTCAAGAGATTAGATCTGATAGACAGAGTGCCTAAAGATCTATGGACAGAGGTTCATGATATTGTACAGGAGGCAGTGATCAAGATCATCCCCAAGAAACAGAAATGCAAAAATACAAAATGGTTGTCTGACAAAGCCTTACAAATAGCTGAGAAAAGAAGAGAAGTGAAAGGCAAAGGAGAAAAGGAAAGATATACCCATCTGAATGCAGAGTTCCAAGGTATAGCAAGGAGAGATAAAAAAACTTTCCTCAGTGATCAATGCAAAGAAATAGAGGGAAAAAATAGAAGAGGAAAGACTCGAGACCTCTTCAAGAAAGTTAGAAATACCGGAACATTTCATGCAAAGATGGTCACAATAAAGGACAGAAACGGTATGGACTTAACAGAAGCAGAAGATATTAAGAAGAGGTGGGAAGAATACACAGAAGAACTATACAGAAAAGATCTTCATGACCCAGATAACCACGATGGTGTGATCACTCACCTGGAGCCAGACATCCTGGATTGTGAAGTCAAGTGGGTGTTAGGAATTATCACTATGAACAAAGCCAAAGTTAGTGGGGGTGATGGAATTCAAGCTGAGCTATTTCAAGTCCTAAAAGATGATGGTATGAAAATGCTGCACTCAATATGCCAGCAAATTTGGAAAACTCATCAGGAGCCACAGGACTTGAAAATGGCAGTTTTCATTCCAATCCCAAAGAAAGGCAATACCAAAGAATGCTCAAACTACCACACAGTTGCATTCATCTCACATGCTAGCAAAGTAATGCTCAAAATTCTCCAAGCCATGCCTCAACAGTATGTGAATCATGAACTTACAGACGTTCAAGCTGGATTTTGAAAAGGCAGAGGAAGCAGAGATCAAATTGCCAAGATCTACTGGATCATAGAAAAACCAAGAGAGTTCCAAGTAAACATCTACTTCTGCCTTGATTATGCCAATGCCTTTGACGGTGTGAATCACAACAAACTCTGGAACATTCTTAAAGAGATGGGAATACCAGACCACCTTACCTGCCTCCTGAAAAATCTGTATGCAGGTCAACAAGCAACAGTTAGATCCAGACATGGAACAATGGACTGGTTCCAAATCGGGAAAGGTGTACGTCAAGGCTGTATATTGTCACCCTGCTTATTTAACTTATATGCAAAGTACATCATGTGAAATGCCGGGCTCGGTGAAGCACAAGCTGAAATCAAGATTGCTGGGAGAAATAACAATAACCTCAGGTATGCAGATGACACCACCCTTATGGCAGAAAGCAAAGAGGAACTGAAGAGCCTCTTGATGAAAGTGAAAGAGGAAAGTGAAAAAGCTGGCTTAAAACTCAAAATTAAAAAATGAAAATCATGGCATCCAGTCCCATCACTTCATGGAAAATAGATGGGGAAACAATGAGAACCTTTTATTTTCTTGGGCTCCAAAATCACTGCAGATGGTGACTGCAGCCATGAAATTAAAAGACGCTCACTCCTTGAAAGAAAATCTATGACCAACCTAGACAACATATTAAAAAGCAGAGACATTACTTTGCCAACAAAAGTCTGTATATCTAAAGCTATGGTTTTTCCAGTAGTCATGTATGGATGTGACAGTTGGACCATAAAGAAAGCTGAGCGCCAAAGATTTGATGCTTTTGAACTGTGGTGTTGGAGAAGACTCTTGAGAGTCCCTTGGACTGCAAGGAGATCAAACCAGTCAATCTTCAAGGAAATCAGTCTTGAATATTCATTGGAAAGACTGATGCTGAAGCTGAAGCTGAAGCTCCAATACTTTGTCCACCTGATGAGAAGAAGTGACTCATTGGAAAAGACTGATAGTGGGAAAGAGTGATGCCAGGAGAAGTGATGACAGTGGATGAGATGGTTGGATGTCATCACCAACTTGATGGACATGAGTTTGAGCAAGCTCCATGAGTTGGTGATGGACAGGGAAACCAGGTGTGCTGCAGTCCATGGGGTCTGCAGAATTGGACACGACTGAAAAACTGAACTGAACTAAACCCCAGTGAGAATTTGCGTGAAGGTGGCACAGCTGCTTGGGTCATGGGGGCCCTGATAGCACCAAATGTTCGGGACTTGGGTTGCCTCAGCCACAGGAGCTATGGCACTATATCAGAGTCTTTTTCTAGCTTTTGGCAACTGGCAATCAGAAAGCCTCTTTGGCTAGTTCTTTTCCATTGCTCCACCCGTTCAGACACTTAGAGGGCTCCCTTGCCTGGGGTCCTTCTCTGTTGCTCAGTGTGCATCAGGCACATAAAGACCCCCCTCCCGCACTGTGGGTTCTACTCTGATGTTTGGTGCATCAGGCACTTAAAGGGGCACTGTGGGTGGGATCCTTCTGTTTTTCCATGTGTCAGGCGCTTGAAAGGCCAGTCTCTCTATTGTTCAGCTGCTGGTGTTGGAGTGTGGGGAGAGAGAGGCTATGGTGATGGCTCCACTCCCTATGCATGACTCAGAAGTATCACCTTGCTTCCATGGCTGCCTGGCTTTTCTCCAACAGGCATTTCCTGCCACAGTCTCCTCCCTCACATCCCCTTGAGCTGTTTCCCTTCATTCAACAGCAAATCTCACCCTGCGATTGCCCCACAATCCCTATGCTCCAGCTCCCAACCACTGAGCCTTCTAGGGACCTGTGTCCCTGTCCGGGGTATGTATGACTGTGGCAAGAATTGCCTGTGTGATTCTCATTCCATTTATGCTGTCACTGGTCAGCTGCTTCACTCTCAGCCTCAACTATTTCTCCCCTGACCCAAGCAATTGCCCAGATGTGGGGATTGGACCCTTGCTTCAATTCCCCCACCTGCTGAGGGCAGGTCTAGTCTACTAACTTTCCTGTTTTTCCCTCTTGTTCCTTCATCCTACTGAGTTTTGTGTGGTTCTATATATTCTTTTCTGATGGTCAGGTACTTCTGCTGCTCTTGGCTGGTGTTCTGCAAGCACTTCTGTCTCTGTAGGTGTATTCCTGATGTATCCATGGAGAGAGATGTACTACATGTCCAACTGCTCCTCCTCCATCTTGTTCCCATCTATCTTGCTTTTGTTCTTAGAGAAAAAACTTTTAACTTTTCACTCTTGAGTATGATGTTATCTGTGGACTGTCATATGAGGTCCTTATTATGTTGAGATACGTTTCTTATATACCACTTTTGGAGTAATTTTTATCATGAAATGTTGTATTTTGTCAATTGCTTTTTGTGCTTCTCTTCAGATGATCATATGAATTTATCTTTCATTATCTTAATGTGTTGTATCACATTTATCGATTTACATATGTTGAACCATCGTTGTATCCCAAAGATAACTTCCACTCGATCATAGTGTATGATCCTTTCAATGTGCTGTTGAAATTGATTTACTGGTATTTTGTTGAGGATGCTTGCATTTAAAATTCATCAGGGATATTGGCTTGTATTTTCTTTATTGTAGTGTCATTATCTGGCTTTGGTATGGTGGTAATGCTGGTATTGTAAAATGAATTGGAAGTATTCCCTCTTCAATTTTTTGGAAGAGTTTTAGAAGGTCAACATCATTCACTTAATCACATTTGCAAAAGTCCTATGTTCCATGTAAGGTAATAACACATGATTAAACAGGCTTGTAAAAAAGATGGTTACTGTATTAAGTTTTCTATTGCTGAGCAACAAGTAATCACAACAACCTTTATTCTGTCAATGGGTGGTGGAGCTGAGACTGGAGTTCCAGTATACAAATTCATAGCCTGTTACAGCAGAATGCTTTCTCTAAAAACACAAAGATGTCCTGTTTTTCCTCTTCAAAAGCCTCTCCTACCATCTTCCTCCTTCTCTGGGTTCTTATTGTGGCTCAGTTATTATTAGCCAGTCAGCCAAACTTGCTGTACCTCCAATAATTACTGTGGGGATCAGAGGTAATGTTGTAAAGCTCCCAGCTCACTGCCTGGCACACAATAAGTTCTCCCTAAATGGAAGCTATTAACTGTTACTATTTTTTCAACTCTTCTAAGCCAGTCTCATTGCCATTCATCTTCAATTCTGCTCTCTCCCATGAATCTCTGTAGTACCACATCTCAGGAACAACTTGCTTTCAAAAGACATCAATACTCAACAACTTTTTTTGCCACTTAATTTTCTTAGTTGAAGGATAATTGCTTTATAGAATTTTGTGGCTTTCTGTCAAACATCAACAAGTATCAGCCATAGGTACACCCTTGTCCCCTCCCTCCCAAATCTCCCTCCCATCCCTCCTTCCCATCTCCCTCCCCAATACTCAACAACTTTTACAGGCAGTCATTGCCCATATACCAACATTTACAACAAAAAGTATCTGGTTGACAGTGGTGTAGCTTCAGCCTTATTTCCCCCTAAATAAAAAACCAAAGTCTTTAAATGTGGGTATAATACCTAATGCTCAATCTTGGTTCCTAAATGCCATTCTCAACTAAAAAGGGCTAAGTCTCCTTGGGAAACATAGCTGATTTCAGGACTGAGGCAGAGAAAATACAAGATGAGCATCTTGCAGAGTCAGAAAAGAAGGAAGTGCTCAAACAAAGATGGAGACCTGTTAAAAGGACACAGGAGTCATCTTCCTGCTGGCCAAACATGGAATATTTTGAGCATTAAAATAAAGAATAGTACTAACCCACTGAATATGATAGACAACCACAGGTCCATGAGGATATAGATACATAAATGTAGGAGAAGGGAAAGCTCTCCCTTACACTGGAGAGCCAACTGATACAAGTCCAAAGAATGATGGCATTGGACAGTTACCATTTAGCAACCTCAAGAGTCATTGGTGAATGCTAAAACTGGTGGGTGAAAGCTTGAGATCAAGCACACACACACACACACACACACACACACACACACACATATCTCCAGTCATGTCCAACTTTTTGCAGCCCCACAGACTATAGCTGCCAGGCTTTTCTGTCCATGGGATTTCTCAGGCAGGAATACTGGAGTGGGTAGCCATTCCCTTTACCAGGGACTCTTCCAGACCCAGGGATTGAACCTTGGTCTCTTGCTTTTCAGGCAGATTCTTTACCATCTGAGCCACCAGGGAAACCTGATATATGTATATATATGTAAGATAAGTGTAGTAAAATGTTAACATTTGAGGAATCTGGATTAATAGTATAAGGCAGTTTTCTTTGTACTATTCTTGGAATTCTTTTAAGACTGAAATTATCTGAACAAAAATTTAAGAGAAAAAAATTCTAGCTTAAAAAACATAGTTAAAAAATATTTATAAAAACTAAAGCTAGTATTATACTCAATGGTGAGAAACTAGATTTTTTTTTCTACTAAGATCAAACAAGGCAAGGATGTCTGCTCTCATTACTCCTTCTTAACATCACACTGGGAGTCCTTGCTAATGCTATAGGCAGGAGAAAGAAATATAAGGTATACTGATTGGGAAGGAAGAAAAAAACTGTCATTGTTCACAGATGGTATAACTGTCTATGCAAAAAATCATAAAGAACCAACAAAAAGATAGCTAGAACTATTACAGCAAGTTTGTAAGTTACAAGGTTAATTACAAAAGCCAATTGCTTTCTTATGTACCAGTAATTAACAACTGGAATTTTAAATAAAAAGCAAAATACCACATATATTAGCACCATAAAACTTAATAAAATAATACTTAGGTATAAACTTAACAAAATATGTACAAGATTTATATAAAGAAATTTATAAAACTCTGATAAAATAAATCAAAGATGATAAATGGAGACATAGTCCATGTACATGGATAGGAAGACAATTTTATCAAGATGTCAGTTCTTCCTAACTTAATCTATAGATTCAGTGCAATATCAAGCAAAATCCCACCAGTTTATTTTGTGGATATTGACATACTAATTCTAAAGTTCATCTGTAAATGCAAAAGACTCAGAATAGCCAACACAATATTGAAAGAGAAAAAAGAAAGTCTGAGGACTGACACTACTGGACTTTGAGACTTTCTCTTGATATAAAGCTACAGTAATTGAGACAATATGGTACTGGTGACATGAAAGAAAGAAAGTGAAGTCGCTCAGTCATGTCCAACTCTTTGCGACCCCATGGACTGTAGCTACCAGGCTCCTCTGTCCATGGGATTCTCCAGGCAAGAATATTGGAGTTGGTTACCATCTTCTTCTCCAGGGGATCTTCCTGACCCAGGGATCAAACCAGGGTCTCCCACATTGGAGGCAGACTCTTTAACATCTGAGCCATCAGGGAAGCCCAATAGACAAATAGATAAATGGAATAGAATAGAGAGCTCAGAAATAGATCCACACAAATACAGCCAACCAATCTCTTTTAAAATATTTATTTATTTATTTTATTTCTTTGGCTGTGCTGGGTCTTGGTTGTGGCTTGAGGGGTCTTTTTCTGTTGTGGCATGTGGGATCGAGTTTCCTGAGCAGAGATCAAACCTGGACACTTTACATTGGGAGCACAGAGTCTTAGCCTTTGAACTACCATGGAAGTCCCAAGTCAACTAATTTTTGACAAAGGAGCAAAGGCAATTCAATGGAGAAAAGATAGTCTTTTCAACAAATAGTGCTGAAACAACTGGATATCCACATGCAAAAACAGTAATCTAGACAAAAAGACTTTAAACCCTTTACAAAAACCAACTCAAAGTGGATTTATAGGCTTACATGTAAGATGTAAAACTGAAATTCTTAGAAGATAACAGAGTGGAAATCTATGTAACTTTGAGTTTGGCAATGACTAAAAACAACACCAAAACACAACCCATGGAAGAAAAATTCAATAAATTGAGCTTCATTATCAGTGGAAGACACACAAAGAATGAAAAGACAAGCCAGAGAATAGATGAAAATGTTTGCAAAACACATATGTGGGGGCTTCCCTGGTGACTCAGTGATGATGAATCCCCCTTCCAATGCAGGAGACATGGGTTCGATCCTTGGTCAGGAAGATCCCACATGCTGCAGAGCAACCAAGCTTGTTTACCACAACTATTGAGCCTATGCTCTAAGGCCTGGGAATTGCAACTACCAAAGCCCAAGCACCCTAGAGCCTGTGCTCAGCAACAAGAGAAGCCAACACAATGAGAAGCCCACACACCATAATGAAGAGTAGACCCTGCTCACCAAAATTAAAGGCCCACATAGCAACAAAGACTCAGCACGGATGAAAAATAAAATTTAAAAATCCACATATTTGATAAAAAGTAGGTAATCAGAATATATAAAGAACTCTTGAGACTCAAAAAAATAAAGAAAAGAAAAATAATGCAATTTACAAATGGGCAAAAGATCTCAACAGACACCTCACAAAGAAGATCCATCTATGTCATTAGGGAAATGAAAATTTAAAAAATAAGATACCACCATATACGTATGACATCACTGACTCAATGGACATGAGTTTGAGCAAACACATGGAAATAGTAAAGGATGGGGAAGCCTGGTGTGCGTCAGTTCATGGGGTCACAAAGAGTCACTTTGGAAGACAGTTTCTCAGTTTTTTACAAAACTAAATATACTTTTACCATACTAATCTCAGGTGGGCTCGGTCTGCAACAGCTTGAAGCAGGACTTCAGTTCCCCAGCCAGAGATTGAGGCCAGGTTATGGTGGTGAGGGCACCAAATCCTAGCCACTAGACCAGTAATCAGTGACCAGGCCCTGGCCCTTCAGCACTGCAGAAAAGAATTCCCACAAAGATGGAAAGTAATAAAATAAGTAAACTGTTTGTTAGGAGGATAAAGAGTACAGTGTGTGTGGATAGACACACGGGCAAACTCAGAGGTAGAGTCCCTGAGTCGAGCCCTCATGGCTGTTTGAATTAGTCTTACGGGGCATTACTTCCAGGTTTCCTTTGGAAAATCATTTTGATTTGCCTGGTTCACAGTCCCTATTAGGTATATCTCAAGGTCCTCCAATGTGTGTGCATGCATCTCTTAGCCAAGATGGATTCCACTGAAGAGGCCAATGCGTAGCTTGGCATCACTTAGCATCATTCCCCTTTGACCTCCAAGGAGCCTGTCCGCACATGTCTGGTTGGGGAGGTCTCCTGACTTTGAGAATGAGAAACATATGGTCTGGGCAGGGCCCAGTCTTCTGTCTTAATTGTTCTGCTATTCTTCTCTTGGAGTTTCAGTCCAAGCAATGAAATCTCCTATTACTTTACCCTGGGGTGGGGTGGGGCTCATCTGTCCACTGCCTCAATACAATCCACCAACTATATACTCCTTGGTATCTACCCAAATGAACTGAAAATTTTTGTCCACATAAAAACTGGCACATGTATGTTTATAGCATTTATTTATCATATCTGACAAAACTTGGAAGCAACAAAAATATCCTTTAGTATGTGAGTGAATAAATAAACTGTGGCACATCCAGACAAAATATCAGTTCAGTTCAGTTGCTCAGTTGTGTCTGACTTTGCAACCCCATGGACTGCAGCACACCAGGCCTCCCTGTCCATCACTAACTCCTGGAATTTACTCAAACTTATGTCCATTGAGTCGGTGATGCCATCTAACCATCTCATCCTCTGTCGTCCCCTTCTCCTCCCGCCTTCAATTTTTCCCAGCATCGGGGTCTTTTCAAATCAGTTGGTTCTTCGAATCAGGTGGCCAAAGTATTGGAGTTTCAGCTTCAGCATCAGTCCTTCCAATGAATATTCAGGACTGATTTCCTTTAGGATGGACTCGTTGATCTCCTTGCTGTCCAAGGGACTCTCAAGAGTCTTCTCCAACATCACACTTCAAAAGCATCAATTCTTCGGCACTCAGCTTTCTTTATAGTCCAGCTTTCACATCCGTATATGACTGCTGAAAAAACCATAGTTTTGACTAGACAGACCTTTGTTTGTCTCTGCTTTTTAGTATGCTGTCTAGGTTGGTCATAGCTTTTCTTCCAAGGAGCAAGCATCTTTTAATTTCATGGCTTCAGTCACCATCTGCAGTGATTTTGGAGCCCCCCCAAAATAAAGGCTGTCATCTATTTGCCATGAAGTGATGGGACCAGATGCCATGATTTTAGTTTTCTGAATGTTGAGTTTCAAGCCAACTTTTTCACTCTCCCTTTTCACTTTCATCAAGAGGCTCTTTAGTTCTTCTTTGCTTTCTGCCTTAAGTGTGGTATCATCAGCATATCTGAGGTTATTGATATTTCTCCTGGAAATCTTGATTCCAGTTTGTGCTTCATCTAGTCCAGCATTTTTCATGATGTACTCTGCATATGAGTTAAATAAGCAGGGTGAAAATATACAGCCTTGATGTACTCCTTTCCCGGTTTGGAATCAGTCTGTTGTTCCATGTCCAGTTCTAAGTGTTGCTTCTTGACCTGCATACAGATTTCTCAGCAGGCAGATCAGGTGGTCTGGTATTTCCATCTCTTTAAGAATTTTCCACAGTTTGTTGTGATCCATGCAGTCAAAGGCTTCAGCATAGTCAAAAAAGCAGAAGTAGATTTTTTTTCTGGAACTCTCTTGCTTTTTCGATGATCCAGCAGATGTTGCCAATTTGGTCTCTGCTTCCTTTGCCTTTTCTAAATCCAGCTTGAACATCTGGAAGTTCACAGTTCATGTACTGTTGAGGCCTGGCTTGGAGAATTTTGAGCATTGCTTTATTGGCGTATAAGATGAGTGCAACTGTGTGGTAGTTTGAGCATTGTTTGGCATTGCCTTTCTTTGGGATTGGAATGAAAACTGACCTTTTCCAGTCCTGTGGCCACTGCTGAGTTTTCCAAATTTGCTGGCATATTGAGTGCAGAACTTTCAGAGCATCATCTTTTAGGATTTGAAATAGCTCAACTGGAACTCCATCACCTCCACTAGCTTTGTTTGTAGTGGTGGTTCTTAAGGCCCATTTGATTTCACATTCCAGGATGTCTGGCTCAAGGTGAGTGATCACACCATTGTGATTATCTGGGTCGTGAAGATCTTTTTTGTATAGTTCTTCTGTGTATTCTTGACACCTCTTCTTAATGTCTTCAGGTGTGACCTAAATTAAATCCTTTATGATTATACAGTGGAGATGACAAGCAGATTCAATGGATTAGATCTGGTAGACAGAGTGCCTGAAGAACTATGGACAGAGGTTCTTAACATTATATAAAATATCATTCAGTGATAAAAAGAAATGGGCTATTAAGCCATGAAAAGACACAGAGAAACCTTAAATGCATATTACTAAGGGAAAAAAGCCAATCTGAAAAGACTACACATTGTATCAACCCAACAATATGACATTCTGAAAAGGCAAAAGAATGAAGACAGTAAAGAAGTCAGGGGTTCATGGAAAGGAAGGAAGGGGTAAATGATTGGAAGAGGGGAATTTCAGAGCAGTGAAACTACTCTGTATGATACTGTAGTGGTGGATACATGTCATTATATATTTGCCAAAACCCATAGAATGTAAAACAAAAAAAGTGAATCTTAATGTAAACTATGGACTTTGGAATACAAAATGAAGCAAGGCAATGGCTAATAGAGTTTTGCCAATATAACGCACTGGTCATAGCAAACATCCTCTTCCAACACCACAAGAGACAAATCTACACATGGACATCACCAGATGGTCAATACCAAAATCAGATTGATTATATTCTTTGCAGCCAAAGATGGAGAAGCTATATACAGTCAGCAAAAACAAGACCTGAGGCTGACTGTGGTTCAAATCATGACCTGCTTATTGCAAAATACAGGCTTAAATTCAAGAAAATAGGGAAAATCGCTAGGCCATTCAGGCGTGACCTAAATCAAATCCCTTATGATTATACAGTGGAGATGACAAGTAGATTCAATGGATTAGATATGGTAGACAGAGTGCCTGAAGAACTATGGACAGAGGTTCATAACATTGTACAGCAGTGATCAAGACCATGCCCAAGAAAAAGACATGCAATGAGGTAAATTCTTGTCTGAGGAGGCTTTACAAATAGTTGAGGAAAAAAAAGAAGCAAAAAGCAAGGGAGAAAGAGAAAGATATACCCAACTGAATGCAGAGTTCCAGAGAACAGCAAGGAGAGATAAGAAAGCCTTCCAAAGTGAAAAATGAAAAGAAGTAGAGGAAAAAGACAGAAGGGGAAAGACTAGAGATCTCTTTAAGAAAATTGGAGATACAAAGGGAACATTTCAGGCAAAGATGGGTACAATAAAGGACAGAAATTGCAAGGACCTCACAGAAGCAGAAGAGCTTAAGAAGAGCTGGCAAGAACACACAGAAGAACTATACAAAAAGGTCTTAATGTCTTGGATAATCGTGATGGTGTGATCACTCACCTAGAACCAAATATCCGGATTGTAAAGTCAAGTGGGCCTTAGGAAGCATTGCTACAAACAAAGCTAGTGGAGGTGATGGAATTCCAGCTGAGCTATTACAAGTCCTAAAAGATGTTGCTGTGAAAGTGCTGCACTTAATAGGCCAGCAAATTTGGAAAACTCATCAGTGGCCACAGGACTGGAAAAGGTCAATTTTCATTCCAGTCCCCAAGAAAGTCAATGCCAAAGACTGTTCAAAATATCACACAATTGCACTCATTTCACATGCTAGCAAGATTATACTCAAAATTCTGAAAGCTAGGTTTCAGCAGTGTGTGAACTGAGAAATTCCAGATGGATGCGCTGGATTTAGAAAAGGCAGAGGAAGCAGGGATCAAATTGCCAACATCCATTGGATCATAGAAAAAGCAAGAGAATTCCAGAAAAACACCTACTTCTGCTTCATTGACTACACTAAAGCCTTTGACTGTGTGGATCTCAATAAACTGTTGAAAATTCTTAAAGTGATGGTAATACTTGACCACTTTACTTGTCTCCTTCTCAAGAGGAGTATGCATGACAAGAAGCAACAGTTAGAACTAGATATGGAACAACGAACTGGTTCAAATTGGAAAAGGAGTACATCAAGGCTGTTTATTATCACCATGCTTATATAACTTTTATGCAGAATACATCATGTTGTCACGCGAGTGTATGCTCCTCAGTTCTGTCTTGTCCACAACAAAGATTTGGAGTGACCGACATTAAAGCCCTCGGCGTGTCACAGCTCTTGGGTCTTGGACAGACCGTGTTATAGCTCTTAGACAAATCAGTGTTACAGCTCCGTGTTACAGCTCTATTTTATTTAGATAATAACAGGAAAATCCATCCTCAAGGTGTGAGGGCATGTCGACCCAAAGACACGAAGAGAAGAGTGCCCCACTCAAAACGGATTAAAGATCTAAACGTAAGACCAGAAACTATAAAACTCTTAGAGGAGAACATAGGCAAAACACTCTCCGACATACATCACAGCAGGATCCTCTATGACCACCTCCCAGAATATTGGAAATAAAAGCAAAAATAAACAAATGAGATTTAATTAAAATTAAAAGCTTCTGCACAACAAAGGAAACTCTAAGCAAGGTGAAAAGACAGCCTTCAGAATGGGAGAAAATAATAGCAAACGAAGCAACTGACAAACAACTAATCTCAAAAATATACAAGCAACTACTGCAGCTCAATTCCAGAAAAATAAATGACCCAATCAAAAAATGGGCCAAAGAACTAAACAGACATTTCTCCAAAGAAGACATACAGATGGCTAACAAACACATGAAAAGATGCTCAACATCACTCATTATCAGAGAAATGCAAATCAAAACCACAATGAGGTACCATCTCACCTCAGTCAGAATGGCTGTGGTTCAAAAGTCTACAAGCAATAAATGCTGGAGAGGATGTGGAGAAAAGGGAACCCTCTTACACTGTTGGTGGGAATGCAAACTAGTAGAGCCACTATAGAGAACAGTGTGGAGATTCCTTTAAAAACTGGAAATAGAACTGCCATACGACCCAGCAATCCCAGTGCTGGGCATACACAACGAGGAAACCAGAATTGAAAGAGACACGTGTACCCCAATGTTCATCGCAGCACTGTTTATAATAGCCAGGACATGGAAGCAACCTAGATGTCCATCAGCAGAGGAATGGATAAGAAAGCTGTGGTACATATACACAATGGAGTATTACTCAGCCATTAAAAAGAATACATTCGAATCAGTTCTAATGAGGTGAATGAAACTGGAGCCTATTATACAGAGTGAAGTAAGCCAGAAAGAAAAACACCAATACAGTATACTAACGCATATAGATGGAATTTAGAAAGATGGTAATGACAACCCTGTATGCGAGACAGCAAAAGAGACACAGATGTATAAAACAGTCTTTTGGACTCTGTGGGAGAGGGAGTGGGGGGATGATTTGGGAGAATGGCATTAAAACATGTATAATATCATATAAGAAACGAATCGCCAGTCCAGGTTCAATGCAGGATACAGGATGCTTGGGGCTGGTGCACAGGGATGACCCAGAGGGATGGGATGGGGAGGGAGGTGGAAGGGGGGTTCAGGATGGGGACCACGTGTACACCCATGGCGGATGCATGTTGATGTATGGCAAAACCAATACAATATTGTAAAAAATAATAATAATAATAATAAAATTAAAAAAAAAAAAGAGTGCCCCAGCACGCTGGAGAGAGAGCGAACGAGCGAGCGAGTGAACCCTTTAGCTCCTCTTTTTATATGTTTTTCTTTTCCCCCTGGGCCTGCCCTATGTAAATTGGGTTAGCCAGGAGTGTTGTTTGTTCTACCTGAGGTCCTCACTCTGGTCCTCGGACCTTCCTTTGTTCTATTTTTGCAGGCTTTTCTCTTCCTTATCTTTTAGCCACCGCCATTCTGAATTCTTTTTCCCTATTCTACCTAACATTCCCCCTTCAAGAGATGGGAGGCCCAATTCTTTGGGAATAGGGGTGTCGAGGTCTTTCTGGCTACTTCCTGCTGAACTGGGACAGCGAGGGGTATTGGGCCTCCCCCTCTTGCCAGTCTCAGGCCTGAAAGTCCTTATAGTGGTGTCCATTTAAGGGTGAGTGATATTTTTCAAGGCCGGCTGTAGTTTTATATCTTTGTTGAACTGGCACTGCATGTTGTAGCTTGTTGACCTGGGCAGAGACAAACAGGTTAGACAATTGATAGTACATGGAACAATGATAAGCACATCAATATGGCATAACAAGGACTAGTAGGGGCATTAGCCAATTCCAAATTCACATCGCCAGGATGGCTCAAGTCTGTCCTTGTTTAGGGAGCAGAACATCTATCTCCTGTCTGTTTTGGAGTACTATCCATGCCAAGCTGTGTTGGCTCTTTAGAGTTATCCTGATAAATCTTATCCCCAGAGACCAGATTTTGGGGTTGTTCATTAGAATGACACTCATTTGTAGTTTTGAATAAGTATCTGAGATCTCCCAGAGCCTCACAGGTGTATTGAGTGTCCTCTTCTGTTTTCTTCCATGGCTTGACTCGTGAGTAGTGAATCCAGCGGTCATGTCCTGGTACCTTGACTGCTGTGGGGGTAGAAAGTATTACAGGGTAGGGGCCCTTCCATGTGGGCTGGAGTTGAGCCTTTGGGGACCCATCTTTCATGACTTTAGTTAGGACTTGAGTCTCTGGAGCATATAGTGGTGACTCCTTAGAATCTTTTGGGTCCTGGTTCATACCCCACAAGCGTATATCCTGTTGGAATTGCACAATGGCCATGGTATAAGACTGGAGGGTCTGAACCTCTGGATCTAGGAAGAGGTCATTGACATAAACAAAAGGTCTCCCACGTAGCATCTCATAAGGACTAAGACAAATCTGTTCCTTAGGGGCAATACGGGTGCAGAGGAGAGCTATTGGTAAAGCCTCCTTCCATCCCAGGGAGGTCTCCTGGGTTATCTTTTTTATCGCTGATTTTAAGAATTGGTTGGGTCTTTTTACTTTTCCTGAAGACTGAGGCCTCCAGGCACAATGGAGATAGTAAGTAATGCCCAATGCTTTAGAGACCCCTTGGGTGACCTTAGGAGTAAATGATGTCCCATTGTCACTTTGTAATGACCTGGGCAGACCAAATCTTGGAATGATTTCATGGAGCAGTTTTTTTTTTTTTTTTTTTTTTTTACCACCTCCTCAGCCTTCTCAGTCTGGGTGGGAAAGCCTTCAATCCATCCTGTGAATGTATCTATCATGACTAATAGGTATTTATACCCTTGAGAAACTGGCATCTGGATGAAGTCCATCTGCCCGTCCTCTCCTGGGTAGGCCCCACGTTGTTGGATGGGCTGGGCTAGCTGGGGTCTTCGAGCTCCTTGGGGGTTGTTTAATTGGCAAGTGGGACAAGAGGAGACCGCTTGTATTATAGTTGTTTGGAAGCCTGTTCCTCTGAAGGACCTCTCTAGTAATCTTTGGAGGATCTTTTCCCCTAAATGAGTGGTAGCATGTAAGGAGTTAACCAACTTCCATTGGAGGTTCCCAGGCAGAAAAAGGAGTCCTTCCTTTTGGAACCTCCTTTTGGAAGGTAAAGCGTCTGCCTGCAATGCGGGAGGCCTGGGTTTGATTCCTGGGTTGAGAAGATCCCCTGGAGAAGGAAATGGCAATCCACTCCAGCACTCTTGCCTGGAAAATCCCATGGATGGAGGAGCCTGATAGGCTAAAGTCCATGGGGTCGCAAAGAGTCGGACATGACTGAGCAACTTCACTTTCACTTTCTTTCTTTCCTTTTGGAACCACCCCATATGATCTTCTTGAAAGCCCTCACTCTTAACTTTAAGAGTCTCATCTTCAGTATATGAAGGAATTTTTGGCAAATTAGTCTATGGAGCTAGGGTGGCAACCCCTATTAAGTCATTGTTCTGTAATGGTGTTCTCTTAGCTGCCTGATTGGCTGCTTGGTTTCCTCATGCCACTTCTGTGCTCCCTTTTTCATGTCCTTTACAGTGGGAGACTGAAAACTCAGTGGACAGATGGACTGCCTCCAAGAGTCTGAGAATTTGATCACCATATTTGATTGGGGACCCTCAGGTGGTCAAGTGGCCCCTTTCTTTCCAAATAGCAGCATGTGCATGTAACACCAGAAAGGCATACTTGGAGTCAGTGTAAACGGCTATTTTTTTCCTTTTCCCAGCTCTAAAGCTCGAGTCAGGGCTATGAGCTCAGCTAACTGGGCTGAAGTACCTGGTGGAAGAGGCTTAGCCTCTATGATCTCAAAATTGGAGACTACTGCATATCTGGCTCTTCTTTTTCCATCCAAGACAAAGCTGCTTCCATCAGCGTACCAGATTTCCTCAGGATTGGTCAGAGGATCTTCTGACGATCCCTCTCGGGGTTTTGTCCAGTGGCCCAAGGTTTCTAGACAAGAGTGAAAGAGGAAAAAGCCCTCGGGGGTAGGCAGGAGGGTAGCTGGGTTAAGAACCTCACAAGGGGACATAGTGAGGCCTGGATTTTCGACCAGCATTACTTGATATCTGAGGATTCTTTGATCAGACATCCATAAATGGCCTCTCCCATTTAGGAGTTGTTTTACTTGGTGGCTGGTAAAAATAGTTTGCCCCCAAAGGAGAGTTTCAAAGCATCTTCTATCATGATTGCAATACCTGTAAGATTTCGAAGGCAGGAGGGCCAGCCTTGGGCAGTTGGATTGAGCCTCTTGGATAAATAAGCGACAGGCTTGGGCTCAGATCCCAACCTTTGAGTTAACTTTCCCAAGGCTATTCTCTTTCATGGACATAAAATTTGAATGCTTTTTCTGGGTCTGGCAACCTCAAGGCAGGTGCCTGAGTTAAGGCCT
The DNA here is from genome assembly GCF_055505025.1 of Bos grunniens. Lineage (NCBI taxonomy): Eukaryota > Metazoa > Chordata > Mammalia > Artiodactyla > Bovidae > Bos > Bos grunniens. The sequence goes on along the minus strand of NC_141194.1, from coordinate 51,115,694 downwards.
GTTTTAGTGTAGCCTCTGCCTTCTTTTGAGGAGTTCCCCACATCAGAGGGATTGAATTATCCCGTCCCTTTAAGCTTTCATACAAGGGCTGGGCAATTAGACCATAATTGGGTATCCAGATTCTACAATACTCAGTTAGCCCCAGGAAAGCTCGCAATTGTTTTCGAGTCGTGGGGGAGGGCAGCTGGAGGATTCCTTGTACCCTGTCAGAGGACAGCCTCCTGGACCCGTGTGTAATCTGAACTCCCAGGTAAGTGACCTTTGTCTCGACCATCTGTGCCTTAGCATGGGAGACTTTATATCCCCTTTCTGCCAAAAAGTTTAGAACTTGAATTGCATGTTGTTGGGCATTTTTCTCATCTGGAGAGCAGATTAGTAGGTCATCTACATATTGTAATATTTTCCCATTAGGTCCCAGGTCCAGATCTAGGAGATCCCGGCTAAGGGCCTGTCCAAACAGGTAGGGACTATCTCTGAACCCCTGAGGTAATACTGTCCAAGTCATCTGTTGGTGTTTTTCTCCTGGGGCCTCCCACTCAAAGGCAAAAAGATATTGGGATTTTTTAGCCAGTGGTATGCAAAAAAATGCATCTTTGAGATCCAAGACTGTAAACCACTTGGCACTGGGTGGGATTCCTCCCAAGATTACATAGGGATTGGGTACTGTGGGATGGAGGGGGACTACAGCTTCATTTATGATCCAGAGATCTTGAACCATTTGCCAGGTTCCGTCCTTTTCTTTACTGAGAGGATTGGGGTGTTACATGGCAAACTGGTGGGGACCAATAGCCCACAAGCAAGGAATTTATTTATTAAAGGCTGTAGTCCCTCCCGAGCCTCTCTTTTGAGGGGATATTGTTTCTGGTTAGGAAACCGAGTGGGATCTTGGAGGACAATGATGACCAGTTCAGCTTGATGGGCTAGTCCAGGAATTCTTTGGTCCCACACCTAGGGGTTAATTTTGTCCTCCCATAGTTTTTGGTCCCTGTCTATTGGAGAAGGTGTAATGGGTTCTTCAGTAGTAACCAGAAGTTGTAGAGCCCTAGGGCCTGAAAAGCTTCCCATCACAAGGGTGGTCCCCAGTTTAGTGAGCATATCTCTTCCCAATAAGGGAGTAGGACACTCAGGGACCACCAGAAACTGGTGGGAAAATATTTGTCCATCCCAGCAACAAAGATGTGCTTGAGTGAATCTTTTAGTAGTTGTTTTTCCTGTAGCACCCAAAATGGTACAGGTTTGGGAGAAGAAGGCTCCGGAGTAGGAGATCAAGACAGAGTAGGTAGCCACTGTGTCAACCAAGAAGTTCTCGGACCTACCTGCCACATTCAGTTGCACCCTTGGCTCCAGCCCCATGATGGTTATCTGTGACAGGTGGGCTGGCTGGAGCAGGCTGCTTCAGTCCTCTTGAAGCATCGTGAGGGAAGGCTTGGCGCTTGACCTTGAGGCTCTTGGGTCCCCAGGGCAGAGTGCCGCCCAATGTCCCAGTTGATGGCATTTGTAGCAAGCCGTTCTAGGAGACTTGTCACGGTTTGGACACTCTTTGGCCCAATGCCCCGCCTGTCTACAGATTAGGCATTTGCCTAGTGCCTTGTCCTTCAAGGACTCGGGGTTTGCCATAGGGCTTCTCTGGAGGGCAGCCAGCATCTGGGCATGCCTTGTCTCTTTCCTTCTCTCCCTCTCCTGGGCCTTGACCTCCTTCTCCTGTTCTCTGTTATAAAAGGTATTGGTGGCTGTCTGGATCATCTCATCTAAAGAGGCAGCAGGGTCCTGCTGCTGTAGCTGTTGTAACTTAATTCTGATACCTGATGCACACTGGGACAGGAATTTGTCCTTTAAAATCACCTGCCCCTCGTAAGAGTCTAAGTCCAGATTGGTAAACTTTTGGAGGGCCTCTTTTAGCCTTTCCAGAAAAGCAATTGTGTTCTCATTGGGCTCCTGAGTTATTGCTGAGACTCAGGCATAGCTAATTACTTTTTGTTGGGCTGCTTTCATTCCTGCCTTCACGCAGATTAGAAAATGATCCCTTTCCCAGATGTGCTCAGGGTCATTATAATTCCAATTAGGATTGGAGGAAGGGACTGCAGTTTCCCCTACTGGGTATCTATCACTTGACATGTGAAGCCCTGTTGCATACCTTCAGGCTTCCTTTAAGACCCTAGTATGTTCAGGGTCAGGTAAAGTTTGACTAAATATGATCATGATGTCTTTCCACGTCAAGTCAAAAGCCAAGGTAATATGTTGGAATGTATCTATATATTTGCCTGGGTCATCTGTGTAGCTTCCCAGGTCTTGTTTGATCTGTCTTAGTTCTAAGAGGGAGAAGGGCTTATGGACCCGGGTTGGTCCAAATTCTCCTCCAGTTTCAACTAAGGGACATACTCGAGTTGGCTTTTGTGGAGGGGGTGCTCCCGGATATGGGGGGCACGTTTTGATACAAGGAAGGAGCACCAGGCAACTCGGGAGCTGTGGGAGGTGAGCCTTCACGGGAGGGGGTTCCTTTTCTTGGTTGCCTGTGCCTAACACCATTTGCCTAGTGGGCTCACTTTTAGGGCATAAAACAATCCCATACTTAAGACAGAATTCCTTCATATCTCTTAGTTGAAAGAAAATTTGGACATAGGGGATTTCTGTCCATTTTCCTTGTCTTTTGCAGAATAATTCTAATTGCAGGATGGTATTGTAATTTAAACTCCCATCCTTAGACCAATGTTCCTCATCCCCCAGTGGATACTGTGGCCATGCAGTGGCACAAAATAATTTTAAGCGACTTTTCCTTAGAGTTAGAGGATCGAACAGCTTCCAGTTATCAAGGATGCATCTCAAGGGCATCTGCTGGGAAGTGGATTGGTTATTTCCCATCTGAAAGACAGTCATGACAGGGAGAAAAGAAAAATAGAAAGAAACTAATAGGCCTCCTTATATCTCCATGGGTGGATTTCCTTAGGGGTGAGTCTTTTTGAAGCTTATCCTACCCAGTACTGTTGCAACCTGAGAGCCAGGTGTCCCCGGGTCAGGGTAAAGATCCCCAGGCAGGCTGAGGCGTGACAGCCTCCTGGAGATCGAATTCCCAGGCAGGTTGAGGCATGACGGCCTCCCGAGAATTGGGTCCCTGGGCAGGTCGAGGCATGACGACCTCCTGGGACCCCTGGACTAGCGGATCCCTGAGCAGGTTGAGGCATGACAACCTTTCAAGGACCAGATCTCTAGGCAGGTCAAGGCAGGTTGACCTCCTGTGACCCCCGGCCTGGAGTTGGGCGTCCCCAAGATCTCCAGCATGACCAGTGCTGGGTAGGATTTAGTTCAGTTCAGTTCAGTTCAGTCACTCAGTTGCGTCCGACTCTTTGCGACCCCATGAATTGCAGCACGCCAGGCCTCCCTGTCCATCACCAACTCCCGGAGTTCACTCAAACTCACGTCCATCAAGTCAGTGATGCCATCCAGCCATCTCATCCTCTGTCGTCCCCTTCTCCTCCTGCCTTCAATCCCTCCCAGCATCAGAGTCTTTTCCAATGAGTCAACTCTTCTCATGAGGTGGCCAAGTATTGGAGTTTCAGCTTTAGCATCATTCCTTCCAAAGAACACCCAGGGCTGATCTCCTTCAGAATGGACTGGTTGGATCTCCTTGCAGTCCAAGGGACTCTCAAGAGTCTTCTCCAACACCACAGTTCAAAAGCATTAATTCTTCAGTGCTCAGCTTTCTTCACAGTCCAACTCTCATATCCATACATGACCACAGGAAAAACCATAGCCTTGACTAGACGGACCTTTGTTGACAAAGTAATGTCTCTGCTTTTGAATATGCTATCCAGTTTGGTCATAACTTTCCTTCCAAGGATTAAGGGGTTGTAATCTTAACTCATTGCTGGCTTGTCCACCGTGGATGGGAATAGATATCATGATGTAAAGCAATCCAAGCCTGTGCCCTGATACTGGGAAACAGTGTAACAGTCACAAGTCTTATTCTTTTACTCTAAGGGATTGTAAGTCACTGATTTCTTTCCCTAGTCCTCCATAAGAGCAGGTTAGGGTGTCTCCAATGGTAAACACTTCATTGTCATAGACCCACTTTAGGTAATAACAGAAATAGTGACAAAGGAGTGGGTTATCTGGCCCGGTTAGGGACATTAAGGTATTTTAATAGTAGGCTAGGTGGAGCAATGTTGCCTACAAGGAGGCAGGGTCCTGATTGTAGGAGTTAGTAATTGGCTCAAGAACAAATTGGTAAGAGGCAACTAACCAAATGTTCCATAAAAGTGGAGTGGAGATTTGATCCAGGGATATGTTTTTAATTTTAGGAGAAGGGTGGTAAAGGTTTGGGCCCAAACGGCCTGCAGGGCTAACTCTCAAAGTGGCAAACATTATCCCTGGAAGCCCAATTGCCTTTGAAGGGATGCCAACTGATGAACTTCCAGCAGGCATTGTGTGCCTGTTAGGGGAAGCACACTGATTGAAACCGCCCACCCTGGCCAGGCACCATAGTAACCATTTGCACGAGTTGTTTTATGACAGGAGATCCTGATAAGGAATACGGAACTAATAAGCCACCACCAACTGGAAGAGTTCGGGAAAGGTTGAAAGGAGACACCGGGTGTCCGTCCACTTCCCAGAATCCCTCTTGCTAACATCCAACTTGGCTGAGCAATGCGTGCTGCCACCAGGAAAGACTCTGAATTAGAATAATTGGCCAAAGACCACCCGGAAACTAATCCCATCACCATAAAACCGGAGACTGCGAGCCACGTGGCAGAGCAGTTCTCCTGGGTTCCCTTACCCTACTGCTCTCCACCCGGGTGCCCTTTCCCAATAAAAATCTCTTGCTTTGTCAGTACATGTGTCTCCTCGGACAATTCATTTCCGAGTGTTAGACAAGAACCGAGTTTTGGGCCCTGGAAGGGGTCCCCTTTCCTGCAACATGCCTGTCGCCCGCCTTAGCGGGTTCACTGAGAGATGTTGATGTTGTACATGTTGTAGGAAACATGGAAGATAAAGGCCTGAGTATCTAGAGGGGTTGCATATTATATAGTATTTCCCTCCCAAGGGCCAGCTATTTTCTGGTTGTCCCTCCAGAAGATTGTAGAGGCAACATTGTGGGCCCAGATGGGGCTGAGGAAAAGAGCATGAAACAGGAGGGAAGGGGGCAGAGCACAACCTTTGAAAGAATGACATAGCACAAGGGCATAATGTAAAACGATTAAAATCAACTGGGTCCAAGATGACAAGTCAAATTCAAGTAAACCTTAATCTCCAATCTGTTAGCCAAAAGACACACCCAGAGGTGGCAGAACAGCTCTAAGGCACTGTCAAAAGACAGAGGAGTGGGTAGTTCCCCAATGGCTTCAATGATCTTCTCACTTATTAGCATAGGAATTCACCCCACTCTCAAAACCTAGCCAGGCCACATTCCTTGGCCTGTACCCTGTAAAGTGCGGTGCTTCTCTCTGAATCCTAACAAATCCATTTCTCACTTATCACTTTGTCTCTCACTGAATTTTTGCAATGAGACATCAGAGGCTGAGCTTCATTAGGTCCTGAAGCCAGGTATCCTGGGTTTTGGTTGGGCTCAAGTCCCGGGACAGAGAGCTGAAGGACAGGAGGAAAAAGCAGTGGGAAAAACGTGCCAAGGAATCCCCTTCACAGCCTGCCAGAAAATTTGCTAAATATCTGACGGGTGCTCACAGTTTTCATTGGTCTGATCCTTGGTACAAAGAAAAGTAAGGACAGAAGAACCCCCACCAGCTTGGGTAACAGCTACTAGGGCTCAGCAGATATCACCTTTGGAACATGCTGAGGAGTAGGCTCTCCAGAGCCCCTCAATTGTGCCCACTGCCACCCACCTGTTCACGGGAGACAAGAAACGAGAGATTGTAAAGGGATTAAGATTTTGTTAGGCATATGTCCCTCCAGCCATAGGAGCGAGGATCTCCTACCTTAACCGGAAGTCTTCTGGAATCTGAGACTGAGCCGCGTGAGCTTTCTGCTGAGTTCGTTTTTCTCTGTCCTGGTTTCCAGCACGATGGGCCTCTTGTCACTTCTCCTGCGCTGGGTTTTCTTCGCGTTCCACTTCTACCGCAGGAGCTTTGCTGAGTTGGGCTCCTGCTGTGTTTGGCCTCCTCTTTGTGGGGGCCATGCTGAGGTTGTTACAGCTAGGTTAAACCCGAGTCATGGCACCATAGATGTCATGCGAGTGTATGCTCCTCGGTTCTGTCTCGTCCACAACAAAGATTTGGAGTGATGGACATTAAAGCCCTTGGTGTGTCACAGCTCTTGGGTCTCGGACAGACTGTGTTATAGCTCTCAGGTCTCAAATGGACCATGTTATAGCTCTTAGACAAATCAGTGTTACAGCTCCATGTTACAGCTCTATTTTATTTAGATAATAACAGGAAAATCCATCCTTGAGGCGTGAGGGCATGTTGACCCAAAGACACGAAGAGAAGAATGCCCCAGCAAGTGAGAGAGAGAGTGAGAGTGAGAGAGAGAGAGAGCCTTTTGTCTCCTCTTTTTATATGTTTTTCTTTCCCCCCTGGGCCTTCCCTATGTAAATTGGGTTAGCCAGGAGTGTTGTTTGTTCTACCTAAGGTCCTCACTCTGGTCCTTGGACCTTCCTTTGTTCTATTTTCATGGGCTTTTCTCTTCCTTATCTTTTAGCCACCGCCATTGTTATTTGTTCATCAGTCATCACAAATGTACCACACTCAGGCTTCAGCAATACGTGAACCGTGAACTTCCAGATGTTCAAGCTGGTTTTAGAAAAGGCAGAGGAACCAGAGATCAAATTGCCAACATCTGCTGGATCATCGAAAAAGCGAGATAATTCCAGCAAAACATCGATTTATGTTTTATTGACTATGCCAAAGCCTTTGACTGTGTGGATCACAATAAACTGGAAAATTCTGAAAGAGATGGGAATACCAGACCACCTGACCTACCTCTTGAGAAACCTATATGCAGGTCAGGAAGCAACAGTTAGAACTGGACATGGAACAACAGACTGGTTCCAAATAGGAAAAGGAGTACATCAAGGCTGTATATTGTCACCCTGCTTATATAACTTATCTGCAGAGTACATCATGGGAAATGCTGGGCTGGAGGAAGCACAAACTGGAATCAAGATGGCCAGGAGAAATATCAATAACCTCAGATATGCAGATGACACCACCCTTATGGCAGAAAGTGAAGAGGAACTAAAAATCCATGATGAAAGTGAACGAGGAGAGTGAAAATGTTGGCTTAAAGCTCAACATTCAGAAAACGAAGATCATGGCATCTGGTCCCATCACTTCATAGTAAATAGATGGGGAAACAGTGGAAACAGTGACAGGCTATTTTTGGGGGCTCCAAAATCACTGCAGACGGTGATTGCAGCCATGAAATTAAAAGACACCTACTCCTTGGAAGGAAAGTTATGACCAACCTAGATAACATATTCAAAAGCAGAGACATTACTTTGCCAACAAAGGTCCGTCTAGTCAAGGCTGTAGTTTTTCCAGTAGTCATGTATGGATGTGAGAGTTGGACTGTGAAGAAAGCTGAGCACTGAAGAATTGATGCTTTTGAACTGTGGTGTTGGAGAAGACTCTTGAGAGTCCCTTGGACTGCAAGGAGATCCAACCAGTCCATTTTAAAGATCAGTCCTGGGTGTTCCTTCAAAGGACTGATGCTAAAGCTGAAACTCCAGTACTTTGGCCACCTCATGTGAAGAGTTGACTCATTGGAAAAGACTCTGATGCTGGGAGGGATTGGGGGCAGGAGGAGAAGGAGACAACAGAGGAAGAGCTGGCTGGATGGCATCACCGACTCGATGGACCTGAGTTTGAATGAACTCTGGGAGTTAGTGATGGACAGGGAGGCCTGGCGTTCTGCGGCTCAAGGGGTTGCAGACAGTCGCAGAGAGCGACTGAACTGAATGCTAGACATTAGTAATAAAGGAGACTGAATTGGATGAGGCTCTTTTTGGAAACTCTCTCGCACTTTCCATCCAATTCTTGTGAAAACCTAAAACTGGGACTTCCTTTGTGGTCCAGTGATTAAGAATTTGCCTTGCATTGCAGGGGAGGAGGGTTTGATCCCTGATCTGGGAAGATTCCACATGGTGCAGGGCAACTAACCCCATGGGCCACAATTGCTGAGCCTGTCCTCTAGTCTCTGCTCACTACAAGAGGAAGCCCACATGCAACAATGAAGACCCAGCCCAGCCATAAATAAATAAACCCTAAAATTGCTTAAAAAAAAAAAGCAAAATCTATACACGGAAAAAGATTATAGAATCTTCCTTGGTGATCCAGTGGCTAAGAATGCATGTCCCTTGTAATGCATGGGACGTGGGTTTGATCTCTGGTCAGTGAATTAAGATCCTGCGTGCCCCAGGGCAACAAAGCCCACACACCACAACTACTGAGCCTGCATGCCACAACCAGAGAGTCTGTTCATCAGCAACAATCCACATGACACAACGAAGATCCCACGTGCCACAACTAAGACTCAATGCAGACAAATACATAATTTTTTTTATTTTTTTTATTAAAAAAAATTTTTTTTCCGGCGAAGCCGAGGCCCGCTTCCGCGAGCCAGAGCCCCCTCTCCTACTGGCACAGACTCCCCCGTGTCCCCTGTCCGTCCACTCCCGGGCCCAGCTCCCATAATTTTTTTTAAAAAAAAGAATAAAGTATTGATAATATACAACAACCCAGATGAACCTTGAAAACATTATGCTAAGTGAAAAATGTTAGTTTCAGAAGGCCACATACTGTATGATCCCATTTATTTTAGTTAGGCTGGTGTGCTTGATCCAGGGTGAGGTGGGGCTGGGCTACCATTTGAGTAACATCACTGCCATTGGCATGGGGAAACACCTATTTACAGAAGGTATATGGGGAGATGTGTGACCTGAACATGTGTGTGTTGGATTTGAGGGCATCAAAAGCCAAGGCAGCGACTTTCCTGGTGGTCCAATGGTTAGAACTCTGTGCTTTCACTGTATCCACTGCAGGGGGCATGGGTTTGATCCCTAGTTGGGGAACTAAGATCCCACGTGCCACGTGCTTTGGCCAAAAAAAAAAAAGCCAAGGAAGTCAAGTCACTCTCACCCTGGGAGGCCATATCTTGACAGTCAGGAGTGAGGGACTTCTCTGAACAGTGAACTTCAGAATGCCACTTCCTCAGGAAATACTTAAATAGAGGCCTCTGGGTTCTGATCTCAAGTCGTCACTTGAGTGTGACCCCAAGTCAGTTCTAACCCACTTTCCCAGATTTCCCACATGAACAATAACAAAAGTATATGTGTGTTGGTGGAGAGGTGGATGGAATGTGTTCAAAAGTCTTGTCCAGGTTTGTTATGCTTCAGTTCCATGACCCTGAATCATTAAAAAAAAAAAAAATCTAGCCCTGTCTCCATTGCTGACTTACTGTGTGGCCTTGAGCCAGATTCTGGACCTCTCTGGGCCTATTTTCACATCTGGAATATCAGGAGATTAGGTAAGAGAGTCTCTAACATCCAGTGATTCTCCCTGGAGGATGCTCATCATCTTCTCCAGCTGAACACTTCAGACAAATCAGAGGAAAGCAAGGTTCTTGTCACAGACGACCCCCTCTTCCAAATCTTCCATCTTCTCCCACTGCCCTCCCCTTCCTACTGTCAGGAGCTTGCAGCACTGGCTTGCTTGCCAAACTTGTTTCTATGACAACGGGTTACAAATAACTCAGATGCAGACAAAGATTTTAACCCAAGAACTGCTGGGCCAGTGGCTTCTTCCTCTCTCCACACATCAGACTGTGGGAACAATCTGACAAATTCTTTGTGATCAAATTACTCACCTGCTCATAAGCCTGCCAGGGTTCCTTAGTGTCACAGGATTAAATCCTTGCATCTTGAGGCCCTCCTGGAACCTGATTCAAGTCCTTCCAATTACATTTCCCACTTGCTCCCATTATAAAGGGGTCACTCTCATTTTTTGAGGACCTACTGTCTGCCTGCCAATCCCTGTGTTGGATGCTTTACATACTGTAGCTAAGAAAATCTTCTCAGAATTCTATCAGATAAACATTATTATTCCTACTTTATAGAGGAGAAAATTGAAGCTCACGAATATGATGAGTAAGGAGGTCAGTGAGTCAGAATTCAAATTCAAATCCATCAGATTTCCCGACCTGGGCTTTTTTCATTGCCAGTGGTTCACAAATGTTGATCTACACACTTGGGGGCATATTCAGATAATCTGAGACAGTTTAAAAATTCAGATTCTAACTTCCATTCAAGAAGGTGGAACACATCTGTCTCCTCTAATTCCTGAAACTGTTACAGAGTCCAAGCTCTGGTCGCCGCACAACAGGCCAATGAATCTGAGTCGAGGTGCTTAGGCAAGGAAGAGACTTTAATCGGACAGCCGGCAGACCGAGAAGATGGCAGGCTAGCACCTCAAAATAACCATCTTATTGGGGTCTGGATGCCAGGTTCTTTTATAGGTTAGAGATGAGAGGAGGTGAGGAAGCAAAGAAAAAAGGCCATTCTCTTGTAAATATCTCCTAGAATGGCAAATCCCAGGCAGAGGATGTGTTAATTTCTTCCTTCTGGCCATCCACAGGTGGACAGGGTTCTGAACAAAGGCACTTTAGTTTAACAGTCAGGCAGAGGGGCAAGATTCTCTGAGGCAAACCATTCTGTATGATTACAATAACAAAAGCAATGAAAAGCAAGTCAAATAAACAGTTCCAAAAGGGAGTCAGAATTGGCTTCTTCCCTGTAACAATTCCCTACTGTCAAAGTCCATTCCATAATCTTGTGAAATAAGGGAGTGACGATCTTTCTGCTTAGTCAGATGGATCTTTCTGGGAGTGTCCACCATCTTTGCCAGTGTGTCAAATGTTGAGATTTGTCTTGTTTTTGTTCCTCTTTTGGAAAGTGTCTATTTTACACCTGTAGGCTTAGAGATACTGAACTTCAAATTCATAAGACAAGATCTTAAGTTAATAAATTTAGCACTTTTCTATGTATGGGAAGATGCAAGAGTCAGAGCTCACTAAAATTATTTCCTTGGTAGGTACCTCTGTCTTCTGGGGCCTGTAATCCTGCATTCTGTGTTTCCTCAGGGTTCACCATAGGGAGTGGCTGGAGTGGCTTCAGTCCCATGACTGCCAGATGGCAGGTATTCCCCTTCCTTGAGGCTCACTGGCTCACATTAAAGGGCTGCAATCACTGATTCCTTTCCTCAGGTCTCACATTTTTGGTCATGAATGACCATTATCTGGGAGACATTTCATGATCAACTTTTTAAAAAATAGTAATATAGCTATTTTAATGTACAAATTCTCTGTGGTGTTACAATAGGAGAAACAATAAAGTTGACAGACATTTGTACCTAATGTAGATTCCCCATAATATAATATGTAAGGTAGTATGTGGGCTTCCCTCATAGCTCAGTTGGTAAAGAACCTGCCTGGAATGCAGGAGACTTGGGTTCAATTCCTGGGTCGGGAAGATCCCCTGGAGAAGGAACTGGCAACCCACTCCAGTATTCTTGCCTAGAGAATCCCCATGGACAGAGGAGCCTGGTGGGCTACAGTCCATGGGGTCACAAGAGTCGGACATGACTTAGTGACTAAACCACCACCAGCAAGGTAATATGTAATACACAATATATATAAGAGCATTTAGACTGATATAGACATGCTATATTGGTGATTCAAAGACCTCATGATCAACTTTTGTCCCGCAGTGCTGGGGGGCTCATCCCAGTTCAGTCAAACATTCCTGATATGCCACTCCAGGTGTTAAGTTTTGGACCAGGCCCCATCAATAATTAAATTCTCTGGATTCTAACTACAATCCAGGAGACTTTCTCGCTTCCCATACTTAGAATCACCCTACTACAATTATTTTATGTTACAAATATGATTTTCTCAAAACATTTAGCCATAGAAGTTTTGTTGGAGGCCTAATTACACATTAGTTACTACAAGAGACAACAATCTTATAAATTAAACAGGATATAGGTAATGCAGACAATGATATAGTGCAGCAGGAGACACAAAGCAACATTTGAAAACAAGGAACAAATTTAAACAATGATTAGTATAACTACCTGTAATCCAATTGAAACTTATTTTAGGCTTAGTCAATCCTGATTGATAATGTATGAAACCCTTTTGGGGGGCATTTTTCACAAACCTTTCAGCACAATTTTAACTTTCAAATTGTAGAGTATCTGGAAAAGTTTCTTTACACTGAATTAGGCCAGTATCTACTTGTGGGTACATCACTTAGCTTGCTGATGTGTTTCAAAGAGCATATACTGAGGTTCAAGGTCTAGTGGAAGTCGCTTACTCCACTACCTTGGCTCACATAGTCATCATTTTGATGTGGAACTGTTATAACTGCTTTCATATCCCTCCTGTGAATCTCCTTGCTAGTGAAGCTCTTTCTGTAATAGCATCACAGTAAGAAAGTATCTACAAATGACAAAAGTCTTAAAAGTCATGGCTAAATATCTGATAAATTGATAAAGACACTTGGACAATACTTACTCCTTAATCAAAGTAACCAGAGATCTCAAAAGCAAATATGCTGCTAAGTCACTTCAGTCGTGTCCGACTCTGTGTGACCCCATAGACCGCAGCCCACCAGGCTCCCCCGCCCCTGGGAATCTCCAGGCAAGAACACTGGAGTGGGTTGCCATTCCCTTTTCCAATGCATGAAAGTGAAAAGTAGAAGTGAAGTCACTCAGTCGTGCCCGACTCTTAGCAACCCCATGAACCACAGCATGCCAGGCCTCCCTGTCCATCACCAAATCCTGGAGTTCTCCCAAACCTATGTCCATTGAGTCGATGATGCCATCCAATCATCTCATCCTCTGTTGTCCCCTTCTCATCCTGCCTTCAATCTTTCCCAGCATCAGTGTCTTCTCAAATGACCCAGGACTTCACATCAGGTGGAGTTTCAGCTTCAACATCAGTCCCACCAATGAACACCCAGGACTGATCTCCTTTAGGATGGACTGGTTGGATCTCCTTGAAGTCCAAAGGACTCTCAAGAGTCTTCTCCAACACCACAGTTCAAAAGCATCAATTCTTCAGTGCTCAGTTTTCTTTACAGTCCAACTCTCACATCCATACATGACCACTGGAAAAACCATAGCCTTGACTAGGCGGACCTTTGTTCACAAATTAATGTCTCAACTTTTCAATATGCTATCTAGGTTGGTTATAACTTTCCTTCCAAGGAGTAAGCGTCTTTTAATTTCATGGCTGCAATCACCATCTACAGTGATTTTGGAGCCCAGAAAAACAAAGTCAGCCACTGTTTCCACTGTCTCCCGATCTATTTGCTGTGAAGTGATGAGACTGGATGCCATGATCTTAGTTTTCTGAATGTTGAGCTTTAAGCCAACTTTTTCACTCTCCTCTTTCACTTTCATCAAGAGGCTGTTTAGCTATTCTTTGGTTTCTGCCATAAGGGTGGTGTTATCTGCATATCTGAGGTTTTTGATATTCCTCCCAGCAATCTTGATTCCAGCTTGTGCTTCTTCCAGCCCAGAGTTTCTCATGATGTACTCTGCACATAAGTTAAATAAGCAGGGTGACAATATACAGCCTTGACGTACTCCTTTTCCTATTTGGAACCAGTCTGTTATTCCATGGCCAGTTCTAACTGTTGCTTCTTTACCTGCACACAGATTTCTCAAAAGGCAGGTCAGGTGGTCTGGTATGCTCATCTTTTTCAGAATTGTCCACAGTTTATTGTGATCCACATAGTCAAAAGCTTTGGCATAGTCAATAAAACAGAAATCGATATTTTTCTAGAACTCTCTTGCTTTTTCGATGATCCATCGGATGTTGGCAATTTGATCTCTGGTTCCTCTGCTTTTTCTAAAACCAGCTTGAACATCTGGAAGTTCACAGTTCACGTATTGCTGAAGCCTGGCTTGGAGAATTTTAAGCATCAGTTTACTAGCATGTGAGATGAGTGCAATTGTGCGGTAGTTTGAGCATTCTTTGGCATTGTCTTTCTTTGGGATTGGAATGAAAACTGACCTTTTCCAGTCCTGCAGAGTACATCATGTGAAATGTCAGGCTGGATGAAGCACAAGCTGGAATCAAGATTGCTGGGAGAAATATCAATAAGCTCAGATATGCAGATGACCCCACCCTTATGGCAGAAAGTGAAGAAGAACTAAAGAGCCTCTTGATGAAAGTGAAAGAGGAGAGTGAAGAAGCTGGCTTAAAACTAAGCATTCAAAAAGCGAAGATCATTGCATCTGGTCCCATCACTTCATGGCAAATAGATGGGAGAAAAGTGTCAGATTTCATTTTCTTGGCTCCAAAATCACTGCAGATGGTGACAATAGCTATGAAACTCAAAGACGCCTGCTCCTTGGAAGAAAAGCCATGATCAACCCAGACAACATATTAAAAAGCAGAGACATCACTTTGCCGACAAAGGTCCATATAGTCAAAGCTATGGTTTCTCCAGCAGTGCATGGACGTGACAGCTGGACCACAAAGAAAGCTGAGCGACTAAACTGAATTGCCTCAAGTCCAAGGGAGTCTCCCCACACACCAGGCGTGTTTATTGTCAGCGCTTTGTAAGGGCACTCCTTGACTGCCAGATTGTTTAATTGTGAGCCATTCAGGGGCCATTGTTCTTCTGATCTTAACATGTCTAATGTGCACCCCAAAGATCTTTCCTTCAGGATAGATGAAATATTTCCCACTTTTATAAGCTGTATAACACTAAACACACAAAAGATACAGACAAATTCCAACAAAAACGGCACAAACAGATTCCAGCCTCAATTGTGTCGATGCATCAACTCCTAGATAGGGTAAAGAAATTTACCCTAGAAAACAAATGAACTAATTCCAACTAGGCTACACACCCCACAAGAACTAGCTCCCAAATGAACCAATTCCAACGGGACCAGTTCCCAAATCAGGTAAATAAATTTACCCTACAAATGAGCTAATTCCAACTAGGTTGGGCTTGCCCCATGAGGACTAGTTCCCAATGAACCAGTTTATCCTGTAAAGGAAAAGCCCAGATTCAGGGGAAAAAATGTTGCCATTGTGCACACTGGAGCGACTTACCCTACAAAATCTGGCCCGTCGACTCTCAACACAAAAGGACACACAAAACAAGTGAACTGGCTGAACCAGCTATTGAATTGGGTAGACTTAACTTACAAAAGAAATTGAGTCCGTTGACTCTAGAAGTTTGTTGGTTCCTTGTCTCAACTGCCAAGTGCTGGGAGCAGGTGGTGCCACTTCAGGGAATCTTGAAGGAAAGAACCTCAGAACAACAAATGGTCCTGGCAGCTGCTAGGATCTTGCCCCAGTATTCCCTGATCGTGGCTGGCTAGCCATGAGAAGCAAGGCTCCTGGGTGGCTAAGCTAAATTGCTACAGAGCCCAAGCTTGCTCTGCTTGCTGCATGATAGGTCAATGAATCCGAGAGATGAGGTGTTGGGATAAGGAAAAGACTTTAATCAGAGAGCCTGTGGACCAAAAAGATGGCAGGCTAGCACCTCAAAATAACCATCTTATTGGGGTCTGGATGCCAGGTTCTTTTATAGGTTAGAGATGAGGGGAGGTGAGGACGCAAAGTAAAAAGGCCATTCTCTTGCAAATATCTCCTAGAATGCCAAGCCCCAGGCAGAGCATGTGTTGATTTCTTCCTTCCAGCCATCCACAGGTGGACAGGGTTCTGAACAAAGGCACTTTAGCTTAACAGTCAGGCAGAGGGGCAGGATTCTCTGAGGCAAACCATTCTGTATGGTTATAACAAAAGCAATGAAAGGCAAGTCAAAGAAACAGTTCCAAAAAGGAGTCAGAATTGGCTTCCTCCCTGCAACAAGACTTCATAAAATAAGAGTAAATGAATCAAAAGTATAAACCCAGATCTTCAAGGAAAACTGGAGAATTTTCCATCAATCAGGGAGATATTGTAACAAGTTTCTGGCAAGCAGAAAGGGGCTGGACAGGTAATAGTGAGAAAGCAGGGCAGGCAGAGGTGAAGCAAAATCCACACGTGGGAGGGTATCCACAAAGAGAGTGTTGATCTAACCTGCAAAATTCTGGTGAGGCTCTGGTGAAGAAAAGGTATCCTGACAGTGCAAATGAGGTGCAGAGCTCCCATTAAGGGGAGAATTGAAAGTATCTGTTGGATCAGTTGACTCCCCACCCTCCCTCTAACCTTCCCTGTGCTCGTGGGTAGAAGGCACAAGAGCCAAACATGTATACTCAAGCAGAATACAGAGAGTCCACCAAAGAAATCAAACAGTCCCAGAGCAAAACTTCCACTTTCTGGATGTAAAGATTCTCCAGCAAGTTGTGTTGGTTCCCACCCAGTCACCTTAAGGGGAAATTTAATAGCAGACTTGACAAAACCCTAACCTTCCTTGGGCTCCAAACCAATCAATGTTTTATTGGCTTCATCTTAAATCTACTGGCTGAGAGGTTTGGGGAAATATGCTAATAGATTTATGAATGAACTGATGTAGCAAATGGCAAAAATTAAGGCTGGGAACTTTTCAAGTGAATAAAAAATCCTAAGCAATTATTAAATACAGGAACACAAAAAAGGCCAAAAAAATCCAGGTAATTATAGTACATTTCTTGGCTCTGTAGCAACTATGGATTTACTAGGAATTGGGACATAAACATATTGAAAGGAAGGGAAAGTAGGAATGTATGTGCAGAGAGGGATAAAATCCTCTTCTACCATAATGAGGTTTCAAGAGGTAATGTCTCAAATTGCTAAGAAATAGTAGCACATTATTAGAGAAATGCAAGTCAAAACTACAACGAGGTATCACCTCATACCAGTCAGAATGGCCATCATCAAAAAATCAACAAACAATAAGTGCTGGAGAGGGTGTGGAGAAAAGGGAACCCCCTTGCACTGTTGGTGGAAATATAAATTGGTACAGCCACTATGGAGAACAGTATGGAGATTCCTTAAAAAGCTAGGAATAAAACTACCATATAATCTAGCAATCCCACTACTGGGCATATACCCTGAGAAAACCATAACTGAAAAAGACACATATGCCTTGATGTTAACTGCAGCACTATTTACAATAGACAGGACATGGAAGCAATCTAGATGCCTATCAAAAGATGAATGGATAAATAAATTGTGGTACATATATACAATGGATTATTACTCAGCCATAAGAAGGAACAAATTAGCATCAGTTAAACTGAGTTGGATGAATCTAGAACCCATTATGGGCTTCCCTGGTAGCTCACTGGTAAAGAATCCGCCTGCAATGCAGGAGACCCCAGTTCGATTCCTGGGTTGAGAAGATCCCTTAGAGAGGGATAGGCTCCTCACTCCAATATTCTTGGGCTTCCCTGGTGGCTCAGACAGTGAAGAATCCTCCTGCAATGTGAGAGACCTGGGTTCGATCCCTGGGTTGGGAAGATCCCCTGTAGGAGGGCATGGCAATGCACTCCAGTATTCTTACCTAGAGAATCCCATGGACAGAGGAGCCTAGCAGGCTATAGTCCATGGGGTCACAAAGAGTCGGACACGACTGAGCAACTAAGCACAGAACACAGAACCTGTTATACTGAGTGAAATAAATCAAAAAGAGAAAAACAAATATCATGTATTAATGTTTATATACATAATCTAGAAAAATGGTACACGTGAACCTATATTCAGGGCAGGAATAGAGATGCGGACATAGAGAATGGACTGTGGACACAGGTGGAAGGAGAGGGTGGGACGAATTGAGAGAATTGCATTGAAATATATACATTACCATATGTAAAACAGATAGCTAGTAGGAAGTTCCTATTAATATACAATACAAGAAGCCCAGGCTGGTACTCTGTACGACCTAAAAGGGTGGGGTGGCGAGGGAGGCTGAAAGGGAGGGGATATACATATAATTAGGGTTGATTTCAGTTGTCTAATGGCAGAAACCAGCACAACATTGTAAAGCAATTATCCTCCCATTAAAATTTTTAATATAAATTTATTTATTTTATTGGAGGCTAATTACTTTACAATATTGTATTGGTTTTGCCATATATTGACATGAATCCACCACAGGTGTACATGTGTTCCCCATCCTGAACCCCCCTTCCACCTCCCTTCCCATCCCATCCCTATGGGTCGTCCCAGCGCACCAGCCCTGAGCATTCTGTCTCATGCATCGAACCTGGACTGGCGATTCGTTTCACATGTGATAATATACATATTTCAATGCTGTTCTCCCAAATCATCCCACCCTTGCCCTCTCCCACAGAGTCCAAAAGATGGTTCTATACATCTGTGTCTCTTTTGCTGTCTCGCATAGAGGGTTATTGTTACCATCTTTCTAAGTTCCATATATATGCATTAGTATACTGTATTGGTGTTTTTCTTTCTGGCTTACTTCACTCTGTATAATAGGCTCCAGTTTCATCCACCTCATTAGAACTGATTCGAATGTATTCTTTTTAATGGCTGGGTAATAATCCATTGTGTATATGTACCACAGCTTTCTTATCCATTCCTCTGCTGATGGACAACTAGGTTGCTTCCAAGTCCTGGCTATTATAAACAGTGCTGCGATGAACATCGGGATACACGTGTCTCTTTCAATTCTGGTTTCCTCGGTGTGTATGCCCAGCACTGGGATTGCTGGGTCGTATAGCAGTTCTATTTCCAGTTTTTTAAGGAATCTCCACACTGTTCTCCATAGTGGCTGTACTAGTTTGCATTCCCACCAACAGTGTAAGAGGGTTCCCTTTTCTCCACATCCTCTCCAGCATTTGTTGCTTGTAGACTTTTGGATCACAGCCATTCTGACTGGTGTGAAATGGTACCTCATTGTGGTTTTGATTTGCATTTCTTCGATAATGAGTGATGTTGAGCATCTTTTCATGAGTTTGTTAGCCATCTGTATGTCTTCTTTGGAGAAATGTCTGTTTAGTTCTTTGGCCCATTTTTTGATTGGGTCGTTTATTTTTCTGGAATTGAGCTGTAGGAGTTGCTTGTATATTTTTGAGATTAGTTGTTTGTCAGTTGCTTCATTTGTTATTATTTTCTCCCATTCTGAAGGCTGTCTTTTCACCTTGCTTAGAGTTTCCTTTGTTGTGCAGAAGCTTTTAATTTTAATTAGGTCTCATTTGTTTATTTTTGCTTTTATTTCCAATATTCTGGGAGGCGGGTCATAGAGGATCCTGCTGTGATTTATGCCAGAGAGTGTTTTGCCTATGCTTTCCTCTAGGAGTTTTATAGTTTCTGGTCTTACATTTAGATCTTTAATCCATTTTGAGTCTATTTTTGTGTATGGTGTTAGAAAGTGTTCTAGTTTCATTCTTTTTTTTTTTTAATTTTATTTTTAAACTTTACATGATTGTATTAGTTTTGTCAAATATCAAAATGAATCTGCCACAGGTATACATGTGTTCCCCATCCTGAACCCTCCTCCCTCTTCCCTCCCCATACCATCCCTCTGGGTCGTCCCAGTGCACTAGCCCCAAGCATCCAGTATCGTGCATCAAACCTGGACTGGCATCTCGTTTCATACATGATATTATACATGTTTCAATGCCATTCTCCCAAATCTTCCCACCCTCTTCCTCTCCCATAGAGTCCATAAGACTATTCTATACATCAGTGTCTCTTTTGCTGTCTCGTACACAGGGTTATTGTTACCATCTTTCTAAATTCCATATATATGCATTAGTATACTGTATTGGTGTTTTTCCTTCTGGCTTACTTCACTCTGTATAATAGGCTCCAGTTTCATCCACCTCATTGGAACTGATTCAAGAGGAGAACATAGGCAAAACACTCTCTTACATACATCACAGCAGGATCCTCTATGACCCACCTCCCAGAATATTGGAAATAAAAGCAAAAATAAACAAATGGGACCTAATTAACCTTAAAAGCTTCTGCACATCAAAGGAAACTATTAGCAAGGTGAAAAGACAGCCTTCAGAATGGGAGAAAATAATAGCAAATGAAGCAACTGACAAACAACTAATCTCAAAAATATACAAGCAACTCCTACAGCTCAACTCCAGAAAAATAAATGACCCAATCAAAAAATGGGCCAAAGAACTAAACAGAGATTTCTCCAAAGAAGACATGCAGAGGGCTAACAAACACATGAAAAGATGTTCAACATCACTCATTATCAGAGAAATGCAAATCAAAACCACTATGAGGTACCATTTCACACCAGTCAGAATGGCTGCAATCCAAAAGTCTACAAATAATAAATGCTGGAGAGGGTGTGGAGAAAAGGGAACCCTCTTACACTGTTGGTGGGAATGCAAACTAGTACAGCTACTATGGAGAACAGTGTGGAGATTCCTTAAAAATCTAGTTTCATTCTTTTGCAAGTGATTGACCAGTTTTCCCAGCACCACTTGTTAAAGAGATTGTCTTTTCTCCATTGTATATTCTTGCCTCCTTTGTCTAAGATAAGGTGTCCATAGGTGTGTGGATTCATCTCTGGGCTTTCTATTTTGTACCATTGATCTAAATTACTGTTTTTGTGCCAGTACCATACTGTCTTGATGACTGTGGCTTTGTAGTAGAGCCTGAAGTCAGGCAGGTTGATTCGTCCAGTTCCATTCTTCTTTCTCAAGATTGCTTTGGCTATTTGAGGTTTTTTGTATTTCCATACAAATTGTGAAATTATTTGTTATAGCTCTGTGAAAAATACTGTTGGTAGTTTGATAGGGATTGCATTGAATGTATAGATTGTCTTGGGTAGTGTACTCATTTTCACTATATTGATTCTTCTGATCCATGAACATGGTATATTTCTCCATCTATTTGTGTCCTCTTTGATTTCTTTCACCAGTGTTTTATAGTTTTCTATTTATAGTTTGTTTCTTTAGGTAGATATATTCCTAAGTATTTTATTCTTTTCATTGCAATGGTGAATGGAATTGTTTCCTTAGTTTCTCCTTCTGTTTTCTCATTGTTAGTGTATAGAAATGCAAAGGATTTCTGTGTGTTGATTTTACAACCTGCAACTTTACTATATTCATTGATTAGCTCTAGTAATTTTCTGGTGGAGTCTTTAGGGTTTTCTGTGTAGAGGATCATGTCATTTGCAAACAGTGAGAGTTTTACTTCTTCTTTTCCAATCTGGATTCCTTTTATGCCCAAAACTTCCAACACTATGTTGAATAGTAGTGGTGAAGGTGGGCACCCTTGTCTTGTTCCTGACTTTAGGGGAAATGCTTTCAATTTTTCACCATGAAGGATAATGTTTGCTGTGGGTTTGTCATATATAGCTTTTATTATGTTGAGGTAAAGCAGGAAATCCTCCTGCTTTCTGGAGGATTTTTATCATAAATGGAAGTTGAATTTCGTCAAAGGCTTTCTCTGCATCTATTGAGATAATCATATGGCTTTTATCTTTCAATTTGTTAATGTGGTGTTTCACATTGATTGATTTGCAAATGTTGAAGAATCCTTGCATCCCTGGGATAAAGCCCACTTGGTCATGATGTATGATCTTTTTAATGTGTTGTTGGATTCTGTTTGCTAGAATTTTGTTAAGGATTTTTGCATCTATGTTCATCAGTGATATTGGCGTGTAGTTTTCTTTTTTGTGGCATCTTTGTCAGGTTTTGGTATTAGGGGGATGGTGGCCTCATAGAATGAGTTTGGAAGTTTACTTTTCTGTGCAATTTTCTGAAAGAGTTTGAGTAGGATAGGTGTTTGCTCTTCTCTAAATTTTTGGTAGAATTTAGCTGTTAAGCTGTCTGGACCTGGGCTTTTGTTTGCTGGAACATTTCTGATTATAGTTTCAATTTCCGTGCTTGTGATGGGTCTGTTAAGGTTTTCTATTTCTTCCCGGTTCCGTTTTGGAAAGTTGTACTTTTCTAAGAATTTGTACATTTCTTCCACATTGTCCATTTTATTGGCATTGAGTTGCTGATAGTAGTCTGTTATGATCATTTGTGTTTCTGTGTTGTCTGTTGTGATCTCTCCATTTTCATTTCTAATTTTATTGATTTGATTTTTCTCCTTTTGTTTCTTAATGAGTCTGGCTAATGGTTTGTCAATTTTATTTATGTTCTCAAAGAACCAGCTCTTGGCTTTGTTGATTTTTGCTATGGTTTCTTTTGTTTCTTTTGCATTTATTTCTGCCCTAATTTTTAAGATTTCTTTCCTTCTACTAACCCTGGGGTTCTTCATTTGTTCCTTTTCTAGTTGCTTTAGGTGTAGAGCTAGGTTATTTATTTGACTTTTTTCTTGTTTCTTGAGGTATGCCTGTATTGCTATGAACCTTCCCCTTAGCACTGCTTTTACAGTGTCCCACAGGTATTGGGTTGTTGTGTTTTCATTTTCATTCGTTTCTATGCATATTTTGATTTCTTTTTTGATTTCTTCTGTGATTTGTTTGTTATTCAGCAGCATGCTGTTCAGCCTCCATATGTTTGTGTTTAAAAAAATTTTTTTTTTCCCTGTAGTTCACATCTTACCACACTGTGATCAGAAAAGATGCTTGGAATGATTTCATTTTTTTTTTTAATTTACCAAAGCTAAATTTATGGTCCAGGATGTGATCTATCCTGGATAAGGTTCCGTGTGTACTTGAGAAAAAGGTGAAATTCATTGTTTTGGGGTGAAATATCCTATAGATATCAACTAGGTCTAACTGGTCCATTGTATCATTTAAAGTTTGTATTTCTTTGTTAATTTTCTGTTTAGTTGATCTATCCATAGGTGTGAGTGGGGTATTAAAGTCTCCCACTATTATTATGCTATTGTTAATTTCTCCTTTCATATTTGTTAGCATTTGCCTTACATATTGCGGTGGTCCTATGTTGGGTGCATATATATTTATAATTGTTATATCTTCTTCTTGGATTGATCCTTTGATCATTATGTAATGTCCTTCTTTGTCTCTTTTCAGGGCCTTTATTTCAAAGTCTATTTTATCTGATATGAGTATTGCTACTCCTGCTTTCTTTTGGTCTCTATTTGCATGGAATATCTTTTTCCAGCTCTTTACTTTCAGTCTGTATGTGTCCCTTGTTTTGCGGTGGGTCTCTTGTAGACAACACATATAGGGGTCTTGTTTTTGTATCCATTCAGCCAGTCTTTGTCTTTTGGTTGGGGCATTCAACTCATTTACATTTAAGGTAATTATTGATAAGTATGATCCTGTTGCCATTTACTTTGTTGTTTTGGGTCTGAGTTTATAAATCTTTTCTGTGTTTTCTGTCTAGAGAAGCTCCTTTAGCATTTGTTGAAGAGCTGGTTTGGTGGTGCTGAGTTCTATCAGTTTTTGCTTGCCTGTAAAGCTTTTGATTTCTCCTTCATATTTGAATGAGATCCTTGTTGGGTAGCGTAATCTGGGTTATAGGTTTTTCTCTTTCATCACTTTAAGTATGTCCTGCCATTCCCTTCTGGCCTGAAGAGTTTCTAGTGAAAGTTCAGCTATTATCCTTATCAGAATCCCCTTGTGTGTTATTTGTTATTTTTTCTTTGCAGCTTTTAATATTTGTTCTTTGTATTTGATCTTTGTTAATTTGATTAATATGTGTCTTGGTGTATTTCGCCTTGGGTTTATCCTTTTTGGGGACTCTCTGGGTTTCTTGGACTTGGGTGGCGATTTCCTTCCCTATTTTAGGGAAATTTTCAACTATTATCTCCTTAAGTATTTTCTCATGGCCTTTATTTTGTCTTCTTCTGGAACTCCTATGATTCGAATGTTGGGGCGTTTAACATTGTCTCAGAGGTCTCTGTGATTGTCCTCATTTCTTTCAATTCATTTTTCTTTTTTCCTCTCTGTTTCATTTATTTCTACCATTCTATCTTCTACCTCACTTATCCTATCTTCTGCCTCAGTTATTCTACTGTTGGTTCCCTCCAGAGTGTTTTTGATTTCATTTATTGCTTTATTCATTATATACTGACTCTTTTTCATTTCTTCTAGGTCCTTGTTAAACATTTCTTGCATCTTCTTGATCTTTGTCTCCAGGCTATTTATCTGTAACTCCATTTTATTTTCAAGATTTTGGATCATTTTCACTATCATTATTCTGAATTCTTTATCAGGTAGATTCCCTATCTCTTCCTCTTTTGTTTGGTTTGGTGGGCATTTATCCTGTTCCTTTACCTGCTGGGTATTTCTCTTCCTTTTCATCTTGTTTACATTGCTGTGTTCAGTGTGGCCTTTCCATATTCTGGCAGTTTGTGGTTCCTCTTTATTGTGGAGGTTCCTCGCTGTAAGTGGGGTTGGACAGGTGGCTTGTCAAGGCTTCCTGGTTAGGGAAGTTTGTGTCAGTGTTCTGGAGGGTGGAGCTGGATTTCTTCTCTCTGGAGTGCAATGACGTGTCCAGTAATGAGTTATGAGATGTCAGTGGGTTTGGAGTGACTTTGGGAAGCCTGTATATTGAAGCTCAGGGCTATGTTCCTGTGTTGCTGGAGAATTTGTGTGGTATGTCTTGCTCTGGAATTTTTTGGCCCTTGAGTGGTGCTTGGTTTCAGTGTATGTATGGAGGCATTTGATGAGCCTATCAATTAATGTTCCCTGGAGTCAGGAGTTCTCTGATGTTCTCAGGATTTGGACTTAAGCCTCCTGCTCTGGTTTTCAGTCTTATTCTTACAGTAGCCTCAAGACTTCTCCATCTATACAGCACCAATGATAAAACATCTAGGTTAATGATGAAAAGTTTCTCCACAGTGAGGGACACCCAGAGAGGTTCACAGAGTTACATGGAGAAGAGAAGAGGGAGGAGGGAGATAGAGGTGGCCAGGAGGAGAAGAGGGGGAATCAAAAGAGGAGAGCGCAAGCTAGCCAGTAATCACTTCCATATGTGCTCTCCACAGTCTGGACCGCTCAGAAATGTTTACGGAGTTATACAGAGAAGATAAGAGGGAGGAAGGAGACAGAGGTGACCAGGAGGATAAAGGGGGGAATCAAAAGGAGAGAGACAGATTCAGCCAGTAATCAGTTCCCTAAGTGTTCTCCACAGTCTGGAACACACAAAGAGTTACACAGAGTTGGGTAGAGAAGAGAAGGGGGAGGGAGGATATACAGGTGACCTGGTGGAGAAAAAGGAGAGTCCAAAGGGGAAGAGAGCAGTCAAAGCAGTAATCTCGCTCCCAAGTTAAAATGGGTACTGAAGATTGAGTTCTTAAAGGTACAAAATTGATAAAAAATACCAAACAGCAAAGATTAAAAATCTAGAGTAAAGGTTGGATTCTCAAAAATACAATATTAAAGAAAAAAACAAAGTCACAAAAATTATTAAAAAAATATATGTATATATGAAGTTTGCTTTGAAAAAGGGGTGTTTTTTTCAAAGTAATAGGTTATAAAAATGAAAAAGAAAAAAATGAAAAAGGAGTAATAGAGGACTTAAAAATTAAAAAATTTAATTAAAAAATGATAATAGTAAAAACATATCTAGGACTTTCTCTGGTGTTGTTATGGATAGTGTAGGGTCAGTTCATTTTCAGATAGTTCCTTGATCTGGCTTATACTTCTCAAGATCTATAGGCCCCTTCCTATGTAGTCAGTGCTAACTACAGGGTTTTAATCTATTGCACCTGTCACTTCCAAGGCGGTTCCCTCTATTTGTTTTAGCTTCTTTTGTTTGCAAGCCTCTTCAGTGTCTAATTTCTGCCCTGACACAAGGGAGATGTGGTGGACACTTTTTTAGGCTCACTTGTTCAGTCGTGCTGTGGGGAGGGAGGCACACTGCAAACAAATAACACTGGCATGTGCTCACGGTCTCTCAGCCACACTGGGTTTACCCCTGCTCACGGGGTGTGTGCTTTACCTGTCTACACTGCTTAGGCTCTAGGTTCTTCTGCCAGGAACTGTCTGAGTCCAGCCCTGGGTTGTATGCACTTCCCAGGTCTAAGTCGCTCAGGTTCAGGTAACTGGGTACTCCACAAAGGTGTAGACTCAGTTGGGCCTGCGTTTTGTGCCCTTCCCAGGTCCGAGCAGCTCAGGTGACCAGGTGCTTGGCGAGTGTGGTTGCTGTGACTTATCACCTCCCCTGTCCCTGCCACTTGGTTTTCTGGGTGCACAACTGGCGTGCCTTCTCAGGTGTGCCATGTGTCTCTTCTGGGGAGCTTATCTCTGGCTGCGACCCTCCTGGAGGATGTCAACCATCCAGAATCCCAAGAAGTCTTGGTTAGCAATGAAGCCTGCTTGCAGTTTGGTAGATGATGCCTCTCTGGGGCCACGATTGCCCCCTTCTGGCTCTGGCCGACCTCGCCTGCCTGTCTCTGGTTGGGGATGGGCTGGTCCGCAGCCAGCTACCTCTGCTCAGTTCTTTGTTCTGTGAGAGGGCCTGGCAGTGTCTTAGGTTAGGGCTTTTTGTGGGATAGCTATCTCACAGTCTGGTTTTCTATCTCAAGTTAGTTCCCTCAGATTGCCTTTGGGGCATTCAGGCTCGGCCCTTACTCTAAGCAATGCAGCCCATGCCTCCCTGCTCAGTCCCCGCTTGCTAGTGGTGGGCATCTGCACTGCTTCTCCACTGGGAGTTACCATAGGGCACATAATCTGTGGCTTTTAATTATTTTTCCTCCTGGTTATGTTGCCCTCTGAGGTTCCAAGGCTCACCACAGACTCACCAGTGAGAGTGTTTCCTGGTGTTTGGATACTTCTCTCTTTTTTAATACTCCCTTCCTGGGACGGATCTCCATCCCTACCTCTTTTGTCTTTCTTTTTATCTTTTATATTTTTCCCTACCTCCTTTCAAAGACAATGGGCTACTTTTCTGGGTGTCTGATGTCCTTTGCCAGCATTCAGAAGTTGTTTTGTGGAATTTACTCAGCGTTCAAATGTTCTTTTGATGAATTTGTGGGGGAGAAAGTGGTCTCCCTGTCCTATTCCTCCGCCATCTTAGGACCGCCTCCCTAAAATTTTAAAAAATAGAAATAGCATAAGTACATTATTTAGAAACATGTTCATTCAGTTAAAAATCCTTTCAGCTACAAGTAACAAAAAACCCAACTGATAGTGGCTTAAACAAATACAGCATTATTTATTTATTTTTTATATTTTCATTTATTTATTTGGTTGTGCTGCATCTTGTGCCCTGTGGGATCTTTGATCTTCCTTGTAGAATGTGGGATCTTTAGCTATGGCATGTGAACTCTTAGTTGAGATGTATCTAGTTTCTGGGCCAGGGCCTTCTGCATTGGGAGTGAAGAGTTTTAGCCACTGGACCACCAGGGAAGTCCCTATTTATTTATTTTACAAGAAGTCAGTTTATTATTAACAGAAGTGCCATGCCACGGTTCAGCTGTTCAATGATGCCATCAAGGATCTAGGTTCTTTCTAACATTTTCTTCCTTAATGTGTGGTGTCTACATCCTCATGTTCATCCCTTCATGATCACAAGATTGCTGTCATGGCTCCAAGCAGTAGAATTATATTTAAGGCAGAAAAAAGAAGGAAGGTTACATTGTGTGTCTTAGGAAAACAAAGCCTTTCAAAAGGCCACCAGCAAATATATCATGGCCGTAACTGGAACACATGGCCATCTCTCTAGATGCAAGCGAAGCCAAGAAAGTATCTGGTTCTT
Source organism: Bos grunniens (assembly GCF_055505025.1). Lineage (NCBI taxonomy): Eukaryota > Metazoa > Chordata > Mammalia > Artiodactyla > Bovidae > Bos > Bos grunniens. The sequence goes on along the minus strand of NC_141194.1, from coordinate 51,088,182 downwards.
CAGTTTCAGAAAGGGAGATGACAAGGGAGAAGGGGGGGTTTGGAGTAGTAAATGCCAGAAGAAAAAGCCAAAGAATGGTAAAATAAAGCAGTTGCCTCTAGAAAGCAGTAGGAAGGAGTCAGACAGGATATCACTGGGGTTTGTTATGAGATCTTTAGCATTATTTTTTTAACTATGTAAAGTATTAATATTACTTTGATGAAAATAAAAACTTAGAAATAAAATATTATGGTTTCTATGAAAGAAAAACTTTTGAAAAAAGCTGGTAGTTGCTGTCTCCAGAGAAAAGGACATCAATTAGCCTTAGAAGCTAACTAACCAGAATTGGCTCTTTATTGGACTAAGGTATCTTGGGTGTCTACCCACTGATCTGACAGAAAATTGTGCCATCACTATTAACCTAAATGGGACTGCTGGAAACCAGTACAGCACTGTGTAGCAGTTACATGGGTTAACTGTGGTTAGACAGTCATGGTGCAATTTCCTGTCTGCCATTTATTAGCTTTGTGACCCTGTGCAATGGACACCTAGGAACCTCACTTTCATTCTTTATGAAATGAAGGTAACTCAAGGGCCTGGTACTGAATAAGCACTTGGCAAATGTTATCCTCTGTGATACAAATGTTAAACTTTCTGAGCAGTGACATAATTTGGGTGTATTTTAACAGTATTATACTTCTACTGAGTTAGTTTTTCATCATATTCATGGGCTTCGACTGGACTGTCCCTGAAAATTATTATTTGTTCCTGAGAGATGTATGTGCATAGCCTTTGCTCACAGAAGACATTTAATATGAACCACCAAGAAATGTTCAGGCTTGGATTGCTGCTGGCTCCTGTTGGAAGAAAGATGGCAAAAAGGAACTAATCTGGATTATTATTTCCACTACCAAGAACTTCCAGATGTACAAGCTGGATTTGGCAAAGGCAGAGGAACCAGAGATCAAATTGTCAACATCCGTTGGATCATAGAAAAAGCAAGGGAATTTCAGAAAGACATTACTTCTCCTTCTTTGACTACACTAAAGCCTTTGACTATGTGGATCACAACAAACTGTGGAAAATTCTTAAAGAGATGGGAATACCAGACCACCTTATCTGCCTCTTGAGAAACCTGTATGCAAGTCAAGAAGCAGCAGTTAGAACCAGACATGAAACAATAGACAGATTCCAAATCGGGAAAGGAGTAGTCAAGGCTGTATATTGTCACCCTGCTAATTTGATATGCTAATTTGATATGCAGAGTACATCATGCAAAATGCTGGGCTGGATGAATCACAAGCTGGAATCAAGACTACCAGGAGAAATATCAACAACCTCAGATATGCAGATGATACTACCCTAATGGCAGAAAGTGAAGAGGAACTAAAGAGTCTCTTGATGAAGGTGAAAGAGAAGAGTGAAAAAGCTGGCTTAAAACTCAGCCTTCAGAAAACTAAAATCATGGCATCTGGTCCCATCACTTCATGGCAAATCAATGGGGAAACCCTGGAAACAGTGACAGACTTTATTTTTGGGGGCTCCAAAATCACTGCAGATGGTGACTGCAGCCATGAAATTAAAAGATGCTTCCTTCTTGAAAGAAAAGCAATGACAAACCTAGACAGCATATTAAAAAGCAGAGACATCATCTTGTTGACAAAGGTCTGTATAGTCAAAGCTATGGTTTTTCCAGTTCAGCTCAGTTCAGTCGCTCAGTCGTGTCTGACTTTTTGCGACCCCATGAATTGCAGCACGCCAGGCCTCCCTGTCCATCACCAACTCCCGGAGTTCACTGAGACTCACGTCCATCGAGTCAGTGATGCCATCCAGCCATCTCATCCTCTGTCGTCCCCTTCTCCTCCTGCCCCCAATCCCTCCCAGCATCAGAGTCTTTTCCAGTGAGTCAACTCTTTGCATGAGGTGGGCAAGGTACTGGAGTTTCAGCTTTAGTATCATTCCTTCCAAAGAAATCCCAGGGCTGATCTTCAGAATGGACTGGTTGGATCTCCTTGCAGTCCAAGGGACTCTCAAGAGTCTTCTCCAACACCACAGTTCAAAAGCATCAATTCTTCGGCACTCAGTCTTCTTCACAGTCCAACTCTCACATCCATACATGACCACAGGAAAAACCATAGCCTTGACTAGATGGACCTTTGTTGACAAAGTAATGTCTCTGCTTTTGAATATGCTATCTAGGTTGGTCATAACTTTCCTTCCAAGGAGTAAGCGTCTTTTAAATTCATGGCTGCAGTCACCATCTGCAGTGATTTTGGAGCCCAAAAAAATAAAGTCTGACACTGTTTCCCCATCTACTTCCAGTAGTCATGTACAAATGTGAGAGTTAGATCAGAAAGAAGGCTGAGTGTCAAATAATTGATGTTTTTGAACTGTGGTGCTAGAGAAGACTCATGAGAGTCTCTTGGATAGCAAGGAGGTCAAAACAATAAATCCTAAAGGAAATCAACCCTGAATATTCATTGGAAGTACTGATGCTGAAGCTGAAGTTTCAACAGTTTGGCCTCCTGATGCAAAGAGTTCAATCATTGGAAAAGCCCCTGATTCTGGGAAAGATTCAGGGCAGGAGGAGAATGGAGGGACAGAGGATGAGATGGTTAGATGGCATCCATTCAATGGACATGAGTTTGGGCAAACTCAGGGAGATAATGAAGGACAGGGAGGCCTGGTGTGCTGCAGTCCATGGAATCGCAAAAAGTTGGACACAACTCAGTGACTGAACAACAACAACAACATATATTGTTATTTAACATTAAAAACAATCCACTCTGTGAAATGTGCTGCTGACTACCGCAATTGCCTTGTGTAGGTCACATGGATCAGGTCACCACTGTGGGAAGTAGGTGTGAGAATGTTCCAGAAAGAAAAAGGATATGGGGAGTGCTATGCTGGTGCAGGAAGTACAGTTCATCTGGGAGTGGCAAAAAGAACAATGACCTGCTCTGTGATATCAAGGTGAGAGCTGGAGATCTGGACTCCAGCTAGGGAGCATATGGCCAAAAACCATCCAGTTAGTGGATAATAATAATCTTTGCCACACATGATACCAGACTAGAGGGCTAAAAAGAGTGATAGCCAGTAAGTGGGCCTCTTCAGAGGAACACGGCTGACATTCTTGTGGATGGTATCTGGTATCCATTTAAATTTTTTATTTCTGGCCTCGTAATTTTCTTCTGTTATCCTTAAAGTTCCAGTAAAGTTTTGTTAAGCACATATACAGAGAAGAAAAGCATGCTATGGAAAAAGTACCTTTGAAGAATAAAGAAGGGTGCTTAGAAATTTAAAACAATTCCTAAAATAATAAACTTTATAGAGGGTAATGTCAAGAAAATGTTTCAGAATGTATAATAAAAAACAAACAAAAAAATGGTATACTTTCAGTTTCTGGTCTGTCATGTAAGGAGATTGAAAGTTGTCACTCCATACAAGAAAAAGGCTGAATAAAGCGAAAATTAACAACTCTTTTTAGATCTATAACAGAACTGTGGCCATAGGGAAAATGTCTACCTCCCAAATTGAGGAGATACCCCAACAAGTAAAGAAAATCACAGCTTACTGGAGCACAAGCCAGGAGCAAAAATCTCCATAAGAAATAGTGCCAGGGTGGGAAAACCCAAAGAGTAATTGATGAATTACTAGAGGTTTAGAGTGGAAAAATTTGAAAAATTAAAAGTTCCAAGGAGGCCTATAGTTGGTGGTCTCCGGCACTTTCCTGAGTTTCACTTCCAGGCACTCTACCAGATTCTCATAGTGAAAACTGAGGAAAAATCATCTCCTGCATCTGGTAGGGAGAGTGGATTAATGGTCATTTAAAATAAGCCCAAAGTGTTGTGTTCTAAATAAGGCCTGCTTTTCTTAATTTAAAATTTTTAATTGGAGTATAGTTGCTTTACAATGTTGTACTAATTTCTACTGGGCAGCAAAGTGAATCAGTTATATATATATATGCATGAGTGTGTGTGTGTGCACACTCTTTTTTAGATTTACTTATCATTTAGGTCACAGAGCATTTAGTAGTTTTCTGTTATACAGTAAGTTCTCATTAGTTATCCATTTTATATATAGTGGTGTACATATATAAATCCCAATCTCCCAAGACTTCCATAGCAGTCCAGTGGTTAAGACACTATGCTTCCACTGCAGGGGGTGTGGGTTCTATCCGTGGTGAGAGAACTAAGATCTTGCATGCTGTATGGCATAACCAATTCCAGCTCCACACGCGAAAACAAAAAAAAAGGTCTGCTCTTAAAGTGAACCATTTTACCACAGTCTAAGTGATTAGAGTTTTATCAGACAGTAACTGAACTGGAGGAATAAAAATACCCACTTCCAGGCTTTTCTAGCCTCCTCTATCACCTAATAGGGGAAAAAACAGTGAGAAGCACGTTTCAAATTCACAGTCTAGGGGCTCAGTTGACCAACATAGAGGTTTCATTATAGGACTATAGAACAATTCTTCTCCCCTGACACCTTAGCCCAGCAGGGCTTCTATATAATAACAGAGTAATAAAACATAAAGAATTGTTTATATCAGATGTATTTTAAGAAGAGATCTCAAGGGAAACCCAAAGACAAAATGGGAGACAAAAACAAGGACTGTAGAGGAAATTTTAGCTTTTGACATGTATAGCTACAGGAAACCCTATAAGCATAGTTTGATTCTAGCCAGATAAACACAATACCTCACATTAAAGGCTTATGTATCTCAGTTAATTTTACACAGTGCATTATGTCTGGCTTTCAGACATAAAAATTAAAAGGCATACTAAGAGACAAAAACACATTTTGAAGAGGCAGAGCAAACATCAGAACCAGAATCAGATATAACAGATGTGTTATTATCAGAATGAAATTTTTCGACTGAAACTTTTAATATTTTTATTACATTTAATACTTGATGTAGATGTGATTTTTAATTCAATAAGTACCTATTGAGCTTTTGCTGTATGCACACCACTGTTAAAGTCCTCCTTATTTTTAAAAAATATTTTTAAAGTATATTCTTGTTGGTTATGTGCACATGTAAATCCCAAACCCCCAATCTATCCCTTCCTCCCACCCCCTGGTAACCATAAGTTCCTTATCTAAGTCTGTGAGTCTGTTTATTTTATAAATAAGTTCATTTATATAATTTTTTTGATTCCACATATAAGTAGTATCATGTGATATTTGTCTTTCTCTGACTTTCTTTGTTTGGTATGATTATCTCCAGGTCCATCCACTTTACTGCAAATAACATTATTTCATTCTTTTTATTTATCATTTTTTAACTTTCTTTTTAAAATGTTATTATTGGAGTATAATTGCTTTACAATGTTGTATTAAATTCTGCTGTAAAACAAAGTGAATCATCTATATGTATGTGTATATATATATATATCTCCTCCTTCTTGAACCTACCTTCCACCCCCTTTCCACACTCTAAATGATCAGAGAGCATGGAGTTGAGCTCCCTGTGTTATAAAGCAGCTTCCCACTGCTGCTGCTACTGCTGCTAAGTCACTTCAGTCGTGTCCAACTCTGTGCGACCCCACAGACGGCAGCCCACGAGGCTCCCCCGTCCCTGGGATTCCCCAGGCAAGAACACTGGAGTGGGTTGCCATTTCCTTCTCCAAAGCATGAAAGTGAAAAGTGAAAGTGAAGTCACTCAGTCGTGCCTGACTCTTAGCGACCCCATGGACTGCAGCCTACCAGGCTCCTCTGTCCATGAGATTTTCCAGGCAAGAATACTGGAGTGGGTTGCCATTGCCTTCTCCAACAGCTTCCCAATAGCTATCTATTTTACACATGGTGGTATATATATGTCAATGCTTCTCTCTCAATTCGTTCCACCCTCTCCTTCTCCTGCAATGTCCAGAAGTCTATTCTCTATATCTGTGTCTTTATTCCTGGCCTGTAAATAGGTTTATCTGTAGCATTTTCCTAGATTCCATATATATGTGTTAATATATGAAATTTATCTCTTTCTGACTTAATTCACTCTGTATGACAGGCTCTAGGTTGATTCACCTCACTACAACTAACTCAAATGTGTTCTTTTTTATGGCTAAGTAATAGTTTATTGTATATTTGTTCCACAATTTCTTTATCCTTTCATCTGTCAATGGGCATCTAAGTTGCTTCCATGTCCTAGCTACTGTAAATCTTGCTGTAACAAACGTTGAGGCACATGTGTCTTTTTCTTTTTTTTTTTCTATGTCTTTTGATTGGAGTATTTAATACATTTACATTTATGGTAATTATTGATATATATGTTCCTATTGGCATTTTCTTAACTGTTTTAGGTTGTTTTCATAGATCTTTTCCTTCTCTTGTGTTTCCTACCTAGAGAAGTTCCTTTAACATTTGTCATAAAGTTGGCTTGGTGGTGCTGAGTTCTCTGCTTTTGCTTTTGATTCCTCTGCCAAATCTTTTTTTTATTTTATTTATTTTTTTTGCATACTATATTTTTATTTGTCAAATATGGCAATTCACAGATGGTTAAATATGGTTTCAGCACAATTTCAATCAATATTTTTTTTTCAACTGCTGAAATTATATTTAAAGAACCAAATAATGTTTTCTCTTTTCAGTTCTACGTATAAATGTCTTGTGATTTCTTGCTGCGATTTCTTATGATAAAACAAATGAACTTTGAATCCAATAGGATTATTTTTAAGTCGATTATTTCCAAATAATGAGAAGTCCTAATGTACATTTTTTTTTTCTGTTTTTTTTTTTTTTTTTTCCATGTGCGCTTGAGAAAAAGGTGAAATTCATTGTTTTGGGATGAAATGTCCTATAGCTATCAATTATGTCTAACTGGTCTATTGTATCGTTTAAAGTTTGTGTTTCCTTGTTAATTTTCTGTTTAGTTGATCTATCCATAGGTGTGAGTGGGGTATTAAAGTCTCCCACATTTATTGTGTTATTGTTAATTTCTCCTTTCATACTTGTTAGCATTTGTCTTACATACTGTGGTGCTCCCATGTTGGGTGCATATATATTTATAATTGTTATATCTTCTTCTTGGATTGATCCTTTGATCATTATGTAGTGACCTTCTTTGTCTCTTTTCACAGCCTTTGTTTTAAAGTCTAATTTATCTGATACGAGTATTGTGACTCCTGCTTTCTTTTGGTCCCTATTTGCATGGAAAATCTTTTTCCAGCCCTTCACTTTCAGTCTGTATGTGTCCCCTGTTTTGAGGTGGGTCTCTTGTAGACAACATATGTAGCGGTCTTGTTTTTGTATCCATTCAGCCAGTCTTTGTCTTTTGGTTGGGGCATTCAACCCATTTACGTTTAAGGTAATTACTGATAAGTATGATCCCGTTGCCATTTACTTTATTGTTTTGGGTTTGAGTTTATACACCATTTTTGTGTTTCCTGTCTAGAGAATATCCTTTAGTATTTGTTGGAGAGCTGGTCTTTTTCAATTATGGTTTTCTCCAGATATATGCCCAGGAGTGGGATTCCTGCACCACATAGTAGCTCTATTTTTAGTGTTTTAGGGAATCTGCATACTGTTCTCCAACGTGGCTGTAACAATTTACATTGCCATTGTGTAGGGGAGGGCTTACTTTTCTCCACACCCTCTCCAGAGTTTATCATTTGTAGATTTTTTGATGATGGCCATTCCAAATGGTGTGAGGTGATATCTCATTGTAGTTTTGATTTGCATTTCTCTAATAATTAGTGATGTTGAGTATCTTTTCATGTGCCTCTTGTCCACTTGTATGTCTTCTCTGGAGCAATGTCTATTTATATCTTCTGCCTATTTATTGATTGGGCTGTTTGTGTTTTGGATATTAAGCCACATGAGCTGTTTATACATTTTGGAGACTAATTGTCAACCACATCATTTGAGAATATACTATTTCTCCCACTCTGTGGGTCGTCTTTTAGTTTTGTTTGTTGTTTCCTTTTTGTGCAAAAGCTTTTGAGTTTAATTAGGTCCCATTTCTTTATTTTTGTCTTTATTTCCTTTAGGAGAAAAATTAAAAAGATACTGCCATGATTTATGTCAAAGTGTCTTCTGCCTATACTTTCTGTTAAATTTTTATGGTACCAGTCTTACATTTAGAACTTTAATCCATTTTGAGTTTATTTTTGTGTTAGGTGTTAAAGAATGTTCTAGTTTCATTTTTTACATGTAGTTGTCCAGTTTTCCAAACACTCTTTGTTGAAGATACTGTCTTTTTTCCATTGCATATTCTTCCCTCTTTTGTTGTAGACAAATTGACCATAGATGTGTCGGTTTTTTCTGGGCTTTCTATCCTGTTCCATTGATCTATATTTCTGTTTTTGTGCCAGTACCATGTTTTGGTGTCATCAAAACCAGTCATGTTTTGATGACTATAGCTTTGAAGTATAGTCGTAAGTCAGGGACCCTGATTCCTTCAGCTTAGTTTTCCTTTCTCAAGATTATTTTGGTTATTTGGGGTCTTCTATTTCTCCATACAAGCTTTAAGATTTTTTGATCTAGTTTGGTGAAAAATTACCTTGGTAATTTGATAGGGGTTTCATTGAATATGTAGATTTCCTTGGGTAGTATAGTCATTTTAGCAATATTGACTCTTCCAATTGAAGAACATGGTATGTCTTTCCACCTGTTTTGTGCCTTCTTTGATTTCTTTCATCAGTATCTTATGGTTTTCAGAGTACAGATCTTTTGTAGGTTTATTCCTAGGTATTTTATTTTTTTGATATGATGGTAAATGGGATTGTTTCTTGAATTTCTCTTTCTGATCTTCAGATTTCTGCCTAAGAATTTTGCATCTTGCAGATTTACTTCAGCAATTGAGTTATCAATTTTTTATTGGTTTGTCTTTATATTTTGAAGTTTCTTGTTATGGTGATATGCATTTCTATTGATAATCTTTTTTAGTTATCTTTTTTATTACCACTTTTAGAACTTAAAATCTGATATTCTGGTGAGCTCTGTTTCATTATTTTGTCTTTCAGGATATTTTTCTTGATCTTTTAACTGGGAGTAGTTCCTCTGGCTTTTCATTTTATTTAACCTTCTCTGTGTCTATGAATTCTGGAGAAATATGCATCTACTCTCCTTTTTTAAATTGGAATACAGTTGATTTACAATCTTGTGTTAGTTTCTGTTGTACAGAAAAGTGAATCAGTTATATATATCCACTTTTTAAAAAAAAGATTGTCTGCCCATATAGGCATATTGCAGAGTATTGAGGGGAAGTGCTATAGAGTAGGTCCTTATTAGTTATCTATTTTATATATAGCAGTGTGTATATGTCAACTCCAATATTCCAATTTATTCCTTCACTTGCCCCCAGGTAACCACACCTTTGTTTTTTATATCTGTGATTCTATTTATGTTTTGCAAATAAGTTCATTTGTATCTTTTTTTTTTTTAGAATCCACATGTGAGCGATATCATATGATATTTGTCTCTCTCTATCTGACTTCTTCATCAGTATGACAATATCTAGGTCCATTCATGGAGAAGGCAATGGCACCCCACTCCAGTACTCTTGCCTGGAAAATACCATGGATGGAGGAGCCTGGTAAGCTCCAGTCCATGGGGTTGCTAAGAGTAGGGCACGACTGAGCGACTTCACTTTCACTGTTCACTTTCATGCATTGGAGAAGGAAATGGCAACCCACTTCACTATTCTTGCCTGGAGAATCCTGGGGACAGAGGAGCCTAGTGGGCTGCCATCTATGGGGTCTCACAGAGTCGGACACGACTGAAGCGACTTAGCAGCAGCAGCAACAGGTCCATTCATGTTGCTACAAATGGCATTATTTCATTCTTTTTTGTGGCTCAGTAATATTTAATTAATATTTTGCTAATAATACTTACCTTCTTTTGAGAAAGCTGGCTTGAAACTCAACATCAAAAAAATTTCAGATCATGGCATCCAGTCCCATTGCTTCATGGCAAATAGAAAGGGGGAAAGTGGAAGCATGATAGATTTTGTTTTCTTTGTTCCAAAATCACTGCAGACAGTGACTACAGCCATGAAATTAAAAGACACCTGGTCCTTGGAAGGAAAGTTATGACAAACATAGACAGCGTATTAAAAAGCATAGACATCATTTTGCCAACAAAGGTCTGTATAGTCAAAGCTATGGTTTTTCCAGTAGTCATGCCTGGATGTGAGAGTTGGACCATAAAGAAGGCCAGCCCTGAAGAATTGATGCTTTCAAACTGTGGTGCTAGAGAAGACTCTTGAGAGTCCTCTGGACTACAAGGAGATCAAACCAGTCAACCCTAAAGGAAATCAACCCTGAATATTCATTGGAAGAATTGATGCTGAAGCTGAAGCTCCAATACTCTGGTTAGGTTGTGTGAAGAACTGCCTCATTGGAAAAGCCCCTGATGCTGGGAAAGATTGAAGGCATAAGGAGAATGGGGTAGCAGAGAGTGAGATGGTCAGATAGCATCACCAACTCAATGCACATGAATTTGAGCAAACTCTGGTAGATAGTGGAGACAAAGGAGCCTGGTGTGCCACAGTCTATGGGGTCACATAGAGTCAGACATTACTTAGAAACTGAATACCATCAACAACAACATTTCATTGTAGATAAGTACATTTTCTTTATCTGCTCATCTGTCATGGTCATCTAGGTTGCTTCCATTTCTTCAATATTGTAAACAGTGCTGTTATGAACAGTGGGGTGCATGTATCCTTTCAAATTTTGGTTTTCTCTGGTGTAGTATTGCTGGATCATATAGTAGTTCTATTTTTAGTGTTTTAAGGAAATTTCATACTATTCTCCATAGTGGCTGAAGAAATTTACATTCCCAACAGCAATGTAGGATGACTCCCTTTTCTCCACACTCTCTCCAGAATTTATTGATTGTAGACTTTTTAAATTAAACTTTTTATTTTGTATTGGAGTATAGCAGATTAACAATGTTGTGATAGTTTCAGGTGAACAGCGAAGAGACTCAGGCATACATATATATGTATCCATTCTGCCCCAAACACCCTCTCAACCAGACTTCCACATAATATTTAGCAGAATTCCCTGTGCTATAGAGTAGCCCTTTGTTGGTTATATTTTAAATACAGCAGTGTGCACCTGTCTATCCCAAACTCCCTAACTATCCCTTCCCACCATGCTTCCCTGCAGCAACCAAGAGTTCATTCTCTAAGTCTGTGAGTTTGTTTCTGTTTTGTAAATAAGTTCATTTGTATCATGTCTTTTATATTTTGCATATAAGGGATGTCATATGATGTTTCTGCTCCTCTGTTTGACTTACTTCACTCAGTATGACAGTGTCTAGGTCCATGGGTCCATCTTCTTTATCTATTTCTCTGTTTATGGACATTTAGGTTGCTTCTGTGTTGTGGCTATTGTAAACAGTACTACAGTGATTACTGAGGTGCATGTATCCTTTCGGGCCTATTTTTCTCCAGATATATGCCCAGAAGTGGCATTGCAAGGTTATGCGGTAGCTCTATTTTCAGTTTTAAAGGAACATCCATACTGCTCTCCATAGTGGCTGTACCAATGTACATTTCCACCCACCAACAGTGTAGGAGGGTTCCCTTCTCTCCACCATTTATTGTTTGTGAATTTTTTGATGATAGCCATTTTGACTGGTGTGAAGTGATATCTCATTGTAGTTTTGATTTGCATTTCTCTTGTAATTACAGATGTGGAGCAACTTTTCATGTGCCTCTTAGCCTTCTGTATGTCTTCTTTGAAGAAAAGTCTACTTCAGTCTTCTGCTCAGTTATGGACTGGGTTTTTGTTTTGATGATGTTGAGCTTCATGAGCTGTTTGTAGATTTTGTAGAATAATCCCTTTTTGGTCACATCATTTGCAAATATTTTCTCCCAGTCTGTGGGTTGTCTTTTAGTTTTGTTTATTGTTCCCTTGCTGTAAAACTTTCGAGTTTAAGTATGTCCCATTTGCTTATTTTTCTTTTTATATCCATTATTCGAGGAGATAAATAAAAAAATTTGTCTTTGCAATTTATGTCAAAGAGTGTTCTGCCTATGTTTTCCTCTAGGAGTTTTATAGTGTCTGGTCTCACATTTAGATTTTTAATTCATTTGAGTTTATTTTTGTGTATGGTGTTAAAAAATGATCTAATATCATTTTTTTTTACATGTAGGCTGTCTAGTTTTACCAGGACCATTTGTTGAAAAGACTGTCTTTGCAACATTGTGTAGTCTTGCCTCCTTTGTCATAGTTTGACCATAGTTGAATGGGATTATTATTTCTGGGATTTCTATCCTGTTCTATTGATCTAGGTTTCTATTTTTGTTTAAGTAACATGCTGTTTTGATGACTATAGCTTTGTAGTACAGTCTGAAGTCTGAATTCCTCCAGCTCCATTTTTCTTTCTCGAGATTACTTTCATTATTCAGGGTATTTTGTGTCTCCATACAAATTTTATTAATAAGATTTTTTGTTTTAGTTCTGTGAAAATGCACTTGGTAGTTTGATAGAGATTCCATGGAATATGTAGATTTCCTTGAATAGTATTGTCATTTTGACAATATTGATTCTTCTGATCCATGAACATAGTATGGCCATCTCATGCGAAGAGTTGACTCACTGGAAAAGACTCTGATGCTGGGAGGGATGGGGGCAGGAGGAGAAGGGGACGACAGAGGATGAGATGGCTGGATGGCATCACTGACTCAATGGACGTGAGTCTGAGTGAACTACGGGAGTTGGTGATGGATAGAGAGGCCTGGCGTGCTGCGATTCATGGGGTTGCAAAGAGTAGGACACGACTGAGCGACTGATCTGATCTGATCTGATGTCTTTCCATCTTTTTGTGTCTTCTTTGATTTTTCATCAGTGTCTTATAGTTTTCAGAGTACAGGTCTTTTGTCTCCTTGCTGTGCTAAGTTGCTTCAGTCATGTCCAGTTCCTCATGACCCTTGGACTGTAGTCTGCTAGACTTCTCTGTCCTGGGATTCTCCAGGCAAGAACACTGGAGTGGTTTGCCATTTCCTCCTCCAGGGGATCTTCCAGACCCAGGGATTGATCCCACATCTCTTAAGTCTCCAGCGTTGGTAGCCGGGTTATCATTAATGCCACCTTTGTCTCCTTAGGTAGATTTATTCCTTTTTTATTTTTTGATGCAATGATAAATGGAATTGTTTCTTGAGTTTCTATTTCTGATCTTGTGTTGTAAGTGTATAGGAATGTAACCGATTTCTGTGTGTTAATTTTGTAACCTGCAACCTTACCAAATTCATTGATGAGCTCTACTAGTTTACTGGTAGCATCTTTAGGATTTTCTAGTATAGTATCATATTATCTGCAAGCAGTGACAATTTAACTTCTTTTCCAGTTTTCCCAGTTCTTCTTTTCCATTGCAGAAACTGCCTGCAAGAGACATGGGTTTGATCCTTGTGTCAGGAAGATCCCCTGGAGAAGGGAATGGCAATCCACTCCAGTATTCTTGCCTGAAGAATTCCATGGACAGAGAAGCCTGGTGGGCTACAGTCCATAGGGTTGCAAAGAGTCAGACACAACTGAGCCACTAACACTTTCACTCTCCAGTTTGGATTCCCCCGCCTTTTTTTTTTCTTCTCTAATTGCTGTAGCTAGGACTTCCAAAACTGTGTTGAATAAAAGTGATGAGAGTGGACATCCTTGTCTTGTTCCTGATCTTAGAGGAAATATTTTCAGCTTTTCATCATTGAGTATGATGTTAGCTGTAGGTTTGTCATATATGGCCTTTATTATGTTGAAGTATATTCCCTCTATGTCCACTTTCTGAAGAGGTTTTTTTTTAATCATAAATTGGTGTTGAGTTTTACCAAAAGATTTTTCTGCATACATTGAGATGATCATATGGTTTTTGTTCTTCAATTTGTTGATGTGGTATATCACACTGATTGATTTGTTGTTATTGAAAAATCCTTGCATCCCTGGGATAAATCCCAATTAATCATGGTGTGTGATCCTTTTAACATACTGTTGGATTCTAATTTCTAGCATTTTGTTGAGAATTTTGTATCTATGTTCATCAGTGATATGGGCCTATAATTTTCTTTTTTGTAGTATCTTTGTCTGGTTGTGGTATCAAGGTAATGTTGGCCTCATAGAATGAGTTTGAGAGTATTCCTTCTTCTGCAGTTTTTGGGAAGAGTTTCACAAGGATAGGTGTTTTAGCTTTTCTCTAAATGTTTGATAGAATTTGCCTGTTAAGCCATCAGGTCCTAAACTTTTGTTTGTTTGAAATTTTTAGATCACAGTCTCAATTTCAGTGCTTGTTATTGGTCTGTTCATATTTTCTATTTCTTCCTGGTTAAGTCTTGGGAGATTATACCTTTCTAAGAATTTGTCTATTTCTTCTAGAATGTCCATTTTATTGGCATACAGTTGCTTGTAGTGATCTGTTATGGTCATTTGTATTTCTGTGGTGTCAGTTGTAATTTTTCCTTTTTCATTTCTAATTTTATTGGTTTGAGTCCTCTGTCTTTTTTCTTGATGTGTCTGGCTAAAAGGTTTATCATTTTTTAAATCATTACAAAGAAACAATTTTTAGTTTAATTGGTCTTTGCTATTGTTTTTGTATTTCATTTATTTCTACTCAGTTCTTTATGATTTCTTTCCTTCTACTAACTTTAGGTTTTGTTTGTTCTTCTTTCTCTTATTGTCTTAGGCATAAGGTTAGGCTTTTAGTTGTGATTTTTCTTGTTTCCTGAGGTAAGATTGTATTGCTATAAACTTCCCTATTAAAACCGCTTTACTGCATCTCATAGGTTTTGGATCATTGTCCTTTCATTTTAATTTGTCTCTAGGTGTTTCTTGATATCCTCTTTGATTTCTTCAGTGATCCATTGGTTGTTTAGTAGCATATTGTTTAGCTGCTATGTTTGTGATTTTTAAATAGTTTTCTCTTGTATTTTATTTTTAAACTCATATTATAATCAGAAAAGTGCTTGATATGATTTCAGTTTTCTTGAATTTACCAAGGGTTTCTTTGTGGCCCAGCAGGTGGTCAATTCTGAAGACTGTTCGATGTGCATTTAAGAGGATGTAGCCTGATGCTTTTGGATGGAATGCTCCATAAATATCAATTAAGTCCATCTGGTCTAAAGTGTCATATAAGGCCTGCATTTTCTTATTAGTTTTCTGTCTGAATGAGCAGTCCATTGGTGAATGTGAGATGTTAAAATCTCTCACCATTATTGTGTTACTGTTGATTTCTGCCTTTATGGCTGTTAGTATTCCTTACATATTTAGTAGTTCCTATATTGGGGGTATGTATATATATATATATACACATATACATATATACACACACACACACACACACACACACACACAATGCTATATATTCTTTGATTGATCCCTTGATCATTATGTAGTGTCCTACATTGTCACTTAGTCTTTGTTTTAAAGTCTATTTTGTCGGATATGAGTATTGCTACTCTGACTTTCTTTTGATTTTCATTTGCATGAAATACCTTCTTCTATCCCCTCACTTTTGGAGAATGGCATGGCAACCCACTCCAGTATTCTTGCCTGGAGAATCCCATAGACGGAAGAGCCTGGAGGGCTAGAGTTTACTGAGTTGCAAAAAGTCAGACATTACTGAAGTAACTTAGCATGCATGCATGCATCCCCTCACTTTTAATCTGTATGTGTTCCTAGGACTGAGGTGGGTTTCCTGTAGATAGCATACGTACAGCTTTGTTTTGCAGCCACTCAGCCAGTCTATTTCTTTTGGTTGGTGCATTTTATCCATTTACTTTAAAGGTAATTATCAATATGGATGTTTCTATTACTATTTTCCTAATTGTTTGTGTTTGCTTTTGCATGTCTTTTCCTTCTCTTGTGTTTCCTGCCTAGAGAAGTTCTTTAGCAATTATCAAGAGGCTTGTTTGAAGTGAAGTGAAGTGACGTTGCTCAGTTGTGTCTGACTCTTTGTGATCCCATGGACTGTAGCCTACCAGGCTCCTCTGTCCATGGGATTTTCCAGGCAAGAGTACCGGGGTGGGTTGTCATTTCCTTCTCCAGGGGGATCTTCTCAATCCAGGGGTTGAACCCAGGTCTCCCGCATTGCAGGCAGATGCTTTTACGAGGGAAGCACAAGGCTTGTTTGGTCATGCTGAATTCTCTTAACCTTTGCTTGTCTGTAAAGCTTTTGACTTCTCCAGCAAATCTGAATTGGTTGTAGTTTTTTCTCTTTCATCACTTTAAATTGTGCCATTTAATAAATATAATAATATAAATATAAATATAAATATAAATCACTTTATATTGTGCCATTCCCTTCTAGCTTGCAGATTTTCTGCTGAGAAATCAGCTGATAACCTTTTGGGAGTTCCCTTGTACATTATTTGTTGTTTTCCCCTTGTTGCTTTTAATAATTTTTCTTTCTCTTTAATTTTTGTCAATTTATTACTATGTGTCTTGGCAGGTTCTTCCTTGGGTTTATCTTGGTTGGGACTTTCTGAACTTCCTGGACTCGGTTGAGTGTTTCCCTTCCCATGTTAGGGAAGTTTTCAGCTATTATCTCTTCAAATATATTCTCAAGCCCTTTGTCTCTCTCTTCTCCTCCTGGACCTTCTATAATGTGGATGTCAGTACATTTAATGTTGTCTCTTAGGCTGTTTTCATTTCTTTTCATTCCTTTTTCTTTATTTTATTATGCAGCAGTGAAATCTACCTTTTTGTATTCCAGGTCACTTATTCATTCTTCTGCCTCAATTATTCTACTATTGATTCCTTCTAGTGTATTTTTTCATTTCAGTTATTGTATTATTCATCTCTGTTTGTTTTTTCATTCTTCTAAGTCTTTATTAAACATCTCTTTCATCTTCTCCATCTTTGCCTCCATCTTTCTCTAAGATTTTGGATCAGCTTCATTATCATTATCTTGAATCTTTTTTCTGGTAGATTGACTATCACCACTTTATTTAGTTGTTTTTCTGGGGTTTTATCTTTTTCCTTCAACTGAGACATAATACTCTGCCTTTTTATTTTGATTAACTTTCTTCAATTGTGGGTTTTGTATTGGAGGCTTCAGGAATGTAGTTCTTCTTGCTTCTGCTGTCTACCCTTTGGTGGATGAGCCTATATAAGAGCTTGTACTTCCTGATGGAAGGGGCTGGTGGTGGGTAGGGCTGTGGCCAGTAAAACTTTAATCCACTTGTTCACTGATGAGTGGGGCTGTGCTCCCTCCCTGTTAGTTGTTTCACTTGAGGCAACCCAGCTCTGGATTCTCCAGGCTCTATGGTAGGACTAATGGCAACAACTTCCAGGAGAACTCAGGTGCTTTCTAGGACTGGTGCTGCCAGTGCCTTTGTCCCTGCAGTGATCCACTGCCAACCCACACATCTACAGGGGATCCTCCAACACTAACAAGCAGGCCTAGTTCAGTTTTCTGTGGGGCCACTGCTCCTTTCCCCTGGGACCTGGTGCACACAAGATTTTGTATGTGTCCTCCAAGAGTGGAGCCTCTCTTTTCCCATGTCCTGTGGAAGTCCTGCAATCAAATCTCGCTGTCATTCAAAGTCAAATTCCCTGGGGATTCCTACTCTCTCAGCCAAATTTCCCAGGCTGGGAAGCCTAGTGTGGGGCTTAGAACCATCACAACAGTGGGAGAACCTCTGTGATATAGTTGTTCTCCAGTTTGTGCATCCCTCACCTGGCAAGAATGGGATTTGATTTTATCATGGTTGTGCTTCTCCTACTGTCTTGTTATGGCTTCTCCTTTGTCTTTGGACATGGGGTATCACTTTTGGTGGGTTCCAGTGTCCTCCTGTCAACAGCTGTTGAGCAGTTAGTTGTCATTTTGGTTTTCTTGCAGGAGAAGGTGAGCACACATCCTTCTATTCCACCAACTTGAACCAATTTCCTTTTGTAGACTTTTTGATGATGGCCATTCTTGGGTGATACCTGATTGTAGTTTTGTTTTTTGTTTTATTTTGTATTGGGAACTAGCTGATTAGGGATCCACTTGCTAATGCAGGAGATGCACCACATGCAAGTTCAATCCCTGGGTTGAGGAGATCCCCTGAAGGAGGAAATGGCAACCCACTCTAATATTCTTGCCTGGAAAATCTCATGGATGGAAGAGCCTGGAAGGCTACAGTCCTTAAAAGTCAGACACAATTGAGCAACTGAGCATACCAAAGGGTAAACACTTTTAAAATTTTTTAGAGTTTTACTTCTTTTCCAATTTGGATTCCTTTTATTTCTTTTTCTGCTCTGATTGCTGTGGCCAAAACTTTCAAAACTATGTTGAATAGTAGTGGAGTAAGTGGGCACCCTTGTCTTGTTCCTGACTTTAGGAGAAATGCTTTCAATTTTTCACCATTGAGGATAATGTTTGCTGTGGGTTTGTCATATATAGTGTTTATTATGTTGAAGTATGTTCCTTCTATTCCTGCTTTCTGGAGAGTTTTTATCATAAATGGATGTTGAATTTTGTCAAAGGCTTTCTCTGCATCTATTGAGATAACCATATGGCTTTTATTTTTCAATTTGTTAATGTGGTGTATTACATTGATTGATTTGCAGATATTGAAGAATCCTTGCATCCCTGGGATAAAGCCCACTTGGTCATGGTGTACGATCTTTTTAATGTGTTGTTGGATTCTGATTGCTAGAATTTTGTTAAGGATTTTTGCATCTATATTCATCAGTGATATTGGCGTGTAGTTTTCTTTTTTGTGGCATCTTTGTCAGGTTTTGGTATTAGGGGGATGGTGGCCTCATAGAATGAGTTTGGAAGTTTACCTTCCTCTGCAATTTTCTGGAAGAGTTTGAGCAGGATAGGTGTTAGCTCTTCTCTAAATTTTTGGTAGAATTCAGCTGTGAAGCTATCTGGACCTGGGCTTTTGTTTGCTGGAACATTTCTGATTACAGTTTCAATTTCCATGCTTGTGATGGGTCTGTTAAGGTTTTCTATGTCTTCCTGGTTCAGTTTTGGAAAGTTGTACTTTTCTAAGAATTTGTCCATTTCTTCCAAGTTGTCCATTTTATTGGCATATAATTGCTGATAGTAGTCTGTTATGATCCTTTGTATTTCTGTGTTGTCTGTTATGATCTTTCCATTTTTATTTCTAATTTTATTGATTTGATTTTTCTCCCTTTGTTTCTTGATGAGTCTGGCTAATGGTTTGTCAATTTTATTTATGTTCTCAAAGAACCAGCTTTTGGCTTTGTTGATTTTTGCTATGTCTCTTTTGTTTCTTTTGCATTTATTTCTGCCCTAATTTTTAAGATTTCTTTTCTTCTACTAACCCTCGGGTTCTTCATTCCTTCCTTTTCTAGTTGCTTTAGGCAACTCCTGCAGCTCAATTCCAGAAAAATAAATGACCCAATCAAAAAATGCCCCAAAGAACTAAATAGACATTTCTCCAAAGAAGACATACAGATGGCTAACAAACACATGAAAAGATGCTCAACATCACTCATTATCAGAGAAATGTAAATCAAAACCACAATGAGGTACCATTTCACGCCAGTCAGAATCCAAAAGTCTACAAGCAATAAATGCTGGAGAGGGTGTGGAGAAAAGGGAACCCTCTTACACTGTTGGTGGGAATGCAAACTAGTACAGCCACTATGGAGAACCGTGTGGAGATTGCTTAAAAAACTGGAAGTAGAACTGCCTTATGATCCAGCAATCCCAGTGCGGGGCATACACACCAAGGAAACCAAAATTGAAAGAGACACATGTACCCTGATGTTCATTGCAGCACTGTTTATAATAGCCAGGACATGGAAGCAACCTAGATGTCCATCAGCAGATGAATGGATAAGAAAGTTGTGGTACATGTACACAATGGAGTATTACTCAGCCATTAAAAAGAATACATTTGAATCAGTTCTAATGAGGTGGATATAACTGGAGCCGATTATACAGAGTGAAGTAAGCCAGAAAGAAAAACACCAATACAGTATACTAACGCATACATATGGAATTTAGAAAGATGGTAACGACAACCCTGTATGCGAGACAGCAAAAGAGACACAGATGTATAGAACAGTCTTTTGGACTCTGTGGGAGAGGGAGAGGGTGGGATGATTTGGGAGAAGGGCATTAAAACATGTATAATATAATATAAGAAACGAATTGCCAGTCCAGGTTCAATGCAGTTTAGAGGATGCTTGGGGCTGGTGCGCTGGGATGACCCAGAGGGATGGTACGGGGAGGGAGGTGGGAGGGGGGTTCAGGATGGGGGACACGTGTACACCTGTGGCAGATTCATGTTGATGTATGGCAAAACCAATACAATATTGTTAAGTAATCAGCTTCTAATTAAAATAAATAAATTTAAATTAAAAAATATTTTAGAAAAGAAGTATAATTGACATTCTGAGAGGAGAAAAAGATGGAATCATAAAATCTCAAAACCAGGGAACTCATAAAAATGAGGACAATAAAAAAGAAAAAAAGCACATGAGCAACAACTGAAAAACAGTAACACAGTAGTTATTAATACAATTATATCAATAATTAAACCTGAATGGTCTACATTTACCTGTTAAAAAAAACAGATTCCAAATGTGGACCAAAACCAGGACATAACAGTTAACTACAAGAAAACCAGTTTAATTATATAGACACAGAGTAAAAGTAAAGGCATGTTTTTTCATTTCTTCCAGGTGGTCCATTTTATTGGCATATAGTTGCTCATAGTAGTCTCTTATGATCCTTTGTATTTCTGTGGAGTCAGTTGTAATGTCTTTTTCATCTCTAATTTTATTGATTTGAGTCCTCTCATTTTTTTGATGAGTGTGGCTAAGGGCTTATCAATTTTGTTTATCTTTTCAAAGAATCAGCTTTTAGTCTTATTGATCTTTGCAATTGTTTTCTTTGTCTCTATTTATTTCTTCCCTGATCTTTATGATTTCTTTCCTTCTACTAACTTTAGGTTTTGTTTGTTCTAGTTGTTTTAGGTGTAAGATTAGGTTTTTTTACTTGAGATTTTCTTGTTTCTTGAGGTAAGATTGTACTGCTATAAAATTCCCTCTTAGAACTACTTTTGCTACATCCCATAGGTTTTGGACCTTTGTGCTTTTGTTTTCACTTGTCTTTAGGTATATTTTGATTTCCTCTTTGATTTCTTCAGTGGTCCATTGGTTGTTTAATAGCATATTGTTTAGCAGCCATGTGTTTGTGTTTCTTATAATTTTTTTTCTTGTAGTATATATCTAATCTCATAGCATTGTGATCAGAAATGACGCTTGATATGATTTCAACTTTCTTAAATTTACCAAGGCTCACCTTGTGGCCCAGCATGTGGTCAACCCTAGAGAATGTCCATGTGCACTTGAGAAGAATATGTAGTCTGTGGAGTTTGGGTGGACTGCTCTATACATATTAAATCCAACTGATCTAAAGTGTCATTTAAGGCCTGTGTTTTCTTATTAATTTTCTGTCTGAATGATCTGTCCATTGATGAATGTAGAGTGTTAAATCCCCCCACAATTATTGCTTTACTGTTGATTTTTCCCTTTATGGTTTTTAGTATTTGCCTTACATATTTAGTTGCTTCTATATTGAGTGTGTGTATATATACATATATATATATATTTTTTTACTTGGAGAGATCCCTTGATCATTATTTAGCATCCTTCTTTGTCTCTTTCAGCCTGATTTGAAGGGAGTTTGGGGGAGAATGGATACATGTATATTTATGGTTGAGTCCCTTCACTGTTCACCTAAAACTATCATAAAATTGTTAATCAGCTATACCCCAATACAAAGTTTAAAGTTTTTTCCCTAAAAAGTAAAGGAATGGATTGCTAAGTCATCTGGTAGCCCTGTTTTTAGTTTTTTTTAAGGAACCTCCATACTGTTCTCCATCACAGCTGTATCAATTTACATTCCCACCATCACAGAAACAACCTAAATGTCCATCAACAGAAGAATGGATAAAGAAGATGAAGCACATATATACAATGGAACGTTTGTTGTTATTGTCTTTGTTGTTCAGTCACTAAGTCGTGTCCTACTTTTTGTGACCCCATACACTGCAGCACACCAGGCTCCCCTGTCCTTCACTATCTCCCAGGGTTTGCTCTAATTCATTTTCATTGCATTGGTGATGATATCTAACAATCTCATCCTCTTCAATCCCTTTCTCCTTTTGCCTTCAATCTTTCTCAGTATCAGGATCTTTTCCAGTGAAGTGTCTCTTCACATCAGGTGCCAAAGTATTGGAGCTTCAGCGTCGATATCAATCCTTCCAATGAATTTTCAGGGTTGATTTCCTTTAGGATTGACTGGTTTGATCTCCTTCATACGAAGTCCTCTCAAGAGTCTTCTCAAACACTACAATTCAAAAGCATCAGTTTTTCAGCATTCAGCTTTCTTTATGGATTAACTCTCACATCTTTGTATGACTACTGGAAAAATCATAACTGACTATCTGGACCTTTGTTAGCAAAGTAATGCCTCTGCTTTTGAATAGTGCTGTCTAGGTTTGCATAGCTTTTCTTCCAAAGAGCAAGTGTCTTTTCATTTCACGGCTGCAGTCACTGTCCATGAAATTTTGGATGGTGATTTTGAAGCCCAAGAAAATAAAATCTGTCACTGCTCCCACTCTTCCCCCTTTTATTTGCCATGAAGTGATGGGACTGGATGCCATGATCTTAGTTTTTGAATGCTGAGTTTTAAGCCAACATTTTCACCCCCCTCTTTCCCCTCCATCAAGAGGCTCTTTATTTTATTTTTTTGATTTTTATTTATATTTATTATTATTATTTACTTTACAATATTGTATTGGATTTTTCATACATAAACATGCGTCTGCCACGGGTGTACACGTGTTTCCCATCCTGAACCCCCCTCCCACCTCCCTCCCCATACCATCCCTCTGGGTCATCCCAGTGCACCAGTCCCAAGCTTCCTGTATCCTACATCGAACCTGGATTGGCGATTCGTTTCTTATATGATATTATACATGTTTTAATGCCATTCTCCCGAATATTCCCAACCCTCCCTCTCCCACAGAGTCCAAAAAACTGTTCTATACATCTGTGTCTTTTTTGCTGTCTCGCATACAGGGTTATCGTGACCATCTTTCTAAATTCCATATGTATGCGTTAGTATACTGTATTGGTGTTTTTCTTTCTGGCTTACTTCACTCTGTATAATCGGCTCCAGCTTCATCCACCTCATTAGAACTGATTCAAATGTATTCTTTTTAATGGCTGAGTAATACTCCATTGTGTACATGTACCACAACTTTCTTATCCATTCATCTGCTGATGGACATCTAGGTTGCTTCCATGTCCTGGCTATTATAAACAGTGCTGCGATGAACTTTGGGGTACACGTGTCTCTTTCAATTCTGGTTTCCTTGGTGTGTATGCCCAGCAGTGGGATTGCTGGGTCGTATGGCGGTCCTATTTCCAGTTTTTTAGGGAATCTCCACACTGTTCTCTATAGTGGCTGTACTAGTTTGCATTCCCACCAACAGTGTAAGAGGGTTCCCTTTTCTCCACATCCTCTCCAGCATTTATTGCTTGTAGACTTTTGGATCGCAGCCATTCTGACTGGCGTGAAATGGTACCTCATTGTGGTTTTGATTTGCATTTCTCTGATAATGAGGGATGTTGAGCATCTTTTCATGTGTTTGTTAGCCATCTGTATGTCTTCTTTGGAGAAATGTCTATTTAGTTCTTTGGCACATTTTTTGATTGGGTCATTTATTTTTCTGGAAATGAGCTACAGGAGTTGCTTGTATATTTTTGAGATTAGTTGTTTGTCAGTTGCTTCATTTGCTATTATTTTCTCCCATTCTGAAGGCTGTCTTTTCACCTTGCTTATAGTTTCTTTTGTTGTGCAGAAGCTTTTAATTTTAATTAGATCCCATTTGTTTATGTTTGCTTTTATTTCCAGTATTCTGGGAGGTGGGTCATAGAGGATCCTGCTGTGATTTATGTCGGAGACTGTTTTGCCTATGTTCTCCTCTAAGAGTTTTATAGTTTTTGGTCTTATGTTTAGATCTTTAATCCATTTTGAGTTTATTTTTGTGTATGGTGTTAGAAAGTGTTCTAGTTTCATTCTTTTGCAAGTGCTTGACCAGTTTTCCCAGCACCACTTGTTAAAGAGATTGTCTTTTCTCCACTGTATATTCTTGCCTCCTTCGTCAAAGATAAGGTGTCCATAGGTGTGTGTGTTTATCTCTGGGCTTTCTGTTTTGTTCCATTGATCTATATTTCTGTCTTTGTGCCAGTAGTTCCTCTTCACTTTATGCCATTAGGAGGTATCATCTGCATATCTGAGATTATTGATATTTCTCCTGGCAATCTTGATTCCAGCTTGAGCTTTATTCAGCCTGGAATTTCACATAATGTGCTCCGCATATAAATTAAATAAGCAGGGTGACAATATACAGCTTTGTCATTCTCCTTTCCCAACTTTGACCTAGTCCATTGTTCCATGTCCAATTCTAACTGTTGCTTCTTGACCCACATATAAATTTCTCAGGAGACAGGTAAGTTTCATACTCCCATCTCTTAAAAAATTTCCCACAGCTTGCTGCAATCCACACAAAGGCTTTAGTGTTGTCAATGAATCAGACGTAGATGTTTTCATGGAACTCCCTTGCTTTCTCTATGGTCCAACGAATGTTAGCAATTTGATCTCTGATTCCTCTGCTTCTTTGAAATACAACTTGTACATCTGGGAGTTTTTGGTCACGCACTGCTGAAGCCTAGTTTGAAGGATTTTGAGCATAATCTTACTAGCATGTGAAATGAGCTCAATTATATGGTAGTCTAAACATTCTTTGGTATTACCTTCTTTGAGATTGGGATGAAAATTAACCTTTTCTGGTCCTGTGGCCACTGCTGAGTTTTCCAAATTGGCTAAAATATTGAGTGCAGCACTTAACAGCATCATCTTTAAAGATTTTAAATAGCTCAGCTGCAATTCCATCACCTCCACTAGCTTTGTTCATAGTGATGCTTCCTAAGGCCCACTTGACTTCACACTCCAGGTTGTCTAGCTCTAGATAAGTGACCATACCATCAGGGTTATTTTGGTTGTTGAAATCTTTCTTGTATAGTTCTTTTGTATATTCTTGCTACCTCTTCTTAATCTCTCCTGCTTCTTTTGGGTCATTACCATTTCTGTCCTTAACAGACATAGGGTCCTAACTCTTACTTCTTCTGTTCTTTCGTGTCCATCCTTGAATGAAATATTCCCTTGATATCTCCAATTTTATTGAAGAGGTCTATAGTCCTTCCTCAGAGAAGGCAATGGCACCCCACTCCAGTACTCTTGCCTGGAAAATCCCATGGACGGAGGAGCCTGGTAGGCTGCAGTCCATAGGGTCGCGAAGAGTTAGACATGACTGAGCGACTTCACTTTCACTTTTCACTTTCATGCATTGGAAAAGGAAATGGCAACCCACTCCAGTGTTCTTGCCTGGAGAATCCCAGGGATGGGGGAGCCTGGTGGGCTGCCGTCTGTGGGGTCGCACAGAGTCGGACACGACTGAAGTGACTTAGCAGCAGCAGCATAGTCTTTCCTATTCTATTGTTTTCCTCTTATTTCTGTGCATTGTTCATTTAAGAAAGCCTTCTTATCTCTCCTTGCTATTCTCTGGAACTCTGCATTCAGGTGTGTATATCTTTTCCTTTCTCCTTTTCTTTTCCCTTCTTTTCTCAACTAGTTGTAAGGCCTCCTCAGACAATCACTTTGCCTTGTTTCATTTCTTTTTCTTGGGGATGATTTTGGTCACTGCCTCCTGTACAGTGTTATGAACTTCCATCCATGGTTCTTCCATGAAGGGGAATGGAATATTCCTCATCCATGAAAAAATGATATATTACCATTTGCAGCAACATAATTGCACCTAGAGGTTTTCATACTCAATGAAGCAAATTAGACAAAGATGAATATTATATGATATCACTTAAAAGTGGAATCTAAGAATAATACAAATGAATCTATATACAAAACAGAGATAGACTCACAGCTATAGAAAACAAACTTATGCTTACCCAAAGGGAAAGGGATTAGGGAGGGATAAAATAGGTTGGGAGGGATAAAATAGGAGGTTGGGATTAATAGATACACACTACTGTATATAAAATAGATAAGCTAGAAGGGTTCACTGTGTAGCATAGGGAGCTATATTCAATGTTTTGTAATATCTATAATGGAAAACAATCTGAAAAATACACATATATATATATAACTGAATCACTTTGTTGCACATCTGAAACTAATGCAAAATTGTAAATCAGCTATGCTTCAATATAACAAATGGCCAAATGGAGTGACATCAGCAAAATACTGAACTGAATAATTCCAGGCCCTAAATCCCTCATGGAGACACTGAATGTAGAACAATCAGTTCAGTTCAGTTCAGTCGCCCAGTCGTGTCCGACTCTTTGCAACCCCATGAATCGCAGCACGCCAGGCCTCCCTGTCCATCACCAACTTCCAGAGTTCACCCAAACTTATGTCCATTGAGTCAGTGATGCCATCCAGCCATCTCATCCTCTGTTGCCCCCTTCTCCTCCTGCCCCCAATCCCTCCCAGCTTCAGAGTCTTTTCCAATGAATCAACTCTTTGCATGAGGTGGCCAAAGTATTGGAGTTTCAGCTTTAGCATCAGTCCTTCCAAAGAACACCCAGGACTGATCTCCTTTAGAATGGACTGGTTGGATCTCCTTGCAGTCCAAGGGACTCTCAAGAGTCTTCTCCAACACCACAGTTCAAAAGCATCAATTCTTCGGCACTCAGCTTTCTTCACAGTCCAACTCTCACATCCATACATGACCACTGGAAAAATCATAGCCTTGACTAGACAGACCTTTGTTGACAAAGTAATGTCTCTGCTTTTGAATATGCTATCTAGGTTGGTCATAACTTTCCTTCCAAGGAGTAAGTGTGTTTTAATTTCATGGCTGCAGTCACCATCTGCAGTGATTTTGGAGCCCGCCCAAAAATAAAGTCTTACACTGTTTCCACTGTTTCCCCATCTATTTCCCATGAAGTGATGGGATCAGATGCCATGATCTTAGTTTTCTGAATATTGAGCTTTAAGTCAACTTTTTCACTCTCCTCTTTCACTTTCATCAAGAGGCTTTTTAGTTCCTCTTCTTTCTGCCATAAGGGTGGTGTCATCTGCGTATCTGAGGTTATTGATATTTCTCCTGGCAATTTTGATTCCAGCTTGTGCTTCTTCCAGTCCAGTGTTTCTCATGATGTACTCTGCAAAGAAGTTAAATAAACAGGGAGACAATATACAGACTTGACGTTCTCCTTTTCCTATTTGGAACCAGTCTGTTGTTCCATGTCCAGTTCTAATTGTTGCTTCCTGACCTGCATACAGGTTTCTCAAGAGGTAGGTCAGGTGTTCTGGTATTCCCATCTCTTTCAGAATTTTCCATAGTTTATTGTGATCCACACAGTCAAAGGCTTTGGCATAGCCAATAAAGCAGAAGTAGATGTTTTTCTGGAACTCTCTTTGTTTTTCGATGATCCAGCGGATGTTCGCAATTTGACCTCTGGTTCCTCTGCCTTTTCTAAAACCAGCTTGAACATCTGGAAGTTCACGATTCATGTATTGCTGAAGCCTGGCTTGGAGAATTTTGAGCATTACTTTATTAGTGTGTGAGATGAGTGCAATTGTGCGGTAGTTTGTCTTCTTAGGTAGGTTTATTTCTAGATATTTTATTCTTTTTGATGCAATTGTAAAACAAACAGCTTGTGATGCTTAATAGCTTAAAAACAATGAACCCACTCAAAATGGGCAGAAGACCTGAATAGACATTTCTCCAAAGAGGACGTACAGATGGCCAATAGGCACATGAAAAGATGTTCAACATTTCTAGCTATTAGGGAAATACAAATCAAAACTACAATTAGATATCACTTTACACCTGTCAGAATGGGTAACATCAAAAAAAAATCCACAAACAACAAATGCTGGAGAGGATGTGGAAAGAAGGGAACCCTTCTATACTGTTGGTGGGAATGTAAATTGGTACAGCCACTATGGAGAACAGTATGTAAGTTCCTTAAAAAACTAAAAATAGAGCTGTCATATGACCCTGCAATCCCACTCCTGGACATATATCTAGGGAAAAACATGATCCAAAAGGATACATGCACCCCAGTGTTCATTGCAGCACTGTTTACAATAGCCAAGATACGGAAGAAACTTAAATATCCATTTACAGGAGAACAAATAAAAAAGATGTGGTACAAGTATACAATGGAATATTATTCAACCATTTAAAAGAATGAAATAATGTCATTTGCAGCAACATGGATGGACTTAGTGTCATATTGAGTGAAATCAGATAGAAAGGGAGAAATACCATATGACATAACCCTTATGTAGAATATCTACATATCCTTATATGTAGAATCTAAAAATAAATGATACAAATTAACTTACAAAACAGAAAGTGACTCACAAATTTAGAAAATGAGTTTATGGTTGCCGGGGGAAAGGATAGTTAGGGATTTGGGGAAGGTAATATACACATTGCTATATTTAAAATGGATAACCAACAAGGACCTATTGTATAGCATATGGAACTCTGCTCAATGTTATGTACCAGACTGGATGGGAGGAGGGTTTGGGGGAGAATTGATACATGTATATGTATGGATGAGTCCCTTTGCTGCTCACCTGGAATTACTGCAACATTGTTAATTGGTTATGCTGCTGCTAAGTCACTTCAGTCGTGTCCGACTCTGTGTGACCCCATAGACGGCAGCCCACCAGGCTCCCCTGTCCCTGGGATTCTCCAGGCAAGAACACTGGAGTGGGTTGCCATTTCCTTCTCCAATGCATGAAAGTGAAAAGTGAAAGTGAAGTCGCTCAGTCATGTCCAACTCTTCGCGACCCCATGGACCGCAGCCTACCAGGCTCCTCCGTCCATGGGATTTTCCAGGCATGAGTACTGGAGTGGTGTGCCATTGCCTTCTCCGAACTGGCTATACTCCTATACAAAATAAAAAATTTACATTTGGGGGAAAAAAAAAAAAAACATTCACATGGAAAAGCCAAACTAAAGAAACTGAAGTTGGAACGTTGTTCACTCCTAAATCTACCTATGATATTGACAATTTTAATATTTTCAAGTCAACTGCCAAAATGTTGTTAATAATACTAAATTTAGTAAAAGAATATAATAGATTTCAACTGAAATCTTTACTTGATAACAAAATTAATCAATAGCCTCACGTATCCAAACTGATTTAAACAGACACTGACAACATATATGAATACTTCAAAGCCTTTAAAAGGGACAGAGTGGAAGAGAAATGTGAAGATCAAAGTCGACTTGGGCCTAAGTTTGCAAAAGAGCAATGATATTCTCCAGAAACGGATATCAACCAAAACTTCAATGAAAATTATACTCCAACAACACAAGAGATGACACTACATACACATGGACATCTCCAGATGATCAATACTGAAATCAGATTGATTATATTCTTTACAGCCAAAGATGGAGAAACTCTATACAGTCAGCAAAAAATAGACCAGGAGCTGACTGTGGCTCACATCATGAACTCCTTATTGCAAAATTCAAACTTACATTGAAGAAAATAGGGAAAACCACTAGACCATTCAGGTATGCCCAAAATCCCTTACACTTATAGAGTGGAAGTGACAAATAGATTCAAGGGATTAGATATGATAGAGTTCCTGAAGATCTATGGACAGGGTTCATGACAGGAAGCAGTGATCAAGACTGTCCTCAAGAAAAAGAAATGCAAAAAGGCAAAACGTTTGTCTGAGGAGGCCTCACAAATAGCTGAGAAAAGAAGGTAAGCTAAAGGCAAAGGAGAAAAGGAAAGATACACCCATCTGAATGCAGAGTTCCAAAGAATAGCAAGGAAAATAAGCAAGCCTTCTTAAGTGATCAGTG
Source organism: Bos grunniens (assembly GCF_055505025.1). Lineage (NCBI taxonomy): Eukaryota > Metazoa > Chordata > Mammalia > Artiodactyla > Bovidae > Bos > Bos grunniens. The sequence continues at coordinate 51,058,370 of NC_141194.1, read as the reverse complement.
CAAAGAAATAGAGAAAAACAACAGAAGGAGAAAGATAAGAGATCTCCTTAAGAAAATTAGAGATGCCAAAGGAATATTTCATGCAAAGATGGGCACAATAAAGGACATAAATGGTATGGACCTAACAGAAGCAGAAGATATTAAGAAAAGGTGACAAGAACACACAGAAGAACTATACAAAAAAGTTCTTAATGACCCAGATAAACACGATGGTGTGATCACTCACCTAGAGCCAGACATCCTGGAGTCTGAAGTCAAGTGGGCCTTAGGAAGCATCACGACGAATAAAGCTAGTGGAGGTGATGGAATTACAGCTGAGCTATTTCAAGTCCTAAAAGATGGTAGTGTGAAAGTGCTACACTCAATATGCCAGCAAATTTGGGAAACTCAGCAGTGGCCACAGGACTGGAAAAGGGTAGTTTTCATTCCAATCCCAAAGAAAGGCAATAATGCCAAAGAATGTTCAGACTACTGCACAGTTGCACTCATCTCACATGCTAGCGAAGTAATGCTCAGAATTCTCCAAGAGAGGCTTCAACAGTACATTAACTGAGAACTTCCAGATGTTCAAGCTGGATTTAGAAAAGGCAGAAGAACCAGAGATCAAATTGCCAACATCCATTGGATCATAGAAAAACCAACAGTTCCAGAAAAACATCTACTTTTGCTTTATTGACTTTGCCAAAGCCTTTGACTATGTGGATCATAACAAACTGTGGAAAAATTTTTAAGAGATGGGAATACTGAACCACCTTACCTGCCTCCTGAGAAATCTGTATGCAGGTCAAGAAGTAACACTTAGAACTGGACATGGAAAAACAGACTGGTTCCAGATTGGGAAAGGAGTATGTCAAGGCTGTATATTGTCACCCTGCTTATTTAACTTACATGCAGAGTACATCATGGAAATGCTAGACCAGATGAAGCACAAGCTGGAATCAAGACTGCTGGGAGAAATAGCGATAACCTCAGATACACAGATGACATCACCCTTATAGCAAAAAGTGAAGAGGAACTGAAGAGCCTCTTGATGAAAATGAAAGAGGAGAGTGAAAAAGCTGGCTTAAAACTCAATATTCAGAAAACTAAGATTATGGCATCCAGTCCCATCACCCCATGGCAAACAGATGGGGAAACAATGGAAACAGTGACAAACTTTATTTTTGGGGACCCCCCAAATCACTGCAGATGGTGACTGCAGCCATGAAATGAAAAGAAGCCTGCTCTTTGGAAGAAAAGCTGTCAACCTAGACAGCATATTAAAAAGCAGAGACAAACAAAGGTCTGTCTAGTCAAAGCTATGGTTTTTACAGTAGTCGAATATGGATGTGAGAGTTGGACCATAAAGAAAGCTGAGCAGCAAAAAATTGATGCTTTTGAACTGTGGTGTTGGAGAAGACTCTTGAGAGTTCCTTGGACTGCAAAGATATCCAGGCAGTCCGTCCTAAAGGAAATCTGTCTTGAATATTCATAGGAAGGACTGATGCTGAAGCTGAAGCTCCAATACTTTGGCCACCTGGTGTGAAGAACTGACTCATTGGAAAAGACCCTGATGTTGGGCAAGATTGAAGGCAGGAGGAGAAGGGGACGACAGAGGATGAAATGGTTGGATATCATCACTGGCTTGATGGACAGGAGTTTGAGCAAGCTCTGGGAGTTGGTGATGGACAGGAAAGCCTGGCGTGCTTCATTCCATGTGGTTGCAAAGAGCCAGACACGACTAAACGACTGAACTGACTGAACTGAATATTCCTCAAGATCGTGGCATTTCCTACTCTGGCTTCCCAACAAATCAGTCTTCAAATTTCCCATAAACTCATGTGAATACATAGAAGGCATTTGGGACAGTGCTTGGTAAACAATATATACCCTTGAAATGTTAGTTGTTCAGTCGTATCTGACTCTTTGCGACCCCATGGACTGTGCCTGCCAGGCTCCTCTATTCATGGAGATTCTCCAGACACGAATACTGGAGTGGGTAGCTGTTCCCTTCTCCAGGGGATCCTCCTGACACAGGTGTTGAACCCAGGTCTTCTGCATTACATGCAGATTCTTTAATATCTGAGCCACCAGAAAGGCCCTTGATAATGTTAAGTGTTATGTAATATAACAGGAAAATATGACTTCCGTCAGCAATAGGCTTACAATAAATGTTGACTGTACTTAAAAAAAAAAAAGACTCTGCCTTCAATTATTTTGGTTATATACTCAAAGTGGAATTACTGGATCATATGGTAATTCTCTCCATACATGTATTAACTAGGTATAAAACTGTATATAAATAAATGCAAAAATCTTAGTACATAAACTCTTAGTACATAAAATCTTAGTACATAAACTTAGTACATAAACATAGAAGTAAAAATATGTACATACATAGATGTATACATCTATATATGTGTAGATGTGAAAATCTCTATACATAAAAATGTAAATACCTCTATACACATAGATATTAAAATCTCTGTACCTGTAGATGTAAAAACCTGTACACATATAAATACATCTATACATATACATGTTAAAATCTCTACACATAACAGAAAAATACCACTATACTTATAGATGTGTATATCTCCATACAGGTATGTGTATACCTCTATACATATAAATATAAAAATCTCTATATATGTAGATATAAATACTTCCATACATATATTAAAATATCTTTCTACATGTAGATGTAAATATCTATAACATATAGATGTGAATACTTCTATATGTTAGTGTAATAATATATATATAATATAGCTATAAATCTGTGTGGCTGAAGGCTTAATAGTAAAGAATCTGTTTACCAATGCAGGAGACATTAGCTTGATCTCTGGTCTGGGAAGATCCCACGTGCTGTGTGGCAACTAAGCCTGTGGGCCATGACTACTGAGCCTGTGCTCTAGAGCCTGTGCTCCACAACAAGAGAAGCCACTGCACTGAGAAGCCCACATACCACAACTAAGAGTAACTCCTGCTCACCACAACTAGAGAAATCCCATGCACAGCAACGAAGACCCAGCACAGCATAAATAAATAAATAAACATACAATAAATAAATGAATTAAAAAATTTTTAATGAGCAAATGAATTGAGTGGGCGTTTTTCCAAAGAATATGTTAAAATGACTAACAAGCATAAGAAAAGATGTCCAACATCAGTAATCATTTGAAAAAATGCAAATTAAAATCACAATGAGATATCACCTCATAACCATTAGGACTGCTACTATAAAATTACTTTTTGGCAAAGATGTGGAGAAAGTGGAACTCTTGTGCACTGCTGCTGGGAATATAAGATGGTAGCCACTAGAGAAAACTGTATGATGGTTCTTCAAAAAGCTAAAACTGGAATTACCATATAATCCAACAATTTCACTTTGAGTATACACTCAAAAGAATTGAAAACAGGGTCTTAAAGAGATAGTTTTATCTTGTTCACAGCTGCATTAATCACAATAGCCTAGAGGTGGAATTAACACTAGTGTCCATCAACAGATGAGTAGATAAACAAAAAGTGATATATACATACAATGGAATATTATTTGTCCTTAAAAATGAAGGAAATTCTTATACATGTTGCAACATGCATAGATCCAGAGGACATTATGCTAAGAGAAATGAGCCAATCACAAAAAGATAGATACTGTATGATTCTAAATATTCCAAATACTGTATGATTCTACCTCATTCTTATATGAAGTACCTTGAATAATCAAATTCATAGATATAGAAAGGAGAATGGTGGTTGCCAGGAGCTGAGGGTAAGGGTAAATGAGAACTGTTGTTTAATAAGTACAGATATTCAATTTTGCAAGAAGAAAAACTTCTTGAGACTGTTTGTGCAACAATGTGAATATACTTAATGCTATAGGACTGTACACTTACAAATGGTTAAAATGGAAAAAAAATTTAAAAATGGTTGAAGTGTAAGTATCAGGTTATGTGTATTTTGCCACAAATTAAAAACCAATACAATTTGGCCTTGGAATATGGAATGAAGCAGGGCAAAGACTAATAGAGTTTTGCCAAGAAAATGCACTGGTCATAACAAACACCCTCTTCCAACAACACAAGAGGAGACTCTATACATGGACATCACCAGATGGTCAACACTGAAATCAGATTGATTATATTCTTTGCAGCCAAAGATGGAGAAGCTCTATACAGTCAGCAAAAACAAGACCAGGAGCTGACTGTGGCTCAGACCATGAACTCCTTAGTGCCAAATTCAGACTTAAATTGAAGAAAGTAGGGAAAACCACTAGACCATTCAGGTATGACCTAAATCAAATCCCTTATGATTATACAGTGGAAGTGAGAAATAGATTTAAGGGCCTAGGTCTGATAGATAGAGTGCCTGATGAACTATGGACTGAGGTTCGTGACATTGTACAGGAGACAGGGATCAATACCATCCCCATGGAAAAGAAATGCAAAAAAGCAAAATGGCTGTCTCGGGAGGCCTTACAAATAGCTGTGAAAAGAAGAGAAGCAAAAAGCAAAGGAGAAAAGGAAAGATATAAACATCTGAATGTAGAGTTCCAAAGAACAGCAAGAAGAGATAAGAAAGCCTTCTTCAGCGATCAATGCAAAGAAATAGAGGAAAACAACAGAATGGGAAAGACTAGAGATCTCTTCAAGAAAATCAGAGATACCAAAGGAACATTTCCTGCAAAGATGGGCTCAATAAAGGACAGAAATGGTATGGAGCTAACAGAAGCAGAAGATATTAAGAAGAGATGGCAAGAATACACAAAAGATCTTCACAACCCAGATAATCACGATGGTGTGATCACTGACCTAGAGCCAGACATCCTGGAATGTGAAGTCAAGTGGGCCTTAGAAAGCATCACTATGAACAAAGCTAGTGGAGGTGATAGAATTCCAGTTGAGCTATTCCAAATCCTGAATGATGATGCTGTGAAAGTGCTGCACTCAATATGCCAGCAAATTTGGAAAACTGAGCAGTGGCCACAGGACTGGAAAAGGTCAGTTTTCATTCCAATCCCAAAGAAAGGCAATGTCAAAGAATGCTCAAACTACCACACAATTGCACTCATCTCACACGCTAGTAAAGTAATGCTCAAAATTCTCCAAGCCAGGCTTCAGCAATATGTGAACCGTGAACTTCCTGATGTTCAAGCTGGTTTTAGAAAAGGCAGAGGAACCAGAGACCAACTTGCCAACATCCGCTGGATCATGGAAAAAGCAAGAGAGTTCCAGAAAAACATCTATTTCTGCTTTATTGACTATGCCAAAGCTTTTAACTGTGTGCATCACAATAAACTGTGGAAAATTCTGAAAGAGATGGGAATATCAGACTACCTGATCTGTCTCTTGAGACATTTGTATGCACGTCAGGAAGCAACAGTTAGAACTGGACATGGAACAACAGACTGGTTCCAAATAGGAAAAGTAGTACGTCAAGGCTGTATATTGTCACCCTGTTTATTTAACTTATATGCAGAGTACATCATGAGAAATGCTGGGCTGGAAGAAACACAAGCTGGAATCAAGATTGCCGGGAGAAATATCAATAACCTCAGATATGCAGATGACACCACCCTTATGGCAGAAAGTGAAGAGGAACTCAAAAGCCTCTTGATGAAAGTGAAAGTGGAGAGTGAAAAAGTTGGCTTAAAGCTCAACATTCAGAAAACGAAGATCATGGCATCCGGTCCCATCACTTCATGGGAAATAGATGGGGAAACATTGGAAACAGTGTCAGACTATTTTTCTGGGCTCCAAAATCACTGCAGATGGTGACTGCAGCCATGAAATTAAAAGACGCTTACTCCTTGGAAGGAAAGTTATGACCAACCTAGATAGCATATTGAAAAGCAGAGACATTACTTTGCCAACAAAGGTTCATCTAGTCAAGGCTATGGTTTTTCCTGTGATCATGTATGGATGTGAGAGTTGGACTGTGAAGAAGGCTGAGCGCTGAAGAATTGATGCTTTTGAACTGTGGTGTTGGAGAAGACTCTTGAGAGTCCCTTGGACTGCAAGGAGATCCAACCAGTCCATTCTGAAGGAGATCAGCCCTGGGATTTCTTCGGAAGGAAGGATGCTAAAGCTGAAACTCCAGTACTTTGGCCACCTCAGGGGAAGAGATGACTCATTGGAAAAGACTCTGATGCTGGGAGGGATTGGGGGCAAGAGGAGAAGGGGACGACAGAGGATGAGATGGCTGGATGGCATCAGTGACTCAATGGACGTGAGTCTCAGTGAACTCTGGGAGTTGGCGATGGACAGGGAGGCCTGGCGTGCTGTGATTCATGGGGTTGCAAAGAGTCGGACACAACAGAGCAACTGATCTGATCTGATCTGAAAGTAAAAAAAAAAAAATTATACAAGCTTAAAAAAAAAAAAAAAACTGTCAAAAAATAAAAATTAAAAAAAAAAAAAGCCCAAAGTATGCAGACAATTTAAAAAATTGGTGGTCAATAGGTATTTGAGAAGGTGGAAGGGAAGTGGAGCAAAGAAAATTTTTAGGGTAGCAACAAATCACATAATACTATAGTGGTGAGCATATGTCATTATACAACTTGTCAAAATCTAATGTAAATATGGATTTTAGTTAATAATAGTATATTAATATCCACTCATGAATTGTAGCAAATGTACCACACGAATGCAAGATGTTAGTAATAAGGAAAATTGGGGGAAGGTTGAGGAGGTATATGAGAACTCTATGTACTTTTCACTCAATTTTTTGTAAACATAAAACTGCTTTCAAAATAAAATACAGTAATTTTTAAAATATTCTAGTTGTGATATCATATTAAGGTTTTGTAAAATATTATCATTGAGGAGACCAGGCAAAATATATTATTTCTAAAAACTGAATGTGAATCTACAATTATACCAATCAAAAAACTTTTAAAACCCCACAAAAACATGGAAAATCTGAGAGAAAATAAAATACAAAGATAATCATCTAGTATACAGAGTGAAGTAAGCCAGATAGAAAAACACCAATACAGTATGCTGCTAAGCTGCTAAGTCACTTCAGTCGTGTCCGACTCTGTGAGACCCCATAGACAGCAGCCCACCAGGGCTCCCCCATACTTGGGATTCTCCAGGCAAGAACACTTGCCTGGAGAGTGGGTTGCCATTTCCTTCTCCAATGCATGAAAGTGAAAAGTGAAAGTGAAGTCCCTCAGTCGTGTCCGACCCTCAGCGACCCCATGGACTGCAGCCTTTCAGGCTCCTCCATCCATGGGATTTTCCAGGCAAGAGCACTGGAGTGGGGTGCCATTGCCTTCTCCAACCAATACAGTATACTAACGCATATATATGAAATTTAGAAAGATGGTAATGATAACCCTGTATGCGAGACAGCAAAAGAGACACAGATGTATAGAACAGTCTTTTGGACTCGGTGAGAGAGGGCGAGGGCAGGATGATATGGGAGAAGGGCATTGAAACATGTAAATTATCATATGTGAAGTGAATCGCCAGTCCAGGTTCAATCCATGATACAGGGTGCTCCGTGCTGGTGCACTGGGATGACCCAGAGGGATGGTATGGGGAGGGAGGTGGGAGGGGGTTCCAGGATGGGGAACACGTGTACACCCATGGCAGATTCATGTTGATGTATGGCAAAACCAATACAATATTGTAAAGTAAAATAAATAAACAGAAAAAAATAAAAAATAAAAGATAACTGAGACAATATAGACAATGTGAATCCATATTTGGGCTAGCTCTTCTCACCAGATAGGAGAATAGCAATAGGGTTCAATGTTCAACAGTTTAACAATGCTTATAAAATTGCGTATTTCACTAAACTAAAACTATTGTAAGTGTATAAAATTATATGAAATAAAACGTGTAAACTAGCAAAAATAAAAAGATAATCATCTAGGAAACACATCCAAATAATAGGAATTCTAGAGGAGAGAGAGTAGAGAAAATGAAGGGGAGGAAATTAATAAACAAAACACTGATTTCTCAGAGTAGAGGAATGTGAGTCATCAGATTAAAAGGGTCTATTCACCAAGTGTCTAGCAGAACAGATGGGGGATAAAACACCACACTTCTGGGTTGATCATTGTAACATTTTAAAACAGCAAGCACAGATTTTAATAATTTAGAGAAAAAAATTAATATAGAATTTTAAAGTCAAACTATCATTTAAATATATAAGTCAAATAATGCTACATTTTTAAGTACAAAAAATTACCTTTATTAAGAAATAACTTGAGAATGTCTTCCAAGAAAATATGTGACATATCAGTCAGGATTGTTGGGTGCAAGTGACAGAAACTGACTCTAATTAACTTAAGCAGAAGAGGAACTTATTGCAAGGTCACTTTTGTAGCTCACAAAAGTCTGGAGAATCGGGCAGGAGAAGCCACAGCTAAGGCCACCCTGTGGGGACAACTGGATCCAAATGCTGCTATGGGCACTGCAAGCCCCGCTGCTCTGACCCCTGGACATCATCTTATCGTCATGTGCCACTGAAGACAAACCCTAATCATCTTTCTGTCTATTCTCACTTACTTGTGGTCAACTTCAAGACTGTGTTAATCATGTTCTTCAGTTCATGGCATATTATTTTCATCAGTCCATTCAAGGCCTCTCTTTTTCTTGATTTCATTATTTTCATTATTTTTCCCTGTCAATTTCCACCCCAAGCCCCACTTTCCTGCCCACCTAGTGAGTGACTCTAGTGTATGCCATGTATACACACTTCCAACCCATCTTCCATAGATCTATTTACATATATGCACATCCAGGATATTATAATGTTTTTTTACATTTACAAAAATGGTAAATTTGTGCTTTAAATCTCATTCTCTTTTTTTACCTTTTCCATTCAACTCTAGTTTTTGGAGACCTATCTATGTGGCTAAACATAAATTCAGCTATACTTTTTAAATTAAATTTATTTATTTTAATTAGAGGCTGATTACTTTACAATATTGTATTGGTTTTGCCATACATCAACATGAATCTGCCACGGGTGTACACGTGTTCCCCATCCTGAACCCCCCTTCCACCTCCCTCCCCATACCATCCCTCTGGGTCATCCCAGTGCACCAGTCCCAAGCTTCCTATATCCTTCATTGAACCTGGACTGGCGATTTGTTTCTTATATGATATTAGACATGTTTCAATGCCATTCTCTCAAAATCATCCCCCGCCTCCCTATCCCACAGAGTCCCAAAGACTGTTCTATACATCTGTGTCTCTTTTGCTGTCTCGCATACAGGGTTATCGTTACCATCTTTCTAAATTCCATATATATGCGTTAGTATACTGTATTGGTGTTTTTCTTTCTGGCTTACTTCACTCTGTATAATCGGCTCAAGTTTCATCCACCTCATTAGAACTGATTCAAATGTGTTCTTTTTAATGGCTGAGTAATACTCCATTGTGTACATGTACCACAGCTTTCTTATCCATTCCTCTGCTGATGGACAACTAGGTTGCTTCCATGTCCTGGCTATTATAAACAGTGCTGCGATGAACATCGGGGTACACGTGTCTCTTTAAATTCTGGTTTCCTTGGTGTGTATGCCCAGCAGTGGGATTGCTGGGTCATATGGCAGTTCTATTTCCAGTTTTTTAAGGAATCTCCACACTGTTCTCCATAGTGGCTGTACTAGTTTGCATTCCCACCAACAGTGTAAGAGGGTTCCCTTTTCTCCACATCCTCTCCAGCATTTATTGCTTGTAGACTTTTGGATCGCAGCCATTCTGACTGGTGTGAAATGGTACCTCATAGTGGTTTTGATTTGCATTTCTCTGATAATGAGTGATGTTGAGCATCTTTTCATGTGTTTGTTAGCCATCTGTATGTCTTCTTTGGAGAAATGTCTATTTAGTTCTTTGGTGCATTTTTTGATTGGGTCATTTATTTTTCTGGAATTGAGCTACAGGAGTTGCTTGTATATTTTTGAGATTAGTTGTTTGTCAGTTGCTTCATTTGCTATTATTTTCTCCCATTCTGAAGGCTGTCTTTTCACCTTGCTTATAGTTTCTTTTGTTGTGCAGAGGCTTTTAATTTTAATTAGATCCCATTTTTTTAAATTTATTTATTTATTTTTATTAATTTTATTTTATTTTTAAACTTTACATAATTGTATTAGTTTTGCCAAATATAAAAATGAATCCACCACAGGTATACATGTGTTCCCCATCCTGAACCCTCCTCCCTCCTCCCTCCCCATACCATCCCTCTGGGTCGTCCCAGTGCACTAGCCCCAAGCATCCAGTATTGTGCATTGAACCTGGACTGGCATCTCGTTTCATACATGATATTTTACATGTTTCAATGCCATTCTCCCAAATCTTCCCACCCTCTCCCTCTCCCACAAAGTCCATAAGACTGTTCTATACGTCAGTGTCTCTTTTGCTGTCTCGTATACAGGGTTATCGTTACCATCTTTCTAAATTCCATATATATGCGTTAGTATACTGTATTGGTGTTTTTCCTTCTGGCTTACTTCACTCTGTATAATAGGCTCCAGTTTCATCCACCTCATTAGAACTGATTCAAATGTATTCTTTTTAATGGCTGAGTAATACTCCATTGTGTATATGTACCACAGCTTTCTTATCCATTCATCTGCTGATGGACATCTAGGTTCCTTCCATGTCCTGGCTATTATAAACAGTGCTGTGATGAACATTGGGGTACACGTGTCTCTTTCCATTTTTTTATGTTTGCTTTTATTTCCAGTATTCTGGGAGGTGGGTCATAGAGGATCCTGCTGTGATTTATGTCGGAGAGTGTTTTGCCTATGTTCTCCTCTAAGAGTTTTATAGTTTTTGGTCTTATGTTTAGATCTTTAATCCATTTTGAGTTTATTTTTGTGTATGGTGTTAGAAAGTGTTCTAGTTTCATTCTTTTACAAGTGGTTGACCAGTTTTCCCAGCACCACTTGTTAAAAAGATTGTCTTTTCTCCATTGTATATTCTTGCCTCCTTTGTCAAAGATAAGGTGTCCATAGGTGCATGGATTTATCTCTGGGCTTTCTATTTTGTTCCATTGATCTATATTTCTGTCTTTGTGCCAGTACCATACTGTCTTATCATTTTATGTATTCCGTCCTATAAATGTGTCACAGTTTGATCATCCAGTCCCATGGTGGATAAGCATGCTTCCAGTTCTTCACTACCATAAACAATGCTGGCTTCCCTGATGGCTCAGTGGTAAAAATTAGCCTGCAATGCAGAAGACACAGGAGACACAAGTCCAATCCTGTACCATTTTACACTCCACCCACAGTTTTCTTTTCCTCTCATCATCATCAGCACTTTGATGATATCTGACTTTCCCCATGTTGCTATTCTTATATTGATTTCTCAATGTTATTTTAATTTTCATTTCTCTAATTATTTGCAGAGTTGAAAATCTCTTAATGTATTCAAGTTTCCTCTTGTGTTAATTCAAGCTTTTCCCCCTGTTAATTACTCATTTTCTTTTCCCATTTTCCTACTGGATTTACTTTTTTTACTTATTAATCTTTCATCAGTCTTGTACATTACAAATATATTCTCCTAATCTGTCATCTACCTGTTAATCTTGTATAATCCTGTCTCCTTTGTGTTTCTCACTCTGGATTCAAAACCATGAACAGAGTATTCAGCCCTTGCCACCTGGTGGACAGGGAAAGGAAGTCTGACCATCTTCAGTTACCTTAGAGGAAGTGGGGTCCTCTGTCTCATTGAGATTAACATGAAGGGGAATCCTCCCAAACAGGATGGAGATTTAGATACTAGGTAGCCAATAGAGTTCACTCCTTTGGTTGTCCAAGATCCACATATACCCTTCTTTCCAGACTTATTCTAAAAATAAGCTTTCACATATAACAAAAAAGTGCACTCATTCCTTCTCTAAAAAGAGACAGCAACAAGTATAACTTATAGTGCTTTCATGCTCAAGCAATATAAAACCCAACTCAAACTGGCTTAAATAATAAATGCAATTTATTGGCTCACTTAACTGACAAGTCCATAGGCAGGGAAGATTTCAGGCCTGGTATGATCAGGAGTATGGTTCGTTTCTCTGTAATTCTCTTGGCTCTGCCTTCTCCATTTGTCAGCCCCATTCTCAGGTAGACTTTCCACATGTTCACAAGATGGCTAACAGCAATGACCAGGCTACATGCTTCCTTGTTCATGTTCAAGGGAAGACAGGCTACCTCTTCCCTTAAAATCTGAACAAAAGCTAGTTTCCACTATCAGAGGGCAAATAGAAGAAGCAAGAAGAACCACAGTCCCACAGTGACCAAAACAAAAAACACATTACAGAAAATTAATCAGCATGAAAAAGCAGAAAGTTATGTCCCATATGAAGGGACAAGATAATACCCCATAAAAACAACTAAATGAAATGGAGATAAGCAACCTTCCAGAAAAAGAATTCAGAAAAATGATGGTGAAGATGATTCAGCATCTCAGAAAAATAATGGAGGCAAAGATTGAGAAGATGCAAGAAATGTTTACCAAAGATGTACAAGAACTAAAGGGCAAACAAACAGAGATGAATAATACATTGGAAGGAATTGATAGCAGAATAATTGAGGCAGAAGAACGGATAAATGACCTGGAAGACAGAATGGTGGAAATCACTGCCACAGAACAGAATATAGAAAAAAGAATAAAAAGAAATGAAGACAGCCTAAGAGACCTCTGGGACAACAGTAAATGCACCAACATTCACATTATAGGGGTCCCAGAAGAAGAAGAGAGAGAAAAGATCTGAGAAAATATTTGAAGAAATAATAGCTAAAAACTTCCCTAACATGGGAGAGGAAATAGTTGACCAAGTCCAGGAAGCACAGAGAGTCTCGGGCAGGATAAACCCAAGGAAGAACGCACTGAGACACATAGTAATCAAGCTGACAAAAATTAAAAACAGAGATAAAATATTAAAAGCAAGAAAAGAAAAACGACAAATAAAATACCAGGGAACTCCCATCAGGCTATCAGCTGATTTCTCAACAGAAACTCTACAAGCCAGAAGGGAATGGCATGATATATTTTAAGTGATTAAAGGGAAGAACATACAACCAAGAATATTCTACTCAGCAAGACTCTCCTTCAGAAATGATGGAGAAATCAAAAACTTTCCAGACAGGCAAAAATTAAGAGAAATCATCACCACCAAATCAGCTTTACAACAAATGCTGAAGGAACTTCTCTAGGCAGGAAACATGAGAAGGAAAAGACCTACTACAGAAAATAAAGTGAAAGTAGCTCAGTCATATACAACTCTTTGTGACCCCATGGAATTCTCCAGGCCAGAATATTGGAGTGGGAAGCCATTTCCTTCTCCAGGGGATCTTCCCAACTCAGGAATTGAACCTGTGTCTCTCACATTGCAGGTGGATTCTTTACCATCTGAGCCACCAGCAAATCCCACAGAAAGTAAAGCCCAAACAATTAAGAAAATTGTAATAGGATCACACATATTGATAATTAGCTTAAATGTAAATAGATTAAATGCACCAACCAAAAGACAGATGGCTGAGCAGATGAAAACATGTGCATGTATGCACTTCCACTTACCACATCACTCGGCTTGACCCCCCCCCAAATTGTATGTAATTATTTTATATTGTTAGGTTAACCATGTTCCTATTATGGCTTGTAAAAATTATCTTTTTTTTTTGTCTAGTTATTGACCATGAAAACTGACAAACATCTTTTACTATTGTGATTATGTAACTATTACTCAATACAGTTGTATCATGATTAGTCAACAGAAAAACAATAGAATTCTATATCGCCAAAACTACCATTCAGTAATAGAATTCTATATCACCACAACTACCATTTGATAGAAAAACTTGTAATCACCTTTTAAAATCCAGATGCATATCAGAATTATGCTGGATTTCTTTGAAAAATACAAATGCCCAGGTATTGCTTTTCCCCCCAGAGCTCCAGATATATTTCTAATGAGCAGCCATGATTAAAAACAACTGGACTATATGAGGATCTTTAACTTTTATCTAGTTTGTTTCACTTTTTATTTCATATTCAGTGCTCCCATTTCATTTAGTTTGTGCTTAGTCACTCAGTCGTGTCTGATTCTCTGGGGCCCCATGGACTGCAGCCTGCCAGGCTCCTCTGTCCATGGATATTCTCCAGGCAAGAATACTGGAGTAGGTTTCCATGCCCTCTTCCTGGTGATCTTCCCAACCCAGGGATCAAACCCAGGTCTCCCAAATTGCAGGTGGATTGTCTACCATCTGAGCCACCAGGGAAGCCCAAGAATACTGGAATGGGTAGCCTATCTGTTCTCCAGGGGATCTTACTCACCCAGGAATTAAACTGGGGTCTCCTGCACTGCAGGCGGATTCTTTACCAGCTGAACTACCAGGGAATGTTTTCCAATTTCTCCATCTCTTCTTCAAAAATATTCTTTCTCAAGCTCTTATTAAGTATGGTAGAAAAGACTTTGTATACACATATATAAATAATATATATAATACATATATTTTAGAAAGCATGAATGGAAAATACTAGAGATGACTTCAAGAAAATTAGAGGTACCAAGGGAACATTTCGTGCAAAGATGGGCACAATAAAGGACAGTAATGGCAGAAACAGAAGAGATGAAGAAGAGGTGGCAAGAATACACAGAAGAACTATACAAAAAGATCTTAATGACTTAGATAATCATGGTGTGGTCACTTACCTAGAACCAGACATCCTGAATTGTGAAGTCAAGTGGGCCTTAGGAAGCATCACCAGGAACAAAGCTAGTGGAGGTGATAGAATTCCAGTTGAGCTATTTCAAATCCTAAAAGATGATGCTGTGAAACTGCTGCACTCAATATGCCAGCAAATTTGGAAAACTCAGCAGTTGCGACAGGACTGGAAAAGTTCAGTTTTCATTCCAATCCCCCAAAAGAGCAATGCCAAAGAATGTTCAAACTACCGCTATGAACATAGTGTATATATATTTTCAAATTATAGTTTTGTCTGGGTATATGCCCAGGAGTAGAATTGTTGGATCATATGACAACTCTATTTTTAGTTTTTTGAGGAACCTCCATCCTGTTTTCCATAGTGGCTGCACCAATTTACATTCCCACCAACAGTGTAAGAGGGTTCCCTTTTTTCCACTCCCTCTCCAGCATTTCTTATTCTTTTTCATAAATAGTGCTGGGGAAACCAGATATTCACATGCCAAGGAATGAGATTGGACTCCTATCTTACACTAATCAAAAATAAACTTGAAATGAATTAAAGACTTAAATATCTGACCTGAAAGTGTAAAGCTCCTAGAAGAAAATATGAGGAAATAAATCCTTAACATTGATCTTGCCAATGATTTTTTGGATATGACAACAAAAGTAAAAATAAACAAGTGGGACTACATCAACTTAAAGGCTCTGCACAGCAAAAAAATAATCAGCAAAATAAAAAGGCAACCTATGGAATGTGAGAAAATATTTGCAAATCATCTATCTGATAAGCGTTTACTATCCAAAATAGAAAAAAAAAAAAAAAACACTCATATGACTCAATAATAAAAAACCTCCAAGTGATTGAATTTTTTAATGGGCAGGGGAATTTTAGTAGACATTTTCCCAAAGATGACATACACACGATCAACGGGTACATAAAAAGATGTTCAACATCACTAATCCTCAAGTAACTGCAAATTAAAACCATAACGAGATACTACCTCACTTCTTTTAGATTGTCTATTATCAAAAAGACAAGAGACACGTGTTATGGAGGATGTGGAGAAAAAGGAACCACTGGGCATTGTTGGGAATGCAAACTGGCACAACCATTATGGGAAATAATATGGAGTTTCCTCAAAAAAATTAAAATTAGCACTACCATATATATGATCCAGAAATTCCACTTCTGGGTATTTATCCAAAGGAAATCACTATCTTGAAGAGATATCTGCACTCCCATATTTACTGAAGCATTATTCATGATAGTCAAGACATGGAAATAGCTTGTCCACCATTGGCTAAACAGATAAAGAAAATGTGGTACATATACAATGGAATGATATTTAGTCTTAAAAAGAAGCCAATTCTTCCATTTGTGACAATGTGGATGGATCTTGAGGGCATTACACTAAGTGAAATAAGTCAGAGAAACACACAAACTATATAATTTCACTTATATATGGAATCTAAAAACACAGAACTCAAAGAAACAGAGTAGAAGGGAGGTTTCCAGGGGCTGAAGGTTGAGGGAAAGGAGGAGATTTTGGTCAAAGGTACAAACTTTCCATTATAAGATGAATAAGTTTTGATAACCATAGTTAGAAATACTGTTCTATACACTTTAAAGTTGTTATGAGAGTAGAGCTTTTATGTTCTCACCAAAAACAACAGTAAAATGGCAATTATGTGAGGTAAAGTATGTGTTACCTATCCTTATCATGGTAAACATTTCACAATATATACATGTGAAATCACATAGTACATCACATTGTACACCTTAAACTTACACAATGTTATATGTCAATTATATCTTTTTTTAAAATTTTATTTTTAAACTTTACAATATTGTATTAGTTTTGCCAAATATCGAAATGAATCCACCACAGGTATACCTGTGCTCCCCATCCTGAACCCTCCTCCCTCTTCCCTCCCCATACCCTCCCTCTGGGTCGTCACAGTGCACCAGCCCCAAGCATCCAGTATCATGCATCGAACCTGGACTGGCAACTCGTTTCATACATGATATTATACATGTGTCAATGCCATTCTCCCAAATCTCCCCACCCTCTCCCTCTCCCACAGAGTCCATAAGACTGATCTATACATCAGTGTCTCTTTTGCTGTCTCGTACACAGGGTTATTGTTACCATCTTTCTAAATTCCACATATATGCGTTAGTATACTGTATTGGTGTTTTTCTTTCTGGCTTACTTCACTCTGTATAATAGGTTCCAGTTTCACCCATCTCATTAGAACTGATTCAAATGTATTCTTTTTAATAGCTGAGTAATACTCCATTGTGTATATGTACCACAGCTTTCTTATCCATTCCTCTGCTGATGGACATCTAGGTTGCTTCCATGTCCTGGCTATTATAAACAGTGCTGCGATGAACATTGGGGTACACATGTCTCTTTCCCTTCTGGTTTCCTCAGTGTGTATGCCCAGCAGTGGGATTGCTGGATCATAAGGCAGTTCTATTTCCAGTTTTTTAAGGAATCTCCACACTGTTCTCCATAGTGGCTCTACTAGTTTGCATTCCCACCAACAGTGTAAGAGAGTTCCCTTGTCTCCACACCCTCTCCAGCATTTATTGCTTGTAGACTTTTGGATCACAGCCATTCTGACTGGTGTGAAATGGTACCTCATAGTGGTTTTGATTTGCATTTCTCTGATAATGAGTGATGTTGAGCATCTTTTCATGAGTTTGTTAGCCATCTGTATGTCTTCTTTGGAGAAATGTCTATTTAGTTCTTTGGCCCATTTTTTGATTGGGTCATTTATTTTTCTGGAGTTGAGCTGCAGGAGTAGCTTATATTTTTGAGATTAATTCTTTGTCAGTTGCTTCATTTGCTATTATTTTCTCCCATTCTGAAGGCTGCCTTTTCACGTTGTAATAGTTTCCTTTGTTGTGCAGAAGCTTTTAAGTTTAATTAGGTCCCATTTGTTTATTTTTGCTTTTATTTCCAATATTCTGGGAGGTGGGTCATAGAGGATCCTGCTGTGATGTATGTCCGAGAGTGTTTTGCCTATGTTCTCCTCTAAGAGTTTTATAGTTTCTGGTCTTATGTTGAGATCTTTAATCCATTTTGAGTTTATTTTTGTGTATGGTGTTAGAAAGTGTTCTAGTTTCATTCTTTTACAAGTGGTTGACCAGTTTTCCCAGTACCACTTGTTAAAGAGATTGTCTTCAATCCATTGTATATTCTTGCCTCCTTTGTCAAAGATAAGGTGTCCATATGTGCATGGATTTATCTCTGGGCTTTCTATTTTGTTCCATTGATCAATATTTCTGTCTTTGTGCCAGTACCATACTGTCTTGATAACTGTGGCTTTGTAATAGAGCCTGAAGTCAGGTAGGTTGATTCCTCCAGTTCCATTCTTCTTTCTCAAGATAGCTTTGGCTATTCGAGGTTTTTTGTATTTCCATACAAATTGTGAAATTATTTGTTCTAGCTCTGTGAAGAATACCATTGGTAGCTTGATAGGGATGGCATTGAATCTATAAATTGCTTTGGGTAGTATACTCATTTTCACTATATTGGCTCTTCCAATCATGAACATGGTATATTTCTCCATCTATTAGTGTCCTCTTTGATTTCTTTCACCAGTGTTTTATAGTTTTCTATATACAGGTCTTTAGTTTCTTTAGGTAGATATATTCCTAAGTATTTTATTCTTTCTGTTGCAATGGTGAATGGAATTGTTTCCTTAATTTCTCTTTCTGTTTTCTCATTGTTAGTGTATAGGAATGCAAGGGATTTCTGTGTGTTGATTTTATATCCTGCAACTTTACTATAATCATTGATTAGTTCTAGTAATTTTCTGGTGGAGTCTTTAGGGTTTTCTATGTAAAGGATCGTGTCATCTGCAAATAGTGAGAGTTTTACTTCTTCTTTTCCAATTTGTATTCCTTTTATTTCTTTTTCTGCTCTGATTGCTGTGGCCAAAACTTCCAAAACTATGTTGAATAGTAATGGTGAAAGTGGGCACCCTTGTCTTGTTCCTGACTTTAGAGGAAATGCTTTCAATTTTTCACCATTGAGGATAATGTTTGCTGTGGGTTTGTCATATATAGTGTTTATTATGTTGAAGTATGTTCCTTCTATTCCTGCTTTCTGGAGAGTTTTTATCATAAATGGATGTTGAATTTTGTCAAAGGCTTTCTCTGCATCTATTGAGATAATCATATGGTTTTTATTTTTCAATTTGTTAATGTGGTGTATTACATTGATTGATTTGTGGATATTGAAGAATCCTTGCATCCCTGGGATAAAGCCCACTTGGTCATTGTGTATGATCTTTTTAATGTGTTGTTGGATTCTGGTTGCTAGAATTTTGTTACGAATTTTTGCATCTATATTCATCAGTGATATTGGCCTGTAGTTTTCCTTTTTTGTGGGATCTTTGTCAGGTTTTGGTATTAGGGTGATGGTGGCCTCATAGAATGAGTTTGGAAGTTTACCTTCCTCTGCAATTTTCTGGAAGAGTTTGAGCAGGATAGGTGTTAGCTCTTCTCTAAATTTTTGGTAGAATTCAGCTGTGAAGCCGTCTGGACCTGGGCTTTTGTTTGCTGGAAGATTTTTGATTACAGTTTCAATTTCCATGCTTGTGATGGGTCTGTTAAGATTTTCTATTTCTTCCTGGTCCAGTTTTGGAAAGTTGTACTTTTCTAAGAATTTGTCCATTTCTTCCACTTTGTCCATTTTATTGGCATATAATTGTTGATAGTAGTCTCTTATGATCCTTTGTATTTCTGTGTTGTCTGTTGTGATCTCTCCATTTTCATTTCTAATTTTATTGATTTGATTTTTCTCCCTTTGTTTCTTTTTTTTTAAATTTTTTTAAAATTTTATTTTATTTTTAAACTTTACATAATTGTATTAGTTTTGCCAAATATAAAAATGAATCCACCACGGGTATACATGTGTTCCCCATCCTGAACCCTCCTCCCTCCTCCCTCCCCATACCATCCTTCTGGGCCGTCCCAGTGTACTAGCCCCAAGTATCCAGTATGGTGCATCGAACCTGGACTGGCATCTCGTTTCATACATGATATTTCACATATTTCAATGCCATTCTCCCAAATCTTCCCACCCTGTCCCTCT
Organism: Bos grunniens; assembly: GCF_055505025.1. Lineage (NCBI taxonomy): Eukaryota > Metazoa > Chordata > Mammalia > Artiodactyla > Bovidae > Bos > Bos grunniens. The sequence goes on along the minus strand of NC_141194.1, from coordinate 51,038,609 downwards.
CCCACAGAGTCCATAAGACTGATCTATACATCAGTGTCTCTTTTGCTGTCTCGTACACAGGGTTATTGTTACCATCTTTCTAAATTCCATATATATGCGTTATTAAACTGTATTGATGTTTTTCCTTCTGGCTTACTTCACTCTGTATAATAGGCTCCCTAATGGTTTGTCAATTTTATTTATCCTTTCAAAGAACCAGCTTTTGGCTCTGTTGATTTTTGCTATGGTCTCTTTTGTTTCTTTTGCATTTATTTCTGCCCTAATTTTTAAGATTTTTTTCCTTCTACTAACCCTGGGGTTCTTCATTTCTTCCTTTTCTAGTTGCTTTAGGTGTAGGGTTAGGTTATTTATTTGACTTTTTTCTTGTTTCTTGAGGTATGCCTGTATTGCTATGAACTTTCCCCTTAGGACTGCTTTTAAAGTGTCCCACAGGTTTTGGGTTGTGTTTTCATTTTCATTAGTTTCTATGCAAATTTTGATTTCTTTTTTGATTTCTTCTGTGATTTGTTGGTTATTCAGCAGCGTGTTGTTCAGCCTCCATATGTTGGAATTTTTAATAGTTTTTCTACTGTAATTGAGATCTAATCTTACTGCATTGTGGTCAGAAAAGATGCTTGGAATGATTTCTATTTTTTTGAATTTACCAAGGCTAGCTTTATGGCCTAGGATGTGATCTGTCCTGGAGAAGGTCCCATGTGCACTTGAGAAAAAGGTGAAATTCATTGTTTTGGGATGAAATGTCCTATAGATATCAATTAGGTCTAACTGGTCTATTGTATCATTTAACGTTTGTGTTTCCTTGTTAATCTTCTGTTTAGTTGATCTATCCATAGGTGTGAGTTGGGTATTAAAGTCTCCCATTATTATTGTGTTATTGTTAATTTCTCCTTTTATACTTGTTAGCATTTGTCTTACATATTGCGGTGCTCCCGTGTTGGGTGCATATATATTTATAATTGTTATATCTTCTTCTTGGATTGATCCTTTGATCATTATGTAGTGACCATCTTTGTCTCTTTTCACAGCCTTTGTTTTAAAGTCTATTTTATCTGATATAAGTATTGCGACTCCTGCTTTCTTTTGGTCCCTATTTGCATGGAAAATCTTTTTCCAGCCCTTCACTTTCAGTCTGTATGTGTCCCCTGTTTTGAGGTGGGTCTCTTGTAGACAACATATGTAGGGGTCTTGTTTTTGTATCCATTCAGCCAGTCTTTGTCTTTTGGTTGGGGCATTCAACCCATTTACGTTTAAGGTAATTACTGATAAGTATGATCCGGTTGCCATTTACTTTATTGTTTTGGGTTCGAGTTTATACACTGTTTTTGTGTTTCCTGTCTAGAGAATATCCTTTAGTATTTGTTGGAGAGCTGGTTTGGTGGTGCTGAATTCTCTCAGCTTTTGCTTGTCTGAGAAGCTTTTGATTTCTCCTTCATATTTGAATGAGATCCTTGCTGAGTACAATAATCTGGGCTGTAGGTTATTTTCTTTCATCACTTTAAGTATGTCTTGCCATTCCCTCCTGGCTTGAAGAGTTTCTATTGAAAGATCAGCTGTTATCCTTATGGGAATTCCCTTGTGTGTTATTTGCTGTTTTTCCCTTGCTGCTTTTAATATTTGTTCTTTGTGTTTGATCTTTGTTAATTTGATTAATATGTGTCTTGGGGTGTTTCACCTTGGGTTTATCCTGTTTGGGACTCTCTGGGTTTCTTGGACTTGGGTGATTATTTCCTTCCCCATTTTAGGGAAGTTTTCAACTATTATTTCTTCAAGTATTTTCTCATGGTCTTTCTTTTTGTCTTCTTCTTCTGGGACCCCTATGATTTGAATGTTGTAGCATTTAATATTGTCCTGGAGGTCTCTGAGATTGTCCTCATTTCTTTTAATTCATTTTTCTTTTATCCTCTCTGATTCATTTATTTCTACCATTCTATCTTCTAATTCACTAATCCTATCTTCTGCCTCTGTTATTCTACTATTTGTTGCCTCCAGAGTGTTTTTAATTTCATTTATTGCATTATTCATTGTATATTGACTCTCTTTTATTTCTTATAGGTCCTTGTTAAACCTTTCTTGCATCTTCTCAATCTTTGTCTCCAGGCTATTTATCTGTGATTCCATTTTGATTTCAAGATTTTGGATCAATGTCACTATCATTATTTGGAATTCTTTATCAGGTAGATTCCCTATCTCTTCCTCTTTTGTTTGGTTTGGTGGGCATTTATCCTGTTCCTTTATCTGCTGGGTATTCCTCTGTCTCTTCATCTTGTTTAAATTGTTGAGTTTGGGGTGTCCTTTCTGTATTCTGGCAGTTTGTGGAGTTCTCTTTATTGTGGCATTTCCTCGCTGTGTGTGGGTTTGTACAGGTGGCTTGTCAAGGTTTCTTGGTTAGGGAAGCTTGTGTCGGTGTTCTGGTGGGTGGAGCTGTATTTCTTCTCTCTGGAGTGCAATGAAATGTCCAGTAATGAGTTATGGGATGTCTATGGTTTTGGGGTGACTTTGGGCTGCCTGTATCTTGGAGCTCAGGGCTGTGTTCCTCGCTGCTGGAGAGTTTGCTTGGTATGTCTTGCGCTGAAACTTGTTTCACCCAGAGAGGTTTACAGCATTATATGGAGAAGAAAAGAGTGAGGAGGGAGTTAGAGGTGACCCGAATGAGATGAGGTGGAATCAATAGAGGAGATAGTGGGCTATTCAGTAATCTCTTCCTTATGTGCACTCCACAACTGGACCGCTCAGAGTTGTTCACAGAGTTATACAGAGAAGAGAAGAAGGAGGAAGGTGGAAGAGGTGGCCAGGAGGATAAATGGGGGGAATGAAAAGGAGGGAGACAGATCCAGCCATTAATCAGTTCCCTAAGTGTTCTCCACCGTCTGGAACACACAGAAATTCACAGAGTTGGGTAGAGTAGAGAGGGGTTAGGGAGGAGACACAGGTGACCTGGTGGAGAAAAAGGAGAGTCCAAAGGGAGAGAGAGCAATTAAGTCAGTAATCTCACTCCCTAGTGAAAAATGGGTACTGAAGATTGGGTTCTTAAAGGTACAAAATTGGTAACAAATACATAAAAGCAAAAATTAAAAATCTAGAGTAGAGTTTGGAATTTCAAAAATATGATGTTAAAGAAAAGAAGAAGGAAAAGAAAGAGAGAAAAAACAAACAAACAAAAACAAACAAGGTCGCGAAAATTATAAAGAAAATATAGGTACAAAATTGATAACTAATACCAAAAAAGCAAAAGTTAAAAATCTAGAGTAGAGTTTGGAATTTCAAAAATACAATGTTAAAAAAAGAAGAAGAAAAAGAGGAAAAAAAAAAAAACAAAGAAGAAAAAACAAAGTCACACAAATTATTAAAAAAACTACAGGTACAAAATTGATAACAAATACCAAAAAGCTAAAATTAAAAATCTAGAGTAGAGTTTGGAATTTCAAAAATATAATGTTAAAGAAAAGAAGGGGAAAAAAAAGGTCAAAAAAATTATTAAAAAAATAAATATATGAAGTTTGCTTTAAAAAGAAATAGGGTCTTCTTTTTTTTTTTTTTGCAAAGTAATCGGTTATGAAAGTGGAAATTAAAGGAATAATAGAGGACTTAAAAAATTTTTTTTAATTAAAAAAAAAAGAAAGAAAGAATGATCGTACAAATAGTAAAAATATATCTAGGACTTTCTCCAGTTTTGTTGTGAGTATTGTGGGTTCAGTTCATTTTTGGCTAGTTCCTTCGTCCGACTTATATTTCTCAAGATCTATAGGCCCCTTCCTATGTAGTTGGTAGTAACCACAGGGTTTTAATCTATTGCCTGTAGCTTCCAAGTCGGTTCCCTCTGTTATAGCTTCTTCTGTTTGCTGGTCTCTTCAGTGTCTGGTTTCCACCCTGACACAAAGGGGACGATGGAGGACACTTTTTTTTTTTAGGCTCACTTGTTCAGTCGTGCTGAGGGGAGGTAGGGAGGGATGCTGCAAACAAATAACACTGGTGTGTGCTCGCAGTGCCTCAGCCACACTGGGTCTGCCCTCCGTTCACAGCGCGTGTAGCCTCTCTGCCCACGCTGCTCAGGTTCTAGGTTGCTCCGCCCGGAACCATCCGTGGCCGGCCCTGGGCTGCCTGTACTTCCCAGGTCCAAGCCGCTCAGGTTCAGGCACTCGGGTAGTCCTCAGAGGCGCAGACTCTCAGTTGGGCCTGCGTTTTGTGCCGTTCCCAGATCCGAGCAGCTCAGGTGATGAGGTGTTTGGCGCGCGCGATTGCTGCGACTTATCGCCTCCCCGCCGCTCGGTTATCTAGGTGTGCACCGGCACACCTTCTCAGGCAGATGTTGACCGTCCAGACCCCCAAGAAGTTTTAGTTAGCAAAGAAGCCTGCTTGCAGTTTTATAGATAATGTCTCTCTGGGGCTGCAATTGTCCCCTTCCGGCTCTGGCTGCCTATCACTGGAGGGGGATGGTCTGCCGCCGGCTATCTCTGTTCAGTCCTTTGTTCCGTGTGTGGGCCTGGCGGTGTCATAGGTTAGAGCTGGCTTTTCGCGTGGTAGATATCCCACAGTCTGGTTTGCTAGCCCAAATTATTTCTCTCAGATAGTGCTCGGGGTATTCAGGCCTGATTCTTGCGATGCAGCCTGCGCCGCGCCTCCCTGCCCAGCCCCCGCCGCGCCTCCCTGCCCAGCCCCCGCTTGCTAATGGCGGATGCAGGCGTCTGCGCTGCTTCTCCGCTGGGGGAGTTACCATAGGGCTCGCAATGTGTGGGTTTTAATTTTTTATTTATTTTTCCTCCCTGTTATGTTGCCCTCTGTGCTTCCAAGGCTCGGCACAGATTCGGCAGTGAGAAGGTTTCCTGGTGTTTGGAAACTTCTCTCGTTTTAAGACTCCCTTCCCAGGATGGAACTCCGTCCCTCCCTCTTTTGTCCCTTTTTTTGTCTTTTATATTTTTTCCTACCTCCTTTTGAAGACTTGGTTTGCTTTTCTGGGTGCCTGATGTCCTCTGCTGGCATTCAGAAGTTGTTTTGTGGAATTTACTCGGCATTTAAATGTTCTTTTGATGAATTTTTGGGGAGAAAGTGTTCTCCCCGTCCTACTCCTCCGCCATCTTAGCTCCTCTCTGTCAATTATATCTTGATGAAGTTAGAAAAATTATTTATCAACTCATAGGTAGCACTCTGCCATTGATCCCCTTTCTATACTCAATTAGTATTGTTTTTTAAAAAAAATTTTATTTATTTATTTAGCTATTGGGTCTTAGCTGTGGCATGCAGGATCTTTCTTACAGTATGCGGGGTCTTTTGTAGCAGAGTGTGGGCTCTTCTCTTTTGGTGCACGGGCTTCTATCTAGTTGTGGTGCAGGGTCTAGAGAATGCAGGCTCAGTAGCTGTAGTATGTGGGCTTAGTTGTCCCTGGGCATATGGAAGCTTAGTTCCCCAACCAGGGATCCAACCCATGTCCCCTGCATTGGAAGATGGATTCTTAACCACTGGACCACCAGGGAAGTCCCATATACTCAGTTATTTTATAGCAAAGCAATACGTATATTGTTTCAACCACAAATACTTCAACTACTTAACTGCTGCTGCTGCTAAGTCACTTCAGTCGTGTCTGACTCTGCGCGACCCCATAGACGGCAGCCCACCAGGCTCCCCCGTCCCTGGGATTCTCCAGGCAAGAACACTGGAGTGGGTTGCCATTTCCTTCTCCAATGCATGCAAGTGAAAAGTGAAAGTAAAGTCGCTCAGTCGTGTCCAACTCTTAGCGACCCCATGGACTGCAGCCCACCAGGCTCCTCCATCCATGGGATTTTCCAGGCAAGAGTACTGGAGTGGGGTGCCATTGCCTTCAGTTTCCGAATCTTGGCACTATTGACTTCTTGGTTAGATGAATGGTTTCTGTGTTCTGCTGTGTTGTGCACTGTAGAATGCTTAGCAGCATCCCTCATGTTTAACCACTAGATGCTAGTACTGAACTCCACCCCAGTTCTGACAAAGAAACAGACTTGAGACATTGCCAAATGTCCTCTTGGGGGAAAAAAATCCTCTTCCCCTTCCAATTGAAAACCACTGTTGTAAAAGGTAGGGACTTTAGAAAGAAAACCACAATAACATTTTCATATAAATAATATTAACAGCAAATCCTTAATATCATAAAATATCTGGTCAATGTTCAAATTGTCCTGATTGTTGCATAAAAATTTTTTTTACATTTTTTTTCTAATCAGGTTCCAAATAAGTTGCACACATTTCTTAATTCTCATTTACTGTATAATTTCCCTCTCTCTAATTTCTTTGCAAGGGATTCAAGTGATGCCTGTCATTCCAGTTGGCTGATTTGTCTTTCAATCTGTAACACTTTCCCTTCCTTCTTCTTAATTTTTTGTTTATTTATAGAAGAGACTAGGTCTCTTGTTCTTTAGAGTTTTCCATATTCTGGATTTGGCTATGAGCTTTTATTTGACATGTTCCTCTGGCATCAGTGGGTTTTTTAAAAAATAATTGCTGGCTATAGAATCTGTATCAGATCCATGTTTGAGTTTTTGGTAAGAATGCTTCATAAGTAATGTTGAACATTTGTCTATTTTAACATTACAGAGTAAGAGAACTGATATCAAGTGTCATCTGATGAGATACAAAAGGAAGTTTACAAGTACACAAGCACCACCTATGATATATTCTTGTCACAAATGAAAAACGAACCTATATCCAATGAAACCCTAGATTTAACTATCAGTTTACAGGAAATACAGGAGATGGAAGAACACATTAAATAGTATCATGGGACATAATCTTAAAGAGATAGGAATACCAGACCACCTTACCTGCCTCCTGAGAAATCTGTATGCAGATCAAGAAAATGAAAGTGACGTCACTCAGTCATGTCCGACTCTTTGTTACCCCATGGACTGTAGCCTACCAGACTTCTCCATCCATGGAATTTTCCAGGCAAGAATATTGGAGTGGGTTGCCCTTTCCTTCTTCAGGGTATCTTCCTGACCCAGGGATCGAAACTGGGTCTCCCACATTGTAGGCAGATAGATGCTTTACCATCTGAGCTACCAGGGAAGCTCATGCAGGTCAAGAAGCAAGAGTTAGAACATGGAACAATGGACTGGTTCCAAATTGGGAAAGGAGTACGTCAAGGCTGTATATTGTCACCTTGCTTATTTCATTTCTATGCAAAATACATCATGCAAAATGCCAGACTGAATGAAGCACAAGCTGGAATCAAGATTTCTGGGAGAAATATCAATAACTTCAGATATGCAGATGACACCACCCTTATTTTAGAAAGGAAAGAGGAACTGAAGAGCCTCTTGATGAAAGTGAAAGAGGAGAGTGAAAAACCTGGCTTGTAACTCAACATTCAAAAAACGAAGATCATGGCATCTGGTCCCATCACTTCATGGTAAATTGATGGGGAACCAATGGAAACAGTGACAAGACTTTATTTTCTTGGGCTCCAAAATCACTGCAGATGGTGACTGCAGCCATGAAATGAAAAGACGCTTGCTCCTTGGAAGAAAAGCTATGACAAACCTAGACAGCATTTTATTTATTTTTTAATCATTTATAATTTACTGATTATTATTATTATTTACTTTACAATATTGTATTGGTTTTGCCATATATCAACATGAATCCACCACGGGTGTACACATGTTCCCCATCCTGAACCCCCCTCCCATCTCCCTCCCCGTACCATCCCTCTGGATCATCCCAGTGCACCAGCCCCAAGCATCATGTATCCTGCATCGAATCTGGACTGGCGATTCATTTCTTATATGATATTAGACATGTTTCAATGCCATTCTCCCAAATCATCCCACCCTCTCCCTCTCCCACAGAGTCCAAAAGACTGTTCTATACATCTGTGTCTCTCTTGCTGTCTCGCATACAGGGTTATCGTTCAGATCAGATCAGATCAGATCAGTCGCTCAGTCGTGTCCGACTCTTTGCAACCCCATGAATCACAGCACGCCAGGCCTCCCTGTCCATCACCAACTCCCGGAGTTCACTGAGACTCACATCCATCGAGTCAGTGATGCCATCCAGCCATCTCATCCTCTGTCGTCCCCTTCTCTTCTTGCCCCCAATCCCTCCCAGTATCAGAGTCTTTTCCAATGAGTCAGCTCTTCGCATGAGGTGGCCAAAGTACTGGAGTTTCAGCTTTAGCATCATTCCTTCCAAAGAAATCCCGGGGCTGATCTCCTTCAGAATGGACTGGTTGGATCTCCTTGCAGTCCAAGGGACTCTCAAGAGTCTTCTCCAACACCACAGTTTAAAGGCATCAATTCTTCGGCACTCAGCCTTCTTCACAGTCTAACTCTCACATCCATACACGACCACTGGAAAAACCATAGCCTTGACTAGACGGACCTTTGTTGGCAAAGTAATGTCTCTGCTTTTGAATATGCTATCTAGGTTGGTCATAACTTTCCTTCCAAGGAGTAAGCGTCTTTTAATTTCATGGCTGCAGTCGCCATCTGCAGTGATTTTGGAGCCCAGAAAAATAAAGTCTGACACTGTTTCCACTGTTTCCCCATCTATTTCCCATGAAGTGATTGTTACCGTCTTTCTAAATTCCATATATATGCATTAGTATACTGTATTGGTGTTTTGCTTTCTGGCTTACTTCACTCTGTATAATAGGCTCCAGTTTCATCCACCTCATTAGAATTGATTCATATGTATTCTTTTTAATGGCTGAGTAATACTCCATCGTGTATATATGGAATTTAGAAAGATGGTAGCAATGATACTATATGCAAGGCAGCAAAAGAGACACAGATATAAAGAACAGACTTTTGGACTATGTGGGAGAAGGCAAGGGTGGGATGATTTGAGAGAATAGCATTGAAACATGAATATTCCCATATGTAAAGTAGATGACCAGTGCAAGCTCAGTGCATGAAGCAGAGCATTCAGGTTGGTGCCTGGGACAACTCAGAGTGATGGGGTGGGGAGGGAGGTGGTAGGGGGGTTCAGGATGGGAGGACACGTGTGCACTGTGGATGATACTTGTCGATGTATGGCAAAAACCACCACAATATTGTAAAGAAATTATCCTCCAATTAAAATAAATTAATTAATTAAAAAAAAGAAGGGAAGGCTTTCCCCCACTCCCGTTGAAGTGGAGTGGAATCTTCTCTCATTGTCCCCACCCTTTCTACTAGGCAATTTATTGGAATCTGTCTTCGGTGAGCTCTGCTTTTTACAAACCTCTATCACTATTCTGGATTCCTTTATCCTTTACCAAATTATTTTGTTGACCTCCCCTCAACTCCAATATACAAGTTTCCTGCTGTAGAAATGTTCAAAGTATAGGAAAGTATAAAGCAAGGCAGAAATTATAGATGGATTTACATAATTGAGACAAACTCAATATCTTGTTTAATGTTATTTCTGTAGTTTGACTGTGTCTCTTCCAAGTTTACATGTTAAAATCCTAACCCCTAAAGGTGATGGTCTTTGATGGTATTTAGAAGGTGATTAGGTTATGAGAGTGGAGCCTTCATGTGTGGAATTAGTGCCCTTATAAAAGAGACTCCACAAACATTTCTAACCCCTTCAGCCAACTGAGATTACAGTGAGAAGTCAGCAATCTGCAACTTGGAAGAGGGCTTTCACCAAAACCTAATCTAGCTTCCAGAACTGTGAGAAATAAATCTCGATTACAAATACTTTAAAATGTAGAAGTGGCTTTGGAACTAGGTGATGAGTAGAGACTGGAAGAGTTTGGAGGTGCAGACTAGAAGAAAAAGCCTGCATTGCTGTGAACAGACATGCAAAGGCAATTTCTACTGAATTGACCAGAAGGAAAAGATGAGGGCTGTATAGAAAGCCTCAATCTTCTTAGAGAATACCTAAGTGATCATGAATGGAATGTTGGTAGAAATATTGATGATAAAGGCCATTCTGACAAAGTTTCACATGAAATGAGGTGCTTGCTATGAACCAGGAAGAGGGATATTCCAGAATGCAACCATGCTGGAACTTGATTTTGGACTTGTCTAGGCTCTATAACTGTGAGAAATAAATTTCTGTTGTTTTAGATTGCTACAGACCTTCAAGAAGCAGGACATCAAATTGTCACTACCTAAATGTACCACACACATAAGATGGTGGAATAGAAGGATGTGCACTCATCTTCTCCTGCAAGAACACCAAGATGGCAACTAGCTGCTGAACAACCATCAACAGAAGGATGTTGGAGTCCACCAAAAAAATACACCCCGTTAAAAAAAAAAAAAAATATATATATATATATATATGTATATATATATACACCCCGTGTCCAGGGACAAAAGAGAAGCTGCAACGGGATTATAGGAGGGCCCCAATCATGTTAAATAGAAGCCCCATACCCACTGAGTGGGTGACACACAAACTGGGGAACAATAATACCAAAGAAGTTCTCTCACTGTTGTGAAGATTCTAGGCCCCAATTCAAACTTCCCAACCTGGGGATCTGGCAAAGTGACTAGGAATCCCCGGGAAATTAGACTTTGAAAGACAGAAGGATCTAGTTAAAGAACTCCCACAGGAAGGACTGGGGGAAATAGGCTTGGAGGGCACAAACAAAACCTTATACACACAGAACCCGGAGGACAGGAGCAATGACCCCACAAGAGACTGGGCCAGACCTGCCTGTGAGTATTTGGGAGTCTCCTGTGGAGGTGTGGGTCAGCAGTGGACTGTCATGGGGTCAGGGGCACTGGCAGCAGCAGTCCTGGAAGGCACGTGTTTGCTGGCCTAAGTCCTTTTGGAGGCAGCCTTTAGCCCTGCCATAGAGCCTGTAGACTCCAGGACTGGGCCACCTAAGACCAAACTACAGTGAGGGAGTACAGTCCCACTTGTCAGCAGAAAATTGGATTAAAGTTTTACTGAGCATGGCCCTGCCAACCAGAGTAAGACCCAGTTTCCCCCATAGACAGTTCCTGCCGTCAGAAAGCTTGCACAAGTCTCTTATCCTCATCCATCAGAAGGCAGACAGAAGAAGCAAGAACTATAATCCCCCAGCCTCCAGAACAAAAACCACAATCACAGAAAGCTAACCAAAATGACCACATGGATCACAGCCTTGTGTAACTCAATGAAGTTATGAACCATACCATGCTGGCTACCCAAGACAGATGGGTCTTGGTGGAGAGTTCTGACAAAATGTGGTCCACCTCAGTATTCTTGCCTCGAAAGTAAAAGTGAAAGTCACTCAGTCGTGTCTGACTCTTTGCGACCCCATGGACTATACAGTCCATGGAATTCTCCAGGCCAGAATGCTGGAGTGGGTAGCCTTTCCCTTCTCCAGGGGATCTTCCCAACCCAGAGACTGAACCAGGTCTCCTGCATTGCAGGCAGATTCTTTATCACCTGAGGCACAAGGAAAGCTCTTCTTCCCTCAAGAACCCCAAGAACAGTATGAAAAGGCAAAAAGATATGACACTGGAAGATGAGCTCCCCAGGTCACTAGGTGTCCAATAAGCTGCTGGGGAAGAGCAGAGAAATAGGTCCAGAAAGAATGAAGACGCTGGGCCAAAGCAGAAATGACGCTCACCTGTAGATGTGTCTGGTAGTGAAAGTAAAGTGTGATGCGGTAAAGAACAATATTGAACTGGAACCTGGAATGTTAGGCCCATGAATAAAGGTAAACTGGAGATGGTTAAACAGGGGATGGCAAGAGTGAACATCAACATTTTAGGAATCATGAACTAGAGGGATGGGAATAGGCAAATTTAATTCAGATGACCATTATATCTACTGCTGTGGGCAAGAATCCCTTAGAAGAAATGGTGTAGCCCACATAGTCAACAAAAGAGTCCGAAATGCAGTACTTGGGTGCAATCTCAAAAACAATAGAATGACCCAGGTTCATTTCCAAGGCAAACGATTCAATATTACAGTAATCCAAGTTTATTCCCCAACCATTAATGCCAAAGAAGCTGAAGCTGAATGGTTCAAGAAGATCTACAAGACCTTCTAACACCAAAAGAAAATGTTCTCATCATAGGGGATTGAAATGCAAAAGTAGCAAGTCAAGAGATACCTGGAGTAATAGGCAAGTTTGGCCTTGGAGGACAAAATTAAGCAGTGCAAAGGTTAACAGAGTTTTGCCAAGAGAACACACTGATCATAGCAAACACCATCTTCCAACAACACAAGAGACAACTTTACACATGGACATCACTAGATGGTCAATGATGAAAACAAATTGATTATATTCTTTGCAGCTGAACATGGAGAAGCTCTGTACAGTCAGTAAAAAACAAGACTGGGCGTTGACTGGGGCTCAGATCATGAGTTCTTTTTTGCAAAATACAGTCTTAAATTGCAGAAAGTAGGGAAAACCACTAGACCATTCAGGTATAACCTAAATCAAGTCCCTTATGATTATAAGGTGGAGGTGACAAATAGATTCAATGGAGAGATCTGGTAGACAGAGTGCCTGAAGAACTATGGAAAGAGATTTGTAACACTGTACAGGAGGCAGTGACCAAACTGTCCCTAAGAAAAAGAAATGCAATGAGGCAAAATGGTTGTCTGACGAGGTCTTACAAATAACTGAGAAAAGAAGAGAAGGGAAAGATAAAGGAGAAAGGGAATGATATACCCAACCAAATGCAGAGTTCCAGAGAATAGCAAGGAGAAATAAGAAAGCCTTCTTAAGTGAACAATGCAAAGAAATTGAAGAAAGCAATAGAATAGGAAAGACTAGAGATCACTTCAAGAAAATTAGAGATACCAAGGGAACATTTCATGCAAAAATGGGCACAATAAAGGACAGAAATGATATGGACTAACAGAAGCAAAAGAGACTAAGAAGAGATGGCAAGAATACACAGAAGAGCTATATAAAAAAGATCTTAATGACCCAGAGGATAATGATGGTATGAAAACTCACCTAGAGCCTGACATCCTGGAATGTGAAGTCAAGTGGGCCTTAGGAAGCATCACTACTAACAAAGCAAGTGGAAGTGATGGAATTCCAGATAAGCTGTTGCAAATCCTCAAATATGATGCTGTTAATGTGTTACATTCAATATGCCAGCAAATTTGGAAAACTCAGCAGTGGTCACGGAACTGGAAAAGGTCAGTTTTCATTTCAATCCAAAAGAAAGGCAATGACAAAGAATGTTCAAACTACCATACAATTTTGTTCATTTCACATGCTAGCAAGGTAATACTCAAAATCCAACCTAGACTTCAACATTGTATGAACCGAGAGCTTCCAGATGGACAAGCTGGATTTAGAAAAAGCAGAGGAACCAGAGACTAAATTGACAACATCCATTAGATCATAGAAAAAGCAAGAAAATTCCTGAAAAACATCTACTTCTGCTTCATTGACTACACTAAAGCCTTTGATTGTGTGTATTACAACAAACTGGAAAATTCTTAAGGAGATTGGAATACCAGATTACCTTACTTGCTTCCTGAGAAACCTGTATGCAGGATAAGAAGCAACAGCTAGAACCAGACATGGAACAAAAGACTGGTTCAAAATTGGGAAAGGAGTATGTAAAAGCTGTATATTGTCACTCTGCTTATTTAACTTATATTTAGAGTACATCATGTGAAATGCCAGGCTGGGTGAATCACAAGCTGAAATCAAGATTGCCAGGAGAAATATCAACATCAGATATGTAGATGATACCACCCTAATGGCAGAAAGTAAAAAAGAACTAAGGAGCTTCTTGATTAGAGTGAAAGAGGAGATTGAAAAAGCTGGCTTAAAACCCAGCATTCAAAAAACTGAGATCATGGCATCTCATCCTATCAGTTCAGTTCAATTCAGTCGCTCAGTTGTGTCTGACTCTTTGCGACCCCATAAATCGCAGCATGCCAGGCCTCCCTGTCCATCACCATCTCTCGGAGTTCACTCAAACTCATATCCATCGAGTCGGTGATGCCATCCAGCCATCTCATCCTCTGTCATCCCCTTTTCCTCCTGCCCAGTCTTTTCCAATAAGTCAACTCTTCGCATGAGGTGGCCAAAGTACTGGAGTTTCAACTTTAGCATCATTCCTTCCAAAGAAATCCCAGGGCTGATCTCCTGCAGAATGGACTGGTTGGATCTCCTTGCAGTCCAAGGGACTCTCAAGAGTCTTCTCCACTTCATGGTAAATAGATGGGGGAGAAAATGGAAACAGTGACAGACTTTATTTTCTTGGGCTCCAAAATCACTGCAGATGGTGACTGCAGCCATGAAACTAAAAGCCGCTTGCTACTTGGAAGAAAAGCTATGACAAATCTAGAGAGGATATTAAAAAGCAGAGACATTATTTTGCCAACAAAAGTCCATATAGTCAAAGCTATGGTTTTTCCAATAGTCATGTATGGATGGGTAGTTGGACCATAAAGAAGTCTGAATGCCAAAGAATCAGTGCTTTTTGAACTGTGGTGCTAGAGAAGACTCTTGAGAGTCCCCTGGACTGAAATGAGATCAAACCTGTCAATCCTAAAGGAAACCAACCCTGAATACTCACTGGAAGGACTGATGCTGAAGCTGAAACTCCAATATTTTGGCCACCTGATGGGAAGAGTCAACTCATTGGAAAAGATCCTGATGCTGGGGAAGACTGAGAGTAGGAGGATAAGGGGGCAACAGAGGATGAGATGGTTGGATGGCATCAACAACTCAATGGACATGAGTTTGAGCAAACTCCAGGAGATAGTGAGGGATAAGGAAGCCTGGCATGCTGCAGTCCATGGAGTCATAAATAGTTGGACACAACTCAGCAATTGAACAACAAGTGTACCATGGATGATATTAGTCAGGGACAGGTGAATATTATGGCTGATGGTGGGTGTGGGCTGTGGAAAACATAACCAGAGTTAAGGAAATGAGTTTTCAGAGAAGGCTGGTGAGAGAGAGAGAAGGATGGTGGGCGGGGGTGGTGAGATACATAAAGAGGGATGCAGAGCAGATAAGACAGGGTCAGGTTGTGAGAGGGAAGTTGAATTGTGGCTGGGCTCCATGTCATTTGGCTTCCCTGGTGGCTCAGACTGTAAAAATTCGCCTGTGATGCAGGAGACCCAGGTTCAATCCCAGACTTCCTGGACAATGGAATGGGTACCCACTTCAGTATTCTTGCCTGGAGAATTCCATGGACAGAGGAGTCTGGCAGGCTATAGTCCATGGGTTTGCAAACAGTTGGATGCTACTGTATGGCTAACAACACTGCATGTCAGTAGGTGATGAGGAATTTTGTCAAGTGCTTTTTCTTCATCTATTGACATGATCAATTTTCACATTTATTCTTTTCATCTGGTGAATTAATTATATGAGTTGATTTTCATGTTTTAAACTCACCTTCATTCCTGAGATAAATCCAAAGTTTTCATGGTATATAATCCTTTTTATATGCTTCTAGATTTGGTTTCCTAATATTCTATTGAGAATTTTTGCATCTGTAATCATGAGGGATAATAGCTCTATCTATACTTCTTGTGATGCTTTTGTATCAAGATGTCAAGGTCATATTGGTCTCATAGAAGGAGTTGGAAGAAACTTTCTTTTTCCTATTTTCTGAGTTTATTACAAATTGATGTTATTTCTTTTAAAAATATTTTATAGAATTAGTGAAACTCTGTGGGTTTGTGCTTGTCTTTTGGGGATGATTTCAAATATCAATTCAATTTCTTCACTTGTTTTAGGGTTATTCAAATTTTCTATTTTAAAAATTTTAATTATTTTAATTGGAATATAATTGCTTTACAATGTTGTGATAGTTTCTGTTGTACAGCAAAGTGAATCAGCCACACACATATGTATATATCCCCTCTTCCTTGGATTTTCTTCCCATTTAGGTCACCACAGAGCATCGAGTAGAGTTTCCTGTGCTATACAGTAGGTTCTCATTGGTTATCTATTTTATACATTGTACTGCATATATGTCAATCCCAGTCTCCCAGTCCATCCCATCCTCCCTTTTCCCTTCAGTATCAGTTCAGTCATTCAGTCATGTCCAATTCTTTGTGACCCCATGGACTGCAGCATGCCAGGCTTCTCTGTCCATCACCAACTCCTGGAGCTTGCTCAAACTCATGTCCATCGAGTTGGTGATGCCATCCAACCATCTCATCCAGGTCAGAATTTTGTATGATGTGCTCTGCATATAAGTTAAATAAGCAGGGTGACAATATACAGCCTTTGACTTATTCCTTTCCCAATTTTGAACCAGTTCGTTAGAATTTTCCAGTTTGTTGTGATCCACAGTCAAAGGCTTTAGCATACTCAACGAAGCAGACGTTTTTCTGGAATTCTCTTGCTTTTTCTATGATCCAACAAGATGTTGTCAATTTGATCTCTGGTTCTTCTGCCTTTTCTAAATCCAGCTTGTCCATCTGGAAGTTCTCAGTTCATGTACTGTTGAAGTCTAGCTTGAAGGACTCTGAGCATTACCTTGCTAGCATGTGAAATTAGCTCAACTGTTCAGTAGTTTAAACATTCTTTGGCATTGCTATTCTTTGGGATTGGAATGAAAACTGACCTTTTCCAGTCCTGTGGCCACTGCTGAGTTTTCCAAATTTGTTGGCATATTGAATGCAGCACTTTAATACCATCACCTCTTAGGATTTGAAATAGCTCAGCTGGAATTCCATCACCTCCACTAGCTTTATTTGTAGCACTTCTTCTTAAGATCCACTTGGCTTCACACTCCAGGATATCTGGCTCTAGATGAGTGATCACACCATCATGGTTATCTGGCTCATGAAGATACTACTTGTATAATTCTTCTATGTATTCCTGCCACCTCTTCTTAATATCTTCTGCTTCTGTTAAGTCCATACTGTTTCTGTCCTTTATTGTGCCCATCTTTGCATGAAATGTTCCCTTGGTATCTCTAATTTTCTTGAAGAGATCTCTAGTCTTTCCCATTCTATTGTTTTCCTCTATTTCTTTTCATTGTTCACTTAAGAAGGCTTTCTTATCTCTCCTTGCTATTCTTTGGAAATCTGCACTCAAATGGGTATATCTTTACTTTTCTTCTTTACCTATTGCTTCTCTTCTTTTCTCAGCTGTTTGTATGAACTTTAGGGGTACATAATTCAGTCCATATCTGAGTGTCTTACACAAAAGAAACCTAGTTTCTCATAGTTCAGTGGGATATAAGTCTAAGATCAGTGTGCCAACAGGATTGGGTACTTCTGAGACCTCTCTCCTTGGCTTGCAGATGGTTACCCTCTTGCTGCCTCTTCACATGGCTGTCCTGTCCTGTGTATACTCCTTGTGTGTCTTGTGTGTTCAGATTACCTCTTCTTTAAAGGACCAACTCTAATGCCTCACTTTAATTTAGTCACTTCTCTAAAGATCCTATCTCTGAATTCAGTCACATTCTGAGATATGGAGACCAGAGCTTCAACATGAATTTAGGGAAGACACACTCCCATAACAGTTTAATATCCAGAATATATAAATAAGTCCTATAGCTCAACAACAACAAAAACATCAACCTGATTTTTTAAATGGACAAAGGACTTGAATAGACATTTCTCCAAAGAAAATATACAAATGTCCAACAAACACATGAAAAGATGCTCATCAGTAGTAATTAGGGAAATGCAAATCAAAACCACTGTGAAATACTACCTCAAGGTCACTAGGATGACTTATTAAGAAAAAGAAAGAAAAGGAAAGACGTGTTGGCAAAGATGTAGAGAATTGGATTCTTGTATACTGTGCTGGGAATGTAAAATGGTGCAGCCACTATGGAAAACAGTATGGTGTTTCCTCAAAAAATTAAAAATAAAATTACCATACTACCTAGCAATTCCTACTTCTGGGTATATATCCAAAATAATTGAAATCAAAATCTTAAGGAGATATTTGTACACCCATGTTCATAGCAGCACTTTCTATAATATCCAAAATGTGGAAGCAACCCAAGCATCCACTGATGGATGAATGGATAAACAAAATGTGGTATACTCATACAATGGGGTATTGGTCAGTCTTAAACAAAAAAGGAAGGAAATTCTGACATACATTACAAAGTGGATGAACTTTGAAGACATTATGCTATGTAAAATATGTCAGTCACAAAAAGACAAATACTATATTATTCCGCTAATATGAGAAGTCTAGAGTAGTCAAATTCATAGAGATACAAAGCAGAATGATGGTTTCCAGGGCCTGGAGGAATTGGGCAATGGAGAGAATTTTAGTTTTAGTTTAGAGAGTTTTAGTTTTGCAAAATGAAAAAATTCTTGAGATTGGTTGTGTAACACTATAAATGTACTTAAATCTGCTGAACTGTATACTTAAGAATGGTAAGATAGTAAACTTTATGTTATGTATATTTTACCACAATTATTAAAAAATCAAAAAGTAAGGGATACTAAAAATAAGTTTATATTCATTTAATTTTACAGCTGAGCAGAAATAAGCCAGTTCTCAAAAACCACAAACGACCAAAACTTAGCCTAGAAGATAAAGACAACCTAAATATACATATTGATACAATCATTAAGGAAAAATATGTATTAAAAACTCTCCAAAAAAAAAAAAAAACCTTGACAAATAGGTGGTTTTACTCAACAATTTTACCAAACATTCAGAGAAAATAACATCAGTTTTACATAAACATGGAAGAATAGAGAAAACCTCACAATTCATTTTATGATGTCAGAATTACCCTGATACTAAATAAGAAAAAGACTGCATATAAAAATTTAACTATATATGAATATTATCCTGAATATAGATTCAAGAGTTCCCCTCAATTATGGCTGATTCATGCTGATATATGGCAGAAACCAACACAATATTGTAAGGCAATTATCCTCCAACCCCCCAAAAATTTTTTTTAATAATTCTCCAAAAATTTAGCAAATGGAATCCAATAATATATAAAAAGAATAATATGGCACAAACATGTAGGTTTTACTCCAAGTATGAAAGTCTGGTTCAATAGTCAAAAATCAGTCAGTGCAATCTAGCATATCAGCAGGAGAAAAAATAATAATAGTCATCACATGACCTTCTTTATCCTAATGATATATGGGATTGGCACATCAACTTGCACAGAAAAAGGATTCAACAAAATCCAAGTCTATTCATGATTATAAGAAGAAAAACTTTTACTATACGAGGAACAGAGAGGAACTTCCTCAACCTGAAAAGATCTTTTTTAATAAAGAAAAACCCTACAGGTAACATCATACTTAATGGCATAAGGCTAAATTGTTGTTCAGTTGCTAAGTCAGGTCCAACTGTTTGCGACCTCATGGACTGCAGCATGCCAGATTTCCCTATCCCTCACCATCTCCCTTGAGTTCACCCAAGTTCATGTCCATTGAATCAGTGATGCTATCCAACCATCTCATCCTCTGCCTCCTCTTCTCCTTTTGCCTTCAATCTTTCCCAGCATCAGAGTCTTTTCCAATGAGTCAGTTTTTCACATTAGGTGGCCAAAGTACTGGACCTTCAGCTTCAGCATCAGTCCTTTCAATGAGTATTCAGGGTAGACTGGCTTGATCCACTTGCAGTCCAAGGGATTCTCAAGAGTCTTCTCCAGCACCACAGTTTGAAAGCATCAGTTCTTTGGTGTTCAGCCTTCTTTTTGGCCCAACTCTTACATTCTTACATGACTACTGGAAACACCATAGCTTTGACTATATAGACCTTTGTTGCAGAACTGATGTCTTTGCTTTTTAATACACTGTCTAGGTTTGTCATAGGCTTCCTTCCAAGAAGTGTGTCTTCTAGTTTCATGGCTGCAGTCACTATCTGCAGTGATTTTGGAGCCCAAGAGGAGAAAATCTGTCATTACTTCCACTTTTCCTCCTTCCATTTGCCATGAAGTGATGGGACCAGATGCCATGATCTTCACTTTTTGAATGTTGAGTTTTAAGCCAGCTTTTTCACTCTCCTTCTTCACCCTCATCTAGAATCTCTTTAGTTCCTCTTCCCTTTCTGCCATTAAAATGATATCATCTGCATATCTGAGGTTGTTATTTCTCCCAGCAATCTTGATTCCACCTCATAACTCATCCAGCCCAGCATTTCTCATGATGTACTCTGCATAGAAGTTAAATAAACAGGGTGACAATATACAGCCTTGTCGTATTCCTTTCCAATTTGGAACCAGTCCATTGTTCCATGTAAGGTTCTAACTGTTGCTTCTTTACCCACATACAGGTTTCTCAGGAGACAGGTAAGATGGCTTGTTATTCCCACCTCTTTAAGAATTTTCCATAGTTTTTTGTGATCCACAAGGTCAAAGGCGTTCACGTAGTCAATGAAACAGGAGTAGATACTTGGAGAGTTCTGACAAAATGTGGTCTACTGGAGGAGGGAATGCCAAACCACTCCATTATTCTTGTTGGGAGAACCCTGTGAACAATATAGAAAGACAAAAAGATATGTCAATATAAGGCTAAATGCTCTGCCTCTAAGATTGAGGACAATGCAAAGGTATCTACTCTCATCACAGTAACAAGAGATCTAACCACTGCAATGAGGCAAGAAAAAGAAAAAAAGTAATACAAATTGAAAAGGAAGAAACAAAACTATCTCTATTCACAGACAAGATTGTCTATGTAGAAAATTAAAGGAACATACAAAAAAAAAAAAAAAAAACACCTTAGATTAAAAAATGAGTTCAGTGACTTCACACAGTATAAGGTCAACACATAAAAATCATTCACATTTCTATAACCTATGAACAAGTGGAAAACAAAATGTAAAAAGGTAATACTGTTTACAATTGCTCCAAAAGAAATACGATATTTATGTATAAATCTAACAAAAATTGTACAAGATCTGTATGATGAAAATTATGTGTTGCTGATGAAAGAAATTAAAGAAGATATAAATGCCAAGAGCTGGGGGAGTAGCAGGCCAGACCAACTGCATCACCAACAGTCAACTAACACGAAAAAGGAAAGACAGAACCATGTAGCCCTTCCCTTACACATTAAAAGAACACACTATGTAATAGAAATTTTTGACCCAGAGAGTCCAATATTAAGATATAGTCTCACAAAATTACTGGGCCTTTTTTAAAAATGTGAAAATATTCTGGGCATTTTGGGAGCAAAAGAACTTGTGACCTACAAAGTGAACAAATTTAGATTACCATTAGGTTTTTCAACAGAAGCATTTTATACCAAAAGAAAACAGGGCCACATGTTTAATATGACAAAAGCAAGTTTTAGCTAAAGATCTTATATCCAACAAACCTGACTTAACAATGACACAGAGAAACTGTTAATCAATATGCAAGATTTAGAGACTATGATTCCCATGAGGAAGACTATGATTCTTCCTGAGGAAGAATCTACCAGAGAAGCAGCTCCAGATAACAAGGTATGTGCTTAACCAGACATAAGGACTGGTTGTGAGCATTAAGTATATAATTATTGTAGGACTAAGAATCTATGTCCATTGAGTGGGACAAAGTGTTATATAGGATATAGAACAATATAAAAATGGTATGACTATTTTCAAAAATTGGTGGTGGAGGAAAATGAGCAGAATATGTGCCAAAAATGCTTTAATATCTTCAGTAATTGTATTGGTAGTAAATATTAGTATAAATATAAATGGTAAGGAAGTGGGAAAGATGCAAAAGGAATCTATAGATTTATGAGCAACATTAAATTATGTCTAGGGATTCACATTTGGGTGATAAAACTACAAAAAATTACTAGGAATTAATTACTATAAAAGTCAGGGTAGTGGTTTCCTATTGGGGACAGGACAGTCTGTGTGATGTGGCACATGGAAGGGATGTCTTAGGTGACTGGCAAAGTTCTATTTCACACCTGAGTGGTTTTAATCTTATAATAATTCATTAAGCCATACATTTGATTCATTTGGTTTTCATATCTATGTTTTATTTAACAATAAAAGATTATTTTTTAAAAAGGAGTCTCAGAAATAGATGCAGTTGTTCCTTCCCTCTATAGCCACAGAGTTACCATTTTTTATCCCAAACTATTTTAAAAATGTAATTTGATAAAGTGTTTTTAGGTTGAAAATATTCACAACAATGTAACTTTTGTTTCTTTGTATACGAGAGAGATTTCTGTGTATAGAATCTCTGTTATCAATTGTTATATTCTCTCTCCTTGTAAATTTAACCTTGGAAATATCATTTGTACAACAGGATCTTGTAAAATTCCAAAAACTTGAGAAATTGTTGCCAGGTACTGTGAAAATAGTCTCCAAGAGAAGCCTGAGATTCTGATTGGTTGTCTTTCTTGATAAATTTTTGCCTTTGTAATAATGTTGCGATTTATATCTCTGTTACTAAAGGTTTTAAATAATTATTTGTAAGGTCCTCTATCAAGTCAGAAGTCAGTCACTGGCACTTTCTTCCTCTCTCATATTAATGATTTTTAAAAGCCTCCTTACTTTGAAATTGTTCTCATTTTAACAAAAAAATGTGCATTACAAGATGGAAAACTCTGTAACAATGACAATAAATGAACTGCTGTTAGACACAACAGGATTGAATTTTATAGTGTTTAGCAAAAGACGCTAGAGAAAAAAGACTGTCATACTATATAATTCCATTTACATAAAATTCAAAAACATGTAAAACTCATCTAATATGCTAAAAGTTAGGATAATAGCTAATATTTGGAGAGCCTTAGTGATCAGGAGGGAGCATGAGGGGGACCCTTAACAGGAGGAATAACTGGGGAACACTCTGTGGTACAAGAATAGGTGATACCAAGCTAGTATGCATTTAGTGTTCCATCTTATTTTTCATTTGTCATTTTACCCTGCATATGTTTCTCCACTTGTAACTTTATAGGGAGTGTTAACAGTGGTCTGGAGAAAGATTCCTTTATCCCTGGGTCCTCTGACAGTCATATCATCTTTTAAATTTTTTAAAGTAATTTTTATTGGAGTATAGTTACTTTACAATGTTGTGTTAGTTTCTACTGTACAGCAAAGTGAATCAGTCATACATATATATATTTTCACTCTTCATATCATCTTAAACACCATAAGAATTATACTAAATTAAACCAAATTCCTGAGAGAGAGACTCAGAAGATTGACTCATCAAAATGGTGGAAGAAAAATGGTGCAACCACGACAAAACTTTAATTAAAAGAAAGAAAAGGAAGCAGGAAGGGAAGAAGGGAGGAAAGAAGGGGAAAAGAAAGAAAGAAAGAAAACCTTTAGTTCAGCTACATCTGTTCAGTGCATATATTGCACTCAGCAGGGCACATATGTGACAGAATCATGAATGTCATGGTCAGAAGTTGTTGGATTACATCCTTGGAAGGGAAACAAATCTTTTGTTATCAAATCTGGTTGCTCCAGTTTCTACCTCCTGGCAGATTTCCCCTGTCCTTGTCCTCAAGGGACAGCCCTGAGAAGAACACTGGGGATAACTGACCACAAGGAGCTGTTTGGTTACATCAGTGCATTTCTGTCTAGGCCTGGTATCTTTCTCAGGGAACCTGGGGGTTTCCAAAGGAGCTCTGATTCCCTGGCATGCTCAGTTAAGTTGTACACAAGTCCCTGTTTTTGAGGCTTGGGGTTTTTCTCGTGACTTAACTCCTGCTGTGACTTGCCAACTTTTATTTCGTTTTGGAAGACTCTATTGTCCTTAGCCAATGCCAGAAATTGCTCCACTATTTTCTAACATTCAGATTTGGGAATGAAACCACTGATATTAGTTTGATACTCTTTCTTTAATAGGTATCCCTTTCTATCTGAAAAGTCAGGGCAATGGTTCAGAATTATGTAGATCTCCTTTTGTCAACCTTTTAAAAAACCTTTTTATTTTGAAATAATTTTGATTCACAAGAACAGATCTTGTTTTGAATTTCAGCTCTTCCATTTTTCAGATGTGTCCTTGGCAAGTTATTTAAACTCTCTGAACCTACATTAACTCCTTTAAACATTTCCAGCACTGTACTTACCCCCAACATCCGACTCTCAGGACCATGGATTTGCCAAAACTGATCCCCATCCACAGAAGCACTCCATCAATTAGACAGTGTACCTGACCATACAGCATCCTCCTCACTACCCTAAACCCAGTATGCTAAGCTACAACACTGCATATACCCTTTCAGCATGAGGGTCCTTAAAGTTTCTGGGGCCAGAAACACATGGTCTATTATGCTGGCTTTGGAGCTTCTCTACCAGACTGCAACAGAATTCCGATGGTATTAGTGAACATTAACCTATAGTCAGAATTTACTGTCTTGACAATCTAGTGATCTAATTCTATCCTGCCTCTAATCCTGTATTCCTTGGTCACTGTCCAAATCAATGCATTTTCTCATTTTCCCTATATCCCTAATGTTCTGTCTTCTCTTTTTACATAATGCACTCTACCACCTCTCCTTGCTCTCTCAAATCCTTACAACATGCTCCCTGGAGATTCTGCACTATGATGCACAAACTCTCCTACATTCTCAACTTCCCTGAATATTCTCCTCTTGCCTTCATTCCACCCAAGCCATACCCAGTCACCATACTTATACAGCAGCTCTCTGCAGTGCAAGCTGCTCATTCTCATATTCCCCACATGTAACAGAGTAGAGACATAAAGATGGTGACCTTATGATTTCACAATACTACTGCCAACCAATACCCTCTATCATGAATAACACTATGCTTCTTTGAGGCCATTTGTGTCTAAAACTCTTTATCACTGTCACCAGCAAACCTATTAGACACATCACTTCATACCTGTATAACCTTGGCAGTTGTCTCACAGTCCTCTTCATCTCAACTCATGCTACACCCCTGATAAATTCAGTATTCATTCTAGCCAACATCCTTTCCATGATCTCATCTCTAATGCCCTTTTCCCTCCACTCATCTCAGTTCCTTATGCCTACAATCACATTCTGGATTTTACCACAAACAAATTTATCCACCTCAGAAACATCCTATTAAACATCTTACTCTGACCAAAACCTTCTCTCCTTATAGTTTGATACTCCACTGCTTTCACTTCTTAGACTTCATCAAGATTGATAGAACTGACACATCTACTCTCTTGCATTCATTTTTCTCTCTCCTGTGTCCTTTTTCCCTTACCCAAACTAGAATCCATGGTTCATACTTTCAATGACTGTCTTGCAAATACCTGCCAATTCCATTTCTCCACTGACTTTTCTTTGCAAACGTTAGAAACATCACAATCACAGGTGACTGTGTTCTCTCCCTGCTTGCACTTGGCTCCCAAGAATAGCTGTAGAAAGTCATAAAATGTAGCACATTGCTACCACTCTAGATGAATGGTGACAAATGAGCCCTTTAAACTACCCAGTGAGTCTATCATACTTCTCTTGTGAATTTACACTTCCATAAATGTACATACACTATCACCCCACCACCTAATCCCTCACACTTAGCACATGAACTAGTCTTCTTCACAGACAAAATAGAAGCTCTCATCTGGAAAAACATGTTCTCCACCACCAAATCTATAAGGCTATCTCTATTTGTACCAAACCCTCCCTTATCTAAACTTGACCCACCACCTGTAGTTTCTTCATCTTTTCAGCATTCTGAGAATTTTGAAGTGTTGTAGCCCCTTGTGTTGTTGTATTTTCAATGTAAATATATTGGAAGAACAGTCTACATGACAGCATTCTCATTTCCTCATAAATCAAGAGCTTCCCTTGTGGCTTTGACGGTTAAGTGTCTGCCTGCAATGAGGGAGACCTGGGTTCGATCCCAGGGTTGGAAAGATCCCCTGGAGAAGGAAATGGCAACCCACTCCAGTACTCTTGCCTGGAAAATCCCGTGGACGGAGGAGCCTGGTGGGCTACAGTCCATGGAGTCACAGAGAGTTGGACACGACTGAGCGACTTCACTTTCACTTTACTTTCAAGTGCTTCTCAACCTACTTAATTCTGGTTTAGGCCCCCACCATTTCTAAATTTGCTCTTTCTCAGATCATCGATTAGTTTACAAATTCGTAAACTAAATGGCTACATTTAAGTCCTCATTTCATGGACCACTCAACAGCATTTCACACAGAGTTGATTACTCTCTCCCATTCTGAACACCTGGCCTTAACTTTCTGTATAACACATTCACACCATTTTGCCAAAAAAATTTATTATATTCAGCAATTAAATTAAAAAATTCCTCAGAGATATCTCTTAATGCTCTTCTGTATATTTATGCTATTGTCCTGTGAGATTGCACACATACCTATGGATCTGAGTACCATCCATATGCTGATTTGTTTTAATGTTCCTTGTGAGAAAATCAATCAATACAGAAAAGTACAAAGAAGAAAGCAAAAAACCACATTGAAATGCTACACTCCAAATCAGTCATTAACATTAGGTGAACATTATTTCAGGCATCTCCCAATGCATAAGAAAATGTTGTTTATTAAGTTCTTCTATAAGATAATGCACCAGTGGGCAATTTTCTTCTGTCCCTTGGTTGTATTTTCCTTCAAGCTAGGTTTTAAACTCATCTTTGCATATTATGTTCCTATTTACTTTTTTGCTTTATTACATTTACATAACTGCCTTTCATCTTGCTCATACTTAAAAAGAAAACTGTGTGCAGTCCACTATTTTCTCTGATATGGGGTAGATGAAGTAGTATACTCACCTGATCTGGAAACTTTTTGCCCCCTTCTCAGGACTACACTTCTGGGTCCTGGTATGCACAAGGTTCTGTTTGTTCCCTCCAAGAGTCTGTTTCCCCAGTCCTGTGTAAGTTCTGGCAGCTCTATGGTGGGGTTAATGGCAACCTCCTCCAAGAGGGCTTATGCCATAACCAAGCCTGCTGTACCCAGAGCCCCTGATCCTGTGGCAGTCCACTGCTGACCTGTACCTCCACAGGAGACACTCAAACATAGTTCTAAGTCTCTGTGGGGTCTCTGGGTCCTGGTATGCATAAGGTTTGTTTGAGCCCTCTGAGCAACACTGGGGGGTATGGGATTTGATTCTAAATGTGATTTTGCCCCTCCTACCATCTTTCTGGGGCTTCTCCTTTGCCCTTGGACATGGGGTATCTCCTCATAGCTGTTCCAGTGCCATGCAGATGCAGTTCCAATGCCTACCATCTTTCTGGGGCTTCTCTGTCCTTGGACATGGGGTATCTGCTCACAGCCACTCCAGCACTGTGCAGCTGCCACTCCAGTGACATGCAGCTGCTGCTCCAGGAGAAAAGAGCAGTGACCCCACAAGAGACTGACCCAGACTGGCATGTAAGTGTCCAGGAGTCTCTGGTGGAGGTGTGGGGTGGAGGTGTGGGTCGGCAGTGGCCTGCTGCAGGGTTGGGGGCACTGAGTGTAGCAGTGGGGGCATGGGACCTTTGGAAGGAGGTCACCATTATCTTCATTACCTCCACCATAGTTTCAGTCAGTCAGTTCATTTGCTCACTTGTGTCTGACTCTTTGCGACCCCATGGACTGCAGCACCACAGGCCTCCCTGTCCATCACCAACTCCCAGAGTTTACTCAAACTCATGTCCATCAAGTCAGTGATGCCATCTAACCATCTCATCCTCTGTCATCCCCTCCTCCTCTCACCTTCAATCTTTCCCAGCATCAGGGTCTTTTCAAATGAGTCAGCTCTTCACATCAGGTGGTCAAAGTATTGGAATTTCAGTTTCAACATCAGTCTTTCCAATGAACATTCAGGACTGATTTCCTTTAGGATGCACTGGTTGGATCTCCTTGCTGTACAAGGGATTCCCAAGAGTCTTCTCTAACACCACAGTTCAAAAGCATAAATTCTTTGGCACCCAGCTTTCTTTATAGTCCAACTCTCACATCCATACATAACTACCTGAAAAACCATAGCCTTGACTAGATGGACCTTTGTTGGCAAATTCATGTCTCTGCTTTTTAGTATGCTGTCTGGATTGGTCATAACTTTTCTTCCAAGGAGCAAGCGTCTTTTCATTTCATGGCTGCAGTCACCATCTGCAGTGATTTTGGAGCCCCCCCAAAATAAAGTCTGCCACTGTTTCCACTGTTTTCCCATCTATTTGCCATGAAGTGATGGGACCAGATGCCATGATCTTTGTTTTCTAAATATTTGAGTTTTAAGCCAACTTTTTCACTCTCCTCTTTCACTTTCATCAAGAGGCTCTTTAGTTTTTTCCACTTTCTGCCATAATGGTGGTGTCATCAGCATACCTGAGGTTATTGATATTTCTCCCAGCAATCTTGATTCCAGCTTGTGCTTCATCCAGCCCAGCGTTTCTCATGATGTACTCTGCATAGAAGTTAAATAAGCACGGTGACAATATACAGCCTTGACATACTCCTTTCCCTATTTGGAACTAGTCTGTTGTTCCATGTCCAGTTCTAACTGTTGCTTCCTGACCTGCATACATATTTCTCAAGAGGCAGGTCAGGTGGTCTGGTACTCCCATATCTTTCAGAATTTTCCACAGTTTATCATGGTCCACACAGTCAAAGGCTTTGGTATAGTCAATAAAGCAGAAGTAGATGTTTTTCTGGAACTCTCTTGCTTTTTTGATGATCCAGCGGATGTTGGCAAGTTGATCTCTGGTTCCTCTGCCTTTTCTAAAACCAGCTTGAACATCTGGAAATTCACAGTTCACTGTATTGTTGAAGTCTGGCTTGGAGAATTTTGGCCCCAGGTGAATAACAGGGAGGGAACACAGCCCCTCATCAACAGAAAATTGGATTAAAGATTTACTGAGCATGGCCCTGCCCCATCAGAACATGACCCAGTTTCCACTCAGTCAGTCTCTCCTATTAGGAAGCTTCCGTAAGCCTCTTATCCTTCTCCATCAGAGGGCAGACAGGCTGAAAACCACAGTTACAGAAAACTAACTAATCTGATCACATGGACCACAGCCTTGTCTAACTCAATGAGACTATGAGCCATGCCATGTAGGGCCACCCAAGATGGTTGGGTCATGGTGGAGAGTTCTGACAAAACATGGTCCACTGGAGAAGGGAATGGCAAACCACTTCAGTATTCTTCCCTTGAGAACCCCATGAACAGTATGAAAAGGCAAAGAGATAGGACACTGAAAGATGAACTCCCCAGGTCGGTAGGTGCCCAATATGCTACTGGAGATCAGTGGAGAAATAACTCCAGAAAGAATGAAGAGTACATGGTCATACCTGACCCTTACGATTATGAAGTGGAAGTGAGAAATAGATTCAAGGGATTAGATCTGATAGACAGAGTGCCTGAAGAACTATGGACGGAGGTTCATAACACTGTACAGGAGGCAGTGATCAAGACCAACCCCCAGAAAAAGAAATGCAAAAAGGCAAAATGGTTGTCTGACAAGGCCTTACAAATAGCTATGAAAAGAAGAGAAGTGAAAGGCAAAGGAGAAAAGGAAAGATATACCCATCTGAATGCAGAGTTCCAAAGAATAGCAAAGAGAGATAAGAAAACTTTCTTCAGTGATCAATGCAAAGAAATAGAGGAAAACAAGAGGTGGATGAAACTGGAGCCTATTATACAGAGTGAAGTAAGCCAGAAGGAAAAACACCAATACAGTATACTAACGCATATATATGGAATTTAGAAAGATGGTAACAATAACCTGGTGTACGAGACAGCAAAAGAGACACTGATGTATAGAACAGTCTTATGGACTCTGTGGGAGAGGGAGAGGGTGGGAAGATTTGGGAGAGTGACATTGAAACATGTAGAATATCATGTAAGAAACGAGTTGCCAGTCCAGGTTCGATGCGCGATACTGGATGCTTGGGGCTGGTGCACTGGGACGACCCAGAGGGATGGTGTGGGGAGGGAGGAGGGAGGAGGGTTCAGGATGGGGAACACATGTATGCCTGTGGCGGATTCATTTTGATATTTGGCAAAACTAATACAATTATGTAAAGTTTAAAAATAAAATAAAATTAAAAAAAAAAAAAGAAAGAAATAGAGGAAAACAATAGAATGGGAAAGACTAGTGATCTCTTCAGGAAAATTAGAGCTACCAAGGGAACATTTCGTGCAAAGATGGGCACAATAAAGGGCAGAAATGGTAGAAGCAGAAACAGGAGATATTAATAAGAGGTGGCAAGAAAACACAGAAGGACTACACACAAAAAAATTTTCATGACCCAGATAATCACAATGGTGTGATCACTCACGTAGAGCCAGACATCCTGAAATGTGAAGTCAAGTGGGCCTTAGGAAGAATCGCTGCAAACAAAGCTAGTGGAGGTGATGGTATTTCAGTTGAGCTATTTCAAATTCTAAAAGATGATGCTGTGAAAGTGCTGCACTCAATATGCCAGCAAGTTTGGAAAACTCAGCAGTGGTCACAGGACTGGAAAAGGGCAGTTTTCATTCCAATCCCAAAGAACAGCAATGTCAAAGAATGCTCAAACTACCACACAATTGCACTCATCTCACACGCTAGTAAAGTAATGCTCAAAATTCTTCAAGCCAGGCTTCAACAGTATGTGAACTGTGAACTTCCAGATGTTCAAGCTGGATTTAGAAAAGGCAGAGGAGCCAGAGATCAAGTTGCCAACATCTATTGGATCATTGAAAAAGCAAGAGAGTTCCAGAAAAACATTTACTTCTGCTTTACTGACTACGCCAAAGCCTTTTACTGTGTGGACATTAACAAATTGTGGAAAATTCTTAAAGAGATGGAATACCAAACCTGTCTCTTGAGAAATATGTATGCAGGTCAGGAAGCAATAGATAGAACATGGCATGGAACAACAGACTGGTTCCAAATAGGGAAAGGAGTATGTCAAAGCTGTATATTGTCACCCTGCTTATTTAACTTCTATGCAGAGTACATCATGAGAAACGCTGGGCTGGATGAAGCACAAGCTGGAATCAAGATTGCTGGGAGAAATATCAATAACCTCAGATATGCAGGTGACATCACTGTTATGGCAGAAAGTGGAAAAGAACTAAAGAGCCTCTTGATGAAAGTGAAAGAGGAGAGTGAAAAAGTTGGCTTAAAGCTCAATATTCAGAAAACAAAGATTATGGCATCCGGTCCCATCACTTCATGGCAAATAGATGGGGAAACAGTGGAAACAGTGGCAGACTTTACTTTGGGGTGGGCGGGGGGGCTCCAAAATCACTGCAGATGGTGACTGCAGCCATGAAATGAAAAGACATTTGCTCCTTGGAAGAAAAGTTATGACCAATTCAGACAGCATATTAAAAAGCAGAGACATGAATTTGCCAACAATGGTCCATCTAGTCAAAGCTATGATTTTTTGAGTAGTCATGTATGGATGGATGTGAGAGTTGGACTGTAAAGAAAGCTGAGCACTGAAATATTGATGCTTTTGAAGTGTGATGCTGGAGAATACTCTTGAGAGTCCCTTGGACAGCAAGGAGATCCAACCAGTACATCCTAAAGGAAATTAGTCCTGAATATTCATTGGAAGGACTGATGCTGAAGCTGAAACTCCAATAGTTAAGTCATCTGATAAGAACTGACTCATATGAAAAGACCCTGATTCTGGGAAAGATTGAAAGTGGGAGGAGAAGGTGAGGACACAGGATGAGCTGGTTGGATGGCCTGATCGACTCAATGGACATGAGTCCAAGTAAACTCCGGGAGTTGGTGATGGACAGGGAGGCCAGGGGTGCTGCAGTCCATGGGGTCTCAGAGTCAGACTGGGTGACTGAACTGAACTGAACTGAACAGGTCTACACTGTAAGTAAGTGTCAGTCAGTGTTAGTCACACAATCGTCTCTGACTCTTTGTGACCCCATGGACTATAGCCCATTAGGCCCCTCTGTAAACTGAATTCTCCAGGCAAGTATACTGGAGTGGGTAGCCATTCTATCTTCCAGGGCATCTTCCCCACCCAGAGATCGAACCCAGGTCTTCCTGCATTGCAGTCAGATTCTTTCAGTCCGCCACCAGGGAAGCCCTACATGTGTCAAATTGTCCACGTCACTGTAGCTTAAGGAAGAGTGGGAATAGTGATGGAGGTGAACAGTCATTTGGAGGGTCTGACCTCAACCAGTTTTCAAATTGTTTTGTTGTGACTTGATGTGCTTTTTGCTGGATTTTTGCAGTCTTTCTTCTGGGTTCCAAGTTTAGTAGATATTGGAGGTATGACATTCTGTGACTTGACTGTATGCCACCATGCTTTTCCATGGCAGCTGACAGCATAATTCCATAGTTCAAGTCTGGACTTCCCTTTTGTTCTCTAAATCCATGTAACCAAAAGAGTCCTTGACATCTCTCCCCTTCTATGTTGTGGCAATCACTGTCCTTGGCCTGAAAGTGAAGTCGCTCAGCCGTGTCCGACTCTTTGCGACCCCATGGCCTGTAGCCTACCAGGCTTCTCGGTCCATGGGATTTTCCAGGCAAGAATACTGGAGTGGGTTACCATTTCCTTCTCCAGGAGATCTTCCTGACCCAGGGATTGAACCCGGGTCTCCCGCATTGTAGGCAGACGCTTTACCATCTGAGCCACCAGGGGAATCCAACAACAATTTCCTGCCCCACCTTTCCCATGCATAGATCCCTTGATTTCAAGGAGGAAATAAGAATTGTTCTAAATGAGTGATGCGGTGCACAATCCTCTTAGTTATTGATTAGCCTAAGGGTGGGCATGCAAGGGAGGCTAATGTGCTACAAGAGGGATTCTACTAGGGAGAAGTTTCCCTTTCTGAACCAAATGACAAGGCCTCACAGGAAGAAAACTTTTTCCTGCTTTTCTCTTCTTCTTGCCTTGGACTTGAATGCATTTGAACAGCATTTGTGACCATGAGGGGGAAAGCCAAGAGAATTATGGAGATGTTGGCGTTGACATTTTAAATCACAGAACCAGCTCCAACAGCCACCCTCGTCTAGACCTTTTGTTTTATGAACGTTTAAGGCCCATTTGTTTAAACTATCCCTAATTGGGTATTCTGTTGGCATCTGCATTGGTGGTGGAGTTGCTCAGTCGTGTCCGACTCTTTGTGACCCCATGGACTGTAGCCTACCAGGCGCCTCCATCCATGGGATTTTCCAGGCAATAGTACTAGAGTGGATAGCCATTTCCTTCTCCAGGGGATCTTCCCGACCCAGGGATCGAACCCAGGTCTCCCACATCATAGACAGACGCTTTACTGTCTGAGCCACCAGGGAAGTCTGCATTGGTAGCAGCAGCCAAAAGAATGACTAACCGTGACACATTTATTGCACACACCTCAAAATGAACATCATAAGTGAACTCAGGATCCTCTCCACTGAACTTGAGTCTCTTTCAGTCTCTTTCACTTTTGTAACTTTTACACCATCCACCCAGTAGTCTAAACAAGTCAAAAAACATGGGTTTCCCTTAAATCTCCCTGCCCTGCCATCCCCCATCCCCGCCACACACACCAACATTCTATCACCAAATACTGTCAATTCTATCTCATAAATATCTCTCCAATCGTTTCTTATCAGCTGTCACCAGTCCAGTCCAACCCAGCAGCACCTGTTGCCTGAACTACTGAAAAATGGTTCTTACCACATCTCCTCGGGCCCATCTCCAGTACGATCCCCCAAACCAGCAATCATGATGTCTTTAAAGAAGCATATCTGATTAAGTCCATCCTCTTCCTTAATATTCTGTAAGGATTTCCCACATAACTTGGAGTTAAAGTCCAAACTCCTTACAGGGACTATAAGACCTTAAGGGATGTGATCCTTGCCTGCCTCTCCAGCTTGCTCTCAGACTTGGTCCTCCTCAATCTCCAGACTGGCATTACTGGCCTTCTTTTACTTTTGCAGCCACTTTAAGCTCTATTTCATGTCTATTTCATTATACACACACACACACACACACATGTATATATAGTATTTATTGTGTACAGCATGCTCAGTCATGTCTAACTCTCTGCAACCCCATGGACTGTAGTCCACCAGGCTCCTCTGTCCGTGGGATTTTTCAGACAAGAATACTGGAGCGGGTTGCCGTTGCCTCCTCCAGGGGATCTTCCCAACCCAGGGATCGAACCCACGTCTCTTGCATCTCCTGCATCAGCAGGTGGATTCTTTACCACTGTGCCACTTGGGAAGCCCATAATATTTATTATATAATTATATATTCTATATAATATGTGCTATATGTTATATAATGCATAATTGTATAATATACAAAACATTATAATATCATGTTATATAATGTATATAATTCCCTCAGCCTAGTGTACTTTTCCCCCAATCTTTGCCTCAGTAACTCTTCCTCATCATTCGGGTCTCGGCTAAAATGGCATTTCCTTAGAGAGCCTTCTATGGACCCACGAGACTACATCAAATCCGTCATTGAATGCTACCACAGCACCATGTTCCCTTTCAGCATGTGTAACTTCTAATCACTTACTCCGACCCACATATTTTCAAGTGCAATGTGACATTTATCAAGAGGGATCTTCAACTTAGGCAGCGAAAGCCTCAATAAACTTGCACAAAAAACACAGAGGGTGATTGCAGAGAAGAGAGCATTTAAATGAGAAATTAGTATCAAAATGAAAAATTAATATTAAAGGTATTTGAAACAAAATCCCATGTATTTGGAAATTAAATGTCCACTTTTAAATGATGGTGTATCTAAGAAGCCATAACAGCGATATTGCTTTTGCTTTGGTATCTTGGTAGAGGGTGGACAATCTAGTGACTTCTTAGCCCTTCTTACTCCATGGGTTAGAGAAACAATGTGGAGATTTTTCCAGTTTCTTCCAGTTCAAAATTCATTGTCTGACCCTCATAAGTCTCCCTCTGGCTGATGGACCACAGTGGCATTCTGTTTTCCAAGGCAAAGTATTAGCTTAGAGCTAATACTCAATAACCATTAAAAAGTTTGGGTATTTCCCTTTTTGTAGCGTATATATACTTAACTAAAAGGCTGCAAGCCCCTCGGTGGAATGCTACTATGGAATGTTGGCTCATATTATACACTTGTGTTTGTCCCCTGGCTTCCCCTTCATTTGAGGGGCTCTGGGTCTATGAATCGACTCAAGTCAGGGACTGAAGTTCAGGGGATGATGATTCAGATGACTCTTCAACAGACATCCAGAGTTTTTAAAATTGTCTTTACACAGATAAAATATGCTAGTTTGATATCAGCTTTATTTCAGTCAATTTCTTTGATTAATGTTTGTTCCTGCATCTGGGTATAGCTTTCTTCCTGTTGAGGTGCCTGTTTAAAAGTTCTTGCAGTGCATATTTGCCTGGAATTATCTTTATTTTTATCTCACTCTTAAATATAGCTGTAGCTGGGTAGGTAATTTCATATCATCTCCTGACTTCCATTATTCCTTGCAAAGTCTTCAGTCAGTCTAATGGTCATTCTGTATTGATAATCTGCACTATCTCACTGTCTGCTTTGTTTCTGATGTTCTGTACTTTTACTATGATGAGTCTAATTATTGAGTTTCCTTGGTGGAACTTGAAAATATGTGGGTCATTTTCAAATATCTTTTCACATTGATTTCTAACATAATTCCACAGTGATAAGAGAACAGACAGACTCTGTATGATTTCAATACCTTTAGACCGTGAAATCTTTGCACCTTTTTTTATGTCCCTGGATATGTTCCAGTGTCTCCTAGTTTATCTATGGGAACTTGAATAGAGTTTGTATCCTACTGTTGTGTGAAAATTGTATAAATCTTACTTATGTTGAATTGGTTCACAGAGCTTTTCAGGTCTACTATATCCTTCTACTTCTCTGTATATTCATTCTGTTAATTTTTGAGAGCTTGATATTGAAACTCCAACTAAAAATCTTAATTTATCTACTTAAAAATTATTGTAATATATATAGTGGGACTATGTGTAACCTTGTTCTGTATTTTCCAAGTCTCCTGCAAGTGTGTTATCATACTGTCTTAATTTTAAAAATAAAAATTAAAAAAAGCAATATCACATGCCTATGGAAATATCAGAAATTTCATGCCACTGAAAAACTATTTATTAAAAGATGCAGAGGTATGATTTGTATCTTATTCTCATTCCAATTTTAGCCATGTAAGAGATGGATGGACTTGGAGTATCATAAATATAATCAGGTGGTAACTCCACAGCAGTTGCCATCCCAGATGCGGCCTCTTTCCTGAAGCAAATCAGTATTTTTTTTCCTAGATTCCAGGAAGCAGAGAACAGTAAAAGCCGTTTGATTTTCCTGACATAGAAAGTTCTATACCTTTCCCGTCCTGTCCAGAGATCTAGCATATCTCCAAGTCAGAGCTTCAGTTTAGTCTTTGGAGATTTTAACCACACCACCATCCAGTGGGAATTATGCTAGTCCACTGTTGATGACATCCTGCTGACAGGACCTAAAGGAGAGGAAGGAGCAATATCCTCTAGATGCCTTGGAAACATTTTTGAGGTTCTGGAGGCTTTGAGTTAAATCCTTTGAAGTTACAGGAGCCTGCTACTTCTGTGAAATTGCTAGAGGGTCAGTGGCTTGAGATACATCAAGATAGTTCCTCCAGTGTGGACTATGATAGAATGTCCTCAATGATAGTTCCTCCTTTCATCTTCTACCAGTAATGAGGCACAACACTTGGTCTGCCAATTTGGATGTTGAAGATAAAATTTTCCACCTTTGGGTGTCCTGCTCCAACTCATTTTGTAGGTGACAAGAAAAATAGCCAGTACCAAATAGGGCCCAGAGCAAATGAAGACTCTCTGATTGTCCCACACTGCAATTCAAGCAGTCCTGCCACCAAACCCTTGTGACCCAGGAAATCCAATGGTGCTTGAAGTATTTGTAACAGATCATGATGCCATATGGGAGTCTGCAGTAATCCTTGATAAGATAATCAAATCAGTGGACCCTTCAAATCAGTTGAAGCAAATCCAATCCATGTCTCCACAAACAAGTAGCTATTGTCTTTTTTGAGAGACTGAACCTAGCTTGCTACTGGCCCTGGTAGAGACTGACCTTGAGAAACCAGATGGCCATGTGACCTGAACTGCCTTTCATGCACTGGATGTTGACTAATACACTAAGCCATAAAGTCTCATGTAGTAAGCAGAACTCTATCATCAAAGGGAAATGGTATATGCAAAATTGGGCTTTTATTCCTCCCTGCTGCCACCTGTTCCACAACTCACACAGAGGGGTTCATTGGGAGTTTCTTATAACCTGGTGACTGGGGAGAAAGACGGTAGTCTAATGAAGGGTTCTATGGAATGTGCTGGAACCACGTGGAAATGAACTGCTGCGATACTATAGTCCCGATGAGATGCGGCCCTGGAGTACAGTGGGGAAAGCGAAATCCTCACAGTGAGAAGAACATTGGTAAACTTACCGTCTGCCCATTTCCCCCAAAAGTACAGAGGACTGATGTGGGGGTTTACACTCATATATGGGGCTGTGGTTGGTGATTGTGAGATGGAATAAGACTGGCAGACTGGTGATAAGATTTGTGGAGGAGGTGTGTGGATGGAGCTCTCTGAACGGGCCCAGAATTTGAGAATAGTTGTGTCTCATGTGAACGCTCACTAAAGGGCCACTACTGTGAAGGAAGTTCTTAATGATTAGGTGAATTATAGGGAGCTGTCTGTGCAAGCCAGCCAGGCTATTTCCTAGGGCTTGAATCAACACTGCATCAAACACTCTTGTACAGATATCCTTTGATACATGTTCAAGAGATTCTCTAGGACCGTGCTTTTCAAATTTTTTGGACAGGGACCCCAGAAAGAAATATATTGTGCCTTAAAACACAAGTATGCATACACATACTTATACAGACACACCCATGTACATGTAAATGAAATTTTCATAAAGCAATTCCTACCCTTACTACTGGCAATGCAATCTGACATTTTCTATTCTGTTTTCTTTTAGTTCACTTGTTTAATGGTCGTCACAACCCACTACATTAATTTCACAATGTATTTACTAAAGTTTCATAGTGAGTATTTTGAAAAAGCTTTGCTCTTTGATACACAACTAAAAGTGGAATTTGCTGCATCATAGATTATGGGTATCTCTGACTTTACTCAGTTATTCTAAATAACTATCTACATTCTACTCTCTACAATGATTGCGTCTTTGCTCCATATTCTTATGAACACTCAGTATTGTCTAAATCTCGAAGTTTTGCCTATCTCTTCAGTGTGAAATGGTCTATGAGGGAGAGTAGAAAAGCAGTAGAGTAGCAGGACGCGGATGGGGACTCAAGCAAGGGTTTTTCCCCCCTTCTTTTTAAGATGGGATCTACTAGAACATGCTTAAATACTAATGTTAGTGACCCAAAGGAGATGGGCAGATTACTGATTCTGAAGAGGGTGTGCTTGCGAGGCAGGGGTTGGAGTCATATGTTCGAAGTGTTCGAAAAGTCGGGGGATGATGGGATCCAAAGTACAAGTGAAGGGACAGGAGGAGAGACATTTTCTCCCTTGCAACAGGAGGAAGAGGCTGGGTTCAGAACTAACGTAGGTTTAAAGATCCATTGTGGGAGGATGAGGCTTTTGTTTCAAAGCAGACACGGTGCCTGTGCACAAGGAGCTTCCCAGTCCAGCGGGAAAACGGAGTAAGTGATTAGAAGTTATACATGCTGAAAGGGAACATGGTGCTGTGGTAGCATTCAATGACGGATTTGATGTAGTCTCGTGGGTCCATAGAAGGCTCTCTAAGGAAATGCCATTTTAGCCGAGACCCGAATGATGAGGAAGAGTTACTGAGGCAAAGATTGGGGGAAAAGTACACTAGGCTGAGGGAATTATATACATTATATAACATGATATTATAATGTTTTGTATATTATACAATTATGCATTATATAACATATAGCACATATTATATAGAATATATAATTATATAATAAATATTATGGGCTTCCCAAGTGGCACAGTGGTAAAGAATCCACCTGCTGATGCAGGAGATGCAAGAGACGTGGGTTCGATCCCTGGGTTGGGAAGATCCCCTGGAGTAGGCAACGGCAACCCGCTCCAGTATTCTTGTCTGAAAAATCCCACGGACAGAGGAGCCTGGTGGACTACAGTCCATGGGGTTGCAGAGAGTTAGACATGACTGAGCATGCTGTACACAATAAATACTATATATACATGTGTGTGTGTGTGTGTGTGTATAATGAAATAGACATGAAATAGAGCTTAAAGTGGCTGCAAAAGTAAAAGAAGGCCAGTAATGCCAGTCTGGAGATTGAGGAGGACCAAGTCTGAGAGCAAGCTGGAGAGGCAGGCAAGGATCACATCCCTTAAGGTCTTATAGTCCCTGTAAGGAGTTTGGACTTTAACTCCAAGTTATGTGGGAAATCCTTACAGAATATTAAGGAAGAGGATGGACTTAATCAGATATGCTTCTTTAAAGACATCATGATTGCTGGTTTGGGGGATCGTACTGGAGATGGGCCCGAGGAGATGTGGTAAGAACCATTTTTCAGTAGTTCAGGCAACAGGTGCTGCTGGGTTGGACTGGACTGGTGACAGCTGATAAGAAACGATTGGAGAGATATTTATGAGATAGAATTGACAGTATTTGGTGATAGAATGTTGGTGTGTGTGGCGGGGATGGGGGATGGCAGGGCAGGGAGATTTAAGGGAAACCCATGTTTTTTGACTTGTTTAGACTACTGGGTGGATGGTGTAAAAGTTACAAAAGTGAAAGAGACTGAAAGAGACTCAAGTTCAGTGGAGAGGATCCTGAGTTCACTTATGAT
Source organism: Bos grunniens (assembly GCF_055505025.1). Lineage (NCBI taxonomy): Eukaryota > Metazoa > Chordata > Mammalia > Artiodactyla > Bovidae > Bos > Bos grunniens. The sequence goes on along the minus strand of NC_141194.1, from coordinate 50,999,087 downwards.
GTTCATTTTGAGGTGTGTGCAATAAATGTGTCACGGTTAGTCATTCTTTTGGCTGCTGCTACCAATGCAGACTTCCCTGGTGGCTCAGACAGTAAAGCGTCTGTCTATGATGTGGGAGACCTGGGTTCGATCCCTGGGTCGGGAAGATCCCCTGGAGAAGGAAATGGCTATCCACTCTAGTACTATTGCCTGGAAAATCCCATGGATGGAGGCGCCTGGTAGGCTACAGTCCATGGGGTCACAAAGAGTCGGACACGACTGAGCAACTCCACCACCAATGCAGATGCCAACAGAATACCCAATTAGGGATAGTTTAAACAAATGGGCCTTAAACGTTCATAAAACAAAAGGTCTAGACGAGGGTGGCTGTTGGAGCTGGTTCTGTGATTTAAAATGTCAACGCCAACATCTCCATAATTCTCTTGGCTTTCCCCCTCATGGTCACAAATGCTGTTCAAATGCATTCAAGTCCAAGGCAAGAAGAAGAGAAAAGCAGGAAAAAGTTTTCTTCCTGTGAGGCCTTGTCATTTGGTTCAGAAAGGGAAACTTCTCCCTAGTAGAATCCCTCTTGTAGCACATTAGCCTCCCTTGCATGCCCACCCTTAGGCTAATCAATAACTAAGAGGATTGTGCACCGCATCACTCATTTAGAACAATTCTTATTTCCTCCTTGAAATCAAGGGATCTATGCATGGGAAAGGTGGGGCAGGAAATTGTTGTTGGATTCCCCTGGTGGCTCAGATGGTAAAGCGTCTGCCTACAATGCGGGAGACCCGGGTTCAATCCCTGGGTCAGGAAGATCTCCTGGAGAAGGAAATGGTAACCCACTCCAGTATTCTTGCCTGGAAAATCCCATGGACCGAGAAGCCTGGTAGGCTACAGGCCATGGGGTCGCAAAGAGTCGGACACGGCTGAGCGACTTCACTTTCAGGCCAAGGACAGTGATTGCCACAACATAGACGGGGAGGAGATGTCAAGGACTATAATCCTGAGAAGAAGGCAAAAATTTTCAGATCAGGTGAGTATATTCATCCATCCCATATCAGAGAAAACAGCAGACTGTACACAGTTTTCCTTTTAAATATGAGCAAGATGAAAAGAAAGGCAATTATGTAAACATAGTAAAGCAAAAAAGTAAACAGGAACATAATATGCAAAGACAGGGTTAAAACTTGACTTGAAGGAAAGCACAACCCAACAGAAAGAAGAAAATTTCCCACTGGTGCATCATCTTATAGAAGAACATAATAAATAGCATTTTCTCATGCATTGGGAGATGCCTGAAATAATGTTCATCTAATGTTGATGACTGATTTGGAGTGTGGCATTTTAATGTGTGTTTTTTCCTTTCTTTGTACGTTTCTGTATTGCTTGATTTTGTCATAAGAAACATTAAAAGTATTAACACTGCTGCTGTTGCTGTTAAGTTGCTTCAGTCATGTCTGACTCTGTGCGACCCCATAGATGGCAGCCCACCAGGTTCCACTGTCCATGGGATTCTCTAGGCAAGAATACTGGAGTGGGTTGCCATTTCCTTCTCCAATATCAGCACACAGGTGGTACTTAGATCCATATGTATGCATGAGATCTCTTAGGAGGATAGCATAATATACAGAAGAGCATTAGGAAATACCTCTGAGGAATTTTTAATGGTTGCGTATAGTAAAATATCTGGGAAAATAGACTCAGTAGAATAACTGGAGGATATGAGGAAAATGTTATATCAAGGAGTGTTATATCAAGGAATATAAAGCCAGGAGTGATTTGAATGTGAGGGAGTTATAAGCTTTCGATGCTGACAAGATGTCAATGAGATAAAGACTAAAAATGGCCATTGAGTTTAGCATCTACTGTATTGGTCATTAGTGTATTAGAAGAATACCATTTATGAGTGATGGAGGCCCAGCTTGACTGATGTGGGTAGAGAAGTGCATGAATAGTGAGTAAATAAGAACAGTGCTACATAAACTACTTTTTAATATACCTAAGTGTATTTTAATACTCATGAGATGGGTCCTTTAGAGATGGAAATATAATACAGCCACATAAAGTAGATAATCACTAAAGCAAGACACTGAAAGTGCAGGAAAGGAACTATGTGCAGAACAGTGAGTAAGGTTTAGATAACAGGAGGGAAAGAGAAAAGGTTGGAGGAAATGGAAATCAGTTTATAGATTTAGTGGTGGAAGGTGATGTTCATCTAGATTGTAGTATGTTTTATTACTTCATCCCTTTTATGGCTGAATAATATTCCATTGTATACCAAATTTTTAAAATCTATTCATCTGCTGATGGAAATTGTGAATAGAGCTGCTATGAATATTCATGTACCAGTATTTGTTTATCTGTTTTCAGTTGGGTGAGTATACACCTAAAAGTGAATTTGCTTGGTCATATGGTAATTCTGTTTAACTATTTTTAGGAACTGCCAAACTCTCTTTCTCAGTGACTACACCATTTTACTGTCCCATGAGCAAAATACAAGAGTTCCAATTTCTCCATATCCTTGCCAACAGTAGTTATTTTCTGCTTCTTAAAATTATTGTTAGAGCCATCTTAGTGGGTATGAAGTGGCATCTCACTGTGGTTTGTATTTTTATTATCCTAATGACTAATGATGCTGAACATATTTTTATGTGCTTATTGGCCATTTGTATATCTTCTTTGGAAAAAAGTCAATTCAAGCCTATATTTTAATTGCGTTGTCTTTTTATTGTTAAATTGTAAAAGTTCTTTATATATTCTGGTTATTAGATCCTTACAGAGATATGGTTTGCCAAAACTTCCTGTAGGTTATCTTGTCACTTTCAGCTTAGTGTCCTTTGATGCACAAAAGTTTTAAATTTTTATGAGGTCCAATTTATCTATTTTTTTCTTCTTATGCTTGTCCTTTAATATCCTATCTATTCATCCATTGCCAAACCCAGGTCATAAAAAATTACTTCTATATTTTCTTCTAACATTTTTATATTTTTAGTTCTTACATTTAGTTGTTTGATTCATTTTAAATTTTGTATATGGTGTGAGATATGGGTCCAACTTCATCTTTTTGCTTGTAGATTTCCAGCTAGCTAAGCACCATTTGTTGAAGAGAGTATTCTTTTAAAATTCAATGGTCATGTAACACTTGTTAAAAATCAATTAACCATATATGTATGGGTTTATTTCTGGAATCTCAGATCTATTTCATTGGTCTACCTATCTATATTTATGCCACTGCCACACTATTTTGATTACTCTAGCTTTATATTATGTTTTAAAATAGGAAATTTTCAACTTTGCACTTGTCAAGATTGTTTTAATTATTTGTGGTCCCCTGAAGTTCCATATGAATTTATGACTGACTTTTTTATTTCTGTAGAAAAGGCCATTGGGATACTTCAGATACTTCTGGAAGTGGTAATGAAAGTGGAGCTAAAAACAGAAGGAGTGCATGAAAGTCTGTTTAAGAAGTATTTAGATTTTCAGATCCCCTCCAAATTCTGTGGACTAGCCAATTTACCTCTTGTTTCCTGGCAAAAGACTCAAGGATTATTTTTAGAAGAGGGTGAAACAGGGTCTCTGGAATGGGAAACCATAGACAAAATTGAGATTAGGAAGCCTATATTAGAACAGGGAATTAAGACAACATGTTCAATCTCCATCCATCTTGCTGCAAATGGCATTTTCATTCTTTTTAATGTCTGAGTAATATTCCATTGTATATATGTACCACATCTTCTTAATCCATTCCTCCATTGATGGGCATTTAGATTGCTTCCAGGTCTTGGCTATTGTAAACAGTGCTACAATGAACACTGAGGTGCATCTATTATTTTAGACCATCTTTTTCTCCAGGTCTATGCTCAGGAGTGAGATTGCAGGGTCATATGGTAGCTCTATTTTTAGTCTCTGAGGGAAACTCCATACTGTTCTCCATGGAGGCTATACCAATTTACATTCCCACCAAAAATTTTGGAGGGTTCCCTTCTCTCCACACCCTTTCCAGTATTTATTGTTCGTGGATTTTTTGATGATAGCCATTTTGACTGGTGTGAGGTGATATTTTATTGTAGTTTTGATTTGCATTTCTCTAATAGTTATGTTGAGCATCTTTTCATATGCCTCTTGGCCATCTGTATGTCTTCTTTGGAGAAATGTCTATTTATATCTTCTGCCCATTTTTTTGATTGGACTGTTTGTTTTGATGATATTAAGCCTGATAAACTGTTTGTAAATTTTGGAGACTAATCCTTTGGGAAAGGAGTACATGAAGGCTGTATATTGTCACCCTGTTCATTTAACTTATATGCAGAGTACATCATGCTAAATGCCGGGCTGGATGAACCACAAGCTGGAATCAAGATTTCAGAGAGAAATATCAATAACCTCAGATATGCAGATGACACCACCCTTATGGCGGAAAGCAAAGAGGAACTAAAGAGCCTCTTGATGAAGGTGAAAAGGAGAGAGAAAAAGCTGGCTTAAAATTCGACACTCAAAAAATAAAGATCATGGCATCTGGTCCCATCATTTCATGGCAAATAGATGGGGAAACAATGAGAGACTTTATTTTCTTGGGCTCCAGAATCACTACAGATGGTGACTGCAGCCATGAAATTAAAAGACGTTTGCTCCTTGGAAGAAAGGCTATGACAAACCCAGACAGCATATTAAAAAACAGAGACATCACTGCCAACAAAAGTCTGTCTAGTCAAAGTTATGGTTTACCCAGTAGTCATGTATGGATGTGAGAGTTGGACCATAAAGAAAGCTGAGCACCAAAGAATTGATGCTTTTGAACTGTGGAGTTGGAGAAGACTTTTGAGAGTCCCTTGGACTGCAAGGAGATCAAACCAGTCAATCCTAAAGGAAATCAATCTTGAATATTCATTGGAAGGACTGATGTTGAAGCTGAAGCTCCAACATACTTTGGCCACCTGATGCAAAGAGCCGACTCATTGGAAAAGGCCCTAATGCTGGGAAAGATTGAAGGCAGGAGGATAAGGGGATGACAGAGGATTAGACAGTTGGATGGTATCACTGACTCAATGAACGTGAATTTGAGCCAGCTCTAGGAGATGGTAACGGACAGGGAAGTCTGGCCATGGGGTTGCAAAAAGTCAGACACGACTGAACAACTAAAAAATAATCCTTTGTCAGTCACCTCATTTGCAAATATTTTCTCTCAATCTATGGGTTGTCTATTTGTTTATGGTTTCCCTTGCTGTGCATAAACTTTTGAGTGTAATTAGGTCTGATTTATTTTTGCTTTTGTTTCCATTATTCTGGGAATTGGGTCCAAAAAGATACTGCTGCAATTTATGTCAGAGAATGTTTTGTCCATATTTACCTCTAAGAGTTTTATAGTGTCTGGTCTCACATTTAGGTCTTTAATCCATTTTAAGCTTATTTTTATGCATAGTGTTAAAGAATGATCTAATTTCATTTTTTTACATGTATCTGTCCAGTTTTCCCAGCATCATTGTGTTGTCATGCCCCCTTTGTCATAGATTAATTGACCATAGGTGTGTGGGTTTATTTCTGTGCTTTCTATCCTATTCCATTAGTCTATATTTCTATTTTTGTGCCAATACCATACTGTTTTGATGACTATAGCTTTGTGGCCTAGAGTTTTTCATACTGAGTGAAGTAAGTCAGACAAAGGGATATTGTGATATCCTTTACAGTGGAATCAAAAAAAGAAATGATACAAGTGAAATGATATAATGTTTCTGATTTAGAAAACAGAGATTCACAGACTTGTAGAATGAACAAACATATGGTCACCTGGGGGAAGGGACAGTGACAGAATTTGGTATGGATATGTACACACTGCTATATTTAAAATGAATAACCAAGAAGGACCTAATGTATAGCACAGGGAACTCTGTCCATTGTTATGTGGCAGCCTGGACTGGAGGGGAGTTTGGGGGAAAATGGATACATGTATATGTATGGCTGAGTTGCTCTGTTGTGCACCTGAAACTATCACAACATTGTTAATCAGCTATACCCCAATACAAAATAAAAAGTTGAAAAAAGAGAGAACATGTTCAAACAGATTATTAGTCTCCTGAAGAAAGTCTAACATGAAAGATAATGAGGGATGAGAAGAAACTTGAAGGAAACTATGCAATAAGAGGAAACCTTTTTTAAAAGCTATTAACTGTTTCTCAGAAGAAAGAAATATTCTTTAGAAGATTTCAAGATATATTCATGAAACAAGAACAGAATACTATTTTTAAAACAACGAAAAATGTACTCTTGGGGAAAAATACTTTAGCAGAAATGAAAAACTTGCTAGAAGGGTGGACAATATGTTTGAAGAAATCTTTGAGGAAATAAATCCAAATAATTAATATTGATTGAGGGAAAGGAAGGGGGTGGAGGAATAGGAAAGAAATGAGAAAAAATAAGAGCTCCAGACTAGAAGAGCTAATTTCCAAATAATAGAGATTCCAGAAACTACAGGAGAAAAAGGAAAGATGTGATCAAAAAGTAAAGAAAAATCCCCAGAACTGAGGTTTATAAATTTCTAGCTAGAGCAAGGGCAGAAGAATGCCTGGCACTTTCAAGGAACAGCAAGGAGGCTGGTGGGGCTTGACTAGAGTGCATGAAGGGAGAGTGGAAGAAGCCAGAGAGTTGACAGGGACAACATGTAAGGAAGCTAAGGATTTGGACTTTTACTCTAAGATAAGGAATCATTGTGGTCTTCCCTGGTGGCTCTGTGGTAAAGAACCTGCCTGCCAATGCAGAAGAGCAAGTTCAATGTGGGTCGGGAAGACCCCCTGGAGGAGGAAATGGCAACCAACTCCAGTATTCTTGCTTGAAAAATCCCATGGACAGAGGAGCCTAGCAGGCTATAGTCCACGGGGTCACAAAAGAGTTGGACATGACTTAGTGACTAAACAACAACAACAAAGGAATCATTGCAGGATTTTGAGCTGAGGAATCATATGGTTTGACTTAGATTTTTAAACTTTTATTTTGAAATTATAAAGACTGTTGCAAAGATAGTTCAGGAGATCTCATGTTCACACAGCTTCCTATAATGGATGAATCTTAATTATAATACAATATTATATCATAGTCTGTGTGTGTAATCAGGAATTTAACTTTATTTTTGTATTGTTGTATGTCATTTTATCATGTGCAGATTCATATAACCACCACAATCAAGATATGGAACTATTCCATTGCCATATAGATCTCTCTCATGCTTCCCCTTTATAGTTATACTTCTCACTTTCCCTGTCACCATCCCTAATCCTTACCAACCATTAATAATCTTTTTTTTCCATTTCTATAATTGTCATTTCCAGAGCATCATATAAATGGAATCAAACAGTATATCACATTTTAAGATTGACTTTTTTCATTCAGCATAATGACCCTGGAACCCATTCAAGTTGTATGCACCAATAGTTTACCACTTTTGGTTGCTGAATAGTATTTAATGGCATAGATGTATCAGTTTGTTTAAACCATTTACATACTGACATACAGCACATGACCGGCTTTTCCTCAACATAATGACCTTAAGGCCCATACAAGTTGTGTATATCAAAAGTTCATTTCCAGTGTTTGGCTATTAAATAATAAATAAGGCTGTTATGAATGTATGTGTACAAGTTTTTATGCAGACATTTTCATTTAATTAGGGTAAATGTTTAGGAGTCAAATTCCTGGGTCATATGATAAGTTTTTTAGGAAACTGAAAAGCTGTTTACCAGAGTGGCTGTATCTTTTTACATTCCCACTGGCAATGTATGACAGAACTAGTTTCCCAGTTTTGTCAGCATTTGGCATTTTCATTATTTTTTTATTTTAGCTGAGAGGTGTGTAGATGTCCCAACATAGGCACAATTTGCATTTCCTGTCTATGGGGTTGCACAGAGTCAGACACGACTGAAGCAACTTAGCAGCAGCAGCAGCAATGGCTAATGACATTAGACATCTTTTCACATGCTTATTTGCCATCTATATATCCTCTTCAACGACATCTGATTTTTTAATGTTGAGTTTTGATAGTTCTTTATATATTGTAGATATGAGTCCTTTGTCAGATTTGTGGTTTGCAAATATTTTCTCCCAGTCTTTAGTTTGCCTTTTAATCCTCTAAACAGGGTGTTAGAACAAGATGTTAATGAAGTTCAATTTGTCAAATTTTTTTCTGTTTTTGGCATCATGTCAGGAATGTGTTCACTTTATGACAATTTCTTAATCTGTACATTTACAGTTTGTGCCTTTCTCTATATATATTATACTTTTTATGCTTCAGTTTAAAATTAAATAAAAAGCTAAAAATATTTAAAGACCCTCAATAAGGACTTTCCTTGTGGCTCAGTGAATAAGAATCTTCCTGCCAATGCAGGGGACATGGATTTCATCCCCGGTTTGGGAAGATCCCACATGCCACAGAGCAACTAAGCCCATGCACCACAATTACTGAAGCCCATGCACAACTACTGAGCCTGTGTGCTGCAACTACTGAAGCCCACATGACGAAAGCCTGTGCTGGGCAACAAGAGAAGCCACCACAATGAGAAGCCTGAGCACCACAACGAAGAATAGCCCCCACACCCTGCAACTAGAGAAAGCCCACACACAGCAACCAACACCTAGTGCAACAAAAAATGAAGAAATAAATGAATAAAACCCCTCAACAACATGTCAATTCTCTCCAAATTGGTCTATAGATATAATGCAATTTCTTTCAAAATACCAGCAAGATATGTTCAGGCACAGGAAAGCTTATTCTAAAATGTGTATGAAAAGGCACAGGCCCTAGAATAGATAAACAATTTTGAAAAAGAAGACTGGGGTGGGAGGAATAACTATTTGATATTAAGGGTTACTATATACAACAATTAAAATAGTGTGGTATTGGTGTAAGTATAGACGCATAAGATTAATGGAATAGAATAGAGATTGCATAAATAGACCCACACAAGTATGGCCACTTGAATTTTTACAAAAGGGCAAAGGTAATTCAACAGAGAAAGGACAGTTTTTTCAACAAGCAATGTTGGTACAATTGAACACTTCATAGGCAAAAAAAGAACTTTGACCTAAACCTCTTACAGTATACAAAAATATCTCAAAATGGATCATAGGTCTAAATGTAAAACATTTTTAAAAGATAACATAGGAGAAAATTTCCATGAACTAGGGTTAATCAAAGAATTCTTAAACATAACAATCCATAAAATAACTAAAATTGATAAATTGGAATTTATCAAAATTAAAAACTGTTGCTCAGTAAAAGGTACTGATAATAAAAAGATAAGCTAAGACTGGGAGAAAATATTTGCAAATCACATATCCAACAAAGAATTTGTATCCTAAACATATAAAAAGCTCTCAAAGCTCAATAGTAAGCAAACAAACCAATAAAAAATGTCAAATGATTTCAACAGGCACTTCACCAAAGAGGAAGTATAAGATGGCAAATGAGCACAAATGGAAGCACTGTGTTGTGTGTAGTAGCCCTTTTGTTCCTCATTATTAATCCTAAAGTCCTTCCCTCCCTCATCCCTCCCCCTTGGCAACCACAGGTTGTTCTCTACGTCTGTGAGTTTGTTTCTGTTTTGTGGGTAGGTTCATCTGTGCAATATTTTAGATTCCATAAGTGATACCATATAGTATTTGTCTTTTTCTGACTTACTTAGTATGATAGCCTCTAGTTGCATCCATGTTATTGCAAATGGCATTATTTTGGTTTTTTATGACTAAATAGTATTTCATTATATATATGTACCACATCTCTTTTATCTATTCATCTGTCAATGGACATTTAGGTTGTTTCCATTTTCTGGCTACTGTGAATACTGTTACTATGAACATAGGTGGATATGTATCTTTTTGTTTTTTAACTATTTATTTTAATTGGAGGCTAATCACTTTACAATATTGTAGTGGTTTTTGCCATACATTGACATGAATCAGCCATGGGTGTACATGTGCTCCCCATCTTGAACCCCCCTCCCACCTCCCTCCCCATCCCATCCCTCAGGGTCATCCCAGTGCACCAACCCTGACCACCCTGTCTCACGCATCAAACCTAGACTGGTGATGTATTTCACTTATGATAATATACATGTTTCAATGCTATTCTCTCAAATCATCCCACCTTTGCTTTCTCCCACAGTGTCCAAAAGTCTGTTCTTTACATCTGTGTCTCTTTTGCTGTCTCGCATATAGGGTCATCGTCACCATCTTTCTAGATTCCATATATATGCGTTAATATACCGTATTGGTGTTTTTCTTTCTGACCTTTTTGAATTATAGCTCTGGGTATATATCCAGGGGTGAGACTGCTGGATCATATGGTGATTCTATTTTTACTTTTCCGAGGAACCTCCACACTATTTCCCACAGGGGCTGCACCAAGTTACATTTCCACCAACAGTGTAGGAGGGTTCCCTTTTCTCCACATTCTCTCCAGCATTTATCATTTGTGGACTTTTCAGTGATGGCCATTCTAACCAGTGTGAGGTGGTATCTCATTGTATTAACAGTTTTGATTTGCATATCTCTAATAATTAGTGATATTGAGCATCTTTTCATGGGCCTACTGGGCATCTGCATGTCTTCTTTGGAAAAATATCTATTAAGATCTGTTCATTTTTCAGTTGGATTTTTAGCTTTTTTTGTTACTGAGTTGTATGAGCTATTTGTGTATTTTGGAGATTAAGCCTTTGTCTCTCATACCATTTGCAAATATTTTCTCCCATTCTGTAGGTTATCTCCTCTTTTTTTTTTTTTTAATGGTTTCCTTTGCTGTTGTGTGCAGCCATCTTTTAACCATGAAGAAATATCCCAAAGAGAAAGCTAACACATACAGAAGAGAGCAGATCTGAAAAAATCAGAACCAAAGCTCTGATGAAACTGTGCCTAAAATCCACATACTTTTAAACTTTTCCATTACATAAGCCAATGTCCCATGCTTGACTTGCATTTTCTGTTACTTGGAACTTAAAATATCTTTGTGTCTGCCATTCATATTATCAAAGTCAATATCATTCAAGACTTAAGTCCTCTCACCTCCAGGAAATTTTTCATGGCTGTTAACGGTTCTTCCTCCCTTTTTCCTTTGAGCTCCTCCAGTCCCTCCAAAGTCTGAGCCACTTGCTTTATCTCTTCCTTCTCCACCCACCTACACACACTCCAAACCCCCACAGAACTTTTGTGCTGTTTTATCTCATTTTCCATCCTTTCCTCTGTTATAGCACTGACCCTGGTACAACATGCAACATCTGTTACATAGAATTGTGACTGTTTCTGTCTTCCTCACAAGATTGTTAGTTCCTGGGGGCCTGGCAGTCCCTTGACTCAATTTCTCTCTGCCTCACCATTTCATGCATTGATGAGGCCCAGGAAGGGGAAAGGAGGGAGGCTGAAAGGCATCTATCCATTCAAGCTTGTTTAGTAAAGCCTGTGTATCCCCCATGACTACCTGCCTTTGTGATTTTGCTGAAAAGGGAAGCCATCCAGTTTCTCTCCACCTGGATCATCTATTTTCAAATCCTATCCTTTCAAACAAGGCCTACCTACTGTGGAAGGGAGAAGGGCTGTGACTGGAAAGAAACATGTGGGAACTTTCTGGGTGGATGGTAATGTTCTGCGTCTTGATAGGGGTGTTGATTACACGGGTATATATACATTTATCAAAACATGAAATTATACTCAATTTATATGCACTTCATTGTGTGAATATTTTAGCTAAAAAAGAATCACAAACATATTGAACTCTAGTTTATGGCATGCATGCAGAAGTGTTTAAGAGAATGTGTACAGGTATCAAATTTTGAAATGCATAAAAACAAGATGGGCTGATGGACAGATAGAGGGATGGATATAATAGATATATTTGACAAAGCAAGTGTAGTAAAACACTAATTGTAGAATCTAGATGGTAGATATACGGGTGTTCACTGTACAATTACTTTGACTTTCTGAACGTTTGAAAATGTTATAGTAAAATATCAAGGGGAAAAAAGGGAGGGGTGGGTTAACACCTCTAGTATCTTCATAACCACTGCCCTGGGTTAGACCTCACTGCATCTTAACTGGAATCTTGCAACCACCTTCACACTGGCCTCCACACTATGTGCTTTTGTCTCTCCCCACTCCAAGGATCACCAGAAAAAACATCCTGAAGCATAAACTGGACCTCTACGATCATGTTCCTGCCAACCTCTTCAGTTTCATCCCCCAACATGTGCCATCTAACCCCAGCCTGTATACCAACCCAACTCAAAAGCTTATAGTTCCACCTACACGCCAAGATGCTTTGATTTTCTCCTTTTGCTTATAATGCTATTGCAACTCATTCTTCTGCCTTCTCTTGCCAGGTGAATACCCTTCAATAGTTAATTCAGGTGTTCTTTCTTGAAATCTTTCCTGATCCTCAGACTGGGTTTGGTCTGCTTCATGCTCTCATATCATCCTATACTAATTTGTAACATAGTATTTATCCTAGCATTGCTATATTTGGATTTCCAAGTCTGGGTACTAAACCACATACATGCTCCTTAGGATCAAGTCCTCCAAAGGCATGTACAGGGCCTGACACAAAAGCTTTGATAAATCACTGTGGAATGGAACCAATGATATTGAACTGGCATGGATGATAATCTAGCACCTTCCAACAACTTTGTCATAGATTTAGTTGTATTTCCTCTAAAAGAGTGTAAGGCTCACTGTACTAATTAACTCAGTCATCTCTCTATGTCCTTAAAATATGTTCCTCATGAAGCCAACTTGATTTCCCACCGCAGGTTGAAATATTCTCTCCAATTCCCTTAAGGCTTACTTTCTCTGTAATCTTTAAGATTACAGGCCTTGTTGGTAGTGGTTGTGCTCAGTCACTCAGTTGTGTCTGACTCTTTGTGGCCCCATGGACTGTAACTTGTCAGGCTCCTCTGTCCATGGGATTCTTCAGGCAAGAATACTGGAGTGGATTGCTATTTCCTCCTCCAGGTGATCCTTCCTGACCCAGGGATCAAACCCATGTCTCCTGCATTGGTAGGTGGATTCTTTACCACTAAGCTACCTGGGAAATACCCAGGCATTGTTGGGCACATTTTAATTGGGGAAAATTAAACTTGATTTACCTGAATGTCAGGCATAGAATTAAGTTGTTTAAAGACACTGATAGGGTTAACAACACTCTCAACAATCCTCTATCTTCATTTTTATAAATGATGAAACCGAGTCAAGGAAACATGAAGCAACCTGCTCAAGATCCCATAACTGGCAGAGTTGGAATTGAGTCATTGGTTTTCTCAACTCCCAGGCAGATCCTCCTTCCATCATAGCCCATTGTCTCAGGTTGGGCCAGGTATGAAAAACCTTGAAACTCATGTGTAAAGAGCAGTGGAAAGCCATAGATGTTTTTATGCAGGAAGAAATGAAAAAATGAGGACTTTTGGGAGATAACCCTGAAAAGTTGTGTATGACAGAATGAGATAGAATATGACAGAGGCTTGCTGGACTCCTGACAAGGAAAATATAAAATGGATATTGTATCTCTCTTACCACATTCATTGTTGAGTGCTGGCAAAATGTTGTGGTCCTATAGGAAAGGAGAACTTTCTTGAGTTAAAGCTGAAAATGGGGATAGAGAAGTGCAACTTCTATCTCTTGTGTTGTATGAGTGGCTGACTCCATGGGTCAGCCTCCTGGAAATGACCTGGAATATCCACCCTTTATGAGATGCAAAAGTCCAGAAAAAGGTCAGAATCAACTACAGAATTGGGTGAAGGCTTCCTTAGGGGAGTGGCATTTGATAGGGCATTAGAAGATGGTACCCTCCCCATGCTTCTTTCAGTAAAAAGAAAGGATCTTTTTAAAAGGCGAGTTGAATCATGCCATTTTCTGCTTAAAACCCTTTAATGGTTCTCTGTCATTCACAGGATACAGTTAAGTCTTTGGACAAACATCAAATTATATATCCTCCATTATCTGAGGTTTTGAAATTAATATTGCGCCAAAAAACTAATCAATTTTGATCATATGACTTCTCAAACTACACATTCCCTCTTGGAGACTCTGTATGTTCCCCTAGATGAAAATCACAGCTACAGTTATACTAAATTGCCTGTCCTCTATATGCATGTGGGTTTTTTTTTTTTTTTTTGCCTCCACTTCTGTTTTTTATTCATGGTATTGCCTTAGTTTGGAATATTCTTCCCACTGTTCTCTGCCTGACTGGCTACTTAATTTTCATCCTTCAGCTTCAAACATCCCACCCACCCTCCCCCTGCCCACCTCTCCCCCCACTCTGCCCCCAGAAAGGAAGCCTTGTCTGAACTCCCAGCTTCCCTGACCAGCATCCTGTGCTCATCTCTATCACCACACTGTACCATATGGTGCTCTTCTCCTCCACTCAGTTTACTGGAGAGCAAATGCCATTTCAGTCAACTGGTGGCTCAGATGGTAAAGCATGTGCCTACAATGCGGGAGACCTGGGTTCGATCCCTGGGTCGGGAAGATCTCCTGGAGAAGGAAATGGCAACCCACTCCAGTATTCTTGCCTGGAAAATCCCATGGATGGAAAAGCCTGGTAGGCTACAGTCCATTGGGTCTCAGAGTCTGGACACGACTGAGCAACTTCACTTTCTTTCACTTTCTGGTATGAACAAGGTCTTGATGGAAAGGGAGGAGTCCATGTACTTGAGGCAGAGAATACAACACAGGCAAGCAGAAGTGTGTGTGTACTAAGGACAGGTCAGGACTAGAGATTCAGTTTGGGCATCACAGCATCCAGGAAGTTTAGGAGTGACAATGCATTAGAGGGCTTCAGAGCTGAGATAATTCCATCTGACAAATGTAGAAACTGGTATCAAGACAAGCAATCTCCCCTAAATTACTCAGTTAGTCATTGAGACGGCAGGCTCTTAGTGACAAGTTCTGTGCACTTTTACACTTCACACTGGAGAGAAGACTGAAGTTGGGTGCTCTTGTTTTCTTTCCATTTTTCAGACAGAAGCCTCTTATCTGCTGGTACCTCTTATCCTATGAGAGAGTAAGGTGACCAAGACTCTTATCTGCTAATCGGAGGCTAGTGACAGTGCTCTGTCCCCTTACTGGAAAGGGTGGGGTGGGAGTTGGTGACAAAAAGAACCCAGCCCACCATTCCTGCAAGGGCTCTAAAATCCCTCCTCTTCCCTGTTGCCTTTCTACCAGGAGACACAGTTCCCCATGCTCCAGACAAGAACCTTCTCTATCTAAATCCTGCCCAATGTCAAGATTCATACTGGGAAAGCTGGAGGGGGGGACAGTCATTTAACTAGTAGGTGCTAAACCCAGCCAGCCATACCCTAGCGACACAGAAGCAAAATCTCCAAGATAAAGAAATCTTGATTGGGTTCAAACTTCTTTTACAGTGACCCTCAGACAGTAAGCAGCCTGCCTTTGGTCACAGAGAGAGTCCAGGTGGTGGTAAATTTGGAACTGAGGCTTCCAACATCACCCCTGAGGCTCTCCTCAGGATACACTGTCAATGCTACATGGTGCACACAAATGCTCAATAAACATCTACTGGGTCACTGAGCTGCTAAAGATCTTCTCACATGATAAAAGGAAAGAACATGGATTTTCAAGTCAGGCAGATCCTGCTATGGAAGGCCAGTGGCAAGCTTCAGTCACCTTCACTGTAAAATAGGGCTAATAACTATCTCCTGGGGTTGTCAATGAGGATTAAATGACATATCCCAGATAAAATCCCTAGCCCAACCCTTGGCACAGAAAAGGCACTTAAATGGTAGCAGTTATCAGTGAGAGGTGCTAGAACAGAGTGATAGGAAAAGAATACAGAGTGTGGAACCAGGTTGGCTCCACTTTGTAAGATGTGTGATGCCAGAAGTTTCTTTTGCCTATTCCTTCATCAGTAGGATGAAGCTATTGGAGACGATGAAATGAATATAAATAGAATGCTAAGAGCAATGTCTAGCACAAGGAAATAAGCATGATATGCTAGCTCTAATAATTATATCCTTTGCAGTGGCCCTAAACACAGTAATCAAGTGCAGTCTGGAGAAGCATGTCAGAGAGAGAGAAGGGGAATAAAAAATAAAACCCCCACAACTCCACATTCACAGAAAGAAGATACAGGTATAGCCAGTAAAAACAGAAGCTATGGAAAGCCTTCCCAACAAACTTGTCAGGCCCCTTTGAATTGTTGCACGCTTTTCTGCTCACTGTACTTTCGATTATCTGTTTTTGGTGTATGAACTGTGTCTCCTGTGAGGGCAGGGATCCTATCCCATCACCACCTCAGGTATAAGGCTGGGCACTAGGAAAGAGCTGAGTTGATGGAAGAGACAGACGGAATGTGAAGAGAAGGCAATACTCCTGGACCCCAACACACCACCACTCCCACCACCACCACCAAAAAAAAATAAAAATAAAAAAAGAATGCCGAGCAAAGCAATTGCCAAGATAAATCACTTTTATCTCTATAGGAAAAGAAGGATCAAAAAAAAAATATAAATTACATTAGTAACACAACATAAGAAAAAAACAGGGGAAAAAAAACAACAGAGATGTCTGTATGATGCTATTCTAACCTGTTTATAAAAAGGCCCTGCATCAGAAATTCACAATCCTACCCACTTCTAAAAATATATTTAGACATGTACAGAAGCGGTGGGTTTGTTTTTAAATTGCTTTTCTGTAAAAATATATTAAAGGTAAATAGAAATCCTCTCTCCCTGCCCCCTTTCCAACCCCCAGCTTTGTGCTGGGGATTAGAGACCAGAGGTAACTCTCTCACCATGTTCTAAACCTTGGTTATGGCCACTCCCAATCCCTTCCCAACTCACTTAGAACCTGAAACATTAAAAAAAAAATACACTAGCCTCTTTGGAAAAGCATAAATCTGAGGGTAAACTTGCTTTTCATTTAAAACACAAAACAACAAACAGCAGGCTCTGAGAGCCCAGCTAAATTAAACAGAAACCCAGTCAAACTGAGGTTGGGTTTCAGCTCCACAGAAACTTTTAACAAAGAAACAGGGGAAAGAGGCCTGGAACCAGGGGGAATATGCTAGTAATTAGCTGCCTTTGAAAGAGCAAGGGGAGGAGGTTGTTAATGGGCAGAAGGGCTGGGGTCCTGGTCTTGGTTACAGCAGTCAGGGCCTAGTCAGGCAGTTGCCTACAGAAGAACACAGGCTGCCCTCCTTCCCTCCCGTCACTACCCTCTGTTGCTCTGAAATCCCCAAGAAAAGCAAAGCTGGGCAGAAACAGAGGGGAAGGGAGTGGTAACCCCAAGTGCTAGGGGGGAGGTAGCCAGGCTTTTCTGCCTTTGGTGTGACTAGATGGAGGACTGCTTGGCCCCGGGGTCCCAAAAGACAGAAAAGGCAAATGGGGCTAAGGGACCCCTGATTCCAATGAAGGAGAGTAGATGTGGGGCTGTGGAGAAAAGAAAGACAAAATGGTGACATGAAGATGACTAAGGAAGCCTCACATATTCCCTGCAGCCTGCATGGTAGCTGTTAGGTTCCCCAGAAGCACTGGGAAAACTGAGGTGACATTAAAGTGGGGGGTAGAGGACAAGGAAGTACTCCACTTGGGTAGTGCCAAAAATGGAGAGAGGGAGACATTCTCCATTCAGTCCAGGTCACCAGGGAGGGAAGACAGGTGGAGGTGGAGGGAGCTGGGGGAGGGCCAGGAAGGGAGTGGGCTCTGTCTGGACAATAGAAACATTCACAAAGGGAAGAGAGGGTGGGAGGACCAGATGATCTGCTCCTTTACAGAGGGGCATCACCACTCCTACACTCAGGGTTCTGAGTGACCCGTCAGCACTCTGTTTGAGCATCTACCTGACATCTGGGAGTACAGAGCCCCAGGAGTAAAAGTGTGAGTTCTGTAGCCTTCTTTAGACCAAGACCTCAAGGTGGGGAGAGAAGCAGGGAGGCTCCTGATGGAGAACCCGAGATGAACTGTCCTGCCACATCCTCTCCAGAAGGTCCAGGCTGTGCTCCGTGGTTTAGGTGAAGGGATCAGGCCATTGAGCATGGGCTATCTGCTTCAGTGGCAGATGCTTTCAAGCTTCTGGGAGATGGTTTTTGCCTTCTGGTGCCCAGCCAAAGCTTTGTGGATAATGTTCTGCAGGACCTCAAACTCCAGGCAAATCCCTGGAGCTCACCTTGGGAGAGGTGGCTTTGTCTATAGTCACCCAAAAGTAGCTTCCTCCAACAGGCAACAAAGTCTCAACCAAAGTCTTGGGTGTTGGTCCTGTCCCCACCTTGAAAAGTGACAGGAATCTTTCTTCTTTCCAAAGATGAATGAAGTCAGTCCATGGGCTTTCTAGGCCACCCTGGAAATGGGGCAGTAAGAAGACTCTGGGCCCTCCTCTTTATTTCCATGAAGCATTTGGCAAGAGGGGGCTGAAGCCAGAGCCTTCTCCCAGGAATGAGTCTTGAGTGAGACACATCCACTGGGCTGAGGGGATGAAGGAGAATGGGCAGAGATGGGTAGGCTTCTGGAGACAGGGCTAGAGCTGCAGAAAGTGTTGAGCGCTGGGCCTCCCACTTCATGACCAGGGAAACACCAAGGGGCCCAGGCTCACCTCATGCTTCTTCTCACTCTGCCTTCCAGCTTTAAGTGGGGATGAGAGAAAAGGGCAGACAAGGCTGGTGAAAGGGAAATGGATTGGAGTAGCAGAGAGAGGATTCTAGTCAGCTGGAAACCTCTCCCATTTATCTGCTACTCAGAGATATGGAAAAGAAAGGCAGGATGCTCTACTGGAAGTGGGGAAGGGAGTCGTGGGAGTAGGTGAAGGGGCCCATGGGGAGAGTCCATGCCCTTGGTCAGTTCCAAGAAAGCAGGACAATGCGCCTCAGCACCTTGTCCGGGGCAGGTAGGATCCAGGAGTGCCCCGAGAGTTGACAATGGAGAAGGCAATGGGGGTGAAGGGGTGAGGGGCAGAACACAAAGGAGCTCACAGAAGCAGTTTGCCATTTCTGTGGATTTTCAGGATACGGCCGAGTCTCTGCTTTGCTGTAGCCAGGCCCTTTTTGGGACGCTTTCCTGTGGGGGAAAGGAGAGGTAAGCAAAGGCTATGGCAAGGGTGATGGCAGCAGCTCCAGAACCAACTGTCCTTGAGCCATCCCCACCCTGTTCCTCTGCCCACTGAGCCTCTCCATCCTTATGCCTGGCTCCAGGACCATCTCGGGCCAACAAGCCCTCCTTAGTTACTTCCATCCAACACCACATGCTTTGGCTGTTCCTTCTTTGACCTCCTGCAGTGTCTACAGACTTTCTGGTTACTCTGTCTGATTCTTTTTCCCCACTGATTTCTTTAGTCCCAATCATTTTCCTTCCTAAATTCTGCAAGGAGGTGATTGTGCCTCCCCATCCTCTTATCCTGCCCAGCAGGATTGAACAAGTGCCTGGTTAGAGATTATAGCTAGTGTCTCTGAAGTTGCCACTCCCAGGGCCTTGCTTCATTAGAAACCCCTATCCTCATCACCCCAATGCTACACCAATCTCATCACCCTTGAGCTGTGTACTCTCAGAGCCAAAGTGAGGAAAAGGAGAGCTTGAACCCTCCCCATCCTTTTCCCCCACATCAAACCACCTCCTATGTCCCATGTGAACTCTTCCATATTTGATCAACTTATCCCCTCCTTCATTCCCTCTGCCAGAGCCCTTAGCTTCACTTCACTACAGCTTGGACTTGTGTATGCATCTCCTTCCTAGACTTCCCACCTTCAACTCACCCTCCACTTTGGCACACTAGAAAGATCTTTCCAAACTCATATCTGAGTTAATCTCTGCTTAACACCAATGTCTCTTCATGAACTATGAGGTCAAATCCAAGCATCTTAGGTTGCCCATCAGTGTCCCTCCTGGGTGTTTTAATTTACCAGAGTGCTTAGGGTTTGAAGCCGGTGATCCTAAGATCTCTCTCAGTTCTATAACCATGTGGCAGTTATACCTTGTCCTGCTTGATTGCTCTGGGAGCCAACTGAAGGGCGCCGCTGGGTCAGGAAGACACCTGGGGCCATGGGTGTGGTACTGCGATTTGCTTGGGCCATGCCAAAGGCATTGGGACGAGCAGTATACTCATGGTCAGCAAGACTTCCTGAGAGCGCTTCTTGTTTAGGCTCAGGAGGAGGCAGGGGTGATGAGGAGGTGAGAAGCTGGGGTGTAGCAGCCAGAGTTGGGGCTGGTACTGCCATGCTGAGATTGGGCTCTTGAGGGCGAGGCTGTTCTACCTCCTTCAACAAAGGCTTCTTCTTGATATATTTCTTTTTTTGGGCCTTCTGTAGCTCCTAAAACACAAGCCAAGTAAGAGGGGAGAATTTAGGAATGAATAAAAGAGAAGAAAATTCCCCAGAAAGTAAACTAGACAGTGGTCAGTATGGTTCCCCCCCAACTACCCTGCTTAGCTTGGATGTTTGTACATACAGCACACAGGCCTTCCAATACTGCAGGTCCTTTAGTACCATCCATTCTTCATTCTTCACTGCTACTAATTAGTACAGTGGCAACAGAAGGGTAAATGAGTTTAGAAACTTGGGTTTTGGTCCTAGCATTGCCATTTATGAGGTGGACCAAGGACATGCCTAATAATAATAGCTAAATTTATGCTAGCAGCTGAGGCATTTTGAATGTTTGACCTCATATAATCCTTAGAACAGCCCTGAGAAGGAAAATTCCTGTTTACACATGAGAAAACTGAGGTACAAGGATATTAAGTAACTTAAGCCCAAAGCCTCACAGCTAAAGAGTTGTTGGGTTCAGGTTTCAACTAGGTATATTAGAACACCCACCCTGCACACTTCTCAAAATGGGACATCTGCAAGTGAAAGAGCAGCAGCTTTGGAATGAGATAAATTTGGGTTTAAATCTATGCTTGTACTCCCTAATTTGGATGACCTTGGTCAAGCTACTAACCTTTCTGAAATTCAATTGCCTCTGTAAAATGAGCAAAACAATAGCTGTTTTTTAGGGTTGTTGGAAACATCAAAAAATATAAAAACACATAGCAAATAATAGGTACTCAGTAAGTGGTAAACTATTATTTTATCTTCATCTCTTACATCTTCTTTCTGGTCTTTTTTTAAATTTATTTAATTTAATTAGAGGCTAATTACTTCACAATATTGTATTGGTTTTGCCATACATCAACATGAATCCACCATGGGTGTACACGTGTTCCCCATCCTGAACCCCGCTCCCACCTCCCTCCCCATACCATCCCTCTGGGTCATCCCAGTGCACCAGCCCCAAGCATCCTGTATCCTGCATCGATGTTCATTGCAGCACTGTTTATAATAGCCAGGACATGGAAGCAACCTAGATGGTCTTTTTTTTTTTAAATAAAGGACAGTCCTTCAGGTTGCTGCTGCTGCTGCTAAGTCACTTCAGTCGTGTCCGACTCTGTGTGACCCCATAGACGGTAGCCCACCAGGCTCCCCCGTGCCTGGGATTCTCCAGGCAAGAACACTGGAGTGGGCTGCCATTTCCTTCTCCAATGCATGAAAATGAAGTTGCTCAGACATGTCTGACTCTTAGCAATCCCATGGACTGCAGCCTTCCAGGTTACTAGATCTTAAAATCTCAATTTTGGATGGAAGGGATGAATAAGGAGTTGTGTCACTTCTTGCAATATATTGGGTATCACCCATCCATCCCACTATAGATATACTATCCAGTGTGTAGTGAGTACCTTTATAATGAGTACCCGGACCCCTGAGAACCTGGAAAAGTGGTACTGGGAGCTTGTGAACAACTTCACCTCCTGAAATGCTACACAGCCACACAGACCAACTCAGTGATTACATTTCTTTGCCTTCTTTTGGCAACACAGGCCTATTCCTGCCTTTGGAAGATCTGACAGGCTGTGGCTACCATAGGAATTTCTAGGGCACAAGAATAATAACATTAGTAATACATGCCAAGCACTGTTCTATAATTTAACTCATTTAATACTCATATGAAACATGAGAAAGAAGAATTATAATTTCAATTTTATGAGCAGAAACTGGCACAGAAAGATTAAGTCATTTTCCAGTTCTCTTGCCTAGAGAACTCCATGGACAGAGGAGCCTGGTGGGCTATAGCCCATGGGGTCGCAAAGAGTCAGACATGACTGAGCAACTAACATACACACATACAGGAACAATAATGGGAGGGATGAATAAAGAGTTGTGTCACATAATCCCAAATTGGGAACCACCTGTCTTCAGAGTCTCTTTTCTCAGCCAAAGTGCTTGCTACTCCATCAATACCAAGAACTCTGTTTCTGATCCCATTTCTCTCATCTGAATCCAGAAATTATCTCTTCACACCTAGGTCACTTAAATTTTTCTACCTTTGTTGCTAATCTCCTTCTCATATATTCATCCAGATTCCCCCACAGAAGACTAATCTATCTTATGACAGGGCCACTTTTACCTTATCAATTTCTTTGTTCAAAAGGCCATTACCCAAGTACAAACTCCCTGGCCTGACATTCATGGTCTTCCACAGTCTGGTCACTTATACCTAGCTAACCCGTAATGATAATGATGAAAAGTTAATGTGCCTATAGTACTTACTCTGTGGCAAGTGCTGTTCTCAGAGCTTTTACACATATTACCTCATCTAATCCTCAAATAGAGTCTATGAGGAAACCGAGGCACAGAGAAATTAAGTTACTTGCTTAAGTGAAAGGGTGAAGATTTGAACTCAAGCAGCTGGCTCTGGAACACATTTTTTAAACTCTATCTTACTCCCTTCCCCAACAAGAAGTCTATAATCCAGAAAGATCTGTTCATCCATTCATTCATTCTGTTAGTCAACAATGACTAAACACATGCTTAACATAGTAGGGATACCAAGTTAAATTAGACATGTCTCCACCCTTGAGGCCCTTACAGTTTAATAAGAAACACAGAAAAGTACACATTGTAAGTATCATGAGAGAATGCTATGGAAGCACAGAAGGCCACTGAAATAAACTGGTGGTGGATGGTGTGAAGGGGTGTTAGGTAAAGGCATCTAAAAGGGCATGATTCCCAATGTGCAGAGGGAACAGTTTGTGCAAAGGCACAGAGGCCTGAGACAATCTGATACACAGAATGAATATAAATACTGTAATGCAACAGTATGACTGGTATAAATGGCATACATGAAGGGCTGATATAAGGTCAGGGAGGAGAGGTAATCAGAGAGCAAATCAAGAGGGCCTTGTGTGCTGTACCAAGGAATTCCCTTATACTGGAATGCCTCCCTATCTCCTCCAAAAGTTTAGCTTGCAAAACCCTTCCCAAATTCAAAACCTCTTCTTTGAGGTCATCCCTGATGAACTCAACCAGAAGTGAGCTCCTCAGAAGGGACTAAGAGTAGTTTTTACAACTTTAATTAATTTGTTTATTTAAAGCAATCAAATCTCTCTCTCTTTTTTTTTTTTTCAAATTACATCTTACATGGTACACATAACAGAGAGAAGTTCTGGACAAAGAATGGCCACTTGGCCTGGTTGGTTTCTGCTGGCTCCCATCAAAAGTCTCCAAGACATTTCCAAGTAACTCTAGAACTTCAAAGAACATCATATTAAAAAACATCATTCTATTAAAATTTAATTTAAATAGGATGTAATTACTGAATCATATAGACATTTAATTATTTAATTTTATTTAAATAGCACGTAACATGAAATTTGAAGTAAGAGGATATGAGTTTGAATCTTGTCTCCTCCATTTACTGGCTGTATTATCCTGGACTAGTCACTTAAAGAGAGCCTCATTTTCTTCACCTGCAAAATGATGAAAATGTCACCTACTGTACAGGGCTATTGGACAGATTACATGAAACATTGTACATGGAAGCACTTAACATAAAGCTGATGGTGAATAAATGCTCTAAGCTATACGATGTGGGATATAAGGGGATGTTGATAAGGAGAGAACCATTAAGACTCACCTCCAACTGCTTCCAGGTGGAGCACATTTAAGAACTTTGAAAACTATAACATGCTAGGAAGTCAACTTGATTCTAGGGCAAAACTTGGTGGGTGAAGCTTTCTTGGGAAGCAGAGGGTGAAGATCAAGGTAATAGGATCTGGTATAGAGGATGAGAAAAGCCTCTTTCCGAAAAAACAAAAACAAATTCCAATACTAATGGGAGACTGAGAAATTGAGTGTACTCAACTGAGTCACCTCCTCAGAGCTTCATCTGAAGCCAAATGCTCTCACCCAAGGACACCTGGTCCTTCCCATATGAGAGGTTTTTACACACCCAAGTGATATATGCAAGGGCTTTTCTCTGGCCCCTTATTTTCTTTCACTCTAAATCATGTCAACTGTGTGACCTATGGAAGTAGCTTTGCCATTTGGGATATGTAGGATATAGGAGAGAGCTGGAATACTGACATGGATAAAGATCACAAGTTACCCACTTCCCAATGAGAACAGTGGGATCCTATCAGCCTGAAGGTCTGAGTTTTGAGACTCCAAGTCAAACTGTGATCAGTGGCAGAGCCATTGCCTAAGTGTCAGCACCTACCTGCTGGGCCAACTTTGCAGCTGCTGCAGCCAAGCCTGTCTCAATGGAAGCTACCCGGGTCCCCTCACGCACAGGACGGTCCTGCTTCGGTAAAGTTGGGGTCACACGGGCTGCAGAGAGAACAGGATGAAGACATTTATCTGAATGCCAATCATATTCCTGAACCCTGATCCCCCAAAAGGTGTCTCCTTAGTTTTCCTCCATTTAGCTTTTTACAAAGCCAGATTTTGCTTCCCAATGGGTAAAAAGCTAATTCATAAATGCCCAAGGTACACAAACCACACATTGATTAAAAGATAAAAGTTAATTTCCCTGAATTGGCATGTAAAGTTGTCCATGTTCTGCTCCCTACCTACCTCCCCAATCTTATTTCCTCTCCTATATCCTCAGCTTCTACAGACAGAATGGTTTCCTTATTATATATACCTCCAGAACACATACAGCTCATCCTATCCCCCTGTGCCCTCATCCTCACCATCCACACTGCCTGGAGTACCCACTTCCCTTTTGTCCACCTCTTTAAAACCTGCCCATTATTCAAAGGCAAGCCAAAATCAATCTTCTATGTAAAACACCTAGGGCTTCTTTGGCTCACACTGACCCCTCCCTCCTTTGAACTTAAGTACAACTCACTTAATACACAGCACATACCATCCTGTCTCATTCCCTAATGTTAATGTGTGCTATTTTGTCTAATAACCAGGCTATGAATTCCTGAAGAAGATCATCTTCTTGTAAAACCTTTTTTATAATGTCAACAATCTTGAATGAAAAAATAGTTATTCATCCCACATTTTATATAGGAATTGTATTTCAGGATACCCAAACAGCCCCAGATGATGAGCAAAAGCTCTTTACAGATGGCAGCTAATAAATGTAGAAGGAATAACAAAATTGGAAAATCACAGGTTTGACATTTCTCCAAACACATACAGATGGCCAATAAACACATGGAAAGATGTTCAACATCACTAATTATTAGAGAAAGGCAAAGCAAAACTACAATAAAGTATCATTTCACACCAGTCAAAATGGCTATCATCAAAAAATCTACAAACAATAGATGCTGGAGAGGATGTGGAGAAAAAGGAACCCTCTTGCACTGTAGATAGGAATGTAAATTGATACAGCCACTATGGAGAACAGTATGGAGATACTTTAAAAAAACTAGGAATAGAAAGAACTACCATATGACCCAGCAATACCACTACTGGGCATATACCCTGAGAAAACCATAACTGAAAAAGACACATGACCTCAATGTTCATAGCAGCACTATTTACAATAGCTAGGACATGAAACCAACCTAGATGTCCATCAACAAATGAATGGATAAAGAAACTGTGGCACATATGTATATAATGGAATATTACTTAGCCATAGAAAAGAATGAATTTTAGTCAGTTCCTGCGAGGTAGATGAACCTAGAGCCTATTATACAGATTGAAGTAAGTCAGAAAGAGGAAAACAAATATCACATATTAACACATATATATGGAATCTAGAAAAATGATACTGAGGAAACTATTTGCAGAGGAAGAATAGAGACTCAGATATAGAGAATGGACTTGTGGATACAGTGGGGGAAGGAGAGAGGGGGGTGAATGGAGAAAGTGGTGTTGACATATATATACTACCATGTGTAAAACAGATAGCTACTGAGAAGTTGCTACATAACACAGGGAGCCCAGCCTGGTGCTCTGTGATGATGACCTAAAGGGGTGGGATGGAGGGAGGGGAGGGAGGCTCATGAGGGAGGGGATATATGTATAATTATGGCTGATTTGTGTTATTGTATGGTAGAAACCAACACACACTGTAAAGCAATTTCCCCCAATTAAAAATATATTTTTTAAAAAAGAAAAAACCACAGGTTTGCAAGCCCTAATGAATGAACTGATTTTAGGGAACTGGATATTCAGATGGTACCAAAGTATTATCTTACGGATTACTTGCTAGTCTCAAAAGAAAAAAAAAAAAAGAATTTTACAATGGTGAGATCAGGAGTTCACCTCTTACTGTCACTAACAGCAAGATGGCAAACTTCATGCACCTCCTAAGTGTAATGTAATAGGAAATTTACAGCATCACCCGGGAGGTAGTTTTGCCACAGACCTGATGTCAAGTAAGCAGTTCATATTACTTCCAGTTTTCAAGAAACACAGAGACTTTTTAAAAATTAAATGACACTGAGGGCAAACAATCATCCTACAAGATAACTGGCTTGGTTTCTTTAAAGATACAATGTCACAAGGAAGCAAACAAATCTAGAAGGTGGAATGTGCTACAGGACAATTACACTAGTTTTTGTAACAATTCAACAGCATCAAACAAGAAAGGAAGGGCTTTCTCTGGATTCAGAGAGATTCAAAAAACAAGACAGCCCAATGCCATATGGACCCTGTTTAGACTCTGATTTAAACAAATCCACTATGAAAGTGCTTTTTTGTTAGACAGTTAAGGAAATTTGATTACAGAGTTAGTATTAGTAACATTGAGGCAAATTATAAAATTATTATATTGTTATGTATGATTACAGGACAGTGGTTATGTGAGCAAATGTATACTTTAGAGATGCATACTGAAGTATGTGGTGGAGTGGACAGGGAGGGAGTGACACTATCTGGGATTTGCTTTAGACAGTTTTAAAAAAAGAAAGTTATAGATGAGTCAAATATAGCAAAATTTTTATAACTTGATTCTCAGTGGTGGATATATCAGATTTCACTTTTTTTAATTAATGAAAAAAATGTCATAGGAAAAAAAGAAGTGGTGGTACTATTGGATCTATATTTAAAGATTCCTTGGTTGGTTACCTATTGTTATTACTATAAAGGAGACTTTCTGTATAAGCAGTATGCCAATTCTAGAACAGGCAATTCAGGAGGGTGAAGTCCTTTTTTTAAAGGTGATGTTTTATTTGTTTTAAAAATAATCTGGAGCCAACCTAGCAAAAATGCTACTGCATACTTTTCAGTCATGGATTCTTGGGTGTATTTTATAGTGTTCTCTATAGTTTTGTAGAGATTCCCTGGTGGCTTAGTGGTAAAGAACCCATCTGCAATATAGGAGATGCAGGTTCGATTCTCGGGTCAGGAAGATTCCCTGGAGAAGGAAATGGCAACCCACTCCAATATTCTTGCCTGGGAAATTCCAATGACAGAGGAGCCTAGAGGGGTCCATGGTGTTACAAAAGAGCAGGACACAGCTTAGCAACTAAACAACAACATAGCTTTATATGTGTGGTGGTTTTAAAACAAGACCCCCAATTCTTTGACATTTTTCCTATTAATAGGTGGGGGTGGTGTCTATGTTTCCTCACACTGAACCTGAGCAGACTCATTTGTAGCCTATAGAATGTGACAGAAGTGACACTGCATGACTTCTGAGACTATGTCAGAAAAAGCAACTTTAGTTTCTATGTTGCTTCTTGGAACACTCACACTTAAGAGCCCTAAGCAGCCACATAAGAAGTCTGATTGCCTTGAGGCCATCAGGCAGTGAGGAAGCTATTAACCGTCACATGCAGAGGTCACATAATGGCACTCTGCTTGGTACTTCTGGCCTTTGAGTCTTCCCAGCCCAGGCACCAAACATGAGTTAATGAAACTTCAGATGATCCAAACTCTTGATCATCCAGTCTTCAAATTATTCCAGCTGAGGTCCCAGACATCACAGAATAGACACAAGCTGTCCCCTTTGTGTCCTTTCCAAATTCCTGACCTGTTAACACATGAGCAAGTTATTTTAATCTGAAAAAAAAAATTAACCTCCTGACCAGACCTGGATTTTGGGGGGAAAACTATAAAAGACATCTCGTAGGGATAGTTGAGGAAATCTGATCATGGGCTAGGTTATTAAAAGATCTTAGGGAATTATTAACTATTAAGTAAAACAAAGGTAGTGTGGTTATGCAGGAGGGCATTCTTATTCTTAGGAGATACTGAAGTACTAAGGGGTAAGATACTATGTTACGGTGGCTGCACATTAAAGTGGCTCAGCAAAAACTATAGACAGATAGATATAGATAATGAAGCAAATACAGCAAAATATTACAACTGTAGGATCAAAGTATTGAGAATATGGGTGTTTATGTTCTCTCCTACATTTACACGTTTGAAAATTCTCATAAAATTTCAAATAATGAATAAGATTAAGTGGTTATAAAAAATAAATGAAATGTATAGTTCTTGAACAGATCCTGGCTTAAATAAGCAAATTATATAAGATATTTTTGATATAATTGGGGGAAATTTGAATAAGCATTTGGTATTAAATGATATTAGGAAATAAATGTTACTTTACTCAGGTGTCAAATAATAGTACTATGATTATAGAAGAAAAAGTCATTTTCATAGAGATGAATACTGTACCATTGATATTTAGTATGTCATGATGGAATGACATCAGCAAAAATAGCAGTTAAGGGGTTCCAAAATTTCACTTCTGCATGCACAGGGGCTGTGAGCATAATCTGGAAAGACTTGAGAAATACTAAGTACTCACATGTGGCTGACTTTGAGGCTCTGCAAAGCAGGAAGTGAAGGCTAAGGCAGAGTTGTAAGTTGGCTGCCTGAGTGCTGAAAGTATGTCCCAACATGCATACAGAGCCCTTTGTCAAGCCCTGGAAGATTTA
Source organism: Bos grunniens (assembly GCF_055505025.1). Classification (NCBI taxonomy): domain Eukaryota; kingdom Metazoa; phylum Chordata; class Mammalia; order Artiodactyla; family Bovidae; genus Bos; species Bos grunniens. The sequence goes on along the minus strand of NC_141194.1, from coordinate 50,969,966 downwards.
TTGGTTCCAGGCATTTAAGGAAATCACCATCCAATTATTAGCTGACCACTAAGCTAAGTGAGTAGAAACTTGTACGTTAGTGATTTTTCTGAATAAATTCTGTAAATAAATAACAAGTAGCAACAAAACAAACCCTAGGGATTGAAGTATGGAGTACCTGATTTCCAGAGTTGCTGCCACATTAAACTTAAACGTTTAGTTTTCAAAAATATTTAGAAGATATGCAAAGAAACAAGAAAGGGTAGCAACACACAGGGAAAAAGTAACCAAAAAAAACCCTCCATGACTTTCTAAACAAAGTTCAACCTACTAGACAAGGACTTTATACCACCTATTTCAAACATGTTCAAAGAGGTAAAGGAAATCATGTCTAAAGAACTAAAGGAGAATATGAGAATGATGTTTCACCAAATAAAGAATACCAAGAAAGGGACAAAACATAAATAGGAAGCAAATGGATATTTTAGAGTTGAAAAGTAACTGAAATGAGAGTTTCACTAGAAGGTTTCAACAATAGATTTCAGTAGGCAGAAGGAAGATTCAGTGATCTTAAAGAGAGGTCATTTGAGATTACCCAGTCTAATGAGCAGAAAGAAAAAAGAATGAGGAAAATGAGCAGAGCCAAAGGGATCTGTGGGATGTGATCAAATTTATCAACATACGCATATAGGAGAGACAAAAAGGAGTGAAAAGACTATTTGAAGAAATAATGGCTGAAACATTCCCAAATTTGATTAAAAAAACTAACCTACATATCCAAGAAGTTCAACAAACTTCATGACAGATAAACTCAAAGAATTTATATATCATAACCAAAGACAGAGGATCTTGAAATCAGCAAAAGAGAAGTGACTCATAAAAGACTTACAGTTTACTGATCATCAGAAACCACGGAGTTAGATAAAAAGCAGTAGGATCACATAATGAAAATGCTCAAAGAAAATCACTGTCAACCAAGAAATCTAAATCCAGCAGAATTATCCTTCAAAAAAGAAGAAATCAGAATATTCCCAAATAAACAAATACAGGACTTCTCTGGTGGTCCAGTGGTTAAAGACTCGACACTTCCAAAGTAGGGGGTCCAAGTTAAATCCCTGATGGAGGAAGTTTTGCATGCCACACAGTGTGGCCAATAATAATAATAAATGATCACTCTTAAAAAATGGCAAAAAAATTCCACAGAGTTCATTGCTAGTAGGCCTGCCCTATAAGAAATACTAAAGAGAGCTCTTCAGCTTAAAATGAAAGGACACTATACAGTAAGTCAAATCCGTATGAATAAAATGCACTAGTAAAGGTAACTATATATGTAAATATACAAGGAAGTATAAACATATTTTTGTTTTATCTCATTTTTTCCTCCTAATTAAAGACTGTTGCATAAAACAATTATTATAACTCTATGCTCTTGGGCACACAATTTAGAAAAATGTTATATTTAATTTGTGACAGTAATAACATAAAGGTTAAAGGAATGGAACTAATATACAGCAGCAAAGATTTCATATACCATTGAAATTAAGTTGATGTTAATCTGAATTCAAACTGTATCAATTAAGATATTAATGTTAATCCCTAGAATAATCACTAAAAAAACAACTCAAATATATATAGAAAAGAAAAAAATTAAAATGGACACTAGAAAGTAGTTTGTAAACACAAAAGAAGGCAGAAATGAAGAATTGAGGAACAAAACAGAAATAAAACATAGAGAAAACAAACACAGAAATGTGAACCCTACATTGTCAGTTATTACACTGAGTACAAATGAACTAAATTTCCCAGTTAAAAGGCACAGATTGGCAGAATGGATAAAAAACCATAATTACTATATGCTGTCTCCAAGAAACACAATTCAGATTCAAAACTATACTAATATCAGAAAAAATAGACTTAATTGCTTAAGAAAAAGACTGTTACTAGAAACAAAGGACATTTTATAATGATAAAAGGGTCAGTAGATCAAGAAGGTATGAGAACTATAAACACATATGCACTTAACAGCAGAAGCCCAAAATACATGAGGCAAAAACTGACTGAATTGAAGGGAGAAACAGATAATTCAACAACAATAGCTAAAGATTTCAATATCCTACTTCCAATATTCTAATGGATAGAACAATTAGACATAAAGTAAGCAAGGAAACAGAAATGTCCTGATGTCTGAAATTTCCCATAAAATGCTTAAAAAAAAAGGATGAAGCAAATATAGTAAAACATTAGTTGTTAAATCTCAGTAATAAGTATATGAGTATTCATGATACCAGCCTCTCTAATTCTGTGTATATTTGAAATTTTTCATAGCAAGAATTCTTTAAACACAAAGGAAAAAATATTCACTATTCTTGTAACCATTTATTATAGAAATATAGTATATTTAAATCTTAAAAGGCTAATTTCCTTTCATCATATCTGTTTACTCTCTTAAATTAATTTTAGAATGAGTTCCCCACAAAATTCCATTAGGATTTTGATTTAGGATAGTGTTAAGTATATATATTAATTAAATGACCCTTTATAAAAATCAGTCTTTATAATCAGACACATGCTATAACTCTATTTATTTAGGTCTTCTTATATGTTCCTCCAGAGAAGGCAATGGCACCCCACTCCAGTACTCTTGCCTGGAAAATCCCATGGACGGAGGAGCCTGGTAGGCTGCAGTCCACGGGGTCGCTGAGGGCCGGACATGACTGAGCGACTCCACTTTCACTTTTCACTTTCATGCATTGGAGAAGGAAATGGCAACCCACTCCAGTGTTCTTACCTGGAGAATCCCAGGGACGGGGGAGCCTGGTGGGCTGCCATCTATGGGGTCGCACAGAGTTGGACATGACTGAAGCGACTTAGCATATGTTCCTCAGTAATGTTTTGAAGTTTCTTCACATAAGTCTCACACATATCTTAAGATTATTCTTGGGTATTTTATATAATTGTTGTTATTGTCAATAGGATCTTTTTTCCCCCCTCAGTGTATTATGGTTATTACTGATACTGGCAATTCCTGATTCTTAGATATGTGGCTTATATGCAGAGATTACCTAATTTATTAAATTCTCATATTAGTCTTAGTTGTTTTTCAGCTGATTCCCTTACATTTTTCTAGTTATACAGTCATATCATTTCTTTCACTTGTCAAATACTTATTATTTCCCATGTGCCAGGCACTCTGCAAGTTGCTACAGATATAATGATCAGGATTGCCACCCTTACAGTGCCTCATATCATAATTTGGTCTCTTAATTTCTAATAATTATAGTTCTTATTTCTGCTTCATTCCTAATTACGCTGTCTAGAACTTCTACAGTAGTGCTAAATAACAGCAGTGATGATGGGTATATTTGTCTTATTCCTCATTTTAAAGAGAAAATCTTTAGTAGACTGTGTCAATCTACTTTGAAAATGTGATAAAAGTTATTGGCTTTCTCTTTAGAGAAATATACATGCATATATGCATATTTATATAAAAAATACAGTCGTGTTAATTATCTGCTCTCTGAAAAGGGAAACAATGGATAAGATCACATTTTGACATAGAAATATTCATATTTTTTATGTAGAATGAGGAAAAAGTATCATAAATAAATTATATATATTTGACTACTTCTTATATATAAAGAGGGCCTCTGAAAATCTTGAAGACCTACATGAATAAATGAGAAAAAGTCAGACATGTAATTTACAAAAGAAGAAATTCTAATGCTAATATGAACATATAGGAAATGTCTAATCAAAAAATTGAAATTAAATTGGTGAAATATTATTGTTTGCCTGTGAATCACCAAAGGTCAAAAAAATACCATAATAGAGACTGCTTGTTTTCAACTCAGTATCATTCTCTCTTTCTTGTTTACTAATAAAAAATTTAACTTCGTGGAACAACTTAGCTAATTGGTATCTAACTAAAAACTATACTTCCTGGCCTTTTTAGCAGATAACATTGGCCATGACACAATTTCAGCCAAGGAGATTTTTTTTTTAAGTAGAACTTAAAACTCCTTGGGGAGGAATGCCCACCAGGCCTATTCCTTTCTCCTTTTGCTCTTCCTCTTCTTCCTAACTGCAACTCAGACCCTTCCACTGGAGGGGATAAGCACTCACTAAGGATGCCTGAGAGGTTTCTATTACTCATAGGCAAAGACTATTCTTAGCTATATGCTCAATGCCTATGAGGATTCATAAACAAATACTCTCACACATGGCTGGTGGGAGTGTAAACCAGTAAAACCTTTCTGGAAAACAATTTGGTAATACACATCAAGAGCTTTTAAAACATTCATATTAACAAATTATATTGGCAAGAGTGTAGGGAAACAGGCACACTCATGTATTGCTTGTGGGAGTATAAACAATGTTCAACATGTAATTGTTAAATGAGAAAAGTAAAGGCACATAACAGTATATAAAGTATGCTTCCAATTGAGTTAAGGGGTGAAAGAAAATATATACACGCATTTACATGTATATGTATAAACTATGTCTAAAAGGATACACATGAAACTGATAACAGCAGTTGACTCCAGGTGGGGAATTGGAAGGCTGTGGAACAGGGGTGGGAGGGAGACTTTTGACTTGGCCCTTCAAGAGTTTCATGGGAATCACTTTTGACTTGGCCCTTCAAGAGTTTCATGGGAATCTATCCTAAAGCATATAAATAGAGACACACTTACAGAGAAAAACGTTCACTCCAAATGTTATCACTAATTGTAAAAATTTGGCAATTGGCTAAATGTCCCATATTAGAGAGGTTAGGTAAATTAGGTATATTCATGGAATAGAATATTTTGTAGCCATTAAAATACTATTTATAAATAATGGCATAGGGATATGTTTATGATATAATATCCAAAAGGCCAGATATATTTACTGGTTTTCAATTTTTACAGTCAACTTCTAGTCAACATGGAGTATTAATTACAAGACAGTGTTAACAACCGTGACAATATAAACAAAAATATACAGCTTATAGAAGGTTGGAGAAAGAAAAAAAGAGTAGCAGCATTAATATACACATCTTAGACAGTAGGTAATCAAGAGAGACTGACAAAAGCCAATGGAAGGAGAAATAGAGATTAAGATAATAAATCAAGAAATGGTAGTATAAACCCTATTATCTTGGGTTTTGGACTCAACTACCAGAAAAATGAAAATGACAATGTTGCCTCTCAGGCATGGGATTGGAAGTAGGGAAAGCAGAGGTAGACCACTGCATTTCATCCTAAACTCCTCTGTATTATTTGCTACTAAATATAGACATTATTTTGATTAAAAGGCAAAAGAAATTTTAAAACAGGATATATGATTGTGCTTTCAACCATAAAAAGAAAAATGCATAAAAAAAGACTAGAAGGAAATATAGCTGCTTCTGGGTAGCAGAATCATGGGTGATTTCTTCTTTACCCTTTCCTCGATTTACTGTATTTTCCAAATGTTCTATTATGCTAAAAGCCAGAAAGTATAGGAGAAAATAAAATCATAAAAGAGGCCTCAAGGAAGAAAAAAAGAAACATTTGCTGACTGACTCACTAAGAGAACACTTCCCAGGACTGTCCTGCCTGCCCACTCCCCCAATCCTAAGCAACTACCAGAAAGGTCAAATAAGGCTGGGTGGGGACACAAGGCCCTTTATTTCCTAGAAAACCACAGGGATACTGGAATGTTAGTACCCTCTATGGCAGGCTGTTGCAATAATGGCTCTCAATTTGTTCACATGTCCTTGTATGCCAAGGAAGACACTGCAGCTTCCACTCCCAAGAAACAGAATCTACTTCTCCACTTTTGGAATCAAAGCTTGGCCATGTTACTTGCTTTGACTAATAGGACAATAGAAAACAACACAGCAGAGGCTTGCAGAGTGCTCGCACATTGGGCTTATCCTCTCTTGCTCCTGGATACCCTTCTCCTACCATGTGAAAAAGCTTAAGCTGACCTCCTCCTGGTGGATGAAATACCCCCTGGAGAAAGGCCCCAGCCACCCCAAATTAGGTCCCAGACACCTGAGGGAGATCTTTTTAGACCATCCAGCCCCAGGCAATCTGGTCCAGAACTAGAATAATAGTTCAATCAATGTACAGAATCATGAGAAACAATCAACTATTGTTGTAAGACACTAAGTTTTGAGTGGTTTGGCTAACTGACATACCATCCACTGTAAAAACCACCCAACCAGTGAGATGAATACAATTGTTTTATTACCCTCTAAATTCCATATTCAACTCAACAATCATTTTTCCTTTCTTCCTCAGAGGTGGACTCTCAGCCAGTATAGGTGACAATCTAAGGAGTCTTGGGCCTTGTAGAACTCAACAGTCAGCAGAATTTTCCTCCTTTGACAACAATATTATTACGAAAAGGCTTGGATGATGGTAGCTGAATGTTCTCAGGAGCCTTTGACTGCTTGCTGAAGTCTGTTCAAGGTCTTCCTCCTTTCATCTCAAGCCATATAATATCAAAAGCAACATGCTCCATTACCTCTGGCTTTGCTGATGTGAGTACATGAACTCTGTGTCTTACTGATCATTTTTGTTTCAGTACCTAACACAGTACCTGGCATACAGCAGATACTCATCAAATAAGTGTCTTCCTATATTAAATGTCCCACCTAGCCAGTCTCCCTCCCTCCCAACTGCCCCCACAGAGTTTAAGGACAGAATACTGGATCACCTTTAGGACTCCATGGAGCATCATCTGAATTCTTCTTTTTCTTGTGTCGAGATTTCAAAGCAGGGTCATCATCATCAGACTCCAGGGAAGGGTAAACTGCGTGAGAAGGAAAAGCAGGATAAACTGAGATCTCATCCAGAATAGTGACAACAGAATGATACCTACCTGGGCTCCTCCCACTCCCCTACAAGTGGACCCTTTACTTAATCCATACTCAACTGTAGGAACTCCTGAATATGTCACATACTTTTCATGTGTTTCTACTTTGTGCACCCTTACTGCAAATGTTTTTCTCCCAGCATCATCTAACTCTGATTTCACTTGTCCAACAACCATTTAATGAATAACTTCATGAGTTGCTGCTGCTGCTGCTAAGTCGCTTCAGTCGTGTCCAACTCTGTGCAACCCCAGAGACGGCAGCCCACCAGGCTCCCCCGTCCCTGGGAGTCCCCAGGCAAGAATACTGGAGCGGGTTGCCATTTCCTTCTCCAATGCATGAAAGTGAAAGTGAAGTCACTCAGTAGTGTCTGACTCTCAGCGACCCCATGGACTGCAGCCTACCAGGCTCCTCCGTCCATGGGATTTTCCAGGCAAGAGTACTGGAGTGGGGTGCCACTGCCTTCTCCAACTTCATGAGTTAATGACCCTATAAAATTCAGCTTTAGATTCACTTCCTAAATAAGCTTTCCCTCTCCTCTTAATCTCTTTCAGATGCCTCCTCAACTCTCCATAGTATCCTGTGTATACCTCTATTGGAGTTGTTACATAGTATTTAAGAGATAATTAGTAAATCTGCCACCTCTAATTTACTGTGAGGGCAAGGATATGTATTATCTGATTTTAAACTAAGGGAGCCAAACACAGTGTAGAGTAGCTGCTCAGTAAGTGTTTGTTAAATTAATGGAAAAAGAAGTGCCTCACACATTCATGCAAAGGAAACAAAAAGACCACTTAGGCTGAACCGGGAACAAGATAACTGGAATTGAATGATGTGAATGACAAAACACACACATATATTTTATCCTATACAAATACATACAAAAACCTAGTTTTATCATATATATACAACATCTATATGATTTAATAGGAAGAAAGTCTAGAAAGGTCCTACTGATGAGGTTACTCTACTGCTGCTAAACCTAAAAGAAAAGCAAAATGAGAGTGAAAATTTCTTCTTAGTGAAAATTTCCTCCTAATTTTCCCATTCCTACTAAGGATCAGCTTCAAACTTCTCTAGAATTCTACTTCATCAGAGAGAGGAATCCACTCTCACAGTTCTTTCCAGATGGGCCTCTCTGTAGGAAAATGAGTCTGTTTTTCAGGCCTTCTTCCTTGAGCAAAGAAGTAAAACCTCTGCCTCCTGACTCATTAAATTTTTAAAAAATTTTATTAATTGTCCCTAGAAAGAAAAGACTACTGGTAACAGAGTTGTTTGACAAAGGTTCCATCCCTACTAGCCTAATGGCTGTCAATGTTGGGTTTGTCGATTATTTCATTGAGTTTGAAAGGTTTTTTCCACCTAAAGGAAAGTAGAAGTGTGGTATGGTAGAAAGACCTCGAGTTTCAGGATTAGACAATTACTTTGAAATTTGGACTGACACACTAGCTCTGTAGCCAAGAACTTCTGTAAGTCTCACTACCCTCAACCATAAAATTGAAATAATAGATGCTACCTGCCTTGCAAAGTTCTGAGGACTGAGAGATCATAAGGTATAAAGTAATATACAAAAGGAAATCTACTCTAAGGTTCATGTCTTAGTCAAGATGAAATAAGATGTAGATAATAATTCATTTCAGACATTTAAAAAATACAAGTTAAAATATGCATATTAAAAATATGAGGGTGGGAGGAGTGATGCCCCCTCCAAAAATGATGGAATTGGGAGCTCCAAGGATCTGTTTTTTATTGAAGCAACCATTAGGGTGTCAAAAACTTATATAATAAACTTTTGGGTGATTCTGTAATCCAATCAAAAACTTACAACAACAAAAGGAATGTTTAACAAAGAAAAAACCTGCTAAATTAAGGAACTTATAAAAATTCTTTCAGGAAACCTCAGCTGACTGCTGAGGCAATGAAATGGATACTTCAGTGACCACACACAACAAGAACACAGTATTTGCAAAAAATCATTTGTAAATTCATTAAGTAAATAGATAATTGTAGCTCACAATAAGCAATAACAGTTAATCTCTAGGGAGAAAGGAAAGTATGATTTCCAGTTATCACATTATATTATTCAAAAGGTCCAGGTTTCAACAAAAAAATTTATAAGGCATGCAGAGAAACAGAAAAGTATGTCCCATTTATAGAAAAAAAATTGATAAAATTTATCCATGAGGAAGCCTGGACATTAGACTTACTATACAAAGACTAAATCAATTGTCTTAAATATGATTAAAAAAATAACCATGTCTCAATTTAACAAGAGACTATCAATCAGGAAATAGAAAATATAAAAAGAAACCAAATAGAAGTTTTGGAGTTGAAAAGTACAATGGCTTGAATAAACAATTCACGAGAGGGATTCAAAAGCAGATTTTGAGTAGGCAAAGACTCAGCAAATATGAAGAAAAAATTATCTAATCTGATGAGCAGAAAGAAAGAAAAAAGAAAAATGAACAGAGGTAAAGGGACTGTTGGGACACTATCAAGCTTAACCAACATATTCATATGGGAGTGTCAGAAGGAGAGGAAAGCATGAAAAAGGCAGAATAATTACATGAAGATACAATGACCAAAAACTTTCCAAGTTTTATGAAATACATGAAAATATACATCTAAGAAACTCAACAAATTCCAAGTAGGATAATCTCAGATATTCACACTGAGATGAATGATATTTAAACGGTCAATAGACAAAGACAAGGAAGAAGAAAATATAGAACTACTTTGTCAAAAGAAAGACGGGATTTTAAAAGTGTATAAATACACCTCAACATGTTACCCAGAGTGTTAACTGGGTTATGGTATAGAGTTGCCAGACTTAGCAAATAAAAAATACAAAACATCCAATGAAATTTAAGTATTAGATAAACGGCAAATATTTGTTTTTAGAACAAGCATGTTCATGCAATTATTTGTTGTTTATCTGAAATCCTAAATTAATGGGAAGTTCTGTAGTTTATCTGGCAGTGCCACATGGGGGACTTTGTTTACTTTTTTTTTAATGATAAACGCACTTTAATTTTGAAATAAAAAGGAGAACTTACTAGAGTTCTGCTTTGTGTAAGAAAAAATAAAAGAAAGACAAAGGAGAGGATCTTGAAAGCAGCAAGACAGCACAATAAAACAACCAATTTCTCATCATAAACAATGAAGGCCACAAGACAGTGAGATGATATATTTTAAGTGCTGAAAGAAAAAACTGTCAACCAAAAGTATATCTGGAAAAACAATTCTTTCAAAATGAAGGCAAATTAAGACATCTCAAGTAAACAAAGGCTGGGGTAGTCCATTAATAAATCTGCCATTTAAGAAATGCTAAACAAAGTCCTTCAGAGTGAAATAAAAGGACATTTGAGAGTATAGAAAAACATCAATAAAAGCAACTACAGAGGTAAATATAAAAGTCAGTATTGCTGTAGTTGTGATTTCTAACTCTTTTTTTCTACATTATTTAACAGTTCCAATGTATAAAACAGTAACCATAAGTCTATGTCAAAAGGATCACAATGTTTAAAGATGTGATTTGTGACAAAAATAACATACATGGGTGGGAGAGCTATATAGAAGCAGTCTTTGTATGCTATAGAAGCTGGATTGTATTAATTCAAACTAGATTGTTATAAAGTTAGAATGTTAGTTGTAATCCCCAGGGTAACCACTTTTGAAAACTAAAAAGCATAAAAAAGGAACTCAGTGAGTCAATTTGGTATACCATCCTCCAAATATCAATTAAATATAAAAGAAAGCAGTAACTTAGGAAATGAGGAACAAAAAAATTTAGACATATTGAAACAAATAACAAAATAGCATAGGTAAGGGCCTAGATCTGATAGACAGAGTGCCTGATGAACTATGGAATGAGGTTCGTGACACTGTACAGGAGACAGGGATCAAGACCATCCCCATGGAAAAGAAATGCAAAAAAGCAAAATGGCTGTCTGAGGAGGCCTTACAAATAGCTGTGAAAAGAAGAGAAGCGAAAAGCAAAGGCGAAAAGGAAAGATATAAGCATCTGAATGCATAGTTCCAAAGAATAGCAAGAAGAGATAAGAAAGCCTTCTTCAGCGATCAATGCAAAGAAATAGAGGAAAACAACAGAATGGGAAAGACTAGAGATCTCTTCAAGAAAATTAGAGATACCAAGGGAACATTTCATGCAAAGATGGGCTCAACAAAGGACAGAAATGGTAGGGACCTAACAGAAGCAGAAGATATTAAGAAGAGGTGGCAAGAATACACAGAAGAACTGTACAAAAAAGATCTTCAAGGCCCAGATAATTACAATGATGTGATCACTGACCAAGAGCCAGACATCCTGGAATGTGAAGTCAAGTGGGCCTTAGAAAGCATCACTACGAACAAAGCTAGTGGAGGTGATGGAATTCCAGTTGAGCTATTTCAAATCCTGAAAGATGATGCTGTGAAAGTGCTGCACTCAATATGCCAGCAAATTTGGAAAACTCAGCAGTGGCCACAGGACTGGAAAAGGTCAGTTTTCATTTCAATTCCAAAGAAAGGCAATGCCAAAGAATGCTCAAACTAACGCACAATTGATTCATCTCACACATGAGTAAAGTAATGCTCAAAATTCTCCAAGCCAGGCTTCAGCAATACGTGAACTGTGAACTTCCTGATGTTCAAGCTGGTTTTAGAAAAGGCAGAGGAACCAGAGATCAACTTGCCAACATCCGCTGGATCATGGAAAAAGCAAGAGAGTTCTAGAAAAACATCTATTTCTGCCTTATTGACTGTTCCAAAGCCTTTGACTGTGTGCATCACAATAAAGTGTGGAAAATTCTGAAAGAGATGGGAATACCAGACCACCTGATCTGCCTCTTGAGAAATCTATATGCAGGTCAGGAAGCAACAGTTAGAACTGGACATGGAACAACAGACTGGCTCCAAATAGGAAAAGGAGTGCGTCAAGGCTGTATCTAGTCACCTTGCTTATTTAATTTCTATGCAGAGTACATCATGAGAAACGCTGGGCTGGAAGAAGCACAAGGTGGAATCAAGATTGCCGGGAGAAATATCAATAACCTCAGATATGCAGATGACAAGAGGAACTAAAAAGCCTCTTGATGAAAGTGAAAGCGGAGAGTGAAAAAGTTGCCTTAAAGCTCAACATTCAGAAAACGAAGATCATGGCATCCGGTCCCATCACTTCATGGGAAATAGATGGGGAAACAGTGGAAGCAGTGGCTGACTTTATTTTTCTGGGCTCCAAAATCACTGCAGATGGTGACTGCAGCCATGAAATTAAAAGACGCTTACTCCTTGGAAGCAAAGTTATGACCAACCTAGACAGCATTTTCAAAAGCAGAGACATTACTTTGCCAACAAAGGTCTGTCTAGTCAAGGCTATGGTTTTCCCTGTGGTTGTGTATGGATGTGAGAGTTGGACTGTGAAGAAGGCTGAGCGCTGAAGAATTGATGCTTTTGAACTGTGGTGTTGGAGAAGACTCTTGAGAGTCCCTTGGACTGCAAGGAGATCCAACCAGTCCATTCTGAAGGAGATCAGCCCTGGGATTTCTTTGGAAGGAATGATGCTAAAGCTGAAACTCCAGTACTTTGGCCACCTCATGCGAAGAGTTGACTCACTGGAAAAGACTGATGCTGGGAGGGATTGGAGGCAGGAGGAGAAGGGGACGACAGAGGATGAGATGGCTGGATGGCATCACTGACTCGATGGACGTGAGTCTGAGTGAACTCCAGGTGTTGGTGATGGACAGGGAGGCCTGGCGTGCTGCGATTCATGGGGTCGCAAAGAGTCGGACACGACTGAGCAACTGAACTGAACTGAAGTCCTTCCATACCAGAAATCACTTTAATTGTAAATGGTTTAAACTCATTCTTCAGAACTTCTCTGGTGGCATACTGGGTAGGAATCTGCCTGCCAATGCAGGGGACACAGGTTTGCTCCGTGGTCTGGGAAGATTCTACATGCTGCAGTGTGGCTAAGACCATGCACCACAGACCCTGCACCACAAATACTGAGCCTGCAAGTCACAGCTATTGAGCCAACATGCTGCAGCTACTGAAGCCTGCATGCCTAGAGCCCATGATCTGTAACAAAATAAGCCACCACAATGAGAAGCCCACACACCACAATGAAAAGTAGCCTCACACTCACCGCAACTGGAAAAAGCCCGCACAAAGCAACAAAGACACACTGCAGCCAATAAATAAAATTAATAAAAAAAAAATTCACCCTCCAAAAGGCAAAGAAAGATAGACTCGGTCAAAAACAGGATTCAACTGTATACTACATATGAGAGATTCACATTAGGTCCAAAGAAACAATTAGGTTGAAAGTGAAAGGATAGAAAAAGGTATCCCATGCCAACAGTAACCAAAAAGAGAGCTAGGGTAGCTATACTAATATCTGGCAAAATAGAATTTAAGTACAAAATTGTTACAGGAGATAAGGAAGGGTATTACACAGTAATAAAAAGGTCATTCAACCAAAAACATATAAAGCAAATATTGACATACTTGAAGGGAGAAACAGTTCTATAATAATAGTTGGCAACTTCAATACCTTACTTTCAATAGTGAATAAGACATCCAGATAGAAGATCAATAAAGAAATGGAATACTTGAACAACACTATAAGTCAACTAGACCTAACCAACAAATACAGAAAACTTCACCCCAAAACAGCAAAATATACATTTTCCTCAAGTATACATGGATTATTCTCCAGGATAGACCATAATTTAGCCTACAAGTCTCAATAATTTAAAAGAATAAAATCATATAAAGTATGTTCTTCAAAAGCAATGGAATAAAACTAGGAATCAGTAATAGAACTGGAAAATTTATAAACTGGTGAAAATTGAACAATATACTCTGAAAAAAATCAATAGATTAGAGGGAAAAAATCAAAAGTTAATTTTTAAAAACTCTAAGAGGAAGGAAAACCAAAACACAAAACTTATGGGATGCAGTAAAAGCAGTGCTCAGAGAGACATTTATGCATGCAAATGCTTACAATATTAAAAAAGAAGAAAGATATCAAATCAGTAACCTAATTTTACACCTTAAGAAACTAGAAAAAGAACAAACTAAATCTGAAACTAACAGAAGGAAGGGAATAATAAAGATCTGAGCAGAGATGAGTGAAATAAAAAAAGAAAAACAGAATCAACAAAATCAAAATTTGGTTGCTTGAAAGATAATCAACAAAATATGCACATATTTAGCTAGACTAACAAAGAAGAAGAAAGAGAAGACAAAGATACTTGAAATGAGAAATGAAAGTGGGGACATTATTGCAAACTTTACAGAAATAAAAAGGATTATAAGAAAATACTATGAACTGTATGCTAACAAATTAGATAAACTATACAAAATGACAAATTCCTAGAAGCACACAAATCACCTAAACTGACTGAAGAAGTGGAAAATCTGAACTCACGTATATTAAGTACAGAGATTGAATAAAAAATCAAAAAGCTTCCAACAAAGAAAAGTTAAGGTTATTTGATGGTTTCACTGGTGGTTTCTCAGTTCAGTTCAATTCAGTTCAGTCACTCAGTCCTGTCTGACTCTTTGCAACCCTATGGACTACAGCACTCCAGGCTTCCCTGTCCATCACCAACTCCTGGAGCCTATTCAAACTCATGTCCATTGCGTCAGGGATGCCATCCAACCATCTCATCCTCTGTCGTCCCCTTCTCCTCCCGCCTTCAATCTTTCCCAGCATCAGGGTCTTTTCCAATGAGTCGGTTCTTGGCATCAGGTGGTCAAAGTATTGGGGTGTCAGCTTCAGCATCAGTCCTTCCAATGAATATTCCGGACTGACTTCCTTTAGAATTGACAGGTTGGATCTCCTTGCAGTCCAAGGGACTCTCAAGAGTCTTCTCTAACACCACAGTTGAAAAGCATCAATTCTTCAGTGCTCAGCTTTCTTTATAGTCCATCTCTCACATCCATACATGACATTTAATGATTTCAATCCCTGTCAAACTCTTTCAAAAAACAGAAGAGGAGAGAACACATGCTAACTCATTCTATGCGACCCTGATATCAAAGCCAGAAAAAAGATGCTACAGGAAAGGGAAACTACACATTAATATGCTTTACGAATACTGATGTAAAAATCCTTAACAAAATACTAGCAAACCAAATTCAGCAGCCTATTAAAATAAGTATATGCTATGACCAAGGGGGATTTATCCCAGGAATGCAAGAGTGGTTCAACGTAAGAAAATCAAACAACCTAAATGTCCATCAATAGACAAATGAATAAAGAAAATGATACACATACAAATGAATGAATACTACTCAGCCAAAAAAAAAGAAAGAAATCCTACCATATGTGAACTGAAGGGCATTATGCTAAGTGAAATAAGTCAGATAGAGAAGGACAAATAATATATGATCTCACTTATATGTGGAACCTGAAAAAGAAATCCCAAACTGATAGAAAAAGAGATCAGATTTGTGGTTACCAGAGGCAGCAGGTGAGGAGTAAGGGAATTGGATGAAGGTGGTCAAAGGCACAAATATCCAGTTATAAATAAATAATGTATAAAGTAACTTCAGACCAAGGAAAATTAGCAGGGATGAAAAGGGATAGAAAAGAATGATAAGATGGTAAACATAATGACAAGAAAACAAAGCAATCTTTAAATGTGGATGCACCTAACATCAGAGCTTCCAACTGTACAAAGCAAAAACCGATGGAACTAAAAAGGGAAACAGATAAATTCTCAATTATGCTTGGAGACTTCAACACATCTCTCTCAGTAATCAAGAAAATAAGTAGATGAAAAATTAGCAAAGATACAGATTATCACTAATCAACAAGATTAAATTGAAACTGATAGAATATTCAACCCAACAGTAGCAGAATATACATTCTTCTCAAGTTTACAACACAAAATTATCAAGATAGACTAAATCCTATGTGAAAAAAACAAATCTTAATGAAGTTTAAGTGAAACCAAAAACTGTTCTTTGAAAAGATCAAATGGATAAGATGCCAACAAGAATGACAATAAAAGATACAAATTACTAACATTAAGTATAAAAATGAAAAAGATAACATCAAATTAAAAATATCACTAAAGACCTCACGGACACTAAAAGGATAATAGAGGAAAACTACAAACAGCTCTATGCTCATAAATTCTACAACTTAGCTAAAATGGACCAATTCCTTGAATACCACAAACTATCAAAACTTACCCAAGACAAAATAGAAAATCTGAATAATTCTATATCTACCAAAGAAAATAAATCCATAGTTAAAACATAAAAAGAAATCCCTAGGCCTGGGTGGTTTCACTCAAAAATTCTACTAAACATTTTTTAAAACCCACTAATTCTACATTATCTCTTCTAGAAAATAGAGGAGGAACATTTCCCAACTCATTCTTTGAGGCCAGCACTGATTGCCCTGATACCAAAACTAAAATATAAGAAAAAAAAATTATAGACCAATATCCCTCATGAACAAAGACACAAAAATCCTCAGTGAAATACTAGTAAATCAAATCCAATAATATATAAAAAGAATAATACATCATTAGCAATTAAGGTCTATCCTGTGATTTTAATTCTGTGATATTTGAAAATCAATCAATGTAACCTACAATCTTAACAGATTAAATGAATAAAACAACATGATTATATCCATTGGTGGAATAAACACATTGGGAAAATTCAACACTCATTCATAAAAAAAAAAAAAAAAAAAAAACAGCAAAAAAGGAATGGAAGTGAACTTCCTTACCTTGATAACCTACACAGATAACACCGTATTAGTAAAAAGATGATTTCTCCCTTAGATTGGAAACAAGGCAAGGGTGTTAGTTCACCCTCACCACATTGTGCTTGAAAATCGTAGCCAGAGCAAAAAGGCAAGAAGGAAAACAAAGATTGGAAAGAAAGGAATAAAATTGTCCCTACTTGCACATGACATGATCACAATCATCTAGACAAAAAAATACAAAGAATATACCAAAAAAGAAGCTATGACAAACCTAGACAGCATATTAAAAAGGAGAGACATCACTTTGCCAACAAAGGTTTGCATAGTCAAAGCTATGATTTTTCCAGTAGTCATGTATGGATGTGAGAGTTGGACTGTGAACAAAGCTGAGTGCCGAAGAATTGATGATGCTTTTGAACTGTGGTGTTGGAGAAGACTCTTGAGGGTCCCATGGACTGCAAGGAGATCCAACCAGTCCATTCTGAAGGAGATCAGCCCTGGGATTTCTTTGGAAAGAATGATGCTAAAGCTGAAACTCCAGTACTTTGGCCACCTCATGCGAAGAGTTGACTCATTGGAAAAGACTCTGATGCTGGGAGGGATTGGGGGCAGGAGGAGAAGGGGACGACAGAGGATGAGATGGCTGGATGGCATCACTGACTCAATGGATGTGAGTCTGAGCAAACTCCAGGAGACAGTGAAGGACGAGGAAGCCTGGCATGCAGTAGTCCATGAGGTCACAAAGAGTCAGACATGACTTAGTGACTGAACAACAATTCCAAAAAAATTCCTAGAATAAGTGAGTTTACCAAGGTTGCAGGATATAAAGTCAATATAAATCAATCATATTTATATACACTTGTTGTTCAGTTGCTAAGTCGTGTCTTTGTGTTTTATATACATACACACACACACACACACACATTACACTAGCAATAAACAATTAGAAACCAAGGGTTTAAAAAGGTACCATTTACAGTATTTGCAAAAAAAATACAGAACTCAGGGATAAATCTAATAAAAAAAGCATATGCAGGATCTGTATGCTCAAAACTATGAAACGCTGATGAAATTTTTCAAAGAGTAAATATGGAGGAACATATCATGCACACAAATTAGAAGATTCAATATATCTAAGGTGACAATTCTCTTGCAGTCCTTGTGTAAAATGTTTCAGTGGTCCCTCAAAGAGTTAAACACAGAATTACCATAGGACTGAGTAATTCTACTCCCGGGTATATGTCCAAGAGAAATGAAAACATGTGCCCACACAGAAACATGCACACAAACATCTATAGCAGCATTATTCATAACAGCCAAAAGGTGGAAATAACTCAAATGCCTATCTGCAGATGAATGGATAAACAAATGTAGTATATCCATACAATGAAATACTACTTAACCATAAAAAGGAACAAAATACTGATACATCCTATAACTTGGATAAACCTTAAAAACATTATGGTAAGTGAAAGAAGCCAGACACAAAAGATCACATACTATATGATTACTACTATATCATATATCCGTAACAGGCAAATCCATATGGACAGAAAGCAGATTAGTGGTTACCAGGGGATGAGATGAGTGGGGACATGGGACACAATTATTTAATGGATCCAGGATATTTTTCTGGGGCCACGAAAATATACTGGAAACAGAGAGAGGCTGTGGTTGCACCACACTGTGAATGCACTAAATATCACTGAATTGTAAACTTTAAAATGTTTATAATTATGTATTTCATGTTTAATTATATATACATATATATATATGTTTAGCTATATATTTCACCTTAATAAAAAATAAAGATCACAATTCTCTCTGAATTGATCTATATAGTTAACATAATTCCAACCAAAACCCTAGCAGAAATTATTGTAGATTCAGACAAACTGACTCTTAAATTTTATGGAAAGAAAAAATTGAAGACGTTGTATTACTCGATTTTAAGAATTACTATAGGGCTTCCCTGGTGGTCTAGTGGTTAAGAATCTGCCCACCAATGCAGGGGACACAGGTTTGACCCCTGGTTAGGGAAGATCCCACAGGCCACGGAGCAACTAAGCCCAGGTGCCACAACTATTGAAGTCTGTGCACCTAGAGCCAGTGCTCTGCAACAAGAGAAGCCACCTCAATGAGAAGCCAGCACACCACAACAAAGAGTAGACCCAAATCTCCACAACTGGAGAAAGCCTGTATACAGCAACGAAGACCTAGTGCAGCCAAAAATAAATAAATCTTAAAAAAAAAAGAATTACTATAAAGCTTCAGCAATCAAGACAGTGAAGTTTTGACAAAGGGATTGATAACACAGATCAATGGAAAAGAACAAATCAGAGACAGAACCACACAAATATGGTCATTCCACTTTTGACAAAGGTACAAATGCAAGTTAATAGAAAAATAAAAATTAAAAATCTTCTTTTCAAGAAATGGTGTTGGAACAAGTGGACACCCATATGCCAAAAAAAGGTTCACCCAACCTAAACATCATATGTTATGTGAAAATTTAGTCAAAATGGAACACAGATAGAAATGCAAAACCTAAAACCATACAGTTGTTAGGTTAAAAAAGGAGAAAAGTGCACCCTGAGTTTACAGAAAGAGTTGTTAAAAAGAAGCATAAGCCATGAAAGATAAAACTGATAAACTAGACTTTCTAGAATGTGAACGTGTTTAAGAAAGCCATAAGAGAATGAAATACAAGCCACAGAGTGGGAGAAAATATTTGCAAATCACATACCTGACAAGAGACTTGAATCCAGACTATACAAAGAACTTTCAAAGCTCAACAGTTAAACAACCTAATTTTTTAAAAGGCAGTAGTTGTTCCAAGTGTCTGTTTAAAGACATTTCAAAAAAGAGTATATGAGTAGCAAATAAATACATGAAAAGATGCTCAACATAATTAGCCATTAGATGAGCCACAAAATGAGGTATCACCACACACGTATTAGGATGACTAAAATAAGTGTACTAACAATACCAAGTGCTGGTGAGTATGCAGAACAATTGGAACTCTCACATATTTCTGGTGGGAATGTAAAATGGCACAATCACTGGAAAACAGTTTGGCAGTTTCCAATAAAGTTAAAGCATCTACTGCCCACACCGTTCAGGAATGCTATTGCTAGGTCTTTACCCTAGGGAAACTCATGTTCACCCAAAAGCCTCACACAAATGTTCACAGCAGCCCAATTCATAATCACCCAAAGCTGTAAATAATCCAGTGTCCTTCAATGGGTAAATTAATAAACTGTGGTAGAGGAATTTCCCTGACAGTCCAGTGGTTAGGACTCTGTGCTTCTACTGCAGGGGGCAGGGGTTTGATCCCTGGTCAAGGAACTAAGATCCTGCATGCCACATGGCTCACCCAAAATAAACAAAATGAAACTGTGGTAGATTCATACAATTCTTCAATAAAAAAAGAACAAGCTATCGATATGTGACAACATGGATAAATCTTAAAGGCATTAGGCTAAGTAAAAGAGGTCAGTCTCAAAATATTACATACTGTGTAATTCCTTTATATGACATTCTGGTAAAGGCAAAATCACAGTGATGGAGAACAGTGGTTGCCAGGAGTTAGGGATAGAGGGAGGGCATGACTACTAAGGGATAATATAAAGGACTTTGGAGGGGTTGTGTTCTACTCATTGTGGTAGTAGTGGTGATTGTGGTGGTTACAAGAATCTAAGCATGTGTATATCAACAAAGCCAATTTTATTTAAATGTTAATTTAAAAAATAAAATTAAAAAAATATTTTATCAAAAGGGCAGACTGAAAATAAATGAACAGAGCTTTCAACTCAAGATGTTGTACAAAGTACATTAAGAAAAAGGAATAAAATAAAGCCAGAAATTGAGTGCAAAGTTGCTTCAGTCATGTCTGACTCTTTGCTATCCTATGGGCTATAGCCCAAAAGGCTCCACTGTCCATAGGATTCTGCAAGCAAGAATACTAGAGTGGGTTGCTGTGCCCTCCTCCAGGCAATCTTCCTGACCCAGGGACTGAACCTGGGTCTCTTTTGTCTCTTGCACTGGCAGGTGGGTTCTTTACTACTAGCGCCACCTGAGAAGCCCCAAATACAGTTAATTTTAAGACAGAAATATCAATTCTAAATCAGTAATTCTATTAATACAAATCACCATTAGCAAATTAAGAGAAAAACTATGTGTTTATATCAAAAGGTGCCCCCCCAAAATTTGATAAAACCTAATTCCACTCCAGTTTTTAAAACAAACAAAAACCTCTCTAACTAGATAGAGACTCCCCTGAACTTCATGAGAGTAGTCTACTGGAGACCTACAGAGCCCTATATATTGATTGGATAAACACTGTCAACATTACCTGTAAAGTCAGAAACAACATAAGGATGCCTCTACCACCTGTAATAAAACTAGGAAAATCTAGAGGTATAAATACCAGAAAGAAAGGGGGTGTTATGGGATAACTGTGTCCTCCCTCCAAAATTCGTATGTTGAATTCCTAACTCTTAGTACTTCAGACTATAACTGTATTTGGAGATAAGGCTTTGAAAGAGGTAATTAGATTAAAATGAGGCCACTAGGGTGGGCCCTAACCCAATCAGACTGCTCCCTTTTTAAGAAGAGATTGGGATATACAGAGGGACAATAGGAGCCTGTATGCATAGGGGATCACCTCGTGAAAATGTAGCAAGAGGGAGATCATCTGCAAGCCAAGGTGAGTCTTCAGGAGAAAGCAACTCTGCTAATAATTTGATCTTGAATTTCTAGCCTCAAGAACTGTGAAAAGAATAATTTCTATTGTTCTGTGGGCTTCCCTGGTAGCTCAGCTGGTGAAGAATCCACCTGCAATGCAGGAGACCCTGGTT
This sequence comes from Bos grunniens, assembly GCF_055505025.1. Lineage (NCBI taxonomy): Eukaryota > Metazoa > Chordata > Mammalia > Artiodactyla > Bovidae > Bos > Bos grunniens. Next base: position 50,948,554 of record NC_141194.1, on the reverse strand, counting down.
CAATTCTTGGGTCAGGAAGATCTCCTGGAGAAGGGATAGGTTACCTACTCCAGTATTCTTGGGCTTCCTTGTTGGCTCAGATGGTAAAGAATCTACCTGTAATGTGGGAGACCTGGATTTGATCCCTGGGTTGGAAAGATTCCCTGGAGAAGGGGACGGCTACCCAGTCCAGTATTCTTGCCTGAAGAATTCCATGGAGAGAGGAGCCTGGCAGGCTACAGTGCATGGGATTGCAAAGAGTTGGACATGACTGAGCAACTTTCACTTCACTTCACTTCCAGCCATCCAGTCTGTGGTATTTTGTTATGGCAGCCCTAGCAAACTAAGATAGGGGACATAGATCACCTACTTCAAGAGCCCAAGACAATTACCTAAAAAACTAAACTAACAGAACTAACAAGAGTATAGTAAGGTAACACAGGAACAATATAGAAAAATCAACTATTTTCCTGCATACTAGCAACAGCCAATTGGAAAATATGATAGATAAAAAGTGCCATTTTCAATGGGAACCAAACTATAAAATAAAATACATAGTAATAAACTGAAGAAGAGATATACAAGAAAGCATGAATAGAGCCAGACCGTGTTTGAAAACAAAAGGACAAGATGGCCTGTTTTGTGACTATTCAAAGGTAAATGGCAGAATGACAGCAATGTCATCTAGAAGTTGCACTGGTTCAAAAGCAATTTTCCCTGGCATGTTGTTTTTAACCAATTAGTGGTAAGTTTTCTCACATTTCAGAGAAAACCTATATATGAAGATCTACATATAAAAGCTAAAAATCCTACAACAGTGCCTCCTATCAGGAAGGGCAAATGGTGGCTTTGTTTTCTACAAAATTAAGTGCCAGTGGGCGAGGAGGATGGTGGAAAGTGCACATGAAGCAAGTTGTGAAGACACTTCTCCCTGTGTCTAAAACCAACAACAAAGACTGCTGATGACTAGGCTCTAGATCAGATTTTAATTTAATGAAGTTGCTATCTATCTTGAGCAAATACCCTCAAGAACCTACTTCTAAAAGAAGCCCAGGCAGAGTTTAAGGCTACAAAGGATCCACTGATTACCCAGTACAGTACTGGGTGCAAATGCAAATGGGTTCAAACTGGGCAAGGATTACTTAAGGTAATCTTATTAAGGTTAGTTCCCCTAACCCTAATCCTATTGGTCAATGTGATTGCTAAAGGTAGGATGAGTAGCCAGGGAAACTTGGTAACAAATTAAGACTAATCACAGTTCAACCCAGACATAATGGGCTTGCTGAACATCCTTGTTCTCCTTAGGTCCAAAGCAAGTTCTGCAGAGGGGATCTGCTCTACCAGACACAAGGCCTGTAGTAACTAACCTATGAGGTAGTGCCACAGGAATGGACAAATTGGTTTTATGGAACAGAGTATTATTAATAACATCTAACACACAGCACTTATTATGTGCTGGGCAATATTCTAATTGCTTTACGTATAATTCATTTATTCCTCACAACAATCTAAGAGGTAAATACTATTATCACAGAGAAGTTAATTAGCTTGCCCAAAGTAATATAGCTATTTAGCAATAGAACTGGGAATAGAGCAGAAAAACAAATTCAGGGAATTCCTTGAAGTCCAGTGGTTAGGACTCTGTGCTTTTACTGATGAGGGTATGGGTTCAATCCCTGATCAGGGAACTAAGATCCCACAAGCCACTCAGCATCTCATCCCCTAATTAAAAAAAAAAAAAAAAAAAAAAGGAAAGAAATCCACACATATAAGGAAATTTCGTTTAAGACAGAAGAAGAGCTTCAAATCAGGGGATAATTGATGAACTAGTCAATAAATGGTTATTGGGGCAAATGACTATCCGTGTGGAAAATAATAAGTTAGATTCTTACCTCCCACAATTCATAAAACTTAATTCCAGAAAAAATAAAATTTTAACTTCTATATACTTTTTAGGTGAAAATATAAGAAATTTTCTTACCAAAACATAAAATACAAAATGTTGACAAAGACGACTATGTAAAAACTGAAATCTACTACACACTAAGATACCATAAGTAAAATTAAAATACAAGCAACAGACTAAAAGAAAATATTTTTCAACATTTTCAGAATATATAAAAAACACTCCAACAAATTGAGAATATATAAAGAATTCTTATAAATCAATAAGAAAAACTAACATTCTAAAAATGAGTGAATAACTGAGTAATTAATTCACAGGAAAGGACTAAGCACAAGTCAATAAACATATAAAACAAACTGTGACATCAGTTTTTGCCATCAGATTGGCAAAAATTAAAAATTACCACTGTTGGTAAGGCTGTAGGGAAACAGGTATTTCTCATACACTGCTCATATACTGACCCTTGTGGAGGGAATTCAGCACCATTAACATTTATTTTGTATATACCCTTCAACTCAGCAGGTCTAGCTACTTTAGAGAAATGCTAACTGGCACATGAAAACAAAAGGTTATTTACAAGAATTTTCATAACACTAAAAATTAGAAATAACCTAAATGTTAACCAGTAGGGGACAGTTAAACAAATGATGGTACACCTATGCTTCAGACTACTATGCAGCAGGTAGATCCCAATGCATTGATGAAGTAGACCTCTACATACTGATGTTGAAAGAAATCCAAGCAAGTTGTAGAACCACATACACACAAAACAAAACTATACCTCTATTTATGTCTACAAATGGGTATAAACACAAAAAATTAAAAGGTATACTTCAAACTGATAATAAATGTTACCTTTGGATAACTTCCTCAGAGAGAGGAGAATGTTAGTCAAAGGGAATTTTTCCTTTCTCTGTCCTACTTTTGGTCATCAAGGATTACTTTTTAAAATAATGTTAAAACGAAAACCTACAACTCAGTTGCACTATAAAAAAAGTGCTTTATACACTGCATACTCAATACATTTTAGTTTAAAAAAGGAGTCATCTATTAAATGTGAAAAGCCCACTAAAAAGTCATATACCTTTGCAAGAGATGAACTGAACAACACATAACACAAATGATACAGGTAATGGAAGTAAAGGGGCTTCCCTTGTGGCTCAGTGATAAAGAATCCATCTGCCAATGCAGGAGATGTGGATTCGATCCCTGGATAGGGAAAGTCTGCTGGAGGAGGAAATGGCAACCCACTCCAGTATTCTTGCCTGGGAAATCCCATAGACAGAAAAGCCTGGTAGGCTACATTCCATGGGGTCGCAAAGAGTCGGACACGACTGAGCAACTAAACAACAACAAGTGGAAGTATAATAGGTAAGAGGGAAAAAAGAGTCACCTGCAGTGATAACTGGACAATGATAAAAATGGATAATAGCTACCATTAAAAAAATTATTTATTTAAATTTGGCTGCACTGGATCTTGGTTGTGGCAGACGAGATCTAACTTCCTGACCAGGGATTGAGCTCAGGCCCCCTGCATTGGGAGCACAGAGCCTTAACCACTGAACCACCAGGGAAGTCCTTATAATAGCTATCATTTTTTGAGGGCCTCCCATAAGCAAGACACTGTGTCAGGTAGTCTGTACATCAACTTGTAAGATATTCCCATTTTACAGATTAAGAAAATACAGCACAGAGAAACTGAGTATCAGGCTTATGGTGAGGCCTTTGCTCACTACAGACTGTCCTGGACTGGATTTGGGATTGAGATTGGGGCTAGGGGGAACCCTCCTAGCCTTGACTCCAGTGCTCAGCTGCCCTTACTATACTCTGCATCCTTGAAGCATGCTCCCAAGCTGTCCTGTTCATCAAGACTGGCGTTCTCCTCTTCCTCCTCGCTTTCGGTTTTCCAGTAGGCTGGCCGCTTGATGGGCCGCTTCCCTGGGGTGCGCTGGGAAGCAGGACTGCTAGACATTGTGCCCAGCCCACTGTTGGAACTCGTGCTGCTTCGGTCCTGCCCTCCGGTCCACCAGGCCTGCAGGCTGGAGGTAGCTGGTGAGGATGATGAGGACTGCAGGTTGGCCATGCACAGCATGCCCTGGATAGCCTCCTGAGTGCTGGGAGAGGCAGGAGCCTCACTGTAAGGGACAGAAAAGAAATGCTGAAGGAGTTTCTCTAGTTGTCAGAGGAAACTAGTCATCAGAATAGTCAGGGAGGAGGGACAAGAGCTGCCTGGGTCAAGATAGGAACAAGCACAAGAGAATCATCCCAAGTGAAAAACTAGAAACCAAACTAAAGATCAAAATAGTATCAAAGACTATTTCCATAAAAAGGCCAGTCCTTCTTAACTGAAGTCTCTCCATAGACAGCAGGCAAAGTGGCAAGAAAAAGGGTGCACCTCCCTTCCTATTCACACAGGCCGCATTCTTTTTTTTTAAAGGAAAAAAAAAAAAAAAACAAGATCCAGAAAAGGCCCAGTGCTCCTTTCATGCCTCTTCTGACTTCCAAAGAACCCAGACTCACTGCCCTTGAAATCTGTACATCCTTTCTAAGTCATATCTTAAATATCTCAGGACAGATTTCATGTCTACTTTATTCTTTCAGCCCAAATGCCCTGGATAATTCTTTGTCCCTTTAAATGACTCAATTAATACCTACTGATTGGCTGACCTAGCCAAAGGTGGCAGGTGGGGGTGTGTGTTGTCTGATCACCTAGAAAGGGGAGAACAAAGCCAGTACTCACGTGAGGGCAGCATAGTCAGGTCCCCCCACCTGCCTGCTGGCCTTGAGCAGATCAAGAATTCCACCGGCTCCACTCCCATTTCCAAGCTTGCCTTCGACCCCTTCTATAAGGTCCTCATCTGTTGTATAGTCCTCCTGTTGGACAAAAGGGATATCACCTCAGCTGCCCAGGCCCTAATATATGGTTGACACTAATATCTTCTGAGCACCAAGTATCTACCAAGTACTAAGCAGAATATTTGTTTTTTCATCTTAGTCTTTGAAGCATCTTTGTGAGGCAAGTACTAACTCCCATTTTACAGATAAGGAAACTAAGGCTCAGTGAAGTTAAATATGTATGCAAAGTCACAATCAGATATTCCAAATCAGATACTCTTTCTCCTACATCACACTGCCTTTTAGTCTACTCTATATTAAAGATTTTTTAAATATTTCAACTAAAGTATAATCTTCCATTTATATATTCAGGAGCACTTAGCATACAATCTTTCACTTTATAAATATTTTAGGAACTGAATGCATAGGCTGTCTCCCCCAACCTCAACTAAAATGACAAATCATATTCTGGTTCTGTAACCAGAACAAGCAGAAGATAAGAAACAGGGAAGGCTCCTACCTCAATGTCAAACTCAACTTCTCCTGGTTCACGAACTCGATTGGGGTCCGAGCAAGGCTTCGCACGAGGCAGCTTTCGGGGAAATTCTAGAAAGCAATAGAATGTACTTACCATGAAGCTAAGGTTAGTATCTGAGCCAAATATCCAGGAGAAAGAGAATAAAACTATAATTTTCCTGAAAGTAATGACCACAGATAAGTAATTTAGGGAGGTAAGGAATTAGTTCATAAATTAATCTCTAGAGCAAAGAAAGCCTACAGAGCTGGTAAATCAGAAAGTCAACAAGCTCAGGCCTAAGGTCTTAAGTCTACTGAAGGGACTAAAACCAAACTGAAATGGGCAGGGCAAGAAAGAAAAAGAACAAATACATACTTGGTCTTATTAACAGGGTCGCCTTCTCCTTTCCCAGTCTCTCATCAATCTGCAGTTCATCATCTGAATCCAAGTCCAATTCATCCTCCATCACCTGTTCTGACACCACCCTAGTCTTGTCTGCCTTCTTCACGATCTTGGCTCGCCGAGACTTAGATAAGCTCTTCACCTTCTTGGTACTGGAGAGAGAGTGAAGGAAAACATAAAAACAGTCTCACACAAAGGCAATTCTCTCCAAATTGTTCTATAGATTCAATGCAATCCTATCTAATGCATCTAGTTTTGTGGAGATTAATAAACTGATACTAAAATGTATATGGGCATACAAAGGCTATGTACATGGCCAAAACAATTTCAAAAAAGAACAAAGTTGGAGGACTTATACTACTCAATTTAAAAATTTACTATAAAGCTACAGTAATCAAGGTAGTATGATATTGGCATAAGGATAAAAATGAATGGAACAGAACTGTGAATTTAGACCTAAATCCTTAAATTTATAGTCAATTGATTTCTGACAAAGGTGCTTAGGCAATTCAGTGGAGAAAGAACAGTCTTTTTAACAAATGATGCTGAAATAAGTGGATATTACATGCAAAAAAATGAATGTGAACTCTTAACCTTATATCACACACAAAAATTAACTAAAAATGGATCATATATCTAAATGTAAAAGCTAAAACTATAAAACTTCTAAAAGAAAATGTAGGAAAATATCTTGTGGCCTGGATTAGGTAAAATTCAAAACATTTGTGCTTCAAAAGATGCCATTAAGAAAAAGAAAAGACCAGCCACAGACTGGGAGAAAATATTTGTAAATCATTTATCTAGAAAAGGATGTGTATCCAGAATATTTAAATAACTCTTAGAACACAACAAAGACAAAACGAATTAGAAAGTAAAAGATCTGAATAGACATTTCTCTAAAGTTGATACATAAATGTCCAATAATCACACCAAAAGATGCTCAACATCATTAGTCATTAGGGAAATGCAAATTAAAACCACAATAAGATACCACTTTACATCCATCAAAATGGCTATAATAAAAAAGATGGGCAATAATAAGCATTAGATAATATATGGAAAAACTCATAATTGCTGGTGGAGGTGTAAAATGGTAGATGCTTTGGGATAAATTTTGGCAGTTACTTAGAATGCTAAACAGAGTTACCATATGACCCTAAATTTTATTTCTAAGTGAGAAACAAAAACATGTCCACACATAAACTAGCATACAAATGCTCATAAGCACCATTATTCATAACAGTCAAAAAGCATAACCAATTCAAATGACCATCAACTAAAGAATGGATAAAGTAAATGTGGTAGATCCACACAATGAAATACTATTCAGCAATAAAAAGGAATCAATTAATGATAGATTCTACATCATGGATGAACTTCAGAAACACGTTAAGTGAAAGAAGCCAGACACAAGAGACTACATTTACATAGGAACTAAATGACTTCCATTTATATGAAGTATCTAAAAAGGCAAATTCATAGTGATAGAAAGAAGATTACTGGTTGCCTGGGTCTGGGGAAGAAAACCAGGACTGAATGTAAGTGGATATGAGTGATCTATTTGATGTGATAGAAATGTTCCAAAATTGGATTGTGGTGACAGTTGCATATTCTTTAAATTTACTAAGAGTCATTTTATTATATACTTAAAAAAGGTTAATTATATGATATGTAAATTATATCTCAAAAAACGTGTTAAAATATATAAAGTAGAAAGAATTCAAAAGTAGCTTAAATCTTAATAATTCTACCACACATGGTAAACAATGTTAACCAGTACAAACTGCTCAAATAAGCCTTATAAATCAAGAGAAACAAGTTTTTGGTAAGTGAATATACATTCAACAAATAGTCATTTGGTGAACTGGCTTTTAGTGAATTAGCTGTTTTCTACCTCAAAGGGTTGCTGGGAGGATAAATGAGCTAATGTAGAGACTGACATATAACAAGTGACCCAATAGTAGCTAATCTTATAGTTCTCTGGGTCTCACTTTCCCATATTAGTAAAATAGGGATAACAACACTTACCCCTAAGGGTTGTTGTAAGGGCTAAATAATGTATGTAAATTGCTAACATAGAGTCTGACACAAAGCAGGTGCTCAATAAATGGTAGCTATTCAACCTTGATCTTTTATTAACTTCTAATTATTAAAAATGACAAACTTAAAAAATATTAAAAACTCCATGTATCTAGGACCCAGCTAAGTTTCAGCAATTATCAACATACAGCCAATCTTGTTTTATTTGCACCTCAGCCTCCACAAAACATGGCACTATTCTGGAGAAAAGATCAGACATAATAAGTATCATATCGTCTGTAAATATTACTGTACCTGGACTCCCTAGGTTAACTTAGCAGCAGCCTCTAGCAGGTGGAAGGAAGTACTAGAAGCAGCACAAGGAAGACTGATGAGGAAAGGGAAAACGTCTCGTGTCCTTAATAAACATTACAGGCTGGAACCTCAGGACTCTCAACTTTCTCTTCCCCAGCAGACCAACCATAGGTTCTAGATAAAGGCAATGCTCAGTCTATCTTATTCTTGAGTAACGATGTTCTCAAACCACAAAGATAGCTCTGCTGCTTTCAGAATCTGCCCTGCCTTCACACTCCCTTTTCCTGTATTTCCCAGCCAGGTAGACTTACTATACTCACCCTTGAGATCTGAAAACAATCTTTTCCTAAAAAAAGGCTGTTAAAGTATCCTTGTCCCTCATGTTCCTACACTGTTCATACTCTATACTTAGCTCTTGACTGCTCCTGTCTGGTGTTCTGAGTGTCCAGAAAATAACTTTTACTGTCTTCCTCTGCTTCCCTACATGTTTGAGGATTTCTGACAACCTAGTTAGCTTCCGGCCATACCCACAACTATCATCATCATCACCACCACTGTCATCTTTCATTTTCAACTTCATTATTATATTTATAAAAGCAACCACTTATTAAACATTTACTATGTGCCGGGACCTGCAATAAGCACTTTACATACATTACTTCATTTAGTCCTCCAACAACCCTAAGATAAGTTTTATCTATAGAACAGATAAAATGAAGACAGAGAGATGCAGATATGTGTCAGAGCTGGGATTCAAATTCGGGATTGTCTGATTCCCAAGCTCAAGCTTTTTGTCAAGATGTGCTTTTATTCTTTTAGAAAACAGTCTGCTAAAAATTATTTTAAGAAAACTAATATATATTCACTGTACAAAATTCAAATGCTTTTGAAGTGAAAATTTCCTGTCTTGCCTCCCCTATCCTACTTTCCAGAGATAACTACTGTTACAAGTTTGGTGTGACAAACATAAAATATATAACAAATATTGATATATTTGAGTGAATGTGTATAAACATCTCTGGAAGGAAAGCACTGACACTGGTGTTCCATGTGTGAGGGGAAAACTGGAGAACAGAGAAGGGTGGGAGCAAAATTTTTTCCTATGTATTCTTTCACACTTATTGAATTTTAAGCTGCATAAATTTTAAACCTCTTTTAAAAAGTTAAATTAAAAATAAAGGCAAGGGACTTCCCTGGTTGCCCAGTGGTTAAGAATCCACCTTGCAATGCAGGGAATTCAATCCCTGGTCAGGAACTAAGATTCTACATGCCACAAAGCCACATGCTGTAACTACTGAGCCCATGTGCTGTGGAGCCTGTGTGTCTCAACTCGACAGCACACATGCTGCAACTACTGATACCCGCATGCTCTGGAGCCCAAATGACACAACCATAGAGCCTGCGCATCATAACTACTGAGTCCCTGTTCCACAATGAAAGATGCTACATGACGCAACAGAGATCCCACGTGCTGCAACTAAGATCCAATACAGCCAAATAAATAAATGTAAAAGACTGTATGTTACTTTTTTACACACACACATATGCATACATGCCTTTTTAAAAAATTAAAATGAACTATTCCCATATATTATCTTGCAACCTGATTTTTTCCACTTAAAATGTATCTTGGAAATCTTTTCACATCAATAGATACTAAACTCATTCTAAGTTACACAGTATTCTATTCCATAGATGTACCATCATTTATCCAACCCTTATTAATGAACGCTTCCAACTATTTACTATTACAATGATATAGTGAAATATATTTCACTATAAATATAGTGAAAGAGAAATACTCTTTCACACACCTGGCAAATACTTCTGCAAAATAAGTTCCTAAAAATTGAATCGCAAAAGGTATATAAAAAACTACTGCTCTTAACCAGTATACTATACTACTTCTTATTCCTGCCAACAGTTCTGATCCACTGACTTGCTGAAATTTCTAGAACTTATACAAGATTTTTCTCAGAATTGCCAATTAGTTCCAGACCTCTCCCCTTACCCACTCCCAGCACTACCATGGTTCTCTGTACTAAGCAATGTTTTCTGATAATATCTGGGTATTTCCCCAAGTACAGTCCCTCCCTCACCCATGTCCCAGCCCCAGGTCCCAATTCCATGCCTTGCATATTGCTACCAAAAATCCCAGCATCTCTGCTTCTTCTTCCCACCTCACCTGCCATTAGACATCAATAGGGCCAGCGGGCCCTCATTCCCATCAAGGTCCAAGTCTGGCGAGTCATCATCTGAGTCATTCAAGCAGGTGCCAGTGATGTTGAACTGCAGGAGGAGGAGGCTCAGTTGTCACCTGTCTGAAACTCCCATGTGAATCAGAATAACCAGTTCCCTCTGGTTTTACTGGTGGAGTTCACTATCAAAACCACCTGAACCAAGGTCTTCAACTATGCTGTCCCCCCATCCCCAACCCAAATGATCACAAGAGCAGAAGGTTGAGAATGTATGGCTGGCTCAGGGGAAACCTGTCAATCTTGCAAAACATGTTCCCTAAAAGGAGGGTGGAGCATCTTCACATGCCCATGGAGGGTACCACAATCTTTAAGCAAGGTGGGGCCCTGGAGGAGGACTTTTCTAAAAAATCTGTTCAAGGCTCCAACCTGCCACTCATATACCATGTACTCAAATATCATTCTTATCCTAGTATTTCAAGATCAGCTCAAGTTTCATGCTTTCTGAGAAGAGCTCCTGACCATCATCCCTACCCAGATACAATCATCCCCTCCCCTGTGTCTCAGGGTCCCACACTCACCCTTAATTGTGGCATCCACAACATCTCATTGCACTCATTTCTTTTTATGCCTATCTTTCTCACTAGCCTGTTGGCCTCTTGAGGGTTATTGTCTGCAGCAGCTATCACAGTGCCCAGCATAGACAAGGTCTCAATAAATGCCTATTAAATGAGTGGGACTGGCAGCCAAACACCAGGGGCCCTAAGGGAGGTGGGAGGACAGGAGAGCCTTTCCTTTTGATACTCTGCTCTTCCAAGGGACCCGAAAGGGTTGGGCTGAACCCATTGGCCAGCACCCACCTTTGCTTTCTGGGAAGAGCCTGTCTTCAGTGCCTGATGATTGTATGTATCCATGAGATTATAGCTCAATTGGCCAGCAGGCCCCAAGGCTGAGCTCTCCTTGCCCTTTCGCTCTGCCTTCTTGAAGAATTCCTTGGGCTTCAGGCCTTTCTTCTTTGAACCACTTTTGGAGGGCAGTGACAGCCTGGACATGGATACTGAAGTGGAATGGGCTGGCCTGGTTAAGGGAATGGAGCCGGCTGGGAAGATCCTCTGCAGCCCAAAGATATTGCTCGTCTTCCCAACGTTCTGTTGGAAGATATCCTACAAGAGTGTTAGGACACGAGGGGTTAGAGCTTACTCAAGGGTTCTCTCTACACTAAGAGCAGAGGTCTGTTCATGGCACTGGTGGTACTGCCATGAAGGGGTTTAAAGATGCTCCACATAGGCACTTATGCACACCCTAGTTTTTGCACAATAAGTCATCAAGAATTTACCGGGTGGCATTTCTTTACCCAGCCATTGACGAGTAAGAAGACGAGCAGAGAAAAAGCCCAGCACTACTATCAAAATTGGAGAGAAAAGACTCCAAGAGCAGCTGACATGAGACAGAAAATAAATGAGTACTAAAATGTGTGGTTCCAACTCTAAGGACTACAGGATTTAAGAGAAGAGAGCTTCTAGTTCTAAATCTGCTTACTCATTAGCTCTGTGACCAAGGGTAAGTGCTCTGATCACTCTGGGGATCTGTTTTCTCAGCTGTAAATGTAAAGGAGCAGACTGCTTTTCAAAGATGCTCTGTGGCTTCTTTGAACTTCTTGGGAAGAGCCCTGAGGATTGGAGGTAGGTGGAAGGCAAATAAGAGAAGCAAGTGGAGCTCTAAGCCTCCCACCTTCGTAACTGCTACTTATTCATAGTAGTTATGCTTCAATTGGTTGCATATATTGAGATTCCATGTAAGATTTCATTTGAAAAAAAGGATTTCACTTCTTCAAAACATTTGAAAGCCAGTGAAAAAGATATGATCCACCTCTAAGTCCTCTTCCAACCAGCCCAAAGTTCCGTGTATACAAAACTTATATAGTTAGAGAAAAGACAGGCATTTTAACTAAACCCTGATAGATTCTGACAGATGGAAGTGGAAGAAAATGAGGTAGGAGACGGGCAACGTTAAGCCATGGTGTAATGGTGCAGGTAGTGGAACATGCTGCAAGAGGTGAGGCTAGAAGTCCAACTTCCCATAAGCGCACTCTGACCACCCTTTAGCATGTTTAGTGCCTATATTCTGGGTGCTAAATGGAATCTTACAGCTTCTGAGCTAAAGGAAAGTTGAAACTTCAAGTCCAATTCTCCTCTGGTGCCTCTGCTACTTCACCAGCCCACACTGAGTTCTCTCTTCACTGCAAAGTCTAGTAACAACAATGGCTCACATTTATTGAGTACTTACTCTGCCAGGCACTGTGCGAGGGGCTCTACATACATTAGCTCTTAATTATAACAAAACTCTGAAAAGGTGGTATTGTCCTCACTTTACAGATAAGGATACTGAGGCCCTGAACGGCTAGCAAGTGACAGAGCAGGAACCAGAACCCAAGTTTCTCTGAGTCTCTTACCACTACACCTCACTGCCTCGTGGTATATGCCACCTGTTGAAACATGGCTTTGTAATCATCTTCAACCCAGGAGAACTGTCATTTTGTAGAATGCAGAGACTGAGTCAAAATATTAATAACAACAACTACTACTATGACCTCCACCACCCACAATCACATGACCCACCATCAGAATTTATTGAGCACCCACTATCTGCCCAGTCTTATACTTTGTGCTCAATCTATATTACCTTATTCAATCCTCTTAACAATCCCTCAGTAGTTATTAGCTATAGCCGCTTTAGGGATGAGGAACAGGCTCAGACAGGTTAACTTTGCCCAGGGTACTCTACTAGATTGTGAGTTCTTTGTGGGCAGGCACTGTAGTTATTTATGTGTCCTAAGCACTTAACCCAACATGTGGCATACTTGAGGCACAGAATAATTATTTAAATGAATGAATAGGGTCCTTGGTGGGGTCTTCTCAATCCTTCCCCTGAGCTCCCACGCCAGCTACAAAAGCCTGAGTAGCTGAGCTACCTGCCACTTGAGTCTTAAGCCCTTTTCCAATGCCTCCCCTGTTCCCATGCTTCTTACTTCCACCAGGCGGATCTCCCTAGCCAGATCTTTAATGAGCTGAACAGTCCGCACTGTCTCTGGGATTTCATCCTCGTGGTCTGGCAGAGCCTGTCAAACAAAAGGCATGAGAAATAGATCCACACATAAGAAACAACTGATTTTCAACAGTTACCAAGGCAATTCAATGGAGAAAGGGTACTTAGACTGATCAGATATCCACATGCAAGACAATACCTTCATTCTATATTTTGCATCAGACATACACAGACTCAAAATGGATTATAGAACTAAATGCCATAACTAAAACTATAAACCTTTTCGAAGGAAACAGAGGAGAAAATCTTTGTGACTTTAGGTTAGGCAAAGATTTCTTAGGACATAAAAAGTATGAATCATAAAAGAAAAACTGATAAATTAGACTTATTAAAAAAACACTGTTAAGGCAAACCACTGACTGGGAGGAAATATTTGCAAAACAGTGTCAGGAGGTGTGAGGAACTTAGTTGTGAGCTTGAACCACACCCCTCAGAAAGTCAAGAACCTCAGGAAGAACCCAGCCTCTTCACTTGTGAGCACAGAACTCAGTGCTGAGCAGCTATAGGCAGGCCCACAGCTAGCCCAACAGCAACCCAGGGAGGGACCTGTTGGTTATCTCTTTTTTAATTCATTAACAATTTTATTTACATCTTTATGCAGACAGACCTCTCAAGCTTTTCCTCTGTGATTTCTTCCACCAGTTTTGACTTGAATTCTGTATCCAGAGAGTACTGATAAAAATTCCTCAGCACTTCTTCCTTGCTTCCCATGGTTTAACTCTTTTAATCATCTGGAATTTATTTTGGTTGGCTGGGCAGCAATGGGGGCTGAGAACCCATGTGACCCAACTGGATAACCCTGACAGCTCTCTCCTCCCTGCCCAGGGGCTCTGGAAAGGTGAAGGAGCAAGTGCTTCTCATGGAAACCATTTGCACTTCACAGAAGTTTTCTTCCATGAGTGCGGGCTCCTCAGTTATATGTCCTCCTCTCTTCCAGCTCCCTCTGGTCACACTGTCTGGGGCCATTCTTTGGTCCTTGAGGCCATCCTGGCCCAGGACACGAGTGCTTAGGACCTACCCATCTCCCTCCCTTAAAGGTGTTCCTGAGGCAGAGTCAATCAGAAGTTCACTTCAGACAAGGGGCTGGTGGTATGCACAGTCAGAAATGAAACCCAAGGCAGCCACACCTGAGGGATGTGGCAAAACAATCAAAGGCTAAAGCCCAGGTGCAGGTGAGTCCAGGGAGCAAGAGAAGGCCCCAAACATGAAGTCCAAGAATATTTGAGGGGAAGGCTGTCAACAGGAAAAGGGGAAATTGAGCAAATCAAGCCTTCGGTGGCTGAAGAGTCTCCTCATGCTACTGTATGCAGGGGAAGGAATCTATAAGAATATCAGAAGTATAAAAGAATATATTGATATTTCCTTTTTTGCATTTCTTAAAATTGTTTTTTTTAATAAATCCAACATTTTGAATAGGTAATCCATTCACATAGCTCAAAAATCAAACAATATAAAAAGATACATACTGAAAAAACTTTGTCCCTGCCATCAGCCCCTCTAGCCCACCCCAACAGGTAACCACTTTTATTACTTTCTTCTGAATCCCTCCAGATTGTGTCCTCAGGCAAATACAAGCACATACAAATATAGTTCTTATCCCCTCCCCGCCTTTACACATAAGGCAGCACACTATACACACAGTTAGACACCTTTACATGATAAATTCTAGAAGTCTTCCCAAATCAGTACATAGACAGCTTCCTTAATCTCTTTTATAGCTGTTTAGTATTCAGTTGGATAGATGGATATTGGTATATTCCTAAAAAGCCATTTTGGCAGCATGCATCAAGAGTCTTAAATTTTTCATATACTTTGATTTAGCAATTGCTCTTCTAGGAATCTATCCTGAAGAAACAATCAAGAAATGAAGGACAAAGACTAATGCAAATAGATATTTACTGCATGATTTTCTAGAACTATTCCCCAAATAAATAAATAAAAAGGAAGCAACAATAAACAAGTGGATAGGTAAGGATGGTACATCCCAGCAAAAGAATATCATGTAACTATCAATGTTTCTGGAGAACTTGGTGACACAGAAAAATTAAGATAAACCAATCAATTCAGATACAAAATTATATGTACAGGGTGATAGAAATCATGTTTTAAAAATGCTTATTACAAAAAAACAAAACAAAATATACCCGCATGTTAATTCCCTGTGTGAGTGTTAAAATTACAGGTGAAGTTTTTCTTTCTTAATACTCTTCTGTCCTCCACTCTAATGCCAGGAGCCCACAAACCTCCCTGGTATCTTCTACCTCCCCAGAAGATCTTCCCAAAGCCAGTCCCTACTGACAGTAGACCTCTAAAGTAGATAGAGAAATAAGTATATTTACTTCTTTCTTTGTCCAGGCTCTAAAGGCCAAGTTCAGAGCTTTACCACCATGGACCAGGTAGGAGGCAGGGTGTCTCCTGTTTTCTCGCAAACCTACAGGGGGAACGAGGAAGGTAGAGTGTCAAAGAAACCATGCAGGGAAGTGAAGGACTTTTTAATTTTTTCAGACAACCAGAGAAAATGTTCAAGGTTCTGAGCACAACTCTAGATCTCAGTTCTTATAATGGTGTTCATTTTATGAGTACCTTGACATCTACTATCTCATTGAACCCTATACCCAACCCTGTAAGCCAGATATCATCTTCATTTTATAGTTCAGAAAGTAAGGCCCAGAGAGGCAAAGAATACAAAGGCCATACCTGGTAAGTGACAAAGCCAAGACTGAAACCACGTCTGTCAGAATCTGACACCAGTCTTCCTTCTACACTACTCTGCCTCTTGGGTTTCCAAATATGAACACTCAAGAGGACCACAATTGCCACCTACACAGATCTGAAGAGCCATTAACGCCTTGTTCTGAGTTACTCCAGGAGGAGATTATAACAAACATCCAAATTTAGGCTCAATAAAGAATTTTCTACTGAACTAAGATGTTCAGAACAGATAATAAGCAGTTAGTCATCTAGCCCCTGAATGAACACTTACATGACGGCCTATCTAGGTGGCAGAATAAGGGCTTGAGGTATTGCATAAGAGACTATACTCATTGGCCTCTGAGGTTCTTTGTAACTCTTCCTGGCCAAGTCACTTGGGAAATCTCAGGTCTGAGTAAGGGAGCCACTCTATTTCAGAGCAAACCAGGAAAGAAGAAACCCAGTAGGTTGGCTTCCACTTGGGCTGATACCCAAGACCAAACCAATGAGGTCAGCATAGGACTGGGTCTTGTCCCCAGGGGAGGGATATCTAGAGAACTCTAACACTATTCAGATTGAGTTTCTTATTTTAAGAATAGGAATAATTTTACTGTGATCCAATTTTCTCAGCTCCTTTTATTAAATGATATTTAAAATCCATGCCTTACCCTACATTATACTTAGTAAAAAAGCCAATTTCAAAAGATCACAACATTTGGTTCCATTTTTATAACATTCTTGAAATGACAAAATTAGAGAGATGAAAAACAGATCAGTGGTTTCCTAAAGTTATGGATAGTTTAACGGGAGAGAGTGGGTGAGATTATAAAGGGGTAGCACTACAGAGATTTTTGTGGTGATGGAATAGTACTGTATCTTGATTGAGGTGTTGGTTATGAGAACAGGGCAAAAAGGACAGTTGGCAAAGGGCTCCATACCTCGAAAGATGTCCAGGATGTGCTTTCCCACATACCAACAGATGGTCTCAAAGTTGGGGAACTTGAAGAGGTCTGCTGTGCTCAACCGTTTCTCAATCTCATAGGCTCTGGAGGAAGTAGTTACAATAACAATGATGAGGATACTGTTTACTGGGCACCTACTATATATCAGGTATTGTTCTGGATGCTTTGTATCCATTATCTCTAATCCTCACAACTATCCTTTAAGACTTTATTTTATGGGTTACGAAATTTGAGCTCAAACATTATGTGACTTGATAGTCACATAACGGCTAAGTGAGGAAGAGGTATTCATCCTCCACTGAACATCATCAGGAACCAATATCCATTCCTTTATGATCATCTCGCCTCCTTCTATGCTGTACTCCTCACTATAGGGGAGAACTCAAGGACTCCAGCAGATGGAAATGGCCAACTTGGGATCACCAGAGCTTCAGGACTCACTTGAGCTGCATTTCAATATTAAGGCTGTGTAAGAAATTCCCTCCAAAGGCAAGGCAGTCCACGGGGGTCAGCACAGCATGAATCCATCCTGCAGTGTAACAAGGCAAAAATCATAGCTGGCAGCGGGCCTTTCTTCCTTTGGACATCTCCACTGCCCACTCAGCTCAAACACAATACCTTAGAGCATCCAGTCTGGCAGTAACTCAGAATATTCTAGGTTCCTCCATATTCCCAACACTCATCCTGGCCAAGTCTGCCATCATTATAACCCTGTACTGGACCAACCTATGGGGTTAATAAACTCCTTCTACATCCCCCTCTCTGTCTGTACTTCAAAATCTCTTTGGTGCCTCACCTATCTTCTCTCTTATCACTAAGAAAGGCATCATCTACTTGCTATGATTACCTCTTCGAACTCTGCCCTAAGTAAAACAAAGAGCTTTTGTGTTAGACATGGGTTCAAATCCTGCCATTTTCTAGCTAAATATCCACTTCACAGGTTGTGAAGAATGTACCTAGCTGAAACTAAATTATTTTCCTTGCCCTTGACCCTATACTGCTTTCTAGGACTTCCTGATTTTCCTTCTTAAATCTCTTTCATATTCATCTCCTCTTCATCCATCCATCCTACTAATGATTTGGTTCAGAGCCCTCATTATTTCTTACTTATGCTACTTATAACAGCCTCCAAACTGTCTCCTCTAACACCAATGGTTCTTTAAGGGGTGATACAGGGAATCCTGGGGCTCCTAGAGCCTCTTTCAGAGCATATGCAAGGTCAAAACTATGTTCATAATAATACCAAGATGTTATTTGTCTTTTTAACTCTCATTCTCTCATAGGTATACAGTGGAGTTTTTCAAAGGGTATAGGACATGATATCATAACATGCAGAGGCAGATTTGAGGGCCTTAAGTTTTCTATTAACCCAAACATTAAAAAGATTTGAAGAAATGTAAAGGTCAACCTTTTAACTAAATGTTTAGTTTTAAAATAGTTATTTTTCATAAAAATGGTTACTTATGCTAACATATAATGGGTTTATTCTTGTTTTCTCTCAATGAATATTTTTAAATTATCAGTTTTAATTTATAATTTGGTAAATATTAATATATATAAACCACATAAATAAAAGTTCTTTGGGATCCTCAATAATATTTAAGGGTATAAGGACAGCTAGAGTCCAAAGTGTTTGTAAACTACTGCTCCACAACAATCTTGATCTCTGAAGTCTATCTTCCAAATCCCAATCCTAAGTAATATATCCAAAATACAAATCTGCCCATATCATCTCTTGCTTGAAACTCTTAAATGAAATGTATATACACGGGAGAATACATAAATTGCTGTAGAGTGGAATAATAGAAAGCAAGTAAAATGAATGAGCAATAGCGACACGTATCAACAGGATCTCACAATTATAATGTTCAGAGAAAAATACATGTAATATGATTCTATTTATATAACAAAAACATGTAAACCAGAGACTTCTGTAGTGACTGGAGGTTAAGACCACACCCCTCCCCCCAAAAAAACATGTAAAACAATACTATACACTGCTTAGTTGCTTAGTAAGGCATTACCTATGTAATAAAGGGATAAAAATGCAGGAGAATGATATCATCAACTTTAGGACAATGGCTAGCTCTGAGAGGGCAGAATGGGAAATTGAGGAGAGATATACAGAAGGCTTCAAATATGTTTGTAATATATTATATTTTTAGTTAAGTTATAAACACATAAATGTTCACTATATTATTCTTTATATCTTTTGCTTCATCTAAAATATTTCATGAGAAATTAAACAAATAAATCTTTAATAGTCCCCAGTTGCCTCTGAAGTAAGTTCAGCCTGCCAATCTTTTCAGCTTCATCTGCTCCCAGCCTTTGGTCTTTAGGCTCTAGTATTCATAAACTGCTTCACACATCTTTGCTTTGCTTATGCCTTTCCCTAATCTGAGAGGTCTTTTATACCTTTATTTCCTTTATCAATAGCCACTTACCCTTCAGGTGTCACTCTTCTGAGAAGATTGTCACAAACTTCTGGCCAGACTAAGTGTTCTTCTCTGTGCTCCCCAAACTTCTGGTGAATACCTCTATTGTGTCTATTAGAACATTATACTGAAATGGCCTATACATGTTTAATCTCTAGCACCTAGCACAATGTTGGGGCAGACAGTAAACATGAAATGCTTGTAGAACTAAGCAGATTGCCCCCAGTTGTGGGAGTATCTACCAAGAAACAAATGAATCCAACTCAAATCTCTGGTAGACAAGTTCAATTTACCAGTTACCAAGTGTCCAGTGTTAAAAAAAAAAAACAACCATGTAAAACTCAGCAAAGAATTTAAAGATGGGTAAATAAATGCCTGGGAATAGAATACTATAAAAGAGGAAAGCAGATGGGTATGGGGGTGGGTGTGTGTGACTTGCCTTAAACATTTTATAAAACCAATGTAATCAAATCAATATAAGAATAAACAAATAGATCTGAGTAACAGAAAAGTCCAGAATTATACAATATAATGTTAGACAAAGATGTTAGAATTATATGACATGAATTTTAAAGGAATCATCATAAAAATGCTTCAACTAACAATTACAAACATGCTGGAAACAAGCAAAAGAAGTAGAGAGAGAAGCCATAAATAAACAAATGAAAATTACAGAACTAAAAAATTACTTCATCTGAAATATATAATGAAACAATGGATTCAACAGAAGAATGGAGACAATGAAGAAAAGAATCAGAGAATTTTAAGAGGGCAACAGAAAGCACCCAACATGAACAAGAGAAAGGAAACAGACTGAGTGAAAAATAAACTCAGGAACCTAACAAGGAACCTACTGTATATGTATAGCACAGGGAACTATATTCAATATCTTATAATAACCTATAAAGGAAAATAATCTAAAAAAGATATATATATGTAAAACTGAATCATTTTGCTGTATACCTGAAACACTGTAAATCAACTATATGTCAGTAAAATTTTTTTAAAAGACCAAAAAATAAAGAACCAAGGAATAGGACAGAAAAAAAGCCTCAGAAACCTGTGAGACTACAGCAAAATGTGTTATATTCGTATCATCAAAGACCCAGAAGAAAAGTTAAAGAGTGTGGGGCTGAAAAAGTATTTGAAGAAATAATATCTAAAAACTTCACTAATATGGCAAAAGACATAAACCTACACATTCAAGAAGCTCAGTGAACATATAACAGTATAAACCCAAAGAAATCCACATATTATTGTCAAATTGCTGAGAAACTAAATAAAAAAGAAAAAATATTGAAAGTAGCAAGAAATAACACATACAGGAGAAAAAATAATTTGAAGGATAGTCAAAATGTTTTTGTATAGAATCTAGAAGGAAACAGCACAACATTAAAGTACTGAAAGAAAATAACTATCAACCCAAAATTCTACATCCAGCAAAAATATCTTTCAGGAGTGAAAGGGAAATCAAGGCATTTACAGATGAAGGAAAACTAAGAGAATCTATTGGCAGCAGGCCTACCCTGAAACTCTAAACAGAGGGGAAATAAGAGAAGGAATCCTGGAACACCAAGAAGGAAGAACAATGGAAGAGTAAAAATACAGGTAAAAACAACAGACTTCCCTGCTATATGGGTATTGAAATTACGTTTGACAGTTGAAACAAAATTTAAACACGATGTGATGTGGATCTAATGTATGCAGAGGAAATATTTAAGGCAAATACATTATAAAGGGTAAAGAGATGTGAAAAGAGGTAAGGTTTGAACCCTTTGCTCAAACTGGTAAAATGTCAATTAAAACGTCAATACCAGTAGACTGTGGTAAGATTCATATATGTATGTATGTATATACATATATAGATATGGACATATTTACACATGTAAACACATGTACATATTTATCTATACATGTACATATGCATATGTGTATACATGTGTACACATATATATTCACACATATAAAACTAGAGCCAACACTAAAAAAAACTATATAAAATCTGAAGCTAAAAAATTTATATGGAAATTAAAGGTGAAAAACAAAGTTGGAAGGCTGATACTTTTCAATTTCAAACTTACTACAAATATACAGTAACTGAGACAGTGTGATACTGTCATAAAGACAGACATATAGATCAACGGAATAGAATTCAAAGTTCAGAAACAAACCAACATATGGTCTACAGTCAATTGATTTTTGACAAAGGTGTCAAGACAATTCAATGGGGAAAGAATGGTCTTTTCAAATGGTTCCAGGACATCTGGACATCCACATGCAAAGGAATGAAATTGGACCCATATCTCACATCATACACAAAAATTAAAATGAAATGGATGAAAGGCATAAACGTAAGAACTAAGAAGAAAACACAGGTGTTACTCTTCATGACTCTGAATTAGGCAATGGTATCTTAGATATAATACCAAGCACAAGCAAAGAAAAAAAATAGATAAACTGGATTTTTGTGCCTCACAGACCAATTGCAAGAAAGTGAAAAGACAATCCCAAGAATAAGCAAAAGTATTTGCAAATCATACATCCAATAAAAGTCTAATCCAAAATACATAAAGAATTCTTACAAGTCAACAATAGAAAGATAAATTACCTAAAGAATGGGCAAAAGTTTTGAATAGATATTTCTTTTAAAAAAGATACATAAACATCCAATAAGCACATGAAAAAATGTTTAAGATCAGTAGCCATTAAAGAAACACAAAATAAAAATCTCAGTGAGCTACTACTTCACACCACCAGAATGGTTATAATCATAAAGATAAACAAAAACAAGTGTTGGGAAGGATGTGGAAAAACTGAGACCCTCATAAATCACTGGTGGAAAAGTAAAATGCACCTGCTTTAGAAAATAGTTTGGCAATTCCTTAAGAAGTTAAACACAGAGTTACCATATGACTCAGCAATCCCTTTCCTAAGTAGATATACCCAAGAGAACTGAAAATATAATATCTGTTAACACAATAACTTGTACATGAATGTTCGTAACAGTACTATTCTTAATAGGCAAAAGGTGAAAAAAACCCAGATGTCTATAAAATGATGAATGGATAAACAAAATGTGGTGTATCCTTACAAATGGAGTACTTTTCAGCCATTTAAAGAATGAAGTATTGATAAATGCTATAACATGGATGAACCTTGATATGCTGCATGACAGAATCCACACATAAAAGACCACATACTGCATGATTCTATTTACATGAACTATTCAGAAAAGGAAAATTCATATACAAAGAAAAGTACAAAAGTGGCTGATACGGGCTGGCGAGGAGAAGGAATGAGGAGTGACTGCTAATAGGTACAAGGTTTCTTTTTTTTTAAAGTGATAAAAACTTTCTGGTATTAGTGCTGATGTTTGTACAACTTGATGAAAACCTGAACTGTATCCTTTAACAATATGGTAATTTTAATGGTATGTGCATTATATCTCAATTTTTTAAAAAGCACATTTAGGGGACTTTCCTGGTGGTCCAGTGGCTAAGACTCTGCACTCCCATTGCTGGGGACCTGGGCTGATCCCCAGTCAGGGAACTAGATTCCCACATGCCACAACTAAGACCCAGCACAGCCAAATGAATAAATAAATTTCTTTTAAAAAAGCACATTTAACAAAATGAAAACTACAACATATCAAAATATGTGACATACCTAAATCAGTTCTGAGGGGGAAATTTATAGCACTAAATACATTAAAAGTGAAGAAAAATCTTAAGTCAATAATCTAAGTTATTGTCTCAAGACTGAAAAAAAGGAGAGCAAAATAAACCCAAAGTAAGCAGAAAGAAGGAAAAAAGATAAAAGAAGAAATCAATGAAATTGAAAACAGAAAGACTACATTGAAAATCACAATGAAACAACAGATGATTCTTTTAAACGTTCAACAAAATTGAAATTCACAGATTACTAACATCAAGAATGAAAAGAGGGTACACTAGAGACTTAGAAGATATCAAAAGAATAATAAGAAATACTATGAATAACTCTTCACATATAAATTTGACAACTTAGATAAGATGGGTCAATTGCTCCAAAAGCACAAACTATTGCAACTCACCCAGTATAAAATAACTTGAATAGCCTAATAAAGTTTAAGGAAAATGAATGTTAATTAAAATCTTTCCCAAAAGGGAAAGCTCTAGGTCCGTGTGGCTGCAATAGAGAATGACACTGAACATTTTGGGAAAATTTAACACTAATTCTGAAATCAAGGAATTAAGAAATTAGATACTCAAGAAAAATCTAAATAAATGGAAAGACATGCTGTGTTCATGGAAGATGCAACATACTAAAGATGTCAACTTTCCCCAAATTGAGACAACTAGGTTTTTTCCCCCAAAATAGCCACACTCAGACCAAACTTCAGACCTATGAATTCATAATTCTAGGGGTAAAGCCTAGGCACTTATTGTTTCAGAAAAAAAAAAAACCTATCCCTACCCAGGTCATTCTGACTTACAGCTTACAATGCCAGTCTCTCCAGTCACTATCTCTAGAGTCATGGGGCTGAGAGTCCTGTTTTCTAACTGTCCACCAAGTTGACATCAGTTCAGTGCAAAAGAAGCCTATCAACTTCCTTCTGGACCTCCCCAAACAACCACACTGGTCACCACTTTGGTCACCACTTGAATTTTCCTGATGTGCAATTCTGAGTCTTTAACTGATATGAGAGGGGTATCTCACATTCAGGTCAAAACATTATGGGAAGGGGTTGGTTCTGGTGCCACAAGTTCCCTTCTTCTTCCCACCTTCCTCAAACCCTCCCAGAGGGGCCCAGGGAAGACCTGTAGGAATGAAAAGTGTCTGTCCTTGCTTCACAGAACACTTGTAGCACTTGTCCACCTGGTCCCCAAAGAACATCTCATTCTGGTTAGAGGAACTGCTCCAGCACTCAAAGAGAGTCAGGTTGGCATTTGTTGGACGGATCAGGTAGAAGATCTTCTCACCCTGAAACAAAGATGGAAGGGCCAAAGACATCAAGGGTTTCCAGTAAAGACTTCCAGGAGTCTCCAAAAGAATATTCTCTCATGTTCCAGGACCATGTAGTATGCTAGAATTCTTTCTGTCCAAGGATCATTTATATACAAATATGGAAAACTTAAAAAGTTCCTTTTCACTTTGTACTTTTAAGCTTCTATAAGGTTAACAAAAACAATCGGGAAAGGGCATTTCAAACAAAATTGTCAACTTAAGACAAATGTACACCAAAGGCTCCTGCAATACCAAATGAAAGTGTCCTCTACAGATGAGCAGATCAATACTACCAGCCCCAGGAGAATTTAAGGCCACATTACTAATGAGAAGAAAATTGAATTTGCCTTTAAATGCCATTTGCAGAGAGTGTTTCTTCTCACACCTGTAATCACAGCTAATAAAAGTTTAAAAGTTCAGTAATCGCCCAAGGACTTCTGGAAGATTATATGTTGGGTGATTATCTGTTGGAAGAACACTTTATTTCTTAATTATGCTTTGCCTGGATAATCACCACATAAGTAGTTTGGCAGAAAAGAAAGAAAAACCCACTAGCACAAAAATCTCCCCAACCCATAGCTTGATTAGTTTAACCAATATTTCATGACAATACATTTCAGTGTACAAAAGCAACACTAGAAAATATCTACTGTACAACTGGAGAAATTTGAATCAGATCTGTAGATTAGATAATAGTACTATATCAATATTAATTTTGATTCTGATAACTATATTGTGATGATATAAGAGAATACCCTTGTTTTTAAGAAATACACACTGAATTATTATAAGATAAAGGGATATCATGTCTGAAAATACTTTTGAGTGTTTCAGAAAAAATATATATGTAAGATTATTTTATTACGTTTGCTTCAGAGAAAGAGAATATAATAAAATAGTAACATAGGAATTTGAGTGAAGGGCACACAGGAAATCTTCCTATTAGCAATTTTTCTGTAAAAATGAAACTATTTAAAAATTAAAACGTTAATAGGGGAAGAGATAGGGAGTTTGGGATCTCCTGCTATATTTAAAATGGATAACCAACAAGGTCCTAGTGTATAGTACAGGGAATTCTGCTCAATGTTATATGGCAGCCTCAATCAGAGGGGAGTTTGGGGGAGAATGGATACATGTATATTTATGGCTGAGTCAATTTGCTGTCCACCTGAAACTATCACAACATTGTTAATGGCCTATACTCCAAAATAAAAAGTCAAAAAATAAAATAAACAGTTAAATATAACATTTGCATAATAGCACTTTAATTTACACACTCCAATTTCTTCATGATAAACAACTAGTTCAGGATTTGTGATCATTTGTACAAGAGCCATATCCAAGTTTCTGCTCTTTTCTTGGCATTTCTGATAAGAAAACTAAATAGCATGAACAGTGGTAGAAAACAATAAGTTATTTAAGAAATTTGTTTACCAGACCTCAAAAATCCTTTAGTCATTGACAATCAATATGCTAATTACAAAACTGTAACAACCATGAAAAGGGAAACTATAGTAAGGCTGACATTTAAAAAAACCATCTCAGACTTCCCTGATGGTCCAGTGGTTAAGAATCTGCCTATCAATGCAGGGGACACAGGTTTGATCGCTGATGCGGGAAGATTCCATATGTCTTGGGGCAGCTAAGCCTATATGCCACAACTACAGAACTGCATTCTAGAGCCTGCGAGCCACAACTACTGAGCCTGTATGACACAACTACTGAAGCCCATGTGCCCTACAGCCCATGTTCTGCAACAAGAGAAGCCAGTGCAATGAGAAGCCCATGCGCCACAACTGGAGAGTAGCCCCCACTTGCTGCAACTAGAGAAAGCCTATGTGCAACAATGAAGACCCAGTGCAGCCAAAAATAAATAAATAAAACTTTTTTAAAAAACCAAACACTTCATACATGCTCTATCTTCAGTGGTGGCAGTCATGCAACTATTTATACAATTGTCAAAATTCATTAAACTATAAACTTAAAACCGATGAATGTCATAGCAACAAAAATTATAATTCAATAAACTTGGGAGGAGGTTGAGTGTCTCATGTTACCAGAAATTTCTGCAGTAAATACGGACATTTCCATACCTAGAGGTAGGAGTACAGATTGGTTCAATTAAGATAACAAAGAAAACCTTAGACATCTGTTGTTATTTTTAAAAAAGTTAATCATCAAAACTATGAAGCAGAGACAACTTATACTGCATATCCACTCAATACCCAACCTTGATAAGAGTAGTTATGTGTAAATGTTACCCAAATAGAATCTGGGATGCAGGTAGGCCTTAGCAGCCTGTTTTATGCTACCACTTGAAACAAACAGGGAGGCCCAAGGCCTGGCTGTCTTCAGAAACCATACCCATCCTTACCTTGAGCACATGGTACCAGACCGAGGTGCCACCAAAGTCAATGTGAAAGTCTGTATAGCTATCCCGCACGCTCATGAGGCAGTACTTCTGCACGTTGGGCCTCTCAAAGATACACTCCTCTGGCCACAAGTTCTCCACCCATGAGAGCTTCCGAACAATCTTGGGTGTCTCCACAAGGTTAGAAAGCCTATCAAGGAAGGGGTGGAGAGCAGATGTCAGCTGATTGGGAATTGAAGGTTGAAGCCAGTATAAAATGCCCCCCATCCTAGTGAGAACCAGGGAAGACAAAGAAGTTCTCTCCACAGAATCCCCAAGAGCACATAGTACACTTATTTTTGTAAGACAAGTCAGCATTCTCTTTCTACTCAGCTATGGAAGTTCCAAGTCCCAGCTCCACAGCCATCCCCAGTCACAGGTGATCATTTCCTCCACTGAATGCTCAGAATCTCCACACCCAGGCCCACTCACTTGGCATGTGGTGTTTAATAGTATTGTATTGTCCCTATGTCATAGTGTCTTCTTTATGAAGATCAAGTAGAGAAACCTGTCAGAGCTCAGTTTCAGGTAAAGAAGTGTTTATCTGGGACAGTGGCGCTATCCTGGGAGTTAAACAGTGACCATGCCACAATCTACATACCAGAAAAAAAGGTCTAAGGAAGCTGTCCTGGATCTTAAAAGAGACAAAAATTAATTAAAACAGCCACTGAATAATCTATCCAATGCTAGAAACTGTAAAGGAGAAACATGATTTGGTTGTTATAATGTGAGCAACTACCCTAGAAAGTATAAACCAGCTCCCCATGCCAAAGGAAGAAACCACCCGAAGGAAGGGAGAGGAACACTAATACATACTCAGTATATACAAGTCCTGGGTACTCTGTGAGGCTTTTTACTTACCCCTGCCCCTCTTACCTGGTATCAGAGAATTCCAAACTAATAACATTGAGGACTTTCTCCCTCTTCCCGCTATAATAATATTTCACAAAATCACCAAGCTTCATCTTGCAGTCGGCCTGGCGGGCCACATCAATCACATCAATCTCTTTGTCAGAACCTGGAATAGAGACAGGCTCTGTACCAAGTGGCCTCAGGGACCAGGGAACACTCATCCCCTAATCAGTCCCTAGAGTGACCTTACACTGAAAACTGCTCTCAATGTGTTTGTCTACACATATATGGGAAGTGGGGGAATTATTCCCTGGTGGCTCAGATGGCAGAGAGTCTGCCTGCAATGCAGAAGAAAGACCCGGGTTCAGTCCCTGCGTCGGAAAGATCCCCTGGAGAAGGAAATGGCAACCTACTCTAGTATCCTTGCCTGGAAAATCCCATGGACGGAGGAGCCTGGCAGGCTACAGTCCATGGGTCGCAGAGTCGGACACATATGGGAAGTGGGGGTAGGTATTCCTCACACTCTCCTTAGACCTATGTGCCAGGTCCAGACATGCTAGGGCAACAGAAATGCCTGACACACAGTCTCACAGTACAATCCATCTGCCTGGGTCCTGCTTCCTCACTTCTCTTCCTCTCCCCTAAAACTCATGTCCAGAATACAACTAGCATATGAGGGCAAAAGTCAAAGGCTTTCTCATTTCAACAGAGTACAAAGAGGTCATAACAATCTTTGGAATTCCCCAGGTAAAAGATGGGGCTCAGCCTGGAGTTTGTGGTCTATTAGAAGGAAAAGGTAGAGAAGGCAATGGCACCCCACTCCAGTACTCTTGCCTGGAGAATCCCAGGGATGGGGGAGCCTGGTGGGCTGACGTCTATGGGGTCACACAGAGTCGTACATGACTGAAGTGATTTAGCAGCAGCGGGAGGAAAAGGCAGAGAAGGCAACGGCACCCCACTCCAGTACTCTTGCCTGGAAAATTCCGTGGACGGAGGAGCCTGGTAGGCTACAGTCCTCGGGGTCACTAAGAGTCGGACACAACTGAGCAACCTCAATTTCACTTTTCACTCTCATGCACTGGAAAAGGAAATGGCAACCCACTCCAGTGTTCTTGCCTGGAGAATCCCAGGGATGGCGGAGCCTGGTGGGCTGCCATCTATGGGGTCGCACAGAGTTGGACATGACTGAAGCGACTTAGCAGCAACAGCAGCAGGAGGAAAAGGAAAAAAGACCATGATTTTGGTTCTAGCTTTGCCTAAGAATGACTCTGGGCAAGGTACATCACCTCAGATTTCCAAGATGGCTAGAAAAGAAATGAAAACTGGAAGGGAAGGGTCATATGTTTTGATGGGAGTGAACAATGTCACAGTTAAAAGGGTCTGTGGTGCTTACCAACATAGTGTTCCACATCCCTCACAGTGAATGATGGTGAGGGCAACGTCATCCCCAATCCATCTTTCTTCAAGACCAGGATGGGCACACTGAAGCTATTCTCTTCCAGGAATTCCACGGTCAACTGACTTCCAGTGGGCTTCAGAATCACTTCATCTGAACTGTGGGCCACACAAGAGAAAGCATGAACCCTACAAGCTCTGCTACTGAAGGCCTCACTGGATGCTTTCACTCACCAAAGGTGTGGGGTCTTCCTGAGGGGACATAATGTGGGCTGGCAATTAATAAGTGGCATAAACTTCACATCCCAGCTAAGAAATGACCTATCGAAGGCAAGAAGCCAGGCCACTGGCAGAGGTGGGAAGTTAAATCCAGGATATCCTGTCAATATAACGCTCTTCTTTAGATGACAAAGGAACAAACCAGTCAACAGCCTGCCCCAGAAGAAAAGAGGTATCAGACAAGTTTAGCTGATTTACACTAACCCAGTGCAGCACCTTGGGCTTCCCTGGTAGCTCAGCTGGTAAAGAATCCACCTGCAATGCAGGAGACCTTGGTTTGACTCCTGGGTCAGGAAGATTCCCTGGAGAAGGGATAGGCTACCCACTCCAGTATTCTTTGGCTTCCCTGGTGGGTCAGCTAGTAAAGAATCCACCTGCAATGCGGGAGACCTGGGTTTGATCCCTGAGTTAGGAAGATCTCCTGGAGAAGGGAACAGCTACCCCCTCCAATATTCTGGCCTGGAGAATTCCATGGACTATACAGTCCATGGGGTCACAAAGAGTCAGACAGGACTGAGTGACTTTCACTTTCAGAGCAGTACTACCCCATTTTAAAATACTGGAAAATAGAGAAAAGATTGATTTAGAAAACAAAAACAATTTTTACAACCACTCTCTTCACATACATAGCTAGTTAACTAGAAAACAGGGGTTTCTGGTTTTCTTAAAATCATGTTGGAGAAAAAGATGGGCTATTTGACAAATTGTGTTGGGATAAACATCTGGAAAAATATTAAGATCAATGTCTGGCTCATTATTTACATAATTCTATATGGAACAAAGATTAAATTAGAAAAAAATAAAGCCACAGGGTAGAAAAAATTATGGAAAAGACAAGGCCCAGTAGCCATAAAAAATAGTAATAAGTAAATTAAACTACCTAAAATTTAAAATTTTCTGCATGGAAAGCTATTAAAAATCAATAAGAAATAGGCAGTAACCCAACAGAAAAACTGTCAAACAATGTAAGCAGATAGTTAACAGAGAAGAAAAATAAAGATGACTTATAAATGCATCATAATATACATGCTTCCTTAATCATGTTTTACATGGAAACAGTGAAATCTCATTTTTTATCTTATTAGAAAGGCAAAAAAAAGTTTGATAATAAATAGTGTTAGCCCAGGGATGGGGGAGCCTGGTTGGCTGCCGTCTATGGGGTCGCACAGAGGCAAATACGACTGAAGCGACTTAGCAGCAGCAGCAGCAGTGTTAGCCAGGATAATAGGGAAATAGGGACCCTCACACATTGTTTAGTGGGAGTATGAAATGATGTGGTCACATTAGAAACAACCTAGCAATATCTATAAACATGTTTAAAGCACATACCCTTTGACCTAGCAGTTTTACTTTTAGGTAGTAAATCTACACATACACTCACTCACATATTCAAACACTTAAGTACAAAGACATTAACTGCAGCGTTTTTTTCCTAATAGCAAAATACTAGAATCGATTTAAATGTTCATCAAGAGGACTGCTTAAATAACTATACATTCATACAATGGAGTACTAAATATCCATGAAAAGGAATGAAGAACATCGGAATATGCTGTTATGGATTGACCTCTAAGATACAGAATTTATACTTTTTAAAAAGCAAGATATAGAACAGTAAGTGTTTCTATTTGTGTTTTTTAATTTTAAAAAAGGGGCAACACACACATTCATATATGTTTGTATAAGCAAAAACTATTTCTGAAAGAATGCACAAGAAATTGGTTGACTTTGGAGAAGGGACCTGAGGGGGGTAGGGTAAAAATGAGACTCATTGCCTTTAAATAAAACAAATATTAAGTTGAAGAAATACTTATAATCCTAAATAACACTTCATTTACAGGAGAGCTGAAAATGGTCAAATGAATTAAAAACTAAGCAAAAGAGTGTTTTATTCATTAATTTTTCTAACTCATTATTTTTGTTCAAGTAGTTTATTTTCAATAAGCCAATCTTAATTTTTTGAGGAAACAAATATTTTCTTGATTGGAAAAGAAATACATGACTACTCAAAAAAATTTTTTTCCAGAAAGTTTCCCCTTCTCTACAATGAGAGAATTAAAATTTCTGGTTTTTAAGACTCTTTCTAGTTATAGCATTCCCTAGGTACATGTAAATATCCTCTCCTGACTGAGGCAAAAACTGCCTCTCTATCTACTCATAGTTTCTACAAGTAGACCTTAATGTACTCTGTACATCAAATGAAACTCTAACAATGTTTCTCAGAAACTGACTAAAACAGAAGATCTCCCCACAAAGGGAACTCACAGAGCCCTGCAAACATCCCCAAATGATGGAGGCACCTAGTGGGACAGCCAGTAGAAAAGCTGAGAAGAGATGGGTCCCAGCTTCCCAGAGCAGTAGCGTTCACTGGCCCTTGGAGTAGGGGGTCCTCACCTGTCAAAGGTCCTACTCCGGAGCTCTCGAATGAATGTAGGGCTTCCCGTCTTCACTGGCTTCCCCTTGTGTGTATCATGGCCTTTTGAAGATACACGGCGTTTTTTCACTAAGCCAGAAAAAGACAAGAGACTGAGTCAAAATGGCTACAGGCTATGGTTCTAAAAGCAAAAGGCTCAGCAGATCTTGCTTCTCTTCCAATCTAACAACGCACTGGAGCATCTGGAGTCAAGGAAGCCCTCATGGACTCAGAAAAGCACTTGGTGAGGATAGGTGCTTCCTTTGGGGAATCCCTAAATAAGGGAGGGAGGTGAAACTGCACTTCTGCCCTCTGAGTGGAGCAGCTGCTGGCCTGCAGGGCCTACATAAGCTTCTCCTATTTCCCAAGGGAGACAAATCTGAAGCACTCAGGCAAAGGCAATTTCCCTTCCAAGCTTCCTTTGCTTTGTCTGTCTGGATTGCCTTCTCTTTAAAACCCCAAGATCTACTTACTAATGGAGGGCCCATGTAAGACCTCACAGTTGGGGCAGTGGTAGAGGTCAATGTCAGCAGCCTTCTCCTCTTCGACACCAACACAACTAGAAAAGAGAAAATCAGCCAATGTTTGTGGAAATTTTATTTTTCATAAGGTCTAGAACTGTGTTGTTCAATACATAATTAAGTAAAATTTTGAATGTAGTTCCTCCATCACTCTAGGAACATTTCAAGTGCTCAATAGCCACATGTGGTTACCATATTGGGCAGATTATCAAACTGTTTTGTCAACGCAAAAAGTTCTATTGTACCACAACGGTCTAAAATAATTATGACAGAGCTAAAAATGTACAGACAATAAAGCTTCATTAAGACTCAGAATGGTCAAAGCTGGAAGAGAGTCTAGAGCAGTGCTGTCTGACAGAAATATAATGTGAGTCAAATACATAATTTTAAATGTTCTAATAGCCCCATTAAAAAGGTAAAAAGAAACAGTGAAGTTAATTTTAATAATAATTTAATAATAATATTTTATTTAACCACTATATCTAAAATATTATTCCTATATAAAATCAAACATTTAAACTTTATTGCTGCTGCTGCTAAGTCGCATCAGTTGTGTCCGACTCTGTGAGACCCCATAGACGTCAGCCCACCAGGCTCTCCTGTCCCTGGGATTCTCCAAGCAAGAATACTGGAGTGGTTTGCCATTTCCTTCTCCAGTGCATGAAAGTGGAAAGTGAAAGTGAAGTCACTCAGTTGTGTCCGACTCTTCGCAACCCATGGACTGCAGCCTACCAGGCTCCTCCGTCCATGGGATTTTCCAGGCAAGAGTACTGGATTGGGCTGCCATTGCCTTCTCCTAAACTTTATTGAGCAATTTATTAAATGAAAAGGAATGAAAACAGTGCTTCCCTCTCAGTGAAGGATTATGGTAACCATTTTTTCTTCCTTATCTGTATTTCCTAATTTTCTACAATGAACATGCATTATTAATTTCATATTATAATATCTGAGAAAGACATAATTTTGGAAATCTCAGTTTACATGTACGTGAGCTAGTAATCTCACAAAATGTAAACCCTTCCTCACCAAAGAAGTCATCAGCAGCCCTCTAAAAATCTTCTGGCTAAGATCTAACTCTTAAAATCTTTGGTCAGCCACACAGAACAGGGAACATAAAAATAAGGCAGAGCTCCAACCATTTTGGTTCAAGACGATGCTCATGAACTGACTTCCTGGAATCAGGACGCCATCACCTTCCCCATTGCTAACCCTGTAAATCTGTTGCAGATCAATAAATTGGGGACATTTTATTTCATAAAAGCATTAGTCCATTACAGATTGGAAATTAAAAAAAAAAATACCCTGGTCCTTCACCTCAGAAAGTCTCAGAAGCACTGTGTTAGAACTTGGTCAGGTAGAAGCTGTACATTCTCCCAGACCCTTACAACTCAGGGCTGGGCTAGCGGTGGACGTCCCCCTCATTTTCCAGTGAGACTCTGAAATCATCTCTCCTCTATCTTTGTATAAGATTTCCTACTCTTCTGAGTTTTGTATCATTCATCCATACCTCTTCCCACTCCTCTTCACTGTCAGCTACTCATCTCCCAAACATACCTTTTTCATTCATTGAGGAACCTGCTCACAGATTCCTCTCCATCTCAAGTCCTGCCAACCTCTCACGTGACATAGTAAAGGATATAGAGGCCTAACATCCCAGCCTCTTAGCACATTGACCTTCTCATCTTCAGAGATTCCACTCCAATTTCAGCTACCAATTCTCATGGCCATCCCGCAAAACCCTATCAATACTTGCAACTGCTACACCTCTGGAATATAAAATGCACACATTACTCTCTGACCACAAGGTCATCCATCCAGGTCTCATTTTTTACACCTGTTCTTTGCCCTCAAAATCTCTTGATTCTACTTTTCACCTGTTCAACTACTATTGCCTTCACCCTTCTTCCCTATCTAGTTTATAGATTCCATCATTCCTCACTTCAACCATTCTCTTACAGATACCCTCAACTCACTTGCCTCACTGCCTTTACATCACTCCCACGTGCAAATCCAAGCCCCGGCTCAATCCACTGAACCCCTGGACATGGCTAGAAGAAAAAAAATCATTAAATGGATTGGTGCCACAATATACTAAGTGTCCAAAATATCTAAGCCATAGAATAACCAACACAACATTGAAGGAGAAGAACAACGTTGGAAGACCAATGCTACCTGACTCAAACACTTATTGTAAAGCTACAGTAATCAGAACTTCCCTGGTGGTCCAGCAGTAAAGACTCTGTGCTTCCAATGCAGGGGTAGCAGGTTCAATTCTTATCAGGGAACTGAGAGCCCACATGCTGCATGGTGTGGCAAAAATTTTAAAAAGCTACAATAATCAAGACAGTATGGTACTGATGGAAGAATAAACAGATCAATAGAACAGGAAAGAGTGCCCAGAAACAGATCAACAGAAATAGAGTCAACTGATCTTTGATAAAGGAGCAAAGGTAATACAATGTGGCAAAGACAGCCTTTCAACAAATGGTGCCAGAACAACTGAACATGCAAACAAATGAAATTACACACAGACCTTATACTCATCACAAAAAAGAACTCAAAATGGATCACAGACTGAAATACAAAATGCAAAGCTATAAAACTTCTAGAAGATAACAGGAAAAAATCTAGATAAATTTAAGTTTGGCAATGACTTTTTAGATGTTATACCAAAGGCACAGTCCATGAAAATGAGAATTGATAAGCCAGACTGCATTATAATTAAAACCCTCTCTATGAAAGGTAGATAATGAAAAGATAAGCCAAAGACTGACAGTAAATATTTGCAAAGGACATATCTGATAAAGGACTGTTATCCAAAATACACAACTCTTAAAACTCAACAGTGAGAAAATGAACAACCCGATTAAAAACGGGCATATGATCTGAAGAAATACCTCACCAAAGAAGGCGTACAGATAGCAAATAAGTATATGAAAAGGTGTTCCACTTCATATATCAATAGGACAATACAAATTAAAACAATGAGATATCACTATACACATAACAGAATAGCCAAAATTCAGAACACTGACAGCACCAAATGTTGGCGAGGAGGTGGAACAACAGGAATTCTCATCCTTTGCAGGTGAGAATGCAAAACACAGCCACTTTAGAATACAATTTGGCAGTTTCTTACAAAACCAATTGCACTCTCTGTATTGAAAGTAACTAAAAACTATGTCCACACAAAAATCTGCACACAGATGTTTATGGCCACTTCATTCATAATTGCCAAAATCTGGATGCAACCAAGATGTCCTTCAGTAGGTGAATGGATAAACTGTGGTACATTCAGACAACTGAATATTATTCAGCACTGAAAAAAAATAAAAGAGCTATCAAGGCATGAATAGATATGAAAGAAACTTTGAAAGAACACCATCAGGCTACATATTTTATGATTCCAACTACATAACATTCTGGAAAAGGCAAAGCAATGGGGACAGTAAAAAGATCAGTGGTTGCCAGGGGATGGCAGGCAAAGAGAGATGAATAGAATGTAAAGGACTAAGGCTGAGACTTCCCTAGTGGCTCAGACGGTAAAGCGTCTGCCTACAATGTGGGAGACCCAGGTTCTATCCCTGGGTTGGGAAGATCCTCTGGAGAAGGAAATGGCAACCTGCTCCAGTACTCTTGCCTGGAAAATCCCATGGATGGAGGAGCATGGTAGGCTACAGTCCATGGGGTCGCAGAGTCAGACACAACTGAGCAACTTCACTTTCACTTTTCATGAATCTATAATTATTAAAAAATAAAATTTATTAAAAAAATATGCCACTCCAAAAACAACCTATGAGCCCTAACAGAGCAGGCTGTCCTTCTGATCCTTCTAACTCCACACCCTACAAGACTTTCTCCAGACCAGGGATTCAGCAGCCCATATACTACATCTAGTAAACTCTGAATATGAATGCTAAGCCTTCTCTTTTCTCTTCCCTTTGCTACACACTCTGAAAGCTGTGGATTACCCTTCTGCTGCTTTAAAGAGAGTGGTATCCACTTTAACTTGATTTCACTTGGAACAAAAATGTGGAGTGTGTGTGAGCTTATAAGCCTGATTTTCTCTATCTCCCACTTGAAAATGGTTTAACCCAGCAGTGCCTTATACTATCTACAGTATTATATCCTATAGCAAGAGTCCAAGGGACCCAAGTTTGACTTGTGGTTGAACAACTAACTGGGTGTGTAGCTTTGAGCAAGCTATTTAACCTCATGAGAGAAAATAACAGCTCCAAAGAGCTATTTGAAAGATTAATCGGTCACTTCTGGTTCAGGAATAATGGAGTAAATGTACTTCTCCCTATTACTCTCACTAAGTACAGCTAAAAATCTAGGACAGTAAGAAAAATAAAAGGTAAAATGACTCTGAAAAATGGAGAGAAGGCAGCCTGACCAGATGACAGCAGTACCTGAGGTAGTGAGTGTCAACAGACAGCAAGTGGGGGAACCTGGACTTCTACTTCTACCTGGCAGTAAAGAGTAGTACCTACCCCTTACCCTGACAATGAAGTGCAGTGTCTGAAGAAGTCTGCAAAAACAAGATATAATAACATCCAGAGTCTCATAACGTAATACCCCAAATATTCAGGATATAATGAAAATAATGACTCAGCTTATCAAGAACAAGAAAAATCACAACTTGAATGAACAAAGAAAATCAGTAATCTCACTAATGAGATGACACAGATGCTGGAATTATCCGACAAATTTTAAAAGAGCAACCACAAAAATGCTTCAATAACAATTATAAACATGCCAGAAACAAATGAATAAATAAAAAGTATAAGCAAAAACTAGAATCTCTGCAAAGAAATGGAAAATATAGAAAAGAACCAATGACATTCTTAGAAAAAACTGTTGTTGCTTAGTCACTAAGTCATGTCTGACACTTGTGAGACTCCATGGACTGTAGCCCACCAGCTCCTCTATCCATGGGGTTTCCCAGGCAAGAATACCAGAGTGGGTTGCCATATCCTTCTCCATGGGACTCTTCCCAACCGAGATCAAATCTGTGTCCCCTGTATTGGCAGGCAGATTCTTTACCACTGAGCCACCAAGGAAGCCCTTAGAAAAAACTAAAGCAACTTAAATGAAAACTCACTGCATGGGCTCAACAGCAGAATGTAGACAATAGAGGGAAAAAAATAGTAAACCTAAAGACAGAACAACAGAAACTATCCAATCTGAACAACAGAAAGAAAATAGATTGAACTGTGAACAACTATAAGTCAAAAAATTGGACAACCTAGAAGAAACAGATTAATTCTTAGAAA
The DNA here is from genome assembly GCF_055505025.1 of Bos grunniens. Lineage (NCBI taxonomy): Eukaryota > Metazoa > Chordata > Mammalia > Artiodactyla > Bovidae > Bos > Bos grunniens. The sequence goes on along the minus strand of NC_141194.1, from coordinate 50,911,061 downwards.
CATACAACCTGAAAAAACTGCATCAGGAAGAAATAGAAAATCTGAAGAGACTAATAAGGAGATTGAATCAGTAATAAATACAAAAATTTCCCAAAGAGAAGAGAAGCCCAGGACCAGATGACTTCATTGGTAAATTTTATCAAACATTTAAAGAAGAATTACCACCAATTTTTCTTAAACTCTTTTTTAAAAAATCAAAGAGAAGGGAACACTCCAGAACTCATTTTATGAGGCCAGGATTACCCTGGTACCAAAGACAGGTAAGAACACTACAAGAAAAGAAAACTACAGGTCAGTATCCCTGATGAATACACATAGAAACATTCTAAATAAAATACTAGCAAACCAAATTCAGCAGCAAACTAAAGGGAACATTTCCCAGGATCAAATGGGATTTATCCTTGAAACACAAAGCTGGTTCAACATAAACAAATTAATAAAGGTGATACATCACATTAATAGAATGAAAGAAAAAAGTGATCTCAAAAGAAGACACAGAAGCATTTGACAAAATTCAACACTGATTCATAAACACTCAGTAGGGTAGAGAAGAAATGTACTTCAACATAATAAAGGCCATATAAGATAAGCCCATAGCTAACATCAGACTCAATGGTATATGGTTGAAAGCTTTTCCTCTAAGATCAGGAACAAGACAAGGATACTCACTCTCACCACTTCTATTCAATAGAGTACTAGAAATCCCAGCCAGAGCAATCAGGCAAGAGAGGGGGAAAAGGCATCAGAATTGGAAAGGAAGAAGCACAATTATCTGTTTGCAGGTGACATGATTTTATATATAAGAAATCCTAAAATTCCATCCCAAAACTGTTACAGCTAATCAATAAATTCTGTAAAGTTATAGGATAAAAAGATTAACATGCGGGACTTCCCTGGTGGTTGAGAATCCACCTGCCAAAGCAGGGGACACAGGTTCAACCTCTGATCTGGGAAGATCCCAAATGCCATGGGGTAACTAAGCCCATGCATCAAAACTGTTGAAGCCCATGGGCCTAGAGCCCATGTTCCACAAGAAGAGAAGTCACCATAATGAGAAACCCACACACTGCAATAAAAGAGGAGCCCCTGCTTACTGCAACAGAGAAAGCCCACACGCAGAAACAAAGCCCTAGCACAACCAAAAACAAAAAATTAATTTAAAAAATTAATATGAAAAAATCAGTAGTATGTTTATAAACCAAAAACATTATCTGAAAAATAAATAAAACAATTCCATTTACAGTAGTGCCAAAAACTATAAACTACTCAGGAATAAATTTAATCAAGAAGGTGAAAGATCTCTACACTGAAAACTACAAGACATCAGTGAAAGAAATTGAAGAAAACACAAAGAAATGGAAGGATATCCTGGGTTTATGGATTGGAAGAATCAATTTTGTTGAAAAGTCCACATTGCCCAAAGCCATCTATAGATACAAAACAATCTTTATCAAGATTCCAATGGTAATGATACAGAGAAGATTACCATGGCCCCTGTGCAAGTCAGTCAGTTTGGTTGGTCACTTTTGTCTGACTCTTTGTAACCCCATGGAATGCAGCACTCTAGGCTTCCCTGTCTATCATCAATTTCAGGAGTTTGTTCAAACTCAAGTCCATCGAGTCAGTGATGCCATCCAACCATCTCATCCTCTGTCGTCCGTTTTTCCTCCTGCCTTCAATCTTTCTCAGCATCAGGTCTTTTCTAATGAGTCAGTTCTTCGCATCAGGTAGCCAGATTGTTGAAGCTTCAGCATCAGTCCTTCTTTCCCTTAGGATTGACTGGTTTGATCTTCTTGTAGTCCAAGGGATTCTCAAGAGTCTCGTCCAACACCACACTTCAAAAGCATCAATTATGCAGCACTCAGCTTTCTTTATGGCCCAACTACTACATCCATATATGACTACTAGAAAAGCTATAGCTTTGACTAGACAGGTCTTTGTCGGTAAAGTAATGTCCGTTTTTTAATATGTTGTCTAGATTGTTTCTTATAGCTTTTCTTCCAAGGAACAAACATCTTTTAATTTCATGGCTGCAGTCACCATCTGCAATGATTCTGGAGCCCAAGAAAATAAAGTCTGTCACTGTTTGCATTGTTTCCCCATCTATTCGCCATGAAGTGATGGGACCAGATGTCATGATCTTAGTTTTTTCAATGCTGAAGTTTTAAGCCAGCTTTTTTACTCTCCTCTTTCACTTTCATCAAGAGGCTCTTTAGTTCTCTTTGCTTTCTGCCATAAAGGTGGTGTCATCTGCATATGTGAGGTTATTGATATTTCTCCTGGCAATCTTAATTCCAGCTTGTGCTTCATCCAGCCTGGCATTTCACATAATGTTCTCTGCATATAAGTTAAATAAGCAGGGTGACAATATACAGTCTTGACATACTCCTTTCCTAATACAAAACCAGTCTGTTGTTCCATGTCTGGATCTAACCGGTGCTTCTTGACCTGCATTCAGATTTCTCAGGAGGCAGGTAAGGTGGTCTGGGATTCTCATCTCTTAAAGAATTTTCCACACTTTGTTGTGATCGACACAGTTAAAGGCATTCACATAGTCTACGAAGCAGATGTATTTCTGGAATTCCCTTGCTTTTTCTATAATCCACAGGATGTTGGCAATTTGATCTCTCATTCCTCTGCTTTTTCTAAACCCAGCTTGTACATCTAAAAGTTCTAGGTTTATGTACTATTGATGCTTGGCTTGGAGAATTTTGAGCATTACTTTGCTAGCATGTGAAATGAGTGCAATTGTGCAGTAGTTTGAACGTTCTTTGGCACTGGAATGAAAACTGACCTTTTCCAGTCCTGTGGCCACTGTTGAGTTTTCCAGATTTGCTGGCATATTGAGTGCAGCACTTCAACAGCATCATCTTTCAGGATTTGAAATAGCTCAGCTGGAATTCCATCACCTCCACTAGCTCTGTTCATAGTGATGCTTCCTAAGGCCCACTTGACTTCGCATTCCAGGATGTCTGGCTCAAGGTGAGTGATCACACCATCATTATTATCTGGGTCATGAAGATCTTTTTTGTGTAGTTCTTCTGTGTATTCTTGCCACCTCTTCTTAATATCTTCTGCTTCTGTTAGGTCCATACTGTTTCTGTCCTTACAGTGCCCATCTTTGCATGAAATGTTCCCTTGGTATCTCTAATTTTCTTGAAGAGGTCTCTAGTCTTTCCCATTCTATTGTCTTCCTCTATGTCTTTGCATTGATCACTCAGGAAGGCTTTCTTATCTCTTCTTGCTATTCTTTGGAACTCTGCATTCAGATGGATGTATCTTTCCTTTCCTCCTTTGCCTTTCACATATCTTCTTTTCTTAGCTATTTGTAAGGCCTCCTTACAACCATTTTGCCTTTTTTGCATTTCATTTTCCTGGGGATGGTTTTGATCACTGCCTCATGTACATGTTACTAACCTCCATCTATAGTTCTTCTGACACTCTATCAGAGCTAATCCCTTGAATCTATTTGTCACTTCCACTGTAAGGGATTTGATTTAGGTCATACCTGAATGGTCTAGTGGCTTTCCCTACTTTCTTCAATTTACGTCTGAATTTTGCAATAAGGAGTTCATGATCTGACCCACAGTCAGCTCCCGGTCTTGTTTTTGATGACTGTATAGAGCATCTCCATCTTCAGCTGCAAAGAATATAATCAGTCTGCTTTTGGTGGTGACCATCTGGTGATGTCCATGTGTAGAGTCTTTTCTTGTGTTGTTAGAAGAGGGTGTTTGGGAAAAAAAAAAAAGAAGAGGGTGTTTGCTATGACCAGTGCATTCTCTTGGCAAAACTTTGTTAGCCTTTGCCCTGCTTCATTTCGTACTCCAAGGCCAAACTTGCCTGTTACTCCAGGGATCTCTTGACTTCTTACTTTTGCACTCCGGTCCCCTATAATGGAAAGGATATCTTTTTTGGTGTTAGTCCTAGAAGGTCTTGTAAGTCATCATAGAACCATTCACCTTCAGCTTCTTTGGCACCAGAAGTTTGGGCATAGACTAGGGTTACTGTCATATACAATGGTTTGTGTTGGAAACAAATAGAAATCATTCTGTCATTTTTGAGATTTCATCCAAGTACTGCATTTTGGACTCTTCTGTTGACTATGATGGCTACTCCATTTCTTCTAAGGGATTCTTGCCCACATAGTGGATATAATGGTCATCTGAATTAAATTCGCCTATTCTGGTCCATTTTAGTTCACTGATTCCTGAAATATCAATGTTTTCTTGCCATCTCCTGTTTGACCACTTCCAATTTATCTTGATTCGTGGACCTAACATTCCAGGTTCCTATGCAATATTGTTCTTTACAGCATCAGACTTTATGTCTATCACCAGTCGTATCCACAGCTGGGTACTGTTTTCGCTATGGCTTAGCCTCTTCATTCTTTCTGGAGCTATTTCTCTACTCTTCTCCAGTAGCATATTGGGCACTTATTTACCTGGGGAGCTCATCTTTCAGTGTCATATATTTTTGCCTTTACATACTGTTCATGGGGTTTCAAGGCAAGAATACTGAAGTGGTTTGCCATTCCCTTCTCCAGTGGACCACATTTTGTCAGAACTCTCCATCATGACCCATCCATCTTGGGTGGCCCTACACAGCATGGTTCATAATTTCACTGAATTAGACAAGGCTGTCATCCATGTGATCAGTTTGATTAGTTGTCTGTAATTGTGGTTTTCATTCTGTCTGCCCTCTTATGGATAAAGATAAGAGGCTTGTGGAAGCTTCCTGAGTAGTGGACTGGCTGTGGGGGAATCTGGGTCTTGCTTTGCTGGGCAAGGCCATGCTCAGTAAATCTTTAATCCAATTTTCTGTTGATGGGTGGGGCTGTTCCCTCCCTGTAGTTTGGCCTCAGGCCAAACTATGGCACGAGTAATGATGACCTCCTTAAAAAGGACTTATGCCAGCATGCCATGGCTCTGTTGCATTTCATCTCTCTAATGAGACTGTTGCATTCATTGCCCCCAATCCCACGGCAGGTCACTGTCGACCCACGCCTCTGCCAGAGACTTCTGGACACTCACAGGCAAGTCTGGCTCAGGCTCTTGTCAGGTCACTGCTACTTTCTCCTAGATCCTGGTACACACAAGGTTTTGTTTGTGCCCTCCAGAAGTCTGTTCCCTCAGTCCTATGGAAGTCTGTAATCAAATCCCACTGGCCTTCAAAGTCAAATTCCCTGGGGGTTCTCAGACCCTATGCCAGATTCCCAGGTTAGGAAATCTGTTATGGGCCCTAGAATTTTCACAAAAGTATGAGAATTTCTTTGGTATAATTGTTTTCCAGTTTGTGGGTCCTCTGCTCAGTATAAGGATGACATGCAAATTCATGAAGCATTTCATATTTTTGAATTGAGAGAGTAGCACTGAAACATATACACTACCATATGTAAAATAGGTAGCCAGTGGGAATTTGTTATATGACTCAGAGCTAGACCCAGTGCTCTGTCACAATACAGAAGGGTGGGATGGGGTGGGAGAAAGGAGGAAGGTTCAAGAGGGAGGGGACATACATATACCTGTGGCTGATTCATGTTGATGTATGGCAGAAACCAACACAACGTTATGAAGCAATTATCCTCCAATTCAAAATAAATCTTTAAAAATATTCCAATGGTATTTTTTTAAAGAAGTAGAAAAAACAACATTCAAATTTATATGGAACCACACAGGACCCAGAATAGCTAAAGCAATTCGGATAAAGAAGAGAGTGGGAAGTATCACATTTCCTGATTCCAAATTGTATTACAAAGTTATGGTAATCAAAACAGTGTGGTACTGGCATAAAACAGACCCATAGACCAAAGGAGCAGTATCAAGAGCCCAGAAATAAACCCTGCATACACAATCATCTAATAATGGACAAAGGAGTCAAGAATACTCAGTGCAGAAAAGACAAGTCTCTTAAATGGTGCTGGGAAAATTGGATATTCAAATGTAAAAGGAGGGGCGGTCCTAAGATGGCAGAGGAATAGGACAGGGAGACCACTTTCTCCCCCACAAATTCATTGAAAGAACATTTGAACACTGAGCAAATTCCATAAAAAAACTTCTGAATGCTGGCAGAGGACATCAGGCACCCAGAAAGGCAGCCCATTGTCTTCGAAAGGAGGTAGGAAAAAATATAAAAGATAAAAAGAGAGACAAAAGAGGTAGGGACGGATATCCATCCCAGGAAGGGAGTCTTAAAAAAGAGAGAAGTTTCAAACACCAGGAAACACTCTCACCGACGAGTCTGTGGCAAGCCTTCGAACCTCAGAGGGCAACATAACCGGGAAGAAAAATAAGTAAGTAATTAAAACCCAAAGATTACATGCCTAATGGCAACTCCCAGTGGAGAAACAGCACAGATGCTCCGCATTCGCCACTAGCAAGCGGGGTCTGGACAGGCAGGCCCAGGCTGCATTGCTTAGGATAAGGACTGGGCATGAATGCCCGAGGGCAATCTGAGGGAACTAACTTAAGATAGCAATCCAGACTGTGGGATAGCTATCCCATGAAAATCCCTAACCTAAGACACTGCCAGGCCTGTTCATAGAACAAAGGACTAAGCAGAGCTAGCAGGCTGCAGACCGGCCCATCCCCCGCTGGAGACAGGCAGGTGAGGGCAGCCAGAGCCAGAAGGGGGCAATCGCGGCCCCAGAGAGGCATCATCTACCAAACTGCAAGCAGGCTTCATTGCTAACCAAGACTTCTTGGGATTCTGGATGGTCGACATCCACCAGAAGGGTCACAGCCAGAGATCAGCTCCCGGAAGAGACATATCACATACCTGAGAAGGCACGCCAGTTGTACATCCAGAAAACTGAGCGGCTGGGACCGGGGAGGCAATAAGACACAGCCCCCAACTGGGGGCAACTGCGCTTACCAAGCACCAGGTCACCTGAGCTGCTCGGACCTGTGAAGGGCACAAAACACAGGCCCAAACAAGTCTGCGCCTTTGTGGAGTACCCAAGAACCTGAACCTGAGCATCTTAGACCTGAGAACTGCACGCAACCCAGGGCCCACCTCAGACAGCTCCTGGCAGAGCAACCTAGAGCCTGAACAGTGTAGACTGGGAAAGCACACACACTGTGAGCGGGGGCAAACCCAGTGTGGCCGAGGCACTGCAAGTACTCCCCACACAAGCCAGTGATATTTGCTTGCAGTGTTCTGCCCTCCCCACAGCACAACTGAACAAGTAAGCCTAAAAAAGTGACCACCACCACCCCCTCGTGTCAGGGTGAAAATTAGACACCAAAGAGACCAGCAAACAGAAGAAATTAAAATAAACAGAGGGAAATGCTTTGGAAGTGACAGGTGCAATAGATTAAAATCCTGCAATTAGCACCAACTACATAGGAAGGGGCCTATAGATCTTGAGAAGTATAAGCTGGATCAAGGAACATTCTGAAAATGAACTGACCCCACACTGCCCACAACACCACCAGAGAAAGTCCTAGATATATTTTTGCTATTATGATTTTTTTTTAATTTTTAAGTCCTCTATTACTCTTTTAATTTTCATTTTTATAACCTACTATAACTTTGCAAAAAAAAGACCTTATTTTTCCAGCAAACTTCATATATCTATATATATTTTATAATTTTTGTGACTTTGTTTTTTTGAGAATCTAACCTCTACTCTAGATTTTTAATCTTCGGTTTTTGATATTTGTTATCAATTTTGTACCTTTAAGACACCAATCTTGAGTACCCATTTTTACTTGGGAGCAAGATTGTTGGCTTGATTGCTCTCTCCCCCTTTGGACTCTCCTTTTTCTCCACGAAGTCGCCTCTATCTCCACCCTCCCCCTTCTCTTCTCTACCCAACTCTGTGAATCTTTGTGTGTTCTGGGCTATGGAGAACACTTACGGAACTGATTACTGGCTAGATCTTTCTCTCTCCTTTTGATTCTCTCTTTTCTCCTCCTGCCCACCTCTGTCTCCTTCCTCCCTCTTCTCTTCTCTGTGTAATTCCATGAACATCGCTGAGGGATCCAGACTGTGCAGAGCACATAAGGAAGTGATCACTGGCTAGCTTGCTCTCTCGCCTTTAGTTTCCCCCTTCTTCTCCTCCTGGTCACCTCTATCTCCCTCCTCCCTCTTCTCTTCTCCATGTAACTCTGTGTACCTCTCCGGGTGGCCCTCAGTGTGGAGAAACTTTTCATCATTAACCTAGATGTTTTATCATCAGTGCTGTATAGATGCAGAAGTCTTGAGGCTACTGTAAGAATAAGACTGAAAACCAGAGGCAGGAGGCTTAAGTCCAAATCCTGAGAACACTAGAGAACTCCTGACTCCAGAGAACATTAATCGATAGGAGCTCATCAAATGCCTCCATACCCACTCTGAAACCAAGCACCACCCAAGTGCCAACAAGCTCCAGAGCAAGACATACCATTCAAATTCTCCAGCAACACAGGAACATAGCCCTGAGCTTCAATATACAGGCTGCCCAAAGTCACACCAAACCCACTGACATCTCAAAAGTCATTACTGGAAACGTCATTGCACTCCAGAGAGAAGAAACCCAGCTTCTCCCACCAGAACACGGACACAAGCTTCCCTAACCAGGAAACCTTGACAAGCCACCTGTCCAACCCCACCCACAGTGAGGAACCTCCACAATAAAGAGGAACCACAAACTGCCAGAACACAGAAAGGCCACCCCAAACACAGCAATGTAAACATGATGAAAAGGCAGAGAAATACTCAGCAAGTAAAGAAGAGGATAAATGCCCACCAAACCAAACAAAAGAGGAAGAGATAGGGAATCTACTTGATAAAGAATTGTGAATAATGATAGTGAAAATGATTCAAAATCTTGAAAACAAAATGGAGTTACAGATAAATAGCCTGGAGACAAGGATCGAGAAGATGCAAGAAATGTTTAACAAGGACCTAGAGGAAATAAAAAAGAGTCAATAAATGAGATCAAAAACACTCTGGAGGGAACCAACAGTAGAATAACCGAGGCAGAAGATAGGATAAGTGAGGTAGAAGATAGAATGGTAGAAATAAATGAAACAGAGAGGAAAAAAGAAAACTGAATGAAAAGAAATGAGGACAATCTCAGAGACCTCTGGGACAATGTTAAACACCCCAACATTCGAATCATAGGAGTCCCAGAAGAAGACGACAAAAAGAAAGGCCATGAGAAAATACTTGAGGAGATAATAGTTGAAAACTTCCCTAAAAGGGGGAAGGAAACAGTCACCTAAGTCCAAGAAACCCAGAGAGTTCCAACACGATAAACTCAAGGCTAAACACCCCAAGACATATTAATCAAAGGAACAAATATCAAACACAAAAAACAAATATTAAAAGCAGCAAGGGAAAAACAACAAATCACACACAAGGGGATTCCCATAAGGATAACAGCTGATCTTTCAATAGAAACTCTTCAAGCTAGGAGGGAATGGCAAGACGTACTTAAAGTGATGAAAGAAAATAACCTACAGCCCAGATTACTGTACCCAGCAAGGATCTCATTCAAATATGAAGGAGAAATAAAAAGCTTTACAGAAAAGCAAAAGCTGAGAGAATTCAGCACCACCAAACCAGCTCTCCAACAAGTGCTAAACGATCTTCTCTAGACAGGAAACACAGAAAGGGTGTATAAATTGGAACCCAAAACAATAAAGTAAATGGCAATGGGATCATATGTATCAATAATCATCTTAAATGTAAATGGGTTGAATGCCCCAACAAAAAGACAAAAACTGGCTGAATGGATAGAAAAACAAGACCCCTATATGTGTTGTCTACAAGAAACCCACCTCAAAACAAGGGACACATACAGACTGAAAGTGAAGGGCTAGCAAAAGATATTCCACATAAATAGAGACCAAAAGAGAGCAGGGGTAGTAGCAATACTCATATCAGATAAAATAGACTTTAAAACAAAGGCTGTAAAAAGAGACAAAGAAGGACACTACATAATGATCAAAGGATCAATCCAAGAGAAGATATAACAATTATAAATATATATGTAACCAACATAGGAGCACCACAATATGTAAGACAAATGCTAACAACTATGAAAGGGGAAATTAACAATAACACAGTAATAGTGGGAGACTTTAATACACCACTCACACCTATGGATAGATCAACTAAACAGAAACTTAACAAGGAAACACAAACTTTAAATGATACAATGGACCAGTTAGACCTAATTGATATCTATAGGACATTTCACCCCCAAACAATGAATTTCACCTGTTTCTCAAGCACACACGGAACCTTCTCCAGGATAGATCACATCCTGGGCCATAAATCTAGCCTTGGTAAATTCAAAACAATTGAAATCATTCCAAGCATCTTTTCTGACCACAATGCAGTAAGATTAGATCTCAATTACAGGAGAAAAACTATTAAAAATTCCAACATATGGAGGTTGAACAACACGCTGCTGAATAACCAACAAATCACAGAAGAAATCAAAAACGAAATCAAAATATGCATAGAAACAAATGAAAATGAAAACACTACAACCCAAAACCTGTGGGACACTGTAAAAGCAGTGCTAAGGGGAAGGTTCATAGCAATACAGGCTTACCTCAAGAAAAAAGAAAAAAATCAAATAAATAACCTAACTTTACACCTAAAGCAACTAGAAAAGGAAGAAATGAAGAACCCAAAGGGTTATTAGAAGGAAAGAAATCTTAAAAATTAAGGCAGAAATAAATGCAAAGGAAACAAAAGAGACCATAGCAAAAATCAACAAAGCCTAAAGCTGGTTCTTTGAGAACATAAATAAAATTGACAAACCATTAGCCAGACTCATCAAGAAATAAAGGGAGAAAAATCAAGTCAACAAAATTAGAAATGAAAATGGAGACATCACAACAGACAACACAGAAATACAAAGCATCATAACAGACTACTATCAGCAATTATATGCCAATAAATCGGACAACTTGGAAGAAATGGACAAATTCTTAGAAAAGTACAATTTTCCAAAACTGAACCAGGAAGACATAGAAAATCTTAACAGACCCATCACAAGCACGGAAATTGAAACTGTAATCAGAAACCTTCCAGCAAACAAAAGCCCAGGACCAGACGGCTTCACAGCTGAATTCTACCAAAAATTTAGGGAAGAGCTAACACCTATCCTACTCAAACTCTTCCAGAAAATTGCAGAGGAAGGCAAACTTCCAAACTCATTCTATGAGGCCACCATCACCATGATACCAAAACCTGACAAAGATGCCACAAAAAAAAGAAAACTAGAGGCCAGTATCACTGATGAACATAGATGCAAAAATCTGTAACAAAATTCTAGCAAACAGAATCCAACAACATATTTAAAAGATCATACATCATGACCAAGTGGGCTTTATCCCAGGGATGCAAGGATTCTTCAATATCTGCAAATTAATCAACGTAATATACAACATTAACAAATTGAAAAATAAAACCATATGATTATCTCAATAGATGCAGAGAAAGCCTTTGACAAAATTCAACATCCATTTATGACAAAAACCCTCCAGAAAGCAGGACTAGAAGGAACATACCTCAACATAATAAACACTATATATGACAAACCCACAGCAAACATTATCCTCAATGGTGAAAAATTGAAAGCATTTCCCCTAAAGTTAGGAACAAGACAAGGGTGCCCACTCTCACCACTACTATTCAACATAGTGTAGGAAGTTTTGGCCACAGCAATCAGAGCAGAAAAAGAAATAAAAGGAATCCAGATTGGAAAAGAAGAAGTAAAACTCTCACTGTTTGCAGATGACATGATCCTCGACATAGAAAACCCTAAAGACTCCACCAGAAAATTACTAGAGCTAATCAATGAATATAGTAAAGTTGCAGGATATAAAATCAACACACAGAAATCCCTTGCATTCCTATACACTAACAATGAGAAAACAGAAAGAGAAATTAAGGAAACAATTCCATTCACCATTGCAATGAAAAGAATAAAATACTTAGGAATATATCTACCTAAGAAACTAAAGACCTATATATAGAAAACTATAAAACACTGGTGAAAGAAATCAAAGAGGACACAAATAGATGGTGAAATATACTGTGTTCATGTATTGGTAGAATCAATATAGTGAAAATGAGTATACTATCCAAAGCAATGTGGAGATTCAGTGCAATCCCTATCAAGCCACCAACAGTATTTTTCACAGAAACTAGAACAAATAATTTCACAATTTGTATGGAAATACAAAAAACCTCAAATAGCCAAAGGAATCTTGAGAAAGAAGAATGGAACTGGAGGAATCAACCTGCCTGACTTCAGGCTCTACTACAAAGCCACAGTCATCAAGACAGTATGGTATTGGCACAAAGACAGAAATATAGATCAATGGAACAAAAAAGAAAGCCCAGAGATAAATCCACGCACCTATGGACACCTTATCTTTGACAAAGGAGGCAAGAATATACAATGGAGAAAAGACAATCTCTTTTAACAAGTAGTGCTGGGAAAACTGGTCAACCACTTGTAAAAAAATGAAACTAGAACACTTTCTAACACCATACACAAAAATAAAATGGATTAAAGATCTAAATGTAAGACCAGAAACTATAAAACTCCTAGAGGAAAACATAGGCAAAACACTCTCCAACATAAATCACAGCAGGATCCTCTATGACCTACCTCCCAGAATATTGGAAATAAAAGCAAAAATAAACAAATGGGACCTAATTAAACTTAAAAGCTTTTACACAATGAAGGAAACTACAAGCAAGGTTTAAAGACAGCCTTCAGAATGGGAGAAAATAATAGCAAATGAAGCAACTGACAAAGAATTAATCTCAAAAATATACAAGCGACTCCTGCAGCTCAATTCCAGAAAAATAAACGACCCAATCAAAAAATGGGCCAAAGAACTAAACAGACATTTCTCCAAAGAAGACATACAGATGGCTAACAAACTAATCAAAAGATGCTCAACATCACTCATTATCAGAGAAATGCAAATCAAAACCACAATGAGGTACCATTTCATGCCAGTCAGAATGGCTGCTATCCAAAAGTCTACAAACAATAAATGCTAGAGAGGGTTGGAGAAAAGGGAACCCTCTTACCAACAGTGTAAACCCTCTTACACTGTTGGAGTGCAAACTAGTACAGCCACTGTGGAGAACAGTGTGGAGATTCCTTAAAAAACTGAAATAGAACTGCCATATGACCCAGCAATCCCACTGCTGGGCATACAACACTGAGGAAACCAGAATTGAAAGAGACACGTGTACGCCAATCTTCATCGCAGCACTGTTTATAACAGCCAAGACATGGAAGCAACCTAGATGTCCGTCAGCAGATGAATGGATAAGAAAGCTGTGGTACATATACACAATGGAGTATTACTCAGCCATTAAAAAGAATACATTTGAATCAGTTCTAATGAGGTGGATGAAACTAGAGCCTATTATACAGAGTGAAGTAAGCCAGAAAGCAAAACACCAATACAGTATACTAACGCATATATATGGAATTTAGAAAGATGGTAACAATAACCCTGTATGCGAGACAGCAAAAGAGACACAGATATATAGAACAGTCTTCTGGACTCTGTGGGAGAGGGCGAGGGTGGGATGATTTGGGAGAATGGCATTGAAACATGTATATTATCATATGTGAAACCAATCACCAGTCTAGGTTCAATGCATAATACAGGGTGCTTGGGGCTTGTGCACTGGGATGACCCAGAGGGATGGGATGGGGAAGGAGGTGTGAGGGGGGTTCAGGATGGGGAACACAGGTACACCTGTGGTGGATTCATGTCAATGTATGGCAAAACCAATACAATATTGTAAAGTAATTAGCCTCCAATTAAAATAAATAAATTTATATTAGAAAAAAAGAAAAAAAAAAACCAAATGTAAAAGGATGAAAATAGACCCCTGACTTATATTACTCACAAAAATTAACTCAAAATGTATTAAAGATTTAAATGTAAGATCAAAAACCATGTAACTCCTAGAAGAAAACACAGGAAAAAAGGTCCTTAATGTGGAACTTAGGCAATAATTTTTTGGCTGTGACACTGAAAGCACAAAGTTACAAAATCAAAAATAAGTAATAGCAAAAATAAATCAAAAATTTGGTTTGGCCACATCAAACTAAAAAGTTTCTGCTATGCAGAAATAAAAAGGTAACCTATCGAACAGGAGAAAATACTTGCAAATCATATGTTATATATTAAATAAGGGCTTATTATTCAAAAAAATTAAGAACTCCTACAGGTCAATAGCAAAAAAAACCTGGTTAAAAAGTGGGCAGATGAAACACATGAAAAGATTTTCAACATCACTCATTATTAGAGAAATGAAAATCAAAACTACAATGAGGTAATATGTCATTGTAATGGCCAGCATCAAAAACTACAAACAATAAATGCTGGAGATGGTGTGGAGAAAAGGGAACCCTCTTGCACTATTGGTGGGAATGTAAACTGATATAGCCACTATGGAGAACAGTATGGATATTCCTTAAAAAAGTAGCAATAAAACCACCATACAACCTAGCAATCCTACTACTAGGCATATACCCTGAGGAAACCAAAACTGAAAAAGACACATGTAACCACATGTTCACTGCAGCTCTATTTACAATAGCTAGGACATGGAAGCAACCTAGATGTCCACTGACAGATGAATGGATAAAGAAGCTCTGGTATATACATACCATGGAATATTACTTGGCCGTAAAAAGGAACACATGTGAGTCAGTTTGAATGAGGTGGATGAACCTAGAGCATATTATACAGAATGAAGTCAGAAAGAGAAAAACAAATATCGTGTATTAATGCCTATATATGGAATCTAGAAGGATGATACTGATGAGCCTATTTGTAGTGCAGCCATAGAGACGCAGACACAGAGAACAGCCTTGTGGACACAGGTGGGAAAGGAGAGGGTGGGATGAATTGGGAGAGGAGCACTGAAATATGTACTTTACCATAAGTAAAATGGATAGCCAGTGGGCATTTACTGTATGACACAGGGAGCTCAAACCTGGTGTTTTGTAATGACCTAGAGGGTTGGGATGGGGTGGGAGGTAGGAGGGACGGGGCATGTGTATGCCTATGGCTGATTCATGTTGATATATGGCAGAAACCAACACAATATTGTAAAGCAACTATCATCCAATTAAAAAAGAAAAAGTAAACAGACGAACTGAACAGACATTTTCACAAAGACATACAGATGGCCAACAGATACATGAAGGCATTATGCTAAGTGAAGTAAGTCAAAGACCACTCTATGATCTCAATTATATATGAAATCTAGGGGAAAAAACCCAAACTCATAGAAAAAGTGAGATTTGTGGTTACCCTCCAGAGGCGGGGGTGGGGTAAGAGAATTGCATAAAGGTAGTAAAAAGTACAAACTTCCAGTTACACGATATATAAGTATTGAGGATGTAATGCACAACATGATGACTATAGTTAACACCGCTGCATGGTATATTTGAAAATTGCTAAGAGTAATTCCTAAAAGTTCTCATCACAAGCAAAAAGCTTAGTTTTCCTTTCTTTTTTGTACTTACATGAGATGGTGGATGGTAACTAAACTAATTGTGGTAATCATTTCATTCTACACCTTATTGTGGTATAGTTATTGTATCTATACCTAATTGTGGTAATCATTATACTCTATACCTTAAACAGTACTGTATGTCAATTACATCTCAATAAAACTGAAATAAAATAGAGAAAAATGAACAGAGCTTTAGCAACCTGTAGACTAAAAAAACAAACCCAAAGAAATCCACACTCAGAAATAGCATAATCAGGAAACTCCTTGATGGTCTAGTGGTTAGGACTCAGTGCTTTCATTGCCATGGTCCAGCTTTGATCCTTGTTCAGGAACTAAGATCCCACAAGCCATGTGGTACAGCCAAAAAAAAAATCAAATTCCTGAACATAAAAAAGACAAAGAAAAAATCTTGACATCAGTGAGAAAAATGATATTTCCTAAAGGAGAATGCCAATTTAAATGACAGAAGCTCTCTTATCAGAAACCATGGCAGCCAAAAGACAGTAGCACAACAGTTTTCAAGGGCTGAAAAGAACTAGAAACCTAGAATCTGATATCAAATGAAAAGACCCCCTCAGCAATTCAAGGGAAATCAAGACATTCTTATATGAAGGAAAACTAAGAGTATTTGTTGCCAATAGGCCAATTCTAAAAGCATGTCTAAAGGATGTTCTCTAAACAGAAAGGAAATGATAAAAGGACTCTTAAGAACACCAGGAAGTAAGACAGAACAAGGGAAAGACTGAAAATATGGGTACATACAATGTATTTTCCTTCTCCACTTGAGTTTTCTACATCATATTTGACAGTTGAAGCAAAAATTATACCACTATATGATATGGTTCTCAACATATGTAGATGAAATATTTAAGATAACTATAGCAGGGGAGCATAAAGAAATTTAAAATAAGATTTCTACTCTTCACTCAAACTAGTAAAATGTCTATACCAGTTGATTGTGATAAGTTATGTATGTATTATGTCAATGCCTAGAACAAGCACTGAAAAAGCTATACAAAGAGATCCACTCAAAAACATTATAGATAAATTCATATTTATTTATGTATATATTTATATCTAAATTTATTATAGATAAATCAAAATGGAATTATTGAAAAGATTTAAGTAACCCAAAGGAAGGCAGGAGAAAGAAAACAGAATGAACAGAGAAAACAAACAAAACAAAAAAATTACCAACTTATGCCCTAACACATCAATAATTGCATTAAGTATATATGGTCTAAATATACCAATTATAGAGATTAGCAGAGTGGAAAAAAATAATTCCAAACTTATATGTGTCTACAAGAAACTCACTTTATATATAATGGTGTCAGTAAAAGTAAAGTGAAAGTAAAGGGATATAAAAAGACATAAGGCAACCATTAATCAAAAGAAAGGAGTGGCTATTTTAATGTCTATATTAATATCCTATAAAATGGACTTCCATGCAAAGAAAACTGCCAGTGACAGAGGACATTACATAATAATTAAAGGGTCAATCCACCAAGACACAGCACTCCTAAATGCATCTGCACCAAACAACAAAGCTGTAAGATATGAGGCAAATGAAAAAACTGAAAGGAAGAATAGAAAAATCAAGTTATACCTGGACACTTCACCTCTTTCTCAACAACTGACTGAACAATTATACATAAAATCAGCAAAGACAGAGAATTTAGCAACAACATCAACCAACAGGGGTAAATCAACATTTACAGAAAACTCCTCCAAACATCAGCAGGATATACATTCTTCTCAAGTGACCACGGAAACATCTACCAAGACAGACCATATCCTGGGCCATAAAACAAAATCCAGTAAATTTAAAGGAACTGAAATTGTACAGAGTATATTCTATGGAAACAAACCAGAAATCAGTAACAGAATAACAGGAAAATCTGCAAACACATGGAAAGTAAACAACATACTTCTATACAATTCACAGGTCAAACACGAAGTTCCTAAGCGAATTAAAAATTAGAGTGAACTACATGAAAAGGAAAACATTAAAAATTTGAGGGACATGGCTAAATCAGTACTAAGAGGAAAACTGATAGCACTAAATACTTATGTTAGAATACAGGAAAAGTCTCAAATCAATAACCTAAGCTCCCACCTCAAGACATTAAGAGGAGCAAAATGAACCCAAAGCAAACAGAAGGAAGGAAATAATAAAGTGTAGAAATCAGCAAAGCTGAAAACAGAAAGATAATAGGGAAATTCAATGAAATAAAAAGCTTGGTCTCTGAAAAGATCAATAAAATTGACAAAACTATAGCAAGTCTGAAAAGAAAAAAAGAAGATAAAAATTTTCAATATCAGAAATGAAATGAGATGTCACCACAGAGCCAGCCTGCAGACATCAAAAGGATAATAAGGGAATATTATGAACCATGGTACACACTAAATTTGACAACTTAGAAGAAATGAATCAATTCCTTGGAAAGCACAAACTACCACAACATATCCTATATAAAATAGATAATTTAAATAGTCCTTTAACTATTAAAAGAGATACCAAAGGAACATCCCCATGGAAAAGAAATGCAAAAGAGCAAAATGGCTGTCTGGGGAGGCCTTACAAATAGCTGTGAAAAGAAGAGAAGTGAAAAGCAAAGGAGAAAAGGAAAGATATAAACATCTGAATGCAGAGATCCAAAGAATAGCAAGAAGATATAAGAAAGCCTTCTTCGGCGATCAATGCAAAGAAATAAAGGAAAACAACAGAATGGGAAAGACTAGGGATCTCTTCAAGAAAATCAGAGATACCAAAGGAACATTTCATGCAAAGATGGGCTCGAGAAAGGACAGAAATGGTATGGACCTAACAGAAGCAGAAGATATTAAGAAGAGATGGGAAGAATACACAGAAGAACTGTACAAAAAAGATCTTCATGGCCCAGATAATCACAATGGTGTGATCACTCACCTAGAGCCAGACATCCTGGAATGTGAAGTCAAGTGGGCCTTAGAAAGCATCACTATGAACAAAGCTAGTGGAGGTGATGGAATTCCAGTTGAGCTATTCCAAATCCTGAAACATGATGCTGTGAAAGTGCTGCACTCAATATGCCAGCAAATTTGGAAAACTCAGCAGTGGCCACAGGACTGGAAAAGGTCAGTTTTCATTGCAATCCCAAAGAAAGGCAATGCCAAAGAATGCTAAAACTAACGCACAATTGCACTCATCTCACACGCTAGTAAAGTAATGCTCAAAATTCTCCAAGCCAGGCTTCAGCAATATGTGAACCGTGAACTTCCTTATGTTCAAGCTGGTTTTAGAAAAGGCAGAGGAACCAGAGATCAACTTGCCAACATCCGCTGGATCATGGAAAAAGCAAGAGAGTTCCAGAAAAACATCTATTTCTGCTTTATGGACTATGCCAAAGCCTTTGACTGTGTGGATCACAATAAACTGTGGAAAATTCTCAAAGAGATGGGAATACCAGACCACCTGATCTGCCTCTTGAGAAATCTGTATGCAGGTCAGGAAGCAACAGTTAGAACTGGACATGGAACAACAGACTGGTTCCAAATAGGAAAAGGAGTTCATCAAGGCTGTATATTGTCACCCTGTTTATTTAATTTATATGCAGAGTACATCATGAGAAATGCTGGACTGGAAGAAACACAAGCTGGAATCAAGACTGCCGGGAGAAATATCAATAACCTCAGATATGCAGATAACATCACCCTTATGGCAGAAAGTGAAGAGGAACTGAAAAGCCTCTTGATGAAAGTGAAAGTGGAGAGTGAAAAAGTTGGCTTAAAGCTCAACATTCAGAAAACGAAGATCATGGCATCTGGTCCCATCACTTCATGGGAAATAGATGGGGAAACAGTGGAAACAGTGTCAGACTTTATTTTTGGGGCTCCAAAATCACTGCAGATCGTGACTGCAGCCATGAAATTAAAAGACGCTTACTCCTTGGAAGCAAAGTTATGACCAACCTAGATAGCATATTCAAAAGCAGAGACATTACTTTGCCAACAAAGGTCCGTCTAGTCAAGGCTATGGTTTTTCCAGTGGTCATGTATGGATGTGAGAGTTGGACTGTGAAGAAAGGTGAGCGCTGAAGAATTGATGCTTTTGAACTGTGGAGTTGGAGAAGACTCTTGAGAGTCCCTTGGACTGCAAGGAGATCCAACCAGTCCATTCTGAAGGAGATCAGCCCTGGGATTTCTTTGGAAGGAATGATGCTAAAGCTGAAACTCCAGTACTTTGGCCACCACATGCGAAGAGTTGACTCACTGGAAAAGACTCTGATGCTGGGAGGGATTGGGGGCAGAAGGAGAAGGGGACGACAGAGGATGAGATGGCTGGATGGCATCAGTGACTCGATGGACGTGAGTCTCAGTGAACTCTGGGAGTTGGTGATGGACAGGGAGGCCTGGTGTGCTGCGATTCATGGGGTCGCAAAGTCGGACACGACTGAGCGACTGATCTGATCTGATCTGGTAACTATTGAATGAATTGAACTGATAATTTTAAAACTCAAAAAAAAGATTAAAGATAGTTCAGTTGCTCAGTCGTGTCCAACTCTTTGTGACCCCATGAACTGAAGCACGCCAGGCCTCCCTGTCCATCACCAACTCCCAGAGTCCACCCAAACCCATGTCCATTGAGTTGGTGATGCCTTCCATCCATCTCATCCTCTATCGTCCCCTTCTCCTCCTAACCTCAGTCTTTCCCAGCATCAGGGTCTTGTTAAATGAGTCAGCTCTTCGCATCAGGTGGTCAAAGTATTGGAGTTTCATAAGTAAAGTATTTAGCATAATGACTGGCAGACTAGCTAGTACTCAATAAACAATAGTGATTACCATTTTATTTAAATCATCACAACTTCTCTTGGGGAAACTGAGGCTTTACAGAGATGAAATCCTTTGCTAAAAAGTAACACAGTCAGAATTTGAACCCAGATCTGAAGCCAGTGCCAATTTCCCTAGAGTTTAAGAGTCCACACCACAGCCACCATGTTGGGGATGTGCCAACCAATACTTCCTTTATAGACAGGAAAACTGTACAGGAGTGAGGTTTTGTCAAAGCCCAGATATATGCTTGCCAACCAACTTCCTCCACTAGTGTACAGCAAGGTTTCTCAAAAGTTAGGATACATCAGAATCCACCTGTTTGTAAAAATAGACTGCTGGCTTCCAACCCAAGAATTTACATTTTTAACAAATTTCCAGTTAATGAACCACATTTTGAGAACAACAGTGTACAGTTATGATATGTTAGCCCACCCATCCCACAATATCAGAAGCTGTCACACTCCACAGAATGGGAAAGAATTGAGACAGAATAATGCTCTAAATCAGTGGTTCTGAGAGTAGCTCCCACTCACATACTGAATCAGAAATCCTGCGGGTGGGGCCTACCTATCTCATCTTTTTAGAGGTCTTCCAAGTGATTCTGATACACCCTAAAGTTTGAGAACCACTTCCCTACAAATCAAACTGCTCTTCAAAATCCAGCCCCTTACAATAGAGGAATGGAGCTATACCACTGTTTTTTCCACTTTTGAGAGCCTGGTCTCAAGCCAGATAATTCTAAGTTCAAATCCAGACTCAAAGAGTAACTTAACTTCCATGAGTTCCAGATTCTCACCACCAAAATGGAATAGTCATCTTCCTTGTTATAACCTTTCCAGGAAGTAACATGGCATTACTAATCCCTAACTAGACTTTAAGAAATCTGGCCTTTGTAAGTCATCAGAGATATGAACAGATTTATATCATCTACAGGCATCTGTGGGCTTAACTATTGTGGGCAACCATGAAAAATGCAAAATATTTAGTAATTTTCAATTATGCTAAAGTATTACGAGCCTAGGATGTGTGTATATGTATGTGTTTGTGTGTGCATGTGTGTGCATGTGTGCAATGCACTTAGTAACCAAGAACAGCCACCCACCAAGGACCTGATTCTCAGCTGGCTTCCTTATTCTCTGGCAGTCCATAGAAAAGCATGATAAGAGATAAAATTTTGGTCTCTTTCATGGGAAAAAAAAAATTAAGGCAGTTAACTTATGTCAGGGTGTGCACAGAAACACAGGACTCACCACAGAAATGTGATTAAGAAGGGGCCTGGCCCATAAACACATTTTCATATTGTAAATTTGGAATTCTTAAAGGTCTCAGTGGTATTCCTTATGTCAGATCTCTACCGTGCAAAGATGCTTTCCACAATGTTTTCCCTTTTGTTTCAACGAGCACCCAAATAAAAATGCCAAACATTTCCAGAAACCCTAAAGTTTCCCTCACATCATAGTATTATTTATAATATAAAAAAGTAGAAACAACCTAAGTATCCAACCTCAAAGGAAATGACTGAGTAACTGATGACAAAGATATATAATGGGATATCAGAAATCATCTTTAGATCAATATTTAATGACCGTAACTTTATAATGTTAAGTAGGAATAAAAATCATGTTACAAAATGGTGTTTATAATACAATCCCACATTGTATTGGGTTGGCCAAAAAAATTGGTTCAGGTTTTTCTGTAAGATGTTATGGAAAAACCCAAATGAATCTTTTGGCCAACCCAATAAAATATACATTTATATTCTAAGTCAAACAATGGGAGTTAATGCAACAAAAAATTAAACAGTAGACTGTGCTGGATAAAAGGCCCATGGATGATTTTTATTTCCTTTTTTATTCTTTTTCTGCATTTTCTACAATAAGCATGTCTCACTTATATAGTCAGGGAAAAATTTTTAATATTATTTGAAAACGAAATATCTAACTTTCAGGCTTGGATTTGCATTAGATGAGATAAATGTATGCCAAGTCTCTGTCATGGGGCCTGGCACACAATAAGCACTCAGGAAGCATTCATTCCTATTTCCTGTTCCCACACTGCAGAGTTAGGGTCTCTGTACTGCATGCAGAAGTTCACTTTTCAGGTTTAAACCTACACAATCCAAAGCAAGGCCCACAGGCAATGAATCAAGAAGATTCATTCATTTGTTCATTGAAAAATGTACTCAGCATCTATTACAAGTTTAGCATTGAACTAGGTTCTGAGGATACCAAATATGAAAAGATTGCATCTCTGCCCTCAGGTAGCTCTTGCTAGTGAGTGACAAAAATACATTTATAACTATGATATGATGAAATAATTACTTTCAATAAGAATATACATAAAGTGCCATGGGAACCCAAAAGGAGGCCTTCTACAAAAGAGGTATGCTATGAGTTGTAAATGGAAGGACATTAGTGGGAATAGCATGTGCAAAGACAAAGAGGCATAAGGAAGTATAAAATTTCCCCAGAACTATAAGTAGTTCAGTCTTTCTGGGATATAAAGAACAAGGGAGGAGGAGTGGTGGTAAATGAGACCGAACAAGTATATCACAAAAGGTTTTGTCTGTCACACAAAAGAGACTGATTTTTATTATGTAGGAGGATCACTGAAAGAATTTTAAGCAGAGGAGTGACTTGATTAGCACTAGCAAAGATACCAGGAATCCTGAAAGACATCTTTTTTTTTTTCTGAAAGACATCTTAATCCCCATTTATTTCCAGGGGAAAGAAAAATGCCCCATCATCTAGGTCTGTCCCCTCTTAAATGAAATAATATGAGGCAGTAAATAGAACTCTGCACCTGGCACACAGTAAATACTCAACAAAGATCAGCTGAATATGAATTTAGATGTGCTGCATGGGACAGTCCTTGCTAAGAGTAGAATTTTACCAGTACCAAAACCTTCAGTTTGGTCTTGGGTGTGGTAACAGAAACACCTCCTTCGGAAAGTGCACATGTGGTCAGTCACTAAGTCATGTCCGACTCTTTTTGACCCCGTGGACTGTACCCTGCCAGGCTCCTCTGTCCATAGGATTTTCCAGGCAAGAATACTGGAGTGGGTTACCATTTCCTCCTCCAGGGTATCTTCCTGACCCAGGGATTGAACCCGCGTCTCCTCTGTCTCCTGCATTGGCAGGTCACTAGAGCCTCTGTGAAGCTTCCCTTTGAAAAAGACTGATAACTGAAAATTCTAGAACCTAACAACATGCAACAGCAGGAGGGCGCCATACACTGTTTTGTTGTACTCCAATGTACAAATCCTTGCATGGTTTTCTTTCCAGAGCTGACATAAGTCCCAATAATGGGATAATAGTACAGGTTTATTCCAGACACTAACCTTTCTGGAATCCTGGGTGACAGGTGCTTATGTGCACACATGGTTACCTGGAGGGATTTCATTAGTGGTTTTACTCCTACTGTTTTACCCAATATCTCCTCTGCTTAATTCAATTTACCTGGATGGTTCTGCAGGTAAAACTGTAGAAATAAAATGCTATTGCATTTCTGCCTCCATTTACTAGGTGCATGCAAAAATGCTTTAAATAAAGAGGAAGGCTGTATTAGATATATTTTATCTAATAGATAAAGAAAACACTCTGTCTGCCTGAAGACAAAGAGACTCAGAGAAGCAAAGCAACTTGTCCAAGGTCACTCTGATAGTAAGCTGCAAAACCACAACTCAAATCCATGTTTGTTGGACTCAAATATCTCAAAAATGCAGTACAGTCTCTCCCAAAGCCAGCCTCTGAGGAAAAACAAAATTACCAGAATACAAAGATGATACATTCTTTGTAACTGAAAAGAAAGTATTTTTCTAAGAAAAAAAATACAAAATAGAAGAAGGGTTCAAAATAGAAATATATATAGGAAAAGAAAAAAGAGGAGAAACCAAATGTCAATGTTAAGCTAGGCCATAATCTACAAGGAGGGATGTAAGAACCTGTGTCTGGGGGTGGGTTGGACCTAACTGTAGCGGAGAGAGGGGAAATTAAGTTTCTGAGGAGGAACCTGAACCAGAGTTGAGAAAGGAGCAAGCCAGTGAGCACCTGGCCACTGCACCCTGTCCAGGATGCCCTGCCCTCCTTACCTGCCATGAAACCAGTCCTGGCACATGTCACACTCGATCATGAAGCGGGTCACATCATAAGGCAGCCGACAGAGGCAATACACTGGTACTGAAGCCATCTTCACCAGGCCTTGGAGTGTTCTGCAGTGGGCCAGGATCTTAGCTTCAAAAGGAGCAGGAGGCGGCAGCACGCGTCCCCTCTGGACCAAAGCTGGGCACAAACGACACTTTTACAGAGTGAATCAGGTCCCCCAGGGTACCAACCCTCAGCTCTCAAATGGACAGTTACCGCTGCCGCCGGGATGCAACACAGCTGGTTGGGGCTGTAGGGGGCAACTGGAGAAAGTCCATGGGCCGCTTTAACAAATAAAGAACAGCGCTCTGCTCTCGTAGCTTTATTTCCCCTCCTTACCTCCTTCAGCCCCCTGCGTCAGTGATAACTTCTTTCCGGATTTCAGGGAAAGATCTGACGCCTTTTCAGGAAGCTCCTTTAATCTCTCACTGCAACCTCTCCTTGTTAGCAACGCTGCTTCCCAGAGCTCTCTTTATTATGACGCAAACGACAGCCTAGAGGATGAGGCTGGGGGTATAGAAAAAGCCCCTTCTCTCACTCCAAAAATAAAGGCAACAAGACAGAGAGAATAGGGATCCCTGGAAGTCCTCAGACTACTCGAAAATTACCTCCATGCCTTCAGGAACGAGGGAGACAAGACTAGGCGCCCAACTAAAATCACAGTTCTGGGGTCGTGTTCTGAGAGTTTAAATTATCTGCTCCTTCACTTTCAAAATTATTCCATCCACGACCAGACGGGAGTCTCATCACCCCAACAACTGAAATAAATCTCAACCCCAAAACTGATCAGCTCACCCACTACTTCAAAGCTGACAGGCTTCTGTTGCACCCCAGAAACTCAAATAGTTCACTTCAAAACCCCTGAAACTGACTAGAATTTCCTCACACTCCGCAACCAAGTGAGGATTTTCCTCCCACAGCTCTGAAATTGGCAGACATATCCTCACAGCCTCCTCAAACTGACCAAGACTCCTCTGCCCCCTTAAAACTGACAGGTATCTCATCACAGATCCCAAAGTGACAGGAATATCCTTCCAGCCCCAGAAACTTAGGAGAATCTCCTCACGCCTCCCAAACTGACAGGAACCTCCTCATGCCCCAAACCTGACAAGAGCGTCTTCGGTCCCGAACCCTACAGGGACCTCCTCATCCGTAAAGCTGCAGAGAGTCTTCAAGCCCGCGCAGCTCAGTCCTACCGAACTGCCAGCGGCCAGGCTCGCTCTGGAGCGGCTCAGCGCCTCTCTCAGCGGGAGGCTCGGCCGGCAGTTCCGGCCCCACAGGCTGCGCGCGCCGAATTGTGGGATCGTCACGGCAACGCGGCGAACCTCGCTCGCCTTACCCTCGAACCACCCGCTGGGTCTCGCTGGCCGCCCGGCGGTGCTTCAGGGCAGCTTTCTCCACAGCTCTGCCTCGGGCCCGGCCGTTAGGGCCTACTGGAGCCCTCGGCTCGGGCCTAGTCCGGCGGCCGCCCAATGAACGGGCTAGCGGCGGCGTCGCTGGGCTGGAAGGAGATTGCCGCGAGCAAACCAACGAAGAAAGAGACGAACCGGCGGCCGGGTTGGAGAAAAGCAGTCCGGAAAGTCGCTGGGAGATGCTCAGCGGCGGTGGTAGGTAATTCGGAGTAGTCAATAAAGTTTATTCAAAACAACGAGGAAGTTGGGGCGGAGAGGGCAGGAGAAACACGGGGTAAACAGCTACCATGTTGAGAGTGGCGGCACCGCCGTGGGGAGGCGACCCAACCGCCATCTTATGAGGTCCAGACTCGCGAGGTAACCGCGGCAGAGGCGGGCCCCGGCTCCCGCGTGACGCCACGAGGGGCGGAGCATCACCTTGAGAAGCAGGGCGGGGCTCAGCCACCTTTGGACCCGCTGGACTCCCCAGGTACCCAGTGGACGCCGAGGACCCGGAACCAAGAGGCGGAGAGGCCGCCATCTTAGGCGAGGCGGGCACTTGGCTCCATTTTGAGTGGGGCCAGAGCCTTCCCTGCTTTCCCCCTCCTCCGGGCAAGCAGGGAGTTAAGCACCCACCACCAACAGACTCTGACACACACACGTACTATCTCTTCCTACTCCTCCCCAGCTTTTTCTTATGAGAGGAGGTGAACTCTGCGACTGTGCGCCGCAAACTTAATAGGTGGCGGCGTGGGGGAGGTGGGGGAGGGCGAGTGCTCACAGAGGCTCCTGTTCACTGAGCACCTTCAGCAGGTCGGCCTGTTTCACAGAGTCTCCAGGTCTTTAATCTACACAATGCAGGAGAATCTATCATCACCGAGTGAGGACACGGGCTTAGGGAAGCCAAGTTGCTTGAGTTTCAGAGCAAGAAAGTTGAACCTTGCACCCTCTACTACCCCTGGGGTCCTGCCCTCAGTCCCTCCATAAAGCCTCTGTCAACTCCCCAGCTCCCTCTGAAATCTCTCTTCTTTGGTACTTCCCAACCCCGTCTGGGCTTCCCTGGTGGCTCAGCTGGTAAAGAATCCGCCTGCAGTTTGGGAGACTTGGGTTCAAACTCTGGGTTGGGAAGATCCCCTGGAGAAGGGAAACACTATGAACTCCAGTCTAATGGCCTGGAGAATTCCATGAACTGGTCGCAAAGAGTCAGACCCAAAGGAGTAACTTTCACTTTCACACCCACACCGCCCCCCCGCCCCAGTTCAGTTCAGATACAACTGAAGGGTTTCCATGCACCTGTCCCATGATTTTCTTACTACAGCCTGAGGATGGAGTAGAAGAGGTTGAAGGGACGGAACTCCACACGCATGCTTCAGGGTGGCGCTGGTTTTCTCAGACAGTCTAGAAAATTCTCTAGGAATCCGCTTAATATTTCATTTTCTTAACCGGTCCCACTGCTTTAGAAAAGAAAACGCGTGTGTGCGCTCCGATTTCCTAAGTGATGAGGGGGTTAGGCCCTGGGGATAGAATGATGAAAAAGAGGGACACTGCAGTGGGAAATTGCCAGCCAGTGCAGGAGACAAGGCTGCAAGTAAACGATTGGAATACAGCATCCAATAAGTACACAGATACCTCTCGCAAAATGTACAATAAGGCTAAGAAAGTGCCTCAGAAGCTGCTTGATGATGTCAAGGAAGATTTCAGAGAGACTTGGAGAGTATATAAAAGTTCACTAAATTAACAAGAACATTGTATGTAAAAGGATTATGATGTACAAACGGGATTCCCAGGTAGCTCAGTGATAAAGAATCTGCCTGCTAATGCAGGAGATATAGGAGATGTAGGTTGGATCCCTGGGTGGGAAAGATCCCCTGGAGAAAGGAATGGCAACCCACTCCAGTATTCTTGCTTGGAAAATCCCATGGACAGAGCCTGGTGGGCTACAGTCCATGGGGGTTGCAAAGAGTCAAACACCACTGAGTGCGTGCACATGCACAGACACACACACACAAGCAAACATTGTGTACAAATGCATGGATGCACATGGGAAAACATTTACAAAAAAGTTGACTATTAGATTTTATCCTGGAAGCAATAAGAAATCACTATAGTTTTTGAGCAGAAGCAACAGCGTCACATTTGTGGCTTAGGCAGATGACAGTCCAGGTTTAGTGGGACCTGAAGCTTATACAGTTTGTGAGGTTCATTTCATTAGGAAAAAAAATATAGACTTGTAAATGCAAAATTACATTAAAAGGTAAAGTTTTTTCTAGAAATCATTCTTATACCTGGGTAATAACATATAAATGGAAATGGCACAAACATACAGATGTCCCCACTAAACCCAAACTAAATTTATCCTGCAAATCAACTTCTACTTAGCTGAATCTCAAAAATGTCTGAGGCGCTCCTACATCACCTACAAGGAAAATGTGACCAGGAAAACTCTCAGTAGAAAGGGACAGCAATTTTAACCAATTGTGGTTTAATTACACTTTGTAAACTTTATAAAACATATAACCACATAACCAAATGGCAGGTGACAAACCCTGCAGCTAAGCTTTCTTAACTTCACACAAAGGCAGAAGGATGTTTGCTTAAGCAGCACATATATTAAGATTGAAAAGACACTAAGAAGATTAAGCATGGTCCCTGTATGACATACAAATTTATGAAGGATTCCATAATAAATGGCAGAAAAGGGGGAAGGCAGAGAGGAGGCAGTTGCAATAGTCATGAAAAAAAGATGAGGCCTGAATCAGAATAGTTGCAGCAGGGGGTAGAACATGATCAGATAAGTGGGGTATTTTGGAGGTTGAATAGGCAGGGCTAGGAGACTAACTGAAAATAGTAGATGAATGAGTGAAAGGAGTATGAGTTCATTTATGGATTGGGTGTCATTTCTGGATGATGATGCCATTGACTGAGCCAGGGTACATAGAAGGAAAAGCAGGTTTCGTGCAGAAGAGACTAAGTTCAGTTCTGAATATGCTGGGTTAAAGAGTGTGTGGAACATTAATTCACTCACTCAATAATTCTTGAGCATCTACTATTCACTAGGTACTGTACTAGGTGTGAAGATGTAGTAGTAACCCAGACAAGGTCCTGGCCCTTGTGATATTAACATTCTTCATGGAGATCAGTCAATAATCATGTACAATTCATTAATATATTTACTGAACACCTACTGTAAATGATCAAGCCAGTCAATCCTAAAGGAAATTAATCCTGAATATTCATTGGCAGGCAGGACTGATGCTGAAGCTGAAACTTCAGTACTTTGGCCACCTGATGTGAAGAGCTGACTCATTAGAAACAACCCTGTTGCTGGGAAAGATTGAAGGCAAGAGGAGAAGGGAACAACAGAGGATGAGACGGTTGGATGGCATCACCAACCCAATGGACATGAATTTGAGCAAGCCCTGGGAGATGGCGAAGGAGAGGGAAGACTGGCATGCTGCAGTCCATGGGGTTGCAAAGAATCAGACATGACTGAACAACTGAACAACAACTATATACAAGGTACTGTTCTAGACACCGAGGATTCAGACAAGGTCCCTGCCCTCCTGTGGTTCACATTCCAGAGAGCGAGACAATTGAGTTAAGTAAGAGAATTTTAAACTGCAGTGAGTGCAATGAGGACAATAAAACAAGTTATGAGACAAAGATTTAAATAGACACTAGTCTATTTTAAATAGTCAAGGAAGGCCTCTTAGAGAAGCTGACATGTGAGCAGAAGACCTGAATAACAGGAAGAGCTGGCCAGGGACAGGATAAAAGGAATAAAAAGTGTAAAGTCCCTAATTTGGTTGTGGGGGCCATTTCAGGGCTCTCTCTCAGTAACATCTCCTGAACATTTATGATGGACTGGTGGGTTTTGGGGGTGGGGTCTCCAGACATGAATTAGAGACCCTGTACAATCTAATTAGGAAGGCAAGATTCAATGAACAATAACAAGGCTTAAAAGGTTAAACCCTCTCAAGTGCTAACTAGAGGTATGAATGACATGTATAAACAGAAAGGGAACCACAATTAATTCACATGTATTCAGTGGATGTGTCAAGAAAGGCTTCACAGGAGGTGGTGTTTGACCTAGGTACAGTGGTACCCATCCCTAAAATTATCCCCAGTGATCTTGAGTGGTGAGGTTGGTGGCATAAAAGATAATGGGGAAAGCAAAGCTGTAAGGGGGCTAAATCGAGCCAGTTAGATTTGCTGACAAAGTAACTCACACTGCCCTGGTTGGGAGGCAGCCCGCTGATGCCCTGAAAATGTGTGCTCCAGTTGTGCCTTACAACATCAGTGCTTGATCTGAACTGGCCGCCATAGCACAAGGCTGCCCTGGAAACTTTCTTCCTCTACCCCACCTCTACTTAACAGCTGTAAACATTTACTTTTAACTACATAAACCATAGGAAATGCATTCCCATTGTAGATTAACATCCAAACAGGCTGAAGATCCACCCTGACCACCATTCAATCCCTGCTTGCTTTCCTAGAAGGAACCTCAGTGAGCTCTTTTCTGATTTATCTGTCTAAATGTACATACATATAACTGTTGAGATAAAAAATTATGAGGGCCAAAGTGAACTATAAAATTTATGAAGAAAAACGGGGAAAATGAAAGCATTACATAAGAACAGACTTGCTCCAAAATAGACTGGAAAGTACAAAGACAGTGAAAACAGACAAAATAACAATAAATAACATTATCTGAGAAGCTATGGTGTGCTAAGCACCTGTTCTAACCTCTTTAAGTGCATTAACTCAATCCTTACAGCAACCCAATGAGGTACTAGTGATACTAGTACATTGGGTACTAACCCAATGATAGTACTAGTGCTTGTACTATCCCCATTTTATGGATAAGCTGAGTGTAGACACTTAAAACCACCTGCTCGAGGCCATATGGCTAGTATGTATGCAAGCTGGGGTTCCTGGTGATACAGGACCAGACTCCAGGCTTTTCACCACTCCATTTGTGAATCTAACGGTAACTGGTGACTCTAAGATCCATGTAATAGGAGAAGGCGATCAACAGTTTTTTGCATAATTTGAATCACAGAAGCAAAATAGGGTTTACACTCACTTAGAATGAAAACTAACAAGATAGTCCCCCAGGTGCCGAACTAGGTAACTAAAAACACCAGCCCACTCCTCCATGGCCATCTTGGGGTGTGCCAGATATACAGAGCTATACTCCCAGAAAAGACTTCAGGCTTGATTTAATGCTCGCCTGGCACTATCTTGACATTCTTAATTTTATGTTTGAATCTGTGTCTTTTAAGTATGGTCCAGTGTGACAATGGAGCATACACATGAGCAGAAGAGATATACTGAGTGGCAGTGAGCACAGCCTGTGGACATGGCAGTGCCTGGTATGTATAAGCAAATCAGGGGCAGTCTGGGACACTATGGGACCTGGAGTGGGGGACGTTGAGCCAATGACAATGGTGGCAGCAGTAGCAGCAGCAGCAGCAGCAGCAGCAGAGGTAGCAGTAGCCGTAGCCCTGAGAGAAAGGATAGCCTCTGCATGGGGGTAGTGATGGGACCTGTGGTGAGAGGCAATCTTGCCCTTCTGTCACAGAACCTGTCCCTGCCACTATACACAAATATTAACTCTGGCCTGAGAACTGGGTCAGGAACTGCTAGCATTCAGGCAGTAAACTTTGTCAGTAAATTATTACAAAATAAAAAGGTACTCATGGACATTGCAGAACAACTTTCAGTTCAGTTCAGTTCATTTCGCTTGCTCAGTCATGTCCAACTCTTTGCGACCCCATGGACTGTAGCAAGCCAGGGTTCTCTGTCCATCACTAACTCCCAGAGCTTGCTCAAACTCATGTCCATCGAGTTGGTGATGCCATCCAACCATCTCATCCTGTCATCCACTTCTCCTGCCTTCGATCTTTCCCAACATCAGGATCTTTTCTAAGGATTCAGTTCTTCACATCAGGAGGCCTAAGTATTGCAGCTTCAGCTTCAGCAACAGTCCTTCCAATGAATCAGGACTGATTTCCCTTAGGATTGACTGGTTTGATCTCCTTGCAGTCCAAGGGACTCTTAAGAGGCTTCTCCAATACCACACTTCAAAAGCATCCATTATTCAGCACTCAGATTTCTTTATGGTCCAATTCTCACATCCATACATGACTACTAGAAAATCCATAGCTTTGACTAAATAGACCTTTGTCAGCAAAATAATGTCTCTACTTTTTAATATGCTGTCTAGATTGTTTATCATAGCTTTTCTTGCAAGGAGCAAGCATCTTTTAATTTCATGGCTGCAGTCACCATCTGCAATGATTCTGGAGCCCAAGAAAATAAAGTCTGTCACTGTTTCCATTGTTTTCCCATCTGTTTGCCATGAAGTGATGGGACTGGATGCCATGATCTTAATTTTTTGAATGTTGAAGTTTTAAGCCAGCTTTTCTACTCTCCTCTTTCACTTTCATCAAGCGGTCTTTAGTTCCACTTTGCTTTCTGCCATAAAGGTGGTGTCATCTGCATATCTGAGGTTATTGATATTTCTCCTGGCAATCTTGATTCCAGCTTGTGCTTCATCCAGCCTGGCATTTCACATGATGTTCTCTGCATTTAAGTTAAATAAGCAGGGTGACAATATACAGCCTTGATGTACACCTTTCCCAATTTGGAACCAGTCCTTTGTTCCATGTCTGGTTCTAACTGTTGCTTCTTGACCTGCATACAGATTTCTCAGGAGCAGGTAAGGTGGTCTGGTATTACCATCTCTTTAAGAATGAATGTTCCAGTTTGTTGTGATCCACACAGTCAAAGGCTTTGGTGTAGTCAATAAAGCAGAAGTAGATGTTTTTCCTGGAATTCTCTTGCTTTCTCTATGACCCAACCGATGTTGGCAATTTGATCTCTTGTTCCTCTGCCTTTTCTAAATCCAACTTGAACATCTGGAAGGTCTCAGTTCATATACTGTTGAAGCCTTGCTTGGAGAATTTTGAGCATTACTTTGCTGGCATGTGAGATGAATGCAATTGTGCAGTACTTTGAACATTCTTTGGTATTGCCTTTCTTTGGGATTGCAATGAAAACTGAAGTTTTCCAGTCCTGTGGCCACTGCTGCATTTTCCAAATTTGCTGGCATATTGAGTGCAGCAGTTTCACAGCATCGTCGTTTAGGATTTGAAATTACTCAGCTGGAATTCCATCACCTCCACTAGCTTTGTTCATAGTGATGCTTCCTAAGGCCCGCTTGACTTCACATTCCAGGATGTCTGGCTCTAGGTGAGTTTTCATACCATCATTATCATTTGGGTCATTATGATCTTTTTTACATAGTTCTTCTGTATATTCTTACCACTTCTTTTAGTATCTTCTGCTTCTGTTAGGTTTATATTATTTCTGTCCTTTATTGTGCCCATCTTTGCATGAAATATTCCCTTGATATCTCTAATTTTCTTGAAGAGATTGCTAGTCTTTCCCATTCTATTGTTTTCCTCTATTTCTTTGCATTGATCACTTAGGAAGGCCTTCTTATGTCTCCTTGCTAGGCTTTGGAACTCTGCATTCAGATGGATATATCTTTCCTTTTCTCCTTTGCCTTTTGCTTCTTTTTTTCTCACCTATTTGTAAGGCCTCCTCAGACAACCATTTTGCCTTTTTGCATTTCTTTTTATTGGTTTTTGATCACTGCCTCCTGTACATGTCAGTACTCCATCCATAGTTCTTCAGGCACTCTTTCTATCAGATCTAATCCCTTGAATCTATTTGTCACTTCTACTGTATAATCATAAGGGACTTGATTTAGGTCATACTTGAATGGTCTAGTGGTTTTCCCTATTTTCTTCAATTTAAGTCTGAATTTTGCAATAAGGAGTTCATGATCTGAGCCAAAGTCAGCTCCAGGTCTTGTTTTTGCTGACTGTATAGAGCTTCTCCATCTTTGGCTACAAAGAATATAATCAATCTGATTTTGGTATTGACCATCTGGTGATGTCCACTTGTAGAATCATCTCTTGTGTTGTTTCAAGTGGGTGTTTGCTATGACCAGTGCGTTCTTTTGGCAAAACTCTGTTAGCCTTTGCCCTGCTTCATTTTGTACTCCATTGCCAAATTTGCCTGTTACTCTGGGTATCTCTTGATTTCCTACTTTTACATTCCAGTCCCCTATGATTAAAAGGACATCTTGTTTTTGGTATTAGTTCTAGAATGTCTTGTAGATCTTCATAGAACCATTCAGCTTCTTCGGCATTAGTGGTTGGGGCATAGACTTGGATTACTGTGATATTGAATGGTTTGCCTTCAAAGTAAATTACTTTGAGGTGTGGTTGTTAGAATTTTTTGAGCTGTGTAGAATATCTCATTTTGAAAACTAGTGCAAAATTGCAAAGAAAATATCCACAGGCTAGAAAGTGAAAATTAAATTTAAAGATCATCAAAGTAGACACATTAGATAAAAACTGGATTAACCAATTATTAATGAAGAAGATAATTTAAAAGTGTTTTCCTTATAATTGAAGGTATATTGGTAGAATGCATACAAATATGTTTTAAATTATAAATAAATTATGAAGCTATTTTCATTTCTTGTACGACCTTGTATTAGTCTATTCAGGCTGCTATAATAAAATTGCCATAGACTGGGTGGCTAATGAACAAAGATTTATTTCTCATGGTTCTGAAGGCTGGGAAGTTCAAAATCAAGGTGCTGGCTTGATTTAGTGTCTAGTGAGAGCCAGACACTGGCTCATAGATGGTAATCTTGCTGTTTGGGGGAAGGGGTGAAAGAGCTCTCTGGAGGTTCTTTTATAAGGGCACTAATCTCATTTATTAGAGCCTCACCCTCAAGACCTAATCACCTACCAAAGGCTCCCCCCTCCTAATACCATCACATTATGGGGGTTAGTATTTTAACATATGACTTTGGGGGTCAGGGACACAAGCATTCAGTCTATATAGCATACCTCCACAAGTTACAGGAAATGTTAGAGGAAACATTAAATGCCATTGTAAAAATTATATTTAAAATTAGATTTAGACTTGGACAAAACTGATCTGTGTGAAGAGTTAAATCTTTTTAGAAGTGTTCTACAGGAATCATCAGGTCTAGATGTGTGAAAATTTGTATTTTGAAAAATTGATCAGGAATTTATCCCATTGTTTTCACACCCTACAAAAAACAGTGCTAATGCATCAGCAGAAAGCTCCTTATCAAAATGAAAAGTTATCAAACATTTACAATCTTGTGACTGATGTTGCCTTCAATCATGTTGGTTCAAAATGAGCTTGCTAAAATGACTAAGTAATTGAATTTGCAGAAAAGAGAGGCAGAAAAATCTTATGATCAATCAAGATATCACATTAGTACATTTATTATTATATAAATTATAAAAATATTCTGCAATTTGTAAATTATTTTTCAGCTATCACTATTATCACCATTATGTTTTATAAGTAAAATATTTTTAAAGAAAAAACATTTTATTTTCATGCCTTTAACTGTACTTCCCATCTCTCCCCTAGGTTTTGAGCAAGGAACCCTTCATTTTCATTTTGCACTGGGCCCTACAAATTATGTAGCAGGCTCTCACTCCTGCTGGATGGTAATTGTGAGATGATTTGAGGGAATTGTAGCCACTCAAATGGTTACCGCCCTAACCAAACTCCTTTTCACTGGGAGTAGGAGGTGGGGGTGGGTAGAAACAAGATGACAACACAGAAAATGGAGGTTCGTGTAGGTATCAATCATTTTCATGTGAACAGGATCATACTGTCCGTATCATCTGGCCAACTGCTTTCTTCACTTGGCAATATCTTGGAGATCTTTCTACAAGCAAAATAATCAACCCTGTTCTTTTTTGAATTCTTGTTCAGGGAATTCCATGATTTGGATGGCTCTTGATTTATTTCTCCATTCCCCTGATGGATATTTACAATGGTTTAATTTTTCAGTAATACAGAGCTGCAGTGAACATACTAGTAAGGGCCTCCTTGTGCACAGGCATGTTTCTGTAGGTGGACACTCACGAGCGAGTTGCTGGGCCATGGGGTATGGATATTTTCAATCTTAATACATACTGCTAAATTGCCTTTCAAAACCATTATGTCAGTTTTCACTCCCATCAGCAGTGTAGCTTCACATTTCCTAAGACTCCAACCTTTAAACTGTTTGCCAATCTGATGGAGAAAAAAAATGGTAACTTGTGTTTGTTTTTAACTTTGCATTTTCCCTCACTAGTGCAGTTGAGCATCTTTTTATCTGATGTTTATTGGCCTGTTCTTTGTGAACTGTTTGTAACCTTTGCCTAGTTTTTCTTAAAGGGTTGTTTTTTTCCATATTGAGTTGTTGAAGTCATTTATATTTCAGGATATTAATCCTTTGTCTATTTTATATATATATATATATACACACACACACACACACACACACACACATATATATATAGCTGATATTTTCCTATAGTATGTACCATGTTTATAGTTTGTGTTATCATACAGGAGTTTTAGATGTTTGTGTAGCCATTTGATATATTTATATCAGTCTTTTCTTCTGTGGATTTTCTGTTTTGTTTATTGCTTTGCAAGACCTTTTTTATCCAAGGCAACAACCATATTATTTTTTTTTCTCATTCTGTTATAGTGCTTTCCATTTAGGTCTATAACCTACCTTAAACTCATTTCCTTCTCAAAACCTTTGCATTTCCCCTATCTGGAACTCTTTTCCCCGAGATGTTCCTATGGCTGACACCCTCAGGGCTCAGCTCAAATATTACTTCTTCCAAAAGGCCTTTCCTGACCACCTTAACTAAATCAACCACCCTCTCTACATTAAGATGTGCCCTAGTTCATTACCTTAATTTATTTTCTTCATAGATCACCTCTTACTGAAGTTACCCAACTTTTGTTTATATGTTCATGGTCTGTCTCTCCTTAGATCGAAAACTCCATGAAAGTAGGGATCTTGTCCTGTCCCTAGCTTCTAGAACACATTTAGAGTTTATTATAGTGAACTTGATAATGATAACTTAATTTTTTTCAAAGGATTGTCACAATACCTAGGACTCCCTTTTCTAAAGGAGAAATATTTCAGTCATCCTGTTTTTCTACTCTTAGTACTGAGTGAGTCGAGGATGGTTATGACAATTATTTGATCCAGTGTTTCACAACCTGTAGTGTTTTGGAATCACACTTGATTTATTTTTAAATTTAGATATAGAGTGTGTATATCTTTTTTCCCTTTCATACTGAACCCTAAATATTCATTGGAAGGACTAATGCTGAAGCTGAAGCTCCAATACTTTGACCACCTGATACAAAGAGCTGACTTATTAGAAAAGACCCTGATGCTGGGAAGGATTGAAAGCTGGAGGAGAAGGGGACAACAGAAAGTGAGATGTTTGGGTGGCATCACTGACTCAATGAATATGAGTTTGGGTAGGCTCTGGGAGGTGGTGGAAGACAGGGAGGCCTGGCGTGCTGCAGTCCTTGGGGTTGCAGAGTCAGACGTGACTAAGCGACTGGACAAATAGAGTGTATATAGTTTCCTAGGGCTGCCACAACAAAGTACCACAAACTGTGTGGCTTAAAACAACAGAAATTTATTGCCTTACAGTTCTGGAGGCTAGAAGTGGTGATGGCGGGCCATGCTCACTCTGAAAGCCCTAGCAAAGCATCCTTCCTTGTCTCTTTCTAGCTTCTAGTGATTGCAGTCTTTGATATTCCTTGACTTGTAGGTGTATCTCTCTGCCTCCATCATCACATGTGTGTACCTGAATTTCTGTCTTGTAAGGATCCCAGTCATTGGACTAAGGTCCACCCTAATGTGATATGATTTCATTTTAACATGGTTATATTTGCAAAGACCATATTTCCAAATAAGGTCACAATCACAGTTTGGGAGGACACTATTCAACCCAGTACGGAGGGTCACATTTTAAAAATCTGCTTTATTAGGTCTGGAGTGGAGGCCCAGCATCCTTAATTTTTAAAAGCTTTACAGACTTGACTGATGTTCACCTGGAAAGGTGGACATGGGGGAAGGCCCTTTTAAAGCAAAATCCCAAATACAGATTCCAGTAAAGAAAAATACTGATGAATTTCACTGCATAAAAGTTAAAGCTTTGGTGGCGGGAGGGTGGGGGAGAATACCATAAACAAATTCAAAAGGTCAACAAAGCTGGGAAAACATATTTGCATCATATATGATAAAAGGCTAATTTAATTTACAACAAATTCAGAAGAACTAACATGAAAAAGACAAAACCCAATAGTAAAGTGAGCTAAAGAATAAGCAAGTAATCTACAGAGAAAGACATGCACACATCAATAGAGATTTGAAAAGATGTTTAATTTCATCCATGAGTAAAGGCATATAAATCAAAACAATAAAATGCCATCTTTATCTATAAGACTGGGAAATGTTTAAAGTATGATTTAAACAGAGTAAGTCAGGGTATGAAGAAATCCTAGATGTTTTCATATGCTGCTGGTGGGCTTGACGTTGTTACAACTTTTTTGATGTATAATTTGGTAGAATATATCAAAATAAAACATGCAGATATTCTTTGAATGTTGTAGGTGTTGCTCGTGCCTTCTCAGTAATCATTCCCCATTTTTTTCCTTCCCAAGAAGTTGTAGATTTTTATTTATGTGTCTATTCTTCCCACTCATAGCCCACGTATTTGCGGGTAAACAGATTTTATTCTCAGTTCTTCTGACCACAAACAACATTAGTTCAGAGGACTTGTGACCTAAGCAAGTCAGTGAGGGAGAACCATGGGAGTCCTACTTACTTGGAATGTTGGGTCAGAGTTTTCTCTTCTCTGCTGGACTTGATGAAGAGATTCAAAGCTTCCATTGCCACTGTCAGCGATTTCATTGGCACCTTGGCTTAAAGCACTGGTTCTCAGTCTTTAGTGTTCATCAGAATCACCTAATCTGTTAAAACATAGATTGCTGATCTTTATCTACTTTCAGAGTTTCAAATTCTGCAGATCTGTGGTAGGGACAAAGAATTTCCTTTTCTAAGAAATTCTCAGGTGAGATTGATGCTGCTGGTCCAGGGATCACACTGAAAAAAACTACTTGGATAAAGTAGGGACTGCACAGTAGAGACACTTAAAGAAACTGGGTAGCTCTAGCTCACCCTACCCCTGGAATTGTGTTTCGTTACTTGTAACCAAAATTACCCTAACCAATATATTCAGCAATTTTGGACTAAAAATTTACCCTATGGATATACTTGCAGAACTTTATCAAAATATATGCTGATGGATAGACTACCCTTGTGGCTCAGAGGTAAAGAAGCCGCCTGCAATGCAAGAGATGCAGGTTCAATCTCTGGGTCGGGAAGATCCCCTGGAGAAGGAAATGTCTACCCACTCCAGTATTCTTGCCTGAAAAATCCCATGGGCAGAGGAGCCTGGCAGGCTACGGTCCATAGAGTCACTAAGAGTTGGACACGACTAAACACAGCGCGGGCGCGTGTGTGCACACACACACACACACATATGCCGATGCATGGTAATTGCAGCATTGTTTGTAATAGCTAAAACTGGAAGCAGTCAAAGTACTTGTCAATAGGGAATTGATCCATCAGATGGAATCATCTATCTAATGGAATACCATGTGGTTTAACAATTATGAAATGCTCTGTATATGCTTGTAGAAAAATAAGATATATTAAATATAAAAATCATGATGATTAAAAGGGAGTAATTTACACTTTTTAAACAAAAGAATAAACATATATGCAGGTATGTGGTTAATTATTTCCTAGGATGTTAATTCTGATTAAGAACAGCAATATTTGAGAAAAAGAGTTGGAATTGAGGTGGTGCTAGCAGTTCTTCATTTTGTATATTTTATTCTGTTTGAGTTGCCTAACCTTAGGTAAATTTTCCTTTTGTCAAAAAAGAAAAGTCATTTGGCATTATCTGGGCAAGGCATAATTCAACTGTAATTTCCTTCTTTGTATTTCTCTATTGAAGAAACAACTAATAAATGTATTATTTTTAAAAAGATTAAATAATAAAAAGATAAATGGAAAATTGAAGACTTCTCAGGTATTTTGATGTGCAGCTGGGCTTGAGTGCCACTAACATGGTGCATAGGTTATACACTGGTGAGGACTTATACCTATCCTGATTGAGACTTAACTAGGGAGTTGCTAACTGTACTTTAATGTGCATATGAATTATCTAGGGATTTTGTTTGGAGAAGGCAATGGAACCCCACTCCAGTACTCTTGCCTGGAAAATCCCATGGATGGAGGAGCCTGGTAGGCTGCAGTCCATGGGGTCGCGAAGAGTTGGACACGACTGAGCGACTTCACTTTCACTTTTCACTTTCATGCATTGGAGAAGGAAATGGCAACCCACTCCAGTGTTCTTGCCTGGAGAATCCCAGGGATGGGGGAGCCTGGTGGCTGCCATCTATGGGGTCACACAGAGTTGGACACGACTGAAGTGACTTAGCAGCAGCAGCAGGGATTTTGTTAAAATGCAGATTCTGATTGAATAGATCTTTAGATGGGGCCCAATATTCTGCATTCTAATAGTCTCCCCAAATGATGCTGATGTTGCTGGACTACTGGTCACACTTTGATAGCAAGAACAAAGAAAGAGGAAAAGAGGAAAAAAAAAGAAGCAGAAGGAGGAGGGACTATGAAGATAGAGAGAAGGGACAGATATGAGACATTGCAGAATTACTGGGCATATGGAGAGTTTTAGGTGATGAACTTTTTGGCCTGGGTGATGTGAGGATGGTAGTGACACTATCTAGAGATAGAGAAATCAAGCTAGAGGATGAGGAGATATAGGAAACAATGAAGGAGTGTGAGTAA
The DNA here is from genome assembly GCF_055505025.1 of Bos grunniens. Classification (NCBI taxonomy): domain Eukaryota; kingdom Metazoa; phylum Chordata; class Mammalia; order Artiodactyla; family Bovidae; genus Bos; species Bos grunniens. The sequence goes on along the minus strand of NC_141194.1, from coordinate 50,870,391 downwards.
GACTTCACATTTGAACATATTGAGTCATGATTTTTCTGGGAGAATATTATATAGACTTGCCCAGTAGACCATTTGAACTCTGACTCTGCTCAGTAAAGTTCACACAGAGGTAGATTTGGGAGTCATCTGTATAAAGGTAAGCGTTGAGGCCATGTGATAGGATGAAACTGACCAGGGAGAATAGTGAGAAGGTAGCTGAAAATAGAAACTCAGAAATGACATTAAGAGACATTCTAAGAAGAAAATGGTGAAGTAGTCAGAGAGATAGTACAGAAGAATAAATATCTTGAAGGGTGTTCCTCGGAGAAGGCAATGGCACCCCACTCCAGTACTTTTGCCTGGAAAATCCTACGGACGGAGGAGCCTGGGAGGCTGCAGTCCATGAGGTCGCTAGAGTCAGACACGACTGAGCGACTTCACTTTCACTTTTCACTTTCATGCATTGGAGAAGGAAATGGCAACCCACTCCAGTGTTCTTGCCTGGAGAATTCCACGGACGGGGAAGCCTGGTGAGCTGCCATCTATGGGGTCGCACAGAGTCAGACACGACTGAAGCAACTTAGCAGCAGCAGCAGCAGGGCGTTCCTACGAAAGAACAACCAGATTTGGCATAAAACATATTTTTTATTGTGTGAGTTAGCAACTGCTGCATGATAAACCATCCAAAACTCAGTAGCTTGAAACCAAACCATGTATTGTTGCTCAAGAGTCTATAGGTCAGTGCTCTGTTGATCTGCACTAGGCTTGGCAGATCTTAGCTGGGCTCACTTATGTATCTGTGGCTTGTGGGTTGGTTGAGGACTGACAGGTCTAAGCTGGTCTGGCTGGATATAGCTAGACAAATGGGTCTCTCCTCCAGAAGACTAGCCCAGGCTCATTCCCATGGTAACTCCAGGGGTCCAATGGAGTGAGCAGAAGCATGCAAGGCTTAGAACTGACATAATATCACTTCTGCAACATTCTATTGATCAAAGGAAAACACAAGACTATTCTAGATTTGAAGGGTAGAGAAACAGATGTCATCTCTTAAAGGGAAGAGCTGCAAAAGGTGTACATACAGAGAGGTGTAAACACCTGTGACCATTTTTGTAATCAGTTTATCATGCTGGACTTAGAAGTGAAAGAAGTCTTTAAAGATCAAGCAAGATAAAGCAAAGAAACAAAGCCATGACAATAGCAGTAATAAACCCCAGTAAGCTGGCTAGGGAGAGCAGGGCACTTGAGGACACTCAAGTGTCCTCAATGGAACAGAGGTAGTTCTTTGGAAAATTGAGGTGCTGTTATTGGAAGAAATGAGGAAAGGCTGCTGATCAGGTAGGAAAACAAACAGACATCTGCCTCAGAATCTAAGAGTCTAGTCTTTATCATGAGAAAATTCTAGAAATACTTTAAATTGATATGGAACAGTCAGTCTTTCTGGTCCTTGAAATCAGTATGCACAGGACACACCCTTCAGGAGTCTGAGCTTGGACTCAAAACCAGCATGCCAATTGTGCCACCTTAATGTATTAATGTGTAACGTGTTTTCACATCCACTAGCTTGTGTTACTCTTACAACTACCTATAAGGGAGGTAAAGCAGGCATAACTATTCCCATTTAATACTACTTCTAAAAATAATTTTGTCATTATCTTATAAAACTGAGCATTTGCCTGCCTTAGGTCCCAGCAGGAGACATATACACAAGCATTCATGGCAACATTGATGGAAATAATAATGGGTAGAGCTTGCCAGAGTTGACCAGAGCTGAGCACCCACCACTGCCCGCTGTGTACACCTCTGTGCCATGGCTGGCCTCAACTCCCTGGAGGCGGTGAAACGCAAGATGTAGGCCCTGCAGCAGCAAGCAGATGAGGCGGAGGACCGCACACAGGGCCTGCAGCATGAGCAGCACGAGAAAGACCAAGATGACGTGGCAGCTCTCAATCCACACATCCAGCTTGTCGAGGAGGAGTGGGACAGGGCTCAGGGATGACTGGCCACAGCCCTGCCGAAGCTGGAGGAGGCAGAAAAGGCTGCAGATGAGACTGAGAGAGGGATGAAGGTGATAGAAAACCCAGCCATGAAAAATGAGAAGATGGAGATTCAGGAGATGCAGCTTAAAGAGGCCAAGCACATTGCTGAGGACGCTGACCACAAATACAAGGAGGTTGCTCGTAAGTTGGTCATCCTGGAGGGCGAGCTGGAGAGGGCGGAGGAGTATGAGGTGTCTGAACTAAAATGTGGTGACCTGGAAGAACTCAAGAATGTCACTAACAACCTGAAGTTGCTAGAGGCTGCATCTTTAAAGTATTCTGAAAAGGAGAACAAATATGAAGAAGAAATTAAACTTCAGTCTGACAAACTGAAAGAGGCTGAGACCCATACCAAATTTGCAGAGAACAGTTGTGAAACTGGAAAAGACAATTGATGACCTGGAAGAAAAACTTGCCCAGGCCAAAGAAGAGAACAGGGGCTTATCTCAGACACTGGATCAGACACTGAATGAACTAAACTGTATATAACCAAAACAGAAGAGTCTTGTTCCAACAGAAACTCCAGAGCTCCATGTCTTTCTCTTCTCTTGTAAGAAGTTTCTTTTGTTATTGCCTCTTCGCCTTGCTGGAAATGTCAAGGAAATTATGAATACATGAAAAATATTTTGTATCAGAGAAGCTTTGAGCACCAGTTAAATCTACTCCTTTCTTTTTTTCAAGTGGCACCAGTTTTTTCAGCTCTATTTTTATCCTTACCTTGCATATATTCTTAAGGTAGGCAGGGTATTTCATATTGAGCATACTCTCTTTTAAGACTGAGGGCATTTGGTTCCTGGGAGAATAGACAAACCCACACTTTCAAAACACAGATTCTGACATCTGGTCATGGGTCAGTTTAAAAGGTTGAAGAATTCCACCATTGGTCACACTGTAGGAGGCCAGGGATCATCATATTAAAATCTCAAGTGGATATTCCCAACCCTACATTAAAATGGGTGGTGATTTTCCACCAGAGCAAAAAAGGCGGGTGAGGTTACTGTGGGAAGTCATAAACTACCAAGAGGTTAACCTGATCATCCTGGTTCTTTTCCACACTCCACCATTCAGAACATTATCTGAGCAGCCAGTGTAAGAATGCTTGGAAAAGAGTCGTAATAATCACCCAAATGTTTTCTGGACTGATCCTTGATATATTCTTCTATACGTTTCTTTCACTCTAAAGTTGTTCTCTGAGGAGCTGATGTCTTATTCCAGTAATGACACATGCTTATCTGCTTTGATATGAGGCCATTCACTTAGGAGAAATGAATGTTGGAGAATTCAGTCCTATTAGGAGAAGCTGTCTTTTTCATAAAGACTGCTTAGCCATCAGTAATTGAGCAAGACTGTTTTTCTATGAACAAATATTGGACAGAATGGCCCTCTCAGACTACAAAGTAAAAATAAAAGAAGTAATTGACCCAACTTCATCGCCTCTATACTCGAGGGAATGGCAAATTGGAGATTTACTTATTTAGAATTTTAATTCCTTCTTCAGGACCAAGTTAATAAAAAAACAAGAAACTCATGATTAAACTGAAAATGCAGTATTTTGTAGACAGGGCTGCACATTTTAGCCTTGTTATATTTCTGCTTTCTCAGTTAACATCTCAGAGCTGAAACATTCCACATTGTCCAGCAGTGTGGGGGCCAACTCAAGGTTACAATTCTGACTAAAAAATCACACTGCTTCTAGCTTATCTGAATCCTCTGCCCTCACTCCTATTTATTAAGCACCACACTATGCAAGAAATACACTAGCAAATTGTGCAACTGAATAAAACCCACACTTTTCATTTAGGTTCTTGCAACTGAATCATATGTAATAGTATCACTTTTTCTACATTTTGGTCAAATAAACTTTTACTCCAAAAAAAAAAAAAAAAAGAATGGGTAGATAAACTGTGGTATTACTATATAGAAGTGAAAAATTAACTACAGCTATAGCAGCAATGTGGAGAAGGCAATGGCAACCCACTCCAGTACTCTTGCCTGGAAAACCCCATGAACAGAGGAGTCTGGTAGGCTGCAGTCCATGGGGTCACGAAGAGTCGGACACTTACTGAGCGACTTCACTTTCACGCATTGGATAAGGAAATGGCAACCCACTCCAGCGTTCTTGCCTGGAGAATCCCAGGGACAGGGGAGCCTGGTGGGCTGCCATCTATGGGGTCACACAGAGTTGGACAGGACTGAAGCGACTTAGCAGCAGCAGCAGCATAGCAGCAATGTGTTTGTGTCTTAGAGGAAAAAAAAAGTTGGATGAGAAAAGGGAGTTGCAAAACCTACATAAAATAACATTTTTATAAAATTAGAAAGCAAGTACAACCTAATACTATGTTGTTAAAAAATAATTGCATATGTGATATAACTATTTAAGAAGAAATCTAGGGAATGAAAACTGAAAGTGAAAATACTGGTTACCTCTGGGGAAGGCAGAGAGATGGGATAGTTCTTAGGTTGGGCAGCGGGTTCAGGAGAGTTCAGTTTATTATTGAATTTTATAACATATGTTACATACCCTTTTGCATTTATCAAATAATATGTGTGAGTGTGCTTAGTCGCTTTAGTCATGTCCGACTCTTTGTGACCCTATGGACTGTAGCCCGCCAGGCTCCACTATCCATGGGATTCTCCAGGCAAGAATACTGAAGTGGGTTGCCATGCCCTCCTCCATGGGATCTTCTCAACCCAGGGATCGAGCATGCATCTCTTAGTCTCCTGCATTGTCAAGTGAGTTCTTTACCACTGGTACCACCTTAGGAAGCCCTTATTAAATAGTACATAATAATATTTTTAAATAGTCAAAAAAGGAAAGCAAAACAGCAGAGAAGTGTCAAGGAAGCCAGAGAGTTTCATGAATGGGTTGTATTTCAATGTCAATTGCTGTGGAAGGCCTCAGCAAGATGCCTGTATGAAAACTGTGGACTTGGTGACAGGGTGCACACGTCACCTTTGGAAGCAGCCACATTCAAATAGGAAGGGCTGATGCCAGATTATAGGCTAGGGAGAACTGTGTTACGAGGAAATCAGGACCTGGAGCTTAGACAAGTCTTTCATCTACTACCAACTCTTCCCCTACCCCCTGGCCAAACCTGTAACAGCTAACATTTATTGAGGCTGCATTATATGCCGGGCATTTTACATACACTATGTCTAGGGGGAGCTAAACTCAATGCTTGCTTTACCCCCAGATTATATCCACATCAGTGCACATGCAGAGAAGCCCTATGACACTAGAATGGGAATGAATGCTTTACTCTTCCATTACAAATTTTAGGTATAATAACTCAAGTGGTTAGGCAGTGGCAACCAATCAAAAGGCAATTAATTGGAGCGGTTCCCTGGGCCTGGTGGCGGTGGCTGGTGGGACCCCGGCCTGAGGGTGGCAGCGGCTCGTCTGAGCACCTGGATGTGTTGGTGGAGGACAAGGTGGTGGTCTTCCTCAAGGGGACGCTGGAGCAGCCCCAGTGTGGCTTCAGCAACGCAGTGGTACAGATTCTCCAGCTACACAGCATCTGCTACTATGCGGCCTACAACGTGCTGGATGACCCCCAGCTCCAGTAAGGCATTAAAGACTACTCCAACTGGCCCACCATCCTGCAAGTGTACCTCAACGGCGAGCTTGGGGGTGGGGGGGCTGTCACATTCTCCTGCAGATGCACCAGAATGAGGACCTGGTGGAAGAACTCAAAAAGCTGGGGATCCACTCAGCCCTCTTAGATGAAACCAAAGACTAGGACTCAAAGTGAGGGAGGGTGGCCCAGGTGAGAAGCTGCTGATGTCAGAGTCTCACCGCCAGAGAAGCCTTACCCATTCTGGTTCCTGCTCTACAGATGACTGCACTGGTTCCTCCAGTTTGTAAGCAGCCAAGTGACTTTAGCGTGTCTGGTGTTTGGGCAAGGAATATCCTATCGTAAACATAATCGTAACCACTGCACTGTCATAATCAATGTGGTATTACAAGCTTGTTGTAAACAAAATTCTTTCTTGTGTTGTCCTTTGCTCTTTGCAAAGGATTCAGGAGTAAACCTAGGAACTTTTGAATCATTGTTATTATTCATAAGTCCTCCGCAAATATATCAGTCTGCAAAGATAATATAACTCCCCTCCCCAGTTTTTTATAACTTTTTCTGTTAAGAAAAATGATGGGCAAGGAAGAAAATAAGATAATTGTTTTTTTTTTTTTTTAAATAAACTGCCAACCCAGGGGGGGAAAAAAGGCAATGAATCAAATCTACCCAGAAATGGGTCATTTCTCCCTGTGATGCTATTATTTTGACTCACCAAACTTATTTCTTCCGTGTTTCAGGGACATAGTAGATTTGTACTTTCCACCTCCAGGAAATTAGGTGCAACCATGTGGGCCATTTCTTGGGTAATGAAGAGAGAAGTGATGGGTGACATTTTAAGCTGTAAGGATCAGTGTGTGTTTTGGTCACATCCCTTCCTAACTCAGTGATGGGGCTTCTGTTGGTTTGAGTTTTCAAGTGGCTTTGGATGAACAGAGCTCCCCTGCCAATCTATGTTGGACATAATGAGCAAGAAGTATACCTTTATTATGTGAGATTTTGTGATTATTATAGCAGCAAAGGGCTTCCCCAATGGCTCAGAGATAAAGAATCCACCTGCAATGCAGGAGATGCAGGTTCGATCCTTGAGTCAGGAAGATCTCTTGGAGGAGTAAATGGCAACCCTCTCCAGTATTCTTGCCTGAAAAATCCCATGGACAGAGTAGCCTGGCAGGCTACAGTCCAAAGGGTCACAAAGAGTCAGACACAACTGAGCAACTGAGCATGCATACACGCATAGCAGCAAAATCTAGGCCATCCAACTGATACATTCCCCTTTTCTAGAATTAAAGATTATAAATGTATAAGGACTTAATAATAAAATGAAAAATTTTTAAAGGTATAAAGTGACTAGAATCCTCCCTGGCACATAGTAATCCCTCAAAAAGATCACTTTCTGCATCTGCTCCTAATAAATGAGCACAGAATTTTCCTATTTCTTACACACAAATAAAGATTAGTTGAAGATATAAATAGAAGACAATGTTCTAGGCTCACATTATTCTTAATGCTTGTGATTTTAGGAGAGATATCTGCCTTCTTGGTCACGTTCTTCAAGTCCATGCAAATAACAGAGTTGGCACTGCTTGGGTCATATATCCATCCCTGCACTGGGGGAGGTGAAGCCATGTGACTGATGGTCAATCCACCTCTATCCCAAGATTGGAAGGAGAAGTTCCCCAAAGGGGTAAAAATCTAGGCTTAACTGCTGCCATAGGAGGAAGGAATGCTGAGCAGGGTTCAGTATTATCTACTTAGTCAAAACAAAATTAGATTTAGAACTCTGGTTTTTAATCACTTATTAGTTGTATGTGAACTTATGTAACACTGAACCAGTTTGCCCATGTGTAAAGTGAGGATAGTATTTACTTTGCAGAGTTGTTCAAGGTTTAGAAACAATGTACAAGAGCCTAGTACTGATAGCTTAGAGGTGAGTGATGCTGCTGTATTTGTGGTCTCTGAAGGACAGTTTCAGTCACTCAGAGCTTTGTGTAGATTTTATTTGAAGTAAAAGTGACAGAAAAAGCTTCTGACATAGACAACAGAAGGGGGCAGGAGAATACCCACCTCACTAGTTTAAGCTGGGCCTTATATACTTCTCAGCTAGCTGCTGAGAATAGATAAAAAATACCTCAAGGCTATGAGAATTTTGTCCTGACCTTTTCCCATAACATACATCCTGGGATGACATCAGCGTGAGATTAGCCAAAAGGAACATGTTAACCCAGAGCTCAAGGCTGTGAAAGTTTTTACCCAGAACTTTTCTCATACCATTCATCCAAAGCTCAAAAAAAGGCATGTCCTTGAACAAGAGATACTGCTGTCTACAAAGGCCTACTTGTCCATGGCAAAAAAAATGTGAAAAAGAAAGAATGTGTATCTCCTCTATAAAGGGGCCTTAGGCTTGGACTGCTTATCAACCTGCCTAAATTAACTCTCTTATTCTCCCCTTTTTCTTTTAGGAGAATATTGTTGCTGAGGAGAAAGGGGAGGAGAAATCTGTCAGTAACTGCTTCCTGCGGGTGAGGGGGGGCAGACCCTAAGTTGTTGAAGCAACATATTCTCATTACCCCTTTATTTAGGGTTTCTGATCCAAGGATCCCAAGTAATAGCTAGAGGAGGCAGTAGAAATTGTAGGAGCATGAACAATTATTTGTAATTTAAATGTTTTCAGACGGTTGGAAACAAATCTCATTACACAGTTACAGATGTAAGGAAAAAAACAGCAAAATCAGAATGATTACAAGTATTACAGTCAAGATAGTTTTTCACCAAGGAGAGCTTGTAAACCAAGATTATATCTATGACCAGAGTGGAACATCAGGGAAGTCCAGTTTTGAAGAGTGACCAGAATCTCTGTATCACCATTACTTTGTATGGGAAGCTGTTGTATCCTTCAGAAAGAACAAACTAGACAAGTAGATTAAAAGGCAGAGACCAAAAATCAGTAAAAGAATTATTGTAATCAGCAGTCCAAGCAAGAGTAAGAATCAGGTTACATTTGGTAGTAACTTTGATCCTGGTTTAGATATAGTCAACACCTGGGCTGCCCTATTTATAAGAATGGAGCCATTTGGCATGTTCATATACATTTTGAATGTGGGTATAACAAACCCAGTTAGAAGTAGTTGAAGGAGTGACAGCCTGAAGCTTAACAGACAAAATAAATCTTACCATTTCTTTTTAGAAGAATGAGTCTGAACCCCTATGTATACAGCTGTTTTAAGGAGATTTATAGTCATAGGTTACCCACTCCAGTATTCTGGCCTAGAGAATTCCATGGGCTGTATAGTCCATGGGGTTGCAAAGAGTCGGACACGACTGAGTGACTTTCACTTTCACTATGGTCAGAGCTAGTTGTCTAAGTTTGTCCAAGTAGGCTTTAGCCTCTTATTGTGGTATTAACATATAAGCCAAAGTAGTTGTCACTATTAACAATTGTAGATAGTGTTTTTCTAGGTATGAGAAAATGCAAGAATTTGGGCTCAAAAATTTTTTTACCTGAAAATATCTGACTATTCAAAGGCTTGTTTTGTCCATTTTTTTTCAGAGCACAAACCAAGTGTCTAATCTCTGATTTTCACCCTGAACTCCTTTAAGAGGATGTCGAAGGTCAGCAGCTGTAGTGTCCATGATTTAATCTTTGTAGAGGCAGATGGCAAGGGCCAGTTTCCAGGCACAGGGCCCCTTTATGGCCATGAGTTTGACCATGGTTTGGGGGCGTTTCATGGCCATCTTGTCCCACAGTGCTTGGAAAACTCATTACCAGGTCTGTTGAAGATTTCACTGATAGGCCACTCAATGTGCTGTTACTGGACTAGGCCCTGTGAGTAGCAAAATCTCCAGACTGCACCTGTCTCACTAGTCTCTTGGTCCAGGAGAATATTCCCTCTTGCTTCTTTTCATATACAGAGTCATATCATTATAATTATGGATTTTATATAGAACTGTACACCATCATTATATCAGTGGCTCCATCACATACTTGATAATGTAAGGGACAACACTTCTTGAAACAGGCAATATAGAAAACAATATAGTTAGCAGTAATAGTAAAATCACAAGTAAGACCTTAAGTCAAGAACTTAATTAGGTATAGCCCAGTGATATCTCCAGGTCATCTGACTGAGTTTGTTAAATGACTATAGCCTGCTGTTAATCTTCTGGTTGTAGATCCTGGAGCATCGGATCTTTATTTAAAGACTGGTTAATCGGATCTTTATTTAAAGACTGGTTACTGGGATAAACTTTAGAAACAAACTCAGAGTGTCCTTTTTAATAACTTAATTAAACCTCTTAGCAATGTAATATAACCACAAGGAACTAACTCAGAAGTGAGTCAGTAAATACAGACCTTAGTTAATAAAACTAGAATGTAATACTCAGTGAAACATGATAGATGCCATAGGCCTGACATCAGTTGGGTGGATTTTTCTTTTAGAGCTCCCCAGAACACTTTGAGATTTCTGTATATGTTGGGACACAGTCTTTTTTACCTTGATAAGGCTGTCCAGAACCCAAGTGTCTCCAATTTCGGAGGGACGAGGCAGAGAGAGAAGAAAAATGTTTTAATTTTACCCATAGATGTAAATCATTAAATTGCTTTAAACCATCAGTAACTTGAGAAGAAGAGCTTCTTTATATCTGAAAACAAAGATTGGAAGACAGTAATACATCAGACAAAAAGTCATGAAAATTGTAGTCATATTTTGCAGTCTACTCAATCCCATGCAACTGACCCCTTTATTCTGCCATTCCTGCTCGATGACCAAGGACATCAGCAAAAGCAATAGTCTCCAAGAAGCTCATGAAGTTTTTGCCAATGTCTGTATGACCTGTCCAGCAAAGTGGGTGCCCCAATCACTGGAGACTGCAGAAAACACACTTTAACCATTTTTTCCCATTGTGAGATATTAACCCCACAGCCAGGAAAGGCTTTAGCCTATCAAATAAAAGTGAGGTTTGTCAGGGAGCCGGAAAAAGCCAAGCGGCTGTGTTGGACCTCCCATAGCCCTGACTGTTTGGTTTACAGCCATTCTTTATCCATTTTAAATTCCCTGATGAGGGGTTAATTTTGTAGAAGCAGAATGAGCTTTGTCTATGTGCATCATAGTCCATTATTAAAAGCCACATGTCAAGAAAACTTTGTTCTTTTAATCAGGGAGAGAAAACCAAATTCCAGTTTGGTACCAGCTTACGTTCACTGTGAAACAATAGTTGTTCACTTAGTCAAAGTAACAATAAAAGACCTCAAAGGCAGTTTAATATCTTAAGAAACTTGTATCTTGCACAAAACTGTCTTCCACTTGCCACAAATCTTTTTTCATTTGTCACAAACCTTTTTTGTATTTTCTGTATTTATCACTTTATTTGCCCATTCAGAGAACAGCCACCTCTAAGTTCAGATTTACTTTCTTTTTCTTAATAGAATGTAATTTCATTTCTTATACCTTTTTATTGAAAACACACATCTTTCCTTTAGCAACCATGAACTGTACTTTATATCATCATTTTGTAGATTGGTAAATATAAATCACCCAAAGCTATGTCATTTGCAAAAGTATCTTCACAATGTCTATGTTAATTAGGTCAATAAGCAAACATCAATACTAGATATTAATTCAATAGTGAATATTTCCCAGTTTACACAAACCTGAAATTCATTTTAATTTTTTTGAATTTAGAATTGTTTGATTTCTAAGTGCTTACTTCTCTCTAGGCCAATTAGGCTTCAGCAATATTGTCCAAGGACAAAGACACACACAGAGACCTCACAGTTTTCCACTTGAAATATAAAATGTCTCTTTGCTCCCCCCCTTTTTTTTCTTGGCTTGAAGTTCTGCCAACTTGCTCATGGTTGGAGTCCCAGACAGAGTGGGCTGTGTATCTCAAGGACATGATAAGAGTTAACTTCAGTTTCTTCCCCAGGCATGTTTTCTGTTTCTCAGGCAGGATCGGAGCTCCAAAAAAAGTATTTTAACAAGTCAGCTTTTTCCTAATTGCATGTGCTAGAAGAACTGGTTTTGCAATTTCAAAAAGATTTCATTTTAACCTATTTTTTCCAGAGTCTAAAAAATATCATGGCCATTCAGTGTCAAAAATGTCATCTCTTCTTTTTGTAGTCACAGTTTCATAGCTAAAATTTAAACCAGAGTGTTCAAATTGGCTCTGATGACAGGGGTAGACTGATTGATAAGATGTTGTCCCAGCAGGGATTGTCTCTCTGGGCAAGTGAGGTCTTCTCTTAAAGAAATCCTGTATATAAGGGACATTTTGGGCTCTGGGGATGAAACTTACCCCAGTTTTTCCAAGATACAATTCAAAGGGGGTAGTTTTAGGACTGCTAGCTCCCATTTGTGAGAGAAAAAAGCAGCGCCCAGTGCCGTGGCTTTTTTCTACTGGAGGCGACCCTCCCTGCTCTAGATAGGGGTGTAGACAGGCCTTCCACCTAAGCTTCCTTCCCTGGCCAGAGTTAAACTGTCCCTTACCAACAGTAATCCAAGTCTATGCCCCACTAAAGCTGAAGAAGCTGAACAATTCTATGAAGACCTACAAGACCTTCTAGAACTAATACCAAAAAAAAAAAAAAATGTCTTTTTCATCATAGAGGACTGGAATGCAAAAGGAGGAAGTCAAGAGATCCCTGGAGTAACAGGCAAGTTTGGCCTTGGAGTACAAAATGAAGCAGGGCAAAGGCTAACAGAATTTTGCCAACAGACCACACTGGTCATAGCAAACACCCTTTCCAACAACACAAGAGAAGACTATACACATGGATATCACCCGAAGGCCAATACCAAAATCAGACAGATTATATTCTTCATAGCCAAAGATGGAGCAGTTCTATACAGTCAGCAAAAAGAAGACCAGGAGCTGACTGTGGCTCAGATCATGAATGCCTTATTGCAAAATTCAAATGTAAATTGAAGAAAGTAGGGAAAACCACTAGACCATTCAGGTATGACCTAAATCAAATCTCTTACGATTACACCATGGAGGTGACAAATAGATTCAAGGAATTAGATCTGATAGGATGCATGAAGAACTATGGATGGAGATTTGTAACATTGTACAGGAGGCGGTGATCAAAACCATCCCCAAGAAAAAGAAACACAAAAATGGTTGTCTGAGGAGGCCTTACAAATAGCTGAGAAAAGAAGTGAAAGGTAAAGGAGAAAAGGAAAGATATATCCATCTGAATGCAGAGTTCCAAAGAATAGCAAGGAGAGATAAGCAAGCCTTCCTAAGTGATCAATGCAAAGAAATAGAGGAAGACAATAGAATGGGAATGACTAGAGATCTCTTCAAGAAAATTAGAGCTACCAAGGGAAAACTTCATGCAAAGATGGACACAATAAAGGACAGAAACAGTATGGACCTAATAGAAGCAGAAGATATTAAGAAGAGGTGGTAGGAATACACAGAAGAACTATACAAAACAGAACTTAATGACTTGGATAACCATGCTGGTATGGTAACTCACCTAGAGCCAGACATCCTGGAGTACAAAGTCAAGTGGGCCTTAGGAAGCATCACTATGAACAAAGTTAGTGGAGGTGATGGAATTCCAGCTGAGTCATTTCAAATCCTAAAAGATGATGAAAGTGCTGCACTCAACATGCCAGCAAATTTGGAAAACTCAGCAGTGGCCACAGGACTGGAAAAGGTCAGTTTTCATTGCAATCCCAAAGAAAGGCAATGCCAAAGAATGTTCAAACTACTGTATAATTGCATTTATCTCATACGCCAGCAAATATTCAAAATTTTCCAAGCGAGGCTTTCACAATACGTGAACTGAGAAGTTCCAGATGTTCAAGTTGGATTTAGAAAAGGCAGAGAGAGGAACCAGAGATCAAATTGCCAACATCAGTTAGATCATAGAGAAAGCAAGAGAGTTCCAGAAGAACATCTACTTCTGCTTCATTGAGTATGCTAAAGCCTTTGATGATGTGGATCACAACAAACTGTTGAACATTCATTCTTAAAGAGATGGTAATACCAGACCACCTTACCTGCCTCCTGAGAAATCTGTATGCAGGTCAAGAAGCAACAGCTAGAACTGGATATGGATCAGTGGAATGGTTCCAAATTGGGAAAGGTGTACATCAAGGCTGTATATTGTCACCCTGCTTTTAAACTTATATTCCAAATACATCATGCAAAATGCTAAGGTGGATGAAGCACAAGCTGAAATCAAGATTGCTGGGAGAAATATCAATAACCTCAGATATGCAGATGACACCACCCTTATGGCAGAAAGTGAAGAGGAACTAAAGAGCCCCTTGATGAAAGTGAAAGAGCAAAAAAATGAAAAAGCTGGCTTAAAACTTCAACATTCAGTAAACTAAGATAATGGCATCTGGTTCCGTCACTTCATGGCAAATAGATGGGGAAACAATGGAAACAGTGATAGACTTTATTTTCTTGCGCTCCAAAATCATTGCAGATGGTGACTGCAGCCATGAAATTAAGACACTTATTCCTTGGAAGAAAAGCTATGATAAACCTAGACAGCATATTAAAAAGCAGAGACATTACTTTGCTGACAAAGGTCTGTCTAGTCAAACCTATGGTTTTTCCAGTAGTCATGTATGGATGTGAGAATTGGACCATAAAGAAAGCTGAGCACTGAAGAATTAATGTTTTTGAACAATGCTTTGGAGAAGACTCTTCAGAGTCCCTTGGACAGCAAGGAGATCAAACCAGTCAATCCTAATGGAAATCAGTTCTGAATATTCACTGGCAGGATTGATGCTGAAGCTGAAGCTCCAATACTTTGGCTACCTGATGGGAAGAACTGACTCTTTGGAAAAGACCCTGAAGCTGTGAAAGATTGAAGGCAGGAGGAAAAGGGGACAACAGAGGATGAGATGGTTGGATGGCATCACTGACTCGATGGACATGAGTTTGAGCAAGCTCCAGGAGTTGGTGATAGACAGGAAAGCCTGGTGTGCTGCAGTCCATGGGGTCACAAAGAGTCGGACAATACTGAGCAACTGAACTAAATTGAACTTACCGATGCAGGTGTCTTATTACCATCCCTCCCCATTCTACCACCAAGGTGGGGTGGAGATGCAGCGAGGGTAGTCCTGATGGCATCCCAGATTGATGTCCAGTTCCTCACTATTAATGCCTTTGCATGATTTCTGCTCCTCCTCTGATGCCAGCCGGGGTGATAAGAAAAAAAATAGGTGGTGAAGGGCCAGCCAGCGAGGAAAAAGTGATTTTTGTTGAGCTATTAGGGCCAATCCTTCCAGTTCATTTCCACAGATTACACAGAAAGAATATCTAAGGAGTTGAGACAAAAGCCACTGGAGAACCTCCTCTGGTCCGCTAAGAGCCAGCCTTACCAAATGAAGCCCATCACACTTCCAATCTGACCAGATCCTGGAATTCCCAATCTGTGTCCTCAGAAATCTCACAGTTGCCACAGATGGAGTGCCTCCATCCATATAGACCAGATGCACAGCTGTAACAAGGATTCATTTTCAGGTTGTTGGCCCGAGGCAGGCAGCTAAGGGAACAACCTCTAGCCTGAGAAATGTTCCTGGAGTCAGAGCTCCACCCAGCTCCCAATTGTGCTCCTGTCTGCAGTGCATGAAAAGACAATCCAGGTGTAACTTTTGGCTTCTAGCAAGACTAGGTGCTTTGTGACTATCAATCCAAATTTGAGGTCTAAGTAATAGTACACAGTAACAGAATAGATGGCAAGTCCCTTGAAAGTCTAGATTTGACAGATTAGGTTAGTAGTTTCAATTCTCCAGGCAGTTACAAAATGGTCAAAAAGACCAGGAAAAGGTGACCAAGAAAGGAAAGTTTGGTCCACACACTTCACCCATTTCAGGCTACTCCCCTCACAGGGACGTTGGCTGCCTCTGGGTATCACCAGTTCAGTATAAATCCCTGACAGGCTCCCCTTTTGGGGCTGCCCTCAGTCATTATGAGGTGCCACGGAAACACAAACTGGGCTCTACTCTCGCTTCGCACTTGTTTTGTGCATTTCTGGCTTTCAGTCAATCACTTGCACAGGCACACTGTAGAGTTAACAAAGCAGAAAACGTGTTTACTAGGACAACAAAAGAACTAGAACTCCAAGTGTCCTTACCTTGTCTTGAAGATCCTGGACGAGCACCAAAGATGATAGCTTATTGGTAAACAGTGAACAGTGCCGCTGGATTCATGGTCTCCGAAGGAGATTTAACTCTGGGACCAAAGACAGTCTCAGTCACTCAGAGCTTTGTGTAGATTTTATTTAAAGTGAAAGTGACAGAAAAAGCTTCTGACATAGATATCAGAAGGGGGCAGAAGAGTACGCACCTCACTAATTTAAGTAGGGCCTTATATACATCTGAGAATAGACAAAAAATACCTTAAGGCTGTGAGAACTTTGCTGACCCTTTCCTGTAACATACATCCTGGGATGACATCAGCACTAGATTAGTCAGAAGGAACAGGTTAATCCAGAGCCCAAGGCTGTGGAAGTTTTTACCCAGACTTTCCCCCATAAAATACATCCAAAGCTCAAAAAGAGGCATGTCCTTGAACAAGAAATACTGCTGCCTACAAGGCCTATTTGTCTATAGCAAAAGAATGTGAAAAAGAATGCTTACCTCCTCCATAAAGGGGCCTTAGGCTTGGACTCCTTATCAACCTGCCAAAGTTAACTCTCAGTACTGTATTAAGTCACTTTAGTAGTGTCTGACTCTGCAACCCCATGGACTGTAGCCCACCAGGATTCTCTGTCCATAGGATTCACTAGGGAAGAACACTGGAGTGGGTTGCCATGCCCTCCTCCAGGGGATCTTCCCAACCCAAGGACTGAACCCGCGTCTCTTATGTCTCCTACGTTGGCAGACATGTTCTTTACCACTAGCATCACCTGAGAAACCTAGTCCTATGCTTGGTACCTAATAGGTCCTCAGTTAACAGTAACTTTTAAAGGCCAAATGTAAAGATTTCCCACTATTAAATTCTTTTTTCTAGTTGAAACACTCACTTTATTGTTGACTGAATTTTATCATGCTTGAAGTGGAGTTGCTCAGTCATGTCTGACTCTTTGTGATCCCATGGACTGTAGCCTACCAGGCTTCTCTGTCCATGGAATTTTCCAGGCAAGAGTACTGGAGTGGGTTGCCATTTCCTTCTCCAGGGGATCTTCCCGACCCAGGGATTGAACCCAGGTCTCCTGTATTGCAGGCAGATGCTTTACTGTCTGAGCCACCAGGGAAGCCCTTATCATGCTTAAGGTGCTGAAATACTGAGGCACTAGTCAGGAACCTTGTTAGCATGTGTCAGACCCTACTGACTAATTCACAACAAAGATTTTATGTTATCTTTTGCCACTTTGTCCAAGACAGTAATGATAGCTTTAGGCATGTGAGTACAGCAGAAGATCCAGCTCCTCAGTCTGTTGTATTCATATATAAAAAAAAAGTTTGGAAAGCTAATAAAGGCATTTCCTTAAGCCTTAAAACAACTGAAACCAAATCCATGCCAAGGTTCCTGCTTGACACATGTTCCTCGAAAGATATCTCAACATATACAAAGTCAAAAAAGGCATAGTTAAGGGACAGAGTATCACCTACATTATATGTCAACTTTTCAACATGAGAGAGAAAAGGCAAAGTTTCTTCATTTAGAAACTGGGTCTCCTCTTCACATATTCTGCCAAAATAGGATTGTGGGACTGGTTTTTAGGAGAGGTATTTTGAATGTCCAGTTTCTGCGGTTAATCCCTCATTTGCTCATCCTATGACAGCAAGAAACTTTCTGATTTTAAAGTCTTTTCAACTGACTAGAACTTTCTTATTGGATTCTGCCTGTTTTCCTTATAAGCACCACAAAAACAAAAGGAAAGCCTAGGAATATGAAACTAGTGAAAAAGGAAAGGCACATGTATCACTATATGAATAAGTACTCTTCTATCCATGGTGGATGTAACAATCTATTTCTTAAATTGCACTGTGCCTTCCCAATGATGTCAAACCCTAAAAGTATTGCAGAGATAGTAGGTTTTTTTGGGAAAAGGATGAGCTCTGTATTAGTCTGCAGTGACTCAGTTTAGATATGAAAACAGGTTCTGAAAAGTGACCTCTTTGGCCCATCTGGTTAGACTAGTTGATGTCTATGTAAACATTTATTCATCTTTATTAGCAAGGTTTAAAAGATGAACAGATTATCAAGGCTCCCACTATCAAATTCTGAGACCCAACACCTAGAGAACAAAGGTTAGGAAAAGACATCTATAGCCATAATGAACCAACTATAAAACAAAGTTTTACAAACGAGTTTTCATTTAAGGGAAAGTGGTTACAAACTTCAGTAACCTCTAATGCTTGCCTTTAGGCTCAGCTGTTTCCTTCTACAACCTGTACACACAGGGCACAGAGCAGTCATGGAGGTCAAGCCTAGCTAGCAACACTTAGCAGAAGCAGTAAAGTAAGAATCTACTCTAGAGTTCTGGCTTCAGATTCTGCTTTAAGCATCAGTCTATTGCTCAAAGATGACTCAGAACTCTTTTTTAATTTTTTTATTTTTTATTTTAACTCTTTAAAATTTTATTTTTATTTTTGGCTGTGCTGGGTCTTCACTGCTGTGCAAGCTTTTCTCTAGTTGCGGTGAGCAGGGGATACTCTTTAGTTGAGGTGTGCAGGCTTCTCATTTCGGTGGTCTCTGTTGTTGTTGTGGAGTACTGGCTCTAGGGTACATGAGCTTCAGTAGTTGCAGCTCCCAGGCTCTAGAGCACAGGCTCAATAGTTGTGGCGCATGAACTTAGTTGCTCTGTAGCATGTGGGATTTTCCCGATCAGGGATGGAATCTGTGTCCTGCATTGATACGTAGATTCTTTACCACTGAACCACCAGG
The DNA here is from genome assembly GCF_055505025.1 of Bos grunniens. Classification (NCBI taxonomy): domain Eukaryota; kingdom Metazoa; phylum Chordata; class Mammalia; order Artiodactyla; family Bovidae; genus Bos; species Bos grunniens. The sequence continues at coordinate 50,851,940 of NC_141194.1, read as the reverse complement.
GAAGTCAGGATTCTTTTTTTTTTTTAAGAGCCCCATTTAAAAGCACATTTAAATGAACAGCATTCAGTGATGAACATTCATATTCAATCTTCCTGCACTTTGTCACTAACACATCCTCTGCCTCAAAAATCTACAATCTGTTTTGCACCATGTAACATTTTCAAACGTGTTTTAGCTGTCCTTAATTTAGTCATCAAACATTTCTAAGTGCATGCACGGTGGTAGATGCCAAGACAAAGTTGTTCAAGTTTAGTCTAGTGGCAGAGATGCAGTGAAGTGCTACAGGGACTGGCTATGGTGAGTCTGTACAGGGACCCCAGTAAGGGATCAGGAAAAGAACCCAAAAGACATGAGCTGAATCTGGAGGGAAAAGTTGACACTGCACCAGAGACAAGGAGAGAGAGGGATTCTAGGAAATGATATAAGCAAATGAGAAGAAATGGATATTAACAGTGTAATGTGTAGGATGCGCTTTAGTGTAGCTAGAGTAAGTTGGGGTGGCAGGAAATAAGGCTGCCAGATCATGAAGGCACCATGGAAGCGACATGTAGCATGTCAGGACAGATTCCTCTGGAAGCTGATAAGCATGATGGATTAAAGCAGTGGTTCTTAACTTCTTAAGACTTCTTTAAGCAATAGAAGAAGGTACACACCCTTTCACTGGAAAAAGGTACATACACATAGACATAAAATTTGCTCACAGTTGCCTGGTTAGGAATAAGGCAGAGGAGCAACTACACCAATTCAGGTGAGACATAAGGAGGCCTGAACTAAACCACAGCAAGTGGGGAGATAAAAGAGACAGATGTGAGAAAAAGAAAGATGGTTGAGTGTTACCAACAGATCTTGTCATAAACTGGACTTGAGAAATGAGGGAAAGGCATGCATCAAGGATAACTCCCAGGTTGGTTTGTGGCATAGACAATTGAGTAGAAGGTAGTGTCACTCATGGAGAGAAGCAGGCTTTGGAAGAGAAGATAGGTTTAGTTTGGGAAATGTGAAGTCAAAGGTGCCTTTAGAACATCCAAATAAAGAAGTTCAGCAGGAAGCTAAATATGACCCAGAGGGATGGTACAGTGAGGGAGGTGGGAGGGGGGTTCAGGATGGGGAACACGTATACACCTGTGGCAGATTCATGTTGATGTATGGCAAAACCAATACAATATTGTAAAGTAATTAACCTCCAATTAAAATAAATAAATTTATATTAAAAAATATGCCTTTCCTTTTAATGATTCTTGTACTGGCTCCCTTGCCCTAATGTTCAACTACAAACAGGCTTCTAAGTCTCTGTGTAACACTTTTAAATTGAGACAAGTATATCCTCCATTTACAGAAAAAAGTCCAGAAATGGGAAAAGAAATTAAACTTCACACACCCAAAATTATTTCACATTTTTTAACTGAAAGAATAGACTTTTATTAAGCACTGTAAGTTTCTTTCCATCAGCATTAACAGAACACCAGACCAATTTCCATCACAGAACAACTCCTGAGACATTTTCATTCCTTTCTGAAACACTTTCCTTAACTCCTGCAGTTTCCCCTAAGAAGCATCCATTCAAACTTACATTAATAAACTATGGAGCTTTTGTGGTGAGTTGGGCCAAAAAGGCAGGGAATTTGGAAGAGAAATACATATTATCCATCCACTAAACACACTGTCAAGAGCACAGGAGAAGAGAGATTAACACAGGAAAAAACAATGAAAGATTTTACTTTTGTCAATAACATCATTTATCAGGGAGCACTAAAAATCAATGAATCCTTGTAGTTAAAGTTTCTTTACCTAGTATGTTATTCTAGAAATAGAATAGAATAAAATAAAAGGTGGCTGAGGAAGTATCTTCTGGGAAGTAACTAAAATGAATTCATCAGCTTTGGCGGGGTTATGAACAATTAATAAAAACTGAAATATGTAATTTGTTTCATTTACATGAAAATCCACTAGTCATCAGTTACTACCAACACGGACAAAGAGAGCATCTATAAAAAAGTACAAGGGCAATGTCAAAAGCTGCAGTGGGCACCCTAGCACAGGGGGTATTTTATTTTGCTTTTACCTTGGAAAAAATGTTTTGTAAAAAAAATATGAAGTTCTTTTCTTAGAACAGCAAAATAACCTCTGACAATCCTGAAGATAATTAGCAGTAATAGGGGAATAGGTACACTGAGCTCTACCTGCACCAGCAGACTATAGCAATAAGCTAAGGGAAAAGAAAATGGAAAGTCAAATAAAAGAAGGTGCCAAAGTCACAAAAGGGAGAAACATATAGGGTGACACACAATGGAATAGTGAGAACTTACCCCCTGAAACCCCAAGCATATTTGGGAAATATGCATTAGGAACTGAACAAGTAAAATGATTAAACCTTAGTAGAATTAACTAACTACTTAAACTGTGGTCTACTTGTACTGTCATTTCAATGTGGGGTGGGGAGTCTTAAAGGCTGAAAGGGTAGCACTGACATGCTTACAGAAGCCTTCTAAGGTTCCAGTGGACTGGATCTCTATAGCCAAGCAGTTACTTCCACATTCTTTCTACCCTACATAAACGTTCTTTCCCCAAGCCCCTTCTTAACCACACTAATGCCTTACATGACTGTTTTTCTCAGTGATTAAAACAAGTTAATGTGACTTGGCCAATGATGCCAGGAAATCAAGATGCAGACAAAAATCAAATGTCACTAGCCAAAGCAAGTGCCATTTCTTGGGTTTTAAAATCTACCCAAAGTCCTACTGGCTTAGAATGAAAATGGTACAAGTGAGCAGAAGTTTTATCAGGCCTGGTCCAGACTAGACTGGCCACTGAATAAGGGTGGGAGTTATAGGCTGACCCCAAGATACACCAGCAGAAATCAAGAACTGCAAGTCCTTGAGGATCTGTGGCTGTATATATCCGGGGTGCTTTTGCTTATGGCCTTACAAAGTAAAGGGGTCATTCCTGGGGGTTCCTAAATGATGTATGACTTTGTTCAAGAAAGGCCACATTATAGTCAGAAATTGAACCTTAAATGAAGGATGACAGTCTCTTCAAGTGGTACTCACAACAAAGAGCAGACTCAGTTCCCTAATTTGAAAGAAATTAGAAAAAGTTGATCTTGAAACTAGAAAAACTTAATCTTCCAGTGATAAACCTTAGTCTTTCTGACTTCTAAATTATATGTCTTGGCAGATAAAATATAGGACTATGGCCCTTTATAGTTCTTTCTTGTAACCTTACAAACCCAAAATTCTGAATCTAAATAAAAATCAAAGTTGGAAGTGAGTCACTTGTTTCATCCTGGGCCAGGCTAGGAGAAAGTGGAGGTGTGTGGAAGGGAGAAAAGCAAGCCTTTTGGCAAACTGGAATCATCCCTGTCAAATAGCTGTTTTACTTCTCACAGTGAATGCCTACAAAATAATATATCTTCTTAATGCTGTGAGAGTTAACAATACTGTCATTTGATCGTATCAAATAGATTCAAGATTCACAGAAACAGCAGCTGAAGAAAATACCTTTCCATATAACTCCAAGTAGTTCCTAATAGAAAATGGAGCTAGCTAGCTAGTTAACACAGCTCGGTGATTCTGGTTACCTTTAGAGCTCCAAAGGATTCCTCCCTCTGTGGTTCCAGAAAGAAATTTCCAAGTCATGTAAGTTCGCTATTAAATCCTTCTCTTGCTGGAAACAGAAGTCCTAACCGTCAAGATGTTGTGAAAGGCTGGGCAGGCTAGGAGAAGAGCGGGGAAAACTAGGGGAGCCAATTCCATAGAGGAAGCTTTTGTACACTTTATCACTGGTTACATTTGCCTGGGTATGCATTCTTGTCATCCTGCTCTGGCTTATGTAAGAAGTGTCTGGGTAGGGGAAGAGGCATTCTAGACCTCCCCACCTCTGCAAACTGTGGGTTCTCTTAAACTGGGCCAGACTAGGATAAAACAGTCTGAGACATCTTTAATCTTTCATGATGATACACTTACTGTAAGTGGGCAGTAAGCAAACACCTTTCTGGTTGTCTGGAAAAATGTCACCAAGGACCTGCTCTGGGTTAAGGTGCATGAGGTTTTTCAAAAAGAGAGAGGACCCTGCTAGAAGTCTAGTCAGTTGTGTTCCTGTAGAAATGGTACTTCTTGGGCAAGAATATTCCAAAGCCCAAAAGGAGGTGTATGAGGCTAAAAGCCTCAATTCCTGAATGAAGACACATGCTAATCTGTTGCAAGTCATGTTCCCATCCCTTATACTTAGGCTGCTGAGGAGGGAAACTGGAAGTGCAAGGTTGTCTCAAGAGTATTTCTGGCAAAGAGTAACAGACTCTTTGTCCTGGGCAGATTCTGATCTTACCTGGGGGCCGGGAACCTTTCATAGAACATCCCTGTTGGCCCAGGCCAGAGTCCTCTGAAGTCTTCCTTGCAAAGCAAATGAAAAGATCCAGTAGTCAAAATGTCAATGAATAAATGAAACAATCTAGGCATGTAAAATCAAATTGTCGATTTCCTCACACTTCCCTACCCACTGTCCTTCAGGGATGCATGGCAATCAATTCTAGCCTAAGGCCAGTTTGATGCTAGAGTTTCAGATAAGATTTCCCCAAACTGGCTGCAAGCCCTGGTAATTACCTTCCACCCCCCTTCTCTCTCCCAACCAGGCTGCTCCTTCATAAGAAAATGCCCAACTCTTCCCAATCCTACTCCAATCTCCTGTTTTTACCATAGGGGATGTGAGGACTCTGATCAAGATTAAGCTTGTAACAATCCAACTGTTTGTTGTTCTGAACAGGCAATCTCTGGAAAGTACTTTTTGTCTGCTTAGAGAAGCCCATCTTCTTGTAATTGTGATGGGCTACGACTTAGTAAGGATTTCTAAAATGTGGTCTTCTGAAACCCACCACTCCATAGCAGTGGAAGCATTTCTGGGAAATTCAGTAAATCTTCTGGGACATCATCATGTATGTATGTGTGTGCATATATATATATATATATATATATATATACACATACACACAACATATATATATTTATATATACATACATACACATATATTTATATATATATATATAAAATATATATAGATAAATAGATCTGTCTCTTTATATAAAGGGTATGTGTATGCATATAGATATACACATTCATATATACATCCACCCAAACATCCGAACACAGACAGATAGACACACACACACACGCACGCACGCACACAGTCTTTTGAGTTCCCTTTAGAACATCATTTAATTACATTGATTCCCACCCTTGCAGGGAGTGGGTGAACTGCACCACATCTTCTATTTTACAAATAATGCTTTAGTTCAGAGGCAGGAAAAATCTGCCCAGTACTTTTTCGACTCACTTGAATCCCCCAGTACAAAGGCCATTGGTAGTTATTTTAAGTGTATAAAATTAAAAAAAGAATAAAAAAAATAACCAATACTACCTCACTTCCCTGAAAACATCTACCTATCTGATTGTCAGGCCAGACCTAGAGGCGGTAGTACAAATCCCTGGCATAGGTGAATGGGGAAAAGAGTTAGAAGGATGTGGATACTGATTATATATGAAGGCCCTACCAGTTCATAAAGAAAAAACCAAGTTAGGAAGCCATAAGTAGCTGTATCCACCATCCCATGGGTTTTGTAAATGAACATCATAATAAAGACTCAGAAAACCAAAGCTAGACTTTTCTGTAGGTCCTTACGTGATGATACCCAATAGTCTGTGCCTTAATAGCCTCCCAGGGGAGGTAAAGACAATATTGGCACTATATATTCAATTTGAGAATAGGAACTAGTCTTGTTGTCATTCATATTTGATCAGAGCTTCTCTAGAAACAGACTGCTGAGTCTGGAAGCCCAGAAAAAGACAGGGAAGGGGAAAAGATGGATACCAAAGAACACCCTCATCAAAATCCTGAACAAAACTAGGATAAGCATTTCATGTCCTCCTCTAACTTAGGCCTACAATCAGAGAAGTATAGGTTTTCCCCTCTTCCTGATCTGCTGAAGCCATCTTCTTGCTTGTTACTCCTCTTTCTGTTGTGTCACAGTTCCTAGCTTTTGCTCTTGTAAGTGGTTCTTCTCGCCATTCTTCCCAGGGAAGTACCGGTTACCGTTATTACACACACTGTTGTCTCTGGATAAGGCAGACTGTGATGGAGATGGAAGATGATCATTCTTCTCTTCCTTGATCAATGTGCCACTGTTTCCATCTACCTGTGAGCTAGACCGACCTTGTTGAGGCTCCAGGGATTTAGAAACTCCATCTGAAGAGCTCTGTCAAAAACAGAGATAGTCAGTAGGAATGGTAATCCCAAAACTAGCTGATCCTTCCCAAGCATGTTTATAAGCTAGCCTGTGGAAACTGCTTCAGCTCTTAAAAAACACCAGAAAGCCCAAAGCTTGTTAGCACCTAGTACACTCTGACACTGTCTGGAGAACTTAGGGTGACAACAAAAGGATCTAACTCGAATCTAATGGCAATGACAACAACACAATAATGGCCCAGCTACTATTTACCAAGTTTTACAATGTATTTTTTCAAATGCCAAAAGGCACCTTAAATGGTAGATATTATGACATCCCATTTACAGATGAGGAAGCTGAGGCTCAAAAAGATTAAAGTAACTTGCTTAAGGAGATACAAGTAGAAAGTAGTGGGGCCAGGATTCCACTCCAGGTCAGTCAGTCTCTAAAGTTTATTCTCTTAACTTCCATGCAGCCATCCAATACTGACAGCTGGGTTTGTAAATGAAAGGAAAAGAAAACAAACAATAAGATCTATGTGTAATATTTCACAGAATCTTTCATAACTAAAAACAATCACTTGGTTTTAATTTCAGCAATGGTAACTGCTCCTGAAATGCTAATGCCATGAACTGCATGACCTTGAAGTACAGTACTGGCTCCCAATGAGTATTATTAGGAATAATAGGAGTTTCTGATTATTAAGTGGTTGGACATGCCAGGTATTCTGATGTTGGTTTCACAGATAAGAAAGACAAATGAGGCTCAAAAAAGTAAAATGACTTGCTCAAGGCCATTGGCATACCCAGATTTGCATCCAAGTCTGTTTTATTCCAAAGACATGTTCTTTCCACTGACACCATACATAATGGAAATCTAATGCCCATTGAATATGTGGTCATTATAGATAATAACTACCAATATTTATTGAGCACTTCCCATGTACCAGGTTCTATGTTAAATACTTCACTATATTACCTCATTTAACACTCAGAATAATTCTGAAGTAGATACCAATTCTTTCATTTTTATAGATGAGGGAACTAGGGCACAGAGAGGGTAAGTAACTTGCCCAAAGTTACAAAACTGGTAAGTGGCACTACCAGATTCAATGCTAGATCATTTGTCTCCAATACCTATACAACATAGAGGTTACTGTGAAGTTCTTCTCAAGAACCTGGAAATAAGACGAAACTAGTAATGGAAGGAATTAGCCATGTGAGTCAACAAAGAAATAAAAACATAATAAATATGGGACTGAAGAATTTGAGAATACACAAAACTCCACTGACCTAGAAATAATCTCATGAAGATAGGACTGTAATGGAATATTTAATAAACTGGAACAATTATCTCAGATGGGAAGATGCCTTAGCTACAAACAAAGTCAATGTAAGGATTTCCTTGGCCAGGGTACCTCTAAAGTAGGTAATAGTACCCCCAGAAATCTTAGCTAAGAGGAATTTAAGATCATCTATCATTCCTTTTTTCCCCCTAGTTTCCCCATCTAGAAGAGAATAATAGTATATGACAGAGGATGAGATGGTTGGATGGTATCACTGACTCGATGGACATGAGTTTGAGCAAGCTCCAGGAGTTGGTAATGCACAAGGAAGTCTGGCATGCTGCAGTCCATGGGGTTGCAGAGTCTGACACGACTGAGTGACTGAACTGAATAGTATATATTAACTAGATATCAAATAAACCAGAGAGAATATCCATAAACTAGGTATCCATAAATAAGAGAGAATAATATCTATATCACAGGTTCATATAAGGATTCAATGACACACACCATGTAAAGCATGGTGGCGTCTGGCATGCTGTAAGAACTCAATAATTGGTAGCTAATATTATTGTTCTGATTCCACACCCTCAAGCAAACTTCTGATACCATGGCCTCCTTGGCAGCTTGCTCTTAGAGAAAGAAAGCTCTGATTAGACATGGTTAAGAGCATGCATATAAGAGTCAGGCAGGCCTAGGTATGAATCTTGTCTAACAATTACAGTTGTTATACTGTATCAGAATTAGCACAGTACAGGGCTTTGGAATCAGTCAGCTCAAGCTAGAATGCCAACTCTAATACTAACTTGATGGTCAAGATGCTTCATTCTTCTGAGCCTCAGTTTTCTCCTGTTTAAAATGGGAATAATAAATACATGTATTTATAAGAGTGACTAGGAAAAAGTATACAATATATTGTGATAATTATTTCTTTCCACTGTAAATTAGTACTTTACCTTTCACCTTCTCCCTTCTCGTCCCCTCCCCCACTCCTTTAGCCATATCCACAAAGCTATTTCTGTGATGTTGGTTAATGTGAGCCAACCACTGAAAGATGGATCCACTATGATTGCACCAAAGATATCAAGTTTTTTAGGCTGTATGCCTACTGATCAGTCCCTGAATCATGGTGAATTCATCAAGGCTGTACTACCTTGTGTATGTGTATGTGTATGTGTATGTGTATGTTTATGTGTGCTCAGTCATGTTCGACTCTTTGTGACCCTATGGACTGTAGCCCACCAGGCTCCTCTGTCCATGGGATTTTCCAGGCAAGAATACTGGATTGGTTTGCCATTCCCTTCTCCAACCTTATGAAAGGGCTATCTTATAGGGTACTACCTTATGGGAGACAACCCGAGTGATCTGTTCCTGCACAGTGCAATCCCTTTTCCCTTACTGAGCAGTTTCTGGAAAAAGCTGAGAAGCTTTGGAAAAACCCAAAGTCATTGCTTTCTGGCTTTGGAGTACATTACAAAATATGTTGTGTAGGGGACTTATCACTGTAGTTTCATATTGGACTCAAAATAACATTAAAGCAAATTTGTATTCCTTGCGAAAACATTAGAAAATGGGAGTAACATGGATGCAATGAGTGCTGGCTATATACATGAGAGCTGAGCTGGAATTGAGGACTGATGATAAAATGGCCTTGCAGTATGGTCTCATCAACGACCTTTGTGAGGATTAGAAACCACATGTAAAATGTCTAGTAGAGGCCTTTGGAGAATGCAGGCACTTAAGACATGATAGTTACTATGCTATGAGGAGCCCAGCGGTCTGAAGCCAGTACAAGATTTTGGATCTCTACAGGGGGATGGGGGACCAGTGAATTTGAAGACCAGTGAGTCTCAGACCATTCTGAACCATCAAGAATAAGCAGAATGGCAGTGCCTCCTCCTCTCCCATCATCAGCAAAGGCAAAAGTCCAATTTTCTAAGCATCTCTGGTAGCACCACAGAAACTGAGGTGTGCTGTTGGAATCCCACTGTTAATTTCACTTTGGCCTCCTTATGGTTCATGTAGTAATGCTTTGCTAAGTGCAGGTCTTTAGGACACAGTACCAGGTTTCTATTTTGTGGCCTCACTCAGGGAAAAGGATAACACTCTGCAGCCCTGTGGGAACAGCCTGGGCAGGTTAACCCTCAAAAGACTGCTAGAGAGTAGGCAGATGAAATCAAATGCTGGGAGAAGCTACGAAAGCTCCCAGGTTTCCATGCCTGATGTGATCTCTTGCAAACAACAACAACAACAAAAAAAACAGAAGAGGTAGATCATCTCAAAAAGGTACTTACTTGTTTATTTCCTTTTTTGTGTCCTTTGGCTCCTCTACCAGTCTGTTCTTTTCCATGCCTTGAGAAAGTTAGGGGAGGGGGGAAAGTGATCATGAGGAACACATAAAGCCCATACCTCCATTTTCACTTAATTAACTACTCACCTCCACTAGCAAGTTTGACCCTCTTAGGTTAGATGCCTCTCCTCTGTGTTACCAGTGTAAACCTGTATCTGTCACTTCTATGTTATACTGAATTGTCCTGTGTCTCAAGTCCCCCTCTAGGGGAAAGACTGTTTCAAGGCAGGGCATTTATTATATGTTTACTGAACTCAACTGAAAACTGGCTTTAAAAATGCAAAGTTAGTTCATGCCTCTTACGTTAATAAAAGGGTTCAATAGCTGGGCATTTTCCCAAGAGCACCTCGATTGATACAAGCTTATACCAACCTATTCAAATACATACCCCTTTCCTGGCCCACCGACAGAAACCACTTGCATGCCAAAGGAGCCTCGCCCCCTGGAGGATCTGCTGCCAGCCCACTGGCCTACAACCATCCCAGCAATCTCCAGTTTTCCTCCTTGGGGTGGGATTGGATGGAGTCCTAGAAAGAGAGGAACAATGGCAGCAGTGAATGGCAAGTGCAAGGTAGGATAAGAGGTGGAATAAAAGATCCACAGCCCACCTACTCTATGTATTTTTCCATTTCTCTATGATAAAAAGACTGTGATAACAACAAAGGGTCATGGTGGAAGCAAATTTCAGAGGAAGGGGTTGAAAATCTACATACATCCACTTAGCAAGTGGGGTGGGCCTAATTCATTTTTCAACTACAGAACCTATACACAGTAGGCATTCAATATTTGTGGAGAGAGAATGAGGTCTTAAGATCTAGCTATTGGAAAATTATAGGCCCAAACTACCTTTTAAAGCAGGAAATGAATTTATTTCATGTACACATGTATTCATGTATTTCCGGAAGAAATATCAATAACCTCAGATATGCAGATGACACCACCCTTATGGCAGAAAGTGAAGAACTAAAGAGCCTCTTGATGAAAGTAAAAGAGGAGAGTGAAAAAGTTGGCTTAAAGCTCAGCATTCAGAAAACTAAGACCATGGCATCTGGTCCCATCACTTCATGGCAAATAGATAAAGAAACAGTGGAAACAGTGGCATACTTTATTTATTTGGGCTCCAAAATCACTGCACATGGTGACTGCAACCATGAAATTAAAAGATGCTTACTCCTTGGGAGAAAAGTTATGACCAACCTAGACAGGATATTAAAAAGCAGAGACGTTGCTTTGACAACAAAGGTCCGTCTAGTCAAAGCTATGGTTTTTCCAGTAGTCATGTATGGATGTGATAGCTGGACTATAAAGAAAGCTGAGTGCCGAAGAATTGATGCTTTTGAACTGTGGTGTTGGAGAAGACTCTTGAGAGTTCCTTGGATTGCAAGGAGATCCAACCAGTCCATTCTAAATTAGGAGATCAGCCCTGGGTGTTCTTTGGAAGGAATGATGCTAAAGCTGAAACTCCGATACTTTGGCCACCTCATGGAAGATTTGACTCATTGGAAAAGACCCTGATGCTGGGAGGGATTGGGGGCAGGAGGAGAAGGGGACGACAGAGGATGAGACGGTTGGATGGCATCACCGACTCAATGGACACGAGTTTGAGTCACCAACTCTGGGAGTTGGTGATTTACAGAGAGGCCTGGCATGCTGCAGTCCACGGGGTGGCAAAGAGTTGTACACGACTGACCAACTGAACTGAACTGAACTGATACATGAATTTATACATCCTCATGTAACTGGCCAAAACTACTTTTGATTCAAATGCATGTCACTACACACTGGAGGATTAGTCAAACAACCAAACAACAAAAAATAATGAAATTAAACTAACAGTTTAATGAAGAATTGATGCTTTCGAATTGTGCTGGAGAAGACTTTTGAGGGTCTCTTGGACAGCAAGGAGATCAAACCAGTCAATCCTAAAGGACATCAGTCCTGAATATTCATTGGAAAGACTGATGCTGAAGCTCCAATACTTTGGCCACCTGATGCGAACAGCCAACTCACTGGAAAAGACCCTGATGCTGGGAAAGATTGAGGGCAGAAGAAGGGGAGACAGAATGAGATGGTTGGATGGCATCACTGACTCAATGGGCATGAGTCTGAGCAAACTCTGGGGGACACTGAAGGACAGGGAAGCCTGGTGTGCTGCAATTTATGGGGTCGCAAAGAGCTGACACAACTTAGTGACTAAACAACAACAAACGAACAGTGATTTATGATTACAAAGTAAGAACAGTAACAGTTTAAAACCAGAAGCAATTAAAGACAAGATAGCATATCATCTTAAAACAGGAAATTCCAACTCTGTGTGTGAGCTCACAAGCACAGCTCAGGTCTGAAATTTGGCACAAAAGAAAGCTTTCATAAGATAGGGAATGTTAGTAAGCCTTTAACTTTATTTTATGGAAAAACCCAAATATTAATAACTCTTCACTCACTTAGCAGGTTGTTAGCAAAGAGCCCCTCATTTATATAAAAATGGGAGTCTAAGGAACTAGGTGACTAGCCAATCCTAAGAGGGCAAGAAAGACTTGCATTTGGGGATCCTATTGTGGCCTTTAAGAAGGCAGGAGGCTCCTCATGAGCCACCAGTAACTGGAGACTAGGTTTTATCACTGGGAGCTGGGACAATGGTGAGGACCTTCTGAGAACTTGGCCTTAATTAAAGCTATCTTCTGAGACACAATAAAATCAGCATGTAAAGAATGAGAGCAGGCATCTGTAAAAACATCTTCAAAGGATGGAATGAAGGGTTGGCTCCCTGGTTTGTGAGACCTAATCATGACCTAAGTGAACTGAGCAGACATTTACACTGCTCACCTAGGCACATCCTTGAACTAAAACATCCATGTTGAATTTTGTGACCCTAAATTTAAGACAAATTTCAACTTCCAAGCTTTACTATTTTTAAAGTGATGAGCAATACACAGCACACACTTCAACCATACCACTCTCACCCCATCACAGAATCTTGACATTTCATGTTAAAATGTCCCCATTAAAATACTGTTTCAGCAGGGAAAAAGGTTGTTTGAATTATCAGGATCAGTACCTGACCTACCTAAGCAAGAGTGCTTGTTTGTCATTAAGCCACAGTCCAGATATCACCATAATTTATTCATACATGTGTGTATATATACTGTGTTGGTCAAAAGGTTTTTTTTTTTTGTAAGATGGCTCTAGTAGCGCTTCAGTTCAGTTCAGTTCAGTCACTCAGTCGTGTCTGACTCTTTGCGACCCCATGAATTGCAGTCTTTCCCAGCATCAGGGTCTTTTCCAGTGAGTCAGCTCTTCACATCAGGTGGCCAAAGTATTGGAGTTTCATCTTCAATATCAGTTCTTCCAATGAACACTCAGGGCTAATCTCCTTTAGGATGGACTGGTTGGATCTCCTTGCAGTCCAAGGGACTCTCAAGAGTCTTCTCCAACACCACAGTTCAAAAGCCTCAATTCTTCGGCGCTCAGCTTTCTTCAGAGTCCAACTCTCACATCCATACATGACCACTGGAAAAACCATACCCTTGACTAGACAGACCTTTGCTGGCAAAGTAATGTCTCTGCTTTTTAATATGTTGTCTAGTTTGGTCATATCTTTCCTTCCAAGGAGTAAGCATCTTTTAATTTCATGGCTGCAATCACCATCTGCAGTGATTTTGGAGCCCAAAAAAATAAAGTCTGACACTGTTTCCACCGTTTCCCCATGTATTTCCCATGAAGTGATGGGACTGGATGCCATGATCTTCGTTTTCTGAATGTTGAGCTTTAAGCTAAATTTTTCACTCTCCTCTTTCACTTTCCTCAAGAGGCTTTTTAGTTTTTCTTCACTTTCTGCCATAAGGGCGCAGTTACCTGCATATCTGAGATTATTGATATTTTTCCCAGTAATCTTGATTCCAGCTTGTGCTTCTTCCAGCCCAGCGTTTCTCATGATGTACTCTGCATATAAGTTAAATAAGCAGGGTGACAATATATAGCCTTGACATACTCCTTTTCCTATTTGGAACCAGTCTGTTGTTCCATGTCCAGTTCTAACTGTTGCTTCCTGACCTGCATATAGGTTTCTCAAGAGGCAGGTCAGGTGGTTATCAGCGTGCATTTATTTAAAAAAGAAAGGTAAAAACGCAACTGAAATGCAAAAAAAAAAAATTTTGTGCAGTGTATGGAGAAGGTGCTGTGACTGATCGAACACATCAGAAGTGGTTTGAGAAATTTTGTACTAGAGATTTCTCACTGGACAATGCTCCAGAGTCAGGTAGACCAGTTGAAGTTGATTGGGATCAAACTGAGACATTGAGAACAGTCAATGTTACACCATGTGGGAGATAGCTGATATACTCAAAATATTCAAATCAAATGTTGAAAATCATTTGCACCAGCTTGGTTATGTTCATCACTTTGATGTTGGGCTTCCACAAAAGTTAAGGGAAAACCTTCTTGACTATAATTCTGCTTATGATTCTCTACTTAAACGTAATGAAAACGTTTCATTGTGATGGATAATTAAAAGTGGATACTGGACAATAATGTGGAATGGAAGAGATCATGCAGTAAGTGAAATGAACCACCACCAACCACATCAAAGTTCAGTCTTCATCTGAAGAAGGTGACGTTGTGTATATGGTGGGATTGGAAGGGTGTCTTCTATTATGAACTCCTTCTGGGAAACCAAACAATTAATTCCAAGTACTGCTCCCAATTAGATCAACTGAAAGCAGCACCCAATAAAAAGCATCCAGAATTAGTCAACAGAAAATGCAAAATCTTCCATCAGGATAGTGCAAGGATATATGTTTTTTGATGATCAGGCAACAACTGTTACAGCTTGGCTGCAAAGTTCTGATTCATTCACCGTATTCACCAGACACTGCACCTTCAGATTTCCACTTATTTTAGTCTTTACAAAATTCTCCTAATGGAAAAAATTTCAATTCTTTGGAAGACTATCAAAGACACCTGGAACTATTCTTTGCAAAAAAAAAAAAAGTTTTGGGAAGATGCAATTATGAAGTTGCCTGAAAAATGGCAGAAGGTAATGGAACAAAATGATGAATTCTTGTTCAATGAAGTTCATGGTGAAAATGAAAACTGTGTTTTTTAACTTTAAAAATGAAGGAACTTTTTGGCTAACCCAGTATATTTATATGTGGATCCACATGTGTATGTATGTATTTGCTTTCTTCACTAAAACGCAACCCCCTAGAGGGTACAGACTGTGACTTATTTCTCTCTATGCTTCTGGAAATGTGTTAGGTCTACTCTCAGAGTGGAAATGGGCATATCAAGCTATGGTTGTTTGCTGACACTAGGCATTTACTGACTTCCCACTGCTCTTTCTGCAAGTTCCTGTGTACACCTGTCTATGGGGAATGAGTGAGCTAACCAGCAACCATGAAGACCCAGTTCACATGAACTGCAGTTCTCAAAAGTAAAATGTGACTCTTGGTTTCTACATCAGTTACTTCATAAGTCAAAACCTTAGGGACTAATAACTTCCATGGAGAGTAGTCTGGGAAGTCAGTGGGCTTTCTTCTCCAGGCTACACCCCTCCATTTCAATAAGCTACTCTTCAAACCACACTACAGCACAGACCGTAAATGAGATAAGATATACACGAAACTGCTGATTTTGTAACTGGCAATAATTACTGGATGGGTTATTATGAAATAGATTGACACTGACACACACCTTATTCTTAGGTACTGACCTGCAAACCCCCGGCTCCTTCCTTGAGGGGGAGGTGGCATTGGGCCCATGGCTCGGGGGTAAAGTGAAACAGGGTAGAGAGAGGGCACCATGGGAGGCACGAAGGTAGGTGATGGAAGCAGAGAAGGCGGTGGATGGTTCATGTTGACTCCTTCAAGTATGCTCTGTCTCATCTTCTCCACTTTGGTTGCCAGGTCAGCCTTCAAATGAAGAACAGAGTAATAATAGCAGCTGCAATTTTTAAAACTTCTCCTATGTTTCAGGCACAGTATTGGGCAGTCTATGTACAAACTCACAAGTCTATTCCCATGAATGGAATCATGACCTGGAGTTAAATGGCTCAAGGTAACATACTCAGGGAAGCCTGCCTGACAACAAAGCTCCCATTCTTTGCATGATGCCAAACTACCATCATACTAGTTCTGACCAAGGGCTTATGAGGCACCATGATTAGGTCAAGAAAGACAAATACAACAAGTATTTAGTAATGCCCGATCACACAGCCAGCAATAGGCTAGGTTATTTTTTAAGGGGGAGGTAATAGAATTATGTAAAGACAGAACAAAACTTGACACATACAAACCCTTTTAACCTTCTCCCTCATACTCAGGATCAGAGATCATGACCTCTATCCAGGAGAAGTCCATGCCTCTAATCAAGAGGTCAGCAAGCTTGTTCTGAAAAGGGCCATACTGTTTCTGTCACAACTACCTGACTCTGCCACTGTAATATGAAAGCAGTCATGGACAATATGTAAATGAATGAATGTGGCCATGTTTCAAAAAATTTTAGTGGAATAAAAATTCAAATTTAAAAAAATCTTTCTGTAGTTTGCTAGCCTCTTCTCTCTCAGCGTATTTCCCAAAAATGGACAAAGAAGAAAGTAAGGGCTCCTTTCCCTTGCCTTCTTTCATCTTTCCCAAGGCTTTATTGCAAAAAATATCCCCTGCTTTTACTCTGTGAGCTATTTTAATACCCTCTTCTATTTATAAAATAGTTCCTTTACAAAAAATATCATTTGAAAAAGTGACTTAATTTTTGTAAATAAGTGAAATGAAATTCTAAGAATGAGGGGAAAGGCATATAATATATCTGAGCATTCATTTCATGGGGAAAAAATAACTCAGGGCAAAAAAAAGGAATATGAAAACTTGAAGCCCCATTATAAAAAAAAAAACAAACTCTTCCCAACATGATTTTGTTTTTTTTTTAATATAAATTTATTTATTTTAATTGGAGGCTAATTACTTTACAATATTGTATTGGTTTTGCCATACATCAACATGAATCCGCCACGGGTGTACACGTGTTCCCATCCTGAACCCTCCTCCTACTTCCCTCCCCATACCATCCCTCTGGGTCATCCCAGCACACCAGCCCCGAGCATCCTGTATCATGCATCGAACCTGGATTGGTGATTCGTTTCATATATGATAATATACATGTTTCAGTGCCATTCTCCCAAATCATCCCACCCTCGCCCTCTCCCACAGAGTCCAAAAGACTGTTCTATACATCTGTGTCTCTTTTGCTGTCTCGCATACAGGGTTATCGTGACCATCTTTCTAAATTCCATATATATGCATTACTATACTGTATTGGTGTTTTTCTTTCTGGCTTACTTCACTCTGTATAATTGGCTCCAGTTTCATCCACCTCATTAGAACTGATTCAAATGTATTCTTTTTAATGGCTGAGTAATACTCCATCGTGTATATGTACCACTGCTTTCTTATCCATTCGTCTGCTGATGGACATCTAGGTTGCTTCCATGTCCTGGCTATTACAAACAGTGCTGCGATGAACATTGGGGTACACATGTCTCTTTCAATTCTGGTTTCCTCGGTGTGTATGCCCAGCAATGGGATTGCTGGGTCGTATGGCAGTTCTATTTCCAGTTTTTTAAGGAATCTCCACACTGTTCTCCATAGTGGCTGTACTAGTTTGCATTCCCACCAACAGTTTAAGAGGGTTCCCTTTTCTCCAACCCCCTCCAGCACTTATTGCTTGTAGACTTTTGGATAGCAGCCATTCTGACTGGTGTGAAATGGTACCTCATTGTGGTTTTGATTTGCATTTCTCTGATAATGAGTGATGTTGAGCATCTTTTCATGTGTTTGTTAGCCATCTGTATGTCTTCTTTGGAGAAATGTCTATTTAGGTCTTTGGCCCATTTTTTGATTGGGTCATTTATTTTTCTGGAATTGAGCTGTAAGAGTTGCTTGTATATTTTTGAGATTAATTTTTTGTCAGTTGCTTCATTTGCTATTTTCTCCCATTCTGAAGGCTGTCTTTTCACCTTGCTTAGAGTTTCCTTTGTTGTGCAGAAGCTTTTAATTTGAATTAGGTCCCATTTGTTTATTTTTGCTTCTATTTCCAATATTCTGGGAAGTGGGTCATAGAGGATCCTGCTGTGATTTATGTCGGAGAGTGTTTTGCCTATGTTCTCCTCTAGGAATTTTATAGTTTTTGGTCTTACATTTAGATCTTTAATCCATTTTGAGTTTATTTTTGTGTATGGTGTTACGAAGTGTTCTAGTTTCATTCTTTTACAAGTGGTTGACCAGTTTTCCTAGCACCTTGTTTTCCCATCTCTTGTTAAGGAGACTGTCTTTTCTCCATTGTATATTCTTACCTCCTTTGTCAAAGATAAGGTGTCCATAGGTGCATGGATTTATCTCTGGGCTTTCTTTTTTGTTCCACTGATCTATATTTCTGTCTTTGTGCCAGTACCATACTGTCTTGATGACTGTGGCTTTGCAGTAGAGCCTAAAGTCAGGCAGGTTGATTCCTCCAGTTCCATTCTTCTTTCTCAAGATTGCTTTGGCTATTTGAGGTTTTTTGCATTTCCATGCAAATTGTGAAATTATTTGTTCTAGTTCTGTGAAAAATACTGTTGGTAGCTTGATAGGGATTGCATTGAATCTATATATTGCTTTGGGTAGTATACTCATTTTCACTATATTGATTCTTCCGATCCATGAACACGGTATATTTCTCCATCTATTAGTGTCCTCTTTGATTTCTTTCACCAGTGTTTTATAGTTTCTATATATAGGTCTTTTGTTTCTTTAGGTAGATATATTCCTAAGTATTTTATTCTTTTCATTGCAATCGTGAATGGAATTGTTTCCTTAATTTCTCTATTTTCTCATTATTAGTGTATAGGAATGCAAGGGATTTCTCTGTGTTGATTTTATATCCTGCAACTTTGCTATATTCATTGATTAGCTTGGACATGACTGAAGTGACTTAGCAGCAGTAGCAGTAATTTTCTGGTGGAGTCTTCAGGGTTTTCTATGTAGAGGATCATGTCATCTGCAAACAGTGAGAATTTTACTTCTTCTTTTCCAATTTGGATTCCTTTTTTCTTTTTCTGCTCTGATTGCTATGGCCAAAACTTACAAAACTATGCCAACATGATTTTGTAACATGTACATAGACCCTGGGCCTTTGGGAGCATCCCTGACCAAGTTAGTTTAAGGTCAAACACATTCTCCCACTTCTGCTACCTCCTTCGCCAGTCTCTCTGCTCCTTTACCCTTTTCTGCCATTCACTTTCACAGCACATCACAGTTGATCTCAGTAGCTACCCAACATGCTGGTACCTGGCCATCGCAGAGCTCAACTAGGGATACTCTCTCTCGGCCTGCTTTAATTAGCTTGCTCTGGAACAGCTTGCCATCGAAGTAAATCCAGGGGCAGCAGTGTTCCCAAGGAACTGGCTGGCCACAGGCATCATTGGCAAACAGGGCGGTATCAACTCCGCTCATGAAGAGAGCAGCAAGCTGGATCCCTCGAGCATCCAGTTTCTCAATCTGAAACCACCATAGAGGAAAAACTACCATTAAGAAACTGCTGTTATTGGTTACATTTGTTCTTATTCCTGTTTCAGTTAAATAAGAACATGTTACTTTTCAATATGGACATTTGAGTACATAAGCAGCCTCTATCCATTTCCTTCCCTGAGATGGTTTGGAAGATACTCATTATAAAAAAAAAAATCAACTTTCAAATCTTAAAAAGATACCCACTTGAGATACCAATTTTTCTGCCTGTCAAATAAGAAAAAAATTAGAACAAAACAAAAGACCAAAAGAACGTCCAATGCTGACGAGGATATGGTGAAATAAATGGCACACTCAAATAAAACTAATGAGCAATGTATACTAAAATTAAGCAATATGCATCAAGAACCTTAAAATGGTCACATTTGTTGATTCAGAAATTCTACTTTTAGGAATCTATTCTAAGGAAGTTAAGATGTGAATAAGGCTCTAATACATAAAGATGTTAATTATTACATATAGTAAGTGAAATCTGGAAACCAAATGGCCAAAAAAAGAATAATTAAATGATACATCCATATGATAAAATATTTACTATAAAATTTTCAGACATAGAAACTATGTTCTATGCTAAGTTTAAAAATATAATATATAATTACATACATAATATATCAACCATGTAGAAAATGCATGACAAAAGGCTGGAAGAAACCATAAAAATGTACACACAGTGGTTATCTCAAGTTGACATGTTAGATAGCTTTAATAGGAAAAGGGATAGTACATGCAGGTCCCCTCCTAGGTGTGGTGTGGAGTTGTCAGTACCTGCTCTAGTACCAAGCAATATCACATTTACTGTAGAAAGGAACCAACACTGTTTGTCTAAGACTGTTTTCATCTTTTCCTTAGTTGATCTCACATCAAGATTTTTAAGTCTTACTAGACTTGATTTTCTTCTAGTTTATACTAGGGTCTCAAAGGACCATGGCTACTTAAGTCACAAGAGGAGTGTCCTGCATTAATACCTAATTGAGTACTGTATACTTAGAACATGCTACCCACTCTTGTAAGTGTTTTGCATAGATTATTTTATTTAATATTCTCATAATACTATAAGTAAGGAAACTGAAACTACAGAGGTTAAGCAACCTAATGAGCTAAGATTCAAAGCCAAGGCGGCCTGGCTTCAGAGCCTACTCTCTAACCTACTATATTCTACTGACTTCAGTTATTATGTTGGATTTACTTGCTTCCTCTTGCTTGTCTAGACTTCCCTCTAACACTCAGTATTATTTTTTAAAAGGAGGGTAGCACAGGGAATTATATCCATTAACTTATAATAGTCTACAATGGAATATAATCTTCAAAAAATACCAAATCACTGTGCTAACACCTGAACCTAATGTAATATTGTAAATCAAGTATTGGATTGTGTGCGTGCTCAGTTGTGTCGGTCTCTTTGTGACCTGATGGACTGTAGCCCATGGACTCCTCTGTCCATGGAATTCTCCAGGCAAGAATAATGGAGTGGGTTGCCATTTCCTCCTCCAGAGGAACTTCCCATCCCAAGGATTGAACCTATGTCCCCTGCACCTCCTGCACTGCAGGTGAATTCTTTACCACTGAGCCACCAGGGAGAGAGGGTAGATATTTACTCAAAGACAAACAGAACACCAGGATAAGTCCCCTGTAGCATCTTTTGAAAGAGTTGGAAACCTTACTGTGATCTATGGGCCACAACTTACCAGTCTTACACAATACCATTTTTTCTACCCATTCTCACCCATCAGTATTTAAGCAGTGTTGGGTTTATTAATAGACATAAATATTTGGCTAAAGTAAATCAAACATTTACCTGAAGAACTTGCTCTTCTCCTCAGCTGCAGGAAAAAAAAGACCTAAAATAGAGCTATGAGCTCATAAAATAATTTAAATGAGGATAGTTCAAATCACCTTGAGTTCTTGAAGTTGATCTGGTTCATAAAGTTGAGTAGAAACTGCCTGTGCCAGGAAGGTGTCTAGCTCATGGCGATGCAGGATTCGGCCGCCAGGCCATTGAACCATGTATCTAGAAGATAAAAGCATCATTGTTAAGTGACAAAAGCTCATTTATTCATTTCACAAAAACTTAATAAGCTAAGTGTAACCTACCATGGCCCAGATGCTAGCTAGGTTCTAAAATAAAGTAAAAGAATCTCTGCCTTTGGTTACTTCATCTAGATGGTAGAGGAGACAGGCACCATTCACGTATAACTGCTGTTAAGTTTATGGCTTCTTTCTTCCTAGCACCTCAAATCTCAGTTTTTTCTCTTTTTCATACTACATATAGAATATTCTATCTTGCTTTTTTCATTCAGCATTGTAAGAACCTTTCATTCATTAAATAGTTGTCAAAAACATGATTGTAAATGACTTCATGTTCCTCATGTGTTTTATCAATTTATATAAATATTCCTATAATATTAGAAACATACTATTCATTTTCTTTTATTATAAAACTACTATAAAGATATTCACATATTTAAATCTCATCTGTATTTCTGATTATTCATTCAAGATAGACTTCTAGAAGTGCTGATCATTTTTATTTTATTAAATTTACCTCAAGAACATGCTGGCCCTTCGTTCAGATTTTTAAAATGGACACATGGCTTTAAGGGTGCAATGTATTTAACACTGCACAATATATTCAACAATGAGAATCTGGAGGTGGTATAACTATATACCTTTATACATTTAGTGGCACAAGTATAGGCACAAGCCCTGCAATTGGAGGGAAAATCCATTCAGGACTGAACAGAGAGGTTCTTGGTGCTGAGAGAATTTCCCCTTGACTTCAGCCTCGAGACAAACCAAGGAGTCTGCCAGTACACAGAAACCACTGAATTCAGGACAAACAGGAGTAACAAGATATGTATTAAGGAATTGGCTCTAGCCAATTACGATTATGGGGGGGCCAGTCTGAAGCAAACAGGGTTGGCTGGAAGCAGGAAATGTGACAATTCAAGTTTGTGATCTGTAGATTAGAACAGCAGTTTAGAGACAGAATGGTTAATGCTTTCTTCAAAAATTCCCAGTTTTCTAAACAAGTTCCTAGGATGCCTTCTTTAGACAGGGTTGAGTTAATTTTTGTATAATGTGTGAGGTTCAGATTGAAGTGTTTGTTTCTTTGGCCTATGGATGTCCGATTGTTCCAGCACCATTTGTTGAAAGGCTATCCCTTCTCCATTGAATTGTTTTTACACTTTTGAGTATAACTGTGTTGTTCTATTTCTAGGTTCTTAATTTTGTTCCATTGACCTATGTGCTTATCCCTTTGCAAATAACTCCAGTCTTGATTATTTTGGCTACAATATTAGGTAGAGTGATTCCTATACTTCTTTTTTGCAAGATTGTTTTAGCTATTGTAAGGGCCTATATAAATTTACACATAAACTTTAGAATAAGTTTGTCTTCATTCATAAAAAACCTTGCATTAAGCCCACAGGAATTGTGTTAAATCTACAGATCAATCTAAGAATTGACAGCTTTACAATGGTAAGTCCATGAACGTTCCTTCTTTGATTATTTTCATTGGCATGAAGCAGAGTGATTCTGAGGTTGGTTCAGTGCTCTGGCATGTATTAGTAGTTTTATTTTACTGATTAATATTTTATTGATGGACATATCACATCCACTTCCCAGTTAACAGATATTTGAGTTGTTCCTACTTCTTGATTATTATGAATAATATTTCTTTGAACATTCATGTGCAAGTCTGTGTGGACCTATTTTTTTCAACAGATACCTAGGAGTGAAATAAATGAGTCATATGATTATTTGAATGGGCTTCCTTGGTGGCTCAGTCAGTCAAGAATCTGTCTGCCAATGCAGGTAATCCAGGTTCGATCTCTGGGTTGGGAAGATTCCCTGGAGAAGGGAATGGCAACCCACTCTAGTATTCTTGCCTGGAGAATCCCATGGCCAGACGAGCCTGATGGGCTATAGTCGATGGGGTCACAAGAGTTGGATACAACTGACTATTTATATATTTATGTTTAACCTGTTAAGAAAATACCAAACTAATGTCCAAAGTAGCTATACCATTTTAAATTTACATCAGTGTATGAGGGAATCCCAATTCTCTGCAGCCAGGCCTACATTTGTCATTGTCATTTTTTAAAAATTATTATAATCATTTCAGCTGAGTGAAGTGATGTTTCAGTATGGTTTACATTTCCTCAGTGATTACTGAAGATGAGAATCTTTTCATGTGCTTATATTACAACCCTATATTGTCTCTGGTGAAATGTCTATTTACATCTTTTATTCATTTTTAGACTGAGTTGTCTGTTTTCTTATAAGTTTTAAGAGTTTATTATATATATTCTGATACAAGTCCTTTATCAGATATATGATTTGTAAATATTTTCTCTAGTCTGTGGCTTTTCTTTTCTGTTTTGTAATGGTGCCTTTTGAAGTGTACAAATTTTGTATTTGGATGAAATCTATTTTTTTAGGTTGATTTTGCTTTGGCTGTTGTATCTAAGAAATCTTCGCCTAACTCAAAATCATGAAAAATTTCTCCTGTAAGTTAGATAGTTTTAACTATCACATTTTAGTCTATGATCCATTTTTGTGTATAGTGTGAAGGATCTATATTCATCATTTTTATCAGGTCACGTCAAGTTGGTTGATGATGTTTTGTGAATCTTCCATATTTTTTCTTTTTGTCTAGGTGTTCTAGCCATTATTGAGAGTAGGGCATTGAAGCCTTCAACTATCATTGTTGAAGTGTCTATTTCATTCTTAAATTCTACCAGTTTTTGCTTCATGTATTTAGGGATATTGTTGTTAGGAATATATGTTTATAATTATTATACTTTCCTGATGAATTGACCCTTTTGTTACTATAAAATTTTCTTATTTGTCTATTGTAACATTACTTGTCTTAGAGTCTATTTTGTCTGATATTAGTACAGCTATTATATCTCATGTGGTTATTGCTTGCATGGTATATTTTCTTCTATTCTTTGTCTTTTAACCTATTTGTGTCTTTGAATCCAAAGTATATCTCCTGTAGATAGCTCATGCTTTGTATCGAATCTCACAATCTCTGCCTTTTGATAGGAATGTTTAGTCCAGTTACATTTGATATAGTTGTTGATAAGTTTAGATTTATAGGTTTCATACCTTTTTTGCTTTTTTGTTTTTTCTTTTATTGTCTTCTACTGCATTAAATACTCTCCAGTATAGCATTTTAATTATTTTATTTTTTTTACTATATTTTAGTTATTTTCATAATGGTTGCTGTGTAGATTACAAAATACATCTTAACTGACACACCACATCAAATTAGTACTAAGTAATTCCAGTAGAAGAAACGTTACTCCAATACAGTTCTCTCCTTTCCTCCCTCCACTATGTTATTATTGTGGTGTGTATTATGCTATTATTCTAAAACCAACGCACAATTTTATAATTATTGACTTATGCAGTTGTCTTTTAAATAGGTTAAGTGAACAAATGAGAAAAAATATATTTATACCACTTTTTACATATACCTATGTAACTACCCGGAGAAGGCAATGGCACCCCACTCCAGTACTCTTGCCTGGAAAATCCCATGGATGGAGGATCCTGGTAGGCTGCAGTCCCTGGGGTTGCGAAGAGTAGGACCCGACTCAGAGACTTCACTTTCACTTTTCACTTTCATGCATTGGAGAAGGAAATGGCAACCCACTCCAGTGTTCTTGCCTGGAGAATCCCGGGGATGGGGGAGCCTGGTGGGCTGCCGTCCATGGGGTTGCACGGAGTTGGACATGACTGAAGTGACTTAGCAATGTAACTACCACTACAGGTGCTTATTATTCATTTATTCATTTGGTGTCATTTCCTTTCAATGTGAAGGACATCTTTTAATAATTCTTATATGGCAAGTTGACAGCACTAATTCTCTTAATCTTTGGTTATCTGGGGATCTATTTCATTTTCCTTTCTACTTTACAGCTCTATTAAGATAAAATTATTATACAACTCATGTATTAATAGTGTATAAGTCACTGATTTTTGTTAATCCACAGGGCTATGTAACCGTCACCACTACATTTAAATCACCCTCAAAAGAAACTTCATATCCATTAGCATTCACTCTACATTTGCCCCTCCCTCAGACCCCTGGTAATCCCATATCTACAGATTTGCTTATTCTGAACATTTCATATAAACAGAACAATATATGCCATATTGTAACTGGTGAATTTTATTTAGCCTACTGTTTTTCAAGGTTCATCCACGTTATAGCATAAATCAACAGTTAATTCCTTTTTATAACTGAATAATATTCTATTGTATGACTATACTACATTTTGTTCACCCATTCATCAGTTGATGGACATCTGAGTTATTTCTACTTCTTGGGTATTATGAGTAATGCTATATGAATATTCAAGAACATGTTTCTGTGTGAATATGTGTCTTCATTTTATGTTCTTACCAGCAGTGTTCCAATTTCTGCACATCCTCACCAACACTTGTTGTCAGCCTTTTTAATTATAGCCACCCAACAACAGAATGGGAAAGACTAGAGATTACTTCAAGAAAATTAGAGACACCAAGTGAACATTTCATGCAAAGATGGGCTCCATAAAGGACAAAAATGGTATGGACCTAACAGAAGCAGAAGATATTAAGAAGAGATGGCAAGAATACACAGAAGAAAAACTGTACAAAAAAGATTTTCACGACCCAGATAATCACGATGGTGTGATCACTCACCTAGAGCCAGATATCCTGGTATGTCAAGTGGGCCTCAGAAAGCATCACTATGAACAAAGCTAGTGGAGATGATGGAATTCCAGTTGAGCTATTTCAAATCCTGAAAGATGATGCTGTGAAAGTGCTACACTCAATATGCCAGCAAGTTTGGAAAACTCAGCAGTGGCCATAGGACTGGAAAAGGTCAGTTTTCATTCCAATCCCAAAGAAAGGCAATGCCAAAGAATGCTCAAACTACTGCACAATTGCACTTATCTCACACACTAGTAAAGTAATGCTCAAAATTCTGCAAGCCAGGCTGCAGCAGTATGTGAACCGTGAACTTCCAGATGTTCAAGCTGGTTTTAGAAAAGGCAGAGGAACCAGAGATCAAATTGCCAACATCTGCTGGATCATTGAAAAAGCAAAAGAGTTCCAGAAAAACATCTATTTCTGCTTTATTGATTATGCCAAAGCCTTTGACTGTGTGCATCGCAATAAACTTTGGAAAATTCTGAAAGAGATGGGAATACCAGACCACATGACCTGCCTCTTGAGAAACCTATATGCAGGTCAGGAAGCAACAGTTAGAACTGGACATGGAACAACAGACTGGTTCCAAATAGGAAAAGGAGTACGTCTAGGCTGTATGTTGTCACCCTGCTTATTTAACTTCTACGCAGAGTACATCATGAGAAACGCTGGACTGGAAGAAACACAAGCTGGAATCAAGATTGCCGGGAGAAATATCAATAACCTCAGATATGCAGATGACACCACCCTTATGGCAGAAAGTTAAGAGGAACTAAAGAACCTCTTGATGAAAATGAAAGAGGAAAGTGAAAATGCTGGCTTAAAGCTCAACATTCAGAAGATGAAGATCATGGCATCTGTTCCCATCACTTCATGGGAAATAGATGGGGAAACAGTGGAAACAGTGTCTGACTTTATTTTTTTGGGCTCCAAAATCACTGCAGATGGTGACTGCAGCCATGAAATTAAAAGACGCTTACTCCTTGGAAGGAAAGTTATGACCAACCTAGATAGCATATTGAAAAGCAGAGACATTACTTGGCTAACAAAGGTCCGTCTAGTCAAGGCTATGGTTTTTCCAGTGGTCATGTATGGATGTGAGAGTTGGACTCTGAAGAAAGCTGAGCGCCGAAGAATTGATGCTTTTGAACTGTGGTGTTGGAGAAGACTCTTGAGAGTCCCTTGGACTGCAAGGAGGTCCAACCAGTCTATCCTAAAGGAGATCAGTCCTGGGTGTTCATTGGAAGGACTGATGCTAAAGCTGAAGCTCCTATACTTTGGCCACCTCATGTAAAGAGTTGACTCATTGGAAAAGACCCTGATGCTGGGAGGGACTGAGGGCAGGAGGAGAAGGGGACGACAGAGGATGAGATGGCTGGATGGCATCACCAACTGGATGGACATGAGTTTGGGCACAACTCCAGAAGTTGGTGATGGACAGGGAGGCCTGGTGTGTTGCGATTCATGGGGTCGCAATGAGTCAGACACAACTGAGTGACTGATCTGATATCTACTTTGGAGAAATGTCAAATGAATTTTTTTGCCCATTTGATTTTTAAATCAAATCATCTCTCCTTTATTATTGAGTTGAAAGAATTCTTTATACATTCTGGATGCTTTTGATACTTATCAGATATATGATTTGCATTTTATCCCATTCTTTGAGTTTTGTTATCACTTTTCTTCATGGCATTGTCTCTAGCACACAAGCTTTTAGTTTTTTTTTTAATTGTAGTATAATTTTTTTTTGATTGGAGCATAAGTTTTAAATTTCTTAACTGGAGTATAATTGCTTTACAATGTTGTGTTAGTTTCTGATGTACAACAACGTGAATCAGCTATAAGTACACATATATCTCCTCCCTTGTGAGTCTCCCTCCTCACCACCCAGCATCCCACTCTTCTAGGTCATCACAGAGCACTGAGCTGGGATCCTTGTGCTATACAGCTACTTCCTGTAGCTATCTATTTTACACATGGCAATGCATATATATGTCAATGCTATTCTCTCAATTCATATCCCACCTCCCCTTCTCCTACTGTGTCCATAAGTCTGTTCCATACATCTCTGTCTCTATTCCCGCCCTACAAATAGGTTCATCTGTACCATTTCTCCAGATTTCATATATATGTGTTAATATACGATATTTATTTTTCTCTTTCTGACTTACTTCACTCTGTATGACTGATTCTAGGTCCATCCACATCGGTACAAATGACCCAATTTCATTCCTTTTTATGGCTGAGTAATATTCCATTGTATATATGAACCAAAACTTCTTTATCCATTCATCTGTTGATGTACATCTAGGTTGCTTCCATGTTCTGGCTACTGTAAATAGTGCTGCAATGAACATTGGGGTACATGTGTTCTTTTGAGTTATGGTCTTTCTCAGGTTATATGCCCAGTAGTGGGGCTGCTGTGTCATATGATAATTTTATTCCTACTTTCCTTCATACTGTTCTCCATAGTGGTTGCATCAATGTATACTCCCACCACCAGTGCAAGAGGGTTGGTACCCTTTTCTCCACATCCTCTACTGCATTTATTGTTTGTAGATGTTTTTTTTTTTAATTTTTTAAATTTTATTTTATTTTTAAACTTTACATCATTGTATTAGTTTTGCCAAATATCAAAACGAATACGCCACAGGTATACATGTGTTCCCCATCCTGAACCCTCTTCCCTCCTCCCTCCCCATACCATCCCTCTGGGTCATCCCAGTGCACTAGCCCCAAGCATCCAGTATCGTGCATCGAACCTGGATTGGCAACTCGTTTCTTATATGATATTTTAGATGTTTCAATGCCATTCTCCCAAATCTTTCCACCCTCTCCCTCTCCCACAGAGTCCATAAGACTGTTCTATACATCAGTGTCTCTTCCAATGTTCATCGCAGCACTGTTTATAATAGCCAGGACATGGAAGCAACCTAGATGTCCATCAGCAGATGAATGGATAAGAAAGCTATGGTACATATACACAATAGAGTATTACTCAGCCATTAAAAAGAATACATTTGAATCAGTTCTAATGAGATGGATGAAACTGGAGCCTATTTTACAGAGTGCAGATGTTTTGATGATGGCCATGCTAACTGGTGTGAGGTGATACCTCATTGTAGTTTTGATTTGCATTTCTCTAATAAATGAGGAATTTTGAACATTTTTTCATATGTTTGTTGGCCATCTGTATTTCTTCTTTGGAGAAATGTGTGTTTAGGTCTTCTGCCCACTGTTTGGGCTTTTTTTAAAAAAAAAAAATATTGAGCTGCATGAGCTCCTTATAAATTTTGGAGATCAATCCTTTGTCAGTTGTTTTGTTTGCAATTATTTTCTCCCATTCTAAGGGTTGTCTTTTCATCTTGTTTACAGTTTCTTTTGCTGTGCAAAAGTTTTAAGTTTAATTAGGTCTCATTTGTTTATTTATGTTTTTATTTCCACTGGTCTAGGAGGTGAGTCAAAAAGGATTTTGCTGTGATTTATAGCAAACAGTGTTCTCCCTATGTTCTCCTCTAGCTTTATAGTATTCAGTGTGACATTTCGGTCTTTAACTCATTTTGAATTTATTTCTGTGTATGGTCTAAGAAGTGTTCTAATTTCATTCTTTAACATGTAGTTGTCCAGTTTTCCCAGCATCATTTATTGAAGAAACTATCTTTCCTACATCATATATTCTTGTCTCTGTTGTCAAAGATAAGTTGACCATAAGGTGTGTGGGTTTATCTCCAGGCTTTCTATCCTGTTCCATTGATCTATATTTCTGTTTTTGTGACAGTACCATAGTGTTTTGATTACTACAGCTTTGTAGTACAGTCTGAAGTCAGGGAGTCCAATTCCTTCCTTTTCATTTTCTTTTTCAAGACTGCATCAACTATTTGGGGGTCTTTTGCATATCCATACAAACTAAAATTTTTTGTTCTAGTCTGTGAAAAACGCTATTGGGAATTTGATATGGAATGCACTGAACCTGCAGATTGCTTTGGATAGTACAGTCATTTTTAAAATATAGATTCTTCCATTCCAAGAACGTGGTATATCTCTCCATGTATTTGTGTTGTCTTTGATTTCTTTCATTAAGTGTCTTATAGTTTTCTGCATACAGGTCTTTTGTCTGCTTAGATAGGTTTATTCCTAGGTATTTTATTCTTTTGGGTGCAACGGTGAGTGAGATTGATTCATTAATCTCTGATTTTTTTCTGTTAGTGCATAGGAATGCAAGAGATTTCTGTGTATTAATTTTGTATTATGTGACTTTACTAAATTCATTGATTAGCTCCAGTAGTTTTCTGGTGGCATCTTTAGGATTTTCTATGTATGGTATCATGTCATCTGCAAACACTAATAGTTTTACTTCTTTTCCTTTCTGGATTCCTTGTGTTTCTTTTACTTGTTTAATTGCTATTGTGAGGTCTTCCAAAATTATATTGAATAATAGTGCTGAGAGTGGGGATCCTTGTTTTCTTCCTGGTCTTAGAAGAAATATTTCCAGTCCTTCACCATTGAGAATAATGTTTGCTGTGGATTAAGCTTTTAGTTCTGATCTACTCCAATTTATGTACTTTTCTTTCTGTCATGCTTCTGGCACTATATCTAAGAAATCATTGCCTAATCTGAGATCATGAAGATTTACACGTGTTCTCTTCTAAAAGTTTTATAATTTGGGTTTTTACATATAGGCTTATGATACATTTTGAGTTAATTTTTGTATATTATGTGAGGTAGAGATCCAACTTCACTTTTTTGCATATGAATGTCCAGTTATCACACAACTATTTGCTATCCAGTTATCACAAAACTATTTGCTAAAATGACTATCTTTCCCCATTGAATTATTGTGGTATCTTTGCCAAAAATCAGTTGACCATAAATGGAAGGGTTTATTTCTGGGCACTCAAATGTACTTCATCATTTATATGCCTACCCTTATACTACTGTCTCAATTACTGTAGTTTTGTAGTAAATTTTTAAATTAAGAAGTATGAATCTACAATTACGCTTTTTGTTTGTTTGTTTTTAATTTTATTTTATTTTTAAACTTTACATAATTGTATTAGTTTTGCCAAATATCAAAATGAACCCGCCACAGGTATACATGTGTTCCCCATCCTGAACCCTCCTCCCTCCTCCCTCCCCATACCATCCCTCTGGGTCGTCCCAGTGCACTAGCCCCAAGCATCCAGTATCGTGCATCGAACCTGGACTGGCAACTCGTTTCTTACATGATATTTTACATGTTTCAATGTCATTCTCCCAAATCTTCCCACCCTCTCCCTCTCCCACAGAGTTCATAAGACTGTTCTATACATCAGTGTCTCTTTTGCTGTCTCGTACACCAGGTTATTGTTACCATCTTTCTAAATTCCATATATATGCATTACTATACTGTATTGGTGTTTTTCCTTCTGGCTTACTTCACTCTGTATAATAGGCTCCAGTTTCATCCACCTCATTAGAACTGATTCAAATGTATTCTTTATAATGGCTGAGTAATACTCCATTGTGTATATGTACCACAGCTTTCTTATCCATTCATCTGCTGATGGACATCTAGTTTGCTTCCATGTCCTGGCTATTAAAAACAGTGCTGCGATGAACACTGGGGTACACATGTCTCTTTCCCTTCTGGTTTCCTCAGTGTGTATGCCCAGCAGTGGGATTGCTGGATCATAAGGCAGTTCTATTTCCAGTTTTTTAAGGAATCTTCACACTGTTCTCCATAGTGGCTGTACTAGTTTGCATTCCCACCAACAGTGTAAGAGGGTTCCCTTTTCTCCACACCCTCTCCAGCATTTATTATTTGTAGACTTCTGGATCACAGCCATTCTGCCTTTTTTTTTTCAAATTCAACACTGTTTTGGCTACTCTGAGCCCACTGCATTTACACATTAATTTTAGTGTCAGTTTGTTAATTTCTGCAAAGAAGCCATCTGGGATTTTCAGTTCAGTTCAGTCGCTCAGTTGTGTCCAAGTCTTTGTGACCCCATGAACTGCAGCACGCCAGGCCTCCCTGTCCATCACCAACTCCCGGAGTTCACTCAGAATCATGTCCATCGAGTCAGTGATGCCATCCAGCCATCTCATCCTCTGTCGTCCCCTTCTCCTCCTGCCCCCAATCCCTCCTAGCATCAGAGTCTTTTCCAATGAGTCAACTCTTTGCATGAGGTGGCCAAAGTACTGGAGTTTCAGCTTCAGCATCATTCCTTCCAAAGAAATCCCAGGGCTGATCTCCTTCAGAATGGACTGGTTGGACCTCCTTGCAGTCCAAGGGACTCTCAAGAGTCTTCTCCAACACCACAGTTCAAAAGCATCAATTCTTCGGCGCTCACCTTTCTTCACAGTCCAACTCTCACATCCATACACGATCACTGGAAAAACCATAGCCTTGACTAGATGGACCTTTGTTGGCAAAGAATGTCTCTGCTTTTC
Organism: Bos grunniens; assembly: GCF_055505025.1. NCBI lineage: Eukaryota > Metazoa > Chordata > Mammalia > Artiodactyla > Bovidae > Bos > Bos grunniens. Next base: position 50,819,396 of record NC_141194.1, on the reverse strand, counting down.
AATATGCTATCTAGGTTGGTCATAACCCCAATGTTATACCCCAATGTTCATCAGAGCACTGTTTATAATAGCCAGGACATGGAAGCAACCTAGATGTCCATCAGCAGACAAATGGATAAGAAAGCTGTGGTACATATACACAATGGAATACTACTCAGTCATTAAAAAGAATACATTTGAATCAGTTCTAATGAGGTGGATAAAACTGGAGCCTATTATACAGAGTGAAGTAAGCCAGCAAAAAAGACACCAATACAGTATACTAACGCATATATATGAAATTTAGAAAGATGGTAACGATAACCCTGTATGCGAGACAGCAAAAGAGACATAGATGTATAGAACAATCTTTTGGACTCTGTGGGATAGGGTGGGGGTGGGATGATTTGGAAGAATGGGATTGAAACATGTATATTATCATATGTGAAATTGGATCGCCAGTCCAGTTTCGATGCATGAGACAGGATGCTCGGGGCTGGTGCACTGGGATGACCCAGAGGGATGGGATGGGGAGGGAGGTGGGAGGGGGGTTCAGGATGGGGAACACATGTACACCCGTGGCAGATTCATGGCAATGTATGGCAAAACCACTACAATATTATAAAGTAATTAGCCTCCAATTAAAATAAATAAATTTATATTAAAAAAAAAACACTGATTTGATGGACATGAGTTTGAGCAAGCTCTGGGAGTTGGTGATGGACAGGGAAGCCTGGCATGCTGCAGTCCATGGGGTCGCAAAGAGTCAGACACAACTGAGCAAGTGAAATGAACTGAACTTCAGATTTGATAATCTCTATTCATCTGCCTTCAAATTCTCTGATGTTTTTTTTCTTCTCTCAGCTCAAATCTGGTATTGAACTCCTTGAGTTAATTTTTCACTTCAATGAAGACATACTTTTCCATTTCAGAATATCTATTTTGTTTCTTTTAGTAATTTTTATCTTTTTTTTAATTGAAGCACAGTTGGTTTAAACATCATATTAGTTTTAGGTATACAGGACCATGATTCAGTAGTTTTACAGATTACACTCTATAACTTTTAATAGAGCTATTACAAAATGATGGCTATAAGTTCCTGTGCTATATAATATATCCTGTTGCTTATCTATTTTATACATAGTAGTTTGTATCTCTTAACTGCATAACCATATCTTGCTACTGCCCTCTTTCTTCTCCCCACTGGTAACCACTGGTTTGTTTTCTATATCTGTGAAACTGTTTTTGTTTTGCTATATACATTAATTTGTTTTACTTTAGATTCCACAAATAAGTGACATCATACAGTAATTTGTCCTTCTCTGTATGAATTATTTCATTATGCCTAATATTCTCTAGGTCTACCCATATTGCTGTAAATGGAAGCATTTCATTCTTTTTTTACAGCTCAGCACTGTTCCACTATATATATGTGTGTATATATATGTGTGTGTGTATATATATATATGTGTATGTGTGTACACACACAGACACAGATAGAAACACACCATATGTATTTTATCCATTCATCTGTTGATTTACACTCAGACTGTCATCTTAATTATAATATGTCTTGGTGTGGGTCTATTTGAGTTCATCTTTTTTGAGACCCTCTGTGCTTCCTGTCAGAGAAGGCAATGGCACCCCACTCCAGTACTCTTGCCTGGAAAATCCCATGGATGGAGGAGCCTGGTAGGCTGCAGTCCATGGGGTCGCTGAGGGTCGGACACGACTGAGCGACTTCACTTTCACTTTTTACTTTCACGCATTGGAGAAGGAGATGGCAACCCACTCCAGTGTTCTTGCCTGGAGAATCCCAGGGACGGGGGAGCCTGGTGGGCTGCCGTCTATGGGGTCACACAGAGTCGGACACGACTGAAGTGACTTAGTAGTACCAGTGCTTCCTGTATGTGGATATCTGTTTCCTTCTTCAGGTTTGGGAAGTTTCTAGCTATAATCTCATCAAATATATTTTTGATCCCCTTCTCTCTCTTTTCCTTCTGTGGCCCCTATAATATGAATGTTAGTATGCTTAATGTTATCTCAGAGATCTCAAACTGTTCTCATATTTAAAAATTTGTTTTTATTTGTGCTTTTCTGACTGCGTGATTTCCATTATTCTATCTTCCAGATCATTTATGCTTTCTTCTGAATCCCTTAGTCTGCTATTCATTCTTTCTAGTGTGTTTTTTATTTAAGTTAATCAATTATTCATTTCTTCCTTTTCCTATTCTAAAAGTTATTGTTTTGGTATGCTATTTATAGTAAGCTCTTTTTTCTCAGCTATCTTCATACTTTTCACAATCTTATTATACTTACTATACTTATTTAATCTACTTGAATCAGTTAAGCTCTAAGTGTTTTATCATATGAATAAATAAATACTGCAAGTGTTATTTTGATTTATCTATAATCTTGGAAGTTTATCATTCTAAACACATATATTTACTGTTTACAGAACATTTCTATTTAAATATCTAAATGACCTTTCAAAGGGAGTATATTCAGAATCCAACTCTTGTGAATTCTTCATTTCTGATTGGGTCTTTCTTATATTTTCAAGTTCTTGTTAAAATTCTCACTGTGCTCATCTGCTCTGTTCTTTAATTCAATTAACATTCTTATTACTTATGCTTCAAATTCTTTATTATTTCTTTTCATTATTTGTTTTTCCAAGGGTTTTCTCTTGCTGTTTAAATTGAGACCAGTTCTTCTGTCTTTTCATTTTTGCTAAACTTGCTCTGTGCCTATGAAATTAGGTGAAACAGTTACCTATTGTGGTCTTGCGGGGATGTCTTTATATGGGAGTGTCCCATATAGACTGCGTGTGCCTAATGCCTTTGGTGGGGGGGTTGGATTTGATGTGGTTGCAAGTCACTGTCTTTCCTCAGGGTGTGCAGGAAGCTATTGCTGTGGTAGGAGGTGGGGCTGGAGATGGAGGTGCTGGGGTGGAGTCTGGTATGAGGCAGGGCTTCCTCTCTGCTCAGTGGCCATCATCATCCTGTCAGGGATTTGGATCAAGTCCCAAGATACTGAAATGGAAGCCCTTAGGATCTAGCTGAGTTGGCTCTGTTCCCTCTAAGTATGTGTTTCCCCCCTTCCTGCACTAGGACTTTTGCCCCAGAGGGAGATCATGCTGAAGCAAGGGGGGCCCACGCGAGCTCAGAGCTCATGTCAGCTGTAGGAGGTACAAGCTGTCTCCAAGGCACTGCTTGTGCAGGCGCCAGAAACTGTTTCCCTTGCTCTGCTCAGATGCAGCCTCAGTTCAACTCCCTATTGTCTCTCACATCCAATTACTGCCCTCAGCCTCCACTTCCCCAACCCTGCTTTGGAGTGACACTCAGGGCAGGTGGGGCCTGCACTGATTCGTAGTGCTTACGGGGAGGTGAGCTGTGCTGGAGTGTCCACTGTCAAGAGTTTTGGGCTACTTCTAATACACTGCTTGAGTTCAGTTCAGTCACTCAGTCGTGTCCAACGCTTTGCAACCCTATAAACCGCAGCATGCCAGGCTTACCTGTCCATCACCAACTCCCGGAGTCTACCTAAATCCATGTCCATTGAATCGGTGATGCCATCTAACCATCTCATCCTCTGTCATCCCCTTCTCCTCCTGCCCTCAATCTTTCCCAGCATCAGGGTCTTTTCAAATGAGTCAGCTCTTCGCATCAGGTGGCCAAAGTATTGGAGTTTCAGCTTCAACAACAGTCCTTCCAATGAATATTCAGGGATGATCTCCTTTAGGGCTGGTTGGATCTCCTTGAAGTCCAAGGGACACTCAAGAGTCTTCTCCAGCACCACAGTTCAAAAGCATCAATTCTTCAGCGTTCAGATTTCTTTATAGTCCAACTCTCACATCCATACATGACTACTGGAAAAACCATAGCCTTGACTAGATGGACGTTTGTGGATAAAGTAATGTCTCTGCTTTTTAATATGCTGTCTAGGTTGGTCATAACTTTCCTTCCAAGTAGTAAGAGTCTTTTAATTTCATGGCTGCAATCACCATCTGCAGTGGTTTTGGAGCCCCCGAAAATAAAGTCAACCACTGTTTCCCCATCTATTTGCCATGAAGTGATGGGACCAGATGCCATGATCTTAGTTTTCTGAATGTTGAGCTTTAAGCCAACTTTTTCACTCTCCTCTTTCACTTTCATCTTGAATAAGCACCAACAATGGACATCACAGCCCCACCCAGACACCCCCCTGGAACTCAGTAGCCTCTGTGTACCACATCTGAGCTTTCTACCTGGTTGTGGCAATTCTAGATCCAATGCTGTGCTGCACTGTGGATAAGTGGGTCTGGAGCAGTCATTCGATTGGGGTTGGCACTGGGGCAGTTGTGGGAAACCTGGCAGTCACTGAGGCAGTCCTCACTCTGCCCTGCCTTGCTGGTGAGCTAGTATACACATGCTTCTCATACTCAATCCAGGCTTCCCACAGCCCTCTTGTTAGTCCCTGTAGTCCTCCAATCAGTCAAGAGAGCTTGTCTCCCCTGCGTCGGATCCTGGGCCTTCCCAATTTGTGGCTCAAACAACTTATTCCCCAGGGTGAATCTCCACCCATGTAATCTCCCTGTTCTTTTGAGTTCCCTCCCAGGGGTACAAGGCCTGACCTGATTGCTTTTCTTCCCTTCCTGCCTAATTACGGATGAACCTTTTTTGTTGTCTTGGTTGTACAGGAGTCCTTTGCCAGTTTCCAATTAGTTTTCAGTGAGAATTGTTATGTGTTCATGGGGCAAGGTGAGTTGCACGTCTCCTTCTACTCGACCATCTTGATCTATTTTCTTATTGCTGTTCTCTATTTGATGGGTCATTGTCAGCATACTTTAATTCTTTAGATATGTTTTCCTTTAGTTCTTTGAATGTATTTATAGGAGCTGATTGAAAGTGTTTATTTACTATGTCCTATATACATATGCCCTCTGCTGCTGCTGCTACTGGAGAAGGCAATGGCACCCCACTCCAGTACTCTTGCCTGGTAAATCCCATGGACGGAGGAGACTGGTAGGCTGCAGTTTCTATTGACTGTTTTTTGTCCTGAGTATAAGCCACATATTATTATTTCTTTGCAAGTTTTTTAACTTTTTATTTGACATTGGACAGTTTTGATAATATAGCAACTCTGGACTTTTGACTCCTTCCCAAAGCACTGTAGTTGCTGCTTTTTAGTTTATTTGTTTAGTGACATGTCTGAGCTAATTCTGGACAGTCTGTGTCTCCTGCAATGTGTAGCCTGATGTCCTTGCTCAGATTTTTACTTTTAATTCATGTCATTTTTAAGTCTAGCTTCCTAGGAGTCTCCCTAGGATCATCATAGTTTATTCATCAGCCAATGATTAGTCAAAGGTTGTGCAGAAACATCTTGGGCCAATAAAGCTTTCATTTTTACAAAAGGGATCAATGTGTAGGTTAGGGCATACATTAAAAATTCAAGCAATTTATGTCTGGCTTTTATTGTTTTCCTTGTGCAGGTCTCATGTTCAACCAGGTATGAATATGTAATCGGGGCTCTTCTAAGCCTCTCCTGAGTCTATATGTAGCCATGCATATCTACACAATCTTCCAGATTCCCAGGACTATATGGGAGCTTATTCAAGCCATTTATGGTTGTTTTATTTCTCAGATGTCCCAGTTAAATTTTTGTATGGTGTATTGCAACCACAGACAACTAAGGTATTTGTCCCACCTGATTGTTTGCCATTGATTTTGCTATTATTTTTGACAATGCCCTGGGCTTGAAGGCCTCTTTATTTTCATTGAAGAAACGTGTTTCTTGTCTCAAGATCGGGTAAATCATTGCTCACCTTTTATTCTACCTGTTATTTTTTCCTTTACATTTATGTCTATAATAAATTTGTGTAGAATTTATGTGTGGTAAGGCTCTAACATGATGTTTTTTTCCCCAAATACCAACCCAATTTTCTCAACAATTATTAACAATTCATCTATTCCTCATTGATTTGAGAAGGTTTCTTTAGCATATTTTAAGTTATCATGTGTCTAGAGTCTAACTCAGTATTAGCTGCACTAAAACAATGACCTGTCAATTTTTGTGTCAGTATCACATCATTTTAGTATATGTTATAATATACCCTGGCTTTTTTGTTGATGTTGTTTGAGCCAAGACTCCTTTTACTGCTCTTTTAAAAAATCGCAGCACTGTTTTTAATAGCCAGGACATGGAAGGAACCTAGATGTCCATCGGCAGATGAATGGATAAGAAAGCTGTGGTACATATACACAATGGAGTATTACTCAGGCATTAAAAAAATACATTTGAATCAGTTCTAATGAGGTAGATGAAGCTGGAGCCCATTATACAGAGTGACGTAAGCCAGAAAGAAAAACACCAATACAGTATACTAATGCATATATATGGAATTTAGAAAGATGGTAATGATAACCCTATATGCGAGACAGCAAAAGAGACACAGATGTATACAACAATCTTTTGGACTCTGTGGGAGAGGGCGAGGGTGGGATGATTTGGGAGAATGGCACTGAAACATGTAAAGTATCATATGTGAAACGAATTGTCAGTCCAGGTTTGATGCATGATACAGGATGCTCAGGGCTGGTGCACTGGGATGACCCAGAGGGATGGGATGGGGAGGGAGGTGGGAGCGGGGTTCAGGATGGGGAACACGTGTACACCCGTGGCGGATTCATGTTGATGTATGGCAAAACCAATACAATATTGTAAAGTAATTAGCCTCCAATTTAAATAAATAAATTTATATTAAAAAATAAAAAATTATAATCTATTCTTATTCATTTGCTTTTCCAACATACCTTAGAATTATTCTGTCAGGTGAACAAAAACTATTTCTTATGCATCTTTATATATCAGGATGGCACATGATTAACTCAAATGTTTTATTATTGCTATGAATGAATCTTCTGCTTCTTAATAGAACTGTTCCTCTGAAGATACTACTTGAAACCCAATGGATTGGCAAAAATTAAGAAGTTATATAAGAACTGGCAATAATATGAAGAAATAGAAACTCTTATGCACTATTCATAATTTAGAACAAATTTCTAGAGAAATCTGGCAATATTTGGTGAAAAATTTATATGCACATTTTACAGGATCCAGGACTTCTACTCTAAAATGCATACTTCTGATAAGCTGACACAGGAACACAAAGAGACAGAGACATCTGTGAAGATATTCCCTGCAGCACTGTTTGGAATACCTAAGAACTGGAAACTTATCTATCAAAGAACAAATAAAGTACTGTGATATTAGTACTTGTTGGAATATAATTCAGCAGTCATCAGGAATGAACCATATATGAATATGGATAGATCTAAAAAAGAACACTGAGTGAAAAAACTAAGAAATAGAAATGAGATGTACAACATCTCTTGTGTTTAAAAAGAAAAAAAAAAATCTATACAAATAAACATCACTAGAGATTGTACATGGATATGGATCTTGCCAACCCAGGGATAGAGCCCAGGTCTCCTGCATTGCAGGCAGATTCTTTTACCATCTGAGCTAGTGCTGCTGCTAAATTGCTTCAGTCGTGTCCGACTCTGTGCGGCCCCATAGACGGCAGCCCACCAGGCTCCCCCGTCCCTGGGATTCTCCAGGCAAGAACACTGGAGTGGGTTGCCATTTCTTTCTCCAATGCATGAAAGTGAAAAGTGAAAGTGAAGTCGCTCAGTCGAGTCCGGCTCTTAGCGACCCCGTGGACTGCAGCCTACCAGGCTCCTTCGTCCATGGGATTTTCCAGGCAAGAGTACTGGAGTGGGTTGCCATTGCCTTCTCTGTCTGAGCTACTGGGGAAGCCCATATATATGTCATGGCAATCAATTCCAGTGTTTCTGAAGTCTAAAGTCAGCATAAAACCTTCCCACTTCAAAATATCATAAAAACCACTTGCTTAAGGGAAATGTCAAAAAAGTAAAAGAGAAATGAACTGACCACTTCCGGGTCACATAGCTTACCGGAGGACACAGCACATGAGCAGCAGATGGGTGGGGACGTTAGCTGGATTGAGCATACTGGGTGTGTCTGACTTCATACAGGCCAGGAAAGCACGCATCCTTCTGTTTTTGTCCTCAACTGCTTTGCCTAGCCAGAGCTTCTTGAGGTTTGGGCAAGTCCATTCCCGAAATGTCAGTGCAGACACCAGCTCTGGGGTTTGAGGTGACTTCCCTTTATAGGCAGACCACTCTTTAAGAATCACTGAAGGAACTAAAAGACAGAAATTGAGGAAAAACAGGCTATAAAGACTCTGAGCATTTCGCCGCTGGTCACAACTGACAGAATCCATCACACTTCAACATCTTTATATTTTCTGTCACTATAATTTTTATTGTTAGCAGCAGTAATGGCGAGAGTAGCAAACATTTATCAGATGCTTGGCATGTATTAAGTATTTTATATATAAATGTAAATCTTATTTCTCTAGACAAACCTGAGAGAGAAGCATTATGATTATATTATCACAAAATATAGTACCCATTTTATAAATGAAAAACAATCAAAGCTCAACTGTCACATAGTTCTATAGTCATATAGTAGTCCCTCCATTGTTCACAGGGAATACATTCCAAGACCCCCAGTGGACACCCAAAACCATGCATAGTACTGAATCCTGTATATACTATGGTTTTTCCTATACCTATAAACCTATGATAAAGGTATGCAAGAGATTAACAACAATAATAAAATAGAACAATTATACTGTAATAAAAATTATCTGAAAGTGGTTCTCTCTCTCTCTCAAAATATCTTACTGTACAAATTTAATGCCTTTTCCATCTTAACTAAGCCCTTATCATGTACTGTGTCCATAACTTTTGCAGTTCAAGATGTGACAGCAAAACTAGCATAAATTTCTTTTTTCTTCTTCACAATTTCACAGATAGAAGACTTGTTCTTACCATACATCTGTTTGTTCTTAGTACAGATGTTAGCAATGTCAGCATATCATTTTTTCCTTCCCTTATTAATTATTGAGAACTTAATAATTAATTATCAATTATTGAGAACTTTTACCTTTTCACTTAAAGAAAGCACTTTCTTGTTTCTCTTTGACATATTTGAACTGCTAGTATCACTACTCTTGCACTTTGGGGCCATTATTAAGTAAAATAATGATTACTTGAACACAAGCACTTCAACTGATTATAGGGACATCTCTGGCTGTCCAGCAGTTAATATTCTGCACTTCCACTGTAGTGGACACAGGTTCAATCCCTGGTTGGGGAACTAAGATCCTGCATGCCTCACTGTGTGGCCAAAAAAATAAATGAATAAAATAAAATGATTTTAATACAATAGCAAAGATAGGAAATAGACATTGGTACAACTGTGTGTATAGTTCTACATCATGTGTAGATTCATGCAATTATCACTGCAATCAAGATATAAAACTATTCTATCACCACAAAGATTTCTCCTGTGCTACCCCTTTTATGGTCACATGCAATGATCTCTGGCACCATCCTTGATCTCTGCCAACCACTAATCTGCTCTCTATCTCTATAATTTTGTCAGTTTGAGAATGTTATATAAATTGAATCAGAATGCAACCTTTTGAGACTGGCATTTTCACTCAGAATAATGCTCTTGAGATCTATTCATGTTGATGCATATATCAATAGCTCATTCCTACTTTGCTGAGTAATATGCCATGGTATAGATGTACATGGTTTACCTTTTGAAGGACATCTAGGTTATGTCCAGTTTGGGGCTATTATGAATAAAGGTGTTATGAATATTTGTGTATAAGTTCCTGCATGAAAATACGTCTTCATTCTCTAGCATAAATGCTCCAAAAATGTAGTGCTACACGCTTATTTTTAGTCTACTTTTAGTTTTAAGGAACTGCCAAATTGTTTCCCAGAGTGGTGGCATCATGTTACATTCCCATCAGCAAATCATGAGTAATCCAGTTTTCCCACACTCAATCTAGCATGCTCTATTAACACCATTATTCATTTTAGCCATTCTGATAGATAGGTATATAGTAATACTTCACTGTGGTTTTGATTTGCATTTCTCTAATGGCTAATGATGGCGAACATATTTTCATGTCTTTATATTTCACACATATATCTTGTTCAGTGAAATGTCTGTGAATGTCTTTCCTGATTTTCTAATTGGATTATTTTTATATTGTTCAGTTTTGAGAGTCCTTGCAGATACTTTCTTTCAGAGTATTTCAGATACTAGTTTAGATATGTGGCACTTGTTCACCTGTGGATTTCCAATTGATCCAGTACTATTTGTTAAAAAGACAATCCTTCTTCCAACGAAGTGCTTCTGCAGCTCTGTCAAAAATCAGTTGGCTGTACTTGTGTGAGGCAATTTTTGGGTTCTCTATTCTGTCCCATTGGTCTATACCACTGTTGATCACAGTCTTAATCACTGTAGCGACATATTAAGTCTTATAATCAGGTAGAGTGATTGCTCTCAAATTATTATTCCTTCTCAAAAATGTATTAGCTATGCTAGGTCCTTTCTTTTTCCATATAAATATTAAAATAATCTTATCTTCATATATATAGAATCCTGATAGAATTAGATATAAACTCTGTTAAATCTATATACAATTAATTTTGAAAAAAATTCCCAACAAACAAAAGTCCAGCACCAGATAATCTGATAGTGAATTCACCAAAAATTTAAAGGAGAGCTACCACCTATCCTTCTCAAATGATTCCAAAACAACTGAAGAGGGAGGAATGCCTCTAAACTCATTCTATATAAAACAAAAATATCCTTCAAGAATACAGGGAAAATGAAGACATTTTCAGATGAAGGAAAACTAGGATACTTTTAAAAAAGCAAACCTATCCTAAAAGAATGACTACAGGTATTTCTCTACACAAAAAGGAAATGATAAAAGAAGGAATTTTGGAATTATCAGGAAGGAAAAAAAAAACAATGAAAAGAACAAATATATGGATAAATACAATATATTTTCTTTCTTCTGAGTTTTCTAAATTATATCTCACAGTAAGCAAAAACTATAACAATGTCTGTAGAGAAAATAATTAAGACAATTATAAATGGAGAAAGATAAAAAGATGCAATAGAGGTCAGGTTCACCTCACCTGAACTGGTAAAATGTCAACACCAGTATAGAGTATGATAAGTTATGTATATACAATGTAATACCTACTAAATACACTAAAGTAGTTATACAAAGAGATACATTCAAAAACATACAGATAAATAAAAATGAAATTCTAAAATAAGTTCACATATCTATAGGATTGGAAGGATAGGAAAACAGAGACATAAAAAACAGAACAAACAAGTAAAAATAAAATGCCAGACTTAAGCTTTAACATGCCAATAATTACATTAAATACAAGTAACTTGGTAAAGTAAAGTAAATTGGTCTAATGACACCAATTAAATACACTGTGGAATCTAGAAAGATGACACAAGGGATTCCCTGATGGTGCAGTGGTTAGGACTGGGCACTTTCACTGCCAGAGCCCAGGTCCAATCCCCGGTCAGAGAAACTAAGATCCTGCAAGCAGAGTAGTGAGGCCAAAAAAAAAAAAAAGAGAGAGAGAGAGACACACACACACAAATGAACTTATTTACAAAACAGAAACAGACTCACAGACTTCAAAAACAAACTTATGGTTAACAAAGCAAAAAGGAAAGGGCTGGGAGGGAGGGATAAACTAGGAGATTGGGATTAAAACATACACACTACTATACATAGAAGATATAAAGCAACAAGGACCTACTGAAAAGCACAGGGAACTCTATTCAATATTCTGTAATAACCTCTATGGGAAAAACATCTGAAAAAGAGTGGATATATGTATAACTGATGAAATTAAAAGACGCTTACTCCTTGGAAGGAAAGTTATGACCAACCTAGATAGCATATTCAAAAGCAGAGACATTACTTTGCCAACAAAGGTCCGTCTAGTCAAGGCTATGGTTTTTCCAGTAGTCATGTATGGATGTGAGAGTTGGACTGTGAAGAAAGCTGAGCGCTGAAGAATTGATGCTTTTGAACTGTGGTGTTGGAGAAGACTCTTGAGAGTCCCTTGGACTGCAAGGAGATCCAACCAGTCCATTCTAAAGGAGATCAGCCCCAGGTGTTCTTTGGAAGGAGTGATGCTAAAGCTGAAACTCCAGTACTTTGGCCACCTCATGTGAAGAGTTGACTCATTGGAAAAGACTCTGATGCTGGGAGGGATTGGAGGCAGGAGGAGAAGGGGACGACAAAGGATGAGATGGCTGGATGGCATCACCGACTCGATGGACCTGAGTTTGAGTGAACTCCGGGAGTTGGTGATGGACAGGGAGGCCTGGCGTGCTGCGATTCATGGGGTCGCAAAGAGTCGGACACGACTGAGCGACTGAATTGAACTGAACTGATAACTGATTCACTTTGCTGTATGCCTGAAACTAACACAACACTGTAAATCAACTATACCTGAATATAAAATAAAAGTTTAAAAAAGGGTTCCCTTTCCTCCACATCCTTTGCCAATATTTGTTGTCTTTTTGATAATAACCATTCTGCAAGGTGTAAGGTGGTATCTCACTGTGGTTTTGATTTGCATTTCCCTGATGACTGGAGAAGTTGAGCATTTTTTCACATGTCTGTTGGCCATAAGTATGTCTTTAGAAAAATGTCTATTCAGATCCTATGCCAATTATTTAATTGGGTTGGCTTTTTGATGTGGAGTTGTAAGTATTCTTTGTATATTTTGGATATTAACCCATTGTTGGATAGATCATTCACAAATCTTTCCCAATTCAGTGGATAGCCTTCCTGTTTTGTTGATAGTTTCATATGCTATGCAGTTTTCAGTTTGATGGAGTCCCATTTGTTTATTTTTGCTTTTGTTTACCTAACATAAGGAGACATATCAAAAAAAAAACAACAAAACAAAAACCCAAGACTGATGTCAAAGAACATAGGGCTTAGGTTTCTTTTAGAAGTTCTTATGGTTTCAGGTGTTATGTTTAACTGTTTAATCCATTGCATGTAGCTATCCAGTTTTCCCAACACCATTTATTGAAGAGGTTGTCCTTTTCACCATTGCATATTTTTGCCTCTTTTGGGCTCATTTATGGGCTCTCCATTCAGTTCCATTGACCCATATATCTGTTTATGTGGCAGTACCATTCTGTTTTGATTATTGAAGCTTTGTGTGTAATACAGTTTGAAATTAGGGATTGTGATGCCTCCTGTTTTGTTCTTTTCTTTAAAATTTACAACACTGTGTTAGTGTCAGGTGTACAGCAAAGTGATTCCATTTTATACATATATATATACACATTATATATAGGCTTCCCTGGTAGCCAGGCAGTAGAGAATCTGAACTTGAATATATAATACAAGATATATAATTATAACTATATAATATGTATAACATATATATGTCCTTTTTCAGATTGTTTTCTCATATAGGTTATTACAGAGTATTAAGTTGAGTTCCCTGGGCTACACAGTAGATCCTTATTATCTGCTTTATGCATGCATGCTATGCATGCTAAGTCACTTCAGTCATGTCCAACTCTTTGTGATCCCAAGGACTGTAACCTACCAGGCTCCTCTGTCCATGGAATTTTCCAGGCAAGAATACAGAGTGGGTTGCCATTTCCTCCTCCAGGGGATCTTCTTGACCCAGGGATCAAACCCATGTCTCTTCTATCTCCTGCATTGGCAGGCAGGTTCTTTACCACAAGCGCTGTTTATGTTAATCCCAACCTCCTAATTTATCCCTTCTCCCCAGCCTTTCCCCTTTGGTAACCATAAGTTTGTTTTTGAAGTGTGTAAGTCTGTTTCTGTTTTGTAAATAAGTTCTTTTGAACCACTTTTCAGATTTTCCACACTAAGGAGTATCATACGATATTTGTCTTTCTCTGTCTGATTTACTTCACTTAGTATGAGAATCTTTAGTTCCATCTGTACTGCTGCAAATGGCATTATTTCATTCTTTTTTAATGGCTTGAGTAATAGCCTAGTGTGTGTGTGTGTGTGTGTGAGAGAGAGAGAGTGTATTCCATTATCTTCTTCATACATTACTCTGTTGATAGAAATTTAGGCTGCTTTCATGTCTTGGATACTATATATAGTGTTGCTATAACCACTGGGTTGCATATATCTTTTCAAATTAGTTTTCACCTTTTCCAGATATATGCACAGGAGTGGGATTACTGGATCATATGGTAGTTCTAGTTTTAGTTTTTTAAGGAAAAACACCATACTGTTATCAATGTTTTTTTGTTTTTAAGACTTTATGGCTATTTGGGTCTTCTGTATTTCCATATAAATTTTAGAGTTGTTTTAGTTCTGTGGAAAACATTGTTGCTATTTTGATAGGGATTGCATTGAATCTGTAGATTACCTTAGATAGTATGGTTTTTGACAATATTAACTTTTGACATTGATAGTATGGTTTTTGACAATATTAATTAACAATAATTAACAAAATTAACAAGCAATTATACCTTTCTGTTTGTGCCATCTTCACTCTCTTTCATCAAGGTCTTATAATTTCCTGAATATAGGTCCTTTAACACCTTGTTTAGATTTATTCCCAGGTATTTTAATTTTTTTAATTGGAGGATAATAGCTTTACAGTGTTTTACTGGTTTATTTTAATCTTTACGTGCTTGTTTGTTGGGAGTTTTCGATTACTGATTCAATTTCATTAAATTGGCCTGTTCATATTTTCTATTTCTTCCTGATTTAGTCTTGGGAGATTATACATCTCTAGGAATTTATCTTTCTTCTAAGTTGTCCATTTTATTCATTTTTTAATTTAAAAAAATTTTTGTTGTATATTGGAATATAGTTGGTTAACAATGTTGTGTTAGTTTCAGGCATACTAACAATGTTGTGTTAGTTTCAGGCATACAAGCATTCAGCTATACCTATACATGTACCTATTCTTTTTCAAATTCTTTTCCCATTTAGGTTATTTTACAGAGTACGGACCAGAGTTCCCTGATTCTTGTTGGTTATCTATTTTAAGTATAGCAGTATGCACATATCAATCCCAAACTCCCAGTCTCTCTTCCCACCTTCCCCCTGATACAGGTTGTCCATTTTATTGATGCATAATTGTCCATAGTAATCTCTTATGATCTTTTTCATTTATGTGGTGTTGGTTGTAGCTGCTCCTTTTTCATTTCTGATTTTATTGATTTGGGCCCTCTATTTTTCTTGATGAATCTAGCCAAAAATTTACCAATTTTATCACTTCAAAGAAAAATGGATAAGAAAGCTATGGTACATATACACAATGGAGTATTACTCAGCCATTAAAAAGAATTCATTTGAATCAGTTCTAATGAGGTGGATGAAACTGGAGCCTATTATACAGAGTGAAGTAAGCCAGAAGGAAAAACACCAAAGAACAAGGTCTTAAGTTCATTGATCTTTCTTATTTTTAGTCTCCATGGCATTTATTTCTGTTCTGATTTTTAACATTTCTTCTACTACCTTTGGGGTTTTTGCTCCTATTTTCTAGTTTCTTTAGGTGTAAGGTTATGTTGTTTCAGATTTTTCTTTTTCCTGAGGCTGGGTTGCATCACTATGCCTCTTAGAACTGCTTTTGGTGCATCCCACCGTATATACTCAATTACTGTGTTTCTATTTGCATTTGTTTCTAGGTATTATTTGATTTCTTCTTGAATTCTTCAGTGATCCATTGATTATTTATATATGCTATTATTATTTATTATGCTACAATTTATTATAGCAGCATAACCTTTGACCTCCATGTTTGAGATTTTTTTTGCAGGCTTTTTTTTTCCCCCTTGTAGTAAATAACTAGCTTCATATTGTTGTGGTTGGAAAAGATGCTTGATGTGATTTCAATCTTCTTAACGTTACTGTGACTTATCTTGTGGCCCAGCATGTGATCTATCCTGGAGAATGCTCCATGTACACTTGAAAATAATGTGTATTCTGCTACTTTTGGATGTAACTTCTATATATCTACTAAGTCCATTTGGACTAATGTGTCATTTAAGGCCAGTGTATCATTTATATTCTGTCTGGATAATTTGTCAACTGATATAAGTGGGATGTTCAAGTTCCCTAATATTAATATGCTACAGTCAACTTCTCCCTTTAGGTCTCTTAATATCTGCTTTATGTATTTAGTTGCTATGTTAGCTGTATATATGTTTATAATTTTTGTATATTCTTGGATGGATCCTTTGTTCATTATGTAATGTCCTTTGTCTCTAGGCCTGGAGCTGGTGTTGAAAGGCTAATGGGTGGGGCTGGGGCCCAGAGGGTCCAGGGCCTGCTGTCCATCCACTAGTAGGTGAAGCCAGGTCCTAGGGCTAGTGCTGGCCCATTTGTGGGTGGAGATAGGTCCCAGTGTGTTGGAGTTGATGTTGGCCTGTAGCTGGATGGGCCTGGGTCCTGGTGTGGCTGGCAGCTCAGTACAGCAGCCAGTGTACTGGTGGGTAGGTCTGTGTATCTGCCCAGCTATCTGTCTGGCTTGGAATGTCCTAAGACTGGTGCTAATTGGCTGGTGGGTGGGGCTGGGTCCAGGCACTAATAAACTAAAGGGAAGCTTCCAAGATGGCACTTATTAGCACCAATATACCCATGACAGGATGAACTCCTCAAAATGGCTACTGCTGGCTTGATGTCTGCACGATGATGTTTCAATTACCTCTTGTCTCTCTGGGAGGCTCTCTAAATTAGCACTTGGCCTGATCCAGCCTCTTTACAAATTATTGTTTCTGTCCTGAGTCTTGGACTGTGTGAGATTTTTTGTGTATATCCTTTAACAGTGGAGCCTTTACTTTTATAAAGGCAGAAGGGACTCCATGACTTCTGATGAAAGATCAGCCTTTATTTGTATTATTTTCCCCTATATGTAAAGCATCATTTCTCTCTGGCTGCTTTCAATAATTTTTCTGTCTTAGGATGGACAAGGGTTTCATTTCCAAACTACACAAACAGATCATACAATTCAGTACTGAAAAACCAAACAACCCAATCAAAAAGTGGGCAGAAGATCTAAATAGACATTTCTCTAAAGAAGACATAAAGATGGCCAAAAGGCACATGAAAAAAAAATGCTCAGCACTGCTAATTAGTAGAGAAATGCAAATCAAAACTACAATGATGTATCACCTCACACCAGTCAGAATAGCCATCATTAAAAACTCAATGCATATATATGGAATCTAGAAAAATGATACAGATGAACCTATTTCTAAGGCAGGAATAGAGACAGAGACATAGAGAATGGACCTATGGACATGGGGGGGAAGGGAAGGGTGGGATGAATTGGGAGATTAGGATTTACATATATACACTACTATGTGTAAAACACATACATTGGGGCTTCCCTGGTGGTTCAGATGGTAAAGCGTCTGCCTGTAATGCGGGAGACCCAGGTTCAATCTCTGGGTCGGGAAGATCCCCTGGAGAAGGAAATGGCAACCCACTCCAGTATTCTTACCTGGAGAATTCCGTGGATTGAGGAGCCTGGTAGGCTACAGTCCACGGGGTCGCAAAGAGTCGGACACGACTAAGCAACTTTCACTTTCAGCTTCTTGACTCTGTAGGCTTGTTTTGGCCAAATTTGAGAATATTTAAACTATTATTTCTTTAAGTAATTCTTTTCTCCTTCTGAGACTCTGATTTACACAAATATTAGATCTTTTATTATAATTCCACTGATCACTGTTCATTTTTCAGTCTATTTTCTGTTATTGAGACTAGATAATTTCTGTTTTTCTTTCTCTAGGTTCAAAATTATTTTCTCTGTTGTCTCCAATCTGCAGTTTAACCCATCCTTTGTGTACTTTATTTCAGTTATTGTATCTCTTAATTCTTAATTTCCATTTATTCTTCTTTGTATATTAGATCTCTTTGCTAAGACTTTCCGTCTTTAATTTGCATGAAGAATGTTCAGGGAATTCCCTAGCAGTCCAGTGGTTAGTACTTGATGCTTTCACTGCCAGGGGTCTGGATTCAGTCCCTGGTTGGGGAAATAAGATCCCACAAGCCAAGCAGTGTGGCTAAAAATAAATAAATAGAAAGAAGAAAAACAATGTTCAAAATTGTTTGTCAAAGCATTTCTCTCTCATGGCTGCTCTGAAATCCTTAGCAGGTAATTTAATCAGTTGTGTTACAATGATTTCATTTTCTATTGATAACACAAATCTATTGATTTTCTTTACTCAGTTTGAGATCTCAGTTTAAAATCTTTCTGGTTCTTGGTATAAAGGGGGATTTTCAATTCAAACCTTGATATTTTGGGTATCATTTTAAGAGACTCTGGATCTTATTTAAATTTTGTGTTTTAGCAGGTCTTTTCTGTTAACATTCTGGTGGGTGAAGGAGGATGCTGTCTCTTTACTGGCAAGTGGGAGAAGAAGTCCTAGCTTCCCACCTGGCTATGTCTGTCACCTCCACAGTGGGTGTAGGTGGCATACCTTCTTATAGTATGGCAAAGGTAGAATTCCAGGTTTTTCATTTGGCCTTTGTTGGTTGGGGCAAAAGTAGGTTATAGTTTTTCTATAGTGTTTGGCTGGAGTAGAATGGTTATTATCTAAACGCTTTCTGTATTGCTAGGTTGTTCCTTTGGGTACTTTGGCTAGAGAAAACCAAAATACTTGGTTTTCTTGGTCTGTAGCTGTTGGCATTTCTGGGCTGTGAGGTTGTCCTGTACCCAGCATGGGCTATGTAAAACACAGGGAAAACCAAGGGAACTTACTACTGCTTCATTCCTTGGAGCCCAAGGCCCTTAGCCAATCTGTCACCTCTTCACCTTCTAGAGCATCTTGTGCTTTTTAATATAGAATATCCTGAGCTTTTAGTTTTATTTAGCAGGAGGAATAGGTAAAAATACATCTACTCCATCTTCCCATAAGCAGAAATCTAGTTGGTTCTTTTGAATGTATTAATTTGACCATATTACTCTGGAGCTTAAAACATCTCAATGGCTCTAATTACCTACAAGATCGAATTTCAAAACAAAAACCACACTGAGGAGGAGAGACTACATCAGATACATCTCCACATTCCCAAAGTTCAGCACGGATCTTATAAGTAATAGTTACTCTGAATGCTTAACGATTAAAGAATTTGGGCTTAAGTTAATGTATTTCACTTTGGCCACCTCATGCGAAGAGTTGACTCATCGGAAAAGACTCTGATGCTGGGAGGGATTGGGGGCAGGAGGAGAAGGGGACGACAGAGGATGAGATGGCTGGATGGCATCACTGACTTGATGGACGTGAGTCTGGGTGAACTCCGGGAGTTGGTGATGGACAGGGAGGCCTGGTGTGCTGTGATTCATGGGGTCGCAAAGAGTCGACACGACTGAGCGACTGAACTGAACTGAACCAATATGTATTCTGGTGAATTATGCACTTTCTCAAAGACTGTTCCACAGCCAAAAGTATGATGTGCTTGCATAGACATTTTTGTTCTGAGCCAAAGCTTTCAGAGAACTACCAAAGCTAGAACCACATTTACCTTCTACAGGTAGCCGCCGCCGTATGGCTAGGCGTTCCATTTTCCGCTGTGTCTCTGCCAGACTGAAAAGAACCCCGTATACATATTGACGAGCTGACCGGAACAGGATGGCAGCTGGAGGAAGCTCCATGTTACACTCATCTTCAATACATACAGGAATCTTAATCTCACCCTAAAAAGAAAATGGTTCAGGAAAAAGGAGAGAATGAGTTACCTCAAGGTTTGGAATTGAGCTGAGAAGAACAAGTAATGAACTGTAGCCTAGCTATTAAATTTTCTACTTTTATTTAGACAAAATTTCAGACTAAAAAGAAGTTGTAAGAGCCCAGCTGAGTATTAGACAGCTTAAAGCTATTCCATTTTTAAAGTCTCTGCTATGATTAACTACAGCTGACTAAATGGGGAAAATTTATCTTAGACATTCTGCTGGGGAATGGATTTGTATGGTAAGGCTAGAGGAGGGGAATAGCTCAGGAGAAGTAGAGGGAGAGGTAAAGACCAAGGGTATAATGCCTCTTCTTAGAGTGTGTTCATCCCTAGACCAGACTTTACAAACATGGTACATTGTCTTCTCCAAAATCTCACAATTACCCTTCTCCTCTAGGCCTCATTTCCTGCACAGTCCCATCTTTTGCTGGTCTCACCTCACTAGAGACCCTCGACACATGAAGGGCCCTAGCATACTTGGTCTCTTTTGATCTCCTTTCAGATACAAAGGTCAGACTTTTCTCTGGTAACCTACAGTCCTAGGAAGTTGAAGTACAGTGCAGAGAGCAGGGAGGTAAGTGTCGATGTGTTCTCTTACCTTAGTGAGGACATGGTAGATATATGGGTACATAAGACCCCTTCGATGTCTGTGTTCAGCAACCCGCAAGACTTCTGGAGCTACTGGAGGTAAGGGTGGAATGGTGATGTCCATATGGTTCCTTGTAGACATAGACAGCAGAGATGGGATGTGGGGCTCACCATCACCCAGGCTGGCATTTGAAACTCCAGCATCAATGGGCTCTACCCAAGACCCTCTGTCACTATTTGGATCCTCCCATCCAGGCTGCTGCTGAAGTGTTTCTGTGATGCGACTATAAGGTTTAAAAAGATAAGTGTGGAAAACAGAAAGGAGGTTAACAAAGATATTTCAACTCAAGATGTCTATTCTGATTACAAGGAATCTTACAAACCCTCTAGAAGCCAGGACACTGGGTTAGCACTGGATCTGATATCATTCCTCTCAGTGGCCATCACTATCCTCCTAGCTTCTTTCTTCAGATATAAACCAAAGCAATCAAAAGTCATGGGCTCCATTCTGAGTCCTTTATACCTTATAAAAGTCATGTTTAAAGTCTGCTTATGTTCTAAGGAAATAACTACAATTAAAACCTCAAAGTGGCTCTGTCTTCCAGGAATAATCTGCTTGGAAGAATAATCTAAGAAAAATGTTATTATACAAAATCCCACTGTTTTGATCCTCAGAACCTTTTTAGCTACACTTTTTTAGTTACCAAGCAATATAACTGCATACTCAACTGTTCTAATATTTCAACTCTATAAAACTTTCAATTTTTTTAATGTTCAATCTACTGTTCTTCACAAACTGAGAGATGAAAGACATGATACATAGCGCACCCCTACCAGGGCGTCCCTAGCCATCTGCTATGCTGTCTTCTACCTCAGTGGCCTGGGTATCTGAAAATTATTACCTGTACAGGGTCCAAGTGATCATGAAGTGACAAAAACATAGAGTTTTCCTACTTCACTTAAGTGCAAAGAGTCATAGAAAAAAGCCAGGAACATACACTTTCCCACATTCCCTACCTAGGTTAAAAGTACTTCAGAAATCTATTCCCTGGGGTGCCCGTATAGCTACTTACTCAGAGCTGGCTCCTTCTGGCTCATCACCATCAGAGGAAGAGGAGTGGGAAGAGTCTGGTCCCAAAGGAGTTGAGGCTTTGGAAGTCAGGTAATTGGGAAACTGGGATGCAGAGGAATCATAAGAGATAGCCCAATTGGCAAAGGGGCTGTCCTGCAGCATGGAATCCTCAGAAAAAGCATGGGATTCCCCCAAAGCATGGGGGGAGAAGAGAAGAGAGGAGTTGGGTCTCACTGGGAATGGTGGTGGATATTTCATTTTCTGGGGCACGTGGTGAGAAAACTAAAGGATGAAACAGACACAAAAGCTATTTATTTAACATTTTACCAGGCTCCAAGATGGTTCCCCCAAAGGTTGTGACACAGTGGATGAGGCCAGTAGCTGGAATTGTTGGGATACAAAGAACATACTGAGAATAACAAGAAATAATTCTAACAGTGATGTATGGACAGAATCCTTCAAAGGCAGGACAACAGACCAATCTATGTCTCCTAGAGTCATTCTTTCAATATTAGCTAATCTACATTCACAATGACCTAGTGGTTGCTGATTTGAATGTTTTCTTTAGAGTCTGCCAGCCTCAAGTTGAGAACGTGACATAGGTATATACAACCTTGACATTCTGATAATACTGAATCACCCGAACTCCTTAACTCAAGATTATAAAAATTAGGAAACAAACCTAGTCTAATGCTATCAAATGGTCTCAAGCTTCTTAAAAGATACTTACCATCGGCTTCCCAGCAGAGAGAGTGCCCATTTGATTTCGTGGAATGGGAGGATTTCCAAGGCGATTATTTCGAAAACCTGAAGCAAAGAGAAAGCGCTATCTCCTTTAGTCAATCCTAATAATTCTACTCTGTTACATTCTGGTAACCTCATATCATCTGAGAAATTATTATGAATATATGAGTTACAATTTATTGAACACCTACTACAAGCTACACTAAGAACCTTACATAAAATTATTTCTTCTGATAACAACTCTATTAAGGAGGTATCATGAACCACATTTCATGTAAATGTGACTTGCAAAGATCACACAGTGAGTACATAACAGAGGTAGAATTCAAATTCAGGCCTGACCCCCACAGACGGGGCAATTTTACATATACCAGGCCACAACAGAGATTAGCACCAGAAGAAGCCCAAGCTAAGGAAATGGCATTGGATCCCATCTATAAATTCAAGAAATGAGGGCCCCGTTTCATGTCACCTCTCTTATTACGTGGAAATCAAAAGGCAAATGTCTATCAAATAGGAATAACTTCTAGGAGGGTGCAATACAAATAAGTGATTACACTCTGTCCCAGGAGTTCTGAGAGACTCAGTTTCTTCTACATAAAGAGCAGCCCGGGGTCAAATGGAAGCCTTACCTAGAAAGGAGGGCCCCGCTGGCAGTGAAGAGAGTTTGGTTGTAACTGAATAGTACTCAACTGCTTTCTTGAATCGTTCTATTTTATCTTCTGTCCTGGACTGGATATAGGAATATCAGATGTTCAGAAGGAGAAATAACATGAGTGTGCCTTTTTCATGCAATTTATAATTTGAGATTCAAAATAGTCACAGAAATAAAATGTTTCAAGAAACCCAAGAGAGCAATTTTTTTTTATACTGCAGAAAAGATTAGGTTAGGGAGAGAGTATTATAGAACATTAAAGCTCAAATACTTAAAAAAATTGTTTAAAAATGTTTACTTACATTTTGTGCTATTCTAAAATTCTTATATGATCATTAGAAAAAATACATAAAGATAGAAAAAAACTACACGGTACCATCACCCAAAGGTATTTTGATGTGTTTCCTTCCACTGATTTTTAAAATTCATTTTTTTGGGGGTTGAAGTACAGCTAGTCTATTTTAATACATTTCTGTAATAGCTTATGGAAAAACTCGAACAAACTTTTTGACCAACCTAACATTTATTTTTTTCCTATAGTTGATACCATACTCTATGTAAAATTTCATGTCTTGCTTTTATTATAGTACAAGATAATTTTGAATGGCTGAATATCTTATCACTGTAAGTGTATCATAAATTATTTAACTACTTCTCTAATACCCAATGTCTCACTTATTTCTCACATTTGGCTATTATAAGTTACACAACAAAGAACATATATGTACATAAAAGTTTTTCTGGATTTCAAATTATGTCCTTAGGAAAATGTCCCCAGAGTGGAATTACTGGTTCAAAAAGTATGAACATTACAACCAAAACCACTTAAACATACAGAAAATCCATAATGTGAAATCACTATATATCCTCCAGAATGGTTAAAATTTAAGATTATAAATATCCAGCCCTGGCAAGGATATGGACTGACTGGAAGTCCAATACACTGCTTGTAGGAATATACATAGGTAGAGCTGAGAAAACAGTTTGGGAGTTTCTTATTATGCTAAACATATATTTGCCATATGGCACAGCAATCCTACTCTTAAGTATTTATCCAGGAAAAATAAGTACATATGTCTACCAAAAATATAAACAAGAATACTAACAACAGCTTTATTTAATAGCACCAAACTAGAAATAATTCTATCAACAGAAGAATGGATAAATTATGATATATACATATGATAAAAAAACTGTACAGTAATAAAGAACAAAGGACTGATATATGCAACAATATGGACTAATCTCAGACATAATAATGAGTGAAAGGAGAAGCAGACAAAAGAGTACATATGCACAAGTGCACTCATCTCACACACTAGTAAAGTAATGCTCAAAATTCTCCAAGCCAGGCTTCAACAGTATGTGAACCATGAACTTCTAGATGGTCAAGGTGGATTTAGACAAGGCAGAGGAAGCAGAGATCAAATTGCCAACATCTGTTGGATCATCAAAAGAGTTCCAGAAAAATATCAACTTCTGCTTTATTGACTATGCCAAAGCCTTTGATTGTGTGGACCACATCAAACTCTGGAAAATTCTTAAAGAGATAGGAATACCAGACCACCTGACCTGCCTCTTGAGAAATCTGTATGCAGGTCAGGAAGCAACAGTTAGAACTGGACATGGAACAACAGACTGGTTCCAAATAGGGAAAGGAGTACGTCAAGGCTGTATACTGTCACCCTACTTATTTAACTTAAATGCAGAGTACATCATGAGAAACACTGGGCTGGATGAAGCACAAGCTGGAATCAAGATTTCCGGGAGAAATATCAATAACCTCAGATATGCAGATGACAACACACTCATGGCAGAAAGCAAAGAAGAACTAAAGAGTCTCTTGATGAAAGTGAAAGAGGAGAGTTAAAAGGTTGGCTTGAAACTCAACATTCAGAAAACTAAGATCATGGCATCTGGTCCCATCACTTCATGGCAAATAGATGGGGAAACAATGGAAACAGTGATAGACTTTATTTTCTTGGGCTCCAAAATCACTGCAGATGGTGACTACAGCCATGACATTAAAGGACGCTTGCTCTTTGGAAGAAAAGTTATGACCAACCTAGACAGCATATTATAAAGCAGAGACATTACTTTGCCAACAAAATTCCGTCTAGTCAAAGCTATGGTTTTTCCAGTGGTCATGTATGGATGTGAGAGTTGGACTATAAAGAAAGCTGAGCACCGAAGAATCGATGCTTTTGAACTGTGGTGTTGGAGCAGACTCTTGAGAGTCCCTTGGACTGCAAGGAGATCCAACCAGTCCATCCTAAAGGAGATTAGCCCTGAGTGTTCATTGGAAGAACTGATATTGAAGATGAAACTCCAATACTTTGGCCACCTGATGTGAAGAGCTGACTCACTGGAAAAGATCCTGATGCTGGGAAAGACTGAAGGCAGGAGAAGGGGATGACGGAGGATGAAATGGTTGGATGGCATCACCGACTCAATGGACATGAGTTTGAGTAAACTCTGCGAGTTGGCAATGGACAGGGAGGCCTGGCGTGCTGTAGTCCATGGGATTGCAAAGAGTCAGAAATGACTGAGCGACTGAATTGACTGAACTGAAAGTCCAAGTAGAAGTGAAACTTGGGCTTCCCAGGTGGCACTAGTGGTAAAGAACCTGCCTGCCAATGCAGGAAACATAAGAGACCTGGGTTCCATCCCTGGGTTGGGAAGATCTCCTGGAGGAGGGCATGGCAACCCACTTCAGTATTCTTGCCTGGAGAATCTAATGGACAGAGGAGCCTGGCAGGCTACAGTCCACAGGGTCACACAGAGTCAGACACTACTGAAGCGACTTAGCACACATGCACAGAAGTGAAACTTACTTATGGCAATAGAAAATACCACTTATCTCTGTGGGATTGGGGATGATTGAGAAGGGGGTTTTCCGATGTAATTTTAAAATCCTCTTGAATATAATTTATGACCTTTATAATATTTCATCAAATAGAATGTAAGATATTAAAGTCATTTCTAATTATAAATAATGTTCTAATAAGCATATTTTTACATGTTTCTTAGGTTATTTCATAGGAGATATTTTTAGAAGTGGAATTACTAGGTCAAAGGATATAGTTATTTTCATAGACTCTTGACACATGACATAAACCTCTTTCAGATGCAGATGTCTCAAGTTATACTCTCATCATCAATGCATGTGTGCTAAGTAACAGAGAAGCCTGGTGGGCTACAGTCCATGGGGTTGCAAAGAGTTGGAGATGACTAACCGACTAAACCACCAGGCACACAAATACAGATATTAAGATGTCTAGGTCATCTAGCCTCATTTTAGACACACAAGCCATACACAGAACCTTCCTTAATATCTCTACCTCTGTACCCTCATCCCTTCCACAAAGTGACCAATGTAACCAGTTTGGTATGTGTCCTGTCATAACTTTTGCTGTTTATACACACACACACATATGTAAATAAATACAGCTTTGTTTTTTTTTTTTTCACATAAGTGGAATTGTATATTGTTTTTCAAATTGCCTTTTGCAGTTAACAGTATGTCTTATAAATTATTATGTGTCAGTGAGTATACATCTATGACCCAATACCCTGAAATACTGAATCACACATACTTCCCTCACTGTCCCACTCTGCTCTGTTTCCCGAAAGCTAAACATTTACTTTTCCTTCAAGGGGCACCAATTCTATGAAATCTTTCATTCTGTGAAAACTTTATTGTTTTTTCCTTTGTTGTACTTATTTATTTGCTTCAACCTTCCCCATTAACCTCAAGTTCTATGAGGACAAAGAATGGTTTATTCATACTGACATTCTGCTAACATGGGACTTATCTATAGAAGTTTACTCAATATTTTACATATGATCATATTTAATTAAGCCCTACCATTTTCTTTTTGTTTTACATATTTATTTTTTAATTAATTAATTTTTTCAGCTGCACTGGTCTTCATTGCTGCACGGACATTCCCTAGTTGTGGAGTGCAAGTTTCTCATTGTGGTGACTAATCTTGTTGCAGAGCACAGGCTCTAGAGTGCGAGGGCTTCAGTAGTTGTGGCACATGGGCTTAGTTGCCCTGTGGTATGTGGAATCTTGCTGAACCAGGGATTGAACCCATGTCCCCTGTGTTAGCAGGTGGATTCTTAATCACTGGACCACCATGGAAGCCCCTAACCTCTTCATTAATAGATCCACAGAGGCCACAAGTAGCAGAGTAGAAATTCATAATTTGATGCTGTTACCTAGCAGATTTTGTATGTTTTTTTAAAACAGTTCTGATAATTCTATAACTGTTAAAAATATTTGTGAAAATTATATAGCAACAATGAAGAATGGTTTAAGACATAATGTTCAGTGGAAAAAGCAAGTTAAAGATGACTACACTGAGCTGACTACCACATTAGACATATAAAGAGGACTAGGAAATATTGTAAAACATTTAGGATGGAATTAGAAGCAAAGTCACTATTAAACAATTTTATTTTGTTTAGTCAAAGGGGGATTCTTGTTATTAAGTTACAAAGGCAAGCAAAAGCTATAACATTAAAAATATTCAACACTCAATTGAGCATGTACAAAAATTTTCCTCCATTTACAAACAATGGAATATTGTTGTTGCTGTTGAGTCTCTAAGTCATGTCTGAGTCTGCAATCCCATGGACTGCAGCATGCCAGGTTCCTCGGTCCTCTACTATCTCCAGGAGTTTGCTCAAATTCATGTCCATTGAGTTGCTGATGCTATCTAACCATCTCATCCTCTGCCACCTCTGTCTCATTTTGCCTTCAATCTTTCCCAGCATCAGGGTCTTTTCCAATGAGTTGTCTCTTTGCATCAGGTTTCAGTAACACTCCTTCCAATGAATAATCAGGGTTGATTTCCTTTCGGATTGACAGGTTTGATCTCCTTGCAGTCCAAAGGACTCTCAAGAGTATTCTCCAACACCACAATTCAAAAGCATCAATTCTTCGGTACTCAGCTTTATTTGTGGTCCAACTCTCAAATCCGTATATGACTACTGGAAACATAGCTTTGACTATAGAGACCTTTGTCTACAAAGTGATGTCTCTGGTTTTTAATTTGCTGTCTAGGTTGGTCATAGCTTTCCTTCCAAGGAGCAAGTGTCTTTTAATTTCATGGCTGCAATCACTGTCCATAGTGATTTTGGAGCCCAAGGAAATAAAATCTGTCACTGCTTCCACTTTTCCCCCTTACATTTGCCATGAAGTGATGGGACCAGATACCATGATCTTAGTTCTTTAATGCTGAGTTTCAAGCCAGTTTTTTCACTCTCCTCTTTCACCCTCATCAAGAGGTTCTTCAGTTCCTCTTCACTTTCTGCTACTGGAGTGGTATCATCTGCATATCTGAGGTTATTGATATTTCTCCCAGCAATCTTGGTTCCAGCTTATAATTCATCCAGCCCACATTTTGCATGATGCTTTGCATATAAATTAAATAAGCAGAGTGACAATATATAGCCTTGTTGTACTCCTTTCCCAATTTTGAACCAGTCAGTTGTTCCATGTCTGTTTCTAACTGTTGCTTCTTGCTTTCTTAGTCGCTCAGTCAGGTCCAACTGTTTGCAACCGTTTGAACTGACTGTAGCCCACCAGGCTCCTCTGTCCATGAGATTTTTCAGGCAAGAATATTGGAGTGGGTTGCATTTCCTCCTCCAGGGGATCTTCCGAACCCAGGGACTGAACCCATGTCTCTTGCATCTCCTGCATTGCAGGCGGATTCTTTACTGGCTGAGCCACCAGGGAAGTCCCAAGTACACTGGAAATGGGTGCCATTTCCTCCTCCAGGGGATCTTCCCTACCCAGAGATCAAACCCGTGTCTCTTACCTGCATACAAATTTCTCAGGAGACAGGTAAGGTCGTCTGGTACTTTCATCTCTTTAAGAATTTTCCAGTTTGTTGTGATCTACATAGTCAAGGCTTTAGCATAGTCAGTGAAGCGGACTATGCTAGATTTTTTTTTTTCTGGAGCTTCTTTGCTCTCTCCACGATCCAATTAATGTTGGCAATTTGATCTCTGGCTCCTCTCCCTCTTTGAAACCCAGCTTATACATGTGGAAGTTATTGGTTCCTGTACTGTTGAAGCCTGCTGCTGCTGCTGCTAAGTCGCTTCAGTTGTGTCCAACTCTGTGTGACCCTATAGACAGAAGCCCACCAGGCTCCCCCTTCCCTGGGATTCTCCAGGCAAGAACACTGGAATGGGTTGCCATTTCCTTCTCTAATGTAGGAAAGCGAAAAGTGAAAGTGAAGTCACTCAATCGTGCCCGACTCCTTGCAACCCTGTGGACTGCAGCCTACCAGGCTCCTCTGTCCATGGGATTTTCCCAGGCTAGCTTGAAGGATTTTAAGTATTACCTTGCTAGCATGTGAAATGAGCATGACTGTATGGTAGTTTGAACACTCTTTGGCATTGCCTTTCTTTGGGATTGGAATGAAACTGATATTTCCAGTCCTATGGGCACAGCTGAGTTTTCCAAATTTGCTGGCACACTGAGTGCAGCACTTTAAATAGCATCATCTTTTAGGATTTTAAATAGCTCAGCTGGAATTTTGTCACCTCCACTAGCTTTGTTCACAATAATGCTTCCTAAAGCCCACTTGACTTCATATTCCAGGATGTCTGGTTCTAGGTGAGTGACCACACCATTGTGATTATCCAGGTCATTAAGACCTTTTTTGTATAGTTGTTTTGTGTATTTTTTCCACCTCTTCTTAATCTGTTAAGTCCTTGCCGTTTCTGTCTTTATCATGGCCATCCTTGCATGAAATATTCCCTCAATATCTCCAATTTTCTTGTAGAGATCTCTAGTCTTTCCTATTCTATTGTTTTCCTCTATTTCTTTGCATTGTTCATTTAAGAAGGTCTTCTTATCTCTCCCTGCTATTCTCTGGAGCTCTGCATTCAGATGGGTATCTTTCCCTTTCTCCCTTGCCTATCACATCACTTCTTTCTTCAGCTATTTGTAAAGTCTCCTCAGACAACCACTTTGCCTTCTTGCATTTCTTTTTCTTTGAGACACTTTGGTCACTGCCTCCTGTAAAACGTTATGAACCTCCATCCATAGTTCTTCAGGCACTCTGTCTACCAGATTTAATCCCTTGAATCTATTTACCACCTCCACTGTATAATCATAAGGGATTTGATTTAGGTCATACCTGAATGGGCCTAGTGGTTTTCCCTACTCTCTTGAATTTAAGTCTGAATTTTGCAATAAGGAGCTCATGATCTGAGCCACAGTCATCTCCAGGTCTTGTTTTTGCTGACTGTATAGACTTTCTCCATCTTTAGCTGCAAAGAACATAATCAGTCTGATTTTGGTTTTGACCACCTGGTGATGTCCACATGCAGAGTTGTCTCTTGGGTTGTTGGAAAAGGGTGTTTGCTATAACCATCATCTTCTGGTGTCATATATTTTTGCCTTTTCATATTGTTCATGGAGTTCTTCAAGCACGAATACTGGAGTGGGTGGACATTTCCTCATCCAGTGGACCACGTCAATCTTGGGTGGCCGTGCACAGCAAGGCTTACAGCTTCACTGAGTTATACAAGCCCCTTTGCCATTACAAGGCTGTGATTCATGAAAGGGACAACAGAATATTATTCAATGTTAAAAAGGAAGGTTATTCTGACACATCCTACAACATGGAAAAATCTTAAGTACATTACGTTAAGTGAAATCAGCCCATTGCAAATGGGCATGCAAGCAGGCTCAGTCATGTCCGACTCTTTGCAACCCCATGGGCTATAGCCCCATCAGGCTCCTCTGTTCATCCAGGCAAGAATACTGGAGTGGGTTGCCATTCCTTTCTCAAGGGGATCTTCCTCACCCAGGGACTGAAGCTGTGTCTCTTATGCCTATTGCACTGAAGGCAGATTCTTTACCACTAAGCCACTGGGAATTTCCTATATATAGTATAATTCCACTTATATGAAGTATGTAGAGTAGTCAAAATCAGAGATCAAAAGTAGAATAGGCAGAGAGGGAGGAGAGAATGGGGACTTATCTTTTAATGGTTGTAGATTTTCAGTTTTACAAGATAATAAGAGTTATAGGGATGAATGATGGTGATGGTTACACAATATTATGAATGTATTAATACCACTGAACATATATTTACAATGTTTAAGATGGTAAATTTTATATGCATTTTTATCACAATAAAAAATCAGCAGGAAAATGTATTCTCCATTTAAACAGTATTCCCTGCTTAATAAATACTAGGATCTCTCTCTACCAAACATGGCAACTTCTTTTTTTGTGGGTCAATCTCTTCATAATTGTTTCATACAAACAGCTGAAACTGCAACGCAAAGTAACAAAGCAAACAGGTAAATCTGTCATAAAGTCAGGATTTCCCAAAGTAAAGACACATGATGGAAAATGGCTCACATTATGCTAGAAGTCACAGACCAATGAGGATCTGTTACAGTTAGTCTTCAACAATGATGTAAGAGAGAATTATGAAAGATCATGGCAGGAAAGGCACTTGAAAAAAGAATGATTTGAATATCAAAAGAATGTAAATCTTTTAAGAAAATATAACCCAAGTATGCTTTTTATTAAAACAAACCCAGCACTTAAATCATGCTAGAAATTTAAACGTGACCTAGTGGGTATGAGAGCTATCAGAAAATTTTGTTTGGTAAACTTATTCTTTATTCATGTAAAAACTTTTTAGCTGTTGTTCAGTTGCTCAGTCATGTCCAACTTTCTGTGACCCCATAGACTGCAGAATGCCAGGCTCCCCTGTCTTTCACCATCTCCCGGAACTTGCTCAAACTCATGTCCGTTGAGTCGGTGATGTCATTCAACCATCTCATCCTCTGCCGTCTCCTTCTCCTCCCATCTTCAATCTTTCTCAGCATCAGAGTCTTTTCCAATGAGTCAGTTGATCTTATCACGTGGCCAAAGTATTGGAGGTTCAGCATCAGTCCTTCCAAAGAATATTCAGGACTGATTTCCTTTAGAATGGACTGGTTGGATCTCCTTGCAGTCCAAGAGAATCTCAAGAGTCTTCTCCAATACCACAGTTAAAAAGCATCAGTTCTTTGGCACTCAGCTTTCTTTATACTCCAACTCTCACATCCATACATGACCACTGGAAAAACCATAGCTTTGACTACACGGACCTTTGTCGACAAAGGCATGTCTCTGCTTCTTAATATGCTGTCTAACTTGGTCATAACTTTTCTTCCAAGGAGCTAGTGTCTTCTAATTTAATGGCTGCAGTCACCATCTGTGGTGATTTTGGAGCCCCCCCCAAAAAAAGTCGGTCACTATATCCACTGTTTCTCCATCTGTTTGACATAAAGTGATGGGACCAGATGCCATGACCTTAAGTTTTCTGAATGTTGAGTTTTAAGCCAACTTTTTCACTCTCCTCTTTCACTTCCATCAAGAGGCACTTTAGTTCTTCTTCACTTTTTGCCATAAGGGTGGTGTCATCTGCATATCTGAGGCTATTGATATTTCTCTTGGTAATCTTGATTCCAGCTTGTGCTTCATCTTGCCCAACGTTTCTCGCGATGTGCCCTGCATATAAGTTGAATACGCAGGGTGACAATATACAGCCTTGACATACTCCTTTCCTGATTTGGAACCAGTCTGTTGTTCCATGTCCAGTTCTAACTGTTGCATCTTGACCTGCACAAATTTCTCAGGAGGCAGATCAGGTGATCTGGTATTCCCATCTCTTTAGGAATTTTCCACAGTTTGTTGTGATCCATACAGTCAAAGGCTTTGGCATATTCAATAAAGCAGAAATAGATGTTTTTCTGGAACTCTCTTGCTTGTTTGATGATCCAAAGGATGCTGGCAATTTGATCTCTGGTTCCTCTGACTTTTCTTGAACATCTGGAAGTTCACGGTTCATGTACTGTTAAGGTCTGGCTTGGAGAATTTTGAGCATTACTTTACTAGCATGTGAGGTGAGTGCAACTTTGAGGTAGTTTGAGCATTCTTTGGCATTGCCTTTCTTTGGGATGGGAATGAAAACTGACGTTTTCAAGTCCTACGGCCACTGCGGAGCTTTCCAAATTTGCTGGCATATTGAGTACAGAACTTTCACAGTATCATCTTTTAGGATTTGAAATAGCTCAACTGGAATTCCATCACCTCCATTAGCTCTGTTCATAATGATGCTTCCTAAGACCCACTTGACTTCACATTCCAGGATATCTGGCTCTAGGTGAGTGATCACACCATTGTGATTATCTGGGTCATGAAGATCTTTTCTGTATAGTTCTTCTGTGTATTCTTCCCACCTCTTCTTAATATCTTCTGCTTCTGTTAGGTCCATACCATTTCTGTCCTTTATTGAGCCCATCTTTGCAAGAAATGTTCCCTTGGTATCTCTAATTTTCTTGAAGAGATCTCTAGTCTTTCCTATTCCATTGTTTTCCACTATTTCTTTGCACTGATCACTGAGGAAGGCTTTCTTATCTCTCCTTGTTATTCTTTGGAACTCTGCATTCAGAAGGGCATATCTTTCCTTTTCTGCTTTGCCTTTTGCTTCTTTTCTTTTCTCGGCTATTTGTAAGGCCTCCTCAGACAACCATTTTGCCGGTTTGCATTTCTTTTTCTTGGGGATGATCTTGATCACTGCCTCCTATACAATGTCATGGATCTCCGTCCATAGTTCTTCAGGCACTCTGTCTGTCAGATTGAATCCCTTGCATCTATTTGTCACTTCCACTGTATTGTCCTAAGGGATTTCTGAAAGAGATGGGAATACCAGACCACCTGACCTGCCTCTTGAGAAACCTATATGCAGGTCAGGAAGCAACAGTTAGAACTGGACATGGAACAACAGATTGGTTCCAAATAGGAAAAGGAGTACATCAAGGCTGTATATTGTCACCCTGCTTGTTTAATTTATATGCAGAGTACATCATGAGAAACGCTGGGCTGGAAGAAGCACAAGCTGGAATCAAGATTGCCGGGAGAAAGATGAATAACCTCAGATATGCAGATGACACCACCGTTATGGCAGAAAGTGAAGAGGAACTAAAAAGCCTCTTGATGAAAGTGAAAGAGGAGAGTGAAAAGTTGGCTTAAAGCTCAACATTCAGAAAACAAAGATCATGGCATCTGGTCGCATCACTTCATGGGAAATAGATGGGGAAACAGTGGAAACAGTGTCAGACTTTATTTTTCTGAGCTCGAAAATCACTGCAGATGGTGATTGCAGCCATGAAATTAAAAGACGCTTACTCCTTGGAAGGAAAGTTAAGACCAACCTAGATAGCATATTGAAATGCAGAGACATTACTTTGCCAGCAAAGGTCCGTCTAGTCAAGGCTATGGTTTTTCCAGTAGTCATGTATGGATGTGAGAGTTGGACTGTGAAGAAAGCTGACCGGCAAAGAATTGATGCTTTTGAACTGTGGTTTTGGAGAAGTCTGTTGAGCGTCCCTTGGACTGCAAGGAGATCTAACCAGTCTATTCTAAAGGTGATCAGTCCTCTGTGTTCTTTGGAAGGACTGATGCTGAGGCTGAAACTCCAATACTTTGGCCACCTGATGTGGAAAACGAAATCATTTGAAAAGACCCTGATGCTGGGAAAGATGAAGAGCAGGAGGAGAAGGGGACAACAGAGGATGGGATGGCTGGATGGCATCACCCACTCGATGGACATGAGTTTGAGTAAACTCTGGGAGTTGGTGATGGACAGGGAGGCCTGGTGTGCTGCGATTCATGGGGTCGCAAAGAGTCAGACACGACTGAACAACTAAACTGAACTGAACTGATACCTGAATGGTCTAGTGGTTTTCTGAATTTGGCAATAAGGAATTCATGATCTGAGCCACAGTCTGTTCCCAGTCTTATTTCTGCTGACTGTATAGAGCTTCTCCTTCTTTGGCTGCAAAGAATATAATCAGTCTGATTTCGATATTGACCATCTGGTGATATTCACATGCAGAGTCTTCTCTTGTGTTGTTGGAAGAGGGTGTTTGATATGACCAGCACATTCTCTTGGCCAAACTCTGTTAGCCTTTGCCATGCTTCACTCTGTACTCCAAGGTCAAATTTGCCCATTATTCCAGGTATTTCTTGACTTCCTCCTTTTGCATTCCAGTCCCCTATAATGAAAAGGACATCTTTTTTGGGTGTTAGTACTAGAAGGTCTTGTAGGTCTTCATAGAACCATTCAGCTTCAGCTTCTTCAGCATTACTGGTCGAGGCACAGACTTGGATTACTGTCATATTGAATGGTTTGCCTTGAAAACGAACAGAGATCATTCTGTCGTTTTTGAGATTGCATCCAAGTACTGCATTTTGGACTCTTTTGTTGACCATGATGGCTATTCCATTTCTTCTAAGGGATTCCTGCCCACAGTAGTAGATAATATGGTTATCTGAGTTAAATTAACCCATTCCAGTCCATTTTAGTTCGCTGATTCCTAGAATGTCGACATTCACTCTTGCCATCTCCTGTTTGACCACTTCCAATTTGTCTTGTTTCATTGACCTAACATTCCAGGTTACTATGTAATATTGCTCTTTATAGCATTGGACTTTACTTCCATCACCAGTCACATCCACAACTGGGTGTTTTTGCTTTGACTCCATTTCTTCATTCTTTCTGGAATCATTTCACCACTGATCTCCAGTAGCATACTGGGCACCTACTGACCTGGGGAGTTCATCTTTCAGTGTCCTGTCTTTTTGCCTTTTCATACTGTTCATACTGTTCATGGGGTTCTCAAGGGAAGAATAAAAGAATAAAGCCCAGAGATAAATCCATGCACCTATGGACACCTTATCTTTGACAAAGGAGGTAAGAATATACAATGGGGAAAAGCGATCTCTTTAACAAGTGGTGCTGGGAAAACTGGTCAACCACTTGTAAAAGAATCCAACTAGAACACTTTCTAATACCATACACAAAAATAAACTCAAAGTGGATTAAAGATCTAAACCTAAGACCAGAAACTATAAAACTCCTAGAAGACAACATAGGCAAAACACACTCTGACATAAATCACAGCAGGATCCTCTATGACCCACCTCTCAGAATATTAGAAATAAAAGCAAAAATAGACAAATGGGACCTAATTAAAGTTAAAAGCTTTTTCACAACAAAGGAAACTATAAGCAAGGTGAAAAGACAGCTTTCAGAATGGGAGAAAATAATAGCAAACGAAGCAACTGACAAAGAATTAATCTCAAAAATATTCAAGCAGCTCCTTCAGCTCAATTCCAGAAAAATAAATGACCCAATCAAAAAATGGGCCAAAGAACTAAACAGACATTTCTCCAAAGAAGACATACAGATGGCTAACAAACACATGAAAAGATGCTCAACATCATTCATTATCAGAGAAATGCAAATCAAAACCACAATGAGGTGCCATCTCACACTGGTCAGAATGGCTGCTATCCTAAAATCTACAAACAGTAAATGCTGGAGAGGGTGTGAAGAAAAGGGAACCCTCTTAGACTGTTGGTAGGAATGCAAACTTGTACAGCCACTATGGAGAACAGTGTAGAGATTCCTTAAAAAAACTGTAAATAGAACTGCCATATGACCCAGCAATCCCACTGCTGGGTAGGCATACACACTGAGTAAACCAGAATTGAAAGAGACGCATGTACCCCAATGTTCATCGCAGCACTGTTTATAATAGCCAGGACACGGAAGCAACCTAGATGTCCATCAGCAGACGAATGGATAAGAAAGCTGCGGTACATATACACAATGGAATATTACTCAGCTGTTAAAAGGAACACATCTGAATCGGTTCTAATGAGGTGGATGAAACTGGAGCCGATTATACAGAGTGAAGTAAGTCAGAAAGAAAAACACCAATACAGTATATTAATGCATATATATAGAATTTAGAAAGATGGCAATGATGACCCTATATGCGAGACAGCAAAAGAGACACATGTATAGAACAGTCTTTTGGACACTGTGGGAGAAGGTGAAGGTGGGATGATTTGAGAGAATAGCATTGAAATATGTATATTATCATATGTGAAACAGATCACCAGTCCAGGTTTGATGCATGAGATAGGGTGCTCAGGGCTGGTGCACTGGGATGACTCAGAGGGATGGGATTGGGAGGGAGGTGGGAGGGGGGTTCAGGATGGGGAACAGATGTACACCGATGGCTGATTCATGTCAGTATATAGCAAAAACCACTACAATACTGTAAAGTAATCAGTCTCCAATTAAAATAAATAAATTTAAAAAAATGAAAAAAATAAAGTTTAAGTTAAACATACACTTACCATATGACCCAGAATTTCCATTGCTAGGTATTACAGTAGGGAAATGAAAACGTATTCATACAAAAACTTGTACAGAAATGTTTATAGAAGCTGTATTTGAACCACCAAAAATTGGAAACAACTGAAATATTCTCTAGGGGTGAAAGCATAAAGAAAATGACATAGAGTGACACAATAGATACTATGGCAATAAAAAGGAACGAATTATCTATAGATGCAACATTCAACAACTTAAAACAATCTCAAAGGCATTATTTTGCATGAAAAATGCCATTCTTAAAAGATTACACACTCTATGATTCCATTCACATACTATTCTCTAAAAGATATAAGTATGACAGAGAATAGACTGGTAGTTTCCAGGGATTAGGGATGAGTTTGGGTGTAATTATGAAGGGACAGCATGAGAAATTTCAGGGAAGGTTCAACTGTTCTGATCCTGATTGTGATATTGGCTACACAAATCTATACATGTTTTAAAAATCCATATAACCATACAAGTCAGTTTTATTGACTTTTAAATTTAAAATAGAACTGAAAAACCCAGAGGATAAGTATAAATGAAATTGTCAAAAATAAAACTAACTTATTTTCCTAACTTTTAGTTTCATTTCACAAGATAAAATCCTAGGTGAGCCCTTTTTTCACTATTAATAATGAAACACTGTTGTTTCATATGGACATACTTAAGTAGCCTTTTTCAGCACTCATTTTACTCCAATAAGCAAGACCTCCTTTATATTAAAATATACACTGAAAAAAAAGAGAGGGATATATGCCAGAGTGATAACTATGGCAAGTTGTTTCTGGGTAATGAGAGTATAAGTGACATTTTCTAAATTCTGTAGAATGAGTTCATATAACTTTAATAATCAGTAGAAAAAAGGTAAAAAAAAAAATCCTTTAAATCCAGGCCTAGTGATGTTTTCTAAAAGAAACTTTGGGGCTCTAGTCTGTAAGAAGGGAGAAGATAAGCACCTAGGAGGAGAGAAGGCAGGCAGCACAAAAATGATCAAATCTGCTGGTGCTACTTGTGAAGTAAGAAAACTGGCCATTCTTAGGAAGGTGAAGGCTAGCTTACCTGAGACTGTTTGAAAACATCCTTCCCAACCACATCCAGGTTTGAGGGGTCTTTGATGGAACTAACATACTCAGAAACAGCTTTGATTACCACATCACAGGGAGGAAGAACCAGCTGATGAGCTCTGACCTAGAAGCAGATAAGCAAAGCACATTGATGTCTAAGATGGATCATTAAGAAAAAAGGTGAGACAGGGGTGAGATACAGAATTCAAATTCAGTAAATCCACTGAGAGATAGTTATCATCTTTTCTTTAAATTAATTTCCCCCTAATTTTTAGTACAGAACACTTGGAATCAAGATTAAAAAGGATAAAGGAAGAAAAAAAAACCATATCAGCATAATCCCACACCAAAGATTACTGTTTTATTGCACTATCATAATTAATCATGATAAATTGTCATGATACATTTTAGCTGTTTCCAAACTTCTGCTATTAAAGGTAATGTATGAATCATGTTTAGATCCTGATTTGAAGTAACCACAAAAAAGCTTTTGTAAGACAAGCAGGAAAATCTAAAAATGGATTAGATATTAAGATGATATCAAGAAATTATCATTAATTTTCTTAGGAGTAATAATGGCATTGTGCCTGTGTAAGAAAATGCTCATGTTTTACAGATGCATATCAAAGAACATGAGAGTGAAATAACTTGAGGACTGGCATCTGTTTTAAAATATATGAGTAAGAGCAACAACAACAACAAAAACTCAAGCAACCATGGCCACATGTTAACAACTACTGGCTATGGAAGTTGTTACAGTGACAGCTAACTATATATTACTTTTTCTATTTTTGTGGTGCTTGAAAATTTAAAATGTTATGGTGAAATGTAGGTATGACTTGTTGTCCACCTTCCAATTATCTAATTACATGTTTTCTAGAATGATAATTGCTGAGTAAAAGGCTATCAACTTCTTAAAAGCTTTTCAGTTCAGTTTACTTCAGTAGCTCAGTCATGTCCTTGAATACCCATGTCGTGCTTTTGCGACCCCATGGACTGCAGCATGCCAGGCTTTCCTATCCATCACCAACTCCCGGAGCTTACTCAAACTCATGTCCATCAAGTCAGTGATGCCATCCAACCATTTCATCCTCTGTCGTCCACTTCTCCTCCCGCCTTCAATCTTTTCCAGCATCAGTGTCTTCAAATGAGTCAGCTCTTCACATCAGGTGGCCAAAGTATTGGAGCTTCAGGTTCACCATCAGTCCTTCCAATGAATATTCAGGACTGATTTCCTTTAGTTTGATCTCCTTTCTGTCCAAGGGACTCTCAAGAGTCTTCTCCAACACCACAGTTCAAAAGCATCAATTCTTTGGCACTCAGCTTTCTTTATGGTGCAACTCTTACATCCATACATGACTACTGGAAAAACCATAGCTTTGACTAGATGGACCTTTGTCGGCAAAGTAATGCCTCTGCTTTCTAATATGCTGTCTAGGTTTGTCATAACTTTTCTTTCAAGGAGCAAGCATCTTCTCATTTCATTGCTGCAGTCACCGTCTGCAGTGATTTTGGAGCCCAAGAAAATAGTCTGTCATGTTTCCATTGTTTCCCCATCTATTAGCCATGAAGTAATGGGACCGGATGCCATTATCTTAGTTTTTTGAATGTTGAGTTTTAAGCCAGCTTTTTCACTCTCGTCGTTCACTTTCAAAGAGGCTCTTTAGCGCCTCTTTGCTTTCTGCCATACAGGTGATGTCATCTGCATATCTGAGGTTATTGATATTTCTCCCGGCAATCTTGATTCCAGCTGTGCTTCTTTCAGCCCAGCGTTTCTCATGATGTACTCTGCATTTAAGTTAAATAAGCAGGGTGACAATATACAGACTTGATGTACTCCTTTTCCTATTTGGAACCAGTCTGTTGTTCCATGTCCAGTTCTAACTGTTGCTTCCTGACCTGCATACAGGTTTCTCAAGAGGCAGGTCATGTGGTCTGGTATTCCCATCTCTTTCAGAATTTTCCACAGTTTATTGTGATCCACACAGTCAAAGGCTTTGGCATAGTCAATAAAGCAGAACTAGTTGTTTTTCTGGAACTCTCTTGCTTTTTTGATGACCCAGTGGATGTTGGCAATTTGATCAGAGCTGTACAAGAGGGCCAGACAGCATAGGGCTTTGTAGGCCATGGTAAAGATTAGGTGAGTGACATGAAGAGCCATTAGAGAATTTTAAAAAGAGAAGTGACATGATTTTAGTCAGTTTTTAAAATGACTCTGGCTGTTGTACTGGGAATAGATTTGGGGCTGGGGGTGAGAGGTATTGGGACATGAAATAGTGAAAGCAGAAGACCAATAGTTAGTAAAGTGGTATAATAATCCAGGCAAGAATGATGGCTTGCCCAAGGTAGTAGCTATGAAAATGGTGAGAAGTGGATATATTTTGAAGGAAGAACTGATAGTATTTCCTGACCAGAGGAGAGGTGGAGCATGAGTAAGAGAGAAGTCAAGGATGACGTCAAGCCTTTCAGACTGAGCAACTAGAAGGATGAAGTTGCTGTTAATGAAAATTAGGGAAGGCTGTGGAAAGGAACAGGTTTAGGGGAAAGATCAGGAGTTTCCATTTGGATGTGTTTCTTTGACATGTTTAATAGGCCATTAGATATTGGGAGCTAGAGTTCAAATGTGAGATCAAAGCTGGAGACATATATTTAGGAGTCATTAATGGACATATAGTATTTAAAGTCATGACCCCAGATGAGATCAATCACCAAGGCAGTGTGTGTGGATAGAAGAGAGAAAGGACTGAAGATAGAACTCTGGGACACTCCAAAGTTAAGTACATAAGACAAGGAAACAGCAAAGGAGATAGAAGCAGCAGCCAGTGAAGTAGGTAGGATTACAAGAGAATAGGGTCCTTAAAGCCAAGTGAATAACATGTTCTCAGAGAGTGAGCAAGTGGGTCATATACTGCTGATTAGTCAAGCAAGATGAAAACTGAGAGCTAGTCATTAGATTTATTAACATCACAGTCACTGGTTACTGTTGAAAGCAATTTCAGCACAGCAAAGTGAAGAGAGAAGAGGGAAAGGGGATAGTAAACAGCTCAAACATAGGCAACTCTCTAGAAGAGTTTGCTAAAAGGGAAGAAGAAATATGGAGCAGTAGCTTGGGTGGAGGGAGTAAAATCAAGAGCAGGTTTTATTTTTTCTGATGGATGCATGCTTATGCATCTGATGGGAAAGAGCCAATGAGAGAGGGAAAATGATGTGGGAGAAAGAGGGGAGAACTTCTGAAGTGATGTCCTTAAGTTAGCAAGGAGGCATGGATTCAGCATAAGAGCAGAAGGGCTGGCCTAAGACAGGAACAATAAGTCATCCAAGGCAGGCAGAGCATGCAGGTGAGAAGTTGAAAGGGTGGGACCTGGTGGAAGTTTTGCTCCCATTGCTTCAATTTTCTGAGTGAAATAGGAAGCCAGGTCATGAGCTGAGAATGAGCAAGGAAGGAGAATTAGAGGCTTGAGGAGAGAAGGAAAGATGTGAAATAGACATCTAGGAGAGTGAAAGGATTAGGGAAGTGTAATACCACCACCAACTTATACTACCACAAGAAGTATATGACAGCACCAGTCTCAACACAGCCTTGACAG
This sequence comes from Bos grunniens, assembly GCF_055505025.1. NCBI lineage: Eukaryota > Metazoa > Chordata > Mammalia > Artiodactyla > Bovidae > Bos > Bos grunniens. Next base: position 50,777,777 of record NC_141194.1, on the reverse strand, counting down.
GAGTGGGTAGACTAATCTTTCAATATTTTCTAAACTGTTAGGTTAAAAAAAAATCACACTGCTCATTTAATTTGCATCTCTGATCACTAGTGAGGTTTAACACCTAGTCATATTATTGGCCACTCTAGTTCCTCTTTTGTGAATTGTCTGCTTCTTTCCTTTGCTCATTTTTTTATTTACTAGCATATTAGTATTAATATTTTCCTTCATAGGTTTGTATGAATCCTTAAGATAATAAGGGTGTGAGATAGTAGAAAACATATATTGTTCTCTGACCGCAGTTCCTGGCATGCTGCTGCTGCTAAGTTGCTTCAGTCGTGTCCGACTCTGTGCGACCCCACAGACGGCAGCCCACCAGGCTCCCCCATCCCTGGGATTCTCCAGACAAGAACACTGGAGTGGGTTGCCATTTCCTTCTCCAATGCATGAAAGTGAAAAGTGAAAGTGAAGTTGCTCAATCGTGTCCCACTCTTAGCAACCCCATGGACTGCAGCCTACCAGGCTCCTCCATCCATGGGATTTTCCAGGCAAGAGTACTGGAGTGGGTTGCCATTGCCTTCTCCAGTTCCTGGCATAGAGCACCTAAAATCTTTGTAATATCCTAGGTGGTAAGAGCACTCCTGTGCTCAGGATCCTCCCAGACCTCATCCTATGTATCTCTTCATCTGGCTGTTCATCTGCATCCTTTATCATACCCTTTAATAAACTGATACATGTAAGTATGTATTTCCCTGAGTTCTATGAGGTGCTTTAACAAATTTATTGAACCCGAGAAGGGAGTTGTTGAAACCTCAAAACTATAGCTAGTTGGTTAGTAAGAAGCACAGGTGATAACCTGGGCTTGCACCTGCCATCTGAAAGTGTGTGAGGGGTGGGGCGGTCCTTGGAATTGAGTCCTGAACCTGTGCAATCTGACACTATTTTCAGGTAGTAGTGTTAGAATTCAGTTAAATTGTAGGATACCCAGCTGGTATCACAGAAGATTGTTTGGTGCGGGGAAAACTCACCACATGTTTAGTGACTAGAAGTGTCAAAAGTGAAGTACTCTATGTGACAGTGGTAGTAGTGTGAGAGAGAGGAACACACAGGGAAGAACGACACAGGGGGGGATAACTAGATTTTTCCCTATACAGTAGGTAGAAACTCAGTTTCTCCTTTTCAACCATAATTATAATTTCAACCATAATTATAATTTTTTTCTAAGTATTTGAAATAATTTAAGCCTAATGAAAGATTTACTCTATCAAAATTCCAATCAAAACGTGATGTCCTCTAGGCATGGATGCACAGGCAGGAAATGGGGCACATTACCTTAAGTGATGCAAGGGGATGTTCTGGTCCCAAGAGGCTCCAGTGAAAAGCAGCCAGGTCCTCATCTGGGAGAATGTGATTACCTATAAAGTATATCTGTCATTTATTGACTGTACAAATGTTTTCTTAGAATCTCCAGGCCATGAATGGACTTTGGGGAAAAAAGACAATCAAATAATTCATACATATCTATGTTCTTAATTTAACAACTACAGTATGTTTGATTATCTACTATGAATCACATACATTATATATATCATCTTTATACTAACTGTGTATGGTAATATTATCTCCATTTTTATAGATAGGAAAACAGGTTTGAGCAAGTCTCTTGACTTTACCCAAGGTGTCACATCTAATAAGTGCCCACACCAGGCTAAGAATCTAGGACTGTCTGGCTCCAAAGTACATGCTATTTTCTGTCACCTGGTTATGCTGCCTTTTATAATAATAGCCACCAACTGCTGACTGCCTACTAAGTGCTGGGCATTTTATATATCTTATTTCATTTAATCTTATCAATAACACTGTGAGGTATTATTATTCCATTTCACAGATGAGGAAACTGAAACCAGGAGGTGTAACTTCAGTGATTTGTCCAAGGCCTAATGCCAAAACTTGTGCTGACTCCACTAGATTGCTGCTGCTACTGCTGCTAAGTCGCTTCAGTCGTGTCCGACTCTGTGCGACCCCATAGACGGCGGCCCACCAGGCTCCCCCGTCCCTGGGATTCTCCAGGCAAGAACACTGGAGTGGGTTGCCATTTCCTTCTCCAATGCATGAAAGTGAAAAGTGAAAGTGAGGTCACTCAGTCGTGTCCGACTCCTAGTGACCCATGGACTGCAGCCTACCAGGCTCCTCCGTCCATGGGATTTTCCAGGCAAGAGTACTGGAGTGGGGGTGCCATTGCCTTCTCTAGACTCGACTAGATTATCCAAGCTCAAATCCTTTGGGATTATAAACAGAGGTCACACCTGAGACAAGATATTAATTTTCATGCTGTCAGTACTTGGAAAACCAAATCAAACATAATCAACAGTCTTCAGTAACTTTGAAATACATTTTTTAAAGAAAAACTGATAGATGGATATAAAGACAGATATACGATAAAGCAAGTTTAGTAAAATGTTATTGGCAGAATACAGGTGGTAGAAACAGGATTTTCAGAGCAAATTCTTGCAGCTTTGCTGTACTTTTGGGACTTTTCATAATAAAATGTTAGCACAAGAGAAACAAAAAGAAAAATATGCAGAATGATTTGTGTTTTTGATCTAAAGTTAAACAGTGGGGAAGAGATGCTAATGCTCTGAGTGGGAAACCAAAGTTGCCTAGGGCTAATAAGATATTTGGCCTAAGACAGTACTCTGCATAAAATACTTACAGAATGTAATGGAAGAAAAAGTTTTACAAGAATCAAAATAATATTCTGGAATATCCTGTATTAATAAATAATAAAACATGCTGAGTTTCTAGTAAGAAGCCCCAAAGCACAGTGTTTGGCGTGCAAATTTTCAGAAGATAAATCCAACAGTGATAACCATTGCTCTGGTTTTCATCTCTTAACACTGAAAGAGGAAACTTACATGATCATTAGAGTCTGTTCTTTGGACCACCTACCTAGCAGTGCAGCAAATATGGGAAAATTCATCCGCTTCAGGCCTAGCTGCTTGGCTACCTCCTGCATCAGAAACTGGTTGGTGGTGAGGTTCTTTCCATTCCAGCTCAGCTTCAGAGCATGGGAACTATAGTAAGATGGAATATTGTAGAGCGCATACTCGGAGTCATGGGCAAGAAGACCATGGAAGCCATTTTCCCTGAAAAAAGCCACCACTTCCAAATGGTGGTCTTCAAGGCTCTGAAAGACCTAGGAGGGAAAAAGAGAACACATCATGCAACAAAAGCTGACCTATATTTGTTTAAAAGTCAGAAAGGCTAGAAACTGAATTTTATAGTTTGTTGAAATTTAAGACTAAATATAATATAACTAAATATAAAACTAAAAAGGGCTTCCCTGGTAACTCAGCTGGTAAAGAATCTGCCTGCAATGCAGGACACACCAGTTTGATTCCTGGGTTGGACGTTTCCCTGGAGAAGGGATAGGCTACCCACTTCTGTATTTTTGGGCTTCCCCAGTGGCTCAGCTGGTAAAGAATCTACCTGCAATGCAGGAGACCTGGGTTGGATCCCTGGGTTGGGGAGATCCCCTGGAGTAGGGCATGGCAACCCACTCCAGTACTCTTGCCTGGAGAATCCCCATGGACAGACTACAAGTAGCCCTGGCGGGCTACAGTCCATGGTGTCACAAAGAGTCAGACACTACTAAGCACAGCACAACACAAGGCTGAACAAAATACTCTTAAAATAAAGAAAGCCTTTCCTAGCCTAAACTGGATTATTCCTGTAAACACAGGCAGCATTATCCATTTGTTCATTCAAATGACCAGTTTTTTGACTCCCTGCATGGAACTATGGCCTGAAGCTCTTTAAAAGAATATTGAAATTAACATGGTTTATAGTATTTAAGTTTTTACTTTAAATAATAATAGATGAGAACTTTGTTAGAAAGATAATAAAGCTATTTCATACTGCTTAGTACCTTCTATATACTGTGTGTGCTTTACATACATTATCTCATCAACAGAACAATCAAGGACAAGGCAGATATAAATGAAAAAACATACAAGTGGAAATAGACATAGAAAGGTTAAATAACATATAACTAGAGCCTGAATCTAAGTTCATCTAACTCTTTTTAAAAAATCCCTGCTCTCTTTCTTGGGAGCACCTTGGCCCACAGGGCACCTAAATGGGGCGCTTCCAACAGTTAGAAGCCAGAAACTTCACTCTATTTTAGAAATGGAAAAACTAAGGGTGTGAGAGGTTGGCTGCCCCCAAAGTTGCATAATGAGGGTGTATACACAGGTATACAAACCTAAGCTGATCTGACTCCAGAAATGCACACTTCCCATTCTACCAGGCTTCTTCCTGGAGAGCACTATTTTTAATGTAATAGAGGCAGACTGTTAAGTGCCCTTCTTGTGCACACATCTATTGCTCTACATAAAGGATACTAAAGTGATTTGCATACTGGTTCTGCCATACTAAGTTCCTTGACTGCAGAAACTTTATAATCTCTGTATTCCTGGCTCCCACATAAGATCTGATGCACCGCAGTATGAATAATAGTTACTAACAGATACTGAACATATACTATGTGCTAAGTAATGTTCCAATTGTTTTACATGTATTAATTCATTTCATACTCAAAACAATCCAATGAGGCTATAACTATTATTATTATCTCCATTTTACATCTCTAAGGTCACATAGCTGGAAGGAATAAAGCCTGGAGTTTGTCTCCAGAGCCTACAGACCTCAATAATTTTGTTGAACTCAATTGACTTAATTTTTAATTTAAGTTTTAGAGGAATGGTAGTTCTTCTGGCGGAGAAGGCAATGGCAACCCACTCCAGTGTTCTTGCCTGGAGAATCCCAGGGACGGGGGAGCCTATTGGGCTGCCGTCTATAGGGTCACACAGAGCCGGACACGATTGAAGCGACTTAGCAGCAGCAGCAGCAGTTCTTCTGGAGTCTGACAGGAGTTTCAATGCATTAAGCTTTCTCTAAGCTATGGAAAGAGGCTCTAGTTGCAGTACAGAGCCATGTCACATATTAAGTCACAGCAGAAGGAGGGACACTTGTAAGCAAATAACAAAGCAAGGTCTGTATTTATTTGATATCCAGGCAAAGGAAGCAAAAAACCTTACTTTGCGCCACAACATATTTATGTCTAGAGTTACAATTAACTCCAGATGGGTCTGGGTAGGGGTACAGTTTTGGGCTATCCCCTGGTGACAGTTTCTTCCAGCATATACCTCTCATACCAGTCACTGACTGAGCATCTATCTACATTGTACCAGGCACAGTGCTGACTGTGATACGTTCTTTCTCATCATCAAAACCTGACTATGTTGGCATTATAAGTCCTGTGGTTCTGGTAAGGAAACTGAGGCTCAGAGAAGTGATGTGGTATGTTCAGGGCTACAGAGCTGGGAAACAGGAACCCAGATAAGACTGACACCAAAGCCCATGGTCTTTCTACAACATCACATTACCTTTAGCTGGTATGTAGTTGATTATGCCACCATCCAAGTGATTTCAACCCTAGAAAGTCAAAGACTAGTGATCTTTAACAAATTTGATGGCTCTCATAAGGAATATAAATCACAATCACCTGGAAAGCATTTTCAAAATCTACAAACCTGTGCCTCACCTCAGATCTGCTGAAACAATCTCCTGAAGGTGACTGGAATGCCTATATTCCAAAATTAGCTTCCAGTAGGTTCTGATGCACACTCCTAATTAAGAACCATTGAGCTAATCTAATTACTCATTAAAAAAAAAGTTGTATTGAGGTATAACTGACATACAGAATTATTACACATTTAAAGTAAAACTGAGAGTCACTCAGTCATATCCGACTCTTTGTGACCCCATGGACTAACAGTCCATGGAATTCTCTAGGCCAGAATACTGGAGTGGGTAGCCTTTCCCTTCTGCAGGGGGTCTTCCTAACCCAGGGATTGAACCCAGGTCTCCCAAATGAGAGAGTCACTTCCTAGGCAGGTTGATAAGAAGTCTAGGGGTCCCCAAGGAGGGACGGGTCTGGAATTCTCAAGGAGGAAGAAAGAACAAACTTTTTTTCCTCTATATTCCTTAGGATTATATAACAATAATGTATCCTGCCTGAGGATAGTCTCTGGATTAAACCCTCTGGCTAATCCTGTTATCTTAAAATGTAAATTATGGGAGTAGGTCTGGTGAGGTTTTTACAGTTCAGTTCAGTTGCTCAGTCCTGTCCCACTCTTTGCAACCCCATGAATCCCAGCACAGGACAGCCAGGCCTCCCAGTCCATCACCAACTCCCAGAGTTCACTCAAACTCATGTCCATCGAGTCGGTGATGCCATCCAGCCAACTCATCCTCTGTCGTCCCCTTCTCCTCCTGCCCCCAATCCCTCCCAGCATCAGAGTCTTTTCCAATGAGTCAACACTTCGTGTGAGGTGGCCAAAGTATTGGAGTTTCAGCTTTAGCATCAGTCCTTCCAATGAACACCCAGGACTGATCTCCTTTAGGATGGACTGGTTGGATCTCCTTACAGTCCAAGGGACTCTCAAGAGTCTTCTCCAACACCACAGTTCAAAAGCATCAATTCTTCAGTGCTCAGCTTTGTTCACAGTCCAACTCTCACATCCATACATGACTACTTGGAAAACCATAGCCTTGACTAGATGGACCTTTGTCGGCAAAGTAATGTCTCTGCTTTTGAATATGCTATCTAGGTTGGTCATAGCTTTCCTTCCAAGGAGTAAGCGTCTTTTAATTTGATGGCTGCAATCACCATCTGCAGTGATTACTGCTTCCACTGTTTCTCCATCTATTTTCCATGAAGTGATGGGACTGGATGCTATGATCTTAGTTTTCTGAATGTTGAGCTTTAAGCCAACTTTTTCACTCTCCTCCTTCACCTTCATCAAGAGGCTTTTTAGTTCCTCTTCACTTTCTGCCATAAGGGTGGTGTCATCTGCATATCTGAGGTTATTGATATTTCTCCCGGCAGTCTTGAGTCCAGCTTGTGCTTCTTCCAGCCCAGCATTTCTCATGACATACTCTGCTGCTGCTGCTAAGTCGCTTCAGTCGTGTCCGACTCTGTGCGACCCCATAGACGGCAGCCGAACAGGCTTCCCCGTCCCTGGGATTCTCCAGACAAGAACACTGGAGTGGGTTGCCATTTCCTTCTCCAATGCATGAAAGTGAAAAGTGAAAGTGAAGTCGCTCAGTCGTGTCCGACTCCTAGCGACCCCATGGACTGCAGCCCACCAGGCACCTCCTTCCATGGGATTTTCTAGGCAAAAGTACTGGAGTGGGGTGCCATTGCCTTCTCCGGATGTACTCGGCATATAAGTTAAATAAGCAGGGTGACAATATACAGCCTTGACGAACTCCTTTTCCTATTTGGAACCAGTCTGTTGTTCCATGTCCAGTTCTAACTATTGCTTCCTGACCTGCATATAGGTTTCTCAAGAGGCAGGTCAGGTGGTCTGGTATTCCCATCTCTTGAAGAATTTTCCAGTTTATTGTGAGCCACACAGTCAAAGGCTTTGGAATAGTCAATAAGGCAGAAACAGATGTTTTTTCTGGAACTCTCTTGCTTTTTCCATGATCCAGCGGATGTTGGCAAGTTGATCTCTGGTTCCTCTGCCTTTTCTAAAACCAGCTTGAACATCTGGAAGTTCACGGTTCACGTATTGCTGAAGCCTGGCTTGGAGATTTTGAGCATTACTTTATTAGCATGTGAGATGAGTGCAGTTGTGCGGTAGTTTGAACATTCTTTGGGATTGCCTTTCTTTGGGATTGGAATGAAAACTGACCTTTTCCAGTCCTGTGGCCACTGCTGAGTTTTCCAAATTTGCTGGCATATTGAATGCAGCACTTTCACAGCATCATGTTTCAGGATTTGACATAGCTCAACTCGAATTCCATTACCTCCACTAGCTTTGTTCATAGTGATGCTTTCTAAGGCCCACTTGACTTCACATTCCAGGATGTCTGGTCTTTACAACCTCCAGACATTCTTTTGATTCACTGTAAAGTATATAACTCCATTGCTAACACTAGCAAGTGGGTACTCTTTCTGCCCCCTTCTGATGCCTATGTCAGAAGCTTTCTCTATCTCTTTTATACTTTAATAAAACTTTATTACGCAAATGCTCTGAGTGATCAAGCCTCGTCTCTGGCCCTGGATTGAATTCCTCTCTTCTGGAGGCCAAGAATCCCAGCATCTTTTCATGGTTCAGCAACAACTGTTTACACATTACAGGTGGATTCTTTACCATCTGAGCCACAAAGGAAGCCCAAGAATACTGGAGTGGGTAGCCTATTCCCAGATCTTCCTGACCTGGGAATTGAACAGGGGTCTCCTGCATTTCAGGCAGATTCTTTAAAAACTGAGCTATAATTAAAGTGCACATCAAAGTGATATGATATACATATGCCCAATTACTCATTTTGCTGCTTAAGCAACTAGCCCCCTAGAAAAGATAGATGACTTGACATGGTTACCTAGTTAATCTGTAGCAGAACCAAGATTAGAACAAAAGTCTCATGATGCCAGGTATAAAACTTCTTTCACTGCATATTCTGGGGTAAATAATGGAAAACAAGAGAACAATAATATCATAATTCCCCAGCACCCTGGTCCTACCAGGCTAGTTTCCTAGCTACCCTTCTCTAAGATTACTGTTTCCTTTTCTTTGCTCCCTTGGTTTCCCTGCCTAGAATACCATACTGCCTCTCTTTTCCAATGTTCCAAATACTTTCCATAGGCCCCCTCTTACATTTCTTTCCTCTTAACTCTTACAGCACTGAGACAGTTGACACCATCAAGAAGTAACTCAACAATATCATCACCTGCCAAGTTGTAAGACCACAGATTCCTTGGTACTCTCATGTGTATCCTCCACAGTCCTAACCAACACTTAGAGAGGACATAGAGCTGGGGTTGACAGAATAGCAAAGAAAGGCCTACACAGGTTGTAAAAAGGGAAAGCAGCTCTGGCAAATAATAGGGCACTATCATCTGAGTATTTGACTTCAACAATTGATGTACCAGTGTCACTGGGAAAAGTCTTCCTGGACCGCAGGTTATTTAGATATCAAGTAGCAAAGTAATATTAGGTATCAACTGAGTACCTACTATGTACCAGGCACTGTTCCAAGTACACCTCATGTCTATTAACCTTCCAATAACATCATGATGCATTATTATCTCCCTTTTACAGATGACAGAATAACAAGGCTCAGAGGTTGAAGAACTCGACCAAAGTCACACAGCTAAAAAATGAAGCTAGCCAATATGCACATGAAAAGACGTTCAACATCATTAGTTATTAGAGAAATGCCAATCAAAAAACCACAATGAGAAACCAATTAAGACATACTAACATGGCTATAGTTTTTAAAATGTAAAATAACAACAGTGTGGAGAAACGAATCCTCCATACATTGTTGGTAGAAGCATAAAATGGTGCAGTCACTTTGGACAACAGTCTGGGAGTTCCTCAAATGGCTAACATGGGGTTATTACACGATCCAATAATTGCACTCACAGATGTATATATACAAGAGAATTAGAAACATACATTCACACAAAAACTTGTACATGAGTGTTTGTAGAATTATTCACAAAAGTAAAAAATGGAAACAACCCAAATGTTCATCAACTAAAAAACAGATAAACAAAAGAGAGTATATTAATAAGAGGGAATGTTATTCAACCATAAAAAGGAATGAAATGCTGATTCATGCTACAACATGAATGCATCTTGAAAAAATTATAAAGTGAAAGCAGCCAAATACATATTTAAAAAAAAATTTATTTGGTTGCTCCAGGTCTTAGTTAATACACTTGGAATCTTTAGTTGTGGTATATGGGATCTACTTCCCTGACTGGGTATTGAATCCTGGTCCCCTACTTTTTCAGTGTAGCATCTTAGCCACTGGACCACCAGGGAAGTCCCACAAACAGACTTATTTCCAATAAATTGTCCAGTATTGGAAATATACAAAGATGGAAAGATAGTGGTTGCCAGGGACTGGAGGAACGAAAATTGGAGAATGACTGCTAGCAGATACTGGGTTTCCTTTTGGGGATGATAAAAAGAGTCCTGGAATTTGATAGTAGTAATAGTTGCACAATTCTGTGAAGTAACTAAATGACACTGAATCGTATACTTTAAAATGGTGAGTTTTATGGTGTGTAAATTATATCTCAGTTTTTTTTTTTATCTCAGTTTTTTAAAAGTGGAGTTAGGATTAAAATTTAGCTCTGCCCACAAATCCTAAGCTCACTAACGCACTTTAAAAGCTTTTGATTATGGAAAATTGCAAAATAGAAAGGTAAGGAGACTAGCATAATGAACCTTCATGACACCATTATCCAGTTTCATATATCAATGTTAAGTCATTCTTCTTTCATCTGCTTTCTTTTGTATGGCAGTTTTTAAATATAAGTTTTTACTGTGATAAGAAAAATCACACAACATAAAATTTACCATCTTAAACCATTTTATGAAGTGTATAATTCAGTGATAAATATACTCACCTTGAGACAGAGCTCTAGAACTTTTTCAACTTAAAAGTCTGAAACTTTATACCCATTAAACAACTCCCATTCCCCCTGCCTCAGCCCCTGGCAATCGCCTTTCTACTTTCTGTTTCTATGAATTTTACTACTTTTGGGGGCAAACAGTATTTGCCCTTTTGTGACTGGCTTATTTCAACTTAATGTTTTCAAGGTTCATCCATGTTGTAGCATGTAGTAAGATTTTATTCCTTTTAAGGATGAACAATATTCCATTGTATGTATATACATCTTCTTTCTTTATCAATGGACATTTAGGTTGCTTCCATTTCTTGGCTATTGTGAATAGTGCTGCTATGAACATGGGTGTGCAAATATACCTTTGAGATTCTGCTTTCAGTTCTTCTGGATAAAGACCTAGAAGTGGAATTGCTGGATCATATGGCGATTCTACTTTTAATTTTTAAAGGAAACTCTATATTGTTTTTCATAGTGGTTGCATTGTTTTAGATGCCTGTCAACAGTGCACAAGGGTTCCGATTTCTCTACAACGTCACCAACACTTATTTTCCTTTTTTAAATAGTAGTTATCTTAATGAGTATGAAGTAATAGCTCACTGTGGTTTTGATTTGCACTTTTCCAATGATTGGTGATACTGATCATCCTTTCATATGATCACTGGTCATTTTTGGTACACTTGAAAGCAAGTTTCAGATATCAAATGACCTCTAAATACTTCATTATGTACCTGTAACAGAGACTTAAAAATGACAAACATGCTATTATTTCACTGAATAAAATTAACAAGAGTTTCTTAATAATACCCTGTCTCAAGGAGTTCTCCGGTGGCCTAGTGGTTAAGATTCCAGGCTTTCACTGCCATGGCCGAGATTCAATCCCTGGTCAGGGAACTGAGTTCCCAAAAGCAGCATGGAGGGCCTAGAGGAGCTATTCCACGTTCAAGGTCAGAAGGGGCGGCGGTGAGGAGATATCCCTCGTCCAAGGTAAGGAGCAGTGGCTGCGCTTTGCTGGAGCAGCCATGAAGAGATACCTCACGCCCAAGGTAAGAGAAACCCAAATAAGACGGTAGGTATTGCAAGAGGGTATCAGAGGGCAGACACACTGAAACCATACTCACATAAAACTAGTCAATCTAATCACACTAGGACCACAGCCTTGTCTAACTCAATGAAACTAAGCCATGCCCATGGGGCCACCCAAGACGGGTGGGTCATGGTGGAGAGGTCTGACAGAATGTGGTCCACTGGAGAAGGGAATGGAAAATCATTTCAGTATTCTTGCCTTGAGAACCCCATGAACAGTATGAAAAGGCAAAATGATAGGATACTGAAAGAGGAACTCCCCAGGTCAGTAGGTGCCCAATATGCTACTGGAGATCAGTGGAGAAATAACTCCAGAAAGAATGAAGGGATGGAGCCAAAGCAAAAACAATACCAAGCTGTGGATGTGACTGGTGATAGAAGCAAGGTCCAATGCTGTAAAGAACAATATTGCATAGGAACCTGGAATGTCAGGTCCATGAATCAAGGCAAATTTGAAGTGGTCAAACAAGAGATGGCAAGAGTGAACGTCGACATTCTAGGAATCAGCGAACTAAAATGGATTGGAATGGGTGAATTTAACTCAGATGACCATATATCTACTACTGTGGACAGGAATCCCTCAGAAGAAATGCAGTATCCATCATGGTCAACAAAAGTCTTCGAAATGCAGTACTTGGATGGAATCTCAAAAACGACAGAATGATCTCTGTTCATTTGCAAGGCAAACCATCCAATATCACAGTAATCCAAGTCTATGCCCCAACCAGCAACACTGAAGAAGCTGAAGTTCAATGGTTCTATGAAGACCTACAAGACCTTTTAGAACTAACACCCAAAAAAGATGTTTTTTTCATTATAGGGGACTGGAATGCAAAAGTAGGAAGTGAAGAAAAACCTGGAGTAACAGGCAAATTTGGCCTTGGAATAGGGAATGAAGCAGGGCAAAGACTAATAATAGAGTTTTGCTAAGAAAATGCACTGGTCATAGCAAACACCCTCTTCCAAAAACACAAGAGAAGACTCTACATATGGACATCATCAGATGGCCAATACCGAAATCAGATTGATTATATTCTTTGCAGCCAAAGATGGAGAAGCTCTATACAGTTAGCAAAAACAAGACCAGGAGCTGACTGTGGCTCAGACCATGAACTCCTTATTGCCGAATTCAGACTTAAATTGAAGAAAGTAGGGAAAACCACTAGATCATTCAGGTATAACCTAAATCAAATCCCTTATGATTATACAGTGGAAGTGAGAAATAGATTTAAGGGCCTAGATCTGATAGATAGAGTGCCTGATGAGCTATGGAATGAGGTTTGTGACATTGTACAGGAGACAGGGATCAAGAACATCCCCATGGAAAAGAAATGCAAAAGAGCAAAATGGCTGTCTGGGGAGGCCTTACAAATAGCTGTGAAAAGAAGAGAAGCGAAAAGCAAAGGAGAAAAGGAAAGATATAAACATCTGAATGCAGAGATCCAAAGAATAGCAAGAAGATATAAGAAAGCCTTCTTTGGCGATCAATGCAAAGAAATAAAGGAAAACAACAGAATGGGAAAGACTAGGGATCTCTTCAAGAAAATCAGAGATACCAAAGGAACATTTCATGCAAAGATGGGCTCGAGAAAGGACAGAAATGGTATGGACCTAACAGAAGCAGAAGATATTAAGAAGAGATGGGAAGAATACACAGAAGAACTGTACAAAAAAGATCTTCATGGCCCAGATAATCACAATGTTGTGATCACTCACCTAGAGCCAGACATCCTGGAATGTGAAGTCAAGTGGGCCTTAGAAAGCATCACTATGAACAAAGCTAGTGGAGGTGATGGAATTCCAGTTGAGCTATTCCAAATCCTGAAACATGATGCTGTGAAAGTGCTGCACTCAATATGCCAGCAAATTTGGAAAACTCAGCAGTGGCCACAGGACTGGAAAAGGTCAGTTTTCATTGCAATCCCAAAGAAAGGCAATGCCAAAGAATGCTAAAACTAACGCACAATTGCACTCATCTCACACGCTAGTAAAGTAATGCTCAAAATTCTCCAAGCCAGGCTTCAGCAATATGTGAACCGTGAACTTCCTTATGTTCAAGCTGGTTTTAGAAAAGGCAGAGGAACCAGAGATCAACTTGCCAACATCTGCTGGATCATGGAAAAAGCAAGAGAGTTCCAGAAAAACATCTATTTCTGCTTTATGGACTATGCCAAAGCCTTTGACTGTGTGGATCACAATAAACTGTGGAAAATTCTGAAAGAGATGGGAATACCAGACCACCTGATCTGCCTCTTGAGAAATCTGTATGCAGGTCAGGAAGCAACAGTTAGAACTGGACATGGAACAACAGACTGGTTCCAAATAGGAAAAGGAGTTCGTCAAGGCTGTATATTGTCACCCTGTTTATTTAATTTATATGCAGAGTACATCATGAGAAATGCTGGACTGGAAGAAACACAAGCTGGAATCAAGACTGCCGGGAGAAATATCAATAGCCTCAGATATGCAGATGACACCACCCTTATGGCAGAAAGTGAAGAGGAACTCAAAAGCCTCTTGATGAAAGTGAAAGTGGAGAATGAAAAAGTTGGCTTAAAGCTCAACATTCAGAAAACGAAGATCATGGCATCCGATCCCATCACTTCATGGGAAATAGATGGGGAAACAGTGGAAACAGTGTCAGACTTTATTTTTCTGGGCTCCAAAATCACTACAGATGGTGACTGCAGCCATGAAATTAAAAGACGCTTACTCCTAGGAAGGAAAGTTATGACCAACCTAGATAGCATATTCAAAAGCAGAGACATTACTTTGCCAACAAAGGTTCGTCTAGTCAAGGCTATGGTTTTTCCTGTGGTCATGTATGAATGTGAAAGTTGGACTGTGAAGAAGGCTGAGCGCCGAAGAATTGATGCTTTTGAACTGTGGTGTTGGAGAAGACTCTTGAGAGTCCCTTGGACTGCAAGGAGATCCAACCAGTCCATTCTGAAGGAGATCAGCCCTGGGATTTCTTTGGAAGGAATGATGCTAAAGCTGAAACTCCAGTACTTTGGCCACCTCATGCGAAGAGTTGACTCATTGGAAAAGACTCAGATTCTGGGAGGGATTGGGGGCAAGAGGAGAAGGGGACGACAGAGGATGAGATGGCTGGATGGCATCACTGACTCGATGGACATGAGTCTCAGTGAACTCCAGGGGTTGGTGATGGACAGGGAGGCCTGGCTTGCTGCGATTCATGGGATCGCAAAGAGTCGGGACACGACTGAGCGACTGATCTGATCTGAAACCTACTGAACAGACAAAAGACCTGTACTCCCAAAACTATAAGGTGCTAATTAAAGAAACTGAAGAGGACACAAAGAGATGAGAAGATATACTACGTTCTTGGCTTGGAAGAATCAACATTGTCAAAATTACTATACTATACAAGGCAATCTACAGATTCAATTAAATCCCCATCAAATTATCAATGGCATTTTTCACAGAACTAGAAGGAAAAATCTTTAAGATCTGTATGGAGACAAAGAAGACTCGGAATACTCAAAGTAGTCTTGAATACAAAAAATGGAGCTGGAGGAATCAGGTTCCCCCAGATCAGGCTATAATACAAAGCTATAGTCATCAAAACAGTATGGCACTGGTACAAAAACAGACATATAGATCAATGGAAGAAGACTAAAAGTCTAGAAATAAACTCTAGCACACATGGTCAGTAATCTATGACAAAGGGAGCCAGACTGCACAATGGGAAAGACAATTTCTTCAACAAATGGTGCTGGGAAAACAGGACAGCTGTATGTAAAAATGAAATTAGAACACTTTAACACAATACACAAAGGTAAACCGAAAATGGAATAAAGACCTAAATGTGAGACCATACACTATAAAACTATTAGAGGAAAACATAGGCATAACATTCTATGACATAAATAGCAGCAAGATTTTTTCAATCCATCTCCCAGAGAAATGAAAATAAAAACAAACTTAAACAAATGGAACCTAATTAAACAGAAAAGCTTTTGCACAGCAAAGGAAACCATAAACAAAATAAGAACACAACACAGACTGGGAGAAAATATTCGTAAATGAGGTAACCAACTGGGGATTCAGTTCAGTTGCTCAGTCATGTCTGACTCTTTGTGAACCCATGGACTGCAGCACGCCAGGCCTCCCTGTCCATTGCCAACTCCCTGAGTTCACTCAAACTCATGTCCACTGAGTCGGTGATACCATCTAACCATCTCATTCTCTGTCGTCCCCTTCTCCTCCTGCCCTCAATCTTTCCCATGTATCAGGGTCTTTTCAAATGAGTCAGCCCTTTGCATCAGGTGGCCAAAGTACTGGAGTTTCAGCTTCAGCATCAGTCCTTCCAACGAACATTTAGGACTGATTTCCTTTAGGATGGACTGGTTGGATCTCCTTGCAGTCCAAGCTACTTTCAAGAATCTTCTCCAACACGACAGTTCAAAAGCATCAATTCTTCAGTGCTCAGCTTTCTTTATAGTCCAACTCTCACATCCATACATGACCACTGGAAAAACCACAGCTTTGACTAGATGGACCTTTGTTGGCAAAGTAATGTCTCTGCTTTTGAATATGCTGTCTAGGTTGGTCATAACTTTTCTTCCAAGAAATTAGTGTCTTTTTATTTCATGGCTGCAGTCACCATCTGTGGTGATTTTGGAGCCCCCCCCCCCCCAAAAAAAAAGTCTGCCACTGTTTCCCATCTATTTGCCTTGAACTGATGGGACCAGATGCCATGATCTTAGTTTTCTGAATGTTGAGCTTTAAGCCAACTTTTTCACTCTCCTCTTTCACTTTCATTAAGAGGCTCTTTTGTTCTTCTTCACTTTCTGCCATAAGGGTGGTGTCATCTGCATATCTGAGGTTATTGATATTTCTCCCAGCAATCTTGATTCCAACTTGTGCTTCATCCAGCCCAGTCTTTCTCATGATGTAGTCTGCAAATAAATTCAATAAGCAGGGTGACAATATACAGCCTTGACGTACTCCTTTTCCTATTTGGAACCAGTCTGTTGTTCCATGTCCAGTTCTAACTGTTGCTTCCTGACCTGCATACAGGTTTCTCAAGAGGCATGTCAGGTGGTCTGGTATTCCCATCTCTTTCAGAATTTTCCACAGTTTATTGTGATCCACACAAAGGCTTTGGCATATCAATAAAGTAGACCTGGTTGTTTTTCTGGAACTCTCTTGCTTTTTCGATGACCCAGCAGATGTTGGCAATTTGATCTCTGCTTCTTCTGCCTTTTCTAAAACCAGCTTGAACATCTGGAAGTTCTCGGTTCACATATTGTTGAAGCCTGGTTTGTCGAATTTTTAGCATTACTTTGCTAGCATGTGAGATGAGTGCAATTGTGCAGTAGTTTGAGCATTTTTTGGCATTGCCTTTCTTAGGGATTGGAATGAAAACTGACCTTTTCCAGTCCTATGGCCACTGCTGAGTTTTCCAAATTTGCTGGCATACTGAGTCCAGCACTTCCACAGCATCATCTTTCAGGATTTGAAATAGTGCAACTGTAAATCCATCATCTCCACTAGCTTTGTTTGTAGTTACGCTTCCTAAGGCCCACTTGACTTCACATTCCAGGATGTATGGCTCTAGGTGAGTGATCACCTATCTGGGTCATGAAGATCTTTCCTGTATAGTTCTTCTGTGTATTCTTGCCACCTCTTCTTAATATCTTCTGCTTCTGTTAGGTCCATACCATTTCTGTCCTTTATCGAGTCCATCTTTGCATGAAATATTCCCTTGGTATCTCTAATTTTCGTGAAGAGATCTGTAGTCTTTCCCATTCTATTGTTTTCCTCTATTTCTTTGCACTGATCACTGAGGAAGGCTTTCTTATCTCTCCTTGCTGTTCTTTCGAATGCTGCATTCAAATGGGTATATATTTCCTTTTCTACTTTTTAAACAGGGGATTAGTCTCCAAAATTTACAAACATGCAGCTTAATATAACAACAACCCAACCAAAAAATGAGCAGAAGACCCAAAGAGACATTTCTGCAAAGGAGACAAACAGATGGCTAAGAGGCATGTGAAAAGATTTTCAACATAGCTAATTACTAGAGAAATGCAAATCAAAACTACAATGAGACATCATCTCACACCAGCGAAAACAGCTATCATCAAAGAATCCACAAACAGTAAATGCTGGAGAGGGTGTGGAGAGAAGGGAACCCTCCTACACAGTTGGTAGGGATGTAAATTGGTAAAGCCATTATGGAGAACAGTATGTAGGTTCCTTAAAAAATAGAGCTGCCATATGACCATGTAATCCCACTCCTGGGCCTATACCCAGAGAAAAGCATGGTCTAAATGGATACATGCACCCCAGTGTTCATTGCAGCACTGTTTACAATAGCCAGATGCTTTTGAACTGTGGAGTTGGAGAAGACTCTTGAGAGTCCCTTGGACTGCAAGGAGATCCAACCAGTCCATTCTGAAGGAGATCAGCCCTGGGATTTCTTTGGAACGGATGATGCTGAAACTGAAACTCCAGTACTTTGGCCACCTCATGCGAAGAGTTGACTCATTGGAAAAGACTCTGATGCTGGGAGGGATTGGGGGCAGGAGGAGAAGGGGACGACAGAGGATGAGATGGCTGGATGGCATCACTGACTCGATGGACGTGAGTCTGAGTGAACTCTGGGAGTTGGTGATGGACAGGGAGGCCTGGCTTGCTGAGATTCATGAGGTCACAAAGAGTCAGACACGACTGAGTGACTGAACTGAACTGACATGGAAGCAACCTAAATGTCCACCAGCAGATAAATGAATAAAGAAGATGATGACTACTACCCTCTGAAGCACAATGAGTTCCTAGTCTAAAGTGGGCCAGTTCAGTTAACCTTACAATTTTCCAGGAGACTAAAATTATTTAGGTGAGATTAAACAACAATATATGCAAACAACTAATCAGAAAAGGAGCACATTTGAGCTTTAAAGAAAGTAGGAGTTGAGATTCTGAACAACTATCTACAGCTTTTAATTGCTGGCTTACTGTTCAGTCTAACGAACATGAATTGAGGGACTACAAATGTCAAGATGCAGATAGCACAGAGTAAGTCACTTAAAAAGAACACAAAAAGCTATAAGCACGGTACCACTGGAACACAGAGGAAAGACACGTAACCAGTCAGTGAGGTAATGCTTTCTAGAAGAAGCACACCTATTTATAAAATTCAAGGGAAAACAGCTCCCTGAGAAAAGTTTAATGTCTTATTTTCCAATGTAGACATGTAGTCTAAAGCTTTACTGTACTTAGTCGCTCAGTCGTGTTTGACTCTCTGCGACCCCACAGAGTGTAGCTCGCCAGGCTCTTCTGTCCATGGGGATTCTCCAGGCAAGCATACTGGAGTGGTTTGCCACGCCCTCCTTCAAGGGTCTTCCCAACCCAGGGATCAATCCAGGTCTCCCGCATTGTAGGCAGATTTTTTTTTTACTGTTTGAGCCACCTGGGAAGCCCAAGAATACTAGAGTGGGTAGCCTATCCCTTCTCCAGGGGAACTTTCCGACCCAAGAACTGAACCGGGGTCTTCTGCATTGCAGGTGGATTCTTTACCAGCTGAGCTACCCAGGAAGCCCCTACTCTACAGCTGCTGCTGCTGCTAAGTCACTTCAGTCGTGTCTGACTCTGTGTGACCCGATAGACTGCAACCCACCAGGCTCCCCCATCCCTGGGATTCTCCAGGCAAGGACATTGGAGTGGGTTGCCATTTCCTTCTCCAATGCATGAAAGTGAAAAGTGAAAGTGAAGTCGCTCAGTCATGTCCGACTCTTAGCGACCCCATGGACTGCAGCCTAACAGGCTCCTCTCTCCATGGGATTTTCCAGGCAAGAGTATTGGAGTGGGTTGCCATTGCCTTGTCCATACTCTACAGCAGTGGCTTTCAAATTGTGCTTCCCAAACCAGGATTTGGAGAAGTGGACCAAATAACCAGACAGGGCAAGTGCTCCTATTTTCTCTTCAACCTGAGCTCATATTCTCCATCTTATCTATTTTGTATTTTGGCTCTTTCAAAAAATATCTTACTGAACAACATTTTGCATTTAAAAACAAGTGTAAGTATTTATCACTAGAATGCATGCTCCAATAAAGCCAGGATTTCTTCGTCTGTTTTGTTTACTGGTATACCTCCAGTGGATAGAACATCAGTGAACCATTTAGGGCTTCAACCAATATTTACTGAGCCAAGCACTGAAACATGCCAGGCACTGACCTAGGTGTTAAGATACAATAGTGAACAAGAGCCCCACATTCCTGTCCTCATGAAGCTGACATTCTAGTGATTAATATTTCACAGTGGGGGGGGGCAGTTAGCTCAGTTTGGTAGAGCATGGTGCTAATATTTCACAATAGGCACAGAGCCATAGAGAATATCTAGATTGTAAGCCTGCTAGCTGTTAATTGTTTAGTCACTAAGTTGTGTCTGTCTCTTTTGTAATCCCATGGACTGTAGCCTGCCAGGGATTCAGTTCATGGGATTTCCCAGGCAGAAATACTGGAGTGGGTTACCAATTCCTACTCCAGGGGATCTTCCCACCCATGGATCGAACCCCTGCCTCCTGCATTGGCAGGCAGATTATTTACCACTGAGTCACCAGAGAAGTCCAAGCTTGCTAGTTACAATGGTTATATTATACCTATCTCTAGAATCTTGCCTGACCACAGAAGGTTTAATCCAGAGGTAATACTGCTTTCTGACCTCTGCAATATGACTTTCTCCAGTTCATCCCAAATTCTGCTGGGATACTAGCCTCATTTCCCTACCATGTTTAATACATGAAACTGGTGTCAGACTCAGACAGGGCTCTGTGGTCCACCTGTTCTCAATTCTGAAGAAATCAAAGATGACAAGGAAGCAGCACTTTATAAGAAAAGTAAAGGGCAGGTATGGATTATGTGTAAGTGTGCTTTATCGGGAGAAATATGGATGGCCTTATACTTCAACTGCAAGGTCTATGTGCCTTGAAGTCTAATTACCTTAAAATTACAGACTAAAACTACTGTTGATGCAAATTTGTGCCACTGCATACTGTGGAGTTCAACAACCATTAAAAAACTAAACTGATAATCACAAAGCTAAGAATAATGTCAAATTAAAAAGTAGGAATAGGGCTTCCCTGGAGTCCAGTGGTTAAGAATCCACTTGCCAATACAGGGGACACTGGTTTAATCCCTACTCCGGGAATATCCCACATGCTATGGGGCAACAAAGCCTCTGTGCTACAACTACTGAGCCCAAGCTCTAGAGCCTGTGAGCCACAACTACTGCGTCCACATGCTACAACTACTGAAGCCTACACACCCTCCAGCCCATGCTCTGCAACAAGAGAAGACACCTCAATGAGAAGCCTGGGTACTGCAACAAAAAGTAGCCCCCACTCACTGCAACTAGAGAAAGTTTGTATGCAGCAGTGAAGACCCAGTGAAGCCAAATATCAATCAATCAATCTTCTTGTAAAAAGTAAGAATAGTAGCAATCAAAATCATAGCCAATTCAAGGCAACATTCAAAAAGTGGTCCTCTCTCTCAACTATAGGAATATCAGTTATCTACACACACACACTGGTAGAGTTTGCCATTAAATAGTGCAGTCAAGCTAGAGGTGGTAAATACTGATCCAGAGTTACCAAAGGCTATTAAAGATGGTCATTTTAATTTGTGAATACTCAATTTTAGTACCCTTAAATTGCTCTTAGGCTGCCAAGAGCCAGCTCATTTCTGTAGGTGAAACTGCCTATCAAATATAAGAACAATAACTTAGATTTATTTAATTTGTTGTGGCTCATCTGGGGGCTGGAGACTATTTTGAGCATAACTGTTGTAATCAGCAGAAACTTCAGCATTCAATGGACCTATGCTCAAACTGAAGTTGTGGGGCAAATCATGGGCAAGTAATTTAACTTCTTCATCTATAAAGTAGAGATTCTGTTATATTCCTACCTAATTGTAAGACTTTGAAATTATCATTATGAAATAAAGCCCAGTCCGTTTCTTCTACGAAGATGAATTCTATGGTACATATTACTCTCTGCAGGTCCTCAGGAATATTTGAAACAAGTAGATTCCAGAATAGGCACTTGTTCTACCCAAAGCAACATCTTTAGGATTGAAAAATCAGAAGGCCCGATGAAAGGTAATCTTAGAAATAAGAGGAGAACAGGGATTTCCCTGGTGGTACAGTGGTGGTACAGTCTGCCTGCCACTGCAGGGGACATGGGTTCGATTCCTGGTCCAGAAGACTCCACATATGGTAAAGCAACAAAGCCTGTGCTCCATAACTACTGAGCCTGTACACCACAACTACAGAAGGCAACATGCTCTAGAGCCTGCATGACCCAACTACTGAGCCCATGTGCCTAGACCCTGTGCTCTGCAACAAGAGAACTACTGAAATGAGAAGCCTGTGCACCACAACAAAGAGTAGCCCCTGCTCACCACAACTAAAGAAAGCCTGCCCAAAGCAACAAAGACCCAGTGCAGCCAAAAAGAATAAAAAATATTAAAAAAAAAAAAAAAAAAGAAATAAGAGAAGAACAACAGTCCAAGGTAGCTTTTGGGTTACCTTGGCAAGGACAGGAACTGGAGAGGTGACAATGATGCTGAGAAATTTCTAACAGTCCTTGAATTAGGGGTTGCAGCTAACATAAATGAAAATGGTTAAGAAAATCAACCACCAGAAAAAAATTTTCCCTAAACTACACTGTGGGTGTTAACAATATGAACAACTAAAATACTAGAGTTTATAAATTCAAAATTAAAAAAAAAAGTTAAACATAGGAAAATTTAACCATTACATTTTTGCATCTGCTCCTTTGACTTGGAACAGGAGGTCTGATGCCTTTCTAATGTACCAAGAGGTCAATGTTAGGTCTTATATTTTTGTGTTACATGGGTACTAAAGAATTTAGCCTTGAATCCTTTTACTGGGAATGATTAATTTTATCCTATTTCATAATGGAAAACAGCTGCTTTGAAATGTAGGAATTTCCAAACATAAATAGATGTCTTGCATAGTGTTTTTTATATTTAGGATTACTACTCCTCAGATATTTGTAGAATTTTGGCATTTGAATGACATCATGCTTCAATTTCAGTACCACAGAACACTGCATCAGTTATCTCCACTGTCGCTGAATATTCATTGGAAGGACTGAAGCTAAAGCTCCAGTATTTTGGCCACCTGATGTAAAGTGCCAACTCATTGGAAAAGACCCAGATGCTGGGAAAGACTGAGGGAAGGAGGGAAAGATTGGGGGCAGGAGGAGAAGAGGGCAACAGATGAGATGGTTGGATGGCATCACCGACTCATCCATCAATGGATGGACATGAGAGAGTGAAGGACAGGGAAGCCTGGCATGTTGCAGTCTATACGGTCGCAAAGAGTAAGACCCAACTGAGGGACTGACCAAAAACAACTGTAGCTATTCTTTCACACCATGAACATCAATTGGAAAAGGTTATTTTCATAGAATATAAGGTCAGAGAAACTTTTACTGGAATTCAGTAGACAACTCCACAATTTGGGGAATGTAATTCAGACCATCATGTTCATTTACTGGAAACCAATTTCAGCAAAGTGAGCCAGTCTATCTTCTGCCAAATGAGTGGTCCTAAGGCATAATTTTGCTGCTGCTGCTGCTAAGTCACTTCAGTTGTGTCCGACTCTGTGCGACTCCATAGATGGCAGCCCACCAGGCTCCCTGTTCCTGGGATTCTCCAGGCAAGAACACTGGAGTGGGTTGCCGTTTCCTTCTCCAATGCATGAAAGTGAAAAGTGAAAGTGAAGTTGCTCAGTCCTGTCCAACCCTCAGCAACCCCATGGACTGCAGCCTACCAGGCTCCTCCGCCCATGGGATTTTCCAGGCAAGAGTACTGGAGTGGGGTGCCATTGCCTTCTCCGATAATTTTGCTAGGAATGAGCAAATACAGCCACACATTTGGAACATATTTCTGAACAACCTTACTTTTATTCAAACTGAACTGTAATGTCAACCAAATAGGCCAAATATTTTATTTTAGTCTTTGCTGGTGTGCTGAATGCCTTTTGGAGGCCAAGTAAGTTGTTTTTCTCCAGTATCTTCAGCACCATACCTCAACTAGGTCAATTAATCTCCATAATAGGGCAGATTTCCATGACATGAATCTAAAAATTCACCAAAGTATTCAACTATGTTTGGTGCAAACCAAAATGTTAATTACCAGTTACTGACATGATTCATTTTGAACATTTCTGCATAAAAAACGGAATCCAAAGGAGTGATACAATGAACAGCCTTAAGTCTTTGTAAAATGTTTCTGAAAAAGAATTGAAGCTTCCTAAGGCCAACAGTTTAACATTATTGCAGAAGCACCATCTGTAGTCATATTCATTAATTTTGACCAATCTATACTAAAAATTTCAAGACTTTTCTCAACATACAAAATCCAGATATTTGTAGATGAACCCATCACAAGCAACTCCAAAAGAGTTAGATTGCATCAAAATTATTAACATATAAATTATATATCTAGGTACAGTTCTCAAACTTTAGAGTGTATCAGAATCTGTTGGAGGGCTTATTAGAATAAATTGACAAGCTTCATTTCCAGTAGGTCTGGGGTAAGGCCTGATAATGTGTATTTATAACAAGTTCCCAAGTGGTACAGTGCTGTTGATCAGGGACCATACTTGGAGAACTACTGGCTAGACACATAATTAAGTGTATTTTTAAATGTACAGTGTTTATATCTGTTGTAACCAACTGTAATCTAAAACTTTATAATTTAACTCCTTGACACAATTTGTCACAAAAATGTTCAGCCACCAGTCTTAAACATCCTGAACAACAGTATCTACTACTTTTGCAAATGTTTATTCATGATGTAAAATTCTGCTGTACTCAACACTCTTTTCTTAAATCACTACCTACAAAAGGCTTTCAAGCCCTGGCAATTTTTTCATGTAATATATAATCACATTTCACGGCTGCTGCTGATGCTGCTGCTGCTGCTAAGTCACTTCAGTCGTGTCCGACTCTGTGCGACCCAATGGACGGCAGCCTACCAGGCTTCTCCGTCCATGGGATTCTCCAGGCAAGAACACTGGAATGGGTTACATTTCATGGCAGTATTATTTAATTCTGTCTGTATTAAAAAACGACCTAATGAAATTCCAATCCCTTTTAAAAATTCTTTTTGATTCAGCACTTATTATTCTTGTATACTCGTCATATTTCTTACAATGGTTTATTTTTAAATGGTGTCTTAAGTTATAGTCTTTCAACAAACACACTGTGTTTAGATGCATCATCACTTCCACTAGGAAATAGGCTCCCCTTAATTTTCCTTTAAATATTTGTCCTTCTGTATGTTTTCTCCACTTTTCAGATATGGGTAGAAGAAATATTGTATATTCTTCAAAACTACTATAAAAAAAGGACAAGCAAAAAAGAAAACAAAACAAAACAATAATACAAGCACAACAATCAACGGTGTTTTAATTTTCTATTTTTATATAACAAATTACCCCCCAAATTTAGTAGCTTAAAGAGCATTTATTTTCTCATAGTGTCTGTGAATGTGGCTTAACTGGGTTCTTTGGCTCAGGGTCTCTCACAGACTGCAATCAAGGTGTCAGCTAAGGCTGCAGTCATCTCAAGGCTCGACTGGGAAAGGATCTGCTTACAAATTCACTCAAGTGGCTGTTGGCATGATTTAGTTCCTGTGGGCTGTTGCACTGAGGACCTCAGTTCCTCACTGGTTGTTGGTCAGAGGCTGCCCTCAGTTACTTGTAACGTGAGCTTCTTCATAGGGCAGCCCAAAACATGGTAGTTTGCTTCACCAGAGTGATCAAGCAAAAAATCCAAGGGGGAGAGAGAGTGCAAACAAGATGGAAGTTGCAGTCTTTTATAACCTAATTTTGGAAGTGACATCTCATCATTTTTGTTATATTCTGTTCATTAAAAGCAAGCCACAGTCCAGCCCACACACAGGAGGTGGAGGTAGATTAAACAAGAGTGTGAATACCAGGAAGTGGGAATTACTAGGAGCCATGTCAGTTCAGTTCAGTCACTAAGTCGTGTCTGACTCTTTGAGACCCCATGAACTGCAGCACGCCAGGCCTCCCTGTCCATCACCAACTCCCGGAGTCCACCCAAGTCCATGTCCATTGTGTCAGTGATGCCATCTAACCATCTCATTCTCTGTCGTCCCCTTCTCCTCCTGCCCTCAATCTTTCCCAGCATCAGGGTCTTTTCCAATGAGTCAGCTCTCCCCATCAGGTAGCCAAAGTATTGCAGTTTCAGCTTCAACATCAGTCCCTCCAATGAACACCCAGGACTGATCTCCTTTAGGATGGACTGGTTGGATCTCCTTGCAGTCCAAGGGACTCTTGAGAGTCTTCTCCAACACCACAGTTCAAAAGCATCAATTCTTCAGTGCTCAGCTTTCTTTACAGTCCAACTCTCACATCCATACATGACTACTGGAAAAACTGTAGCTTTGACTAGACAGACCTTTGTTGGCAAAGTAATGTCTCTGCTTTTGAATATGTTGTCTAGGTTGGTCATAACTTTCCTTCCAAGGAGCAAGCGTCTTTTAATTTCATGGCTGCAATCACCATCTGCAGTGATTTTGGAGCCCAGAAAAATAAAGGCAGCCACTGCTTCCACTGTTTCCCCACCTACCTACTGTGAATTGATGGGACTGGGAGCCATGTAGAAAATGGCTATCATGACAGGCAAGTGGCACTTGGTCAGACACCATGGAGTAGTACAGACTCCAATAAATGAAGACCATGTGGCTTGATAAAAGGGACAAGTCAGTGTTGCATGAGGATGATATTTCAAGAGCAGCTACAATGTTAAAATTCTTGGTAATATTTCACAATTTTTAAAATGTTGGCAACAAATCCATACTTATTAAAAAAGAAATGAGTTTGTAAAATGCAAGTTAAATGATAGAGGGAAATGAAAAACCATCCAACTAGATGATGCCTTAATATTCAATCCAAACCCACAATGTGACTTTAGATCCTGATGAACACTACTGATCAATGAAAATCAATGGAATTCTTTTAAAAAATGTGTGGCGCTATGGGCTGCCAGTTTGCCATCCTTGCCATAATCCTTGTGATTTTCTTTGTGGTACAGATGAAAAGACAAAAGTTTTGGTATCTGAAATGCAAATTGTGGTCCTGCCACCTTCACTATGTCCTTGGGCCTATGACAAGGGTCAGAGAAAAGATCCTCAGGGCTATTACTGTTAGTATTTTCTTATTTGTCTTTCCTACTAGACTATGAGCTCCTGGAGGATTAGAGTACCACTCCACCTGACTGCAGTGTTCCCTGATCTCACTTTCCTAGTTCATTTTTCCATACAGCGCTTACTATACTACCTAAAATACTATACACTTTGTCTTTTTATCTGGTTTATTGTTTGTCCTTCCTACCAGAATATAAACTTCATGAGGTAAGAAACCTGTTTTGATCACTGCTTTATCCTCTCAATATTAAACTGTGCCTAGAGCACAGTAGAAGCCCATTAAACATTTGTTTAAGGAATAAATTCCACTGTTCATAGTGCAGAGCACAGGGTCTCACACAGGTGTTCAAAAAATGCTAAAAAGCATTCATTGTTCTGATAAGAAAAATGGGGTTAAATGAGGCCAGAGAATGGTAGGCAGATCAAGAAGTACCCTCCATGTCATGTCAAGCTTAAGGCATGAGAGTGAAATGTCAATGTCCAACTTATTTGGCATACAATATATTTTGGTCAAAGTAATTGAAGCTGTCATTTATATGGCATTTACTATGTTGCATATAATGTTCTAAGCACTGAACTTAATTTAATACTCACAATAAAGTCTGTTGCTGCTAAGCTGCTTCAGTTGTGTCTGACTCTGTGCGACCCCACAGACAGCAGCCCACCAGACTTCTCTGTCCCTGGGATTCTCCAAGCAAGAATACTGGAGTGGGTTGCCATTTCCTTCTCCAATGCATGAAAGTGAAAAGTGAAAGTGAAGTCGCTCAGTCATGTCTGACTTTTAGCGACCCCAAGGACTGCAGCCTACCAAGCTCCTCCATCCATGGGATTTTCCAGGCAAGAGTACTGGAGTGGGGTGCCATTGCCTTCTCCGAATAAAGTCTGTAAATAAGATTAACATAATGAATCTATATAAGTTACTTAGCACAGGTGGTAGCTATCATTACTAAGACCAAGGGGAAATTTATTCCATAAATGCATTGCTAAACAGCTACAAAGCTTACTTTTCCTTAACAAATTGTGGCAATTACATTTGAAATTGAATAAGTTTCATGGAACGAACCTATAAAATTATAAAACACTGGCTCTACATTCTTCCTTATCTGCCTTTCAAAGCCTTCTACAGTAAATGAGTCTATCAACTTACCTCTTTCTCTTTCAATAACCATTATTATTCACAATTCATCAAGCCCTGCAGCAAAATCTCTGCCCTCTTTGAACACAATTAAGAGATAATAGGGCCTCCCGATATGGATGGGTCATAGTGGAAAGTTCTGACAAAATGTGGTCCATTGGAGAAAGGAATGGCAAAAACACTTCAGTGTCTTGCCGTGAGAACTTCATGAACAGCATTAAAAGGCAAAAAGACATGACACTGAAAGATGAACTACCCTGGTCGGTAGGTGCCCAGTATGGTACTGGAGAAGAGTGGAGAAATAACTCCAGAAAGAATGAAAAGCCAAAGTGAAAACAACGCCCAGTTCTGGATGTGACTGGTAATGGAAGTCAAGTCTGATGCTGTAAAGAACATTAATGCATAGGAACCTGGAATGTTAGGTCCACGAATCAAAGTAAATTGGAAGTGGTCAAACAAGAGATGGCAAGAGTGAACATCAACAGTTTAGGAATCAGTAAACTCAAATGGACAGGAATGGGCAAAATTAATTCAGATGACAATTGTATCTACTATTGGGGCAAGAATCCCTTAAAAGAAATGGAGTAGCCCTCATAGTCAACAAAAGAGTCTGAAATGCAGTACTTGGGTGCAGTCTCAAAAATGACAGAATGATCTCTGTTCATTTCCAAGGCAAACCATGCAATATCACAGTAATCAAAGTCTATGCCCCAATCAGTAATGCAGAAGAAGCTGAAGTTGAGTGGTTCTATGACTACCTACAAGACTTTCTAGAACTAACATACATAAAAGATGTTCTTTTCATCACAGGGGAGTGGAATGCAAAAGCAGGAAGTCAAGAGATCCCTGGAGTTAACAGGCAAGTTTGACCTTGGAGTACAAAATGAAGCAGGGCAAAGTTTTGTGAAGAGAATGCACTGCTCATAGCAAACACCCTCTTCCAATAATACAAGAGACGACTCTACACATGGACATCACCAGATGGTCACTACTGAAATCAGACTGATTATACTCTTTGCAGCTGAAGATGGAGACGCTCTATATAGTCAACACAAACAAGACCAGGAGCTGACAGTTGCTCAGATCATGAAAAACTCAGATCATGAACAACTCAGATCATGAACAGCTTATTGCCAAATATAGACGTAAATTGAAGAAAGTAGGGAAAACCACTAGACCATTCAGGTATGACCTAAATCAAATCCCTTATGATTATACAGTGGAAGTGACAAATAGATTCAAGGGATTAGATATGATAGAGTGCCTGAAGAAATATGGACGGAGGTTCATGACACTGTACAGGAGGCAGTGATCAAGGCCACCCCCAAGAAAAAGAAATGCGAAAAGGCAAAATGGTTGTCTGAGGAGGCCTTACAAATAGCTGAGAAAAGAGAAGCTAAAGGCAAAGGAGAAAAAAAAAGATATACACATTTGAATGCAGAGTTCCAAAGATTAGCAAGGAAAGATAAGAAAGCCTTCCTCAGTGAACAATGCAAGGAAACAGAGGTGAAAGACTAGAGATCTCTTCAACAAAATTAGAGATCCAAGGGAACATTTCATGTGAAGATAAGCACAATAAAGGACATAAGTGGTATGGACCTGACAGAAGCAGAAGATATTAAGAAGAGGTGGCAAGAACACAAAGAACTACACAAAAAAGATCTTCATGGCCCAGATAACCATGATGGTCTGATCACTCACCTACAGCCAGACATCCTAAGTGTGAAGTCAAGTGGGCCTTTGGAAGCATCACTATGAACAAAGCAAGTGTTCAGTTCAGTTCAGTTCAGTTCAGTTGCTGAGTCGTGTCCGACTCTCTGTGACTCTCTGCCACTCGCCAGGCCTCCCTGTCCATCCCCAACACCTGGAGTTCACTCAGATTCACGTTCATTGAGTCGGTGATGCCATCCAGCCATCTCATCCTGTCGTCCCCTTCTTCTCCTGCCCCCAATCCCTCCCAGCATCAGAGTCTTTTCTAATGGGTCAACTCTTTACATGAGGTGGCCAAAGTATTGGAGTTTCAGCTTTAGCATCAACACTTCCAAAGAACACCCAGGGCTGATCTCCTTCAGAATGGACTGGTTGGATCTCCTTGCAGTCCAAGGGACTCTCAAGAGTCTTCTCCAACACCACAGTTCAAAAGTATCAATTCTTCGGTGCTCAGCTTTCTTCAGAGTCCAACTCTCACATCCATACATGACTACTGGAAAAACCATAGCCTTGACTAGACGGACCTTTGTTGGCAAAGTAATGTCTCTGCTTTTGAATATGCTATCTAGGTTGGTCATAACTTTCCTTCCAAGGAGTAAGTGTTTTTTAATTTCATGGCTGCAATCACCATCTGCAGTGATTTTGGAGCCCCACAAAATAAAGTCTGTCACTATTTCCACTGTTTCCCCGTCGATTTTCCATGAAGTGATGGGACCAGATGCTATGATCTTCGTTTTCTGAATGTTGAGCTTTAAACCAACTTTTTCACTCTCCTCTTTCACTTTCATCAAGAGGCTTTTTAGTTCCTCTTCACTTTCTGCCGTAAGAGTGTTATCATCTGCATGTCTGAGGTTATTGATATTTCTCCTGGCAATCTTGATTCCAGCTTGTGCTTCCTCCGGCCCAGCGTTTCTCATGATGTACTCTGCATATAAGTTAAATAAGCAGGGTGACAATATACAGGCTTGACGTACTCCTTTTCCTATTTGGAACCAGTCTGTTGTTCCATGTCCAGTTCTAACTGTTGCTTCCTGACCTGCATACAGGTTTCTCAAGAGGCAGGTCAGGTGGTCTGGTATTCCCATCTCTTTCAGAATTTTCCACAGTTTATTGTGATCCACAGAGTCAAAGGCTTTGGCATAGTCAATAAAGCAGAAATAGATGTTTTTCTGGAACTCTCTTGCTTTTTCAATGATCCAGTGGATGTTGGCAATTTGATCTCTGATAGGTGATGGAATTCCAGTTGAGCCATTTCAAACTTGAAAGAAGATGCTTTGAAAGTGCTGCACTCAATATGCCAGCAAATTGGGAAAACTCAGCAGTGGCCACAAGATTGGAAAAGGTGTTTTCATTCCAATCCCAAAGAAAGGCAATACCAAAGAATGTTCAAACTATACACAATTGTGCTCATCTCACCCACTAGCCAAGTAATGCTCAAAATTCTCCAAGTGAGGCTTCAACAATATGTGAATCAAAAAGTTCCAGATGTTCAAGCTGGATTTAGAAAAGGCAGAGGAACCAGAGATCAAATTGCCAACATCCATAGGATGATAGAAGAAGGAAGAGAGTTCCAGAAAGACATCTACTTCATCTTTATTGACTATACCAAAGACTTTGACAGTATTGATCACAACAAACTTGGAAAATTCTTCAAGAGATGCTAATATCAGAACACCTTACCTGCCTCCTCAGAAATCTGTATGCAAGTCATTAAGAACCAACCATTACCATTTTTCTAAATTCCATATATATGCGTTAGTATACTGTAGTGGTGTTTTCCTTTCTGGCTTACTTCACTTTGTATAATAGGCTCCAGTTTCATCCACCTCATTAGAACTGATTCAAGTGTATTCTTTTTAATGGCTGGGGGGGGGGGGGATGATTTGGGAGAATGGCATTAAAACATGTATAATATCATATAAGAGACGAATCACCAGTCCAGGTTCGATGCAGGATACAGGAAGCTTGGGGCTGGTGCACTGGGATGACCCAGAGGGATGGTATGGGGAGGGAGGTTCAGGATGGGGAACACGTGTACACCTGTGGCAGATGCATGTTGATGTATGGCAAAACCAATACAATGTTGTAAAGTAAAAAAAAATAATAATTAAAAAAAAAAAAAAAGAACCAACCGTTAGAACCGGAAATGGAACAGCAGACTGGTTCCAAATTGGGAAAGGAGTACCTAATGGCTGTATATTGTCATCCTGCTTATTTAACTTATATGTAGAGTATATCATGCAAAATGCTGGGCTGGATGAAGCAAAAGCTGGAATCAAGATTGCCAGGAAAAATATCAGTAACCTCAGATGCAGATGACACCACCCCTATGGTAGAAAGTGAAGAGGAACTAAACAGCCTCTTGATGAAAGTGAAAGAGGAGAGTGAAAAAGCTGGTTTAAAACTCAACATTCAGAAAACTAAGATCATGGCATCCAGGCAAATAGATGCGGAACAATGGAAACAGTGACTGAGTTTGTTTTCTTGGGCTCTAAAATCACCACTGATGGTGACTGCAGCCATGAAATTAAAAGACACTTGCTACTTGGAAGAAAAGCTATGACCAACCTAGACAGCATATTAAATAGTAGAGACATTACTTTGCCAACAAACGTCCATCTAGTCAAAGCTATGGTTTTTCCAGTAGTCATGTATGGATGTGAGAGTTGGACCATAAAGAAACCTGAGACTGAAGAACTGATGCTTTCGAACTGTGGTGTTGCAGAAGCCTCTTGAGAGTTCCTTGGACTGCAAGGAGATCAAACCAGTGAATCCTAAAGAAATCAGTCCTGAATATTCATTGGAAGGGTGGACGCTGAAACTGAAGCTCCAACACCTTCGGCACCTAACTCAAAAAACTGACTCATTGGAAAAGACCCTGATGCTGGGAAAGATTGAAGTGGGGAGGAGAAGGGGATGATAGAGGATGAGATGGTTGGATGGCATCACCGACTCAATGGGGAGGAGTTTGAGCAAGCTCTGGGAGCTGGTGATAGACAGGGAAGACTGGCGTGCTGCAGTCCATGGGATCACAAAGAGTCAGACGCAACTGAGCAACTGAACTGAGTGACATACAAATTTCCAGTCATAAGGTAAGTAAGTTCTAGGGATACAGTGTACATGGCATGGGAGAAAAAAAAAAGAGAATCATAATGTGATATGAAAATACTATGAGAAAAAAAAATGAGAATTTTTTTTTTAAAAGCACTCTGATAGCACTAGGGAAGGCATCATTTACCTTGGCTGGGAAAGGTTTCATAGTGACAACATTTTAGCAAGAATAAGTAGGAATCTGCTACACAAAGAGTGAGAGTTAAATAAGAAAAGCACTATATGAGAAGACATAGTATGTCTAGAATGTTAAAAAAAGAAAGTTCAGAATGGTTGGGACCTTCCAATGTTTGGAACAGGTGTGGGCAAAGGTAAGCACCAAGTAAGCTGGAGAGAGTTTGGGATCAGACTGTGTGAATGGCATTGTCTGCCATGCTCACAAGTCTGAGTTTAGTAAGGTTAGGCAAAAAGTCATTGGGTATCTTTGGGCATAGGAAAACGTCAGCTTATCTGATAGAAATGTATAAGAT
Source organism: Bos grunniens (assembly GCF_055505025.1). Lineage (NCBI taxonomy): Eukaryota > Metazoa > Chordata > Mammalia > Artiodactyla > Bovidae > Bos > Bos grunniens. The sequence continues at coordinate 50,744,563 of NC_141194.1, read as the reverse complement.
GGACTATGGCACAAAGAGTGAGGCAATTTTCACAGTTCAGATAAGAAATGATGGCAGCCTGAACTACAGCAATGGGGGTGGAAGTAGCTGGATTCAGGAGACATATTTGAGGTAGAGGTGACAAGATCTGGTGACCAAGTAGATAGGAGAAGTGACAGGAAGACTGAAGAATTGAGAAGATCTCCATGGTTTCTGGCTTGAAATGGATGAAAGATGACATTCATAGAAAAAGAGAACATCATAAGTAGAACAAGTTTTGGTGGAAAATAATGAACTCCATCTTGGGTATTTTTTAATATAAGTGACCTATAGGACATTTTGGATTTTTTTTTTTTTTAATATAAGTGACCTACAAGACATTGAAAAGGTGTGTTGAAAGCTTATGAGAGAGGCTGGGCTAGAGAAAAACAGCTATAGGAATAATCATAATACAGTTAACACTTAAAGCCATAATAACAGATGAGATTGCTCAGAATATGTATGTAGAAAAATAGGGCTAGGGCAGAAATCATGAGAGCACCAATGCTTAAGGAAGCAGTAAGAGGAGGAGAAACAACTAGAGACTTATATGGGAGAATCAGCAGTAAGCTGCATTATGGAATCCAAGAAAGGAAATTCAAAGAAAGGATATCTTATAGAGCATTAATAAAGGGTAAGAATGGAAATGGTTTTGGTGGCTTCAGAATGGTGACATCACAAATCAAGTGGCAATAGGCTAGGGAATGGAAATTAATAAAATCTTATATCTTCAAGAATGATGGTTAAAAGGGAAGAAGAGGGATTAAGGGAATTACAAAACAAAGAGGAAGTTTTTATTCTTTAAAGGTTATTTATATATGCATATGTACTTATAAATGAAAGAAACCAGAAAGGGAGAGACTTAAAAAGTAGGAAAAAAGAGAGACTGCTACTTTTGAATTCCTATAAAATCATTATATGAGTCACTCATTTGGCACTGAGCTTACACATTTGCTTGTACTGGCAGTACTGTCCACTTAGCAAATGAACATATGCTAATGCTAAGTCACTTCAGTCGTGTCCGACTCTGTGTGACCCCATAGACGGCAGCCCACCAAGCTCCCCCGTCCCTGGGATTCTACAGGCAAGAACACTGGAGTGTGTTGCCATTTCCTTCTCCAACGCATGAAAGTGAAAAGTGAAAGTCAAATCGCTCAGTCCTGTCCGACCCTCAGCAACCCCATGGACTGCAGCCCAGCAGGCTCCTCTGTCCATGGGATTTTCCAGGCAAGAGTACTGGAGTGGGGTGGCATTGCCTTCTCAAATGAACAGAAGTGCCCAATAAATCTTCTTCAAAATTTTATTGCATATTATCTGGCTAGAAAGTGTACAATTTGACACAAGAATGTACAAAAAGGAAACCATGTGAAACTGTGGAAACAGACTTTAAGCAATACAAATCCAGGACAGAATTTTATACACTATTTACTGTATATTTTGTTGTTGTTCACTCACCCGATCATGTCGGACTCTTTGCAACCCTATGGACTGCAGTATACCAGGATTCCCTATCCTTCACTATCTCTCAGAGTTTGCTCAAATGCATGTCCATTGAGTTGCTGATGTCATCCAACCACGTCATTCTCTGTCGACTCCTTCTCCTCCTGCCCTCCATCTTTCCCAGCATCAGGGCCTCTTCCAATGAGTGGGCTCATCGCATCAGGTGGCCAAAGAATTGGAGCTTCAGCTTCAGCATCACTCCTTCCAATAAATATTCAGGTTTGATTTCCTTTATGATTGATTGGTTTGATCTCCTTGCAGTCCAGGGAATTCTCAATAGCCTTTTCTAGCACCACAGTTCGAAAGAATCAATTCTTCGGCACCCTGCCTTCCTTATGGTCCAATTCTCACATCTTTAAACGACTACTGGAAAAACCATAGCTTTGACTAGATGTATGTTTGCTGACAAAGTGATATCTCTGCTTTTTAATATGCCTCTCAGGTTTGTTATAGCTTTTCTTCTAAGGAGCAAGCGTCTTTTAATTTCATGGCTACATACACCATCTGCAGTGATTTTGGAGCTCAAGAAAATAAAATCTGTCACTGTTTCAATTGTTGCTCCGTCTACTTGCCATTAAGTGATGGAACCAGATGCCATGATCTTCATTTTTTGAATGCTGAGTATTATGCCAGCTTTTTCACTCTCCTCTTTCATATTCATCAAGAGGCTCTTTAGTTCCTCTTCACTTTCTGTGGTGTCATCTGCATATCTGAGGTTACTGATATTTCTCCTGGCAATCTTCATTCCACCTTGTGCTTCATCCAGCCCAGCATTTCACGTGATGTACTCTGCATGTAAGTACATAATGTACTTTGCATATAGGTGAAATTAGTACAGTGACAACATACAGCCTTGACATACTCCTTTCCCAGGTTTGAACCAGTCCATTGTTTCATGTCTGGTTCTAACTGTTGCTTCTTGACCTGCATACAGGTTTCTCAGGAGGCAGATAAGGTGGTCTGGTATTCCCATCTCTTGAAGAATTTTCCACAGTTTGTCGTGACCCACACAGTCAAAGGCTTAGCATATTCAATGAAGCAGATGTTTTGCAGGAATTCTCTTGCTTTTTCTATGATCAATGGATGTTGGCAATTTGATCTCTGGTTCCTCTGCCTTTTCTAAATCCAGCGTGCACATCTGAAAGTTTTCAGTTCACATACTGTTGAAGCCTAGCTTGAAGGATTTTGAGCATTACTTTGCTAGCATGTGAAATGAGTGCAATTGTGTGGTAGTTTGAACTTTCTTTGACATTGCCCTTCTTTGATATTGGAATGAAAACTGATCTTTTCCAGTCCTGTGGCCACTGCTCAGTTTTACCAATTTGCTGGCATACTGAGTGCAGCACTTTAACAGCATCATCTTTTAGGATTTGAAATAGCTCAGCTGGAATTCCACCACCTCCACTAGCTTTATTAATAGCGATGCTTCCTCAGGCCACTTGACTTCACACTCCAGGATGTCTGGCTCTAGATGAGTGACCACACCATTGGGGTTACCCAGGTAATTAATAGCTGTTTTGTATAGTTCTTCTGTGTATTCTTGCCACCTCCTCTTAATCTCTTCTGTTAGGCCCTTTTCGATTCTTTTACTGTGCCCATCTTTGCATGAAGCGTTCCCTTGGTATCTTCAATTTTCTTGAAGAGATCTGTAGTCTTTCCCAGTCTATTGTTTTCCTCTATTTGTTTGCATTGTTCACTTCAGAAGGCTTTCTTATCTCTCCTTGTTATTCTTTGCAACCCTGCATTCAGAGGGTATATCTTTCCCTTTCTCCTTTGCCTTTTGCTTGAACCCCATGAACAGTACTAATATCTAGACCAAAGAAAAATCATTTCACTTCTTTGCATCTGTTATTCAACTGTTAAATGGGCAGAAAAGCACATATTTTGAGAGCTTATGTGGATTAAACAAGATAAAAAGCACTTGCTATACAACCTGGTGCTCAAGAACAGAAGTAATTACTATTGTGGTAATTTTTCCTACCACTGGTGCATCTAGAAGAGTCACTAACATTTCAGGATGTGTCAATGACTGAGGATAACTAAATAATCAGGAGGCAAGAAGACGGCAGAGGAGTAAGACAGGGAAATTGCCAGCCTTACCACTAATACATCAAAAACTCATCAAGATAAAGAGCAACGCCTACAAAGCAACTTCTAGGTGACAGCAGAAGACTCCAGGCCTCCAGGGGGATAGGTTAAGCTCCCTGGAATGAGGTAGGAGACAGAACGGGAGACATAAAAAGGGAAAAGACAGAAAACTTCTGGATGGGAGCTTGTGCCCGAGGGAGGGAGGGAATCCTGAAGCAGGAAGAGTTCCTGTGTGCTGGGAACCTCCCTCACAGGCAGGCCCAAGGGGGAGATGCAGAATCTGGGAAAACTGGCAAAGCAAGGACTTAGAGGGCAGAAAACAGAAAAAGCTGCACTACTCAGCCCATAAACAACTCACGGACTCTGGCCCTGAGCAGATGGTGGGCTCAGGGAACTGAGAGAGGCCCACAGAAGTCCCCCAGTGAAGAGGGTGGGCCTGGGGTGACGAGCAAGGCGCAGCATACAAACCTCTCCAGCGCACACAACCCTTGCAGCTCAGAGGGCAGGCCTGGAGAGCCAAGACAAGTGCACACAAGACCTGCAACATAGAGAGCTGACTGATGAGACAAAACAAGTGCACACAAGCCCCGAGACCCAGACAGCGGGTCCAGGGAGCCGAGACAAGTGCACATAAGCCCCAGGATGCAGAGGGTGGTCCCAGGTTGCGGAAACAAGTGAACACAAGCCCTGAGACATAGAGGGCGGACCTGGTGAGCTGAGACAAGTGAACACAAGGAGCACAATGCAGAGTGTGGGCTCAGGGAGCCAGGACAAGTGTACACAAGCCCCACGAAGCAGAGGGTGACCTCAGGGGCCTGAGGGAAGCCCACACAGGTCTCTGCAAAGCAGAGTGCACAGTTTGGGAGCCGAGAAAAGATCCACATAAGACCCCATCTATCAAGCTTTGTCTTGCAGTGCAGTGCAGGGCAGGACTGGGGAACAGAAGCACCAGCAAAGATTCCAGGGACAAGTAGGGGGCTGGCGGCAATGAAGATATGCTGAGAGGGCTTTGACACAGCTGTGGAAATAGATGTGTGTAACACTGCTAAAGCTAGACGGACTGCCCAAAGACATACCGAACCCAGACACCCCAAAACCTACTAGTGGAAACTGAATTGCCCTTCAGAGAGATGAGATATAGGTACATCAATGAGAACACAGGCACAAGCTCCCCCAACCAGGAAAGCATCACAGTACACTAATCCAGCCCCCATCCACTGGGGCAGAATCCACAGCCAAGAAGAACTATGACCTTGAAAACTTTTTTTTTCTTATAAATCACAGTTTATTCCACTTACATATTTCTACCTTCACATTAGCCTTTTGTGGTGGTGTGGAGTTTTCCTCTGTTTTTCCTGTAAACAAAAAACTCATTTTAAGATTTATTTTTCCTTTTTCAACCCTTTTTTAGGGGATTTCTTGGATTTTGTTTTTGCTATATTTGACTGCTTTTCTTATAGTTCCTTACCAGTTGTAGCTATTCCTGAATATGTATAAATCTTTCACATATGTCTATTTATCTTTGCTTTTCTATTTTTCTTTTCTCTTGTTTTTACCCTCTTTTCCACCCTTTCCTTTTCTTTTTTTCTTTTCCCTATTTTCCTTCATTTTCTTTTTTTCACCAAGTACATTAAATTCTTGAGCTCTCTTTGCTATATTCCCCAGTTGGCACTCTGCTCAGGCTCAGTTTTTCAGATTGAGCATTAGCTAGCTCTGGTTTTAATTGGTTGATATCATTTTTCGTTTCCCTTCTTCACGAAGTCAGTCTCCTGTACTCTTTTCTTTAGAATACTTTGCTTGTAACTTTATGTGTGGAAGTGTGTGTATATGTCCCAGTATTTCTGTAATTATCTGCTTGATCAGCTTGGTCTCCTCTGACTAGAACACAGGCAGACGTCACCCCTAAAAAGAATTCAACACAAACCACTCAACCAACCTTTCCCTCCAAGGGCAAAAACCAAGAGGAAGAAGGAATACAACTCCAAAGCCTGGGAAAAGGAGACCTCAAGTGGAGCAAGTTAGGAAAATAATGAAAAGACAGAGAAATACAGTACAAATGAAAGAACAAGGTAGAAACTTACAAGACCAAATACACAAAGAGGAAATAAGCAATCTACCTGAAAGAGAATTCAGAATAATGACAGTAAAGATGCCCCAAAGACTTGAAAATAGAATGGAGAAAATGCAAGAAACAATTAACACAGTTAATACAATCACCAGGACATAGAAGAAATAAAGAATAAGCAAACAGAGATGAAAAACACAATTACTGAAATTAAAAATACTCTAGAAGGAATCAATAGCAAAATAACTGAGGCAGACTGGATAGGTGAGCTAGAAGACAGAAAGGTGGAAATAACTGCTGAAGATCAGAATAAAGAAAAAAGTATGAAAAGAATTGAGGATAGCCTCAGAGACATTTGGGACAATATTAAACACACCAACATTTGAGTTATAAGGGTCCCAGAGGAAGAAAAACAAAAAGAAAGGCACTGAGAAAATTTCTGAAGAAATTATAGTTAAAATCTTCCCCAACACAGGAAAGGAAATAATCAAGTCCAAGAAGCGCAGAGAATTCCTTACAGGATAAACCCAAGGAGAAAAACATTGAGACACATATTAATTAAGTTAACAGAGATTAAGCACAAAGAAAGAATACTAAAAGCATCAAGAGAAAAGCAACAAGTTAACATACAAGGGAAAACTGATATGATTAACAGTGGATCTTTCAGGAGAAATGTGGCAGGCCAAAAGGGAATGGCAAGATATATTTAAAGTACTGAAAGAAAGAAAAAAAATCTACAACTAAGATTATGATACCCAGCAAAGACCTCATTCAAAATTGATGGAGAAATCAAAAGCTTTACAGACAAACAAAAGTTAAGAGAATTTAGCACCACCAAACCAGCCTTACAACAAATACTAAAGAGAATTACATAGCCAGTGAACACAAGAGAAAGAAAAGACCTACAAAAACAAACCCAAAACAATTAAGAAAATGTCAATACATTCTCTTAATGTATTGACATACATTAAGGAACATACATATCACTAATTACCTTAAATGTAAACGTATTAAATGCACCAACCAAAAGATACAGACTGACAGAATGGATACAAAAACAAGATCCATATATATGTTGCCTACAAGAGACACACTTCAGACCTAGAGACATATACAGACTGAAAGTAAAAGGATAGAAAAAGATATTCTATGTGAATGGAAACCAAAAGAAAGCCAGAGTGGCAATCCTTATTTCAGACAAAATAGACTTCAAAATAAAGAATATTATAAGAGACAAAGACGGATACTACATAATGATCAAATGATTGATCCAAGAAGACGTAACAGTTGCAAATATTTATGTACCCAACATAGGAGAACCTCAACGCATAAGGCAAACACTAACACGCATAAGAGGGGAACTCAACAGTAACACAATAAGAGTAAGGGACTTCAACACACCGTTTACCAATGGACAGATCATCAAAACAGAGAATCAATAAAGAAACAAACCTTAAATGAATCATTAGACCAAATGGACCTAATTGGTATCTTCAGGACTTTCCATGCAAATGCAGAGGAATACAATTTCTTCTCAAGTGCACATGGAACATTTTCCAGAATAGACCACATCTTGAGTCACAAGTCAAGCCTCAGGAAATTTAAGAAAACTGAAATTGTATCAAATGTCTTTCTCTGACCACAACGGTATGAGAATAGTTATCAACTACAGGGAAAAAACTGCCCAGAACACAAAATCATGGAGATTAAATAATACACTACTAAATAATGAAGAGGTTACTGAAGAAACAAGGGAAATAAAAAGATTTCTAGAAACATATGACAACAAAAATACAATGACCCAAAACCTATGGGGCTCAGAAAAAGTAGTTCGAAGAAAGAAGTTTACGGCAATACAATTCTACCTCAAGAACCAAGAAAAGCACTAAATAGACAACCTAACTACAACTAAAGCAGCTGGAAAAAGAAGAACAAAAAGTCCCCAAAGTCAGCAGAAGGAAAAAAATCATAAATATCAGAGCAGAAATAAATGAAAAAGAAATGAAGAAAACAATAGCAAAGATTAATAAAATTAAAGCTAGTTCTTTGAGATGATAAACAAAACTGACAAACCACTAGCCATATTCATCGAGAAAAAAATCAAACTAACAAAATTAGAGATGAAAAAGGAGAGGTTACAACAGACAAGACAGAAATACAAAGGATCATAACAGAATATTATGAACAAGTATATGCTAACAAAATGGACAACCAAGAGGAAATGGACATATTCTTAGAAAAGTTTAACTTCCCAAGGCTGAACCAGGAAGAAATAGAAATTATGAACAGGCCAATTACAAACGATGAAATCAAAACTGTGATAAAAAATCTCCCCAAAAGCAAAACACCAGGGCCAGATGGCTTCACAGGGGAATTCTATCAAGCATTTAGAGAAAAGCTAATGAATATTTTTCTGAAACTCTTTCAAAAAATTGCAGAGAAAGGAACACTTCCAAACTCATTCTACAAGGCCACAATCACCCTGATACCAAGAACAGGCAAAGACAACACAAAAAAAGCAAACTACAGGCAAATATCACTGATGAACAGAGATGCAAAAATCCTCAACAAAATTCTAGCAAACAGAATTCAACAAAAGGCTCAAACACCATGATCAAGCCAGGTTTATTACAGGGATGCAAGGATTCTTCAATATATGCAAATCATTCAATGTGATGCACCATATTAACAAACTGAAAGATAAAAACCATATGATCATCTCAATAGATGAAGAAAAAGCCTCTGACAAAATTCAGCAACCATTTATGATAAAAACATTTCAAAAAATCGGCATAGACAGAACCTGCCTCAACATAGAAAAGGCCATATATGATAAGCCCACAGGAAACACTTCTCAATGATGTAAAAATAAAAGCATTTCCTTTAACATCAGGAACAAGACAAGCGTGTCCACTCTCACCACTAGTATTCAACACAGTTTTGAGAGGTCCTAGTTATGGCAATTAGAGAAAAGAAATAAAAGGAATCCAGATCGGAAAAGAAGTAAAACTCTCACTGTTTGCAGATGACAATACATCAGTTCAGTTCAGTTGCTCAGTCGTGTCCAACTCTTTGCGACCCCATGAACCCCAGCATGCCAGGCCTCCCTGTCCATCACCAACTCCCGGAGTCCACCCAAACCCATGTCCATTGAATTGGTGATGCCATCCAACCATCTCATCCTCTGTCGTCCCCTTCTCCTCCTGCCCTCAATCTTTCCCAGCATCATCAGGGTCTTTTCAAATGAGTCAGCTCTTCGCATCAGGTGGCCAAAGTACTGGAGTTTCAGCTTCAACATCAGTTCTTCCAATGAACACCCAGGACTGATCTCCTTTAGGATGGACTGGTACTATAAATAAAAACCCTAAAGATACTATCAGAAAATCACTAGATCTAATCAGGGAATTTAGCAAAGTCAATACACAGAAATCACCTGCGTTCCTATATACTAACAATGAAAAATCAGAAAGAGAAATTAAGGAATCAATCCCATTCACCATTGCAACAAGAACAAAAAATATCTAGGAATAAACCTACCTAAGGAAACAAAAGAACTGTATACAGAAAATTATGAGACACTGATGAAAAAAAATCAAGGATGACATAAACAGATCGTGAGACAGTCCATATTCCTAGGTAGGAAGAATCAGTATTGTGAAAATGACTATATACCAAATGCAATCTACAGATTCAATGCAATCCCTATCAAATTACCAATGGCATTTTTTCACAGAACTAGAACAAAAAATTTCACAATTCATATGGAAACAGAAAAGACCCTGAATAGCCAAAGCAGTCTTGAGAAAGAAGAATGGAGCTGGAGGAATCAACCTTCCTGACTACAGATTATACTACAAAGCTACAGTCATCAAGACAGTATGGCACTGGCACAAAAACAGAAATAGGGACCAATGTAACAAGATAGAGAGTCCAGAGATAAAACCAGGCACCTATGGGTACCTTATTTTTGACAAAGGAGGCAAGAATAAAAAATGGGGCAAAGACAGCCTCTTCAGTATGTGGTACTAGGAAACCTGGACAGCTACATGCAAAAGAATGAAATTAGAACACTTCCTAACACCATACACAAAGATAAACTCAAAATGGATTAAAGACCTAAATGTAAGACCAGAACTATAAAACTCTTAGAGGAAAACAGGAAAAACACTTGATGACATAAATCAAAGCAAGATCCTCTATGACTCACCTCTTAGAGTAATGGAAATAAAACAAAAATAAACAAGTGGGACCTAATTAAACTTGAAAGCTTTTGCACAGCAAAGGAAACTACAAACAAGGTGAGGTGAAAATACAACTCTCAGAATGGGAGAAAATAATAGCAAAGGAAACAACTGACAAAGAATTAATTTCCAAAATATACAAGCAGCTCATACAATTCAATGGCAGAAGAACAAACAACCCAATCAAAAAGTGGGGGAAAAGACTTAAACAGACATTTTTCCAAGAAGACATACAGATGGCTAACAAACACATGAAAAGATGCTCAACATTGCTCATTATTAGAGACATGAAAATCAAAACTATACTGAGATACCACCTCACACCAGGCAGAATGGCCATCAAAAAGTCTACAAACAATAAACACTGGAGAGGGAGTGGAGAAAAGTGAACCCTCTTGCATTGCTGGTGGGAATGTAAACTGATACAGCCACTATGGAAGATGGTATGGAGATTCCTTAAACTAGGAATAAAACCTCCATATGACACAGCAATCTCAGTCCTAGGCATATACCCTGAGGAAACCAACACTGAAAAAGACACCTGTACCCCAATGTTCATTGCAGCACTATTTACAATAGCTAGAACATGGAAGCAATCTAGATATCAATTGACAGATGAATGGACGAGGAAGCTGTGGTACATATATACAATGAAATATTACTCAGCCTTAAAAGGAATGCATTTGAGTCCATTGTAATGAAGTGGACAAACCTAGAGCCTATTATACAGAGTGTAGTAAGAGGAAATATATATACCATATAATGACATATATACAGAGTCTAGAAAGATGGTACTTATGAATTTATTTTCATGGCAGCAGTGGAAAAACAGACATAGAGAACAGACCTTGGACATGGGGAGAGGGGAAGAAGGAGTGAGATGTATGGAGAGAATAACATGGAAACGTACAATACCATATGTAAAATAGACAGCCAATGGGAATTTTCTGTATGACTCAGGGAACTCAAACAGGGGCTCAAACTGTGACAATCTAGAAGGGTGGGATGGGGAGGGCGATGGGAGGGAGGGGACATGGTTTTACCTATGGCTGATTCTTGTTGATGTTTTACAGAAAACAACAAAATTCTGTAAAGCAATTATCCTTCAATTAAAAATAAAGTGGCAAAGAAAATAATAATCAGGAGCCACAGCAGCCACTGCTATACTGTATTCTAGAGAACAGAAGCACAAAATGGTGTATGCTCTTGGTCAGATTTCTCAAACTTTATTCATTTACTATCAACATGATTTCCGCAACATCCAAGTACTGTTGTTGTTTAGTCGCAAGGTCATGTCTCACTATTTTGCAACTCCATGGACTACAGCCCACCAGGCTCCTCTGTCCATGGCATGTGCCAGGCAAGAATACTGGAGTGGCTAGGCATTTTCTTCTCCAGGGGATCTTCCTGACCCATAGATCAAACCCACATCTTCTGCATTAGCAGGTGGATTCTTTACCACTAAGCCACCAGGGAAGCCCCTCCAAGTACTATATCCAAGTGCTGTACCTTAATACTTTTATTTAAATCAACTTACTTTTTAAAAATTGGCCTCATTCTAAAGAGTTATACCTATGAAACTACGGGTTTCATGTGTTCTATTTTTTTGTAATATATATATACTAACCATTAAAACAAAGTATTCGTACCATTAACCACACTACATCACCTTTGAAACCACATTCTAAAACTGCTTTATGGTTGCTCTGAGACCCTTGGGAAGAGATTAGGTAGCGATTTGTGGTTTTACTTAATTTTTGTGCTACTGGCAATGATCACGTACAAAGGTTTGCAGAACATACAATTGAAACCAACCAAATAACAAAAATTCATCCCAGTAAAATATAACACTGAATATTTTCAAGGGAAGTCCTAAATTGTTTAAACCTAAACAGACAATCTGGCAATTTATCTTTTATTTAATCCCTCTATTTTCTCTATCACAAATGAAAGTCAGATTGGGAATAAAGGCTGAACTTGTGACCTAGACTCAAGAACAGAACCAAGGGAAGGAGAAATACACTAGTGGGTTTTGGACTGAATCACTAGCATTTCAGTCAAAAGAAATGGAAAGCATGCAAATCATTCAAGTGAAAAACTGTTATCTTCAAGACAGTGAAACACCCCCCCTGAAAATGCAAACCACAATCAGTTATTAACCAACACCTTTCAAGTCTGTGTTAGAAACCAAGAAGTTCTCCATCACTCCGACAACAACCACTGACCAGAACAAGGAGAGAAAACTTCAGTCACTGATTACATCTACAGATACTTTACAGATGCAGTTTGGAGCCAGTCTTAAATCCACCATATTAAGAGCCACACTACACACTTTTAAAAAGTCATTCCTACAATGCATTCTATTAAGATCACTAACCTCTTCATTTCATCTCAGATATGCAGATGACACCACTCTTATGGCAGAAAGTGAAGAGGAACTAAAGAGCCTCTTGATGAAAGTGAAAGAGGAGAGTGAAAAAGTTGGCTTAAAGATAATGGCATCTGGTCCCATCACTTCATGGGAAATAGAGAAACAGTGGCAGACTTTATTTTTTTGGGCTCCAAAACCACTGCAGATGGTGATTGCAGCCATGAAATTGAAAGACACTCACTCCTTGGAAGGAAAGTTAAAACTAGATAGCACATTAAAAAGCAGAGACATTACTTTGTCAAGAAAGGTCCGTCTAGTCAAGGCTATGGTTTTCCCAGTGGTCATGTATGGATGTGAGAGTTGGACTGTGAAGAAAGCTGAGCGCTGAAGAATTGAGGCTTTTGAACGTTGATGTTGGAGAAGACTCTTGAGAGTCCCTTGGACTGCAAGGAGATCCAACCAGTCCATCCTAAAGAGATCAGTCCTGGGTGTTCATTGGAAGGACTGATGCTGAAGCTGAAACTGAAGCTGAAACTCCAATACTTTGACCACCTCATGCGAAGAGTTGACTCAATGGAAAAGACCCTGATGCTGGGAGCGACTGGGGGCAGGAGGAGAAGGGGACGACAGAGGATGAGATGGGTGGATGGCATCACTGACTCAATGGACGTGAGTTTGGGTAAACTCTGGGAGTTGGTGATGGACAGGGAGGCCTGGTGTGCTGCGATTCATGGGGTCGCAAAGAGTCGGACACGACTGAGCAACTGAACTGAACTGAACCTCTTCATTGAAGGAAAAAAGATATCCTGCACCTAAAATAAACAAGTTATTATGGAGACTATGAAAAGATCAAAGAGTTGTTTATAATCTAGCATGGGAAACAAGACATATTTTGCAAACAGTAGTGCTTATGACTACTGAGAAATTTTTCCCCCAACATTTTGTTACAAAAAACTTTAAACATATAGCAAAGTTCAAACAATTTCATAGTGAACATTAAACTAATCACGACTGAGACTTTACCATGTTTACTACATTTGCTTTGCAAAAAAAAAAAAAAAAAAAGTGAAAATGAAGTCGCTCAGTCGTGTCCAACTCTTTGCGACCCCATGGACTGTAGCCTATCAGGCTCCTCCATCCATGGGATTCTCCAGGCAAGAGTACTGGAGTACTTGCCATTTCCTTCTCCAGATCTTCCCAATCCAGGGATTGAACCCGGGTCTCCCGCATTGTAGGCAGACGCTTTACCATCTAAGCCACCAGGGAATCCATCTATCCAATCCAAGATACATTTTTTATGAACTGCTGGGATTTTAAAAGTGAGCCTATGTGTATTGAAGAATCTTAGTAGGTCATTTTAGGGTTGCCTCTCAAAAATGTTTGCTGATGATATGCATGAACAAAGAAGTTGGAAAACCACAAACCCAGTGTTCAACTACCCTGCCAACCTCTAATCAAAACCTATTCAGAGCTCAAAGGCCATTTTATGTCTCCACATCTGTGTCCACTCTCTGAACCACCCTTTCCAGACCTCTTCAAGGCTCAGTACCAATCTGTGAAACCTCCCTCAATTTTCACTCTCAACCAGAATTAACCAATACTCCCTACAGGGACCATATTTTTCAATCATGAGCAATTAGCTCACAGTATCTGCAACTTTGTTTTCAGCTTGTCTCGTTTACTAAAATCTAACCTTCTTGAGGGTAGTGATCCCCTGACCTCACTCTGAATCCTCAGAAATCAACATATTACTAGCCTATAGGTACTCAACAAATAACAACAAACAGCCCCAAACCTGTCTTTACCCAGAAGCCAGAGAAGATTTTAGTCCAATATGGAAATGATTTAATCTGGCACTTTAGAAGGCTTCATCTTAGAGCACTGTTGCTAAGAGCATGAGCTTTGGAGCCAGATCACCTGGGCATGTATCCTAGCTCTGCCATTTATTGCCAGGTGACTCTGGGCAAGTTCCTAAACCTCCTGTTCCTCAGTTCCCTAGTTTGAAAAACGATAATACTGTTTCACAGGTTATTGTGAGGATCAAATGATATAATTTTCATTTGATAAAGCACCCAGATTAGCAGCTGGCACACAGTGAGCATTCCATCAACCTTAGTCACTGTTGACAGCAACCAAGTTAATGACAATGAGGTAAAAAGTCCTTAAAGATGGAGTGGTAGCAGTGAAAACAAACTGGAAAGAATGGCCATGAATGGACAAACTACTGAAAAAATGCCCCGTCAGGAAGGCAAGCAAATGGAGTCTGATATATATATTTCTTCCACTTTGTATTGAGATAGCTTATGATTGAATTTTAAAAAAAATTATTAAAAACAGCTATAATCTACCCAGCCTAGGCACGTATTAGATGCTGAGCACAAGAAGTCTAGCATGACTAGACTTCAGCCAAAAGCTGTATGACCACTGCAAGTTTCTTTACGTGGGTCTTTCAACCTCTCAGCTGAGATTTTCCCCTCCTCATTACTCCACCCAGCACCATTTCCTTAGTTTATGATTCCAGTTCCATGTCGTCTTCTGACTGTGTGTACATCCTCAAGAGCCTTGGTTGGGGAATAGGTTTGTGGTTCTGTCCTACTCAACCCTGTACTACTTTTTTTTTTCCTGCCCAACTCCTTTAATTCTCAAGCCTTGCTATTCCCTACACGTAGGAACTTGAAACTTAAGAGTATGGGAAAGAAACAAAGCAACAGCAGTTGTACCAAGAACTGGGGGGTGCTGCCAAGCTGTTCTCCAGGCCCCTCCATATGCAGTGACCCAATGCAGAGATTAGACTGGCCCCCATGAGGCCTCACATGCTTGATATTCCCATTTGCTTCTGCTCACTTTCTTTCTCTCCTTTAAAGAAGCCTCTTCCCAAGCCTGCAAGTAATTCAAATCCAATTCATTCTTAAAAGATCCAGGTGAGGTCCAACTTCAAGAAAGCCTCCTCTGAGCATTTTAGCCCAAATATTGCCCCCCAACACACATACACCAAACAAGTACTATACTTACAATCTTTACCATAAAGCGTAATCACATAACACATTTATATCATTGAATAAATGTTTCATGTGTATATTCTGATTTTCCAAGGGCAGGAACCATGTCTCACATGTCTTTTAAACACCTTACTCTTAGTGGGTTAATACTTGTTGAAAAGTGAACCAGTCGGTTTGTTTGTTTGTTTAGGCTAAGGAAGGATGAGATAGAAACAGGTTGAAATGAAAATGGTTGAATGGACAGATGGGTGCAAAAGAAGCAATGGTTCAAAAATCGGGGAAAAGTTGTAGAAGAAAGGTGTTCAATTAACATGTTTAACTGATCTGCTGCAGGGTTGGAAAGAGAAACAGAAGGATGTCAACTGTAAAATTTGAAAAGGGCATTTCAGCCTGAGGCAGAAAACAGCAGGAGAAAGATGGAGCTACAAAAGAAATTCTGCTAAAATCCAGAGATAGGCCAACTGGGTAAAGGGGGTTATTGGGACGACATGGGCAGAGAGATGTGGTTATGCAGGTGAGCGAATCAGTAGGGGGTGGTATGAAGGGTTGGGTAGATGGATAAAATGATCAAGGGTGCTTAGGCAAGTGGGTTAGCTGACTGGGCGGTGAGTGGGTAAATGGGAGAAAGGTAAGTGGGTGGGTGGTTAGGTGTTTAGTTGAGGGAATAGGTGTGGGGCGAGTTATTTAAGATCCGGCCCCTCCCTCACCTTGACCCGGAAGCGGATGAGTGCTAGCCTCACGCAGTGGCTCAGGCAGGCCGGTGGCAGGAACCAGGCCCGAGGAGGAGGGGTGCCCTTGTTGCCCACGTGTCCCACGATCAGTTGCGCTGTCTGCCGCTCGGCCTGGCACCGACGGCCCCATTCGGCCAGCCGGTCCTTACCCAAGCCCCCGGGGAACATGACCACCAGCTCCAGGCCGTCGCCGCCGGGATAGGCACAAGCCTGACAGAGCGCTGACAAGTAGCCCAGCATGGCGTTCCATTGGCCGCCACACACCCAATCCGTCTGGTAGCCGCCATAAAGCCGCGGCAGCGCTGAGCCCGCGTCCACAAGCACCCGGGCCCCGGGCAGCGGAGGGGGCGGCGGCGGCGGCGGCGGCGGCGGGTGCAGGCCGGGGTGCGCCTGGCCGTGATGGTGGAAGTGGTGAGCGGGGTGATGGTGCCGAGTAGGCCCCGCGCCCCCGGAGTAGGCGCCCAAGGCGGCGGGCGGGAATGGCGGTTGCTGAGGCGCAGAGCCCCTGGCGGCGCGTGGAGCCCCGGGCGCTAGGGCTGCCGTAGGCGGCAGTTGGCGATGCTGGTGCTGCTGCTGCTGGCGCGAGACCGTGCGCGCGAGTTTGAGGAGGTCCACGGGCACCACGGCCCCAGGACAGCGCTTCTCCAGGAACTCTTGGAAGCCCTGGACGCCCATGCTTCGTCGGTGGGCAGATGAGACGGCGGCTGCGCGAGCAAGCTAGGCGGCGATCTGGGCGCGAAGCTGGGGGCGGGCGCGTGCGCACTCCACGGGGGGCGAGGGGGCGGGGAAAGGATTCCCGAGGGGAGGGTGAGCTAGAGAGGGAACGAGGGCGGGGTGAAGAGGAGACAGCTGACTGGATTTGGGAGGAGAGAAGGGGAGAGGCCGACCGGACTCAGGAGAGGCTGGGAGGATAAAATCGATGACAGGCTCTAGTCACTTTTGTATCCCTCTGCCGCCGCTCTTCACCGCTTCAAAAGGGGTAAAGCCTTTTCCTGCCACCTCCGGGAGCCATATTGCCTCTTCTCTGTGGTACACGCTTTCCAGTTGGAGGCGGGGGTGGGGGAGTAGCGGGGGCGGGGCAGGGAAGCGGGGCATCCTGGGAGTTGTATTCTCTTCTAAGGCTTCAGGATAAAGAGTTGGAACTAAATTACCACCTTCGTCTACCCTTGTATTCACTAGGTATCAAGGGGCGGGGCCTGATAGGCATTTAGGATTTGCACTCCAACTCTACATCCACCGAGTTGCTTCAGGCTGTTCATCGCCTTTCCCAGGAAAAGGAGTTTGGGGGGTAGTGATGCATCATGGGAAAGGAAGTAAAGTGGATTATTATAATTCACCTTAACTATTATAAGATTCCCACGAAGGAAGAATTTTCCTTTGGGGGGAAGGAATAACGTGGGTAGCACATTATTGAAAAGGACACATATGAAAGGTAAAAGTGATCACCACCACCATTTCTGTGAGACCTTGATGCTGGGAAAGATTGAAGGCAGGAGAAGGGGAGGACAGAGGATGAGATGGTTGGATGGCATCACCGACTTCAATGGACATGAATTTGAGCAAACTCTGGGAAATAGTAAAAGGGAAGCCTGGCGTGCTGCAGTCCATGGGGTTGCAAAGATTCGGACATGACTGAGCCACTGGATAACAATAACAATATAATCTTAGGTTGTAAAATAACCTTAGTTCTGTAATAAGCCACATAACTTTTTAGCTAAGGTAATTCTTTGAGGAAGAGTTTTTTGGCCCCAGTTTATGAATAGTGAGATTTATATTATTTATTTGCCCAAGGTAATGCAGAGACAAAGTGAAATGGGATATCCAATGTACTCGGGATCTCTTTGTTTAGGGAGATGAGCATCAACACAAATTAAACTACAAGTTGTACCCGTCTGGTACTCTTTGAGCTACAATGTCATATAGTTAGGACATTTATTTGCAACCACTATGAATTAATTTGTTGGGGAGCTCTTGAGAAAATAGCAGTAAGGGCTCCAATTCCAGACATAATGAAGGAAGGGTCTGAGAGTGGACTCTTGTTTAACACTTGGAAATGAATTGTCTGAGGAGACATGTGCTGACAGAGCAAGAGGCTTTATCAGGAAAGGGCACCAGAGCAGAGAACAATAGGGTAAGGGAACCCAGGAGAAGTGCTCTGCCACGTAGCTCGCAGCCTTGGAGTTTATGGTGATGGGGTTAGTTTCCAGTTTGTCTCTGGCCAATCATTCTGACTCTGGGCTCTTACTGGTGTTGTGTGAATTGCTCAGCCAAGATGGAGTGCAGTTAGGATTCTGGGAGGTTGGTAGGACATATGGACTGGCATCTTCTCTTTTTGACCTTTCCTGAATTCTTCTGGTTGGTGGTAGCTTGTTAGTTTCATGGTCCTTACCAGGAATCTCCTGTTGTTAAGATAACTCATGCAAGTGGCTACTATCTTGCCTGGCTAGGGCAGGCGGTTTCAGTTTTTCCCCTAACAGTACAGAATCATCTTTTGAAAAAACTATTTTTAGCATTCTCCTTGGTTGATTATGATATTGTGCCAGTCTTCTGGCTGGCTGACTGGCTTTTAGAGCCCACTGTTTCAATAGGAGGAGGGTAGCAAAGAAGATTAATTCTGTTCTGTGAGTAGTAGTCAGATCTGTCTTGGAATTTAATACAAGGCAGGAGATAAAAGCAGGCTAAATAAGAACACAAAAGTGCAGAACCCAAGAGTAGTCCAGGTGAAATGAAGTCTGAGACTAGTGTGAGTGCATGCTACATTGCTTCAGTTGTGTTTGACTCTTTGTGACCCTATGGACTCTAGCCTGCCAGGCTCCTCTGTCCATGGGATTCTCCAGGCAAGAACACTGGAGTGGGTTCCTGTGCCTGCCTCCAGGAGATCTTCCCGACCCAGGGATGGAACTCACGTTTCCTGCCATTGGAAGGCGGGTTCTTTACCAATAGTGCCACCTGGGAAGCCCAAGAAAAGTGTGACAGTGTTAATCACTCAGTCGTGTCTGACTCTTTGCAGCCCCGTGGACAAGTAGCCCATTGAGAAAAGTGTATGGGGATGCAAAAGCTGAAAAAGCATCAAACTCCATAAAGAAAGTCATCATAAAAGACTAATGGAGATAGAACAAGCCAGATTGGCAAAGAATAAGTAGATATTGAAGCAATGCACATAAATAACTCTTGAGAAAACAAGCAGTGAAAGAGAGAACAGTGCCTTGAAAGGATGGCGGATGGAAAGAATAGAGGTTTTTCTAGTATAATGGATACCTAAATGATTGTTTACTCAGCCCTCCTTTCCTAAGAATTAACCCTCTCCCCATTTACAGTTATAACAAAAACTGTCATGTTAACCATAACCATAGCTGACTGGGTCAAAGGCAGATAATGAATTCAGGCTGGGTCGATCAGAATCTCATTCTAGAAATTTGAAACTGGACCAAAGAGACCAGTTTTTCTTGAAATTTAAATCTTGGACACTATCAGCAGTCAATTTTCCCATTAGATGAACAAAAGTAAAAGATGCTGGTCTGAAGGAAGGGAAGAAAGATGCAGACTCAGAAAAGAGATGGGAAATAGGAAGCCTTCATCATGTTTAAGTCCCAGGTTTTAGATCATTCTTTAGATATTCTTGTCCTTGGTTTCTCTGAAGCAGTCTCATACCCTTACTATTTTTAAGGTAGAATTGAATTAGAAACTACTCATGACCAAAAAATATTAATTCAAGAACTGGTACCAGAAATGGGGTATGTCAAATTACAAACCCTAAACTGTAGGACTGGCAGAGATTGGAGATCTCTCGTATCATTAATTGGAAGTTTGCATTCTGTTATTTGGCAATGAAATAGTTGCTTATTGCTCTTGACACTCAAAAACAGCAGCCCTTCTGCATATATCAAGAGTTTGGCAACTGTTGACGGTCAGATATTCATCGGCTTTGCTGACTTGTAGAACTCTGTCTCACTTCAAATATTTCACTAATTAGGAAACTGGCATCCAGGCAGTTGGAATGAGGTTATTTATATAAGCAGATTCTTTACCATCTAAGCCACCAAGGAAGCCATCTATATAAGCCAAAGCCCCCAAATGTGAAGATCTCTTCCTCTGTACATGCATTCAGCTGAAATACAAGAGAAAGTGGGTAAGTGTAACATTCCCAGAGCAGGTCAAAAAAGAGAAGCGTCACATCCTTTAAATCAGCCTACTGTTTTCTATCTGTGCTCTGAACTGGACACCTTGAGCAGAATGCCAGGGAGAAGGATGCAAGTCCTTAGGTACAGATATAAGAAATAGAGCTGCAACAGAATGAGTCAGGTTACTCTGTTTAGCAAATCTAAAGATTCAAAGTGCATAAGTTGATTAGATTCTTGGCACTTATTAGCATTGTGAGTCCCCTCAAATGAAATCAACAAGCAGTCCTATGAGGTTTTGAAGATGAAAATCATATTTAGTGAACAGCGACCATGAGCCAGCAGTGATTCTCAAAGTATGGTACATGGACTAGCACATCTGCACCTAGGATCTGTTAGATATGTAAGTTCTTGGGCCTCATTCCAGACCTCCTGAATCAGAAACTCTTGGGGGTGAGGCCAGTAATCTGTGGTTTGTGTCTGTGTGCTCAGATGCTTCAGCTGTGTCTCAACTCTTTGCAACCCATGGACTGTAGTCTGCCAGGCTCTTCTGTCCATGGCATTTTCCTGGCAAGAATACTGGAGTGGGTTGCCATGCCCTCCTCCAGGGGATCTTCCTGATGCAGGGATCGATCCTCTGTGGCCTGTTTTGCAGGTGGATTCTTTACCTGCTGAGCCATTGGGGAAGGCCAATCTGTGATTTAAGTGGTGTCAAAGATAAACAAAGGCTGACATTAGTTAAAGCAGTGAGAACAGATTTTATTCAGTTACTGACAGTAGGGGAAAGAGCAGAGCTCCATTCCATTTGTGCAGAGGTGACAGCATTTTAAAGGGAGAAGGAGGGAGGAGGAGTGAGGTGGGGCTCAAGTAGAAGCAGGAAAGGGAAAAATTACAAAGGGCTGGCCAGTGTAAATGCAATTAGGCTAGCTGTGTCTGCTCATTGGCAATTTTTGAAGTCAGTATTATATCCTCCCACAGTTCCTGAGAGACAGAAGCCCTAGCCTTCATAATGATTACATTTCAAAGGATTGGTCCTTGAGACACACACACAGGGGAAGAATTCATAATTGTAAGCCCTTTTTGGTAAACACTCTTAAGAAAGAGAGGTCAGGAGTCTATTGTCAGATGTCAGCTAGAACAAGCTACACATTCTTTTTATAGCCCCAAGCTTTTCCAGATGAAAACTGGGTCATCCCAGAGACTCTGACATGTTAACATATTAGAACATGTTAGAACCAGACATGGAACAACAGACTGGTTCCAAATTGGGAAAGGAGTATGTCAAGGCTGTATACTGTCACCCTGCTTATTTAACCTATATGCAGAGCTCATCATGTGGAATACCGGGCCAGATGAAGCACAAGCTAGACTCAAGATTGCCAGGAGAAATATAAATAACCTCAGATATGCAGATGATACCACCCTTATGGCAGAAAGTGAAGAAGAACTGAAGAGCCTCTTGATGAAAGTGAAAGAGGAGAGTGAAAAAGTTGGCTTAAAACTCAACATTCAAATAACTAAGATGATGGCATCTGTTCCCATCACTTCATGGCAAATAGATGGGGAAACAATGGAAACAGCAACAGACTTTATTTTCTTGGGTTGCAAAATCTCTGCAGATGGTGACTGTAGCCATGAAATTAAAAGATGCTTGCTCCTTGGAAGAAAAGCTATGACCAACCCAGACAGCATATTAAAAAGCAGAGACATTACTTTGCCAACAAAGGTCCGTCTAGTCAAGGCTATGGTTTTTCCAGAAGTCATATATGGATGTGAGACTTGGACCATAAAGCTGAGCACTGATGAACTGATGCTTTTGAACTGTGGTGGTGGAGAAGACTCTTGAGAGTCCCTTGGACTGCAAGGAGATCAAACAAGTCAATCCTAAAGGAAATCAGTCCTGAATATTCATTGGAAGGACTGAGGTTGAAGCTGAAACTCCAATATTTTGGCCCCCTGATGCAAAGAACTGACTCATTGGAAAAGACCCTCATGATGGGCAAGATTGAAGGCAGGAGGAGAAGGGGATGACAGAGGATGAGATGGTTGGATGGCATCACCGACTCAATGTATGTGAGTCTGAGCAAGCTCCGGGATTTGGTGATGGACAGGGAAGCCTGGTGTGCTGCAGTCCATGGGGTCACAAAGAGTTGAACACAACTGAGTGACTGAACTGAACTGAGAGACTTAAAAGGCTAGAAGCCAAGTTTTGTCTAGTCTCTTTAGTGCAGGTGTTTGAATGGAGTGTTTGTGTTGAGTGTTTTTGCAGGTTGCACTAGTTCTCCAGATGATTCTTATGTACTCTTAAGTTTGAGAATCACTGCTCTTCTAGAGCAATCCCAAGGCCCAAGTACAGACTGGTAAAACAAGAAGGACCATCAGTATAACTGACTCTCATAAGTTTTTCTACACCTGTAATTTATTTCCTTCCTTCTTTCCTATCCAGGTGGAATGGTGTATACTCGGACCGGTGACTGGATAAAGGTGTGCCCCTTTGCTTTCCTAATAGGAAACTTTGTGGTTAATCTAAATATTTCTCTATTATTGCATGTTAGATCTATTGGTGGCAGTCAAGTTATAAAGAGGTTGCAGGATCCACATTTAGATTGCACTGAACTAGATGAAGAAGGGGCATGTCCATGCCATGTTGTTGCTCTGGATGCAGTAGCTGCATGTGATTGGCAGTTGTCCATAGATTGTTAGGTGTGGGCATTTTGGAATTGTAGATATGGGGGAAATGGCATATGTGTTTATAGGGCAATCAAAAGGAGGACTGTATGTAAACATCTATTTTGTCTCTTCTATACCCCTCTGCTACCCTTTTCTCTACCTTACTCTCATGGTTGCATCAGAAGCCATTCTTTATGTACCTTCCCAGAGAATTTGGGATTGAGCTGGAGGAGGAAAGATGATAAATCCTGGCTGCATTTCAGCACCTAATTTATTTGTTCCTAAGGGCCATCTGCATTATCCTTGTGTTTTGTCAGATACCAGCAACTTTATAATAAATTCCTCTTTTTGTTTAAGCTTGTTCAAATTGGGTTTCTGTTACTTAAAAACATGAAACATACAGCACAAGAGAAACTTTATGCTAAATATAGGCCATAGAGAGAGTACAGTAAACAGAGGCCAAAGCCCTGAAAATAAAAAGGGACAGTGAATGTCACAGAATAGTGGTTAAAGTGTGTGCTTTGGAGCTGAGATCTGGGCTCCAAAACCTGTTCAACCCCTTACGTGCTATATAACATCAACAAGTTATTTAACCTCTTGAGCTCTTAATGTATCTGTGAAACATAGACTCATTAAGTTTTCAGCAGATTTATTTCGTACATACTATGTGCCAGGAATAACACTTTAGTTAAGTTAGTGTTAGTCACTCAGTCGTGTCTGACTCTTTGTGACCCCTGGACTTTAGCCCACCAGGCTCTTCTGTCCATGGAATTCTCCAGGCAAGAATACTGAAGTCAGTTGCTATTTCCTTCTCCAGGGGACCTTCCCGACCCAGGGATTGAACCCGGGTCTCCCACACTGTAGGCAGATTCTTTACCATCTGAGCCATGAGGGAAGCCCACTATGTGCCAGGAATAACACTAGGCTGGGAGTAAAGAGTTCTCAAGACAGTCAAGGAGCTTACAAAGGAGATGTTAATGATACTTACCTCAGAAGCTTGTGAAGATTTAATGATATAATAAAGTGTTTGGCACAGTAAGCACCTAACAAATCTTAATCATTAAAGTGAAAGGTAGAGAGAAGCATAAAGAGGTTGCATGGAGAGGTCACATTGGATTAAATCTTATTATCTTCCACCTAAGTAGTTGACTAGCTGTTTAGTTTCTGTAAGGGCCCCACTTAGCCTTCTTTATTACCCAAATCTTTGGGGCTGTTTGAGAGGCTGTAAGCTTATAATGGTAATAGGAAATAATTCATTAGAAGGTCTAATGAGGCTTCTGTTTCTTAAACCAGCAATAATAGCAGGGAGGTCATTTGCTTAGTAAAGAAAACAATGACTGTGGTTCTCAACCCTAGTTAGGTTAATATGATACTAATATATTATCTGGGGAGCTTTTTAAAACAATACTAAATAGAGGGATGGGGCCCAGACACTATTTTTCTTTTACATTCTGGTAAAATACAACACAAAATTTACCATCTTAACCATTTAAAAAAATTAATTTATTTCTCTTAATTGGAGGCTAATTACTTCACAATATTGTAGTGGTTTTTGCCATACAGTTCAGTAGTGTTAAGTATATTCACTTTGTTGTGCAACCAAGGCACTAATTTTTAAAAATACCTCCTGGGTGATTTTAATATGCAAACAGGGATAAGAACCTCTGAGCTGGAATGGAGAAATCTTACAAATTCTGGTTAAATTCCTGAGTCTATTTCCTCATTTGTAACATGCATGTGAGCTAGTCTTTTCTAATTCTTCATCTATTTATCCCAAAGTCCTCTTCCTATTCAGACTATCATCTATGCTGTACTTCATTTGTGTCTTGAGCTCCTGTCTTAAGACCCACCTTCTGTATTTCTTCAACTCCTACTACTTAAGCTCCTCCTAAATTCTTTAGTCACAGACTTAATTATGTCATCTCATTCTTTTATATAATGCTCATTAATGATGGCACATTTTAAATGGGTTTTATGGTGTTTTATCCCCCAACTTAAATATTTTCATCTCTGAACCTCACTTTACATCATCTATCATTGCAGCCAATACTCAATCGTTCCCCAGCCGACTTCCTGTTGACTTGCAGATTGGGTTCAGCTTTGTTACATCTCTATGACTGTTTCCTCTTCTCTTTAGTGATATGTAAGGTCCCTTCAGGAGTTGTTACTGTTATATGAGCAAACCTACTATGTGCCAGGCACAGTGCTAAGCCCTTTATGTTTTTTTTTTTTTTTTTTTTTACTTAGTCTCAAAATACTACCACTGAAGTATTTTTACAGATAAGGAAATTGAAGCTAATAAGTAATTTTCTTAAGTTCACAAAGCTAGAATACAAATCCAGGTCTTCTGGACTCCAAAAGGCATCTGTATTAACTATAATCCGAACCAGGGCCCATTTCTAAACCAGCCTGATTTCCCAAGTGCAAGTTCGTTGTGAAGGTCACTAGAGATGTCTAACAATAAGCACACTTAGCAAATTTGGGACATATCTCATTTAATAGTCAAAATCACCTCATTTTACAAATGAGAAAACAGAGGTTTGAGAGGTCTGTAAATCAAAAAACCTGTGCTTGTTCCATTGTGTATCCTCCCTTTGTTGTTGTTTAGTTGCTAAGTTGTGTCTGACTCTTTTGTGACCCTAGGGACTGTGGCCTGCCATGCTCCTCTGTCCATGGGATTTCCCAGGCAAGAATACTGGAGTGGGTTGCCATTTCCTTTCTCCAGATCTTCCCTTTAGGGATCACCTAAGAGTGAATACCTTGGAGTCAATGAATCATTAAATCAAGGTAATAGATTTTTAAAAACATTTTAAGAATCCTCATCTAATCTTGAATATTTCTAATAGAGCCCTTATTCTGCCTCCAGGGCTATTTGCATAAATATATTCATGAGTCTTCTACCTAAATTATCAAATGAACAAGGGATCTGACCTCATTTGACAGTTTCCCAAGTCACTGTAGTGTGGTAAATGAAAGATGTGCAAGGGAGATTTCCAAATGCACTTTTTTTCCCTGAAGGTGGACCATAAACACTATCAATACAAATGGAAATACCCCATCATAAGTTTGTGCAAAGAGCACATTTTGAATCATTGCTTGTATCATAAACATATACATCTAATCCTGAAATTATAAAACAAGCACTGGATATAACCTCATGTAAGATATATGAAGGACTTTCCTGGTGGCGCAATGGATAAGCATCCTCCTGCCAATACAGGGGACACAGGTTTGATCCCTGGTCCAGGAAGATTCCACATGTCACAGAGCAACTAAGCCCCGTGTACCACGTCTAGAGAGTAGCCCCCACACACCACAGCTAGAGAAAGCCCGATCACAGCAGTGAAGATCTAGCACAGCCAAAATTAAAATAAATAAATTAAAAACAAGAAAGATATATGAAAATATATACTAATCATAATGATTAGTTGAAAAGTTAGTCTAAATGAATTTTGATTGTTATTATTACAGTATATCTGAGGCTTCCCTGGTGGCTCAGACAGTAAAGCGTCTGCCTGCAATACGGGAGACTCAGGTTCGATCCCTGGGTCGGGAAGACCCCCTGGAGAAGGAAATGGCAATCCACTCCAGCACTCGTCTGGAAAATCCCATGGACAGAAGAGCCTGATAGGCTACAGTCCATGGGGTCACAAAGAGTCGGACATGACTGAGCGACTTCACTTCCACTTTCTGAGAGTCAGTATGAAAGTCAAACTATTAGTCACTCATTCGTGTCTGACTCTTTGCAACCCCATGGACTGTAGCCCACCAGGTTCCTCTGTCCATGGAATTCTCCAGGCAAGAATACTGGAGTGGGTACCCATTCCCTTCTCCAGGGAATCCTCCCAACCCAGGGATCAAACCAGGGTCTCCTGCATGGCCTGGGATTTTTCACATGAACTTTGGAGTCAGACCTGGCTTTGGATCCAGGCTTCATCATTTACTAGCTATCATGCCTTGGTAAATTATGTAATCTTTCTGACCCTCAAATTTTCTCTGTTGAGATAGTAACAGATCTCGCTTATAGGATTGTTTTGTGAATTAAAAATATCACAAGCCTATTATTCAGTAAATCATAGTGACTGTTACAATTATGGCTCATTGACAAATCAGGGGAAGAGGTCCAACTCCAAAATTTGTTGGGCTATAAATCAAGAGGTAACATACAGGTTGGTTAGTTTGTCCAGCCAACATAGCTACAGGATTAAAGTTTTTAAATCTGTTAAGTTAGATTTGGTAAATGAAGAATCAGCTTAAGCCAGGTGATTGCAGTGACTATGACAGCATTTTAATAAGATAATATACTCATTTTAACACAGCCTTTATTTTCTGTTTCAAAACAAAATTTCCAGGAAACAAAATACTTAACAATGGTTGGGTACAAATGAAATAAAAATCACAGTTTCAAAGAACCAAAATCAGACAACTGCTTAAAGGCAGATTGCTTAGGTTTATAAAAAAAATAATAAAAGGATTAAAATTAGGTTTAACAACATTCCATATAATGCTACATTCCCCAATTAAGAAAGGAGAGTTGACATATACAACTAAAGGTTAAGTGTAGAGAAGTGGCTAAAATTCTGCATATTTTATAGTAAATTATGCATGAAAGTTTATTAATTGCATAAACTTCCTGAGTGGCTCCCATGCTGCACTAGGTCTACATGCTTAATATTCATATCAAACAAATTACAGCTTTAAGTGATTGAGCATGACAGACCTTGAACAACTGCACTTTCCAATCAATCACTGTTTCTGCTGAGGGTATGTTTTGGACCACAAACTTCAATCTGAAATCTTACAGTGGAGAAGAAATGCAACTTTAAAAAAAAACAAAAATGGGAAGGATGACAAGCATGGATTTAGGAATTTTATTTTTCAGTGGCACTGATTTCGTTCTCAAGAGCCCAGTTTCTCTCTTCCCTTCTTGCTTGACTTTAAGCCTTTTTGCTTGAGGTTCTTTTAATTAAAGGAAAATCTTCCAGAATGGGAGCTGTTGGTTTATATAATCTTCCAGCTATCTCAGTTGAAAATACCTTCAGTGTAACCTAGTTACTATCCCAGGCCCATGCCTATGTTGGCTGTCAAGGTTTCTGACCAATGTTTGTGTTCATCCTTCGCATACAAAGACTATTTCCAGGGTGACCTGAAAGCATTTCAGAAAAAATTTCATACTAATTTCACTTCAAAGGATTTTACCAAGTTTGAGTGTCACCATTTTATAGTCTGAACTACTTGTGGGTTTTTTATTTCAATCTCAGAAATTACACTTAACCAAATCAATGACCTTTTCTATGCTCCCTTCCCTGATTGGGTCATCTTTTAAATAAAAGGGGAAAAAACAAGTCCCCAGGAAACTACTTTCATCAAACTTTCATCCAGGATGAAAAATGAACAATCTATTCTAGAAATAATGGCTTGCACAACACCTCAAATATCTCAATATTCTTCTAAACCAAACAGAAGATTAAATAACTAAATCCCAAACTGATGGCAAGGATACTTCAGGAATGTACTTGTAGATGAAGCCGGAAATACAATATTAGTACTAACATTAAATATGCTTTAGTGTTACACATAGTAAACAAGGGAAACAACATGTGGTTTACAAACATTTGCTCAGTCTTCTGGGGGAAAAAAAGGAATGCATCATTTTTATCACTCAGAGAAGACAGCAAAGAGGAAAGTCAATGCCTCTAATAAATGTTAGAGATTGGATGAACAGTTACAACTAACTACAATTCAACTAAAAGCATATAGCCATTTTAAGGTAATAAAATATCACTACAAATACTTAGTTGTATGCTAGTATGCTGAATGACAGGCCACTGCTATAAGATTTATCAAATATTTCATTGTGATAGTTAAAGCAATTTCAACCCATAGCCCTTTAGGCACACAGACAAGAAATGCATCTCTAATAAAAGATGCGAAGTTACAGGCACTGGACTGTCTAATTTAGGTACTTTCTTACCATTTGTTTGTTTACAACTAACTTCTACCACTAAGTCCTATATTGCCACCAGCTGGATTTATTTCTCTGTTCTCCATCCCTACATCCCCAAAGCTTATTTTAGACGCATGTGGCTCTCATCACTTAAAACATAGATTGGTGGCAGAGTGATGGTCCCTCTCATTTCAAACTCACAGCACTGGGATAAGAAGGCATGCCAGATTTATAACCTGAAAGAATACTGAGAATCAAGGCAAAAAAACAAGTTTCATAGGCAGTGTTTTCATGTGTACCCCAAAACAGCTTTGAAAGAGGTAGATAAAAAATTGTAATTAGATTGGGATTAAATATGGGGTTCTAAAATGATATAGCCCATCGTATTATACATAACACTCCACACTCAATCCAAAAATTGCAGCAGAAAAGTGCCTTTTAAACTTTCACAGATAAGTTTGCTGTCAAACCATTGGAATTCATGCTGGATATAAAACTGGCAAGAAAAGATGAAAAACGAAGTGGATATTTGTTAACTACAGCAAATTGCCTTAAATAGAGATTCAAGACTGGTACAAATACATAGGGTTATTTTCATTAGATTTACACCAATACTTGTTTCATATTCTTATGATGTTACACCCAACTTCACAAACATAGCAGCAGGTACTTCATGATGAAATGCTCACATTGCCACATATGGAGATACAGTACTATTCATCAGACTTGCACTTTGAGAAGTAAACATGATGGTTGGACATACTGACTACCCTCAAAAAAGCTTTACAAGCAGGATTGTTTAGTGTAACCTTTTTTCTTCTACAAGAAGGAAAATGGAAAGGACAGGTTTTGGTGTGTGTTGGAAATGAAAAGAAGGCCTTTCTTTGTAGTAGGCTCTTTGTTAAGTAAGAAGGGAATTTCTGAGCTATACCTCAAGAGTTAATTATTTCTGGGGAGGAAAAGTACCTCAGCAAGGATGAAAACAGCACTATCATGATTTATCAAAATTATGAAATAATGCAAAACCCCTAGATAGAAAACTAGATAATATTTACAGTCAAAGTGACTATAATCTGAGTCAAACATTTAAGTAATGGGAAAAAAATAACTTAAAAACCCACAGTGATGTGAATAACACTGTTTTCTTAATTTCTGCACAAAACTCATTTTTTTCTGTATTTTTAAACTTATACACGTTACATATACATCATGTATACATAACATATATGTTAACCCAACTACTGCAGTCAGCATGGAGACAGCAGTACACTACTCACCATCTTCAAACTTTAGAAGACTACTTTTCTTTCCAGCAAAAAATCTGAAAAGATTCTAAATATTACAAGGCACTGCAAAAGTCTGCAGGCAAAAGAATGATGAATTGTACATAAAACAGAGGTGATGGCAAAATGTGGGACATATGATATAGAGCAGCCATTAATAAATGTCATCCATGGAGCTTTTTTCATCCTGGGGTACACTATTTAAAAGGATTGTAACTCCAAAAAGGATCATAAAACCTGCAGTATTTTCAGCTTATAAATTTTAAGTCTCAATGTAATCACACAAAGCTGACTCTACTAATGAAACGCAAGCAGTTT
Source organism: Bos grunniens (assembly GCF_055505025.1). Classification (NCBI taxonomy): domain Eukaryota; kingdom Metazoa; phylum Chordata; class Mammalia; order Artiodactyla; family Bovidae; genus Bos; species Bos grunniens. The sequence goes on along the minus strand of NC_141194.1, from coordinate 50,714,214 downwards.
GAAAGAATTACAGATTTTAGGCACATTGTTTTTTATACACATGGAAAATGGCAATGCGAGAATCTGCATTACACTAATGTCCTAAAACCATTTCAACTTGCAAATAATACTGTAGAAGAAATTTGAAGAATCTGTACATAAGATTTAGAAAGACTCATCCAAACCAGAGTATGTTTTATAAAAAGAAGCTGTGACTCTTATCAACAGCAGTTCTCAAAATGCTATCCTGGATGCCCCCAAATGATAGTAACAGAATCTTCATGATGCTGAGTGTGATCCTCAGGTAAGCAACAGAAGACATTTTTCTTTTTTGAAAAAGGGTGCTGAATGTCACAAAGTAGAGTGTGCAAAAAAAAAAAAAAAGTACACCCATTAAGTTTTCCTCATTACCTGGCAAGATCATAGGGTAAAATTTTTAGAGGAATATGGAGGAAAATCTGTCAATAGAAATGTTGGGTGATCATCTGGAATGTTGACCAGTAGAACTCATTATTAGGTAAATGTGTCCTAGAAATGACTTTGAAATCTTCAGAGTGAAAAGTATTTTAAACATGTTTATATGTGGTAGTTGATAAATACCATTTTAGAATTCAATATTTGGGTTTCACAGATTGATCAAGCATTAGGTAACTCTGTGACCAGACTTTTAAGAATATTAGTTAACTTTCTTGAAAACCAAAAGTGTATATTCTGACATTGCCTCCCTTCCTCCTAAAACTGGATAAAACCCAGTAAAGTGCAACTTGACAGTGATCTCTCTCAGATTCTAAAGAGGCTGCCAAAATCATCTAAGATGCTACAGACTCTTAACAAGATAACTATAACAACTAAAAAACAAAACGGTAATCCCCCCCAAAAAATAAGCTAAGGACAACTTAAATAGTATCCTTTGAGGGTCTACTATCTACTGCAGGACAGTGTATACCCCTCATCTCTTCAGTTCAGTTCAGTTCAGTCGCTCTGTCGTGTCCGACTCTTTGCGACCCCATGAATTGCAGCACGCCAGGCCTCCCTGTCCATCACCAACTCCCAGAGTTCACCCAAACCCATGTCCATCGAGTCGATGATGCCATCCAGCCATCTCATCCTCTGTCGTCCCCTTTTCCTCCTGCCCCCAATCCCTCCCAGCATCAGAGTCTTTTCCAATGAGTCAACTCTTTGCATGAGGCGGCCAAAGTATTAGAGTTTCAGCTTTAGCATCATTCCTTCCAAAGAAATCCCAGGGCTGATCTCCTTCAGAATGGATTGGTTGGATCTCCTTGCAGTCCAAGGGACTCTCAAGAGTCTTCTCCAACACCACAGTTCAAAAGCATCAATTCTTCGGTGCTCAGCATTCTTCACAGTCCAACTCTCACATCCATACATGACTATTGGAAAAACCATAGCCTTGACTAGATGGACCTTTGTTAGCAAACTAATGTCTCTGCTTTTGAATATGCTATCTAGGTTGGTCATAACTTTCCTTCCAAGGAGCAAGCGTCTTTTAATTTCATGGCTGCAGTCACCATCTGCACTGATTTTGGAGCCCAGAAAAATGAAGTCTGACATTGTTTCCACTGTTTCCCCATCTATTTCCCATGAAGTGTTGGGGCCAGATGCCATGATCTTCGTTTTCTGAATGTTGAGCTTTAAGCCAACTTTTTCACTCTCCTCTTTCACCTTCATCAAGAGGCTTTTTAGTTCCTCTTCACTTTCTGCCATAACGGTGGTGTCATCTGCATATCTGAGGTTATTGATATTTCTCCTGGCAATCTTGATTCCAGCTTGTGCTTCCTCCGGCCCAGCGTTTCTCATGATGTACTCTGCATATAAGTTAAATAAGCAGGGTGACAATATACAGCCTTGACATACTCCTTTTCCTATTTGGAACCAGTCTGTTGTTCCATGTCCAGTTCTAACTGTTGCTTCCTGACCTGCACATAGGTTTCTCAAGAGGCAGGTCAGGTGGTCTGGTATTCCCATCTCTTTCAGAATTTTCCACAGTTTATTGTGATCCATACAGTCAAAGGCTTTGGCATAGTCAATAAAGCAGAAATAGATATTTTTCTGGAACTCTCTTGCTTTTTTGATGATTCAGCGGATGTTAGCAATTTGATCTCTGCTTCCTCTGCCTTTTCTAAAACCAGCTTGCTGAAGCCTGGCTTGGAGAATTTTGAGCAGTACTTTACTAGCGTGTGAGATGAGTGCAGTTGTGCGGTAGTTTGAGCATTCTTTGGCATTGCCTTTCTTTGGGATTGGAATGAAAACTGACTTTTTCCAGTCCTGTGGCCACTGCTGAGTTTTCCAAATTTGCTGGCATATTGAGTGCAGCACTTTCACAGCATCATCTTTCAGGATTTGAAATAGCTCAACTGGAATTCCATCCCCTCCGCTAGCTTTGTTCGTAGTGATGCTTTCTAAGGCCCACTTGACTTCACATTCCAGGATGTCTGGCTCTAGGTGAGTGATTACACCATCGTGATTATCTGGATCGTGAAGATCTTTTTTGTAGAGTTCTTCTGTGTATTCCTGCCACCTCTTAATATCTTCTGCTTCTGTTAAGTCTATACCATTTCTGTCCTTTATCGAGCCCATCTTTGCATGAAATGTTCCCTTGCTATCTCTAATTTTCTTGAAGAGATCTCTAGTCTTTCCCATTCTGTTGTTTTCCTCTACTTCTTTGCATTGATCGCTGAGGAAGGCTTTCTTATCTCTCCTTGCTATTCTTTGGAACTCTGCATTCAGATGCTTATATCCTTCCTTTTCTCCTTTGCTTTTCGCTTCTCTTCTTTTCACAGCTATTTGTAAAGCCTCCCCAGACACCCATTTTTCTTTTTTGCATTTCTTTTCCATGGGGATGGTCTTGATCCCTGTCTCCTGTACAATGTCAGGAAACTCAGTCCATAGTTCATCAGGCACTCTATCAGATCTAGTCCCTTAAATCTATTTCTCACTTCCACTGTATAATCATAAGGGATTTGATATAGGTCATACCTGAATGGTCTAGTGGTTTTCCCTACTTTCTTCAATTTAAGTCTGAATTTGGCAATAAGGAGTTCATGATCTGAGCCACAGTCAGCTCCCGGTCTTGTTTTTGTTGACTGTATAGAGCTTCTCCATCTTTGGCTGCGAAGAATATAATCAATCTGATTTCGGTGTTGACCATCTGGTGATGTCCATGTGTAGAGTCTTCTCTTGTGTTGTTGGAAGAGGGTGTTTGCTATGACCAGTGTGTTCTCTTGGCAAAACTCTATTAGCCTTTGCCCTGCTTCATTCTGTATTCCAAGGCCAAATCTGCCTGTTACTCCAGGTGTTTCTTCACTTCCTACTCTTGCATTCTAGTCCCCTATAATGAAAAGGACATCTTTTTTGGGTGTTAGTTCCCAAAGGTCTTTTAGGTCTTCATAGAAGCATTCAACTTCAGCTTCTTCAGCATTACTGTTTCAGGCATAGACTTGGGTTACTGTGATATTGAATGGTTTGCATTGGAAATGAACAGAGATCATTCTGTCATTTTTGAGATTCCATCCAAGTACTGTATTTCGGACTCTTGTTGACCATGATGGCTACTCCATTTCTTCTAAGGGATTCCTGCCTGCAGTAGTAAATATAATGGTCATCTGAGTTAAATTCACCCATTCCAGTCCATTTTAGTTCACTGATTCCTAGAATGTTGACGTTCACTCTTTCCATCTCCTGTTTGTCCACTTCCAATTTGCCTTGATTCATGGACTTAACATTCCAGGTTCCTAAGAAATATTGCTCTTTACAGCATCAGAACTTGCTTCTATCACCAGTCACATCTGCAACTGGGTATTGTTTTTGCTTTGGCTCCATCCCTTCATTCTTTCTGGGGTTATTTCTCCACTGATCTCCAGTAGCATATTGAGCACCTACCGACCTGGGGAGTTCCTCTTTCAATATCCTATCATTTTGCCTTTTCATACTGTTCATCTCTTAGAACCTTGTAAAGCCAGTGTTTCATGTGTAAGTCTCAAAACCTACTTTATCAAGTAAATTTCTCTTCAGAAGAATGGATTAATAGAGGTGTAACTTGAATTGTCTTTGTTAGGAATACAAAGATTCCCCCCAAAAGAGATTCGTATCAGCTGCAGTATATCCCTTGCAAAAGAATGCAAGCCAAACCAATGCCTCTCATGCTCAAATACATGTAGTGTGCACATGAGAAACAAAGAGATAGCTGCTTTGAATTACTATGGAAATCCTAAAGCAGCTACATTATCTGCAGAATCAAGAACTGTTACAGTTCTGTTTTTTCCTTCCTCTCCGCCTCACCTAAAACAAGGCTTCACTCCTACTGCTGTGACGACGGGAAGAAAATCACATTAAAAAGGGCTCATGTTCTATATTGGTTGACAAAGTTATTCTAATTTTATACACCAAAACATTTCCTGCAGCAAGTTACCCTGCCTTCTGTGAAAGGTAAACCTAAGATAAACAACATGAAGAATCTCATAAGACCCTGCTGGAGAGTCTCACTTTGTGTATGTTTGGGGAATATAAATTTAAATAGTTCTTATACCTTTTAAAGAAAAGTATCATCTAGCTGCAGAGAACTGCAATAAAAAAAAATGGGGGCTCCTCAGCAATGCATGGAAAGTGTCCTGGAAATGACAATGCTCAAGCTGAGCATATTAAAGCATTCTAAACAGTATTTTTTTAAAAAAATCAAGTATCAAAGAGGATAGGATTTGAAGTGAAAAAACATTTCTATGTGCAGTGTTCTATGTATAAACTGCACAGTTCTACAGGTGATGAGCTATATCAAATACTACATTGGAACAAAAAATAAGAGTGGAAAGTAAACTCAAAATGAGGGAAAGTATGGCAGAACCCAAGAAGAAGAAAGTTTAATACCTTAGGTATCCTGAAAATAATTATAAAGAAAACTCCCTTTTCTTCATTATCTACTCTGATTTACTTGGGACCAGGAGGGATTGTGGACGGATTCTGCACTGATGAAGCTGGAAACGCCTGCAAATTCATCCCTGGTTGGAACGGTCCCCCAGGTTGGTTAGGAATTACTAGAGACTGTTGTGGTGTTCCTGAAATTCCTACCCACTGTACTGGATACCCTGGCCCCACCACAGCATTATACTGACAAACATGGGGTATTCCATATGATGATAATGGCCCAGGAAATGAAGGGAGTGACAGTCCTTGTGGCAAGGAGGTTGGGACAGCTCCACGGATTTGGGACAGAGAAGAAATCCATGTTGGTGTGTAGCCCATAGTAGATGGAGTATTCTAACAAAAACAAAAATAAAAACAAAAGATCAGTTTATTTGATAGATGCTTTTATTCTATATTCCTTCCTATTCTTTTTTTGTCTTACTACTACTCTATCATTATTATTCTGAGTGTCTACCATTTTGGGAGTAACTTTCTGTGTGCTCACAGTTATATACCTTATTTCATTTCATCTTCATAACTGTCCTGCAAGACAAGCATTTTTAGATGAGGAAACAGAAGCTCAAAATTAATAATGCCCATCACCACTTAGCAAATTAATAGTAAGGTAAGGAGTTGAACACAGTTCCAGATAACTCCAAGGCCCCTGGTAAATTTCTGTTCACAGTTCCTTTCCTCATGCTAGCACTACTCTTCTATTTTTACTTCCTTCTGCCAGTCCCAGGCATTCTTTCATTCAGGGCCGCAGACAATAATAGTTCATCTTACTACATAATTCTCGGAAGAGGATCATAATTTAGTGTGGCATAGGGAAAACAGCCTGGCATATACTGAGCCTGGTGCTCAGTAAATGTCACCTCCCTACCTCTTTCTACTACTCACTATTTGAAGTCTGATATTTCTGTTATATTTTGGGAAATTTAAACTCAAGACAATTATGTTTTTGACAGTTCTGAGAAAATATATTCCTGCTTGATTCTTATTATATCATATTGTGATTATGTGTATGTATAGAGATTACTAAAATCAACTAAGCACACACATAGAGATTACTGGAATCACATGCACATGGGAATAATATGTCTAAATGAAAGTAAATAATTCTTCCTTGAGGGAGAGCTTGGTATCAGTCCCAAATTCTTAGTTCTTTTAAATTGATGGTCAAGTTAAAACCCTTTCAACTAAAGTTTCAAGTTTAAGTTAGGATAAAGGTTTTTTTGCTTGACTCAAGAATAAATGACAAGATCTCTTGAGGGGAAAAAAGAACTTTTATTTAAAGTCCAGCAATCCAATTTTTATATCAGCATTTTTGTTGTTAAAGTAAAATTAAATACTTCTGGTTTAAAAATAACACAAATAGTATGATCATATGTTTGTAAAGCTATTTCTATGTATCATATATAGATATACAAAGATATCTGAAATGATGTTTATCTAAAGTTAGTGACAATCATTTCTGGGTGGTGGGATTTGAAGGTGGTATTTTAAAATTTTGTACTTTTCTGCATTGATTAACTTCTATAATACACATTATTATTTTACAAACAATACCAATGTGATTTTTATTTTTAACAAAGACTGAATTGGAGATGACTTGTTATACTTTATTTTCTCTTGGATATTTAAAAGGCACCTCAGATTCAAATAACCAAAATGAAATGTATGATTTTTCTACTACCAAAACACACTGCCTGCTCATGTTCCCCTTTTTGATAATTGGTACACTGGAATGATAGCCAGTTATACCAGCCAGAAACCTAGCCTTGACACCTCCATCTGGTCCATTTTATCTCTTAAACATTTTTTGGAATCTGTTCATTTCTCTTCATCTCAGCTTCTGTCTGTCTCTCTCTCTTTTTTAAATAAAATAGTTTAAAAGTTCAACTTCTCTTTATCAGGCCTACTGTGACTAATTCTTGATTGGTCTACCAAGCTTATCTTCAATAATCTTTCTTCTTGCTTCAAGTCAGAGTGATCTTTTCAAAAAGCAAATCTGATCATGTCAACCCTAGGGCTTCAATGGCTATCATTCTTAAAGTAAAGACAAAGATCCTTATCATCACCACTTTTAAGACCCTACAGATTCACTGTGCACCAACTCCTCTCTGCTCTCTTCACTTCAGGCAAATGGGCCTGCTTTGAGTCCTTTCAGTCTCTGTTTCCCCATACAGGGCTTTGCATATGCTATTCTTCCTGCTTAGAATCATATTCCCTCCTGTTTTCACCTAGTTAATACTTACCCTTCACATCTCTGCTTAATCATCACTTTCTCAGGAAAGCTTTCATTGACTTCCCTTTACTAGGTCAAATTTCCCTTACTGTATGATATCTTATATCTCTCTTTTGTAGTCCTTATTACAGCTGCAATTTTATATTTTTTATACAAGTCTGTTCATATCTAACTTTCCCACCAGCATATAAGTCCCATGAGAATAGGGAACATAACACTTGTTCTTACTAATCAAACCCAGTGCCTAGCAGAGGGCTTGGCACATAGTAAAGGACCTGGAATATAACTGTGACAGTTTTCTAAAGCTACACAACAGTACTACGCAAGATCATTAGATAGTGAGACAGGCTCTCCACATAAAGATATAATCAACTGAACTTAAAAATACAAAAACAGTTACCACATACAGGATACTACTATGTGCTAGGCACTTTATAGATGTTAATCCTCACAACAATCCTGCAGACAAGAAAGTATCATCCCTGTTTTAAAGGCATGGAAACTGAGGCACAATGACTTGTCTAAAGTCACATAACTAGTAAATGACTGACCTGACCTGGAACCAAGTCTGTTTTAAGAACGTTTACCACTTTTATTCATACTCCATTTCCTATACACTCTTCCTCCAAGCATCCCTCATTATAACTGCAATAAACCACTCTTCAACTCAGCAACAAAGGCTTCCATTCACATGTTCAGAGCATCTTTCACTGGCAGCGCAAACACGTTTATGCCTTGAAATCTGCCTCTAATGGCTTCCAATTTTTACAATGGTGATACTATCTGTGTATAAATCCATGCCAAGAATAATATAAATACAGAGAGCCCTCAAGGAGATACACTGTTTACTAGTTTGGAAAATCTAGGCTTTTGAAAATTTTTATTCAATGATAACTCTAAATGTATTTTCAGACTCTTTACCAAACTACATGCAATGACTATATATACACACACATATGTGTACACAAACATAACAGACACAGACATATCTCTTTCAATGATATGGGTTCAGATTCTAAGCTGTGATTCACATTTTAATAGATTTACTCATTTTGAAAAAAAATGATACTTTAAAAATTCACACACAGAAAACAACAAAGTAAAATTAGATCCAAATTCCACCATCCAGGATATTTTAAGGGCTTTTCCTATTTATATGCATATATAGGCTAGGCTCGGAGAAGGCAATGGCACCCCACTCCAGTACTCTTGCCTGGGAAATCCCATGGACAGAGGAGCCTGGTAGGCTGCGGTCCATGGGGTCGCTAAGAGTCGGACATGATTGAGCGACTTCACTTTCACTTTTCATTTTCATGCATTGGAGAAGGAAATGGCAACCCCCTCCAGTGTTCTTGTCTGGAGAATCCCAGGGACGGTGGAGCCTGGTGGGCTGCTGTCTATGGGGTCGCACAGAGTCGAACATGACTGACGCGACTTAGCAGGAGCAGCATAGGCTAGGCTAGGCTAAGTCGCTTCAGTTGTGTCTGACTCTTTGTGACACTATGGACCGTAGCCCACCAGGCATGCCTGTCCATGGGGTTCTCCAGGCAAGAACACTGGAGTGGGTTGTCATGCCCTCTTCCAGGGGCTCTTCCCAACCCAGGGATTGAACCCACATCTCTTAGGTCTCCTGTATTAGCAGGTGGGTTCTTTACCACTAGTGCCACCTGGGAAGCCCATATGCATATATACATGTATCTAATATATATAATTTTACCTAAATACTATATATACTATTCTGTGATCCTATCTTCTTTCTACTCCAGAATGCATTTTGGACATCTTTCTACACTCCAATTGCCATGTACACCTAAGACCAGATGCAATTAACCAGACATCTCATCCATAAACTTAAGACATTTGTTATAATAATTAAAGATCTTTAAAATTCTTTTTCATATTGAATACATAAAATAATTTACTGGCTCTGAGAATATTGATCTACCACTAACATAAGATAGCTTTTCCTCAAAATCCAAACTTCTTGTACCACAAAACTGAATTAACCCTTACTCCAGATGCTTTCTTTTTTGATACTTGATGTTTTTTCTTCCAGGTATAATAGCCTAAAACAAGGGTCAGCAATCTACAGCCTGCCAACTCTTTCCAAATCAAATTTTAATGGAACAAAGCCATGCATACTTGTTTATATACTGTCTATGTATGTTTTTGTAGCATTGAGTAGCTACAACCCCATGGCTTGAAAATATTTACTAATTGGCTCCTTCCCAGAAAAAAGTTTGCAGGCCTCTGCCCTAAAAGATAATTTGCTTGAAGACATAATGAACTAGGCAAGGATAAGTGTCTCTATACTGTCAAGTCACACCACTCTTTCATGGTAATTATAACCACAGACCTATGTTAATCAATTTTTATGGTTTTAGTTCTGATAAATAAAGTCAGGTATAAACTACTTACTTCATATGCTTTGTTCCAGTTGTCTGTTTCTAGTTTCTGTTGACTTTGTTTAAGTTGGTTTAAACTTGGCTTAATAAGCGAATTTCCTACTGTTTCCTTTGTCCAGTCATCCACCAATTTGTGTAAGTCATCTGTGAACATTCCTTTTTTACTAACTGAAGATTGCTGGAATGATGCTGCACTACTTTCCACACATAGTGGATCTATAAGAAGAAAAACAGAGAAACCATGAAAATGAATTAAAACATAAACAAATACTCTTTTGTGGCTGATAATGCAGAACTACCTATTGGGTATTGATAGGGTAACCAGGTATTCTAGTTTATCTGGGACAGTTCTGGTTTAAAGCTGTTGTCCTGGTGTTATTACTAACAGTATGCCCTTCACTCTCAAAAGTTTCCTCTTGTTTGGATGGCAAATTATATGGTCACCTTAGGTATAAGTCAAATATAATAAACAGTATCTCAGAAACATCAGTATCAACTCTATAGTCTTTTCATCAGTTTCCTCAGATACATACTTAGAAGAGTTAAAAAACAATCAGAATTTTAAAAAGTAGAAAGAACCTTAGAATCCTAATTCAAACCACTATTTGTTTTATAATGGGGAAATGTGGCCTAGAAAAAATAAATTGACATGCCTGAGAGCTTTCAGTTACCAGCAGAGTCAGGCCTGAACTCTAAAATCTAAATGAGAACTCTCTCTTTTTAATATACCATACCAATTTCAAATTTTTCAGAAAACTAGAATCTCATTTATTTTTTTAAACCAATATTTCTGTTTATATCTAGAATAGCAGAAACCAGGAGGCAGATGGTTTGTTAGTCTCATGAGTTCTAGAGCACAAGATGTACAAATAGATGAAAGAAATCAAATATAGATGTCTCCATCAATGAAGAGTCTCCTAATCTGAACATCATAGTTAAGTCTTTAATTTAGTACTCTTACACAAGCTAACTAAATCATTCTCACAGAAAGAATCATAAAGTTCCTCTGACTGATTTACAAGTCAAAACTTACAAAGTGGGTCTAAAATGAATTTTAGGAAATGCAGTTGTGAAATTTAAGCACAATAACACTTCCAGGGATTTAATTAAATACATAAGTGACAAAATCTTGTACAATTGTTGTTACTTTTTTTAATTGTGAAAAACTATTTAAAATGTAAAAGATAAGGCAAGAACCTCGATATTAACACATTCAAAGTACTTTTATCTTCTTTGAAACTCATAACAGGGCCATGATATAGGTTCAGCAAGTTATCATTCTATTTTGGGGATGGGAAGACTAGAATCCAGAGGGTAAACAGCTGAGGTTATATGCTGGGGTTAGAACCAAGTATCCTGACTGTTTTGTCAATGTGCTTTCCTTTTCCCATGGGAAAAGGATAAGAAAATTCCTTAATAAGGAGGAACATAATAATCTCAAGATTGCTTATATATAATCTGTCATTCTCTATGACTCCTGAGCTACTGAAGGCTTAGATTCAAGGATATTAAAAATTAAATGGACACAGGGAACTATATTCAATATCCTGTGACAAACCTTAATAGAAAAGAATATGAAAAACTCTCTCTATATATATGTATGTATGTACACCTGAGTCACTTTGCTGTAAAGAACAAATTAACACAACATGGTAAATCAAATCAACTACACTTCAATAAAATTTAAAAACAAACAAACAAAAAAGCAATGGAGTCTGAGGACAGACCAAGAGGAGCTTAGAGACATGACAAGTAAATATCAGGTAGTATCCTGGACGGGATCCTAGAACAGAAAAATAATTTATGTAAAAACTAAGGAAATTAAAGTATGGACTTTTGTTAATAAAAAAATTGAATGGAAACATATTAGTGAAAATTGCTTAAAAAGAGTTTAATGAAATAAATGGAACATATTCTCATATATAAAAGTTTCACAAAATTAATTTTTACTAATTTTGGGCAACAATGGTGCACTAAAAACTGATGTACCAATCTTGTTGGAATTCCTACTTTTCTAAGTTTTAAAATCCAAGAACATACAAGTCAGCCTATAATAAAAGTATCAGTTTTTCCTGTTTTCCCTCTGCACATTCATCTGATTCTCTGCCAACTCCAATGAGCAAACAAATAGCACAACAATGTTGGGGAAGACTTTGGAGCTGAAGCCTTTTATAGATTGTGTTCTTACCCTGGAAAAATGTCAGCAGGTAGGAATGAAAAGGAGACAATAGCCAGAAACATATACATATTATCATTCTATTCATACCATAATAGTCTATACATATATATTCTATACATGTATCACAATCTTCTATACATATTATCAAGTGCCAGCATTTCTGCCCACACAGCTAATCTGGAGGAGTATTTCTGTGCTCATTCCCCTTTAGTTTCTATTAGAAAAAAACGTGTTACAAAGAGCTAAGTTTGGATGTCATTCATTTATGAACATTTCTGTACTAATGGAAAACCCAGTGTCAGGATTTTTCCTGTGTACAAATCTGGTGGAACAAGTGATCTTGAGCACTCAACTGGTGGTCAGTGATGGCCGCTACACTAATGCTACAATTGCCAACAAGTGGAGGATGTATTTATTTATTTATTTTTATTGAGAAAACATTGATCTACAACATTATATGTTTCATATGTACAACACTGTATTTCTACTTCTGTATACCTTACTGAATGTTGTTCAGTGCCTAACTATGTTTTACACATGGAAGGAACATTTATTGATTGATTTCATTTAAAAGTTATTCATGTCATATTAAAGTTCACAAACCAGAAATTATCCAACCAATGTATATTAAAAGAAATACACTTCATTCTTTTACAAGTGGTTGACCAGTTTTCCCAGCACCACTTGTTAAAGAGATTGTCTTTTCTCCATTGTATATTCTTGCCTCTGTTGTCAAAGATAAGGTGTCCATAGGTGCGTGGATTTACCTCTGGGCTTTCTATTTTGTTCCACTGATCTATATTTCTGTCTTTGTGCCAGTACCATACTGTCTTGATAACTGTGGCTTTGTAGTAGAGCCTGAAGTCAGGCAGGTTGATTCCTCCAGTTCCATTCTTTCTCAAGATTGCTTTGGCTATTCGAGGCTTTTTGTATTTCCATACAAATTGTGAAATTATTTGTTCTAGTTCTGTGAAAAATACCATTGGTAGCTTAATAGAGATTGCATTGAATCTATAGACTGCTTTGGGTAGTATACTCATTTTCACTATATTGATTCTTCCGATCCATGAACACGGTATATTTCTCCATCTATTAGTGTCCTCTTTGATTTCTTTCATCAGTATCTTATAGTTTTCTATATATAGGTCTTTTGTTTCTTTAGGTAGATATATTCCTAAGTATTTTATTCTTTTTGTAGCAATGGTGAATGGAATTGTTTCCTTTATTAGTGTACAGGAATGCCAGGGATTTCTGTGTGTTGATTTTATATCCTGCAACTTTACTATATTCATTGATTAGCTCTAGTAATTTTCTGGTGGAGTCTTTAGGGTTTTCTATGTAGAGGACCATGTCATCTGCAACTAGAACACTTTCTAACACCATAAACAAAAATAAACTCAAAATGGATTAAAGATCTAAACGTAAGACCAGAAACTATAAAACTCCTAGAGGAGAACATAGGCAAAACACTCTCCGACATAAATCACAGCAGGATCCTCTATGACCCACCTCCCAGAATATCGGGAAAAAAATTAAAAATAAACGGGACCTAATTAAAATTAAAACCTTCTGCACAACAAAGGAAACTATAAGCAAGGTGAAAAGACAGCCTTCAGAATGGGAGAAAATAATAGCAAATGAAGCAAGTGACAAAGAACTAATCTCAAAAATATACAAGCAACTCCTGCCACTCAATTCCAGAAAAATAAACGACCCAATCAAAAAATGGGCGAAAGAACTAAACAGACATTTCTCCAAAGAAGACGTACAGATGGCTAACAAACACATGAAGAGATGCTAAACATCACTCATTATCAGAGAAATGCAAATCAAAACCATAATGAGGTACCACCTGACGCCAGTCAGATGGCTGTGATCCAAAAGTCTAGAAACAACAAATGCTGGACAGGGTGTGGAGAAAAGGGAACCCTCTTCCACTGTTGGTGGAAGAGGGTTAACTTCAAAAGTGCTCTTTTAATATTCATTTCTTATTGATGAAATGAGTAAAGTCAGAGTTTAGTCCTTCGTGTTCTTTTTTGTTTTTCACCCAAGTTAATTCCTACATTCAGGTAGTTCCAGTAATCATCCAACTGCAAATGTTTCCATCTCTTTACCTCAAATCTTGATCTTTCTTCAATACAACCTCGCACACAACTCCCAAATGTGTTTTTCCAATTCAACTTCAATAAATTGTTCAATTAAATACACCTATCATTCTGTTAGTATGACAGTTTGCCTAAATGGTGTACTTCTGTTAAAGATACCACATTTTTTCCATTCAGACTAAGACCCTTTGAATCTGCCCACAAACACACATATCTAGTTTATCACCACATCATAGCAATTCATCCTGTACTACATCTCTTATCTATTTTCACTTCCGTAATTCTCTAAACTCTTAATTATCTCATACATGAACTGCTATGATGGCAATGATCTAAATAGATTGACTCCCTGGCTCTAGCTAACACACTCTTCAAAATGACAACAGATTCAGTTCAGTCGCTCAGTTGTGTCTGACTCTTTGCGACCCCATGAATCGCAGCACGCGAGGCCCCTCTGTCCATCACCAACTCCCAGAGTTCACTCAGACTCACGTCCATCGAGTCAGTGATGCCATCCAGCCATCTCACCCTCTGTCGTCCCCTTCTCCTCCTGCCCCCAATCCCTCCCAGCATCAGAGTCTTTTCCAATGAGTCAACTCTTCGCATGAGGTGGCCAAAGTACTGGAGTTTCAGCTTTACCATCATTCCTTCCAAAGAAATCCCAGGGCTGATCTCCTTCAGAATGGACTGGTTGGATCTCCTTGCAGTCCAAGGGACTCTCAAGAGTCTTCTCCAACACCACAGTTCAAAATCATCAATTCTTTGGCGCTCAGCCTTTCACAGTCCAACTCTCACATCCATACATGACCACAGGAAAAACCATAGCCTTGACTAGACGGACCTTTGTTGGCAAAGTAATGTCTGCTTTTGAATATGCTATCTAGGTTGGTCATAACTTTCCTTCCAAGGAGTAAGGATCTTTTAATTTCATGGCTGCAGTCACCATCTGTAGTGATTTTGGAGCCCAGAAAAATAAAGTCTGACACTGTTTCCCCATCTATTTCCCATGAAGTGATGGGACCGGATGCCATGATCTTCGTTTTCTGAATGTTGAGCTTTAAGCCAACTTTTTCACTCTCCACTTTCACTTTCATCAAGAGGCTTTTGAGTTCCTCTTCACTTTCTGCCATAACGGTGGTGTCATCTGCATATCTGAGGTTATTGATATTTCTCCCGGCAATCTTGATTCCAGCTTATGTTTCTTCCAGTCCAGCATTTCTCATGATGTACTCTGCATATAAGTTAAATAAGCAGGGTAACAATATACAGCCTTGATGTACTCCTTTTCCTATTTGGAACCAGTCTGTTGTTCCATGTCCATTTCTAACTGTTGCTTCCTGACCTGCATACAGATTTCTCAAGAGGCAGGTCAGGTGGTCTGGTATTCCCATCTCTTTCAGAATTTTCCACAGTTTATTGTGATCCATACAGTCAAAGGCTTTGGCATAGTCAATAAAGCAGAAATAGATGTTTTTCTGGAACTCTCGCTTTTTCCATGATCCAGCGGATGTTGGCAATTTGATCTCTGGTTCCTCTGCCTTTTCTAAAACCAGCTTGAACATCAGGAAGTTCATGGTTCACATATTGTTGAAGCCTGGCTTGGAGAATTTTGAGCATTTGGGAATCCCTGGTGGCTCAGAGGTTAAAGCGTCTGCCTGCAATGTGGGAGACCAGGGTTTGATCCCTGAGCTGGGAAGATCCCCTGGAGAAGGAAATGGCAACCCACTCCAGTATTCTTGCCTGGAGAATCCCATGGAGGGAAGAGCCTGGTAGGCTACAGTCCACGGGGTCATAAAGAGTCGGACATGACTGAGCTACTTCACTTCACTTTACTAGCATGTGACATGAGTGCAATTGTGCGGTAGTTTGAGCATTGTTTGGCATTACCTTTCTTTGGGATTGGAATGAAAACTGACCTTTTCCAGTCCTGTGGCCACTGCTGAGTTTTCCAAATTTACTGGCAAATGGAGTACAGCACTTTCACAGCATCATCTTTCAGGATTTGAAATAGCTCAACTGGAATTCCATTCCCTCCACAAGCTTTGTTCGTAGTGATGCTTTCTAAGGCCCACTTGACTTCACATTCCAGGATGTCTGGCTCTAGGTCAGTGATCATACCATCGTGATTATCTGGGTCGTGAAGATCTGGGCCATCAGATTAGTACCAGTTACATGCTGTTTTCAGCATTTCATTCCTCTGCTCAAAGAAAACCCCTCAAACCCAAACTTTAATAGTTTCTTAGAACTAACAGTAGTGGGTTTTCAACTTGTTTTGGTGGCAAAGTCCTTGGTAGTCATCATTATCTTTGCAGAGCATGCAAACATTCATTATCTTATTTATTATCCTTAAACATTATATCATTAAGCTTAAATACATAATAAAGTGCTGCTGCTGCTGCTGCTGCTAAGTCGCTTCTTCATGTCTGATTCTGTGCGACCCCACAGACGGCAGCCCACCAGGCTCCGCCACCCCTGGGATTCTCCAGGCAAGAATACTGGAGTGGGTTGCCATTTCCTTCTCCAATGCATGAAAGTGAAAAGTGAAAGTGAAGTTGCTCGGTCGTGCCCGACGCTTAGCTACCCCATGGATTGCAGCCTACCAGGCTCCTCCGTCCATAGGATTTTCCAGGCAAGAGTACTGGAGTGGGGTGCCATTGCCTTCTCTGAATAAAGTGCTAGATTAGATATATTATCTTACATCAAACTATAGCAATTTTTTTAAAGTGTGGGGAAACACCTGCTAATGTTATGTCCTCCATTTAACTCAACTGTTATATTCTCTTTCTCCCAAATAAATCTTAACAGTTTATGATTTGCATTTCTTTGTATCATGCAGTTCTACCTACGGACAATACTCTTCACACTCCACTTTATCAATTTTAATCCAGTCCATTTACCTTTCAACACCAACTCAAATCCTATTTCCTGAATGAAATAGTCTCAGACCACTATTGCCTTTAGATGATCTCCTGTTGCCTCCTTTCAATCCAGTGCAGACACAATTTCTGGTATTGAGAAGCAATGCAATATAACAGTGAAGAACCAAGGCTTTGGAGTCAGATCTGCTTAACCCCAGTAACTTTAGTCTCCTTGTAAGGACAGACTTACTTCTAACTAGTTGAGAGATGTTTTGAGGATTGAGATTAAGTAATGTGATTATGGGCTTCCCTGGTGGCTCAGAGGTTATGCTTCAGGGCTCCCAAGACAACTCACAGATTCAGTGATTCAACAGAAAGTCTTACAGGACTCAGCATATAGTTGTATTCACAAATGAGTTTACTAGCGCAAAAGGATGCACAATAAGATCAGCAAGGGAAAAAGACAGAGGAATCTAGAGAAATTCATGCACAGATTTCCTTATGCTCTCTTCCTAAGGTGAGGGAGCATTCTTGAGTATGCTGCTTTCTCTCAGCAACAAAAAAGACAGCAACATATGGGTAAATATCTGGCCAGGGAAGACCAAAAGAGACTCAGGTTTTTGTTAAGACCCAGGTCAAATAAGCACTTTTTGCCTAGCATGAACCAAACTACCACACTCTAAAAGAGTCTTTATTCAGCATAAATCACATGATTTGTACCAACAATCTAGGCAAAGTGAACTATACTTACCAGGGAAGAAAGGGAAACCAAATTCCTACACAACAGCCAAAGTCCAACCTCAGAAACAGGCCTTCCTAAAGACAGCAGTCTTGTATCTACTATATTAACTCTTTTCAGCATAGTTTAGCACAGTGCTCACATTCAATATTATAAGTTAATCACACACCTGCATTGTAAATACCATTACATTGCAATATGCATCATTTCATGTTTCTCAAAATAGGTATAACTCTGGGCAGACAAAGATGGATATGGATCTTAGTATACATGTTAAGGCAGTGCTTCGTAAAATGTATTCTGTGAAAAGAAGGTTCTCTGGTAAAACTGTTTGAGGAAATGTACATTTATTCCCTTTCGTGAAAATTCTCAATACATATTAGCATATTAAAGGATCTAAGAGGTTCTACAGAGGAAAAATGATTTTTATATGACTGACTCCAACATTTCCTATTTGACCATACAACACCTATTAACTCCTTGCTGACAGCTTATAAAATGCTGTGCTAAGGCCAACAAATGTGTTCATTAATCATGGCCAAATAGGGAAAATATTAAACATCAGCAAGCTTTGAAGGAAAGCTATTAGAACTAGACATGTGAAATCACTTGGTTCTGTGATGGTCCACGAAGTAATACAACCACTAGAAGCTATGTGTGGAACACTCTATATTTGCAAACCTGTCTTTAATAGATTCTTAAAAGAAAGAAAAAATGAAAATAATTTAGCTTCCGTTTAGGGAAATAATATTTTCATATTAGGTATGCTTAGGAATTAACCTAAATATTTTAATAAATAAATTATTTAAATGAAAGTTTAATAGATACTCTCATTTCTACCTGATGAAAAATAATTTCTGTCTTCCAGCATGACAGAGTGAGGTTATCAAATTCTCTCCCTCAAAAGCAGTAATAAAACTGGACAAAACTCTCGAAAACAATTATTTCAACAATGTGGAATTTGGCCAAAGGCATGCAACAAAATCAAAAGTGTTGTTCATGAACACCACTCAACTTTTAAGAACTATGTAATCTGTGGCGTTTTTGCCCAGGACTCCTCCTGTTAACTCTGCATCAGCTCTTTTTGAATAGCAATTCAAACACAATGGCGGTGCTGTGGCGCCAGAGTGGCCCAGACGACATACCCCACGTCCAAGGTCAGGAGCAGCGGCTGAGAGGAGATACCCCACGTCCAAGGTAAGGAGCAATGGGTACACTCTGCTGGAGCAGCCATGAAGAGATACCCCACGTCCAAGGTAAGAGAAACTGCAGTAATACAGTAGGTGCTGAGAGAGGGCATCAGAGGGCAGACAGACTGAAACCACAATCACAGAAAACTAGCCAATCTGATCAAATGGACCACAGCCTTGTCTAACTCAATGAAACTAAGCCATGCCGTGTAGAGCCACCCAAGATGGATGGGTCATGGTGGAGAGTTTTGACAAAATGTGGTCCACTGGAGAAGGGAATGGCAAACCACTTCAGTATTCTTGCCTTGAGAACCCCATGAACAGTATGAAAATGCAAAAAGACAGGACACTGAAGATGAACTCCCCAGTTCAGTAGAAGCCCAATATGCTACTGGAGATCAGTGGAGAAATAACTCCAGAAAGAATGAAGGGATAGAGCCAAAGCAAAAACAAAGCCCAGCTGTGGATTTGACTGGTGATAGAAGCAAGGTCTGAAGCTGTAAGAGTACTTATGCATAGGAACCTGGGATGTTAGGTCCATGAATCAGGGCAAATTGGAAGTGGTCAAACAGGAGATGGCAAGAGTGAACGTCAACATTCTAGGAATCAGCGAACTAAAATGGACTGGAATGGGTGAATTTAACTCAGATGACCATTATATCTACTACTGTGGGCAAGAATCCCTTCAAAGAAATGGAGTAGCCATCACAGTCAACAAAAGTGTATGAAATGCAGTACTTGCATGCAATCTCAAAAACGGCAGAATGATCTCTATTCATTTCCAAGGCAAAAAATACAATATCACGGTAATCCAACTCTATGCCGTGACCAGTAATGCTGCAGAAGGTGAAGTTGAATGGTTCTATAAAGACCTACAAGACCTTTTAGAACTAACACCCCAAAAAGATGTCCTTTTCATTATGGGGGACTGGAATGCAAAAGTAGGAAGTCAAGAAACACCTGGAGTAACAGGCAAATTTGGCCTTGGAATACAGAATGAAGCAGGGCAAAGACAAA
Organism: Bos grunniens; assembly: GCF_055505025.1. Taxonomy (NCBI): domain Eukaryota; kingdom Metazoa; phylum Chordata; class Mammalia; order Artiodactyla; family Bovidae; genus Bos; species Bos grunniens. Next base: position 50,694,580 of record NC_141194.1, on the reverse strand, counting down.
TAGAGTTTTGCCAAGAAAATGCACTGGTCATAACAAACACCCTCTTCCAACAACACAAGAGAAGACTCTATACATGGACATCACCAGATGGTCAACACTGAAATCAGATTGATTATATTCTTTGCAGCCAAAGATGGAGAAGCTCTATACAGTCAGCAAAAACAAGACCAGGAGCTGACTGTGGCTGAGACCATGAACTCCTTATTGCCAAATTCATACTTAAATTGAAGAAAGTAGGGAAAACCACTAGACCATTCAGGTGTGACCTAAATCAAATCCCTTATGATTATACAGTGGAAGTGATAAATAGATTTAAGGGACTAGATCTGATAGACAGAGTGCCTGATGAACTATGGATGGAGGTTCATGACATTGTACAGGAGGCAGGGAGCAAGACCATCCCGAGGAAAAAGAAATGCAAAAAGCAAAATGGCTGTCTGAGGAGGCCTTACAAATAGCTATGAAAAGAAGAGAAGCAAAAAGTGAAGGAGAAAAGGAAAGATATACCCATTTGAATGCAGAGTTCCAAAGAATAGCAAGGGGAGATAAGAAAGCCTTCCTCAGTGATCAGTGCAAAGAAATAGAGGAAAACAATAGAATGGGAAAGACTAGAGATCCCTTCAAGAAAATTAGAGATACCAAGGGAACATTTCACGCAAAGATGGGCTCGATAAAGGACAGAAATGGTATGGACCTAACAAATGCAGAAGATATTAACAATAGGAGGCAAGAATACACAGAACTGTACAAAACATATCTTCGTGACCCAGATAATCACAATGGTGTGATCACTCACCTAGAGCCAGATATCCTGGAATGTGAAGTCAAGTGGGTCTTAGGAAGCATCATTATGAACAAAGCTAGTGAAGGTGATGGAATTCCAGTTGAGCTATTTCAAATCCTGAAAGATGATGCTGTGAAAGTGCTGCACTCAATACTCCAGCAAATTTGGAAAACTCAGCAGTGGACACGGGACTGGAAAAGGTCAGTTTTCATTCCAATCCCAAAGAAAGGTAATGCCAAAGAATGTTCAAACTACCGCACAATTGCACTCATCTTAGACGCTAGTAAAGTAATCCTCAAAATTCTCCAAGCCAGGCTTTAGCAATACGTGAACCATGAACTTCCAGATGTTCAAGCTGGTTTTAGAAAAAGCAGAGGAACCACAGATCAAATTGCCAACATGCACTGGATCATCAAAAAAAAAAAAAGAGTTCCTGAAAAACATCTATTTCTGGTTTATTGACTATGCCAAAGCCTTTGACTGCGTGGATCACAATAAACTGTGGAAAATTCTGAAAGAGATGGGAATACCAGACCACCTGACCTGCCTCTTGAGAAACCTATATGCAAGTCAGGAAGCAACAGTTAGAACTGGACATGGAACAACAGACTGGTTCCAAATAGGAAAAGGAGTATGTCAAGGCTGTATATTGTCACCCTGCTTATATAACTTATGCAGAGCACATTATGAGAAATGCTGGGCTGGATGAAGCACAAGGTGGAATCAAGATTGCTGGAAAGTGAAAGAAAGTTTAGTCGCTCAGTCGTGTCCGACTCTTTGCAACCCCATGGACTGCCCCCAGGTTCCTCCCTCCATGGGATTCTCCAAGCAAGATTACTGGAGTGGGTTGTCATTTCCTTCTCCAGGGGATCTTCCCAACCCAGGGATCGAACCTGGGACTCCCGCATTCCAGGCAGACACTTTAACCTCTGAGCCACCAGGGAAGCAGGGATGAGGATTGCTGGGAGAAATATCAATAACCTCAGATATGCAGATGACACCACCCTTATGGCAGAAAGTGAAGAGGAACTAAAAAGCCTCTTGATGAGAATGAAAGAGGAGAATGAAAAAGTTGGCTTAAAGCTCAACATTCAGAAAACTAAGACCATGGCATCTGGTCCCATCACTTCATGGGGAAATAGATGCGGAAACAGTAGAAACAGTCAGATTTTATTTTCCTGGGCTCCAAAATCACTGCAGATGGTGACTGCAGCCATGAAATTAAAAGATGCTTACTCCTTGGAAGGAAAGTTATGACCAACCTAGTTCAGTTCAGTTTAGTTGCTCAGTCATGTCCGACTCTTTGCAACCCCATGAACTGCAGCACACCAGGCCTCCCTGTCCATCACCAACTCCCAGAGTCCACCCAAACCCATGTCCATTGAGTCAGTGATGCCATCCAACCATCTTATCCTCTGTCGTCCCCTTCTTCCTGTCCTCAATCTTTCCCAGAATCAGGGTCTTCTCAAATGAGTCAGCTCTTCGCATCAGGTGGCCAAAGTATTGAAGTTTCAGCTTCAACATCAGTCCTTCCAATGAACACCCAGGACTGATCTCCTTTAGGATGGACTGGCTGGATCTCCTTGCAGTCCAAGGGACTCTCAAGAGTCTTCTCCAACACCACAGTTCAAAAGCATTAATTCTTCGGCACTCAGCTTTCTTTATAGTCCAACTCTCACATCCATACATGACCACTGGAAAAACCATAGCCTAGACAGCATATTAAAAAGCAGAGACATTACTTTTCCAATAAAGGTCCGTCTAGTCAAGGCTATGGTGTTGGAATTGTCTGATAAATACTCTAAAGCAGCTATTATAAAAATGCTCAAATAGGTAATCACAAAAACTACTGAACCCAATGACAAAACTGGAAATCTTAACAAAGAAATAGAAGAACATATATGAAATTTTAGAACCAAAAAATATACAAAAATGGTAACAACAAAAAACACCCACCAAAAAACCTCCTTGGATGAACTCAGTAACAGAAGGGAGATGACAAAAGAAAATTCAATTTTTGCCAGCTTTATTGAGATAGCACTGCATAAGTTTAAGGTATACTGCGTAATGATTTGAACTAGAACACCTTATGCAATGATTACCACGGTAACTTTAGTGAACATTCACCATCTCATATAGATAACAAAGTAAAAGAAAAAAATTTCTTTTTCTTGTGGTAAGAACACAGATTTACCCTCTTAAGAACGTTCATAAAACATATAGCAGTGTTAATTGTGTTAATCATGTTATACATTATATCCCTACTACTTGTTTATCTTATAACTGGAAATTTGTACCTTTTGCCCATCTTTGTTACCACAAAAAAATATTGCATTTTTATTGACTATATTTTTCATACTATATATTTCATCCCTATGACTCTTTTAATTGTAACTGGATGTTTGTACTTCTTAATTTCCCTCACCTAATTCACTCATTCCACCCACTCCACAAAAAATTCAATTTAAACAACAGAGAAATAATACTGAAACTCAAACATGCACAGAAAGTAAGGGACCTATGGGACAAAAGCAAAAAGTCTAAAATTTGTGTCATCAGAGTCTTAGAAGGAGAGAAAAAAAAGACCATGATAAGAAAAAAATATTTGCTGATAACTTGCTAAATTTGGCAAATGATATAAATCCACATATTCAAGCAGCTCAGTGAACTCAGAACAGAAATAAACACAAAGAACCTCATGCCAACATACATACTAATTGCTGAAACAGAAATAATTTTCATAAAAATTATTGAAAATTAAAGAAAAGAAAAATTCTGAAGGCAACCAGAAAAAAACAATGTAGGAATTTTATACAGGAAAACAATGATTCAAATTTCTATGGATTTCTCATTATAAATCATGGACGCTAGAAAGAAGTGGACTAATATTTTTAAAATGCTAAAAGATACGTGTCAACCCCAAATTCTGTATACAGCAAAAATATCCTTCAGGAATCAAAGTGTGAAAAAAGACATTTTCAGATGAAAAAAATTTAAAAGAATTTGTCACCAGTAGATCTGTTCTAAAAGAGTAACACTAAAGGAAGGGTTTTCCAGGTTGGGCAGTGATAAAGAATCTGCTTGCCAATGTAGAAGATGCAAGGGATACAGGTTCAATCCCTGGGTGGGTTAAGATTCCCTGAAGTAGGAAATGGCAACCCACTCCAGTATTCTTACCTGGAAAATTCCATGGGCAGAGGAGCCTGGCAGGCTACAGTCCATGGAATCTCAGAGTTGGACGTTGCTGAGCACGTGTGTGCACACACACACACACACAGGAAGACCACTATAGGAAGGGAACTTATAAAAGTAGGAAACATGAAAGAGCATGAAATGAAGGCAGACATACAGAAATGGTATATCAAATACCCTGAAACCCAAGTGAAAATGAAAATTATAATTCAGTGTGATACAGCTTTCCATATATGTAGATGGAATACACAAGATAATTATAAAGAATAAAGAAACCTATATGAATGTAAGGTTTCTACATTCCCCTTGAAGTAGTAAAAGATTGATTTTAGGTAGACTGCAAAGCTATAATCCCTAGAACAACCACTTAAAATGTAAAAAGAAATGAAGAAAAAACATAATAGATAAACTGAAATGGAATATTAAAAGTACATTTGAATAAACCAAATGAAGGTAGAAAAGGAGAAGGAATGAAAAATATGAACAGAAAACATATTTAAAATATGACCGACCAAAATCCAAACATACTGATCATTACATTCACTATAAATGGCTTAAAAATAAGTGAAAAACAAAGACTGCCAGAATGGATTCTTTTTCATGTGACCGTAAGTTATTTGCAAGAAACTCACTTCAAATGTAATAATATAGACAGATTAAAACTAAAAGGATGAAAAAGATACACCATGCAAACACTAACCAAAATAAAGATGGAATGGGTATTTAATATCAGACAAAGGAGACATCAAAGCAAGCAAAAATAACTAAGAATAAAGATGGATACATAATACTAAAAGAATTAACCAAGAAGATAAAACAATGCTGTGTTTGTAACTGCAGCCTCAAATACATGAGGCAAAAACTGATAGAACTGAAAGGAGAAAGAGACAAATCTACAATTACAGTTGGAGTCTTCTACACTCTTCTCTCAGTCAACAATAGAAGTAGTAATGCGGTTTAGGGAGAGAGTGGGTGGGATGAATGAGGAGATTGTGACTGGCATATATACATCTCTATGTATAAAACAGATAGCTAATGAGAACCTACTGTATAGCACAGGTATCTCTACTCAATGGCCTCTGGTGACCTAAATTGGAAGGAAATCCAGAAAAGACAGGATATATGTATACATAGAGCTGATTCACTATGCTACATAGCAGACTGATACAACATTGTAAAGCAACTATAATTCAATAAAGATTTTAAAAAACAAGAGAAGTAGTGCATAGCAAATGAGCAAGGATATAGAAAAATTGAACAATACCATTCAAACATCTAGATCTAACCAACATTTATAGAAAACTCTACTAAACAACAACAGGGTTTACATTATTTTCAAGTGCACATGAAACATTCACCTAAATAAACCATATCTTGGGTCATAAAACAAATCAGAACAAATTGAAAGTAATCAAAACCACTGAAAATATACTCTCTGATGAAAATGTAATTGAAGTACAAATTAGTAACAAAGATAATAAGAAAAATCTCAAAACATGTGGAAATTAAACATAACCAAATAAACATGGAAGAAAGAGGAAGTCTCAAGAGAAGAAAAAATTTGGAACTGAAAAAGCCCCCAAAATACAGCATATCAAAACATAGAGGCTCTAGAGAATAAAGACTAAAACTTAGTGTGTGGAAAATTTTTAAATCACTTAGGAGGTAATAAGATCCCAGTATAGGATGCATTTGTCAAAAAATATAGAACATTACAGCAAGGAGATCAAACCAGTCAGTCACAAAGGAAATCAGTCCTGAATATACATTGGAAGGACTGATGCTGAAATTGAAGCTTCAATGCTTTGGCCACCTGATGCAAAGAACTGACTCATTGGAAAAGACCCTGATGCTGGGAAAGATTGAAGGTGGGAGGAGAAGGGGACAACAGAGGATGAGATGGTTGGATGGTATCACCTATTCAATGGACATGAGTTTGAGCAAGCTCTGGGAGTTGGTGATGGACAGGGAAGCCTGCTGTGCTGCATTCCATGGGGTTGCAAAGAGCTGGACGTGACTGAGCAACTGAACTGACTGATAGAACTTTACAGCAGAGAAAGCCAACAAAATATTAGAATGAAATGTATGAAAATTTTAAAAAATCATTTAGGAGGTCGGGAATCCCAGGATGGAATCCCAGAATATAACAAAAGAACCTAATCATATTAAGTTCAGTTCAGTTCAGTCGCTCAGTTGTGTGTGAATCTTTGCGACCCCATAGACAGCAGCATGCCAGGCCTCCCTGTCCATCACCAACTCCCAGAGTTTACTTAAACTCATGTCCATTGAGTCGGTGATGCCATCCAACCATCTCATCCTCTGTTGTCCCTTTCTCCTCCCACCTTCAATCTTTCCCAGCATCAGGGTCTTTTCCAATGGGTCAGTTCTTCACATCAGTTGGCCAAAGTATTGGAGTTTCAGCTTCAACATCAGTCCTTCTAATGAATATTCAGGACTGATTTCTTTTAGGATGGACTGGTTGGATCCCCTACAAATGTATAATAGAATCTCACATAAAGGAGTAGAGGAACAAGTGCTGACCTACATAACTTTGGAAATGAGTGGCACCGTTAATATTAAAGGCAAAAGAAACTATACATAAGCACTGCATTCTAGTTGATAAAGGTATTTCCAACTGGGTTACAAATTAACAAATCTGAAACCACTATACATTATACTGAAATTGAACAATTAAATAAAGGGAAAGGGGATGGTGAGAGCCTCTCACTGTTGGACTGGGAGGTTATAGATAAACAAGAGAAAGCTATATAATCCATATGGTAATGGATTAGAGTTGGAGATAATATCAATGTGTATTTAATATAGATACAGATAGTTACATACAGAAATATTCATAGACATGGATATATATGAGTTAATATGCATATTCTTTATCTTTCAGCTAAAAGAATCTAGAAGCAATGACATCCCAGAAGCAAGGAGTACACCAAACACCCAGATCTTCGTTTCTAATCTGTTCTCCAATAAAATGATTTATGGTTCCTTGTGGAAACAATGGCTTCTAGGAGCAGGAAATATACAAGATGAGCTTGGAGAGTCTTCTGGTGTCTTTGTGAAAGTGTTTCTCAGCCGTGTCCAACTCTTTGCCACTCCATGGACTGCAGCCTGCCAAGCTCCTCTGTCCATGGAATTCTCCAGGCAAGAATACTGAGTGTGGATGAAACTGGAGCCTATTATACAGAGTGAAGTAAGCCAGAAAGAAAAACACCAATACAGTATACTAACGCATATATATGGAATGTAGAAAGATGGTAACAATAACCCTATATGCAAGACAGCAAGAGAGACACAGATGTATAGAACAGTCTTTTGGACTCTGTGGGAGAAAGTGAGGGTGAGATGATTTGAGAGAATAACATTGAAACATGTATATTATCATATGTGAAACAGATCGCCAGTCCAGGTTTGATGCATGAGACAGGGTGCTCGGGGTTGGTGCAGAGGGATGGGATGGGGAGGGAGGCTCATGATGGGGAACACATGTACACCCATGGCTGAGTCATGTCAATGTGTGGCAAAACCACTACAATATTGTAAAGTAATTAGCCTCCAATCAAAATAAATAAATTAAAACAAACAACAACAACAACAACAACAAAAATAAATCCACTTCATACCTTTCAAAAAACAGAATACTAGAGTGGGTAGCCATTTCCTTCTGGAGGGGATCTTCCTGATCCAGGGATCAAATCCTATTTTCCTGCATTACAGGCAGATTCTTTACCATCTGGGCCACCAGGGAAACCCATGGACTGTAGCTCTTTCCTACTCCAGGGGATCTTTCTGACTCAGGGCTTGAACCTGTGTCTCTTGCATCTCCTGCATTTGCAGGCAGATTCTTTACCACTGTGCCACATGGGGTAAATCTGCTACTGCTACTGCTAAGTCGCTTAAGTCATCTCCGACTCTGTGCGACTCCAGAGATGGCAGCCACCAGGCCCCCCATCCCTGGGATTCTCCAGGCAAGAACACTGGAGTGGGTTGCCATTTCCTTCTCCAATGCATGAAACTGAAAAAATAAAGTGAAGTCACTCAGTCGTGTCCGACTCCTAGCGACCCCATGGACTGCAGCCTACCAGGCCCCTCTGTCCATGGGATTTTCCAGGCAAGAGTACTGGAGTGGGTTGCCATTGCCTTCTCCGAGGGTAAATCTAGGCAGGGCTAAAGATCAGAGTCCATTCTGTGTCTCACTTTCTCTGCATGGCCCAGCAAATATTTGTTTTTCCATCTTCATAGGAAATGCCTTACTCCCCTTTGAAGTTCCCCCAACATCTTCTTTTGTCGTTAGCTAAAGATGGTATTTAAGGTGAGGGCTTCAGTCATTTTGGTGAGTTATTTAGTTTTCCTGGGTCTCTCCTATAATTAGGTCTCTCTCCTAATAAAAGTATACATGTTATTAAAATTTTGTTTGATTTTCTCCTTTGTTTCATGTTAATTTAATTCTTAGACCAGTCAGAACCTAGAAGGAAAGAGAAAAATTTCTTCCCCCCAACAATGGTAAGTAAAGAAGTGTTCAAAAACAAAATTCTTCAAAATAACTGACTAGTACTCCTCAAAATTGTCAGGTCATTAAAAACAAGGAAAGTCTGAGAAACTGTTAAGCCAAAAGGAGCCTAGGATACATGACTGCTAAATATAATGTGGTGTCCTAGATGAGATCCTGGGACAGAAAAAGGATATAAAGTAAAAACTAAGGAAATGAAAGTAAAATATGGGCTTCAGTTGACAATCATATATTAAGACTGATTCATTATTTGTGACAAATGTACCATACTAATGTATAAGATGCTAATAATTGGGGAAACTGGGTGTGAGGTGTATGGAAACTTTCTGTACTATCTTAATAATTTTTCCATAAATCTAAAACTATCCCACCAAAATAAAGCTTAATTTTAAAAAATCTTAGTAGATCCAACAAAGTAGTGCTTATAAGGAAAATTTATAGCATCAAATACTTGTATTTTTTAGCATGAAATTCTTGTATTATAAAAAGAAAGGTCTCACATCAAAAATCTAAGCCTCCATTTTAAGAAACCAGAAATAGAATGAAATAAAAACAAGGCATGTATAGGGAAGGAAATAATAAAGATAAGAGCAGAAATCAATGAAATTTAAAATTGGAAAACAACAGAGAAAATCAATAAAAGCAAAGCTGGATCTTTGAAAAGATTAACAAAATTAATAAACCTCTATCAAGACTAACAAAGAAAAAAAAAAGAAGACACAAATTACAAATATCAGGAATGAAAGGAGTGATATCACTACAGATATCCAAGACATTACAAAGATAATAATGAACAACTCTAAACAAAAATATTCAGCAACATTGATGAAATGGATCAAGTTCTCAAAAACCACAAACTATCAAAACTCACCCAATAGGAAATTTATCACTACTGCATAATCCTATAACTACTATTCAAGAATTTGCATAATCCTATAACTACTATTCCAGAGAAGGCAATGGCACCCCACTCCAGTCCTCTTGCCTGAAAAATCCCATGGACAGAGGAGCCTGGTAGGCTGCAGTCCATGGGGTTGCTAAGCGTCGGGCACGACTGAGCGACTTCACTTTCACTTTTCACTTTCATGCATTGGAGAAGGCAATGGCAACCCACTCCAGCGTTCTTGCCTGGAAAATCCCAGGGACGGGGGAGCCTGGTGGGCTGCCGTCTTTGGGGTCGCACAGACTCGGACACGACTGAAGTGATTTAGCAGCAGCAGCAGCATAACTACTATTCAAGAATTTGAATTTGCAGTTATAAACCTCCAAAAAATAAGTCTTCTGGGCCCACATGGTTTCACCTGAAAATTTTTCGAGACATTTAAAGAAGAAATGATAATTCAACACAAACTTTTTCAGAAAATAGAAGAAGAGGGAGGAGAAAGCCTTCTAAAACTGCAGAGTAAGGACCTAGCTGAACTTACTTTTAAGACAATGAAAATATGGGCAAAACAACAAAAACCAACCATTTCAGAACTCTGAGAATTATCCAAAGACAAAGAACAAAATAAAACTCATTTACCCAGGACAAACTACTGAGGTCTGTGACATTTTAAACTGTGGCAGTTCACATTCCTGCTTTCTCCTCAGCTCAGTGTCGCAGTAGCCAAAACCCAGCACTGCAACAATGGAGAAAGAACTCTTTCGAGCTCTCTTCTAAGCACCTGTGGTGCTCGAGAAGACTCGAGAGTCCATTGGACTGCAAGGGGATCAAACCAGTCAGTCCTAGAGGAAATCAACCCTGAATATTCATTGGAAGGACTGATGCTGAAGCTCCAATACTTTGGCCACCCGATGCAAAGAGCTGACCCACTGGGAAAGACCTTGATGCTGGGAAAGACTGAAGGCAAAAGGAGAAGGGGGCAACAGAGGATGAGATGGTTAGATAGCATCACTGATTCAGTGGACATGAGTTTGAACAAACTCTGGGAGATAGTGGAGTACAGAGGAAGCTGGCATGCTGCAGTCCATGGGGTCACAAAGAGTCGGACAAGATTTAGTGACTGAACAACAATAACAACAAAAGCACCATCCCTAGAGCAAAATCAATATTTTGTCCAACAACCTAGGGAAATCTCTATTGAGAGTGAGGTAGATGTTTGATTTCACTCAGAGTTCAGTTCAGCCCTGCCAGGCATAGGTATGGGGTGGGTGGGGAAGGTAGGGAGCTACCTCCAGGACATTGCTGAAACAATAGGAAAGTGCTTGGCAACAACTCAGATGCTTAAGACTATGATTTCAGTTGGGGCAAATAAGAGCCTGATCTACAACTTTAAAAGAATGTTAGATAGCTCAGTTGCTAAAGAATCTGCCTGCAATGCAGGAGACTCTGGTTTGATTCCTGTGTTGAGAAGATCCCCTAGAGAAGGGAAAGGCTACCCACTCTAGTAATTTTGGGCTTCCCTTGTGGTTTAGCTGGTAAAGAATCTGCCTGCAATGCAAGAGACCTGGGTTCAATCCCTGGGTTGGGAAGATCCCCTGGCTACCCACTCCACAATTCTGGCTTAGAGAATTCCATGGACTGTATAGTCCATGGGGTTCCAAAGAGTTGGACACTACTGAGTGACTTTCACTTTTCAGGGCAACTAGATGACCGTAAGAAACTTTAAAAAACCTCTGTCATATCCCCAGGAATGTAAACATATGCCAGGACAGGAAAGACCTGAAACAGGAAAAGGGACAAGTCACTTTAATTGTGACTGAACTTGAGTTCATGGGCAACCAGGAAGTAAACTGCAAATATGCCTTGCAAACTGAAGCCTGAAGGCATGCCTTCTCACAGAAATTTCCTTGGCAACAAAAACCAGACAGATCAGATTAGATCAGTTGCTCAGTCGTGTCCGACTCATTGCGACCCCATGAATCGCAGCAAGCCAGGCCTCCCTGTCCATCACCAACTCCCAGAGTTCACTCAGATTCATGTCCATCAAGTCAGTGATGCCATCCAGCCATTTCATCCTCTGTCGTCCCCTTCTCTTCTTACTCCCAATCCCTCCCAGCATCAGAGTCTTTTCCAATGAGTCAACTCTTCGCATGAGGTGGCCAAAGTACTGGAGTTTCAGCTTTAGCATCATTCCTTCCAAAGAAGTCCCAGGGCTGATCTCCTTCAGAATGGACTGGTTGGATCTCCTTGCAGTCCAAGGGACTCACAAGAGTCTTCTCCAACACCACAGTTCAAAAGCATCAATTCTTCGGTGCTCAGCCTTCTTCACAGTCCAACTCTCACATCCATACATGACCACTAGAAAAACCATAGCCTTGACTAGACGGACCTTTGTTGGCAAAGTAATGTCTCTGCTTTTGAATATGCTATCTAGGTTGGTCATAACTTTCCTTCCAAGGAGTAAGCATCTTTTAATTTCATGGCTGCAGTCACCATCTGCAGTGATTTTGGAACCCAGAAAAATAAAGTCTGACACTGTTTCCACTGTTTCCCCATCTATTTCCCATGAAGTGATGGGACTGGATGCCATGATCTTCGTTTTCTGAATGATGAGCTTTAAGCCAACTTTTTCACTCTCCACTTTCACCTTCATCAAGAGGCTTTTTACTTCCTCTTCAGTTTCTGCTATAAGGGTGGTGTCATCTGCATATCTGAGGTTATTGATATTTCTCCTGGCAATCTTGATTCCAGCTTGTGTTTCTTCCAGTTCAGCGTTTCTCATTATGTACTCTGCATATAAGTTAAATAAACAGGGTGACAATATACAGCCTTGATGTACTCCTTTTCCTATTTGGGACCAGTCTGTTGTTTCATGTCCAGTTCTAACTGTTGCTTCCTGCCTGCATACAGATTTCTCAAGAGGCAGGTCAGGTGGTCTGGTATCCCATCTCTTTCAGAATTTTCCACAGTTTATTATGATCCATACAGTCAAAGGCTTTGGCATAGTCAATAAAGCAGAAATAGATGTTTTTCTGGAACTCTCTTGCTTTTTCCATGATCCAGCGGATGTTGGCAATTTGATCTCTGGTTCCTCTGCCTTTTCTAAAACCAGCTTGAACATCAGGAAGTTCACGGTTCACATATTGCTGAAGCCTGGCTTGGAGAATTTTGAGCATTACTTTACTAGCGTGTGAGATAAGTGCAATTGTGTGGTAGTTTGGGCATTCTTTGGCATTGCCTTTCTTTGGGATTGGAATGAAAACTGACCTTTTCCAGTCCTGTGGCCACTGCTGAGTTTTCCAAATTTGCTGGCATATTGAGTGCAGCACTTTCAAAGCATCATCTTTCAGGATGTGGAATAGCTCAACTGGAATTCTATCACCTCCACTAGCTTTGTTCGTAGTGATGCTTTCTAAGGCCCACTTGACTTCACATTCCAGGATGTATGGCTCTAGGTCAGTGATCACACCATCATGATTATCTTGGTCATGAAGATCTTTTTTGTACAGTTCTTCTGTGTATTCTTGCCATCTCTTCTTAATATCTTCTGCTTCTGTTAGGTCCATACCATTTCCGTCCTTTCTCGAGCCCATCTTTGCATGAAATGTTCCTTTGGTATCTCTGATTTTCTTGAAGAGATCTCTAGTCTTTGCCATTCTGTTGTTTTCCTCTATTTCTTCGCATTGATTGCTGAAGAAGGCTTTCTTATCTCTTCTTGCTATTCTTTGAAACTCTGCATTCAGATGTTTATATCTTTCCTTTTCTCCTTTGCTTTTCACTTCTCTTCTTTTCACAGCTATTTGTAAGGCCTCCCCAGACAGCCATTTTGCTTTTTTGCATTTCTTTTCCATGAGGATGGTCTTGATCCCTGTCTCCTGTACAATGTCACGAAATCATTCCATAGCTCATCAGGCACTCTATCTATCAGACCTAGGCCCTTAAATCTATTTCTCACTTCCACTGTATAATCATAAGGGATTTGATTTAGGTCATACCTGAATGGTCTAGTGGTTTTCCCTACTTTCTTCAATTTAAGTATGAATTTGGCAATAAGGAGTTCATGGTCTCAGCCACAGTCAGCTCCTGGTCTTGTTTTTGCTGACTGTATAGAGCTTCTCCATCTTTGGCTGCAAAGAATATAATCAATCTGATTTCGGTGTTGACCATCTGGTGATGTCCATGTACAGAGTCTTCTCTTGTGTTGTTGGAAGACGGTGTTTGTTATGACCAGTGCATTTTCTTGGCAAAACTCTATTTGTCTTTGCCCTGCTTCATTCCGTATTCCAAGGCCAAATTTGCCTGTTACTCCAGGTGTTTCTTGACTTCCTACTTTTGCATTCCAGTCCCCTATAATGAAAAGGACATCTTTTTTGGGTGTTAGTTGTAAAAGGTCTTGTAGGTCTTCATAGAACTGTTCAACTTCAGCTTCTTCAGCGTTACTGGTTGGGGCATAGACTTGGATTACTGTGATATTGAATGGTAAGGCGTTTAATAAAGTCTTTGCCTGCAATGCAGGAGACCTGAGTTTAATCCCTGGTTGGGGAAGATCCCCTGGAGAAGCGAATGGCTACCCACTCCAGTATTCTTGCCTGCAGTATTTCATGGGTAGAGGAGGCTGGTGGGCTACAGTCCATGGGGTCAAATAGTCAGGCATGACTGAGTGACTAACACTTTCACTTCCTTTCTGACCAATTACTTGCTCACCACTAAATGTACTGGCCCAGATGTGAACCCCAGTATACCAGGCTTTAAAAATTTTTTAGAAATTTTCTAGCTAGCAAATAACTCAAGGAATACAGAGTTAGGGAAGGAAAATCACTAAAAAAATACACAGCAACAAGAAAATAAAACCAGAATAACAAACAAACAGAAAACAGCAACAACAACAAACTATGGTGAGGAAGGGGGTGGAAGAATCTGGTATAGGAGCTATTACAATCTACAACATCCAGTTTTCATCACAAAATTAACAGAAATGCAAAGAAATAGGGATGTATATCACATACACTGAGAAGGAAAAAAAAGAGTGAAAAAAAAGTCCTGAAAGAGGCCAACATTTTGGATGTAGTAGACAAAGCCTTTAAAATCAGCTATTATAGATGTATTCAAATTTAAGGAAACTCTGCCTAAAAAATTAAAGTATGATAACAGTGTCTCACACCAAATAGAGAATATAAACAAAGAGACAGAAATTAGTTTTTTTTAAAAAAAGAGAAATTCTGGAGTTGAAAAGTATAAAAACTGAAATACATTCACTGCTGCTGCTGCTAAGTCGCTGCAGTTGTGTCCAACTCTGTGCCGACCCCATAGACGGCAGCACCAGGCTCCCCTGTCCCTGGGATTTTCCTGGCAAGAATACTGGAGTGGACTGTCGTTTCCTTCTCCAATGCATGAAAGTGAAAAGTGAAAGTGAAGTCGGTCAGTTGTGTCCAAATCTCAGCGACCCCATGGACTGCAGCCCACCAGGCTCCTCTGTCCATGGGATTGTCCAGGCAAGAGTACTGGAGTGGGGTGCCAGTAGCTTCTCCCATACATTCACTATAGGGGCTCAATAACAGATTTGAGTGAGCAAAAGAAAGAATCAGCCAACAAGAAGATCACATAATAGAGAAATCCACTCTGAGAAACAGAAAGAAAGAATGAAACAAAATGAAGAAAACCTTGAAGACCTGTGGAATACCATCAAGCATTACAAAATATGCATAATGGAAGTTCCAAAAGGTGAACAGAAAGGGGCAGAAAAAATATCAATGAGATTCATATCTATGCATATCATAATTCAACTGATAAAGTCAGTGTTACCTAGTATGAATCTCATTGAGTTTATTCTAGAAAAAACTTTTAAAAGAAGAGTAAACTATAGCCTGTAGAAAGATGGAAATAATAAAGATTAGAATGGAGATAAAGAAAACAAAAACAATAAAGAAAGTCAGTGAAACTAAAAGTTGTTTTTTTAAAAAATATCAACAAAATTGACAATCCTTTTACTAGACTGACCAAGGGAAAACAAAAGAGAGAAAAGATTCAAAGTACTAAAATAAAAATAAATAAAAGAGGGGACATCACTATAAATCTTACAGAAATAAAAAGATTTTAAGAGAATTCTATGAAATTTCATATGACAACAAATTTCGTAATTTGAATGAAAGGGCCAGATTTCTATAAAATCACATACATTGACTCATGGAAAGAGAAAAATCTTAATAGACCTATAACGAGGAAGGAGACTGAATTGATATTTCTAACATATAAAACCAAGGTCCAGATGGCTTTATTGTTTAATTCTACCATACAATTAAGGAAAAATTAACACTAATTCTTTATAAATCCTTCTAAAAAAACAGGATACAAAAAAATGGCAAAAGTCTAAAATAGGCACTAAACCAAAGAGGATATATGGATAGCAAATAAGCATAAGGGAAAAAAATATCTAATATCACAAATCATCAGGGAAATGAAAATTAAAACCACCATGTAATACTACCACACACCTATTACATTTGTTAAACTTAATAATACCAGTAATATGATATGCTGAGAGCATCCAGAGAAACCAGAAGTTTCATACATTACTGATGGGAATGGAAAATGATGCAGCTGCTTAGGAAAACAGTTTTGAAGTTTCTTAAAAATTTAAAATGTACATATATATGACTGAGCAATTTTATTTCTGAGTATTTTATCCAAGTGAACTGGAAAGCTGCACATGAATATTTACAGCAGCTTTATTTGTAAAACCCAACACTGAAACAATCCTAATGTCTTTCAACAGGTAAATAGATAAACAAGCTGTGGTACATCATGCCATGTGATGCCATGGAATATTACTCAGAAACAAAAAAGGAAAAAGCTATTAAAACACAAAATAACTTAAAAAATAGCAAAGACAATGTTCTGAGTCAAAAAAGGCAATCTCAAAAGGCATGTTTTCTTACCAGGAGATCCCATGGTTGATTAGAAAGATGCGGTGTAGTGCAAGTGCCTGACAATTTGTTTGATTGTAATATAAATAAGTGCCTGGCATTAAGCTTTTTTTTTTTCCCATGGGTGTACATGTGTTCCCCATCCTGAACCCCCGCTCCCACCTCCCTCCCCATCCCATCCCTCTGGGTCATCCCAGTGCACCAGCCCCGAGCGTCCTGTATCATGCATTGAACCTGGACTGGCGATCCGTTTCACATATGATAATATACATGTTTCAATGCCATTCTCCCAAATCATCCCACCCTCACCCTCTCCCGCAGAGTCCAAAAGGCTGTTCTATACATCTGTGTCTCTTTTGCCATCTCGCATACAGGGTTATCGTGACCATCTTTCTAAATTCCATATATATGCGTTAGTATACTGTATTGGTGTTTTTCTTTCTGACTTACTTCCCTCTGTATAATAGGCTCCAATTTCATCCACCTCATTAGAACTGATTCAAATGTATTCTTTTTAATGGCTGAGTAATACTCCATTGTGTATATGTACCACAGCTTTCTTATCCATTTGTCTGCTGATGGGCATCTAGGTTGCTTCCATATCCTGGCTATTATAAACAGTGCTGCGATGAACACTGGGGTACACAGGTCTCTTTCAGTTCTGGTTTCCTTGGTGTGTATACCTAGCAGTGGAATTGCTGGGTCGTATGGTAGTTCTATTTCCAGCCTTTTAAGGAATCTCCACACTGTTCTCCATAGTGGCTGTACTAGTTTGCATTCACACCAACAGTGTAAGACAGTTCCTTTTTCTCCGCACCCTCTCCAGCATTTATTGTTTGTAGAGGTTTTGAGAGCAGCCATTCTGACCAGCGTGAGGTGGTACCTCATTGTGGTTTTGATTTGCATTTCTCTGATAATGAGTGATGTTGAACATCTTTTCATGTGTTTGTTAGCCATCTGTAGGTCTTCTTTGGAGAAATGTCTGTTTAGTTCTTTGGCCCATTTTTTGATTGAGTCATTAATTTTTCTGGAATTGAGCTGCATGAGCTGCTTCTATAGTTTTGAGATTAATTCTTTGTCAGTTGCTTCGTTTTCTATTATTTTCTCCCATTCCGAAGGCTGTCTTTTCACTTTGCTTATGGTTTCCTTCATTGTGCAAAAGCTTTTAAGTTCAATCAGGTCCCATTTGTTTATTTTTGCTTTTGTTTCCATTACTCTGGGAGGTGGGTCATAGAGGATCCTGCTGTGTTTTATGTCGGAGAGTGTTTTTTTCCCTATGTTTTCCTCTAGGAGTTTTATAGTTTCTGGTCTTACGTTTAGATCTTTAATCCATTTTGAGTTTATTTCTGTGTATGGTGTTGGAAAGTGTTCTAGTTTCATTCTTTTACAAGTGGTTGACCAGTTCCCAGCGCCACTTGTTAAAGAGATTGTCTTTCCTCCATTGTATGTTCTTGCCTACTTTGTCGAAGATAAGGTGTCCATAGGTGTGTGGATTCATCTCTGAGCTTTCTATTTTGTTCCATTGATCTATATTTCTGTCTTTGTGCCAGTACCATACGGTCTTGATGACTGTGGCTTTGTAGTAGAGCCTGAAGTCAGGCAGGTTGATTCCTACTGTTCCATTCTTCTTTCTCAACATTGCTTTGGCTATTTGAAGTTTTTGTATCTCCATACAAATTGTGAAATAATTTGTTCTAGTTCTCTGAAAAATACTGTTGGTAGCTTGATAGGGATTGCATTGAATCTATAGATTGCTTTGGGTAGTATATACATTTTCACTATATTGATTCTTCTGATCAATGAACACAGTATATTTCTCCATCTATTTGTGTCCTCTTTGATTTCTTTCACCAGTGTTTTATAGTTTTCTATATATAGGTCTTTTGTTTCTTTAGGCAGATGTATTCCTAAGTATTTTATTCTTTTCATTGCAATGGTGAATGGAATTGTTTCCTTAATTTCTCTTTGTTTTCTCATTGTTAGTGTATAGGAATGCAAGGGATTTCTGTGTGTTGACTTTATATCCTGCAACTTTACTATATTCATTGATTAATTCTAGTAATTTTCTGGTGGAGCCTTTAGGGTTTTCTATGTAGAGGATCATGTCATCTGCAAACAGTGAGAGTTTTACTTCTTCTTTTCCGATCTGGATTCCTTTTATTTCTTTTTCTGCTCTGATTGCTGTGGCCAAAACTTCCAATGCTATGTTGAATAGTAGTGGTGAGAGTGGGCACCCTTGTCTTGTTTCTGACTTTAGGGGAAATGCTTTCAGTTTTTCACCATTGAGGATAATGTTTGCTGTGGGTCTGTCATATATAGCTTTTATTATGTTGAGGTATGTTCCTTCTATTCCTGCTTTCTGGAAGATTTTTATCATAAATGGATGTTGAATTCTGTCAAAGACTTTCTCTGCATCTATTGAGATAATCATATGTTTTTTATTTTTCAATTAGTTAATGTGGTGTTTTACATTGATTTGCGGATATTGAAGAATCCTTGCATCCCTGGGATAAAGCCCTCTTGGTCATGATGTATGACCTTTTTAATATGTTTTTGGATTCTGTTTGCTAGAATTTTGTTAAGGATTTTTGCATCTATGTTCACCAGTGATATTGGCCTGTAGTTTTCTTTTTTTGTGTGGCATCTTTGTCAAGTTTTGGTATTAGGGTGATGGTGGCCTCATATAATGAATTTGGAAGTCTACCTTCCTCTGCAATTTGCTGGAAAAGTTTGAGTAGGATAGGTGTTAGCTCGTCTCTAAATTTTTGGTAGAATTCAGCTGTGAAGCCATCTGGTCCTGGGCTTTTGTTTGCTGGACGATTTCTGATTACAGTTTCAATTTCTCTGTTTGTGATGGGTCTGTTAAGATTTTCTATGTCTTCCTGGTTCAGTTTTGGAAAGTTGTACTTTTCTAAGAATTTGTCCATTTCTTCCAAGTTGTCCATTTTATTTGCATATAGTTGCTGATAATAGTTTCTTATGATCCTTTGTATTTCTGTGTTATCTGTTGTGATCTCTCCATTTTCATTTCTAATTTTATTGGTTTGATTTTTCTCCCTTTGTTTCTTGATGTGTCTGGGTAATGTTTTGTCAATTTTATTTATCTTCAAAAAGCCAGTTTTTGGCTTTGTTGATTTTTGCTATGGTCTCTTTTGTTTCTTTTGCATTTATTTCTGCCCTAATTTTTAAGATTTCTTTCCTTCTACTAACCCTGGGGTTCTTCATTTCTTCCTTTTCTAGTTTCTTTAGGTGTAGAGTTAGGTTGGCATTAAGCTTTTGATTGCTGAGGTATGTATTTCAAAGTGGCTCAGTGGTAAAGAATCTGCCTGCCAGTGCAGAAGACATAAAAGATTCCTGGATTGGGAAGATTCCCTGGAGAAGGAAATGGCAACCCACTGCAGTATTCTTGCCTGGGAAATATCATGGACAGAGGAGCCTGGCAGGCTATAGCCCACAGGGTCTCAAAAGAGTGGGACATGACCTAACAACTAAACAATACATTTCAAAGAAATCTGTCTCAAATAAACACACTGCCAGCTATACAACTAGATAAAGAGCCAGGCCACCCCACCCATGAAGCTGCCCTTTTAGAAAGTCCTGGCTGACCTAGGTAACTGATCATTTGAGTGATCCTGCTTTTCCCTCCCCATGCTTTAATTCCCACTCTCTTTTTAAATTAACCTATAAGGAGTAAACTTGCAAAACCCTAGGTACCCCACCCTTAACCCAAATAAATGAAGAACCCCAGGTCTGCTAGTATTTGCTCTTGCTCTCTAGTGTGTGCTCCTGTTTCACATATCCCAACCAAACCTCTCATTATGTGACCCCACAGAATGTGTACTCCCCATAACCTGTGAATAATTAACCTTGTTTTTTCAAAGTTCCCCCGCCTTTTCTAGCTTCTAAGGGCTGCCTACATTCCTTGGTTTGTGACCCTTTTCTGCCACCTTCAAAGCCAGTAATGCTGCATTCTCTCTGACACTGCTTCCTTTTTCACATCTTTTCTCTGACCCTTTCTCCTACCTCTTGTACTTCAGAGGAAACTTGTGATTACTCTGGGCCCACTCAGATAATCCAGGATATCTATTTTAAAATGTTGATTACCATCTTTAATTCCATCTACAACCTCAATTACCCTTTGCCATACAACTGAACATAATCATAGGCTGCAAGAATTTGTACATGGACATCTTTGGGGGGGAATCATTATTCTGTCTACCACAAATTCTGTTGAGATCTCCTACATACCCTTATAGTTCACCCTCAACCCTCACCTTGACTATGCAGATGGAACCAAGGAAGTCTGATGTGATTAACTTGTTTATTAGTTAAGTAGAGATTGATCCTCTCTTTTTACAAATTCAAAGACATATATTTTTTCTAATATTCTCATAATAAATAAAGATCTCTTACATCAGATAGAACATGACTTTACTTTCAAGATTATCTTTGTTAGCAACAAACTCCAAATGCTAGACCAGCGGTTCCCATTGACTACCAACATTTCAAAAACTGTTTTGGTGATTGAAATTGGGCTTCCAGGTATTTGTTTTCCAAATGAAAACAACCTTTGTTTGCTCTCCAAAATCTATCACCTATTCTTATCATTATTTAATGAAAGAACATTCAGCACCAAAAAGAAAAGAATGTCAGAAAAATGTGTACTTCTTTAAATAATCTTAGGTTAATAAAAAATAAGTTTATTAGTGTTCTTTTTCTAATTTTGCTGATCTTTGACCAGGCTTTTAAAATCACTTATAAGACTGATTTACCTGTAGCAACTGTGCCACTGTCCACACGTGTCAAGGACTGGGGACGGCTTCGAAGTTTGCTTTTTAAAGATCTTGGTCTACGTGGTGATGCAGGTGATACAGGAGCTTCTGATGATTGGACTTTGCTATCTTTAATTGCTCGAAGGCGTTCATAGAGCTCCTGTAGCTCCTTATTCTGCTGGGTTTGAAGATTTACCACCTCCTGAATATGTCTGAAGGAAAATCATGCAGAAAGCACTTTAATGGCACAGGAGCCATATACATGAGCCAAGGAACTCTACCAGTACAAGTAAAGTTTAACAAGGAATTTAGATTAAGAATGTGGAAATACAGAATATTTTCACAAAATTAATATGATCAGTGCCTTCCTAAAGTGCAACATTAAACTAATCAGACATAAAGAAAAAGCTCAATAAATTGACAAGAACAAATTTATAAAACCTCAATATAGTAAAAGATAATTTAAAAAATTAAAGTTCCATAGTACTGATAATATTAACATGATTATTCTTTGCAAGTGTAAACAGGAAATAATTTTTCAACATAGTAAAAGGTTACTATTCAGAACATATAAATATCTGCCAAAAATCAATGACTTTATAGAAAAGGGGGGAAAGAATAAGAAAAAGTAACTCTAAAGGAAAGGAAATACAAGTAGCCAATAAATATGAGATGATGCACAACCTTAGTATTAATTAGAACACAAATTTTAAAAAATAATTTTTATTCATCTGATAGGAATAAAATTAAAAGAATCAATAACACCCAGTCTAATGTTGTGAAGGAGTGGGAAAACAGGCACTTGTACAAACCTCTAATCCAGGAATTTAGGTATCCTTCTAATATAAGTACACAAACATAAAAGGATGTTCACTTCAACATTTTTTATATAAACAAAATATGGGATAAAACTGAAATTCTCATTAAGGAGGGATTAAATAAACTTTGGGGCTTTCCAGGTGGTGCAGTGGTGAAGAATCCACCTGCCAATGCAGGATACGAGAGGTCAATCCCTGGGTAGGGAAGATGCCCTTGAGAAGGAGATAGCAACCCACTCCAGTATTCTTGCCTGGAAAAATTCATAGAGGAGCCTGGCAGGCTACAGTTCATGGGGTTACAAAGAGTTAGATGCAACTGTGCACACACACACACACAAATAAATGGCTATATGCTATCCCAATGCATGGAATAAAGATTATTTGTGCAAACATGAAGAGGAGACAATGTTAAGCCAAAAAATGCAGAATAACATGTATATTATGATCCTACTTTTATAAACTTAAAAACTATATTTGTAAATGCATAAAAAAATGATGGACAAGTTATATACCAGTGGTTGCCTATGAGAAATGAGGTTAGAGCATGAGAAATAGACTGTTTTGTGTGCATTTTTACTGTTGTGATATTATGATTTATAATAAAAATAAGATGTTATTTGATCTTGGTCCCTATTCCTGGCACACTGCTCCTAAAACCCTTGTAATTTTCTAAATGATAAGAGTGATCCAAGAATTTTTTGTTACAATGTTTGGTCTTTTGTCCTCAAATAGCTCCAGTTCCTGAAACATTTCCAGAGTGATAAAGGAGTGTCTCGTTATTCAAAATAAGCCCCTTTAAATCACAAAGTGACTTCTGGATAGCCCCTAAGGATGGGTACCTCTAAGGAGGGAAAAGAGGCTGGAGGTTGAATTAATTACCAATGGCCAATGATTTACTTAATCATGCCTACATAATGAAGTTTCCATAAAAACCTGTGAATTACAGGGATTCTGAGAGCTTCTAGGTTGAAGGAGGCATGTAGGTGCGACAGTGGCACTCCTGAGAGGCCATGAGGTTCCTTGCCCCTTCTATACCTTGCCATCTGGCTGTTCTTGAGTTGTATCCTTTTATAATAAACCAATAATCTAGTAAGAAAACTGTTTTCCTGAGTTCTATAAGCCATTCTAGCAAGTTAATCAAACCTGAGGAGAGGTTTGTGGAAACCTGTGGTAACAGGTTGGTCAGAAGCATAGGTAACACTACTTGGACTTGTGATGGGCATCTGAAGGGGGCAGTCTTGTGGGACTGAGCCCTTAGCCTCTGGGATCTGACGCTATCTTTGTAGTTTTCAATAACAAATTTTTTTGAATCATTAAAATGTCACCAGGGCTTCTCTGGTAGCTCAGCTGGTAAAGAATCCACCTGCAATGCAAGAGACCCCGGTTCAATTCCTGGGTCGGGAAGATCCCCTGGAGAAGGGATAAACTATCCACTCCAGGCTTCCCTGGTGGCTCAGATGGTAAAGAATCCACCTGCAATGCAGGAGACCTGGGTTCGATCCCTAGGTTGGGAAGATCCCCTGGAGGAGGGCATTGCGACCCACTCCAGTATCCTTGCTTGGACAATTCCCATAGACAGAGGAGCCTGGCAGGCTACAGTCCATGGGGTCTCAAAGAGTAGGACACGACTGAATGACTAATCACACAGCACAAAATGTCACCAATCTCAATTAGCTACCAGTCAAATACTTAGTTCTATAAAACCCAAAGCAATCAGATTTGTGACAAAAGAGAAACAGTTCTTACTTTTCTCGTAATCTTTGAAGCTCCACCTTTAAGTCCTCATCCTCTATTTCTGACTCATCATCACTGCTCATTGGGGAAGATGGTGAATAAAAGTGCGAGCTCTGTGTTTGAACACAGGCTTTTTCTTCACAGAGTGGTAAGCACTTTTCTCTCTCTGTACCAGTCTTCGCCATTGATTTCCCTCTGTCAGGAAGAGCGGCTGAAAATTCACAATTAGAGCTAGGCTGTTTCCTAGCAGTATGTATCTCTCTCTCTTTAAGCAGTTCAGATCCAGACTGCATGCTACTTCCTGTGGCTGAATTTTCTTCCAATTCCTTTTCTGTACTCATTGAAGATATATCAGTTTCACAAGCTATACTAAAAGATGAAAAGTTGTCAGTTTGTTTGGAAATTCTTGGATCTTCTTTGAAGGTTTCATGAAGAGCTTGTAACTTCTGAGGAGAAAGTGAAGTTTGTGGATTGTGTGTGACAGGTTCCATTTCTACCAATTGAGACTTTGCTGTTTCAGTAAAGGCTAAAGCTTCTTCACTAGACTGACTTGTCATTTCATTGAATGCTGGTATGTGTTCTATTCCAAAAGATGTCACTTCCACTGACTCCTGCTGGGGAACTGTAATCACCTGAAATACAAAAAGGCAGAGGTGGCTGGCTTTGCCTAACCAAAGAGTAAACCCACAAAGAAATTCAATATATTATATGGTACAGACAATTGGATGGTCTTCTGCAATGTATACACATTGATAATACCAAAACTTTAAAACCCCATTTAGGACTTCCCCAGTGGTCTAGTGGTTAAGACTCTGCACTTTCACTGCAGGGGCCACAGGTTTGACCCCTAGTCAGGGAAGTTCTGCATGTCACATGGAGCAGCCAAAGGAAAAAAAAAGTTTAAAAAAAATCCCATTTATTCTTGCCATATTCAAAGGTTTTCAGTTGGGCCCTTTGTAAATTCAGTTGGCTACATATTGCTCAAATACAATTCTGCAATTAAAACATTCCATAGGTGCACATACAACTAACACCATTTTGTAAACCATCTATACTTCAATAAAAAATTAAAAATATTTTAATTGCCAAGATTCTAAAGGACATGAAATCAGATTTATAAAAAAGATGACTCCCACCCACCAAAAAACAATGACACAGATCTATGCTCTGTTCCAGTTACTAAAATCCTCATTTCTTTAGACTCACCTTTAGTGGATGGCTACAGAAGGTGAGAAGATACATATAAGGGGGAAAAATTAAATATGATAATAATCTACATTTAAAATAATTACCATCTACAGACCTAGATCTTCAATGCTGTCACCTTTCATAATGTCCCTGTAGAAAATGATTCTACCAAAGACACAAACCTGAAACCGACCCCGCTGAAATGATCCACTCATTGCTTTACATTTACTCAAAGACCTAGTATCAGTTGTGGACTCTCCTGTCAGATGACTGGGGTCAGGAACAACTGCTGATCTCGTATCTTCTATTTCCACTGCAAGTTTTGCCAAATTGTAAGCAGAAAGGAGAAAATTGTTTGTTAATATTACATTTGTTTACATTACCAGAAATGAAGTAGAAAAAGCTTAACTCCTGCTAGACAATTAAAAAAGTGTTAATGTAATAAGCAACACTGTAGAAGCCCCTACCTCTAAATCAGACATTTCAAGATTTATCCTGAGACTTAGTGTCTATATGAAATGAATACTTTAAAACTGAATTAGTTACAAAAGGAAAAATAAAATGGAAATGACATTAATGGGACGTGTTACATACATGGGCTATACGGAAAAGGTGGCAAGATTTGTGTATGAATAACAACAGAAAGAAACAGAAGTAAATGAAAAATGATGTTACCTAGTCTACGTCCCTGACTGTAAGCACACTACCTTGACGGACTTTTGATCTCTTGAAAAAGCTGGTTGACTGCCGTAGCCTGTATGCCCAGCTTTTTAATTTGCGAGTCCAGGATTTCTTGCTAATAGGATTTTTGAGACTAGGACAAGTAAAGCTTAGGCCAAAATATCCACCTCCTGTCTGTAGATGAATGGTTCCACCGCTTGACACAGCAGCAGGATAGGCCTCTGGATCTCCCGGAAGTGAAGCATCTGGGGACATCTCCTAATGGAGACAAAAAGAGGAAAACCAAAACGGTAATAATTTACGTGAGGTAGAGCAGTTATTTATACCATTGGAGTTTCTTGTATGGACCAGTCAGTAATCAAAAACAGAATGCTATGTATATTTCTATTAATAGTACTATGTCAGACTAAACCTGAAGTATTGAACATATAGGAATTAAGCCTTCTTTTTCTTTAAAAATATTATTTAGACTTCACATAAATAAAATCACAGAATATTAAATTTCCACCCTAGAATATTTTTTATCATAGCAACTTTGAAAACTGAAAATTAAAATCTGAAGTAAACAGATTTAAAACAATAAAAAACCTTCATTACACCAATTTACTAAAAAAAAAAAAGGTTAAATCTTATCATCTTAAAATGGAAATTTTCATCTATGCTTATATTACTTAGGACAGTTAAAGATGCCTGACACACATGATAAACATAGAAAATCAAGATATCTAGGCATTAAGATTTACAGAAATATATTACCAAATCAAATTTATTATATTATGTAATCACACAGAAATTTAATTTAAAATGGATCTCAAAATTATTTCAAATTCAAACTCTAAAAATTGTTAACATCAGGCCACAGCTGACTATAAAATCACACTTCCCTCTTGTATTCCCATTTTCCCCCCGAAAAATAAGAATTAACTGCTGTTTCTGAGTACTTTAAAAATAAATTCCTTATAATAACTCATACAAAAAATTAATATACATAGCCACAAATACTTTGGGAAACCTGAGAATGGCCCCTACAAATTTAGAAAATTAAAAAAGTATTGAAAAGCTCAAAGAATAGGATTTAGCATTTGTCTGAAGGAAGATCGCCTGAAGTGAAGTGAAGTCGCTCAGTCATGCCCGACTCTTTAGACCCCATGGACTGTAGCCTGCCAGGCTCCTCCATCCATGGGATTTTCCAGGCAAGAATACTGGGGTGGGTTGCCATTTCCTTCTCCAAGACAGCCTAAAAGCAGCACTAAGTAAACTGCAGTTTGGGATAAGCATTTTTAATTATTAGAGTCAACAGTCATTAAAAGTAAAATTCTGAACAACTAGTTTTTATTTTCCAAAGTCCTATTTTGGACTACCAATACTACTTTCATAAAGAGAAAAAAAAAAAAAAAACTCTCAATAACATTGGTCCCACTGAAATTACAGAAAAGATTTTTATTAAGTAATAACTGGATCAAGATGATAAATTAAATACAAGTTCTAGCTTCTCTTATCAACCCAAAGCTATAAGTGCAACAGGAAAAACAGATGTAGACACAGGCATATAAGATTAAAGGAGGAAAAAGTAGCCTCCTTTAATCTGCATGACATATGCAAGAACTGTTTCAAAATGCAGTAAACTCAGGTGGGAGATATGGGCAGCAGGAGAGAGCACCCTGAACAACCAAAAGGATGAGTAGTTGGATAGAATGCTTACAAAGCTACACACAATTTGTCTCCTATCTGTCACTTCAACATCATCTTGTAACACCCTACTACTTACTGGCCTTCTTTTGGTTCCTAAAACAGGTCTCTTACCTGTGAATATCACCATCGCAAACCAATCCTTCTGTGACCACTCTATCTAAAGTAATTCCTTAGTCATCCTATCGTAGCCCTTTTTATTTGTTTAGGATTTATTTTCCCCCACTAGAGTATGAGTTCCACAAAAAACAGAGATCTTGACTTATTCACTGCTCAGTAGATATCCACTGAATGGAAGAGTGAACTGGTTAGGGTACCAAACAAGGAACAGCCAGGCAGTTCTGCACCTTCCTACCCCACCTCCACAACAAAGAAAAGACATCAGAGGCATCTGCTCCCAAATAAGAGTGGCAAGAGGAAAATGTTTGTGGCCAAGAAAAATATCAGCAATATAGGGAGGAGATAAGATCTAGGAGGTTAAGGGGAAGCCCTGCTACTTTTGAAGACTAGCTATTAGACCTCCCTCTAGGCAGCATCAGAGACAAGTTGCAATAACCAGTGCCAGGAAGCATGTCCCACGCTTTCCTCATAATTACTAGAGTAAGACTATAGTAATTGTATATAGCATTTACAAACAGACAAAGAGGGAATCTCATAGGGGAAAAAGAAAAACTGAGTACGCAATAAAGAATCACCAACACTTTTGGGAAATCAGTACTTTAAGAAAACACTAAACTCAACAAATAGAATAGCCAAGGAAATAACATTAATAACATAGAATAAGGCTTTAATATCTTCAAAGACATGTGTGAATATACACATCCATAAGAAAAAGAAATTATTAGAAATTAAAAATATAATCCTTCACATAAAAAATAGCTGAATAGGAGATTATAAACAGCTTATAAATACAGAAATTCTCCCAGTACAAAAAGCAAAAGGACGAGATGGAAAACATGAAATGAAAAGTTAAATAGGTAAGAAAAAGAAAAAAAGTAAATGAAGAAATAAAATTGTCTATTCACAGATGATACAATCTTATATATTATATAGAATATCCACCAAAAGCTATTACAGCTAATAAACAAAGCAAAGTAGAAGCATATAACATCAACAATCAAAAATCAATTGTATTTCTATATGCTACCAATGAAAAATCAGAAAAGGAAATTTAAAAAAGCAATTTCATTTATAATAACAGTAAAGAGAATAAAATAACACTGCTGGAACAACTGGATGATCATATGCAGAAAAATGAAGCTAGATCTTTATCTCACACCATATACAAAAATTAACTCAAAATGATGTTACTACCTATACTTAACTAAGGGTAAAACAAAATAAAGACATTTTTGGACATTTAAAAAAATCAAACTGCTAATCCATGCAACATATTTAAAAATATTATTTATAGAAGCATTTGAGGGGGAAAACAAAACGGAATTCTAGGACACCAGAAATAGTGGCAGGTAATAAGTTTGATCTAGATGTAGCAAGTGGACATTTGAAACAAATAAAATAATCCATTTGACTTTGACACTTGGAAGATTTTCTTTTGAGCAACAAAGCTTAAATAATAGAGAATTACATTTCATTTTTTATGGTTCTAATCACATTACATGATCATCAGATAACACATATAATATGTTATTTACTGATTTTCAATTCTTCCAATCAACCTACAGACAAGGCATAACCAACTATTAAAAAATGTATATGTTATAAACTTTGTTAATGCTAAAGTGTAATTTAAGTAATAAAAATGGGAGGTGTACAGGGAAGAAAAATAGAGGAAAGAGAAAATATAATTTCTCCACCATTCCGAGAAATGAGTCAGATTTTATTATATGAAACTGCTAAATCCAAAAATCAGTAAGTATATTATTTACAAGTTATTAATAGCAATGACCACAGAACTAAAACCAGGAACTTAAATGTTTGGGGAGTGGGAGTGTCAACACAACAATTTAATTTCCTATCCTTCTGAATTTTTGTGTTTATGCATCAACTGCATAATTTTAAATTACTAGTTTACAAAAAAACAAGTAAGTTATTTTTATTCAATGGGATGTTATGCTGTTAGGTGAGGTAAAACTATGTATTCTGATATGGATAGATGTCTGTAAGTGGGGGAAAAATGCAGAACAGCACATGTATATAAGGAAGTATATGTATATAAATATATAGTATATATCTGTATCTCTGTAAATAGATATAATACATATAAAAAAGTGCTATATAAATATTTGTATGTTAGTTAAAACCATGTCTAGGAAGATTTATTAACAGCTGTGTCTATAGGTTTGGAAGTGAGGTGAATTTTACTTTATATATATGCATATATTACTTATATAATAACAATAATAGAGATACAGTGATAAATATGTCTATGATATACTATAAAATAAAAAATTAAATTGTAGACCAATATGTTTATAGCACAATCCTATTTTATTGAATAAAAAGTTATAGGTTTTTAACTAGATCTGTATAAGCTTAAGTCAAGAAGGATAAGTACCATATAGTAGATAAGCACCAGATAGTGGTTATCCCTATGAGCTGAAGGAACAGAAAAAAGAAGTTAAATTCTTACATTACATAAATTAAGAAAAAAAAACAAGTCAGGAGATTATGGGGGATTTTAATTTTCTTTTAAAAAATGTTCTCAAATAAATAAAAAACTCACAAACAAGATTAAATTAAAACCATACAATTTTTAAAAGGAAACTGATAATAGGTATTTTTAAGTGGAAATCTAAAAGCAAGTTCTTCCTACCCCCTAAAACAATCTATCAGTCCTGTTCTGTCATTAATATAAACATAAACATTGCTCACAAGTTCCTAGCTAATTCAACAGAGGGGTCTCTCACCAAAGATAGTTCTACTGCCTCTATTGAGAAGTTTTAGGCCCCTTCATCCTAAGCCATGGCCTTTTAAACACCTGTGACCTCAGAATCTTATGACATAGATAATTTCATTTCAAAGGACAGAACTTTAGAAAAGAAGGCATTTCTTTTAAAAGCATAAGGAATTGGTTAGAAAGAATGATACTTACATGTAAACATAATTCGCTGGGTATAGAAGTTATCACATTCAGGTCCCTTTTGAACACTGATATGTTAGCAGGCTGATTCACAGCCACATTGGACAGAATCTTAGAGCCTGTCTGCTGAAAATTAGGGGACTGTGCAGGACTATCTTGAATTCCACAGTGACTGGTGCCTATGACTTCTGGCACTGGACATGAGAGTACATCTTCAGCAGAGGAAGAAAATGGAGAGTCTATGCTTTGGGTATCCTTCTGACTCTCAGGGTAGATGCTAGGTATGTTATGCTCCTGATACAGCAAATTTCTTAATTTTTCATCCAGAGTTTTAATTCGGTTGTCTGCAAATTCCATTTTTGGAGGTCTTTCCCCATCTGATTCCAGGACAGTAGAGGATAGAAGGCTGGCTGGTTCAATGCCAGGATTCTGAGTGGGAACGACCATCTTAGGAGAACTTGCTTCCATGTTCACTGCAGCTTCTCCTTCTTGGGAAATAAATTCGGCATCCGTAGTTCGCTGCTGCACTAGTAAGGATTGAGGCTTTTGATCAGATATAAATGCCGGGGTTGTAAGACAGTTAGCTGCAATCTGAGTTGACTCATCAGAAGCTGCCTGACTGGCAGCTTGGTGACCTGGATACACAGGTAGAAATATGCCTGCTTCATTGGTGAGTCCCTCACATTCAAGTGGAACTGCACGAACTGAAGTAGCAGTATGATTGGAACTACTAGCAACTGGTACCATTATTTGCCTGTCATCTTCCACTTGATAAAGTATAGCTGGCTGCTTAGTTTCTACACTGGCATATTCAGAAATCTTACCATCAACTACATCCTTGTGTTGTGATGTGGAGGTGAAAAGTACACGCTGGCACGGATTACTTTCTAGAGTAAGCAGTGTGTCCTGTGATATTTCCTTATTACTTATGTTTCTTGGACCTAGAATAATAACAAAGAATGGCTAAGCATGTATTGTTAAGTACAAAGCATAGACTAGTCCAAACTCAAAAGGGACAAAGAGAAACAAGAGGCAAATCAGAACCAGTGTGAAACTACTCTTGACAAGGAGAAAAATATTTTTTTCATAAATAATAAAATTTAAATGGCTTAAGTTATATTCTAATATTAACATCTTCAAAAA
The DNA here is from genome assembly GCF_055505025.1 of Bos grunniens. NCBI lineage: Eukaryota > Metazoa > Chordata > Mammalia > Artiodactyla > Bovidae > Bos > Bos grunniens. The sequence goes on along the minus strand of NC_141194.1, from coordinate 50,663,205 downwards.
TGCTTATGGAAATTCTCATAAATGGAATAAAATACCCATGCTGTTGTTCAGTTGCTAGTCGTGTCCAACTCTTGGCAACCCTATGGACTGCAGCACGCCAGACTTCCCTGTGCTTTCCTATCTCTCAGAGTTTGCTCAAATTCATGTCCATTGAGTTGGTGATACTATCTAATCATCTCATCCTCTGCTGCCCCCTTCTCCTTTTGCCTTCAATCTTTCCCAGCATTAGGGTCTTTTCCATGAAAACAACTTAAAGATACGGTATATATTTTGCATCCCCATCTCCCAGGTCTGAATAAAGGTGCAGCCAACAAACACTTACTAGAAAGTAGGTTTAACCCAGGAACTGTAGGCATGTACTGCTGAAGAGAAGGAGAAGATTGAGCTTCACGGTTTCTTATTGTCTGATTTATACAGAATCGCCATCGACCAACTGGGGATGACTGAGGAGGAGCAGATTCATCTGTAGAAAGAATTGGCAAAAATTAATATGCTAAGCAACTGTCAATATATTTAACTTGTTAACTAAGAAAATAAGGTTAAAACAACAAATTGTCTTTTATCTCTATTTCCAACAGCAACTTATAAGACCAGACCTCCCAAACCTGACTGACAAATACTCTAAAAAACTAAGCGCAAGATATCTTTAGAAAAGGATTTGGGATTCTTCAGAAACAAACACTGCATCAGTAGTGATGAAAAGCAGGGCACTTCTTTTTGGAAAAAAATGAAAAGCATTTTTTCCATTAAAACCTACATCTTTGTTTTGTATCTTGATTATGGTAGTGCTTACACATATCTATAGTAAAGTTGCTTAGTCGTGTCTGACTCTTTGCGACCCCGTGGACTGTAGCCCACCAGGCTCCTCCATCCATGGGATTCTCCAGGCAAGAATACTGGAGTGAGTTGCCATTTCCTTCTCCAGGGGATCTTCCCCACCCAGGGATTGAACCCAGGTCTCCTGCACTGCAGGCACACGCTTTAACCTCTGAGCCACCAGGGAAGCCCCTGTGTATATGTGTATAGATCTGTGTATAGATACACATATCTATAAGAGGACAAAAATTTACATAACTCTACACCAAAAGAAAAAAAGCCAATTTTACTTTATAACAACTTAAAAAATAAAGTAAAATAAGGCCCTACATCTGTATTCCTACTTTGTTAACTTATTCAAATAAGTAATTCTCTTTTAAACTTTACCCTACTTTGCCAGTTAGAAATCTACTCAAACTCCTACTAATAAGAAAATGAAGATAGAGGAGAATCCTAGCACCCTAAAACAATCTAACTTTCAGGATAATGGTATCTGGTTCCATGACTCCCACACCACCTGTTGTTTCTTCATGCTATTGTAATTCCTTCAGAGGTCCTCATTTGTCTATGGTTCTTCTCCCCCTCACAGATACTCTAAATATATCTATGATCAGAGCTGAAAAGAATGGAGAAAAAAGGTTGTGAGAAGAGAAAATAGAAGACCTCATTTTTAGTCCATGGAAATTTATCTGGTATCTGATTTTCAAAAACTTATTAGTGATCAGAGCAGGTAGAAGCATATCATTGGTGGAATGAAATCAAGAAACGAATGCTACTGATATTAAACATGAGACAAACTCAGAATACAGTGATTTTAGTTAAGAAAGTCGCTGTCCATCTCATATCAGGAGAAAAATAAAACTTGCCAGTTAAATTCAAACATTAAAGCTGTTAAAGGTCATCAGTACTGTGACTGCTTTTCTGGTAACATACCACACGACAACTCAGAAATAAATTAATCAGGTAAAGAACCAATACTTGGAGGAAATTTGGAGAAGAGTTTTACTTCTCACTTTTTTTACTTCTTATTTCTGAGCTATAAAGTCCTTTCAAAGTGTGGGGAAACCTATATTAACAATTTATCAAATTCCTTTATTGGCTGATATCCTTCCCAAGGTATGTAAATTAAGTTTCCAAATGTCTTGCTTCAAAAGCCAAATGGTAAATTTTGTTAAATATACTTACTGCTGGTTTGACTGGATGCAGAATTTATCTGTACTTGTTCAGATGATCCTGTCTGAATTAAAAATGAATAGATAAATAAAGAAGTTCCTGATACATATTCGAGAAGACCTATTTGCTAAGCAACTGCTCTTACTTGGCTACTGCTGGGTTCCACAGTAACAGAGTCAACTCCAACAGCTCTTTCTGTAGCAGAGTGAACATGAAGGATCTCCTGGGCTTGACCTACGATAGCCCTCAATTCTTCCACAAATTTTTCTTTTTCACTTTCCAAGACAAAGTTATCTTCAACCTATCCAAAAGGAAAAGTAAGTCTATTCAAAAGAATGTATTTAGTTTCTTTGAAATTATAATATGGTGACTACCATAAAGAAAAATTAATTGCTATTTAGACCCGATTGCCACAACAGAATTAAGAAAAGACTAGCAATAAAATGCCAGACAACACATTAAATTATTCTTTCTACTTGAGATCACCAGCATTTGTCAGATTGGCACTACTTACCAGAAGCCAGCATTTAAAAAAATGTTAGCATTCTATAAATTAATTTGAATTCTAATTAATTAAAATTAATTAACTCTATAAATTAATTTGAAGAACATAACTGAGGCAATGTTTACATTTAAAACTAGGATGTCCAAACCCAAAAGCTTTTAAATCAAAAATCACAAAATGAAACATCTCTAAAGATGATAAAGTATGGCCCCAAGACAGTTCAGAAAATACTAAGTTGAATAAGAGGCAGAATTCACAATATTATTAACATTTTCAAATGTTAAATTCTGCTTGGCTAGGAATGTATATCCAAAGAAAACTGGCAGAAACAAAAGTATTATGTACTCTTCCTGCCACCCTAGCCCATTCCCCTAAAAAAAGAGGGGAATACTAACTTAAGCCTAACAATTCAAAGAAAATACAAAAACTAAATGAAATGATGAACATTACTTGAACACCTATATGTAAGATGTTATAACTGTATAAACTATTAATACTTAGGCCTCACCCTCCAAAATCCTAATTTAATTAGGGACCCAGGAAACAGAACTGTTTTTGTCTTAGGGTTTTTTTGGCCATACCATGTGGTTTGCAAGATCTTAGTTCCCCAACCAGGGACTGAACCTGGGCAACTGCAGTGAAAGCTCCAAGTCCTAACCACTGGACCTCTAAGGAATTCCCCAAAGGACTGCTTTTTAAAAGCTCTTCTGTTGATTTTGACATGCAGCTAGAGTTAAGAACCACTGACCTAGCTCCTTTCTTAATGAAACTCCCTCATATTTTACACATAAATATACTGACACCAGAGGGGGTATAGTGACTTACTTTTGATCATAACCAATTTAGCTCTTTACGAATTTTAAAAAGCAGCAGTACCCTAAGAAAATACAGCTCTCAGTAAATGAGGGGGGAGAATTAAAGGGGAAAAAGACAAACAATTCTGAAGGGAAAACGGTTTGTCTTTTCTGTACTTACCATATAGTCTGCAATATCCTCTGGTGCATCACCATCAACATCAAACTTGAAGGTGACCATCTTGTTATTGTGTGTCTCCAGTTGACACTCCACCATGTTGTCTCCAGAGGTTGAAACCTGGACACAAATATTTTACTAGTTTAAGAGTCAGTCATTGCCTTCTTTTTGCAAAGGGAATAGGAAATATTTCGATGAGCTCACATAAAATATATGAAAAAATGGTCTAAAATATTGAGAATCTAAAAAGATTCTGCTTTTCCCTTGGTGAAATACTGTCTAAATAACCACTGTATGACAAATCTAAGGCTCAAATTATTCAGCAAAAAAATCAGGAAAGGAAAGGAGCACAACTTTTATAAAAATACAAAAAAAGTTATGATAATCCCTATAACTATCTGCAATGCAAAGATCTAAATCTGGGTAATCATTTTCAAAATTCTCCCAATCTCACAAATTGACCTTTAAGCAAAGGAAAATACACTAATAATAGAAATGTAAACTGGTCCAACCTTTCTGGACAGCAATCTAGAAATATGTATTGAGAAAGTTTAAAAATCTTCATACTCTGATCAATAATTCTACTTCCAAGAATCTATCATAAGGAAATAATCACCACAAATACAAAGATTTGTGCTCAAGGGTATCTGCTTAAGAATTTCATAATACTCTATACTCACTGCCACAGCAACATTGCCCCTCCCTGACTGCCCAGACCTCAACATGCACTCTTAACCAAATCATATTTACACACTGACCTGAAGAACAGTAAGCTGAAATTTAGTTCCCTTCTCTGACCGAGGACAGGAAGCTCTTCTCTGTTTGATCCGATCTTGTTTGCCATTTCCACTTGGGTTATCAAGGGTATTTGTGTTTTCCTTCACAGGTGCCACATCATGACTCAAACTATTATTTAAAAAAACAAAAAAAAACAAAAGCAACTCCAATTCAGTTTCTCAGAGAAGACATTATTCTATGATTCTCAAAGTCCAATATTTAACCCAAATCAGATTTATAACTGATTTATATCTGAAATCCCTGTATGGCTAGAATCATTCCATTTTGATGGTAAAATTCTAAGAAAAACCCTCTATTACAAAATAATAAATGAGTTTAAATAAAATATATAAGTTGTACAATATCTCTCAAAAAGTTATAATTGTACAACTTTGCAAATATACTAAATTCCATTGAATTGTACACTTTAAATGGGTGAAAATTTAATGGTATGTGAATTATGTCTCAATGAAGCTGTTTTTAAAAGTTACAAAACACTGAGATTACTTGAGGCAAACATCTCACAGTAATGGGAGTGAAAAAAACACTGCTAGTGATGGACCTCTGTGGAACCTTTTATCAGTGGATGTTCTTGACCAATTTTATTTTGTTTGTTTAGGGTTTTTCTTATTAATATGTTCAAATAAAATTCTAAAAACCAATTCTAACTCAAAATAATATACCTGTTCATGTAAGAAAATCAACAGAAGATAGACGAGGTGTGGAAGACAGAAATAGTGCAGGAAACAGAACAAGAAATGAAAATGAGATAAACAAAAGGAATATTATTCAGCTATAAAAGGAATTCCTGAAAAAAATCTACTCCTGATCACTGGCTATACTAAAGCCTTTGACTGTGTGGATCAAAACAAACTGTGGAAAATTCTTCAAGACATGGGACTACCAGACTATATTACCTACCTCCTGAGAAACCTGTATGTAGGTCAAGAAGCAACAGTTAGAACCGGACGTGCAACAACAGACTGGTTCCAAATGGAAAGGAGTACGACAAGGCTGTATATTTTCTTCCTGCTTATTTAACTTATATGCAGAGTACATCATGCAAAATGCCAGGCAGGATGAAGTACAAGCTGGAATCAAGACTTCCAGGAGAAATATCAATAACCTCAGATATGCAGATGATACCACCCTAATGGCAGAAAGTAAAGAGGAAATAAAGAACCTCTTGATGAAGTTGAAAGAGAAGAGTGGAAAAAGCTGGCTTAAAACTCAACATTCAAAAAACAAAGATCCTGGCATCTGGTCCCATTACTTCACAGCAAGTAGATGGGGAAACAATGGAAACAGTGACAAACTTTATTTTTTTGGGCTCCAAAATCACTGCAGATGGTGACTGCAGCCATGAAATTAGAATACGCTTGCTCCTTGGAAGAAAAGCTATGACAAACCTAGACAGTGTATTAAAAAGCAGAGATATTCATTTGCCAACAAAGGTCCATATAGTCAAAGCTATGGTTCTTCCAGTAGTCATGTATAGATATGAGAGTTGTACCATAAAAAAGGCTGATTGCCACAGAATTGATGCTTTCAAATTATGGTGCTGGAGAAGACACTTGAGAGTCCCTTGGACAGCAAGGAAATCAAACCAGCCAATCTTAAGGGAAATCAGCCCTGAATACTCACTGGAAGGACTGATGTTAAAGCTGAAGCTCCAGTACTTTGGCCACCTGATGTGAAGAGCTGACTCACTGGAAAAGACCCTGATGCTAGGAAAGACAGAAGACAGGAGGAGAAGGGTGTAACAGGATGATACGGTTGGATGGCATCACCTACTCAATGGACATGACTTTGAGCAAACTCTGGGAGATAGTGAAGGATAGGGAAGCCTAGCATGCTGCAGTCCATGTGGTTGTGAAGAGTCAGATATGACTTAGCAACTGAACAACAACATAAAAAGAATGAAATCTTGCCATTTGTAACAACATACATAGATGTTGAGGGCATTATGCTAAGTGAAGTAAGTCAGAAACAGAAATACAAATACCGTATGATCAATGCAAAGAAATAGAGGAAAATAACACAATGGGAAAGACTAGGGATCTCTTCAAGAAAATTAGACATACCAAGGGAACATTTCATGCAAAGATGGGCTTGATAAAAGACAAAAATGGTATGGCCCTAACAGAAGCAGAAGATATTAAGAAGAGGTGGCAAGAATACACAGACGAACTGTACAAAAAAGATCTTCACAACCAAGATAATCACGATGGTGTGATCACTGACCTAGAGCCAGACATCCTGGAATGTGAAGTTAAGTGGGCCTTAGAAAGCATCACTACCAACAAAGCTAGTGGAGGTGATGGAATTCCAGTTGAGCTGTTTCAAACCTTGAAAGATGATGCTGTGAAAGTGCTGCACTCAATATGCCAGCAAATGGAAAACTCAGCAGTAGCCACAGGACTGGAAAAGGTCAGTTTTCATTCCAATCCCAAAGAAAGGCAATGCCAAAGAATGCTCAAACTACTGCACAATTGTACTCATCTCACATGCTAGTAAAGTAATGCTCAAAATTCTCTCAGCCAGGCTTCAGCAATATGTGAACCATGAACTTCCTGATGTTCAAGCTGGTTTTAGAAAAGGAAGAGGAACCAGAGATCAAATTGCCAACATCTGCTGGATCATCGAAAAAGCAAGAGAGTTCCAGAAAAACATCTATTTCTGCTTTATTGACTATGCCAAAGCCTTTGACTATGTGCATCACAATAAACTGTGGAAAATTCTGAAAGAGATGGGAATACCAGACCACTTGACCTGCCTCTTGAGAAACCTATATGCAGGTCAGGAAGCAACAGTTAGAACTGGACATGAACAACAGACTGGTTCCAAATAGGAAAAGGAGTACATCGAGGCTGTATATTGTCACCCTGCTTATTTAACTTATATGCAGAGTACATCATGAGAAACGCTGGACTGGAAGAAACACAAGCTGGAATCAAGATTGCCGGGAGAAATATCAATAAACTCAGATACGCAGATGACACCACCCTTATGGCAGAAAGTGAAGAGGAACTAAAAAGCCTCTTGATGAAGGTGAAAGAGGAGAGTGAAAAAGTTGGCTTAAAGCTCAACATTCAGAAAACGAAGATCATGGCATCCAGTCCCATCACTTCATGGGAAATAGATGGAGAAACAGTGGAAACAGTGTCAGACTTTATTTTCCTGGGCTCCAAAATCACTGCAGATGGTGACTGCAGCCATGAAATTAAAAGACGCTTACTCCTTGGAAGGAAAGTTATGACCAACCTAGATAGCATATTCAAAAGCAGAGACATTATTTTGCCAACAAAGGTCTGTCTAGTCAAGGCTATGGTTTTTCCTGTAGTCATGTATGGATGTGAGAGTTGGACTGTGAAGAAGGCTGAGCGCCAAAGAATTGATGCTTTTGAACTGTGGTGTTGGAGAAGACTCTTGAGAGTCCCTTGGACTGCAAGGAGATCCAACCGGTCCATTCTAAAGGAGATCAGCCCTGGGATTTCTTTGGAAGGAATGATGCTAAAACTGAACCTCCAGTACTTTGGCCACCTCATGCGAAGAGTTTGACTCATTGGAAAAGACTCTGATGCTGGGAGGGATTGGGGGCAGGAGGAGAAGGGGACGACAGAGGATGAGATGGCTGGATGGCATCACTGACTCGAGAGACATGAACCTGAGTGAACTCCGGGAGTTGGTGATGGACAGGGAGGACTGGTGTGCTGCGATTCATGGGGTCGCAAAGAGTCGGACACGACTGAGCAACTGAACTGAACTGAACTGATGATCTTTTTGTGTAATCTAACAATAGGAAAAAACAACCAAGCAAAAACTTCCCCAGCCTCAAAGATATAGAGAATAGACTGGTGGGTGCCAGAGGCAGGAATGGGGGGAAGGTAGAGAGTGGGTGAAATGGGTGGAGAGAGTCAAAATGTACAAACTATTAATACCAGTTATAAAATAATTAAATCATGGGGATATAATGTACATCATGGAGATGATAGTTAATAATACTGTACTGCATATTTCAAAGTTTCTCAGAGTAGATTTTTAAAGTTCTCATCATAAGAAAAAAATCTTTATTAACTATATATGGTGATGAATTTTTAAACTAGACTTATTGTGATCATTTCACAATATATAAACATAGTAAATCATTATATTGTACATCTGAAACTAACATAAGGGTGTATGTCAGGTTTACCTCAATAGAAAGAAAGAAACAAACAAAGGAGGAGGGAGGGAGTGGGGGAGGAGGGAAGAAGAAAAAATACACCACAATTTGGTTAAAAAAAACTGAATGAATAATGTGAAAATGATTCAACATGATTAATTCTAACTAGCTATATTTTGCATGTTCAAGTCAATATGATTATGACAGGACAGACTTTCAGTTGATCTGTATCAAAGGTATTTTTCAGCTTTTTCCTTAATAAATTTGAATATATTCAATAAATACATTTGAAACTTAAATGAGGTCTGTATGCACCAGATATTTTTAAAATTGATTTTTAGGTTAAGTCCTTTCTCCTAAAGAACTACTCATGAAGTATGTGTATAAAGATATACAATACCAGTCAGAATGGCTGTGATCCAAAAGTCTACAAATAATAAATGCTGGAGAGGGTGTGGAGAAAAGGGAACCCTCTTACACTGTTGGTGGGAATGCAAACTAGTACAGCCACTATGGAGAACAGTGTGGAGATTCCTTAAAAAACTGGAAATAGAACTGCCTTATGATCCAGCAATCCCACTGCTAGGCATACACACTGAGAAAACCAGAAGGGAAAGAGACATGTGTACCCCAATGTTCATCGCAGCACTGTTTATAATAGCCAGGACATGGAAGCAACCTAGATGTCCATCAGCAGAGGAATGGATAAGAAAGCTGTGGTACATATACACAATGGAGTATTACTCAGCCATTAAAAAGAATACATTTGAATCAGTTCTAATGAGGTGGATGAAACTGGAGCCTATTATACAGAGTGAAGTAAGCCAGAAAGAAAAACATCAATACAGTATACTAACGCATATATATGGAATTTAGAAAGATGGTAACAATAACCCGGTGTACGAGACAGCAAAAGAGACACTGATGTATAGAACAGTCTTATGGACTCCGTGGGAGAGGGAGAGGGTGGGAAGATTTGGGAGAATGACATTGAAACATGTAAAATATCATGTAAGAAACGAGTTGCCAGTCCAGGTTCGATGCACGATACTGGATGCTTGGGGCCAGTGCACTGGGACGACCCGGAGGGATGGTATGGGGAGGGAGGAGGGAGGAGGGTTCAGGATGGGGAACACATGTATACCTGTGGCGGATTCATTTTGATATTTGGCAAAACTAATACAATTATGTAAAGTTTAAAAATAAAATAAAATTTAAAAAAAAGATATACAATAAAAGAAAAACAACACCTAATATTTTTTCTATGTCCCTGTGAAAAAGAATTTTCATAACTACAAGTGGAGAAAGAAGATGCTCTTAGTTCTTTAATAGACAGAGAAATAGCAGTAACATAACACATTAAGAGGATAAAAGGGATATAATTTTAGTCAATGCAGTTGTATCATTCACTTTACAAAGTTGTCTTAAAACACTAGTTTAGGGTTTGGAACAAGATGGCAGAAATTATACCCCTAAGTATAACCATAAAATCTGGAAATAATACAGTAGAGTATCACAGGAGGGCACTGAAGAGTGAAAAGATGAAGGCAGACTGGCTAGGGACTCCCAGGACTTGAAGAAAAATATATCAGCTAAGCATCTCCTGGTTACCCACCCAGTGACAGAAAGCAGTCCACGTTCAGTGTCTCTTGACTCTTGGCCAAAAGGCAAAGGTAGCTCAAGCACAGTGGTCTCCTGAGCCCCAACTCAGCAACAGAAGGTAGTTAAAGTGGGCCCTTTCCTCCCTTGGTGATGCTGGTGGGAATTCTACCAGTAGCATGTGGTCTGGAGAGAGAGCCTAGGGCAGTGGGCCTAGGGCATTGTTCTCCAACCCCTTGGTCCAGCAGTGGGCCCCAGTGATACAAGATGAACCAAAGCAGACCAGAATAGTACTACAGGGACTCTGAAAACTAAATTGGCATTAGAACCATAGTCCACAAAAGTATCGATAAATGAGTACCTTGGCACCTAAACACAGTGACTGCCTGCTAAAATAGAGGATTTAAACAGGATCCAGAATATCCTAACATAATGTCCAAAATGTCCAGGATACAAATGAAAATTCTTTGTCATACCCAAAACCAGGAAAATCACAACATGAATGTGAAAAGTCAATCAAGAGATGCCAAGACCAGGATGAATCAGAACTACCAAAACCAGGATGAATCAGAACTACCTGACAAAGATTTTAAAGCAGCCATTATCAAATTGTTTCAAAGATCAATTACAACTACTCCTGAAACAAATGCAAAGTCAGAAAATCTCATAATAATAGAATATATTAAGGAAGAACCAAATGGAAATTATAAAAGGAATATAATCATAAAAATAAACGATTCATTTTGCACAATAGCAGAATGAATAGGACAAAGGAAAGAATCAATATCAGTGAATTTGAATACAAAACAAATGAAATTAAGCCAATCTGAACAAGATAGGGGCTTCCCAGGTAGCTCAGCTGGTAAACAATCTGCCTGTAATGTAGGAGACCCCAGTTTGATTCCTGGGTCAGAAAGTTATTACCAAATGAAAATACAATTATATATATACAATACATAAAATTATGTGGTTTTTATAATAATATATTATTATATCTGGTTGTAAATTATTTATTTAGATTAGCTGGAACTTTAAATTACATTATTTCCTTTTTAAAATTCTTACAATCTTTTCTTAAGAACAGAATATGAAGAGAATTCCCTGGTGGTCCAGTGGTTCAGACTCTGTACTCTCACCACCAAGGGCCTAGATTTGAACCCTGGTCAGGGAACTAAGATCCCGCATGCCAAAAAAAAAAAAATCCAGACTATTATAATAATGTGAACAAGAAAATGGTCAATAATATTACAATCCATATGATCCTTATTAACATAAAAAGTAATAATAATATCTACTATTTTTATTGAACATACACACAAATACTAGAACACAGAAGCTTCTGTAGTCAAGAGACTAAGCACCTAAAGAAGGCAAATACTTCAACATGCCCTCATTGCTTTCATGGTATTAATTTGAAGATACTCACCTTCGAACTAAATCTGGTTTTAGAAGAGTTGCTTGCTGTTCAGCTCCAACTGCTTGGGATACAGGCTGTAAATAGCACAGAAATAAAACTTATTATAACAGCAAACTTCCAGTTGAAGGTGCAATTTGCTATTATTGCAGAAAACACGTCTGTTACATTTCATATTTTGGTTACCACACAAACCAGATAGAATGTCTACATTACTGAATGTCTATATCAATCCTACTATTGATGTTACTACCAGAAAAAGAAAAACAAAATGCAGCAGTACTGATATTCACCAAGACTTTTTCATAAAAAAGATAGCATTGTTTCATATACTTTTGTTTGTTATCTTTCAATGGCTTCCAGTCCTAATAGTAAAACTACTAATGAATTGCTATCACTCCAGAAACAGATAAATCAGTGATTCAAGGTTTAACATGTTGTATGGTCTCTCTCTCTCTTGTTCTCTCTTCACTAAACTACTGCCAACAATCCCTTTGAGGTGTTGGTATCCAACAGCTGCAATACTGGCTTCTAGGAGAAAAGTTTAAGCCCTTTACAAATGCAAGTTTCAACTCTGTTGGAAAATAATTTTAAACATTTATCTAATCCAATCAATGTACTGCCACTGGTGACAGCAGAGTGACTTTAAAATGCAAATGTATCAAAATCAATCACTTATCTACCTAGTTCAAATTCTCTAATGATGGCACCTCATCTTCTATAAGGTTAAGTCCCTTTGGATGACAAATTAAGTCCTTAATGAACTGGTCCCTGCCTAATTCTCTAGTTCTTCTCCCCTTGAAGTCACACCGAACTCTAGCTCCTGTGAATGAGTCGAGCTTTTCCATATCTGGTGACTCTACTTATATTCCTTCATCTCCCTGGACTATTTATAATAAATATTATAATCACCATGTTAAGAAAATAGCATTTTTGGTTATTTTTCCCCATTTTATTGCTTTTATGTTACTATTTACATTGTATAATTCAAAACTTTCAAAGGATAGCAAATACTAAGTGTATAGAAAAATAGGCATTTTCATAAACCACTAGGATTTATGGGACTGTCAACTGGTTAGACCTTTCTGACGGGTAATTCAACAATTAAATTATCCAAGTTTTTAAAATGTCTAGCAATTTCATTTCTAGAAAATTAACCCAAGGAAATAATAAAAAAATAGCCTCCAATTAAAATAAATAAATTTAAATTAAAAAAAAAAAAAACTGTATGTGAGTCACTCAGTTGTGTCTGACTCTTTGCAACCCCAAGGGCTACAGCCAGCCAGGCTCCTCTGTCCATGGAATTCTCTATGCAAGAATACTGGAGTGAGTAGCCATTCCCTTCTTCAGGGGATCTTCCTGACTCAGGGATTGAACCTGGGTCTCCTGTATTTCAGGCAGATTATTTACAATGTGAGCCACCAGGGAAACCCTATTGATAAATACTCTTCCTATAAAAGGAACAAACTTAAAGAAATGCCATAACTGAATATAAGCACACGAGAATATCAAGTGTGCTCAATGGAAAAAAAATGTATTACATTTTGTTAATTCTTCTACTGATTTTAAGATGTGTTCTGTAAACCAAGATATGAAATCAAATTAACAAGTTCAAGTTTCTTCTTTCACTTTCAGCTGACAACAAAGAATTATATCAGAATGGAAAAGTAGAACTGCTTCAAATGCACAAAAGTTAGCTACTCAAAGAAACACTGATTTTAACCCAATATTATACAATATTTTATTTTAACAAAAATATTTAGGTGAGGCTTATAGCAATATATTATCATGTAGGTACTTACTGAGAAGGCTGAATCCAATAAACTGTAAATTTGACAATATCTTACTACACATCCTATTAATCTGAGTAATTTTGGGGGAAAAGAAGATATAAAAGCATCCCATTTTATATAATTCCATATTTTTCCACAGAGTTTATAGACAACACAGAATCAAAAGAGTTGTAAATAATTCTAATTCTAACCTTAACATTAGAATCTGCAACATGTAAAAATTCTAGTCATATATTGCTAGGCACTGCCAAATGATAATCAAATGTTTGTCATACAGTGGTTTTAAGCTTGTAAAATAATATTCAAAAGTTTTATACTACCCTGGTCCTTTTGTCTGAGTAAATTATAGTAAAATCAGGAAATAAATCAAGAGTTCATACAAAGATTTAGCTATAAGGATGTTCTTCACAACATGGAATATAATTACAAACAGCAAAAAAGAAAAAGAAAAAAAATAGACACATGTTTATTTTACCTGCTCCATTAAATAAATAATGTATGATGGATAAAGCAGGATAACCACAGTGGTGTGATCACTCACCTACAGCCAGACATCCTGGAGTGTGAAGTCAAGTGGGCCTTAGGAAGCATCACTGCCAACAAAGATAGTGGAGGTAATGGAATTCTAAAAGATGATGCTGTAAAAGTGTTGCACTCAATATGCCAGAAAATTTGGAAAAGTCAGCAGTGGCCACAGGACTGAAAAAGGTCCACTTTCATTCCAGTACCAAAGAAGGGCAATGCCAAAGAATGTTCAAACTACCACACAATTACACACATTAGGCTCAAAATCCAGCAAGCTAGGCGTCAGCAGTACATGAGCTAAGAACTTCCAGATGTACAAGCTGGATTTAGAAAAGGCAGAGGAACCAGAGATCAAACTGCCAACATCTGTTGGATCATAGAAAAACTAAGAGAATTCCAGAAAAATATCTACTTCTGCTTCATTGACTACGCTAAACCCTTTGACTGACTGTGTGGATCACAAGAAACTGTGGAAAATTCTTCAAGATATAGGAATACCAGACCACCTTACCTGCATCCTGAGAAACCTGTATGTAGGTCAAGAAGCAACAGTTAGAACGACATGGAACAATGGACTGGTTCAAAATTGGGAAAGGAGTACATTAAGGCTGTATATTGTCACCCTGCTAATTTTACTTATATGCAGAGTACATCATGTGAAACGCCAGGCTGAATGAATCACAAGCTGGAATCGAGATTTCAGGGAGAAATATCAATAACCTCAGATGATGATACCACCCTTATGGCAGAAAGCAAAGAGGAACTAAAGAGCCTCCTGATGAAGGTGAAAGAGGAGAGTGGAAAAAGCTGGCTTAAAACCCAGCATTCAAAAAACTAGGATCATGGCATCCAGTTCCATCACTTCATGGAAAGTAGATGGGGAAGCAATGGAAACAGTGACATACTTTATTTTCTTGAGCTCCAAAATCACTGTGGATCGTGACTACAGCCATGAAATTAAAAGACGCTTGCTCCTTGGAAGACAAGCTATGACAAATATAGACAGTGTATTAAAAAGCAGAGACATGTGTTTGCCAACAAAGGTCCATATAGTCAAAGCTATGGTTTTTCCAGTAGTCATGTATGGATATGAGAGCTGGACCATAAAGAAGGCTGAGAACTGAAGAACTGATGCTTTTGAACTGTGGTGCTGAAGAAGACGTGAGAGTCCCTGAGACAGCAAAGAGATCAAATCAGTTAATCTTAAAGGAAATGAACTCTGAATATTCATTGGAAGGGGTGATGTTGAAGCTAAAGTTCCAATATATGGCCACCTGATGCGAAGAGCTGATTCATTAGAAAAGACGTTGATGCTGGGAAAGATTGAAGGCAAGAGGAGAAGGAGATGACAGAGGATGAGAAGGTTGGATGGCATCATCAACTCAATGGACATGAGTTTGAGCAAGCTCTGGGAGATGGTGAAGGACAGGGAAGCCTGGCATGCTGCAGTCCATGGGGTTTCAAAGAGTCAGACACAACTGAGCAACTGAACAACAACAAAAATAAATAATGGTACATCCATACTAAAGGCTTTATGCAGCCCTTTAAAATGTGCTAAAACATGTAAGATGTTATAAGTGGAAAAAGATTTATATACATTATGGTTACATTAAAATTGCATATATGCATAAGCTTATAAAATGATCTAGAAGAATACACACTTCGTCTTAAGCAAGCTTAACTATATTCATCTTGCTTTGGTAATAAGAACTTTATACAGATTTATCAACCCTGAAATCTGGTAATCTCAGGGCTGGTCCCCCTTATTTCAGTGTGCAACATTATAGTTGTTTTAGACAAAAGTAAAAATGGAACATTTTACTAAATTTGAAAAACATCTACAAAAATGGCCAGGCATCTATTTGCAAATATTAATTTTGAACTCCCAGAATTATTATGACAGAACTTGATATGAAGCTGGCAATTAAAAAAGCAGATGAATCAACTATTAGCTTTGATTCTGAGGACCAAAATAATTGTTAATAATAATTATAAGTGGTTATAAAATATAATTCCAGATTGTTGTCACAGAAACTACGTTTTGTTTATGTTACCTCCAGATTTAAGCATGAGGACCCCATGTCACTGCTCCATCTTGCTAGGACTCCTCATAATTTTTTAAAGTTTCTTTAATACAAACATTTGTTAAAGTTGGATAAAATAAGATGTTGTTAATGTTGTGTATACAAAAAAAAGAAATCTCTTTGCCAAAATATTTGCTTTCAAATACTTTGAAATGTAAACAGTGATTATATTAAAGAGTTAATCATCTAATCTCTAATTAGAAGCCAATCTAATTTATACAGGGGGAAAAAACTTCATTATGAATTGACCGGGTTAGATGGGGGAAGGCGAAAGTAGAAAACGGTATATTCTTCTCATTTCTCCCCAGTCCTTACCTTCAAATCCAAATCAAAGACAGATACGAATCCCTTTTCCTAATGAGACCTTTGATATCTGGATATCTGAGACCTTGATAACTAGCTAGCAAATTTCAATATAACTAAAGTACCTCTTATCACTTGTAGAATGAGGACAAGGCCAAAATGAGAAGCAAATCTAGGCCTGAATTCCATGGGCCACACTGAGAGAGTCCTTTCCTAGGCAGGTTGATAAGAAGTCCAGGAATTCCCAAAGAGAAAGGGGTCTGGAGTTCTCAAGGAGGAAGAAAGGACAAACTTTTTTGTCCCTCTACATTCCTTAGGATTATATAACAATAATGTATCCTGCTTGAGGAAAGTATCTGGAAAAAACTTTCTGGCTAATCCTGTTGTCTTAAGGTGTAAACTATGGGAGTAGGTCTAGTGAGGTCTTTATAACCTCCAGATATTCTTTTGATTCACTGTAATAACTAATAAGGGAGTATATAACTCCATGGCTAACACTAACAAGGGGGTACTCTTTCTGCCCCCTTCTGATGCCTATGTCAGAAGCTTTCTCTATCTCCTTTATACTTTAATAAAAGCTTATTACACAAAAGCTCTAAGCAATTAAGCCTCATCTCTGGCCCCAGATTGAATACTTCTCCTCCAGAGGTGAAGAATCCCTGCATCTTTGCATGGTTCAATAACATCCTTTCAACACCATTCTCTCCTGTTTACCATAGCATTTATTTTTTTACTATAAATTTATTCATTTTAATTGGAGGCTAATTACAATATTGTATTGGTTTTGCCATACATCAACATGAATCCGCCACGGGTGTACACGTGTTCCCCATCCTGAACCCCCCCCCACCTCCCTCTCCATCCCATCCCTCTGGGTCATCCCACTGCACCATCCCTGAGCATCCTGTATCATGCATCAAACCTGGACTGGCGATTCATTTCACATATGATATTATACATGTTTCAATGCCATTCTCCCAAATCATCCCACCTCACCCTCTCCCACAGAGTCCAAAAGATTGTTCTATACATCTGTGTCTCTTTTGCTGTCTCGCACACAGGGTTATCGTGACCATCTTTCTAAATTCCATATATATGCGTTAGTATACTGTATTGGTGTTTTTCTTTCTGGCTTACTTTACTCTGTATAATAGGCTCCAGTTTCATCCACCTCATCAGAACTGATTCAAATGTATTCTTTTGAAGAAAGCTGAACGCCGAAGAATTGATGCTTTTGAACTGTGGTGTTAGAGAAGACTCTTAAGAGTCCCTTGGACTGCAAGGAGATCCAACCAGTCCATTCTGGAAGAGATCAGCCCTGGGATTTCTTTGGAAGGAATGATGCTAAAGCTGAAACTCCAGTACTTTGGCCACCTCATGCGAAAAGTTCTCATTGGAAAAAGACTCTGATGCTGGGAGGGATTGGGGGCAGAAGGAGAAGGGGACAACAGAGGATGAGATGGCTGGATGGCATCACTGACTCGATGGACGTGAGTCTGAGTGAACTCTGGGAGTTGGTGATGGACAGGGAGGCCTGGCGTGCTGGGATTCATGGGGTCGCAAAGAGTCGGACACGACTGAGCAACTGAACTGAACTGAACTGAATATTCCATTGTGTATATGTACCATAGCTTTCTTATCCATTTGTCTGCTGATGGACATCTAGGTTGCTTCCATGTCCTGGCTATTATAAACAGTGCTGTGATGAACACTGGGGTACATGTGTCTCTTTCAATTTTGGTTTCTTCAGTGTGTATGCCCAGCAGTGGGATTGCTGGGTCGTATGGCAGTTCTATTTCCAGTTTTTTAACGAATATCCACACTGTTCTCCATAGTGGCTCTACTAGTTTGCATTCCCACCAACAGTGTAAGAGGGTTCGCTTTTCTCCACACCCTGTCCAGCATTTATTGCTTGTAGACTTTTGGATCGCAGCCATTCTGACTGGCGTGAAATGGTACCTCATTGTGGTTTTGATTTGCATTTCTCTGATAATGAGTGATGATGAGCATCTTTTCATGTGTTTGTTAGCCATCTGTATGTCTTCTTTGGAGAAATGTCTGTTTAGTTCTTTGGCCCATTTTTTGATTGGGTCATTTGTTTTTCTGGAATTGATCTGCAGGTGTTGCTTGTATATTTTTGAGATTAATTGTCAGTTGCTTCACTTGCTATTATTTTCTCCCATTCTGAAGGCTGTCTTTTCACCTTGCTTATGGTTTCCTTTGTTGTGCAGAAGCTTTTAATCTTAATTAGGTCCCATTTGTTTATTTTTGCTTTTATTTCCGATATTCTGGGAGGTGGGTCATAGAGGATCCTGCTGTGATTTATGTCGGAGAGTGTTTTGCCTATGTTCTCCTCTAGGAGTTTTATAGTTTCTGGTCTTACGTTTAGATCGTTAATCCATTTTGAGTTTATTTTTGTGTATGGTGTTAGAAAGTGTTCTAGTTTCATTCTTTTACAAGTGGGTGACCAGTTTTCCCAGCACCACTTGTTAAAGAGATTTTCTTTTCTCCATTGTATATTCTTGCCTCCTTTGTCAAAGATAAGGTGTCCATAGGTGCGTGGGTTTATCTCTGGGCTTTCTATTTTGTTCCATTGATCTATATTTCTGTCTTTGTGCCAGTACCATACTGTCTTGATAACTGTGGCTTTGTGGTAGAGCTTGAAGTCAGGCAGGTTGATTCCTCCAGTTCCATTCTTCTTTCTCAAGATTGCTTTGGCTATTCGAGGTTTTTTGTATTTCCAATGCTCTCTTGGGACTTCCCTAGTGGTGCAGTGGTTAAGCATATGCTTTGCAATGCAGAGGATTCAGGTTCAATCCCTGGTCAGAGAACTAAGATCCCACATTCCAAGAAGCAACTAAGCCCCCATGCTGCAACCACTGAGCCAATGAGCCACAACTAGAGAGTCTGTGCACTGCAATGAAAGATCCTGTATGATGCAACAAAGACCCTGCCTGCCACAACTAAGACCCCACGCAACAAATAAGTAAATATTAAAATAAATAAAATGCTCTCCTGAACTTGTTACTTGATCTTTATTTCCTATGACAGTGTGGGAAGAGACTGTGTCTGTAAGATTTATCACAATATCCCCAGTGCCTAACCAACACTTGAAATAAGAATAGCTGCTCAAAAATCTTTCACTATTATAATGTTCCCATTTTTACTGTTTTTATTGTTATTATAGCAACAAAACAATCACTATTTATTGAGTATTTATTAAATACTAAAGTGAAAGTCACTCAGTCATGTCTGACTCTCTGCAACCCCATGGACTGAGGCCTGCCAGGCTCCTCTATCCATGGAATTCTCCAGTCAAGAATAGCTGTTCCTTTCTCCAGGGAATCTTCCCAACCCAGGGATCGAGCCCTGGTCTCCCATATTGCAGGCAGATTCTTTACCATCTGAGCCACCAAGGAAGCACTTTATATTCATTATTTAACTAAATTCAACCCTTATGACAACTCTAAGCATAGGTACTATTACTTTTGTTTTACCAATAAGGAAACTGAGACTACAACTGATGGAGGCAAAAATTAAAACAAAGAAAATGAATGAATAGACAAATGACTCCAAAGAATACTGAAGAGCAGAGACGTCTTGTGCATACCACAGAAGCTTTTCTGTTAGTTCTTAACCCTTCTCTCTCTTTTATAAGACTTTTACTTCACTATTACTTGCCCTCCTCCCATCAATGGTTCTTGGCCCTGAGTGCACTTTGTAATCTTAAGGGAAGAAAAGGCAGAGAGAAGGAAAAAGGAGAAAAAATTTTAAAAAGGGAAAGAAAATCCAAGCTCAAGCACATTCTAGAGATTCTTATTCAGTTATTCTGGAATGAAGGAAAGCAGTAAAACTGGGAAACGTTTTTATTTTAAAAATTATTTAAAGTTATTTGAAACATTTTATAATCTGCCTGATTGTACTATTATTTTAAAACATTTTATAAACTTCCTTGGTACTAATGACACTATAAAACATGTCTCTCCCACAAAGTACTTTTAAACAACCATTATGTATTGAGCATTTATTGCAGCCATGAAATTAAAAGACGCTTACTCCTTGGAAGAAAAGTTATGACCAACCTAGAGAGCATATTCAAAAGCAGAGACATTACTTTGCCAACAAAGGTCCGTCTAGTCAAGGCTATGGTTTTTCCAGTGGTCATGTATGGATGTGAGAGTTGGACTGTGAAGAAAGCTGAGCACCAAAGAATTGATGCTTTTGAACTGTGGTGTTGGAGAAGACTCTTGAGAGTCCCTTGGACTGCAAGGAGATCCAACCAGTCCATTCTGAAGGAGATCAGCCCTGGGTGTTCTTTGGAAGGAATGATGCTAAAGCTGAAACTCCAGTACTTTGGCCACCTCATGTGAAGAGTTGACTCATTGGAAAAGACTGATGCTGGGAGGGACTGTGGGCAGGAGGAAAAGGGGACAGTAGAGGATGAGATGGCTGGATGGTATCACCAACTCGATGGATGTGAGCTTGAGTGAACTCTGGTAGATGGTGATGGACAGGGAGGCCTGGCGTGCTGCAATTCACAGGTTCACAAAGAGTTGGACACGGCAGAGCGACTGAACTGAACTGAACTGAACTGAGGCACTTCTCACATGTATCTCATGTAGTCTTTAGCCTTCAAAATAGGCATTTTTTCTAACAGTATGAAAAATTTCCAACATACAGAAAACCTGATAATTGTTCAGTGAAAGCCCATACATCTACCACCCACAGTCTACAATATTTTACTATATTTGCATTATCAAACGTATATCCATCAATCCATCTTATTTTTTATGCATTTCAAAGTAAGTTCCAAATGCAAGATAGGCATTTTAAAACTTCATTTTAAAGATGAAAAGAACCTAAGCTAAAATAAATAACTTGCCTAAAATCATACAATAAATAATTAAAGGAGCAAGAATTCAAATTCAGGCCCAACTAAAGATATAAAGTAGCTCAAACCTATTTTTATGATGTATACACCTATTTAACAGTGAAATTTTGCTTATTTAATTAAAGAAAATTATCAGGTGAGGAAGGTGCATGATACCCATTTCCATATTTTTTATGGAACCCTTTATCTATAAAGTCATTGCTTATCTAATTCCATTTTTTGGCCAAGCCAAGATTCTGAATAAAGAAATTTACCCTAAGAAATAACTGATCCACACACAGCATAGTTCCATGAATAAACTCACATAATGATGCCCAGGCTATTAAACAAACAGGAATAAAAAAGATGGAAACATACCATCAACACAGTGATTAACAGACAAGAGTAATAGAAACTGGAAGAAATTTCATTAATTATAGGGCAGGTAGCACTGAACTGAAGAAAACATTACTCAGGCTTCATTCCAGCAACTTCCTAGAGATCGCCTCATCAAAGAGAAGCTAACTTAAAGGAGACATACTTCATATTTTCCCCCTTAGTATCTGTTGCTAGTTGAGTTATCAAGAGTCTGTATCAACCAGCAAATTGCACTACTCTTGTCTCAGCCCATCCAAACTTTCTATAAGTCCATGGAATACTCCAGGCAAGAATACTGGAGTGGGTAGCCAGTCCCTTCTTCAGTGGATCTTATCGACCCAGGGACTGAACCCAGGTCTCTTGCACTGCGGGAAAATTCTTTAACATCTGAGTCACCAGGGAAGCCCCATAGTTATTTGGAGACAGCAACCAACATTGTTTTTTGTTTGTTTATTTTAATGGTAGAAGTGAGAATGCATATTGGAGATAAAAAGAAGACTGAGTCATTTGGCATTCTAGGAGGAGGAGTCCCCATAAAGTTAAGCCAACTCAGCAAGGATGCAGAAAAGGAAAAATTTTGGTATCCATATATGTTAGATGGATCCACACATTTTTAAAAGGGCCACTCTGCTTACTATCATGAGAAAAAGGTAATAAAAGAACAAAAGCACAAGGAAGAACAATCAGAAGTCTAATGAAATGATGCAAGAAAGAGAAAGTAGACTAGCATGGTTATCATTATGCAGTCCATGGGGTCGCTAAGAGTCGGACATGACTGAGCGACTTTACTTTCACTTTTCACTTTCATGCATTAGAGAAGGAAATGGCAACCCACTCCAGTGTTCTTGCCTGGAGAATCCCAGGGACGGGGGAGCCTGGTGGGCTGCTGTCTATGGGGTCGCACAGAGTCAGACACGACTGAAGTGACTCAGCAGCAGCAGTAATTATGGTGGAGGTGGTGACAAGTGCTCAGATTGCATAGTTCAAGGGAAAAGACAAAAGACTTTCTGATGATGTGAAGTGAAACATGAGAGGAAGAGAGGAATAAAAGATGACCACAGATATATGGCTTGAGTAACAGGAAAGACTGAGTTGCTATTTACTGAGATGAAGACAACTGTGGAAAGAACAGGCTTCAGGTGGTGGTGGGAGGGCAGTGCAAAAAAAAGTGTTTAATTTTGGACATATTAAATTTGAAATTCCTATTATACAATCAAGTGGAGATATTGGGTGTATACTATGGAAATATGGCAAAAAATTTTCCTAGAAAACAAAGTCAAATCTAAAATGGACTGGAGGTATCAGGATGAAATACATACACACACACACACACACACACACACACACACACACACACCTGCATGTGCGCACACACATTTTAATCTGTGCAATGGGAATCCTAGGAGCTACGACTCCCAAGAAGCATCAAACACACCCAACATCCAGATTTTGATCCTTAAATTACCTTTCTTGCTAAAAGGAAACAAAGCCCCATGGAGAAATGGAGAAATAACTGACCTAGATAGCATATTAAAAAGCAGAGACATGACTTTGCCAACAAAGGTCCGTATAGGCAAAACTATGGTTTTTCCAGTAGTCATATATGGATGTGAGAGTTGAACTATAAAGAAAGCTGAGCACCTAAGAATTGATGGTTTTGAACTGTGGTGTTGGAGAAGTCTCTTCAGGGGCCCTTGGAGAGCAAGCAGATCCAACCAGTCCATCCTAAAGGAAATCAGTCCTGAATGTTCATTGGAAGGACTGATGCTGAAGCTGAAACTCCAATACTTTGGCCACCATATGTGAAGAACTGACTCGTTGGAAAAGACCCTGATGCTGGGAAAGATTGAAGGGGGGAGGAGAAGGGGATGACAGAGGATGAGATGGTTGGATGGCATCACCGACTCAATGGACATGAGTTTGAGTAAACTCCTGGAGTTGGTGACAGACAGGGTGGCCTGGTGTGCTGCAGTCCATGGGGTTGCAGAATTGGACACGACTGAGCAACTGAACTGAACTGAACTGCATTTTGGACTCTTTTGTTGACTAAGAGGACAACTTCATATCTTCTAAGGGATTCAGGCCCGCAGTAGTAGATGTAATGGTCATCTGAATTAAATTCTCCTGTCCATTTTAGTTCACTGATTCCTAAAATGTAGATGTTCACTCTTGCTATCTCCTATTTGACCACTTCCAATTTACCTTGATTCATGGACCTAACATTCCAGGTTCCTATGCAATGCTGTTCATTACAGCATCAGATTTTACTTTCACCACCAGATACATCCACACCTGGGCCTTGTTTCCACTTTGGCTCAGTCTCTTCATTCCTTCTGGAGCTATTTCTCCGCTCTTCTCCAGTAGCACATTGGACATCTTACCAACCTGGGGAGTTCATCTTTCAGTGTCATATCTTTTTGCATTGTCATACTTACTGTTCATGGGATTCTCAAGGCAGGAATGCTGAAGTTGTTTGCCATTCCCTTCTCCAGTGGGCCACATTTTGTCAGAACTCTCCACCGTGACCCATCCATCTTGGGTGGCCTTACATGGCATGGCTCTTAAGTTTCATTGAGTTAGACAAGGTTGTGGTCCATGTGATCAGTTTGATTAGTTTTCTGTGATTATGGTTTTCATTCTGTCTTCCCTCTGATGGATGAGGATAAGAGGCTTGTGGAAGCTTCCTAATGAGAGGGACTGGTTGTAGGGAAAAATGTGTCTTGCTCTTGTAGGCAAAGCCATACTTGGTAAATCTTTAATCCAATTTCTGCTGATGGATGGTGCTGTGTTCCCTCCCTGTAGTTTGGCCAGGCCAAACTAGGTAGGTGTAATGGCGACCTCCACAAAAAGAACTTATGCCAGCATGCTGCCCTTCCCAGGATGGCTGCAGTCAGTGTGCCTGACCCCAAGGCAACCCACTGTCAACCCACACCTAGGAGACTCCCAAACACTCATAGGCAAGTCTGGCTCAGTCTCTTGTGGGGTCACTGCTCCTTTCTCTTGGGTCCTAGTGTGCACAAGGTTTTGCTCATGTCCTCAAAGAGTCTCTGTTTCCCCAGTTCTGTGGAAGTTCTGTAATGAAATGCCACTGGCCTTTCAAAAGTCAAATTCCCTGGGGATTCTCAGTCCTTTTGCCGGATGCCCAGGTGGGAAATCTGTTGTGGGGCCTAGAACTTTTGCAACAGTTCGAGAACTTCTTCATCATATTCTTTGCAGATGAAGACAGAGCAGCTCTATACAGTCAGCAAAAGAAGGCTGGGAGCTGACTTTGGCTCAGATCATGAATTCTTTATTGAAAAATTCAGACGTAACTTGAAGAGAGTACAGAAAACCACTAGGCCATTCAGATATGATGTAAATCAAATCCCTTGCAATTATACAGTGGAAGTGACAAATAGATGCAAGGGATTAGATCTGATAGACTGCCTGAAGAACTATATATGGAGGTTTGTAACACTGTACAGGAGGTGGTGACCAAAACTATCCTCCAAAAAAGAAATGCAAAAGACAAAATGGTTGTCTGAGAAGGCCTTACAAATAGCTAAGAAAAGAAGAGAAACAAAAGTCAAAGGAGAAAAGGAAAGATATACTCATTTGAATGCAGAGTTCAAAAGAATAGCAAAAGAGATAGGTAAGCCTTCCTAAGTGAACAAGGCAAATAAATAGAGGAAAACAATAGAATGGGAAAGACCAGAGATCTCGCCAAGAAAATTAGAGATACCAAGGGAACATGTTATGCCAAGATGGGCACATTAAAGAACAGAAATGGTATGGACCTAACAAGCAGAAGAGATTAAGAAGAGGAGGCAAGAATACAGAAAAAAATTATACAAAAAATAAGATCTTAATGACCCAGATAAGCATGATGGTGTGATCACTCACCTAGAGCCAGACATCCTAGAATGCAAAGTCAAATGGGCCTTAGGAAGCATCGCAATGAACAAAGCTAGTGAAAGTGATGGAATTCCAGCTTATCTATTTCAAATCTTAAAAGATTATGCTGTAAAAGTGTTGCACTCAATATGCCAGCAAATCTGGAAAACTCAGCAGTGGCCACAGGACTGAAAAAGGTCCACTTTCATTCCAATACCTAAGAAGAGCAATACCAAAGAATGCTCAAACTACCACACAATTACACTCATTTCACATGCTAGCAAGATTAGGCTCAAAATCTTGCAAGCTAGGCATCAGTAGTATATGAACTGAGAACTTCCAGATGTACAAGCTAGATTTAGAAAAGGCAGAGGAACCAGAGATCAAACTGCCAACATCCATTGGATCACAGGAAAACTAAGAGAATTCCAGAAAAACATCTACTTCTGCTTCACTGACTAGGCTAAAGACTTTGACTGTGTGGATCACAAGAAACTGTGGAAAATTCTTCAAGATATAGGAATACCAGACCACCTTACCTGCATCCTGAGAAACCTGTATGCAGGTCAAGAAGCAACAGTTAGAACTGGACATGGAACAATGAACTGGTTCAAAATTGGGAAAGGAGTACATTAAGGCTGCATATTGTCACCCTGATAATTTTACTTATATGCAGAGTACATCATGCGAAATGTCAGGCTGGATGAAGCACAAGCTAGAATCAAGATTGCCAAGAAAAACAGCAATAACCTCAGATGATGACACCACCCTTATGGCAGAAAACAAAGAGGAACTAAAGGGCCTCTTGATGAAGGTGAAAAGAGGACAGTGGAAAAAGCTGACTTAAAACTCAATATTCAGAAAACTAAGATCATGGCATCCGGTCCTATCACTTCATGGCAAATAGATAGGGAAACAGTGGAAACAGTGAGAGACTTTATTTTCTGGGGCTCCAAAATCACTGCAGATGGTGACTACAGCCATGAAAGTAAAACATGCTTGTTCCTTGGAAGAAAAGCTACAACAAACCTAGATAGTGTATTAAAAAGCAGAGACATTACTTGCCAACAAAAGTCCATATAGTCAAAGTTACAGTTTTTCCAGTAGTGTATATGGATGTGAGAGTTGGAGCATAAAGAAGGCTGAGTGCCAAAGAATTGATGCTTTTCAACTGTGGAATTAGAGAAGACTCTTGAGAGTTTCTTGGACAGCAAGGAGATCAATCCAGTCGATCCTAAAGGAAATCAACCCTGAATATTCATTGGAAGGACTGATGCTGAAGTTGAGGGTCCAATATCTTGGCCACCCGATGCAAAGAGCTGACTCAATGGAAAAATTGCTGATGCTGGTAAAGACTGAAGGCATGAAGAGAAGACGGTGACAGAGGACGAGATGGTTGGATGGCATCACCACCTCAATGGATATGAGTTTGAGCAAGCTCAGGGAGATGACAAAGGACAGGGAAGCTTTGTGTGCTGCAATCCATGGTGTTACAAAAAGTTGGACATGAATGAACAACTGAACAACAACATGACTCCATACTAACATAAACAAATGACTGAATGAATGAATTAGTGAATAAAGGAGGCATAAAGGCCAACTAATTAATATAAGGAGGAATGATGAACTTAGAATATCATGAACAGATACTAAAACTAATGGGTGAAAGTTTTGATGAGGAAAGGCATATTTACATGGCCTCAAAAGATCTCCTTACAAATTACTCATAAAGTAAAACAATGTAACTTTATGGTGCAAAAACCTAGCAGGCCTTAATAAAGTAATAAAGGTAATAAATTAATAAAATAATAAAGTAATAGAAGTTAATATCATCAATACTGGCATTACCAGTATGCCTCCTAATAAGGTGGCCTGAGTAGAATACAATGCCACATACATGGTATTCCTGTCAAAAATGTATGATTTGACTCTAATCATGAGGAAATATTAATCAAACCCAATTGATGGGCATTGTATAAAAAACTGGCCTCTACTTTCAATACTATCAAGAAAAGCAAAGACTGAAGAACTGGTTGAGATTAAAGCAGACTAAAGAAAACGACAAACAATTTTTTAAAAAATGACTTGATGAGGCACACTTCACAAAAGAAGATATCTGAATCTTTAATAATTACATGAAAAGATGCTCAATATCATTACTTATCAGGGAAGTGCAAGGTAAACCATGATATATACCATATCGCATCCACCAGAACAGCTAAAACGTAAAGGACTAGCAATACTGTTGATACAGATGTGAAATAACTGGAACTTTAAACATTGCTGCTGAGAATGCACTTTGGACAACTATTAATACTATGGAAAACTGTCTGGCATTATTTAGTATAGCTACACATACATTTATCTTGTGACCCAGCAATCCCACTCCTAGGTACATACACAAGAGAAATGAGTGTGTGTGTCTATCGAAAATACATAGAGGAGCATTCACAGTACCTTTATAAGAGCCAAAAACTAGAACCAATCTTAATGTATTTCAACAGAATGAATAACTGAATTGTGGGTATATTCTACAATTGAACAATTCATACCAAAAAAGAAAAAAATGAAACAAACTACTGATACATGCAACAATGTGGATGAATGTCAGTGAACTTTCTAGGGAGCTGGAAGTGCTCTATATCTTCATTTGCATTTCACATAGGAATACATGTGCAAAAACACATCAAGCTGCACATTTAAGATTAGGCTACTTCAATGTATATATGCCTTGAAAGTGTTAGTCACTCAGTTTTGTCCAACTCTGTGACCCCATGGAGTGTAGCCCACTAGGCTCCTCTGTCCATGGAATTCTCCAGACAAGAATATTGGAGTGGGTTGCCATTTCCTTCTCCAAATATATGCCTTATATACTTCAATTTAAAAAAAAAGAAACCTTTTTAAAAGCTACTATGATCCAATTCTAATCAAATAAATACTAAAAAATGTGCTTGTGTATGTATATGCACAGAAAAAAAATGTGCAAAACTTCAAAGGTTTTAATTTCTCAGAGGTGGGGTTACAGGCAATTTTCCTTTATATTTTTCTGTATTTTTAAGAGTATAAGAATAAAAGTTATTTTTAAAAAGCTATTTTCATATGAGGATTTAAAATATCCATACCAAAGACATATAAAAGACACATACCAAATGCCACCTATAAACACTAAGGAGGAAAAAGGAAGCAAAAATTTGACTAGCTTTAGGCTTCTCTTCTGCAGCATTAACTAGAAACCAACAGAACAAAATATCTTGTAGATATAAAGAAAAGCTGTTAACTCTATTTTTTTATTCAGCCAAGTAATATTTCATGTGTTATATTTCATGGGTTAGTTTCAGAGAGCCAAAGAGTTAAAAACTGTATATCCAAGTAACCTTGAAAAATTACACAAAGCCATTCTTCAAACTCAGCCAAAGTTAAGAATCAAGAATAGGGAACTTGTGGTATAAATACTGGAAGTTTCATACTAAAAACCAGTGTACTAAAATGAATAGTATTAAGTTCAAATTGCTAAAACTGTATTTTAAAACTGGTTAAACAGATAAAAATTGAAAACATAATAGACATAGTATGATAAACTTTCTAAGTGCATTTCCTACTGGCTCAGATTATCAAGAATCAGTCTGCAAAGCAGGAGCCTCGGGTTCGATCCCTGGGTCGGGAAGATCCCCTGGAGAAGGGAATGGCAACTTACTTCAGTATTCTTGCCTGGAAAATTCCATGGACAGACAAGCCTGGTAGACTACAGTGCATGGGGTCTCAAAAGAGCCTGACACGACTGAGCGACTAACACTTTTACTTCTTGCATCCCCCCAAAACAACAGCTTGTCTTTTCCTTAAATACCTTATATAACAGTAACCTACAGATAACCAGCTTCTCAGCTCTTTTCATTAACCTCCTAAATCGAAGATGTCAGTGGTGCTCCTATTTTGTAGGATGATTCCCTCCTGGAGAATGGGATCAACCTGAAAGATTCCCATCCCTTCAAAGTCCTCTATTTCCAACTAATTTACATTACAAAAGAACAAAAATATGGGTTAAATAATGTGGCTAAATAAAAAAGGCTAAATAATGTGGCTGTAAATCAATCCAAATGACTAATGTCCTTAAATTTACCAGTTTTAACATTATGAATATACACTAAAGAATATGTGCCTTTTGGGAACTTTTTTTTTGTTTTTTTACAATGTTCAGCAAAAATACGTACTGTTTAGACCAATTTCCCTTCAATTAGAGCAAAGTAATTTCACATGAATACAATATTGTGCTAAATAGAATTTTGATATAAATGGTCTAATAACTGGGAAGCCACAATCTCTCTCTTCAGGCAAAGACAAAACTTTAGTGATCAATTTTTACTCAAACATTTTATTTAATGGAATGAACTTCTTTATAGATGAAGTTACAATGAAGATTGAATGAAATGACACTGCTTGATACATAGCAGATCCTTAATGTCAGCTCCCTAACTATAAGATTTATTCTTTAGAATGCCTTAGAAACTGATTACAAAACATATTAAATAACAAGGGATAAAGTAAACATCTGAAAGGCACTGTTATCTTCAGTAACTATCTTTATGGGTCTTAAACATATTATGGCTAGAATTAAAATCACCTGACTGAAGACTGAAACATATATTATTTCACTGATTGAGAAACTGGAGCTGAAAATTATGATGATTCCATAGAGATCAGCTACAAAACAGATAAAACGGTAGTAAAGTAGGAAATGCTAATAAAAAACACAATTTCCAGAGTAATTTTACAAATATACAGCTCAGATATGCTACCATGGGGGATATAGCTTAGTGGTACAGCATATGACTACAGATATGCTAACATGGCTGCATGGCACTGGAGTGGCGACTACATGGTGCTGGAGTGGCTGTGAGGAGATATCCCATATCCAAGGGCAGAAAAGCCCGAGCAAGAAGGTAGGAGGGGCGAAATCCTGTTTAGAAGCAAACCCCATACCCATCAGAGACCCTCAGAGTGCTCAAACATATCTTGTGCACACCGGGACCCAGAGACCCCACAGAGACTGAGACAGAATTGTGTTTGAGTATCTCCTGAGGAGGTACGGGTCTGCAGGGGCAGGGGCTCTGGGTGCAGTAGATCTGGGTATGGCATAAGCCCTCTTGGAGGAGGTCACCATTAACCCCACCATAGAGCCACCAGAACTTACACAGGACTGGGGAAACAGACTCTTGGAGGGCACAAAGAAAACCTTGTGCACACCAGGACCCAGGAGAAAGGAGCAGTGACCCCCACAAGAGACTGACCCAGACTTGCCTGTGAGTGTCCAGGAGTCTCCGGCAGGGGGGTGGGTCAGCAGTGACCTGCTGCAGGACTGGGGGCACTGAGTGTAGAAGTGCATGCATGGGACCTTTTGAAGGAGGGAAAGTGACCTTTCTCTTAAAATGTTAATGCACATTTTTCATGCACATAAAAAAAATTCCAAGAGACTGATTCAATATGGTAACAATGAACACATGTTAACACTCTAATACTCTAGAAAGCAACAGTAATTACATTTTTAATAAACTAGAATGAAGATATAACATCTAAAAAAACTAAAAGAGTGCCATCTACAAATCATAAATGATGGAGAATCTCCAAAGAAATAGAAACCAGTAGATCACATCTATACGGAAACAAAATCTACAGAAATGAAAGCTTCAAACACACATATACAGGAGAAAATGAATACAAAGTTAGGAGTGATTTGGGAAGCACCAAACCTACTCAACAGATACCAGAAGCATAGGCTGGCCTTGAGGAATTCAATTCATTAAATGCGAAGGTAAATTAAGAGCAACTGGGCAGTCCTATCCACCCACAAACCCCCGTTGTGCTGTGCTGAGCAGCAATAAAATCTGCCCCCAAACTCAAGCTATAGCCTGGGCAGAAGGACAGATCCACAGGTGACTACTGAAGAAAATATGCTCCCTCTATAACTTATTCCTCCTCTGCTGAGACTAGAGGGAGGAAGACTACTGTTTTCAAATCAGGCAGGTGAGCAGGATCCTTAAATACAAGGACAGAAAATCAAGAATCACCAAACCCCTGAGAAACACCAAGGCTTACAAGAAGAGAAGCACCAAACTCAACAAAGAAATTAAGTCTTTAGAACAATTAACTTCAAGTAGGTACTTGAAGCTGTCTGGCAATCTTACTACCTTTCATTCTACTATTCTCCTAAAAAATGACTTTATACCTTCTCCATTGTCAAACTTTTAACACACATTCCCTCCCCAAAGTCATGCCCAGATGACCTTGCCTCTATTTAACTGAGAAAATAAAAAAGCAACAAGGAGAGAAGTTCCATAAGCTCCCATTACCACATCTACTCACCCAATAGCATTTGTGGCCAAATGCTCTGCCTTTGCCCATATTATCAGTATTATGGACAACCTGTCAGGACTCCTATGCTAAGGCTAGCTCCTTTATTTAGAAACTAAACTTTATCCCCTCGCATCTTCTCAAGGATATCAATCCATTAATTCTCCTTTCTCTCTCTTATCTCACCTATTTTTCCCTCACACATAAATCATTCCTCTTATAAATATGAGATTATATCTCCAATAAAACCCTCTCAGCCAGAGCTCACGGAAATACAACCAATTATGAAGTTGGGGCAGGGAATAACAGAAAAAGCATGGACTACTTTGTTGTATAAAGATAAGTTCAAAGAATGATGGAGACGTGTCAAAAGGATAAAGGAACCAGCCTGAAGAGGATCACTAGCCGAATCTAAAAGATAGCTCATTCATCAAAGTAAACAATGATACTACTGGATTATAGTTCCTAGAATAAAATTAAAATTCACACGTTACATTTAAATAAATGAATTAATAAATAAATGGGGAAGAATGGAAAGTTCTAATCCAAATAATAACTGTTGTTCAGTCAGTCAGTTGTGTCCGACTCTTTGTGACGCTATGGACTCCAGTAGGCCAGGCTTCCCTGTCCTTCACTATCTCCAGGAGTTTGCTCAAACTCAGGTCCATTGAACTGGTGATGCCATCCAACCATCTCATCCTCTGTCGTCCCCTTCTCCTCCTGCCTTCAGTATTTCCCAGCATCAGGGTCTTTTCCAGTGAGTCAGCTCTTTGCATCAGGTGGCCAAAGTATTGGAGCTTCACCTCCAGCGTCAGTCCTTCCAATGAATATTCAGGGTTGATTTCCTTTAGGATTGACTGGTTTGATCTCCTTGCAGTCCAAGGGACACTCAAGAGTCTTCTCCAGCATTACACTTAGAAAGCATCCATTCTTCAGTGCTCAGCCTTCTTTATGGTTCAACCCTTAGATCTATGTATGACTACTGGAAAAACCATAGCTTTGACTATACGGACCTTTGTCAGCAAAATGATGCCCCTGCTTTTATTTAAATAATAAACACAAATCCCAAAATCAACATTTGGCAATCACCATAGTGATTGCTACAGGTAAGAAATCTTCAATGGCTACCAAAACTGAGTAAAGTTTTAAAATAAACAGAGTCTCAAAGTAACTTGCCACAAATTACCTAATTATAATGCATGTGTGTGTGCTCAGCTGTGTCTGACCCTTTGCGACCCCATGGACTGTAGCCTGCCAGGCTCCTCTGTCTATGGAATTTTCCAGGCAAGAATACTGCAGTGGGTTGCCATTCCCTTCTCCAGGGGAGCTTCCTGACCCAGGGATCAAACCCATGTCTCCTGTGTCTCCTGCATTGGCAGGCAGATTCTTTACCACTGAGCCACCAGGGAAGCCCAGTTATAAAGTAATAAATGATAACATTTCAGTGGAAAAACCTGATAGATATTGCCTTAGCCCAGTGATTAACATCATCAATAATAAAACAAGGGACATCTTGTGCCTCCTGATATGATACAATGAAAAGGACCCAACATCACCGTTACAGTATTCCTGCCACAATGCATTAACTTGAATCTAATCACAGAGAAACATCAGACTAACTCTAAAAATGGGTTGAAATTCTACAAAAAAAAAAAAAAAAAAAACTGACCTATACTCATCAAAAATGTCAAGGTCATGAGAGACAAAGAAAGACTAAAAAAAAAAAAAATCTGTTCCAAATTAGAAGAAACTATGAAAGAAGCATAACAATAAAATGCAACCAGTTATCCTGGATTAGATCCTGAACTAATTTTTTTTTTCTTTTGCTCTTATGGAGAAGATTCATATATTTATAAGAAATTTTCTTTGGAGAGTAGTTAAAAATGAAGAACCTGACAGGCTTCAGAAACAGCCCTTAAACATCACACACAGAACAGCAAACTACAAAAGATTTTTTGCTACTGCAGGCATTCTTGAGATATGAGGTGAAGATTAATAAACTAAAAGCCACAAAGTTAACATACTTTAATTAAGGAAAGGAACCCCAAATCAGCTCCTAATGCTGATCAATCAGACCTTCACTTTTAAATATAAGGTAATAAGCCAAAAAAAAGGCAAAAACATGGGAGGAGGCTTAGCAACCATTAAAATTAATAATACAAACTCTATCCCAAAGTAATGGTCCAGAAATGGAGGAATAAGCAAATTAATGGAAAGAATTCAATTGTACATCAATGGGAGATGGGAAAATGAATGAACTAGAACTATATATATCACCATGTAGCTTAATTAATATTACAATGTTATTTTTTTTCAAAACTGCAGAAGAATATAAATGTTAAGATACCATTTCCATGAAATTTTAAGTCTTATAGAAAAATACAAGTCTCCAGGAGACTGCAAATGCACTGATAATTTTTTATTTATTAAGTTGGGTGATGGATATATGGGTGTTCCTTGTTCCTTAGAAATATTTTTGCATTACAAATATTTTAAAATTTTTCAACATAAATATTGTTACATTATATTTTAAGTCAAGAATACAGGTTAACTATTGAAATATTTTAAGAATATTCAATTCTATTCGATAGGGCTTACACATACCAATTATGTAATCCTTAATGTAAAAGAATGAACCTGCTTTAAAAAGAAATGTCAGGTATGCCATTAAATTAAGTTTGGCAACAAACAGAAGAAAGTCCTTTCAGTATATAGAAACTTACAATTAAGGCATTTGTAGATGCCTTCAGATTTGATGGAGAAATCAAAAGCTTTTCAGAGAAGCAAAAGTTAAGAAAATTCAGCACCACCAAACCAGCTTTACAACAAATGCTAAAGGAACTTCTCTATATAGAAAACAAGAGAAGGAAAAGACCTACAGAAAATAAACCCAAAAAGTTAAGAAAATGGTTATAGGATCATACATATCGATTATTATCTTAAATGTAAATAGATTAAACGCACCAACCAAAAGACACAGACTGGTTGGGTGGGTGAAAACATGTGCATGTATGCACTTTCACTTACCTCATCATTCTGCTTCACATCCCAAATTGTATGTAATTATTTTATCTCGTTAAGTTAATCGTGTTCCCATTATGGCTTGCAATTGTAATTATCTTTTATTTTTTGTCTGGCTATTGATTGTGAAAACTGATAAATATTTTTTACTATTGTGATTATGTAACTACTACTCACTTAATACCATTGTATCATGATTGGTCAACAGAAAAATATTAGAACTCTATATCACCAAAACTAGGATCTAATAGAAAAACCAGAAATGACTTTTTAAAAACCAGATGCATATCCGAAATATCTTGAAATTTTATGAAAAATACAAATGCTCAGGTATTGTTTTTTTTCATCAGAACTCCAGATATGTTTCTAATAAACAGTCATGTTTAAAAACAACTGGACTATATGATTATCTTTTACTTTTATCCAGTTTGTTTCACTTTTTCTATTTCATATTCAGAACTCCTATTTCATTTAGTTTATGTTCTACAATTTCTCTATCTCTCATATTTTTTGATGTTCTTTCTCAAGCTTTTATCAAGTGTAGTAGAAAAGCTTTTGTATATATACATATATATATGTATAATATATATTGTAGAAAACTTATGGATTTTTGCCTAACAAAAAAAATTATGTTTTACTTCTACTCGTTTGACTTAATATGAATAGAATGCTAGATGTCTAATTAAAAAATAGATATGCAACAAGCAACAAAGGTTTACTGTATAGCATAGGGAACTAGAGTCAATATTTTGTAACAACCTATGATGGAAAATAATTTCAAAAATAATATGTGTCTATTTGTATAACTGAATCACCTAGTTGTGCACCTGAAACATTGTAGGTTAACTATACTTCAATAAAATATAAACATTTAAAAAAATAGAAAGAGCAATCACTAAGTAAACTATATCCCAATATACCCAAAAAAGTGTAAATAAAACAAGTAGGAATTTGAAAAAATTTACAAGTACTCCATAGTAAAGCAAAAAAAGAGAAAGAAAGGAAAGAAAAACATAGGGGAAAAGCAAATACTAAAATGACAGAGAACAGACGTATGGACATGGGGAGAGGGGAGGAGAGGCTGAGATGTATGGAAAGAGCAACATGAGAACTTACATTACCATATGTAAAATAGATAGCCAAAGGGAATTGCTGTATGGATCAGGAAACTCAAACAGGGGCTATGTATCAACCTAGAGGGGTGGGATAGGGAGGGAGATGGGAGGGAGTTTCAAAAGGGAGAGGATATATGTATACCTATGGCTGATTCATGTTGAGGTTTGACAGAAAACAGCCAAATTCTGTAAAGCAATTATCCTTCAATAAAAAATAAATAAATTTTTTAAAAAGTATGTAAAACATTAAAATAAATTAAGTGGTAGACTAAGTCCTAAGATACCAATAATTATTTTAAATGTAGTCTAAATATGCCAATTAAAAGGGAGACATTGGCAGAGTGGATAAAAAGCCAAACCATGCCCTCAAGAAAGCAGTCATAGAAGGAACATACCTCAATATAATAAAAGCCATATATGATAAACCCACAGAAAACATTATCCTCAATGGTGAAAAATTGAAAGCATTTCCCCTAAAGTCAGGAAAAAGACAACAGTGCCCACTCTCACCACCACTATTCAACACAGTTTTGGAAGTTTTAGCCACAGCAATCAGAGAAGAAAAAGGAATAAAAGGAACTTAGACTGGAAAAGAAGAAGAAAACTCTCACTGTTTGCAGATGACATGATCCTCTACATAGAAAACCCTAAAGGCTCCACCAGAAAATTGCTATAGCTAATCAATGAATATAGTAAACTTGCAGGATATAAAATTAATACACAGAAATCCCTTGTATTCCTATACACTAACAATGAGAAACCAGAAAGAGAAATTAAGGAAACAATTCCATTCACCATTGTGATGAAAAGAATGAAATACTTAGGAATAAACTTACCTATAAAAACAAAAGACCTATATATAGAAAACTATAAAACACTGGTGAAAGAAATCAAAGATGACACAAATAGATGGAGAAATATACCATGTTCATGGATCAGAAGAATCAATATAGTGAAAATGAGTATAATACCCAAAGCAATCTATAGAGTCAATGCAATCCCTATCAAGCTCCCAATGGTATTTTTCAGAGAATTGGAACAAATAATTTCACAATTTGTATGGAAATACAAAAAACCTCGAATAGCCAAAGCAATCTCGAGAAAGAATGGAACTGGAAGAATCAACCTGCCTGACTTCAGGCTCTACTACAAAGCCACAGTCATCAAGACAGTATGGTACAGGCACAAAGACAGAAATATAGATTAATGGAACAAAATAGAAAGCCCAGAGATAAATCCATGCACCTATGGACACCTTATCTTAGACAAAGGAGGCAAGAATATACAATGGAGAAAAGACAATCTCTTTAACAAGTGGTGCTGGGAAAACTGGTCAACCACCTGTAAAAGAATGAAACTAGAATACTTTCTAATACCATACACAGAAATAAACTCAAAATGCATTAAAGATCTAAATGTAAGACCAGAAACTATAAAACTCCTAGAGGAGAACATGGCAAAACACTCCGATATAAATCACAGCAGGATCTACTATGACCCACCTCCCAGAGTAATGGAAATAAAAACAAAAATAAATAAATGGGACCTAATTAAACTTAAAAAGCTTTTGCACAATGAAGGAAACTATAAGCAAAATGAAAAGACAGCCTTCAGCATGGGAGAAAATAATAGCAAACGAAGCAACTGACAAAGAATTAATCTCAAAAATATACAGGCAACTCCTGCAGCTCAATTCCAGAAAAATAAACGACCCAATCAAAAAATGGGCCAAAGAACTAAACAGACCTTTCTCCAAAGAAGACATACAGATGGCTAACAAACACATGAAAAGATGCTCAACATCACTCATTATCAGAGAAATGCAAATCAAAACCACAATGTGGTACCATCTCACGCCAGTCAGAATGGCTGCTATCCAAAAATCTACAAACAATAAATGTTGGAGAGGGTGTGGAGAAAAGGGAACCCTCTTACACTGTTGGTGGGAATGTAAACTAGTACAGCTATTATGGAGAACAGTGTGGAGATTCCTTTAAAAACTGGAAATAGAACTGCCATATGACCCAGCAATCCCACTGCTGGGCATACACACCGAGGAAACCAGAATTGAAAGAAACACGTGTACCCTAATGTTCGTTGCAGCACTGTTTATAATAGCCAGGACATGGAAGCAACCTAGATGTCCATCAGCAGATGAATGGATAAGAAAGCTTTGGTACATATACACAATGGAATATTACCCAGCCATTAAAAAGAATACATTTGAATCAGTTCTAATGAGGTGGATGAAACTGGAGCCTATTATACAGAGTGAAGTAAGCCAGAAAGAAAAACACCAATATAGATACTAACGCATATATATGGAATTTAGAAAGATGGTAACGATAACCCTGTATGTGAGACAGCAAAAGAGACACAGATGTATAGAACAGTCTTTTGGACTCTGTGGGAGAAGGCGAGGGTGTGATGATCTGAGAGAATAGCATTGAAACATGGATATTAACATATGTGAAACAGATCGCCAGTCCAGGTTCGATGCATGAGAAAGGGTGCTCAGGGCTGGTGCACTGGGATGACCCAGAGGGATGGGATGGGGAGGGAGGTGGAAGGGGTGTTCAGGATGGAGAACACATGTATACCTATGGCTAATTCATGTCAATGTATAGTGAAAACCACTACAATACTGTAAATTAATTAGCCTCCAATTAACAAATAAATTAATTAAAAAAAAAAGCCAAACCACAATGGTGTGGTAACTCACCTAGAGCCGGACATCCCTGAATGTGAAGTCAAGTGTGCCTCAGGAAGCATTACTACCAACAAAGCTAGTGGAGGTGATGGAATTTCAGCTGAGCTATTTCAAATCCTAAAGAGGATGCTGTGAATGTTCTGCACTCAATATGCCAGCAAATTTGGAAAACTCAGCAGTGGCCACAGGACTCAAAAAGGTCAATTTTCATTCCAATCCCAAAGAAGGGCAATGCCAAAGAATATTCAAACTACCATACAATTGTGCTTATTTCACATGCTAGCAAGGTTATGCTCAAAATCCTTAGAGCGAGACTTCAGTAGTACATGAATTGAGAACTTTCAGATGTGCAAGCTGCATTTAGAAAAGGCAGATGAACCAGAGATCAGGTTGCAAACGTATGTTGGATAATGGAGAAAGCAGGGAATTTCAGAAGAACATCTACTTCTGGTTTATTGAGTACCTTAAAGCCTTTGACTATGTGGATCACAATAAACTGTGGAAAATTCTTAAAGAGAAGGGAATACCAGACCACCTTACCTGCCTCCTGAGAAACCTATATGCAGGTCAAGAAGCAACAGTTAGAACCGGACATGGAACAACAGACTGGTTCATATATGCAGATGATACCACCCCAATGGCACAAAGTGAAGAGGAACTAAAGAGCCTCTTCATAAAGCTGATATGGGAGAGTGAAAAAGCTGGTTTGAAAATCAACATTCACATATCTAAGATCATGGCATCCGGTCCCATCACTTCATGGCAAATAGAAGGGGAAAAAGTGGAAGCAGTAACAGATTTTATTTTCTTGGGATCCAAAATCACTGCAGACAGGGACTGCAGCCATGAAATTAAAAGATTCTTGTTCCCTGGAAGGAAGGTTCTGGCAAACCTAGATAGCGTATTAAAAAGCAGAGACATCACTTACTTTGTTCACAAAGGTCTGGATAAGTCAAAGCTACAGTTTTTCTGGTAGTCATGTAAGGATGTGAGAGATGGACCATAAAGAAGGCTGAGCGCCAAAGAACTGATGCTTTTAAATTGTGCTGGAGAAGATTCTTGAGAGTCCCTTGAACAGCAAAGAAACCAAACCAGTCAATCCTAAAGGAAATCAACCCTGAATATTCATCGGAAAGACTGATGTTTAAGCTGAAGCTCCAGTACTTTGGCCACCTGATGCAAAGAGCTGACTCATCAGAAAAGACCCTGATGCTGGGAAAGATTGAGGGCATGAGGAGAAGTGGGTGGCAGAGGATGAGATGGTTAGATACCATCACTGACTCAATGGACATGAATTTGAGTAAACTCTGGGAGATGATAGAGGACAGAGGAGCTTGGCATCATGCTGCAGTCCATGGGGTCACAAAAGTTG
The DNA here is from genome assembly GCF_055505025.1 of Bos grunniens. Taxonomy (NCBI): domain Eukaryota; kingdom Metazoa; phylum Chordata; class Mammalia; order Artiodactyla; family Bovidae; genus Bos; species Bos grunniens. Next base: position 50,623,395 of record NC_141194.1, on the reverse strand, counting down.
GACATGACTTAGCAACTGAACAACAACTACAAATGTGCTTTTTGCAAGTAACTCACTTAAACATAAGATAAACAGGTTGAAAACTGAAGGATGGCAAAAGATATATCATGCTAACATTAGTCAAAAGAAAGCGGAGTGGGTATGTAATATTAGAAAATGCAGAATTCAGAGGAAAGAATTACTAAGGATGAAGTTATGGGGCTATTACACTAATTAAAAGATCATCATACTTAATGATGAAACATTGAAAGCTTTCTCACTAAGATCAGGAACAACTACTGGAAGTTCTAGAAAAAGCAATTAGGAAGAAAAAGAAATAAAAGCATCTAAATTGGAAAAAAAAAGATGATAATATCTTACATAAAGTCCTGACAAATGATGAATCCACCAAAAAACAAAAACAATATGGAAATACAAAAAACCTCGAATAGCCAAAGCGATCTTGAGAAAGAAGAATGGAACTGGAGGAATCAACCTACCTGACTTCAGGCTCTACTACAAAGCCACAGTTATCAAGACAGTATGGTACTGGCACAAAGACAGAAATATTGATCAATGGAATAAAATAGAAAGCCCAGAGATAAATCCACGCACATATGGACACCTTATCTTTGACAAAGGAGGCAAGAATACACAATGGATTAAAGACAATCTCTTTAACAAGTGGTGCTGGGAAATCTGGTCAACCACTTGTAAAAGAATGAAACTGGACCACTTTCTAACACCATACACAAAAATAAACTCAAAATGGATTAAAGATCTAAACGTAAGACCAGAAACTATAAAACTCCTAGAGGAGAACATAGGCAAAACACTCTCCGACATACATCACAGCAAGATCCTCTATGACCCACCTCCCAGAATATTGGAAATAAAAGCAAAAATAAACAAATGGGACCTAATTAACCTTAAAAGCTTCTGCACATCAAAGGAAACTATTAGCAAGGTGAAAAGACAGCCTTCAGAATGGGAGAAAATAATAGCAAATGAAGCAACCGACAAACAACTAATCTCAAAAATATACAAGCAACTCCTACAGCTCAACTCCAGAAAAATAAACGACCCAATCAAAAAATGGGCCAAAGAACTAAATAGACATTTCTCCAAAGAAGACATACAGATGGCTAACAAACACATGAAAAGATGCTCAACATCACTCATTATCAGAGAAATGCAAATCAAAACCACTATGAGGTACCATTTCACACCAGTCAGAATGGCTGTGATCCAAAAGTCTACAAATAATAAATGCTGGAGAGGGTGTGGAGAAAAGGGAACCCTCTTACACTGTTGGTGGGAATGCAAACTAGTACAGCCACTATGGAGAACAGTGTGGAGATTCCTTAAAAAACTGGAAATAGAACTGCCTTATGATCCAGCAACCCCACTGCTGGGCATACACACTGAGGAAACCAGAAGGGAAAGAGACACGTGTACCCCAATGTTCATCGCAGCACTGTTTATAATAGCCAAGACATGGAAGCAACCTAGATGTCCATCAGCAGATGAATGGATAAGAAAGCTGTGGTACATATACACAATGGAGTATTACTCAGCCATTAAAAAGAATACATTTGAATCAGTTCTAATGAGGTGGATGAAACTGGAGCCTATTATACAGAGTGAAGTAAGCCAGAAGGAAAAACATAAATACAGTATACTAATGCATATATATGGAATTTAGAAAGATGGTAACAATAACCCTGTGTACGAGACAGCAAAAGAGACACTGATGTATAGAACAGTCTTATGGACTCTGTGGGAGAGGGAGAGGGTGGGAAGATTTGGGAGAATGGCAATGAAACATGTAAAATATCATGTAGGAAACGAGTTGCCAGTCCAGGTTCGATGCACGATGCTGGATGCTTGGGGCTGGTGCACTGGGACGGCCCAGAGGGATGGTATGGGGAGGGAGGAGGGAGGAGGGTTCGGGATGGGGAACACATGTATACCTGTGGCGGATTCATTTTGATATTTGGCAAAACTAATACAATTATGTAAAGTTTAAAAATAAAATAAAATTAGAAAAAAAAAAAAAAGAAACCCTAAAAAAAAAAAAAAAAAAAAATAACCAAAAACCTATTAGAGCTAATAAACTATTTTAGTAAAGTTACAGAATACCAGAACAGCACTCAAAAATCAGTTATATCTATACATCACCAATGAGCAATCCAAAAAGGAAATTAAGAAACCAATTTCACTTACAATAACATAAAAAAGAATAAGGGTGTAAGACTTGTATACTGAAAACTATAAAATGTTGCTGAAAGAAATTAAAGAACACAAAATTTAATGAAAAGATATCCCATGTTGATGGATTGGAAGATTATTATTAGGGAACAATACTATTCAGAACTAAATCAATCTCTATTAAAACCTGGATATTGGGAGGAGATTCTTTTTCTTTTTGCAAACTTGATTTTAAAATCATATGGAGGTGCAAGCGACACAGAAATGCTAAAATAGTCTTGAAAAAGTAAAACAAAATTGGAGGACTCATGCTTTTATATTCAACTGATTTTCATTGAGTGCTATGTCTTAAAAAAAAGAGTGCCAAGTCTATTCAGTAGGGAAAGAATACAGATGGTCTTTGACTTTTGGTCTTTGACACAATATTTTTTCTAACCATATAATGGTGTGAAAGCAATACACATTTACTAGAAATTGTACTTTTATTTTTGAATATTGACTTCTCTTAGACTAACTATGTAGTATAATACTTTTCTGTGATGCTGGGTAGTGGCAGTGAGCCACAGCTCCTGAGTCAGCCATGTGATCATGAGAATAAACAATCAATACATTTACAACTATTCTGTTTTTCACTTTCAGTACAGTGCTCAGTAAGCTGCAAGAAATATTCAAGACTTTATTATAAAATAGCCTTTGTGTTAGATGATTTTACCCAACTGTAGGCTAGTGTAAATGATTTGAACACATGTAAGGTAGGCTAGGTTAAGCTATGATGTTCAGTAAGTTAAGTATATTAACAGCATTTTCTATTTCAATTTATGATGCATTTACATAGGATATAACCCCATATAAAGACAGACAAAGGCCACTAAGTATACAAAAAGGTGCTTAATATCAGTCATCAGGGAAGCACAAATTAAAACCACAATAAGGTACTACTACACATTCACCAGGGGCTTCCCAGGTGGCGCAGTGGTAAAGAATCTTCCTGCAAATGCAGAAAATGCAGGAGACACAAGAGACACAGGTTTGATCCCTGGGTCAGGAAGATGCCCTGGAGTAGGAAATGGCAACTCACTCCAATATTCCTTGCCTGAAAAAATCCATGGACAGAGGTGCCTGGCAGGCTACACTCCATGGAGTCACAAAGAATTGGATATGACTGAGCGACTAAGCACACACACACATACTCACCAGAATAACTAAAATTAATGTTGGCAAGGGTGTGAATCTCTCATATATTGCTGGTGTTAGCAGCCAATTTGGAAAACTGAGAATTCTTAAAAAGTTAAACAGCTATCCTATGACCCAGCAAATTCTACAACTGGGTATTATTCAGGAGAAATGAATACATGTATTAACAGAAAGACTTATACAAGAATGTTCATTACAGCTTTATTCATAATAGCTCCCACCCAAAAAAAACTAATACACACAACATGGATCAATCTTTAAAACATACTGAATGAGAGAAATCTTACACAGGAGTACATACTGTGTGATTCCATTTCTATGAAGGTCTAGAGCAGGGTAAATTAATCTACGGTGAAAAAAAAAATCAACAGTGGTCAACTGGTGGGAGGTGTGTGGTTGGACACTGACTGGGAAGGGGAATGAAGGAAATTTCTGCAGTAATAGCAATATTGTTTATCATGTGGGCAAGCTACAGCCTGCAAGCCAAACCTGGTACACCAATCATTTTTGTGAATAAAGTTGTATTGGAACACGGTCATGCCAAATATTTTATATATTGTTTATGGCTGCTTTCACACATGCAATAGCAGAGTTGAGTAAATGCAATGGAGACTACATAGAGCACAAAGCTTAAAATAGTTACTATCTAAACCCTACAGAAAATATTTGCCAACATCTTTTTTTTATTTTTATAATGGTTTGGGTTACAGAGGTGTAAGCATTTGTCAAAACTCAATGAATTATGATCTCTGCATTTTACTGCACATAAATTTAAACTGTGGGAGAGGGAGAGGGTGGGATAATCTGGGGGAATGGCACGGAAACATGTATAATATCATATAAGAAATGGATCGCCAGTTCAGGTTCGATACAGGATCCTTGGGGCTGGTGCACTGGGATGACCTGGAGGGATGGTATGGGGAAGGAGGTGGGAGGGTGGTTCAGGATGGGGAACATGTGTACACCCCCGTGGCGGATTCATGTTGATGTGTAGCAGAACCAATACAATACTGTAAAGTAATTAGCCTCCAATTAAAATAAATAAATTTAAATTAAAAAAAGGAAAAAGTTCAAAAAAAATTTAAACTAAAAAATATAAACAAATACTGAATTCTAGTCAATGATATGCATGCTGAAGTGTTTATGGATAAAATATACTAATGTCAGCAACTTTAATTTTGAATTTACTGATAAATGGATAAAGTAGTTGATAGATAAGAGATAGACCAAATACAACAAAAATTAACTGTATAATCTGGCTGGTAGATATATGTACATTCACTTTTTCTTCAACTTTTCTGTATCTTTGAAATTCTTCTTAATAAAATGCTGGGGGGCCGATTTTAATTTGTTGTTCAGCCACTCAGTCATGTCCAACTCTTTGCAACTCCATGAGCTGCAGCATGCCAGGCTTCCCTGTCCTTCACCATCTCCCGGAGCTTGCTCAAATTCATGTCCATTGAGTCGATGATTCCATCCAACCGTCTCGTCTTCTGTTGTCCCCTTCTCCTCCTGCCTTCAATCTTTCCCAGCATCAGGGTCTTTTCTAATTTTTAATTAGGTAAGGAAAGTATACAACACATGCCCACAGAAATGAACATTCCAATCTAAAATACCTTGTGAAAAAATTTATTCTAAAGGAATGTCCTGGAATAGCATGATTTGAAGAAACTTCAAAGACCTTTATTAATCCTTGATCATTCCTGATAGAAGTTAACATGCACACATTAGAATTCATTATACTTTATGCCCCTGATGAAGAAGAAATTTCATAAAATACACAATACTTAAGATCATAGCTGTTTAAAACAGTAATATCACCAGTAAAAAGAAAAAAAACTCATAGCACATCTATCACCTAAGGACCTCAAAGCATTTTATTAGCTAAACTCAATAAATTCAGTCTTTAGAAATACCTGAATCAGAACAGAAGAGAAAAAATAAAGTGAATTCTCAGTTCCTACCTTTAATTAATTCAATCGATCCCATGAGTTAACTACATCTCACTGAAGTCATCATGTTCTTTTACTCAAATTCTGGCAGGGAGAATAGCTATCTTTTAAAGAGGATGGATGATGTAATGATTTAAGGGAACAGCCTCTGCAGCTAGGTGGTCTGGGTTGAAATCCTGGCCCTCTCATATGATACTCAGAAAGTTATTTAACCTCTCTGAACCTCAATTACCCTTAATGAAAGCTACTATTCATAGGGTTGTTTTGAGGATAGTACACATAGAGCCATTAGAACAGTATTTGGCACCTAAGAATCACTCAGTAGTGCTCATTATTATCATCCCATAAAATCCAATGCTATATAATAAATGTAGAACAGTAAGATAGCCATAGACTTGAAACGTATTAGGACTTGCTGTTCTTCAAACATGCCAAACCCACTTTTCTCTCAAAGTCCCTCTGCCTGAAATGTGCACTAAGGACTCCCTCACCTCTTTCAAGTGTGTGCTGAATTTGTCAACCTTCTCAATGAGGCCTACCCAGATCATCACCTTATTTAAAATTGCAACCCACTTTCCTCCTTAGCCTCCACTGAGCAAACACCGGGAGATAGTGAAGGACAGGGAAGCCTGGTGTGGTACAGTCCATGGGGTCGCAAAGAGTCAGACATGACTGAGTGACTGAATAACAACCCTTTACTGTATTATATAATTTACTTTTTATTGTGGTTATTGACAGTCTCCCTGCATTAGAAACAAAACTCAATGACAGAAAGAATTTTTGTCTTTTATTCACTGATATATTCCAAGTAGGTGCTCAAATATTTTTTGTTAACATCATCTGGTCTAATCCCTTCACTTCTTTCATGAAGAAATGCTAAAAAGGCTTGAATCAAAGCTACCTACTGATTAAGGAAAAAAGCCAGGAACAGGGACTGTGACTTCCAGTCCCATTGCCATTTTTACTATAGCTCACTATATCCTGGATCCTTGAACATTACAGAAAATGCACAATCATCCATATTTTCCCCCCAGGAGAATTTACCTTTGAAATTTGTTGGCCTTGCAAATACTGCTCTGTCCGTAACAAAGAAATGCTCTGAGAGGCAGTAGAAGCCTGTACTGGAATACTAAGTGGCGACAAATGAACAGAAGAAGATGGCTGATTTGTAAGGTCTATCCCAGAACTGGATGAGAGTTTGGTGTTGTAATTGTGTTTCTGATGACCCAGAACGAAATGCTAAGCTAGAAGATGACTGCCACTGTGGCTGGACAGCAGACTACTGCTGAATGCATGCTGGCTGGACTGCTGTGCTAGGTTTCTTTGCAGGGGAAACGTTTAATTCCTGTCTAATGCCAGAAGCACTCGAGGCTATTCAAAAGGCTGTATTACATGCTGGTGCTTCAGTGACGCTGGTTGCAACTGTTCTTGCAAAGGATATATAATCAGGGCCACATGTGTAATGGCTTTTGGAATACCTGGTAATGGCTGAATCTGGTTAGGTGCATGTGAATGAGGTACCTGCTGTTGGAAAGCAGCACGTTGGATATATAAAGACTGCTGTTGATTTAGGGGATCTTCTTGGGTACACAGTGGCTTTTCTGTGCTTGCCTATGAGATAAATTAGTCATCTGCTGCTGATGAAAGAAAGCTGAGTGAGAAGCCTGGCTTCTTGTTAATATGATTGGAAATGCTGTGCAGAGAAGTATGGGGGCTGGATCTGGGTCTTTGAAGAGGCCTATGAAGGACATTCGGAGAAGGCAATGGCACCCCACTCCAGTACTCTTGCCTGGAAAATCCCATGGACGGAGGAGCCTGGAAGGCTGCAGTCCATGGGGTTGCTAAGAGTCGGACACGACTGAGTGACTTCACTTTCACTTTTCACTTTCATGCATTGGAGAAGGAAATGGCAACCCACTCCAGTGTTCTTGCCTGGAGAATCCCAGGGACGGGGCAGCCTGGTGAGCTGCTGTCTATGGGGTTGCACAGAGTTGGACACGAATGAAGCGACTTAACAGCAGCAGCAGCAGCAGCAGCATGAAGGACATTTGTGCCGGGTGTTGAAGCTGTCCTTCCACAGCCCTCCGAGATGTAATGCTAATTGAATGGGCTTTTAGCTGCTGGTGCCCAAAACTGACATCTGTTTGTTGGGTAGGCTGAATTCTACACATTAAATAAAGGCTCAATAGAATGTGTTGTGTATCTAAGGTTAATGTTAAGTATGACTTATGTCTTTTGCTCCAATGTTGTTTAAGAACCTTGGGGTTGTGTTAAATAAGCTTGTTGCTCAGAAGTCTGCACTACATAAGGTGGTACTGAGTAAAAGTCCTGATGTGCAGTTTGTAATATGTATTTGCTTGCCATCAGAAGAATTTACTTTGTATACTCACTGGGTGATGAAGGTTGTCTGCTAAGTTGTCTAGATAGTGTAAGCACTGTGTTCTGAATAAGGGACATACTCAAATGCCTGGTAAGCAGGCTGTTCTATAGGTTTCACAGGGTAAGCTGCTTGGATTATACATTCTGGCTGGTCTGGAAAAGGAGACCAAACCAGAGGTTCCACTGTATAAACAGGCTACCCTTGGACTGGGGCCAAATAAGAGGGCTATGCCACAGGTAGGGCTGGATAAGAAGTCTATAGAATAGGTTGGTTGTGATGCTAGAGGTTGTACAGTGTAAACAGGATGCTCTGGGATGGTAGTAAATAAATAGGCTGTGTGGAAGCCTTTATTGGGTAAGTCGGCTGTGATGAGTTAAGAAGCTTATTCCTCGGAAGTATCACAAGGTGCAGCTGCTCAGGAGCCTTCAATGGGAAGGATGGCAGTTCTGCAGGTGGTCCTGAATAAGTGTGTTGAACAGAATAAGATGGCTGTTTCAGGGCCTGAATGACACTGGCAACTTACATGAGTTTCAGATTTTTCAGAGTACAATCCCACTGAACATGTTTCTGTGGTGATGTTATTAAGTTGGTGTAAAAGTAATTGTGGTTTTTGCATTGTTGAAATTTGCTGTTTAATATTGGATACATTCTTAAATGTGGTTATGTTATATATTCTTTTAATGTACATTTCTTGCTTTATGTTTTTTGCTAATGATTTATATATTGATTGTTGTTTATTTTATATTTATTTTAGACTGTGGAAATGATGTTAGACAAAAAGCAAATTTGAGAAATTTTCTTATTTGAGTTCAAAATAGGTCATAAAGCAGCAGAGACAACTCACAACATCAATGACACATTTGGCCCAGGAATTGATAACGAATGTATAGTAGTGGTTCAAGAAGTTTTTCAAAGGAGATGAGCACCTTAAAAATGAGGAGCGTAGTGGCCAGCCATCGGAAGTTGACAACAACCAACTGAGAGCCATCATCATACGTGGGAAATTGCCAAAGAACTCAATGTCAACCATTCTACAGTCATTCAGCATTTGAAGCAAATTGGAAAGGTGAAAAACGGTCAGTAAGTGGGTGTCTCATGAGCTGACCGAAAATCAAAAAATTGTTGTTTTGAATTGTCATCTTTACTTATTCTACATAACAACAATGAACAATTTCTCGATCAGACTGTGATGTGCGACAAAAAGTGAATTGTTGGGGGCCAGAGTGAGGTACTCCGCCCGTGACAAAGGTCATGAGGAAGGAGGCTCGACATACGCAAAGGCAGGATCGAGCCTCAGGAGTCCCCCTGGAACTCCTCGAGCATCTACCCCCATAACCAAAGCCTGCCTACTTTACTACTTTGTGCTCTTACCTACACCTCTGACTTTACGAGGGGCTGTCCCCCACCACCTCTTTCGGAGAAGGAGTTAACCTAGAGCTCCAGTTAATAATAATTCCTGGGCGTGATAAGAGTGTTTTAACCTACAAACTCCTCTGAAGGTTCTCTAGCCTGCCTGACAGGCTCGTCCGGCCACATGTGATTGCTCACAGCCTCCCAAACGTGAGAGGCATGAGATGCTTTAAACCTTCTAAAAACAGGTTCCTTAGAAAAGTTAGAAAACTATTAGTATAAGTATAATGGGCTGATTAGAAATTGTGTTGGTGAAGGGTTTTTCATTTGTTGAGCCAATGTTTGTTGCTAAGTCTCCATATCCCCTGCCCTTACACACATTAATGAATATATAGAAGGAATAAGTATTAACCTTTGATATTAATCACGTTAGACCTTAGGCTAAGTAAATTCTTTCCTTAACTAAAACCCACTACACCCTCACCCTGTAGGAATGTAACTTTATTTGGGTGGCGTCTGTTTTGAGAATAATCAGCCCTGGAGAAATAAGTGTCCTGATTGACTGACCGCTGTCACAAGGAGAGGGTCGTAAATTGTCAGCAGGCCCCCCTGGCCAGAAGATGATGTAATACCCCTAAGACCTCTGTATACATTTGTGTGAAGCACCTGACTTTAATAAAAGTCAGGACTGCTGTCCCCACGTGACTTTTGTATAACATCTCAGTGTATAAAAACAGACTCTGGAAAATAAAGAATTGGGATCAGTTTCTCGAAATACTGGTCTCCCCATGTCGCTCGCTCTCTCACTCTGGTTGAGTCTCCATCTGGAGCGCGGAACCCACCATGCTTACTAATTATGCCTGGGCTTCTAAGATCCGACCGGGGAGGCCTCAGTGTCTCCTCTCCTTCGGGAGAACGGAAGGACGCCTGCGGCCTACGTAAGTGGTGCAAACTTCTTGTCTTGAAGTTTTATTGGTCTCCCGCGTAAACCAAGCTACTCAGCCTCTTTTCTCCACTGAATTTTCCTACTGAGCTATCCTTATTCTATTACTCTTTATATCTTTAATTAATATCTAATTGAAGCTATTGTATCCTGATTCTCGCCTATGCCGTCTCTCCTTCGAATACCCTGGATCAGCCGGGGCTGGTCCCCGGCAGTGAATTTTATACAACAACCAGAAGTGAACAGCTCAGTGTGAAAAGAAGCTCCAAAGCACTTTCCAAAGTCAAACTTACACCAGGGGGAGGAGCCAAGATGGCGGAGGAGTAGGACAGGGAGAACACTTTCTCCCCCACAAATTCATCAAAAGAGCATTTAAACGTCGAGTAAATTCCACAAAACAACTTCTGAATGCCGGCAGAGGACATCAGGCACCCAGAAAAGCAATCCAACTCTTCGAAAGGAGGTAGGAAAAAATATAAAAGACAAAAAAAGAGACAAAAGAGGGAGGGACGGAGCTCCATCCCGGGAAGGGAGTCTTAAAAAGAGAGAAGTTTCCAAACACCAGGAAACCTTCTCACTGCCGAATCTGTGCCGAGCTTTGGAAGCACAGAGGGCAACATAACAGGAAGAAAAAATAAATAAACAATTAAAACTCGAAGATTGCGAGTCCTACGATAACTCCCCCAGCGGAGAAGCAGCGCAGACGCCTGCAGGCGCCATTAACAAGCGGGGGCTGGGCAGGGAGGCGCAGCGCGGGCTGCATCGCTTAGAGTAAGAATCTGGCCTGAATACCCTAAGCACTATCTGAGCGAAATAATTTGGGCTAACAAACCAGACTGTGGGATATCTACCACGCGAAAAGCCAGCCCCAACCTAAGACCGCCAGGCCCGCGCACGGAACAAAGAATTGAACAGAGATAGCCGGCTGCAGACCTTCCCCCTCCGGTGACAGGCAGCCAGAGCCGGAAGGGGGCAATCGCAGCCCCAGAGAGACATTATCTATAAAACTGTAAGCAGGCTTCTTTGCTAACTAAAACTTCTTGGGGGTCTGGACGGTTAACATCTGCCTAAGAAGGTGCGCCGGTTTTGCGCCCAGATAACCGAATGGCGGGGAGGCGATAAGTCGCAGCATTGGCGCTCGCCAAACACCTCATCACTTGAGCTGCTCGGACCTGGGAAGAGCACAATACTCAGGCCCAACTGAGTCTGCGCCTCTGAGGACTACCCGAGTGCCTGAACCTGAGCGGCTTGGACCTGGGAGGTACATACAACCCAGGGCCAGCCTCGGATTGTTCCTGGCGGAACAACCTAGAGCCCGAGCAGTGTGGGCAGGGAGGCTACACGCGCAGTGAGCGGGGGCAGACCCAGTGTGGCTGAGGCAATGCGAGCGCACGCCAGTGTTATTTGCTTGCAGCATCCCTCCCTCCCTCCCCACAGCGCGACTGAACAAAGAGAAGAAATACAGTTCCACCCATCAGAACACTGACACAAGCTTCCCTAACCAGGAAACCTTGACAAGCCACCTGTACAAACCCACACACAGCGAGGAATAGCCACAATAAAGAGAACTCCACAAACTGCCAGAATACAGAAAGGACACCCCAAACTCAGCAATTTAAACAAGATGAAGAGACAGAGGAATAGCCAGCAGATAAAGGAACAGGATAAATGCCCACCAAACCAAACAAAAGAGGAAGAGATAGGGAATCTACCTGATAAAGAATTCCGAATAATGATAGTGAAATTGATCCAAAATCTTGAAATTAAAATGGAATTACAGATAAATAGCTTGGAGACAAGGATTGAGAAGATGCAAGAAAGGTTTAACAAGGACCTAGAAGAAATAAAAAAGAGTCAATATACAATGAATAATGCAATAAATGAAATTAAAAACACTCTGGAGGCAACAAATAGTAGAATAACAGAGGCAGAAGATAGGATTAGTGAATTAGAAGATAGATTGGTAGAAATAAATGAATCAGAGAGAATAAAAGAAAAACGAATTAAAAGAAATGAGGACAATCTCAGAGACCTCCAGGACAATATTAAACGCTACAACATTCGAATCATAGGGGTTCCAGAAGAAGAAGACAAAAAGAAAGATCATGAGAAAATACTTGAGGAGATAATAGTTGAAAACTTCCCTAAACTGGGGAAGGAAATAATCACCCAAGTCCAAGAAACCCAGAGAATCCCAAACAGGATAAACCCAAGGCGAAACACCCCAAGACACATATTACTCAAATTAACGAAGATCAAACACAAAGAACAAATATTAAAAGCAGCAAGGGAAAAACAACAAATAACACACAAGGGAATTCCCATAAGGATAACAGCTGATCTTTCAATAGAAACTCTTCAAGCCAGGAGGGAATGGCAAGACATACTTAAAATGATGAAAGAAAATAACCTACAGCCCAGATTATTGTACCCAGCAAGGATTTCATTCAAGTATGAAGGAGAAATCAAAAGCTTCTCAGACAAGCAAAAGCTGAGAGAATTCTGCACCACCAAACCAGCTCTACAACAAATACTAAAGGATATTCTCTAGACAGGAAACACAAAAATGGTGTATAAATTCGAACCCCAAACAATAAAGTAAATGGCAACGGGATCATACTTATCAGTAATTACCTTAAACGTAAATGGGTTGAATGCCCCAACCAAAAGACAAAGACTGGCTGAATGGATACAAAAACAAGACCCCTACATATGTTGTCTACAGGAGACCCACCTCAAAACAGGGGACACATACAGACTGAAAGTGAAGGGCTGGAAAAAGATTTTCCATGCAAATAGGGACCAAAAGAAAGCAGGAGTAGCAATACTCATATCAGATAAAATAGACTTTAAAACAAAGGCTGTGAAAAGAGACAAAGAAGGTCACTACATAATGATCAAAGGATCAATCCAAGAAGAAGATATAACAATTATAAATATATATGCACCCAACACGGGAGCACCGCAGTATGTAAGACAAATGCTAACAAGTATGAAAGGAGAAATTAACAATAACACAATAATAGTGGGAGACTTTAATACCCCACTCATACCTATGGATAGATCAACTAAACAGAAAATTAACAAGGAAACACAAACTTTAAACGATACAATAGACCAGTTAGACCTAATTGATATCTATAGGACATTTCATCCCAAAACAATGAATTTCACCTTTTTCTCAAGCGCACATGGAACCTTCTCCAGGATAGATCACATCCTGGGCCATAAAGCTAGCCTTGGTAAATTCAAAAAAATAGAAATCATTCCAAGCATCTTTTCTGACCACAATGCAGTAAGATTAGATCTCAATTACAGGAGAAAAACTATTAAAAATTCCAACATATGGAGGATGAACAACACGCTGCTGAATAACCAACAAATCACAGAAGAAATCAAAAAAGAAATCAAAATTTGCATAGAAACGAATGAAAATGAAAACACAACAACCCAAAACCTGTGGGACACAGTAAAAGCAGTCCTAAGGGGAAAGTTCATAGCAATACAGGCACACCTCAAGAAACAAGAAAAAAGTCAAATAAATAACCTAACTCTACACCTAAAGCAACTAGAAAAGGAAGAAATGAAGAACCCCAGGGTTAGTAGAAGGAAAGAAATCTTAAAAATTAGAGCAGAAATAAATGCAAAAGAAACAAAAGAGACCATAGCAAAAATCAACAAAGCCAAAAGCTGGTTCTTTGAAAGGATAAATAAAATCGACAAACCATTAGCCAGACTCATCAAGAAACAAAGGGAGAAAAATCAAATCAATAAAATTAGAAATGACAGTGGAGAGATCACAACAGACAACATAGAAATACAAAGGATCATAAGAGACTATTATCAACAATTATATGCCAATAAAATGGACAACGAGGAAGAAATGGACAAATTCTTAGAAAAGTACAACTTTCCAAAACTCGACCAGGAAGAAATAGAAAACCTTAACAGACCCATCACAAGCATGGAAATTGAAACTGTAATCAAAAACCTTCCAGCAAACAAAAGCCCAGGTCCAGATGGCTTCACAGCTGAATTCTACCAAAAATTTAGAGAAGAGCTAACACCTATCCTGCTCAAACTCTTCCAGAAAATTGCAGAGGAAGGTAAACTTCCAAACTCATTCTATGAGGCCACCATCACCCTAATACCAAAACCTGACAAAGATGCCACAAAAAAAGAAAACTATAGGCCAATATCACTGATGAACATAGATGCAAAAATCCTAAACAAAATTCTAGCAAACAGAATCCAACAACACATTAAAAAGATCATACACCATGACCAAGTGGGCTTTATCCCAGGGATGCAAGGATTCTTCAATATCCGCAAATCAATCAATGTAATACACCACATTAACAAATTGAGAAACAAAAACCATATGATTATCTCAATAGATGCAGAGAAAGCCTTTGACAAAATTCAACACCCATTTATGATAAAAACTCTTCAGAAAGCAGGAATAGAAGGAACATACCTCAACATAATAAAAGCTATATATGACAAACCCACAGCAAACATTATCCTCAATGGTGAAAAATTGAAAGCATTTCCTCTAAAGTCAGGAACAAGACAAGGGTGCCCACTTTCACCATTACTATTCAACATAGTTTTGGAAGTTTTGGCCACAGCAATCAGAGCAGAAAAAGAAATAAAAGGAATCCAAGTTGGAAAAGAAGAAGTAAAACTCTCACTATTTGCAGATGACATGATCCTCTACATAGAAAACCCTAAAGACTCCACCAGAAAATTACTAGAGCTAATCAATGATTATAGTAAAGTTGCAGGATATAAAATCAACACACAGAAATCCCTTGCATTCCTATACACTAATAATGAGAAAACAGAAAGAGAAATTAAGGAAACAATTCCATTCACCATTGCAACGAAAAGAATAAAATACTTAGGAATATATCTACCTAAAGAAACTAAAGACCTATATATAGAAAACTATAAAACACTGGTGAAAGAAATCAAAGAGGACACTAATAGATGGAGAAATATACCATGTTCATGGATTGGAAGAATCAATATAGTGAAAATGAGTATACTACCCAAAGCAATTTATAGATTCAATGCAATCCCGATCAAGCTACCAACAGTATTCTTCACAGAGCTAGAACAAATAATTTCACAATTTGTATGGAAATACAAAAAACCTCGAATAGCCAAAGCGATCTTGAGAAAGAAAAATGGAACTGGAGGAATCAACCTACCTGACTTCAGGCTCTACTACAAAGCCACAGTTATCAAGACAGTATGGTACTGGCACAAAGACAGAAATATAGATCAATGGAACAAAATAGAAAGCCCAGAGATAAATCCACGCACATATGGACACCTTATCTTTGACAAAGGAGGCAAGAATATACAGTGGATTAAAGACAATCTCTTTAACAATTGGTGCTGGGAAATCTGGTCAACCACTTGTAAAAGAATGAAACTAGAACACTTTCTAACACCATATACAAAAATAAACTCAAAATGGATTAAAGATCTCAACATAAGACCAGAAACTATAAAACTCCTAGAGGAGAACATAGGCAAAACACTCTCTGACATACATCACAGCAGGATCCTCTATGACCCACCTCCCAGAATATTGGAAATAAAAGCAAAAATAAACAAATGGGACCTAATTAAACTTAAAAGCTTCTGCACATCAAAGGAAACTATTAGCAAGGTGAAAAGACAGCCTTCAGAATGGGAGAAAATAATAGCAAATGAAGCAACCGACAAACAACTAATCTCAAAAATATACAAGCAACTCCTCCAGCTCAACTCCAGAAAAATAAATGACCCAATCAAAAAATGGGCCAAAGATCTAAATAGACATTTCTCCAAAGAAGACATACAGATGGCTAACAAACACATGAAAAGATGCTCAACATCACTCTTTATCAGAGAAATGCAAATCAAAACCACTATGAGGTACCATTTCACACCAGTCAGAATGGCTGCGATCCAAAAGTCTACAAATAATAAATGCTGGAGAGGGTGTGGAGAAAAGGGAACCCTCTTACACTGTTGGTGGGAATGCAAACTAGTACAGCCACTATGGAGAACAGTGTGGAGATTCCTTAAAAAACTGGAAATAGAACTGCCTTATGATCCAGCAATCCCACTGCTGGGCATACACACTGAGGAAACCAGAAGGGAAAGAGACATGTGTACCCCAATGTTCATCGCAGCACTGTTTATAATAGCCAGGACATGGAAGCAACCTAGATGTCCATCAGCAGATGAATGGATAAGAAAGCTATGGTACATATACACAATGGAATATTACTCAGCCATTAAAAAGAATACATTTGAATCAGTTCTAATGAGGTGGACGAAACTGGAGCCTATTATACAGAGTGAAGTAAGCCAGAAGGAAAAACATAAATACAGTATACTAACGCATATATATGGAATTTAGAAAGATGGTAACGATAACCCTGTATACGAGACAGCAAAAGAGACACTGATGTATAGAACAGTCTTATGGACTCTGTGGGAGAGGGTGGGAAGATTTGGGAGAATGGCATTGAAACATGTGAAATGTCATGTATGAAACGAGATGCCAGTCCAGGTTCAGTGCACGATGCTGGATGCTTGGGGCTGGTGCGCTGGGAGGGCCCAGGGGGATGGTATGGGGAGGTTGGGAGGGAGGAGGGTTCAGGATGGGGAGCATGTGTATATCTGAAATTAAAAATTATAAAAAAAAAAAAAAATAAGCAGGGTGACAACATACAGCCTTGACATACTCCTTTCCCAAAAAAAAAAAAAAAAAAACTTACACCAAAAAAAAGGTCGTGGTCAGTTTGGTGGTCAGCTGCTAGTAGGATCCACTGCAGCTTTCTGAATCCTGGAAAAACCATTATATCTGAGAGATATGCTCAGCAAATTGATGAGATGCACTGAAAACTGCAACACCTGCAGCCAGCATTGGTCAACAGAAAGGGCCTAATTCTTCTCCATGACAATGCCCAACCACATGTTATACAACCACACTTCAAAACTTGAATGAAATGGACTAGGATATTTTACTTCATCTGCCATATTCCCCTGACCTCTTGCCAACTGACTATCACTTTTCAAGCAACTAAAAAGTTGCTTGACAACTTGTTACAGGGAAAATGCTTCCACAACCAGCAGAATGCAGAAAATGATTTCCAAGAGTTCATCGAATCCTGAAGCACAGATTTTTACACTACAAGAATAATCAACCTTATTTCTCATTGGCAAAAATGTGTTGACTGTAATGGTTTATAGTTTGATTAATAAAGATGTGATTAATAAAGATGTGTTTGAGTCTAGATATAATGATTTAAAATTCATAGTCTGAAACTACAATTACATTTGTAACAATCTAATAAAAGATGCTTACTCCTTGGAAGAAAAGCTACAACAAACCTAGACAGCATATTAAAAAGCAGAGACATCACTTTACCAACAAAGGTCTGTATAGTTAAAGCTATGGTTTTTCTAGTCATCATGTACAGATGTGAGAGTTGGACCATAAAGAAAGCTGAGTGCTGAAGAATTGATGCTTTTGAAGTGTGGTGCTAGAGAAGACTCTTGAGAGTCCCTTGGACTGCAAGGAGATCAAACCAGTCCATCCTAAAGGAAATCAGTCCTGAATATTCATTGGAAGGACTGATGCTGAAGCTGAAGCTCCAGTACTTTGGCCGCCTGATGCAAAGAACCAACTCGTTGGAAAAGGCCCTGATGCTGGGAAACATTGAAGGCAGGAGGAGAAAGGGATGATAGAGATGCTTGGATGGCATCATTAACTTAATGGACATGAGTTTGAGCAAACTCTGGGAGATAGTGAAGGACAGGGAAGCCTTGTGTGCTGCAGTCCATGTGATCAAAAAGAATCAGACACTACTGAGCCACTGAACAACAACAATATAATCTTAGGTTGTAAAATTAATGGCTGCTGCTGAATAGAGGCTTAGAAACAATGCTTCTCTAAATGCAGTCTGGCTTTGTGGAACTGAAGAATCTGGAATTACAGACTTCTGATATACCACTGATTATGGCTAGGATACTGAATGTATCTTTTGTGAAGGCTAATGGGCCCTCGAATGCACCTCAATGCAATTAGAAGGGAGCTAAGCTGTACCACCAGCATTCTGTGCACTGCTCGCAAGTTGGGCAAAAGAATAATTTGACAAAGCTGGAGGTGATTAACTGATAAGAAACTAGAAATTTGATTGGCATTTGGTAATTTAGTTAATGCCTGATTCCCATTTCTAGGGTCAAGTTCAAGTTGAAGACCAACCATTAGATCCTGGGAAATCATTTGTGAAGCATGCAATGTCTAAGGAGAAATTACAAACAAGACTGGTTGTGGAACTCCAGTAACTGACAAGTCTAAAGCCACAGGTTGAGCTAAAATTTGTACATCTGCTCCAAAACTCAGCTGTAGTTCCTGGTGCTGATGCAAAAGAATTCAAATTATAAATGCATGTATCATGGGAATTCTCTGGCCTCCAATGGTGAGGACTTGGTGCTCTCATTATCAGGGCCCTGGGCTCAATCCTTGATTGAACTAAGATCCCACAAGCTGCAGAGTGTAGCCAAAAATTTTTTAATTAAAAATAAAATAAATGCATATAGCATGTTCAATTTAATGGGGGGAGTCCCAGACAGAATGATAGGTAAAATAATGCTATGTTGCAAAGATTTGGGGGCTTCCCTGGTGGCTCAGAAAATAAAAGGATCTGCCTGCAATGCGGGAGATCTGGGTTCAGTCCCTGGGTAAGGAAGATCCCTGGAGAAGGAAATGGCAACCCACTGCAGTATTCTTGCCTGGAAAATCCCATGGTCAGAGGAGCCTGGCAGGCTACAGTCCATAGGGTTGCAAAGAGTTGGACACGACTGAGAGACTAACACACTATAAAGATTTTAGGAACTTATCCAAAAGGTGTTGGGTATAGTGTTAGTCCTATAAAAATTCTATTAATAACACCACAAACAAATGTTAATTGAAGACACTAACAGACTGAGACTAGCCCCCAACAAAATATTGCTCATGGCCTCTCATTTACTGAACTTGTCACATAACTCATTCAAACCATGGTAGAAATTCAGAGTAACTGAATCTGACACCTTCACACACCAGAAAGTGGAAGTTCTAAGAGAAATCTCAAAAGGATTTTAATATCATAGCTAAAAGGAACAAAGAAGCTCTCTCAAGAGGAGAGGAGAGAGTTGGTTGAATACATATAGGTTGCCTGTAATAATTCCTAAAACTTAAACCACTAGGTTTATAAAAAGACCCTCACTGGTCAAAGTGCTTACTTATGTGAATTCTAAATATTAGGTGAAAAAGGCAGGCTACAAAATAGTATGTATGTGATATACATATGTATGTATAAAAAAAGTTATATGTGTACACAAAAAGACAAATCTAGAGTTCATACATTCATAAGATTTAAAGACACAGTTCAGTTCAGTTGCTCACTCGTGTCCGACTCTTTGCGACCTCATGAATGCCAGAACGCCAGGCTTCCCTGTCTATTACCAACTCCCAGAGTCCATCCAAACTCATGTCCATTGAACTAGTGATGCCATCCAACCATCTCATCATCTGTCATCCCCTTCTCCTCCTGTCCTCAATCTTTCCCAGCATCAGGTCTTTTCAAATGAGTCAATTCTTCCCATGAGGTGGCCAAAGTACTGGAGTTTCAGCTTTATATCATTCCTTGCAAAGAAATCCCAGTGCTGATCTCCTTCAGAATGGACTGGTTGGATCTCCTTGCAGTCCAAGGGACTCTCAAGAGCCTTCTCCAACAGCACAGTTCAAAAGCATCAATTCTTTGGTGCTCAGCTTTCTTTATAGTCCAACTCTCACATCCATACATGACCACTGGAAAAACGATAGCCTTGACTAGACAGACCATTGTTGGCAAAGTAATGTCTCTGCTTTTCAATATGCTGTCTAGGTTGGTCATAACTTTCCTTCCAAGGAGTAAGCGTCTTTTAATTTCATGGCTGCAATCACCATCTGCAGTGATTTTGGAGCCCCAAAAAATAAAGTCTGACACTGTTTCCCCTGTTTCTCCATCTATTTGCCATGAAGTGATGGGACTGGATGCCATGATCTTAGTTTTCTGAATGTTAAGCTTTAAGCCAAGTTTGTCACTCTCTTTCACTTTCATCAAGAGGCTCTTTAGTTCTTCACTTTCTGCCATAAGGGTGGTGTCATCTGCATATCTGAGGTTATTGATATTTCTCCCGGCAATCTTGATTCCAGCTTGTGCTTCCTCCAGCTCACCGTTTCTCATGATGTACTCTGCATATAAGTTAAATAAGCAGGGTGACAATATACAGCCTTGACGTACTCCTTTTCCTATTTGGAACCAGTCTGTTGTTCCATGTCCAGTTATAACTGTTGTTTCCTGACCTGTATACAGATTTCTCAAAAGGCAGGTCAGGTGGTCTGGTATTCCCATCACTTGAAGAATTTTCCACAGTTTATTGCGATCTACACAGTCAAAGTTTTTGGCATATTCAATAAAGCAGAAATAGATGTTTTTCTGGAACTCTCTTGCTTTTTCGATGATCCAGTGGATGCTGGCAATTTGATCTCTGGTTCCTCTGCCTTTTCTAAAACCAGCTTGAACATCTGGAAGTTCATGGTTCACGAATTGCTGAGCTTGGTTGGAGAATTTTAAGCATCACTTTACTAGTGTGTGAGATGAGTGCAATTGTGCGGTAGTTTGAGCATTCTTTGGCATTGCTTTTCTTTCAGATTGGAATTAAAACTGACCTTTTCCAGTCCTGTGGCCACTGCTCAGTTTTCCAAATGTGTTGGCATATTGAGTGCAGCACTTTCACAGCATCGTCTTTTAGGGTTTGAAATAACTCAACTGGAATTCCATCACCTCCACTAGCTTTGTTCGTAGTGATGATTCCTAAGGCCCACCTGACTTCACATTCCAGGATGTCCAGCTCTAGGTGAGTGATCATACCACCATGATTATCTGGGTCGTGAAGATCTTTTTTGTATAGTTCTTCTGCGTATTCCTGCCACCTCTTCTTAATATCTTCTGCTTCTGTTAGGTCTATACCATTTCTATCCTTTATTGAGCCCATCTTTGCACGAAATGTTCCCTTGGTACCTCTAATTTTCTTGAAGAGAACTCTAGTCTTTCCCATGCTATTGTTTTCCTCTATTTCTTTGCATTGATCATGGAGGAAGGCTTTCTTATCTCTCCTTGTTATTCTTTGGAACTCTGCATTCAAATGGGTATATCTTTCATTTTCTCCTTTGCTTTTGGCTTCCTTTCTTTCCACAGCTCTTTGTAAGGCCTCCTCAGACAGCCATTTTGCTTTTTTGCATTTCTTTTTCTTGGGGATGTCTTGATTCCTATCTCCTGTACAATGTCACAAGCCTCCGCCCATAGTTCACCATGCACTCTGTCTATCAGATCTAGTCCCTTAAATCTATTTCTCACTTCCACTGTATAGTCATAAGGGATTTGGTGTAGGTCATACCTGAATGGTCTAGTGGTTTACTCCACTTTCTTCAACTTCAGTCTGCATTTGGCAATAAGGAGTTCATGATCTGAACCACAGTCAAATCTAGAGTCTCTACCCCCAAATATAAATGATAATTTATTTCTAGCTGGAGATAGTATATGGTTTTCACTGTCTTCTTTATAACTTTGCAGACTTTATTTTTGGAGAAAGCGATGGCACTTCACACAGTACTCTTGCCTGGAAAATCCCATGGACGGAGGAGCCTGGTAGGGTGCAGTCCATGGGGTCGCAAAGGGTCGGACACGACTGAGCGACTTCCCTTTCACTTTTCACTTTCATGCATTGGAGAAGGAAATGGCAACCCACTCCAGTGTTCTTGCCTGGAGAATCCCAGGGACGGGGGAGCCTGGTGGGCTGCCGTCTATGGGGTCACAGAGTCGGACACGACTGAAATGACTTAGCCACACCAGCAGGTTTTATTTTAAATAGGTAAATAACACTTTCATAAGTTTTTTATCCTTTTTTTTCAAAATACACAAACCTGTATATTTATGTGGTTGAACCTAAATTATTATTAATAATTTAAGCATCCATCCAACACACTTTGCATTACAGTCTTAAGAGATAAATCCAACCACAACATGAACTCAAGAATGAACATATACCACATAAGCTACAAACACTAGCCACACACCATGCACTGTCAACTATACCATATTAAATATATCCCCTGCTGCTAAGTCGCTTCAGTTGTGTTCAACTCTGTGTGACCCCATAGACAGAAGCCCACCAGGCTCACCCATCCCTGGGATTCTCCAGGCAAGAACACTGGAGTGGGTTGCCAAATATATCCCCAGCAGATTTTAAATGTGTCTGGCATTTGTCAAGTATGTGTATGTTTTCCCCTACAAGATTGAGCTTTTTGAGGGCAAGGACCATATTTTATCTTGTTTTATACCCCGAGAGATGGCAGTTATTAAAAGTGTGCTGATGAACTTTGACTATATACTAATCTCTTAAAACCAACAGATGCACCAGCTGCTAACTAAATCATATACAAAGAATGCCTAGGAGCTCAGATGATCTCATTCCCAAAGAGAGAAGACACACGTAGGGGATGGTGAAGTTGAGAAAAGAAAATGGGATGGCAAAGAAAAGCCCAACCATGTATCCAAAGTCTATAACCTAGGAAACCAGGATATAGTACTGATATACAAACACTCAGAAAGAATGTGTACTCGTTGTCAGAAATGAGTTATGTTGACTTTGAGAGTCTAAATGAAAAAACACGTTCTTCTACAGAAATAAATGTGAACAAAACAAGTCAAGAATTTAGATCAAAGTACTAAAAATTATAACAGTCTATGAGATACTATTTCTAATTAACTACAAAAGACATCCCTCCACATCCAAATCATGCTAAGAAGTCCAACACAAAAAACAAACCAAGAAAAAGGGATTAGAGTCCTAAATAAATTTTTTATCCGTATATGGAATTCTCAGTTTCTTTTCCAATTATATAAGTAGTGTCTCAAGATTCTAGTTACACAATATTAGGCACATCCTCAAGAAGAATGTCTTAAGTGGAGGAAAATACAAACAACTTTAAGCTTTCAGTGACTTTTATATAAACTAGGATGAATCTATGTAAGAGAGCCTTTGCCTGTCAGAAAAATCTGTGCTGTGCTTAGTTGCTCAGTAATGTCTGACTCTTTGTGAACCCAAGGACTGTAGCCCGCCAGGCTCCTCTGTCCATGAGGATTCCCCAGGCAAGAATATTGGAGTGGGTTGCCATGCTCTCCTCCAGGGGATCTTCCCAACCTAGGGATCGAACCCAGGTCTCCCATATTACAGGCAAATTCTTTACCATCTGAGCCACCAGAGAAGCCCAAGAATACTGGAGTGGGTAGCCTATCCCTTCTCCAGGGGATCTTCCTGACCCAGGAATCGAACTGGGGTCTCCTGCATTGCAGGTGGATTCTTTACCAGCTGAGCTACCAGGGAAGCCCAAGGTACCAGGGAAGCCCTAGGCAGTGTTAAATATGTTTAACTGAATACAGAGCCTCTAAAATGTATCTTACCTTTATCTGTGAGGCCTTTGGGACAGTTAAAGGTGAAACCTGGGGTTGTGAGACAATTGGAGGTCCAAAGACGTGTACAGGCAAAATAGTGGACCGACCTTGAACCAAAGGCAAAATTTGGGGCTGAGTCAGCTTTGGCTGCTTCTGCAACTGTTAAATAAGAACAAAAAGATTAAAGATAAATTCTCCCATTTACAGTAAATATACTGATGATATATTTTTAAAAAACCAATACAATATTGTAAAGTAATTAGCCTCAAAATTAAAATAAATAAATTTATATTAAAAAAAATATATATATATAACAGTTCATCTCACCCCTGAAATCTGCTGGTAATGTCCCACTAGTTGCTGGGATGGATAAATTTTCTCCAGAATATTTATTTCAGTCTGCGGCATATTAGAAACCATTTGAGAGCCCATCATCTGGTCTGAGGAGTAGGCTACACTGGGCTGATTTGAAGTATCTGAGTGTATAGCTGATCCTGCTCCTGCCTCAGACAAATTGTCACCTACGACAAAGAAAATAAGGTAGAAGAGAAAGACTCAAAACACAAGGTCCAGACGGAATAGGAAATGGTAAGCACTCTTTTTTTTCTTTTTTACTCTGACAACCTGAAACAACTTCAAATAAGATATGTACACTGCAGAATTAATCAAAAACCATCATGTAAACTTTCCATGCTGATATTATGGTATAACTAAAATTTTATTAGTAAAGCAAAACTACAAAGAATTACATAAAAGTTAACTCCATTTGCTGGCCATTTCATGCATATCCTAACTAATCTATGTGTGCCATTAGGATTTCAGTTAATATTCTCATTTTCATAGAACCTGGCCACAAAATAATGCTGCCTTGCCTTTATAGAACAATGGGTTATCACTATGAAAACACTCTGTCCTTCTAGAGAAGAGAGCGCATTACAGCCAGAAAAATTAGAGAAACTGTTAATTTTATACTTGAGTCTAAAATACAAAAGGTCTTAAAGTCCAGAAAATTTTCTCTTGAAAAATAAGTTCTATCTTTAGATCCATATTTCCTTTACTAAAAGATTCATGTTAGACTCTTAAAAATGGTAAAAAGATTATAATCCTGATTCAACTAGTACCTTGGACAAGTCACTTAACAGAACAGTTTCTTAATTTTAAAGTAAGGAAACTAGCTGGCTTGTCTAGTTACAGATTTTGGAAAAGGATTAATGAAAGAATAGATAACAAAATGCTTTGAAACATACAAAAGTACTATTTAAAGATAATGGAATACAATTACATGTTTCCTTTTATACATTATAACTGTGTTACCTGTAACAGAGGAGCAATGATATTGTGGTTTTCTTTGTAGAAGCTGTTGTCGCACATGTTGATCAACTTCAGTTTCTTCACATTCCGCCCCAGTGTGCTGAACAGGAGGAGGGAGCAAAGATGTATTTTGGGGCTGAGGGAGTATATTCCCTACAGACTTGCACTGGGAATCCCTGCGTTCTTCCAAACAGCCAGCTGGCTTCTTCTCCCTTGTCTTCTTTATCAGGGTCACTCGGTCTCTAATGGACTTAGCAACAGCTTTGGAATCACTTTCATGGAAGAATCCTGACTTGACCTACAAACAAAACATAATAAGCAAATAACATCTCTTTTTTCAATTAATTAATTAATTTTTTTATTGAAGGATAATTGCTTTACAGAATTTTGCTGTTTTCTGTCAAACCTCAACATGAATCAGCCATCAGTTCAGTTCAATTCAGTTCAGTCACTAAGTCGTGTCCAACTCTTTGCGACCCCATGAATCGCAGCACGCCAGGCCTCCCTGTCCATCACCGACTCCCGGAGTTCACTCAGACTCAGGTCCATCGAGTCAGTGATGCCATCCAGCCATCTCATCCTCTGCCATCCCCTTCTCCTCCTGCCCCCAATCCCTCCCAGCATCAGAGTCTTTTCCAGTGAGTCAACTCTTCGCATGAGGTGGCCAAAGTACTGGAGTTTCAGCTTTAGCATCATTCCTTCCAAAGAAATCCCAGGGCTGATCTCCTTCAGAATGGACTGGTTGGATCTCCTTGCAGTCCAAGGGACTCTCAAGAGTCTTCTCTAACACCACAGTTCAAAAGCATCAATTCTTTGGTGCTCAGCCTTCTTCACAGTTCAACTTTCACATCCATACATGATCACAGGAAAAACCATAGCCTTAACTAGACATAGGTATACATATATCCCCTCCCTTTTGAACCTCCCTCCCATCTCCCTCCCCACCCCACCCCTCTAGGTTGGACACATAGCCCCTGTTTGAGTTTCCTGAGCCATACAGCAAATTCCCGTTGGCTATCTATTTTACATATGGTAATGTAAGTTTCCATGTTACTGCTTCCATACATCTCACCCTCTCCTCGCCTCTCCCCATGTCCATAAGTCTATTCTCTATGTCTGTTTCTCGACTGTTGCCCTGTAAATAAATTCTTCAGTACCATTTTTCTAGATTCTGTATATATGTGTTAGAATACAGTATTTATCTTTCTCTTTCTGACCCACTTCACTCTCTATAATAGGTTCTAGGTTCATCCACCTCATTAGAACTGACTCAAATGTGTTCTTTATTATGGCTGAGTAATATACCATTGTGTATATATACCACAACTTCTTTATCCATTCATCTGTCAATGGACATCTAGGTTGCTTCCATGTTCTAGCTACTGTAAATAGTGCTGCAATGAACAATGGGATATATGTCTCTCTTTTAATGTTGGTTTCCTCAGGGTATATGCCTAGGAGTGGGATTGCTGGGTCATATGGTGGTTTTATTCCTAGTTTTTAAAGGAATCTCCATACTGTCTTCCATAGTAGCTATATCAATTTACATTCCCACTAACAGTGTAAGAGTGTTCACTTAACTCTACACCCTTTCCAGAATTTATTGTTTGTAGACTTTTTGATGAGGGTCATTCTGACCGGTGTGAGGTGGTATCTCATTGTAGTTTTGATTTGCATCTCTCTAATAATGAGTGATGTTGAGCATCTTTTCATCTGTTTGTTAGCCATCTATATGTCTTCTCTGGAAAAATGTCCGCTTAGGTCTTTTTTCCCACTTTTTGATAGAGTTCAGTTCAGTTACTCAATCGTGTCTGACTCTTTGCGACCCCATGAACCACAGCACGTCATGCCTCCCTGTTCATCACCAACTGCCAGAGTCCACCCAATCCCATGTCCACTGAGGTGGTGATGGCATCCAACCATCTCATCCTTTGTCATCCCCTTCTCCTCCTGCCCTCAATCTTTCCCAGCATCAGGGTCCTTTCACATGAGTCAGCTCTTTGCATCAGGTGGCCAAAGTACTGGAGTTTCAACTTTTTGATTGGGTTGTTTGTTTTTCTGGTATTGAGTTGTATGAGCTGCTTGTATATTTTGGAAATTAATCCTTTGTCAATTGTTTTATTTGCTATTATTTTCTCCCATTCTGAGGGTTGTCTCTTCACCTTGCTTATAGTTTCCTTTGCTGTGCAAAAGCTTTTAAGTTTAATCAGGTCCTACTGGTTTACTTTTGTTTTTACTTCCATTACTCTAGGAGGTAGGTCACAGAGGATCTTGCTTTGATTTATGTCATTGAGTCTTCTGCCTATGCTTTCCTATAAGAGTTTTATAGTTTCTGGTCTTATATTTAGGTCTTTAACCCACTTTGAATTTATCTTTGTGTATGGTGTTAGGAAGTGTTCTAATTACATTCTTTTACAAGTAGCTGTCCAGTTTTCCCAGCACTATTTATTGAAGAGGCTGTCTTTGCCCCACTGTATATTCTTGCCTCCTCTGTCAAAAATAAGGTACCCACAGGTACATGGGTTTATTTCTGGGCTCTCTGTCTTGTTCCATTGGTCTGTATTTCTGTTTTTGTGCCAGCACCATACTGTCTTGATGACTGTAGCTTTGTAGTATAAACTGAAGTCAGGAAGCTTGATTTCTCCAGCTCCATTCTTCTTTCTCAAAACTGCTTTGGCTATTCAGGGTCTTTTGTGTTTCCATATGAATTGTGAAGTTTTTTGTTCTAGTTCTGTGAAAAATGCTGTTAGTAATTTGATAGGGATTGCACTGAATCTGTAGATTGTGTTTGGTAGTATAGTCATTTTCACAACATTGATTCTTCCTACCCAGGAACATGGAATATCTCTCCATACGTTTATGTCATCTTTGATTTCTTTCATTCAGTTGAGTTCAGTTCAGTTGCTCAGTCGTGTCTGACTCTTTGCGACTCCATGAATCGCAGCACGCCAGGCCTCCCTGTCCGTCACCATCTCCCGGAGTCCACTCAGACTCATGTCCATCGAGTCAGTGATGCCATCCAGCCATCTTATCCTATGCCATCCCCTTCTCCTCCTGCCCCCAATCCCTCCCAGCATCAGAGTCTTTTCCAATGAGTCAACTCTTCACATGAGGTGGCCAAAGTACTGGAGTTTCAGCTTTAGCATCATTCCTTCCAAAGAAATCCCAGGGCTGATCTCCTTCAGAATGGACTGGTTGGATCTCCTTGCAGTCCAAGGGACTCTCAAGACCCTTCTCCAACACCACAGTTCAAAAGCATCAATTCTTCGGCGCTCAGCTTTCTTCACAGTCCAACTCTCACATCCATACATGACCACAGGAAAAACCATAGCCTTGACTAGACGGACCTTTGTTGGCAAAGTAATGTCTCTGCTTTTCAATATGCTCTGTGTACAGTTCTTCTGTCTCCTTAGGTAAGTTTATTCCCAGATATTTAATTCTCTTTGTTGCAATGGTCAATGGGATTGATTTCTTAATTGATCTTTCTTATTTTTCATTGTTCAGTTCAGTGGCTCAGTTATGTCCTACTCTTTGCAACCCCATGAATTGCAGCACGCCAGGCTTCCCTGTCCATCACCATCTACCGGAGTTCACTCAAACTCATGTCCATCGAGTTGGTGATGCCATCCAGCCATCTCATCCTCTGTCGTCCCCTTCTCCTCCTGCCCCCAATCCCTCCCAGCATCAGAGTCTTTTCCAATAAATCAACTCTTCATATGAGGTGGCCAAAGTATTAGAGTTTCAGCTTTAGCATCAGTCCTTCCAATGAACACCCAGGACTGATCTCCTGTAGGATGGACTGCTTGGACCTCCTTGCAGTCCAAGGGACTCTCAAGAGTCTTCTCCAACACCACAGTTCAAAAGCATCAATTCTTCAGCGCTCAGCTTTCTTCACAGTCCAACTCTCACATCCATACATGACCACTGGAAAAACCATAGCCTTGACCAGACGGACCTTTGTTGGCAAAGTAATATCTCTGCTTTTAATATGCTATCTAGGTTGGTCATAACTTTCCTTCCAAGGAGTAAGCATCTTTTAATTTCATGGCTGCAATCACCATCTGCAGTAATTTCGGAGCCCCCCAAAATAAAGTCTGACATTTTAATTGTTAGTATACAGAAATGCAAGTGATTTCTGTGTATTGACTTTGTATCCTGCAAATTTGCTAAATTCACTGATTAGTTCTAGTAATCTTCTGATACTATCTTTAGGGTTTTCTATGTACAATATCCTATCATCTGCAAACAGTGAGAGCTTTACTTCTTTTCCAATCTGGAATCATTTCTTTTTCTTCTCTGATTGCTGAAGCTAGGACTTCCAGAACTATGTTGAATAATAGTGGGGAAAGTGGACACCCTTGTCTTGTTCCTGATCTTAGGGGGAATGCTTTCAGTTTTTCCCCATTGAGAATAATGTTTGCTCTAGGTTTATCATATATAGCCTTTACTATGTTGAAGTAGGTTCCTTCTATGCCCATTTGTTAAAGAGTTTTAATCATAAACGGGTGCTGAATTTTGTCAAAGGCTATTTCTGCATCTACTGAGATGATCATATGGTTTTTTTTTTTTTAATTTAATTTTATTTTTAAACTTTACATAATTGTATTAGTTTTGCCAAATATCAAAATGAATCCACCACAGATATACATGTGTTCCCCATCCTGAACCCTCCTCCCTCCTCCCTCCCCATACCATCCCTCTGGGCCGTCCCAGTGCACTAGCCCCAAGCATCCAGTATCGTGCATCGAACCTGGACTGGCATCTCGTTTCATACATGATATTTTACATCTATCAATGCCATTCTCCCAAATCTTCCCACCCTCTCCCTCTCCCACAGAGTCCATAAGACTGTTCTATACATCAGTGTCTCTTTTGCTGTCTCGTACACAGGGTTATTGTTACCATCTTTCTAAATTCCATATATATGCGTTAGTATACTGTATTGGTGTTTTTCCTTCTGGCTTACTTCACTCTGTATAATAGGCTCCAGTTTCATCCACCTCATTAGAACTGATTCAAATGTATTCTTTTTAATGGCTGAGTAATACTCCATTGTGTATATGTACCACAGCTTTCTTATCCATTCATCTGCTGATGGACATCTAGTTTGCTTCCATGTCCTGGCTATTAAAAACAGTGCTGCGATGAACACTGGGGTACACATGTCTCTTTCCCTTCTGGTTTCCTCAGTGTGTATGCCCAGCAGTGGGATTGCTGGATCATAAGGCAGTTCTATTTCCAGTTTTTTAAGGAATCTTCACACTGTTCTCCATAGTGGCTGTACTAGTTTGCATTCCCACCAACAGTGTAAGAGGGTTCCCTTTTCTCCACACCCTCTCCAGCATTTATTATTTGTAGACTTTTGGATCGCAGCCATTCTGACTGGTGTGAAATGGTACCTCATAGTGGTTTTGATTTGCATTTCTCTGATAATGAGTGATGTTGAGCATCTTTTCATGTGTTTGTTAGCCATCTGTATGTCTTCTTTGGAGAAATGTCTATTTAGTTCTTTGGCCCATTTTTTGATTGGGTCATTTATTTTTCTGGAGTTGAGCTGTAGGAGCTGCTTGTATATTTTTGAGATTAGTTGTTTGTCGGTTGCTTCATTTGCTATTATTTTCTCCCATTCTGAAGGCTGTCTTTTCACCTTGCTAATAGTTTCCTTTGATGTGCAGAAGCTTTTAAGGTTAATTAGGTTCCATTTGTTTATTTTTGCTTTTATTTCCAATATTCTGGGAGGTGGGTCATAGAGGATCCTGCTGTGATGTATGTCAGAGAGTGTTTTGCCTATGTTCTCCTCTAGGAGTTTTATAGTTTCTGGTCTTACGTTTAGATCTTTAATCCATTTTGAGTTTATGAGATGATCATATGGTTTTTATCTTTCAATCTGTTAATATGGTGTATCACATTGATTGATTTCCATATATTGAAGAATCCTTGCATTACTGGAATAAACCCAACTTGATCATGGTGTATGAGGTTTTTGATGTGTTGCTGAATTCTGTTTGCTAAAATTCTGTTGAGGATTTTTGCATCTATGTTCATTAGTGATATTGGCCTGTAGTTTTCTTTTTTTGTCTTGTCTTTGTGTGGTTTGGGTGTCAGGCTGATGGTGGCCTTGTAGAATGAATTTGGAAGTGTTCCTTCCTCAGCAATTTTTTGAAACAGCTTTAGAAGAATAGGCATTAGCTCTTCTCTAAATGTTTGACAGAATTCTCCTGTGAAGCCATCTGGTACCAGGATTTTGTGTTTTGGGAGATTTTTGATCACAGCTTCAATTTCAGTGCATGTAATTGGGTTGTTCATCATTTCTATTTCTTCCTGGTTCAGTCTTGGAAGACTGACCTTTTCTAAGAATATGTCCATTCTTCTAGGTTATCTATTTTATTGCCATATAGTTATTCATAATAGTGTCTTATAATCCTTTGTATTTCTGCATTGTCTGTTGTAACCTTTCGTTTTTCATTTCTAATTTTGTTGATTTGATTCTTCTTTTTTTCTTGATGAGTCTGGCTAAGGGTTTGTCGATTTTATCTTCTCAAAGAACCAGCTTTTAGTTTTATTAATCTTTACTATTGTTTTTTTCATTTCTTTTTCATTTATTTATGCTCGGGAATTTAAGATTTCTTTCCTTCTACTAATTTTGGGTTTTTTTTCTTCTTTTTCCAGTTGTTTTAGGTGTAAAGTTATGTTGTCTATTAGATGTTTTTCTTGTTTCTTGAGGTAGCTATAAACTTCCCTCTTAGAACTGCTTTTGCTACATCCCATAGGTTTTGAGTTGTCATGTTTTCACTGTAATTTGTTTCTAGAAATTTTATAATTTCCCTATTGATTTCTTCAGTAACCTACTGGTAATTTAGAAACGTGTTGTTTAATCTCCACGTGTTTCTGTTTCTTACAGCTTTTTCCTTGCAATTGATATCTAGTCTCATAGCGTTGTGGTCAGAGAAGATGCTTGATACAATTTCAATTTTCTTCAAAGTCACATCTTTAACATTTAAGATTTTTACTTTTATTTTTTACTAGCAGAGTTATTTTCCTACCCCAAATTCCAAATGCTATTAAAAATAGTTAATTTGTTTCATGTTCTTTCTTTCTTTGGGATTGGAATGAAAACTGACCTTTTCCAGTCCTGTGGCCACTGCTGAGTTTTCCAAATGTGATGGCATATTGAGTACAGCACTTTCACAGCATCGTCTTTTAGGGTTTGAAATAACTCAACTGGAATTCCATCACCTCCACTAGCTTTGTTCGTAGTGATGCTTCCTAAGGCCCACCTGATTTCACATTCCAGGATGTCCAGCTCTAGGTGAGTGTGTGTGATCACACCTTTGTGATTATCTGGGTCATGAATATCTTTTTTGTACAGTT
Organism: Bos grunniens; assembly: GCF_055505025.1. Classification (NCBI taxonomy): domain Eukaryota; kingdom Metazoa; phylum Chordata; class Mammalia; order Artiodactyla; family Bovidae; genus Bos; species Bos grunniens. The sequence goes on along the minus strand of NC_141194.1, from coordinate 50,591,154 downwards.
CTTCTGTGTATTCTTGCCACCTCTTCTTAATATCTTCTGCTTCTGTTAGGTCTATACCATTTTTATCCTTTATCGAGCCCATCTTTGCATGAAATGTTCCCCTGGTATCTCTAATTTTCTTGAAGAGATCTCTAGTCTTTCCCATTCTATTGTTTTCCTCTATTTCTTTGCATTGATCATGGAGGAAGGCTTTCTTATCTCTCCTTGCTATTCTTTGGAACTCTGCATTCAAATGGGTATATCTTTCCTTTTCTCCTTTGCTTTTCACTTCTCTTCTTTTCACAGCTATTTGTAAGGCCTCCTCGGACAGCCATTTTGCTTTTTTGCATTTCTTTTTCTTGGGGATGATCTTGATTCCTGTCTCCTGTACAATGTCACGAGCCTCCGTCCATAGTTCATCAGGCGCTCTATCAAATCTAGTCCCTTAAATCTATTTCTCACTTCCTCTGTATAGTCATAAGGGATTTGATTTAGGTTACATCTGAATGGAAAAATTCAGTTTTAATTCCAATCCCAAGGAAAGGTAATGCCAAAGAATGCTCAAACTACCACACAATTGCACTCATCTCACACGCTAGTAAAGTAATGCTCAAAATTCTCCAAGCCAGGCTTCAGCAATACATGAACCATGAAATTCCAGATGTTCAAGCTGGTTTTAGAAAAGGCAGAGGAACCAGAGATCAAACTGCCAACATCTGCTGGATCATTGAAAAATCAAGAGAGTTCCAGAAAAACATCGATTTCTGCTTTATTGACTATGCCAAAGCCTTTGACTGTGTGGATCACAATAAACTGTGGAAAATTCTGAAAGAGATAGCAATACCAGACCATTTGACCTGCCTCTAGAGTCACCTATACACAGGTCAGGAAGCAACAGTTAGAACTGGACATGGAACAACAGACTGGTTCCAAATAGGAAAAGGAGTACGTCAAGGCTGTATATTATCACCCTGCTTATTTAACTTATTTGCAGAGTACATCATGAGAAACGCTGGGCTGGAAGAAGCACAAGCTGGAATCAAGATTGCCAGGAGAAATATCAATAACCTCAGATATGCAGATGATACCACCCTTATGGCAGAAAGTGAAGAAGAACTAAAGAGCCTGTTGATAAAAGTGAAAGAGGAGAGTGAAAAAGTTGGCTTAAAGCTCAACATTCAGAAAACTAAGATCATGGCATCCGGTCCCATCACTTCATGGCAAATAGATGGGGAAACAGTGGAAACAGTGTCAGACTTTATTTTTCTGGGCTCCAAAATCACTGTGGATGGTGATTGCAGCCACGAAATTAAAAGACGCTTGCTCCTTGGAAGAAAAGTTATGACCAACCTAGATATCATATTAAAAAGCAGAGATACTACTTTGCCAACAAAGGTCCGTCTAGTCAAGGCTACGGTTTTTTCAGTAGTCGTGTATGGATATGAGAGTTGGACTATAAAGGAAGCTGAGTGCAGAAGAGTTGATCCTTTTGAACTGTGGTGTTGGAGAAGACTCTTGAGAGTCCCTTGGACTGCAAGGAGATCCAATCAGTCCATCCTAAAGATCAGTCCTGGGTGTTCACTGGAGGGACTGATGTTGAAGCTGAAACTCTAATACTTTGGCCACCTGATGCGAAGAGCTGACGTATTTGAAAAGACCCTGGTGCTGGGAAAGATTGAGGACCGGAAGAGAAGGGCATGACAGAGGATGAGATGGTTGGATGGCATCACTGACACAATGGACGTGGGTTTGGGTGGACACCGGGAGTTGGTGATGGACAGGGAGGCCTGGCATGCTGTGGTTCATGGGGTCACAAAGAGTCGGACATGACTGAGTGACTGAACTGAACTGAATGTTCTTTCTTAGTCAGACATGTACAAATGCCAGAGCCTGGAATAGGAAAAAAATTACTAGGCTCCAGAAACATAAGTGCCTAAGTTGGTCCTTTATCCTATAAGTACACACAAGCTGGTGGTAAGAAATGTATAAAAATTTAAAATGAAATAAGAGGTAGAAATAAGCTGCTTCAAAATAAGCCCTAAAGGAACAGAAGCCTTTCTAGTGGAAGTAGAGAAAGAATCACAGAAGAAGGGAAAGTCTGACCTGGATTAAATAAAACAAGGAACTTGAAGGCTACTGAGGGAGAGGTAGATGAAGTCCAGCAATCAGCACTCTAGGCAGTTGATGTATGCTCATAGCAAAGTGCTATATCTTACTAGGTGTTAGTAGAGTTACATGAGAGACATTAAGGGCTTGTTGTCTAAAAGGAATAGGGCTGAGTAGCACAGATAATGACCTGAAGAGATGTCAGGCATATTATTCTCAGTTCTACAGTCTGTATTTTAAAGTATGTCTCAAGGTTCTACAGATTTGGGGAAATTTCATCATAGTTGAAAAATGATTAAAATGTTAGATGGAATCCATATATTTAATTTCACTCTTTCACAAAGTTCAAAAAAAAATCCAGAGTAAATGGATTTTTAAGTCATAAACTCACAAGGATAGACAGAATAAAGTCAACTGCAACAACAAACATTTCGGACATTTGGGGATGTCGAAAACAGATAATAACTGGTAAAGGTGAGTCAGGGAAAGCTGAGAATCATTCTCATTTATACTGAATAAAACTCATAATATATAGGAACTAGCCATACCAGGTACTTACAGAAGTGGGTAAAGTCAAGAGATGACTAAAATAAGGAAGATTAAGTGAAAAGGTTTTCAGAAGTAGTTAGGTATTAGGTTCTGATCTCCCACCCTCCTTTCCACATCTTTGGGTGATTGCTTCTCCCCTACTCAAAAAGTCTAAAATTTTGTTCTCTGGAAAGGGTAAAAGAGGATCTCTGGACTAGGGAACACCAGGCACAGTTGAAGGTATAGCTATCATGTGAAAAATAAGAAGATTATATGACCATATGCATGCTGAATGCCATACACAGAAACTGCCAGCACTCTTCCCCACTTGGCTACCAAAATGCACCAATAACCACATCCTTAACCTCCAGGCAGGATACTGAAAGATAATTCTCTGGAGAATCTGGCCAATTCAAGAAAAAAGATGCACAACTATTTACATCAGAGGTTCCCTGATTATTGGCCCACCCAGATGCCTGAAAGTAGAGGTTAACAAGTCTGACCTTCCCAGACTCAGCTCTCATAAATTCATAGGGAAGTTTGAGCCAGACTATGACCAAGAGACTCTTCAGCTTACCTCTCCTGGGTATCTTCACCTAACAGTAACTTCAGTAACCAGCTAGGTGTGTGCTGGGCACTCTAGTTTTCAAAACAAAATAATATATATTATTTAGGTACACTATAATGAAAAGCAAAGAGTAACACAAAAGTCAGGGTAGATCCATGGCTGATTCATGTCGATGTATGGAGAAAACCACCACAATATTGTAAAGTAATTAGCCTCCAATTAAAGTAAATTAATTAATTCTTTAAAAAGTCAGGGTAGATATTATCTATAGTGATGAGGGAGGGGAATGCAAGTAGGAGGGACACACAGATAACTTCTAAGGTACCAGTAGTGTTCCATTTCTTAACAAAAGTAGAGTTTTACTATTCTTTATACTGTACATACAAATTTAATATACTCAGCTGCATAGATATATTTCATAATAAAATTTCAATTTAAATAAAGAAAATGAGAGAAAAGAAAGCAATCAGAAAGAGAAAGGCTGCAACTCTGATACTATAACGGGAGTGGAGGCTGGGGATAGGATTCACTTACCATTTCATATGCTACTTCCTCAGGTGTATCTGTTTCTAAATTGAAACTAAATTCAATAGCTTCATTATCTTTATGTTTGCCTTTCAATTTTTTAGGGTCTTCAACCCAGAGTCTTAAAGCCAGGGATGAATTTGAGCAATCATCTTCCTCTGCCAACTCCACTCTTAGTCCAGTATCCTCCGCAAAAAATGCGTGGTTTAGTAGGTCCCTTATAGACAACCTAATAAACAATATACAAACCTGTTATCAATTCTTCCAATCACAAACAAGACATAGAACACTTAATCAGTAAAAAAATCTGTCAAAGCAACAAGTTTATTTAAAATTTTCTATTAACTAAACCATTAATTTGTCTTATTATAAGAAGAAAATCTTATATCCACTTATTATTATCAAGGATGCAAACAAACCTCGATTAACATGCATTTGTAGTGATCTTAATTAAGGACCATTAACAGTAACATATCCAGATACTGAAGTTTAACATATCTAAACGTATGCCTAGAGATAATTTGAAAAGTGCTGCAGTATGTTAGATGGATTCAGTATCTTCCCTAAATCACTGGCTTAAGTCACTAAAACTCTAACAATGGATTGTCAGCAAGGAAACTAAAAACTCTTCCAGATATATAAACTCTAAAGTAAATTAGCAATTCAAACTTTTTTTTAACAAAATTTATAAACCGAACTCATTAACTCAATTAACAGTAATCTAGTCAGTGTACTGCATTCACTCTTTAGAGAATGCCATGGGTGAAGCTAATTTAGTTCAGCAAAGTCATACAGTTTTCTTGAAGTATTTAAGGCCAGTGTCCTATGCCAAAGAATACACATAATGGATACAACTCCAGCCTAATATTAGGGATTAATCTAATATTAGGTTAATATTAGGTTAAGAGAAGAAAAAAAAGACAGAGGTTCAAATTTTTTTTTTATATGCTTGGAAAGGTAATTTCCCTTTCTTTGACCAACTTCTAAAATAGAGAAATAATATCTATATTACAGGCCAGTGAGAGCTAAAACTGATATATTCCATAATTCCTCCTGTACTATTTAAAATAGAAGCTATGACAAACCTAGACAGCATATTAAAAAGTAGAGACATTACTTTGCTGACAAAGGTCCATCTAGTCAAAGCTATGGTTTTTCCAGTAGTCATGTATGGATGTGAGAGTTGGACCATAAAGAAAGCTGAGCACCAAAGAATTGATGCTTTTGAACTGTGGTGTTGGAGAAGACTCTTGAGAGTGCCTTGGACTGCTAGGAGATCAAACCAGTCAATCCTAAAGGAAATCAGTCCTGAATATTCATTGCAAGGACTGATGCTGAAGCTGAAGCTTCAGTACTTTGGCCACCTAACGTGAAGAACTGACACACTGGAAAAGACCCAGATGCTGGGAAACATTGAAGGCAGGAGGAGAAGGGACGATACAGGATGAGATGGTTGGAAGGCATCACTGACTTGATGGATATGAGTTTGAGCAAGCTCCAGGAGTTGGTGATGGACAGGGAAGCCTGGCATGCTATAGTCCATGGGGTTGCAAAGAGTCAGACACAACTGAGTGACTGAACTGAGACTGAACTGAAAGCATGTTGACAGCACGGTATCCTGTAAGTTGAGGATTTTCAACCTTCTACACTTTAGTGATCAAGAGATAAACATTTAACTAAGACAGTTTTTATGAAAAGAATATGCTTGCTCAGACTAATTAGTCTTAAGGCCGTGAGATGTGTTTAAGAAGGTACAATTAAGTTAAGTATTCTGGTTCTCAATGAAAGTTTTGCCTAGATATTTTTACTATGGAATAATCACTGCAATAACAGCAGATAGTATCATTCATTAAATATTTATTATTCTGTTAGGTATTTTATACTCATTATCTTTTTAATCATCAAAATAATACCTATTTTGAGGAACACCTAAGTAACTTGCTCAAGATCACACTGGCTAAGTGTGACTCCAGATTTGAATCTTCTGCTATGGAAGCCTAGGCTCTTTCCAAAACACTAATGTGCCATGAACCTTTTTTGAATATTCCAGTGTTATTTGGTAATAGATCATTATTAAAATGCTGTATAAAAAACAAACAGAAACCAAACTAAAACAGCTACTTCAATGGTAGTTTTAGCATAGCTTTTAAAAAAAGCATGCCTAAACTCCTACAATTCAAAAACAACAATAAAACAACTCAATTTTTTTCTAAAGGAAAAGGACTTCAATAGATAATTCTCCAAAGAAAACATACAAATACTGATAAGCACATGAAAGGATACTCAACATTATTAGTCCTTAAGGAAATGGAAATCAAAACCAAAATGAGATAGCACTTTACACCCATTAAGATGGATATTACCAAAAAACAGTTGGTGCGGATGTTAAGAAACTGGAACCATCATACATTGCTGGAAGGAATGCAAAATGATGCAGCTACTGTGGAAAAAAATTTGGTGCTTCTTCACAAAAATTAAACATATTATTACCATATGATTTAGTAATTCTACTCTTAGGTATATACCAAAAAGAACTGAAAGCAGAGATTTAAGAAGATACTTATTCACCAATGTTCATGCTGCATTATTCACAATAGCAAAAAGGTAGAAATAACCCAAGTATCTATCAACAGATGAATGGATAAACAAAATGGTGTGCGTATGAGAGCACAAAAAGACAAATATTATATGACCCAAAAGGACAAATATTATGATTCCACTTATAGGAGGTACCTACAAAAGAGGTAGAGACAAAGTAGAATAGAGATTGGCAGGCAGTGAGGGGAAAGGGAATGGGGAGTTACTATTTAATGGGCACAGAGTTTCTGTTTGGGTTGATGATAAAGTTCTGGAAATAGTGGTGATGATTGTACAACAATGTGAATGTGCATAATGCCACTGAATTGTACATTTAAGAATGATTAAAATGGTAAATCTTAGGTTATTTATATTTTACCATAATTAAAATATATAGATATAGCCTACTGGTACAAACACCAAGAATGTTGTATAATAAAGCTATAATTAAACAGGCTTTATCTTAGTGGCTTTTTATATTTTCAGATATGCAACAGTAAGCTTAGATAACTAATAAAAATGGGAGAGAGTCAGTGAAATGCTGGTGGAAATAATTTCTATAAAAGATCTATTATCCAATTTAATCATAATCAACTGGAGATAAAACACTAACCTACCAATTTAAGTAAGCAACTGTTCAAAGCTCAAATTAAAGAGAAAAGCTAAAACTAAAATTGTGAGAAAAATATACATTGTGACACAAATAAATTTAGAATTATTATTTCTTGAAAAAAAATAGCCCTGTCAGCTTTACCATTATCATGACACAAGAACACATGGACAAATTAAAAAAAAAATAGCTAGTGAGTTGATGCTTAAATTTTTCTTAAACTATCATAAAAAACCATTTAAGTACTTATGTGAAGTTGACAATGCAGAAACTCTCCACTATCTATTAACTGTTAGAATAAAGTTTACCTGAGAGGGAACTGTTAAACTGATGGCTAAAAGTGATGAAGCTTAATATCAGGTCAAGGAAAATTCAATACATAATATAAATTTAAAATGGCAACAAAAGGCAATAATACACTTCACTATAAACAGTGTGGTTTGGCTTCCACTCAAAAGTCATACCCAGCATGATTCAAAGGTCAGAAAAAGACCCAAAGCAAGATAAGAGAAAAATTCATCCATTAGTTATGTCTTTTCACTATATATGCACCCACCTTTCAGATTTGTTTTGACGAATACATCCTTCGATGATTTCTTTCACTTCAGGATCAGTGACTTTATCAAAACTGGCTGGTTTTATACCCTGGAAGAGGAAAAATGGTTTCTAGTCACAAATTAAGCAATTGAAACCCCAGACCAACATGACACTTAGTAAAATAATGATTTTTTTAAACACTAAACCACATTCAAACCTTAAATGAAATAAATATATATAAACAATATAAGTTTAACAACTTTTTGACAAGGATTTTGTCACCATTCTACAAACAACAGTGAAAAACTGTAAACAATCTAAATCTTTAATAACAGAAGTAATAGTATATAAGCTATGTGATATACATATAAATACAAATGCTAATAAACAGAAACTAAAAATAGTCTCACAGTAATTAAAACAATGGAGAATTCTCATACTACAACATTAAGCAGAAAAAACACAGGATTTCAAAATGTACCTACAGTATAACCCCAATCAGTAAAATATAATAAATAAGTATTTCTTGGAATCAGAAAAATCAATGTTATTAAAAAAACACTTTCAGAAATTCTAAATAAGGAATTTTCTACTGCCAACATATCAAGTCAGTATTTCAAAGTCTTCTAGAATGGCTAGACACAATCAATAAATATACATATAATATATATATATAGTTATATGCATAAACTTTTAAGAAATTTATATTGTTTTTATCCTTAAACAATATCAAAATATTGAGAGAACCTTAAGCTAATTGTCATGTTCTAGGAATTCAATATCAAATCAATGAGGTCCATATAATTCAAAACGTTTTTATAACTGTGCTTGCTGCCTAAACCTGCTTATTTTACATTCTATAACCCTTAATTTATGAGTTTTATATTTAAAAAATAATACGAGATTGCTGCCATCACTTAATAGAAAATTCCAAATTAAGCTACAAGCAGAAAGGTATAATAGAATAATTATCACAGAATGAGGCAATCTAAGATTTCGTTCTGGGTCTGTCACACTACCTTACAGTATATAGAATCAGAAAGCCAAATATCATATTGTAGATAAATCTGGTGAGATTAGGAGTTAATTTGGGCCTCAAATTCAAGCAGCTTTAGTAGACATGGAAATCTGAATTGTGATATTGCATTTTTGTGACTTTGATATAAAAGAATAAAGTTACCAATCAAAAAATGGAGTTTTTAATTCTTATAGAAAATACCCTCTTTGACCTTTGCACTGATCTCTTAATTACTCCCTAGGCCTAGAAAATTATTGCTTTTCTCTGCTCCTGGGGGGAAATAACTGGGGAGCTGAAACTTAAAAAATCAAGCACAGACTCTTCCATTTGTGGCCCAAATTAAAAGAGCATTCTAGCCTCATTGGAGAAGGCAATGGCAACCCACTCCAGTACTCTTGCCTGGAAAATCCCATGCATAGAGGAGCCTGGTAGGCTGCAGTCCATGGGGTCACTAGGAGTCGGACACGATTGAGCGACTTCACTTTCACTTTTCACTTTTATGCACTGGAGAAGGAAATGGCAACCCACTCCAGTGTTCTTGCCTGGAGAATCCCAGGGACGAGGGAGCCTGGTGGGCTGCCGTCTATGAGATCGCAAAGAGTTGGACACGATTGAAGTGACTTAGCAGCAGCAGCCTCATTAGTTGTGTTCTTGCCTGGAGAATCCCAGGGACGGGGGAGCCTGGTGGGCTGCCATCTCTGGGGTTGCACAGAGTCGGACACGACTGAAGCGACTTAGCAGCAGCAACAGCAGCAGCAGCCTCATTAGTTATCTGAAACACGTGAACAATCTCTTTTGCAGCCTACCTTGAGCCACCCAACTGAACATGAAAGAGATCTATTTTGAACAATCCTAACACTTTGCTTCTATCTCCCTTAAATTCCTTCTATACTCCAATCCTCTTATTTTTGTAGTCATTTGTGAGTTTATATCACTGCCCTGCTAAAAATGTAAACTCTTCGTAGGTGGCAAACACATCTTACTCACATTCCTTGTAATTTCTAATGTAAAAAATTACTCATAGCAGTGACTATCACTTAATAATGAGGCTTTTAGAACTAGAAAAAGTCTTCAAAACATTTAGCCAATCTTTATTATTTAGCTTTGGAAAATAACATCCATCTAAGAAATAAAAAGATCAGTTTTCATTCCAATCCCAAAGAAAGGCAATGCAAGAAGGTTCAAACTACCACACAATTGTACTCATCTCACATGCTACTAAAGAAATGCTCAAGATTCTCCAAGCCAGGCTTCAACAGTACGTGAACCATCAACTTCCATATGTTCAAGCTGGATTTAGAAAAGGCAGAGGAAACAGAGATCAAATTGCCAACATCCGCTGGATCACTGAAAAACAAAGAGACTTCCATAAAAACATCTACTTCTGCTTTATTGACTATGCCAAAGCCTTTGACTGTGTAGACCACCACAAACTCTGGAAAATTCTTAAAGAGATGGGAATACCAGACCATCTGACCTGCCTCTTGAGAAATCTGTATGCAGGTCAAGAAGCAATAGTTAGAACTGGACACGGAACAACAGACTGGATCCAAATACGGAAAGGAGTACATCAAGGCTGTATTATCACCCTGCTTATTTAACTTATATGCAGAGTACATCATGAGAAATGCTGGGCTGGATGAAGCACAAGCTGGAATCAAGACTGCTGAGAGAAATATCAACAACCTCAGATATGCAGATGACACCACCCTTATGGCAGAAAGCGAAGAAGAACTAAAGAGCCTCTTGATGAAAGTGAAAGAGGAGAGTGAAAAAGTTGGCTTAAAACTCAACATTCAGAGACTGGACTCAGAAGAGAGCAGAGGAATAGGACAGGGAGACCACATTCTGCCCCACAAATTCATCAAAAGAACATCTGAATGCTGGGCAAATTCCACAGAACAACTTCTCAATGCTGGCATAGGACATCAGGCACCCAGAAAGGCAGTCCATTGTCTTCAAAAGGAGGTAGGACAAAATATAAAAGATAAAAAGAGAGGCAGAAGAGGAAGGGATGGAGACCCATCCCAGGAAGGGAGTCATCAAAGAGGAGAAGTTTCCAAACTGCCCCACCTGGGGAGAGTGCACTGGCTAAGCACCTGGTTGCCTGAGCTGCTCGGACCTGGGAAGGGCACAAAATGCAGGCCCAACTGAGTCTGTGTCTTTGTGGAGTACCGAAGAACCTGAACCTGAGCAGCTTAGACCTGGGAAGTGCACGCAACCCAGGGCGTGCCTCAGACAGTTCCCCGGCAGAGCAACCTAGAGCCTGAGAAGTTTAGACTGGGAAAGTGCACGCACCACGAGCAGGGGAAAATCCAGTGCAGCCGAGACACTGTAAGCACTCCCTTCACATACCAGTGCTATTGTTTGCAGTGTTCCTCCCTTCCCACAGCACTACTGAACAAGTGAGCCTAAATAAGGGACCACCTTCGCCCCCTTGTGTCAGGTCGGAAATTAGAAACCGAAGAGACCAGCAAACAGAAGAAGCTAAAATAAACAGAGGGAACCGCTTTGGAAGTGACAGGGGCAACAGATTAAAACCCTGTAGTTAGCACTGACTACATTGGAAGGGGCATATAGATCTTGAGAAGTATAAGCCGGATCAAGGAATATCTGAAACTGAACTGACCCCACATTGCCCACAACAGCCCCAGAGAAATTCCTAGATATATTTTTACTATTATCATTTTTAAATTCTTTAAAAAGTTTTTTTTTAATTTTTAAGTCATTACTCCTTTAATTTTCATTTTTATAACCTACTATTACCTTGCAAAAAAAAAAAGACCCTCCCTATTTATAAAGCAAACTTCATACATATATTTTATAATTTTTGTGACTTTTTTTAGTATTGTATTTTTGAGAGTCTAACCTCTACTCTAGATTTTTAATCTTTCCTTTTTGTTATCTGTTATCAATTTTGTACCTTTAAGAACCCAATCTTCAGTACCCATTTTTACTTGGGAGTGCGATTACTGGCTTGATTGCTCTCTCCCCCTTTTCACTCTCCTTTTTCTCCACCAGGTAGCCTCTATCTCCTCCCTCCCCCTTCTCTTCTCTACCCTACTCTGTGAATCTCTTTGTGTTCCGGGCTGTGGAGAACACTTAGGGAACTGATTACTGGCTGGATCTGTCTTGCTCCTTTTGATTCCCCCTTTTCTCCTCCTGGTCACCTCTGTCTCCTTCCTCCCTCTTCTCTTCTCTGTGTAAATCCATGAACCTCTCTGAGGGGTCCAGACTGTGGAGAGCTCATAGGGAATTGATTACTCTCTAGCTTGGTCTCTCCCCTTTTCATTCCCCCCTCTTCTCCTCGTGGTCACCTCTCCCTCCTCCCTCTTCTCTTCTCCATGTAACTCTGTGAACCTCTCCAGGTTTCCCTCACTGTGGAGAATCTTTTCATCATTAACCTAGATGTTTTATCATCAGTGCTGTATAGATGGAGAAGCCTTGAAGCTACTGTAAGAATCAGACTGAAAACCAGAGACAGGAGGCTTAAGTCCAAAACCTGAGAATACCAGAGAACTCCTGACTCCAGGGAACATTAATCGATAAGAGCGCATCAAAAGCCTCCATACCTACTCTGAAACCAAGTACCACCCAAGAGCCAACAAGTTCCAGAGCAAGATGTACCACACAAATTCTCCCAGCAACACAGGAACATAGCCTTGAGCTGCAATATACAGGCTGCCCAAAGTCACACCAAACCCATAGACATCTCAAAACTCACTACTGGACACTTCATTGCACTCCAGAGAGAAGAAATCCAGATCCACCCGCCAGAACACCGATGCAAGCTTCCCTAACCAGGAAACCTTGACAAGCCACCTGTCCTACCCCACCCACAGGGAGTAACCTCCACAATAAAGAGGAACCACAAACTGCCAGCATATACAAAGGCCACCCCAAACATAGCAATCTAAACAAGATGAAAATGCAGAGAAATACTCAGCAAGTAAAGGAACATGATAAATGCCCACCAAACCAAACAAAAGAGGAAAAGATATGGAGTCTACCTTAAAAAGAATTCAGAATAATGATAGTAAAAGTGATCCAACATTTTGAAAACAAAATGGAGTTACATACAAATAGCCTGGAGACAAGGATTGAGAAGATGCAAGAAATGTTTAACAAGGACTTACAAGAAATAAAAGAGTCAATAAATAATGAACAATGCAATAAATGAGATCAAAAACACTCTGGAGGGAACCAACAGTAGAATAATGGAAGCAGAAGATAAGTGAGGTAGAAGATAAATGAGGTAGGAGATAGAATGGTGGAAATAAATGAAGCAGAGACGAAAAATGAAAAAAAGAATTAAAAGAAATGAGGAAAACTTCAGAGACCGCTAGGACAATGTTAAATGCCCCAACATGCGAATCATAGGAGTCCCAGAAGAAGAAGACAAAAAGAAAGGCCATGAGAAAATATTTTAGGACATAATAATTGAAAACTTCCCTAAAATGGGGAAGGAAATAGTCACCCAAGTCCAAGAAACCCAGAGAGTGCCAATATGATAAACCCAAGGCAAAACACCCCAAGACACAAATTAATCAAATTAACAAGATCAAACACAAAGAACAAATATTAAAAGCAGCAAGGGAAGAACAACAAATAACACACAAGGGGAAACCGATTAGGATAAGAGCTGATCTTTCAATAGAAACTCTTCAGGCAAGAAGAGAATGGCAGGACATACTTAAGGTGACAAAAGAGAAAAACCTACACCCAGATCATTGTACCCAGCAAGGATCTCATTCAAATATGAAGGAGAAATCAAAAGCTTTTCAGACAAGCAAAAGCTGAGAGAATTCAGCACCACCAAACCAGCTCTCCAATAAACGCTAAAGGATCTTCTCTAGACAGGAAACACAGAAAGGGTGTATAAACTCGAACCCAAAACAACAAAGTAAATGGCAATGGGATCATACTTATGAATAATTACCTTAAATGTAAATGGGTTCAATGCCCCAACCAAAAGACAAAGACTGGCTGCTGCTGCTGCTAAGTTGCTTCAGTCGTGTCTGACTCTGTGCGACCCCATGGACGGCAGCCCACCAGGCTCCCCCGTCCCAGGGATTCTCCAGGCAAGAACACTGGAGTAGGTTGCCATTTCCTTCTCTAATGCATGAAAGTGAAAAGTGAAAGTGAAGTTGCTCAGTTGTGTCCGACTCTTAGCAACCCCATGGACTGCAGCCTACCAGGCTCCTCCGTCCATGGGATTTTCCAGGCAAGAGTACTGGAGTGGGTTTCCAGTGACTTCTCCGAAAGACTGGCTGAATGGATACAAAAACAAGACCCCTATATATGCTGTCTACAAGAGACCCACCTCAAAACAAGGGACACATACAGACTGAAAGTGAAGGGTGGGAAAAAGATATTCCACACAAATAGAGACCAAAAGGAAGCAGGAGTAACAATACTCATACCTGAAAAAATAGACTTTAAATAAAGGCTGTGAAAAGAGACAAAGAAGAACACTACATAATGATCAAAGGATCAATCCAAGAAGAAGATATAACAATTATAAATATATATGCACCCAACATAGGAACACCACAATATGTAAGACAAATGCTAACAAGTATGAAAGGGGAAATTAACAATAACATAATAATAGTGGGAGAATTTAATACCCCACTCACACCTATGGATAGATCAACTAAACAGAAAATTAACAAGGAAACACAAACTTTAAATGCTACAATAGACCAGTTAAACCTAATTCACATCTATAGGACATTTCACCCCCAAACAATGAACTTCACCTTTTTCTCAAGCACACACGGAACCTTCTCCAAGACAGATCACATCCTGGGCCATAAATCTAGCCTTGGTAAATTCAAAACAATTGAAAGCATTCCAAGCATCTTTTCTGACCACAATGCAGTAAGATTAGATTGCAATTACAGGAGAAAAACTATTAAAAATTCCAACATATGGAGGCTGAACAACATGCTGCTGAATAACCAACAAATCACAGAAGAAATCAAAATATACATAGAAACAAATGAAAATGAAAACACAACCCAAAACCTGTGGGACACTGTAAAATCAGTGCTAAGGGGAAGGTTCATAGCACTACAGGCTTACCTCAAGAAACAAGAAAAAAGTCAGCTAAATAACCTAACTCTACACCTAAAGCAACTAGAAAAGGAAGAAATGAAGAACCCCAGGGTTAGTAGAAGGAAAGAAATCTTAAAAATTAGGGAAAAGAGACCATAGCAAAAGTCAACAAAGCCAAAAGCTGGTTCTTTGAGAAGATAAATAAAATTGACAAACCATTAGCCAGACTCATCAAGAAACAAAGGGAGAAAAATCAAATCAATAAAATAGGAAATGAAAATGGAGAGATCACAACAGACAACACAGAAATGCAAAAGATCATAAGAGACTACTATAAAGTTTAAAAATAAAATAAAATTTAAAAAAAGAAGTTATTAGCTTTCTTTTTCAGGGAACTAACAGGACTTTGCTTATACGTTTATAATAGCACTCAAATCAATCTACCATAATTATGTGTTTGTGTCTGTCTGCCCTTTGAGAATAAGTTCTTTGAAGGCATGGATCATATGTCTTTTATTTTTGTATTTCCAGCACTTAGCATATTTCTTGGCCCATCATAAGCGCTCAAGAAATGTCTCTTAATTGATTGAATAAATAAATTAATGGATGAAAAATGTTTTCCATACACTCAAAAAAAAAAAAAAGAGACTACTAAAAGCAACTATATGCCAATAAAATGAACAACTTGGAAGAAATAGACAAATTCTTAGAAAAGTACAACTTTCCAAAACTGAACCAGGAAGAAATAAAAAACCTTAACAGACCGATCACAAGCATAGAAATCGAAACTGTAATCAGTAATCTTCCAGCAAACAAAAACCCAGGACCAAACAGCTTCACAGCTGAATTCTACCAAAAATTTAGAGAAGAGCTAACACCTATCCTACTCAAACTCTCCCAGAAAACTGCAGAGGAAGCCAAACTTTCAAACTCATTTTATGAAGCCACCATCACCCTAACACCAAAATGTGACAAAGATGCCACGAAAAAAGAAAACTATAGGCCAATATCACTGGTGAACATAGATGCAAAAATCCTTAACAAAATTCTACCAAACAGAATCCAACAACATATTAAAAAGATTATACATCATGACCAAGTGGGCTTTTTCCCAGGAATGCAAGGATTCTCCAATATCCAGAAATCAATCAATGTAATACACCACATTAACAAATTGAAAGATAAAAAACATACAATTATCTCAATAGATGCAGAGAAAGCCTTTGACAAAATTCAACATCCATTTATGATAAAAACCCTACAGAAAGCAGGCATAGAAGGAACATACCTCAACATAATAAAAGCTATATATGACAAACCCACAGCAAACATTATCCTCAGTGGTGAAAAACTGAAAGCATTTCCCCTAAAGTCAGGAACAAGACAAGGGTGCCCACTCTCACCACTACTATTCAACAGTGTTTTGGAAGTTTTTGCCACAATAATCAGAGCAGAAAAAGAAATAAAAGGAATCCAGATCGGAAAAGAAGAAGTAAAACTCTCACTGTTTGCAGATGACATGATCCTCTACATAGAAAAGACCTAAAGACTCCACCAGAAAATCACTAGAGCTAATGAATGAATACAGCAAAGTTGCAGGATATAAAATTAACACACAGAAATCCTTTACATTCCTCTACACTAACAATGAGAAAACAGAAAGAGAAATTAAGCAAACAATTTCATTCACCATTGCAACGAAAAGAACAAAATACCTAGGAATATATTTTTTACCTAAAGAAACAAAAGATCTGTATATAGAAAACTATAAAACACTGATGAAAGAAATCAAAGAGGACACTAATAGAGGGAGAAATATACCATGTTCATGAATTGGAAGAATCAATATAGTGAAAATGAGTATAATACCCAAAGCAATCTATAGATTCAATGCAATCCCTATCAAGCTCCCAATGGTATTTTTCAGAGAATTAGAACAAATAATTTCACAGTTTGTACGGAAATACAAAAAACCTCGAATAGCCAAAGCAATCTTGAGAAAGAATGGAACTGGAGGAATCAACCTGCCTGACTTCAGGCTCTACTACAAAGCCACAATCATCACGACAGTATGGTACAGGCACAAAGAAAGAAATATAGATCAATGGAACAAAATAGAAAGCCCAGAGATAAACCCACGCACCTATGGACACCTTATCTTTGACAAAGGAGGCAAGAATATACAACGGAGAAAAGACAATCTCTTTAACAAGTGGTGCTGGGAAAACTGGTCAACCACTTGTAAAAGAATGAAACTAGAACACTTTCTAACACTATACACAAAAATAAATTCAAAATGGATTAAAGATCTAAATATAAGACCAGAAACTATAAAACTCCTAGAGGAGAACATAGGCAAAACACTCTGACATAAATCACAGCAGGATCCGCTATGACCCACCTCCCAGAATATCGGGAAAAAAGCAAAAATAAATAAATGGGACCTGATTAAACGTAAAAGCTTTTGCACAATGAAGGAAACTATAAGCAAGGTGAAAAGACAGCCTTCAGAATGGGAGAAAATAATAGCAAATGAAGCAACTGACAAAGAATTAATCTCAAAAATATAGAAGCAGCTCCTGCAGCTCAATTCCAGAAAAATAACAACCCAATCAAAAAATGGGCCAAAGAACTAAACAGACATTTCTCCAAAAAAGACATACAGATGGCTAACAAACACATGAAAAGATGCTCAACATCACTCATTATCAGAGAAATGCAAATCAAAACCACAAAGAGGTACCATCTCACACTGGTGAGAATGGCTGCTATCCAAAAGTCTACAAACAATAAAGGCTGGAGAGGGTACGGAGAAAAAGGAACCTTCTTACACTGTTGGTAGGAATGTAAACTAGTACAGCCACTATGAAGAACATTGTGGTGATTCCTTAAAAAACTGGAAATAGAACTGCCATATGACCCAGCAATCCCACTGCTGGGCATACACACTGAGGAAACCAGAATTGAAAGAGACACGTGTACCCCAGTATTCATCGCAGCACTGTTTTTAATAGCCAGGACATGGAAGCAACCTAGATGTCCATCAGCAGACAAATGGATAAGAAAGCCATGGTACATATACACAATGGAACATCATGCAGCCATTAAAAAGAATACATTTTAATCAGTTCTAATGAGTTGGACGAAACTGGAGCCTATTATCCAGAGTGAAGTAAGCCAGGAAGAAAACCACCAATACAGTATATTAATGCATATATATGGAATTTAGAAATATGGTAATCATAACCCTATATGCGAGACAGCAAAAGAGACACAGATGTATAGAACAGTCTTTTGGACTCTGTGAGAAAAGGCAAGGGTGGGATGATTTGAGAGAACAGCACTGAAACATGTATATTATCATATGTGAAATAGATCGCCAGTCTAGGTTTGATGCATGAGACAGGGTGCTCGGGGCTGGTGCACTGGGATGACCCAGAGGGATGGGATGGAGAGGGAGGTGGGAGGGGGGGTTCAGGATGGGCAACACATGTACACCCATGGCTGATTCATGTCAACGTATGGCAAAACCACCACAATATTATAAAGTAATTAGCCTCAAATTAAAATAAGTAAATTAAAAAAAAAAAACTCAACATTCAGAAAGCTAAGATCATGGCATTTGGTCCCATCACTTCATGGCAAATAGATGGGGAAACAGTGCAAACAGTGGCTGTCTTTATTTTCTTGGGCTCCAAAATCACTGCAGATGGTGACTGCAGCCATGAAATTAAAAGATGCTTGCTCCTTGTAAGAAAAGTTATGACCAACCTAGATAGCATATTAAAAAGCAGAGACATTACTTTGCCAACAAAGTTCCACCTAGTCAAACCTATGGTTTTTACAGTAGTCATATATGGATGGGAGAGTTGAACTCTAAAGAAACCTGAGCGCCAAAGAGTTGATGCTTTTGAACTGTAGTGTTGGAGAATACTCTTCAGAGTCCCTTGGACTGCAAGGAGATCCAACCAGTCCATCCTAAAGGAAATCAGTCCTGAATATTCACTGGAAGGACTGATGCTGAAGCTGAAACTCCAATACTTTGGACACCTGATGTGAAGAACTGACTCACTGGAATAAACCCTGATGCTGGGAAAGACTGAAGGCAGGAGGAGAAGGGGATGACAGAGGATGAGACGGTTTGATGGCATCATCAACTCAATGCACATGAATCTGAGTAAACTCCAGGAGTTGGAGATGGACAGGGAGGCCTGGCGTGCTGCAGCCCATGGGGTCACAAAGAGTCAGACACAACTGAGCGACTGAACTGAACTGAATAAATATCTAAAAATTCTTCACAAAGAAATGGATATAGATAATATATCTATACATTTTCCCCAAAGATACTAATATAGAGCATTTTATATTACCCCATTTGAGTATGGGTACATAGCATAAATCTAAAGCTTGTTTCATTACAATTATGTTAAATTTAGCACTATTTAAAAAGAACTAAACCAAAGTTAGGTTTGACTAAGTTGACTTGTGGTTGACTTTACCATGAAATGTGGCAATTTGTGAAGTAAAAAGAATAAAGTTGTACTTACACTAGTTACTTTACGGTATATTTGAGCTGCATTCTGGCATTCAGAATAAGGGTACTCCGAAGTAGCCATTTCCAGCATACACATTCCAAAAGCATAGACATCCACAGATTCATCATAGTGCTCTTCATACATCTCTGGGGCCATAAACTCGGGAGTACCTACAAAATACCACAACCACGTATTTTTAAGAAAGAAAAATGTAGAGAATTCCCTGTCAGTCCAGTTGTTAGGACTCTGTGCTCTCACTGCCTAGGGCCCAGGTTCAATCTCTGGTCAGGGAACTAAGATCCCCCAAGTCATGTACTGTAGACAAAAAAAATCTATGCCAAGATCACATTCCCTTTGCCATAAGGATTACTTGAGAGAATTTCTGTTCCCTAAAAGCAAAAATACATACATACATACATATATATATATATATAAATATAAATATATATACATACATACATACACACACACACACATATAAAATGTCCTTAATTTCCTTAATTTTCCATACTGATAAAGGACAGTTTGCAATGCTCATAGGTAATGATTACAAAAATCTGTTTTTCTTTCTATCTTTCATTTTAGTTATGTAAAACTTTTGAAGTAGTAAATCCTCTTTATAAGTCCTCAGAATTTTTCAATATTATTAAATACATCACAAAAGAAATACACTGGGATGTCTCTGAAATCAGTCAATATAGAATAGATATTTCAAAGTAAACTCACATTCTAGGCCAGGGGCCAGTAAACTTCTCTATAAAGGGTCAAACAGTAAATATTTCAGGCTTTGCAGTCCATATGGGCTCTGTCACAACTAATTAACTCTGACACTGTAGTGCAAAAGCAGCCATACACAATATGTAAATGAGTGGGTATTGCTGTGTTCCAACAAAACTTTTTTTACAAAAATAGGCAGGGAAGTTCGATTTGGCCCACAGGCTGTGGTTTGATGATTTCTGTTCTAGAAATATACAGTTAAAAAAAAAATCTTCCTTTACACAATCAATAAACTATAAAACGTTAATCACCAATGACACTTTTAGCAAATGATGTTCGCATTAAGGTGGCTAGTCCTAGATCACCAATCTTCACAGATCCAGTGGGTCCCGTGATGAAAATATTGTCACACTTCAGATCCCGGTGAATAATAGGAGGAGTCCTGGTGTGCAAGAACTGCAACCCCTTTAAAATCTGCCTGCACCAGCTCCTTAAGACCTTTGGTTTCATTACTTTAAATCGTTTTAAGTACCTACACAAAGAAACAAAAGATCACATGTAAACAAACATACCTAGCTTATTGTATAAGTACATTATGGTAAATCACATAAGCCAGCCAATACAGTATGTATTATGATTGCCATCACTGAGTTATTTTTTATTGTCTAACAAAATATTTTAAAGTATAAAGCCTCAAAGTATACCCCCCCTACAGAAAAAGTACATACCACATATAACAGTCACAAATAAGTGGCTGTACCATCAGATGAAATGCTCTAGTCAGAAACAAAACAATAGACTATAATTATATAGCATTGCTCACTAGATATTTGAACCTGCCACATCCCCAATCTTTCATCCTCTACAAAATGACATTATCTCTATAATGATTTCTAATTCTTAAGTTCCATGATATGCCACAAACATTAATTTTTCAACATTGTATTTTCTAACAAACTTCATTAACACCCTAATTTTTTAACCTGCCCTGAAACACAGTCACTAGATTCAGATTCTACCAATTCTTTAACCATGTAATGTTACTTTGCCAAAAACTTTTGTGACTCTTGAAAATTATTTCCAAATAAAACTCCATTGGCACTATCAGGGTCAACTTACGTCTTTAAGGTTCCTGATGTCATAAGTTCCGTCACTAATACAATACATTTCTTTCCTTTTAATATAGACTCCCAGGAATCATAAAATCGAACTATATTGGGATGTTGGAGACCCTTTAACATCTCTGCTTCTTCCTTGAACCTTTGCTGCTCGGCTTTGGTTAATTTCCGGTCCTAAAATGGAAGATCAAGTTCCAAATTAAAGTCTAGAAATTGTCTTGGATATTTATAATACCACTCAAATGAGTATTTTATTTATGCATATATATATATATGTATCTATTTTCACCTGTCAATCTTTTTCTCAGTACCTATAAAATCACTGATATTTGTTAGGTACTTGCTCTGACTCCTCTCATAGAGCAAAATGCAGCAGTTGTTTGTTGTATTTGTTGTTGTTGTTTAGTTGCTAAGTCACGTCCAACTCTTTTGTGACCCCATGGACTGCAGCCCACCAAGCTCCTCTGCCCATGGGATTTCCCAGGCAAGAATATTGGAGTGAGTTGTCATTTCCTCTTCCAGGGGATCTTCCTGACCCAGTAATCAAACTCACATCTCCTGCATCACAGGTGGATTCTTTACCACTGAGTCACCAGGGAAGCCCTGTTTGTTGTATACTTTAAACTGATACATTGTTATATGTCAATTATATTGCAACAAAATTAGAATAATAAAATTTCCTTTGCTGGAAAAGAAAAATAGTATCTCAAAATGAGAAAAAGTAATAATCAAAACCAGTCCAGTCTGATTTCAAATTGGGAAAAGAGTATGTCAAGGCTGTATATTGTCACCCTGCTTATTTAACTTATATGCAGAGTACATCATGAGAAACGCTGGGCTGGATGAAGCACAAGATGGAATCAAGATTGCTGGGAGAAATATCAATAACCTCAGATATGCAGATGATACCACTCTAGTGGCAAAAAAAAAAGAGAGAGAGAGAGAAAGAAACTAAAGAAACTCTTGATGAAGGTGAAAGAGCAGAGTGAAAAAGCTGGCTTGAAATTCAACATTCAAAAACTAAGATCATGGCATCCAGTCCCATCATTTCATGGCAAATAGATAGGGAAACAATGGAAACAGTGACAGACTTAATTTTCTTGGTCTCCAAAATCACTGTGGACAGTGACTGCAGCCATGAAATTAAGACGCTTGCTCCTTGGAAGGAAAGCTAAGACAAACCTAGACAGTGTATTAAAAAGCAGAGATATCACTTTGCCAAAAAAGGTCTGTATAGTCAAAGCTATGGTGTTTCCAGTAGTTATGTACAGATTTGAGAGTTGGACCATAAAGAAGGCCAAGTGCCGAAGAATTGATGATTCTGAATTGTAGTGCTGGAGAAGACTCTTGAGAGTCCCTTGGACAGCAAGGAGATCAAACTAGTCAATTCTAAAGAAATCAACCCCGAATACTCATTGAAGGACTGATACTGAAGTTGAAGCTCCAATACTTTGGCCATCTGATGCGAAGA
This sequence comes from Bos grunniens, assembly GCF_055505025.1. Classification (NCBI taxonomy): domain Eukaryota; kingdom Metazoa; phylum Chordata; class Mammalia; order Artiodactyla; family Bovidae; genus Bos; species Bos grunniens. Next base: position 50,568,805 of record NC_141194.1, on the reverse strand, counting down.
GAAGACTCGTTGGCAAAGATCCTGATGCTGGGAAAGACTGAGGGCAGGAGGAAAAGAAGGCATCAGAGCATGAGATGTTTGGATGGCATCACTGACTCAATGGACATGAGTTTGAGCAAACTCCTGGAGACAGTGAAGGACAGGGAAGCCTGGCATGCTGCAGTCCATGGGATCACAAAGAGTCGGACATGACTTAGCAACTGAACAACAATAACAATCAAAACAGATAATAAAAAACTTTCCCCTAAGAAATCTTTGAATTTCCACATCTAAGGATCTATAACGTCAGGGAAGGAATAACAGAATGTTAGACACCTAGACATTGGCAACATATTTCCAGACAGAAGTATAAGGTTACCAACCAGTAAAAGACATTCAAACAGGCATTGGACCTGTAATTTGCCACATTAAATACTAGAAGGCAAACGAGAAATATTTATAGAATTCTGAGGGATGACTGTGACTCTCAAATTCTGAACCCAGACAAGCTATCAATCAAGTTTACAAGGGAAAAATACACACATTTCTATGAAAACAAAGACACAGGAAGTATACCACATCATTTACCAATCCTGAAAATAGTACTCAAAGAATTAAATGTGGCCAAATAATATCATTAGAAAAAGAGGGTGCAGCATGTCATGAATAGTAAGAAACTTTCAATAATGCTTTTTAAAAAAGAAGCTTAAGTAACTGTGGCTAATATGGTTGGCGATGTTCTCTAAACAGTAATTAAAACTGAAGATATATACAGCTGACCTTTGAACAACACAAATTTGAACTGCATGGATCCACTTACACCTGGATTTTTTTCAATAAATATTACAGTGCTATATGATACATTGTTCATTGAATCCTTGGATGTGGAACTGCAAATATGGAGAGTCAACTAAAAAGTTATCATGAATTTTCAACTGCTTAGGGCTGGCACCCCTCACCCACACATTGTTCAAAGGCCAACTGTAATGCAAAATGATAAATCTGGAATTACTTCATTAAAATCTAATACAGAAGGAAGAATAAAAACAATTTCTATCTTCGGCAAGGGAGAGGAGAGAAAGGATTGATAGAACTATTTTAAGTTTTGATGTCAATAGATAATTAAATTATGTTAGTTAAAAATTTAGGTATGATTTCCATTTCAAGATGGTTGACAACATATTAATTCCCATCCCTTCCTACACCCCACCAAAATGACAAAAGAAATATATAAATAAATCTACAGTAGTATTTTAAATGTGAGATGGGTTCAAACTAAAGATTTTTTAAAGATAAAAAATATATACCCTGATAGAATGCAGTTATATGAAACTCATGAGAGTATAAGAAATGGCAATTTGATAAAAGACTTCTGTTAAAAAAGGTTTTTTAAAGACTTCATAGTAACCCTAGGTAAGCAGCACAGCCACAGCTCTGACAATTTCATTTTTGGTTACTTTATTCATATTATTCCTTGATATGAAAATATGTAAAAGGAGAGTCGGTTGCAGCATGGTTTGTAATTGTGAAAAATTAGAAATAATCACACAAAGAAGGCAATGGCACCCCACTCCAGTACTCTTGCCTGGAAAATCCCATGGATGGAGGAGCCTGGTGGGCTGCAGTCCATGGGGTTGCTAAGAGTCGGACACAACTGAGCAACTTCACTTTCACTTTTCACTTTCATGTATTGGAGAAGGAAATGGCAACCTACTCCAGTGTTCTTGCCTGGAGAATCCCAGGGACAGGGGAGCCTGGTGGGCTGCTGTCTATGGGGTTGCACAGAGACGGACACGACTGAAGTGACTTAGCAGCAGCAGCAGAAATAATCACAATGTCAATAACAAAGTCTATTATATGCCAAGCACTGTCCTAAATATTTTTGTATATTAATTAACACTTTTAGTCCCTACAATAACCCTTTGTGATAGTCACTAATACTGTCATTACCATTTTGCAAATAAAGAAACAGGTTAAGAAGGTTAAGTAATTTGTCCAGGATCAAATGGGTTATATAGAATGCTAAACTTGGCTATAAACAAATTTAACAGTTAAACGAATAAGCTAGGTCTATGTGTAGTAATGTGGATAGATCTCTTAAGGCCTACTATTGAGTGAAAAAAAATCTGAAAGAAATTTATGACACCTTGTACATAAAAGGGGTTTTCTTGGTGGCTCAGTGGTAAAAAACCCACCTGGCACTAAAACTAGTTTTATGTTTTACTTTTTAGGTCTATGAAGTTGAAGTGAAGTGGCTCAGTTATGTCCGACTCTGTGATCCCACTGACTGTAGCCTACCAGGTTCCTCCATCCATGGAATTTTCTGGGCAAGAGTACTGGAGTGGGTTGCCATTTCCTTCTCCAGGGGACCTTCCTGACCCAGGGATCAAATCCAGGTCTCCTGAATTGCAGGCAGATGCTTTACCTCTGAGCCATGAGGGAAGCCCCTTTTAGGTCTATAATTTATTTAGGGCTATAATTTGAGTTAAAATTTTGTGATGTGTGAGAGTTAGGTCAAGGTTCGTTTTTTTGAATATGTATGTCTAGCACTTTTTGTTGAAAAAAACATCCTTTCTATGCTGAATCACCACTGCACCATTTTTCTTTCTAAAATCACCTGACCACATCTGTTTGGGTCTATTTCTGAACTCTATTCTGTTCCACTGATCTATCTGTGTACCTACCTTTTCGCCAATATCATACATGTATTATTACTACACCTTTAGAGTAAGCTTGGAAATCAGTTAACATGAATTATTCAAACTTGTTCTTTATCAGAATTGTTTTAGCTATTTTATTATCCTTGCCTTTGTATATTAGTGGTTTTTTTTTTTACTATTATTATTATTTATTTTTATTTTTGGCTGTACTGGGTCTTTATTGCTGTGTGCAGACTTTCTCTAGTTGTGGCATATGGGGGCTACTACTCTCTAGTTGTGGTGTGCAGGTTTCTCATTGTGATGACTTCTCTTCTTGCAGAGCGTGGGCTCTAGAACGCAAGTGCTTCAGTAGTTGCAGCGTGCAGGCTCAGTAGTTGTGGCACACAGGCTTAGCTGCCCCAAGTACATGGGATCTTCCCAGACCAGGGATCAAACCCATGTCCCCTGCATTGGCAGGTGGATCCTTAACCACTGGACCACCAGGGAAGTCCCCCATATTAGTTTTAGAGTCAGTCTGTCAACATGTAAAAAAAATTCCTGCTGGGATTTTACTAAAATTGTTTTGAATTTCTAGGTCATATGGAGAGAATGAACATCTTAAGAACAGTGAATCTTCCAACCAACACATTTATTTAGATCTTTGATTTCTTTTAACAGTGTTTTTTAGTTTTCAGCATACAGATTCTACACATACTTTGTTATTTATACCTATGTATTTCATTTTGGGTGCTACTGTAAATAGTACTTTTTTAAAACTGCAATTTCCAATTATTTATTGCTACTGTAGAGAGATATAACTTTTTTTTTTATATTAACCTTGTATCTGGCAAACTTGTTAAAATCACTTATTAGTTTCAAGTACTTTTTGTAGATTCATTGAGATTTTTCATGTAGATAATCATGACATCTGCAGGTAAAGACAGTTTTATTTCTTCCTTTCTTCTGTATTCCTTCTATTTCTTTTTCATCCCCTATTTCACTAGCTAGCACTTCCAGAACAATGATGTTGAGAGCATCATATCAGAAGTGTTGAGAGAAGACATCCTTCCCTTGTTAGAGGAAAAGCATTCAGTCTTTTCACCATTAAGTATGATGCCAGCTGTTTTAAGCCATTCTAATAGTTGCATTTTTTAAATAGATGTCTTTTATCAGGTTCAGGTTTCCTTTTACAGCAAGTTTGCTGAGTTCATCATGAATGGATATTGAATTTCTTCAAATGCTTGTCCTGCAACTATTGAAATAACCATGTTGATTCCTCTACAGGCTATTAATATGTCAAATTACATTGAGTTTCAAATGTGGAACAATCCTTGCATCCCTTGGAAAACTCCACACTAGTCATCATGTATTACTCTTTTAATATATTACTGGATTCTATTAGCTAATGTTATGTTGAACATTTTTTCATCTATGTTCATGAGGGATACTGCTCTATAGTTTTCTAGTAATGTCTTTAACTGTTTGGGGTATTAAGTGGGTAGGCGCTGGCTTGACTCCTGGCTCTGCTCTCTTGAGCAATCATTCCTCTGAAAGTTAGTATACAAATGAAGGTTTGGGCCTCCACTTTGTCATCCTATACCTTCTAACTTCATCTCCATGGGTCTTCTAGAGAGCAGATATTAAAGACTGAGAATTTTCAGGTATTATATTCTACCATCAGAAAGAAGAGATAACGTTATCTCTTCCCCAATGTTTATGCTGTTTATTTTCTTATCTTATTGATTCTGTTGAAACATCCACAACACCAAAAAATAATTGTGATAACAGTCACGACTGTCTTTTATTGTACTTTAATTAAAAAACAGCCTTATCTCATAACTTGACTGTTTACAGTATTTTTTTTATTTCCACAAATAGTTTAACATGTTGAAGTAATTTCCTTATATTCCTATGTTACTTTTATTTTTTAATTAGGAGTGGCTGTTGAATTTTACCAAATATTTTCTCAACACCTACTGATATGATCATAAGGTTTATTGACAGGTTCCTGACAAAGAACTATTCTTCAAATCTTAAAGCCTAGCACACTATTCTTTTGACCCACTGGTGAATTCTATTTGCTAATATTTTCCTATGGATTTTAATATCTGCATTCATATATGAGACTGAGGTATAGTTTTCCTTTTTGTACAAAACTAGCATTTAGTTTTAAGATTATACAGCTTCATGAAATTAACTGGGATTAAACAGTTTAACATTGGAACAGCTTGTCAATTAAAGGTTGTTTAGAAATCAAGCTCTGAATCTACTTTCTCCTGATGTGTTTTTTCTCTTTTTAAATTACAAAAATATTCAGGCATAAACAAAAAGGTGTAACAACCAGCTTTGTTTAATTTTTAACATTTTGCCAAATTTGCTTCCATTTTAACAAGACATTATAGAATTAAAGACCTCTACATATTACTCCTTGATTCAATACCTTTCCTTTCCCTCCCAGAAGTAACCACTGCTTGAGTTAGGTTTTTAATCCATGAAAGTTTTTAGAAGTTTTAATTATATCCTTGTATCCATAAGCAATATAGTTTTACACATGTTAAAACATATAGGTGGGTTATCACATGCTATGTGTCCTTCTGCAAATTACTTTGCTCAATGTTTTTATATTTATGTACTGTGATATGTATAATTTGAGCTTATTCATTTTAACTATTATACAGGATCTCATTAGACAGTACTACCACACTGATAAATAAAGTTATCCATTCAACCCATTGATGGGCATTTGGATTGATCAAAGTTTACTTTATTATAAACAATTTTGCATTGCATATTCTTGGGATGGCTCCTTGCCCTGGTATTGTGACAGTCACTTAGTTGTGTCCGACTCTTTGTGACCCCATGGACTATACAGTCCATGAAATTCTCCAGGCCTGAATACTGGAGTGTGTAGCCTTTCCCTTCTCCAGGGGATCTTCCCAACCCAGGAACTGAACCAGGGCCTCCTGCATTGCAGGTGGATTCTTTACCAGCTGAGCTACCAGGTATTAAGTGAGGGGCGGGGGGAAGAGCTTAAATCCCCTCTCTAAATCATCTTAATACCTAGCCTACTTTTCTTCTTTTTCTCCTAATTTTGATTAGGAGTAATCTATTAAGATTTAAAATTAAATCTGTTATCAATTAAATCTGTGTTATCATTGTGAAAAATAGAATCTAGACAGTAGGTATTATGAATGTTCTAAGATTTTTAACTTTGTTCTAGATTTGAAATGTTTCACAAGAAAATGCTAGAAAAATTTATTGTCAAATGTACACGTAACATTCTCTTATCATTCTTTTACTCTTCCATAGCTGGCTATGTTGCATTTCTCATTTCTTCGCTCATATATTTTTACCCTCATATTTTCCTTCATCAGGTTCATTAATCCCTTTTCAGAGAGTAAAAAAATTTAGAATTTATCATATTTTATATGTATAATTTTTATTAATTTCAATTATCTTATATTAACTCCCTCTTTCTCTTTTTTGCTTTCTTTCAGTGTTACTTCTCTAATGGCTTAAGATAGGTACTAAATTCCTTCTAGTTATTGTTCATTAATAATGAAGGCATTGTAGTGATAAATTTTCTTCTGGGTGTAGCTTTTGCAATGACTCACAAATTTTGTTGCAAATACCTTCGTTTTCATTGCTTTCTAGGTAGTTCATACTTTCAGTTTTATTTCCTCCTTGACCTAAATTTTATATAGGACTGTGATTTCTGATCTCCAGTTAGTTAAGAATCTTCTTGTTACTTGTTTCATTATTTATTTCTAATTTTGAGTGATGCAGAATATAAAATCTCTTTTCTTTTAACATACGGTTTTCTTTGAGCCATATATTTAACCAATTTTTTAGTAGCTTGTAGACTATAAAAATGTGTATTTCCTATTTGGAGGATATTTAAGGTCAAATGGAGTTTATGGATGATATTATTCAGTTCCTATTTATTCACTTTTGTCTGCTTGATCTGCCCTGTTCTGAAAGAAGTGTATGAAATTTCCTACTACAGTTATTCATTTATCCATTTTCCTTTCATCTATTTGATGTTCTGAATTTAAAATATTAACCAGAATATTTTTGGTGCCTACAAGTCTTTATCAATGGTATTTATCTTCTTAAACTATGAAGCAAATAACTTCATAATAAACAGGTATTTCTGTTTAATGCTTTAATTTTACTTTCTTTCTTCTGAGATAGATATTAATATTGGTTGGTACTCCTCCTGCTTTCTCTTTGCTGGTTTATAGCTTCACCTTAACTTTGCTTTATCATTGTTTTAAGTATTTTTTCTAGTAAACAATACACGTGGGTTTTGTCTTTTAATCCCATCTGAAAATGTGAGTTTTTTAACAAACAAGTATAATATGTCCACATTTGATACAGTAAAAGATATATTTCATTTTACTCCTTCCATTTTATTCTAAGTTATTTATCTTAATTTGCTGCTTCCTTTTATTCCTGTTAACTTAAAAGTATTTTATATTGTTTCTCCTTTTTACTAGTGGTTAGCTTCCTTTTCCTGACATTCAAAATCAAACACTAATAAACTAATTCAGCAAAGTAGCACGATACAAAATCAACACTCAAAAATAAACTGTGAAGGCAATGGCACCCCACTCCAGTACTCTTGCCTGGAAAATCCCATGGATGGAGGAGCCTGGTAGGTAGCAGTCCATGGGGTCGCTAAGAGTCGGACATGACTGAGCGACTTCACTTTCACTTTTCACTTTCATGCATTGGAAAAGGAAATGGCAACCCACCCCAGTGTTCTTGACTGGAGAATCCCAGGGACGGGGGAGCCTGGTGGGCTGCCATCTATGGGGTCACACAGAGTCGGACACGATTGAAGCGACTTAGCAGCAGCAGCAGCAGAATTTAAAAGGATATCTTGCATAAATAAAGTTAGGAACCCCAAGGGGGATAGTATTCATGTAATGATAAATTATAAATAAATTTACCCTAATGAAAAAGGAAAAGTTGTTTCTATACACTAAAATAAATAATTCTAAAAGAAAATTAAGAAAACAATTCCATTCATCACATCAAAAAGAATAAAATATGTAGGAAGAAACGTATCTAAGGAGGCAAAAAGACTTCTATCACTTAAAACTACAAAACACTGTTAAAATTACAGAAGGCACAAACAAATAGAAATACATCCCATATTTATAGATTGAAAATCCTAATACTGTTAAATGTCAATACCAAAAGAGATCTGCAAATTCAATGTAATCCGTCAAAATCCCATATTTTTGCATAAATTTTAAAAAATGCTAAAATCCATATGGAATCTCAAAAGTGAAAGTGAAACCGCTCAGTCGTGTCCGACTCTTTGAGACCTCATGGTCTGTAGCTTACCAGGCTCCTCCCTCCATGGGATTCTCCAGGCAAAAGTACTGGAGTGGGTTGCCATTTCCTTCTCCAGGGGATCTTCCTGACTCAGGGATCAAACCCGGGTCTCGCACATTCCAGGCAGATGCTTTAACCTCTGAGCCACCAGGGAAGCCCCTCAAATACACAAAAAGATCTTGAAAAAAGGAACAAAGTTGGACTTCTGGACTTCAAAACTTACTACAAAGCTACAATAATCAAAATACTGTGATACTGGTACAAAGACAGACATAAAGATCAGTGGAACAGACTACAGAGCTAGAAATAATCCCTTGTATAGTCAAATAGATAATTTTCGACAAGGGTATCAAGATTATTCAATGAAGAAAGGATTGTCCCTTTACAAAAAGTTGGGGAAATTGAGTATCCATGTGCAAAATAATGAAGAACTTATAAAAACATAGTAGCACAGTGGTTAACCTTACTTTACACCACATACAAAAATGAACTCAAAATGCATCAAAAACATAAGAGCTAAAACTTTCAGAAGAAAACATAGGGGGGAAATCTTCATGACACTGGGTTTCACAATGAATTTCTAAGGCAAAAGCACGTAGGCAACAACAGGGAAAAAAATAGATAAACTGAACTTAAAAACTTTCGTGTATCAAACGCACTATTAAGAGTATAAAAAGGCAATCCATAGAATGGGAGAAAATATTTGCAACTCACATATCTGGCAAAGGATTAATACTCAGAATATATAAAGAACTCTATCTCTCAACAACAATAACTCAATTCAAAAATTGGCAAAGGACTTGAATAGGTATTTTTCCAAAACAGAAATACAAATGGTAAATAAGCACAAAAAAGAGGCTCAACATCTCTAGTCACTGGAAAAATGCAGATCAAATCCATAATGAGATGCCACTTCACACACATAGGATGGCTATTTAAAAAGCACACACGCAATATTGGCAAAGATGTGGAGTAAATAGAACCCTTATGCATTGCTGGTGGAAACGTAAAATGAACACTATGGAAAACAATATGGCAATTCCTAAAAAAGTGAACACAGAATTGTCATAGGATACAGCAATTCCACCTTCTAGGTATATACCAAAAAGAACTGAAAACAGAGACTTGAGCAGATACTTGTACAGTAATATTCATAGCAATGTTATTCACAATAGCCAAAAGGTGGACACAATACAAATGCCCATCAATGGATGAATGGACAAAACAAGTGTGGTATATACATACAAGTTCTTAAAAAGGAATAAAATTCTTAAACATGCTACAACGTGGACAAATCTTAAAAACATTACACTAAGTGATGTAACTCAGACACAAAAGAACAAATATTGTATGATTCCACTTAAATGAGATACCTAGAATAGACAAATTATTAATAGAGACAGAAAGTAAAATAGTAGTTACCAGGGGCTGGGAAGAGTGGGGAATGGGAAGTTATTGTTTAGTGGGTTTCAGTTTGGGATGATGAAAAAGTTCTGGAGATGGGTGGTAGTGAGGGTGAATGTACTTAATGCCACTGAATTGTACACTTAAAATAATTAAAATGGTAAATTTTATGTTATTTACATTTTGTCACAATAAAAATTTATTTTAAAAAAGAGTTAAGGAACTCATATAGTATTTGTCTTTCTCTGACTTATCTCACCTAGCATAATATCTCACCTAGCATAATGTCTTCAAGGTCTTTCCATGTTGTCACAAATGGCAGGATTTCCTTCTTTCTTGAGGCTGAATAATATTCCACTGTATACATATATACATCACATCTACTTCACCCAATCTTCTGTTGACAGACACTTTGACAGACACTTAGGTTGTTTCCATATCTTGGCTACTGTAAATGCTGCAATGAACATGGGTATGCAGATATCCCTTCAAATTACAAATACCATATGACACCATTTATATGTGGTATCTAAAATCTGAACTTGTAAAAACAGAGAGTAGAATAGTGGTTACCAGGTACTAAGGGTAGGGGAATGTAATTTCAGGGTACAAACTTAACAGAGAAGGAAGTTCTGGAGATCTAACCAGCAGTGATTATAGTCAACAATATTGTATGTTTGGGACTCCCCTGGTGGTCCAGGGATTAAGAATTCACCTTTCATGCAAGGGACAGAGACAATCCCTGTAGGGTCAGGGAACTAAGATCCCACTTGCCGGGGCAACTAAGCCCACTCGACACAACTAGAGAAGCCTGCAAACCGCAACGAACAGCCTGTATGCCACAGCTAAGACTCAACAGACCCCAAAAATAAATAAATTAAAAAACAATACTGTATGGTAAACTTCAAAGTTGCTAATAGACTAAATCTCGGCTGTTTTCAACACAAAAAAGAAATAACTATGTAACATGCATGATAAAGGTATTAACTAATGTTACTATAGTAATCATATTGCAGTATATAAATGTATCAAACCAACAGTGGGTTGTTATACCTTAAATTTACACAGCATATCTCAATTTTTTTAAGCCTAAAAAAAAAGAGTTAAGGAACTCAAAGAACAAAAGCAAGGAATAACAAATTTAGAAGACAGCTGAAAACAAGTAAAGTGTTTATGCTTTTCTATCTAATCTAAAATGACTAATAAATTCTAAACGTCCCTGAAATTGGCTAGGAGTCATCCTCTCATGACAGATCAGTAGATATGCTCTGAAGAATAACGAATAGATTTTGATGCTTTCTGATTAAATTAGCAGAAAACAAGTCTTTCATCTACCAAATCAAATTACTGTACCTTTTGATCCTAGTCAGCATTAAAAGTAAACAACTTTACAAAATTACAACTGCTGTCCCAGAAATATTGCTGGAAGTCCACTAAAAAAGGTATGGCCAAGACCTTCAAAGGTCCACTTCTAATTCAGTGAGAGGAAAATAAACCTGTCAAACTAGCACCAAAATCCAGAGGAAAGTTTTCAGCTACTATAGTAATCTTAAAACACAGACAGATTGATACATGTAGACACACACACACATACTCTATTGTATTGATGATAACCACTTTTATAAGTTAATTGTAATATATCGCCAATGAGTAGAGTTCATACTAAGAAATGAATAAGGATCTAGAAGGCAAACTGCGATAGCTAATGGAGATGACACAGTCAGAAACCAGAAAAATTATAGTCTATAAAAATGATCCCTAAATCTACTGTCTCTAAGCAGTAAGGTCACAAAAAGTATCAAATATCAATTTTCAGTGTTATAAATATTAGTTTATATGGCTGATAAATATAATAGAGGTCAAATACAAATTTACCAAATAGATTTCAACTATTCCATACTTCTTTCAAAAGAAATACTGTCCTGTTATGAATGTTAACTAAACACATTATTATAATATATGGAATGCTAAAAATGTACACAAAATCTTTCCTGAGACAAGGCACAATATCAACACGATTAACCTGCATATGTATTTATTCAAGATAAGAAGCATTTAGTTTCCAAAAGGTAAACTATGGCCTTATCAGCTATGTCTCTTAATGCAAACACCAACAATGAACTACAGAACCAGGTCAGAGGCTATATGAATCTGTTTCTGCAAACATGAAAGAAGGAAGAAGAAATCATTAACATTGTTACAAAAGCTGTATTATAACTTGTTCAATTAAAGATGAATGCTATGAAGGCTTCAAAATGGTTCTTAAATATCAATGAATATTCTGAATAAATACAAAATCACTAAGTATTTTATCACTAACATTTACTGAACACTCAAATAGGTACCTCATGCTTTATAAGCATTATCTCTAATTCTCAACATTTTATTTCTCAAGTTGAACAGTAGGTACACAATTTCCACCATATTATTCTTTATTCAGATATCAGAAACATCTATTATACTTTTCTTTTTTAAAAAAAAAAGTGAAAAAGTAAAGCTCCAAAATGCTAAACTACTTAGCTTACCCACAGTACCTAGCTAGCACAGATAAACTGGAACTTAGGTCTGCTATATTATGAATTCTAAGCACTTCCTAGTTCAAAGCTCTGTCCCTCAGAAACAATATTCACAGTAATGACTACAGACACCTCATTCACAAACCACTTTCCATGAAGAGATATGTGTAGCACCTTAGAACTAAAACTAAATGAAACAAACACACACTAGGGTAATTATAATTTGTAGATGGTAACATCCGAGTATTAATCAAGAAATCAGAATATAAACAAAGAAATCAGCATATAATAATCACAGTTTGGCCATAAGAGCATATTAAAGCTTTTAGACAGCAATGGTATGTATCAATACCTAAACGAAAGTGCTCATCAATGGTGGTCAAAATAAGATATAGAAAGAGAGATGAAACACAGACATAGCCAGGTTCACTTGTCTTCCAGTACCACTGAACACAGAGGATTCTTCATCCAGTTAGGACCTGAACATCCAGTTCATTTGGTCAGTATACTGCCTTAGCAGACACACAGGAACATCTAGTTCCTTTGTTCTGACTCTATACTAGCTTCTGATTATAATTTACCTTCCCATGTATCTAACCTGCAGACCATTAGAGCATATGGCCTAACAACTATATCAGGTTAAATGAATTCATTAATTTGTTCTAAACTAATAAATTTCTGTCCTAGATCTAAGCATTTGAGTTAGCACTAGTCAGTCTCCTCAACGTGTCTAACCACCTCTGGACACTGACGAAAGGTGAAGTCCAGATATTGAACCAGGGCAACCCAACCATGAAACTGTTCCTCAGAATCCCCAAGCCAGAGAATGTCCTTAAATGAAACCATTAACTAGTACCCCTTGAGCTTGAGCAGTTAGTTTAATGTTAAGAACATTATTTTACAGGAATGATGATTTCTCAGTAGAGTCTCTGATGCAGGTCTTGATGTCAAAAATTAAGTTCTTAGGGAGAGGGAATCTTAAAATGCCCATTTAAGAAATAATTTCTTGTAAAATGGCTGAAAACATGAAAGAGTGAACTGTTCAAATAACTAATGAGGAGGAAATTCTTAAATCATCTATGTAAGTGTTATATGCAGGTACTTATATACCTAATACAATGGCATCCCACTCCAGTACTCTTGCCTGGAAAATCCCATGGACAGAGGAGCCTGGAAGGCTGCAGTCCACGGGGTCGTTGAGGGTTGGACAAGACTGAGCGACTTCACTTTCACTTTTCATTTTCATGCATTGGAGAAGGAAATGGCAACCCACTCCAGTGTTCTTGCCTGGAGAATCCCAGGGACGGGGAAGCCTGTCATCTATGGGGTCACACAGAGTTGGACACGACTGAAGTGACTCAGCAATAGCAATAGCAATATACCTAATACTAGGACCCTGATGCTGGGAAAGATTAAAGGTAGGAGAAGGGGACGACAAAGGATGAGATGGTTGGATGGCATCACTGATTCAGTGGACATGAATTTGAGCAAGCTCCAGAAGCTGGTGATAGACAGGGAAGCCTGGTGTGCTGTAGTCCATGGGATCACAGAGTCGGACAGGACTGAGCGACTGAACTGACAAGTGTTATATATATACAATTAATAGAATATAAATCCCTGCTCTATCCCTTTGGGCAAGTTACTTAATGTATCTAAACCTCACTTCTACCACCTGAAAAGTAATCATTCCTACCTCTTTTAACTATTGCAAGATTAAATAAAATATTCAAATTAAGTACCTGCATAAGTGCTCAATTAATGTATTAATTTTGATAAATGCAAAAGTGTACAATACCATTATTAGTAACTTAAGATAAGTTCCTCAAACCACAAATTACCTGTTGGGTTTTCAGAACCCAACTGTTATATTTAGGAAGAGTCCACATAAAACTAAAAGGTAATTCCAATTAATAAATGGAGGAGAGTGGAAAATAGAAAATCACCATTAGAACACCAGAGTTAATACTTATTACAGGCAAAATATACTAATGGATGCCAAAAAAAAGGGAAAGTTTGAGGAGAAACAGATATTTGCATAGGCTCAAAGTATCTACTCCTAAGATCTTTATTTATAAATATGTACAAAGGGAAAATATTAATTTATAATAGAGAATACCTATCAGACATCACCCTAACCAAATGATGATGGTTATCATAACCAGTAATCCATACATCATATATACCCTGCTATGATGCACTGAGAATGGAGCATCATTTCTATGGTATTCTTGCCAAAACTCATAAGCCTAAAGCTAATCATATAAAAACATAAGACAAACCCAAATTAAGGAATACTCTTCCCTGACGGCTCAGATGGTGAAGAATCTGCCTGCAATGCAGGAGACACAGGTTCAATCCCTGGGTTGGGAAGATCCCCTGGAGAAGGGAATGGCTACCCACTCTAGTATTCTTGCCTGGAGAATTCCATGGACAGAGGAGCCTGGCAGGTTATAGTGGGATTGCAAAGAGTTGGACCCAACTGAGTGACTAACAATTTCACTTTCTACAAACTAACTGAGCAATACTCATTAAAAGTTTAAGATCATGAAAAAAAACAAAAAAAAGTTCAAAATCATGAAAAACATGCCAAGATGGAAGAATTGCCACAGATTAGAAGAGACTAAACATCTATTTCTGCTTTATTGACTATGCCAAAGCCTTTCACTGTGTGGATCACAATACACTGTGGAAAATTCTGAAAGAGATGGGAATACCAGACCACCTGACCTGCCTCTTGAGAAACCTATATGCAGGTCAGGAAGCAACAGTTAGAACTGGACATGGAACAACAGACTGGTTCCAAGTAGGAAAAGGAGGAAGTCAAGGCTGTATATTGTCACCCTGCTTATTTAACGTATATGCAGAGTACATCATGAGAAATGCTGGGTTGGAAGAAGCACAAGCTGGAATCAAGATTGCCAGGAGAAAGATCAATAACCTCAGATATGCAGATGACACCACCCTTATGGTAGAAAGTGAAGAGGAATTAAAAAGCCTCTTGGTGAAAGTGAAAGAGGAGAGTGGAAAAGTTGGCTTAAAGCTCAACATTCAGAAAACTAAGATCATGGCACCCAGTCCCATCACTTCATGGGAAATAGATGGAGAAACAGTGGAAACAGTGGCATACTTTATTTTTCTGGGCTCCAAAATCACTGCAGATGGTGACTGCAGCCATGAAATTAAAAGATGCTTACACCTTGGAAGGAAAGTTATGACCAACCTAGATAGCATATTAAAAAGCAGAGACATTACTTTGTCAACAAACGTCTGCCTAGTCAAGGCTATGGCTTTTCCAGTAGTCATGTATGGATGTGAGAGTTGGACCATAAAGAAAGCTGAGCGCCAAAGAATTGAAGCTTTTGAATGGTGGTGTTGGAGAAAACTCTTGAGAGTCCCTTGGACTTCAAGGAGATCCAACCAATCCATCCTAAAGGAAATCAGTCCTCAGTGTTCATTGGAAGGACTGATGCGAAGAGCTGACTCATTTGAAAAGACCCTGATGCTGGGAAAGATTGAGGGCAGGAGAAGGGGACGACAGAGGATGAGATGGTTAGATGGCATCACCGACTCAATAGACATGAGTTTGAGTAAACTCCAGGAGTTGGTGATGGACAGGGAGGCCTGGCGTGCTGCAGTCTATGGGGTTGCAAAGAGTTAGACATGACTGAGCAACTGAACTGAACTGAGAAGAGACTAAAGGGACGTAACAACTACATGCCATGTGGAATCCTGATCTGGAAAAAAAGAACACCAGAAGGAAAACTGGAGAAATTCAAACAAGTTTTATATTTTAGTTAACAGTATTGAACTAATAATAATTTCCTACAGTTTTGGTAACTGTTCTCTGGTTGAAATATTAGCATAAGAAGAAACTGAGTGAAGGACATAGAGGAATTTCTATACTATCTTTGTAACTATTCTGTTAATAGCAAATTATCTCAAAATAAAAAAGAAAACTAATTAGTAAAGGAAAAACTAATTGGTAAATAGGATCCCTGTTTCTTGCTATTTCCAACCCTATCACTTCTTTCAAACAAATCTATATTTAACAGCTCTTTCATCTTTTCACTAATTTCAATCTCCAAGCCTTCTTCTTACTGATTATAAATTCCCTCAACTATATAAGCTTTTATGAAAATGGAGCCTGAATCTGCTTTTTCTCCCCATTATGTCCCTAGCACTTAGCATAACTCTGATACATTGTAGGTACTGAGCATTTACTTGTTGAATGAATGAATGAACAATGAATGAATGACAGCTGTTTTCTCTGTATTCATTTCCTGTTGCTGCTATAACAAATTACTACAAATTTAGTGGCTTAAAACAACACAAATTTATTATCTTCCAGTTGTGGAGATCAAAAGTCCAAATGAGTCTCACTCAATTAAAATCAAGGTGTTGTCAAGGCTGTGTTTCTTCTGTGTGCTCTAGGAAGAAACTGCTTGCCTCTTCCAACTTTTAGAGATTGCCCACATTCCCATCACTCCAACCTCAGCTTCCAGTGTCAGATCTCCTTCTGACTAATGAGCATCCTTCTTCTCAAAAGCACCCTTGTGATTATACTGGGTCCACCCAGATATTCCAGGATAATCTACCTATCAGAAGATCTTAAATTTAATTGTACCTGCAAAATCCATTAGGTAACATTTATAGGGATTCCCAGGTAGCTCAAGAGTTGGACACAACTGAGCGACTGCAGTTTCACTTTTCACTTCCATGCATTGGAGAAGGAAATGACAACCCATTCCAGTGTTCTTGCCCTGAGAATCCCAGGAACAGGGGAGCCTGGTGGGCTGCCGTCTACGGGTTCACACAGAGTCGGACACGACTGAAGTGACTTAGCAGCAGCAGCAGCAGCCAGGTAGCTCAGTGGTAAAGAATCTGCCTGCCAATGCAGGAGACAGATTCGATCCCTGGGTCAGGAAGATTCCCTGGAGAAGGAAATGGCAATCCACTCCAGTACAAGTAAACTTACAATGTGGAAAACGTAAAATTCTTGTTTCTATAGAGGAGGAAATGGAATACATCAGATTATTTTTATGGCATTTAGTGCTCTCATGTAGATTTAGATCTTCTCCCTACCTTCCACAACACTGAAAGGCCTCTCCTCTCCATCATTCTGTGTCTCTTTTTATATGGCTACTTCATTGCCATAACTGTCTACTCTCCAACTTAGTTTGCCAGCTTTACTTTAGTCCAGTATTTTTGGAAAATATTACAGTTGCATATTCTCTCCTCTTATTCAAAGTTCTTCAAAGTTAGAGAATGCCTTCTACTGCTTTTGAATAATCCCAAGACTCTCTAGAACAGTTCTCTTCTTAGACTAGAATCCATTAAATGCTGTTGTTGGGGAGATAAGAATCTATCATGTTTTTAATACTTCTGAAAAATGAGATTCCTTTGCTTCCCTTGGTAACACATACCAAGGTCTATCAGCATCAGGAAATTTGCTTGGGAAATCCCATGGACAGAGGAGCCTGGCAAGTTACATTCCATGGGGTCACAAAAGAGTCAGAAACAACTTAGTAACTAAACCACCACCACCAATATATTTATAGGTTCTAGGGATTAGGACATGGACATCTTTGGAGTGTACAACTATATGTATCAATTTGTTATCTAACAAGCAGATAGTTACCTCAAAACTAACTAACTAATTGAACTGGGAAAATTAATTATATTTCTCAGACCAAGTCTGTCTCCTGCTACTCTCACAACCTCTGTCATTTCATGAAAACATCTGCCTTTGGTTTATAGCTTTTTTTTTCAAGTCTTTATTAAATTTGTTACAATACTGCTTCTGTTTCATGTTTTGGTTTTTTGGCCATGAAGCATGTGGGATCTTAGCTCCCTGACCAAGGATTGAATCTGTACCCCTGGCACTAGAAGGCCAAGTCTTAACAACTGTACTGCCAGGGAAATCAGAGCATTAACTATATTTAAGTAATTTGTATTCTTCCTCCATTTGATGTAATTATTCTTTGCCTATGACAGTATTCCACTTTGAGGGCTGAGCCCAAAGAAAACAGTGGGAAATTAAAATCAAATAACACTATTCAGGGTATGCATATATGTAATGAAGCATCTTCTTGATAGCTCTAACAGAATCTAGAAACACTTCCAAAAGGGTCATAACAAAAATATTTTAAGAGCAAAAGTATCCCAGTATGAATACTTTGGACAACAATATTTATTCAGAAACAAATTCTAGCATATATTTTAAAATTATCTTTTCCTCTATTGGAAATTCAGGTATTTTCACACTATTTTCTAATTTCACAATTAAATGTAGGGCTGCCTAAAAATATACTTCTCCCCAAAGTGTTTTTGATAAATGAAAATAAAACAGAAACAAGTTTCTCCAAAATTTTGATAGATACTTCAAGCATGGAAGTATAGATCTTTAAACTGTTACTTCTACTGCATTGCTTGGAATATATTCACTACTATAATCAAAGTGTATTAGAATGCTCACTCAACATGTCAACCTGCTATAGTCAACTATGTCTTTTTTCTAATCTTTCTTTTCAGTAGCATTTTTAAAAGTTCAGTTCAGAGACTATAGCTGACTTGTTAGAGGTCTAGTTGTTAGATCTACTTAAAGATGGCCTGTTTAATTACCTTGAAAAGCACGTAATCACAGAATTGATCCCACAGTGAAGCTTATTATAAGCAAATATATTTAGAAACAGTCAAATAACAAAATTCATATATCTATGTGATTCCTCTGATTGGAAAATAGCCCCATTATATGAAAACTCAGTTCCATCAAGAAAACAAATGGCATACTAGTGAAAGTAAAGCAGAAGCTGGTTGTGTTCCCATGTGTAAAAGCAAAGTGCTACTGATTTTTCAAGCTGACAGTGGAGAAAACGATTACAAACCCGTGTGACCGACTCCTCCTAAAACTTACTAAACAGGGCTTTCAGTAACATCTGACCAGGTCTTTCAACATCATGAACTGCTGCTAAGTCACTTCAGTTGTGTCCGACTCTGTGTGATCCCATAGACGGCAGCCCACCAGCCTCCCCCGTCCTTGGGATTCTCCAGGCAAGAACACTGGAGTGGGTTGCCATTTCCTTCTCCAGTGCATGAAAGTGAAAAGTGAAAGTGAAGTTGCTCAGTTGTGTCCGACCCTCAGCGACCCCATGGACTGCAGCCCACCAGGCTCCTCCGTCCATGCGATTTTCCAGGCAAGAGTACTGGAGTGGGGTGCCATTGCCTTCTCTGCATCATGAACTAAAGTCTTCTAAATAAAACGTATGACTGACAGCCCTCACTCACAGTAAATTACCAATTTATCAAGTAATTACCAAGTAATCTACAAATTGTTTACAAAGAACAATAGATCAAAGTCTTTCCACTAATGCATTAAAAAATCAAATTATGGAAGAGAAAAAAATAAATCAAATTACGGAAACCATAAAATATGACAAACTGTTGAAATGCAGGTATTTATGGCCAAATCCTAAATCTGACACACATCATCAAAGGGTTTGTCTGTTTTTAACATCCTCAAAGTCAAACATCAGCAGTACAATCTATATATCCTGATTCTTGCACTGCCCTAAAGTCAATGTATTCTAAATAAATGGGTATGAGGTTTTTAAGAATTGCTGGACAAGGCTCAAGTATCTACCATAGGGGGAAATACCATCAAGAGAAAAAGGTATAAAAGTCTTTTCTGAGCTATGAATTTCAAATCAAACATGAAAAAGTAAAATTTTAAAAAGGAAAATAATTCATATTTCAGGGGAGAAGATTAAGAGGTGGTATGTATGCAATAAAAATATAGCTTACATATTTTAATGATGTTAATAAATAGAAAATACATATCAAGTTAATAAAACAAAAGTATAGACACTCAAATTTTATATATTATACATACACACCTATGCTAAGTCACGTCAGTCGTGTCCGACTCTGTGTGACCCCATAGACGGCACCCAACAGGCTCCTCTGTCCCTGGGATTCTCCAGGCAAGAATACTAGAGTGGGCTGCCATTTCCTTCTCCAAGGAAAGAATATAGAATAATTTAAACTGTTCACTGGGATATTTTTCAACAAAATTGCTTAATTACATAATAAAGAGTAAGATTTTACTGAAAAAAATATGAGAAATTGTACATTACAAATTACATAGTACTTACAGGAAAGTAATTAAAAGATGATGTCCTTATTATCTTCCTGGGATTCCAAATAACTTTATTGTTGCTGTTTTCAGTCATTAAGTCATGTCTGGCACTTTTTCAACCCCATGAACCATAGCCCACCAGGCTCCTCTGTCCATAGGATTTCCCAGGAAAGAATACTGGAGTGGGTTGCCATTTCCTTCTCCTGGGATCTTCCTGACCCAGGGATTGAATCCGTGTCTCCTGCATTGGCAGGTGGATTCTTTACCACTGACCCACCAGGGATGCCCTCTAAATAAGTTAGTTTTTCCTAATTTCAAATACGCAAAAAATAACATGATGTCTAAAAATAATATCAACTAGGTCCACTAATTTCGACATTCCTTTCAGAATGTGCTCAGTCGCTCAGTCATGTTCAATTCTTTGCAACCCCGTGGACTACAGCCCGCCAGGCTCCTTTGTCCACAGAATTTTCCAGGCAAGAATACTGGAGTGAGTTGCCATTTCCTTCTCCAGGGGATCTTCCCCACCCAGGGATGGAACCCAAGTCTCCTGCATTGGCAAGTGGATTCTTTACCATTAGTGCCACCTGGGAAGCCCAATTCAGAAAAGAAAACTTCAATTGTTGTTCTTTGTGTAAATTAAAATGTACTTTACACTTTAGGACTTCCCTGGTAGTAAAGTGGATAAGAACTCGCCTGCCAATGCAGAGAGCACAGATTCGATCCCTGGTGCAGGAAGATTCCACATGCTGTGGAGCAACTAAGTCCCTACGCCACAAATACTGGGCCCAAGCTCTGGTACCTACAAGCTGCAACTACTGAGCCTGTGTGCCACAACTACTGAAGCCTGCATGCCTAAAACATGGCAAAAGATGTTGCCTAGAACATGGCAACAAGAGAAGCCACCACAATGAGAAGCCCACACACCATAACGAACAGTAGCCCCTGCTCGCTGCAACTAGAGAAAGCCTGCACTAAGCAATGAAGGCCCAGTGCAGCTCCCCAAAAAACATACTTTATCTTTGTAAATTAAAATTTACATTTGCTCTCCATGACAGATCCCCAAATCTGGCTATATATCCAATTACCCAGAGAACTTTTAAAACTAAGTTCCTGGGGGAAATTCCCTGGTGGTCCAGTGGTTAGGACTCCACGCTTCCACAGCAGGGGCCACAGGTTTGATCCCTGGTTAGGGAACTAAGATCCCTCAAGCTGCACAGCACGAACAAAAAGTAATAATAATAAAACTGCATTTAAAACATAAATAAATAATAAAAGTAAGTTCCTGAGCCGAAAGTCTGCAGTGGATGCCATGAATCAGTATGCTGCTACTGCTGCTGCTGCTGTTAAGTCGCTTTAGTCGTGTCCAACTCTGTGTGACCCCACAGACAGCAGCCCACCAGGCTCCCCTGTCCCTGGGATTCTCCAAGCAAGAACACTGGAGTGGGTTGCCATTTCCTTCTCCCATGAATCAGTATATATGATATAATATTATATAAAGCTAATGTTGGTGTATTAAGGGAATTCCTCCTGTGATTCAGCTGGCTCTTGGAATTGATCCCTTATTTCAGGGCTTTTCAAGCTCTACTGTGCATAAAAATCACCTGCAGATGTTACTAAGAGGTAGATTCTGATTCAATAGGTCTGGGGTGAGTCCTGGGGACCTGCAGCTCTAAGTTACCAGGTGATGTCCATGCTGCTGGTCCAGAGAGTACACTTGGAGTAGTAAGACCTCATAGGATCTTTCAGTCTTTCCACATGTGAATAATAAAAGGTATTCCCATATGCAGTTCTTATTACTGAAATATTTTCAAGTTTTACAGAAACATTCTTTAGCATAGCTAGAGTATACAACTTGCAAAATATTTGACACATCTTTACTATGTGTCCTACTACCAAGTGAATGGAAATTATCTCCCCCATTTACAAACAGAATAACACTAAAAGATGAGTGTTACTCCAGTCAAAAGATACAAACTTCCATTTATAAGATAAATAAGTACTAGAAACATAATGTACAACATGATAAAGATAATTAACACTACTCTATGTTATCTATAGAAATGGTTACGGGAGTAAATCCTAGGAGTTCTCATCACAAGGAAAAAAATTTTTCTATTTAATTTTGTATCTGAGATGATGTTCACTAAACTTACTGCTATACTCATTTCATGATGTATCTTAGTTAAATCATTATGCTGTATACTTTAAACTTACACAATGTTGTATGTCAATTATATCCCAATAAAATTGGAAGAAAAAAGCAAACAACAATAACAACAACAAAGGACCAGACAATAAGTATTTTACATTTTGTAGGTCTCTACCCCCAAAAAAGATGAGTGTTACTGAAATCACAATGCAGAGATTAAATTAAAATTTACATAACTTTATACACACACACACATATATGCAAAAATGTTTATCACAACCATGTTTATAATAGTAAAATACTGGAGAAAGTCTAGAAGTCCAACAATAGAGGACTGATTAAATATCTTATAAAGGCATCTATCAAAGATAATGATGTAAATGTACAACTACCAGTAATGAAAAGATGTTCATGATTAAGTTTAAAAACAAAGTTTTGTCCAAACCTTATAGTATGGTTCCATGGGGGTGCATACAATCATATATACATTTATTCAAAAGAAAGAGTCCATAAAGATATATGTTAAAATGGTTAAAGCATCCTCAAAGAATTATAATTTCAGGTGATCTTAATGTTTGTTTACTTGAAGGATCTAATATTCCTACTATGACACAGACTTTATAATAAAATTCTTAAAGGGTAAAAAGGGGTGAGAAGAAAATCAAGTAAAGCCCACATAGCACATGCACACATCTTTCAAGAACTACTCTAATGGCTTGACTCCAAACAGTCATCAAGGGACTTCCTATATTCAAAGCACTTCAAATCTTGTTAAAACTGTAGTCTTGCATCCCACCCCAGACTTACAGAATCTGAATCTCTGATGTAGGCTCCTAAATCTGCATACAAAGCAAACAGTGACTCTTAAACACAGTAAATTTCGGAAACAAAAAGATTCCTAGAAATGAAAGGACCAAGATTAAATTTCAACCTATTTAAACGGCAAACTACAGCAAATTCAGAATGGGTGAAATCATGTAACATACCTATACACCACACGCAGCAACCACTGAAATATGAACAACAAAAACCTATATTTAGCAACCAGATTTATTTAATCTTAATTTTAAGCGTCTCTTGTGAACATTGATCATTTCCCATGAGCTGACTGAGGTCACAAAGGTTTTCTTTATGTTTGATCTACATCTGTCTGAAACTATTCCTATTATAACCTTTTCTATGATGTTCTGTCTCTATTTACTCCTACATTAGTTAAAAGTACTATATAGACATTTACTATGGAACCAAATATCTAGATAATTCAACTATTCTTCTGATGCTTTCACTTCTCCTTCCTAAACAACATTCCAGTTGACTAATCCCAGTAGATTCTGGCGATTATTTCATCCAAAGATCCTCTCTGAGGCAAACTCAAAGGCATGGAGAGGAATTTATACTACTAGAAGCCTTCAAAGAAGCAAGGAAAGCATTTCCTGTTCTGAAAAACAGCACATGAACCCCCAAAAGTCTATTGACAGAGAAATGGAAAATATCATACTGAATATATCCCTAACATATCAACTCATAAGGCATACATTTACTAAAAACTTTCAAAATGAGACATTAAGAGTTTTGAGAATTTCCTAAGGTTAATAAATTAGAATCATTTCCCCAAAGAAAGCCAGAACAGACTTTCCCACCTTTAAAACAGAGAGGCAAACAGTAGGGAAAAAAAAGTTTGGCATGAGCTCCTAAAAGGATTTAAGAAAGGAGCATAACTTCAGGGATGTGGGGACAAGTCCTTCATTTTATTTTAATCCATGATACATTTTAATCCTGGATCACTCAGAAGTCCAGGCCAGCTGAAACTGGAATTTATTAAAACCAAGAAGATTATATACCCACCTGCAGCTCACACCAAGCAACCTCTACCCATGTTTCAGTGTCGAGTCCTTTATATACTGTTTTAAATGCTCCTCTTCCCAGTTCTATGTCAAATTTCAGGAACCTGCCACTAGGAGAAGTAGCTACAGCCTTCATTTCTGCTTCTTCTTCCATCTCCTTTTCATTTTTCTCCTTGAAATAATCTTTTGAGGATTCTGATGTTCCCTTTGAACACTGCTCATATTTAACTTCTTGTCCTCCTCTTAGCACATTTGTAGGAAGCTTTTCTACTCTTGGAATATTTGTTGCAGTCTTTATTCTCTCATCTTTGGAGGAAGATTCAGCAACTTTGTCATCTTCTGTCATCTCAACACTCTTTCGAAAGAATCTTTTCTTTTCTATAGTTTCTCCAGAAGCAGAGAAGGTATTGCTTTTCTCCTTTAGTCTAGCTTCCACTGTCAAAGTTGCTGCAACCTGAGGAACTCTGTTTTCTAATGAAACTCCATCAGGTTTCTCAGAATCTTCTGTGCTAGCTGGCTCCCCTGAATCAGTAGCCATTGTAATTAAGGTTGGCACTAAACTTTTTCCTGTCCCACTCTTCAGTTCAGTTGCATCTCAGGTATCAGAATTATCAGGATGGACTTCCTTTTATATGGTCATATGTTTCCATAGCAACCTGAAGGGGGGGGGAAAAGGATATATTAAAATCACCCCACAAAGGAAATCATTAAGGAGAAAAGTCACCTGACTGTTTAATCCCTTTTTTCTTAATAAGAAGTTTGGTCTTTTTCTGTCCAGTCTTAGCAACCAGCAGCCTCCAGGGACTATGTCTTATCTTGTTTACCATTGCAGTCTTCAGTGCCTAGCAGACTACTTGGCATACAGCTCAACAAGTCTTCATACTGTATGAACATTGTTTATAAACCAAGTTCTCAGCCCCTTCTATGAATCTATCATATTTAAACCAAGTATCCAAACCTTGAATTTGCTTAGCTACAAGGTAATACACAAAATAGGCTTCTCTGGTGGCTCAGATGGCAAAGAAATTTGCCTGCAATGCAGGAGACCATGGTTCAATCCCTGGGTCGGGAAGACCTCCTGGAGAAGGGAAACGGCAACACTCCAGCATTCTTGCCTGGAGAATTCCATGGACAGAGTAGCCTGGCAGGCTACAGTCATGGGGTCACAAAGAGTCGGACATGGCTAAACATGCACACACATAATACACACAATAAGCAAAAATAGCACATAATTTCTCAGTAGGTGGTTTTTTCTAAAATTCTGGAACTAATCCATAGATTTTTTTTATTGTGGCAAAATTTAATCATTGTTAAGTGTACAATTCAGTGGCATTAAATACTCTGACAATGCTGTGCAGTCATCACTACTATCCATTTCCAGAACTTTTCCATCCTTCCAAACTGAAACCTATTAAAACAATAATTCCTCATCACCCCGGACCCTGGTAGTCTCTATTCTATTTTAGGTCCTTGTGAATTTGTTTATTCTAGGTACTTCATGTAAGGACTCATACAATATTTGTCCTTTTGTGTCTGGCATATTTCACTTGGCATAATATTCTCAAGTTTCATTGATATATATATATATATATTATGGCATGTATTTCATAAAAAAGAATTTCATTCTTTTTTAAGGCTGAATAATAATAGTCCATTATATGTATATAACACATTTTGTTTATCCATTCTTCTAGTCAGTGGATTGTTTCCACCTTTTAACTATTGTGAATAATGCTACCATGAACATTCAACAGTAGTTTTGAATAATGAAAATATTATACTTGTCTATTGAGCTTGCCTTCATATTTCAATAGGAAGATTTTAACTACTATCAAATAATAACACATACTATTTAAAAATGGCAAGAAAGACTTAAAATATGTATCCTCTTGAACCAGCAATTCCATTCATAGGAACTTGTCATAGAAAATAGTCAAGAATCTGTGCAAAGATTTAACTGTAAAGACATTCATTACAGCACTTATAATTTGGCAAAACTATAACTAAATACAAGCATAATAGGGGTTTAATTAAGTATTTCAAAATGAGATAGGGTACAGCATTTTAAAAACACTGTAGTAGTGAGACGAAAAGACATTTCCCATATGTCATATGGTTAAATGAAAAAAGAAATATATACAACAAACTTTCGTTACACACACACGATGTTAATTCTGAAAGGTGGAATTATGGACTTTTTTTCTTTCTGCTTTTCTGTATTTTCTAATATTTTCCACAAAGAACATGTGGAAATATGTGGAACATATAAGGGAAAACTGTTTAAAAGGTTTTTCAAATGATTGGTCAAACCAATAGAAAATTCTTTCCTTCTCACCACAAACATACATCACAAAGTTAAGCATGTATATCTGTTATGATATTATATAACCTAGAAGGCAGAATTTGTCATGTTAAACCAAAAATATACAATAACAAATTTGAAAAACTGAAGAAAAACAACTCTAAACTAAAACAAACAAAATTGGGTGACATATCCTAAACTGTTCTATACATTCAACACAATTCCTATCAAAATTCCAGTTGGTTTCTTTAACAAGCTGATCCTAAAATTCATATAAAACTTCAAGGGTCCCAGAATAGCTGAGTTCAAGCAAACCTGAAAAAGAACAGAGCTAGTGGACTCAACCTTTCCAATTTTAAAACCTACTATAAAGCTACAGTATTAAGACAGTGTGGTACCAGCATAAGGATAGATGGATAGATAGGTGGAATAAAAATACAGAGTCCAGAAATAAACACATATATTTGTGGTCGACTGATTTCCAACAAGGGTGCCAAGACAATTCAATGGGGAAAAAACTCTCTGTTCAACAAATGGTGCTAGGACAACTGGATGTCTACATACACAAGAATGAAGTTGGACTCTTGGGAGTCCAGGTTAAGTACGCTTCCTGGAAAAGATGCCTGAACTGAGTCTCAAAGAAAGAAAATTAGCTCATCCAAGCAGAGAGAAGATGACAAGCAAAGTCATGAAATAGCAGAACAAGTATATAAACAATTCACTAGCAATACTAGACCTGGTGGCTCAGACAGTAAAGAATCCATCTGCAATGCGGGAGACCTGGGTTCAATCCCTGGGTTGGGAAGATCCCCTGGAAGAGGGCATGGCAATCCACTCCAGTATTCTTGCCTAGAGAATCCCCATGGACAAAGGAGCCTGGCAGGCTACACTCCATGGGGTCACAAAGAGTCGGACATGACTGAACGACAAAGCACAGCAATACTAGAAGCAGGAAGATGAGGACAAAGAGCAGATAGTCACCAAGGATTTCTACGATATACAATGTAAAACAAGATCAGTTAGAGAGCTACTGTAATAATCCAAGGAAGAGTTGCTGAGGTTTGAGTGAAAATAGTGTCAAGAGGTAAGATATATTAACGAAGTACTAAATACAAGATTTACTATCTGAATGAATATGACTGTGAAGGAACAGGAAGAGTCTATGCTAACTCCTAGAAATTTGCCTATCAGATGACACAGCTAGGACAGAGCTAAGAAACTAATAGCTCATGATGTGCTACATGAGGTTACACTGCGAAATTAATAGATTTTGAAAGTCAGTAAGACTAGTATTACCTGCAAGTGGGAAAAGGTAACTAACAATGCCTCATTTAGGTAGAGATATTTTTAACTTATTTTTAGACTTGGAAAAAGACGTGCAAGAATATACAAAGAATCTAGTATACCCTTCACTCACATCCCCAGATGTTAACATTTTAGATTGGACATTCTTAAGACTAACTCTATCCACTTCACCTAACTAAAGGTAACTTATTCAGAAACCTCAAAAGCAAAGATCCATAAGTAAGACAAAAGGACTGCTGCTGCTGCTGCTGCTAAGCAGACAAAAACAGGTAAAAAAAAAATCAAAGAATTTAAGTTGGAAAAGCCTTCAAGATTTTTTAACGGCAGAACCTCTTTTTTTAAAAAATATGAAATCTCACTCAGAACCCTAATATAAAAATAGAGGGGCAAGTAGTGCTGCCCTGGTATAACAACTATAGTTATAATGTCTGGTCACCTGGTTTCCCAAACCATGGAATAAGCAGCAGCAAAGAAGAGAGATGAGGAAATCAGTGTTCCTTTAGTCTTAAAAACCAACCCCTAAGACAAAAAATATTACTAAAAACAAAGAACACTTTATAAGCATGGAAAGATTAATTCATCGGGACAATGTAACAATTATAAACATATACACATCTAACAACAGAAGCCCAAAATATATTAAATAAAAACTGACAAAACCAAAGAGAGAAATAATTCAGTAGTAATAGTAGGAGATTTTAATACCCTATTCTCACTACTGGGGAGATAGATAAACTAGACATAAAATAATCAAGAATCTGGAAAACTTGACCAATAGTATCAGTCAACTTGAACTAACTGCCATCTATAGAACACTCCACCCAGCAAAAACAAAATACACATTATTTTCAAGTACACATGGAAAAATCTCCAGAACAGATCATGTACTATGCAATAAATCTCAAAAAATTTAAAAGAACTGAAACCAAAGTATACTCTCCTACCACAAAATAATTAAATTAGAAATGAACAGAATAAGTGTATATAGATCAGTAGAATAGAATTGAGAGTCTGATCAACTGCTTTTCAATGGAGCGGTCAAGACAATTCAATGGGAAAAGAAGAGTCTTTCAAAAAATGTATTGGGACAACTGGATATCCACATACAAAAGAATAAAGTTGGACTCTTACCTCACACCATACAAGAAATGAACTCAAAGTGGAACATGGACTTAAATGTAAGAGCTAAAACTACAAAACTCTCAGAAGAAAACATTAAATTCTAGGGACTCTGGGTTATGCAATAAAATTATGAAATCATACTGTACCGAGGTACAAGTGATAAAAGAAATACAAGTGATAAAAGAAAATTGAGAAGGTGGACCACTCATTAGAGAAATACAAATAAAAATCACAATCAAATACTATTCCATACCCATGATGATTACAATAAAAAAGACAAGACAGTTACAAGTGTTGCTAAGGATATAGAGAAAATAGACCCCTAATACACTGCTGGTGGGAATGTAAAATGGAACAGAGTCTGGCAGTTCTTCAACAAGTTAAACATAGAGTTACTATATGAATACCCAAGAGAAAGGAAAACTTATGTCCACATAAAAACTTATACATAAGTGTTCACAGCAGCACTACTCACAATAGCTGAAAGGTGGAAACAATTTAAATGTCTAACAACAGCTGGATAAACAAAAATGTGTTATATTCATGCAATGCAATATTATTTGGCAATAAAAAGAAAGGAGGTATTGATACATGCAACAGTAAGGATGAACCTTGATAATATTATGCTAGGTGAATGAAGCCAGAGGAAAGACCACATACTGCATGGTTACATTTATTTATATGCATTGTCTAGAAAATGCAAATCTATAGAGACAGAAAATAGATTACTTGCTGCCTTAGGCTGGGGCATAGGAACTGGACTGACTGCAAACTAGCACAAGAAAACTTTCGGGGGTGATGAAAATGTTCTAAAATTAGATTGCAATCAAGGTTATACAACTGGATAAATTTGCTAAAAGCCACTGACACTTATACTGGTGAATTTTATGATATATAAATTATATCTCAATAAAATATGTCCTTTAAGAATCTTCAATATTGTGACTAAAATCAAAGCCATCATAATATCAAATATATCTTTTTAAAACTATACTCTCTACCTCCCCCACCACCACCCCCACCCCATTCTAACCACTCTCCTCATCTTTTGCCTGGCCTCTTGGGTTAAGAATCATTGGTCTGAAGGGAAAAGACCTGATAACAATAAAATGTAATAGCTGGTGGCCTAAGGGTAAACAATGAATAAGAAAAACAAACTTTTAAAAAACAGGTAAAGAACTTCACTAAGCAGAGTATATCAGTGGCCTTTTCATCATGTATCCAATAGCTGCTGCTGCTAAGTCACTTCAGTCGTGTCCGACTCTGTGCGACCCCATAGACGGCAGCCCACCAGGCTCCACCGTCCCTGGGATTCTCCAGGCAAGAACACTGGAGTGGGTTGCCATTTCCTTCTCCAATGCATGAGAGAGAAAAGTGAAAGTGAAGTCGCTCAGTCGTGTCTGACTCTTCGCGACCCCATAGACTGCAGCCCACCAGGATCCTCTGTCCATGGGATTTGCCAGGCAAGAGTACTGGAGTGGGGTGCCATCGCCTTCTCCATCCAATAGCTACTTAACCATAAAAAAGAGTTTCAGAACTCAGGCTTCGGAGTGGGAGAAACCTGGAATCAATCATGGTTCTGCCTCTCACTCCTCAGAGACTTGGGGCAAATTACTTAACCTCATTCATTTTTTATTTCATTTGTAAAATCTCACAGGACTATCATGAAAATAAAATGGAAATATACATGTAAAGTACTTAACACAGTGCCCAGCACAATATAAAAAAAATAAATGGAAGCTTTTATTTCCTACATCTTACTAACCCCTAGGGGAAGCACTATACTAAAGCACAACTCAACAATACTCAAGAAAACATAAAATGATTTTTCAGAACACTATTTAGTAAGGCTGAAAAGTATATAATACATTCTTTTAAACCTTTCCAGTAAGAAACCATGGTGGCATTGCTAAAGGGATACGATCAGGATAATATCTCTTCCACCCTCAGCAGTGCAGAAACATAGCTCAGTGACAAGGGATTGAAAATCAGGCCTCAAACCTGAAATTTCTTTACCGAGTACAACAGCTATGTATCATAACCTACATGTGACCATTTTTTCCTTCATATAATGATAACACATTGATTTAAGCCCTAGGAATATGCATAAAGACAATCACAAAAGCACTTCTATAGAGAAAGCCTCTATAGGGAAAATCTCATAAATCTGTGTCCCGTATCTAATCCTTCAATATATTTGATATACAAGCTTGGAGCATTTCAGTTAAAAGCTCAAGATAATTTCCCCCCATAAGCATATCATGGTTGTATCCATGGGAAATCCAGCATACAATCAGTATTTAGTCAGGGACTCAATAATTTCTTCAACTTTTGGAACCAGCAACTGTAAGACTGAATCTGTAAATAGCCAGAAATGTGGCTTCCCTGGTGGTCCAGTGGTTACATGTCCTCTTTGCAATACAGGGGACTTGGGTTTGATCCCTGGTTGGGGAACTAAGATTCCACATGTTGCAGAGCAATTAAGTCCGCACGCCACAACTACTAATCCAATGTGCCACAACTGGAGAGTCTGTGCACAGCAACGAAAAGATCCTGCATGAGGCTACAAAGATCCTGCATGCCGCAACTAAGACCCAACACAGCCAAATAAATTAACAAATATATTTTTTAAAATAAGGAATGAGAATTATATAATAAAATTTTCCAAGAACAATTCTCTCTCTCATACACGTGTGTTCATACCAATAAACACTCTAAGTGCCAAGCACCGGGTTAGGGTCTGTGGCTAAAAGAACAAAAGTCAGTCTTTGTCCTCAAGGAGCCTATAGTTTTACAATCTTAAAATATACCTCTGTTGACTTCTAGTTCAAGACAATGAACTGAACACCTATGTCTCTTGTACTTTCCAAGACTCTGAAAAAGTGATGGTAAGAGTACAGAAGTAAAATTACAAGTTAAGGACAGGAATGGAAAATGGCATAGCAAATACAAGATTTCAACAATTTATGACAGAAAGCAGACAAGAAAGAACTGGCTGATAATACAAATCAAAGGAATGCTACAACCTAAAATATGAAATAGAAAGGGTTCCAACCCAGGAGGAAGCAGACTTACAGGGCAAAACCCCAGAGGGGTTCCACACTCAAAGAAGACTGATCCTAAAGAGGGCTAAAATGAGAACAGGCTAAATACATGGATTAACTGAAGCTCTGAATTATGACAGTTGATGAACTCTCCCCCCAAAATAAATTCCTGCATACACAATACCGAATTCAACAAACTAGGAAGAATGAACAACAGCAAGGAAGAATAAGGGCACCCTAGTACAAAGCCCTCTGCCCTCTGGCATTTGGGCCCTCCAAGTGTAAAAGCCAGCTGCCCACACACTCCCCCCGAAACCAGTTGACATCCCTGCCTAGAAACACGGAATTCCCAGTCAGCCCTTCTACTAGTTCGTTATTTAATACAAACAGAATCAGGAGGCAGCCATTTGAAGAAAACCTATATAACACAGAAGAGAAAGAACAGAGAAAATGTCCTTGGAAGAGCTGAAATAATTCAAGAAATCATTTTAAATTTAATTTTTAAGATATAACCATAAGATTCAAAAATCAAAGAAAGAGGTATATAATGAACAGGTTCACTCCCAAATCTGTTTCCTATCCATTCAATTCCCCCCAACTCTCTCCACAAATAACCACTCATTAGATTTTCTGTAGCTCTCCAGAGTTTCTTAGGGCAAATAAGCAAATATATGTTCTCTCTCCTTTTCTACATGAAAAGTAGCATAATACGTATCAAGCATTTTTTATAGTCAGAATAACTTAAAATACTTTTTTCCTGGTCAGTACACAGAGGTTCCTTCATTCTTATTTTTATATCTATATAGTAATAGTATTTGATTATTTGCTATGACAGACAAAATTGAATATTTCATTTCACATATATGTATGTCTGTGTATATACATGTGTGTATTGTGTGTGAATGTAAATTCCCTGAAGTGGGACTGCTGGCTCAAAGGAAATTTGCACATTTACCTTTTATTGAAATACACTAATATATCAGTAAGAGTACACAAAATTCATGTGTATCTTTATATAATGCTGCCAAACTGTCTGCCACAGCATTGTACTGATTTAAACTCCCACCAGCAATGTGTGAAAGTGTCTTTTACCCCAGAGCCTTGACAACAACAATAAAAAAAGGTGCTGTCAAACATTTTGATTTTTAACACTCTGAAAGGTTTTAAACAGGAATCACAGTGTGGTTTCAATTAGCATTTATCTCATGAGTGAGGTTAAGCATTTTTCACATAAACAATAGAGTCAGGAATAAACCAAGAATTGCTATTATCACTGCTAACACTTAAGGAAATAAAACATGTCATACAAATACTGGAAAGTAAGAGACAAAACTCAAAACTTGCAGATTATATGAATATCTATCTAGAAAATTTAAGCAAATTCAACTAAAAAAAACATGATAGGAACTAACAACAAAGGTCAATAGAAACATTAAATGCAAAATCAAAAAATAAATCAATACCTTTGATACACATCAGCAATAATCAATTAGAAAATATAATTTAAAAAACAACTATCCTAAGGTAAAGGCTCCAGGGGAAGATGGCACCAGGAGAGGGCAGGAAGGGTGTCCTGAAAGAAAGGCAGGTCACTGCAATTACTATATATATATGTATATATATATGATATATATATACACACTCATAAGAGCAACAGAGCTATAAAATATTAATCTAGGAATAAACTCAAAAAGAAATATGCAACACCTATATAAAGAAGACTAAAATTTTTACTGAAGTACATAAGATACACCTTTCTTTGTTTGAAAGACCCAATATTAGCATCTTCAGAAACCCTCCTCTGAGATTATCCCAAAGTCAATGTAAGTCCAACAGAAATCCCAAAGAGATGTTTTTGTCCCAAACTGACAAATTGATTTGAAAAGAGTACAAGGAAAGCCAAGAAAATCTTGAAGAACAATGAGAGTTTGCCTTACCAAATAATACTTACAGCTATAGTAAGTTAAACAATGTGCTTTCATCACAGAAATACACAACTGGACTAATGGAGAACAATCAGTAGAGAAACAGACACATGTATGTATAGCAAGGTACTCCGTGGTAAAGATAGATTTCAAATTTATGAGGAATAGATAGCATAATAAATGATGTCAGAATAACTGGCTATCCATTTAGGGGGAAGAAGTTAAAGCCCACTTAAAACCAGTCACAAAAATAAATTTCGGATAGATTAAAGAGCTAAACATAAAAAAAAAAAACTATGTAACTATTAAAAAATATGGCAGAATATATTTCTAACCTGAAGAAAGGCTTTCTTAAAAAGATAAAAATAGGAAGACCATTAATAACAATGACAAAAAAATACATTTGGCCATTTGACCATGAACTAGGTTAAAAGATAAGCAACAGACTGGGACTGGAAGCAAACATCTGCAACATGCATAGCAAAGCATTAATATCCAGAATATATAAAGAACTAAAAAATCAGTAATAAGAAACATAAATAGACAATACATGCATGGCAGAGGGATGGCTCAAACTCCTTAGTAAGCAGGGAGATGCAAATTCAAACAATTCAATATCATTTTTTGTCTATTAGGTGAGAGAAAATTACATTATCTGTTACTATCACATTTTGAGTGTGTGAGAAATTTAGCACACCATGCACTGTTGACAAATAAACTGGAATAGCCTTTTCATATGGCAAATTCCAAATATCTAGTGCATACTTGTCATCCAACAATTCCACTTCTTAGTACTTACATGACAAATATTCCTGTATGTATACAAATATGTATGTACAAGGATTTTTTTACTGAAGGGCTTTTTATTGTTTGTAACAGCAAAAAAATGAATAAAATTTACATATTCATCCATAAGAGAAAGGTGAAATAAAAATGTACTACGTAATAATATGCATCTGTTTAAAAACTGAGAAATGGTTATACAGATGTATAAAAAGTCTCCCACACATATATATATACTGTTAAGAAAAGTAAGTTGTACAACACATATATCTATATATCATATATACATATGTTATATATATATATACACACACATATATAAAAACAAACAAAACTTTATGTTTCTAAATGTACTCATATATGTGTAAATGCATATTAAAAAGACTGGAAGGATATGCTCTAAACTGATTCTAGTGGTTAAAGAAGCATGTAGTATGAAATACTATGTCTCCTTTAAAAAGAACAAAGTCAACATACATATACTTACATGAAAGCCTTAACACATATACTTTGGGAAAAAAATAAGTCAAAAAATACATTTTATTTGCATATGCACATACATATACATGTAAATACAGAGAAAAAGGACTGTACAAGTTCATATTCAACTCTTAATAATGATTACCCACTGGGAGGGCAGGAAATTGGGTAAAGGAGGACTTGAAGGTTTTAATCTACCTCTGTATTATTTTAATTCATAAAAGCAGAATTGTCCATCAATAACCTGTACCAAGAACCAGTTAAAGATATTATAATTTCTTAAAATAACTGAAGGAAGGACAAAACAAATTAGGTATGTACAACTTATATCCAAATAAATATTCTCAGTTAACACTTACTGAATGCTTTGGGCTAAGCACTCTAAGTCCTTTCATGCATTTTCTCATGTAATCGTAAGAATCTTAAGATAAAATTATCCCCATTTTACAACTGAGAAAACTAGGCTCAAAAAATTAAGTTAAACTTTCCTAAGATTACACAGCTAGTAAAAACCAAGGACAAAATTAAACCCAGGCAACTGACTCCCAAATCCACTCGTGTGTGTGTGTGCATGTGTGTGTAAATCACTTCAGTTGTGTCTGACTTTTTGTGACACTATGAATCCTAGCACACCAGGCTCCTCTGTCCATGGGATTCTCCAGACAAGGATACTGGAGTGGGTTGCCATGCCCTCCTCCAGGGGATCTTCCTGACCCAGGGATAGAATCCCCATCTCTTAACGTCTTCTGCACTGGCAGGCAGGTTCTTTATCACTAGCGCCACCTGGCAAATCAATATAGGGCCACACATAATTTGGAGCCACATGTACACACTATACATAATCCTGAACTGTACAGATACATACATTAGATAACCACATCACAGCCCTTGGGAGTTTATAACTGTCTTCATCCTCATTTCCATCTTCCAGTTTTGTTTGGCAAGGTCATTCCCTCAATTAAAGATGCTCATTTTATGTGAAAATATTTCTGGATCCACATTAGAAAAAGAATCTAAATCATCTCCATCTTCCTTAAACAATCTCTATCTACCAATCACCTACCCTTAATCCCTAATTACCACTTTATTCAGTTTAATCCTTCACAACAGTGGTAGCCAAACTATATACAGCCCTCAGGCCAACCTACCTTACCTCCCAGCCTGTTTCTGTGAAGCAGCTAAGTTGAGAAAGATTTTTACATTTTTAAATGGTTGAAAAACATCAAAAGAAAAATGGTATTTCATGACATGAAAATTATTCAAAATTCATATTTCAGTGTTCATGAATAGCATTTATGAACACAGCCACTTTCATCATTTATATATATCTATGACTGCTACACAGAAGAGCTGAGTGGTGGCAAAAGAGATTCCATGGCCCACAAAGCCTAAAATGCTATATTCACTATCTGGTCCTTTATGGAGAAAGTTTATCAAATCTCGCTTTACAGTTTTCAAAAGAAGTTCATCTATTTAACTCATTACTCCTAACAACAACCCTGAGAGCTACTTGGTATTTGCCTGAATTCTGAAAATTAAGAAGGCTCAAAGAAGTTTAGTGTCTTGCCTGTCACAGAGCTAGTAAGTAAAGGCAGAATTCTGGAACCCAAGTTTTCTAGCTTCAAATCCAACATAATTTTTACCACACTACCACTTTCAAAGAACCCAACCCCTTCTGATTAATCGATGAGTTTAGACATTTGGTGCTAAAATTTACCAGATGGGGAGGGACTGGTAAAAGCTTTAAACTGGTCAGAAAACATGTCTAAATTGACTCCAAAAATAGATGAATAGGATACACTGCATTTCACATGTAGTTGTATAATTTACAAAGTATATTGTTTCATTTAATTTGCAAAGAAACCCTGCTAAATAGGTAGTGCTTTTGTTTAGTAACAAATAAGGAAACATACAGACTTGCAAAAGATTATACTAAGGCAAGACCAGCATCCAGGCTGACCCCTACTCCAATGACAGTTCCGACAGTTCTATTCGGGAACATTGTCTCTTCTCACAAGGAATGTACCTGTTGTTTTCTTTTTTTTTCCCCCTTAGAAATAAAAAGCAGTTAACTTAAAAAAAAAAAAAAAAAAGAGCATTTAAGAGAAAGAAACGAAAGCTTTATTTTAGAAAGGATAAACTAACAATTTAACAAAATAATACCAGAAGGGATACTCTTTAACATCTGGATCTCTGTTCAAAGTCACCTTCTCAAAGAAGCCTGACAAAATAACCATGTGAGCCAGAGGCTCCCCACAACACCCCAACACTCTTTAAAATTTTTTCTTCTTAGCATTTATTTTCTGAAATATTTGCTGACCATATGTTGCCCTCCACTGTAATGTAAGCTCAAAGATAGCAGGGCCATTGCCTGCTTTGCTTCCTTTCATCCATCCTCAGCACATCAATCCAGGCATACAGGAGGAACATAATAAATATTTGTTGAATGAATGGTAGAACCTACATGTACATTGGGTAAATCATATTCTGTAACTCACAGATTCAGAATAAGTTATCAGCATATTTGAAACATTCCTTAGCAAATGAAATACACATCTTCAATAAGAGCTTTTTCTCTTGCCAGAAAGACACCATCAAAGACGAATTCAATGGAAATGCCACAATTGCCCAGCAGGACAAAAATTATTCTCTGGGTAGCAGTGGATATAATGAGCTGAACTAGCACCTTATAGATCTTAAGACTGATTAAGCAGATTTTTCATTCTTGTATTAAAACACATCCTCTAATTTAAAAATTCTAATTACTGTCTCTATTTTAATTATACTTAACTAGAGGCTGAGGTTTAAGAATTGTGCTGTGCTAAATTTTAATTCTCATTTTTACAAGAAACCAAACTCAAATAATCTTACATTATCCCAATAATATATGATGAATGTAGCCCAAGCTACAAGTAAAAAGTCTCCACACGGTACTAACTGTTAAATGTTTTCATCAAGAAGTTGGCTCACAAACATAAGCTATACAACACACACACATAAATTACTTTCAGCATAAACCTAATATCAATTTCTGGTAATTAAAAACTAAATCTACTTTTTTTCCCCAGTAAGTAGAGATTTCACCCTACACAAACAATTTTAAAACCACAATAATATTCTTTACATAAAACATCACTCATGGGAAATTCCCTGGTGGTCCAGTGGTTAGAAATCCATGCTTTCACTGATGAATGTGAGGGTTCAATTCCTAGACAGGGAACTAAGATCCCACAAGCCATGAGGTGTAGCCAAAAAAAAACAAAAAACAAAACAAAGGGGGAAATAATCACTTATGTAACTTTAGCATAAGGATCGGAAAAGGCAATGGCACCCCACTCCAGTACTCTTGCCTGGAAAATCCCATGGACGGGGGAGCCTGGTGGGCTGCCGTCTATGGGGTCACACAGAGTCAGACACAACTGAGCACCTTCACTTTCACTTTTCACTTTCATGCATTGGAGAAGGAAATGGCAACCCACTCCAGTGTTCTTGCCTGGAGAATCCCAGGGACAGGGGAGCCTGGTGGGCCGCCGTCTATGGGGTCACAGAGTCGAACACGACTGAAGCGACTTAGCAGCAGCAGCAGCAGCCCCAGCAGCATAAGGATCATCTAGTTTGCCATACTGAAGTTTCCTGATCATAAAAGTCTCATTGATTCACAAAGAGTTTTAGAATCCCCATACTTCAAATACAAGACATGACCTTCAAAATGCATTTAAAAACAGTTCTTCCCCACAACTACCAAGAGTGATTAAGTATCACCACAAATAGCTTTAACATAGATGTATAGTACTATTATGTATTTTATAGTTTAAAAATCTTCAAGTTAATCCACATGCAAAAGAATGAAGTTGAACTCTTATCTCATACCAGATACAAAAATTAACTCAAAATGGATGAAAGACCTAAATATTAAAGCCAAAAACTACAAAACTCTTCAAAGAAAATATAAACCTTCATGATCTTGGATTTGACAGTGGTTTCTTAAATATGACACCCAAAGCACAAGCAACAACAGAAAAAAATAAACTGGACTTCATCAAATTTCAAAACTTTTATGCACCAAAAAACACTATAAAGAAAGTAAAAAGAGACATACAGGCACATGAAAAGATGCTCAACATCACTAATCATCAGGGAAATACAAATTAAAACCATAATGAGATATCACCTCACACCTGTCAGAATGACTATTATCAAAAAGAAAACAAATAACAAGCATTGGTGAGGATGTGGAAAAAAAGGGAAACGTCATGCACTGTTGGTAGAACTGTAAACTAGTACAGCCACTATGGAAAACAATATGGAGATTTCTCATAAAATTAAAAATAGAAGTATCATACGATCCAGCAATTCCATTTCTGGGTATTTATCCAAAGAAAACAAAAACACTGATTTTAACATATAATATGCACCACTATATTCATTATGGCATTATACATAATAGCCAAGATATGGAAGCAACCTAAGAGCCCCTCAACAGATAAATGGATAAAGTAGATGAGGTATGTATATATATAGATAAATAGATAGATAGATATAGATATATATATACACACACCACACACACACACACACAATGGAATATTACTCAGCCATAAAAATAATGAAATCTTGCCATTTCAACATGGATGGAGCCAGAGGGTATCATGCTAAGTGAAATAATTCAGAGAAAAAAAGCAAAACAAATGAACAAACATAACAGAAACAGAGTCACGGACACCAAAAACAAATTGCCAGAGGGGAGAAGGTTGCGGGGAGGGGAGAAATAGGTGAGAATGATTAAGAAGTATAAACTCCCAGTTGCAAAGTAAATGAGTCACACATATGAAATGTACAGTGTGGGGAATATAGTTGATAATTATTTAATATCTTTGTATGGTGACAGATGAACTAGACTTAATCTTGGTGATCATACTGCAATATATAGAAATACTGAATCACTATGTTGTGAACCAGGAACTAACACAGTGTTGTAGGCCAATTATACTTCAAAGACAAGCAAACAAACTCATAGAAATAGAGATGAGATTTGTGGCTACCAGAGGTGATGGTAGGGGAAAGGGGAATTAGCTGAAGGTAGTCAAAAAGTACAAATTTCCAGTTATAAGATAAATAAGCACTAGGGCTATAATCTGCCTGCAATGCAGGAGACCTGGGTTCGATTCCTAAGTCGGGAAGATCCCCTGGAGAAGGAAATGGCAACCCACTCCAGTATTCTTGCCTGGAGAATCCCATGGACAGAGGAGCCTGGTAGGTTCCCAGTCCATGGGGTTGCAAGAATCGGACATGACTTAGTGACTAAACCACCACCACCAGGGATATAATATTTAACATGATAAAAAATAAGGAGGGAGGTGGGAGGGGGGTTCAGGATGGGGAACACGTGTATGCCCACGGCGGATTCATGTTGATGTGTGGCAGAACCAATACAATATTGTAAAGTAATTAGCCTCCAATTAAAATAAATAAATTAAAATTTTAAAAAAGAATAATAATATATGGAAAAAAATAATTAGTACTGTTGTATGTCACACATGAACTTTTTTGGTTTGTTTTTTGGCCATGCCACGCGGAATGCAGGATCTTAATTCCCCAAACAGGGATTGACCCCGTACCCCATGCATTAAGAGCGTGGAGTTTTAAGCACTGGACCTCCAGGGAAGTCTCCATGAAAGTTGTTACGAGAATAAACCCTAAGACTTCCCATTACAAGGAAAAAAATTTTTTTTCTATTTCTTTAACATTGTATCTGTATGAGATGATAGGTGTGCACCACCTGATGTGAAGAGTTGACTCATTTGAAAAGACCTGATGCTGGAAAAGACTGAGGGCAGAAGGAGACGGGAAAGACAGAGGATGAGATGGTTGGATGGCATCACTGACTCAATGGACATGGGTTTGGGTGGTCTCCAGGAGTTGGTAATGGACAGGGAGGCCTGGCGTGCTGCAGTTCATGGGGTTGCAAAGAGTCGGACACGACTGAATGACTGAACTGAACTGAAACCTACTACAG
Source organism: Bos grunniens (assembly GCF_055505025.1). Lineage (NCBI taxonomy): Eukaryota > Metazoa > Chordata > Mammalia > Artiodactyla > Bovidae > Bos > Bos grunniens. The sequence goes on along the minus strand of NC_141194.1, from coordinate 50,527,814 downwards.
TAATCATTTCATGATGTCTGTAAATCAAATCATTATTTTATCTCAATAAAACTGGAAAATAGATAAACACAGAGTGGAAAAAATTTACAATCATATGTCTGATCAGGCTCTAGTATTGACAATATATTTTATAAAAACTCTTACAACTCAACAATAAAAAGATAACCAAATGTAAAAATGAGCAAGGACTTAGACATTTCTTAAAAGAAGAGATTTAAATAGACATGAGCACATGAAAAGATGCTCCACAGCACTAGTTATTAGTAAAATGGGAATCAAAACCACAATGAGATATCACAAAACACCCACTAGATGGCCATAAAACACACACATACACACACACACACACACACACACACAAAATCCAAATGTAACAAATGCTGGGGAAGATATAAAAAAATTAGAACTCTTATACATTGGAGGTGGAAATGGTGGAAAACATTTTGATGGTTCCTTAACAAGTTAAACATAGAATTACCATACCTGTACATATCCAAAAGAAGTGAAAGCAGGTGTTCAAACAAAAACTTGTACACAAATACTCACACATCATTGTTCACAAAAGCCAAAAGGGAGAAAAATGCCAAATGTCCATTTTGAATAAACAAAATGTAGTATATCCGCACAATGGAATATTATTCAACCATAAAAAAGAATGAAGTACTGATACATGCCACAATGAGAATGAATCTCAAAAATATGCAAAGTGAAAGAATCCAGACACAAAAGGCTACATATTGTATGAAATATCTAGAATAGACAAATCCATAAAGACAGGAAATTAGTGGTGACCAAGGACTGGGGGAAAAGAGGAATGGGGAGTGAATACGTAATGAGCATAGGCTTTCCTTTTTGGGTGATGAAAATGTTTTGGAACTATATATGCAACATTATTAAGGTATTTAATGCAATTAAGAATTGTACACTCCAAAACAGTAAATTTTATGTTATGTGAATTTTATCACAATAGAAAGTTATAAGGTTAAAACACAGAAGATTTCTTCATTTCTATTTTCTAAAAAGTTCATGAAAAAAATAATATATTCCTTGAAGGGGCAATAAAGGTACACTTGCAGTAAGTTAATCTCAACATTTTCCAAACCAAATACCTCATAAGAAGCTCTACCAAAACAATTAAAACTGGCATCAGGACTTCCCTGGTGGCAAAGTGGATGGCAATCTGCTGGCCATCCACTGGCAGGGGACACAGCTTTGATCCCTGGTCCAGGAAGATTCCACATGCCACAAAGCAACTAATTCCGTGTGCCACAACTACCGAACCCACATGCTGCAACTACAGAAGCCAGTGCACCTAGAGCCAGTGCCCCACAATGAGAAGTCTCCACAATGAGAAGCCCTTGCACTGCAACGTAGAGTAGCCCCTGCTCACTACAATGAGAAAGTAACGAAGACCCAGCACAGCCAAAAAATAAAACAAATAAATAAAAATTTTAAAAACTGGCATCAAATTCTACTTTGAAGCTTTGGGAATTTCTGTATGAATGCCTTTATAGATGTTCTTTACAGTCATCAAATATATCCTAAAAGTACCATAAACTTTATGATCTCAAACAAAAATGGAAAAGACCCACACCTCTGAAAGTATTCTGGTTTTTAGCCAAGAGACATAATCAAGTATATCTGCAAACAGAGTTGGTCTACTTATACTAAGATGGGAGAGTGAGGAAGGAAGGGATTTTTCTTACACACTACCCCTCCCCCCTCACACACAAACATACACACAAAAATGTAGGCCTTCCCTTATTTTTAAGTAAATTACTGGACTGGAAATTTAATAGTAATATAACAGTTCTCATCTTTACTTCTGACTACTTTGATTCTGTGCAACCACTGGCTTTATCATTTCCTGGCTAAGTGACAGACACCTAAATGAAAGAAAATTCCCCTAGGGAAGAAAGGTAAAGTCCACATTACAAAAATTTAACTCCTAAAACACTATAGAATAATTACATCAATGAATGTAGACTTGTGATACAGGGATCAACATTGGCCTAGAAGTCAGAACTCCAGGATAGACCACTTACTTACTAGGGTGAGTCTTATTTTTCTGAGCCTTGTTTTCTTTCTCAGGAAAGGAAAATAACTTTCCTGCCTGCTTCCCAAAAGAAGTACAGTAATAAAAATATGTACAAGGTGTGATAGGACCACTAAAGAGGGGCACCTAACCTAGCCTGATGGAGGATGCTGGGAAAAGGAAAAATGGGGGATCAGGAAAGGCTTTCATGAATAATGACAGAGGTCAGTATAAAAAGAATGAATTAAAACTTAATGGGAGGGAGAGAGAGAGAATTCCAGATTTGGGGTGGGAGGGGGGCAGGATCAGAAGCAAAGCCAGAGAGATGAACACCACAAATCTGCTTATGCTGTTCACTCCTTGGTAAATAGTCAAAGGCTCCTAACTCTGCAGGGTAGTCCTTCACTTCAGCCTCAACCTGAGATTCCAGCCTTATCTCATTCCATTCTCCAAATATACCATGCTTACACTCCCTGCCTCAATACTTGAATGTTCTTCCACTCCAGGAACATCTAGTTTTGAAACTGGGAGACCAGCTTGCCTGCCAGAGTTGGTGCAACATTTCCAGGCTTTCATGGTGCTTTTATACTTTTATTCTACTGCTTAGTATACTAAGTATTCATTTAATCAAAGAGAATATGAACGAAGTATTAACTTTTTAAACTCTGGGTAGCCAAAACAAGGATTACACTCTTTCCAACATCAAAGCAGAATAAAAGAAAAAGGGCATGGGAAAGTTCTCAAATTTGCAATATTTCCAAGATAAATGAATATGTCATTAAAGTATGTAAAAAGTAAGCATGAAAAGTTGGAAACCCATAAACTATTAATCTTGACCCAGAACAGAATGAGACCATCACAAGACATCCTTACCAGAAGATATGAATTTAGAGAACAGCATGTCCAAGTAATCTGCAGTGATTTAAACTCACGCCAAAAAGTGTCAATTTTCAAACAAGGTAAATTCAGATTAATGGAAAAAAATCACATATAATTATTTTAGCATTCAAAATAGGTATTTTAGCTATCCTTTAATGCAAGGTATCTTTCCTTTGGAGTGCCGACTTTAAAACAATTTTTAAATTCATCAACCCAAACGACAGAGACTGTCTAGAAGACATCTACTGCTTTGTTGTCATATATGGAGACCTCTTTAAAAGTTCTCTTGGTATTACAATTTACTACAGATGAAAAACAGGTAACAATGCTTCCCCAAATTGAGTGTAATCATCACTATACAGAAGATTTCCACAACTTAAAGGCTACTTATCATACAATTGCTTCAGTCCACAGTAACTCTTATGAAGTAATAGCCATACCACTTGCATCTGTTTTGAGGATTCAATCTCATTTTAACAAGATCTATCAAGTCTCAAGATAGGGAGATACACACGTGCAGGTTATCCACCCACAACCCACTACGTAAATGTTTCACCATTCTTAACTAGACAAAACCTCGTACAGTACAGTACACCACACCACTTTCATACTAACCTCACCATACCATCTCCTTCCCATCCGATCAGTCACAGAACACACCGTTCCCAAATAACACCTCTCAATCTCCTTGAACCTAACCCATTAACACAAACATCCAGCAGCATTCCCCACATGAATACAGTCTTGTCGACCTTCACACATCAACTGAATCTCTAAATTAAATTCACTTTCCCTCATACACTGAAACTCAACTTCCAAAACCCGACGCGATCCTCGCTTTCAGTAGCTCCAATCTCACTTAAATGATCAGTTTGTCAACCGTCACCCGGTCCCCTCATGTAACCGCCTCACCTTCCCGCCCCCCCCCCATCCCCTAGTCTCCCATCAACTCCCAAAGTTGTCACTCCTCAACGAAAAAGACAAAAAAAAAAAAAAAAATGTACCTCAACCTCAAACCTACCCTTCCCCACTTTTCCCCTCCGAATTTTCCTCTCAGCCTGTTGGCTCACACCGAAAGCAGCTCCGACAACTCTTAACGACCCGAGCCGGGCCTCGTCCCACACGTCTCGGCGACTGCAATCACCCTGCCTCGGTCAAACCGCCCCCCACTAACGCGCTTACTCTGAACAGACTCTTGGTCGCCGCTGCCTCCCCTCCATTCATCCCCGGCCCATTCATCTCTCAGCCGGATCCCAGACACGCCCCCCGGCCTCCTCCCTCACTCCCACCGTCCCGGCCAGCTCGGGACCCTCACCAGATTAGAGGCTCTCGCTGAGGGAGACTCTTTTCGCTTCTCCCTCGCCCTCTTTCAAGCCTCCGCTCGACCCTCGAGTAGCCACACCATAGAACACGCAGATACACACACACCGCCTCCTCTGTCGCCTCCTCAGATGCTTCTTACTCCCCTCCTAGATGTCTCGCGCTCCGCTCCGCGTTGTGTGCGCGTGCGCGCGCGAGCGTCTCAGCTCGAGCCCACCCGGCCAGCTACCGCCGGTAGGTAAAGAGAGGGCGGGGTTAAGGGAGCGGGGTACGAGCCCAAGCTCGCGCTTGCCCGGGAGCTGAGCAGGCGCACGCGTACTCCTGTCAGGGAATTCAGATAGAGAGGGGGACGGAGGGGGGCGAGGAAGGGAGGGGAAGAAAGGAGGGGGGAGGGGCGGAGAAAGCAGACGGAGCAGCCCCAACTCCGAAGTGCCCCTATCGCAGCGAGGTGCCGAGTGGCTACCCAACTAGAGCGTGCGCACTCCTCTCCCACTCTCCTCAGCGCAGCGGGAGAGAGGGATGCTCGTCAAGAGAAAGGCTTCGCTCTTTTCCAAAAAGAAAATCTGTGGGGAGCCACGCGTGACATCTCCTGTGTGTTCAAAAGCTCTCCACGGCTGTTTTACCCTCTTCCCTTCAAAAGAAAATCCAAGCACACACTTCTTCCTAGATACCCACCGCCCATTCTCAGTTCTCTACATGCCTTTAAATGCGGTCGCTCGGCCGAGATGTGGTACTCGCCAGCATCTTTTCACCCGCCACCCCTAACTCCCTTTTTCCAACTCTCGACTTTTCTCGCGAGACCCATACCTGCCGGCTTCGGGATTAGAAGTCGAAGCACACATTTACAAATACCGGTCTCCCGATTATGCTGCGACGGCAATAGCCATAGTATGTACCCCCTACCCTCCAGGACCGCAGTGCGCGCGCGCGGGGGCTGGGCAACCACGAAAGCTGGGATGGAAAAGGGAAGCTATGAAACGGATTTTTGACGGCATGTAACCGCTAGGCCTGGGCACGTGCCCTGCGCCTCGCGGGCGGGTGCGGTGTACCCTGGGAATTGTAGTTTTTGTTCCCACCTCCAGTCCCACTCCCACCTCAGCCTTACTTAGGCCTCTGTCCAAGAGGGGGATTACTGACACCATTTTGCCGGGAACAATGGCCCTCGGCCGAGGCAGCGGAGGGTGGGGGAGGGAATAATGTTTTAAGGGTTCAGTTAACCTCCCCTGGCCCCTCGGTGCCATAGCAACCCCTCAGAAACCTGGCCACTCCCCCTCGCTGCTCTGCCGGGCTCCAAGATTGCGCGCATGCGAAAAGGTCACCTCCCGGTGAGGCTGGCTCTCACCGTCTCCTGCAGTCCACCTCCCAGATTCACTAGTTAGTTGTTAGTGACTGCTACCTTCTTTGAGCTTTCACAGCAGGTTAACCTCCACGCAGTGACTTTATCTAAGAACTGCTTCCTGCACTGTATCAACTGCAATACAGAATTGTTTCTATCACTCTCACGTGAGCAATCTTGACTCTCCAGAGGAGGAAACTGAGGCTTGGGGGGGGGAGGCGGGGAATGGACATGACTTGTTCAAGTTGGCACAACTATGTATGGAAGAGTCAGATCTTTAACCCAGGTGTGTTCACTCCAGAGCGCCTGAAATTTTCAGTCCCTCAGGTTGCATCTGGTATCAGAGACCCAGAAGAAAACTCCTAAAGGGCGGTATTTCTTTCTGAATGCCCTTCAAGGTTTAGTAGGATGCCCTGAGGGTAGGAGGGTGTGTGGAAAATGCCAGGCTAATATTTTCAAATGCCAACCTCGGGGCCCCATCACAGAGCTGTACTAATCTCTCCTCTCCACCATTTTCTTTTTCGTACTGTACACCTCAGAACCTCAGCCTTTTTCAGCTCTTAAAAAAAAATCAATAAATTTAACTGAGGTTTCCAAAGTCCAAAGGGAGTGGAATGATGGGAGACCTTGAAGCCCTTGTTTCTTGTCTTTGCACCTTTCGTCTTGAAGGTCACTTATTAATCCTAGTATTGCCAGAAAATATAAGGAAACCAGACCCGTGTGTGCCCTTAATAAATCCACCCCCTTTCCATTTTTGACAAGGGAGGGAGACTCTGAGGAACTAAATTCAGGACTATGAGGTTCAGCTATTCCACCTGTAGCTAAAATTGAAAGAGCAAGATGTGATTTTTTTCAAATAGTGCAACTACCTTACCTGAAAGGTCTCTGCATTCCAAATTAGCTGCAGAACGGATGGGGTCTCCCAAACTCTGTCTTCCCTCACTGTCCCTGAAGATAGTTCCTTTTTCCTGTAGAATCCCAGGTGGCACTAGTGGTAAAGAACCTGCCTGCCAATGCAGGATACATAAGACGTGGATCGCTGGGCACGGCCAGTATTCTTGCCTGGAGAATCCCATGAACAGAGGAGCCGGACGGGCTATAGTCCATAGGGTCGAAGAGAGTCAAACACGACTGAAGTGACTTAGCACACACACACAGCACATGGGGAAAACAGGAAGTACAGCCAAATAACCACCAAAGGGTACTATCAAAAGCTACCAAGTTATTTCAAGCTTTTGTAGGTCCCAACTCCCACTGAGATGGTAACTACAAACTTGTGCCCTTTTCCTTTTATTTCTCAATGTCACCTTACTCCCACCACCACACACATCTATCCACCTTTAAGAAAATCAACAGGTACCTCCCTCAGTTGTGGCCTGCTCCTCTTCATTTGTTTCTGAGCCTTGTGTGTTAGCCCGTCAACCTGCTCAGATGTGAACCCTTCTGCAAAGGTCCTCTTCTTCAGTCAAACATTTGCTAAACAACTATGAAGTAGTATGACTTTTACAAATCTCAGAAATTAGAAAATCAAATTTAAGTCTGCTTCCCATCAAAATACAGGCCCTTCTCAATTTAGACCTTTTATTGATAGATGTGCTCTTCTGTTTGAAAAAAACCTGTCCATAACTCAGCACAGATGCCACCATAAGAAGAAAGGGGAGAGGGCAATTATAGCTAGCCAGTAATGTATGGCAGGGACCATTCCTTTCTGATCCACTGGTTTCCACTTACTCTCAAATGGCACTTGTGATGTTTCTATTCACCAGATAGAAAATGTAATTCATATTGACCACTTGTAATTTGGCTTTACATTATTCTGGGAAAACATCCTTCCAATAATCTAGTTTATCTTGTCTGAAGACTCTGGTGCCAAGAAATTAGCAAAGGCTTCACAGGAACTATTTTTTGAACCCAGCATCCCACAGGGGTGGGGATGGGGGTTAGTTTCATGGCCCTACTAGGTGCTGATCTCCTCTTTACCACACAGATGGTAACTCCTCAACCAACAAGATAGAACTAAGATGAACATCAAAGTTTAGCTGACTACTACAGCCTTGAGTAGAATAGTGACTCTTTTTGGAACTCAGTTTCTGACCCTGAGCCCTCCTTTGACCAGATTTTTGGGAAAACAATATGTCATTCTTGTTCTTTTCCCTTATCCCAGGTGATGCTATAGTTTAGGGGTCTTATGTAGTACCCAAGCAAGGGGGTACAGTAAAGGTAATGCTTCCAAGTCCTTAGATCCTGTCAATAACTGCTAGCCCTCTGCCCACGTGGAATTTTTCAGGCACTGTGTCCTCTCCAACATCTCTTCCACACTTGGGGGCACAGAACTCAATGCCAGGACCACTTGCTATTCCATCTACCTAGACATTTTGCACAGCTCTTTCTCTGTTGAGTATTCATGCCAACCAAGTGTTGCTTCTCGAAGTATATGCTGCTTGAGCTCCCAGAGAGCACTCTCTCTCTGCATCGTTCACCCCAAGAAGAGGGGAGTAAGGAAAAGAAAAATCCTTTTTTTAAGCTAATGCAAATCTTTCTCCCTTCTAGTTGCCTGGCTCAGATACTTCGTCTCTGCACCTGCACCCAATCCACCTTCACTAGGGCTTACACTTTTGGAACATGAAAGTCATAGAGACTGGCAGAGTATTTGTTTTCCTGCTTTTCCACCTCTCTCCCCTGAGATATACCACAAAGGTGACTACTTTGGGGGAGAGGAGAGAAAATAGAAAGGGGGGAAAGAAAAAATCCATTTATATCTCAAGATAATATTGCAGCACATTCTTCTTCAATTAAATGTTAGCATGTCAGCAAAGAAAATTTACTTGTCATCCAGCCTCCTCCCCTTGGATGCCTGGGTGATCTTTTCTCCAGGCAAGCCTTGGCACCTGGGGAGTTTCTCACCTGGATCATCTAGGGTATGTTAATGTCCTCCCGGGGAGGCTCTCCTTCCTCCAGCACAAGTTGAGTGTCCCTTGAGGAAGAAAAAGTATCGCCTACCTCAGAAATGAGTGGGCTTCCCTGGTGGCTCAGTGGTACAGAATCTGCCTACCAACGCAGGAGATGCAGGTTCAATCCCTGGGTCAGGAAGATCCCCTGGAGAAGGAAATGGCAACCCTCTCCAGTATTCTTGCCTGGGAAATCCCAAGGACAGAGGAACCTGGCAGACTACAGTCCATGGGGTCACAAAGAGTCAGACACGACTTAGCGACTAAACAACCTCAGCAGTGACCTCAGAAATGAGCAGTTAAATTTGGCATAGTGACTGACTTAGAAACATTCCACCTTTCAGATTGGACAGTGTAATTTCTCAAGGCTTACAATGGAGTCTGATCTCTCCTAAACATAATCTTCCCTCATGTGCCCTAGGTCGTGTGTGTGTGTGTGTGTGTGTGCGCGCGCTCAGTCATGTCTGACTCTTTGTGACTCCATGGATTGTAGACTGCCAGGCTCCTCTGTCCTTGGGATTTCCCAGGCAAGAATACTGGAGTGGGTTGCCATTTCCTTCTCCAGGGAATCTTCCTGACCCAGGGATTAAGCCCATGTCTTTTGTGTCTCCTGCATTGGCATGTGGATTATTTACCACTGAGCCACCTGGGAAGCCCAATCCATATTGTTGTTGTTGTTCAGTCACTAAGTTGAGTCTGACTATCTGCAACACCATGGACTGCAGCACGCCAGTCTTCCCTGTCCTTCACTATCTCCCAGAGTTTGCTCAAACTCATATCCGTTGAGTCAATGATGCCATCCAACCATCTCATCCTCTGCTGCCCCCTTCTCCTCCTGCCCTCAATCTTTCCCAGCATCAGTGTATTTTTCAACGAGTTGGCTCTTCACATCAGGTCGCCAAAGTATAGGAGCTTCAGCTTTAGCATCAGTTCTTCCAATGAATATTTAGGGTTTATATCCTTTGGTATTGACTGGTTTGATCTCCTTGCAGTCCAAGGGACTCTCAAGAGTCATCTCCAGCACCACAGTTCAAAAGCATCAATTCAATACTCAACCTTCTTTATGGTCCAACTCTCACATTCGTGCATGACTACTGAAAAAACCATAGCTTTGACTATACAAACCTTTGTTGGCAAAGTGATGTCTCTGCTTTGTATAGGTTTGTATGCTGTCTAGGTTTGTCATAGCTTTTCTTCCAAGGTTCAAGCATCTTTTAATTTCATGGCTGCAGTCACCATCTGCAGTGATTTTGGAGCCCAAGAAAATAAAATCTACCACTGTTTCCACTTTCCCTGTGTATTTGTCATGAAATGATGGAACCAGATGCCTCGATCTTAGCTTTTTGAATGTCGAGTTCTAAGCCAGTTTTTTTCACTCTCCTCTTTCACCCATATCAAGAGGTTCTTTAGTTCTTCTTTGCTTTCTGCCCTTAGAATGGTGTCGTCTGCATGTCTGAGGTTATTGATGTTTCTCCTGGCAATATGATTCCAGCTTGTGCTTCATCTAGCCTGCCATTTTGCATGATGTACTCTGTGTATAAGTTAAATAAACAAGGTGAGAATATACAGCTTTGACATACTCCTTTCTCAATTTTGAACCAGTCCATTGTTCCATGTCTGGTTCGAACTGTTGCTTCTTGGCCTGCATACAGGTTTTTCAGGAGGCAGGTAAAGTGGTCTGGTATTCCCATCTCTTTAAGAATTTCCCACAATTTGTTGTGGTCCACACAGTCAAAGGCTTTAGCATAGTCAATGAAACAGAAGTAGATGTTTTTCTGGAATTCCCTTGCTTTCTCTATGATCCAATGAATGATGGGAATTTGACCTCTGGTTCCTCTGCCTTTTCTAAATCCAGCTTGTACATCTGGAATTTCTCGGTTCATGTACTGTTGAAGGCTAACTTGAAGGATTTTGAGCATTACCTTGCTAGCATGTGAAATAAGTGCAATTGTACAGTACTTTGAACATTCTTTGCCATTGCCCTTTTTGGGGATTGGAATGAAAACTGACCTTTTCCAGTCTTGTGGTCACTGCTGAGTTTTCCATATATCAGGGAGAAAAGTTCAGTTCCTTTGCCTCCTCCTTTATCTGGAGGAGGAAATGGCAACCCACTCCAGTATTCTTGCCTGAAAAAAATCTCTGGACAGAGGAACCTGGAGGGCTACAGTCCATGGGGTTGCAAAGAGCCAGATATGACTGACTAACTCTTGCAGAGCCTAAAAAGAGAGTAAGCCCACTTACTAAAACTTGCTAGGTATCTGAAATTGTAACTGCTCTGCAAAGACCCCATGTTTGGAGGATACAGAGCCTGAGTTGGGATGGCTGTAATAGACTTTTCCCTCTCCAGAAGAGGATTAGTTCTGCTAGAAATGTACAGTATAGTGCATTTTTCTGAGAATCAGAGAATTCAGTCTCCTGGGCTAATGAACAAGGCTGCATTGACCTATCTACCATTCATTTCTCTCTGCTTCCCTTCCACTGACCCTTCTGTTTATGTCCCAACATTCCATAATAGTCTTTCAAAGCAGTCTTGTTATTAATACAAATCCTTCCTGTAGCAGGAATGAGTCAGAGTCTACCACCACCACCACCACTACTACTATTACAACAACTGCTACTACTACTAGTAATAAGACAACATTTACTATGTGCTTTATACAAACCCATTGAATTCTATGAGGTAGATGCTATTATTAACACTGTTTTTCAGATTAGTAAACCAGTGCACAAAGGAGTTAAAGAATTCATCTTAACATTCCCCCACCACACTCATTCCACAGTCCTGGTCTATTACACAGTGCTGAGGCCTGGGAGCAGAGGTCCATTAAGTCCTTGGTCACCACGCAGCACAACTTACCAGTACATTGCCTCCCCGCACAGTGTTCCTTTATGGTCTAGCAAGTCTTAGTTGCACAGGGACCCTGCCAATTACTTGGTAATTTCTGTTAAAGCTGCCTAGAACATTCTCTCTTCTCTCAAGTTTTCCTGTCTACATAGGGGTTGTGCCACGAAACAGGACACAGGTCCCCTCTACCTAGGACCCAGGGGTCTGTGTAACATTACATTATCACCAACCCTAGTACCAGGAAAAGTTATCTCTAGGCTGGATAAAATCCTTCTCCCTTCATATTTTCTGGCCAAGATGCTATGTTTATATTCCTAATCCTCTTCCTCTAAGGATGTAGGCTTTTGAAACACAAAAACAAAGAGATTGGAAAGTAAAATCTGCTCTTTGTCTTGTGTGGCGCTTCCCGGAGACAATAAATCTTGGGTGGGAAGCAGGGTCAGGGAGAGGGAGATACAGAAAGGAAAAGCAGTAACTACAGAAAACATAAAGTTATTGGGACTTCCCTGCCAGTCCAATGGCTAAGATTCTGCACTTCCAATGCAGGGGGCATGAGTTTGATCCCTGGTTGGGGAACTAAGGTCCCACATGCCACATGGCACAGCACCCCCCCCAAAGATATTTGTTTCAGTTCTGTGCAAAAAAGATAGTTTATTCAATATATGGTGCTTTCCAGTACTGGATGCTTAGGGCTGGTGCACTGGGACGACCCAGAGGGAGGGTAGGGGAGGGAGGAGGGAGGAGGGTTCAGGATGGGGAACGCGGGTATACCTGTGGCGGATTCATTTCGATATTTGGCAAAACTAATACAATATTGTAAAGTTTAAAAATAAAATAAAATTAAAAAAAAATATATGGTGCTTTCAAATTTGGTCATCCAACTAGAAGATCACATACCAAAAAAATTCCAGATGAATGTTCTTTTCTCTGCTTCTATGCATTGCTGATGGAAGTATGATTCGTTACTATCTTTTTGGAAAGTAATCTAGAAAAATATAATAAAATTTAAAAATCTCCAGTATCAGTTTGAAATGGTTTGGGCTGCAAGTGATAGAAAATCTGACTAATAGGGGCTTAAACAAATAAAGGTTTGTTTTTCTTTCACACAACAAGAAATCTGAAGGGACACAGATGCTAAGCTGCTCAACAAAGTAGTCAAGAACATAAGCTTTTTCTGTCCTTCTGTTCCACCATCCTTGACATGTTGGCTTTTGTCCCTAGGCATTTTACTTCATGCTTATAAGATGGCTACTAAATCTAGATATCACAGCTGTATTCAAAGGCAGAAAAGGAGTAAGGGAATGGCAATGGCCAGGAAAGCAAGATGTACCACTCTCCTTTTTTTCAGGGAAGGCAATTTTTTTCCAGACATCCCCCAAGAAATTACCCATACATCTCCTTTGTCATAACTAGATCATATAGTCCAGGGAATAGAACCAAATTCCTTGAGATCAAGGCTCTCTGCCTAATACCTGAACAGTTAGCATTCTGTTAGCAGAAAAGAAGGCAGAGAATGCCAGATGATTAGGCAATTAATGTCTGATACATACACTTACCCTCTGACTGAGCTGTTCAGAGTCTATCCTATAGAAATAAAAGCACCAAGAAACTTGCATGCCCATCATAGGGGAGTGGCTATATAATTTCTGTTAATAATGCTGGTTAGTTGTATAATTTTAAAAGAATATTAGACTGAGAGTCAGGAAACCTGGGCAAAATAATTTTGCTGCTACTTGGAGAAAAGAGAAGTATACAATTATAGTCCCTGCTTCTGGTAGACTTAGAAGGCAGATGAAGAGATAAGGCATAAACAGGTGAAAAGGAAAATAATAATTCAAGAATTGTTACAGAGTACTGAACAACAAATTGACATGTGCATGTTGCTTATAATAAGTGCTGCAACCAGTCAGGCATTCATTCATTCTTAGGCTTTTAGTACATAAGCTAATATATCAGACCTTCCCTGGGTAGCTGCCTTTGCATTCTCCCTTTTCTCAAAATTGGTGTCTAAGACTTAACTCTCATCTGGTTTCCCAGTTTCAGTGACTGATCCCCTGGCTTGTTATCATCTAACATAATCTGCCCTGTGCACTGGGTCTGGGGCCCAGCTTTGCTCTCCCCCTGTCCACCTCCTTTACAGAAACCAGTCCTGAAATCTGTCCTGGGAATGGCTGAGTTTGTGCTTCTTACTGCCAGATTTCCATGATGCTGCCTGTGTGGATCTGAATTGCATCAGCCTCCTTGCTAGTCTCTTTGCCTATGTTCCCATAGCACCAGTATGGGAATGGTAGCCATCAATGATCATTCTAACCCACAGATCCATCCTATCATTTATCTGCTTAAAAACCTTCAATGGGCTCCTAGGGATTAACAGGGACCAGATTTACCCTCTGACGAAAACAACTTAAAAATAGACAAAATATATGGAAAAATTATTTTCAGACATTGGACATCAAGCAGTACAGAAAAATAAGTCCTGAGAGATGGGAAATAAATGAGGTGAATTCTGCAATTGCCTCAGCTAACTCCTGAAGATAGGTTTCAGGCCACAGTTCAGGGATAAGGGATTCAAATGGAACTTGGTGTTCTCCCTGAGTTGAGGAGGTGGAGCTGAGGATTCAGGGAAGCCAGGATAGCTAGACTTCATAAAGCTAAATTCCATAATTGAAGTTCCAAAAAGAGAGGGAAGGTGAGAAAAATGTTTAAAAAACTATTGGCTTAAAAATTTCCCAGTTGGTTGAAAATTAGAAGAGCTACAGGGAGAGTGTAGAACTGCACAGAGAAAGAACTCCAGAGACCTGCAGAGAGTTCCTCTTGAACTGTCAGCTGAACACTGGTCAGGACATTCATGTAAAGAAATTATCCGAGGCTTAGAAAAGAATTACCTGAAAGAAGCAGGGGGGTATTCTTGGGGCTCATGTAGAGCTGGGATCATTTACATTTCCAAAAGTTGGTATGGAAAAAATTTCTAACATATGAGACATCAGGAAAAGTACTGGGAGGCATATTACCTCAGTAGTAAGGCAAATTAGCATAAAGACTATTCTGTTCCCATCTACAACGCATGAAAGTAAGCTTCAAAGGGATAAAATTGTTTCCAAGTGATTTATCCCTGTCCCAAAACAAAGTTCAAAATCATTTAAAGGAATAAAAAGAAAATCCAGAACCCAACATGGTAAAAGTCACAATGGCTCAGTTCAGTTCAGTTGCTCAGTCATGTCCAGCTCTTTGTGACCCCATGGACTGCAGCACTCCAGGTTTCCCTGTCTATCACCAACTCCTAGAGCTTGCTCAAACTCATGTCCACTGAGTCGGTGATGTCATACAACCATCTCATCCTCTGCTGTCCCCTTCTCTTTCTGCCTTCAGTCTTTCCCAGCATCAGTGTCTTTTGCAATGAGTCAGTTCTTCACATCAGGTAGCCAAAGTACTGGAGCTTCAGCTTCACCATCAGTCTTTCCAATGAATATTCAAGACTGATTTCCTTTAAGATTGACTGGTTTGATCTCCTTGCTGTCCAAGGGACTCTCAAGAGTCTCCTTCAACCACAGATCAAAAGCATCAATTCTTTGGCATTCAGCTTGACCTGATGGACAGAGTGTCTGATGAACTATGGATGGAGGTTCGTGACAATGTACAGGAGACAGGAAGCAAGACCATCCCCAAGAAAAAGAAATGCAAAAAGGCAAAATAGCTGTCTGAGGAGGCCTTACAAATAGCTGTGAAAATAAGGGAAGCAAAAAGCAAAGGAAAAAGAAAGATAGATATACCCATTTGAATGCAGAGTTCCAAAGAATAGCAAGGAGAGATAAGAAAGCCTTCCTCAGTGATCAATGCAAAGAAGTAGAGGAAAAAAATAGCATGGGAAAGACTAGAGATCTCTTCAAGAAAATTAGAGATACCTAGGGAACATTTCATGCATAGATGGGCACAATAAAGGACAGAAATGGTAGGGACCTAACAGAAGCAGAAGATATTAAGAAGAGGTGGCAAGAATACACAGAAGAACTGTACAAAAAGATCTTCATGACCCAGATAATCACGATGGTGTGATCACTCACCTAGAGCCAGACATCCTGGAATGTGAAGTCAAGTGGGCCTTAGAAAGCATCACTACGAACAAAGCTAGTGGAGGTGATGCAATTCCAGTTGAGCTATTTCAAATCCTGAAAGATGATGCTGTGAAAGTGCTGCACTCAATATGTTAGCAAATTTGGAAAACTGAGCAGTGGCCACAGGACTGGAAAAGGTCAGTTTTCATTCCAATCCCAAAGAAAGGCAATGCCAAAGAATGCTCAAACTACTGCACAACTGCAGTCATCTCACACGCTAGTAAAGTAATGCTCAAAATTCTCCAAGCCAGGCTTCAGCAATACGTGAACCGTGAACTTCCAGATGTTCAAGCTGGTTTTAGAAAAGGCAGAGGAACCAGAGATCAAATTGCCAACATCCACTGGATCATGGAAAAAGCAAGAGAGTTCCAGAAAAACATCTATTTCTGCTTTATTGACTATGCCAAAGCCTTTGACTATGTGGATCACAATAAACTGTGGAAAATTCTGAAAGAGATGGGAATACCAGACCACCTGACCTGCCTCTTGAGAAACCTGTTATGCAGGTCAGGAAGCAACAGTTAGAACTGGACATGGAACAACAAACTGGTTCCTAATAGGAAAAGGAGTATGTCAAGGCTGTATACTGTCACCCTGCTTATTCAACTTCTATGCAGAGTACATCATGAGAAACCCTGGGCTGGAAGAAGCACAAGCTGGAATCAAGATTGCCAGGAGAATATCAATAACCTCAGATATGCAGATGACACCACCCTTATGGCAGAAATTGAAGAAGAACTAAAAAGCCTCTTGATGAAAGTGAAAGAGGAGAGTGAAAAAGTTGGCTTAAAGCTCAACATTCAGAAAACTAAGATCATGGCATCTGGTCCCATCATTTCATGGCAAATCGATAGGGAAACAGTGGAAACAGTGGCTGACTTTATTTTTCTGGGCTCCAAAATCACTGCAGATGGTGATTACAGCCACGAAGTTAAAAGACAGTTACTCTTTGGAAGGAAAGCTATGACCAACCTAGATAGCATATTCAAAAGCAGAGACATTATTTTGCCAACAAAGGTCCGTCTAGTCAAGGCTATGGTTTTTCCAGTGGTCATGTATGGATGTGAGAGTTGGACTATAAAGAAAGCTGAGTGCTGAAGAATTGATGCTTTTGAACTCTGGTGTTGGAGAAGACTCTTGAGAGTCCCTTGGACTGCAAGGAGATCCAACCAGTCCATCCTAAAGGAGATCAGCCCTGAATATTCATTGGAAGGACTGATGTTGAAGCTGAAACTCCAATACTTTGGGCACCTCATGCGAAGAGCTGACTCATTTGAAAAAACCCTGATGCTGGGAAAGATTGAGGACAGGAGGAGAAGGGGATGACAGAGGATAACATGGTTGGATGGCATCACCGATTCAATGGACATGGGTTTTGGTGGACTCCGGGAGTTGGTGATGGACAGGGAGGCCCAGCGTGCTTCAGTCCATGGGGTTGCAAAGAGTCGGACACGAGTGAGTGACTGAACTGAAATGAACAGCTTTCTTTATGATTCAACTCTCACATCCATACATGACTACTGGAAAAACCATAGCTTTGACTAGACGGACCTTTGTCAGTAAAGTAATGTCTCTGCTTTTTAATATGCTGTCTAGGGTGGCCAGAGCTTTTCTTCCAAGGAGCAAGTGTCTTTTAATTTCATGGCTACAGTCACCATCTGCAGTGGTTTTAGAGCCCCTCAAAAGAAAGTCTGTCACTGTTTCCATTGTTTCCCCATCTATTTGCCATGAAGTGATGGGACCTGATGCCATGATCTTCGTTTTTTGAATATTGAGCTTTAAGCCAGCTTTTTCACTCTCCTCTTTCACTTTCTTAGAGAGGCTCTTTAGTTCCTGTTCGCTTTCTGCCATAGGGGTGGTGGCATCTGCGTATCTGAGGTTATTGATATTTATCCCGGCAATCTTGATTCCAGCTTGTGCTTCATTCAGTCTGGTGTTTCTCATGATGTACTCTGCATTTAAGTTCAATAAGCAGCATCACAATATACAGCCTTGATGCACTCCTTTTCCTATTAGGAACCAGTTTGTTGTTCCATGTCCAGTTCTAACTGTTGCTTCTTGACCTGTGTACAGATTTCTCAGGAGGCAGGTCAGGTAGTCTGGTATTCTCATCTCTTGAAGAATTTTCTACAGTTTGTTGTGATCCACACAGTCAAAGGCTTTAGCATAGTCAATGAGGCAGAAGTAGATGTTTTTCTGGAACTCTCTTGCTTTTTCGATGATCCAATGGATGTTGGCAATTTGATCTCTGATTCCCCTGCCTTCTAAATCCAGCTTGAACACCTGGAAATTCTCAGTTCACATACTGTTGAAGCCTAACTTAGAGAATTTTGAGCATTACTTTGTTAGCGTGTTAAATGAGTGCAATTGTGCAGTAGCTTGAACATTCTTTGGCACTGTCCTTCTTTGGGATTGGAATGAAAACTCACCTTTCCCAGTCCTGTGACCACTGTTGAGTTTTTCACATTTGCTGGCATATTGAGTGCAGCACTTTCACAGCATCATCTTTCAGGATTTGAAATAGTTCCACTGGAATTCCATCACCTCCACTAGCTTTGTTTGTAGTGATGCTTCCTAAGGCCCACTTGACTCTGCACTTCAGCATGTCTAGCTCTATTTATCTGGGTCATTAAGACTTTTTTTGCATAGTTCTTTTGTGTATTCTTGCAACTTCTTGTTAATCTCTTCTGCTCCTGTTAGGTTCATGACATTTCTGTCCTTTATTGTGCCCATCTTTGCATGAAATGTTCCCTAGGTATCTCTAATTTTCTTGAAGAGATCCCTAGTCTTTACCACTGTATTGTTTTCCTCTATTTCTTTGCATTGATCACTGAGGAAGGCTTTCTTATCTCTCCTTGCTATTCTTTGGAACTCTGCATTCAGATGGATGTATCTTTCCTTTTCTCACAATGTCTTGGATTCAATTAAAAAATGATCAGGCCTGTAAAATAGCAGAAAAATGCAACCAATATGGAGAAATCAATCAATAGAAAGAAACCCACAAATGAAACAATGAGAAAATTAATTGAAAATGACATTAAAACAGCTATTATAAATATGTTTTATATGTTGAAGAAAGTAGAGAGAAGAGTGAGCATATTAAGGAGAAAGATGGAAGATTTTTTTTAAAGGACCCAAATTGAACTTCTAGAGATAAAAAGTCATTGTCTGAAATGAAAAATACAATGGAGGGGATTAATAGCCTCATTATTTTCCAACAAAATGTTCTGATGTCCACAGAAGAGATAACACAGTTCTTGAAAGCATAATGCTTATAAGCATAAGGCCTACTTGTGAAGCATAAGGCCTACTTGTGAAGAGAACTTCTGTACTTAGTATGTTATATTGTTTCCAGCAAGAAGTCTGCTATCATTTTATCATTGCTCAGCATATAAAGTATCTTTTTAAAAAAAAACAAGTTTCTTAAAAGATTTTCTTCAACATTGGACATTGTAGAAGAAAAGATTAATGAACTTGAAAACATAGCTATAGAAGCTATCTAAAATTAAAGACACAAAGTGGGGAAAAAGACCAAAAAAAAAATGAACAGAGCTTAGTGAGCTGTGCAACAACTTCAAGGGACCTTAATATACATATAATTGAAGTTTCAAAAAGAGAAGGAGGGTGAGAAAAAATATTTGAAAAACTGTTGGCTGAAAATTTTCCCACTTTGTTGAAAATTTGATTTGAAAACCACAGATCCAGGAAACTTAAAAAAACGCAAGCAGAATATACATTCAGAAAACTACACTAAGGCATGTCATAACCAAATTGCTTACATCCAGTGATAAAAATCTTAAAGAAAGAAAAACACCAATACAGTATACTAACGCATATATATGGAATTTAGAAAGATGGTAACAATAACCCTGTATGCTGCTGCTGCTGCTAAGTCGCTTCAGTCGTGTCCGACTCTGTGCGACCCCATAGACGGCAGCCCACCAGGCTCTGCCGTCCCTGGGATTCTCCAGGCAAGAACACTGGAGTGGGTTGCCATTGCCTTCTCCATTATGTGAAACAACAATAGAGATATTGATGTATAGAACAGTCTTTTGGACTCTGTGGGAGAGGGAGAGGGTGGGATGATTTGGGAGAATGGAATTGAAACATGTATAATATCATATATGAAACAAGTCGCCAGTCCAGGTTTGATGCACGATACTGGATGCTTGGGGCTGGTGCACTGGAAGATCCAGAGGGATAGTATGGGGAGGGAGGAGGGTTCAGGATGGGTAACACGTGTATACCTGTGGCAGATTTATGTTGATATATGGCAAAACCAATACAATATTGTCAAGTTAAAAAATAAAATAAAATAAAATCTTAAAGCAGCTTGTTTTTAAAAAAGATACTTTATGTACAGAACAATGGTAAGGATGATAGCAGACTTCTTGTTGAAAACAGTGTAACCTATTGACAACAGAAGCTCCCTTCACAAGTAAATCTTACATTTGAAAGCATTCTGTTTCAAGAACTGTGTTATCTCTCAGCCATGAAAGGGAATGAAATTGGGTCATTTGTAGAGACGTGGATGGACCTCAAGACAGTTATACAGAGTGAAGTAAGTCAGAAAGAGAAAAATATGGTATATCAATGCATATATGTGGAGTCTGAAAAAATTGGTGTAGACAATCTTATTTACAAAGCAGAAATAACAACACAGACATAGAAAACACACATATGGATACAAGGGGGAGGGCAGGGTGTGATGCACTGGGGATTTGGGATTGACATATTTACACTATTGATACTTAAAATAGATAACTAATGAGAACCTATTGAATAGCACAGAGAACTCTACTCAGTGCTCTGTGGTGACCTAAATGGGAAGGGAATCCAAAGATAGGGGATATGTGTTTACATATAGCTGATTCAATTTGCTGTACAGTAGAAACTAACACAACATTGTTAAGCAACTATATTCAAGTCAAAATTTTAAAAATATAAATACAACTAAAAAAATGGTGACATCTCTTCTGTGGACCTCAGCAAATATTTGCTGGAAAATAATGAGGCTCAGGCTTATTTATGTATTACATTCATTAATTAACACACTCCGTGTTCAACTTAAGGTAAGAACCCAAGTGTATGCATGCATGCTTAGTCACTACAGTCATGTCTGACTCTTTGCTACCCAATGGACTGTAGCCCACCTCTATCCATGGGATCCTCCAGGCAAGAATACTGGAGTGGGTTGCCATGCCCTCCTCTAGGGAATCTTCCCAACCTAGGGATCGAACATGCGTCTGCCTGTGTCTCCTGCATTGCAGGCAGATAGATTCTCTACCCACTGAGCCACCTGGGAAGCCCCGAGAACCCAGGACAGAAGGCCGAGTCCCAGCATTTGAGCTTACAGTTTAGTCAGAGGCCCAAAAAAAGATCTGTGGTTTTATAATCTCCAACAAATTTTTTAAGTGTTGGGCCATTAGTTTTTTAACTGTTTTGGTTTTAATGTTAGGAAGATGGACTTGTTGATAATGGCTTTCAAACGACTGAGCAGGGAATTTTTATGTGAACTTTAAGGTGTCTTTTCAATCTTCTTGGCAAATCAGTGGAATTTGAAAACCAGCCTTCTTTTTTCATTTGATACTACTGTATATAGCAAGTTGTACCCTGAGCAATAGCTCCATGGAGCTATGAACTTCTCTTATTCTGGAATCCCGTATATATCAGTAGTAATCTATACTGATTCCCAATCCAAAACCTAAAAAGTTATATCCTTTTCCTTCATCATTAAATTGTACCATTTGGACTCAATTTTCAATGATGTATTTTCACTCATCTGTACATATTCTTTTACCTTGTTCTTTTCTTTCACAGTTGAATCCTCTTGACCAGCTGCTCTAATATGCTTATCACAAGAGTATCAGCAAAAACACATTGCTTTGGATGTGTTTAGTGTTACTAGTCTTTGTACATTTTATGGTATTATTTCTTTCACTTTTTTTGGCTTTCCATTTGCATTTTATATAAAATAATGAGAGAAAATGTAATAAAATATTTGAATCACTGCAAAATCTGCTCTACCACGATGGCTTTGTTGTCATAACTGGAGGGTTGGCTAGCAGGCAATAGCCTGAAATATTTGTCTGATGTATTCAAGTCCAAATTTAGTCCAAAGAAGATAGTTTAGATATGTTAATATATAATGTATAACTGTGCAGATGTTATAAAAGTCAAGTGTATAAAATCTGGAAACCTGTGAAACCAAATAACTTTTAATACAAAGTAGAAAGTAATGTGTGCTATAAACAGGTATCAACTTAGAAATAGCTATGGGGAGTTATGAGAGATCAGATTGAAGCAACATTGATGTGAGCCTTGAATGATTGGTAAGATCTAGACAGGCCAAGATGATGGGAAAGGACCTTCTAGGTGGAAGCAAAGACTTGCTTGCATATTTGAAGTTTGTAACTTCCTTGGGTTGGTGGGAAAATTTCAAGCTTCCTTTATTCTTATCTACTCCCAAAATGGAGGACTTGTGATAAGGTTTAGGAACACAGAATTGAATCACTCTCTTAGGAGTAGAACTTGAGAGGTTAAAAGCTATTGCCATAAGATTTCTACTTTGGCATATCTCTATCTTGACCTTCCCCTTGCTTGGATATCTTTCTTTGTCTAGTTAACCTGTTGGATTGTGCCTTTTTTCCAGTGCAGGTGGAAGAATAGAAATATCGATTCCTAGACCACCATCCTTCACTGAGCAGGCCAACTGGGAACTTGGATAGAGTCCAAAAGATTGGAAGCCTGGAAATGGAGGATGATATTGAGGCATGTTCTGCTCTAATCCCTCTAAGTCAGGGTTTCCCAACTTTAGTACTGTTGATATTCTTTGTTGTGGGGGCTAGTCTGTGCATTGTAGGATGTTTAGCAGAGTCCCAAGTAGATGCTTGTAGCACCTCCTCCACAAAGAGGAGAAAGGGCAAAATCACCCATGTTGAGAACCACTGCTCTAAGCCTTATGAAAATGTTATCTATGATTCCAGCTACTCATAGTCTGACTAGTAAGATTGAGAGGGACAGAAAGAACCCAGGGTATGAGCCCAAATGGAAAGACCAAGAAATTTAATTGGCCAGTCTCTAGGTTAGACCCTAAGCTGAAAGGCTTCATCTCTTTTAGACTCATAGTTCATACATGCTCTAGAGTAAGATCTGGATGTCTTCCTAATCCTGTATTGCCGTTTCTTCTCATAGAGCACAATTAACATCTAATATGGCTCATCCACCTCTGGTGAACATCTGCACACATACTGTGGTGATACCAGTATCTCTGCTTACTGTCTGGGGAATGGTGGTAGATGCTTCTCAATATCCTGTGAAAGTTTGGAGAGTAGGCAGAGGTCATGGAAAGGGGTCTAATTATCTCTCACTAGCCAGTTTGTGAATCTTGCTATCTGACACCTCTCAGGGTAGGGAAGAGCAGGGCAACATTCAGCTTTGTCTCAGAAAGATCTAGACCTCTCCTCTTCCTGAGGACTTCTTCATTAAGAAGATAGCCCAGGTCATAGCATCAGAATTAAGAATTCAGGCCCCTACCAAGCACCCAGGTGACATTCTTCTGACTGAAAAAAAGAAATAAAGTGCTTTGGATATATTGGGAGCTTTAATTTTTTCCTTAGGAAGAAAAGATTAATTTGCTCATGAAAGGACTTCATATTGTTAAATTTTATTGGGCATTATATGGTCATTATATTAATAGTTACTTGAAACACATTGTAAAATTCAATATGTAGATCTGGGTTGCATAGCAGGTACATTGTTCTAAATTCCCCACTCCCCCTACAAACTCACTCCTCACAGAGTTTTTCCACAGCCTCATTGAGTGGGCAATGGGCCTTTGTCACCTCACACCTGGGATATAGCTGATTGGATCAGGTTAGGCACGTAACCTGAGCTAATCAGCTTCTCTTCCCTAAGAATTTGGAAGGGGACTCAGTAACTTCAGTCAGCTAGCCACAGGTGCTGGACTGACACAGAAAGAGTTTTGGAGGCCATGTGTGGGCTATACAAACTGATGAGCTGGCAAAGAATTAAGTCTTCAGTCTATTTAGTTTCTGTTTCCCCTACAAGGTTATAAGATCAAAGAACATAGGAACCATGTCTCTTTTGCACACTAGAGTAGTCCCAGAGTCTGGTACAGTGCCTGATGCATAATAGACACTCAATAAATATTCATCAAAAAGAGTTTTGACCAGTTTTACCCCACTGGCTCAGCAGTAAAGAACCTGCCTGCCAATTGAGGAGACAAAGTGGAAGCCATGAGTTCAATCCCAGGGTGGGAAAGGCCCTGGAGAAGGAAATGATAACCTACCCCAGTATTCTTGCCTGGAGAATTCCATGGACAGAGGAGCCTGGAGGACTATAGTCCATGGGATTGCAAAACAGTCGGACATGGCTTAGCAACTAAACAACAACAAACCACTTAAGAGAATGCATATGTGTGCTCAGTCCTTTCAGTCATGTCCAACTCTTTGTCCTCTTCCAGGGGATCTTTCCGACCAAAGGATTGAATCCATGTCTCCTGTGTCTCCTGCACTGCAGGCAGATTCTTTACCACTGAGCCACTGGGGAAACCCACTTAAGAGAATAAATAAGGGCTATTTGTCTTCTTTCTCTGATTAACTGTTTAAGCATTCATCTGCCTTTATTAATAGGAAGTCACTATTTCCCTTTTGAGGGCTCTATCTCCCCTAAACTTGGTAAAGAAGATAAGAACTTATTCATTCCAAGATGGTGAGTCCTATTTCTAAATTCTAGGCAGAGGGAGAGAGAACTGGAAAGCCTAGTCAGTGCACTAGCACCATTATTTTTCTTGCCATCTCCCCTGGTCATGCATAGTGCAAGAGTTTCGAGTGTCAAGGTTACAGGTCTTTGAGTTAATTCTTCATGCTCAGCTATTAACCCTCAAAACATATCACTGTGTTTTCTAGATTCAGTCCTGGGGCTTTAAATCTTAGAATCAGCCCAAACCCCAAGAATCCTTAGGTTCTGGTGTTGATCCCAAATAAGCAGCCCAGATTTTTTCTGCCTAAAAGGTAATTTTTCCTTTGGGACCACTGGCATCCTTTCTTGCCATTCCACAGATGTCTAAAACTTTGAATCTAAGCAAGAAGTAATTAGATTCTTGGCCCTTTCCCTCTCAGAAAGCCCTTTGCTTTCTTATGCAGATTTATCTACTCCTTCCCCCAAGACTCTCCAGAACTCTGAATAACATTGTTAAAACACAGAGGGAAAAGGTCTTGTTATTTCTTGGCTAAGAGTGCCTTTCTGCCTTCCATTTACATGACTTAGGGAACTAGGCAAATCATTTTTTTCTATAATAAAATATCTGCCTAGAGTGAGTCACAGTCTTCATGACATCAAAAAGAGTGGGATTATTTTTTTTAATTCCACTCTACTAGGTACCTAGCTATATAAGAACAAAGATGCAATTACCTGGAATGTGCTTTCAGTGTGACTCTTCCAGGAATCTGTAGAGGTTGTAGGCCAAGGATCTGGGTCATCAGGGTTTTGACTCTCTGAAATACCTAACAACATGCAAGGGCAAGAGAGAGCACCATCCAGTATTACTTCATTTCAACTTGCTTGCATCTGCAAAGACCCTATTTCCAAATGTCACATGAACAGGTACTGGGAATTGGACTTAAACGTTTTTGGGGAGAGCACAGTTCAGCTCACAACAGAGACTAACATCCACCATGAGAAAACCAACATCTGTGTTAAGGCTGTGTCTCTTGCTGTTTCCAATCTTTGAAGTGCTAGAAATATGCTATGTTCTGCATAGTAATGGGGGTAAGTTCCATCTCCTCCATTCTGTGTTACCCTTTATCCTCCTATGTCTAATGGGATCCCTTGTAAAATCAGCTCCTTGTATTCTGCCTGAAACCTCTTTTTACTCAGGGTTTAGACACTAGTCCACCCAGCCCACAGGGGCTTCCCTGGTGGTTCAGATGGTAAAGAATCTGCTTGCAATGTAGGAGACCCAGGTTCAATCCCTGGGTCAAGAAGATCCCCTGAAGAAGGTAATGGCTACCCACTCCATACTTGCCTGGGAAATCCCATGGACAGAGGAGCCTGGCGGGCTACAGTCCATGGGATTGCAAACAGTCAGACACAACTGAGAGACTAACACTAACACACACCACACAGTGTTAGTCAGGAGACAGACAATACATGTAGTAGAGTGATCAAGCATGTAAGCACTGCAATTAGACTTTCTGAATCTACTAGTATGTGTGGTGTTGGTTAAGTTAATCTCCTTAAGCTTTAGGCTCCTAATTTGGAAAGTGGATATGAATGATAATCTACCTCACTTGAGGATTAAATGAGATATCAGACATATATATAAAACATTTAGCCAAGTTCCTAGAATATAGTGAAGTGTGAAAGTCGCTCAGTCGTGTCCAACTCTTTGTGACTCCATGAACTATACAGTTCATGGAATTCTCTAGGCCAGAATACCAGAGTGGGTAGCCTTTCCCTTCTACAGGAAATATAGAATATGGTAATTATTTAAATGAGAATGAACCTACCACTAAGAATAAACATATTAATGTATTTTCACAATTGCTACAGATTTTTTAATGCCAATTCTTTCCATGGCTGACTGTTTTATTTATTTATTTGGCCATGCCATGGAGCATGCAGGATCTTACCCTGACCAGGTATCAAACCTGTGACCCCTGCAATGAAAGCAGAGCCTCAACCACTGGATTGCCCAGGAAGTCTCCAGATTACTTTTGAAAGAAAGAAAACATTACAGATACTTCTCAAGCCCCACCCCACATCCCTTTCCCCTTTGTCCCTCCTCAATGGTTGCCATCATCCTCAACAGGGTATATATTATTTCAATGAATGCTTTTATACTTTTATTTTATGTCAGTTGCCATAAACAATATTTATCATTGCTTTTGCAAAAAGGTCTCAAAGTGTATGTATGATTTTGAAGCTTGCCTTTTAAACTTAATGTTGTTTTCCAGGTTTATCCCAGTTGATTCATGTAGATCTAGCTCCATTGTATATTCTATTCAAATCATAGTTGATTTATCCATTCCTTTACTGAAGTACAGTTGAGCTGGTTCCACCTTTTTGCTATTACATAGAGTGCTGCAGTAAGCTTCCTTGCATATGTCTACCTATACTCATGTTTGAGATTTTTCTGTGGGATAAATACTTAGAATTGGATTACTAGGTAATAGGGAATATATATCTTTTTCTCCAACATTTTATTAAGAAAATTTTCAAACATACAGAAAAATTGAAAGAATTGTACAGTGAGTTCACACGTACCCACCACCTAGATTCTACAATTAACATTTTGCAATACTTGTTTTATGATACATAAATATCCATCTATCCATTCCTCTATTAATCCATCAATCTATCTTATTTTTCTGATGCTTTTCGAAATTGCAGACATCAGTAACTTCACTCCTAAATACTTCAGCACATACCTCATTAAATAGAAGTCAGTATTTGTGTATGGTTCTTTTTTCTTTAGAGGTAAAATTTGTATGTAATAAAGTACACAAATCTTAAGTGGTAATACAATGAGTTTTGACAAATGCATGTACTTGCATTGTTGTAATTCCTTTCAGTACACAGAAAATTAGCATCAACCCAGAAAGTTCCTTCACGTGTGTGCCTGCTACATCGCTTCAGTAATGTCCTACTCTTCGCGACCCTATGGACTGTAGTCCACCAGGCTTCACTGTCCATGGGGATTTTCCAGGCAAGAACAGAGAAGTGGGTTGCCATGCCCTCCTCCAGGGCATCTTCTGGATCTGGGGATTGAACCCATATCTCTTAACTCTCCTGCATTGGCAGGTGGATTCTTTACCACTAGTGCCACCTGAGAAGCCCAAGTTCCTTCACACCTCTTCCCAGTCAATTACCTCTACCCCAGGCAATCACTGTTTTGATTTTTTTCTGCCACAGATGAGCAGTTCTGTCTGTTATAGAAACTCATATAAATTGAATCATGCACTGTATATTCTTTTGTGTAAGGCTTCTTTAACTCAGCCTTTTTATTACTGAATAGTATTCTATTGTATGAATGCACCATACTTTGTTTATCCATTTTCTTATCAATGAACATCCAAGCTATTTCCAGTTTGGGGCTGTTTTGAATAAACTTGCTGTGGTAGGCAACCTCTAAAGTGACCCCAAATGATCGCTGCGTCCTGGTACACATGAACTTGTGTAATCTACCTCCTTCAGCTGAATCTTCATATGAGAGCACAGCCCCAGATGATACCTTGATTGCAGCCCTGTGAGAGATCTTGAGGCAAAGGCATTCAACTAAGCTGTGAATGCAACTGAGAAAATTAACATTTGTTGTTTTAAGACACTGAATTTTGAGATACTCTATTATGTGGCAATAGATAACTAATACAGTAGCTGTGAACATTCTTATAAAAGTCTTTTTTCAAACAAGTGCTTTGATTTCTCCTGGACCTCAATATTTAATTTTACTAGGTATTTCTGAATTACTCCCCCAAACTATCTGTTCTTATTTATATTCCAACCATTAATATCTGAGACTTTTTTCCTTCAATTTCTTACCAATACTTGATATTACCAGATCTAGTTAATTTTTTAATTTAATTAGATGTTGCTAATCAGATGGATGTGAAATATTACCAATCAGATTGCATAGACGTGGGAATAAGTTCCATCTCTTTCACTCTAATGTCATTTTACTTTTAGTTTTCCTGATTACTAGTAAGCTTTACCATCTTTTCATATGTTTATTGGCTCTTTTGTAGTTCATTTTGTGTGAATTGTCTTCATATCATTTTCCCACTTTTTAACTGAATTGCTAGGAGTTCCTTATTTATACTGGATGTTAATCCTTCATTGCAATATTTATGGAAATTTATTTTCTCCCAATTTGTGGCTTAAATTTTCATAAAATTATCTCTCCATCCACCAGACATCTACTCTGCTATGTATTCTTCTTGCTGTTTGAATTCATCCTACAGAGAGACCTCACCAATTGTTTATTCTGGTTATTCTTGGGTGGTGGAGTTTGGGGGGTATTTGTTGCCTTCTTTGTTCTTTTCTCTACTGCTTAACTTTTCTATAAAAAGCATATGTGATATTTGTAAAAGCGATAAAGTTTGCATCTCCTGTTTAGTTGAAGGTATGAAATGAGAACCTGGAGAAGTAAAAAGAAGGAAAAGAAGATATTTGTAATTTGCTTGAGAGGTGAGACTTGACATCAAGTGAAGCTGGGCAGGACAAGTAAGGTCAAATAAATTGATGTCCCTCACTTCTAGATAAGGTAAGTATGGAGTAAAATTTCCAGATCACTCACCATATTTAATGAAAATCTACATATGTGGTCAGATTACATTATTCAAAATTCCAATAAGAGGATCTATAGAATAAATTTTGCTAAGTCCTCTTTGTTTCAGGAAAAGCTGCATAAGGATAACACTAGGAAAAATGGAAGGGCATACTTAAAGCAGTTTCAGGATGGCATAGATTATCTTGGTGAATTACATTTCAGAGTCTGGCCTCAGACTTACAGGCTCAATGTGGCTGAATATATTTTAGGTAAAAGTTTTTTTAGGTAGACCTTTTATTGAAGTATCATATACATATAGAAAAATATCCAGATCTTAAATGTAGGGTTTAATGAATTTTCATAGAGAACACAGGTATGTAGCGAGCATCCAGATCCCAAAACAGAACATGACCAGTCCCCCAGAAACTCTCCTCATATGCCTTCCCAGTCACTACTCATCTCTAAGATAACCACTACTCTGATTTCTAAGACAAAAAATTAATTTGCCTCTTTTAGAACTTCATATAAATTTAATCATACAGTATGTACACATGTCTGGCTTCTTTTACTTAATGTTGTATTGGTGAGAGTCTTCTGTGTTGTTTCATGTAGGGACCTATTCATTCTCATTGTTGTATGTCATTCCATTGTGTGAATACACTATAGTTTATCCATTTTACTGTTGAGAATTTGGGTCATTTCCATTTGGGGCTATTATAAATAATGCTAACACAAATATTCTTATATATGTCTATTGGTGAACATATGTATGTATTTCTCTTGGGTATATATAAGAAGTAGAATTGCTGGGTCACTGGGTATACATATGTTTAGCTTTAGTAGTTATTGCCAGTTTTCCAAAGTGATTGTACCAGTTTATGTTTCCCATCAAGATGTTCCACATCTTTGCCAACATGTGGTATTGTTAGTCTTTTCTATTTTAACCACACTAGTAGGTGTATAATGATGTTACATTATGATTTTTTAAAAGTAATTTTTTTTATTTATTTTTGGCTGTGCTGGGTCTTTGTTGCTTTTTGAGGGCTTTCTCTAGTTGCCTCGAGTGGGGGCTATTTTTCATTGTGGTGCACAGGCTTCTCACTGCAGTGACTTCTCTTGTGGAGAACAGGGTCTAGGTGTGTGGGCTTCAGTAGTTACAGCACGTGGACTCAACAGTTGCAACACATGGCTCCAGAGTATGGGCTCAGTAGTTGTGGTGCAAGGACTTAGTTGCCCACAGCATGTGGAATCTTCCTGGTCCAGGGATTGAAACAAGTTCCCTGCATTGGCAGGTGGATTCCTATCCACTGCGCCACCAAGGAAGTCCTAGATTATTATTTGAATTTGCATTTTCATTATGACTTATGAAGTTGAACATTTGTTCTTTTGTGTGGTGCTGGTTTAAAGTCAGTTTTCAATTAAATTGTCTGCATTTTCCTTCCTTTAGATTTCTAGAACTTTGTTATATATTGTTAACATGAATCCTTTGTTGGATATATATGGGTTGGCCAATAAGTTCATTTGGGTTTTTGGCTAACTGTTACAGAAAGCCTGAATGAACTTTTTGGCCAACCCAATATATTTCAAATATCTTTTTCCTTTTTTGGTCTTGCCTTTTCAATCTCTTAACAGTGTCTTTTGATAAACACAGTTGTTTTCTGAAAGAATTTCAGTTTTTTTCACTCTATGGCTAGTACCCTTTGAACTCTATTTTAAAAGCCTTTGCTTATCTCCGACTATTTTGAAATACTAGAGTTATTTTCTCCCTGTATTTCATTTCGTCTTTTCCCCCTTTCTGCCAGATAGCAGACTCTGTTTCATAGCCTCTGTTTCAGACTTCCTACATAGCCTTGTAGGAAATATGTGGCCAAGCTGAAAGCAGATTAGCTAGCAAGATATTTATTTGAGCGTTCTTTTCTAAAAACTTGAGCACAGTAAGAAGAATTGGGTTTGAGGGAGAATGGGACTTCCATCAGATTCACAAGGAGTGTCCTTTGGGCTGAAGTTAGAGAAGGTGGGAGGAGTCAGGTAGAAACTGGGCCTTGCTTCTGATGGCTTCTTGGAGAAGCCTTGGAGTGGAATGGCTGCTTTAATGACATTGAGGGACAGAAATACAAGGCTTGGGGTTATAAATACTAAAAAAAAGTCTTCTGTGTCCCAAGGCTGGCAAGAGATACTGCCAATCTAAAGATGCCAAGTGGACAATGTCACAATAACCTGTGAGGACAGATGATCCTTCTCAATACCTACCCAAGGTCTGGCATTAAATAAGACCCCAGAACCAGTTAGGGAAGCCCCAAGAGTATAAATGAGACTGACCCCATTCTAGCCCCAACAGAAGTAGCTCATTTACTTCTTTATGTGGTAATTTCTGAAGTTTGAGGTTGATTTGAGAAAGGAGAGCATTCACAACTATTTAAAAAATGAAGAAACAGAACATGGCTGAAAATTACTTGATGTAAACTGCAGGTGAAAGTATAATCTCCTTAATAAATTCCAGTTTCAGCCAGCATAGCTTCCTAAATGACCTAGGATTAAAATAATAACATGGTTCAGAATGGAAGTTTTTTTCTTTTCCCTGAATTGTATTCCTCTTCTCGATCCTCTTAGGAGCTCACCAAACTTTTCTTCCTCCTGTGTTTTTCCTTTTAGAAAAATGAACTTTGCTGCTTTCTTTACATGTAAAAAAATTCTTTAAATTTTCCATAATAAAAAATAATACTCCTAATTTATCTTTAAAATATTTTAAATAAAGTAATATTTAATACATAAAAAATAATATTTGCAATTTATGTTTGTCATAAAGCTTAATATTAATAATAAAATAAACACCCATGAAGCTACCATCCAACTTAAAAACTATAACATTTCCAATACCTTGTAGTTATCTGAATGTTTTTCTCTATCCTATTTACTACCTCTCCACATAGTTAACCACTATTTTGAATTTTATATTATTTTCAAAAAGCTCTATTGCTTGTGTATGTATTTATAAATAATATTTTGCTTAATTTTTCCTTATTTTTAACTTCATAAATATAATATTACACTCTACATACTCTTCTGCATTTTGCTGTTTCTACTCAACATTTTATTTCTAAGATTTACCCATTTTGTTATACATAGCTGTAGTTCATTAATTTCCAAAGCTGATAGCTCACGGTGAACAATGTCGGATTTGTGATCTCCGAAGAAGAGACCAGAGACCAGACTTGATCACTCAAGAGCTTTTGTGTAGCAGAGTTTTATTAAAGTAAGAAAAGGGATAGAGAAACTTCTGACATAGACATCAGAAGGGGGACAGAGAGTGCCCCCGTCGCTAGTGTTAGCAAGTGTTAGCAAAAATTATATTCTTTTTAATTAATTATTACAATAAATCAAAAGAATGTCTCATGTTTATAAAAATTTTACCAGACCCACTCCCACAATTTACATTTTAGGATAACAGGATCAGAACTTAACAATAGAAGGATACTACCAGACCCACTTCCGTAATATACATTCTAAGATATCAGTGTTAGGTAGTTAGAATAGGAAACAGGAGTCCAAAATGGCAGTGGCTAAAAGACAAGGAAGGGAAAAGCCCACGAAAATAGAACAAAGGAAGGTCACAGGAAGGTCCAAGGACCTGAGTGAGGACCTCAGGTAGAACAAACAGCACTCCTGGCTAGCCCAATTTACATAGGGCAGGCCCAGGGGGAGGAAAAAAACATATAAAAAGAGGAGCCAAAGCGTGCTCTCGCTCTCTCTCGCGCGCTCTCTCTCTCTCTCTCTCCCTGTCCCCACCTCCATCCCCCTCCCTCCCTCCCTCCCTCTCCCTCCTTCCCTCCCTCTCCCTCTCTCTCTCCCCCTCTCTCCCCCCCCCCACCCCGTCGTCTCTCCCCCTCCCCCCGCGTGCTGGCGCACTCCCCCACTCTCTTCTCTTCGCATCTTTGGGTTGGCATGCCTTCACGCCTCGAGGATGGATTCTCTTGCTATTTTCTAAATAAAATAGAGCTGTAATACTGATTTGTCTAAAAGCTATAACATGGTCTGTCCAAGACCTGAGAGCTGTGATGTGCCAAGGGCTTTAATGTACGTCACCCCAAATCTTTGTTGAGACGAAACAGAACAGAGGAGCATACACTCGCTTGACATCTATGGTGCTGTGATTCAGGTTTAACCTGGCTGAAACAACCTCGTCGTGGCCCCGGCAAGGAGGAGGCCAAGCGTAGCAGGAGCCCAGCTCAGCGAAGCTCCCGCGGTAGAAGCAGAACGCGAAGAAAACGCAGCGCAAGGGAAGTGACAAGAGGCCTATCATGCTGGAAACCCGGTCAGCGAAAAACGAACTCAGCAGAATGATTAAGGTAGGAGGTCCTCGCTCCTATGGCTGGAGGGACATATGCCTAACGAAATCTTAATTCCTTTACAATCGCTCGTTTCTTGTCTCCTCAACCCCCCGTGACACAGTTGAGCGGCAGTGGGTGAACTGAGGGACTCTGGAGAGGCTACTCTTTGGTATGTCCCAAAAGCACTCTCTGCTGAGCCCCAGTAGCTGTTACCCAAGCTGGTGGGGGTTCTTCTGTCCTTACTCTTCTTTGTGCCAAGGATCAGGCCAATGAAAACTGTGAGCACAGGTCAGGTATGAAGGGGATCCCTTGGCACGTTTTTCCCACTGCTTTTTCCTCCTGTCCTTCAGCTCTCTCCTGGGACTCGAGCCGGCCAAAACCCAGGATGCCTGGCTTCAGGACCTAATGAAGCTCAGGCTCTGATGTCTCATTGCAAAAATTCAGTGAGAGACAAAGCAACAAGAGGTGGATTTGTTAGGATTCAGAAAGAAGCACACTCTTCAGGGTGTGGGCCATTGCCAAGGGCAAGGGCTGGGGCCATGGAATTCGGCCTGGCTAGGTTTTGCTAGCAGAGAAGGCAATGGCACCCCACTCCAGTACTCTTGCCTGGAAAAATCCCACGGATGGAGGAGCCGGGTGGGCTGCAGTCCATGGGGTGGCAAAGAGTCGGACACGACTGAGCGACTTCACTTTCACTTTTCACTTTCAGGCATTGGAGAAGGAAATGGGAACCCACTCCAGTATTCTTGCCTGGAGAATCATAGGGATGGCAGAGCCTGGTGGGCTGCTGTCTCTGTGGTCACACAGAGTTGGACAAGACTGAAGCGACTTAACAGCAGTAGGAGCAGCAGCAGGTTTTACTAGGGGTGAATTCATATGCTGATGAGTGGGAGGGTCATCCCAACCATTGGGGAACCACCCACTCCTCCATCTTTTGACAGTGACTTAGATCTGTCCTGCCACCTCTGGGTGTGTCTTTTGGCTTACAGATTGGGGATTAAGGTTTACTTGAATTTAATTTGTCATCTTGGACCCAAGTGATTTTAATAGGTTTACGTTATGCCCTTGTGCTATGTCGTTCTTTCAAAGGTTGTGCCCTGCCCCCTTCCCTCCTGTTTCATGCTCCTTTCCTCAGCCCCATCCAGGCCCACAATGTTGCCTCTACAATCTGGAGGGACAACCAGAAAATAGCTAGCCCTTGGGAGGGAAATACTGTATAATAACCAATCCCTCTAGATATTCAGGCCTTCATCTTCCATGTTTCCTACAACATGTACAACATCAACATCTCTCAGTGAACCCACTAGGGTGGGCAACAGTCACAAAATGCCTACTGGAAGTCCATCGGTTGACATCCCTTCAAAGGCAATTGGGCTTCCAGGGATAATGTTTGCCACTTTGGGAGTTAGCCCTGCAGGCCATTTGTGCCCAAACCCTTACCACCCTTCTCCTAAAGTTACAAACATACCCCTGGATCAAATCTCCACTCCACTTTTATGGAACATCTGGTCTGTTGCCTCTTAACAAATTTGCTCTTAAGCCAATTACTAACTACTACAATCAGGACCCTGACCCCTTGTAGGCAACATTGCTCCACCCAGCCTATTAAAATATCTTAATGTCCCTAACAGGGCCAGATAACTCATTCCTTTGTCACTACTTTTGTTATTACCTAAAGTGGGTCTATGACAATGAAATGTTTACCATTGGAGATACCCTAACCTGCTCTTATGGAGAACTAGGGAAAGAAATCAGTGACTTACAATCCCTTAGAGCAGTAAGAAGATAAGTCTTACGACTGTTACACTGTTTCCCAGTCTCAGGGCACAGGCTTGGATTGCTTTACATCATGATATCTATTCCCATCCATGGTGGACAAACCAGCAATGAGTTAAGATTACAACCCCTTAATCCTACCCAGCACTGGTCACGCTGGAGACCTTGGGGATGCCCAACTCCAGTCCGGGGGTCCCAGGAGGTCAACCTGCCTTGACCTGCCTAGGAATCTGGTCCTCGAAAGATTATCATGCTTCAACCTGCTCGGGATCCGCCAGTCCAGGAGTCCCAGGAGGCCGTCACTCCTCGACCTGCCCAGGCATTCAATCTCTAGGAGGCTGTCACACCTCAGCCTGCCTGGGAATCTGTACCCTGACCCGGGGATGCCTGGCTCTCAGGTTGCAACAGTACTGGGTAGGATAAGCTTCAAAAAGACTCACCCTTAAGGAAGTCCACCCATGGAAATTGAAGGCCTATTAGTTTTTTTTTTTTTTTTTTTCTTTTTCTTTTCCTCCCTGTCATGACTGTCTTTCAGATGGGAAATAACCAATCCACTTCCTGACAGATGCCCTTGAGATGCATCCTTGATAACTGGAACCTGTTTGATCCTCTAACTCTAAGAAGTCGCTTAAAATTCTTTTGTGCCACTGCGTGGCCGCAGTATCCACTGGGGGACGAGGAACACTGGCCTGAGGATGGGAGTTTAAATTACAGTACCATCCGGCAACTAGAATTATTCTGCAAAAGACAAGGGAAATGAACAGAGATCCCCTATGTCCAAATTTTCTTCTGACTAAGAGATATGAAGGAACTCTGTTTTAAGTATGGGATTGTTGTACACCCTAAAAGTGAGCCTACTAGGCAAATGGTGTTAGGCACAGGCAACCAAGAGAAGTAACCCCCCTGTAAAGGCTCACCTCTCATTCCCCCAAAGAGACTGGAGCCTTCCACGGCTCCTGAGTTGCCTGGTGCTCCTTCCTTGTATCCAAACGTGCCCCCATATCCAGGAGCACCCCCTCCACAAAAGCCAGCTCGAGTATGTCCCTTAGTTGAAACTGGAGGAGAATTTGGACCAACCGGGGTCCATAAGCCCTTCTCCCTTTTAGAACTAAGACAGATCAAACAAGACCTGGGAAGCTATACAGATGACCCAGGCAAATATATAGATACATTCCAACATATTGCCTTGGCCTTTGACTTCACGTGGAAGGACATCATGGTCATATTTAGTCAAACTTTATCTGATCCTGAACATACTAGGGTCTTAAAGGAAGCCTGAAGGTATGCAACTGGGCTTCACATGTCAAGTGATAGATACCCAGTAGGGGAAACTGCAGTCCCTTCCTCCGATCCTAATTGAAATTATAATGACCCTGAGCACATCAGGGAAAGGGATCATTTTCTAATCTGTGTGAAGACAGGAATGAAAGCAGCCCAACAAAAAGTAATTAGCTATGCCTGGGTCTCAGCAATAACTCAGGAGCCCAATGAGAACCCAATTGCTTTTCTGGAAAGGCTAAAAGAGGCCCTCCAAAAGTTTACCAATCTGGACTTAGACTCTTACGAGGGGCAGGTGATTTTAAAGGACAAATTCCTGTCCCAGTGTGCATCAGATATCAGAATTAAGTTACAACAGCTACAGCAGCAGGACCCTGCTTCCTTTTTAGATGAGATGGTCCAGACAGCCACCAATATCTTTTATAACAGAGAACAGGAGAAGAAGGCCAAGGCCCAGGAGAGGGAGAAAAGGAAAGAGACAAGGCATGCCCAGATGCTGGCTGCCCTCCAGGAAAGCCCTGTGGCAAACCCCGAGTCCTTGAAGGACAAGGCACGAGGCAAATGCCTAATCTGTAGACAGGTGGGGCATTGGGCCAAAGAGTGTCCAAACCATGACAAGTCTCCTAAAACGGTTTGCTACAAATGCCATCAACTGGGACATTGAGCGGCACTCTGCCCTGGGGACCCAAAAGCCTCAAGGTCAAGTGCCAAGCCTTCCCTCACTATGGTTCAAGAGGATTGAAGCGGCCCACTCCAGCCAGCCCACCTGTCATGGATAACCATCATGGGGCTGGAGCCAAGTGTGCAACTGGATGTGGCAGGTAGGTCTGAGAATTTCTTGGTTGACACAGGGGCTACCTACTCTGTCTTGATCTCCTACTCCAGAGTCTTCTCCTCCCAAACCTGTACCATTTTGGGTGCTACAGGAAAAGCAACTACTAAAAGATTCACCCAAGCACTTCTTTGTTGCTGGGATGGACAAATATTTTCCGACCAGTTTCTGGTGGTCCCTGAGTGTCCTACTCCCTTATTGGGAAGAGATATACTCACTAAACTGGGGACCACCCTTATGATGGGAAGCTTTTCAGCCCCTAGGGCGCTACAACTTCTGGTTACTACTGAAGAACCCATTACACCTTCTCCAATAGACAGGGACCAAAAACTATGGGAGGACAAAATTAACCCCTAGGTGTGGGACCAAAGAATTCCTGGACGAGCCCACCAAGCTGAACTGGTCATCATTGTCCTCCAAGATCCCACTTGGTTTCCTAACCAGAAACAATATCCCCTCAAAAGAGAGGCTCAGGAGGGACTACAGCCTTTAATAAATAAATTCCTTGTTTGTGGGCTATTGGTCCCCACCAATTCTCCATGTAACACCCCAATCCTCTCAGTAAAGAAAAAGGATGGAACCTGGAGAATGGTTCAAGATCTCCGGATTATAAATGAAGCTGTAGTTCCCCTCCATCCCACAGTACCCAATCCCTATGTAATCTTGGGACAAATGCCACCCAGTGCCAAGTGGTTTACAGTCTTGGATCTCAAAGATGCTCTTTTTTTTTTGCATACCACTGGCTAAGAGGATCCCAATATCTTTTTGCCTTTGAGTGGGAGGTCCCAGGAAAAAAAAAACGCCAACAGATGACTTGGACAGTATTACCTCAGGGGTTCAGAGATAGCCCTCACTTGTTTGGACAGGCTCTTGGTCGGGATCTCCTAGATCTCGACCTGGGACCTAATGGGAAAATATTACAATACGTAGATGACCTACTAATCTGCTCTCCAGATGAAAAAAATGCCCAAAAATATGCAATTCAGGTTCTAAACTTTTTGGCAGAAAGGGGATATAAAGTCTCCCGTGCTAAGGCACAGATGGTCGAGACAAAGATCAAAGGTCACTTACCTTTACCTGGGAGTTCAGATTACACACGGGCCTAGGAGGCTGTCCTCTAATCAGGTACAAGAAATCCTCCAGTTGCCCTCCCCCATGACTCAAAAACAATTGCAAGCTTTCCTGGGGTTAACTGGGTATTGTAGAATCTGGATACCCAACTGTGGTCTATTTCACCCAGCCCTTATATGAAAGCTTAAAGGGACGGGATGATTCAATCCCACCGATATGGGGAACTCCTCAAAAGAAGGCAGAGGCTACATTACAACAGGCCTTAACTCAGGCACCTGCCTTGAGGTTGCCAGACCCAGAAAAAGCATTCCAACTTTATGTTCATGAAAGAGAAGGAATAGCCTTGGGAATGTTAACTCAAAGGTTGCGATCTGAGCCCCAGCCTGTAGCTTACTTATCCAAGAGGCTCAATCCAACCGCCCAAGCCTGGCCCTCCTGCCTTCAAAATCTTGCAGCTATTGCAATCATGATAGAAGATGCTTTAAAACTCTCCTTTGGGGACAAACTAACTATTTTTACCAGCCACCAAGTAAAACAACTCCTAAATGGGAGAGGCCATTTAAGGATGTCTAATTAAAGAATCCTCAGATATCAAGTAATGCTGATGGAAAATCCAGGCCTCACTATATCCCCTTGTGAGGTTCTTAACCCAGCCACCCTCCTGCCTACCCCTGAGGGCTCTCTCCCCTTTCACTCTTGTCTAGAAACCTTGGACCACTGGACAAAACCCCGAGAGGGATTGTCGGAAGATCTTCTGACCAATCCTGAGGAAATCTGGTACACTGATGGAAGCAGCTTTGTCTTAGATGGAAAAAGAAGAGCTGGATAGGCAGTAGTCTCCAATTTTGAGATCATAGAGGCTAAGCCTCTTCCACCAGGTACTTCAGCCCAATTAGCTGAGTTCATAGCCCTGACTCGAGCTTTAGAACTGGGTAAAGGAAAAAGAATAGCCATTTACACTGACTCCAAGTATGACTTTCTGGTGTTACATGCACATGCTGCTATTTGGAAAGAAAGGGGCCACTTGACCACCCGAGGGTCCCCAATCAAATGTGGTGATCAAATTATTAGACTTTTGGAGGCAGTCCATCTGCCCACTGAGTTTTCAGTCTCCCACTGTAAAGGACACCAAAAAGGGAGCACAGAAGTGGCACCAAGGGAACCAAGCAGCTGATCAGGCAGCTAAGAGAGCAGCATTACAGAACAATGACTTAATAGGGGTTGCCATCCTAGTTCCACAGACTAATTTGCTAGAAACTCCTTCATATACTGAAGGTGAGACTCTTAAAGCTAAGAGTGAGGACTTTCAAGATCATATTGGGTGGTTCCAAAAGGAGGAACTCCTTTTTCTGCCTGGGAACCTCCAATAGAAGTTGGTTAACTCCGTTTATGCCACCACTCATTTAGGGGAGAAGGCCCTCCAAAGATTACTAGGAAGGTCCTTCAGAGGAACAGGCCTCCAAACAACTATAAGGCAAGTGGTCTCCTCTTATCCCACTTGCCAATTAAACAACCCCCAAGGAGCTCAAAGACCTTAGCTGGCCCAGCCCATCCAATAACATGGGACCTACCCAAGAGAGGAAAGGTATAAATACCTATTAGTCTTGATAGATACATTCACAGGATGGATTGAAGGCTTTCCTACCCTGACTGAGAAGGCTGAAGTGAAGTTGCTCAGTCGTGTCTGACTCTTTGCGACCCCATGGACTGTAGCCTACCAGGCTCCTACCTCCATGTGATTCTCCAGGCAAGAATACTGGAGTCGGTTTCCATTTCCTTCTCCAGGGGATCTTCCCAACCCAGAGATCGAACCCATGTCTCCTGCATTGCAGGCAGATGCTTTAATCAGGATTTGGTCTGCCCAGGTCATTACAAAGTGACAATGGGACATCATTTACTTCTAAGGTCACCCAAGGGGTCTCTAAAGCATTGGGAATTACTTATTATCTCCCTTGTGCCTGGAGACCTCAGTCTTCAGGAAAAGTAGAAAGAGCCAACCAATTCTTAAAATCAGCAATAAAAAATATAACCCAGGAGACCTCCCTGGGATGGAAGGAGGCTTTACCATTAGCTCTCCTCAGCACCTGTATTGCCCCTAAGGAACAGGTTGGTCTTAGTCCTTATGAGATTTTATATGGGAGACCTTTTGTTTATGTCAATGACCTCTTCCTAGATCCAGAGATTCAGACCCTCCAGTCTTATACCATGGCCATTGGGCAATTCCAACAGGATATATGCTTGTGGGGAATGAACAAGGACCCAAAAGATTGTAAGGAGTCACCACTATATGCTCCAGGGACTCAAGTCCTAATTAAAGTCTGGAAAGATGGGTCCCCAAAGGCTCAACTCCATCCCACATGGAAGGACCCCTACCCTGTAATACTTTCTACTCCCACAGCAGTCAAGATACCAGGACATGAGTCAAGCTACAGAAGAAAACAGAAGATGACACTCAATACACCTGTGAGCCCCTAGGCGATCTCAGATACCTATTCAGGACTATAAATGAGTGCCATGAGGAATTAAGGGGTGTCTCAGTAAGATTTTATAGGAAAAAACCCTTTTATTGAAGTTGAACTTTGGGTGAGTGTTTTGCAGGAGGGTCTCAGAAAGTGGGAGTTTGGTCTAGTTTTCATGCCATCAGGAAGAGGGGATGATTTTGTAATTGGGTATGTCAATAAATTTTATCTATTGGGAGGAGAGAATAGCATATAGCTAAAGCTATAATTGATAAAGAAGTAGAAGTCACTCATTTTGGCAAAGAGGGGAGTGTTTGGTACTTTGTAAGAGGAACCAGAGATCAAATTGCCAACATCCGCTGGATCATTGAAAAAGGAAGAGAGTTCCAGAAAAACATCTATTTCTGCTTTATTGACTATGCCAAAGCCTTTCACTGTGTGGATCACAATAAACTGTGGAAAATTCTGAAAGAGATGGGAATATCAGACCACCTGACCTACCTCTTGAGAAACCTATATGCAGGTTAGGGAGCAACAGTTAGAACTGGACATGGAACAACAGACTGGTTCCAAATAGGAAAAGGAGTACGTCAAGGCTGTATATTGTCACCCTGCTTATTCAACTTCTACGCAGAGTACATCATGAGAAACACTGGGCTGGAAGAAGCACAAGCTGGAATCAAGATTGCCAGGAGAAATGTATCAATAACCTCAGATATGCAGATGACACCACCCTTATGGCAGAAAGTGAAGAGGAACTAAAAAGCCTCTTGATGAAGGTGAAAGAGGAGAGTGAAAAAGTTGACTTAAAGCTCAACATTCAGAAAACTAAGATCATGGCATCCGGTCCCATCACTTTATTGGAAATAGATGGGGAAACAATGGAAACAATGGCAGATTTTATTTTTGGGGGGCTCCAAAATCGGGCAGATGGTGATTGCAGCCATGAAATTAAAAGACGCTTACTTCTTGGAAGGAAAGTTATGACCAACCTAGATAGCATATTGAAAAGCAGAGACATTACTTTGCCAACAAAGGTTCATCTAGTCAAGGCTATGGTTTTTCCTGTGGTCATGTATGGATGTGAGAGTTGGACTGTGAAGAAAGCTGAGCGCCGAAGAATTGATGCTTTTGAACTGTGGTGTTGGAGAAGACTCTTGAGAGTCCTTTGGACTGCAAGGAGGTCCAGCCAGTCCATCCTAAAGGAGATCAGTCCTGAGTGTTCATTGGAAGGACTGATGCTAAAGCTGAAACTCCAGTACTTTGGCCACCTCATGCGAAGAGTTGACTCATTGGAAAAGACTCTGATGCTGGGAGGGATTGGGGGCAGGAGGAGAAGGGGACGACAGAGGATGAGATGGCTGGGTGGCATCACCGACTCGATGGACATGAGTTTGGGTGGACTCCGGGAGTTGGTGATGGACAGGGAGGCCTGGTGTGCTGCAATTCATGGGGTCTTAGAGTCAGACACGACTGAGTGACTGAACTGAACTGAACTGAAGTGGCAGTGCTTGCATGCATGCATGCATGCATGCTAAGTCGCTTCAGTTGCGTCTGACTCTTTGCAACCCTATGGACTGTAGCCCGCCAGGCTCTTCTGTCATAGGATTCTCCAGACAAGAATACTGGAGTGGGTTGCCATGCCCTCCTCCAAGGAATCTTCCCAACCCAGGGAACGAACTCTAGACTCATGTCTCCCGCATTGGCAGGGGACTTCTTTACTACTAGTGCCTCCTGGGAAGACCAAGTGGCAGTGTTTAGACAAAATTATGAAGTGACCATGCTTTGTCTCAATTTGTTATGATCTTAGAGTAAATTTGTCTGAGGTTGGTATTCTGTGTTTATATCTAAATAGGAGAATCAAGTGGCCTAGCAGTGAGTGCTGGGGTAGCTTCTGAATGTCAGGGGCTGTTCTTTTTTTCTTTCTCAAAGTTTTGCCTTTATTTGTAAGTAACTCATAAGTCTGAAGTTGCATTTTGTAGATGGTATATTTTAAGGCTCCAATTTCATTTTTTTTTCTTATATATAATCAATTGTTCTACTATCATTTGCTGCCAAATCTCTCATCTTTAACCCCCTACTTTGAGAACTTTTAGTAAATGTTTTTATTAGTTGATTGAGAGTGTGATATGTTAGGGGTATATTCTCTTTAAGCAAATTTTTGTGGGCTCATGTGATGTTTTTCAGAGAAGAAAAGGTTTTACTTGATTCTCTGAGGAATTCTATGGATGTAAACTCTTCATACTTTTGAGTTTATCTTAGAGAGAATCTCTGGAAGAAATAAATGCCAGAATCTACTGAGGTTAGTCAATTGGAAGGTGTTTAGAGAGGAGAAATGAAAGCAGCAGAATAGTTTATTTACATAGACATTTGGTACCATAATAGATGTTTATGTAGTACTTTTAACTAATGAA
The DNA here is from genome assembly GCF_055505025.1 of Bos grunniens. Lineage (NCBI taxonomy): Eukaryota > Metazoa > Chordata > Mammalia > Artiodactyla > Bovidae > Bos > Bos grunniens. The sequence goes on along the minus strand of NC_141194.1, from coordinate 50,484,890 downwards.
GGACTAAATAGGGACAGAAAATCACAGAAAGGGTTATAATATGAATAGTTTCCCGATAGATATAGGTCAAATATGAGTAAAGCCTTTGTGATCTCAATCGCATAGGAAGTAGTCAGTATTCACATAAGATGCTTAAAATTAAGACGAAATAAAACCAGTAGCTCAATACATATAGGCTATTGTTTTTAATGAACATAAAGGGACCTTAGAGATGAGGTAAAAACAGGAACCTAGGGAGGTATAGTAAATTCTCTGGGAAAAATTGGTTACTAAAACTAAATCTAGACCTTGAGTAGTATAATATTGTATGATTACGAGCTACCACTTACATATCACTTGCTATGTGATAAGTGTTTCACTTATATTACTGTGTTTAATCCTTACAGCAGCCCTGTGAAAATTAGATACTCATTATCATCACTGTTTTACTAATGGAGAAAGAAAAGCTCAGAGAAATGGAGTGGCTTGCCCAGGGTCACACAGCTGGTAAATGTCAGGAGTCAGAATCAAATCTAGGCTTTCTCTCTCCAAAACCTAAGTTATGGATCACAGAACACTGTGGCTACCTTAGTGGTAGAAAAAGCAGACAGTTTTGAATCAGAATAGCAGAGTTCAAATTCTGATCTTTCTACATAATAGTGTAGAACCATGATCTATTTTTTCCATATGGAAAACCCGAACTTTTAGCCAATCCAGTACTTACCCTCTCTGAGCCTGTTTTCACGCCTGTGAAATGAGAATCGTACTTGACCACTTGATCGTACTTGCTGTGAAATGCCTGGTTGTTCTGAGGAGACAATTTAAAAAAAATTATGGTTCTGATTGTTTCTTCCTTCACTTTGCTTCCCAGCTCAGTTCTCGTTTCATTGCACTCTGCTGCCTCCTACTTGATGTCACATTACATTCAGCAGCTAATGAGTTTGTTTCTTGCCCTTCAAATTTCAGTGGTCCCTGTGAATGTATGTATAAGATATCATGATTTCACCCATCCTTAATTTGCTGTAGGTTGCCATTGAGATAGGCTAGAACTTATTCCATGTCCCTGAATTTCTAGGAATCTTTTATTTTAATTTGTTTATTTTTTAGGTGGCTACTCAGGGCATCTGTAGCAGAAGCAGGGCTGGAAGGAAACCTGGTCTCCAGGATCCCAACACAGAGATTTCTCTGAAAGGTGAAATGAAATAGATCTATCGTTTTTATTAGCATTTATTAGGTGCCAGACACTATTCTATGTCATACAGATTAATTTTTATATATCTCACAACAACATATCATCACTTCAGAAGTGAGGAAATTGAGGCACAAAGAAGGAAAATTATTTGCCCAAGGTCACATTACTAGTAAGTGATTAAGTCAGAACTAGAACTATGCAGTCTGACTCTAAAGTATATCCTCTTAATATGTATGGTATTTTACACTTCCTCCTAAGAAGAAACAAAGATCTTGGTTAATATGCACTGAACTCAGATGGTGTCAAGTGGGATTTTGGACCTGATGTTACGTTCCTTTCTCTCTTCAACCCATTGTGAGTTGGTCCCCACCCATCCAGTGAAATTGCACTTGGCATGGTCACTGGTGAACTCTAGGTTGCCAATTGCAATATTTTTTTATCCTCATTTTACTCAACAACTTACCAACTGTTACGGACTGAATGTTTGTGTCACCCTAAAATTCATATGTTGAAATTCAAACTCCCAGTGTAATAGTATTAGGAGGTGGGGCCTATGGGGTGATTAGGTCATGAGGGCAGTGTCCTCATGAATGTGATTGGAGCATTTCCTTTATAAAAAGAAATCCCAGAGAATTCTTTTGCCCTCTCTTGCTTTCTCTGCCATGTAAGGATATAAAGAGAAAATGGTTGTCTGCAGCCTGGAAGAGGATTCTCACCAGAACCATGTTGGCATCCTAATCTTGGACTTCTGCCTCCAGAATTGTGAGAAACCAATTTCTGTTGTTTATAAACCAGGCAGTGTATGGTATTCTTTTTTTAATTAAAAAATAATAATAATATTATTATTTTGGCTGCACTGTGTGGCATGTGGGACCTTAGTTCACCGGCCAAGAATCAAACCCATGCCCCCTGCAGTGGAAATGTGGAGTCTTAACCCACTGGACCACAAGAGAAATACTATGGTATTCTATTATAGTAGGCTGAACTGATTGAGACACCAACATTCAACAGACTTAAGCATTCCATTCTTATAATGATTCCTTCTCTTAGTCTTCATAACATAGAAACCTCATGGTGTTCCTTTTATCTTCCTGACTGCTTCTTCATTGCTCCTTCAACTGACTCCAGCTTTTACTTTCTTTCCAGCCTCCAAATTTTGCAATGTTTAGGGCTCAATCTTCAGACATTTTTCTAGATAATTTAATCCAGTTCTCACAATTCCAGTTCAGTTCAGTCACTCAGTCGTGTCCGACTCTTTGCAACCCCATGGACTGCACCACGGCAGGCCTCCCTGTCCATCACTAACTCCCCGAGTTTACTCAAACTCATGTCCATTGAGTCGGAGATGCCATTTAATTTAATTACTCCCAAATAGACATCCCCAGCCTTGATTTATATCCTGAACACTTGTATACTCAACTGCCTACTTGAACTTCCCACTTGGATATCTTATAGGTATGTTCAGAATAAATTCTTCCTACCAGCACAAACCTGCTTCTCCTGTAATCTTCCCCTTCTCAGTTAATGACAACTCCATCTTTCCAGTTGCTTAGACTAAAAACCTAAGACAAATTCTGGAAAATCCCATGGATAGAGGAACCTGGCAGACTACGGCTCATGGGGTCTCAAAGAGGTGGACATGACTGAGCACACACATGCACACACACAGTCTTGATAGCTCCCTTCTCATCACAGTTTACATCAAATCCATCATGAAGTCCTCTCAGTCCCATATCAAAAATATATCTGTCCACTTCTCACCATCTACACTGAGATATCTTGGGAATCATTGGCAAGACAAGTAAGAGAAGGAGCATTTGTACCTTCTCTAATCAGGGAACAGTACATTTTTGTACCTATGACAAATGAGCAGAGGGTGAGGAGTGAAGAGCATCACAGTGTCTTGCTGCTATTGATCAAAATTGAAGTCCATGGTTTGATGGGCTCACTATTAGCTTTTTATTCATTTGCTCAAAGGAAGATTGAAAAAATCTCCTTAGGAGCATCACATCTTGTCTTCTAAGGGGTTGAAGAGTGTTCTCCTTATATATTTGTATATTTACAGACGTTCTCTCCCTTGCAATTTCCTCTTCATACTTGTCTATCTAGCGACTATTAATTCCTCCTTTATGTCTTAGTCCAAATATATCTTTCCACTCTATTGGTTAATAATTAATTAAATGGTACCAATAGACCAGGCTATGGCCTTAGGTGTTAGAAAGATAAAGATGAATGAAACTCTGTGCATTCTAAAGTAATGTCACAGGTTGGTGTCAGAGAAAGAAATGTAAAGTAACAGGTGCAACAAGACATCTGAATGGATTTCAATAAGTTCTGTGACAGACATCTGAATGGATCTCAATAAGGGTATGTCCAGTTATACCTGAAGGCATCAGATGAATCTGGAAAAATTAATAGGTGCTTATCAGGTACTGAGAGAAGCAAGACAAATGATACAAATATGTGAAACAACTTGGTGAATTCAAGAATGTCAAGCCGTTCAAAATTGTTACATTAGGGTGGCAGTTTGGGTGGTTTGAGAGATCAATCTGGTGAGGTCTGCAGTGGCTATATCATGAAGAAATGTGAGTGCTAAGTTAAAGAACGTGAGTTTTATCCTGTGGGTGTGTGTGCTAAGTCGCATCATGTCTGACTCTTTGCAACCCCATGGCCAGGCCCCTCTGTCCATGGGATTTCCCAGGCAATAATACTGGAATAGGCTGCCATTTCCTTCTCTGGAGGATCTTCCCAACTGAGAAATTGAATCTGTGTCTCTTGCAACTCTTGCATTAGCAGGCAGATTCTTTACCACTGTGCCACCTGGGAAGCCCTGGAGAGTCATTAAAGTTTTAACCAAGGGGATGATCTGATTAAATTTCCCTGTTACAAAGATTCAGTTGTACCAGTGTATTTCTGGAACTGGCTCATACCAACTACCACAGTAAACAGTTCTTGCAATTTCAGGAATTTTGCAAGCCAACTGACATCTTAGTAGCTTGAACTCAGTTATATTTATATCATGGAAAGCAGAAAATGTTACAAATCAGAGCTTTTTTCTTACAGAGCCTCTTGTTAAACATTTACCAGGACACAATTGGCAGTGGCCATTTTGGCAAGTGGACTGGAGAAGGAAAATATGAGTGAGAGAAGCAAATGTAATGATCAAGAAGAGAGGTATTGAGGCCAGAGTTAGGGAGAATGTTAAGGGAATGGAGAAAAAGGGACTTACTTGATACACCTTTAGTTGCAGGGTCAGCAGGCTTTAATTGGAAGAGTTGAGCAGGGAGCAAGAGAGACAAGGACAACGTTCCTGGCTTAGGTCATTGTGTGGATGATAATGTCACCAGTTAGGGAAGGAAACATAGTAGAAGAAGCAAGTTTGGGTAAGAAGATGGTGAGTTCCGTGAGACTTGTTGAGTTTGAAGTATTTATGGAATATCACAGAGAGACATCCAGTAAGGAATTGGAGGAGTGGGTCTGGAACTCAGGGAAGAAGCTTGGGCTGAAAATGAAGACTGCACAACATCTGCATGAACAGCCATGACACACTGCCTTTGTTTGATTCATTGACTTCTTTACAAATCTCATGGCAGCTTTGGACTTTAGGAAAATACACATTAACCCTATGTTTTATGTATTTGATCGCATTGAGAATAGCAAATAAAATTAATCTTTTCAAATAATTATCTCTGTCACTGTCATTTGTTAACCAAAAAAGGGTCATTATCTTTGGAAGGGAGGGGGAAGTAAAATGAAAAGAAAATATCAAAATAAAAGCAGATATAAAAAATTCTTCAATACTACTCAAAAATAAATTTAAACTAATGATGTATAAAAAGAATTATAACCATGACCCAGTGGAATTTATTCCAGTTACGCAAGACTGGTTCAATATAAGGAAATCAGTATTATCCTTCATATCAACAAACTAAAGAAGAAAAATCATGTGATCAAAGCAATTGACACAGAAAAAGCATTTGACAATATCCAGCATGTATTCATGAAGAAACCCTCAGTAAGTTAGGAATAGAGGGGAATTGTCTCAACTTGATAAGGAGTGCCTACCAAAAAGATCTATTTTACAGATGACATAATTGCCTATGTGGAAAACCACAAAAAAATCATTAAAAAAACCCCAACAACCTAGAACTAATAGATGAGTTCAGCAAGGTTGCAGGATACAACAGAAATAAATAATTTCTATATATTAACAATGATCATGTAGAAATTGATATTAAAACAAACACCACTTACAGGAATTTCTGAGAAAATGAAATAGTTATGGATACACTTAATAAGATGTGCAAGGTTTGTATGCCAGAAATTATAAAATATTAATGAAATAACTCAAAGAATACCTAAATAAAAAAGGAAAAACATATCACGTTCATGGATTGGAAGATCCAACATGGTATAGATGTCGATCTCCCTAAATTAATTTATAGGATTAATGCAATTCCTATCAAACGCCCAGCAACGTTTTTGTAGACAAAAACAACCTTACATTAAAGTGTCAGTCAGTCATGTCTGACTCTTTGCAACCACATGAACTGTAGTCCTCCAGGCTCTCTGTCCATGGGATTCTCCAGGCAAGAACACTGGAGTGGGTAACTATTCCCTTCTCCAGGGGATCTTCTCTACCCAGGGATCTAACCTGGGTCTCCTGCCTTGCAGGTGGATTCTTTACTGTCTGAGCCACCAGGGAAGCCCTGCAAAAAAGACAACCTATGGACTGGGAGAGAATGTTTGGAAAGGATGTGACCAATAAGGGATTAATTTTAAAAATATACAAACAGTTCATACAACTCAATTACAAAAAAACGAACAACTCAGTTAAAAAAGGGGCAAAAGACCTAAATAGACATGGCCAATTAGCAAATGAAAAGACACTCAACATCTCTAATTATCAGAGAAATGCAAATCAAAACTACAATAACATGACTTCCAGTTCAAGATGGCAGAGTAGAAGAACGTGAGCTCATCTCCTGCAAGAACACCAAAATCACAACTAGCTGTTGAACAACCATCAACAGGAGGATGCTGGAACCTACCAAAAAATGATAGGCGTCCAAAGACAGAGAAGAAGCTGCAGCAAGACAGTAGGAGGGACAAAAACATGATAAATAAAATCCCATACCTGTGATCCACAAACTGGAGAACAATAATTCCAAAGAAGTTCTCCCACTGTTGTGAAGGTTCAGAACCCCACGTCAGGCTTCCCAGCCTGGGGACCTGACAAAAGAACTGGGAATCCCCAGGGAATCTGACCTTGAAGGTGAGCGAGGTTTGATTACAAGACTTCCACAGGACTTCCACAGGGGAAACAGACTCCAGCCTTGGAGGGCACAAACAAAACCTTGTTCACACCTAGACTCCGAGGAAAGGAGCAGTGACTCCATAGGAAACTGAACCAAAACTACCTGCTACTGTTGGAGGGTCTCCTGTGGAGGTGTGGGTGGGAAGAGGCTCACCACAGGGACAGGGCAACTGGCAGCAGCTGTCTGGGAAAGTCACCTTTTGTGTAAACCCTCTTGGTGTATGTGCTAGTCGCTTAGTTGCATCCAACTCTTTGAGACCCCATTGACTGTAGCCCGCCAGACTTTTCTGTCTATGGGATTTCCCAGGCAAGAATACTGGAGTGGGTTGCTATTCCCTTCTCTAGGTGACATTCCTGACCCAGATCGAACCTGGGTGTCCTGCATTACCATCTGAGCCACCAGGGAAGCCCAAACCCTCTTGGAGGTCGCCATTAACCTGACCATAGAGTCCATATACCTAAGGGCTGGGTTGTTCAGTTCAGTCACTCAGTTGTGTCCAACTCTTTGCGACCCCATGAATCCCAGCACGCCAGGCCTCCTGTCCATCACCAACTCCCGGAGGTCACTCAAACTCACGTTCATCAAGTTGGTGATGCCATCCAGCCATCTCATCCTCTGTAGTCCCCTTTTCCTTCTGCCCCCAATCCCTCCTAGCCTCAGAGGCTTTTCCAATGAGTCAACTCCAGCCAAAGTACTGGAGTTTCAGCTTTAGCATCATTCCTTCCAAATACACCCAGGACTGATCTCCTTTAGAATGGACTGGTTGGATCTCACTGCAGTCGAAGGGATGCACAAGAGTCTTCTCCAACACTACAGTTCAAAAGCATCAATTCTTTGGCGCTCAGCTTTCTTCACAGTCCAACTCTCGCATCCATACATAACCACTGGAAAAACCATAGCCTTGACTAGACGAACCTTTGTTGGCAAAGTAAATGCTTTTCAATATGCTATCTAGGTTGGTCATAACTTTCCTTTCAAGGAGTAAGTGTCTTTTAATTTCATGGCTGCAATAACCATCTGCAGTGATTTTGGAGCCCCCAAAAATAAAGTCTGACACTGTTTCCACTGTTGCCCCATCTATTTCCCATGAAGTGATGGGACCAAATGCCATGATCTTAGTTTTCTGAATGCTGAGCTTTAAGCCAACTTTGTCACTCTCCTCTTTCACTTTCATCAAGAGGCTTTTTAGTTCCTCTTCACTTTCTGCCTTAAGGGTGGTGTCATCTACATATCTAAGGTTATTGATATTTCTCCTGGCAATCTTGATTCCAGCTTGTGCTTCTTCCAGCCCAGCGTTTCTCATGATGTACTCTGCATATAAGTTAAATAAGGAGGGTGACAATATACAGCCTTGCTAAGTTACTAAGTCACTTCAGTCGTGTCTGACTCTGTGTGACCCCATAGACGGCAGCCCACCAGGCTCCCCCGTTCCTAGGATTCTCCAGGCAAGAACACTGGAGTGGGTTGCCATTTCCTTCTCCAATGCATGAAAGTGAAAGGTGAAAGTGAAGTCGCTCAGTCGTGCCTGACTCTGCGACCCCATGGACTGCAGCCCACCAGGCTCCTCCGTCCATGGGGTTCTCCAGGCAAGAGTACTGGAGTGGGGAGCCATTGCCTTCTCTGATATACAGCCTTAACGTACTCCTTTTCCTATCTGGAACCAGTCTGTTGTTCCATGTGCAGTTCTAACTGTTGCTTCCTGACCTGCATATAGGTTTCTCAAGAGGCAGGTCAGGTGGTCTGGTATTACCACCTCTTTCAGAATTTTCCAGTTTATTGTGATCCACATAGTCAAAGGCTTTGGCATAGTCAATAAAGCGGAAATAGATGTTTTTCTGGAACTCTCTTCCTTTTACGATGATCCAGCGGATGCTGGAAATTTGGTCTCTGGTTCCTCTGCCTTTTCTAAAACCAGCTTGAACATCTGGAAGTTCATGGCTCACGTATTGCTGAGGCCTGGCTTGGAGAATTTTGAGCATTACTTTACTAGCGTGTGAGATGAGTTCAATTGTGCAGTAGTTTGAGCATTCTTTGGCATTGCCTTTCTTTGGGATCAGAATGAAAACTGACCTTTTCCAGTCCGTGGCCACTGCTGAGTTTTCCAAATTTGCTGGCATATTGAGTGCAGCACTTTCACAGCGTCATCTTTCAGGATTTGAAATAGCTCAACTGGAATTCTATCACCTACACTAGCTTTGTTCGTAGTGATGCTTTCTAAGGCCCACTTGACTTCACATTCCAGGATGTATGGCTCTAGGTCAGTGATCACATCATTGTGATTATCTTGGTCGTGAAGCTCTTTTTTGTACAGTTCTTCTGTGTATTCTTGCCACCTCTTCTTAATATCTTCTGCTTCTGTTAGGTCCCTACCATTTCTGTCCTTTATCGAGCCCATCTTTGCATGAAATGTTCCCTTGGTATCTCTAATTTTCTTGAAGAGATCTCTAGTCTTTCCCATTCTGTTGTTTTACTCTATTTCTTTGCATTGATCACTGAGGAAGGCTTTCTTATCTCTCCTTGCTATTCTTTGGAACTCTGCATTCAGATGCTTATATCTTTCCTTTTCTCCTTTGCTTTTTGCTTCTCTTCTTTTCACAGCTATTTGTAAGGCCTCCTCAGACAGCCATTTTGCTTTTTTTGCATTTCTTTTCCCTGGGGATGGTCTTGATCCCTGTCTCCTGTACAATGTCATGAACTTCCGTCCATAGTTCCTCAGGCACTCTATCTATCAGATCTAGGCCCTTAAATCTATTTCTCACTTCCACTGTATAATCATAAGGGATTTGATTTAGGTCACACCTGAATGGCCTAGTGGTTTTCCCTACTTTCTTCAATTTAAGTCTGAATTTGGCAATAAGGAGCTCATGATCTGAGCCACAGTCAGCTCCTGGTCTTGTTTTTGCTGACTGTATAGAGTTTCTCCATCTTTGGCTGCAAAGAATATAATCAATCTGATTTCGGTGTTGACTATCTGGTGATGTCCATGTGTAGAGTCTTCTCTTGTGTTGTTGGAAGAGGGTGTTTGCTATGACCAGTGTGTTCTCTTGGCAAAATTCTATTAGCCAATTCTATTCTGTATTCCAAGGCCAAATTTGCCTGTTACTCCAGGTGTTTCTTGACTTCCTACTTTTGCATTCCAGTCCCCTACAATGAAAAGGACATCTTTTTTGGGTGTTAGTTCTAAAAGGTCTTTTAGGTCTTCATAGAACCATTCAACTTCAGCTTCTTCAGTGATACTGGTTGGGGCATAGACTTGGATTACTGTGATATTGAATGGTTTGCCTTGGAAATGAACAGAGATCATTCTGTCGTTTTTGAGATTGCATCCAAGTACTGCATTTCGGACTCTTTTGTGGACCATGATGGCTACTCCATTTCTTCTAAGGGCTGGGTTGCCTCAGGCCAAAAAAACTACCAGGGAGGGAGTGCAACCCCACCCATCAGCAGATAATTGGATTATTGTTTTACTGAGCAAGGCCATGCCCACCAGAGTAAGACCTAGTTTTTCCCATCACCAGTTCTTCCCATCAGGAACCTTACACAAGCCTCCTAGTCTCCTCCATTAAATCGCAGACAAAAGAAGCAAGAAAAACCACAATCCCACAGTGTCTAAAACAAAACCACATTATAGAAAGTATCCGTTCAGTTCAGTCAATCAGTCATGTCCGACTGTTTGCGACCCCATGGAGTGCAGCATGCCAAGCCTCCCTGTTCATCAACAACTCCCAGAATTTACTCAAACTCATGTCCATTGAGTCGGTGATGCCATCTAACCATCTCATCCTCTGTCATATCTTTCTCCTGCCTTCAGTCTTTCCCAGCATCAGGGTCTTTTCCAGTGAGTCAGTTCTTCACATCAGGTGGCCAAAGTATTGGAGTTTCAGCTTCAACATCAGTCCCTCCAGTGAACATTCAGGACTGATTTCCTTTAGGATGGACTGGTTGGATCTCCTTGCAGAGAGTCTTCTCCAACACCACAGTTTAAAAGCATCAATTCTTCGACACTCAGCTTTCTTTATAGTCCAACTCTCACATCCATACATGACCACTGGAAAAACCATAGCCTTGACTAGACAGACCTTTGTTGGTAAAATAATGTCTCTGCTTTTTAACATGCTGTCTAGGTTAGTCATAACTTTCCTTCCAAGGAGCAAGTGTCTTTTAATTTCATGCCTGCAGTCACTATCTGCCTGATTTTGGAGCCCCCCAAAAATAAAGTCTGCCATTGTTTCCACTGTTTCCCCATCTATTTCCCATGAAGTGATGGGACCGGATGCCATAATCTCAGTTTTCTGAATGTTGAGCTTTAAGTCAACTTTTTCACTCTCCTCTTTCACTTTCATCAAGAGGCTTTTTAGTTCCTCTTCACTTTCTGCCTTAAGGGTGGTGTCATCTGCATATCTGAGGTTATTGATATTTCTCTCCTGGCAATCTTGATTCCAGCTTGTGCTTCCTCCAGCCCAGTGTTTCTCATGATGTACTCTGCATATAAGTTAAATAAGCAGGGTGACAATATACAGCCTTGATGTACTCCTTTTCTTATTTGGAACCAGTCTGTTGTTCCATGTCCAGTTCTAACTGTTGATTCCTGACCTGCCTCCAGATTTCTCAAGAGGCAGGTCAGGTGGTCTGGTATTCCCATTTCTTTCAGAATTTTCCACAGTTTATTGTGATCTACATAGTCAAAGGCTTTGACATAGTCAATAAAGCAGAAATAAATGTTTTTCTGGAACTCTCTTGCTTTTTCAATGAGCCAGGAGATGTTGGCAATTTGATCTCTTGTTCCTCTGCCTTTTCTAAAACCAGACTGAATATCTGGAAGTTCACAGTTCACGTATTGTTGAAGCCTGGCTTGGAGAATTTTGAGCATTACTTTGATAGCGTGTGAGATGAGTGCAGTTGTGTGGTATTTTCAGCATTCTTTGGCATTGCCTTTCTTAGGGATTGGAATGAAAACTGACCTTTTCCAGTCCTGTGGCCACTGCTGAGTTTTCTAAATTTGCTGGCATATTGAGTGAAGCACTTTCACAGCATCATCTTTCATGATTTGAAATAGCTCAACTGGAATTCCATCACCTCCACTATACAGAAAGTATATCAGCATGAAAATTCAGAAAGTTACATAAAACCCCAGGAGAACAACTAAATGAAGTGGAGATAGGCAACCTTCCAGAATATTATTATTATTATTCAGAATAATGATAGTGAATAAGATTCAGGATCTCCAAAAAAGAATGGAGACAAAGTTTGAGAAGATGCAAGAAATATTTACCAAAGACCTAAAAGAACAAACAAACAGAGATGAATAATACACTAGAAGGAATTCACAGCAGAATAACTGAGGCAGAAGCACAGATAAATGACCTGGAGGACAGAATGGTGGAAATCACTGCCAAAGAACAGAATATAGAAAAAAGAATGAAAAGACATGATGACAGCCTAAGAGACCCCTGGGACAACAGTAAATGCACCAACATTCACATTATAGCGGTCCCAGAAGAAGAGAGAGAGAAAGGCCCTGAGAAAATATTGAAGTGATAATAGCTGAAACTTCCCTAATATGGGAAAGGAAATAATCAACCAAGTTGAGGAAGTCCAGAGAGTCCCAATGGCACCCCACTCCAGTACTCTTGCCTGGAAAATCCCATGGGTGGAGGAGCCTGGTGGGCTGCAGTCCTTGGGGTCGCTAAGAGTCAGACACGACTGAGCGACTTCACTTTCACTTTTCACTTTCATGCATTGGAGAAGGAAATGGCAACCCACTCCAGTGTTTTTGCCTGGAAAATCCCAGGGACAGGGGAGGCTGGTGGGCTGCCGTCTACGGGGTCGCACAGAGTCGGACACGACTGAAGTGACTTAGCAGTAGAAGTAGCAGTAGCAGTAGCAGAGAGTCCCAAGCAGGATAAACCCAAGGAGGAACCCACTGAGACACATAGTAATCAAGCTCACAAAAATTAAAGACAGCGAGAAAATATTAAAAGCAACAAGGGTAAAACGGCAAATAACATATCAGGGAACTCCCATCAGGCTGTCAGCTGATTTTTCAACAGAAACTCTGCAAGCCAGAAGGGAATGGCATGATATATTTAAAATGATGAAAGGGAAGAATCTACAGCCAAAAATACTCTACCCAGCATGACTCTCCTTCAGATTTGATGGAGAAATCAAAAGATTTCCAGACAAGCAAAAGTTAAGAGAATTCAGCACCACCAAACCAGCTTTACAACAAATGCTAAAGGAAATTCTCTATGCAGAAAACAAGAGAAGGAAAATCCCTACCTTCAAAAAATAAACTCAAAACAATTAAGAAAATGGTAATAGGATCATACATATCAATAATTACCTTAAATGTAAATGGATTAAATGCACCAACCAAAAGACAGACTGGCTGAGCAGTTGAGAACATGTGTATGTATGCACTTCCACTTACCACATCACTCTGCTTGAGCTTTCAAATTTCATGTAATTATTTTATATTATTAGATTAATCATGTTCCCATTATGGCTTACAATTGCAATCATCTTTTATTTTTTGTCTGGCTATTTATTGTGAAAACTGGTAAACATCTTTTCCTATTGAATTATGTAACTATTACTTAGTTAATACCATTGTATCATGATTGGTCAACAGAAAAATTATAGAATTCTATATCATAAAAGGTAGCATTTAATAGAAAAATCTGCAATCACTTTTTAAAATCCATATGCATATCAGAATTATCTTGGAATTTTTTGAAAAACACAAATGCCTATGTATTCCTTTTTTTTTGTCAGTGCTCCAGATATGTTTATAATGAGCAGCCATGTTCATTATAAAACAACTGGACTATATGAGAATCTTTTACTTTTATCTAGCTTATTTCACTTTTTCTATTTCATATTCAGAGCTCCCATTTCATTTAGTTTGTTTTTCAATTTCTCCATCTCTTCTTTTTTTATGTTCTTTCTCAAGCCTTTATCAAGTATAGTAGAAAAGCTTTTGTATACATATGTGCTGCCAAGTCGCTTCAGTCTTGTCTGACTCTGTGCGACCCCACGGACTGCAGCCTACCAGGCTTCTCCGTCCATGGGATTCTCCAGGCAAGAACGCTGGAGTGGGTTGCCATTTCCTTCTCCAATGCATGAAAGTGGAAAGTGGAAAGTGAAAGTGAAGTCACTCAGTCGTGTCTGACTCTTAGCGACCCCATGGACTGCAGCCTACCAGGCTCCTCCATGCATGGAGTTTTCCAGGCAAGAGTACTGGAGTGGGTTGCCATTGCCTTCTCCATACATATATGAACAATATTTATAATATATATATTTTAGAAAACTTATGAATTTTTGCCTAACTAAGAAAAAAATATATGACACTTATTCCACTTGTTCGACTTAATTGAATAGAATACTATGCAACAAGCAACAAAGGTTTACTGTAGAGCACAGGGAACTATAATCAATATGTTGTAATAACCTATAATAGAAAATAATTTCAAATATAATGTATGTGTATAACTGAATCACACATACAAAAGAGAATTCTAATTTTTGAAATTTAGTAATGTTTATCTTTTTACCAGTTTTTCTAAATGTTCTATGAAAGTTTAATAACAATATATTAGATACAAAGTTTTAAATGTATTTGTGTAGGATATGATTAATATAAATTACCTAAATTTTATAAATCTGTTAAATTATTAACATCATTTAAGATGCTCCTATTATTTTTTCTGAACTTGATAAAATATTCTCAAAGAAATGTTAATATGTCTCCCTATGATTATATATTTTTTCTTTTCTCTTGTATTTCTTCTGATTTTTGCTTTATGTATCCTTGTTTCTTTGCTCTTAAGCTGTCTAATGGTTTATGTCTTTCTTCTTTTTCAATTTTACCTTTTACCATTAAAAAGATTCATCTTTGTTTCATTTAAAATAAATAAATTTTAAAAAATTACAATGACACCAGTCAGAATGGCCATCATTAAAACGTCCACAAACAATAAATGCTGGAGAGGGTGTGGAGCAAAGGGAATCCTCCTTTGCCATGTTAATGAGAACATAAATTGGTGCAGCCACTATGGAAAACATGGAGTTTTGTTCTTTACAAAACTGAAAAATAGAGTTACGCTATGTATGATCCAGCAATCCCACTTTTGGGCATATGTTCAGAAAAAACTCTAACTAGAAATCTAAGCCATATGCTCCCCAATGTTCATAGCAGCTCTATTTGCAATAGCCAAGGCATGGAAGCAACCTAAATGTACACTAACAGATAAATGGATAAAAAAGGTGAGACACACACACACACAAAATGGAATACTACTCAGTCATAAAAATGAATGAAGTAATACCATTTATAGCAACATGGATGGACCTAGAGATTATCATACTAAGTGAAGTAAGTCACACAAAGAAAGACAAATGTCATATATATCTATCACTTATATGTGGAATCTAAAATATGATACAAATGAAATAATTTACAAAACAGACTCATAGATATAGAAAACAAACTTATGGTTACCAAAGGATAAAAGGGCAGGGTGGTGAGGATAAATTAGGAGTTTGGAATTAACAGATATACACTACTATATATAAAATAGATAAATACTAAGGACCTTCTATATAGCATAGGAAACTATATCCAATATCTTGTATTAAACTGTGTGGCCTTCTCAGGTGGCTCAGTAGTAAAGAATTTGCCTGCCAATGCAGGAGATGCAGGAGATGCAAGTTCGATCTCTATGTCAGATAGGTCCCCTGGAGAAGGAAATGGCAACACACTCCAGTATTCTTGCCTGAAAAATCCCATGGACAAAGGAGCCTGGCAGGCTACAGTCCATGGGGTAATACCTCATAACCTGTAATGAAAAGAATATATGTGTGTGTGTTTATGTATAACTGAATCAATTTGCTGTATACCAGAAACTAATACAACATTGTAAATCAACTCTACTTCAATTAAAAAATAATAATTGATTAATTAATTAAATGTATATGAAAAGGTAAAAGTTCTAGACTAGCTAAACAGTCTAGAAAAAGAAGAATAAAATGAGAAGAATCATTCTACCCAATTTTAAGAGTTATTATATAGCTATGTAATCAAGACTCTGTGGTATTACTAAAGGGATAGGCACACAGATCAATGAAACAGAATAGAGAACACAGAAATGGATCCACACAAATATTTCAAACAACTTTTTAAATGGAGAAAAGGAAATTCAATGGAGGAAGGATAGTCTTTCAATAAATGGTGCTGGAACAATTAGTCATCCGTAGACAAAAATATGAACTTTGACTTAAATGTAACACCTTATATAAAATTTGGAGAAGGAAATGGCAACCCACTCCAGTACTATTACCTGGAAAATCCCATGGACAGAGGAGCCTGATAGACTCCAGTCCATGGGGTCGCAAAGAGTTGGACACAACTGAGTGACTTCACTTACTCTATATGAAAATTAACTAAAAATTGATCATGGATTTAAATGTAAAGCATAAAACATTAACACTTTCAGGAAAAAGGAGAAAATCTTTGGGGTCTAGGGTTAGGCAGAGATCTTAGACTTGACATTAAAAGCACAATCCATAAAAGGAAAATTTGATAAATTGGAATCATCAAAATTTTTCTTACCCTGTGGAAGCAGTCCCTGTTAAGAATATGCAAAGACAAGCTATTGACTGGAAGAAAATATTTATCATCCACATATTCAACAAAAAAGCACTCAAAGCTCAATAGTTAAAAAAATTCAACCAGAAAATGGACAAAAGATATAAAAAGACATCTCACTTAAGAGAGTACAGAGATAGAAAAGAAACACATAAAAGGATGCTCAACATCATTAGCCATTGCTGCTGCTGCTGCTGCTGCTAAGTCGCTTCAGTCGTGTCCGACTCTGTGCGACCCCATAGATGGCAGCCCACCAGGCTCCCCCATCCCTGGGATTCTCCAGGCAAGAACGCTGGAGTGGGTTGCCATTTCCTTCTCCAATGCATGAAAGTGAAAAGTCAAAGTGAAATCACTCAGTCGTGTCTGACTGTTAGCGACCCCATGGACTGCAGCCTACCAGGGTCCTCCATCCCTAGGATTTTCCAGGCAAGAGTACTGGAGTAGGGTGCCATTGCCTTCTCCATCATTAGCCATTAAGGAAATGCAAATTAAAACCACAATGAGATTTCACTGAATACATATCAGAATATCTGAAATAAAGCAGTGATGACATCAAATGCTGGTGAGGATGCAGAGAAGCTTGGTCACTCATACATTGTTGGTGGGAATGGCATAGGCATTCTGGAAATGTTTGGCAGTTTCTTCAAAAAGAAAACTAAGTATGCAAATACCCATTTATGATAAAAACTCTTCAAATAGTGGGTATAGAGGGAACATACTTCATAAAAATAAAAGCCATATATGATAAGCTCAAAGCTAACATCGTACTCAATAGTGAAAAGCTGAAAGCATTTCCTCTAAGATTAGGAACAAGACAAGGGTGCCATTCTCACCACTTTTATTCAGCATAGTACTGGAAGTCTTAGCCATGGCAATCAGAGAAGAAAAAGAAATGAAAGGAATCCAAATTTGAAAAGAAGAAGTAAAACTCAATCTTTGCAAATGATATGATACTGTACATAGAAAATCCTAAAGATGCCAACAAACAACTACTACACCTGATCAATTAATTCAGTAAAGTTTCAGGACACAAAATTAATATACAGAAATCTGTTGCATTTTTTAATATTAATAATGAACTAAAAAAGTAAAGAAGAAAAATTAAGGAAACAATCCCATTTGCAATAGCATCAAAAAGAATAAAATACCTAGGAATAAATCTAACTAAGGAGATAAAAGACCTGTACTCAGAAAACTGTAAGACACTGATGAAAGGAATTGAAGATGACACAAACAGATGAAAATACACATTATATTCAGGGATTGGAAGAATTGATACTGTTAAAATGACCATACTACCCAAGGTAATCTATATATTTAATGCAATCTCTTTCAAAATACCAATGATATTTTTCACAGAACTAGAATAAATAGTTTTAAAATTTGTATGGAAACAAAGGCTCCAAAAAGCCAAAACAATCCTGAGAAAGAAGAACACAGTTGGAGGTATCATATTGCCTGACTTCAGACTATAATAGAAAGTTATAGGAAACTAAACAGTACGAAGCTGGCACAAAAACAGACACGTAGATCAATGGAGGAGAATACAGACAACAGAAATAAACCCATGCACTTATGGTCAGTTAATCTATGACAAAGGGGGCAAGAATGTACAATGAGGAAAAGACAACCTCTTCAATAACCGGTGCTGAGAAAACTGAACAGCTATATAAGAATGAAGTTAGAACATCTTCTAACACCACATGTAAAAAATAAAGTAAAAATGGATTAAAAACCTAAATTTAAGACCAGAAACCAAAAAACTCCTAGAAGAAAACATAGGCAGAAAACTCTTTGACATGAACCACAGCAATATCTTCTTGGATCTGTCTTCTAAGGCAAAGAAAATAAACAAAAGAGACCTAATTAAACTTAAGGGTTTTGCACAACAAAGGAAACCAGCAACAAAATGAAAAGAAACCTACTGAATGGGAGAAAATATATGAAAACTGTGTGACTGATAAAGGGTTAATATCCAAAATATATAAACAGTTCTTATAAGTGAAAGTGAAAGTCACTCAGTCATGTCTGACTCTTTGCGACCCCATGGACTGTGTAGTCCATGGAATTCTCCAGGCCAGAATACTGGAGTGGGTAGCCTTTCCCTTCTCCATGGGATCTTCTCAACCCAGAGATCGAACCCAGGTCTCCTGCACTGCAGGCGGATCAAAAAAAAAAAAAACAGAAAGAAAGAAAAAACTGATTTAAAAATGAGCAGAAGACATGAACAGGCATTTTTCTAAAGAAGATATACAGATGGCCAACAGGCACATGAAAAGATGTTCAACATTGCTCGTCATCATAGAAATGCAAATCAAAACCACAATGAAATACACCTCATACCTGCCAGAATGTTGTTTCTGTTTTTCGCTAAGCCCTGTCTGACTATTTGTGACCCCATGAACTGCAGCATGCTTGGCTTCCCCGTCTTTCACTATCTCCCGGAATTTGCTGAAACTCATGTCCATTGAGTCAGTGATCCAGCCATCTCATCCTCTGCCGCCCACTTCTCCTCTTACCCTCAATCTTTCCCAGCATCAGGGTCTCTTCCAGTGAGTCCTCTCTTCACACCAGGTGGCCAAAGTATTGGAGCTTCAACTTCAGCATTAGTTCTTCCAATGAATATTCAGGGTTGATTTCCTTTAGGATTGACAGGTCTGATCTCCTTGCTGTCCAAGGGACTCTCAAGAGTCTTCTCCAGCACCACAGTTCGAAACCATCAATTCTTCAGCATTTAAGGTCCAACTCTCACATTCATACATGACTACTGGAAACACCATAGCCTTGACTAGATGGACCTTTGTCGGCAAAGTGATGTCTCTGCTTGTTAATACACTGTCTAGGTTTGTCATTGCTTTCCTTCCAAGGAGCAAGTGTCTTTTAATTTCATGGCTGCAGTCACCATCCACAATGATTTTGGAGACCAAGAAAATAAAATCTGGCACTGTTTTCTCTTTTTCTCCATCTATTTGCCGTGAAATGATGGGACTGGATGCCTTGATCTTAGTTTTTAGAGTGTTGAGTTTCAAGCCAGCTTTTTCACTCTCCTCTTTCACCCTCATAAAGAGGCTCTTTAGTTCATCTTTGCTTTCTGCCATTAGAATATTCAATATCATCTGGATATCTGAGGTTATTGATATTTCTCCCAGCAATCTTGATTCCAGCTTGTGATTCATCCAGTGCAGCATTTTGCATGATGTACTCTGTATATAAGTTAAATAAGCAGGGTGACAATATACAGCCTTGATGCACTCCTTTACCAATTTGAAACCAGTCCATTGTTCCATGTCCGGTTCTAACTGTTGCTTCTTGGCTTTCAAACAGGTTCTTTAGGAGGCAGGTAAAGTGGTCTGGTATTCCCATCTCTTAAAGAATTTTCCACAGTTTGTTGCGATCCACACAACACTTAGTGTTGTCAATGAGGCAGAACTTGATGTTTTCAGGAATTCTTTTGCTTTTCCTATGATCCAATGGATGATGGCAATTTGATTTCTGGTTCCTCTGCCTTCTCTAAATACAGCTTGTACGTCTGGAAGTTCTTGGTTCACATACTGTTGAAGCCTAGCTTGAAGGATTTTGAGCATTACCTTGCTAGCATATGAAATGAACGCAACTGTGTGGTAGTTTGAACATTCTTTGAAATTGTCTTTCTTTGGAATTGGAATAAAAACTGACTTTTCCAGTCTTGTGGCTACTGCTGAGTTTTCCAAATTTGTTGGCATATTGAGTGCAGCACTTTAACAGCATCACCTTTTAAGATTTGAAATACCTCAGCTGGAATTCCATCACCTCCACTAGTTTTGTTCATAATAATGCTTCCTAAGGCCCCCTTGAATTCACATTCCAGGATGTCTGGCTGTAGGTGAGTGACCACACCATCGTGGTTATCTGGATCATTAAGACCTTTTTTTATATCATTCTTCTGTATATTCTGACCACCTCTTCTTAATTTCTTCTGCTTCTGTTAGGTCCTTGTTGTTTCTGTCCTTTATTGTGCCCATCTTTTCATGAAATGTTCCCCTAGTGCCTCCAGTTTTCTTGAAGACATCTCCAGTCTTTCCCATTCTATTGTTTTCCACTATTTCTTTGTTCACTTCAAAAGGCTTTCTTATCTCTCCTTGTTATTCTCTGGAACTCTGCATTCAGGTGGGTATATATTTCATTTCTCCTTTGCTTTTCTCTTCTCTTCTATTTTAAGCTATTTGTAAGGCCTCCTCAGACAATCATTTTGCCTTTTTGCATTTCTTTTTCTTGGGAATGATTTTGGTCACCACCTCTTGTACAATGTTAGAAACCTCTGTTCATAGTTCTTCAGGCTTTCTGTCTACCAGATCTAATCCCTTGAATCTACTCATCACCTCCACTGTATAATCCTACAGGCTTTGATTTAGGTCATACCCGAATGGTCTAGAGGTTTTCCCCACTTTCTTCCATTTAAGCCTGAATTCTGCAATAAGGAAATCATGATTGAAGCCACTTCAGTTCTAGGTCTTGTTTTTGCTGACTGTATAGAGCTTCTCCATCTTTGGCTGAAAAGAATATAGTCAATCTAATTTCAGTATTGACCATATGGTGATGTCCATGTGTAGTCATCTCTTGTGTTATCTGAAGAGGGTGTTTGCTATGACCAATGTATTCTACTGGCAAAACTCTGGTGGACTTTGCCCTGCTTCATTTTGTACTCCCAGGCCAAACTTGCCAGAATGGCTATCATCAAAAGACCACAAATAACAAATATTGGTGGGGATGTGGAGAACACATGTACACTGTTGGTGGGAATATAAATTGGTGCAACTACTGTGAGAATGGCATAGAGTTTTCTCAAAAAGCTAAAAATAAAGCTACCACGTGATCCAGAAATTCCATTCCTGGCTATATATCTGAAGAAAACAGAAACTCTATTTTGAAAAGATACATGCACCTCAACAGTAGTTGAGGTGTGAACATCCTGGAGTGTGAATTCAAGGGGGCCTTAGGAAGCATTATTATGAACAAAACTAGTGGAGGTGATGGAATTCCAGCTGAGGTATTTCAAATCCTAAAAGGTGATGCTGTTAAAGTGCTGTACTCAATATGCCAATAAATTTGGAAAACTCAAATAATACTAGCAGTATTATTTACAATACCTATATATGGAAGCAACCTAGTGTCTATCAACAGATGAATTGATAAGGAAGATATGGTATATATTTACAATGGACAACTATGGAGCCATAGAAAGAATGAAATTTTGCCATTTGCAATAGCATGGATGGACCTGGAGAGTATCATGCTTAGTGAAGTAAGTCAAATGAGAAAGACAAATACTGTATGTGATCACTTATATGTGAAATCTAAAAAATAAACTCAGTTCAGTTCAGTTCAGTTCAGTCACTCAGTCATGTCTGACTCTGCGACCCCATGAACTGCAGGCCTCCCTGTCTATCACCAGCTCCCAGAGTCCACCCAAATCCATGTCCATTGAGTCGATGATGCCATCCAACCATCTCATCCTCTGTCATCCTCTTCTCCTCCTGCCCTCAATCTTTCCCAGCATCAGGGTCTTTTCAAATGAGTCAGCTCTTCACATTAGGTGGCCAAAGTATTGGAGTTTCAAAAATAAACTAATGTATATTTAAAAATAGAAACAGATTCACAGATCTAAAGAGCAAACTAGTGGTTACCAATGAGGAGGCATGGGAAGAGGCAAGATTAGGGAATTAGGGAATACAAACTACTGTGTATAAAACAATCTATCAGAATATATTGTACAGCACAGGGAATATAGCCAATATTTTATAATCACTTTAACTGGGGTATAGTCTATAAACATTTTGAATCAGTATTTGTAAAACATGAAAATATTATAATATTATAAATCAACTATACCTTATTAAAAGAATCAAAAACAACAACAAAAACCCAAATATGCAATTACCATATGACCCAGCAATTGTACTTTTGGGCATTTATCCCAGAGAACAGAAAACCTATGTTCACACTAAAACCTGTACATGAATGTTCATAGGAACTTTATTTGTAATAGTGAAAACCTGGAACCAGTCTGCATGTCTTTCAATGGTCAATGGTTATACCAACTGTGGAACATCTATATCCTTGAACATTTGCTTGCTTGCTTGCTAAGTTGCTTCAGTCATGTTCGACTCTTTGTGACCCTATGGACTATAGCCTGCCAGGTTCCTCTGTCCATGGAATTCTCCAGGCAAGAATACTGGAGTGGGTTGCCAAGCCCTCCTCCATGGGATCTTTCCGACCCAGGGATTGGACCCTTGTCTCTTTCATCTCTTGCATTGGCAGGTGGGTTCTTTACCACTAGCCCCACCTGGGTAGCCTATCCTTGAATATTACTCAGTAATAAAAGGAATGAACTATTGATAGATGCAGCAACTTAGCTGAATCTCCAGGGAATTATGGTGAGTGGAAAAGCCAGTCCCCAAAGGTTACGTATCGTATGATTTGTATAACTTTTCGGGGTTTTTTGGCTGCACCAGGTCTTAGTTGTGGCCCACAGGATCTTTAGTTGAGGAATGTGGGATCAAGTTCCCCAATCCAGGATCGAACCCAGGCCCCCTGCATTGGAGCATGGAGTCTTAGCCACTGGATCACCAGAGACGTCCCCAGCATAAGTTTTTTTTTTTTTTTTTTTTAATTGGGATTTTCTGTATCTTTCTTTCTTTTTCTTCCCTCCAGCATGTAACTGGGTCAAAGTACCACTGTCTGTCTAAAATTTAAAACAGGAGTTGCTTGTATATTTTTGAGATTAGTTGTTTGCCAGTTGCTTCATTAGCTATTATTTTCTCCCATTCTGAAGGCTGTCTTTTCACCTTGCTTATAGTTTCCTTTGTTGTGCAGAAGCTTTTAATTTTAATTGGGTCCCATTTGTTTATTTTTGCTTCTATTTCTAACATTCTGGGAGGTGGGTCATAGAGGATCCTGCCATGGTTTATGTCAGAGAGTGTTTTGCCTACGTTGTCCTCTAGCAGTTTTATAGTTTCTGGTCTTATGTTTAGATCTTTAATCCATTTTGAGTTTAGTGTGGTGTATGGTGCTACAAAGTGTTCTAGTTTCATTCTTTTACAAGTGGTTGACCAGCTTTCCCAGCACCACTTGTTAAAGAGATTGTCTTTTCTCCATTATATATTCTTGCCTACTTTGTCAAAGATAAGGTGTCCATAGGTGCATGGATTTATTTCTGGGCTTTCTATTTTGTTCCATTGATTCTTTCTTTGTGCCAGTACCATACTGTCTTGATGACTGTGGCTTTGTAGTAGAGCCTGAAGTCAGGCAGGTTGATTCCTCCACTTCCATTCTTCTTTCTGAAGATTGCTTTGGCTATTTGAGGTTTTTTGTATTTCCATAGAAATTGTGAAATTATTTTTTCTAGCTCTGTGAAAAATACCATTGGTAGCTTGATAGGGATTGCACTGAACAAACAAACAACTAATCTCAAAAATATATAAGCAACTCCTGCAGCTCAATTCCAGAAAATTAAATGACCCAATCAAAAAATGGGCCAAAGAACTAAATAGACATTTCTCCAAAAAAGACATACAGATGGCTAACAAACGCATGAAAAGATGCTCAACATCACTCGTTATCAAAGAAATGCAAATCAAAACCACAATGAGGTACCATTTCACACCAGTCAGAATGGCTGCTATCCAAAAGTCTACAAGCAATAAATGCTGGAGTGGGTGTGGAGAAAAAGGAACCCTCTTACACTGTTGGTGGGAATGCAAACTAGTTCAGCCACTATGGAGAACAGTGTGGAGATTCCTTAAAAAACTGGAAATAGAACTGCCATATGACCCAGCAATCCCACTGCTGGGCATATACACCGAGGAAACCAGAATTGAAAGAGACACGTGTACCCCAATGTTCATCACAGCACTGTTTATAATAGCCAGGACATGGAAGCAACCTAGATATCCATCAGCAGATGAATGGATAAGAAAGCTGTGGTACATATACACAATGGAGTATTACTCAGCCATTAAAAAGAGTACATTTGAATCAGTTCTAATGAGGTGGATGAAACTGGAGCCTATCATACAGAGCAAAGTAAGCCAGAAAGAAAAACACCAATATAGTATACTAACACATATATATGGAATTTAGAAAGATGGTAACGATAACCCTGTATGCGAGACAGCAAAAGAGACACAGATGTATACAACAGTCTTTTGGACTCTGTGGGAGCGGGGAGATGATTTGGGAGAATGGCACTGAAACAGGTATAATATCATATAAGAAATGAATCGCCAGTCCAGATAATATGCATGATACAGGATGCTCAGGGCTGGTGCACTGGGATGACCCAGAGGGATGGTACGGGGAGGGAAGTGGGAGGGGGGTTCAGGATGGGGAGCATGTGTACACCCATGGCAGATTCATGTTGATGCATGGCAAAACCAATACAATATTGTAAAGTAATTAGCATCCAATTAAAATAAATAAATTTAAATTTAAATAAAATAAAATAGATCACAAGTAAAAAAAAATAAATAAAATTTAAAACAATTTTAAAGAATTTTAAAAATTGGAAATTTTGGGGACATCCCTGGTGGTCCAGCGGTTAAGATTCTGAGCTCCCAATACAGGGAGCCTGGGTTTGATCCCTGGTCAGAGAATTAGATACTGCATGCTGTAACTAAGAGCCTGCCTGCCACAACTAAAAAGATCCCAATCCCACATGCCACAATGAAGATCCTGAATACAGCAACTAAGACCCAGCACAGCCAAAAAAAAAATATATATATATATATATAAATATTTTTAATTGAAAATTCTTGAAGAAAATTCCCCAGAAGAGATTCATCTTCAACTTCGTGACTCTGAAGGCCTATTTCTTCCATGACCAGTTTTGACATTTGCTCTGGCTTTGGCTTTGCATTTCCTCCCAAAATGGCCATACCAGCTAGTCCTTTAAGGACCTTACAACTTCCATTTCACTTCCGCATGGCAATTGTCAAGAGATTGCTTCAGACTGAGGCTCCCACTTCATTGCCTAAAAACCTGACAGGTGTTTTGGGGGCTATTCAGTTTCATACTTTCCACTGTGCATAGTCTAGGCAGGAGGGGAATTCCCAACACCTGCTTCCCACTGCTGGCTCCTGTTACAAAAGCCAATGGGGCCAGATCCTTTTTTTACCTCCACTCTGGTATAGATACTGTGTGGGCACTTGACCCAAATTTGGCTCTCTTTTAAGACTTTGAATCATGAGTGAGTAATGCAATAATGGAGAAAACTGGAAATGAGAGTGTTCAAGGCAATTGCAATTATGTCACAAATCTTTTTTTCTTCCCACTCCTCAGAATCGACTACCAAACTTGTGCTCTGCACACTAATGTGTGGCTTATAGAACTAAGGGTTCCCTAACTATCAGCTTTGTTCTCCCGTGGGGGTGAGTATATTATATGAGACCCTCTACCTGAGGCTGTACTTTTAGTTACCAGGGAAAAGTCATAAATTAATTCACTCAACAAAAATTTATTCAGCATGTGCTTTGGGCCAGGCAGTGTTCTAGATGCTGGTGATACAATGAAGTATAAGGCAGATGTAGGCTCAGCTCTCCTAAGTAAATAATAAATAAAAAAAGGTAAGTTCAGATAGTAATGTTATATGAAGAAAATGTAATCAAGTGGAAAATGGGGTTGGAGTGGAAAGGTCTACATTAGATATGCTTATCAGGGAAAGCCTCTTTAAGAATATATTTGAACTGAGACCTAAAGGATGGCAAGTCAGTGGTATGGATATCTGGAGGAAAAGAATTCCAGGCAGAGGGAAAAGCAAGTACAAGACACTGAGATGAGATGGGTTTGGTATGTTTAAGAAACAGAAAGATGGGGACATCCCTAGTGGTCCAGTGGCTAAGACTCCACCCTCCTAATGCAGGGGCCCCAAGTTTGATCCGTGGTTAGGAAACTAGACCTCACATGCCACAGCTAAGAGTTCAAATGCCACAACTAAAGATCAGGCACAGCCAAATAAATAAATATTAAAAAAAAGAAACAGAAAGATGTCTAGTGCAGTTAGGATAGAGTGATTGATGAAGAGAGAGGTAAGAGCTAAGATTATGGAGGTATTGGGAAGCAGATCATGCAGGACCTTGTGGGCTACTATTGGAGCTTTGGGTTTTACTGTGAGTGCAGTGAGAGCCATAGGAGGATTTTGAACAAAGGAAGGATGTCATTGACTTAGGTTTTCACTGGACCCATTTGACTGCTGTGAGATATGTTGACGGAGGCAAGGATGGAATCAAGAACAAGGTTGCTATTTAGGTGATATTTGCCTATCATTGTTTGACTTCAAAAATGGCGCCTTCTCCAGGTAGACATAACCCCCATGGCACTTGGCTTGGAGAAGAGGGCCTTTATCTAAAGAAGATGCCCCTTTTTGCTGCAGATGCAGCCCCACACCTGGTACATGATTTAGAATCAGAATACATACTGGACTTCAGCCCCTACTGGGCCCCTAGCCAGATATCCTTGCACAGTGTACAAACCATGCAACTGTTGATAGTCCCGATCAAAGAGACTGGTGGAGGCTGTTGCTGTAATCCAGATGAGAGATGATGATAGTTTCGATCTAGGTGGCAGCAGAGTGGAGGGAGGAAAAGGCACAAGGCATATGCTGAGGAAGTCCTTTATCCTGGGACCAGTCCTAGTCCTGAGAAGAATGGACTGTTATTGTCTCGAAGTAACGTCTACCAAAACTGTGGGCTCAGACTCATTCCAGCCCTAAACAATTCCCTCAAGGGAGAGTTGGGGGTGGTTACTGGGTGAGAGGTGGAAGTGGGCAAGGGAAGGAGGTTTCTTTCCCCGTGGAGAGAATCCATAGTCCCCAGGAAGATTTGACCTTCCAGAAGAATGACAGGCAGTAGGCTAGCCCTGCAAGAGAGTCCAGGAACAGTTGTACATCTATGCAAATTGTGAGAAATGTGGATATTAATCCCTACTTAACCTTACAAGGTGGTTATGAGGATCAAATATATGTTCAAAGCGTCTAGATTAGGCCTGGCAATTAGTAGGCATTCAGGAGGCCTTGGCCCTAGTCTTGGTTCCTCCACAGACTCACTGAGACATCTTAGACAAATGGCTTTCCCTTTCTGAGGCTCAAATTCTTCATTTGTACAATGAATAAAATACTCCTTGCAAAGATAAAGTTGATGGAACAGACAGAATGAAACCCTGGATGTGAACATGACAAAAATGAGATTGCCTTAAGAAAGTTTAGCAGAATGCTACCCAGAAAAATGGTGATAATTACCCTAGAGGGCTTAGAGAAGCTGGTCCACCACTTTTCTATACTCTTTCTGGTCTTCCTTCATTTCTGTTTCTCTTTCCCTTGGTCTTTGTCAGACCTTTTCTCCTTCCTGGCTTCCCTCTGTGTTGCCCCTTTCCTTTTTCAAATTTCTGCTTTTCTGTTTCTTTATCTTACTCTTCTCATTCCCTTCAATGAGCAACAGTCTTTGGACCAATCTAACTCTCCATGTTCCTTTGACCACTTACCCCACTCTGTCTCTTGTCTGCTCCATCCCCACCCTACCCTTTGTCCCTCCTCCTAGATTTAAGGATGAGTAATGTCTGAGACTCTCGAGCTATTGCAGCTGTTCTGAGCCAATGGGGCCTCCCACCTCCCAGATCTGAATAAGGCTGATCCTCAGGAGGGGCAGAGGGGAGAGGGTAGCAAGAAATAGGGAGTGTTGTTACACTTGTAGTCTACTTTTTTGCCATTCATTTTGGAAGAGGAAAATGAAACAAAAGAGGAATTTAAAGCTTCTTCTTTTATCTTGCTCCAGATGCAATTAATGATGCCCTAAGAGCTTGGTTTGACTTTCTAGGAAAGAAAACTCCTCTAAGAAACCACATTGTTTAAACATTAGATTTGCCTGGACCACAGGATCTGATAAGACAATGAAAACAGAAAAGGCTTTTAAGACCAATTTAATCCACATACAAATGTAATTCTAATGAAGAATCGATAGTCTGGTGGATCATTTTTCCTGCTACTCCTTGGAGAAGCTTAAATAGACTTTCAATCAATGGAGTGGATAGTGAATAAAATAAAATAAAATGTAATAGACAAGGTGGTACATAAATCTTGGCAAATTTCCTAAGGTGATTCTTCAGTGGCTGCTGTTTAGGAAACAATGATCTAATGAAATTAATATATAATGGGAGGTGGCCAGATGCCTACACAAATTAATCAGGGCTATGACCACATCTGAAGAAAGAATGGCTCCACTAACAAGTGTGCCCAGCCTTAAGAAGGAGAGATACAGAACTGGAAGAGCATGGCTAGTCCTGTCTAGGGGAGAGAGATTTGGAGATATTGCTTGTTGATTTATGGATGCCTAGACCCACTTCTTCTCTTTCCTTTGTTGTTTTTGGGGAATTCTCTCTGACCATTGTAACAGGCCTTGTCAATTGCCCCCTTCTTACAGGTTGTCAGGGCTCTTCCTTGGTTCCAGGGCCCACTTTTCCCCTATATGATTCAGGACTAAGTCCTGAGTGATTTAAGCCAGTGGTTCTCAAACATGATCTGAGATTCTTAGGGGATCCCCAAGACCCCTTTAGACTGCAAGGTCAAAACTCTTCTTGTGATGTTATTTTCCTTTTTCACCCTCATTATTTCACAGGTACATAATGGAGTTTTCCAGAGATTACGTGACATCATGATGTTATCACTCTGACAGTTAACAGAATGTTTGTGTATTTTTGTATTTTTTAGAATTTTCCAAGGTTTAACATATAAATATCTGTGTTTTTACAGATAAATTCAGGTTGACTTCAATACTTCTACTGTGCTGTTATTATTATCTGCAGTGGCTTCTGTGATAATCTCTTTAACTATATTATTATTAAATATATTATTACTTTCATTTTTTTCAACAGTAAGTATTTATTTGGCTACACAAGGTCTTAGTTGCAGCATGAGAACTCTTAGTTGCAGCGTGTGGGATCCAGTTCCTGACCAGGGATCAAACCCAGGCCCCCTGCATTAGGAGCATGGAGTCTTAGCCACTGGACCACCAAGGAAGTCCCATATTATTACTTTTAAATCACAAAGGTTTCCTTGCACCTATATGGAAATACACAAAAAGTTAGTGTAACACTAACTTTTCATTGTTTGGTCTTGCAATCATGTTTTTAAAATTTCTCAGTCTTAACTTCTGATATTATATGAACTGGTAGCTATCGCTCATATAAACAAAAGCTCTTTGAGATCTTCAATAATTTTTAAGAATATAAAGATGTCCTGAGGCTGAGAAGTTTGAGAACTATTGGCTGAAGCCAGTCACAAGAGGTCCCAATTCTCTTTCCAGAAATTGGTTAAAGGAAAATGTGTCACTGTCCCAACTCATGAAGCAGAAAGGGAGGTCTGCTATGGAGTGGAATTGTGAAAAAGATTTTTTTGACCTGAAAAGAAACACACAAAGAAGCAACCATTCCTTTTATTTATTTATTTATGGTTGCACTGGGTCTTTATTGCTGCCCATAGGCTTCTCTCGTTGCTATGGCCTCTCTTGTTGCAGAGCACAGGCTCTAGGTGCGTGGATGCAGTAGTTGCCACACACAGGCTTAGTTACTCCAAGGCAAGTGGAAGCTTCCTGGGCCAGGGACTGAACCTGTGTCCCCTGGATTGACAGGTGGACTCCTATCCACTGTACCACAAGGGAAGTCAAGAGCAACCATTCCTTGATTTGTGGGGTTTTTTAAATTTAATTAATTAATTAATTAATTTTTAGCTGTGCTGGGTCTTTTTTGCTACGTTCAGGCTTCTCCTAGTTTCAGAGAGTGGGGGCTACTCTATAGTTGCAAGTTTGCAGGCTTCTGATTGTGGTGGCTTCTCTTGTTGTGGAGCGTGGGCTCTAGGCTAAAGGGCTCAGTAGTTGCAGTGCGGGCTTAGTTACTCAATGGCATGTGAGATCTTCCCAGAGCATGGATCAAACCCGTATCCCCTGCATTGGCAGGCAGGTTCTTAACCATTGGGCTACCAGGGAAGTCCCCTTGGTTTGTCTTTTGATACTGTCCTGTCTGGAAGTGATGCTGAGATCAGCAGCCAGCCAGGCAAGGTAGCCTGAGAACAAAGTCAATGCACTGAGTTTCACAGAATGGCAGGGTAGAATAAACTGAGTCCAGAGGTACTTCTGGGTCCCAAAAGTCCCCCTACCCGAGGGCTTCATTTTTTGTGAAATAATGCATTTTTTGTTGTTTTTTAAGCCAGTCGAGTAGGGTTTGAAGCTACTCACATCTTAATTAATTAATTGATATACCCATTGTATGTAGTCTTCATGAGACAGTAAAACTCATGAAGGGTGAAAACTTCAGTAGGCTAGATATTAATTCTTTGCTCCCTAGTGTGTTGAAGGGAGTTGATTTCTAACCTTAGTCAACTAGGTGCTCTTTTTGAATTATAAGCAAAGAATACAAGAATAGGGGCAGGGGAAGAGGATAAAGTTTTTCACTTCTCAGAGCATTCCTATAGCTCTCTTTCTTATTCCTGCCCTGTTCTTAACCTGGTCCTCCAATCATGCATAGATTCTAGAAGCACAGAGTTGATTTTTGTTGTTCATAACCAACAACCTTAATGGAGATGCAGGATCAGAGATAGGAATATACTAATCACTAAGTTGTGCACTCTATTTCCTTTGTTTCATCAGACAAATATAACTCAAGGCTCTTCATCCCTGGGGGAATTTCCTGGCAGTCCAGTGGTTAGAACTCTGCACATCCACTGTAGGGGGTATGAGTTTGATCCCTGGTCAGGGAACTAAGATCTCACATGCCGTGTGGTGCAACCAAAAAAAAAAAAAAAAACCTTCTCCATCTCTGTTGGTACTGGTTCTCTGCTCAACCAAGCAGCCACTCCATAAGTGCCTGGCTGGGTTGCAAAGAGTCAGACACAACTGAGTGACTTTCACACATAACATAAAATTTACCACCTTAACCATTTTTAAGTATACAGTTCAGTAGTATTAAGTATATTCACATTGCTGTGCAACCATCACCACCATCTATTTCCAGAACTCTTTACCTCTTTCAAAACTGAAACCTTGTACCCATTAAACAATCACTCCCCATTATCCTATACCCCAGCCCCTGGCAACCATCATTCTACCTTCTGTCTCTATGGATTTTGCCTATTCTATGTATCTCATATATTTGGAATCTTACAGTATTTGTCTTTTTGTTACAGGCTTATTTCACCCAGCATAATTTCCTCAAGGTTCATGCATGTTGTAGCATGTGACAGTATTTTCTTGGATAAACCCTTCTTAAACCATAATTCTGCTGCTTCTTGGACCCACTTTGATTAGCAAGATAGTAGGCCATACTAAAAATCTCAGGATAAGGTCTTGAAATCTTAATCTTTGTGTTTTACTTTTTTGGCTTACCCTTTTTAACTCTTTCACTGGGAAACAAGAGCATCCATGTTTGTGTTAGTTTGTAATAATTAGTAATTATTGTATAATTAGGACTTCCCTGGTGGTTCAGATGGTTAAGTGTCTGTTTGTATTAGTCTGTAATAATTAGTAATTATTGTATAATTACAATACAGTTATTTGTATTCGCTGTTGTAACAAAATACCACAAACTGGATGGCTTCAAACAGCAGGAATTTATCCTCTCACAGTTTTAGAGGCCAGAGATCCAAAATCAAAGCGTCAGCAGGGTTAGTTCTTTTAGAAGGCTCTAAGGGAGAATCTGATATATGACTCTCTCCTAGTTTCTGGTCACTGCTGGCAATCCTTGGTGTTCCTTGACTTATAGATCCATCACTCCAATCTTTGCCTCTGTCTTTATATAGTTTTCTCCCTATGTGTCTGTCTTCTGTGTTTCTGTGTCCTAAATTCCCTCTTCTTATAAGGACATTGGCCAGTGGATTTATGGCCCACCTCAGTCCAGTATGACTGCATCTTAACCTTGCTATATCTGCAAAGACCGTATTTCCAAAGAAGGTCGTATTCATAGATTCTCAGATCAGATGAGATCAATCGCTCAGTCGTGTCCGACTCTTTGTGACCCCATGAATCGCAGCACGCCAGGCCTCCCTGTCCATCACCAACTCCCGGAGTTCACTCAGACTCACGTCCATCGAGTCAGTGATGCCATCCAGCCATCTCATCCTCTGTCATCCCCTTCTCCTCCTGCCCCCAATCCCTCCCAGCATCAGAGTCTTTTCCAATGAGTCAACTCTTCACATTAGGTGGCCAAAGTACTAGAGTTTCAGCTTTAGCATCATTCCTTCCAAAGAAATCCCAGGGCTGATCTCCTTCAGAATGGACTGGTTGGATCTCCTTGCCATCCAAGGGACTCTCAAGAGTCTTCTCCAACACCACAGTTCAAAAGCATCAATTCTTCGGCGCTCAGCCTTCTTCACAGTCCAACTCTCACATCCATACATGACCACAGGAAAAACCATAGCCTTGACTAGACGAACCTTTGTTGGCAAAGTAATGTCTCTGCCTTTCAATATGCTATCTAGGTTGGTCATAACTTTCCTTCCAAGGAGTAAGCGTCTTTTAATTTCATGGCTGCAGTCACCATCTGTAGTGATTTTGGAGCCCCCCAAAATAAAGTCTGACACTGTTTCCCCATCTATTTCCCATGAAGTGGTGGGACCGGATGCCATGATCTTCATTTTCTGAATGTTGAGCTTTAAGCCAACTTTTTCACTCTCCACTTTCACTTTCATCAAGAGGCTTTTTAGTTCCTCTTCACTTTATGCCATAAGGGTGGTGTCATCTGCATATCTGAGGTTATTGATATTTCTCCCGGCAATCTTGATTCCAGTTTGTGTTTCTTCCAGTCCAGCGTTTCTCATGAGGTACTCTGCATATAAGTTGAATAAGCAGGGTGACAATATACAGCCTTGATGTACTCCTTTTCCTATTTGGAACCAGTCTGTTGTTCCATGTGCAGTTCTAACTGTTGTTTCCTGACCTGCATACAAATTTCTCAAGAGGCAGATCAGGTGGTCTGGTATTTCCATCTCTTTCAGAATTTTCCACAGTTTATTGTGATCCACACAGTCAAAGGCTTTGGCATAGTCAATAAAGCAGAGGTAGTTGTTTTTCTGGAACTCTCTTGCTTTTTCTATGATCCAGCGGATGTTGGCAATTTGATCTCTGGTTCCTCTGCCTTTTCTAAAACCAGCTTGAACATCAGGAAGTTCACGGTTCACATACTGCTGAAGCCTGGCTTGGAGAATTTTGAGCATTACTTTACTAGCATGTAAGATGAGTGCAATTGTGTGGTAGTTTGAGCATTCTTTGGAATTGCCTTTCTTTGGAATTGGTATGAAAACTGACCTTTTCCAGTCCTGTGGCCACTGCTGAGTTTTCCAAATTTGCTGGCATATTGAGTGCAGCACTTTCATCATCTTTCAGGATTTGGAATAGTTCAACTGGAATTCCATCACCTCCACTAGCTTTGTTCGTAGTGATGCTTTCTAAGGCCCACTTGACTTCACATTCCAGGATGTCTGGCTCTAGGTCAGTGATCACACCATTGTGATTATCTGGGTCGTGAAGATCTTTTTAGTACAGTTCTTCTGTGTATTATTGCCATCTCTTCTTAATATCTTCTGCTTCTGTTAGGTCCATACCATTTCTGTCCTTTATCGAGCTCATCTTTGCATGAAATGTTCCTTTGGTATCTCTGATTTTCTTGAAGAGATCCCTAGTCTTTCCCATTCTGTTGTTTTCCTCTATTTCTTTGCATTGATCACTGAAGAAGGCTTTCTTATCTCTTCTTGGTGGATGTAAATTTGGGGAGACAATGCTATTCAATGCAGTACATTGTTGCCTCTAAGGAAATTTGGAATTAAGATCATTAGAGAAGGAACATAAAGAGAAGGAAATAGATAACACTCAGCTTTTTGTTTTGTTTTGCTCCTAACTTAGACCATTGTACAAAGTTAATGCACTTTGTGCAAAAGAAAAATCCTTGATTGGAACAGAACATAGTATAATAAAGATTAGAAAAAGAGGAGAGGAAAATAGAGACTGCCTTGTGGGGCTCTCCCCCTACCAAATGCTGCCTGAGAGTCTGGTAAGGGGGAGGAAAGAGTAGAGACAGTGGCCTTAGAGGAGGTTAAGGGGGCCTAAGAAGAAAGGATTGAATGGTGGGACCATGAAGAGGAGCAGGAACAGGGTGAAAATAGTGTCAAGCACTGTTGCTGGCAGCTCAGGGAAGCCCCCATTGAAAAGGGCAAGAGTGGCTATGCCACCTACCAGGGCAGTGCAAAGCAGAGGTAGAGCCCAGAATAAGTAGGCAATCTGACCAGAATAAATGAAATTTTGCCAAGAATTTTCAGCAGTTTTAAGGGAAATACTGGGTTTTTCAAGTGGCTAGGATTTGAGTCATTTTTTGAGAATGTTGAAGTAAGAGACCACATTGGGATGTACTTTTCAGATATATTTAGGCAGAAGGCATTTGGATAACTTTTGGATTTGTCCAATATCAATGCTTTTGTCTTGAGACCCCTACAACATTAACATCCCTACCACAGTCATTCATTCAACAAATATTTGTTGAGCATCTACCATGTGCTTGATACTGGAGGTCCAGGGATGAGAGAGTCAGACAATCTCCCTGTCCTTCTTGGTGTCTTCTGGTTGGAAAGAGAGGCAGTGAACTAACAATTTATATAAGAACACATGTAGACTATATGAATAGCTTTATGACTCTTGAAGAGCAAGAAGAGTCACATCTTTCTTATTTCTCCAAATTAGATGAAAACTGACTTGAGCTTTCAGGAGCCAGAAGAGCAAGAAGCTCAATACCATCCTCTTTGGCTCTTCTCTTCCTCTGGTTTATCTATTAGCTTATTTAGATTACAAAGGAGGTTGGTCTGTTTGTCCATGCCTCAGCAGAGAAAAGCCTCTACTGCCATGCCTTCCATTGTACCTCATTGCCACAATATATGACTAGTGAACACAGGTCTGCTTCCTTCCATCTGACACTGCTGGTCCACTCCTGAGCAAAGCTTCCGGTGCAGGTCAGCAAAGTCCTTCAAAGTCTTCCCAAGTGGCAACTCTAGTTTTGACCAGTGTTTCTGGGCATACTTTCAGCTCTTCTCAGAGACCTCACTGCCTCAGAGGCCTTGGATTTCAATTGAATCAGGCATTTGCCCATCACAGACACTTTTACTTTCCATTCTTTAGGGATTCATCCCAGGAGTTGAGAGACTTTCCTTTTTAGGCCTCTGAAATTCCCTTTATTGGGCAAAATAACCCCATTACCTCCAAGGAAGGCCCAGATCTAATCAACACACAATTTTGTTAACACTTCCTAGGAGAAAAACCTTACAAACCTCACTCTCCCAAAGAAGTACAAGAGTGAAATGGATATTTAATTGGTTCTCAACCACCCAGCATTCATTCCTCACTATTTTGATAACAGCACCCTGATTTGGGAGATTTGAATGATTATTCTCCTATTGGATATAGTCTGGTCGGACTGTCAACTATTGGATATAGTAAACTATTGAATATAGTCTGGATATATCCAACTATTGGATACAGTCTGGTAGGACTGGCAAAGCATGACTATCATGCTTTCCTCTAGTCAAGGGAGTGGCACATGACCCAAACCAAACCAGCTGGATCTTGAAGAGGTCAGCGCTTTACTGAACTGTAATGTGCATATGAATCACTTGAGGGTCTTGTTACAGTGCATATTCTGAGCCAGTGGGGCCTGAAATCCTGCATTTCTAAAAAACTCCCAGATGATGCCAGTGCTGCTGTCCCACAGATCACCTTTTGAGTAGAAAGGGAGTAGGGTAAGCAAACAGTACTTTCATCTAAAACTGGATGGAATACCTTCATTCAGATGGAATAGCCTTAAAAGCTCATCAGTCTACAATTGCTCTGGATCCTGTCCTCTCTGACCTGAATGTTCAGCCTTTCCTTCCATTTCTACAAGCTTTCTATATCCTTAGAGTAAATTATATTTCATATTCAAGATGACAGAATTTATTTCTGATATTTGCAACCAAAGTACAGAAGGAGAAGAAGGAATGAGGGAAGAAGGGAGAGAGAGAGCAATTTCCCTCCAGCTTGTAACTAGGTCAAAGTACCATTGTCTCTCTATACAGCTAGCAACTAGTTTTCAGCCTTTATGTGCTGCTGATTTCAGCAAAGACATTCTGTTTTGTGAACCTCTTTGGGAGACTATTAAGGATCTTGGGCTTCTTCAAAACAGTAGAAAGCTTCTTCATCTAGCAACAACTGAAGGAAAACATTGGGGAACTATGTGCATAGATGCTTGAATATTCATCTTGTTTTGGTGTTTTGATAAAGGAAAAAATTCTGCACATCACTGTGATTTTTTGGATTGATGTCAAAGTCTCCATTAATAATTGTTCAGGTTCATCAAATTTCTGGAAGGCCATATTTGAAGGAATTGGCATTATAAATGCTATAGCTTATTAAAGGCTTCCTGGCAGGAAGGAGATATGGTTAAGGATGATCTGAGCTTGACGTCCCAAACTCACTGTTCTCACAACTCAGGTACAAAGCTGCGAGACAAAATATGAGTTTCTCAGTGTGTACCTGAGAGATTGTTACTAGTTGATAAGAACAGTTCAGAAAGCTCCTCTTTAAAAATAAAAATAAAACCAGACTTAACATCTCTGCCAGGGTTAATCTTTGAATAAAGCCCTCATATGAAGCCCTGGTTCCCAGAGATGGAATGAATGCCTGAGGACATTGGCATTATTGTGGATGAAGCCCAGCAGCTGGGAATTCCAGGAAATGTTCAGCTCTG
This sequence comes from Bos grunniens, assembly GCF_055505025.1. Classification (NCBI taxonomy): domain Eukaryota; kingdom Metazoa; phylum Chordata; class Mammalia; order Artiodactyla; family Bovidae; genus Bos; species Bos grunniens. Next base: position 50,447,977 of record NC_141194.1, on the reverse strand, counting down.
GTTTCTCCTAGGCAAGTAATGTAACACTCTTATAGAGTTTCCATCTAGGACCATATTTGGAATGGAGCAGAATCTGTAATGGATAAAGCAAAAATATGGATGAGTTTTGCTTGTCCACACTGTTTTCATAATCAATGGTTCTTGCCCGCCCAACATTTTGCCAAGATGACTCTGTTTCCAAGGCTCCAGAAATTTTCTGACAGCAAATAATATGAGGTATTATGTTCATTTGAAATTTGGTTTGTAATAGGCTTGTTATTCCATATCACATAGTAATTTGAGTTCACTCATAAGTAGCAAAATTTGAATCTATAAGACATCATTCATTAGTACTCAGAATGATATATTTAAGGGTCTCCTCTCAAAATCATTCTTGTAAGGTTGGCAGTTCAGCCCAACCTCATCTCCTCTCTTGTAACTGTGAGGGTTTAAAAAAAGTTTATTAATTTATTTGTATTTTTGGCTGTACTGGGCCTTAGTTTTAGCACACAGGATCCCTCGTTTCAGCACAGAGGCTTAGTTGCTCCCTGGCCTGTGGGATCTTAGTTCCCAACCAGGGATGGAACCTGCATCCCCGGCATTGCAAGGCAGATTCTTAACCACTGGACCACCAGGGAAGTCCACAACTGTGAGTTTTGATCATAAGTCTTTGCTTGCAAGTAACAGTAAGTGACCCTGGCTACCTTAAACAAAAAGGGAATTATTTCAAGGCTGGGGTCGAGAACTCACTGGATTGAAAGGAAGGCTAGGTAGACAGAAACCATTTAGCTACCAAGGGAACTTCAGAATAGCAAAAAATTTATTAACAGTTTTCCCTAGATACCGCTCCTAGAGTGAATGAACACCAATCATTTTTTCTATCTTTGCATCACTGTATACAAATCCCTGACATTCCAATAGAAGAATAAGCAAGGAAGATGGTCAAACCAAAATCAGATGGATTATATTCTTTGTAGCTGAGGATGGAGAAGCTCTATACAGTCAGCAAAAACAAGACCAGGATCTGACTGTGGCTCAGATTATGAACTCCTTATTGTAAAATTCAGGCTTAAATTGAATAAAGTAGGGAAAATCAATAGGCCATTTGGGTATGACTTAAATCAAATCCTTTACGATACAGTGGAAGAGACATAGAGATTCAAGGGATTAGATCTGATAGACTGCCTGAAGAACAATGGATGGAGGTTCATAATATTATACAGGAGGTAGTGATCAAAACTATCCCCAAGAAAAAGAAATGCAAAAATGCAAAATGGCTGTCTAAGGAGGCCTTACAAATAGCTGGGAAAAGAAGAGAAGTGAAAGGCAAAGGAGAAAAGGAAAGATATACCCATCTGAATGCAGAGTTCCAAAGAATAACAAGGAGAGATAAGAAAGCCTTCCTCAGTGATCAGTGCAAAGAAATAGAGGAAAACAATAGAATGGGAAAGACTAGAGATCTCTTCAAGAAAATTAGAGATATCAAGGGAACTTTTCATGCAAAGATGGGCACAATAAAGGACAGAAACGGTAAGGACCTAACAGAAGCAGAAGAGATTAAAAAGACGTGGCAAGAATACACAGAAGAACTATACAAAAGTATCTGAATGACCTGGATAACCATGATGTTGTGATCACTCACCTAGAGCCAGACACCCTGAAGCACAAAATCAAGTGGGCCTTAGGAAGCATTCCTACAAACAAAGCTACTATAGGTGATGGAATTCCAGCTGAGCTATTTCAAATCCTAAAACATGATGCTGTGAAAGTGCTGCATTCAATATGCCAGCAAATTTGGAAAACTCAGCAGTGGCCACAGGACTGGAAAAGGTCAGTTTTCATTCATTCCAATCCTAAAGAAGGGTAATACCAAAGAATGTTCACACTACCACACAGTTGCACTCATTTCACCTAACAAGGTAATGCTCAAAATCCTTCAAGCTAGGCTTCAACAGTTTATGAGCGGAGAACTTCCAGATGTACAAGCTGGATTTATAAAAGACAGAGGAACCAGAGACCAAATTGCCAACTTCACCTGGATCACAGAAAAAGCAAAAGAATTCCAGAAAACATCTACTTTTGCTTCACTGACTACACTAAAGTCTTTGACTGTGTGGATCACAACAAACTGGAAAATTCTTAAAGAGATGGGAATACAAGATCACCTTACCTGCCTTCTGAAAAACCTGTATGCAGATCAAGAAGCAACAGTTAGAACCGGATGTGGAACAACAGACTGGTTCCAAATCAGGAAAGGGGTACGTCAAGGCTGTATATTGTCACCCTGCTTATTTAACTTATATTTAGAGTACATCATGTGAAACGCTGGGCTGGATGAAGCAAAATCTGAAATCAGGTTTGCTGGGAGAAATATCAACAACCTCAGATATGCAGATGATATCACTTTTATGGCAGAAAGCAAATAGGAACTAAAGAGCCTCTTGATGAAGGTGAAAGAGGAGAGTGAAAAAGCTGGCTTAAAACTCAACATTTAAAAAATTAAGATCATGGCATCTGGTCCCATCACTTCATGGCAAATAGATGGGGAAACGGTGACAGACTTTATTTTCTTGGGCTCCAAAATCACTGCAGACAATGCCTGCAGCCTTGAAACTAAAAGACACTTGCTCCTTGGAAGAAAAGCAATGACAAACTGAGACAATGTACTGAAAAGCAGAGACATCACTTTGCTGACAAAGGTTCATCTAGTCAAAGCTATGGTTTTTCCAGTAGTCATGTATGGATGTGAGTTGGACCATCAAGAAGGCTGAGCACTGAAAAATTGATGATTTTGAATTGTGGTTCTGGAGAAGACTCTTGAGAGTCCCTTGGATGACAAGGAGATCAGATCAGTCAATCCTAAAGGAAATCAACCCTGAATATTCATTGGAAGGACTGATGCTGAAGCTGAAGCTCCAATACTTTGGCCACCTGATGCGAAGAGCTGAATCATTGGAAAAGACCCTGATGCTAGGAAAAATTGAAAGCAGGAGGAGAAGGGAACAACAGAGGACAAGATGGTTGGATGCATCACCGACTCAATTGACATGAGTTTGCGCAAACTCTGAGAGATAGTGAAGGACAGAGAAGCCTGGCATGCTGCAGTCTATGGGATCTCAAAGAGTCGGACATGACTGAGCTACTGAACAACAATGAACAGACCATTTGCAGAAAGTACAGTGGAGGAATGACTATATGAATAGAGATAGTCCCTGCCCACAAAGGGTCACATACACTATCAAGCTGAGTGCTCCCTAGGGCAGGGCCCTGGGCCCAGGGCCCACAGCCTTCTCAAGGACTCCCCATCAGATGCTTTGTTTATATCAGCTCCTTTAATCCTCACAGCAACACTGTAGAATAAGTATGATTATGTCCCATTTGTCCAACAAAGGAACATGCTCAGACAATGAAAATGACTAGCCCTAGATTGTCTAGATATGAGGTGGCAGAGCTGAGGTTGACCTTACACTGATCATTTTTCCTACACATGCTGCCTTGGCTGCCATACATGGTTGTGCAGTTTATGCATTGTACAAAGTGCCCAGTCCAGAGGGCTTCTCAGGCGGTGTTAGTGGTAAGGAACCCGCCTGCTAATGCAGGAGACATAAGAGATGTGGGTCCCATCCCTGGGTTGGAAAGATCCCCTGGAGGAGGGAAATGGCAACCCACTGCTTGCCCGAGAATCCCACCAGGCTCCTCTCCTCTGTCCATGGGATTCTCAAGGCAAAGATAGTGGAGCAGATAGCCATTCCCTTCTCCAGGAGATCTTCCCAACCCAGGGATTGAACCCGAGTCTCTGCAGTCCATAGAGTCGCAAAATGTCAGACATGACTGACGCAATTTAGCATGCATACCCAGCCCAGAGGGCTTCCCCAATAGCTCAGTTGGTAAAGAATCTGCCTGCAATGCAGGAGACCCCAGTTCAATTCCTGGGTCAAGGAGATAGGCTACCCATTCCAGTATTCTTGGAGTTCCCTTGTGGCTCAGCTGGTAAAGAATCTGTCCACAATGTGGGAGACCTGGACTCGATCCCTGGGTTGGGAAGATCCCCTAGAGAAGGGAAAGGTTACCTACTCCAGTATTCTGGCCTGAAGAATTCCATGGACTGTATAGTTCCATGGGGTCGCAAAGAGTCAGATACAACTGAGCAACGTTCACTTTCACTTTCACTTTCCAAGTCCAGAGGACTGGGGCTAAGCTGAAATCTAACCTGTGATTCACTCAAGAAGCCTACTGCCCCTTTGTAAACCTGTGCCTATCTGGAAGAAGGGGCTCATTTTTCTAATTTGTCCATCCAAGGGAGTGTCTTTTTCACTCTATTCAGGGAACAGGGCTAGTAGAAGTCTTACCTGTTGCATCTCTTTGAAGAAGGTGTGCAGAGGGGGTCGTTAGAGGTGGCTGAATAAGGAAGAGATGGCATAGGATGAGTGGCTGTTAGCTTGACAGAGGTGGAGGAAAACATGAAACATTGCATGAGACCCAGGAGGTACTCAGAGCAGGAACTTCTACATAGGGAAAAGGACAAACAAGGGGCATTGCCTCTCCCTGGTAATTTATTCAGGCTTATGTGAGCTTCTCAGTACAATCTTGGGGCTTGATCTGAGGGGCATGCAATCTGTGGTGTTCTACTTTAGGATCTCAGTTTGAAGGCTCCACTTGAGGGGACAGGGCTCAGTTTATAAGGCATAGATGACCCATCCACCATCCTGGCCTCTCAATTTTCTGACCTCTTCAGCTTTACCTTATCCTTCAGCCATCTCAACCTCCTCCTTCCATGGTCACAGCCTAGCCCTTGTCCTCAGTGAAAAAAGGAGACTCCTCCCTGAACCTCAATTTCAAATGTACCACTCTAATCATCATTTCCTGGTCCTCTAGTTGATCTACTCTTTTACCTACCGTGCATAATAATTCTTCGATCACATCTCAACCTCTGATTCTTCCACTCCATCACCCTTTCACTGCCCCTCACTCATCTCTTGTCCTCCCTTACTTTCTTAACTAGTGTGACAGGAAGAATTTTGAGATGACCTCTGTGATCTGTACTCACCTGGTATTACTCCTATATAGTCCCCTTCCCTAGAATATAAGCAGGACTTGTGACTTGCTTCTAACTCAAACCTGGGTCTCCTGCATTGCAGGCAGATTCTTTATCATCTGAGCCACCAGGGAAGCCCTTCTAACCAACAGAATATGGCAAATATGATGGGAATTTATATATTATGGCTCCATTTTGTTACCATGTGAGGAATGTAGCTGCAGGCCTTGAAGAGATAAGCTGCTAGACTGTGAACTTCCTATTGATAGGGCCACATGGCAGGAAATTTCAAGAAGACCATAGGATCTGAAGGCCTCAGCTCTATAACCCCCCCCCAAAAAAAACGAAATTCTACCAATAATCATGTAAGCCTGGAAGAGAATATGGAATAATACATGGCTTCATATGAGACCACACCCCTGGCCAGTATCTTGATTTCAACTTGTGAGACCCTGAACAAAGAATTCTGATAAGTTGTGTCTGGACTTCCAACACATGGAAACTGTGAGTAATAAACATGTGTTGTTTTAAGTTGCTAAGTTTGTGGCAATATGTTCTGTAGCAATAGAAAACTAATATGCCCAGCTTAGGTTTTCATTATCCATCATTGTAATCACTCCCTTGCAAACATCCTTACTATTCTAGCCCTTGTGGCTGACAGACCCTAAAGTAACCCCCAGTAATCCCCACCACCTGGTGTTCATGCCCTGTGCAATCCCTTACCCTGAGCAGAACCTCTGAGCTGCTTCTAGCCAAAAGAATATGACAAGAATGATAAGATGTCACTCCCCTAAGACTCCATCTTATCAGACTAGAGTTTAAGAGACTCTTTTTTTCTAGCTTTCAGAAGTAAGCTGCCATATTGTGAGAGGGCCAATGGAAAGGACCACATGGTGAGGAATTTGGATTCTAGCAACTGAGAGCCATCTCTGCCTGAAAGCTAGCAAGAAAATTAGGACCTCAAAGACAAAAAAAATGAACAAAAAATAATAAAATAGGACCAAAAAAACTTAAAAAAAAAAGAAATTTAAAAAAAGAACCCCCCCAAAAAGAAAAAGAAAATGTGGACCTCAGTCCTGGAGCTTCGAGGAGATGAATTCTTCCAACAAGCTGAGGGAGCTTGGAATTGGATATTTTACCTAGTCAAGCCTCTGATGTGACTGCAGCCCCAGCTGATATTGGAGCCTGATGAGACCCTGAAAGAGAAGACCCAGCTATTTGTTCCCAGATTCCTGGTGCATAGAAAATGTGAGATGATAAATGCATATAGTTTTAAACCTCTAAGTTATGGTAATGTGATATGCAGTATAGAAAACTAATACAGTCTTCCTCTTCCATCTTTATACTGACTTGACCAAATATAACCCAGGTTGGCAAGAACCTAACAGAAGCAGAAGAGTTGAATAAGAGATGCAAAGAATATACAAAATAATTATACAAAATAAACCCAAAGATTTTAATGACTCAGATAAGAATGATGATGTGGTCACTCATCTAGAGACAGACATCCTGGAGTGTGAAGTCAAGTAGGCCTTAAGGAAGCATTCCTACAAACAAAGCTACTGGAGGTGATGGAATTCCAGCTGAGGCATTTCAAATCCTAAAACATGATGCTGTGAAAGTGCCACACTCAATATGCCAGCAAATCAGGAAAACTCAGCAGTGGCCACAGGACTGGCAAATGCCAGTTTTCATTCCAATCCCAAAGAAAGGCAGTACCAAATGATGTTCAAACTACCACACAATTGCACTCATTTCATATGCTAGCAAGATAATCCTCAAAATCCTTCAACTAGGCTTCAACAGTATGTGAACCAAGAACTTCTAGATATACAAGCTGGATTTAGAAAAGGCAGAGCAACAAGAGATCAAATTGCCAACATCCATTGGATCATAGAAAAAGCAAGGGAATTAAAAAAAAAGAACACCTACTTCTGCTTCATTTATTACATTAAAGCCTTTGACTGTGTGGACCACAACAAACTGTGGAAAATTCATAAAGGTATGGGAATACCAAGCCACCTTACCTGCCTCCTGAGAAACCTGTTTGCAGGTCAAGAAGCAACAGTTAGAACCAGACATGGAACAGCAGCCTGGTTCCAAATTGGGAAAGGAGTACTTCAAGGCTGTACATTGTCACCTTGGTTATTTAACATATATGCAGAGTACATCACATGAAATTCTGGGCTGGATGAAGCATAAACTAGAATCAAGATGGCTGGGGGTGGGGAGATTGCCGGGAGAAGTATTAACAACCTCAGATATGCAGATGATACCACCCTAATAGCAGAAAACAAAAAGGGGCTAAAGAGCCTCTTGATGAAGATGAAAGAGGAGAGTGAAAAAGCTGGCTTAAAACTCAACATTCAAAAAACTAAGATCATGGCATCCGGTCCCATCGCTTCATGACAAATAGATGGAGAAAAATTAGAAACAGTGACAGACTTTATTTTGCTGGGCTCCACAATCACTATGGATGATGAATGCAGCCACAAAATTAAAAGATGTTTACTTTTTCAAAGAAAAGGTATAACAAATTTATGTTGTTGTTGTTCAGTTGCTTAGTTGTGTCCAACTCTTTATGACCCCATGGACTGCAGCATGCCAGGCTTCCCTTCCTTCACTATTTCTCAGAGTTTGTTCAAACTCACATCCATTGAGTTGATGATGCCATCCAACCATCTCATCCTCTGCCATCCGTTTTTCCATGCCCTCAATCTCTCCCAGCATTGGGGTCTTTTCCAATGAGTTGGCTTTTTGCATCAGGTGGCCAAAGTATTGAAGCCTCAGCTTCAGCATCAGTCCTTCCAATGAATATTCAGGATTGATTTCCTTTAGGATTGACTGATCTGATCTCCTTGTCATCCAAGGGACTCTCAAGAGTCTTCTCCAGAACCACAATTCAAAATCATCAATTTTTCAGTGCTCAGCCTTCTTGATGGTCCAACTCACATCCATACATGACTACTGGAAAAACCATAGCTTTGACTAGATGAACCTTTGTCAGCAAAGTGATGTCTCTGCTTTTCAGTACATTGTCTCAGTTTGTCATTGCTTTTCTTCCAAGGAGCAAGTGTCTTTTAGTTTCAAGGCTGCAGGCATTGTCCGCAGTGATTTTGGAGCCCAAGAAAATAAAGTCTGTCACCGTTTCCCCATCTATTTGCCATGAAGTGATGGGACCAGATGCCATGATCTTAATTTTTTAAATGTTGAGTTTTAAGCCAGCTTTTTCACTCTCCTCTTTCACCTTCATCAAGAGGCTCTTTAGTTCCTCTTTGCTATCTGTCATGAGGGGAGTGTCATCTGCATATCTGAGGTTGTTGATATTTCTCCCTGCAATCTTGATTCCAGCCTGTGATTAATCCAGGCCAGAATTTCTCATGTAGTCTTCATATAAGTTAAATAAGCAGGGTGACAATATACAGCTTTGATGTACTCCTTTCCCAATTTGGAACCAGTTTACTGTTCCATGTCCGGTTGTAACCATTGCTTCTTGTCCTACATATAGGTTTCTCAGGAAGCAGGTAAAGTGATACGGTATTCCCATATCTTTAAGAATTTTCCATAGTTTGTTGTGGTCCACACAGTCAAAGGCTTTAGTATAGTCAATGAAGCAGAAGTAGATTGTTTTTTTGGGAATTCCTTTGCTTTTTCTATGATTCAGTAGATGTTGGAAATTTGTTCTCTAGTTCTTCTGCCCTTTCTAAATCCAGCTTGTACATCTGGAAGTTCTCAGTTCATGTACTGTTGAAGCCTAGCTTGAAGGATTTTGAGCATTATCTTGCTAGCATGTGAAATGAGCATAATTGTCCAGTAGTTTGAACATTCTTTGAATTTGCCCTTCTTTGGGATTGGAATGAAAACTGAACTTTTCCAGTCCTGTGGCCACTGCTGAGTTTTCCAAATTTTTTGGCATATTGAGTGAAGCACCTTCACAGCATCATCTTTTAGGATTTGAATGCCTCAGCTGGAATTCCATCACCTCCACTAGCTTAGTTCTTAGTAATTCTTCCCTAAGGCCCACTTGACTTCACACTCCAGCATGTCTGACTCTAGGTGAGTGACCACACCATTGTGGTTTTCCAAGTCATTAAGACCTTTTTCGTACAGTTCTGTGTATTCTTGTTACCTCTTAATCTCTTCTGCTTCTGTTAGGTCCTTACCATTTCTGTCCTTTATTGTGCCCATTTTTGCATCAAATATTCCCTTGGTATCTCCAATTTTCTTGAAGACATCTCTAGTCTTTCCCATTCTATTGTTTTCCTCTATTTTTTTGCATTGTTCACTTAAGGCTTTCTTATCTCTCCTTGGTATTCTTTGGAATTCTGCGTTCAGTTGGGTATATATTTCCCTTTGAAACAGGACAGAAAGGTGCAGGGCACACCTTTTGAAAGAATGCCATAGCCCAAGGACACAACATAAACTGATTAAAATCAAATGGTCCAAGATGGCAGACAACACAACTTTGACTAGATCTTTCTCCTCAACCAGCAAGCTAAATGACACACCCAGAGGTGCCATGAAAGTTCCAAGGCACCATCATAAGACCAAAAAGTGGATGGTGGCCCAATTCCTGGAAATCTCCACCCCTTCCCCAAATAGTTGGAAAAATCCTCCCACTCATTAGTTTATGAAATTACCCAGCCCATAAAAACTTAGCAGGCCACATTTCACGGCCGTACTCACTCTCTATGGTGACCCATAGTCTGTCTATGGAGTGTGTTTCTCTCTGAATAAATCCACTTCTTACCTATCACTTTGTCTCTCATTGAATTCTTTCTGCCCTGAGACATCAAGAACCTGAGCTTCATTACTGTGGGTTTTGGTTGGGTTCGAGTCCCAACTACATAGGTTCAAGTCCCAATAAGAGGTAAACGGTTTTACCTTTCTCCTTTGCCTTTTGCCTCTCTTCTTTTCTCAGCTGTTTGTAATAACAAACCTAGACAGTGTATTAAAAAGCAGAGAAATCACTTTGCTGACAAAGGTCCATATAGTCAAAGCTTTGAGAATAGTAGTCTTGTGAGAGTTGGACCATAAAGAAGACTGAGCAGCAAAGAAATGATGTTTTTGAAATTCGGTGCTGGAAAAGACTCTTGAGAGTCCTTTGGACAGCGAGGAGATCAAGCCAGTCAATCCTAAAGAAATCAACCTTGAATATTGATTGAAAGGACTGGTGCTGAAGTTGAAGCTCCAATACTTTGGCCACCTGATACAATGAGCTAACTCATTGGAAAAGACTGTGATGCTGGGAAAGATTGAGGGCCAGAGGAGAAGGGGATGACAGAGGATGAGATGGTTGAGTGGTACATCCATGTGGTGGACATCCATGTCTACCAACTCAATGGACATGAGTTTGAGCAAACTCTAGGAGATAGCGAAGGACAGGGAAGCCTGGCATACTGCAATCTATGGGTCACAGAGTCAGCCATGACTTATCAACCGAACAACAACAACCCAGGTTAATTGTAATGCCCTACCCATTCTGCATCTGTATCAGACCAGCTGAATGTTATCGGAGGAAACCAAAACCACACAGGTCAATTGATTTCACTCTAAATTATTGGTTGCATACCTCAGATGGGCATTGGTAGCATTGCAATTCTGCTATGCTCACAGAGAGAACTATTTCATACTTTCTCTTCTTCTCCCAAATCTCCCACATCCCAGCTTCTGACCTCACCTTTAGCTGATGACCACACATCACCCTTCATTAAGAAGATAGATGTATTCAAACAGGAATTTCCTTATCTTACCACCAGATCTACTATCCTCTCTATACACAACTTCCTCTTCACAGGGAAAAACTCTCCCTCCTCATATAAGACCAGTCCCTCCACCTTTGCTTTGGACTCCTCCCACCTACTCAAGGACTGCATTCCTTCAGTCAGTCCCATCTCATGTCATCATGCATGCACCTGCTCTATCATCTACCATCTTTAAGAATCCCCCTTGAGATTTCCTGGTGGTCCAGTGGTTAAGAATCTGCCTTCCAATGTAGGGGTCTCAGGTTTGATCCGTGGTATGATGCTAAAGCTGAAACTCCAGTACTTTGGCCACCTTATGTGAAGAGTTGACTCATTGGAAAAGACTCTGATGCTGGGAGGGATTGGGGACAGGAGGAGAAGGGGACAACAGAGGATGAGATGGCTGGATGGCATCACTGACTCGATGGACGTGAGTCTGAGTGAACTCCGGGAGTTGGTGATGGACAGGGAGGCCTAGCGTGCTGTGATTCATGGGGTCGCAAAGAGTCAGACACGACTGAGCGACTGAACTGAACTGACTGACTGACTGGGTAACTAGATCCCACAGGTTTCAGGACAACTAAGCACCCACATGCTGCAACTAGAGAAGCCCAAGCAGCACCCCCCTCAAAAAAAAAGAGTTCCCGTTGAATTCCACAAGCTCTTCCTGCTATGCATTATTTCTGTTTCTTTCATGGCAAAACTTCTCAAGATTACACGTTGATTTCTCCACTTCACCTCCCAGTCACTTTTCAACCAACTCCTGTTTAGTTTTGCACCACTCAGTGGAAATTGCTCTTGTCAAAGTCAGGAAAGACTATGTTGTCAAATCCAACAGACAGATACTTTCCTTTTTTCACCTTACTTGTCTCCCAATAGCATCTGACACAGTTAACCAGCCCCTCCTTCTTGAAACATGTCCATTTCTTCTCATTCTCCTTTACACACTTCTAAATGTTGACATTCTCTGAGCTTATAAACCTAATTGCCCCCTTATCATCTGCACTTGAATATCTCACAGGCACCTCAAATTGACCATGTCTAAAACAAAAATCTTGATATTCCCCTGAAATCTGTTCTTCCTGCTTCCTTTCCCTACTTCAGTACAACTGAGACAGGAGATAAGGGGACAGGAAACAACCTTTAGAAGAATGACATAGCCATTGAGGATGTGATATAACCTGGTCAAAACCAACTAGGCTCAAGATGGTGGAAGATTTGACTTCCAATGGACTTTGAGCCTCACTCTACTCTGATACATTAGCATATGCTAAATGACACACCCACAGGTACCATGACAGTTTTGAGGCTGATTGTAAAAGGCAGCAAAGTGGATGATGCCCCAGGTCCTCAAAATCCCTGACTCTTCTCAAAGATAATTAGATTATTCCTCCCACTTGTTATCTTATGAAATTACCCAGCACATAAAAACTAACCACCCCCACACTTTGGGCTGCTCTCCCCTTCTGAAATGGCCCACAGTCTGTCTGTGGAGTGCGTATCTCTCTAATTAAACCTGTTTTCACTTTACTATGGCTTGCTCTTGAATTCTTTCCTGCTCGAAGCCAAGGACCCTCACTTGGCAGCCCATCCAAGGGATTCACCAGAGACCTGGGATATGACTATCCTCTTGTGCCCCATTTTTCCTACAACACAATCACCAGTTATGGAACTAGAAAGCTGAGAATCAGGAACTCCCTGGCGGTCCAGTGGTTAGGACTCTGTGCTTTTACCACTGAGGACATGGGTTCAAAATCCTGCAAGCCATGTGTTAGAGACAAAAAAAAAAAAAAAAGAAACTGAGAATCATCTGTTTCCCTCAACTCCTCCATACTCAGTTCTTATTATGGAGTACTATTGGGTTTATCTCTAAAATTTATCTTGAATTTGTCCACATCTCTCTGTCTCCACTATCACTAACCTATACCAAACCACCGTTGTCTCTTGTCTGAACTATTATAATAGCTTCCCAATGGTCTTTCTGTGTCCACTTTTGCTTCTTTATAATTAATTCCTTCTCTGTATAAATAGGTAGAGTGGTCTTTCAAAAAAAGTAAATTACATCATTTTATCCCCCTGCATACAACAGTTTCCACTGCATTTCAAATAAAATTCAAACTTCTTACCATGACTAACAAAGCCATTGCTGGGTGATGAGCCACACCTCATCTCCTGTAGGTCTTTTTTTTTTTTTTTCTTTCCTGTAGCTCTTTTCATCTCATACTAAGTTCTGATTCCCTGGCTTTTGCTCTTGTCCCTTTTCTTGGAACCATCTTCCTTGTCCTCTGTCTTCTCCTTAAGGGCACAGCTTAAATGTTATATTCTCAGAGGTGCTTATTCCCAGGTAATGCTAGTGGTAAAGAACCTGCCTGCCAATGCAGGTAGACATAAGAGTTGTGGGTTTGATCCCTAGGCTGGGAAGATCCCTTGGAGGAGGGCATGGCAACCCACTCCAGTATTCTTGCCTGGAGAATGCCACGGACAGAGATCCTGGTGGGCTGCCATCCTTGGGGTCGCAAAGAGTTGGACATGACCTCTGCTTGCACGCAGAGGTGCTTTCCCTGACCACCCTATTAAAAACTGTTCCTCTCTCCACTGTTATCCTCACTCACATTGTAAATCCTGTGAAAGCAGAGCCTTTGTCTGTCTTGTTAGCTCCCCCGTGCTTAGTGCAGTGCCTGGCATTCATTCAGCACTCAATTAATATTTGGTTAATGAATGACTGGATGAATGACTGAGTGAGGCAGTTTCTCTGAGGATCTGGCTACCTCAATGTGGTAGCCATTGTTGTAGCCTACCTCAATGAGATTGGCATAAAAGACAAAATGCACTGGACAATTAAGGAGATGATTTTATTCATGTTGGTGCAATAGAGAAACTGTACAACAGGAGAAATGTTTGAAAGAACAGGGATACTGGGATACTATGGAGGCAAGTAGACAAGGGTAGATGATTTGGGAGCTTCATGAAGTGATGAGGAAGGAAAGAGACAGGTTTTATCTGAGTCATTAAAGAAAGGTGGTGTTGAGCCTTATCTTGGTCAACACAGGAGCAGGGAAGTCCTTTGCTGTTAACCCTTTCTTAGAGCCCAAAAGAGAGGGAGAATTTGGGGACCATGTTGCTTTACAGAAACAAAGGGCTCAGATAAGTTTCAATATTGTTGCTGTTTATCTCAGCTTTCCAGATGACACCACCCTAATGGCAGAAAGCAGAGAGGAACTAAAAAGCCTCTTGATGAAGGTGAAAGAAGAGAGTGAAAAAGCTGGCCTAAAACTCAGTATTCTAAAAACTAAGATCATGGTATCCAGTCCCAACACTTCATGGCAAATAGAGAGAGAAAAAGTGGAAACAGTGACAGATTTTATTTTCTTGGGCTCCAAAGTCACTGTGGATGGTGATTGCAGCCATGAAATTAAAAGACACTTGCTCCTTGGAAAAAAAGCTATGACAAACCTAGACAGTGTATTAAAAAGCAAAGACATTACTTTGCCAACAAAGGTCCATCTAGTCAAAGCTATGGTTTTTCCAGTAGTCATGTATGGATGTGAGAGTTGGACTATAAAGCTGAGCACTGAAGCATTGATGTTTTGGAACTGTAGTGTTGGAGAAGACTGTTGAGAGTCCCTTGGACTGCAAGGAGATGAAATCAGTCAATCCTAAAGGAAATCAGTTCTAAATATTCATTGGAAGGACTGATGCTGAAGCTGAATCTCCAATACTTTGGCCAGCTGATGACTCATTGGAAAAGACCCTGATTCTGGGAAAGACTGAGGGCAGGAGAAGAAGAGAGCAACAGAGGATGAGATGGCTGAATGGCATCACTGACTTAATGGACAGGAGTTTTAGCAAAGTCTGGGAGATAGTGAAGGACAGGGAAGCCTGGCGTGCTGCAGTCCATGCGGTTGCAAAGAGTTGGACACGACTGAGTGACTGAACAACAACAACAATCTCAGGTTCAGTATAGGAGCTTAGCCTGAAGATTTCAATGTGAAAAAATAAGTTCAGGGGTCTAGTCCATGCAGTCACTCTGTGGACCTTTATTTGGGTTCAATCTGAACAACCCAAGTGGACCACGTAGGGCTATCATCGCATGTAAATTAATATGGAGTCCTAACCCTAGAGACTCAAACTTGGGGCCTCAGTTTGGCAGATCAATTTCAGGGACCTCTATCTGGGAATTATACTCTGAAGAACTCAATTTGGAGGCATCAGCTGGTCTACCCTGTTTACTAGGCATAGTTAAAGGGGGCTTTCCTGGTGGCTCAGTTGGTAAAGAATCTGCCTGCAATCAGGAGACCTGGGTTCCATCCCTGGGATGGGAAGATCCCTTGGAGAAGAGAAAAGGTACCCACTCCAGTATTCTGGCCTGTAGAATCCCCATGGACTGAGCCTGGTGTGCTACAATCCACAGGGTTGCAAAGAGTCAGATACAACTGAGAGACTTTTACTTCACTCACTGGATGTGAGAGACTGGTACTCCATCTGGCAGTTTATTCTGATGTTACTCTGATGTACCCTGAGTTTTGTTTTGGTGGGGGTTCAGTGTGGTCTCAGTATGGGGGTCTGAAACTTTATTCTGAAACCTAAATCTCTAGTACACAGCCTGGGGAACTTCTTCAGGAAGGTTAGGCAAGATATTTGTTCTGGAGACATCATTTTGGTGGTTTGACGTAGAAACTGTTTGAGTCACCTACCTTATGGTTGCCTGTCTAGGGACTCAGGCATTGCTACCTTAGTACCAGGATCAATCTCACAATACTGATCAATCAGGAGTTCTATCTGAATCATTCATTGTTGGGTGCTCAGCATGAGAATTTGGGTTTAGAGTGCTGACTCACTGTGGCTCAGATATCAGCCCATTCTAGAGGGTTCGGCATCTCATCAGAGACACTAAGGATGGTTTGAGCCATAAATGAATAGTTTGAACCATATGTGAATGGTTTGAACCATATGTGAATGGTTTGAATATGATGAAAGCCTTTATTTATTTCAAGTAAAAACAATCCCAAGGAACTGCCCCTCTCTTCTGTTCAGATCTCATTAGCCAAAGCCTATATATCACATATCAAATAGCTGTACCCAGTTGCAAGGAAGACTTGGAAATGTCTTTTAGTGGGGCTTGCTTATGCCCACTCAGCTAAAAATATGGATTCTGTTCCAAAGAAGGAAAGGGGCAGTGTAAGTTGGAGTGTAAAGCTAGCAGTCTCGCTACACAGGTAGCAAGAATCCTGGGATTCCCAGTCTGAATCCCTGGTTCTGTGAATACAATTTTGTGTACTGATTCTGAGGGTATGAACTTAAGGACTAGATGATTGAAAGCTCATTCTGGGGAATCAGTTTCATGATCACAGCTGGGGGACGTTGGTCTACAAACCTACTCTAAAGGATTCAGTTCAATTTCTGAATCTTTGGACAGTATGATAGATTCAGCCCACATAATCCCATTCTTGACGTTCATTTTATAGGGGGTTTGGTCTGGGGGTGCTCGAGATCATAGTAGTATTTCAATATGAGAGTTCAGGGGCTTTCCGGCAGTCCAGTGGTTAAGAATCCACACTTCCACTGCAGGGGAGCTCAAGTTCAATCCCTGGTAAGGGAACTAAGATCCTGCATGCCACACTGCACAGCAAAAAAAGAAAAAAACCATTAGAGTTCAGAGCTCAGTTTAGGAGCTTGATTATTTGGATTCTACCTGAGGGCTCAGTCCAGGGTCTGTCTGATCTATATCACCAGTCTGGTGCTTCATTCTGGGCTTTGGGTTTGTTTTATGGGCCCAGAGTTTGGAGGTTCAATCTAAGGAAAGTGGCTCAATTTGGAGGATTAACCTTCAGTCATCAATTTCAGGAGTCAGTGTAGGGTTCTCATTCTGGAGTGTTAGGACTCCCTCTCGGGATATTTGTCTAGGAATTCATTTTTGGATTATGTCATGACAGCTCAGACATTGGTAGCTGTCTGGGGGCTCACTGTGGGAGCTTCCTCAGTGGGGGTCTTAAGAGGAGCCCATTCAGTGGCAGTTAGACTGGGGGCTCAGTTTTGGCAGGTAGCCCTGTGAACCTAAGCTTAAAGTTTTCAGAGTGAGAATTTCATCCGGAAGCCTTTGGGGGTCCACCAGGCTCACTCCTTCTTTCATACAAGCCTGTGAGAACTCACTCAGACTGGGCTGTTAGTCTGAGACTGAGACCTTGGAAGTTCATCTGGGAGCGTGCTGGCTCCTGATCTCAATCTATAGGCTCACTCTGAAAATGGGAGTTATGGTTCTTAAACATTGACAGCTCAGTCTGGAGCAATTAACTTCACTGTCTCATTCCTTGGAGCTTGTGTTAGTTCTGAGAAGCAGACACTAAGATGGGGTTAGTGTCACAAAAGTGAGTACACGTTTATCAGGGGGGATGCCCATGAGAGAAAAGTCACTGGAACATAATGCAGTCTGATCCAGACTAAGAAGAGAAGGAGGGAAGGTTGAGTGAAAGAGCTCTAGAGTGCTGTGCAATGTATGGGAGATTTGGCAAGACTGTCTGGGATTCCTTGAACCAGTCACCAAAGTATCCCTGCCACACTCAGTCATTGACTGAGAGTAGCTCATGGGAAGTATGGTCTCTGCACAAATGAGAGGATGGATTTAAGAACACATCAGCTGGGGCTCTTGATCAATTATGCTTCCTGAAGTTCAAAGTCTATAAGATGCATCCTCATAGCTTTCATGGGGTGCATACTGGTTGTTCTCTCTGAGGATTCCCTCTAGGGCTCATTCTGGGCATGTTATTTGGGACATTAAGTTTTCAGTCTGAGGGAATCTGTTTCAGAATATGGGATTAGTTTGTACTTTTGGTGGGGGGATATCTGTGGCCTCAGTGTGTGAGGGGTCCTTCTGGGAACTCAATCTGGGCCCACTTCCAAGGTATCACCCCCATTCTCCTTCAAGGAGCTAAGTTTGAGGTCTTAGTTCTATGGCTCTGCCTAGAGGCTCATTATGGAGAACCTGACTTTGAGGGTTTAAATGTTGACAATTCACTCTTGAGACACCTAAGGATTCAATATGGGAGCCTGATTTGTGGTTTAAGATATGACTGAGCCTCTCACCAAGTGAGTGCCAGGCTCAGGGCTCAGTCTGGGTGGCTGAGTCTGGCTGGCTTTGGGAGGCTCAGATACTGGGGGCTCAGTCTGGGATATTTTAGCCTTAAGGAGTCATGCCTAAGGTATCTCAGTGTGATGACCTTACCTGGGAATTTCTGCCTGGTGGGCTGTCTTGGAATCCTAAGTAGGGTCCTTGACTGAAAATTTTCATCTGGAAATACACTCTGCATTTATACTCTAGCAGTTCAATTTGGCAGTTCAACCTGCATTTCAGTCTTGGAGCTCTGTCTGAGGTCTCATGCTGGGGACTGAATTTTGGTTTAGGTTTTGGGAGTTCAGGTTTTACCATATCAATATGGTCATCTTCATCTGAAGGCCTAAGGTAGCCTGAAATGTTCCCTCTAGAGGGGTCTAGGAGTATTAAACCTGGGATTCATGTATTTATAAAGCATCATGTATATAATTTGGAATGTCTATGTATATGGATGCTAAAAAATTTTATTTTCACCAACTTCCATTTGAAACTTGACATTTTTTCCATAATGAATGTAGGCAACTGAACACAGTAGTATTAGCAGTACATATGACTTGTCTGACAGAATGTGGTCCACTGGAGAAGGGAATGCAAACCACTTCAGTATTCTTGCCCTGAGAACCCCATGAACAGTATGAAAAGGCAAAATGATAGGATACTGAAAGAGGAACTCCCCAGGTCAGTAGGTGCCCAGTATGCTACTGGAGATCAGTGGAGAAATAACTCCAGAAAGAATGAAGGGATGGAGCCAAAGCAAAAAGAATACCCAGCTGTGGATGTGACTGGTGATAGAAGCAAGGTCCGATGCTGTAAACAGCAATATTGCATAGGAACCTGGAATGTCAAGTCCATGAATCAAGGCAAATTGGAAGTGGTCAAACAGGAGATGGCAAGAGTGAATGTCGACATTCTAGGAATCAGCAAACTGAAATGGACTGGAATGGGTGAATTTAACTCAGATGACCATTATATCTACTACTGCGGGCAGGAATCCCTTAGAAGAAATGGAGTAGCCATCATGGTCAACAAGAGTCCGAAATGCAGTACTTGGATGCAATCTCAAAAACAACAGAATGATCTCTGTTTGTTTCCAAGGCAAACCATTCAATATCACAGTAATCCAAGTCTATGCCCCAACCAGTAATGCTGAAGAAGCTGAAGTTGAACGATTCTATGAAGACCTACAAGACCTTTTAGAACTAACACCCAAAAAAGATGTCCTTTTCATTATAGGGGACTGTCATGGCACTGGTGGGTGAGTCATTTAGCATGCTAATGTGTTTCAATGAGCAAATAATGAAGCTCAGGGTCTACTGGATAGTCGACTATTCTGCTCTCTTGGACCTAGTTGGTTCCAACCAGCTTATGTTGTGTCCTCAATGGCTGTCATTCTTTTAAAGGTTGTGCCCTGCTCCTTCCCTCCTGTTTCATTAGTTGTTGTTGTTCAGTCACTAAGTTGTGTCCGACTCTTTTTGACCCCATGGATGGTAGGTAGCTCACCAGTCTCCTCTGTTCTCTACTATCTCCCAGAGTTTGCTCAAATGCATATTCATTGAGCTGGTGATGCTATCTAGCCATCTCATCCTCTGCTGCCCCCTTTTCCTTTTGCTTTCAATCTTTATTAGCATCGAGGTCTTTTCCAGTGAGTCAGCTGGTCACATCAGGTGGCCAAAGTATGGGAGCTTCAACTTCAGCTCCAATGAATATTACTTCCAATGAGTATTCAGAGTTGATTTCCTTTAGTATTGACTGATTTGATCTCCCTGGAGTCCAAGAGACTCTCAAGAGTCTTCTTCAGCACCACAATTTGAAAGCATCAATTCTTCAGCACTCAGCCTTCTTCACAGTCCAACTCTCATATCCATACATGACTACTGGAAAAACCATTAGTAGATCATGGTATTTAATGCATTAATAAGGAAATATATATACTGGGAATTCCCTGACGGTCCAGTGCTTAGGACTTGGTGCTTTCACTGCTAGGTCCTAGGTTGTATCCCTGGTTGGGGAACTAAGATACTACAAGGCATGCTCAAAAAGAAAAGTATGTTACAATAAATGCTTATAGTATTTTGGTAACTGTATTTTAATATAATTGGTTTCCTCTGTAACTCTATATTTTAGTTTATGCATTTAAAAACATTATTCTGAGAAAAAGTATACTGTCTACACCAGATTGTTAGATGCTAGATGGGTTCAAAGCACAGAAAAGGTGAAATTTGTCACTTTCAGTCTCACGGCAAAGTCTCAGGGTTCATTCAGAGGCCTTGGTTTGTTGGAGCCTAGAATTGGGCTCCCTATGTGGGAATTTCTAGTGGGTCTATCGTGATATTGTGATTTACAATAAAAATATATATTGGAGAGTCCCTTGGACAGCAAGAAGATTAAGCAAATCAATCCTAAAGGAAATCAACCCTGAATATTCATTGGAAGGACTGATGCTGAAGTTGAAGTTGAAGTTTGGCCACCTGGTGGGAAAAGCTGACTCATTGCAAAAGACTGTGATGCTGGAAAAGATTGAGGGCAGCAGGTGGAGGCGACAGGGGATGAAATGGTTGGATGGTGTCACTGACTCAACGGACAGGAGTTTGAACAAATTCCAGGAGATGGTGAAGGACAGAGAAGCCTGGTGTACTGCAGTCCATGGCATCCCAAAGAGTTGGACACGACTGAAGGACTAAGCAACAACATTGAGTCTTCAGTTCAGTTGCTCTTTGAGACCCCCTGACTGCAGCACACCAGGCTTCCTTGTCCATCACCAACTCCTGGAGATTGCTCAAACCATTCCTAACACAGAATTCCTAAAACCTTTGGAATTTCCTCTGAGAAGAGAGTGATGAAAGGTGTGTTTTGTTATGTTAATGAAGTGACTTTTTTGTGGAGCCAACCACACGATTAGGGTTGGCACTTTCAGTCCCTCCCCTCTACCTCTAGGAGGGGAGAGAGGCTGGAGTTTGAGTTCAGTTACCAATGACCGATCATCTAATCAATCGTACTCTGTGCTGGAACCTCCATAAAACCCCAAAGGAACAGGTTCTGAGAGCTTCTGGGTTGATGAACAAGTGAAGATTCCAGCAGAGTTTCATGCTCAGAGAGCTTGGAATCTCCTTGTTCTCTTCCATGTGGCTGTTCCTGAGTTATATCCTTTTATAATAAACCAATAATCTAGTAAGTAAAATGTTTCTTTGAGTTATGTGAGCCAGTCTAGTGAGGTGAGGGTCACTGGGACTCTGATCTGTGGGCCTGGGCCTGTGGGTCAGAAGCACAGGTGACAACCTTGAACTTGGGGATCGATGTCTGTAGTGCGTGGTGGGGGGGTGGTCGGTGGAGAGGGTGCAGAGAGAGGCAGTCTGGTGACTGAGCCCTTAACCTGTGGGATCTTCTATGATCTAGCACTATCTCCAGGCTTCCCTGGTGGCTCAGACAGTAAAGAATCTGCCTGCTGGGTTTGACCCCTGAGTCAGGAAGATACCCGGAAGAAGGGAATGGCTACCCACTCTAGTATTTTTGCCTGGGAAATCCCATGCACAGAGGAGCCTGGCGAGCTAAAGTCCATGGGATCACAAAGAATCGGACACAACTGAGGTATTTTCACTTTCTTTCTTTCCAGGTAGATAGTATTGTTGCAGAAACCAGTAATCAAGAAACCAAGCACCACATTTGGAGAGTTGGAGAACTCAGGTTTATTATGCCAATGGGCCCAGAGGAGTTAACACTCTAAGCTCTGAGCCCCAAACAAAGGGGTTACAGAGTTTTTATAGACCTACTATAGTGGGCAACACTAGCTGGTAATAGGCTGGTTTAAACTAAGGAGTTTCACACAAATAGGAACAGCAGTCAAGATGGGGAGGGGGATGCCTGACCTTTACACGGACAGGCATGATTAAGCAGGTTGGCAGGGGCTGGGCAATTGCAAAGAGCAGGACCAGGGTGAGTGAGATAAGCTCCAGTTCCTAGTACTGTAAGTCCCCACTTTCTGAGACTTTGTGACTTAAGTGATCCAGACTTTGCAAGGAGCAAGCTGAGTTACAGAGGCAGAATGAGCAGAAGGTTATGTAAAATTTTAACTTTTCCTCTTCAGTATCAGAATTGAGTTGAATTGTAGGACACCCAGCTGATGTTGAAGAATTGCTTGGTGATGTGGGAAAACCCAAGACACATACACTGCAACTGGTGACTAGAATCTTACCTACTCTCTCTATGTACGTTTGAGGCTTTGGGAAGTCACTCAAAAGTGGGAAGTCACTGGGAAGTGCTTAATCTCAGTTTTTCTGTTTGGGCCTCTTTGAACTCAATTTAAGTTGGTGAGTCTGCAGGAATGAGTCTCTAGAGCCCCGTAGGAGTTGACGCCTCCTGAGATGATCAGTCTGGGAGTGCTCATGATTATCATCATACACCACATTATTTTCTGCTTCTGTTTTTTGGTATAGTTTTCTCAGCATTAAAGGCTGTTTCTTTTAGAAACACACTCCTATCCTCATCTATACAAACTTTATCACCTGGCAAAATTCCACTCAAACTTTGAGGTATTATCTCTCATAGGCTTACCATAATCCCCAAAGCTGGATCAGGAACCCCCTCTGCTGGACTCACATAGGCCCCCGTGCTCCTTTCTCCTCTAGCACTGCACAGAGATGGACTTATCATAGAACTAGTAAAATTTAGCTTCCCTAGTGGCTTAGATGGTAAAGCGTCTGTCTGCAACGCAGGAGACCTGGGTTCGATCCCTGGGTTGGGAAGATCCCCTGGAGAAGGAAATGGCAGCTCACTCCAGTATTCTTGCCTGGAAAATCCCATGGATTGCAGAGCCTGGTAGGCTACCGTCCATGGGGTTGCAAAGAGTCGGACACTACTGAGCGACTTCACTTTCAGACTTTCAGTAAAATTTAAGCCTCATCTCCTCACACTTGCAAAGACCACATTCAAGTCTTTGGTGGTTGAGCATTGTAAATTTGAGAAGTACTTAAGACTTGTCACTGTACAACAACAATCAAAATATCATGGAATTTTACACCTCACATGTAAAAAAAAACTATATAGAAGTTTTCCCAAATTTAACAACAGTCTCAAATTTTGTATTACTAATAATGAGCTGTGAAGTAGAAATTTTCCTAAACTACCAATAACAAAATATTTTGATCAGTTGAATGGAATTTAATTCAATTGAATTCTTTTTATTCTCTCTTGAAAATGTTATAAAATAATTGTTCTTTGCTTACAGAAGGATATCAAAGTGCACCCAAAAAGAAAAAAGGCAACATTAGTAGAGAGATGAGTTAGGAAATTAATAAAAATATTTTATTTTTCTAGTTTTGAGGATGTTTTGTGGCACTTCTCCATTTTTTAAATTGGAATTTGTAAATTTTAAAATTTGTTTGATAAATCTAAATTACTTTCACTCTAAATTTGTACTATTTTTCTTAAAGACAGCTTTCAAAATTCTGTCAACCTCAGGCCTTTCAAAATCTGCATTCACCATGAGCACTGATCATAGTCTATGGTCCTGACAATCTTGCATGCCAGGCTGTAAGCTCCTTGAGAATCTGACCAAACCCTGTGACCCAGCAGCACTCAGCATAGGACCAGACACAGAAGCATCAGTACTGTTTGTTAACCTAGTCTAGCCCAGAGTTTGCATCCTTTGCTGTGAGAGGGGATCACCTATAACTCTTTTATAAAAACAATTTTATTGGAATATTATATACTATAAACTTCATCCATTTAAAAAGTACAATTAAATGGTTTTTAGTATATTTTCAGAGTTGTGCAACTATATTTGTTTGCTAGGGCTGCCATAAGAAAATACTCCAGACTGGTGGTTTTAACAACAAAACTTTATTTTCTCAAAGTTCTAGAAGCTAGAGGTTCAAGATCAAGGTGTTGCTAGGTTTGGTTTCTTATGGGGCCATTTTCCTTGGCTTGCAGATGTGTGTTCACATGGTCATCTCTCTGTGCATGCATCTGGTGTCTGTCTCTGAATCGCCTCTTTTCTTTTTTTTGGCCTCACCACACTTCTTGCAGAGTACATGAAAGAAATGCTGGGCTGGAAGAAGCACAAGCTGGAATCAAGATTGCCAGGAGAAATATCAATAACCTCAGATATGCAGATGACACCACCCTTATGGCAGAAAGTGAAGAGGATCTAAAAAGCCTCTTGATGAAAGTGAAAGAGGAGAGTGAAAAGGTTGGCTTAAAGCTCAACATTCAGAAAACGAAGATCATGGCATCTGGTCCCATCATTTCATGGGAAATAGATGGGGAAACAGTGGAAACAGTGTCAGACTTTATTTTGGGGGGCTCCAAAATCACTGCCGATGGTGACTGCAGCCATGAAATTAAAAGACGCTTACTCCTTGGAAGAAAAGTTATGACCAACCTAGATAGCATATTGAAAAGCAGAGCCATTACTTTGCCAACAAAGGTCCGTCTAGTCAAGGCTATGGTTTTTCCTGTGGTCATGTATGGATGTGAGAGTTGGACTGTGAAGAAAGCTGAGCGCTGAAGAATTGATGCTTTTGAACTGTGGTGTTGGAGATGACTCTTGAGAGTCCCTTGGACTGCAAGGAGATCCAACCAGTCCATTCTAAAGGAGATCAGCCCTGGGATTTCTTTGGAAGGACTGATGCTAAAGCTGAAACTCCAGTATTTTGGCCACCTCATGCGACGAGTTGACTCATTGGAAAAGACTGATGCTGGGAGGGATTGGGGGCCAGAGGAAAAGGGGGTGACAGAGGATGAGATGGTTGGATGGCATCACTGACTTGATAGACGTGAGTTTGAGTGGACTCCGGGAGTTGGTGATGGACAGGAAGGCCTGGTGTGCTGCAATTCATGGGGTCACAAAGAGTCGGACACGACTGAGCGACTGAACTGAGCTGAACTGAACTGACACTTCTTGTGGGGTCTTAGTTCCCCGACCACGGATCAAAACCCCCTGTGTCCCCTACAGTGGAAGCTTGGAATCCTAACTGCTGGGCCATAATCTTCTCTTCTTCTAAGGTCACCAATCATGTTGGACTAGGGTTCACTGTATGGCCTCATTTTACCTTAATCATCTCTTTAAAGACTCTGCCTCCAGATACAGTCACATTCTTGGGGGTAGGGCTTGAATATATGAATGAGAGAGGGGTGCAGGGAGGACAAAACTCAGGCCCTAACAGCAGGTGTCACCACACCTAATTTCAAAGCATTTTCATTTTCACTAAAAGAAACCCTATACTCCTTAGCAATCAGGCCCCATTTCCTCCCTTCCCCTACTCCTGCTGCTGCTGCTGCCTAGTCACTTCAGTCGTGTCCGACTCTGTGCAACCCCATAGATAGCAGCCCACCAGGCTCCTCCGTCCCTGGGATTCTCCAGGCAAGAACACTGGAGTGGGTTGCCATTTCCTTCTCCAATGCATCAAAGTGAAAAGTGAAAGTGAAGTCACTCAGTCGTGTCCGACTCCTAGCGACCCCGTGGACTGCAGCCCACCAGGCTCCTCCATCCATGGGATTTTCCAGGCTAGAGTACTGGAGTAGGGTGCCATTGCCTTCTCCGTGCCCTATTCCTAGGCAACAATTAATCTATTTTCTGTCTCTATAGATTGGCTTATTCTGTACATTTCAGATAAATGATACCATATAATATATGGGCTTTTTTTGACTAGTTGGGAGTGATGTCACTTTTCATTCCTGATTTCAGTAATTTGAATCTTCTCTTTTTTCACTTAGTCTATCTAGCTAAAATTTTGTCAATTTTGTTGATCTTTCTTAAAAACACTACTTTTGGTTTTATTGATTTTCTCTATTGTTTTTCTACTTTCTGTTACATTTATTTCCTCTCCAATTTTATTTTCTTCCTTCCTTCTGCTTGCTTTGGGATTACTCTATTCTTTTTCTAGTTTCTGAAGGTGGCGTATCAGGTTATTCATTTAAGATTTTTCTTTTTTAATAGGGATGTTTATATCTATAAGATTCCATTTAAGCATTGCTTTAGCTGCACCTCATGAATTTTGGTGTGCTGTGCCTTAGTTTCAAGTTATTTCAAGATGTCTCGTTTTCCCTTGTGATTTTTTTTTTTTTTTACTCATTTGTTATTTAGAAGTGTGTTAAAATACACATATTTGTGAATTCCACAAACGCCTTTCTGTTATTGAATTCTAATTTCACCCCACTGTGGTTGAAGAACCATCTTTATATGGTTTTAATCCTTTTAAACTTATTGAGGGCTGCTTTAGGACATAACATATGGTCTATCCTGGAACACGTTCCACTTGCACTTCAGAAAAATGTGTATTCTGCTGCCGTTGGGTGGAGTGTTCTGGATACATTATTAAATGCAGATTTGTAGGCATTGCTATCTGAGGTTGCTGTCCAAGGGCCTGAAATCTGCATCCTTAGTAAGTTCCCCACATCTTCTCTACGCAGTACCCTGTGTCCCGAATTCATGGACCTAGGGGTCCTCCACTCCTGGTTTCCTTAGATTTAATTATAGGTGAGCAACAGTGTTGGTGTCATCGATTCCTCGACAGACTTTTCTATTGCTCTTGTCTTGCTACCAGGTCAGCGGAAAGGCGAATCTGCATTCTCAGGCTCGGCTTTCGACTCCTTCTGTCTGGGCGGTACTGCGCAGGTATTGGCCCGCCTGGGCGTCACGTGGTCCGCGGCCGGATGATGGCGGACGCTGCTGAAGATTCGCGAGCGCTCTTCGGGGCGGCAGTCCGTGCGGCGCTGGAGGCCTGGCCCGCCTTGCAGGTGAGCGGAGTCGCGGCTGGGATAAAGGTTAGCGACCGGGAGAGAACAGGAGTTGGTTTAGCGAGCCGCCTGGGGCTTGGTTGGGCGGCATAAACAGCGGAATTCTGCGCCACTGCAGGCGGGCTCCCAGACTGACGTGATGGGCTTGGGTCTGTATTCGCAGATCGCTGTGGAGAACGGCTTCGGAGGTGTGTATAGCCAAGAGAAGGCTGAGTGGCTCGGGGGTGCAGTGGAGGAGTATTTCTTCCGCAATGGTGAGTGAATGTAAGGCTCTGGGACTTGTCTCTGTGGGGGCGTGAGGAGGCGGCGGCTGCCGATTCTAGTGAATCCGCACTTCTTGAGCAATTGTCGGTTGGTACCTGAGGGCGAGGTGGAATGAACGCAGGCTTTGAAGTCAGAATCCTGAGTTCGAATGCCTCGTTGGCCGTGCCATTGACTCAGGGTATCATGCTGGACAACTATTATCGCCCTGCCTCGATACTCAGTTTCCTAATTTGTAAAATGGATGTAAAAGTATCCACCAGCGTGATCCTATATATTAGTCGCGTCATGTAATTTAAAATTTTTCAGCCGCCACATTAATAAAGTAAAAAGAAGCAGATGAAATGAACTGCTCACCTCAATAGATCCAAAATATTTCAACATGTAGTCAGTATAAAGCGCTGTTAATGAGATGTTTTACATCCTTTTTTAGTATTAAATTTTCAAAATCTGGTGGGTATTTTGCAGTTTTAGCACGTCTCATTGTTTTTTTGCCTAGCCACATTTTAAGTGCTCAGTAACCACATTTGACTATTTGGACAGCAGAGATCTACATCTTTGATGCGTCTTGAGGGTCGTATAAGAACAAAGGGTCCTACAGGGAGTCTTTTACGAAATAAGGTTTTTTACAGTATTCTTCATTTAGTTTTTTAGTCTTGGAGGTGACATTAGGCAGAGTCCTTTCTCTCAAGGAAATTTACCATCTAGTGAGAGATCCAGATAAGTAAATAGGCATTTGCAGATAGGGTGATAGGTGTTCTAATAATGAGGAGCTCAGGATGCTTGGGTAATGTGAGCTGGGGGAGAAGCCGTCTTTCGGAGATCTTTAGGGAGTGGTGGTGATTGGGCTGAATCTTAAGGGATGAGAAGGAGTTAACAAGGAGGGGAGGCAGAGAGAGCAACACTCAGAAATAAGTCCTGTGGTATGAGGAGATTATGTGTTATATTTGGATAGTGGCAGGGAGCTCAGTGTTAGAATAGGGATGTGTGTGTGTGCTTGTGGGTATGTGGAAGGGAGGAATGGTGGAGAATGAAGATGGGAGATGGGGAAGCCCCTGGAAAAAGAGTGAGACATGGAAGGACTTATGTGCCTTTGATTTTTGTCCTTTAGGCCAGCGTTTGCCAGAATGCATGGTTTGGAAGACTAGTTCTATTAGATGTTCTGTGAAGAAAAAGCTTCTCCAGTCAAATTATATAAGGAAAGCTCTTTTCTTCAGCTCTTACTTAAGAGTCACAGTAATCATTAACATATTAAAGGCTTGGATAAGGACAAGAACCACCGAAAAGAAACCTGTTTACCTTTGTTTCCCTTTAGTTTTTTTTTTTTAATAACTTCCCTTAAAATCAAGGAGGCCAGTTATTTTTCAAAAGCAGAATATGAAACACTGCAGTTAGGTGATTAAAAATTCATGAGCAGGATCTAATAGGATGGGGTTTTCTGGCTAGAAAGTTCAGAAAGTAGTCAGTATGGAGCATGGACTTTAGAGGGAAAGACTAAGGAGAGGGCTGTGTTTGTCTAGAGAACGATGAGGCCTGAATTAGGGCATTAGTTATGGGAAAGAAGGGATGGCTCTAAGGAAATTGTTTGACTGTAGAGGGGGAGGGAAAATGGGGCAGGTTTCTAGTTTCTAGTCACTGGGTGGCTTAGGTGCCTTTCATGGACTAGAAGAACACTGGAGAATGAAAATTAGGTTTGGAGGGTAAGATGATGAATCTGGCTTTGGATATGGAGGGTCTGAAGCACCTGTGGAACAGGTGGAGTGTAGCCTGGGTTGGAGACTGATTTGGGGGGTATTTGAATGGTAGGGAAAGCGAAGAGGGTGAATGAGCTCTCCCAGAGGGAAGAGAGAGCAAGGAGCTTTGTGGAAGACTTTCTTATTTTCTAATTCAGAAAAAGCAGAGCATGGGCCCCTAAGGTAACTGAAGCTGAGAGAGGAAGTCTCAGCTAAAGTCATACAATAGGACATTGAGGTCAAGGCTGTGATGATTTCATCATGGCAAGTACTGAACATCTGTTTCTTCTTACCTATCCCATTGGTGTGTGGCCTCCTGTGTCAGTGGAACCACAGTTGTGAAGTCTTTACATTTCAAAAACTTCAGCCCTTGAGTAATGGAAATGAACATGGATTTCCATTGTTCCAAACAAACAATGCCTGTCTAGGCATTGTTTGGGTGAATTCTCATAACAGACCTTCAAGGAGGTTACCATTAACCTCACTTTGCAGAAGAGAAAACAGTCTTGGAGATGAGTAACTCACATGCTCAAGGTCATGTGAGGAGGAGGCTGGTTAAAATAGGCCAGCTGAAAAGAGGGTGAGTGTGGATGGAATGCTCCAGGAATAGAGGACTTGGTAGAGTGCAGGTTGGAAATTAGGTATTTAATGTTTTTTTTTCTTTTTAAAAATCATGTTAAAACCTGGAATGTAGAACACTTTAGCAAATAAAAAGCTCATTCAATCTTAATCCACCAATCAGATGTGGATCCACCAAGTAGGTACTTAAGAGTAGTGGGCAAGGGTGATGAAGTTGGCTGGTCTTTGACCAGAGGACTTTATCCTTTCATACTCAGCTGACTTGGAGCTAGATGAGGTGGAGGACTTCCTCGGGGAGCTAATGATGAACGAGTTTGATACAGTTGTGGAGGATGGGAGTCTGCCCCAGGTGAGCATGTCATGGATACAACTACCATCTTCCTGCCTGCAGCCTTTCTTCTCCCTAGCTGTCTGTTTTAGATGAACACTTTTGGCTGTAACCATTCTTTTCTTGAGTCCTGTGCAAGAACTTGCTATGACCCCCGTTGCCTAAAGGAAAATCTAGTCTTCCCAGGCCTTTCAAATCCTGCTTGTGTTATTTCTCTCCATGTATCATTCTCAGTCAGGTCTGTTTGTCACCTCCATCTCAGGGGCACACCATGCAGGTACATTTCCAAATGTTCTGGTTAAATCACTACTCCTGCTAGTATTGCTTTCCCTTTTTACGTCTTCTGTCTTTCAAACCCAGTTCTAGTGCCTTCTGTGGTAGGAGGGCCTCCTTCAACACTTCAGGCCCTTAATGAGCCCTTCATATGTGGTTGCTTCAGTAGTGAACTCCTTGGGGAGGAAAGATCCCCATTCTCTTCTGGAAAATTCCAGACCCCTCCCCACTCTTGTTGCAAACACGAGCTGGTTGTATTGTAGGTTCTCTAGAAAATCGAAGTTGGTTGAATGTTTTCTTGGTAGGTGAGCCAGCAGCTGCAGACCATGTTCCACCACTTCCAGAAGGGTGATAGGGCTGCTCTGAAGGAGATGGCCTCTCTCATCACCCAAAGAAAGTGCAAGGTCAGAGCCACTGCACTGCCGACAGCTGGAGAGACCGATGAGGATGATGATGCAAACAGCGTGGAGGAGATGGAGGTGAAAGGGGTGCAACTCTTGGGTGTGGAGATGTAGATATTTTCAGTCTTATGGGAGATCAGCTAATTTCGCAGGGAAGTGATGGGGGGTGGTGGTTGTATTATCCATAAAGGGCAGGAAATTTTCCCAAGGTCTCATGGCCAGTCCTGGCAAAGCTAGGAGAGCCTGGGTCTCCATTGGCCATAGCTGGGGGTTTATTTAGCTCTCTCTTGTATTTCTCCCCTAGGTTGCAGCTACGAATGATGGGGCAGCTACAGATGGGGTCTGCCCCCAGCCTGAACCCTCTGGTCCAGACTCCCAGACTATTAAGGAAGAGGATATAGTGGAGGATGGCTGGACCATTGTCCGGAGAAAGAAGTGAATGGGGCTGGAAATGGTCTGGGTCCTTGTATGTTAGT
Organism: Bos grunniens; assembly: GCF_055505025.1. Taxonomy (NCBI): domain Eukaryota; kingdom Metazoa; phylum Chordata; class Mammalia; order Artiodactyla; family Bovidae; genus Bos; species Bos grunniens. The sequence continues at coordinate 50,417,327 of NC_141194.1, read as the reverse complement.
TGTTTGGGATTTGTTTGTAGGGTTTTTGTTGGAGGGTTGCAGACCTGTGGACTGGTTATCCCATATCCACCCTCTCCCCATTCCCTTGTCCAGCTCCTTCCAGGGGAAGAAGAGCCCAAGGGTCCTTGGACTTGGGGTGGTCTGAGTGATGAGGCCTGATTTCCTAGCAAAGTGCCTCTTGGGTGCAACCAGTGTGAAGAGGGAGGGATGAGTGGGTGTGGGAATGACTGGAGGAGAAGCTAAATGCTGGTTGATAGTAGGCAGGTGAATGTGTGAAGGGGGAGAGCCAGCAGGAGAACCAATATTCCTGCTGGGTAAGGAGTGGTGAGATGAGCTTGCAAATAGAAGAGAGATCAGTTGAAGATATGAAAGTAGCTGTGGTACCTGCTCCCTCCCAACCCCCACACAGAACAGCTCTGTGCTCCTGAACCTCCCAGGGATATTTCCTTCCTGCAGCCCAGGGTCTGGCCCTAGGTTCCTTCAGGATGTCTAAGACCTTGTCTAGGCAGTGAGTTCAGGGGACCTGGGCTTTGTTTTCTGTCTCCTCCAACCTCTTTCCAAACACCTCATCCCATTGAAGTCACCTCAATAAATAATACCTTATTGTTTAATTTGTGGCTTGACCTGTGAGTAGTTTTGGAAGCATCGTTCTGGGAGCTGAGCTTCGGAGCTCAACAAGGGAGCAGTTTCTGGGCCTACCCCAACAACCTGTTACTTTGGACAAACAAACAGATGGACAAATGGAGCACAGCTGCGCTCTGAAAGTTTCTGTAAGCTTGAAATAAACTGTATTTTTCTTTAAAAAACAAAACAGAGTATTCTTTGTCCTCCCCCGTGTTCCCCTGTCCTGCCCAGTGGCCCTGCCATGGGTCTAGACGATAAAATACTGGGTAGCCCTGGGGGCCAGGTAGAAGCTGTAAGCCATGGGAGAGGCAGGAGGGGTCTGGTCACCACCCCACATAGCATCATACATATGAAGACACTAGTTGAAGGGGCAGGGGTGGGCCAGGGCCATGGGATCTGTGGCAGAGCTGGCACTTGAATCCAGATCTCCTGCCTCTGGTGCTTTGGAGGGAATTGGGTGGAGGCAGGATCTGTAGGGTATTGAGGGGTTGGGGGAAGATGGCCTAATTCAGGAAGGTCTAGCAACAGCCCCCACCCTCCCTGGGGGGACAGGGTTTAAAAAAAATTAACCACACTGTACGAATATTTTTTTTAAAAGCCCAGGTTTTGTGAAAAGATGAATTAAAAAAACCCGAGACCCAGCATTCAGGATTGAAAGTGCCCATGATGGGAGTTCAAGTATTGACTGAGCTGGGAGGGTGGGGGCTGGGGCCCTTAATTGGACATGGGCAGCTAGAGTGTAGGGCAGGGGGTACCAGTTACCCACAAACCCCCTAGGTCTTATCTCGGGTCTGGGGGGCTTCGGAGGGTTCAGCAGTGGCTCCTGAAGCTGCCACTGGCACCTCTTCCATCTCCCTGTCCTCAGACAGTGTGGGCCCTGGGCAGAACGTGTCCCCACGGCCTGCCCGGCCAAGCACAGCCATCCAGCGCCGCTGTAGCTCCTCTGTCTCAGGACTGAAGTACCAGCTCAGGTGGCTCTGGGTGATCTTGAAGACATGCCGTCTGTCAGGCCGCTCCCCAGCCTCAGGAGGCCCCACCTCAAAGCCAATGAGGGGCAGGCTGCGCTGCGCTTTCACATCCTGGGGGACAGGGACAGAGCTAGGGTCACCTTGGGGTTGGGCTTCTCACTGGTTTTACATCTTCTAAACCCCTCTTTTTCTTTCCCTGCTCAAGAACCTTAAATGGTTTAACTGAGCAATAGGAAAATGAACTGGGGCTAGAACTGCAGGCTGATTCAAATACCTCTTTCCTTCCACACCCCAAGCCAGCTAGGCTAGTTTAGAGCCTATAATGTTTTCAGGCCTTTGCCCTCTTCTCCATCTTGCTCACTCCAAATTGGATTAAGCAGTATCTCGTCTCCACTTCAGCTTCCTTCCCCCATAACTCACCCGACTTATCCTTACATACGTTGATCCATAATCACTCCTTGTCTCGAGCCTGTCTTTGTCTCATAAGGGTGGGGGCTTCTGATTTCCCCTTAGGTTCACACTATCCTCCAAGGCCAAGGAGAGGTGAAGGACTGAGAAGAAAGGAGAGTAGCCTGGCTTTGCCAGGTGGCTGAAAGGACCAGGAGTAGGATACATACCTGAGGGGCTCCGTAGATGTACAGCACCAAGGGTTCGTTCTCAGGGACCACAAACCATGCCTTGTGCCAGCCTTTTCCACCCTTCTCCATGTAGTGTAGGAAGCTGCAGATGACACTGTTCTCCGCAGCCACTGAGGCCTGTTTCTGTGACCAGAGACATGAGGGGCATCAATATTGATAGGAGGCCTACCTTGGCTCCAGCACCACCTCAGCATAGGGATTGCTATTCACATGTCTCAGGAGAATATTGAAGCTCAGGTGGCAGGAGTGATTTGCCCACTGTCAACCCAGTGAGGGAGAAGGCAATGGCACCCCACTCCAGTACTCTTGCCTGGAAAATCCCATGGACGGAGGAGCCTGGTAGGCTGCAGTCCATGGGGTTGCTAAGAGTCGGACATGACTGAACGACTTCACTTTCACTTTTCCTTTCATGGAGAAGGAAATGGCAACCCACTCTAGTGTTCTTGCCTGGAGAATCCCTAGGACGGGGGAGCCTGGTGGGCTGCTGTCTATGGGGTCGCACAGAGTCAGACCGGACTGAAGCGACTTAGCAGCAGCAGCAGCAACCCAGTGAGAGTTGAAATTCAAAGCCAGGCTTATCTGCTGGATTCGGGCCATGGCTACTGCCTCTAAGGCTTGGTGGGAGGGGTGTGTAACTCTCAGTGGAAGCCCCTAAATGTCAGTCAGGCATTCTTCCATCAGTCCATTTATTCCTCAAGTCATTTATGCATTTACACTTCATCTTTTTTTCAGTCTTCCATCACATGCATTCCCTATACTCAGTGAGAAGCAACTTAGCACTGTGGTTAAGGGGTTGGGTGGGTGGGTGGGTAAGGTAGTCAGGCTCAGAATCCCAGCCCTAGATGGAAATGTTGACTTGGAAGGAGAGCATATAGGGCTGTTCTGAGGATTAAATTAGTTACTATATGTAAAGTGCTTAGAAGAGTGCCTGGCATGGAGTTAGCTTTCTTTAAGTGTTAAATAAATACCTCAATTTAGTTACAAAGCATAAGTTTATGTATGTGCATGTATCTAGAAAGATAGGAAGCATAAGCATTAATGGTGGTAATCTCTGGGTCGAAGGAATTTGTAGTAGTAGTTTAGTCACTAAGTGATGTCCAACTCTTTTGCGACCCCATGGACTGTAGCCCACCATGCTCCTCTGTCCGTGGGATTTCCCAGGTGAAAATACTGGAGTGGTTTGCCGTTTCCTTCTCCAGGGGATCTTTCCAACTCAGGGATTGAACCTGTGTCTCCTGCATTGGCAGGTAGATTCTTTACCACTGAGTTACCAGGGAAGCCCTGGGTTAAAGGAATATGGTATTTTTATTATTTTTGGTTATGATGTCTAACTTTCTTCAATGCACATATCCATTGTAATAAGAAAAGGTATTTTGTTAGTCAAAAGAAAATCCCAGCTCTGCCACTCACTGTGTAACTTGGGCAAATATACCTCCCTGGGCCTCAGTTTCCTCCTTTGTAAAACAAGAATAGGAAAAGCATTGATAGATAAGTTACTGTGAAGATTAAACATCTAAAGCACTTAAATAAAAATTACTCTTTGATTCACTTTTGTACTCATTTTATTCACTCGAAGCCTGGGGTCACTTGTTCAGCGCATGCACATGGTATTACAATTTCAGAGATGCCCAGGCCTTAGTCACCACTGCATGAGTGGCTGGTGCCCCTGTGGTCAGTTGAGGGGCCTGGGTCTTACCTCCAGGATGGACCTCCGGCGCTGGGGTGTATGCTGGCTGCAGGCTGGGCTGCTCCCGGGTACCCCATGCAAGGCCACGTAGCAGTCAGTGCACACACGGTTGGAACGGTTGTTGTCATAGACAAGGCGAGCCCGGAACTCGGAGCACTTCCCACAAACCACCTGGGGTGGCAAGTGGGTAAGAACAGCCTGATTCCAGTGGGTCTTCCCCTTCAGTGTACCAACTCCCACAGTGAACTTCACAACCTCCCCCCACTTAGAGGGTGCCCTCTTAGAAGTGGGCCTTTGGGTTGCCAGCCTGTCTGTTCCATAGCTCTGCCCCTGCCTCTCAACACTTACATGTCCACAGGCCTTGCAGTGGTGCCTGCGTTTTGTGATGGAATTGAAGGGCTCCTGGCAGCGCATGCACATGGTGACTTCCTTTTCTCGGATGGGCGTAGGTGCCCGCTTTCCAAGATCCACATTCTGGAGAGAGGGCCAGGTCTCCAGTCAGAGAGTCAAACTCAGACTCCCCAGCCCAGTCCATCCAGCCCTCGCCCAGGCTTGGATCATCATTGGTAGGCAACCGACAGATTCCGAAGACCTGCCTTTGAGTCCTGGCTCTGCTCTACTTCACTGTGCTATTGAAAACCTGTCACTTGTACCAATACTTTTCGGGCATTAGTTTCCCCAATAATTTCTCTATGACCCTACCAACAGAAGCCTGTGCTTCTGCAGTCATCTACTGCCTCTCTGGGAAGAGGAGAGGAGTATCTCAAGGTAAGGTGGGCACCTGGAGGTCTGGAGGGGATCCTGGTGCAGAAGGAGGGGATGTGGACTCTTACCGGAGAGTTGGGGGGTGTGTCTTCATCTTCCCTGTTTGTGGAGTTTAACAGCTTGAAGGTCTCCAGCGTCTGTTCGTGCTTCAGGAGGGTAGAGTTGATGGCCTGGGAGAGGTATAAGAAATAAGAGGTCAAAACCCAACTATCTATTTCCACCCTTACCTCACTGTCCTATAAACTAGCTTGGAGTCAGAAAAGTTGGATTCTAGACCCAGCTCTATACCTTGCTAGATGTATGACCTTGGGTAAGTCCCTTCCCAAAATCCAGGTCTCAGTTCTTATATTTGTGAAATGGGGGAAGGGGATTGATCAGTGGCTGAAAAGCCACAGAAGGCCTTCCTGACAAATGTCTGGGGTTAAATGTTTTACAGGGCTTAACTCACTGAGGTTACACCTTCAGAGGAGCCAGCTTTCTAAAGAACTGGGTAGTTTCTCCTTAACCTCTGGACCTCAGTTTGCTTATCTGTAAAATGGGGATGGTAAAATTTATTGGAAGGCAGATGTCCAGGCCCATTATGGTCAGATGTGAATATTAGGGTTGAGCCCCCCACCCCCAGAAGACCTGTTAATACTCTTCCAGCCCCCTACCACAAAGCCTTCTTAGATGTTACCTGGACCCAGTCTTTCTTCTCTTCCTCAGTCCTTGGGTAGGGAAGGTGGTGGGGGCAGGGGGAAAGAAAGATGTTGGGTTAGGCAGGCCAACCAAAAGCAATTGGAGTGGTAAAGAGCAGATGTTTTGGAGTTGGAAAGATCTGAGTTTGACCTTCTTGCTCCTTCACTTACCACTTATGTGACCTTTAGGCAAGTCATATAACCTGAGTTTACTTATTGAACAGTTATTAATACTTTCCAGACCCTGTGTTAGGAGCCTGGGCCTCAGAGCAGACCCTACATCAAGGAAGGAGCTCACGGGGGCAGACATGGACAATACAGGGGAATCAGTGCTGTGACAGAGGGAAAATGGGGCTGAGGAGCCCAGGAAACCTGTCCCATCCTGGAGTTTGGGTGGGGGCTACTAAAGATGTTTTCCTCAAGGAGGTGCTAGCCCTCAAGTAGAGGGGGTTAGGTTGAAGTGTGTGAATTAGCATATAGAATGTACAGGAAACCATGAACAGTTCCCTGTTTGTGCTAGAATGTCAAGTTTGAGAAAGGAGGGCAGTTTATTTTTCTTCACTTGTAAGAATGGATGATAATTATCGGCCTGGGTTGTTCTGAGCAGTAACTGGAAAGTGAAAGTTGTTCAGTCATGTCTGACTCTTTGTGACCCCATGGACTATACAGTCCATGGAATTCTCCAGGGCAGAATACTGGAGAATTTCCCTTCTCCAGGGGATCTTCCTGATCCAGGAATCGAACTGGGGTCTCCTGCATTGCAGGCAGATTCTTTACCAACTGAGCTATTAAAGCAGTAACTGAGGTGATGTGTAAAGTGCCCAGCACAATCCTTGATACACTAGGTGCTCAGTCAGTGTGTTGCTCCTTCCTTTTGCCTTCCTTCCTCAACTCTCCTGTCTGCCCTGGTGCAGGCCCATTAACAGCTCACTAGGAGTAGGAGCCAGCCTCTTGGCTGACTCCCACCTGGCCTCCTCTAATCTCCTTCCACAGTTACACTCCAGTGAAAGCCACTCAATCATGTCCGACTCTTTGTGACCCCATGGACTATACAGTCCATGGAGTTCTCCAGGCCAGAATACTAGAATGGGTAGCCTTTTCCTTCTCCAGTGGATCTTCCCAACCCAAGGATCGAACCCAGGTCTCCCGCATTGCAGGTGGATTCTTTACCTGCTGAGCCACAAAGGAAGCCTTTGTTGATAGACTTTAGACATCAAAAGTATTTTTCTAATATGAAAATATGACTGTATCCTTAGGATCATTTCATGAAAAATCAAGGATGTGAGTCAATATTTAGCTACAAGAATATCCACTGCAATGCTGTTTTATTGTCATGAAAAATTAGAAGCAGTCTATGTGTCCAACAACAGGGGCTCAGGTTTTAAAAAAAGAAATGATAGTATATATCACTACTTCCACACAACATAAGTGAAAAAGCTGTTTATAATATGTTAACTCAAAGCAACATATATAAAATAAACATAGCATTCCCTTTTTGTTTAAAAACACATGTGCCATGAGTGTTTACATTTGTCAGAACTCATCGGTGGTACACTTAAGACCTGTGCATTTCACTCTGAAAATTTGCCTCAAGAAAAAGGAGGAGATCTTAAACAAATATTGAATGCTAGTTAACGATATGCATGCCAAAGTCTTTAGGAGTGAGGTGTATGATATCTGCAATTTACTTGGTGAAATGCATTAAAAAAATTGGATTGGTAGGTGGATGAAATGATAGATTTATGATCAAGTAAATATACCACAATATTAACACTTGAATCTACATGGTGAGCTTGGGTGTTCACTGTATTTAAACTTTCCTTTATTTTGGAAAATACTCATAATAAAATATGGAAAGGAAACATTGTGTGTTTCTGTGTGTGTATACATATGCAAATAGAGGAGAAGTCAGAAAGACTTTCTGCCAACACATCAGCACTGACTGTCTCTGGGTGGTATGGTTCTAGGGGATTTTACTTTATTCTGATTGTACTCTTTTTTACAAATTCTTTTTTATTTATCTATATTTTCTAACTTCTTTGCACTAAACAATATTGCATTTGATGTTTAAGAGCCACAATAGTGTTTTTGGCAGTTCATACTTAAGTATATAGGGGTGAAGAGTCATGTCTGTAATTTACTTTAAAATGGTTCAGCAAAATATTTATATGGCAAAAATATATACTGATTCCTAAGTCAGTGGTTCTAAACCCTGGTGCCAAGTTGAATCATACGAGCAACATCACCTTCTTTGTTCCTGCTGGCAGAGCAAAGTGAAAGTAAAAGTCGCTCAGTGGTATCTAACTCTTTGCAACCCCATGGACTGTAGTCCATGAATTCTCCAGGCCCTGGTGCACATAATATTAAAATCATTTGGGGAGCTTTTGAAACTCCCCATCTTCAGGCTATACCCCAGACAAATTAAACCAAAGTCTCCAGGGGTGGGTCCCAGACATCAGTATTTTTTAAAGCTCCTCAGTTGATTCCTATGTCACCAAAGTTGAGAATCAGTTAAGTGGTGGGCATATGAGTGTTTGTATTTCTACTTTTGTGGTTATTTGAAAATTTTCATTAAAAACAACTTTTTAAAGGGCAAAAAAGCAACTGCAAAGCAAACTCTCCATGCCTTCCCTCTGCTACTAGGAGAAAACCCTACACTGCTCGGTGCACCCTTCTGGGCCCAGTATCCCTCTTCAGCCCTCTCCTTCCCATCCTAGCTGATGACCTGTCCCAGTCACTTAGGCTCTGTTGAGCCCTGACTGGGCCCCACATCTGCCCTCCCCTGGCTGTGCCTGTTGTCACGTTTGTTCTCACTTTTCTGGCTTCAGGCCTCTGAGATGCTTAGTCTCTCAGAGCATCAAACCCAATTCCCTTCTCTCATCTTCCAGGACACCCTCTAGCCCACATTCATCTCTTTCTCCTGCCTCCATGCAGTCCCAGCAATGAGAGTTCTGACTCTGATTTCTTAATTCTTTGCTGCCTCTCAGAAGTAGATCATCTACCCACGTGCATTCACTCTCCAGCCCTGACCATGGCCTCGATACCCTATCACCAATTCCAGCTCTGCTTCTTTCTAGCTGTGGGATCTTGGGAAAGGTGTATAACTCTTCTGTGCCTCAGTTTCCTCATCTGTAAAATGGGGTTGATAGTAACAGAGGCTACTTCAAGGGTTTTGAGAGTTCAACTATTAAATTTAAACTTAAGTTAAAGTTAACTTAAAACTGTGCCTCTGGCACAAGAGCAAGTCTTCATTAAATGTGAACTATTATTATAATCATTCAAGTAGAGAATGGATATGAAGGCCCCTTTGTTAAATGGCTGGAAATTATTCTAAAATTTGTTCTTTAAAGATTTTTTATTATGCAAGATTTCAAGCATACAGAAAAGTAGATAGGATAACACAAATACATTAAATATATATTCACTAAATAGATGCAAATTTAAAAAATATTTTGCTATATCTTATACATATGTGTGTGTGTGTATATATATATATATATATATAGGCTGATATAAATCATTTAAAAATAAGTTACAGATATCATGATACTAAATCATCATACATCACCAAAAAAAAAAAAAGGCCATTCCCCTATATCCTCGTATACCATTATCACACCTGAGAAAGTTAGCAATAATGCCCTGGTAGCTAATGCCCAGTTCATGTTTAGGATTTTCCCTACTGTCTTGAAAATGTCTCTTAGGGCTGTTTTTCTCAAACAAGACTCCTATCATGGACCAGGCATTGCATTTGGTTGTTATTTCTCTTAAATCTCTCAATCCACAATAAACTATTTGTGCTCCTGTTACTCATGTTTGGATTACTATCTCATTCTTCCCTCTCCTCTAACAAAACCCATCAGAAGAGCAAGCATCTTTGGGGAAAGGGACCCATCCTTTCTCTGGAATACTCTCTTCTCTAGGGAGGTAGCCAGTGCCCTGGCACTAGGTCTAGAATGCCTCAGCATATCTGAAGGCAACAGGAGGCTGGAGAGAAGATATAGGCAAGGGCAAGTACCTGGCCTGGAGCTCCAGGGAGCGCTGCTTTCCTGACACCAGGAAGGTCCGAGGCAGATTGAGGTTGGAACTTTCCTTCAGCTGGATGGAGAGAGAAAAGGGCTTGGTGAACTACTGAGCTCACCTACTGAGCTCCACAGGGCCCTTGCCCTCTGCACACATGCACACACTTGGGGTCAGAGTCAGAACATCTTTGTTTCTCCCAGCACCAAGGTCCCACGCCAGGTTCCCCTTCCCACCTCCCGGTGCTCACCTCCATGCCATCTACATCAATGCGTGCCCGCACGCTAAACTTCTGGCCAAGGAGCCGCAGCCTGGGCACACAGTAAAGGAGGCGGTCGTTGAACTAGGAAGGAAAAGGTTTTGGATGTATGTGTGGAGGCCCCACAAGGCCTATGGCTCAGCTCCTTTCCCTTACAGGACTCCTGAAGCTTTACTGCTGGGGACTCAAAGCAATAGATGGAGAAAACAGACCAGATTGGGCACAAAGGTTGCAAGGAAAGAGCCTAGGCATGGGAGTCACTTCCTAGTTGGTTGGCCTTGGGCAAGTCAGTTCTCTCTAAGTCTTAGTTACATAATCTGTAAAGTTGAGAAAAAAAATGCCCAGTATAGGTGGTAAAAATACAGTGCATTAGTAGAGGAAGGAATGGAGAGCAGGAAGTACAGCCTTGAGTGAGTACCGGGTCAATGTGGCATGGCAGGGTAGGGGTGGTGTAGCCCACTTGCACCCCTACCCCTGGCACTTACTAGTATGAGGTATCGGTCTTGAGTGGTCCCATTTTTTGCTGACAGCTTAAGGATGTGGCCTTCTTTTATGAGCTCTTTGGTGGGGCTGACAATGTCTTCCTCACCTCCTAGCAACTCGTATACCTTCAGCAGCTTGTGCATTCGCTCCTGGTAGTGAGTAAAGGGCAAGGTTTGAGGTTCCGGCCTCCCCTCAGATGTCCACAAGTTGCAAGCCTCCCACTCCCCAGGATGGAGATAGGTGGCTGGCCAAGGAAAGGCAGGGGCTAGAAGGGCCACTCACCATTTTGCGGATGGCAGCATTAGAGTGCTCTGCTGCTGTGGCTATCAGCTCCAGAGACTCTGCAGACAGAGTGGGAGGTCAGATAGGGGCTAGCAGAAAAAAAGGCTTTGGGAGCTTTTCTGCTCCCTGAATACCTCCTCCTGGCCTGACCACACCCTCCCCATTCCAGAAAGTGCGAGCCTCAAAGATGTCCATAGCAACATCACTTAAAATCAGAAAACGACTCGATTAATGCCACAGTAGTAGCAGAACCACAGGACATGAAATAGCTGGCAGCCAATAAAATGGAAGCTTAAGATTATTATTACCACTAACAAAATAACTGTAATAGTTACATCTGTAACTGGAAGGACATATACCCATGTTTAACAAATTATCTCAGGAGCTTCCCTGGTGGCTCAGTGGTAAAGAATCTGCCTGCCAATGCAGGGTTTTATGGGTTTGATCCCTGTTCCGAGAAGATCCCATGTCAGAGGACAACTAGGCCCATGTGCCATAGCTATTGACTTGTGCTCTAGAGCGGTTAGCTGCAACTACTAAAGCCCACGCACCTAGAGCCCATGCTTTGCAACAAGAAAAACCACTGTAACTAGAAGCCTGAGCACTGCAGCTAGAGAGTAGCTCCTGTTCACCACTAGAGAAAGCCCACCTGCAGCAAGGAAGACCCAGTGCAGCAAAAAATAAATAAATAATTAAAAAAAAAAAGTTGTCTCTGCAGCAAAAGAGACACAGATATATAGAACAGTCTTTTGGACTCTGTGGGATAAGGCGAGGGTGGGATGATTTGAGAGAATAACATTGAAATATGTATATTATCATATGTGAAACAGATCGCCAGCCCAGGTTCGATGCATGAGACAGGATGCTCAGGGCTGGTGCACTGGGATGACCCGGAGGGATGGGATGGGGAGGGAGGTGGGAGAGGGGTTCAGGATAGGGAACACATGTACACCCATGGCTGATTCATGTCAATGTATGGCACAAACCACTACAATATTGTAAAGTAACTAGCCTCCAATTAAATAAATTAAAAAAAAAGTTGTCTCTGGATGATGGGACTATGGGTGATTTCACTGTCTTCTTTTTCCAAATTTTTGGCAAAGAATACGTATTAACTTTTATAATCAGAAAACAAGTCATATAAAGAAACAGAGACAGTTCTATTCTTTGTCTCAATAATTCTGATGATAGGAATCTATACTAAGAAAATACGTGTTCTGTGTACAAATACACTTTGTTGCAGTGGTGTTTACAGTAATGTCAAACCAGAAATAATGCAACTGTAGGGGTTCAGTTAAACAGAGTAATGTGCATTCATATAACACAATACTAAACAACCTTTGCAAATGATGCTTTTGTAGGATTTTTCGTGATCTGTGAAATGCTCAGGGTATTTTAGGAAAAGGAAAGGATACAAACTTGTGTATACCACATGATTTCAATGCCACAAATATATGTATAAAAAATACCAGTAAGGAATTATGTCAAAATGTTCCTCACTCTTATTCTCTTATTTGTATCATAGATGATTTTCTTCCTTGCCTCTTTCAGCTTTCCTGTATTTCCATACTTCCTATTGTGACTAGGTATCAGAAAAAAATACGAAATAAATCCCTATGCATCTCCACACACTAATGAATCTTGTCCATGCTTGAGGCCCAGCTGCACTGTACCCCACTCTTGTTTGCATGGTGCTGGATTTTCCCATTCAGAAAATATGCACAGGTGCTTCTGAAGAGAGTCCACATGGTTGACCAAGCAAGTGTTATTTTCCCAGGAGGCTGTCTCTCAATGACCAAGTCTTGGTGCTCAAGATCTGTGATCCCTAACCCAGTTCAGGCCTTTCAGGTGCCAGTCTCCAAGTTCCCAGCCCTTTTCCACCCTAGCTGTCAGAGGGCGCGTTTTTACACACAGCTTGCTGTCACTCCTCTGTTCAAATCTGTCAGTGGTTCTCCTATGCCTGCAGGGTAAAGACCCAGTCCTTTAGCCTGGCATTCTAAGCCCTTGGTCAACAGAGGCGTCTGTTGACCTCTCCAGCCTTCTCCACTTGCACCTCCCTAAACATGTCCTGTCTTGCTTCATCTGGCCAACTCAGTCTTCTGGATTCAGCTCACCTCCTCCAAAAAGCCTTCCCTCAGTACCCAGGCTGGGTTAGGACACTGTCTGGGTTCCCACCTTCCCCTTTGCTCCCTTCTGTCCTGCCAGTCACACTATGTATTCACCATGTATTTACCTATCTGTATCCCTCAGCAGACGAGGAGCTCCCTAGGATGGGGAAAAGGTTCTACCACCTTTTCCTGGGCTCCTGAATAGATGCTTTGCCTAGCATTCTTCAACCCTCATAACAACCTTATGTGCCTTGTTTGTCCAATGAGGAAACTGAGAATCAGAGAGAAGAGGTGCAACCCTAGGCTGTGTGCCCCAGGAGGCAGCAGAGCTGACATTAGAGCTGCCCTTTCTTCCACACATTCTGCATGGAGTATGCTGGGTCGTGGAGGTGGGCAGTGCCCAGGAAAGGGGGCAGGAAGAAGACTCTGGCAAGCTGTGGTCATATAAGCTCAGGCCTGTAGAGGCCACTGGGCTCAGACTAATTTGCTATCAGGAACTCTGTCTGGAGGTATCCTGTGTGAGGGTATAGATGGGCTTTTCCAGGGGTCCAGTGGGTACAGGCTCTGTCTGGTGATTCAGTGTGGGGATTTCAGTCCAGGATTTCTTTTGGGGGTTCAGGCTAGGGAGTGTGGTTTGGGGAGCTTTGTCTAGGAGCTTGGTAGTTTGATCTGGAAGCTCTGATGGGGCCTGGTCTGGGCTGGGCAGTCTAGGATCTTGGTTAGAGTTCAGTCTTGGACTCGGGGGTTGCTGCTCAGGCCAGGAGTTCCAGCTGGCCTGGTTTGGGGAACTCAGTCTAGGGTCCAGGCTCCAGAGTTCAGTCTGGGAAATATAAAGTAGGAAAGTCACTGTGAAATCAGAGATACAATTCAGTGGGGCTCAGATCTGGAGGCACTTTCTGGGGCTCTACCTGGGGATTTTAGTTTGAGGGGTAAAAAAAAAATAGGGAGGTCAACTTAAGATCTTGGACTGGGGAGCCTAGTGAGCACATCTCAGGCTGGCTGTCCTTCAGAAATTCTCATTCTGAGCACCTCAGAAAACTGGACTGGGAAGTTTTCTGAGAGGCTCATCTTTGGGCTCAGTGTGGGGAGTTCAGCTGGCCAAACTCAAGCTCTGAAGTTTATTCTAGGAACTCATATAGGGCTGAGATTGGTATAAAACAGGAAACTAAGTTAGGTGAACTCAATCTGAGGGCTGATTTTAGGAACTCTGTACCTGCTATTGCTTCTGCCTGGGACATGCTCCTCCCTACTCAGCACATGGCTCTCCTCTTCTTATTATTCAGATTTGATTCAAATATCCTCTCTTTTAAGAGGTCACCCAGTCTAAGGTTGGCCCCCCCAGTCATTGTCACATCACCCTCTCATTCTCTGAATCACACATAGCACCTATCTAATGTTCTCCTGTGTATTTATGACTTTTGTCTACTGTCTATCTCCCCGACTAGAATACACATTCCCTGAGTGAGATCAAGGACCTTGTCTGTCTTGTTCACCTTCCATATCCCCTGTGCCTAGGACAACGCACAGAGCACCAAGGTACTCAGTAAATAGATGAAGGAATGATCTATTATGTTAATGAAGGAATAAATGGAAATAACAGTCTGGGGAGAGAAAGCTGGGAAGACTCTGGGGAGCACTCTTGGGGTATAACCCTGAGGAGTGGGTCTCATATTGAAAGAATCAGAATGAAATCCTTGCTAGTGGTTCAATGTGTGAGTACTTGTCTAGGGAGGTGGTATTTTAGCCTAGAGATCCAAATCTGGGAGGCAGAAAATATGGAGTCCAGTCTGGGGTACTCAGTACTAGGGAGGTGATTTTATGGGGTTCTGATGAAAGACTTGGAGGTTCTTTTGGGAGGGTTATTCTGGGTAGTGACTGGTGGGTATGGAATGAAGCTCTAAATGTGGAGAATGGAAAGTCAGGGGCTTGATGAGACACGTCTCTTTCTGGGGAGCTCAGCAGTGGAGATTCAGTAAAGAAAACTTGGCGTGAGAGGGTCAGTCTGGGCTCTTAGCCTGTTGGCTCAGTCCCTGAGGGTTTAAGCTCAGCTTCATTTTGGATTGGGGACAACTTCATTTGAGACCCAGTCAAGGGGTCAGCCTTGGGGTCTTAACCTAGGGAAGAGATCCCTTTAGGGGATCTTTCTGAGTACACCCATCAAACTCTGGAGTTCCAGTTGGAAACTTCAGGCTGGGGGACTCATGAATGTCCTGTCTAGGTGCTCAGGCAGAGACCTCAACCTGGAGGTTCATCTTGGGGTCTCATTCCAGACACTCAAGGTGGGCTTTTCAGTTTGGAGGTCCTACTCTGAGATCTCAATTACATGGCAATGGAAGGCTGACCCTGTTAGTTGTCTTTGGCGGGGGTGGGGTGGGGAGGAGGGCCCAGTTGTATGTACTCACTTTGGGCGTCCTTGCTGTCTGGGGAGCCATGGGGCAGCTTTAACAGATAGTCCTTGAGAAGCAGCTCATAACGGGGGATGCGCTGCACGGGCTCCAGCATGTGGTGCTGCAATGTCAGGTTGCCACAGGCTTCCTCCTTCTGTGACAGGCAGAAGCAGGAGGGTTCAGGTCTGGCCCAAAACCCCTGACCAGGTCCCCACAGACTTGTCCATCTCAGCTGGTCCCATCCAGCTTCACTGCTTACCTGCACCTCATGGATGATCACTTTAAACTGGGTGGAGCGCTCTGTCCAGGTGTTGACCAGCTCCACAGCTCGGTCAAAGTTCTTCACATACTCGCCATACATTTTGAGGAAGGGTGCCAGCTTCTGCAGGATGTCTCCGATGCGTGGGTAGCGGTCCCTGGGGTGGAAACAGGGGCTGACCTGGTTCTGCTGATCCTTGTCCCACACAGTGCCCCCACTCTACAGGCTATTCTTATCCCAGTCCTGGAAATCTACTTCTCAGCCAGTCTGTTCCTTTGGAAATGCTGCTTATATTATAGAATAAGTAGGCTGAAAGGCTCAGCATGACCTAAGACCACAGCCTGGGCCCACCCACCCCAACTCTGCCCTGCCCTGAGCACAAGGGAAGACTCGTCCTGGGATACCTGAAAGGGCCACTTCATACACTGCCTATTGATTCTGTGCCCAGCCTTGTACTGGGTTATTCTGGTGACACAAATAAGCCACACTTAGCTGATCCCTGAGAAGGTCATGGTCTGGTAGGGGAGTCAAAGTAACCAGACCTGGTTGCACTCCTCAAGAGTCACAGTCTATTGGAGGACACACAGAACCAGACCTTCATTGGTCACAGTCTGCTGGGGGAGACAACAAGAAGTGGCCTTGGTTCAGCCCTCAGTGGTCATAGTAGTTGGGGAGATGTAGGAAGTGACTTCATGTAGCATGAACATGCACTTTATCCTGTGGGTGTGGGGAGCATGGAGATGATTTAATCAGGAAGTAAAATGGTCTGGTCTGATTGTTGTTCAGAAAGACCATTATGGAAGGTGGTATAGACACTAAAGGATGAATTGGAAGAGGCGAGCCTGGAAGCCAGGAGACTGCCTATGAACCTTGCCTTTCTACCCCAGGACTCAGCTCAGATCTCACCTCTTCACTGAATCCTTTGTTAACCCCTAAGCTAGTTTTGGTCCCTTTGATTCCCACAGCCTCCCATTCTCAGCTCTATCATAGTACTGATGTGAAAGTGAAACACGGCTGCTCAGTCGTGTTTGTGACCCCATGAACTATAGCCCACCAGTCCTCTGTCCATGGAATTGTTCAGGCAAGAATACTGGAATGGGTAGCCATTCCCTTCTCCAGGGGATCTTCCTGACACAGGGATTGAACCCAGGTATCCTGAATTGCAGGCAGATTCTTTACTGTCTAAGCCACCAGGGAATAACAACAACAACAATCATAGCACTGATTAAAAAATGGCTCACATTCACTTCAGTTCAATTCAGTCACTCAGTCGTGTCCGACTCTTTGCGACCCCACGGACCGCAGCACGCCAGGCCTCCCTGTCCATCACCAACTCCCGGAGTCTACCCAAACTCATGTCCATTGAGTTGGTGATGCCATCCAACCATGTCATCCTTTGTCGTCCCCTTCTCCTTCTGCCTTCAATCTTTCCCAGCATCAGGGTCTTTTCAAATGAGTCAGCTCTTCGCATCAGGTGGCCAAAGTATTGGAGTTTCAGCTTCAACATCAGTCCTTCCAATGAACACTCAGGACTGATCTCCTTCAGAATGGACTGGTTGGATCTCCTTGCAGTCCAAGGGACTCTCAAGAGTCTTCTCCAACACCACAGTTCAAAACTTAGCACTTAACTATATACTGGGTACTATTTTAAGCTCTCTACATGTATCAACTCATTCAGTCCTTAAAATAACCCTACAAGGTAGGCCATTATTATTACCCTCATTTCACAGCTGAGGAAACTAAAGCGCAGTAACTTAAGAAACTTGCTTAACATTACAAATTTAGCAAGTGGCAGAATTGGAATTTGACCCCAACCAATTTGGCTCCTAACCTTATACTTTTTAGGGCTTTGCTATTCTGTTGTAATTTTCTGAGTCCTGATCTTGTTTCATTCTAGATTGAGAGGGCCTGGAAAGCAGAGTTCAGGCCTGATTCTTTTTGTGAAAGGCGATGAGGGGAGAGGGCAGGTAGGAACAAACTCTAGTGCACACATTGGGCCTGGGCTCAGCAGGCAAGTGGACAGGAAGATGGGCAGCCTAGATCTGGGGCCCCTCACCATTCCTCCATGCGCTTCTCTAGCTCAGGCAGCAGGAACTGCTGGTGGAAGCAATAGATGGAGCAGATGTTAGAGAAGATGCCGTGGACGACGTCAGCTGGGAAGGAACTGCGGTTCCGAGCTTCTTCTAGCAGCCGAGCGCAGAACACCTGTGGGGCAGGGCATGTGTGCTCAGCCCAGTGGGGCCTGGGGCTTGGCTGGGAAAGGAGCAGCTTGCAGGTGAGGGCAGTGTTTGTGGGCAGCTCTATGGAGCTTTGGGATCAGCACTGATCTTGATACTGAGGAGTGAGGGAACGGAGTGAGGCTTGTGTGTGGGGTTGATTTCAGGTTGTCAAGGTTAGGATCTAGAGGTAGACATTGGAACAATTAAGTCAGGATCAAGGTCAAGGTAAGAATTTGACTCAGGGTCAGAGAGAAGGTTGGAATTAGATCCATTCATTTAACAAATATTTTTGAGTGTCTACTGTGTGCCAGGCAGTGAACAGACAAAAATTCCTACCCCTAGGGATTCTAGTGGATTTGGGGGTCAGGAATAGGGCCAGGTTTAGAATGAGGGTCAGAGTCTGGTTCACAGCCAGGTTAATTCAGGATCTGGATTAGAGTTGTAGTTAGGGCTTAGGAATGAGGGTTGATACAAAGATCAAGCTTAGGGTGATGAATCAGAGTTGGCTTTAGGGGGACAGGATGGGGGTCAAGGTCAGAGAGGAGCCTTACCACCTCTAGATTCTGGCCCCACTGATAGGGTTAGGCTCAGGCCCTCTCACTTCCTCTTTGGCACCCACCTACCAGATCCTGGTGCCCTGGTGCCCTTGCAGGACCATTCACCTGATCCAGGAGATGGAGCCTGGAAACGTAAGCCTTCTCAGTTTGCAGGAGTTCATTGGCAATGTGGAACACCTTCTGCTGCACAGTCAACTGAAGAGAGAAGAGGCAACTGCTGGTCTATCATCCTGTACCCTAACCTTCACCCAAACCCCTAGAATTCTCAGAATACCATAAATGCTGCTCTATACCTAATGCCACTTAAAGATAACTGTACCTCCCATCCCTGAAGCCATAAGCCCCACAGCTTCACTCCAACTCCCCTGTGTGTCATAAAGGCCACCCCTCAATTCTGATACTGTGTACTTCTCATTCAGCCACTCATTCACCAGGCCACCTGCTCCCTCTATTCACTCTGCATAGTGTAGTGGGTAAGGTGTGGGCTAGAAAGTCAGACTTCCTAGCTAGGTTCAAATTGTAGCTCTGCCATTTACTAGCTTGAATAAGTTGTATAAATGTTCTGTATTTAAGTTTCTTCATCTACATATACAGATAATAATAGGACCTAAGTCCATTTTTAATTTAGTCAACTAAATGATTTAATGTAAGTGAAACATAGCACGCTATGGATTAAGTAGACTATAAATGTTAGTTATTCACCCACTCAGTTCATTGTCAGTAAAGGCTTGCTGAGTACCTGGGGTGCGAGGAAAACCCAAAAGAATAAAAGTGTATAAAACTCATTGCCTGTTGGCCTTCTTGCCTGTTTACTGGACACACATTTGCTGAGTCCCAGACCTTGGCTCCCACATCTGAGCTGGGTTCTGGTGACACAGGTATTCTGGCTATGACCTAATTAAGTGCAAGGATACCTCAGAAGCAGTGTTAGGCTGCTGGGGCACAGAAAGGGATTCCTGCTGCCAAGAGCTTTTGTCCCACAGCCTCAGGCTCCTAGGGGGCTCTAAGTTCTTGTGCCCTTCCAGAGGCCAGCTGTCTGGAAGTCTCTCTGGATGTGACTTTCCATTTTACAAATAAGGAAACTAACATTATGGTGGGGCAGCAGAGGCTTGCCCAACCTCACATAGCTACTGAATCTGGGGATTGTCCAGCTGGAGCAGGACTCTAAAGATCCCCAACCAGAATGCCCATCTTTAAGATGGAAAAACTGAGGCCCAGCTGGTGGTTCTCAGATGAGGGTACAATTTTCCTCATGGGCACTTGGAACTGTGAATGGTCATTTTTGTAGTTACAGTGATGCAGGGACACGGTACAGGTCTGCTACTGATATTTAGTACCAGGGAACCAGGGAAGCCAAACATTCCAAGTGGAAACAATGCCCTATTTTGAGAAATACTGAGCTGGGGAAAGAATCAAGTGTAAAACCCAGGCTTCTGGTTTCTCCACACAGTCCTGCCTCTCAGTGAACGTGGGTCAATACCTCCACGGACTCCTGTCTCTCCACCAGGGGTGCTGGGACTTCTCTGTCCTTCTCATCCTCCTCCTCGTCGTCCTCCTCCTCCAGGTCACTATCAACCTCCTGGGAGCTGGGCCGGTGGGGGTCGGCCAAGGCAACAGGGACACTGGCCAGGGCAGGGGGCCCAGGGCAGAGGCCGTGGCTAGGGGGCCCGTCATCACTGATGAAGCAGGTCTCCTCGCTGTTGGATGGTGAGCTGATGCTGTCAATGCCGCTGTCCCGATTGGGTACCTTCTCGCCATCCCGGGGCCCAGGAGCCAGCAGGAACAGGCAGCGGGATGCCTCGCCCTCGGGGAGCTGGGGCACTGGTGGCTGTGGGGGTGGCTGTGGCAACATGGCTGGCTCTGTGGGACTTGGGCTGGGGCCAGGGGCTGGCCTATCCGAGGCAACAATCACAGGCTCTCTGAGGTGGGTGGTAGACACACATGGAGGCAGGGCATGAGCTTGACTGAGAGGCCTGTCTTACAACTGTCCTTTCTATTCCAGGCCCACCCTCCCCCCACAGGGTCCCCTGGGAGCTGGACTCACCTTTCAAATTTCTCAATCAGTGAGGATACTGCTGCAGAACTGGGGCTGGCCTCTGTCCTGGAGGCCAGGCCCTTGGCTACTCGGGGGTCTGCAGGCAGTGGGCGTGATGGTGGGGGTGGGATGGGCTCAGGTGGTGGGGGCATCCGGGGCATCTGCAGGTAGCTGGGCTTCGGGGGGACTAGAGAGATGGATGGGATAAAGAGGGGAGATCCCAATAGGCTGAGTTTGAAGTTGGCTGTTGCAGCCAGGCCACAAGCCCCTCCACAAACCCCCGGTCTGCACCTTTGCCTGAGACAGGCACAGAACTGGCCTGAGGTGAGATGCCAGTATGTGCTCATTAGCTTTAGGTCATAGCCCTCTGCTCCTAGACTGTGGTGCTTCCTGTCCTTCTAACAAGCCTTCTCCTTGGCCACTGGCAAACCTTCCCCTTCCTCTGTCCCCTCTCCTGGGACATTTCTTTATCCCCTCTCTGGAACCACTTACCCTGTGGCTTTGGGCCCGGTGCCCGCTTCAGTGGCGAAGGACGCTGGCTGGGGGTTTCAGTGGGGGGGCCTGGGTCTGAGCGAAGTCGCTGGGGACCTTCTGGATGAGGCTCAAGGCCCTGGCCAGGGTCAAGGGACAAACTTTTAACCAAGATCCGGTTTCCCTGGTGCATCCCTGCAGAAAGGGAGAAACTGTGCGTTAAGCAACTGATTATCCCAAAGGAGACTGGAAAGTTGTATGTCTTAGCAGGTACCTGTGGTATCGAGTTCCTCTGAACCCCTCTCCTGGCTACATTGTCTTTCTGGGAAACCTTTACTCCAGCAGTCAGATGGGGAGCCAGGCCCAGGGTTGTGGCTAGCTGTTTTCATTAATAGACAAGAGTTCTTTGTGGTTAGTACATTGATTTCTTGTATGTCAGCAGGCATCATTACTAGGGAGTTTAACCAGGCTGGGGGCAGGCACGAGAAGCCTACGGTTTGTGTACATGCTTGCACCGTTTTTTATATAGTCATAGTGAGATGCTGAGCCTAAACCGTTCTTCACATTTTCTTCAGTTCCTGAGGATATCTGGACTCCCTTTTCTACAATTTTATATAGCTGAAAATAATGAAATTATATTTCATGAATAAAAGTTTTGCTTCTTAAAATCCAAGCTTCTCACTAATCTGTACTATCCTCCTCTATTTCCACACCTACACACACCCACACACAGCCAGCACACAGAGTTCAGGTTACAGGAACATCTTTAGGACACCAGGCAAAAAAATTCAGTAAAGTGAGGCCTTTCTGCATTGTCCCTCTTCCTTCACTGTGGGGTCCCTAAACCCACCTCTGTCTTTGGTCCTGGGGGAGATGATGGTCACCCTGAGGTGAGAAGATTCAGTCTGGGAGGTGTGAGGGGACCTCTGCACCCAGAGATGACACATTCTAAGGCAAAGAGTGTGGCAGGGATCTGTGTGTGGCAGGTCTCAGATGATAGAGAAGTCAGGGAGGAAGCAGAGTAGAGAGGGCAAGCCCCGGATGGCAGTTTGATGAGCTGGGTGACCAGCCTGTGGGCAGAAGAGAGCTATGAAAGACCATCGTGTAGGGAAGGATGCAGCAAATAGGTGTCAGGACAAGAGAGGGAGTGGCAGCCAAGAGCCCCCAGAACTCACACCCACACATGGTGCCAATTTTGCCATGCCACAGTCACATGACCTCTCATAGCCACCGAGAGTCTGTTACCCTGTGTCACAGTTTCATACGTGACCAGTCACAAATGGGTTCACTCAGTCACAGAGACACAGGTGTTATTCACACTGTTTCACTGAACTTTGGGGACACAAAATTCAAACATCCAATCGTGCCAAAACGCTTCTGAAAGCCTGGTCACACATAGTCACAAAGATCCACAGTCACAGCTTCACATATTATCATACACCCTCACAGTATTACATGCACTGTCAAACATGGCCATGCACAGTCACAAAGACATAAGTCACACAGTGGCAAATCTACAATTTCACACATAGGCTCATATAACAATCACCTAACCACTTACCATCGTATACCCACTTATATACTCCTCAAATATGGTTCCACTGAGTCACAAAGATATACAGTGCCATTTACACCGTATCTCACAATCTCAGGGCCACAGTGTCATACACACCAGGATATGGTGTTACAGGTTTACACCTGCAAATGGTTCACACAGTCACAAGACTATAGCCATCGGGGGTTATTATACCATGTCATACACAACCTTGCACAATGACTAAACAATACAAAGTCACCTGCCACCATGTACCCAAAATCACAGACACACAATCACACATGGCGTAACTTACTATGTCATACTCATGAAACAAACATGTCCGTGGAGCCCCTGGGTCTTAGGGGCTGAGGTATACACACGACATTTGCCTCCTGGTCTATATAGTCATGGTGTCACATGCAGCCTCTGTTGCAAAAACATACAGCTACAACACAGAAATACTCTACTGGGTCACAGGCAAAAAGAGGAGCAGGAAATTTCAGGTCTCCTAGTCCTGGAGGGAGGGAGTAGCCCAACCTACAGGGTTCCAACAGGTTCCCAGGGTCTCTGACTCCATCAGGCCACAATCCAGTCACAAAGACCCGGGGGTCTCAGGCCATGGTCCCCTCCCAGCCCTGAAGGAACAAGGTGCCCTAGGCCCTGAGCTGAGCCCCCCTCCCCCACTCAGTACCTGGCTTTGGGTGCAGTTTCCTCACTTCCTTTCCCATAGCAGGCAGGGCCCTGGCTGGGAGGGAGGAGGTGCTCCTCTCAGCTCAGCTGGGCTGCTTACCCTGCTCTGCTCAGCATATCCTGGCCTGGTCCTGCCCTGCCCTCCCCCTGGGCGTGGGGTTGATGAGGATGAATCACCTTGAGGGCGGCACATACAGAGACATACTTTGAGAGACCACATGGCCAGAGAAAGTGAAAGACAGAGAGAGAACAGCTGAGAGGTCCAGAGATCCACAGAGCAAAGCCAGACACCCCACCATGCAGACCCCTCTCAGGGTAACACACACGGGTGCCAGGGTCCCAGCAGGTACCTTTTGTCTGCCTCCTTGGGCCTGGAGGCACTCACCTGGCCCTGTCTCCATACCTCAAAGAAGGCAGGCCTCCCTGGGTAAGCCCTCCCTACCCAGTCCATCCAGGGTGGTCAAGCCCCTCTCTAGTTAGGACCCCTCTCTCTCTCTCCACTGTTTGTCCTGGGGATAGGGTAACCATGCCACCCTCTGTGGCCCTGCTCTGGCTCACTCTCTGCTCCCTTCCCACCCACTTCACCTGGGAGCTCACAGGTGAGCTTGCCTCTCCTTTCTCTCTGTCTCCTTGCAGGCAGCCCTGCAGAATGGGACTGATATATTCAGGGACACCCTGGATTCCTAGGTGAGAGGGGCAGATTCTAGCAAAGAGACGAAGGCAGTGAGAGGAGCAGTGACTTGCCCAAGGTCACAAAGCAAGTCAGTGACAGACTTGCAGCAGACTGATCTGAGACCAGACTTCTTAACTCTGCTTTCCAAGAGGTAGCTGGGAAAGAGGGGAACCTACAGGGGCAGAGGTGTGCCCCAGTGCTTCAGAAAGTCAGGAGCCAGTGCAGCTGGTGAGAACAACACCCCCAAGCCTGCCCACAGATTATGACAACAGGGTTTCAATTCAGGAGCCTGAGCCTGGCCAAGAACCAGGCAGGGCTCCACTGAGGGAAGAAGATAGAAGATCCCTCTCTTTCCTATTGCAGTGTTCCCTCCATGTTCCTCTGCCTACATTTTCCTGTCTCCTCCTATGTTTCCCCTTAGTGTCCCCCATGGCTCCACGTGTTGCTCCCTGTAAGTGGCTAACGGACCTCCAGCTCAAGTCATACCACTTATCTGCATAAGAACCTGCCATGAACTCCCCATTGCCCATGGGGAAAATAGAAGCTTCCCAGCTAGTTCTCTATGGCCCCTCACGACCATGCTGAACTCTCTGGCTTCCCTTGGCTTAGTTTAGTCTCCCGAATACTTCTGAGCCCTGCTCTGATCCTAGTAGACTAGGTGCTGGAGAAGGTGAAAATTCTATCTCTGCCTTCAGGGAGCTCCCAGGGGAGGTCTTCCCCTGCCCTAGATACCAGAGCTCTTCCCACTGCCCCATCCCATCCCCACCCCCTTAAGTCCTGCATTGATTTTCTCCAGTCCATTTTTTAAATTAAATTAATTTTTTTGGGCCAAGCTGCTTGACATATGGGATCTTAGTTCCCTGACCAGGGTTGAGACCTGCATCCCTTTATTGAGAGAGTAGCATTGAAACATATTGAAAGCATTACCATATGTAAAATAGATAACCAGTGGGAATTTGCTGTATGATGCAGCAAATTCAACCCGGTGCTCTGTGACAACCAAGGGTGGGAGGTGGGAGGGAGGTTTAAGAGGAAAGGGACATTATATATACCTGTGGCTGATTCATGTTGATGTGTGGCAGAAACCAACACAATATTGTAAAGCAATTATCCTCCAATTAAAATTAATAATAAAAAAAAACCCACCTGTGCACCTTGCAGTGGAAGTGGAGTTTTAACCACTGGACTGCCAGGGGAATCTTCCAGTCCATTTTTTATGGTTGATAATCCATAATATTCTCTCTCACACTTGCACCCACACCCACACACCTGACAAGGTCTTCCACCAGCACTGTCCCTTGACCACTGGGTTTACCAGAGCCCCCAGTACCCATTAGAACAGAGGCCACAAAGGGCACGCCCCCATAGAAAGTCACTTGACCAAAGGCTTTCACTGCAGGGGTCACAGGTTTGGTCCCTGGTCTGAGTGGGGGGACAGTGAGGAAAATTGCAAAGACCCATTGAGAACCACAGAGCTGCTCACAGGTCCACATGCAACGTGTGCAGCACAGGGTGTGCACACATACTTATGCTCAGACATCTCTGGTTGCTAATGGGAAACATGCCCTGGGCACCCTAGGATGCCTAGGTGCAGCCCCTGCTCTGCTGTGGGATGGGGCAAACCCTCCAACAGGCCCTCAGCAGGCCGAAGGGCAATCTTGATCCTGACCCTCAGGGAGCTCCCAATCTCAAAGACAAGAGACTCTCATTCAGGAAAAGCTAAGTTCGGCTCAGGAAGTGCAAGGGGGTCAGCCTGTCGGGACTGGGGAAGCTCAAGGGAGGGAGAGGCCAGGGACAGGATGGCCAGATAAAATACAGGATGCTTGGTTACGTCTGACTTTCAGATAAGCAATGAATAATTTCTTAGTATAAGCATATGTCATGCATACTTAAAAATGTATTTGTTGCTGTTGTTTATTGTTTTAGTCGCTAAGTCGTTTCTGACTTTTTAGCGACCACCATGGACTGTAGTCCACCAGGGTCCTCTGTTCATGGGATTTTCCAGGCAAGAATACTGGAATGGGTTCTCATTTCCTTCTCCAGGGGATCTTCCCAACCCAGGGATAGAACTTGCGTCTCCTGCATTGGCAGGTGGGTTCTTTACCACTGAGCCACCAGGGAAGCCCCAAAGTGTATTATGCTATACTAAAAAATTTTTGTTGTACATTTGAAATTCAAATCTACTTTTTTGGGGTGAGTTCCAAAAGCTCTAGTCAAGAAGGGATTCTAATAAATGAGGAGAAGCCAGGCCTCTGAGGTGGCATGAGGCAAGCTGTGGGTTCTACCCAATTTCCCTTCAGTGGGTGCCTGAATGCTCATGACAGTGACATTATTTCAGGTATAACCTTGAATCTGGTCTTATTTACTAAAAAAAAAAAAAAAAAGTCAACAATTTAAAAACCTGTGGTACTTGACTATTCCAAAGAAGGGTGGCCTGATCACACTTGCTGACCAAACTGCATGGATTAAGATGTTGTGAAGCCTTCACTAGGAATATCTGGCTCAAGAGTAACACAGACCTCAGTTAAATCCTAACACCCTCACTTACTAACTGTGTGACCCTGGGCAAGCCTCTCCATCTATCTGAGCCTCAGTTTCCTTGTGTGGAAAATAGGATAACAATCACAGCCCCCTGGTTTTGAAGAGTCCATGAGACAAAGAAGGGAAAGCACATAGTGCCCCCAGCCCCCCAGCAATGTGGCTTGAACTTGAAAGCCAATAGAACTGCACATCCACAAAGAAACAAAACTATGCACACAGATATATAAACCCAGGGGCCACAGGCTGCAACCCAACACAAAGCTATCAACATACTGAGAAACATGTGCAAACCCAGTCACAGATGAACACAGAATCCAGCCCCACTCTCTGACAGTTCCTCAGATCAGGGCAGGATTTCTACTAGAGACAGAGTGGCAGAGAAAAGACAATGGTACCCCATCCTCCATTCAAATTCAATTAAAATATAGAAACCAAATGCAATCGTAAGTTTCAAGAAGTATAACAGAGTTTGGAATTTTCTCATGACAACTTATTGGTACTGAAATAGCAAAATCACTCCAGAAATTGTTTCTGGTAGCTTCACGGCACTGATTGGCAGGTGCCCTGAGCATGTGCTTCTGGGCTTACTGGCAGAGCAGGTCTACCCCATAGCTGAGTTTGAGGACAAGGACTTTTCCACTGGAACTGGACCCTCACCTCTTTCTGGGAATTTCAGCTCCCAGTTCTCCCCTTCCCTGGCCAGCAGCACCCCCTCTCCCTTCTCCCAGATGTAGCCTTGGCTTAATCTCAAGACAGCTAATAGGGCTGCAGACTGGAACTCAGCCATTAACTCCCTGGTGACCTGGGGGATTGCTTCACAACTCTGGACCCCAATTTCCCCATCTGCAAAATGGGGAGAGTATGTGTGTGCTTCTCATTGTAGGAACTGGTGAGATGCTACTGTGGGCAGAAGCCAGCCCTGGCACTCAGGCCTCCTGACCCCCAGTGCATGTTTCTCTCAGCAACCTCCAGATCCCTGCCTCTCTAGGGTGTGAGATAGGCCCCTGAGACAGCTGAATTCCTGGGGGTGGGGTGGGGTGGGGAAAGAAGAGGGAGTGGAAAAGAACAGCAAATAAGAAAGTGTCCTTTGGGAAGCCAGCTCTGTTGGGGGTGGGGAAGGGGAGCCCCTCAGCTTGAGAAAAAAGCAGAGGATAAAGGTGGGGTAGCTGCCCCACCTCTTTCCACCAGCCCCTTGAATGTGAGGTCCAGCCCAGCTGCACTGCTCTGCTTTTGCAGCCAAACTTGTTTGGCCTGGCAGATGTTCTCTCTGAAAGTTTCAACACAAAGCTCTGTCAAGTATGAGAAGTGCAGGGGGAGCTGTCTATAGGAACCCTGTGGCTAGCTCAGAGTCCTTCCTTGAAGTAGACTGGTCTTGTGAACATAAGGACTCTGCAGAAAAATGGAGGCATCTTCTGCAGAGTGAAGGCATTTTAGGAAAGTAGGAGCCATTCTGGCAAGTAAGGAGCTTCCTAGAGTGTTCCCTTTTGAAAACTGGAGAAACATTCTGTAAAATGGAGGTCTCTTTGATAAAAAAGGAAAAAAATTTTTTCAATTTCTTTGCAATATTCCATTTCTGCAATGTGGAGAAGGTTTCCTCAAAGTGGAGTGACATTCTATAAAGTGAGGAGCGTTCTATAAAGACCCTTTTGTGAAATGCATGACATCTGTAAATGGAATCTGACGAAATACAAGACTGTTCTGTAAAATGGAGGAACTCTTTTGTAAAATGAGATTCCTTTTGTAAAGTGTGGATTCTTGTGTAAAGTGAGGATCCTTGTGTAAAGTGAGAACCTTTCTGTAAAATGGGACAACAATAGAGGATGGTGAGGGTGGTGGTAAACTAGAGAGCATATGCCTCACTTAAAGCAGGGACAGCAGCTTCTCCCCTTTATCTAATTGTCACCTTGCAGTAACAGGGCCCTTACATTTTCAGGTCTTCCAATATTTCAAGAAAATCAGAAATCCAGATTTTGTGTGAAATTTCCTAATTTTAAAAACACTGAGTAGGTCAAATGAAATTTGTGAGTTAGATTCAACTTGTGGGCCACCACTTTGCAATATCTGAGTTGGATGGTCCCTAAGGCCCCTTCCACATCTGCTGTTTACTTCCTGCCCTATCTGACATGCTATGGCCCTGGGGCAGCAGCTTTGGAGTCTCTCCTCCACCCTCTGGAAGGGCCCAGTCTCCTAGGGACCTGAGGAGTTTCAGAGAGCTGGCTCATGCAATACTTGTCAGCAGTTCCCTGAACTGGAACCTGCCTTTTGTTCTGTCTTGTCTTCTGCCCTGTTTAGGATGCCTGGTGAAAAAAGCAGGAGATTGCAAGAACTTTTAGAACTCTCTGGAACTCAAGGTGCTTACTTTTTTATGGAGGATATAAGGTATGAGGATTCAACTGTTTGTTGAGCTCCTACTCTGCTCCAGGCATTGTTTCCTATATGGCACTGTCCTAACAACTCTGTATGCTCAGTTCAGTTCAGTCGCTCAGTTGTGTCTGACTCTTTGTGACCCCATGAATCGCAGCACACCAAGCCTCCCTGTCCATCACCAACTCCCGGAGTTCACTCAGACTCACGTCCATCGAGTCAGTGATGCCATCCAGCCATCTCATCCTCTGTTGTCCCCTTCTCTTCCTGCCCCCAATCCCTCCCAGCATCAGAGTCTTTTCCAATGAGTCAACTCTTCACATGAGGTGACCAAAGTATTGGAGTTTCAGCTTTAGCATCATTCCTTCCAAAGAAATCCCAGGGCTGATCTCCTTCAGAATGGACTGGTTGGATCTCCTTGCAGTCCAAGGGACTCTCAAGAGTCTTCTCCAACTCCACAGTTCAAAAGCATCAATTCTTTGGTGCTCAGCCTTCTTCACAGTCCAACTCTCACATCCATACATGACCACAGGAAAAACCATAGCCTTGACTAGACGGACCTTTGTTGGCAAATTAATGTCTCTGCTTTTGAATATGCTACCTAGGTTGGTCATAACTTTCCTTCCAAGGAGTAAGCGTCTTTTAATTTCATGGCTGCAGTCATCATCTGCAGTGATTTTGGAGCCCAAAATAAAGTCTGACACTGTTTCCACTGTTTCCCCATCTATTTCCCATGAAGTGATGGGACCGGATGCCATGATCTTCGTTTTCTGAATGTTGAGCTTTAAGCCAACTTTTTCACTCTCCTCTTTCACTTTCATCAAGATGCTTTTTAGTTCTGTATTCTCTGTATGTTTTTAGCTCCATTTTACAGATGAGGAAACTGAGGCACAGAGAAACAAAATAACTTGCTTGAGGAAGTGGTTGAACTGAGATTGGATCCCAAGTGTGTTTGTGTCCAGAGTCACAGAGCACATCCTCACTCAATGTCTGCTGAATTGGGGAAGAAATCACACTGAGGAGGGGGGAGGGAAGAGAACTTTCTAAAGGAAACGGGTTTTGAGTTCAGTCGTCCAGGAAGTGTTTTTTCATGTATAGATGGACTGGGCACAGTCCTGCAGGCAAGGGAAGAAAACTGAGCAAAAGTTTGGATACTAGGGGTGGGGCGGTAAAGCATGTGTTTGAAGGGCACAGTGAATAGAATCCTGGGTTTGTAAGAATAGGAAAGAATAGAAGGAAGGGGCCGAAAAGGCCACAAGACAGGCAGGCGCTCTCCTCCTCCACCAACCACTGCTACCAAGATACAGACCCATAGGGGCCACGCAGAGATAGGCACTAGTACAGAAACACATACACACAGTCTACATACAGAGAGACCCACATACAGAAACAACTGGAAAAGGCTCAAGGGTTCAGACAGAGCCAAGGTGACACAAAACAAGAATAAAGGAACACTTAACATATACAGACCTAGAGACACACACAGACACACATGGGTATATAATAACATACACATGGAAATACATAATAACAAGAATATTAAGATATACACAAAACAGACCCATGGAGACAAAAACACTTAGGCAGCCAGGCACATGTGCCCTCATGTGCATACATACACACACACACACAACAGCCATAAGGGAGCACAGACAGCCTATCTCTCTTCTAGTTTCTTGATTACTGTGAGGGCCTAACCAACTCCTCCCAGCGTCTCTGGACCTGAGGCCAGAGAAGGCTGGGAGTGGTAGCTCCACCCCCAGGGAGGGGCTGGGGACTTAAGAGGACAGGAAGGGAAGGGAGTGGAGCTGCAGCTGGGAGCACTGGGGGCAGTAATTACCCGGTGCTGGGGCTGCCACGCTGGCTGGGATTTCCCTCCCCTTGAGGACAAAGCCACTGGGGAATGGCCCCTCTGACCCCTGCTGTGTGTGACCCCAGAGCCCCCAACACTTACCCATCCCTCCTCCCCACTTCCCCGAGACCCAGTCAAAATTGAGATTTCGTGACACAGAGAAATCATGAGGGGAAAAAGACAGAGAGAGACCGGGACAAAGACAGGAAAACTACAGAGACCCAGAAATTCGGACAGCTAGAGAGGGAGTCAGGAAAAAAGGGGTGGGGCGAGTCAGAAGAGAGACAGTGACACTGAGAGATGCAGGCCCAGAGAGGCAAAGGGGACAAAAAGGGCAGACCAGGGCCACTTGTTGAACATGGCTACAATGTGCTCTACTTGTGGCATTTAATCCTAACCACCCTAGGAGGTGAGGATGCTAACTCCATTTTGTATATGAGAAAACTGACGTTCAGAGGGGTGAGGTGATTTGCTCAGGATCACATGAAAGTAGAAAGTGGCAGAGCTGGGGAGGGGGCTCTCACCACTGCCTGCCCCTGCCAGGGACATGGGAGAAAGGGGTTCTCCGGAGACAGAAGCTGTCTGGAGACTCAAAGTCCTGAACTCCCAAAGAGATGCAGTGTGAAAGAGCCCAGCACCTTCCCTGCCCCCCTCCCCTGTGTCCCCGGTGGGGGAGGGGGCCGTGGCTACACCTGGAACGCATTAGGCAGGGAGGCCCAGTCTAGGCGAGCAGGGAAGCTGCAGAAGGGGGAGCAGGGAAGGTGAAGGTGAAGTTGAAGGCAGCAGCGTGGGAAGTGGCAAGGGCCTAGAAGGCCCAGGCAGAAGAGCTTCTGTGCCAGCTTGAGCTTCTTGGGGCTGTGCTGCCAGTCCCGCCCTTCCCGCTTTCTTCAGGAGCCCTCCCTCCCTGACTTAACCCCTTCTCAGTGGAAGTGCCGCTGAGGGCTGAAAGCTGCCAGCAACAGCAATGGGAAAAGCCTTCAGTTCCCTCTCTGGGCCTCAGCCACACACCTGTGCCCCTCACCCTCCCGTCCTTAGTCTGGGGCCCAGATGGACACAGTTGACACTGACTGGGCACTGCCACACAGATGCCCCTTTTCCAGGCTCCTCACACTCAGTGCATTCTAAACCCCAGCTCTACCCCAGCTCCTAGTGGCTCCTCCTCCTGCTTCCCCACCCCAGGAACTGCACCTCCAGCCACCCAGTTCCCAAAGCCAGAGATTTGGCTTTCTTTGAGACTCCTCCTGCTCCTTCAACTCACTTGAGTCCAGCCAGACCCCAAGTCCTGTAGACTCAACTTCTTTGGAGGGCAGGAATCCATAGGCTATTTTTCCCAGTCCAGCCTCCTAACCGGTTTCCCTCCCATCCTCAGGGTCCTCCTGAGGTATTCTCCACACCACAACCAGCTTATGAAAACACAATCCCCTTCAATTTTTGCAGCCTGGTGGTGGGCTCCCATTGCCTCTGGAGTGAACTCCAAAACTGAGTGCAGGGACAAGTAAGGCCCAGCTAGAGAATACTTCCCCACCCCCACCCTCCAGGCACAAAGGCCTCTTGTCTGTTCCTCGAAAGTGCTCTCCTCTGCCTGGGGCTTTGGCACATGTCATTCTCGTGGGCCTGAACAGCTTTTCTGCTTCTCCTTACCTCTGGACTCCTATTTATCCTTCAGATCTCAGCTCAAGTGTCCTCTCTTTTACCTGCCTGCCCCCTCCTCATCTGTTCCTGCAGCATCTGTGCTTGGAATTACCTGTCATGTCTTCCCTGCTAGAAAGGAGCTCCACGAGGACAGGGACTGAGCCTGCCTTGTTGTCCAGCCAGCAACTCAGAGGGCCAAGCAAAAAGTAGGTACTCAATAAACATTTGTTAAATAAAGAAATGTCCTCCTCCCTCCTCTCTTTCACTCTGCCTTATCTGCTTACCAAGAACTTATTGATGCCCTATTATATACCAGACAAATGTGATGAACAGGTCCTCCTTGTTACATATGGGGAAATGAAGGCGTTGTGGTGGGAAGGGAAGCCTGAGGGCACAGTGAATTAGGAGTGCTGAGTTCCTTCTGCTGCTAGCCTCATCCCTGTCTCCAGTCCTCTGTGTTGTGGTAGCTTTTGGAGACGTCATGCCTTCCAGGTCCAAGGAACTGGGTATTGGACCCTGGAGAGGCTGGACTCACTATTCCAGGGAAGACTGCTCTCTACAGTTGAGGGCAGTTAACTCTTCCAGGCTGGGCATCAGGAGACTACACTTCCTGTCCTCTTTCCAGACAGGTCCTAGCCACACCCAGACAGTGTCTGGCCAGCTCCACATCTGCCTAAGGCATTTAGCTAACTGGCCTCCAGAAAGCCATGGCTGGCATCTGTCTGGGGCACTGTTAGCTACCACTCACCCTTGAAGGACGAAGTAGCCCCAGCCAGGCCGTCCCCTAGAGGCAGAGGAACCTGAAAGGGTGGAGGAATGGGGGCGCCAACCATCTGCAATTGGAGACTTCAATTCTTTTAGTCCTTTTTGTAGCTACCTTTGTTGTATTTGTTTGGGAGGTCCCAGGTGACTAGGAACTAAATCTGGGTCCTTTCTCAGACACTCCTCTGGAATCTCAAACTGCTGATCTCCAAAAACCACCAGCAGAGCCCACTGCCCCCTCCTTTCAGGAGTCCTCTCTTCTTTCCATGAGCAACCTTCCTCTAAGGCCTCTCAGGATGCCCTCATCAGGGAAAACATGGAGGGAGTCACAGGAATTTACTAATGTTTGGTTTGCTTTTCAGGAATACTCCCTTCATTCTGTGCAACAGCCAATACCCTGGGTATATGTGAAATGGATCTCAGCTTTATGCAAATATACTTTAAAAACTGCTCCTCCCCCTATCCCAAATGGCATTTCTAAGGCAAATTTTGGGCAAGTAACAAATGATTCACCAGAAGGTGACTCTGCTGACCTCACTATCTATGTCTTCAAGGATGGGACTGGCCCCCAGAACCATGTACACTCTCCCCATGAGCTGCTGTGTGGCTGGTGGTACTCATTGGTGGTGGAAAAATGCCCAAACATCTCTGGCCTAGAACTCTCTTCAGAGCTTTCCAACCCTACATCCAAATGCCTGTTGGCCACATCCACCCAGGTGTCCCTCCAGGACTCTCAAATGCAACAGGTTTCAAATGTACCTCAGTATCTTCCCTCAGACCTGCTCCTTCTCTTGCAAGTAGGTGGCCCCACCACTATCTACCAGGTCACTGTAGTTGATTTCAGAAAACAACTCAGAAACATCCTGGACTTTTCTCTCTTCCTCAGCCTCTACATCCAAGATCTGTCCATGTTAGCACCAAAATACCTCTCAGATCTTACCTTCTGCACCTGCCATTTCTCTAATCCAAACTATCATCACCTCTTGCTTGGATGACTGCAATCTCTACCTGCCTGTCTCCGACCCCACTCTTGTGGGGTCCTACCATCCACTCTTCCACATACAGCCATGGAGAATTCTTAAACACCCATATCTGAGCACATCAAAATTCCCCTTTGCCATCAGGATAAAGTTCCTTCACCAGCCTTATCTTTCCGCTTCTCCCAATGTCAACCCCTGTGCCAGGATGCCTCATGTCTCAGTGCCTTTGCTCATACTGAACTTCCTACCTGAACTGCCTCCATGTTCCTCCTAGCTCTGAAAACCTTGCTGACACCCTTCTAGAGCCCTTCCTTTGGGCCAGGCCTTGTGCTGGATGCTGCTGATACCAAGGTTTCCTCTGTCCCAGAGTCCCAGAACTGTAACTGCCTTCCAACTTGAATGGCCAAATGGCAGCCATTCACAAGAGCTGGGCATAAAGGGTAAACTGAGGCTCCCAGTGTCTGTGCTTATATGGGTGAGAGGTTGACTCACTCCCTTTAGCTTAGATCCCATGCCTCCCTTCAGGGTTGGAAGTTATGGTGAGGTGGCCAAAAAAGGGCCCTGGGAAAACAACGTCAGAGTAGAGGCTGATGTGGTATCCTAATGATACTGACTCACTGTAGGATCACAGCTAAACTGCCTCTCAGAGTCTCCATGGTCCCAGCTCAAGAATGGTGCCCATTCTAGGCTATATATCAGAATCACCTGGGGAGTTTTCATAATTGATTCCTGGGTTGCAACCCCAAGATTCTGGAGCTCTGAGGTAGAGTCTGGAAATCACATTTACTTTTTCAAAGTCAACAAGGGATTCTGATTTTCATCTAGTTTAGGAAATCCAGGACCAGATTGTGACAAGGGACCTTTCCAGCTCCAATTCTAACTCTTAGTGTGTCAGATGATGCCCTAGGCTCCAAATCAGGAGAAGCCAGCCCCTCTTGCTGCCTCCCTCAACTCAGTCCTTCCACTACCCACTTTAACACCAGGCTTTAATGCTTTGCAACCCTTTCAACCGAGCTAAGGTCAAGTCCCAAGCTATCTCCCAACCAGCATCTAGAAAGATATTCCCAAAGCTGAGGAAGAGGGTAGGGTTCTTCCCAAATCTCTATGAACAAACCTATACCTGGGAACTCCTTTCTGACTCTCTCAAAGCACTCTCTTGTATCTCAGAGAGGTTATCTCAGTAACCCAATAAGGCCTCACATTTTATTAACCTGGGAAATGGGCATAAAAACAATCATCCAACCCCTGGATAGGAATCAGGGTAACTAAAAGACAAAGCACTTTGAAGCAATTCAAAGCTTTCCCATGGATAAGATATTAATATATTATTTTAAAAAGCACCCCCCCGCACACATATACCACCAGGATGGACCGCTGGCTCCTAAGGATGGTGATTCTATAAAGGCTTCAGCAGTCTGAGGGAGGAAGCCAGGAGGCACACAGAAATGTTAACATATGGACTAAAAATGTTTCAACCCTTTAATTGAAACTTAAGACTCTCTCTCTCTCTCTCTCTCTCTCTCACACACACACACACACACACCCTACAATCACCAACCCTGCCCTCTTTGGGCCAATTATAGGCGAGTCCTGTAGAGAAAGAAGCAAGTCACTTGTGCCTACTCCTGGGTTGGCCAGGCAGTGGGGGAGGAGGGCTCTCACGCCCCATGCTGCTGTGAATCACATGGCTCAGTGCTTGTCTTGCCAGGGCCTGAGTAATTCCTCCGCCTCCACTTCAGAAGGTTTTTCTTTTTTTAAATTTTATTTCATTCTGCAGGCTTTGCAACCACTATCTCATAGACTCCTCATGGCATTCTATAAATGAGGAAATTTGAGGCTCAAAGAAGGAAAGTCACTCACCCAGGGTCCTACAGTGAGTTAGTGAGGAATGGTTGAATGAGAAGTCAGGTCCTTCCCTGACACCTTTCTTATTCCCACTTCTCATCTTGAAGTGAAAAAATAGAAAAAGACACCCACCAATGACTAAGGCCTTTTAATACTGTTTGTCAGTCCTAAAAGAAATCAGCCCTGAATATTCATTGGAAGGACTGATGCTGAAGCTCCAATACTTTGGCCACCTAATGCAAACAACTGACTCATTAGAAAAGACCCTGATGCTGGGAAAGACTGAAGGCAGGAGGAGAAGGGGCTGAGAGGATGAGATGGTTGGATGGCATCACAGACTCGATGGACAGGAGTTTGCACAAGCTCCAGGAGTTGGTGATGAACAGGGAAGCCTGACATGCTGCAGTCCATGGGGTTGCAAAGAGTTGGACACGATTGAGTAACTGAACTAAACTACTAAGGCAGGGACTTCATTGGGAAAAAAGAGTGTAGGAAATTTGTGCTGCTTTTTGTGGGGAGGAGGGGAGTGATTCATGATGGGTATTGTGATTGTAATTTGGAAGGACTGGTGGAGTGGGAAGAATCACTGCTGTGTATTGATCAGAGGCCAGAGACCAGGGGCCCAGATGCTGCCCAGCTACTGACTCCCATACCAAGAGTATCTGGAGGGCAAGAGTTCAGTTGTCCTTCTCTTAGACAAATAGTTACTGAGCTCCTACTATGTGGCCCCTTTGTATCTGTTTAGGCATTTGTTCAACAAGGATTTATTAAGCATCTATTGTATGCTAGCCACTATGCCAGTTGCTGGGGATCCAATGATGAACAGAACAGATACAGTCCCCTTGCCCTCATGGAGCTCACATTCTAGTTGAGGAAGACAGGCAATAAATAAGTAGACACATAGAATAAGATAACTGCATATGTACCAAGTGCAAGGATGGAAGTGCACTGGCAACTTCGATGGACACCCACAAGGGCCCCTACCTAAAGTGATCAGGGAAGGTCTCTCAGAGGAGTTGACATTTGAGCTGAGACCTGAAGGGTAAGAAACAAGCCAGGTGGAGAGCTGGGGGAAGAGCTGCCAGGCAGAGGGAAAAGCAGATGCAAAAGCCCTGAGGTGGGAGTGCTTGTGGCATGTTTTGGAATCTGAAAGAAGGTGCTGCAATAAAGTGGGTGAGTAACCTGCTCCACACAGTGTCTGTCAAGGGGAGTTTGGAAAGTCAGCAGGAGCAACATGCAGGCAGGGTGTTAAAGGCCTATTGTTAGCTGATTTATCTCCAGCCCATTTGGAGGGAGCCCCTGAGGTTCCACGACTAGCTCAAGGTCACAAGAGCAGCAAGGGACACAAGTTGCTCATACTTATATGCTTTGCTAATGGTACTTGGTGCTGGTCCACAGTCCCCTAAATCTGAGGAGCCTGGGATGTGGGCCCTGGGAGGTCCCAGAGGCTCAACAGCTCCTTCATTGTTGCCTAGTGGAAGGCACTGTTCTTCCTCCATGGCTCCTGGGCTCAGGTCCACATGGTATGTTCCCAGATAGAGGAGGCCCTGCTGGACTCCTCAGACACTCAGGTCTTTGCAGCATGAAGGCCTCTCCAGGCAGTGGTCAGTGGTCCCAGCTTGACCTAGAGCCACTCCAATCTGCAAATCCAAGTTCAAGCATCCTGACTTCTCACAACCAATCTTGTAGTCCTGCACCTCTCCAGCTCTGCTACAACTGGCTTTTGCACCGCCCCCTCCAACCATCACCACCTTTCTGCTATCCCCCTACCTATCACCACCTCCAGCCCTTCCCTCCAACTTGATCTCCAAGGTCCACCTCTTAAGACCACCTTTCTCTCTCATCAGCACCTTTCACTCCCTCCTTCCCTTGTCCTCCTGCCATACACACTGGCAAAACCCCAACCTTGGATCAATCCACCATCCCTCTTTTTTTTTTCCACTCATACTCCAGAGCTGCTGAATAGTACAGGAGAAAATCACATAAGCAGAAGGCTTGGCATTACTTTCATGGTCTCCAAGCTCAGTTTGGGGAAGCAGAAAGACCATAGACTTTGGACTCAAACAGATCTGTTTTGGAATCCTGTCTCCATACTAGCTGTGTGACCTTGGACAGGTTACTAAACTTCTCTGAGCCTCAGTTTCCTCACCTACAAAATGGGGCTAATGATATCCACTTCACAGGAGGCTCCTGAAGATGAAATAAAAACCCATGTAAAGCATCCAGCCCGGTGCCTGGCACAACGTAGGTGCTTGGCAAATGGGAGACTCCTTTTCTCCCATTCCCCCAAACAAGCCCCGGTTCCTCCAACCAAATCCCCCTTCCTGCCTTTCAATCCTACCCTTTTTTCTTAGAGTGTTCCCTCTCCCATTAGCCTCAGCAGATAGAAGAGAAGGGGGTCGCAATGGTTGAAAGGGCACAGCGGACAGAGAGGAGGCGGGAGTTGAGGGTGGGGGTGGGACTGGGGTTGAAAGAATTAGAAGGCCAAGGAGCGAGGGAAGGGGTTGGAGGTTGAGAAGAGTCGAAGGGCTGTGGTGAGCGAGCCGGCCCTGAGAACAAGAACCCGCTCCCAGGCCCACGGCTGGGGCTCCCATTCTCTCTCAATCACTCACCAGGCCGGGGCTGCGAGCCCTCCAGGTGGTAGGAGAAGCGTAGGGCCCGGTGGTGCTGTGGACTGGGGCCGCAGGGCAAGACCCGGGGGCCTGGAGCGACGCCCAGGCTGGTGTCCGAGGGTCCGGCAAACTGGGGATCCAAGAGGCTGCCGAGAGCCGAGCCTGAGCCCCTGGGCACCGGCAGTCCGGGTTCCGAGGCTCCAGGGTCCGAGTCAGCATAGGCCGGTGACGCGGCGCCGGGGGAGTTCGCGGTTGGGTGTTCGGGCTCTGAAGGCCCGGCGCCCCCCGGGGCTCGGTGGCCGTGCATGGTCCGGGCCTGGGCGCGGGGCCCGGGCTCCCCGCTTGGCTCCAGCTCCTGGGGCGGAGGCACGGGCGGAGGAGGCCCGGCGCCCGGCGGAGCAGCGGCCTCAGGCTCGGGGGGCGGGGCTGCGGGCTCAGCCCCACTGCGGAGACTCTAGCCCCCAGCCCGGGCCCGGGCCAGCAGCCGTGGCAGCGGTGGCAGTACCAGCAGTAGCCGCGGCCACCGCCGCGGCGGTGCCAGGCATCGCCGGCCCCGGCCCCGCGCAGGGAGTGGGTTCGGCGGGGCCGGGGGCCCTCTGGGGAGCGCTGTCTATGCGGCAGCGGCTGAGTGAGGGTCGGGGGGTAGCGCTCGGCGTGGGCTCTCTCGCGAGCAGTGAGCCACTTCCGTGGCCCAGGGGCGAGTGGCCGGTCTGTTCCGAGTTCAGGGTCTCTTCTCTCTCCCCAAATGGGAATCGATCTAGGCTCTCTTGGCTGGTCGGAAAGGGTTCTTCCTCCCGCCGCAGCGGAGGCTAGGGGGCGGAGGGGAGGAAAGGAGAGGGAAGGGGAGGGAGGGAGGAGAGGATGGCGGTGGCGGGGGGCGCGCCTGTGTGCCGCGCGCTCGGGCTGCGGGGCTCTCCCTCAGCCAATGTCTCCAGACGATGCTCCAGCAGCGGGGGCAGGGGAACAGTCTAGGCCCGGCTCCACCGTCCTCCCCAGCCTCGGCCTGGGTCTCTGCGGTGGCGGGCGGGAAGGAGCCTGGAGAAGGGGGGTGGAGAGGCGGGAGTCGTCGCTGATGCAGCCACAGCCACAGCGGCGCTGGGACCCAGTTGCCTCAGTCCCGCCCCCTTGCTCATGATTTGAGCCTGGCCACGCCCCCTAACTAGGGCCGGCCTCTATTCTCGCTACGACCGCCCTCTAGGCCCTCCTCCTTAAAAATTCCGGCTCAGCCTGCCGTTCGCATCACCCCCTGGTACAGCATAGGCAATTCAATGGGCTCAGCCGTCCCAAATCTGCCTTTCTGTCCCATCTTGGGTCTGTCTCTCTCTGCTCATCCTCAGTCTCTTTTCTATCAACCTTTCCAAATGTTCCAGTTTCTCTAGAGCTTGGCTCATAGGGGACTTGCCTTTCATACTCTTCACTCAGCTCAGATCAGACCTCGTGGTCATTTTGCCACCTTTGACCAATAGCCTCAATTCCCAGGATTGTCGCATCTGCCTGGCAACGTCCCAACCTCGAATCAGCCCAACTGTCCATCTTTTCTATGCCTGTGCCCAGGCAACTAAACACTGCGGGAGAAAACTGTTCAACCTCACAGATTTGTGCCACTATAAACTCATGGTTCCCAGCTTCTACCAGGTCTTCCGTTCTGATCCACAACCCTTCTGTGCCTTCCCGACAGCCCCCTCTCCCATGCTCCACAACAGCCATTTCTAACGTCCCTTCTCCTCAATCCCCCTTCTTCATCTAATCCTTGACCCTCAGCAGATGACCCCACCTCCTACTTCATAAAGTAAACAGAAGTCACCAAAAAAGGAAGTTCTGGACTTTTTGCTACCAAACCTACAGAGTCTGTCCTTTGCTCCTTCCTATTAGCATTTAAACATACTCAGGTCTCTTCCTGCTAAAAATAATTACCAAAACATCTTCCTCTCCAATCACCTCCCTCTCTTCTCTCTATAAATGTCTCAAAAGAGTCACCTGCACTTAACTGTCTTAATTTTCCCACTTCCCACTTATTTTAAAACCCACTCCAATCTGCCTCTATTTGCCTGATACTGCTCTCTTATGAAGGTCTACCATGGCCCATGTCACTAAATCCAATAGAATCTTTTCAGAGGTTATCCTTTTTTTTTTCTACTTGACTTCTTGGTAGCATTTGGCACTAGTGAACATTCCCTCCTTAAACCACTTCTGTGGCACCATACTCTTGTTTTCTCCTACTTCCTTGGTAACTCCTTTTTACTTACCAGTCTCCTTGTCCGACTGTTAAAGCTGGTGCTCTTTAGAGTGTTTCCTGAGCTCTCTTCTCTCTCTCTGCTCTTTTCTACAATTATTAGTCATTCCCATAGTTTCAACTATCATTTATTTGCTGATGACCCCCAAATTAATACCTCAAGTTCAGATATTTCTTCTGACCTATGAATTCAATAGGTTAATAAACAGCTCTACCTGAATACCCTGGAGACACCTAAAGCTTCAGCTTCTCTCCAACTCATGGCATCCTCCCTGCAGCCTTTTTGTCCATCTTTGACCTTACCTTAGTGAATGACTCTAGTTAAGACAGAAACCTGAGCTATACCCTCTTTTCTCTCCTCCACCCCCAATGCAATCACCAAGTCCTGTCATTGTTATCTCCTGAATATCTCCCCAATTTATGTAGTCTCTTCATTTCTGCTGCCACTACTCTAATTTAAGCCAGCACTATTTCTAACCTGAATACTGTCATAGCTTGTTTCATTCTTGTTCCCTGGCATCTAGTCTCTTCACTGTAGGCAATGTGACTTTTGAAAAGGTAAACCAAATCATATTACTCTCATGTTTAGAACCCTTTAGTGAGTCCCTCCCAGCTCAAAAGGAAAGCTGCCTTCCTCAACAGGCAAAATTAAACTGGGCCCTTCATGATCTGACTCCCACTAGACTTTCCAGAGTCCATGCTTGAGTCAAAGCTGAAATTCTTAGACTGCTCCTTAGTCTGACTAGCTTTGAAGGCTTTGCATATGCTAAATCTGCAAGAAATTTTCTCCACATCTCCCCAATTCCATTTCATCTGTTCTTCAGATCTCTGCTCATTTGATGAATGCCTTTTGGGCACACACTTAGGGCCAGGCACACTGTGAGGCACTATTTATGTAGTGGTGAATTAGATAGATATAAACAAGATCATGGTGAACAAACTTGGCCCTCAGAATTTCAGTCTGGTGCTGGAGAGGACTTGAAGTAAACAAATACATAATTACAACTTACAAACACACAAAATTACGAATTTTGATAAGGCTATAAAGAGCCAGGACAGGGTGATAGGAAAGAGAATATGGGGGCAATTTAGCCTCAGAGTCAGGCAGATCGTGATATTTAAGCTGAGTGAAGTGGGAGTTAGCTTATGAAGAGTGGAGGCAAAAGTGTCCTAGGCAGAGGCCATGGCAAGTAAGAAGGCCCTGGGAAGAAAGGGAAATGATATACTCAGGGAATGTAGGAAGACCAGTGTGGCTGGAGCATAGAGAGCTGAGGGCAAGAGGATGGGATGTGAGGTTGAAGAAGTAGGCTGGCAGAAACCAGCTTATGTTGAGCTTTATAGGCCATGGTAAGAACAGATCTTATTCTGTGAGCAATAAAAAGGTACTGAAGCAGTGCTTTTAAATGTGGGTCAAACTGAAGAAGGTATTGAAATCAATTTGATAAAAGAAAATATCAAAATGTATTATAGGATCATGTAGGAAGGGTAAGCATGTCTCATGAAACTTTTGTTTCAATTTGTATCATTTATAATCGTGGTGAAATAATATCTCTTTTGTAGATACTTCACACACCGCAAATGCTGAAATACACTACATTGAAGGTTTTTAAGCTTGGGGTTTACATGGTATAGTTAATATTTAAAAAGATTACTTTGGCTGCTGTGAATTGAATTGGAGATAGACAAGATTAGGAGTCTACTGCAATCAGAGATGATGGTGAGTGCGACTAAGGTGGTAGACTGTGAGATGAAGAGAGGTAGATAGATTTGAAAGATACTTAGAATTGAAAGGGCTTGGTGTGGTGGCTTGGGGGTGGGAGGGAGAGGTAGGAATCA
Source organism: Bos grunniens (assembly GCF_055505025.1). NCBI lineage: Eukaryota > Metazoa > Chordata > Mammalia > Artiodactyla > Bovidae > Bos > Bos grunniens. Next base: position 50,375,331 of record NC_141194.1, on the reverse strand, counting down.
AGGATGCCTCCCAGGGATCTAGTGATGTGAAGCCAGGTCATTCATTGAGATGAGGAAGATGGAAAGAGGAACAGGTTTTCAGGGGACGATCAAGAGTTCAGTTTTACCTGCCCTTGAGATAGCCAAATGAAGAAGTCAGGCAGATAGTGGTATATAGTGTATAGAGGAGAAGTATGGTTTCAGATATAAATGAGAGTTGGCAGTATAGAGATAGTATTAAGAACCATGAGAGAAGTCAGTCTGGGACAGAACAAAGAGAAAGGAAGAGGACTCATGACCAAGCTCTGAGGAATTTCAACTTTAGAGGTCTGATGAAGTAGGAGGTGGCAAAGAGACTGAAAACAGGTAAACAGGGACATAACTAGGGTTGGGAAAACCAGAATGGATAAAGAATGGATACACCATTGGTGGGAGTGTAAACTGATACAATCTCTCTAGAAAATGTTGGGCGTTTTCTAGTAAAGCTGAATGATGCACAAACTCTAGGACCAGCACTTTTAGGTGTCTATCCCAGAGCAGTAGTTCCCATAGTGTGGTCTGGGGATCCTGAGGGCAGGGATGGGGAGTGGGGGTGCCAAAACCATAACTCTAGAAAGGTGTTATTTGCTTCTTTACTGTCATTCTCTCAAGCATGGAGTTTTCCAGAGGCAAACATGTGAATGTGATATATCATAACAGATTGAATGCAGAAGCAGATATGAGAATCCAGCTGTCTTCTACTAAGCCATACAGTAAAGAGACTTGCAAAAATGTAAAACAATGCCACTCTTCTCACTACATTCTTTCTGGTTTGGAAAATATAGTTATTTTTCATAAAAATATTACTTTTGTTAAACGTAATGGGCTTATTTAAAATTAATATATTTACATTTTCTCAGTTTTAATTTCTAATACAGCAAGTATCAATTGGTATAAGCCAATACATCAAAGCTCTTTGGGGTATGCAATAATTTTTAAGAATGTAAAGGAAGTCTTGAGACCAGAAAGTTTGAGAATTTCTCCCCTAGAGAAGTCCTTGCACGTGTGTACTGGGAGACACTACAAGTGTTCACCAAAGCCTGTTTGACAACATGAAGCAGAAACAAGAGCATAATAAGATTAATAAATTGAGACACGTTTATACAATGGAATACCACAATGAAATAAATGAATGAACTCCAGTTACATGTATCAACATGGATGAAACTCAGGAAACCTAATACTCATTCCAAAAAGTTATGGAAGAATATGTTTCTATAAATTTGAACAACATGCAAAATTATACAATATATGGATGCAGTCATATGTTGTAAAACCATACGGAAAAGCAAGGCATGAAAAATGACAGTGGTTGTCTCAGGGAGGGGAAGGAGATGTGACTGGGGAGGGCTACACGGTGGGTTTTGTCATTCAGAAATGATTTTTTAAAATAAGTTTATGTATTTATTTTTGGCTATGCTGGGTCTTTGTTGCTGTTCGGGATTTTCTCTAGTTGTGGTGAGTGGGGACTACTCTTTATTGCAGTGTGCAGGCTTCTCATTGTGGTGGCTTCTCATTGCAGAGCACAGGCTCTAGGGCATGAGGGCTTCAGTAGTAACGGCACGTGGGCTCAGTAGTTGTGGTTCCTGGGCTCTAGAGCACAGGCTCAATAGCTGTGATGCACAGGCTTAGTTGCTCAACGGCATGTGGGATCTTCCTGGACCAGGAATTGAACCTGTGACTCCTTCTTTTGCAGGCAGATTCTTTACTGCTGAGCTACCAGGGAAGTCCAGAAATGATCTGTTTTTGAAGCTGGGTGATGTGTACAGGTACATAGGTATTTCTTCTATAATTTATTCAAACTGTACAGACATGTATATTCTAAAATTTATAATGTATTATCATGAAAAATAAAGTTAAAAAATAGGAATAATTGGATAGAATGCTGGTGGGAGGGTATATTGTTTTAGGACCTTTCCTGAGGTCAGAGGAAATAAAACACTGCCCTCCACTCTGCTGAAGTGGAGCTAGGTGTGTAGGCAATTCCCTTTAGAAACATGGCTATGAATGGGAACAGAGCCCAGAGAGTTCAGGTGATGGTAGGAGGGGCAAAAAATGACTTTTTTTTAAAGACGGGAGATACTAGACTATGCTTGTTTGCTGCTGGGAATGACCCAGAGATCATAGAAAGGGATAGGATGGGAACACAGAAGAGAAAGCAAAGAATGGAAAGGAAAGGGGGGGCTGGGATCTGGGGTACTGGGCCTCAGAGAGGAGGAGAGGTCCTCAGGCCCTTCACTGTAATAGAAAGGAATGAGACAAAAGATGAACACAGATACTGGGAGGTTTAGAGTCAGTGGTGGGAAGAGGAGGGTCTTGGAACAATGTCTGATGGCTTTTATCACTGAAGCACGAGATAAGATCAATTTTCTGTAGAGAGACTAGAAATATTAGTCAGTCTTTCTTAATAGCATGGTTGATAGAAATCTGTTTTTCACTATTGACAGTTTAGAAAAGTTTCAGCTTTACAATAATGTACATTTTTAGGACTATGATCAAATGTGGGAAAACCTCTGTTTAATTTCTTTCGAATATGAACTGTAAGATGTCAGGGCATTTCAGTTTTTTTGTAGAGTGAAGAGTACATATCTTCAGTACACTTTGACTTTTCCCTGATTGTTAAGCAGGGCCTTGGAAAAGACCTGTGCAAATAAGGGACCCTGAAGCTTTGTTGACTACCATGTAAACCTCTCTTTGGCCTCTTTGAGGCATTCTCCTCCAGGAAGCATTCTCTGCTTTTCCCTGGCTGCTGTTCTCCCACAGGGCTTTATTCCTTCCACTCACGGGACTTTTCTCAGTCTCTCTGAAGTAGCCAGGTCATCCTTTTTGATAGAGGGAACTCCAGAGGGTAAGGAGTCAGGATACACTTACCTTGGCTCAGCAGTCTTCCATTAGTCTGTGAGTGAGTCTGCACTGGAGTAGTGTGGCATGGTGGACAAACATGCAGGCCTTGGAGTCAGGCAGACTGGAATTTGACTTTTTGCACTTTGGGTGCACAGATAGAACAGGGTTCATTCTAGTCCTTTGTTCATGACATACTCTCACCATTGGTTCACATAGGGGACCAATTGGTCCTAGCTCCTCTGTGTGATCCTGGGTAAGTTACTCATCACTCAAAGTCTCAGATTCCCCATCTGTAAACTGGGGATGATAATACTATCTACCACATCAGAGTTGTGAGGATTCGATAACATAATCCATGTAATGCATGCACAGTCCCCAGTACCTAATGTTTAATAAGCACATGATTGGGAGAATATTGTGGGTGGAGAATACATTATTGCATAACAAAGGCCCAGGCCCTGACTTCCTGAGTTCACAGCCTATTGGGCACCACACAGTCCGGTGCCAGCCCTGATATATCCGAGACTTGTGAATGGTAGTTGAATCAAAATTACTTCATCTTGTGTCTCTATTTCCCTTTTATTTTTTACTGTCACCCCAGTTCACCATCACTGTCACCACTTCTCAGAGGTCTCCCATCTGTCTTATGCTGCTTGCTTGCCTTTCCATTTACATCTCTCTGGTGGTTTCTCTTTCCTGTCTCCTATTCTCTTTCCATCTCTCCCCTTCTTGCTCCTGCTCTCACTTTCTCTCTGTTGCCTCTGTTGGGGGTTGACTTGTCTCCATTTTATTCTTATTTAACTTACGGCTCTCCTCTTGGTCTGTCTCTGTCCTCACATACATAATACCACATTACCCTTCCTCATGTATTTCTGAATTTGTGTTCCAAGATTTCAGTCTTTTCTGTTTTTTTTTTTTTTTCAAATTTCCTTTGGCTCCTTGGCCTCTTTTCTGTCTGCCCCTGTCTCAATCACACTCTACCTATTTATCTTACCTCTGGCTGTCTCCCAGTTCTCATCTTTCTATTTGTATTGCTGCATCCATCTGTCTCTGTTCCCCACCTATCTTTCTCTATTTCTGTTCTCACCTTTCTGTTCCAATCTCTGTCTTCACCCCTGTCCCCCCAACTCCCCCCAGAACTAACATTTACATTCTCTGTTTCTGTCTCACACACATACCTCTCTGTTGGTCTTATCCTTTTCCCCTCTTTGATACTCTCAGCTATCACCCCTTTTCTACCTCTGTTACCATCTCTCTTGTTGGGTGGCTCTCCTCATGTGCCTGTCTCTTGCCTCCATCTTTCTGTTCCTATGTGTGTTTTATCTGTGTGCTATCTTGTCTCCAGTTCCCTGTCTGTCTCTATCTGTCACTGACAAAGTTGAGAGCATGGTCACTGATGTTAGATTGTTTGGACTCCAATCCTAGTTGTGTCCTCACCTGTAAAACAGCAGTACCTACTTCAGTGTTACCAAGAGCATTAAATGAGATAACACATGTAAAGTTTGTAGAACTATGCCTCAGACAAGTGCTCAAAAATATTATCTCCTAAAATTAAACAACAAGGACCTATGGTATAGCATAGGGAACTATATTCAATATCCTGTAATAACCTATAATGGAAAAGAGTCTGAAAACACACACATACACACACATATATGTACATATAACTGAATCACTTTGTTGTACACCTGAAACACTGTAAATCAACTTTACTTTCATCAACTTCTTCCTCCTCTTCCTCAATACCATCTCCATTTCTGTCTTTATCTAATCTCAGTCACTCTCCCAGTCACTACCTGGCTGTTATCATCTTTCTGTCCTCATGTTCTATGTAACTGCCTTTCTAACCCCATTCTGTCTGTCTCTGTCCCCCTCTCTCCCACTCCATACATTCCAGTCTCATTTCTGTCAGTCCCTCTTTTTCTACCCTGCCCATTCCATCTGTCTATACACCTCTCTGTCCCCAATCTTGTTTCTTTATCATCATTTATTAGTATCTGTTGCTACCATTCAGGCCCTATTTCTTGGTCTCTGTCTCTTAGCCTCCTGTTCTCATTTCTCTACCTCTTGTTCCCACATCTATTTTTATTTATGTATTTGTTTTAAAAACCTTATTCTGTTTCTTTCTCCTCATTTCCATGTGTCTTCTTCTGGCCTCTCTGGACAATTTAGATCAGAATTGGTCTGGTAGATAACGTGGAGCTATAAAAGGGTTTAGGAGGAAGAAGTAGGCCTGGCAAGAGGCGAGTGGCAGGGTGTGGAATTTCATGGCTCTGCCAGATCCTCCTGAAAGACACTGCCTCTGAGGTCAAGGTTAGCATAAACCTCCTTAACTCAGTCTCTTCAGGAAAGACAAAGAATGCTGCAGTTATTGGGAGGACCAGGAAGGGGTATTTTTCTGAGTGAAATTCCATCCGGAAGCTGGAATCCAGAGCATTTCCTGTTGTAATGTTTCTTCCAGACTTGGAGAGTCTGAACTTGCCACGTAGCATGTGCACTGCATGCATATATTTCTACAGTAAAATACAGAGATGCATACATAATCCCCCACCCGCAGGCATGTACAGAGACATAAAGATACACATAGAATGACGAACCCTCACAGTTGCAGATACTCAAACACATGGAAAAACACACAGAATGAATTACCAGCTGGCAGAGATGCAGATGTACACAGGGATATTAGAGACCCATGGAAATACCGCCATCACAGTTCATGGACCCATGCAAACAGATACAGAAAAATAATTACCCAGAAAAAAATTTTTTAAATTACTCATTTTCAGCCTGACATTTTAATATAAACAGAAACAAACCAGAGCATCATGTATAAAAACACACCTTTATAAAAGTGTACATATTCATTATATAATCACAAATATCCAAAGCAACAGAAAATCACATATAGCCATTGCTCTGCTGAAAATGCAGAGGTAGTCAAACTTCCTATGCCCCCAAAAGACAGACATACTTCTCCTCTTGTGCCCCTCTCTTTGTGAAGGCACCGCCAGGTACTAGACAAATAACTGGAAAGATCTAGGTAAAGTTTTTTCCTAGAAAATGTAAAATGATAAAAATGGCATAGAAGGTAGAAAACTTGAAAAGGCCACTAGGCATTAGTGAAATTGAAAGGGTAGGTAAGGATCTCCTCTTCCTCCAAATCCAGGCCCAGATGGATTTACAGGTATAGTGTGCTGGATTCTCAAGAGTTATTTCTCTTCTTACACAAGTTATTCGAGAAAATAGAAAGGAGAGAAAGTTGCCCAACTCATTTTATTTGTCTAGTAAAATCTTGAAATCTTGATTTTAAAACCAGATAAAGACAATAAAAAAACTCCATAGACTCATTTCACTTATGAATATAGATGTACAAGTCTTAAACAAAATATTAGCTTATCTAATTAAACAGAATGTTAAAAAATACATCACAATTCAAGTGGAGTTTAAGAATCCACGAAGAATGCATTCAACCTCAGAAAATCTATCAATGTAATTTACCATGTGAATAGACTAAAGGAGAATAATCATATGATTATCTCAATTAACACATAAAAAGTATGTTACATGCCTACTTATGGTGAAAACTCTTTAAAAGAATATGAATAGAATGTAAATTTCTTAACTTGTGAAGGTTACATACCAAAACCCTACATCATATTGCAAAATATGATGTAAATGGAGAAACTTAAGATGCTTTACCTTGAAGATTAAGAATAATACTAGATACTTACTTTCACCAAGTACTGTTTAACATAGAACTGGAAGTCTTGCTTAATATTATTAAGGGAGAAAAAGAAATGAGAATTGTAAGGATTAGAAGAGATAAAATCAACAGATTCAACTGACATACTATTAGAATTAAAAAGAGTTCAGCAAAATCAACTTACAGGACTTCCCTGGTGGTCCAGTGGTTAAGAAACTGCCTGCCAATGCAGGGGACATGGGTTTGATCCCTGATGTGGGAAGATTCCACATGCCATGGGCAACTAAGCCAGTGCACTATAGCTACTGAGCCTGTGCTCTAGAGCTGGTGCTCCACAAGAGAAGCCACTGCATTGAGAAGACTGCGCCCCACAACTAGAGAATAGCCCCCACTTGCCACAACTACAAAAAAGTCCGCACACAGCAACTTAGCCAAAAATTAAAATAAATCACTTTTTAAAGGTCTTGCTATTTAGAATAAATCAACCTATACAACTCAATAACATTTCTTTACACTAGCAATAGATAATTAGAAGAAAGTAACAAAAGATACCTAAAATTAATCACTAGACTAAAATTAATCACGGTGGACAGTGACTGCAGCCATGAAATGAAAAGATACTTGCTCCTTGGAAGAAAAGCCATGACAAACCTAGACAGCATATTAAAAAGCAGAAACATCACTTTGCCGACAAAGGTGCATATAGTCAAAATCTTTCCAGTAGTCATGTATGGATGTGAGAGTTGAACCATCAAGAGGGCTGAGTGCTGAAGAATTGATGCTTTCAAACTCTGGTGCTGGAGAAGACTCTTAAGAGTCCCTTGGACTGCAAGGAAATCAAACCACTTAATCCAAAAGGAAATCAACCCTGAATATTCATTCACTGGAAGGACTGATGCTGAAACTGAAGCTCTAATACTTCGGCCACCTGATGCAAAGAAATGACTCATTGGAAGAGACCCTGATGCTGGGAAAGATTGAGGGCAGGAGGAGAAGGGGGCGACAGAGGATGAAATGGTTGGACAGCATCACCAACTCAATGGACGTGACTTGGAGCAAACTCTGGGAGATAGTGAAGGACAGGGAAGCTTGGTGTGTTGCAGTCCATGGGGTCACAAAGAGTGGGCCATGACTTAGTGACTGAACAACAACAATCACGAGACCAAAATATAAACTTCTCTAAATGTCAGGACAATTGAAAAAAAATCAAAACAGACTACATAAGTAATATGCTTTTTTAAAATTTGTAATATTTGCAAAAAGTTTGTCAAACAAAAAATAACCTAAATGTCTATTCAGATGAATGGATAAAACAAATGTGCTATGTCCATATGATGGAACACTGCTGCTGCTGTTGCTGCTAAGTCACTTCAGTCGTGTCTGACTCTGTGCGACCCCATAGATGGTAGCCCACCAGGCTCCCCCATCCCTGGGATTCTCCAGGCAAGAATACTGGAGTGGGTTGCCATTTCCTTCTCCAATGCATTAAAGTGAAAAGTGAAAGTGAAGTCACTCAGTCGTGTCCGACTCTTAGCAACCCCATGGACTGCAGCCTACCAGGCTCCTCCATCCATGGGATTTTCCAGGCAAGAGTACTGGAGTGGGGTGCCACTGCCTTCTCCGTGATGGAACACTACTCAACGATAAAAAGGAATTAACTATTTATACAGAAATAATATAGATGAATTAAAAATAATTACACTGAGTAAAAGGAGCCAGACAATAAAGAGTACATAGATCATGATTCCATTTATATAAAATTCTAGAAAGCACAAATTAGTCTATAATGAACAGAAGTAAACCTGTGACTGCCTAGAACATGCTTTTAATATACAAAAATATAACTAAAAAAGAAAATAAAATAATGTGACAATATTAAAATCAAACATCTTTTGTATCAATATAAATAAATGATCTTACCAGCTGAGCCAAAAGGGAAGTCCAAATGATCTTAGCTTACATATTTAAAGGAAAACATTTTTCTATTGGATCACTGAGCAAAATCCAAGTACTATATTCAGGAGAGTCAACTAGAACAAATTGATTCAGAAAGGTTAAAAATACAAGAAGGGCAAAAGTATACCAGTCAAATGCAAATAAAGGAAGCAGAGGTTGCAATATTAATTATCAGACAATTTAGAAACTCAAAATGAAAGGCATTAATTGACTGTCAAGGTCATGAAAAGACAGGAACTGTCCACAGTTTGGAGGAGATATGATGACTAAATGCAATGTGGGATTTTGGTTTGGACCTTGGAACAGAAAAAGGACATGAGTGGACAAACTGGTGAAATCTGAATAAAGTCAGGAGTTTAGTTAATAGCAGTATACAAATGCCAATTTCTTAGTTTTGACAAATGTAGTCATATAAGATATTAACACGAGGGGCAACTAGATGAAGGGTTCTATAAAACTAAAATTATTCTAAAATAAAAAGCTTATTACAAAAACATTAATTGAGACAACAATAAAAATATAAAGTTATGACTATTTTTGTATCAAATAACACAGCAACTTTCACAAAGCTGAAATGTTAAGAAAGACAAGGAGAAATAGATAATAGATTGAAACACTCTAAAAATAGGAGAAATATAACTCACCCTTTCCATTCTAAGACAGATCAATGAAATAAAATAACATCAACAAAAGCCCAGTAAGAATATAGAAAACATAAACAAAATCAGTATTAGGCCAAGAAGAAAATCTCAGTAAATTCCAAAAGGTAGAACTAATATTGATAAAATTCTTTGGTCACAACTGGATAAAATAAGAAATCAATGTAAAATCTTCCATCTAAATATATAAAACTTCTCTGTCAAACAATTCTTGAGTCAAAGGGCAAACTCAAACCGAAACTGCTGAATTTCTGGACAATAATGATAATGAAAACATTACATATCAGAATCTACGGATGCAGATAAAGCAGCAGTCACAGAAAAGTACATTGCCTCAAGATATATGTATTAAAAACAGGGAAAAAATTAAATGAATAAGCACTCAACTCAGAAAGTCAGTGAAAGAGAAAGAAAATAAGGGGAACAGAAGGAAAGAATTAACAAATAAAAGTTCAAATAAAGGAGTTAGAAAACAGATAATAGTAGAACTCTCCTTCATGGATCACTGCCTTGTTGTGGCAAAGGGGCTTGTGTTAACACAATGAAGCTACGAGCCATGCTATGCATGGCCACCCAAGACAGATGAGTCATAGTGGAGAGTTATGACAAAACGTGGTCCACTGGAGGAGGGAATGGCAAACCACTCTGGTATTCTTGCCACTAGAATCCCATGAACAGTATGAAAAGGCAAAAAGATATGACACTGGAAGATGAGCTCCCCAGGTTGGCATGTGTCCGATATGCTACTGAGGATGAACAGAGGGCAATTACTAATAGCTCCAGAAAGAATGAAGTGGCACTCAGTTGTGGATGTGTCTGGTGGTGAAAGTAAAGTCTGATGCTGTAAAGAATAATACTGAATAGGAACCTGGAATGTTAGGTCCATGAATCAAGGTAAATTGGAAGTGGTCAGACAAAGACAAAGATGGCAAGAGTGAACACTGACATCTTAGGAATCAGTGAACTAAAGTGGATGGGAACGGGTGAATTTAATTCAGATGACCATTATATCTACTACTATGGGTAAGAATCCCTTAGAAGAAATGGAGTAGCCGTCATAGTCAACAAGAGTCCAAAATGCAGTACTTGGGGGCAATCTCAAAAATGACAGAATGATCTTGGTTTGTTTCCAAGGCAAACCATTAAGCATCACAGTAATCCAAGCCTGTGCCCCAACCACTAAAGCCAAAAAGGCTGAAGTTGACCACTTTTATGAAGCCCTACAGCACCTACAACTAACACCAAAAAAGATGCCCTTTTCATCACAGGGGATTGGAATGCAAAAGGAGGAAGTCAAGAGATACCCAGAGTAACAGGCAAGTTTGGCCTTGGAGTACAAAATGAAGCAGGGCAAAGGCTAACAGAGTTTTGTCAAGAAAACACACTGGTCATAGCAAACACCCTTTTCCAAAAACACAAGAGACATCCAACCAACTGTGGAAAATTCTTAAGAGACGGGAGTACCAGACCACCTTACCTGTCCCCTGAGAAACCTGTACGTGGGTCAAGAAGCAATATTTAGAACCTTATGTAAAACAATGGACTGGTTCAAAATTGGGAAAGGAGTATGACCAGGCTATATATTCTCATGCTATTTATTTAACTTCTGTGCAGAGTACATCGTGTGAAATACTGGGCTGGATGAATCACAAGCTGCAAGATAGCTGGGAAAAATGTCAACAACCTCAGATATTCAGATGATACCACTCTAATGCAGAGAGTGAAGAGGAACTAAAGAGCCTCATGATTAGTATGGAAGAGGGGAATGAAAAAAGCTGGATTAAAACTCAACACTCAAAAATCTGTTGGCATCTGGTGATGCCATCAGGTCCCATCACTTCTTGGCAAATAGAAGGGGAAAAAATGGAAGCAGTGACAGATTTTATTTTCTTGGGCTCCAAAATCACTGCAGACAGTGATTATAGCCATGAAATTAAAAGACACCTGTTCCTTGAAGGAAAGCTATGAGAAACTTAGATGGCATATTAAAAAGAAAGACTTTGGGACTTCCCTGTTGGTCCCATGGCTAAGACTCCATGCTCCCAGTGCTGGGTTCGATCCCTGGTCAGGGAACTAGATCCCACATGCCATAAGTAAAGATCCTATGTGACACAACTAAGACCCGGTGCAGCCAAATAAATAAATAAATAAATATATAAAGCAAAGACATCACTTTACCGACAAAGGTCCACATAGTCAAAGCTATGGTTTTTCCAGTAGTCATGTAGTCACGTATGGATGTGGGAGTTTGACCACTGAATGCTGAAGAATTGATGCTTTTGAATTTTGGTGCTGGAGAAGACTCTTGAGAGTTCTGTGGACTGCAAGGAGAACAAACCAGTCAATCCTAAAGGAAATCAATCCTGAATATTCATTGGAAGGACTGATGCTGAAGCTGAAACTCCAATACTTTGGCCACCTGATGCAAAGAACTGACTCACTGGAAAAGACCCTGATGCTGGGAAAGAATGAAGGCAAAAGGAGAAGAGGGCAGCACAGGATGAGATGATTAGATAGCATTACTGACTCAATAGACATGAATTTGAGCAAACTCCGGGACGTAATGAAAGACAGGGAAGCCTGGTGTGCTGCAGTCTATGGGGTTGCAAAGAGCTGAACATGACTTAGCAACTGAACAACAACAGTAGAAGTAATACATAAACAGATGAACTAATTCTGTGAAAAAGAAATATATAAGCCATAAATAATAATCAAGAAAAGAAGAAAGCACAAATACAAACCAGGAAATGAAAAGTTGGACATAACCACAGTACAAAGACATTTTACACATTTTTTAAAGGATTACTCATACAACTCTATTCAAATCATTTTAAAGACTTTGAAGGAATGGAAAACATCCTAGGAAAACATAATTTACCAAAACTCTAAAAAAGCAAAGTTCATATAGACCAATTTCCATTGAAGAAACAGAAAAAGTTATGAAAAGCTACTTTGCTCCAAAAGCACTGGGCCATTATGATTTCACAGGGGAAGTCTACTAACACTGAAAAGCAGATGATTTGATGCTGTTCTTATTTTTCTGAGCCTAGACAAAAGTGGAACACTTTCAAATTCCTTTTATGAAGTGAGTATAATATTGATACCAAGATCTAACAAAGATTCCACAAGAAAAAGAAAATGATAAAGAGCAATTTTTACTTATGTATATTAATACAAAAACCTAAATAAAATATTAGCAAACAGAATCCATGATTATGTAGAGTTTATTCCAATCATATGTAGAGTTAATTCAATATCATTCAAATCATTAATATAATCTAACATTGTGAATCTAAGGAGAAAAATTATATCATCATTTTCAGAGATCCCAGAGAACCATGTGACACAATTCAATACCCATTCTTTATTAAAGGAATTCAGCAGAAGAGAAATATATGGTTTCTCCCTTAACATAATTATGTGTATGTGTATGTATTTATATTTGTATATGTATATATATGTATTTATATATGTATTTATATACATCTCCCCAAATCCAGCACTTAACTGGGGAAACACTAGCAGTGTTTATATGCTAAAATCACAAGGGTATCTACTCTCTCCACTACAAATTAACATTATAGTTAAGGTAGCAGAAGCACTGTGAGTAGAAAAGAGAAAGAAATTACAATTGGAATGGAGGAAGTAAAGCTGTCATTACTTATAGATAAGACTGTATAGTCAGAAAACCCAAGTAAATCAATAGAAAACAATTACAAACAGAGAACTCAGCAAGGTAGCAGGATATAAAATTAATTATAGAAATCATTCAGTTTAGACGATGTACAGAAGAGAAGTCCATTTATCATAACAGCAAAAAGACAAAATATTGTCTTGGTCTGTTGGGGTTGCTATAACAAAACTCAAAAAGACTCAGACTATAAGCCAACCAAAACTTATTATTCACAGTTCTGGAGGCTGGGAAGTCCAAGATGAAGGCCCTCATAGATTTTTATGTCTGGTGAGGGCCTGCTTCCTGGTACATAGACAGCCATCTTCTCACTGTGTCCTCACATGGCAAGAGTGGCAAGGGAGTTCTCTTGGGTCTCTTTTATAAGGGCACTAATCTCATTCACGAGAGCTCCAATCTCATGATCTAATCACCTGCTAAAGGTCCTACCTCCAAACAGTATCACCTTAGGTTTCAACATATAAATTCGGAGGATGGGGGCAAACACAAACATTCAGTCTACCTAGAAACAAACTTATCAAGAAATGTTTAAAAGCTTCAAGAGAAAACATTTATAACACTCTGAACAAACAGAACAGGCAGGGACAAATAGAAAGGCCCCCATTTTCTTAAGAAGACTAAAAATTATAAAGATATAAAGTTAATTTCTAAATTTAGTATAAGCTAACTAAAAATACCATTTTTTCTTTCTCTGAAACTAGACAAGCTGATTTAGAGTTCAAATGGAAAAATAACAAACAAGCACAACCAGGATATCTCTGAAAAGGAAGAATAATGATGGGGGACTATTGCCACAATAATTCTCTGTAAAAAACCAAAATGAATATTTAGATACCCAAACTTAGACATAGTTTATGGTCAAGCTGAGAGATTCTGTGCTCTGAATCAGGCTCTGTTGATGTCACTGCTAGTTCATGGGTTTGCACTAAGTTGGTGGCTTGGCTAGAGGTTGGTTGCTATAGGATGCCTTGGCTCAGAGGCCTAGGCTCATTTCTAAATGTCCCTCGCTGTAGTAGGCTAGCCTGGGTATGTTCTCGTAGCAGTGGTCGGGGGTCCAAGAGAGGAAGCAGCATATGCAAGAGCTTTCTCAAATCTCTGCTTATATCAAGTTTACTACTATTCTGTTGGTTGAAGTAAACTGTAGCCAAACTCAGTCAGTATGGGAGGGTACTACCAAAGGGTATGGAGACACATGACAAATTGGAGTCATTAATCCAATCTATCTCAGAAGTACAAATCAAAATCTAGAATCCATAAAATAAAACGTGGATGAATTTGTTTACATAAAAATAAAGTAAAATTTGCTTGGAAAAAATACAATGGAAAAATCAAAAGAACAACAAACAGGGAAAATAATATTGACAACTGATATCATTCACAAAAGTCTAAGCTCTTTAATTTAATAAGCTTGTAGAAATTGAGGAAAGGTAAATAACTCAACAGAAAAAAACCGAGCATATAAACAGACAACTCACAGAAAAAGACAAAAATGACTCTTAAACATATGAAAAGATGCTCAATGTCACTCATTATAAGAGAAATATAAATTAAAACTACAGTGAGATAACATTTCTAACCTATCACATTTTCAAAAACTTGAAAATTTTTAATAATATACACTTCTTCATGAGGTTGTGGTGAAACATAAACTCATATATGAATGGTAAGTGCTAAATGGTACACCTATGGAGGGAAATTTTGGCAAAGTTACAAATGTGATTCTTACAGCTAATTCTATAGATGTATATCTGTATACATATAAAATGTCTATTCATCATGGCACCATTTGTAATACCAAAGGACTGAAAATACCCTGAACATCTATAAGTAGGGTACTGCAGTCATTAAATTAACTATTATCAATTCAGTTCAGTTCAGTCATGTCCGACTCTTTGTGACCCCATGAATCGCAGCACGCCAGGCCTCCCTGTCCATCACCATCTCCCGGAGTTCACCCAAACTCACGTCCATCGAGTCGGTGATGCCATCCAGCCATCTCATCCTCTGTCGTCCCCTTCTCCTCCTGCCCCCAATCCCTCCCAGCATCAGTCTTTTCCAATGAGTCAACTCTTCGCATGAGGTGGCCAAAGTACTGGAGTTTCAGCTTCAGCATCATTCCTTCCAAAGAACACCCAGGGCTGATCTCCTTTAGAATGGACTGGTTGGATCTCCTTGCAGTCCAAGGGACTCTCAAGAGTCTTCTCCAACACCACAGTTCAAAAGCATCAATTCTTCGGTGCTCAGCTTTCTTCACAGTCCAAATCTCACATCCATACATGACCACAGGAAAAACCATAGCCTTGACTAGACAGACCTTTGTTGGCAAAGTAATGTCTCTGCTTTTGAATATGCTATCTAGGTTGGTCATAACTTTCCTTCCAAGGAGTAAGTGTCTTTTAATTTCATGGCTGCAGTCACCATCTGCAGTGATTTTGGAGCTCCCAAAAATAAAGTCAGCCACTGTTTCCACTGTTTCCCCATCTATTTCCCATGAAGTGATGGGACCAGATGCCATGAATGTTTTCTGGTCTCATCACTTCGTTTTCTGAAGTACTGGAGTACTTCAGTACTTCAGCTCTGTTGAGCTTTAATCCAACTTTTTCACTCTTCTCTTTCACTCTCATCAAGAGGCTTTTTAGTTTCTCTTCACTTTCTGCCATAAGGGTGGTGTCATCTGCATATCTGAGGTTATTGATATTTCTCCTGGCAATCTTGATTCCAGCTTGTGCTTCATCTAGCCCAGCGTTTCTCATGATGTACTCTGCATAGAAGTTAAATAAGCAGGGTGACAATATACAGTCTTGATGTACTCCTTTTCCTATTTGGAACCAGTCTATTATACATCCACATAATGTAACAGTTTGAGGAAGTACTCTATCTTTGCATTTCCATATAGTGTCTATGTACTGGAAACTTTCTAATGCTCTGATATGTAAGGACCTGCAGGATGTATCAAGTGAAAAAAGCAATATATATAACTATATATATATATATATACACAGTATGTTAACTTTTGTGTAAGAAAGAGGGAGATGGAACAGGATATACATTTATACTTGTTTGTAAGTGCATAAAGAAACACCGGAAGAATTTTAAAACACTGGTAACTATGGGCAATGTGTATGGTAGCAACTGGGAAGAATGGAGAAAGGTTAAGTGACAATCCTCAAATTATAATTTTTATATAAGTTTGCTTTCAAAATGCATGTGCATTATCTATTCAAAAAGAAATTAAAATATTCACAATAGTAACAAAAACCAGGCGATAAAGCTACTAGAAATTAAATTAGTAAAATACATAACAATTCTAAAGAAAAAACTTTAAACTCTTAATAAAGAGCCCAGCTAAAAGGTGAACTGAACAAATGAGAACATTCCATACTCTTGGATGGGATGAGTAAATATTTTGATGGTGTCAACTCCCCTAAATTAATCTATAAATTTAGTGCAATCCTAATAAAAATTAGTTGATTTTTTGAAGAGCTCAATAAACTCTTTTTAAAATTTATGTGGATAGTTAAGACAACCCAAAAGAAGACTAAAGAGGAGGGACTTGCCCTATCAGATTTCAGATACATTATAAAATATTAAAAACAAGGTGGCATTAGTACAAGAACAGAAACCATCTATTTGTGTACGTTTCATAATATATGAAAAAGGTGGTATGGCAAATCAGTGAAAAAGGAAGGACTGCTTAGTATTTGGTGGTGGGAAATGTTGCTGTGTGGAAAAATTAAAATTGCATACCTACCTATCACCACATATGAGATGGATTCTAAATGGATTAAAACCATGAAAGGTAAAACTATAAAGTTAATAGAAAAAAAACAGCAGAATATCTTTGTAACTTAGGAGGAGGGAACTACTTTTTAAGTACCCCTCCAAACCCAAAACCATAAAACAAAAGTGTGATGAATTTGATTACAGTAAAATTAACAGTTTCTGTTCAAAGATGGCTATTATGGGCAAAGTTAAAACAAGGAAAGAATATTAGTCCCCTGAACTGAAAGGGGACTAATAGCTAGACTATATATGGAACTCTAGCAGATCAATAGGAAAGAAAGGAACCCTAATAGAAAAATGGGCCAACAATACAAGCAGGCAATTTACAGAAGAGGTATTTAACATACATCTAAAGAAATGCTCAAAAACTAATTAGTGGGAATTCCCCAGTGGTATAGTGGTGAGGATTCTCTACTTTCACTGCTGAGGGTGCAGGTTCAATCCCTGGCCAGAAACTAAGATCCCACAAGGTGCTCAACAGTAGCCACCCCCAAATTAATTATTAATCAGAGAAATGTAAACTAAAACAAGGTAAGATATTACTTTACACCTATTAGACCAGCAAAAACTAGAAAGCTGGAAAATGTCAAGTGTCAGCGAGGATGGAGGGGTCCAGGAATCTTTGTACACTGAGGGTAAAACTGGACTGGTGCAGCCATCCCAGAGAACCATTTAGTAGTATTGGTATTCTTAGTTAAACTAAGTATATGCACACTATGATGCCATCATTCTGTGCCTGAGTATATATTTCAAAAGAAATTCTTATACAGGCCAATAAGGAGACATGTACAAGGATGTGCATCACAGTATTATTTGTGGTGTCATGGAGCTGGAAGCAATCTTGCTGTCCATCACTGGGGTAATATTCAAGAAAAATGTGGTGAAGGCACACTGTGGTTAGCATGGTGGTGTGGAGAAGGCAGTGGCACCCCACTCCAGTACTCTTGCCTGGAAAATCCCATGGATGGAGCGGCCTGGTAGGCTGCAGTCCATGGGGTCGAGAAGAGTCGGACACGACTGAGCCACTTCACTTTCACTTTTCACTTTCATGCACTGGAGGAGGAAATGGCAACCCACTCCAGTGTTCTTGCCTGGAGAATCCCAGGGACGGGGGAGCCTGTTGGGCTGCGTCTGTGGGGTTGCAAAGAGTCGGACACCACTGAAGTGACTTACCAGCAGTGGTTTAGTTTCAAAGTCAAGTCCAACTCTTTCAACCCCATGGACTGTAGTCTGCCAGGCTCCTCTGTTCATGAGATTCTCCAAGAAAGTATACTGGAGTGGGTTGCCATTTCCTTCTCCAGGGGATCTTCTCGATCCAGGGATTGAACCGGAGTCTCCTGAATTACAGGCAGATTCTTTACCAACTGAGCTATGAGGGAAGCATGCTGCTGCTGCTGCTAAGTCGCTTCAGTCGTGTCGGACTCTGTGTGACCCCACAGACGGCAGCCCACCGGGCTCCCCCATCCCTGGGATTCTCCAGGCAAGAACACTGGAGTGGGTTGCCATTTCCTTCTCCAATGCATGAAAGTGAAAAGTGAAAGTGAAGTCGCCCAGTCGTGTCCAACTCTTTGTGACCCCATGGATTGCAGTCCACCAGGCTCCTCCATCCATGGGATTTTCCAGGCAAGAGTACTGGAGTGGGGTGCCATTGCCTTCTCCGGAGGGAAGCATGAGCAGTTTCAGTTTCTAATTGTATTAGCATGAGCAGTGGTTAGCATGAACAGTTTCTAATTGCCTTAATGTACATACAGCAATATGGATACTTTCAAAACAAGGATGAATGGAAAAAAGTAAGAAACAGAATGAAATGCCATTTATATAAAACAAAAATACACAGACAGAAAGCATTCTCCACAGTGGGACAACCTGATGTTATGTGCTCCTGAGAAGATACAATATAAAGTAAATGACACCCTGTATGTACTGTTGTTGGAGAAGGCAATGGCACCCCACTCTAGTACTCTTGCCTGGAAAATCCCATGGAAGGAGAAGCCTGGAAGGCTGCAGTCCATGGGGTCGCTGAGGGTCGGACACGACCAAGCGACTTCACTTTCACTTTTATGCATTGGAGAAGGAAATGGCAACCCACTCTAGTGTTCTTGCCTTGAGAATCCCAGGGACGGGGGAGCCCGGTGGGCTGCTGTCTATGGGGTCGCACAGAGTCGGACACGACTGAAGTGACTTAGCAGCAGCAGCAGCATGTACTGTTATTGCTGAAATTATTTAACCTGAATCTAATCATGTGGAAAGAGGTGAATCCAGATATTCTGTGGGACACTATAAGAAACTGGCCTGAACTTTTGAAAAGTTATCAGTGTAATATCACATGCACACAAAATATAGGGGTACTATTCCAGATTAAAAGAGGCTAAAGTGTTACAATAACGAAATGTAATGCACAAACCTTGATTAGATACTGGGATCAAAAAAATCAGAGATGGAGAAGCTCTATACAGTCAGCAAAAACAAGACCAGGAGCTGACTGTGGCTGAGATCAAGAACTCCTTATTGGTAGGAGGAAGGAGACGCCATTAGAGGGAGGCGGAGAGCGGGCGCTGCTCGCCTCTCCCCAGGTTCCTGACGTGGTGCCCGGGGCCCTGCACTCTCGACTTTCCCCTCGGCGCTTCCAGGCCTCTCCCGGAGGCGCAGTGGGGTCGGAGTCTGGGGCGGGGGCGGGGCGGGGGGGGGGCGCCGGTGCGGAGGGGCTGCGCGGGCCGTGGCTGTGAAGGTGCCGCGGCGGCTGTGGGGAGCTCGGCGCGGCGGGGACGCGACGGGATGGCTGCGGCCGGCGGCGGCGGGCCGAACCTACTCGTTCAAGGTGGTGTTGCTGGGGGAAGGCTGCGTGGGGAAGACGTCGCTGGTGCTGCGCTACTGCGAGAACAAGTTCAACGACAAGCACATCACCACCCTGCAGGCATCATTCTTAACAAAGAAGTTAAATATTGGTGGGAAGAGAGTAAATCTTGCTATATGGGATACAGCAGGTCAAGAGAGATTCCACGCATTGGGTCCCATTTACTACAGAGATTCAAATGAAGCTATTTTAGTTTATGATATAACAGATGAAGATTCTTTTCAGAAGGTTAAAAACTCGGTGAAAGAATTACGGAAAATGTTGGGAAACGAAACCTGTTTATGTATAGTAGGTAATAAAGTAGACTTGGAGAAGGAGAGACATGTTTCCATTCAAGAAGCAGAATCGTATGCAGAATCTGTGGGAGCAAAACATTATCACACTTCAGCCAAACAGAACAAAGGAATTGAGGAACTCTTTCTTGACCTTTGTAAAAGAATGATAGAAACTGCACAAGTGGATGAGAGGGCAAAAGGCAATGGCTCCAGTCAGCCAGGAGCTGCAAGGCGAGGTGTACAGATTATTGATGATGAACCTCAAGCCCAGAGCGTTGGCGGAGGGTGCTGTTCTTCTGGATAACTGTTCACCCCTAAGAAAGTAAAAAAAACAAACTGTGGATCATTGCCCTCAACATGAAGACTGCCATATTCCAAGTCACATTATTTTACCGATGGAGTTACGGAATTAACAGTATTTTAAATTACGTTTATAACTGCAGAGACCTTAAGTGCTAAACTTAGTGGAGTTTGTGACCAGAGAATTGGCATTTTCTACAAATGTTAACAAAGCAATTACCAATGGCCTTTTTACATATTTTTTTCTTTAATAAGAAATAATATGCATGTAGAAAAGACCTACTTAAAGGCTTCATTTATATTCTTTTAAATCAAATCTTTATTTAATAACATATATGTTGTTGGAATGGTATACATTTTTGCAGTCCTTTGTATTTTGTGGTAGTTGAATTGTATCCCTTCTAAACAGCAAAATGTCTTTTGTTTTCTTCTTCTTCTTTTTTTTTTTTTAATTAGCAGATACCTGAAGTACTATTTTTGCAGGGTTTGCACAGGCCCCTAACTGTCTACTACACTTTGATATAATCTATATACATCCTGTATGCTGAGGTGGTAAAATACAATGTAAATTACATATTAAATATTTTATCTGCTTTTACAAGTGCAAGGTGCAAAAATACATACAATAGTCTCATTGATGACTGTAAAGTGAATTAACATTTGGTGATAATGCCTAAGCTTTTTGACTCTGATATAAAGATCATAGCTCCCCTTCACTTCTGTCTTAACTTAAAAGCGGTGTGTTTAAATTTTCTCATATACTTTACTTGAATTATTGCTGTTGTCATGTTTTTTGCCTCTAAATCCATCTGATGATTAATTGAGCAACAGCATTTGCCTTTGGGTTTTGGGTTGTTTTGTTCTTTCTGGGGTTTGTTTTTTGGGGGACAGGGATAAAAGAGATGACTTCTGCCATTTTTGCTGTAGAGTGGTTACCTTAGAAGTATTTGAGTGGAGCATGCTGAGTTTCACTTATGCAAAGCTTTAGTTTTCTCTTACACTTTATATGAAATGGATTCACTGGTATGAGAAGAGAGGAAGAACTTCCAGATAGTAGCCACTCACCAAGACTCTTACACAG
The DNA here is from genome assembly GCF_055505025.1 of Bos grunniens. Lineage (NCBI taxonomy): Eukaryota > Metazoa > Chordata > Mammalia > Artiodactyla > Bovidae > Bos > Bos grunniens. The sequence goes on along the minus strand of NC_141194.1, from coordinate 50,354,167 downwards.
CAGCATGTTAGTGGTAGTTTCTGCTCCAGAGGCAGCACTTCTGGATCCTTCCTAAGCAAACTGTATTTGTTCATTGCTTGCCAGAGATGAACAGAGAAAGTTTTGTTTCATTTTGTAAGCGCTATCCTTCTGAGTTTCTTTGAAGGGAAACATTTCATGTAATGTAGTTATAGCGAACACTGGAAAGATTTATTATAAAATTATATTCTTGTATACTTTGTAAAAAAAAAAAAAAGAACTCCTTATTGCCAAATTCAGACTTAAATTGAACAAAGTAGGGAAAACCACTAAACCATTCATGTATGACCTAAATCAAATCCCTTATGATTATACAGTGGAAGGGACAAATAGATCTAATCAAGGGATTAGATCTAACAGATGGAGTGCCTGAAGAACTATGGACAGAGGTTTGGGACACTGTACAGGAGGCAGCAATCAAGACCATTCCCAAGAAAAACAAATGCAAAAAGGCAAAATGGTTGTTTGATGAGGCCTTACAAATAGCTGAGAAAAGAAGAGAAGCGAAAGGCAAAGGACAAAAGGAAAGATATACCATTTGAATGCAGAGTTCCAAAGAATAGCAAGGAGAGATGTCCATTGGCAGATGAATGGATAAGAAAGCTGTGGTACATGTACACAATGGAATATTACTCAGCTATTAAAAAGAATGCATTTGAATCAGTTCTAATGAGGTGGATGAAACTGGAGCCTATTATACAGGGTGAAGTAAGTCAGACAGAAAAACAACAATACAGTATATTAATGCATATATATGGAATTTAGAAAGATGGTAACGATGACCCTATATGCAAGACAGCAAAAGAGACACAGATGTAAAGAAAGACTTCTGGACACTATGGGAGAAGGCGAGGGTGGGATGATTTGAGAGAACAGCATTGAAACATGTATATTATTATCATATGTGAAATAGATCACCAATCCAGGTTCGATGCATGAGACAGAATGTTCAGGACTGGTGCACTGGGATGACCCTGAGGGATCAGATGGGGAGGGAAGTGGGAGAGGGGTGCAGAATGGGGAACACATGTACACTCATGGCTGATTCATGTCAATGTATGGCAAAAACCACTACAATAATGTAAAGTAATTAACCTCCAATTAAAATAAATTAATTAAAAAAAAAGAAGAGGTGGCAAGAATACACAGAAGAACTATACAAAAAAGATCTTCATGTCCCAGATAACCATGATGGTGTGATCACTCACCTAGAGCCAGACATACTGGAATGCAAAGTCAAGTGGGCCTTAGGAAGCATCACTACGAACAAAGATAGTGGAGGTGATAAAATTCCAGATAAGCTATTTCAAATCCTAAAAGATGACGCTGTGGAAGTGCTGCACTCAATATGCCATGAATCTGGAAAACTCAGCAGTGGCCACAGGACTGGAAAAGGTCAGTTTTCATTCCAATCTCAAAGAAAGGCAATGCCAAAGAATGTTCAAACTACTGCACAATTGCATTCATCTCACACACTAGCAAAGTAATGCTCAAAATTCTCCAAGCCAGACTTCAACAGTATGTGAACCAAGAACTTTCAGATGTTCAAGCTGGACGTAGAAAAGGCAGAGGAACCAGAGATCAAATTGCCAACATCCACTGGATGATCAAAAAAGCAAGAGAGTTCCAGAAAAACAACTACCTCTGCTTTATTGACTATGCCAAAGCCTTTGACTGTGTGGACCACAACAAACTCTGGAGAATTCTTAAAGAGATGGGAATTCCAGACCACTTGACTTGCCTCCTGAGAAATCTGTATGCAGATGAGGAAGCAACAGTTAGAACTGGACATGGAAAAACAGACTAGTTCCAAACCCGGAAAGGAGTACATCAAGGCTGTATATCGTCACCTTGCTTATTTAACTTATATGCAGAGTTCATCATGGGAAATGCTGGGCTGGATGAAGCACAAGCTGGGATCAAGATTGCCAGGAAAAATATCAATAACCTCAGATACGCAAATGACACCACCCTTATGGCAGAAAGCAAAGAACTAAAGAGCCTCTTGATGAAAGAGAAAGAGGAGAGTGAAAAGTTGGCTTAAAGCTCAACATTCAGAAAACTAAGATCATGGCATCTGGTCCCATCACTTTATGGCAAATAGATGGGGAAACAATGGAAACAGTGAGAGACTTTATTTTTTGGGGCTTCAAAATCACTGCAGATGGTGACTGCAGCCATAAAATTAAAAGATGCTTGCTCCTTGGAAGAAAAGCTATGACGATCCTAGACAGCATATGAAAAAGCAAAGACATTACTTTACCAACAAAGGTCTGTTTACTCATGTATGGATGTGAGAGTTGGACTATGAATGCTGAGCGCAGAAGAATTGATGCTTTTGAACTGTGGTGTTGGAGAAGATTCTTGAGAGTCCCTTGAACTGCAAGGAGATCCAACCAGTCAATCCTAAAGGAAATCAGTCCTGAATATTCATTGGAAGGACTGATGCTGAAGCTGAAACTCCAATATTTTGGCCACCTGATGTGAAGAACCGACTTATTTGAAAAGACCCTGATGCTGGGAAAAATTGAAGGTGGGAGGAGAAGGGTATGACAGAGAATGAGATGGTTGGATGGCATCACTGACGTGATGGACATGAGTTTGAGTAGGCTCCAGGAGTTGGTGATGGACAGCGAGGCCTGGCGTGCTGCAGTCCATGGGGTCACAAAGAGTTGGACACGACTGAGTGACTGAACTGAACTGAAGAACATTTTGGGCTTAACTGGAAAATCTGAATATAGGGTACCATTTATGATATTATGGAATTAGTAAGTTTTCTTAGGTGTGATAATGGTACTGCTATTATGTAGGAAAATGTCCTTATTCTACAAGATATGTGCTGAAGTTTTTAGGGGTGAGGAGGTGTTATACTGCCTGCAAGAAAATGTACACATACACATATAAAGAAAAGTAGAGCAAATCTGGCAAAATATTAAGAGTATACTCTTTCATTGCACTACTTTTTCAACAGTTCTGAATTTTGAAAAATGAAAAAATGAAAATTAGGGGGAAATATATGCATGTAAAACAATATGCATTTTGCAAGAACACATATAAAGAAAAATATATGCATAAAAGACTTTAAAATGGTTGTCTACATGAGGGAAATAAGAGTGGGAAGTAGAGATGAAAAAGAATGTAAAAAAACAACAAAACCTCTCCCTAAAGTAACATACTCATTGAATACGTGGAAAACACAGAAAAGTACAATGAAGAAAACTGAATTCATTGATAACTTCATTTTCCCTGTCAGTTCTCAAAATGTGGTACCTGGGTTTGCAGAAGCAGCTTCATCATCATCATCATCATTGAGAACTTGTTAGAAATGTAAATTCCTGGGCTCTACTACAGACTTAACTAAAACACAATTCTGGGTGTGGGGCCCACCAGTTGGTATTTTAATAAGCTTTCCCAAGTGATTCTGCTGCTGGTCAAATTTGAGAACCATTTAGACATCATTAATTTTGTTACAGATACAGTCTTTCTTAAAAAATATGAACTACTTCAGGCATACAAATAAGTATGAAGAATAACACAACACATACCCACATACCTAGTACTCAGATAAAATATTAGAGAAACAGTTGCTAAGTCCCTGTCAATTTCTTTCTCATGTTGTTCCCTCGTTTTCTTCCCCAGAGGTAATCTCAGGGCTACTGAGATGCTGCCTCCTGGGTTTTCTAGCTTAAAAAATCCATATAAATGGTCTCACACTTCATGTATCCTTTCACAACTTGCATTTTATCACAGCATTATGTTTTTGAGATTTATGTGGATTGATATACCCAATTCTGCTTCGATTTTTTTCACTGCTGTATATAGTACTCTGTTGTGCGGCTGTACAACTACTTACTTATTCTCCTCTTGGTGAACTTTTAGATTGTTCAGTTATTTTCCCTATTACTAACAGTTCTGCAATGAATACTCTTTTTTTTACTGCTTTAAAAATTTTTATTTTGCAATGAATATTCTTGCACATGCCTCCTTGTGTATATGTGTAAGAATTTCTCTAGGACTTAATGTATATATGTGCACATCTCTAACAGAATTGCTGGGTTCCAGGGCCATCTTCAACTATTTGGATTAATTCTTTTATTTTTTTCTGATTACTTATTTTCTAAAGTAGTAGTACCAATTTTCATTCCTATCAAAGACTTCATACAGTTTTTCCCCCTGGTTTGTGCATTTAGGACTTAGTTTTAAAAGTCCTTCCACCATCCTAGGTCACAAAGATATTCTTTACCATCTCATGTGGAAATAAATAGGGATCCAGTTAACTTTTTCTTGTTATGGTAAGCCAAATTTTCCAGTACTATCTACTAAAATGTCCATTTCCCATTGATCTGTGGTGTAGGCCTGTAAACTTACCCATTTAACAAATATTTGCTTTAGACTGCCTTGTCTTGTGCTGGGTCTTGCAGAGGGCTCAAAGACATAGGCCGCTAGTCTCAGGGAATTTGCTCTCCTGTGGAGATACAGCAACATCAATGATTACCATACTGAGATAAATCCAACAAGGTGCTCTGAGTTTTTAACCAAGCTGAGAAAGTTCAAAGAAGCGACAAGAGTTAAGTCTTAAAGAATTTGCTAATGAAAAGGGGAAAGTGAAGGTGGCCAGGGCTGGTTTGGGGTCCAGAGTTGTGTTTCTCTGGGGAAAAACACATGGATATAGTGGCAGTGAGTCCTGTGTATGTAAGGGGTAGGAATAGGCAGAGGGTGTCCAGGAACATATCCTTGGGATAGAGAAGCTTGGCCTCACCCCAAAGTTTAGGCTAGAGGAAGAGCCGTCACTGTAACTAAATTATCAGGAAGAAGACATTTTCAGACATAATTATTTTTTTTTATGGGGAGACTTGATTCTCCAGCCAGGTCAGGAGTTCCCTGAGATGGTTTCTTAAGAAACCCTCACTTGCCCCTACTCCAAAGATGAATCCATTCCCTCCAGCAGATGCCGCTCCGGAACCTGAGGGAAGGAGGGAGGAGAAGAAAGCAAATGGGTGGGAGAGACTTCCAGTTGTCCGGGTTCCTGGGCCTGGCCGTGGATCTTTGCTAATGCAGAAAGAGCTCCGAGTGGGTCCCTCAGGGTTTGTCTGGGACCCTGCACGCCGGGATGGTTGCTGGGAGTAGTTAGTCATTTCAGGTGGGTATACGCTGCAAAACATGTGACCCTGGCAGCCATTTTCTCACACTCTGCCCGTCGCCATCTTCCACTGTAGACAAAGACACCGACCCCCCCCCCCCACCCTTGTCTGATGCGGCCCTGGAGAAAGCTTGGTCACTAAGATTCGAGAACACACATATTTAGGCCCAGGCAGAGGCCCGCAGACAAGAACTTGACTTACAAGTAGGTTATATGGCCACACCAGCCGATGAACCCCTGCCCCTCCCTCTTCCCCACCTCCTCCTCAGCTATAACCTTACCTTACTGCGCAGCCGGGAGGCGGGGCCAGCGGGGCCGCGGGGAAGGGACGGGCCGGCGCGAACGGTCAATCCGAAGCTCCACCTCCGGGGACGCGGAAAGTACTGAACCGGCTCGGCGAGACCGGGATCCGGAAGTAGAAGACTAGCGGCGCGAGCGCAGCCCCTGGGCCAACAGTGTTGTGCTGTCTTCTCAGAGCTCCGCCGGAAGTGGAGGTAAGAAACTACTCTCTTTTTTTGTGACGAGAGCTCACCTAGCCGGCCGCGTGGAAAGGATCAACTGCGGTGAAACCAGAGGCACCCTCAGCCCCGGAGCAGAGAGGTAAAGAGTCAGGTTCCTTTCAGGGTAGAAGGGCCTGGATGAGAGACAGGGATTGCTCGGCACGTGGACATACGCCCAAACTCATTCTTCCGAGTAGAGGGGCACGGACCACCTAATCTAGATAGGCGTAGACCCCTGTGTGTGTGTTAGTCGCTCAGTCGTGTCCGACTCTTTGCAATCCCATGGACTGTAGCCCGCCAGGTTCCTCTGTCCATGGAATTTTCCTGGCAAGAATACTGGAGTGGGTTGCTATTCCCTTCTCCAGTAGACCCCTGGATACCCTTTATGGAGAGTTACAGACCCCGCTTGTGTGGAGAAGCGTGGATTGCCCTCCTTCTTTAGGGTAGTTAGGCTCCATTCCGCACTTTCCCAGTGTAGATGGGCGTGGACACCCCAAAGGTGTGGCGACATCGACACTCCCCCGTAAAGAGATATATCTTCCCTTCTCACGAGGCTGAACCGCGCAGATTTCTACTGGCAGGTCCACTTCGGCGCACCTTTTCCCTTATGACAGAGGCTTTGATGTATTTATCCCCACCCCCGCCCGACCACTAGAACAGAAGAGCTAATAAAACAGTTGAGTGAACCTCTTTCCCTTAGCGTCAAGACCTAGAGACCTCCCTAACTTGTCCCTGTGTAACTAATTCCTGCAGAAGTGCTAGACCACCCCTCCCTAAGTGTTTCGAGGCACAAGCCTCAGCCCACAGAGAACCACGCAGATATACCCCTTCTAGGCTAGAGTGAGTCCCCATTGAGGAAAGTCAGGCCTGATCACCTTCTTCCCGGGTGCTGGCTTACTGAATTTGTTAAGGCTTGACCCATCAAAAATGCCCTGCAGCAAACAGCAGCAGGCCTTAACCAATGAAGAGAGAGAACTGCCTCTTCGGGGTCCCCCGGGGAAGAGGGACTCAGATTTATTCTTCTTTTCAGGTAGACGCAGATCATTCCTTCTCCCCTGCCCTTCCAAGGATTTAGAATCACCAACTGTAGGAAAGGAGAGACCCCAAAGGAGCAGAGAGGTGCCTTGCAATATTGAGAGGCAGTGACATCACTGATCACCCCATAGTGTAGTGCATATGGGCTCCCCCTTATCCAAGGTAGAGGAGCTCAGACCTTTTTCTCTCCATCCAGGGGGAAAAAAAAAAAAACAAAACCATAGGAAACCATCTCCCCCTCCCCGTGTAGAGAACCAGAGGTCCTTTTCCTTCAGTGTTAACCACACTGCTGACTTCAATAGGTATGCAAGATAAGCAGATGATGCCCCTCCCAACCTCCCTGGAAAGGTCTAGAATAGCCCACTGCAGGCAGGGTGCAGGCCCTGTTCATGGAAAGCTGAATAATTTCCCCCTTTGTTAGCATGGGACTAATGAACTAATGTCATCTTATAGTGGAGGTAGGCATATCAGTCCCATCCCATGGCCCTCCCTAGGGTAAAGAGACTCAAGATACAGACCTGTGCTCCTTTTCCATGCAGCAGAGATGCACACAGCCACTGTGCCAATTTTTTCAGTTCCTCTGTATCCTGGAGTAGAGTGACAAAAGGCATCCTGCTCTCCCTGCAATCAAGGAATCTGCCAAGGAACAGACCCCAGCCATATATACAGGCACAGATTTTTTCCCCCTCTCCCCCAAGATTTTGCACTGATCTAAGTCCACATAAGAGATACATAAAAAAAGCTCTATTCAGAGGTCCCTTGTCCCCTAGGATATGTCTCCTCCCTCACCTCACTTCCAGAATAGATGAGACATAGAACTCCCTATTTGGGGAAAAGAGATGCAGTAAATACTGTATGTAGAAACAGATTGTCCTTGCATACTCCTCTCCCCTTAGAGTAGAGAAGTTTAGAGCTAGTCCCTTACCTAAGGTATATAACACTACAGGGTGGAGGATTGAGGACCCAGGATCCCATCTGATGCATTGAGGCACTGACTCCACCCAGGAAGAGAGGTTTACACCTATCTTCCCTATAATATTATTAATAATCATATTCAGCCATACCAGACACCAGCTCCAGTATAACCCCTTCACTCAAATTCCTCTAATTGTTAGGGCTTCCTTGTCATGTTCTTTAACATTTTATTTTGCCTTCAGGGGGCTTAGAAGGGAGCTTGTGGCATTGTGGTTCCCCTCTCTGTCTTCAAATTGGTTCTTCTCCCATTCCGACAGGAAACAAACGCCTGCAGATTTGAATCTACCTGCTTTCAAGTTAATCATCATGATGAAACTAAGACACAGTGAGTTTCTTTTACTGCTCCTTCCCAGTCCTAAGCTTTAATAAATACAGTATTTCAAGGCAGCTTTAAAAAATTGCCCAGTATAAGCCAGATCATTCAGTCTGTCTTTTATGTATGGTATTATTGTTGTTTTCCCTCATGGTATCCCCTATACCCATTTTACAGATAAGGAAACCAAGGCTCAGCAAGGTTAAGTGACTTGATCAAGAGACTGTGGGTGAATAGTGGTAAATACCATATTACACTGCCTGTAACCCTAACACAGCTTAGCATTTTTCTTTATTATAAGTTGTACCTATAAGTTGGTATCATAGATTGTGCCAATGGTTAAGAGCATGGACTCTGGAGCCAGACTGAGTTTGAATCTCAGTTCTTCCACTTACATGTGTGTGGCCTTGGGCAAGTTACTTAACTTCATTCTCCTTATCTACAAAATGGGTGGGAGTGGGATGGGGGAAGAGGAGAATAATAATAGTTTCTACTTAATAAAGAAATAAAAAGAAATAGTATTTGCCAAATAGTGTTGTGAGGATTTCAATTCAGTTCATTTGCTCGTTCATGTCCGACTCTTTGTGACCCCATGGACTGCAGCACGCCAGGCCTCCCTGTCTATCACCAACTCCCAGAGTTTACTCAAACTCCTGTCCATTGATTCAGTGATGCCATCCAACCATCTCATCCTCTGTCGTTCCCTTCTCCTCCGGCCTTCAGTCTTTCCCAGCATCAGTCTTTTCAAATGAGTCACTTCTTCATATCAGGTGGCCAAAGTATTGGAGTTTCAGCTTCAGCATCAGTCCTTCCAATGAATACCCAGGACTGATCTCCCCCAGGATGGACTGGTTGGATCTCCTTGCAGTCCAAGGGACTCTCAAGAGTCTTTTCCAACACCACAGTTCAAAAGCATCAGTTCTTCAGTGCTCAGCTTTCTTTATAGTCCAACTCTCACATCCATACATGACTGCTGGAAAAACCATAGCTTTGACTAGACGGACCTTTGTTGGCAAAGTAATGTCTCTGCTTTTTAATATGCTGTCTAGGTTGGTCATAACTTTTCTTCCAAGGAGCAAGCATCTTTTAATTTCATGGCTGCAGTCACCATCTGCAGTGATTTGGGAACCCCCAAAAATAAAGTCTGTCATTGTTTTTGCTGTTTCCCCATCTATTTGCCATGAAGCAATGGGACCAGATGCCATGATCTTAGTTTTCTGAATGTTGAGCTTTAAGCCAACTTTTTCAGTCTCCTCTTTCACTTTTATCAAGAGGCTCTTTAGTTCTTCTTCACTTTCTGCCATAAGGGTGGTGTCATCTGTCTATCTGAGGTTATTGATATTTCTCCCGGAAATCTTGATTCTAGCCTGTGCTTCCTCCAGCCCAGCGTTTCCCATGATGTACTCTGCATACAAGTTCAATAAGCAGGGTGACAATATACAGCCTTGACGTACTCCTTTTCCTATTTGGAACCAGTCTGTTGTTCCCTGTCCAGTTCTAACTGTTGCCTCTTGACCTGCATACATGTTTCTCAAGAGGCAGGTCAGGTGGTCTGGTATTCCATCTCTTTAAGAATTTTCCAGAGTTTGTTGTGGTCCACACAGTCAAAGGCTTTGGCATAGTCAATAAAGCAGAGGTAGTTGTTTTTCTGGAACTCTCTTGCTTTTTCGATGATGCAGTGGATGTTGGCAATTTGATCTCTGGTTCCTCTGCCTTTTCTAAACCAGCTTGAACATCTGGAAGTTCTTGGTTCATATACTGTTGAAGCCTGGCTTGGAGAATTTTGAGCATTACTTTATTAGCATGTGAGATGAGTGCAATTGTGCAGTAGTTTGAGCATTTTTTGGCATTGCCTTTCTTTGATATTGGAATGAAAACTGACCTTTTTCAGTCCTATGGCCACTGCTGAGTTTTCCAGATTTGCTGGCATATTGAGTGCAGCACTTGGACAGCATCATCTTTTAGGATTTGAAATAGCTTGTCTGGAATTTTATCACCTCCACTATCTTTGTTCGTAGTGATGCTTCCTAAGGCCCACTTGACTTTGCATTCCAGTATGTCTGGCTCTAGGTGAGTGACCATACCATCGTGATTATCTGAGTTGTTATCTGGGTTGTGAAGATCTTTTTTGTGAGGATTTAATGCATTAAAATAGGAAGAACACTTAGAAGAGTGCCTGGCACATAATAAGCACTCTATTAAGTATTGGCTTAAAAGATTCAGCCTTCATTTCTCTTTGGAATTTAACCCTTCAGAACATGCATACAGTGTTCTGCCACTGAATTGTTGTCTGACATCTCTTGAGCTATGGATTTTTCTTACTGTGAAACAGACAGTGTGGATAAATTGCTGTTGTTTCTGCCTTCAGGACTCCTTTTCCTTCTCATCCTTTAATGGAATAACTCTTGCCTGTTTTTCAGATTTTAACTTATACATCACTTCCTCTGGAAATTTGTCCTATATATCACTTCCTCTGGAAATTGCTGCTGTTAACCTCCTCCCTTGGTTTCCACTTGTCTGTGCACCCATAGGAACCAGGGCTATTAACTCTGTAGATTAGGTCTGTCTCTTCTGCTGCTGCTAAGTCATTTCAGTCATGTCCAACCCTTTGCGATCCCATGGACTATAGTCCACCAGGCTCCTCTGTCCATGGGATTCTCCAGGCAAGAATATTGGAGTGAGTTGCTAGGCCCTCCTCCAGGGGATCTTCTGGACTCAGGGATCGAACCCTTGTCTCCTGTGGCTCCTGTATTGCAGGCAGATTCTTTACCACTGAGCCACCAGGGAAGCCCCTGTCTCTTCTACCATGCTGTTAACTTCTCACTGACACCTGGTTTATGTTTTTGTCCCAAGGGTGCAGCATGACCAGGCATAGCTATTGGACACTTACTGTGTGTCAGGCACTAGAATGTCTCAGTAATGCTAACTCAATTCCCTCTCCTTCCACCATGATGTTTATAGTCTAGAAGGAGAAGACAAATGTGATACATGGACTCTTCCTTATAAGACATAAGGCAAGGGTGGTAGGACAGATTTTGTGCTCCCCTGCCTTTATCCTGCCATAGCCCGAGGAGAAAACAGCATGTGGATAGCACGCTGGATAGACTGGATGAAAACTGTGCAACCCAGTGACCTTGTATTCTGTGTGAATGGTGGCCCTGCCTATGTAGGGCTTGGTTAAAAAAAAATTCACTTACTTTATATAATGATAAAAATTTCATCAAGAGTCAGGCTTTGATTATGTCAGTACCAAAAACAATAATCATTTCTTCAAGCAACACAAGAAAAGTGAACAAAATTAGTTTATACTGTAAGAACATCAAATACAAGATAATAATAGAATTTCTATTTTTTAAATTAATTTTTATTAGTAACAATTATTGGTAGTGATGAAAAAGACAATAATTAGCTGGTTAAATAGAGTATATGCATAGAAAGGAACCCTGGCAATTGAAAGAAGTGAAGTAGTATGGAAAAACAGTTAGATGGAAAGATCTCCAGGATTTGTTAAGTGAAAAAAGCAAGTTACCGACAGGAGTACATAGTATATTACCTTCCTTGGGAGAAAATGGGAAAATAAGAATATATATTTATATTTGCACAAAGAAACTGAATGATGTGTGACAAACTAATAAAGTGGTTTCTTGTGGTGAGAGGACTGCAGGGACTAGGGACAGGTGTGGGAGGGAGACCTCTGAGAATACATGTTTTTATTTATTTTTAATAATTTTTATTGGAGTATAGTTGACTTACAATGTGTTAGTTTCAGGTGTATAGCAAAGTGAATTAGTTATACATATATCCACTCTTTTTTAGATTCATTTCTGATATAGGTCATTACAGAGTATTGAGTACAGTTTCTTGTGCTATACTGTTATTACTGTTGTTGAGTAGCTGAGTCATGTCCAACTCTTGCTCCCCATAGACTGTAGCCCGCCAGGCTCCTCTGTCCACGGGATTTCCCAGGCAAAAATACTTCAGTGAGTTGCCATTTCTTTTTCCAGGGGATCTTCCCGACTTGGGGATCAAACCTGGGTCTCCTGCATTGCAGCTAGATTCTTTACTGTCTGAGCCACCAGAGAAACCCCATTTTTTATAGTAGTGTGTATATGTCAGTCCCAATCTCCCAGTTTATCTGCCTACTTTCCTGCACTGGTGACTGTAAGTTTGTTTTCTACATCTGACATGGTTTTATTTTGGAACTGTATGACTGTATTACCTGTTAAAGACATTTAAAAGATTTACAGCCATCAGTGATTGGTTGCACAGCTATGTAATCCATCATAATGGCAGACTGTGCAAGCTGCACAGGGAGGGAAATGCGGTGCCCACTGAATGAAGAACCAAGTGGCATCAGTGTTTTGGAAGTCTCTGGGAGGTTGAACAAATGTGCTTGAAGATAGTTGAGAGGAATGTCTGAGACTGTTTTTCTTTCAAATAATAAAACACACTCTCCTTTTTAATAGCCATTCAAAAATGTACAACAGTTGAAATTGTATTTGAACACTCTTTCTAGGGCTTCTGAGTAACCTTCCTAGATTTAATCATTATCATTACCATTTGGGTCCAGGGTATCTCTAGCCCAGGATATGGAGAGCTGTACCATGAAGCATCTCCCCTACCTTCTGCTGCTGAATATCAGTGAGAGTTGATAGATGGTGATATTGGTGCTCAGATTTAAGAAAATTCTTCAAGGTCATATAGGTAGGTAGTTACTGAACCAGAACAGAAACCTAGCTCTGGCTGGCTAAAAAATGGTAGCTGTTTTCTCTCTGAAGCTATTAAAGAACAATAACAGGGGCTCCTGCGTGTTGCAGTGTTGTGAGTGGTGAATGCACCCCTACCTTCTTCCCTGTTTCTCCTCCCCCTCCTCTCTGAAGCAGATGTTTTTTCCTCTAAGTGATGTATTTTCTTTCATCGTGGTGCTCATTTTCCAGGGAAGTTAGGTTGATGAAAATTGTTGAGTAAAATGGCCAGACCTGGTTAATTCCAAGCCTCACATTCTTTTCATTGCAACGTGAATGTTGTGGAAGAAAAGACTTGGGATCTGATTTTTTTGTTACAGGGAAATTCAGTCCATTTACTTTCATTATGATAACTAATATGTTTGGTCTGATTTCTACCATCTTATTTTATATTTTTTGTTTGTTTCTTCTTATTCCCTTATTACTTCTAAAAAGTTTAACAAGTTAAATCTTCCACCAGTACTTAAAATTATGTTGGTAATTGCATTCATATTTAAATCAAGTGTAACTAAATTTCTGTATCACTTTATCATGTAACTAAATTTCTGTATCACTTTATCAAAGTTAAATAATAACTATTTTTATCCTAGTCTTCCAAAGTGAGACCTTTAGCATGGTTTTATGCTTATTTTTGCTGATATACTTCCTCAAGTCGTTTTACCAGAAGGTGAATGCAGGTGGTAATCTTTCCACATCTGAAAATTTCCTTTACCTTCACATAAGAGTGATCTTATTGGTCAGTTGTAGAAGTTTAACTTGGAATACTGTCCCTTGTCTCATTACTTTGTAATGATTATTCTTCTGTCTTAAGTGTTCAGAATTGTGGCTTTGAGAAGGCTGTCTATTTCTCTCCTTTGCTGGGAATGCCTTCTATTTGGAAGTTTACAAGATTTTCTCTTTGTCTTTGGGGCTCAAAAATTTCATCAGTATATGTCCAGGGCATCATCTCATGACTCACGAAGTTGCTCAGTCGTGTCTGACTCTTTGAGACCCCATGGACTGTAGCCCACCAGGCTCTTCCATCCATGGGATTCTCCAGGAAAGAATACTGGAGTGGGTTGCCATTTCCTTCTCCAGGGGATCGTCCCGACCCAGGGATCAAACCCAGGTCTCCCACATTGCAGGCAGATGCTTTAACCTCTGAGCCATATGTCTTTTTTTGTTAATCTTGATGCGCCTGAATCCTGTTTTCAATTTGGAAAATGTTTATCTAGTATTTTAAAAAATAATTGCTTCTCCATTTGTATCTTTTCTCTTCTGAAACTCTTCTTAATTTAGATACTAGCTCTCTTGAGTCCATTCTCCATTTTCTATTTTATACTTTTCTTTGTATTTTTGTTCTGTTTTAAAGAAGTTTTTCCCTTGACCTTCTAGCTTATTAATTTGGTTGTTAGTGATATTCCTTCCGTTTTTCACAACATTGAATTTTTATTCAATATCAAGTTTTGGGAATCTTTTTCTTATACAGTTCCTTTGAAGTATCTTCTTGAATCTCCTTAAGAATAAGTAGTATTTAAATCCTCTGTTTCTTACAGTAACACTGCTTTGATGTGAACCACCTGATGTGATTGGGGAGCCTGTCCTCTGTCTGATAATCTCAAGCTGCTCCTATATTTGTTTGTATATCCTGACCTTCTAGAACCTCTTCCTGTAGGAATTCCTTTAGCCTCTTTGTAGATGGTGAGAATTATGAGACGCCATTCTGAGAGGCCAAGTTGTGAAGGAGGTGACAGAAGGGACTTCTCATTGAAGTGGGGAGAGGACTTTTACTTTCCTAGGCTTTGTTAAGGTGTGATTGTAGAAGGTGAGCTCTCTGCTTCTTAAATCAAAGGGAGGCTGCAGTTTGGCTGAGTAGTGTAATTCCCTTGTGAGGCAATGGCATGAACAGGGTCAGCAGGAAAGGACAGTTCTCTCTCCAAGGAAGGGCTGAGGGCATCTACTCTGGTTTAGCTGGGTGGGACTCCTCAGATCACCTTCTCATGCTGCCAGCCCCCCACTTCAGTCTGGTGCCAAAATTGTTGAGCTGCCTCAGCTAGAAGTTGTAAGAGAGAAGTTATAAGTGCATGTTCCTATTGGTCTCTTCACAGGATTCCCTTAAGAATTGTTTCAGTTTGCACTGGATATAATGTTTGGTATTCACTGAAACATTGTATCCAGTACCTCTTCTGACACTGTAGCTGCCAGCTCTATGTTTGTCTTGTGTGCCTAGAGAGACATGGAGTCTGAGGCTTCCTTAGATTCCCAGTGTTGCCTGACCTCCATTAAGGTTCAAAGAATGTTGGGTAGGTGGATGATGGCTTTTTTTTTTTTTTTTTCTTTTTTAGAAAATAAAAAGCCAGGTAAAGGTTCCAAAGGCTGCAAGAAGGTAAGTTGGTACCACTCTCAGGTAAGGTATACCCATTGTTGGGGACAAGGTTAGGAACAGGTTGCCCACCCCAGAAGAGGCCCACAAAACCAAGTAGATATTGGGTGACTCCAAATAGAGCACCACATTGGAATCAGCAGATTTGGCTTTCCCAAAAGCCATTTGGGTGGCTTCAGCAGAGAAGCGGAAACATTTATTAAGTTCCCACCACAAGCCATATACTGCTTTGTGCTTAGTTTACCTTGATAGGGATTGTCATAATCTCATTTTTCTTAGATGAAGAAACTGACCCTCAATGAGAAAGTTCCTAGGTTCAAGGTAGCTCAGCTGGGACTTGAGTCTTAATTCCCAAGTCTGTATTGCTCATGAAGAGGCAGGACTCAAACAGTCTTTGGCCCAGCTCCTGAATCTCCTGGTCCCGCTGGGAAAGTTGTGGACAAATAGGACTTGCATCAGAGCAGCAGTTCTTAAATTTTAGCATGGTTAAAGTTCTCAAACTTTAGCCCTCCAGAATCACCTGGAGTGTTGGTTAAAACACAGATTTCTTGAGTTTCTGATTTAGTGTGTCTTTCTCAGCGTCTGAGAAGTGCCCAGATGATGCTACTGCTGTTCCAAGGGCTTCACTTGGAGAGCTATTTAGTATTCCCTTGGCCTCTACTTGGGAAACTTTTCTACTTACTCCCCACCCCCCACCTTTCCTGGTATTCTTTACTTAGTCTCTGCCTAGCTAGGGGAAGAAGGGTCTCTCTGGTCATATGGACAGACTTCTGGGGACAGAGCCCTTTTTGTTTGCTTCTCTCCTCTTTCCTCCCACAAATCTACTTATGAGCAGCTTTAAACCGCCTCCCCCCTCCGAAGGGTGATTTCTATGGGTTCATTAACTCTTCATTTTTTTCTCTCTTGTTTGGTAACCAGCCTGCAAAGCAGAATGGGAAGAAAGCAGCCACCAAAGTGGCCTACTCTCCCCAGTTTTTCCACTCCAATGATCACGCCAGTCGGGAGGCTGAGTTAAAGAAGAAGAGGGTAAGCCCTTTCCCTTGGGGGAGAGAGAGGGCCTGACTTGACTGCCAGGTCCATGGAAATGTTGAAAGGCAAAGGCCAGAATTGTTAGGGTTGTTGAGGCTGTTTGTGGAAAGGAAAGAAGGGGCAGTTGCTTTGACACTTGATTTAGTGTCTCTATTTGCTCACCTCCCAGTTCATGGCTGTCTGGTTTTTGTTCTCACTGCTCCACTGGAATGACCCTGCCAGTCTCACCAGCATGTTCTCTGACATCAGACTCATGGATTGCTTTCTTCCCTCATCTTTTTCAATTCTCAGCATTTGAGACCATGCTTTTTTAAAAAAATTATTTGTAATTGAAGGATAATTGCTTTACAGTATTGTGTTGGTTTCTGCCACACATCAGCATGAATTAGCCATAGGTATACATATGTCCCCTCTCTCTTGAACTTCCCTCCCATCTTCCTCCCCATCCCACCCCTCTAGAGCCCTGGTTTGAGTTCCTGAGACATACAGCAAATTCCCATTGGCTATCTATTTTACATATGCAGGCTTTTTTATTTTTTTGAAACACTGTCACTTTGGTTTTCCTGTCATTTCTCCTGGATGTCCTTCTTCCTTTTCTCTAGTTTCTTTTGCTGTTCTTTATAGGACAGAATATCCCAGTCAGTTCAGTTCGGTTCAGTTCAGTCACTCAATCATGTCTGACTCTTTGCGACCCCATGGACTGCAGTATGCAAGGCTTCCCTGTCCATCACCAACTCCTGGAGCTTGCTCAAGCTCATGTCCATCGAGTCGGTGACGCCATCCAACCATCTCATCCTCTGTTGTCCCAGGGCCTATTTTTTTTCCCCCCTCTCTGGTCTTAAGTGGTTCCCACTGCCTGGGACATGATCTCTCTCAGCTTTATATACTTTCCTTGTATTAGTGTCTGCCATGCTTTCCCCTCCTTCATCTCTTTGTCTTTCTTTCCCTCAAACCCCTTAACTCTTTATCTCTTGCTGTCACGTCTCTTCCCTCCCTGTATCCCTGCTCCTACCACTTGTGCCAAGTCACACTGTTTTCTCTCTCTGTCACCTGCTCCCTATTACTCTTGATCTTCCATCCCTCCCTTAGATTGCAGACCTCATCAGCTTCAGCCCTTTTGTATGGTCACTTGTTAGGTTGGGGAAATGAGGGAGAAGCAGCAGGCTGCCCGGGAGCAAGAGCGACACCGACGTAGGACCATTGAAAGCTACTGCCAGGATGTCCTGAGACGCCAAGAGGAGTTTGAGCACAAGGTGAGAGAGCAGTCTTTGCCCCTCAGTAGGGCTGGTGTGGGCTTGCTCAAAAGCATCTTTTGCCATTGCTCTGTGAAAAGGAAAGAGGAAGTGTGTGAGATTTTTGGAGGGGGAGTAGGGAACCAGTTCAGAGAGGATGGGAAACGGTAGGGACATGGAGGGAGGGTAAGAAGGAGGTGAAGAGCTGTATCTGTGATTGGAGAGCCCTGGTTAGGTCCTTTCTCCCAAGCTGAAACACAGACTGGGGATTGGGAGTGGAGAGGACTGGGGGACAGGGGGAGAGAAAGATTGAGAGTATGAAGTGAAAGTTAAGAGAGGAGTCGACTTCTTTCTATGACTTCTTACTGCATTTCTGGCATATAATTTCATCTCACAGAATATACACTTCCCAGTTAAAGTTTCTTTTCTAGTATAAAGTACACATTTTGCTTTCTCCATCACATGTTCCCCATAGATTGTTTTTCTCACTTACACCTCCCTCTTTCTTAAATTCCTCACTCATACACTCAGGTGCATACCTGGTCCTCTAGCTGGTACTCAGACACAAACTTACAAATAGGCACACACATGGACCATGTAGGTCTGTCCTTTCCTCTTCTTGATTTTGTTGTTCATGGTGGGCTGGGACTCACATGACTCTCCCAGCCTCACATGACTCTCCCAGCCTCCCATGGTTGCCAAAGACGGCTCTCACTCTCCTCCCCTGGACCATCCTCTTTTTTTTCTTTTAGGAGGAAGTTTTGCAAGAATTAAATATGTTTCCTCAACTGGATGATGAGGCTACAAGGAAGGCTTATTACAAGGAGTTCCATAAGGTATGGGGGCCCATTTCTTAAGGCCCTTTAGGGAGGGCACCAATCCAGTCATGTCTCCTCTCTGTTTCTGTTTTTCCTAAGAGGAAGACCTCTTCTTTCATGGGCCTTTTGATTCCTGCCCAGTTCTTTCCTTGCCTTCTTACCGTCTTCCGTGCCCTGCAGGTGGTGGAATACTCTGATGTGATTCTGGAAGTCCTGGATTCCAGGGACCCATTGGGCTGCCGCTGCTTCCAAATGGAGGAGACTGTCCTACGGGCAGAAGGGAACAAGAAGCTGGTCCTGGTCTTGAACAAGATTGGTAGGTGTTGGACAGGATTGGGTAAGGCAGGGCAAGGGCCAAGCCTTCTTAAAAGACAAGCTTGGACTAGGCCCAGAGACACAACAACTCAGTGGTATTCATAATAGTTGTGCAAGGTAGGAATTCTTGTTTGAGTTTTTAAAGCTAGGGATTTGAGAGGTAAAGTCACTTGTTGAAACATACACACACACACCACACAGTATAACAGAAGTTGAGAATGGAGTTAAAGCCTCTCTGCCTTTCAGTTCCCTGTTTTTGGCATTTTGAGCTTTATTTGTGCCCGGCCAGTGCTAGAGAGTTCCTCTTCTCCCTCATGCTGGATCCCAGATGGTGGGGCATAAGAGCACATGGATGCGCTCAGGAGTCACTCTGGTCTGGGTTTCATCTCAGTTTTGATGTCTATTTTCTCTGGAATCTTGGACAAGTCATATCACCGGAGAGCTTCCATTTTTCTAGGTGTAAAATGGGCTGTGATTGTCCCAATCTCATAGGATCATTGTGAGAATTAATGATAAAGTGCTTGGTACATACATGGTCAGTACTTCATAAATGGTAGCCATTCTTTTCAAGGTTATTTTTGACATTTGGCCCAACCTAGAATAATCCAGGGAGGGAATGGAAAATAGTCTTTGGGAGGCCTCTGGTACCAGGCCCCAGGTCTGGAAGGAAGGCATCTAGGAATATAGTTGGTTACCCATTGTCCTTGAGGAAACAGGTCTACTTAGAGAGGGCCAACTTGTCCCCTAGACTAGACTGTCCTTTCTGACTAACCTGGGGACTGGACAGGAACTGGCAGGGTAGGGAGATATCTGTTGGCAGAAAGTGGGCCAAGCCTGGGTTGTGGGTGGCTGCATCTTTGGAGTGAGCCATCAGGTGATGTTCTTACCAGTCCTATCTGTTCCTATTTTTCCTAGACCTGGTCCCTAAGGAGGTTGTGGAGAAGTGGCTAGAATACCTTCGGAATGAGCTGCCAACTGTGGCTTTCAAGGCCAGTACCCAGCATCAGGTCAAAAACCTGGTAAGCTGGGGCCAGAAACATCTAGCCTCTTACACCGTAGCCTGGGGCTACACTCTTTTCTAATTGTATTATTAACATAGAAATATGTTTACAATGTCAGACTAAATTAAAGTGTACAGAAACATTTGTTGCTTCTAGGGAGAGAAAGTGGGTCCTGGGGGACATTTTTTTCCATTTTGTACGAACTGTAAAACTTACTTATTAAAAAACAAAGTAGAAAAAGTAAAAACAATTACAGTTGACCCTTGAACTAAACAGGGGTTAGGGACATCCACCTTCTGCACAGTGGAAAATCCATGTATAACTTATAGTTGAACCTCAGTATCTGCGGTTCTGCATTTACAGATTTACCCAACTGCAAATCATGTAGTACCATAGTATTTATTAATGAGAAAAATTTGCATGTAAGTGGACCTGTACCATTCAAACCTATGTTGTTCAAAGGTCAACTGTATAGATGAGACTTGAATATCCTTTCACTGTTACCCTAATCCCAATCTCCTTTATCCATATACCAGATTAACCACCATTGTTAGTTTAGTGTATCCTTCCAGATGTTTTTCTGTGCTTTATATTATATGTGGATTTGTATATAGAGAAAATAGTGCTTGGGTGTATCATATATGTTATCCTACGATGTACTTTTTTTCCCTTGAAGATCTTTCTATAGAGTTCTACTTTTTTTACACTAAATAAAAATAGTTTTCAATTTTTTAAATCATTATAAGCAGTACTATAATACATACCCTTACACGTCTTCTTGGCTAGTCAGCAAGTGTTTGCGTAGGTTGGGTACTGAGAGGTAGAGTGGCTGGGTCATAGATATTTTGCATTTTAGATTTTCCTAGATACTGAAAAATTGCTCCCCAGCCCCACTTCCCTCCTCTACCCCCCACCCAAGTGGCTGTACCAATTTATCTTCCCACTACTGGGACGGATGAATGTGTGAGAGGGCCTAATTCCCTCTACCCTTGCCAATATTTGATATCATTAAACATTTAAATCTCTGTTCATCTGGGAGAAGCATGTAGTTCCTTTATAATTTTTTGCCTTTTAGATATCAAAAATGTGATAAGCATCCTTTTATAATAGGTTTTTCTTTGATCTGTATTCCACTTTAAGGATATAGCTTCTTAACCTATTTCTTATTAATGGATATTTAAGTCAGTTTCTATTTTGCAGTACTATGGTAGGTAAGTAAGGACGGAGGAAGAGATGAAAGGGCATTCTGGGCAGAGGAGGTGGCATCAGGAATAAAGAGATGGAGGCTGAAATGGCCTTGTCCTGTGAGAGGAATCAAGGGAAGGTAGGCTCTATGTGGGCCGAACAGTATCTCTTCTTTCTCTGGACAGGGAGGCAAATGTTCTCATTGTGTAGACAGGGTTCACTGAAGCCCAGAGAATGGAATCAGAATTTGCTGGCCACATACCTGTGAGAAGCAGAGTTGGAACTCAAACCTGGCCTGCTTAGAGGCGAGGAGGCTGTCCTGCTCCTGCTGAGGGAGGCAAGCGATGTGTATCTAGGCAGAGACTGAGACAGAAGCCTGGAGATGGAAAGACTGGAAAAAATAGGCCTTGTAGAAGCAGAGAAATGGCACTTGTTCATTCAGGGCCTGTGTAAGAAGCCCTTTGCTTCATGCTGGGGATTTCAGTGATAACAGGGAGGCAGTCCTAAAATTTGGAAATCTGCACTCAAACCACATCTCTCATCTGATGCCTTTTTCTGTAATACCCCTCATTTTCCAGAATCGCTGCAGTGTGCCAGTGGATCAAGCCTCCGAGTCACTGCTGAAGAGCAAAGCCTGCTTTGGAGCTGAAAACCTCATGAGGGTTCTGGGGAACTATTGCCGCCTTGGTGAAGTGCGCACCCATATCCGAGTGGGCGTTGTGGGTAAGGCCTCAGGGGAGGTTATGGGGCCCAGGCTTCTTCCTTGTGCAGGGGCTTCATTGGGGGAAAGGATTCTGGGAACTTCATGTTACTTTTGGCTAGGGAGGAGGAGCTGTTCAGGAAGGGTCCTTCTTTTTTTTTTTTAAGGTATTTATTTATTTTGGCAGCACTGGGTTTTTGTTGCTGCATGGGCTTTCTCTCATTGTGGCAAGTGGGGGCTACTCACTAGTTGAAGTGCTTGGGTTTCTCATTATGGTGGGTTCTCTTATTGTGGAGCATGGGCTCTAGGGTGCGCAGGCTTCAGTAGTTGCAGCTCGCATGGGCTGAGTTGCCCTAAGGCATGTGGAATCTTCCTGGATCAGGGATTGAACCCCTGTCCCCTGCATTGGCTGGCAGATTCTTACCCACTGTGCCACCAAGGAAGTCCCAGGAAGGCTCTTGTGATTTGTAATTTGGATTGGTGGACATGGGGAGGCATACTCAGAATCACCACTGTAGTTGGAGTATTAAAACCATGGACTAAATGTGTGGGGCTGGGCTTAGAGTTGACCCATGTCATCCTACCACTCTGGGGAAGGGGATGGTTGCCTCATCCAGCATTCTTTCCTGGGAGACCCCATGGACAGAGGAGCCTGATGGGCTGCATTCCATGGGGTTGCAAAGAGTTAGACATGACTGAGCACATATGCATGCATCCCACCAGAGCTGTGGGAGAGAGGGGTGAACATCTCCCTTTCATAAATAAGAACACTAGGGCTCAGAGAAAGGAAAGGGACTTGTAGTGTTCACTCCTGTGTGAGACAGAGCTGAGGCTCAAACCTGGAGCCCAGGGCATTGAAGCAAAGCTGTTGGGAAAGGAACTGGGAAGTTGAGAGAGGCAGAGATAGACCAGCAGGGAAAAGAAATGAAGCCAAGAGAAGAAACCATTGGACAAAGAGCTGGAAACAGAAAAAGGTAAAATACCTGAATAGATACAGAAAAATATCTGGAAAACCAAATGGTGGGATTGGTGGGGAGTGGAGAAGGAAGACAGAGTTGAATGACAGAGGCATGCAGACAGAGGGAGATATGATCACAAAAATAGGTGCAGAGACCTGCAGAGAGAGACATGAGAGGGCTAGAGACCCTCTCATGTGAGTAGGGAGGGAGATATGTATACCCAAGGAAAGAATGAGTGAGTCAAACTCAGGGATAAAGAGATTCAGAGGGAGATGCACATAGAAAGAAGCAGGAACAAAGATGCAGACAGACACTGAAGAATGTACACCCAGACCTATACACACATGTGGATCCACAGACACATGTACAGATCCACATATATGAAGACACATACAGATCCAGAGCCAAAATACATGCAGACCAAGCCCTTCCCACACACTTAGCCAACTCCCCTCCAAGCAAACAGAGCCATAGAGAGACACGTGTGCCCAGATGCATTTGACCCTCAGACACAATCATGTCAGAGACACAGACACATATCTATGATGAGACAGATACATATGTATATATAGAGAAATAGAGGCAGAGAGAGGACTAGGGAGACACAGAGAAAAAGAGACACGGTGCTTCATGTAGAGAGACGAGCCCACTGAGAGAAGGACCAGGTACAGAAAGAGCTGAGAGGAGTTGGCATAGAGGGAATTAACAAAGAGGCAGAATTGATGGGGTGGGGAGAATTTGAGAGAAAGGACAATGGCCATAATGAGAGAAAGTGAGACAAACTGGCAGAGAAAGAGTTGCTTAGATACGCAGAGAGAAAGACAGAAATGGGAAAAGCAATGGTATTTAGAATGAGAATAGCCAAGAGAAGATACACAGAGACTTCTACACACAAGAGATACATACACAGGCACATCTATCAGGGAATAAATAGTACACATGTAAGTTCTAGCACACAGAGAAAGAGAATGGTGGGAATGAGAGACCCAGTGAGTAAGAAATAGACAAGGACATCCATAGACCGAGAGGTGCTTACAGATGCCCAAACAGAAAAACACACCACAGACAGAAAGCTCCTCAGACTGACATCTCAGAGAGGAGCCCCACCTCCCATTCCCTACCCGCTGCCAGGTGAATTATACACCAGGATGGATGGTTCTGTTTTATGACACTTCCCAGTGCCCACCATCCATTGGATTGTGTCACAGAGGCCTTGCATCCAGCACCTTTCCCAAGCTGGTTGTAAGTGGGAGGTGAGTGTCACATCTAGTGAGAGGAACACATCTAGCCAGGGTGCTCACATGTAGAGGAAAGGGATAGAAAGGCCATGGAGGGGCTTGGACAGGAAGGCAGAAGCCCAGGCTCTGTTTTTGGCTTCCAATGGCCTGGTCACACTGCCCCTGCCTGGGCCTCCCACACACAGGCTCTCCCAAATAGTTCTGAGGACCCTTCCTGCCATGAGCTATCTGCTGCTCCTTTGTAGGCCTTCCCAATGTTGGGAAGAGCAGCCTGATCAATAGTCTGAAGCGCAGCCGTGCGTGTAGTGTGGGAGCCGTTCCTGGGGTCACCAAGTAAGTACCTGCTTGCTCCCCTACTTCACAGGTCCTTCACCCTACCATTTCCCAACTCCCATGCCTTCAACCCCTGTCCCTTATGTTGGACCAGCTTCTGATTCTGCCATAGGCATGGGAGTTTCATTAATAGCCCTCATTTACCTGGCACACCCTGGGTTTGGGCCAGGCACCCAGCTGGGTGTCCCCCCCCCGCCCCGCCACAGCTCCTTGAAGCCTCCTGACAATCATGCAAGATTGGGCTCTGAGTAAGCAGCTCTGCTTCCTCGATGAAGCAACAGTCTCAGAGTCAGAGGCTTGCTTGTGGTCCTGCAGCTCAGTCCCTGGTGGTGGAAGTGAATCAGACTAGAATCAGACCCTGCATCTCTCCACCTTCATCTGTGTGCCATTTGTCACACTCCTTCTCTCCAGTGGGTGCTTGGCTTAGAGGATGCCAGACACATCTGGGCTCATCACTGTCCTACGTCCTCTCTCATCTCCCCTCTCCTGACCCAGGTTCATGCAGGAGGTCTACCTGGACAAGTTCATCAGGCTGCTGGATGCTCCGGGCATCGTCCCAGGACCCAACTCAGAGGTGGGCACTATCCTGCGCAATTGCATTCACGTGCAGAAGCTGGCGGACCCTGTGACCCCGGTGGAGACCATCCTGCAACGCTGCAACCTGGAGGAGGTATGCAGGGCTCTCACTTACGCCCTGCCTTACTCCAAGGGCCCTTCTTTCTTACTCATGATTTCTTCCTCTCTTTACCAGATCTCCAGCTATTATGGTGTCTCTGGGTTTCAGACCACTGAGCACTTTCTGACTGCAGTGGCCCACCGCTTGGGGAAGAAGAAGAAGGGGGGCATTTATAGTCAGGAGCAGGCAGCCAAAGCTGTGCTGGCTGACTGGGTGAGGTGAGTAGGAGTAAGGGTGAGGCCTTCTGGGAGTCAGGCTCCACAAGGGGGCTCATCTGTTTTCACTGCAGCAGCGGGGCAGCCTGACTTCCTGGGTAGGGAAGGCCAAGGCATCAAGTCATATCCTGCTTGGCAACTCATGCCCAGTGATTATCCAGCAATTCAACCTCTTGTTCAGAAGTTACTGTCTGGGCTTTCTAGTTGACCCTCACTGTTTCTGACTTTAAAACTCATCCTTTCTTTGGTCATTAGCTTTTTTTAACATACAATTAAAATTTTTATTTATTCATTTATTTATGTTTGGCCATGCTGAGTCTTTGTTGCTATGTGTGGGCTTTCTCTAGTTGTGGTGAGTGGGGGCTACTCTCTAGTTGCAGTGTGTGGGCTTCTCATTTCAGTATTTTATTGTGGAGCACAGGTTCTAGAGTATATGGGCTTCAGTAGTTACAGCGTGTGGGGCTCAGCAGGTGTGGCGATGGGCTTAGTTGCCCTGTGGCATGTGGAATCTTCCTGGACCAGGGATCAAACCTGTGTCCACTGAATTAGCAGGTGAATTCTTAACCACTGGACCACCAGCAAAGTTCTCATTTGTCATTTGTTGTCTTAATAACGTCAGTTTCTTCCCACCTCCCAATGCAGTGGGAAGATCAGCTTCTATACACTTCCACCCTCTACCCACACTCTGCCTACCCATCTCAGTGCTGAGATCGTTAAGGAGATGACTGAGGTCTTTGACATTGAGGATACCGAGCAAGCCAATGAAGACACCATGGAATGTAAGTAGGGTTAAGTGGGTTGGCCTGCCCAGCAACTGGTCCTGTCCTAGTGGAGCCACATACACCTGACAACAGGTCCCATATTTGACCTTCCCATGCTCTGGCCCTAGTCTGGTTTGGGGAGAACTATTTTAAACATCTTTAAGTTTAATGTCTTTTCCCACAAAGTGAAGAATTATAATTTGGGTCACAGGAAGATAAGGGTGGTGGTGGAGTGGAGTGGGGGGTTGGCTGGTTGTGGGCTCTTAGTAGATATGAAAAAGTCAACAAAGTACCTGGAACATGGTAAGGTGTTTAGGAAGCATGAGTTTCCTTTCCCCATCTCTTGAGGCCTGGAGTGGACTGAGATATTTCTCTCAAAAACCCTTTCCACAGACACAGAGAACAGACTGGTGGACATAATGGAGGGAAGGAGAGGGTGGGACGAATAGAGAGAATAACGTTGAAACATATACATTACCATATGTAAAATAGATAGCCAGTGGGAATTTGCTGTATGACACAGGGAGCTGAATCTGGTGCTCTGTGACAATCTAGAGGGGTGGGATGGGATGGGAAGTGGGAGGGAGGTTCAAGAGGGAGGGGCATATGTATATACCTATGACTGATTCACGTTAATGTATGGCAGAAACCATCACAACATTGTAAAGCAATTATCTTCCAGTTAAGAAAGGAAACAAAAAAGAAAACCCTTCTCATTGCCCCAGATTTTGTCACAGCCATTGACATGGATATTGCATGTCCATTCCTGCATTTTTACCCTTGTCCCCATTGGTGGGTGAGGCATCTGAAACACAGAAAGGTGATACTTGCTAAATGGTACATGGTTAGTGACAGGCAGATGTGGCATTCAAACTAGCTCTCTTGTCCTCTTGTTGAAGACTCTTCTAGCTCAGTGTATCTGAGTGGTTAGAAGAATGAACTGCCTGGATTAAAATCTGAGTTTTGTTAGCTGTGTAGTGCTGCACAAGTTTCTTAACCTCTCTATGACCAATGACATCATCTCTACAATGGGATGATAGCACATACCTGATAGTTGTGAAGACTATTTAATATGTAAAACCTAGTGCCTGGCATATAGCACATGCTTGGTAAATATTAGCTGTTATTAAGATGGTTATTTTTTGGAGTACAAAGGTATGACTTTCAGAAACTCCTGTGGGAAGTTTATTCTCTTCAGCTATTCTACCATCTGCAGCTCCTTCCTTTTCTACCCCACCCAAGAAAGGTGCCTGGTGCTCTCTGGGCCTGTCTGTGGACACTCTGGGGTGGTGGAGAAAGTCTTGGCTGGCCTGGCTTCTAGTTACTCTGTTTCTCTTGAGGGCCACTAGCGTTCCTTCTCTGGGCCTTATAGTGTGCTTGGATTACAAATGAGGACAAGAGGCTTGCCTGCTTCAGAATATATTCCCCATGTGGCTTCGGGCAAGTCAGCCCTCTTTCTGAACTTTACTTTTCTGTCAAGTGGGCATTTGGGAGGAATTAGAGCTCACATTTTTAGGGCTGTATGTGAGGGCAAGTGGGGCTCTGGCAGTGAGAATGCACTTTAGCAAATGATTGAGGTCCCAGAAGTTGAGAAGAAGGAGTGGTTAATAATTAGAGTTTCCTAGTTGCCCTAGTGTTGAATCTTGAAGAGTGATTAGCAATTAGAGGCCCAGGGAAGGAGATGGGGCAAAGTTTAGAAGAGGTGCGAGGGTAGTATGGGCCCAGGGCAATGTGCACATTTGTGGTCTGCAGTAGAGGCGAGCTCCAGACAAGGCACCAGTGAAATAGGGAGAGAGGCCTGGTCCTGGGGAGGGAATCCCAGTAGCTACCATTTATAGAGCAGTGTCTCAGGCCAGTGCGTTTCAGGCACCCATTGCTGTGATTCACAGCAGCCCTGTGTTACAGGGCTTGTGGCATTCTGCTTTTCAGATGAGGAAACTGAGGCTTCATGACTGGCAGGCAAGTATCCTAGTGGAAAACCCACACCTTTAATCCTTTGTTATATGGCCTCCCAGCAGGAATAAAAGAGCCTTTCTTCTTTACTCCCCTGGGCAGTGTCCACATATTCTTTCCACTGAGGCCTGACTGGGGGGCTGGTAGCAGAAAGGAGCCAGGGCCCTGACAGTGGTATTGATTGTGTTAAAGGCTTGGCCACTGGAGAATCGGATGAGCTGTTGGGTGACATGGACCCGCTCGAAATGGAGATCAAGTGGCTCCATTCTCCGATGGTGAAAATAGCAGATGCCATGGAAAATAAAACCACCGTGTATAAGGTACCTGTCTCTTTCTTCATGGCAACCCTCTCCTCTACCCAAGGGCTCTGGGAAATGGTCAGTCCCTTCCACCTGGCTCCCACGAGGTCCACCTATAATAGTGGGGAGGTACAGGTCATTCATTCACTCCCTGTGGGCACCCTGGCTGTAGGCAGGGTATATCCTTTGCAAACCAATGGTAGATCCAAGGAGGAGATATGCTCTCAGGCAGCTTTCCCAGCCCAGCTTTAGCCCTAGAGAACAGGATCCCCATCTATCTACCCAGCTGTTCAAGTTACAAACCTGGACATCCCTGACTTGTCCTTCCCACTAACTGGTATCTTGGATCCTATACACAGTCACCAAGTGTGTCTTCTCTTTCCTAAATCTTAATAGATGCTCTCGGTGTCTTTCTGGCCTACCATTTCTGTAACCCTAGCCTAATCTTTCAGTTGTCTTTGACCTGGACATATGTCTCATATGGCAGCTCCCAAAGGTCACTTGCCCTTTCATGGGTCCCCAGCACCTACTGGATCAAGTTGATATGCTGTGCTGTGATCTCTGAAGGCTTTTTCAGCCTCTTCATCTGCCAGTCCCCCCTGTCTCTGCCCTTCGAGAGGTCACAGTTTAGTGGTTTAAGCCATAGATATCTACAGTTATGAGAGACACACAGGGATTCAGGGCAGAGGATGGGAAAGCATGGATCTAAGGGCCCTAACCTATACTACTTGTGAGCCAGGGAAGTCTTCCCTCGGGGCTCTGATACTTCTGCCACATCTTGAAATTTGAGGAGTTCTCTGGGCAGGAGGGGCAGCAGCCCTTGGGCAGGGGCTCAGCCTGTGCATGTGCCAAGACCTGAAAGGGTAAGAGCATGGTATTTTGCAGAAATCACTAGTGGTCTGAGGTGGCTGGAGTCAGGGTAGAGGCAGGGAAGGGTGAATCGGTGTCAGATCCCTGAAGGCCTCGAGTTTGACTTTAAACCATGCTGCTAAGTCACTTCAGTCGTGTCCGACTCTGTGTGACCCCATAGATGGCAGCCCACCAGGCTTCCCCGTCCCTGGGATTCTCCAGGCAAGAACACTGGAGTGGGTTGCCATTTCCTTCTCCAATGCATGAAAGTGAAAAGTGAAAGTGAAGTCGTTCAGTCAGGTCTGACTCTTAGCGACCCCATGGACTGCAGCCTACCAGGCTCCTCCATCCATGGGATTTTCCAGGCAAGAGTACTGGAGTGGGGTGCCATTGCCTTCTCCATTTAAACCATGGGTAATAGGTAAACACTGAAAGTTGGCTATTTTACGTGGGAGGAGGAAAGGCAAAGGGTTAAAATTTTTTCCCATTTTGTTTATTTAAGATATTTTGACTAGGTACATGGTAAAAAACTGAAAAGGTAGGAAATTCCCTGGCAGTCCAGTGGTTAGGACTCTGCTTTCACTGCCAAGGTCTGGATTCAATCCCTGGGGAACTAAGATCCCACAAGCCGTGCAGGGTGCCCTACTGCCAAAAAAAGGTAAAGGATATACAATAAAAGTAAATCTCTCCTGCTTCTCTATTCCAGCCACCCTGCCCTCTCCTTGGAGGCAATCACTATTAGACTTGAGTGTCCTTTCAGAGCTATTGCATCTTCACACACATACACATAAAAGCAGATAATGGATCTATTTTAATCCAAATAGTCATATGCTGTTTGTATTGTTCTGCACATTCTTTATTTCACTTACAAATTCATAGTGTAGATTGTTCCATATGATTACTTAACTGCCCTTCATTTTTGATGGCTACATAATATCTGGAAGGGTTCCTTAAGCAGGGAAGTGACATGGCCAAGTTTATATAATAGAACTATCACTCCAGTGACTGCAGTAAGAATCAAGTTGGAAAGAAAGGAGCCAAAGTAGAGGTAGGGAGTCTATGAAGGAAATTCTTGCCTGTGCTCTGTAAGAGATAAGACCTGCCTTAGGGCAGTGGTAGGAATTATGCCCATTCCCGTTTTCATATAGTTTCAAAACTCCCCCTAGTGCTTATAGGAAAATCAGTTTAAAGTTGTAAGTTTAAGGCCATCTCCTAGTATTTCTTACTGAGCCCACAGGCACCCAGAACATAGCATTTTTCCTCATAGACCAGCAGTAGTTCCCTACTCTGTATTACAAGTTCCAGGCTCAGGTTCAGGGCCATGAGTAGGGCCACTCCATTGTCCAACTCTGGGAGATACCATTAGGTATGCTGTGTTATGAATGGTGCCCACCCCCTGCAACCCCAGAGTTGTAGGGTTTATAGCATTGCTTTTCCCCCGCTGTAGTGTAGTAGGTAGTCATACATACAGAATTCTGATTGCTTGGGTTCTGATTTATTCCACTGCTTACTAGCTGTGTGACCGTAATTACCTTGTTTGTCAAAGACATTGTTGCCAGCATTAAATGAGTTAATACGTACGTGTGTGTGAGTACATGTATACATATTCATATGTATGTATATGACACACATACATGTATGTGCTTAGAAAGGTACCTGGCACATAGTGAGCTTTGTAAATATTATGTTTTACTGACCCTGTGTACCTTCTACTCCAGCCCAGTAGATACCCTTTCGGGTGCCCAGGTATGCTCTGTGCTTTCCAGTGTTCAGTCAGGAATGACCCTTCCATCAGCAGTGTGTTGACCACCACCATGCCCTCAGCTTCTGTCACCTAGGCTGCATATCTTTGGTGGGCACTTACTGTATTCTAACTTGTGGTGTGGTTGAGTTTTTTCCACTTTAGCCTGGTTGCTTCCCAAAGATGGGTGTTCATGCAAATCATTTCTCCAGTATTTCCCCATACAGAACTGGGCACAAGATACACGTTGCAATATATTTGTTAAATTGAGTAAGACCTTAAAAGGTCATTTGAACAAAGAATCATTGTAATATCAATTGTCATTGACAAGTAGTTCTACTTTTTCATTTTATTCTTGTAAAAACCAGGCAGCTACCCACTGCCCACCCTTATTTGACAGATGAGCAAATTGTGGCTGAAAGAATAACTAAGCACCTGCCAACCTGTGGTAGAGCCAGACTTGAAGCTTAGTTCTGTGTAACTCCAGACTCCTGTTCTTAATGCAAGCCTGTCCCTGCCTCCTTTGCAGAAGTCTTTGGAGTTATTTTGGGGGCTCAGACCTCACTGTTGTCCTCACTTTCCCCAGATTGGAGATCTTACTGGGTATTGCACCAATCCAAACCGTCATCAGATGGGATGGGCTAAGCGCAATGTGGACCTTCACCCTAGGAACAATAGCATGGTGGATGTTTGCCCAGTGGACCGCCGCCCAGTGCTACAGAGGATCATGGAGACAGACCCCCTGCAGCAGGGCCAGGCTCTGGCATCTGCCCTGAAGAAGAAGAAGAAGATCCAGAAGCGTGCAGGTGGGAGGACCTGACCACCCTCCTGTGTTCCACCTGAGGCCTTAATTAAGGGCTCCTAAATGAGCATCTCCATGTGTCCAACCCTCTGCCAGGATTAGGGGGCAGGGATGGGTTAGGAGGATCACCTGCTAGCAGAGTGGTCCTCAAACTTCAGTAGCTTATTTTAGAATTGCCTTGGAGGTTTATTAAAACACAGGATTCTGTTTAACACCCCCAGAGTTTCTAGTTGAGTAGATTGGCCGTTGGCAGGGGCTGAGAATTTGTGTTTCTAACTGGTTCCTAGTCAGTGCTGATGTTGCTCCTCTGGGGGCTACACTTGGAGAACCACTGGCCTAGTCTTATGTATCAAATGCCACCATTTATTTATCATTTCTTTCTATGTGTTAAGAAGCTTTCAGGCTACATACATATGTTTACTTTATCTATAGATAAAACACTCAAAATCCAAAGCGTACAAAAGGATATACATTAAAGTCTCCTCCAGTCCCCTAGTTCCAGGCTTCCCCCCAGAGGCAACCAGTTAATTTCTTGTATCTCATTCCTGGGGTAGGTATACAGGCAAATATCTATATATTCCTTGTTCTCTTTTTTAGACAAATGTTAGTCTCCTGAACATATAATTTGCCACATCATTTTTCCACTCAACATATATTACAGATATTTCCCCATCAATTTACCAAAGAAGTCCTTTTATTTTAATGGTGGTCCATTGTGTGGCCGGTCCACTTAGGTCTTCATGCTATACTAATTTTCACTAACTCATTGCAAAAGTCTTATTCTCATTCGGTAAGTGAGGAAACTGGGTCCCAGATACTCCAGGTATTTGGGCCAAAACGTGAACCTAGGATTGATTGATCCCATAAGCCCTGTTCTTTGAACTAGACTATGTTCATAACCATTTGCTCTTGGCCTGATTCTACACTGAGTCCTGGGAATACAGAGATTAATTGCTCTTTAACTGCTGGTCTTATTGGAGTGAGGAGGAAATAAGAAAACAGACATTGGGAACACAAAGTGATCACTATGAAGACATAGAAAACAAAATGAGGGAACTTAACCCAGCCTGAAGGTTGTGGTGGGATAGAGGTGATCAGAGAAGGCTTCCTGAAGGAGGTTATGTCTGAGGAAAATCCCTAGGAATAATAGGGTGTGGCTGAAGGCTGGAGGTGAGCATTCAGGTTCAAAGCCCTTACTGCCATCCTGCCGGTTTGCTGTAAGAGCTTTGGGGGTCTTACAAAGCACTGCTGATGGCAGAGTGCTAAGTTCAACACAGTAAAAGAAAAGAGCTCTTTTGATACTAAGAAGAGATAAATGTACTTGAAGCTCAGTAGTGTGACTCTGAGATATAAGCTATTTTGGGGTGATCATTTCACAGGTAGACAAATGGGTCTTTGTGTGAGATTCAGTAGTGGTCTGCCAGTAGCCCACCAGTTGTTTTGTTTAGTGTTGACGGTGGGCGGTTAGGGAGCCAGTTTGGGAGTTTGGTGTGGACAAAGATAAATGTGGCCTAGTTCCTGCAAACCTCCTGTTGGCAAGCCAACCACCAAATGACTTCCTGTTTTTCTCCATCTGCAGACAAACTTGCCAGCAAGCTGTCTGATTCCATGATGTCCGCTCTTGACCTCTCTGGCAATGCTGATGACAGTGCTGGTGACTGATCCACTGATCTCACCTCCCTCTCCAACTCCAGTTCCAATGGAAATAACAGATGAAATGGTTTGCTTCTCCCTGAAGCACCTGCATATTAAAAGAACCCCTCACCTACTTCCCTTCATTCTCCAGGAAAAAAAAAAAAAGGTCCAAGTGTCTCAAGCTGACAAACCTAATACCTTTATTTAATCCCTACTCTGTTTACAAGAGAAATAAAAAAAAAAAAATCAGAAGATCCCTTATGCCAACAATTTATCCCCCACCTTATAGGCTGGACTGGTTGGAGGGCCTACCCCTCACAAAACCCTCTTGGAGACTGCAACTAGAGGCTAGGCTGCTGTATATCTGGGGATTCCTTGTGTGTGTGTGTGTGTGTGATGATTTCTCTACCAGTCCACAACAGAGCTTAGCAGTAAGACATCCCTGCTATGGGCTGCAGGCCACACATCTTCCTCCCACCCAAGTCCACAGATCCTTGCTGTGGCAGTGGGAGTAAAGGGAACAGTAATGAGCCTTCTGATACTCTGGAAGGATCTAGGGATACGATAGAGGAAAGAAGACAACACACAAGCCTGGCTGGTTTGAGGTGTGGTAAGCACTGTTTGTTCACACAGGGAAAATAAGGCACCTGTTGGTAGGTGCTTGTTATGGGGCATTTCTGGGCAGACTGAGTTGGAATCCCTTGAACTGATTGATGTACTCTGGCTGGGCCCCATCCTTGTGTCACCATGTCTCACCCAGTACCAGCATTTGATTCAAAAGAGTTTTGGTGTCATTTATTCATAGGCTGCATCCTCAAGAGCCACCAACTCCTTTCCCAGTGTTTTCTAAACATTATACCCCTTAAAACTGTTAGCTGCCTCTTCTGGAGGAGTCTGCCCTATCAGACAAAGGCCCAGGCAGTGTCAACATTCCTCATTAAGGAACTTGGGTAAATGATAGCAACAGAAACACAAATCTTACTTTACCAGAGCTTGTTTGAGTCATGCTTAGGACCTCAGTTCCCAGCAGTCTACCAGAGACTGGACACATTTGAAGGGAATGGGTCTTAGACTGCAGTCTGCCCCAAACTTCCACATCCTCATCTTTGGAACCACATTCACAGCTTAGCCTTGCTTCTTGCTGTCACCCTCTAATTTACCTATTCAAATCCTAAGACTAGAACCATGTAATGGACTGATGAGCTCTTGGCTGCAGGATTGGCAGGGAAGTGCAGACCATTCCTGCATTCTGGGACAGCCAGAGGAGAGAATTACATACTGCTTGAGCACTATACCCTGATACCTCCCTTAACATTCAATGCAATTCTTCCGGTAAGAGGTTAGTCTCTCCACATGAAAGATAGTAGGCTCAAAGTTGTCAGGAAGTAGGCAAGACAACATACATGTATATTGGAACCTAGGTGTTATCAAAACTATGCCAGGCCCTTTACTCTGCACTGTACTGCCTCCTTAACATTGATTAAGTACCTATGGTGTGCCAGCCTCTGTTAATCAAAATTTTAAATGCATTCTCTTTTTTGGCTTTAAAAATAGAGTCTTGCTAAAATTCTGCTCCACATATCCTTTAATGGGGGCCAACTTCACACTACCTTAGCAAACTCCTGAAAGATAATAGTGCCTCAGTGAAAAATTGGGTACTAGGACAGCTAAGGCCATTTAATAACCATATGACAATTCATAATTTAACTTCATAAATCTTTTCTAGTGCTCCTGAGAGATAAAGTACTAGGAATAGGTATCTTGATAAGGAAGAAACAGCAAGGAAACAAAATTTGGTCCAAGTCAAAGAGAAGAACTAAGGTACTCATGTCAGGATAAGAATTTGGGATTCCAGATTTTCTACAGCATATCACAATTGATCCCTGGTTAAGATTCCATATGTCACAAGAGCAACTAAGCCTGTGTACCACAACCACTGAGACTGTGCTCTGCAACTACTGAAGCGCAGAGCACAGTCTCAGTGGTTGTGGTACACAGGCTTAGTTGCTCTTGTGACATGTGGAATCTTAACCAGGGATCAAACCCATGTTCCCTGAATTGCTAGGCAGATTTCTAGCCACTGTACTACCAGGGAGATCCCCACAGCTTTTTAAAAATGTTTCTCGAGTCTTTTCCCTCTTGCCTTAATAGTATAATTTATATACGATAAAGTTTACCCTTTATAGTGTAAGTTCTGTGAGTTTGCACAAATATATACAGTAGTGAACTACCATCACTATCAAGATATGTGATAGTTTGCGTCACCTCCAAACTCTCGGAGCCCTTTGTAGTCAACCCCTACCCCCACCCTCAGATCCACTGATCTTTTTTTTTCTGCTCCTATGGTTTTGCCTTAATATGAATGTCATGTAAAAAGAATCATACAGCATGCAGGCTTATTTTATGCCATTGCCACAGTGTTTGTGTGCTCAGTCGTGTTCAATTGTTTTTGACTCTATGGACTGTAGCTTGCCAGACTCCTCTCTTCATGGGATTATCCAGGCAAGAATACTGGAGTGGGTGGCCATTTCCTTCTCCAGGGGATATTCCCGACCCAGGGATTAAACCCATGTCTTCTGCATCTCCTGCATTGGTAGGCAGAATCTTTACCTTTAAGTCACCTGGGAAGCTCTTTTATGCTTTATGTTTTAAACTTTTTGTTAAAAATTTTACATAGAATAACTAATGTCTGGTGTACAGTTCAATAAGCGTTGACAAATGCATAGAGTTGTGTAACCAACACAGTTAAGGTACAGAACTGTTCCATTACCCTTTGCCCTCCCCTGTCAAATTCATACTGGCTACTTTATAGTAAAAACTTCCCTACTTCTGACTCATGGCAACCCTGACTTGTTCTGTCTCCTTATAGTTTTATCTTTTAGAGAATGTCATATAAATGAAATTATACAATATGGAGCCTTTGGATACAGGATTCTTTCACTAAGCATAATACATTTGAGATTCATCTACATTGTTGGGTTTAATAGTCCCTTACCTGAGTTATACTCCATTGCATGAATGTACCATCATTAGCTTATCCATTCCCCAGTTGAAGGGACATTGGGTTGATCCCAGGTTTGATCAGTTACAAATAAAACTGGAGAGCAATTATACCAAAGAAGTTCTTACACTGTTGTGAAAGTTCTAGGCCCCACAACAGACTTTCCAACCTAGGGATCCCAGCAAAGGGACTAAGAATTCCCAAGGAATCTAACTTTGAAGGTCAGCAGGATTTGATTACAGAACTTCCACAGGACTAGGGAAACAGAGATTCTTGGAGGGCACAAACAAACCTTTGCACACACCAGGACCCATGGGAAAGGAGCAGTGATGCTACAAGAGACTGAGTAAGACTTGTCTGTGAGTGTTTGGGAGTCTCCAGCAGAGGCATGGGTCAACAGTGGCCTGCTGCTGGTCAGGAGCACTGACAGCAGCAGTCCTGGGAGGCACAGAGTGCTAGCATAAGTCCCTTTGGAGGAGGTTACCATTACCCCTACCATGGTTTGCCATCAAGGCCAAACTACAGGGAGGGAACACAGTCCCACCCATCAGCATAAAGTTGGATTAAAGATTTAATGAACATGGCCTTGCCCACCAAAGCAAGACCCAGTTTTCTCCACAGCCAGTCTCTCCCATCAGGAAGCTTGCACAAGCCTCTTATCCTAATCTATCAGACAGAATGAAAACCACAATCACAGAAAACTAACAAAAATGACCATATGGATAACAGCTTTGTTTAACTTAATAAATTATGAGCAAATGCTATGTAGGGCCACCCAAGACAGATGGGTCATGGTGGAAAGTTCTGACAAGACATTGTCTATTGAAGAAGGGAATGGCAAACCACTTTAGTATTCTTGCCTTGAGAACCCTATGAACAGGATGAAAAGGCAAAAAGATATGACACTGAAAGATGAATCCCCTCCAGGTTGGTAGGTGTCCAATATGCTACGAGAGAAGAGCAGAGAAATAGCTCCAGAAGGAAGGAAGAGGCTGAGCCAATCAGAAATGACGCCCAGTTGTGGATGTGTCTGGTGGTGAAAGTAAAGTCTGATGCTATAAAGAACAATATTGCATAGGAACCTGGAACGTTAGGTCCATTACTCAAGGTAAATTCAAAGTGGTCAAATGGGAGATGGCAAGAGTGAACATCGACATTTTAGGAATCAGTGAACTAAAATGGACTGGAATGGGTGAATTTAATTCAGATGACCATATACCTACTACTGTGGGCAAGAATTCTTTAGAAGAAATGGAGTAACCCTCATAGTCAACAAGAGTCTGAACTGCAGTACTTAGATGCAATCTCAAACACAACAGAATTACTTCGATTCGTTACCAAGGCAAACTATTCAAAATCACAGCAGTCCAAGTCTATGCCCCAACCATTAACGCTGAAGAAACCAAAAGGTTCTATGCAGACCTCTAGAAGGTCTACAAGACCTTCTAGAACTAACACCAAAAAAAGATGTCTTTCTCATCAGTGTTGTTTTTCAGTCGCTCAGTCATGTCCAACTCTTTGTGACCCAATGGACTGCAGCACGCCAGACCTCCCTGTCCTTCACCATCTCCTAGAGTTTGCTCAAACTCATGTCCGCTGAGTTGATGATGCCATCCAACCATCTCGTCCTCTGCCGTCCCCTTCTCCTCTGCCTTCAACCTTTCCCAGCATCAGGGTGTTTTCTAATGAGTCAACTCTGCATCAGGTGGCCAAATTATTGGAGCTTCAGCTTCAGCATCAGTTCTTCCAATGAATATTCAGAATTCCTTTCCTTTAGGATTGATTGGTTTGATCTCCTTGCTGTCAAAGGAACTCTCAAGAGTCTTCTCCAGCATCACAGATTGAAAGCATCAACTCATTGGCCCTCAGCCTTCCTTATGGTCCAACTCTCACATCCATATATGACTACTTGAAGAACCATAGCTTTGACTTTATGGACCTTTGTCAGCAAAGTAATGCCTGCTTATTTATTTATTTATTTACCAACTTTTTGGCTGTACCGGATCTTAGTTGGGGCATGCGAACTCTTAGTTGTGGCATGTGAGATCTAGTTCCCTGACCAGGGATCAAACCCAGGCCCCCTGCATTGGGAGCTTGGAGTCTCAGCCACTGGACCACCAGGGAAGTCCCCTCTCCCAGCAGTCTTGATTCAAGCTTGTGCTTCATCCAACCCAGCCTTTTATGTGATGTACTCTGCATATAAGTTAAATAAACAAGGTGACAATATACAGCTTGGTCATACTCCTTTCCCAATTTTGATCCAGTCAGTTGTTCCATGTCCAGTTCTAACTGTTGCTTCTTGACCTGCACACACATTTTTCAGGAGGCATGTAAGGGGGTCTGGTATCCCTATCTCTTTAAGAATTTTCCACAGTTTGTTGTGATCCACACAGTCAAAGGCCTTAGCATAGTCAATGAAGCAGAAGTAGATGTTTTTTGGAATTCCCTTGCTTTTTCCAGGATCTGACAAATGTTGGCAATTTGATCTCTGGTTCCCTGCCTTTTCTAAATCCAGCTTGTACATCTGGAAGATCTTGGTTCACATAATATTGAAGCCCAGCTTCAAAGATTTTGAGCATTGCCTTGCTAGCATGTGAAATGAGTGTGACTGTGCAGTAATTGGAGCAACCTTTGGCATTGTCTTTATTTGGGTTTGGAATGAAAATTGACCATTGCCAGTCCTGTGGCTACTGCTGATTTTTCCAAATTTGCTGGCATATTAAGTGCAG
Organism: Bos grunniens; assembly: GCF_055505025.1. Lineage (NCBI taxonomy): Eukaryota > Metazoa > Chordata > Mammalia > Artiodactyla > Bovidae > Bos > Bos grunniens. The sequence continues at coordinate 50,315,608 of NC_141194.1, read as the reverse complement.
CACTTTAACAGCATATATTTTAGGATTTGAAATAGCTCAGCTGGAATCCTATAACTTCCAGTAGTTTTGTTTGTAGTGGTGCTTCCTAAGGCCCACTTGACTTCGCATTCCAGGATGTCTGGCTCTAGGTGAGTGATCACACCATCATGGTTATCTAGGTCATTAAGACCTTTTTTCTATAGTTCTTCTGTGTATTCTTACTATCTCTTCTTAATATCTTCTGCTTCTGTTAGGTTCTTACCATTTCTGTCCTTTATTGTGCCCATCTTTGCACTAAATGTTCCCTTGGTATCTCTAGTTTTCTTGAAGAGATCTCTAGTCTTTCCCATTCTATTATTTTGATCTATTTCTTTGCCTTATTCACTTAGAAAGGCTTTCTTATCTCTCTCTCCTTGTTATTCTTTGAAACTCTAAATTCAGATGCGAATATCTTGGAATGTTCTATGTAGATTACTTTGCCTTCTGCAAATTTTAACAGTTTAATTTCTACATTTTCAATATATATGATTTTTATTTTGTTTTCCCATTGTACTGGTGAGAATTTCTAGTATAGTATTTAATTGAAGTGATGAAGGTGGAATTCTTGCCGTGTTCCATATCTCAGGAGAAAACATTGTCTTTCACCATTTTGTGTAATATTAGTTGTAGTTTCTTTTTTAGATGCTGTTGGTCAAATCAAAAAAATTTCTACCATTATTATCCTGAGTATTTTTTTAAATTTATTTTTTTAATTTGGCCCATGCTGGATCTTCATTGCGGTGTGGGCTTTTCTCTAGTTGTGGTGAGTGGTGGCTACTCTCTAGTTGAGGTCTAGGGCTTCTCATTGCAGAAGCTTCTCTTGTTACAGAGCACAGGCTCTAGGATGTGTGGGCTTCAGTAGTTGTGGCACATGGGCTCAATAGTTAAAATTCCTGGGCTCTAGAGCACAGGCTCAATAGTTTTGGTATACAGGTTTAGTTACTTCCTGGCATCTTCCCAGATGAGGGATTGAACCTGTGGTTCTTGCATTGACAGGCGGATTCTTTAACTCTGAGCCACCAAGGAAGCCTGAGCATTATTATTATTTTTTTTTTATATATATCATCAATGGATGTTGAAATTTTGTCAAATGCTTTTCTGTATCAGTTGATATAATTATATGTTATTTCTTTTTCAGTCTGTTGATGTGATGAATTACATTGGTTGATTACAAATGTGGAACCATTCATGTTAACACTGCTTTAGCTTTGTCCCTCAAATTTTCATATGATTTATTTTCATTTCCATCCAATTGAATCCAATTCAATGTATTAAATTTTTTTTTAAATTATTGAGATACAGTACCATATCTTCTTTATTCATTCATCTGTTGATGGACCCTTAGGTTGCTTTACTATCTTGGGTATTGCAAATAATGTGGCAGTAAACATTGAAGTGCACATATCTTTTCAAATTATTGTCTTCATTTTCATTGGATAAATACTCTGAAGTGGAGTTGCTGAATCTTATGACAATTATATTTTTAAATTTGGGGGAACTTCCATACTGTTTTCCATATTGGCTGCACCAATTTGCATCCCCACCAACAATGCTGGAGTGTTCACTTTTCTCCACATCCTCACCAACATTTGTGTTTTGTAGTCTTTTTTGATAATAATCATTCTGACAGATGTAAGGTGATATCTCCTTGTGGTTTTGATTTGCATTTCCCTGATGATTAGTGATGTTTTTGTGCCAGTAACATACTGTTTTGATTAGTGTAGCTTTTCAGTATAGTATGATATCAGGATGTGTGATACTTCCCGCTTCTTTCTCAAACTGTTTTAAGTACTCAAGCTTGTATGTATTTCTGTGATGCCATAGAAAATTTAGGATTCTTTGTTCCAGTTTAGTGAAATATGCTATTGGTACTTCAATAAGGATTGCATCAGATCTTTAGATCATCTTGAGTAATATGGTCATTTTCACAATATTAATTCTTCCAATCCATGAACATGTATATTTTTCCATCTGTTTGTCACCTTCAATTTCTTTCATCAATTTATTCATTTTCCAAGTATGACTCTTTTACCTTCTTGATTAGCTTCATTCCCAGGTAATTTAATTCTGTTTGATGCAACTTGTAAATAGAATTGTTTTATTAATTTCCAGAAAAACATCTATTTCTGCTTTATTGACTATGCCAAAGCCTTTGACTGTGTGGATCACAACAAACTGGAAAATTCTTAAAGAGATGGGAATTCCAGACCACATGACCTCCCTCCTAAGAAATCTGAATGCGGGTCAGGAAGCAACAGTTAGAACTGGACATGGAACAACAGATTGGTTCCAAATGGGGAAAGGAGTACGTCAAGTCTGTATATTGTCATCTTGCTTATTTAACTTATGTGCAGAGTACATCATGAGAAATGCTGGGCTGGATGAAACACAAACTGGAATCAAGATTGCTGGGAGAACTATCAATAACCTCAGATATGCAGACGACACCACCCTTATGGCAGAAAGTGAAGAAAAACCAAAGAGCCTCTTGATGAGAGTGAAAAAGGAAAGTGGAAAAAGTTGGCTTAAAACTCAACATTCAGAAAACTAAGATCATGGCATCTGGTCCCATCACTTCATGGCAAATAGATGGGGAAACAATGGAAACAGTGACAGACTTTATTTTTGGGGGCTCCAAAAATCACTGCAGATGGTGACTGCAGTGATGAAATTAAAAGACACTTACTCCTTGGAAGAAAAGTTATGACCAACCTAGACAGCATATTAAAAAGCAGAGACATTACTTTGCCAACAAAGGTCTGTCTAGTCAAAGGTATGGTTTTTCCAGCAGTCATGTATGGATATGAGAGTTGGACTATAAAGAAAGCTGAGTGCCAAAGAATTGATGCTTTTGAACTGTGGTGTTGAAGAAGACCCTTGAGAGTCCCTTGCACAGCCAGGAGATCCAACCAGTCAATCCTAAAGGAAATCAGTCCTGAATATTCATTGGAAGGACTGATGCTGAAGCTGAAACTCCAATACTTTGGCCCCCTGATGTGAAGAACTGACTCACGGGAAAAGACCCTGATGCTGGGAAAGATTTAAGGCAGAAGGAGAAGGGGACAACAGAGGATGAGATGGTTGGATGGCATCACCGACTCAATAGACATGAGTTTGAGTAAACTCTGGGAGTTGATGATGGACAGGGAGGCCTGGTGTGCTGCAGTCAATGTGGTTGCAAAGGTTCAGACATGACTGAGCAACTGAACTGAACTGAACTTTCAAATAATATATTATTAGTGTATACAAAGGCAACTGATTTTTAAAATTAATTTACTTTTAGTTAAAGGATTGCTTCACAATAGTATGCTGGTTTCTGTCATACACCAACATGAATCAGCCAAAGGTACACATATATCCCCTCCCTTTTGAACCTTGCTCCCACCTCCCCAGAGAAGGCAATGGCACCCCACTCCAGTACTCTTGCCTGGAAAATTCCATGGACGGAGGAGCCTGGTGGGCTGCAGTCCATGGGGTCGCTAAGAGTCAGACACGACTGAACGACTTCACCTTCACGCACTGGAGAAGGAAATGGCAACCCACTCCAGTGTTCTTGCCTGGAGAATCCCAGGGACAGGGAAGCCTGGTGGGCTGCCGTCTATGGGGTCGCACAGAGTTGGACATGACTGAAGTGACTTAGCAGCAGCAGCCCACCTCCCACCCCATGTCACCCTTCTAGGTTGTCAGAGAGGCCTGGTTTGAGTTCCCTGAATCATATAGCAAATTCCCACTGGCTATCTATTTTGCTATCTATATGATAGTGTATATGGTTCCATACCACTCTCTCCATTTGTCCCACACTCTCCTTCCCCAACTTGTGTCCACAAGTTGTTTCTCTATGTCTGCCTTTCCATTGGTTCCCTGCAAATAGGTTCATCACTACCATCTTTCTAGATTCCATATATGTATACATGAATATACAGTACTTGTTTTTCTCTTTCTGAATTACTTCACTCTGTATAATATGCTCTAGGTTCATCCACCTCATTAGAACTGAATGAAATGCATTCCTTTTTATGGCTGAGTACTATTCCATTGTCAGAGAAGGCAATGGCACCCCACTCCAGTACTCTTGCCTGGAAAATCCCATGGATGGAGGAGCCTGGTAGGCTGCAGTCCATGGGGTCGCTGAGGGTCAGACACGACTGAGCAACTTCACTTTCACTTTTCACTTTCATGCATTGGAGAAGGACATGGCAACCCACTCCCGTGTCCTTGCCTGGAGAATCCCAGGGATGGGGGAGCCTGGTGGGCTGCCGTCTTTGGGGTCGCACAGAGTCAGACACGACTGAAGTGACTTAGCAGCAGCAGCAGCAGCAGCAGCAGCAGCAGCAGTATTCCATTGTTTATTCCATTCCATGTACCACAACTTCTTTTTCCATTCATATGTCAGTGGACATCTAGGGTGCTTCCGTGATATAGCTATTGCAAATAGTGCTGCAATGAGCATTGGGGTACATTGGCCATTCTCAATTTTGGTTTCCTTGGGGTGTATGTCTAGGAGTGGGATTTCTGGGTCATATATGGTGGTTTTATTCCTAGTTTTTAAAGGAATCTCCATACTGTCTTCCATAGTGGCTGTATCAATTTATATTCCCACCAATAGTGCAAGAGCATTCATTCCCTTTTCTCCACACCCTCTCCAGCATTTATTGTTTGTAGAGTTTTTGATGAGGGCCATTCTGACCAGTGTGAGGTGATATCTCATTGTAGTTTTGATTTGCATTTCTCTAATAATGAGAAATCTTGAGAAATCTGTATGCAGGTCAAGAAGCAACAGTTAGAACTGGACACGGAACAACAGACTGGTTCCAAATAGAAAAAGGAGTACATCAAGGCTGTATATTATCACCCTGCTTGTTTAACTTATATGCAGAGTACATCATGAGAAATGCTGGACTGGAAGAAACACAAGCTGGAATCAAGATTGCCAGGAGAAATATCAATAACCTCAGATATGCAGATGACACCACCCTTATGGCAGAAAGTGAAGAGGAACTAAAAAGCGTCTTGATGAAAGTGAAAGTGGAGAGTGAAAAAGTTGGCTTAAAGCTCAACATTCAGAAAACGAAGATCATGGCATCTGATCCCATCACTTCAATGGAAATAGATGGGGAAACAGTGGAAACAGTGTCAGACTTTATTTTTCTGGGCTCCAAAATCACTGCAGATGGTGACTGCAGCCATGAAATTAAAAGACGCTTTCTCCTTGGAAGGAAAGTTATGTCCAACCTAGATAGCATATTCAAAAGCAGACATTACTTTGCCAACAAAGGTCTGTCTAGTCAAGGCTATGGTTTTTCCTGTGGTCATGTATGGATGTGAGAGTTGGACTGTGAAGAAGGCTGAGCGCTGAAGAATTGAACTGTGGTGTTGGAGAAGACTCTTGAGGGTCCCTTGGACTGCAAAGAGATGCAACCAGTCCATTCTGAAGGAGATCAGCCCTGGGATTTCTTTGGAAGGAATGATGCTAAAGCTGAAACTCCAGTACTTTGGCCACCTCATGCGAAGAGTTGACTCATTGGAAAAAACTCTGATGCTGGGAGGGATTGGGGGCAGGAGTAGAAGGGGACGACAGAGGATGAGATGGCTGGATGGCATCACTGACTCGATGGACGTGAGTCTGAGTGAACTCCGGGAGTTGGTGATGGACAGGGAGGCCTGGCGTGGTGCGATTCATGGGGTCGCGAAGAGTCGGACACGACTGAGCGACTGAACTGAACTGAACTGAATAATGAGAAATGTTGAGCATATTTTCATGTGTTTATTAGCCATTTGCATGTCTTCTTTGGAGAAATGTCTGTTTAGGTCTTCTACCCACTTTTGATTGTTGTTCAGTTGCTCACTTGTGTCCAAATCTTTGCAATCCTATGGACTGTAGCCTGCCAGGCTCCACTGTCCATGGGATTTCTCCAGTAAGAATACTGGAGTGGGTTGCCATTTCCTTCTTCAGGGCCTCTTTCCAACCCAGGGATTCAACCTGCATCTCTTTAATCTTCTGAGTTGGCTGGTGGGTTCTTTACCAGCTGAGCCACTGGGGAAGCCCCATATATGCAATAATGTATTAATTAATGCATTATAATGTGTTAATATACAATATTTATTTCTCTTTTTCTGACTTATTTTACTCTGTATAATAGGCTTTAGGTTCATTCACTTTATTAGCAATGACTCAAAAAGGTTCCTTTTAATGGCTGAGTAATTGTCCATTGTATATATACACTATAGCTTCTTTATCCATTCATCTGTTGATGGACATCTAGGTTGCTTCCATGTCCTAGCTATTGTAAATAGTGCTGAATTGAACATTGGGGTGGATGTGTGCATGCTAGGTCACTTCATTCATGTCTAACACTTTGAGACCCAAAGAGTGTGGCCCACCATGTTCTGCTGTCCCAGGGATTCTCCAGGCAAGAATACTGGAGTGGGTTGCCGTGCACTAGGGGATCTTCCTGACCTAGGGATCAAACCCAGGTGTTCTGCAGCTTCTGCATTGCAGGTGGATTCTTTACCACTAAGTCACCAGGGAAGCCTGAACACTGGAGTACATCTATCTTTTTCTATTTTTAAAAAATAACTGATTTATTTTTTATTGAAAGATAATTCCTTTACAGAATTTTGCTGTTTTCTGTCAAACCTCAACATGAATCAACCACAGGTATACATATATCCCTTCCCTTTTGAACCTCCCTCCCATCTCCCTCCCCATCCCACTCCTCTAGGTTGATACAGAGCCCCTGTTTGAGTTTCCTGAGCCATACAGCAAATTCCTCTTGGCTATCTATTTTATATATGGTAGTTTAAGTTTCCATGTTACTCTTTCCATACATCACACCTTCTCCTCCTCTCTCCCCATGTCCATATGTCTATTCTCTATATCTTTTTCTCCATTGTTGTCATGTAAATAAATTCTTCAGTACCATTTTTCTAGATTCTGAATATGGTATTTATCTTTCCCTTTCTGACTCACTTCGCTCTGTATAATAGGTTCTAGGTTCATCTACCTCATTAGAACTGACTCAAATGTGTTCCTTTTTATGGCTGAGTAATATTCCATTGAGTAATACCATGATTTCTTTATCCATTCATCTGTCGATGGAAATCTAGGTTGCTTCCATGTTCTAGCTATTGTAAATAGTGCTGCAATGAACAATGGGATGCATATGTCTCTTTCGATTTTGGTTTCCTCAGGGTATATGCCTAGGAGTGGGATTGCTGGGCCATATGGTGGTTTTATTCCTAGTTTTTAAAAGAATCTACATAGTGTCTTCCATAGTAGCTGTATCAATTTCCATTCCCACCAACAGTGCAAGAGTGTTTCCTTTTCTTTGCACCCTCTCCAGCATTTATTGTTTGCAGACTTTTTGATGAGGGTCGTTCTGACCAGTGTGAGGTGATAACTCATTGTAGTTTTGATTTGCATTTCTTTAATAATGAGCAATGTTGAGCATCTTTTCATGTGTTAGCCAACCATATGTCTTCTTTGGAGAAATGTCTGCTGAGGTCTTTTTCCCACTTTTTGATTGGCTTGTTTGTTTTTCTGGTATTGAGTTGTATGAGCTGCTTGTATACAATGGAATTTAATCCTTTGTTATTTTCTACTTTGTAGCAAATTAATCATTTGCTATTATTTTCTCCCATTTTGAGGTTTGTCTTTTTACCTTGCTTATGGTTTCCTTTGCTGTGCAAAAGATTTAGGCTTAATCAAGTCTCACTTATATACTTTTGTTTTTATTTCCATTACTCTAGGAGGTGAGTCAGAGTATCTTGCTTTGACTTATGTCATTGAGTGTTCTGCCTATGTTTTCCTCTAAGAGTTTTATATTTTCTGGTCTTACATTTAGGTCTTTAATCCATTTTGAGTTTCTCTTTGTGTATGGTGTTAGGAAGTGTTCTAATTACATTCTTTTATATGTAGCTATCCAATTTTCCCAGCACCATTTATTGAAGAGGCTGTTTTTGCCCCATTGTATATTCTTGCCTCCTTTGTCAAAAATAAGGTACCCATAGGTGCCTGGGTTTATTTCTGGGCTCTCTACCTTGTTCCATGGGTCTGTATTTCTGCTTTTGTGCCAGTACCATACTGTCTTGATGACTGTAGCTTTGTAGTATAATCTGAAGTCATGAAGGTTGATTCTTCCAGCTGCATTCTTCTTTCTCAAGACTCCTTTGGCTATTCAGGGTCTTTTGTGTTTCCTTATGAACTGTGAAATTTTTTGTTCTAGTTCTATGAAAAATGCCATTGGTAATTCGATAGGGATTGCAATGAATCTGTAGATTGCATTTGGTAGTATAGTCATTTTCACAATATTGATTCTTCCTACCCAGGAACATGGAATATCTCTCCATCTGTTTATGTCATCTTTTATTTCTTTCATTAGTGTCTTATACTTTTCTGTGTACAATACTTTTGTCTCCTTAGGTAAGTTTGTTCCTAAATATTTAATTCTTTTTGTTACAATGGTGCATGGGATTGATTCCTTAATTTCTCTTTCTGATTTTTCCTTGTTAGTATGTAGAAATGCAAGTGATTTCTGTGTCTTGATTTTGTATCCTGCAGCTTTTCTAAATTCACTGATTAGCTCTAGTTATTTTCTGATACTATTTTTAGGGTTTTCTATGTACAGTATCATGTCATCCACAAGCGGTGGCAGCTTTATTTCTTCTTTTCCAATCTGGCTTCCTTTTATTTCTTTTTCTTCTCTAATTGCTGTAGCTAGGACTTCCAGAACTATGTTGAATGATAGTGGTGAAAGTGGACACCCTTGTCTTGTTCCTGATCTTAGGGGGAATGCTTTCAGTTTTCACCACTGAGAATAATGTTTGCTGTAGGCTTATCATATATTGCCTTTACTATGTTGAGGTAGGTTCCTTCTATGCCCATTTAATAAGGGTTTTAACCATAAATGGGTGCTGAATTTTGTCAAAGGATTTTCCTGCATCTATTGAGATGATTATATGGTTTTTATCTTTCAATTTGTTAATATGGTGTGTCACATTGATTGATTTTCATATATTGAGGAATCTTTGCATCCCTGGAATAAACCAAACTTGATCATGTTTTTGATGTGTTGCTGAATTCTGTTTGCTAAAATTTTGTTGAGGATTTTTGCACCTATGTTCATCAGTGATATTGGCCTGTAGTTTTCTTTTTTGTGTTGTCTCTGCCTGGTTTTGGTATCAGGTGATGGTGGCCTTGTAGAATGAGTTTGGAACTGTTCCTTCCTCTGGAATTTTTAGAGTTTTAGAAGAATAGGCATTAGCTCTTCCTTAAATGTTTGATAGAATTCTCCTCGGCTTTTGTTTTTTTGGGGGGGATTTTTGATCTCAGCTTTAGTGTCAGTGCTTGTACTTGGGTTGATCATAATTTCTATTTCTTCCTGGTTCAGTTTTGAAAGATTTAATTTTTCTAAGAATCTGTCCATTTCTTCCAGGTTATCCATTTTATTGCCATATAGTTGTTCATAATGGTCTCTTATAATCCTTTGTTTATCTGCATTGTCTGGTGTAACCTCCCTTTTTCATTTCTAATTTTGTTGATTTGATTCTTCTCGTTTTTTCTTGATGAGTCTGGGTAAAGGTTTGTGAATTTTGTTTATCTTCTCAAAGAACCAGCTTTTATTTGTATTAATCGTTACTATTATTTTTTCATTTATTTCTGCTTGAATTTTATGATTTCTTTCCTTCTTCTAATTTTGGGGTGTTTTTGTTCTTTTTCCAGTTGTTTTAGATGTAAAGATAGTTTGTCTATTCGATGTTTTTCTTGTTTCTTAAAGTACGATTGTATTGCTATAAACTTCCCTCTTAGAACTGCTTTTGCTGCATCCCATAGGTTTTGAGTTGTTGTGTTTTCATTGTCATTTGTGTCTAGAAATTTTTTTATTTCCCTTTTGATTTCTTCAGGAACCTGTTGATTATTTAGAAGCGTGTTGTTTAATCTCCATGTCCTTGTGTTTCTTACACTTTTTTCCTTGTAATTGATATTTATTCTCATAGTTTGTGTTTGGAGAAGATGCTTGATACAGTTTCAATTTTCTTAAGTTTACTGAGATTTGATTTGTAACCCAAGATGTGGTCTATCCTGGAGAATGTTCCATGTACACTTGAGAAGGTGTATTCTTCTGCATTTGGATGCAATGTCCTGAAGATATTAATGAGATCCATCTCATCTAATAATAATTTAAAACGTGTGTTTTCTTATTTATTTTCTATTTTGATGACGTGTCCATTGATGTGAGTGGGGTTTTACATTCTCCTATTATTATTGTGTTACTGTCAATTTCTCCTTTTATGTCTGTTAGTGTTTGTCTTATGTATTGAGGTGCTCCTATGTTGGATATTTACACTTGTTATGTCTTCCTCTTGGACTGATCCTTTGATCATTATCTAGTATCCTTCCTTATCTCTTGTAATCTTTATTTTAAGGTCTATTTTGTCTGATATGAGGATTGCTATTACAGATCTGTTTTGCTTCCCACTTGCATGTAATATATTTTTCCTTCCTCTCACTTTCAGTCTACATGTGTCTTTAGGTCTGAAGTGGGTTTCTTGTAGGTAGCATATATATGGGTCTTGTTTTTGTATCCATTCAGCCAGTCTGTGTGTTTTGGTTGCAGCATTTAATCCATTTACATTTAAAGTAATTATTGATATATATGTTCCTATTGTATTTTCTTGATTGTTTGGGGTTGATCTTGTAGATCTTTTCCATCTCTTGTATTTCTTGACTATATAAGTCCCTTTAACATTTGTTGTAAAGCTGGTTTGGTGGTAATGAATTCTCTTAACTTTTGCTTGTTTGAAAAGCTTTTTATTTCTCGATTAATTTTGAATGAGATTCTTGCTGAGTACAGTAATCTTGGTTTTAGAATTTTCCGTTTCAATATTTTAAATATATCCTACCATTCCCTTCTGGCCTGCAGAGTTTCTGCTGAAAGGTCAGCTGTTAAGCATATGGGGTTTCTCTTGTATATTACTTGCTGCTTTTAATATGCTTTCTTTGTGTTTAGTCTTTGTTAGTTTAATCAGTAGTGTCTTTGCATGTTTCACCTTGGGTTTATCCTGTATGAGACTCTTTGCACCTCTTTGACTTCATTGACTATTCCCTTTTCTATGTTGGGGAAATTTTCAACTATAATTTCTTCAAAAATTTTCTCATACCCTTTGTTTTTATCTTCTTCTTCTGGGACCCCTATAATTCGAATGTTGGTGCATTTTATATGGTCCTAGAGGTCTCTGAGACTGTCCTCAGCTCTTCTCAGTCTTTCTACTTTATTGTGCTCTTCAGAAGTTATTTCCACCACTTAATCTTCCAGCTCACTGATTTGTTCTTTCTCTGCAGATATTCTGATATTGATTCCTTCTAGAGTGTTTTTAATTTCAGCCTTTGTGTTCTTTGTCTCTGTATGTTTATTCTTTAACTCTTCTAGGTCTTTGTTAATTGATTCTTGCATTTTTTTCCATTCTGTTTTCAAGGTTTTTGATCATCCTTACTATCATTATTCTGAATTCTTTTTCAGGGAGTTTGCCTATTTCCTCTTCATTTATTATACTTCTGTGTTTCTAGTTTGTTCCTTTATTTATGCAGTATTTCTCTGCCTTTTCATTTTTTAAGTTATTCTGTCAGGGTCATCCCAGTGCACCAGCCCTGAGCGCCCTGTCTCATGCATCGAACTTGGGCTGGCGATCTGTTTGACATATGAAAATATACATGTTTCAATGTTATTTTCTCAAATCATCCCACCTTCGCCTTCTCCCAGAGTCCAAAAGACTGTTCTATACATCTGTGTCTCTTTTGATGTCTCGCATATAGGGTCATCATTACCATCTTTCTAAATTCCATATATATGTGTTAATATACTGTATTGGTGTTTTTCTTTCTGACTTACTTCGCTCTGTATGATAGGCTCCAGTTTCATCCACCTCATTAGAACTGATTCAAATGCATTCTTTTTAATAGCTGAGTAATATTCCATTGTGTATATGTACCACAGCTTTATTATCCATTCGTCTGCTGATGGACATTGAGGTTGCTTCCATGTCTTGCCTATTATAAACAGTGCTGCGATGAACATTGCAAAACATTGTCTCTTTAAATTCTGGTTTCCTCGGTGTGTATGCCCAGCAGTGGGATTGCTGGGTCATATGGCAGTTCTATTTCCAGTTTTTAAAGGAATCTCAACACTGTTCTCCATAGTGGCTGTACTAGTTTGCATTCCCACCAACAGTGTAAGAGGGTTCCCTTTTCTCCACACCCTCTCCAGCATGTATTGTTTGTAGACTTTTTGATAGCAGCCATTCTGACCGGCGTGAGATGGTACCTCATTGTGGTTTTGATTTGCATTTCTCTGATAATGATTGATGTTGAGCATCTTTTCAAGTGTTTGTTAGCCATCTGTATGTCTTCTTTGGAGAAATGTCTGTTTAGTTCTTTGGCCCATTTTTTGCTTGGGTCGTTTATTTTTCTGGAATTGAGCTGCAGGAGCTGCTTGTATATTTTTGAGATTAATTCTTTGTTGGTTGCTTCGTTTGCTATTATTTTCTCCCATTCTGAAGGCTGTCTTTTCACCTTGCTTATAGTTTCCTTCATTGTGCTAAAGCTTTTAAGATTAACTAGGTCCTATTTGTTTATTTTTGCTTTTATTTCCATTACTCTGGGAGGTGAGTCATAGAGGATCCTGCTGTGATTTATCTCAGAGTGTGTTTTGCCTATATTTTCCTCTAGGAATTTTACAGTTTCTGGTCTTATGTTTAGATCTTTAATCCATTTTGAGTTTATTTTTGTGTATGGTGTTAGAAAGTGTTCTAGTTTCATTCTTTTACAAGTGGTTTACCAGTTTTCCCAGTGTGCTGAGTTTTTTGTTTGTTTGTTTGTTTTTCCTCTGATAGGCAAGGCTGAGTGAGGTGGTAATCCTGTCTGCTGATACTTGGGTTTGTATTTTTGTTTTGTTTGTTATTTAGATGAAGCATCCTGCACAGGGTGCACAGGGTGGTTGGGTGATGCAGGGTCTTGTATTCAAGTGGTTTCCTTTGTGTGAGTTGTCAATATTTGATACTCCCTAGGGTTAGTTCTCTGGTAGTCTAGGGTCTTGGAGTCAGTGCTCCTCCTCCAAAAGCTCATGGCTTGATCTCTGGTCGGGAATGAAGATTCCACAAGTGGTTTGTTATGGCATTAAGTGAGATTAAACAAATATCCAAAAACAAGAAACCAAAGGTGAACCCCAGACAAATCACAGTTACAAAATCAGGCAAATAATAATTAAAATAATGGAATATACACATATACATATACACCCTTGAATAAAGTGAAAACAATCCAACAAAAACAAAGTACAGTCGATTGACCCAGTGAACAAAGGAAATCAAAAATTATATTTACTAGTTACAAACAAAAATAACTTAAGCACAAACTGGAAAACAAAACTGAAGCAAGGCCCCAAGTGGGGAATAAAGCAATTAAAAGAAAACTAACAAACATATTGAGAGGATAGGAAAGAAAGAATAGATATGCAAGGTTAAATAGAGGTAGATGAAGAAGATTTATATACATTAAAGATTTACTGCAAGAGGAAAAGATCAGTAGGAAAAGCAAACAGAGGAATAAATGTAGAAAAAAATATAAAAGGTTAAAAAAACTAAAAATATAAAAAAGAAAAGGAAAAAAAAGGAAGAAGAAAGAAAAAAGGGGAAAAAAGGAAAACTCCACAGAACTGCAAAAGCCCAGTGTAGAGGCAGAGGTTTATAACAACAATAGAAAGTGTGACTGAATATACACATATACATATCCACCCATAATCAAAATCAAAACAGTTCGACAAATATAAAGTACAATAGATTGACCTGGAGAACAAAGGATATCAAAATTTATATCTACTGGAACAAAAGTAATTAAAGCACAAACTGGAAAATGAAACTAAAGCAAGGTGCCAATTGGGGAATAAAGCAATGAAAATAAAACTAACAAATATGTTGAGAGGAAAGGAGAGAAAGAAAAGAAAGGAAGAATAGATATGCAAAGTTAAATAGGCATAGATAAAGAAGATTTATATACATTAAAGATTAACTGAAAGGGGAAAAGAACAGTAGGAAAAGCAAAAAAAGGAATAAATGTAGAAAAATAATAACAGGTTTAAAAAATTAGAATTAAAAAAAGAGAAAAGCATAAAAAAGGGGAAAACTCCACAGAACTGCAAAAGCCCAATAGAATGGCAGAGGTTTATGGCAACAATAAAAAATGTGACTGAGGAAAAAAAAAGGCTCAAAAGCTTAATTGGATTTCTTACTGCCAATAAAATCGACAACTACAATTGGGGTTGGTGGTGGGGGCGGGGGGCGGGGAGGACAAAAAAGGGGAAAAAATCCGAAAGAACCTACTGCTGCTGCTGCTGCTAAGTCACTTCAGTCATGTCCGACTCTGTGTGACCCCATAGATGGCAGCCCACCAGACTTCCCAGTCCCTGGGATTCTCCAGGCAAGAACACTGGAGTGGGTTGCCATTTCTTTCTCCAGTGCATGAAAGTGAAAAGTGAAAGTGAAATTGCTCAGTCATGTCTGACTCTTAGCGACACCATGGACTGTGGCCTACCTGGCTCCTCCATCCATGGGATTTGCCAGGCAAGAGTACTGGAATGGGGTGCCATCACCTTCTCCAAAAGAACCTACAGAGCAAGTCAAAAAATAAGTATAATAAATGTTTTTATTGAGTCACTGCTTTCAGAGTCCTTTCCCTCACTGGGAGTCATAGTCCACCTTACTTCCCTAGGATGCCCTCCAACACTGTGCTCATCTCTGGACCTGCTGTGGGGGCAGCTCAGATTCTAATCTGGTCCCACTCTGTGTTCTTGCCTTCAATGTTCACAGCTATCAGAGCTAGTGTGATTTCTTTTGTGGGAGCTCTCAATGGCCTTTTATATATTCCATCATCACAGAGTCTGCTTAGTTGATCATGTGGATTTAATCTGCAGCTTGTACAACTGGTGGGAAGGTTTTGGATCTTCTTCCTTAGCCACACTGCCACTGGGTTTCAATTGTAGTTTTATTTCCACCTCCACATGTGGGCCATCCACTGGGGTTTAGTTCCTGAGACTGCCCTGGAGGGCTTGGGTTTGCCCCTGTGAGGGCCAGGTGTAGAGGTGGTACAGATGCTTGGGTCGCAGGGGTTCTGGAGGCACCAGGTACTCAGGGAGGTTGGCAGCTAGGGCCCTTCTAGTGCTCTAGAAGGGCATGGCAACCAGTATTGGCCAATAGGCTCCAGCATTCTTGCCTGGAGAACCCCCTCTCTGACAGAGAAGCCTGGCAGGCCACAGTCTACAGGGTCGCAAAGAGTTGTACACAACTGAAGCGACCCTGCATGCATAGACGCAAGACTTTTTCTTTTGCCTGTGGCAGCTCTGCCCCAGTGAGGGCTGAGTGTGAAGGTGGCACAGCTGCTTGGTTTGCGGGAACCCTGGTGGCGCCAAGTGTGCAGGGACACGGACTGCCTCGGCTGCATGAGTTATGGCCCTATCAGAGTCTTTTTTTGAGCCTCTTGTAGCTGGCGATTAGAAGACCTCTTTGGCCAGTCTTTCTCCAAAGCTCCACCTGTTCAGGCACTTAAAGGACTCCCTTGTCTGGAATCCTTCTCTGTTGTTTGGTGCCTCACGCACATAGAGGGTCCCCCCTGGCTGGGATCCTACTCTGTAGATCTTCACGTCAGACACTTAAAGGAGCACCCTGAGTGGGATTCTACTCTGTAGTTCAGTGCATCAGGTGTTTGATGGGTCAGCCTCTCTATTGTTCAGCTGCTGATGCTGGCACCTGGGAAGAGAGAGGCTATGATGATGGCTTCACCCCCTAAGCGTGACTCAGCAGTATCACCTTGCTTCCATGGCTCCCCGGCTTTCCTCCCCAGGCATTTCCCACCAAGATCTCTTCCTTCACATCCTCTCAATCCGACTCTCTGCAGTCAACAGCAGCCCTCACCCTGGGACTGCTCCAAAATCCCTAAACTCCAGCTCCCAGCCTCTGCACCTTCCAGGAGACCAGTGTTCCTGTCCACGGTATGTATGGCTTTGGCAAGGACTGTCTGATTCTCATTCCATTTAGGCTGCCACAGACCAGCTGTTTCACTCTCAGCCTTAAGTGTTTCTCCTGTGACTCAATTGCCCCGCTGTGGGGATCAGACCCCTGATTCAATTCCCCCACCTGCTGAGGGCAGGTTCAGTCCTACTAACACTCTTGTTTTTCCCCCTAGTTCCTTCATCCTAACGAATTTTGCTTGGTTCTATATATTCTTTTCTGGTGGTCAGGTACTCCTGTCTCCTCTCAGCTGGTGTTCTGCATGCACTTCTGTGTCTCAAGGTGTATTCCTGATGTATCCATGCAGAGAGATGTACTCCATGTCCACCTATTGCTCCACCATCTTGTTCTCCTCCATATTTCTTCTTCAATTATAGTTTTCTCATGGTATATGTCCAGTATTGGGATTGTTTGGTCATATAATAGTTTTATTCCTAGTTTCATAAGTAACCTCTATACTGTCTTCCATAGTGGCTGTATCAATTTACATTCCCTCCAACAGTGCAAGAGGGTTCCCTTTCCTCCACACCCTCTCAAGCATTTATTGTTTGTAGATTTTTTGATGATGGCCATTCTGACCTGTGTGAAGAGATATCTCATTGTAGTTTTGAGTGGCATTTCTCTAATAACGAGCAATGTTGAGCATCTTTTCATGTGTTTATTAGCCATCTATATGTCTTCTTTGGAGAAATGTCTGCTTAGGTCTTTACTAAATTCACTGATTAGCTGTCTATCATATGACCAAATAATCCCACTACTGGACATATGCACTGTGAAAATTATAATTGGAAAAGATATATGTACTCCAGTGTTTTGACTTCCCTGGTGACTCAGCGGTAAAGAAGGAGTGGCTACCCACTCCAGTATTCTGGCCTGGAAAAATCCATGGGGTCACAAAGAGTCAGACATGACTGAGTGACTTTCACTTTCACTACAAACAGTGATAGCTTTATTTCTTCTTTTTCAATCTGGATTCCTTTTATTTCTTTTTCTTCTCTGATTGCCACAGTTTGGACTCCCAAAACTATGTTGAATGATAATGGCAAGAGTGGGCACCCTTGTCTTGTTCTTTGTCTTAGAGGAAATGCTTTCAGGTTTTCACCATTGTGAATGATGTTTGTTGTGGGTTTATCATATATGGCCTTTATTATGTTGAGGTAGGTTCCTCTTATGTTCATTTTTTGAAGAGTTTTTTTTTTAAATCATAACTGGGTGCTGAATTTTGTCTAAGCTTTTTCTACATCCATTGAGATTATCATATGGTTTTCATTTTTCAATTTGTTAATATGGTGTATCACATTGATTGATTTGAGTATATTGAAGAATCCTTGTATTCTTGGGATAAACTCAACTCAATTATGATGTATAATCTTTTATATTTGCTAGAGTTTTGTTGAGGATTTTTACATCTATGTTCATCACTGATATTGTCCTTTAAGTTTCTTTTTTTTGTGATATCTTTATATGGGTTTTGTATCAGGGTGATGGTGGCCTAGTAGAATGTGTTTGGAATTATTCCTTCCTCTGCAATTTTTGAAAAGAGTTTCAGAAGGATAGGCATTAGCTCTTCTCTAAATGTTTGATAGAATTCACCTGTGAAACCATCTGGCCCTGGGCTTTTGTTTTTTGTGATATTTTTGATCATGGTTTTGATTTCAGTGCTTGTGACTAGCTTGTTCATAATTTCTATTTCTTCCTGGTTCCTCTTGGAAGGTTGAACTTTTCTAAGAATCTTTCCATTTCTTCCAGGTTGTCCATTTTATTGGTATATAGTTGCTCATAGTATTCTCTTAGGATCCTATGTAATTCTGCATTATATGTTGTAACCTCTTCTTTTTCATTTCTAGTTTTGTTGATTTGATTATGTTACTTTTTTTATTCTTAATGAGTCTTGCTAATGGTTTGTTAATTTTGTTTCTCTTCTCTGAGAACCAGGTTTTTGTTTTATTAATATTTACTATTGTTTCCTTCATTTCTTTTTCATTTATTTCTGCTCTCATCTTCATGATTTCTTTCCTTCCATTAACCTTGGATTATTTTGTTCATCTTTTTTCTGTTGTTTTAGGTGTAAAGTTAGGTTGTCTATTCAATGTTTTTCTTGTTTGGTGAGATAGGATTGTATTGCTATAAACTTTCCTGTTAGAACTGCTTTTACTGCATCCCATAGATTTTGGCTTGCCATTTTTTCATTGTCAGTTGCTTCTAGGAATTTTTTGATTTCTCTTTTTATTTCATAAATAACCTGTTTGCTATTTAGAAATGTATTGCTTAATCTCCATTTATTTGTTTTTTTTTTTTTTTTTTTACAGTTTTTCCCCTTGTAACTGATATCTAGTCTCATAGTGTTGTTATCAGAAAAGATGCTTGATATGGTTTCAATTTTCTTAAATTTACTGAGGCTTGATATACGTGATCCAAGATATAGTCTTTCCTGGAAAATGTTCCTTGTGCACTTGAAAAATGTATATTCTTCTGCGTTTGCATTGAATGTCCTTAAGATGTCAATTAGGTCCATCTGGTCTAATGTGTCATTTAAGGCTTGTATTTCCTTTTTGTCTCTTTTGATTATCTGTCCATTGGTGTAAGTGGGGGTGTTAAAGTCCCTTATTATTATTATTTTACTGTCAATTTCCCTTTTTATGTCTGTTAGTGTTTGCCTTATGAATTGAGGTACTCTGGTGCATAAATATTTACAATTGTTATGTCTTCTTGGATTGATCCCTTGATTGTTATGTAGTGTCCTTCCTTATAACTTATTATTTATTTTAAGGTCTATTTTGTCTCATATAAGAACTGCTGCTCCAGCTTTCTTTTGACTTCCATTTGCAAGGAATAAATTTTTCTGTCCTTTCACTTTCAATCTATATGCGTATCTAGGTCTGAAGTGGGTCTCCTGTAGACAGCATATATATGGGTCTTGTTTTTGTATCCATTCAGCCAGTCTTGTCTTTTGGTTGGAGCATTTAATCCACTTACATTTAAAGCAGTTATTGATATATATGTTCCTACTGGCATTTTCTTAATTGTTTTTGATTCGTTTTTGTAGGTCTTTTCCTTCTCTTGTGGTTCTTGTCTATAGAAGTCCCTTTAACATGTGTTGTAAAGTTGGTTTGGTGGTGCTAAATGGTTTTAACTTTTGCTTGTCTATAAAGCTTTTGATTTCTCCATAAATTTTGAGTGAAATTCTTACAGGGTAGAGTAATCTTTGTTGTAGATTTTTCCCTGTCAGTACTTTAAATATATCCTGCCATTCCCTTTTGGCCTGCAGAGTTTCTGCTGAAAGATCAGCTGTTAACTGTGTGGAGTTTCCCTGGTATGTTACTTGTTGCTTTTCCCTTGCTTTTTAAATATTCTTTCCTTGTGTTTAATCTTTGTTAATTTGATTAGTATATGTCTCAGCACGTTTCTCCTTGGGTTTATCCTGTATGGGACCCTCTGCACTTCTTGGACTCGATTGGCTTTCCTTTCCCATGTTAGGGAAGTTTTTGACTATAATCTTTTCAAAATATTTCTCAGACATTTTCTTTTTCCCTTCTTCTGGGACCCCTATTATTTGAATTTTGGTGCATTTAATATTGGCTTAGAGGTCCCTGAGACTGTCTCCAATTTGTTTCATTCTTTTTCCTTTATTCTGCTCTTCAGGAGTTTTTCCACCATTGAATCATCCAGCTCAGTATCCATGCTTGTGCCTCAGTTACTCTACTATTTATTCCTTCTAGAGTATTTTTAATTTCAGTAATTGTGTTTTTTGTCTCTGTTTTTTTCTTTATTTCTTCCTGGTCATTGTTAAATGTGTTAATTAATTCCTGCTTTTTCTCCATTCTATTTTTGAGGTTTTGGATCATCTTTACTATCATTACTTTGAATTCTGTTTCAGGTAGTTTGCCTATTTCCTCTTAGTTTATTTGGTCTTGTGAATTTTTACCTTGTTCTTTAATTTGCCTTATATTTCTCCATCTCTTCATTTTTTTTTCTAACTTACTGTCTTGTAGGCCTCCTTTTCCCAGGCTCTACGGTCCAATTACTTCTTCCTTTGGGTTTCTGCCCTCAGTGGGTAAGGTTTGTCCAGTGGCTTTTGTAGGCTTTATGTTGGGAGGGATTTGTGCCTCCATTCTGGTGGGAGGAGAAATTTTTTCCTCCTCAGATCCACAGGGCTGTGTGAGGTGATATGTTTTGGGATGTCTGTGGGTAGCCTGTCTGCTGATGATTGGGTTTGTGTTTTTGTCTTTCTTTTTTCAGTGAGGTGTCCTGCAATGGGTGCTGCTGGCATTTGGGTGATGCCATGTCTTGTATACAGGTGGAGGTCTTTGTGGTAGTTCTCACTAATTAATACTCCATGCAGTTAGGAGTTCTCTGGCAGTCTAGAGTCCTGGACTCAACACAACCAGTCCAAAGGCTCAGACCCAATCTCTGGCCAGGGGACAGAGGTTTCACAAGCCATTTGTTATGGCATTAAAGGGGATTAAAACAAACACAGAAAAACAAAAAACAAATGAACCCCAGACAAATGGTAAATACAAAATCAGACAAACAATAACAAAAACAAAGGAACACACATACATAAACATACACACACATACAAACAAGACCAAAACAGTCCAAATAAAGAAAGTACAAGAATGTAACAGACAAAGAAGACCAAAAATGATATTGACCAATTAAAAACAAAACTAACTAGAACACAAATTGGAAAACAAAACCAAAGCAGAGTGTCAACGTGGGAATAAAGGAAGGAAAACAAAGCAAACTAACAAACATGATGAAATAAAGAAATAAAAGGAAAAAAAGAAAAAATATGAAAGATGAACAGAAGTGTATAAAAAAGATTTATATATGTTAAAGAATAACTATAGCAGGGAAAGAGCAATAAGACAAACAAACAAACAAAAACCAAAAATAAAACCCAGAGAAGTAAAAAAAACAAAAAAACAAACAAACAAAAAAAACAAAAACAAAAACAAAACCAAGCCACAAACATCCAATTGTGAGGTAGAAATATATAAAGGAAATAAAAAGTGTGATTTTAAAAAAGTTCTCAAAAGCTTGAATAGAGTTAAGAGTAATAATAAAATCAACAACCACAGCAACATAGGAAAAAAAGAGAAAGAAAAAAATGCATAACTAACTGCAGAACAAATTAAAATATAAGAATAATAAAAATGTTTTTCTCAGGTCTCAGCTGTCACTGTCCTTTCACTCAGGGAAACTCCCTGGGAGGTGGAACTCCCACCTCCCTAGGAAGCTCTTCAATACTGGGCTGGTCTCTGGTCTTGCTGTGGGGATAGCTCAGACTTTAATCTGGCCCTATTCTTGTGTGTTCTTGCCTCCAGTGTCCACAGGCAACTGTTTTCTGTATATTAATTTTGTATCCTACAACTTTATTGAATGTTTTTATTAGTTCTAATAATATTTTCATGGTGTCTTTAGGATTCTCCATATGTAGTATCATTTCATCTGCAAAGAATGACAATTCTACTTTTTCATTTTCAATTTGACTCCATTTATTTCCTTTCCTTGTCTGACTGGTGTGGTTAGGACTTCCAATCTTATGTTGAATAAAAGTGAAGAAAGGGGGCATCTTTGTCTCATTTCTGACCTTAGAGGAAATATGTTCAGTGTTTAACCACTGAGTATGATGTTAGATGTGGGCTTGTCTTCCATGACCTTTATAATGCTGTGACATGTTCCCTCTATATTCATTGTGTTGAGAGATTTTTTTTTTTAATCATAAACATATGTCAACTTTTGTCAAATGTCTTTTGTATCTCTTTTGATCTGA
Organism: Bos grunniens; assembly: GCF_055505025.1. Classification (NCBI taxonomy): domain Eukaryota; kingdom Metazoa; phylum Chordata; class Mammalia; order Artiodactyla; family Bovidae; genus Bos; species Bos grunniens. The sequence goes on along the minus strand of NC_141194.1, from coordinate 50,293,755 downwards.
TCATATGATTTTTATCATTTTGTTAATATTTGTTTCATTTGTGGATGTTGAACCATCCTTGAATCTCTGGAAAAATTCCACTTGACTATTGTGTATGATTCTTTTATTGTGTTGTTGAAATTGGTCTGCCAGCATCTATTGGATAATTGAAAAATGAGAGAGTTTCAGAAAGACATCTACTTCTGCTTCATTTACTATGCCAAAGCCTTTGACTGTGTGGATCACAATAAAACTGTGGAAAATTCTGAAAGAGATGGGAATACCAGACCACCTGACCTGCCTCTTGAGAAATCTGGATGCAGGTCAGGAAGCAACAGTTAGAACTTGGACACGGAACAACAGACTGGTTCCAAATCAGGAAAGGAGTATGTCAAGGCTGTATATTGTCACCCTGCTTATTTAACTTACATGCAGAGTACATCATGAGAAATGCTGGGCTGGATGAAGCACAAGCTGGAATCAAGATTGCTGGGAGAACTATCAGTAACCTCAGATATGGAGATGACACCACCCTTATGGCAGAAAGTGAAGAGAAACTGCCGGGGTCCAGCCCCGGTGGATCCAGGGAATTCGAAGCGGGGACGGCGTCGGCGAGGATCAGGAAACAATTGCTTAATTAAACGTTAATTAAGGATATAAAGAGTAATAGAATGAGGATAGCTCAGTGAGGAAATTCAGTGGAGAAAAGAGGCTGAATAATTCAGCCAGAAGGTAAGAGAAAGAACAACATGGTGAGACCAAGTTTCGGTGAACAAGGCCCGCACTTTATTTTCCAAAGTAGTTTTTATACCTTAAGTTATGCATAGAGGATAATGGGGGAAGGGGTAGAGTCATGCAGTAAGCCAGGCTTTCTTCCTGCAAACTTATCATATGCAAAAGTTTAGGTGATTTGCATCATCTTCTGGCCCGGAGGCCTTTTTCTCTAAAGGTGATTATTCTAAAGTCAGGTGCCAGCCTCCAAAAAGCATTAGATAAAGTTGCATTCCTACAGAGCAAAGGTGTGGTGGGCTATAACAAGAAAAAGAATTAACTCAAGGGTCCCAGGTTACAAACATTAAAGCTACTACTTACACCAATTATATTAATCAATACACTGCCAGGGACACAGCAGGTAAGGGATATGGAGACTTAGCAGCAAATATTGGCCCAACAAGTGAAAATCCCTTCACCAATACAATTTCTAATCAATCTTTTGACTGCTCAAAGGAATCTGTATTTAGACAGTTTAGAACATCTCATGCCTCTCACAGTTTGGAGGCTCTGAGCAATCACATGTGGCCGGAAAAACCTATTCAGGCAGGCTAGAGGACTTCCAAGGGAGTTTGTAGGTTGAAACACTGTCACACCCAGGAATTATTAACTGGAGCTGTAAGCTAACTCTTTTTTCAGAGAGGTAGTGGGGGACAGCCCCCCGTAAAGTCAGAGGTGTAGGTGAAAGCACAAAGCAGAAAGTAGGCAGACTCTGGTTTGGGGGGTAGATTGCTCGAGAATTTCCAGGGAGACTCCTGAGGCTTGATCCCGCCTTTGCGTATGCCAAGCCTCCTTCCTCATGACCTTTGCCAGGGGCGGAGCTCGCTCCCCGCAAGAAACTAAAGAGCCTCTTGATGAAAGTGAAAGAGGAGAGTGAAAAAGTTGGCTTAAAACTCAACGTTCAAAAAACTAAGATCATGGCATCTGGTCCCATCACTTAATGGCAAATAGATGGGGAAACAATGGAAACTGTCAGACTTTGTTTTTTTGGGGCTCCAAAATCACTCCAGATGGTGACTGAGCCATGAAATTAAAAGACACTCAATCCTTGGAAGAAAAGTTACGACCAACCTAGACAGCATATTCGGAGAAGGCGATGGCACCCCACTCCAATACTCTTGCCTGGAAAATCCCATGGACAGAGGAGCCTGGTAGGCTGCCATCCATCTATGGGGTCGCACAGAGTCAGACACGACCGAAGCGACTTAGCAGCAGCAGCTGCTGCAGCAGACAGCATATTAAAAAGCAGAGACATTACTTTGTGAACAAAGGTCCATCTAGTCTAAGCTATGGTTTTTCCAGTAGTCATATATGGATGTAAGAGATGGAGTATAAAGAAAGCTGAATGCCGAAGAATTGGTGCTTTTGAATTGTGGTGTTGGAGAAGACCCTTGAGAGCCCCTTGAACAGTAAGGAGATCCAGCCAGTTAATCCTAAAGGAAATCAGTCCTGAATATTCATTGGAAGGACTGATGATGAAGTTCCAATACTTTGGTCCCCTGATGTGACTTTACCCTGACTCATGGGTAAAGACCCTCATGCTGGGAAAGATTGAATGTGGGAGGAGAAGTGGATGACAGAGGATGAGATGGTTGGATGGCATCACCGACTCAATTGACATGAGATTGAGTAAACTCCAGGAGTTGGTGATGGACAGGGAAGCCTGGTGTGCTGCAGTCCACGGGGTCACAAAGAGTTGGACATGAATGACTGACCAAACTGAACTTGGCATTGGCAAATTCATTGGCAAATTCATTGGCAAATATTTTGTTGAGGATTATTCTATGCAAATCAGGAATGTTTCATGTAACTATTTTTTCTTTGTATCCTTGACTAATTTTGAGATTAGTTAATGCTGGTTTCATAAAATGTATTTATATGTATGCTCTTCCCCCAATCTTCTGTATTTTGTAAGAATTTGAGAAGTATTTATTCTTGAAATGTTTGATAGGATTCACAATTGAAACCATCTTATCCTGGGCTTTTATTTATTTATTAAAAATATTTATTAATTTATTTGGCTGCACCTAGTCTTAGTTGTTACACGTGGGACCTTTGATTTTCATTGGAGCATGTGGGTTCTTTAGTTGTAGCATCTCAACTCTTAATACAGTATGTAGGATCTATTCCCCTGACCATAGATCAAACCTGGCCTCCTGCTTTGTGTGTGAGAAGGCTTAGCCACTGGATGACCAGGGATGTTTCCTCTGGGCTTTTATTTTTTTGGAGGTTTTTGATCACTGGTTTGATCTTTCTGCTAGTGGCTGGTCTATTTAAAGTTTTTGTTTCTTTCTCATTTAGTCTTGGTAGGCTATATATTTCTATCAGTTTCTTATAAGTTGTCCAATTTTGTGGTAGACTCTTATTATGCTTTGTATTTCTGTGGTATCAATTGTAACATCTCTATAATTTCTGATTTTATTTATATGAGACTTGATTTTTTTCTTGGTTAGTGCAGCTGAAGTTTTGTCAACTTTGTTTATCTTTTCAAGGAAACAAATCTCAATTTTACTGATTTTTTTCTATTGTCTTTTTGGTCTCTATTTCACTTATTTTCACTCTGACATTTTGTCGTTTCCTTCCTTCTACTGACTTTGGGCTTCATTTTTTTCTTTCAATTTTTCTAGTTCCTTAAAATGTAAATTTGGGCTTCCCTCGTGGCTCAGATGACAAGGAATCCACCTGCAGTGTGGGATATCTGGGTTTGATCTCTGGGTTGGAAAGATCCCCTGGAGGAGGGCATGGCAACCCACTCCAGTATTCTTGCCTGGAGAATCCCATGGACAGAGGAGCCTGGCGGTCTACAGTCCATGGGGTTGTGAAGAGTTGGACATGACTGAGCGACTAAACACAGCACACAAGCACAGCAAACTGTAAAGTTAGGTTGTTTATTTGAGCTTTTTATTGTTTTATGATGTAGGCATTTATCTCTATGAACTTCCCTCTAATAACTCTTTTTGCTGTAGCTCATATGCTTTGGTAAGTTGTATTTCCATTTTCATTGACTCAAGGTTGTTGTTTTTTTTTTTAATTTCTCTATTGATTTTTCTTTGACCCATTAGCTTTGCAGTAACATGTTTCAGATCAGGTCAGATCAGTCACTCAGTCGTGTCCGACTCTTTGCGACCCCATGAATCGCAGCACGCCAAGCCTCCCTGTCCATCACCAACTCTAGGAGTTCACTCAGACTCAAGTCCATCAAGTCAGTGATGCCATCCAGCCATCTCATCCTCTGTCGTCCCCTTCTCCTCCTGCCCCCAATCCCTCCCAGCATCAGAGTCTTTTCCAATAAGTCAACTCTTCGCATGAGGTGGCCAAAGTACTGGAGTTTCAGCTTTAGCATCATTCCTTCCAAAGAAATCCCAGAGCTGATCTCCTTCAGAATGGACTGGTTGGATCTCCTTGCAGTCCAAGGGACTCTCAAGAGTCTTCTCCAACACCACAGTTCAAAAGCATCAATTCTTCGGGGCTCAGCCTTCTTCACAGTCCAACTCTCACATCCATACATGACCACAGGAAAAACCATAGCCTTGACTAGACGAAACTTTGTTGGCAAAGTAATATCTCTGCTTTCCAATATGCTATCTAGGTTGGTCATAATTTTCTTCCAAGGAGTAAGTGTCTTTTAATTTCATGGCTGTAGTCACCATCTGCAGTGATTTTGGAGCCCAGAAAAATAAAGTCTGACACTGTTTCCACTGTTTCCCCATCTATTTCCCATGAAGTGATGGGACCAGATGCCATGATCTTCGTTTTCTGAATGTTGAGCTTTAAGCCAACTTTTTCACTCTCCACTTTCACTTTCATCAAGAGGCTTTGAGTTCCTCTTCACTTTCTGCCATAAGGGTGGTGTCATCTGCATATCTGAGGCTATTGATATTTCTCCCGGCAATCTTGATTCCAGCTTGTGCTTCTTCCAGTCCAGCGTTTCTCATGATGTATTCTGCATATAAGTTAAATAAACAGGGTGACAATATACAGACTTGATGTACTCCTTTTCCTATTTGGAACCAGTCTGTTGTTCCATGTCCAGTTCTAACTGTTGCTTCCTGACCTGCATACAAATTTCTCAAGAGGCAGATCAAGTGGTCTGGTATTCCCATCTCTTTCAGAATTTTCCACAGTTTATTGTGATCCACACAGTCAAAGGCTTTGGCATAGTCAATAAAGCAGAAATAGATGTTTTTCTGGAACTCTCTTGCTTTTTCCATGATCCAGCGGATGTTGGCAATTTGATCTCTGGTTCCTCTGCCTTTTCTAAAACCAGCTTGAACATCAGGAAGTTCACGGTTCACATATTGCTGAAGCCTGGCTTGGAGAATTTTGAATATTACTTTACTAGCCTGTGAGATGAGTGCAATTCTGCGGTAGTTTGAGCATTCTTTGGCTTTGCCTTTCTTTGGAATTGGGATGAAAACTGACCTTTCCAGTCCTGTGGCCACTGCTGAGTTTTCCAAATTTGCTGGCTTATTTGGTGCAGCACTTTCACAGCATCATCTTTCAGGATTTGGAATAGCTCAACTGGAATTCTATCACCTCCACTAGCTTTGTTTGTAGTGATGCTTTCTAAGGCCCACTTGACTTCACATTCCAGGATGTGTGGCTCTAGGTCAGTGATCACACCATCGTGATTATCTGGGTCGTGAAGATCTTTTTTGTACAGTTCTTCTGTGTATTCTTGCCACCTCTTCTTAATATCTTCTGCTTCTGTTAGGTCCATACCATTTCTGTCCTTTATCAAGCCCATCTTTGCATGAAATATTCCTTTGGTATCTCTGATTTTCTTGAAGAGATCTCTAGTCTTTCCCGTTCTGTTGTTTTCCTCTATTTCTTTGCATTGATTGCTGAAGAAGGCTTTCTTATCTCTTCTTGCTATTCTTTGGATCTCTGCATTCAGATGTTTATATCTTTCCTTTTCTCCTTTGCTTTTCACTTCTCTTGTTTTCACAGCTATTTGTAAGTCCTCCCCAGACAGCCATTTTGCTTTTTTGCATTTCTTTTCCATGGGGACGGTCTTGATCCCTGTCTCCTGTACAATGTCATGAACCTCATTCCATAGTTCATCAGGCACTCTATCTATCAGATCTAGGCCCTTAAATCTATTTCTCACTTTCACTGTATAATCATAAGAGATTTGATTTAGGTCATACCTGAATGGTCTAGTGGTTTTCCCTACTTTCTTCAATTTAAGTCTGAATTTGGCAATAAAGAGTTCATGATCTGAGGCACAGTCAGCTCCTGGTCTTGTTTTTGTTGACTGTATAGAGCTTCTCCATCTTTGGCTGCAAAGAATATAATCAATCTGATTTTGGTGTTGACCATCTGGTGATGTCCATGTATAGAGTCTTCTCTTGTGTTGTTGGAAGAGGGTGTTTGTTACGACCAGTGCATGTTCTTGGCAAAAGTCTATTAGTCTTTGCCCTGCTTCCTTCCATATTCCAAGGCCAAATTTGCCTGTTACTCCAGGTGTTTCTTGACTTCCTACTTTTGCATTCCAGTCCCCTACAATGAAAAGGACATCTTTTTTGGGTGTTAGTTCTGAAAGATCTTGTAGGTCTTCATAGAACCGTTCAACTTCAGCTTCTTCAGTGTTACTAGTTGGGGCATAGACTTGGATTACTGTGATATTGAATGGTTTGCCTTGGAAACGAACAGAGATCATTCTGTCATTTTTGAGATTGCATCCAAGTACTGCATTTCGAACTCTTTTGTTGACCATGATGGCTACTCCATTTCTTCTGAGGGATTCCTGCCTGCGGTAGTAGATATAATGGCCATCTGAGTTAAATTCACCCATTCCAGTCCATTTCAGTTCACTGATTCCTAGAATGTCGACATTCACTCTTGCCATCTCTTGTTTGACCATTTCCAATTTGCCTTGATTCATGGACCTGACATTCCAGGTTCCTATGCAATATTGTTCTTTACAGCATCGGACCTTGCTTCTATCAGCAGTCACATCCACAGCTGGGTATTCTTTTTGCTTTGGCTCCATCCCTTCATTCTTTCTGGAGTTATTTCTCTACTGATCTCCAGTAGCATATTGGGCCCCTACTGACTTGGGATGTTTCTCTTTCAGTATCCTATCATTTTGCCTTTTCATACTGTTCATGGGATTCTCAAGGCAAGAATACTGAAGTGGTTTGCATTCCCTTCTCCAGTGGACCACATTCTGTCAGATCTCTCCACCATGACCCGCCCATCTTGGGTTGCCCCACGGGCATGGCTTAGTTTCATTGAGTTAGACAAGGCTGTGGTCCTAGTGTGATTAGATTGACTAGTTTTCTGTGAGTATGATTTCAGTGTGTTTGCCCTCTGATGCCCTCTCACAACACCTACTGTCTTACTTGGGTTTCTCTTACCTTGGGCGTGCGGTATCTCTTCACGGCTGCTCCAGCTAAGCGCAGCCATTGCTCCTTACCTTGGACGAGGGGTATCTCCTCACCGCCGCCCTTCCTGACTTTCAACATGGGATAGTTCCTCAAGGCCCTCCTGGGCCCGCGCAGCCAGGGCTCCCTGGATGTGGGATTGGTCCTCCCGGCCACTGCCCCTGGCCTCGGGATGGGGGTGTGGGGTAGCTCCTCCCGCCCTCCACTTATTTGTGCATTTTCCAGTTTTTTTCTTTTAAATGATTTATAATTTATAATGATTTATAATTTGGACTACTGTAGTCCAAAAAGATGATTGATACGACTTCAACTTTCTTAATTTAAAGACCTGTTTTGTGCCCTAACATATGATATAACCTGGAGAATAGTCCACGTGTGCTTGAGAAGAATGCGTCTTCTGTTTCTTTTGGATGGAATGTTGTGTATACATTTGTTAAGTTCATCTGGTCTAACTGTCATTTAACGTCAAGGTTTCTTTAATGATTTTTTTCTGTCTGAATGATTCATCCATTAATAAAAGTGGGATATTAAAATCCCCTACTGTTATATATTGTTTTTCGTTCTCTCTTTAGGTTGATCAGTATTTTTTATATATAGGTTCTCCTATGTTGGGTACATAAGTATCTAAAATTATCATAGGCATACCTTGGAAATATTGTGAGCTTGGGTTCAGACCACTTCAATAAAATAGATATTGCAATAAAGTGAGTCACATGAACTTTTTGGTTTTCCAGTGTGTATAAATGGTGTGTTTACCCTACACTATAGCACTATAGTCTGTTGTGTGCAACAGCATTATAGCTAGGAAAAATAATGCATTTTAAAAATTTGCTAAAAATACTGACCATTATCTGACATTGCAAGTTTGCCACAAATCTTTGATTTGTAAAAAATACAGTATCTGCAAAACACAATAAAGCAAAAGGCAATAAAATGAGCTATGACTGTGTATCCTGTTGGATTGACTCCTTTAACATTATCTAATGACCTAATTTGTCTCTTCTTGTACTGCAAGGAGATTAAACCAGTCAATCTTAAAGGAAGTCAACCACGAATATTCATTGGAAAGACTGTTGCTGATGTTGAAGCTCCAATACTTTGGCTACCTGATGTGAAGAGCTGACTTACTGGAAAAGACTCGATGCTGGGAAAGACTGAAGGCAGGAGGAGAAGAGGGAGACAGAAGATGAGATGGTTGGATAGCATTACTGAATCAAAGGACATGAACTTGAGCAAACTCTCGGATATAGTGGAGGACAGAGTAGCCTGGAATGCTGCAGTCTATGAGGTCACAAAGAGTCAGACACGACTTAGTGACTGAACAACAACAACAATTTCTCTCTTATTGCAGTCTTTGTTGTAAAGTCTACTTTGTTTGATATAAATATAGCTATTCCAGCTTTCTTTTGGTTTCCATTTAAATGGAACTCCTTTTTAAGTCCTTTAACTTTCATTTCTGTATGTGTCCTTACATCTGAAGTAAGTCTGTTGTAGGCAATATGTGTATGGGTCTTGTTTTTTAACCCATTTAGCCACTCCATGTTTTTTGATTGGATAATTTAGTACATTTACATTTAAGATAAATTTTGAGAGGTATGCACTTTTTGCCATTTTGTTAATATTTTTCTGGTTGTTTTTGCAGTTCTTCTCTGTTCTTTTCTATTTCTCTTTTCCTTGTGGTTTAGTGGGTTTTCTTTAATGTTGTATTTAGATTTCTTTCTTTTATCTTTTGTGTACATATTACAGGTTTTTGGTTACTATGAGGTTCATATATCACAATCTGTATATAAAGCAGATTAATTCAAGTTAATATTGCTTAAATTTAAATGCAGTCTAAAAGCACTATATTTTAACTTATCCTTAATATTTATTCTAATATTCTTAATACTTATTTTTATTACTTTTGACATCTTATTTTACCTCTTTTTATTTTGGGTATCCTTCAATTACTTATTGTACTTTTAGCTGATTTTACTACTTTTGTGTTTCAACCTTCATGCTAGCTTCATAAGTGGCTTCATTATATATTGTTTTTTACCAATAAGAGTCTTCTTTCATATGTTTTCTTATTTCTATTTTAACTCATATTCTGCTTAAATAAGTCCCTTTATCATTTCTTATAAGGCTGCTTAGTGATGACGAACTCCTTTAGTTTGCTTGTCTAGTAAACAATTTCTCCTGTAATTCTGAATGATAACCTTGTAGGATAGAGTAGTTTTGGTGTAAATTTTGTCCTTTGAGCACTTTGAATATATCATGCCACTTCCTTCTGGCCTGCAAAGTTTCTGCTGAACATTCACTATAATCTTAACATATATGTAGCTGATTGTTTTATGTTTGTTGCTTTAAAAGTTCTCTTTTATCTTCAACTTTTGACATTTTAATTGTAATATGTCTTGGTGTGGATTTCTTTGGGTTCATTTTGATTGGGAGTCACCATATTTGGATGTCTGTTTCTTTCCTTAGGATAGGGAAGTTTTCAGCCATTATTTCTTCAAATAAGTTTTTTTTTTTAAATTTATTTATTTTAATTGGAGGCTAATTACTTTACAATATTGTAGTGGTTTTTGCCATACATTGACATGAATCAGCCATGGGTGTACATGTGTTCCCAATCTTGAACCCCCTTCCCACCTCCCTCCCCATCCCATCCCTCTGGGTCATCCCAGTGCACCAGCTCAGAGCACCCTGTCTCATGCATTGAACCTGGGCTGGCGATCTGTTTCACATATGATAATATCGATGTTTCAATGCTATTCTCTCAAATCATCCCACCCTCGCCCTCTCCCACAGAGTCCAATAGACTGTTCTATACATCGGTGTCTCTTTTGCTATCTTGCATATAGGGTCATCATTACCATCTTTCTAAATTCCATATATATGCATTAATATACTGTATTGGTGTTTTTCTTTCTGACTTACTTCGCTCTGTATGATAGGCTCCAGTTTCATCCACCTCATTAGAACTTATTCAAATGTATTCTTTTTAATGGCTTAGTAATACTCCATTGTGTATATGTACCACAGCTTTCTTATCTATTCGTTTGCTGATGGACATAGAGGTTGTTTCCATGTCCTGGCTATTATGAACAGTGCTGTGATGAACATTGGGGTACACGTGTCTCTTTCAATTCTTGTTTCCTCGGTGTGTATGCCCAGCAGTGGGATTCCTGGGTCATATGGCAGTTCTATTTCCAGTTTTTTAAGGAATCTCCACACTGTTCTCCATAGTGGCTGTACTAGTTTGCATTCCCACCAACAGTGTAAAAGGGTTCCCTTTTCTCCACATCCTCTCCAGCATTTATTGCTTGTAGACTTTTGGATCGCAGCCATTCTGAGTGGCTTGAAATGGTACCTCATTGTGGTTTTGATTTGCATTTCTCTGATAATGATTGATGTTGAGCATCTTTTCAAGTGTTTGTTAGCCATCTGTATGTCTTCTTTGGAGAAATGTCTGTTTAGTTCTTTGGCCCAATTTTTGCTTGAGTCATTTATTTTTCTGGAATTGAGCTGCAGGAGTTGCTTGTATGTTTTTAAGATTGATTCTTTGTCAGTTGCTTCATTTGCCATTATTTTCTCCCATTCTGAAGGCTGTCTTTTCACTTTGCTTATAGTTTCCTGCGGGGAGCGAGCTCCGCCCCTGGCAAAGGTCATGAGGAAGGAGGCTTGGCATATGCAAAGGGGAGATCAAGCCTCAGGAGTCTCCCTGGAAATTCTCGAGCAATCTACCCCCCAAACCAGAGTCTGCCTACTTTCTGCTTTGTGCTTTCACCTACACCTCTGACTTTACGGGGGGCTATCCCCCACTACCTCTCTCTGAAAAAAGAGTTAGCTTACAGCTCCAGTTAATAATTCCTGGGTGTGACAGTGTTTCAACCTACAAACTCCTTTGGAAGTCCTCTAGCCTGCCTGAATAGGTTTTTTTCCGGCAACATGTGATTGTTCAGAGCCTCCCAACTGTGAGAGGCAGGAGATGTTCTAAACTGTCTAAACATAGATTCCTTTGAGTAGTTAAAAGATTGATTAGAAATTGTATTGGTGAAGGGATTTTCACTTGTTGGGCCAATGTTTGCTGCTAAGTCTCCATATCCCTTACCTACTGTGTCCTTGGCGGTGTATTGATTGATATAATGGGTGTATAGAAATGTAAGCAGTTGCCTCAATGTTTGTAATCTTGGACCCTTGAGTTAATTCTTTTCTTGATTGAGCCCACCTCACCTTTGCCCTATAGGAATGCAACTTTCTCCAATGCTTTTTGGAGGCTGGCGCCTGACTTTAGAATAATCACATTTAGAGAAAAATAAGTTTCTTAAAATGTTAACAGGCTTCCTGGCCAGAAGATGATGTAAATCACCTAAACTTTTGCATATGATAAGTTTGAAAGCCTGGCTTCGATAAGGATCAGGAACTGCTGTCTTTGCATGACTCTACCCCTTCCCCCATTATCCTCTATGCACAACTTAAGGTATAAAACTACTTTGGAAAATAAAGTATGCCCTTTTGTTTACTGGAATTTGGTCTCCCCATGTCGTTCTTTCTTTCACCTTCTAGCTGAACTTTTCCTCTGAGGCAGGGAAGCTCGTCAAGCCTACTAATTTTGCCTGGGCTTCTAAGATCTGACCGGGGAGGCCTTAGTGTCTCCTCTCCTTCAGGAGAACGGGAGGACGCCTTCGGCCTTCGTAGGTGACGTAAATTCCCTGCTTTGGAATTTTATTCAGCCTCTTTTCTTCACTGAATTTCTTCGCTGAGCTATCCTTATTTCACCACTCTTTATATCCTTAATAAACATTTAATTAAGCAGTTGTTTCCTGATCCTCGCCAATGCCCTCCCTGCTTCGAATTCCCTGGATCAGCCGGGGCTGGTCCCTGGCAGTTTTCTTCATTGTGCAAAAGCTTTTAAGCTTAATTAGGTCCCATTTGTTTATTTTGCTTTTATTTCCATTACACTGGGAGGTAGGTGGGTCATAGAGGATCCTGCTGTGATTTATCTCAGAGAGTGTTTTGCCTATATTTTCCTCTAGGAGTTTTATAGTTTCTGGTCTTATGTTTAGATCTTTAATCCATTTTGAGTTTATTTTTGTGTATGGTGTTAGAAAATGTTCTAGTTTCATTCTTTTACAAGTGGTTGACCAGTTTTCCCAGCACTGCTTGTTAAAGAGATTGTCTTTTCTCCATTATATATTTTTGCCTCCTTTTTCAAAGATAAGGTGTCCATAGGTGGTGTCTTTGGGCTTTCTATTTTGTTCCATTGATCTATGTTTCTGTCTTTGTGCCAGTACCATACTGTCTTTTTTTTTTTTTTTTAGTTTTTTTTTAAATTATTTTTTTAAATTTTATTTTATTTTTAAACTTTACAATATTGTATTAGTTTTGCCAAATATCGAAATGAATCCGCCACAGGTATACCTGCGTTCCCCATCCTGAACCCTCCTCCCTCCTCCCTCCCCTACCCTCCCTCTGGGTCGTCCCAGTGCACCAGCCCCAAGCATCCAGTACCGTGCATCGAACCTGGACTGGTGACTCGTTTCATACATGATATTATACATGTTTCAATGCTATTCTCCCAAATCTCCCCACCCTCTCCCTCTCCCACAGAGTCCATAAGACTGATCTATACATAGGTGTCTCTTTTGCTGTCTCGTACACAGAGTATAGCCTGAAGTCAGGCAGGTTGATTCCTCCAGTTCCATTCTTCTTTCTCAAGATTGCTTTGGCTATTCGAGGTTTTTTGTATTTCCATACAAATTGTGAAATTATTTGTTCTAGTTCTGTGAAAAATACCTTTGGTAGCTTGATAGGGATTGCTTTAAATGTATAGATTGCTTTGGGTAGTATACTCATGTTCACTATATTGATTCCTCTAATCCACAAACATGGTATATTTCTCCATCTATTTGTGTCCTCTTTGAATTATTTCATTAGTGTTTTATAGTTTTCTCTATATAGGTCTTTTGTTTCTTTTCCTTTTTTTTTTTTAAATAGAAATTTATTTATTTTAATTGGAGGTTAATTTGCCATACATCAACATAAATCTGCCACGGGTATACACATGTTCCCCTTAGGTAGATATATTCCTAAGTATTTTATTGTTTTCATTGCAATGGTGATTGGAATTGTTTCCTTAATTTCTCTTTCTATTTTCTCATTATTAGTGTATAGGAATGCAAGGGATTTCTTTATATTAATTTTATATCCTGCAAATTTACTATATTCATTGATTAGCTCCAGTAATTTTCTAGTGGAACCTTTAGGGTTTTCTATGTAGAGGATCATGTCATCTGCAAACAGTGAGAGTTTTACTTCTTCTTTTCCGATCTGGATTCCTTATATTTCTTTTTCTTTTCTGATTGCTGTGGCCAAAACTTCCAAAACTATGTTGAAGAGTAGTGGTGAGAGTGGGCACCCTTGTCTTGTTCCTAACTTTAGGGGGAATGCTTTCAATTTTTCAATATTGAGGATAATGTTTGCTGTGGGTTTGTCATATATAGCTTTTATTATGTTGAGGTATGTTCCCTCTAGTCCTGCTTTCTGGAGGGTTATTATCATAAATGGATGTTGAATATTGTGAAAGGCTTTCTCTGCATCTATTGAGATAATCATATGGTTTTTATTTTTCAATTTGTTAATATGGTGTATTATATTGATTAATTTGCAGATATTAAAGAATCCTTGCATCCCTGGGATAAAGCCCACTTGGTCATAATGTATGATCTTTTTAACATGTTGTTGGATTCTGTTTTGCTAGAATTTTGTTAAGGATTTTTGCATCTATGTTCATCAGTGATATTCACCTGTAGTTTTTCTTTTTTGTGGCATCTTTGTCAGGTTTTGGTATTAGGGTGAATGTGGCCTCATAAAATGTGTTTGGAAGTTTCAGTTCAGTTCAGTCGCTCAGTCGTGTCCGACTCTTTGTGACCCCATGAAGTGCACCACACCAGGCCTCCCTGTCCATCACCACCTCCCGGAATTCACCCAGACTCATGTCCATCGAGTCGGTGATGCCATCCAGCGATCTTATCCTCTGTCGTCCCTTTCTCCTCCTGCCCCCAATTCCTCCCAGCATCAGAGTCTTTTCCAATGAGTCAACTCTTTGCATGAGGTGGCCAAAGTATTGGAGTTTCAGCTTTAGCATCAGTCCTTCCAAAGAACACCCAGGACTGATCTTTAGAATGGACTGGTTGGATCTCCTTGCAGTCCAAGGGACCCTCAAGAGTCTTCTCCAACACCACAGTTCAAAAGCATCAATTCTTTGGCGCTCAGCTTTGTTCACAGTCCAACTTTCACATGCATACATGGCCGCTGGAAAAACCATAGCCTTGACTAGACAGACCTTTGTTGGCAAAGTAATGTCTCTGCTTTTCAATATGCTATCTAGGTTGGTCATAACTTTCTTTCCAAGGAGTAAGCGTCTTTTAATTTCATGGCTGCAGTCACCATCTGCAATGATTTTGGAGCCCCCCAAAATAAAGTCTGACACTGTTTCCACTGTTTCCCCATCTATTTCCCATGAAGTGATGGGACCAGATGCCATGATCTTCGTTTTCTGAATGTTGAGCTTTAAGCCAACTTTTTCACTCTCCTCTTTCACATTCATCAAGAGGCCTTTTAGTTCCTCTTCACTTTCTGCCATAAGGGTGGTGTCATCTGCATATCTGAGGCTATTGATATTTCTCGCGGCAATCTTGATTTCAGCTGTGCTTCTTCCCACCCAGGATTTCTCATGATGTACTCTGCATATAAGTTAAATAAGCAGGGTGACAATATACAGCCTTGACGTACTCCTTTTCCTATTTGGAACCAGTCTGTTGTTCCATGTCCAGTTCTAACTGTTGCTTCCTGACCTGCATATAGGTTTCTCAAGAGGCAAGTCAGGTGGTCTGGTATTCCCATCTCTTTCAGAATTTTCCACAGTTTATTGTGATCCACACAGTCAAAGGCTTTGGCATAGTCAATAAAGCAGAAATAGATGTTTTTCTGGAACTCTCTTGCTTTTCGATGATCCAGCAGAGGTTGGCATTTTGATCTCTGTTTCCTCTGCCTTTTCTAAAACCAGCTTGAGCATCTGGAAGTTCACGGTTCACATATTGCTGAAGCCTGGCTTGGAGAATTTTGAGCTTTACTTTACTAGCATGTGAGATGAGTGCAATTGTGTGGTAGTTTGAGCATTCTTTGGCATTGCCTTTCTTTGGGATTGGAAGTTTACCTTTCTCTAAAAATTTCTGGAAGAGTTTGTGTAAGATAGGTGTTAGCTCTTTAAATTTTTGGTAGAATTAAGCTGTGAAGCCGTCTGGTCCTGGGCTTTTGTTTGCTGGAAGATTTCTGATTATAGGTTCAATTTCTGTGCTTGTGATGCATCTGTTTAGATTTTGTATTTCTTCCTGGTTCAGTTTTGGAAAGTTATACTTTTCTGAGAATTTGTCCAGGTCTTCCAAGTTGTCCATTTTATTGGCATATAGCTGCTGATAGTAGTCTCTTATGATCCTTTGTATTTATGTGTTGTCTGTTGTGATTTCTCTATTTTCATTTCTAATTTTGTTGATTTGATTCTTCTCCCTTTGTTTCTTGGTGAGTCTAGCTAATGGTTTGTCAATTTTAGGAAGAGAAAAGCGGGAATAAAAAGGAGAGAGACAGATCTAGGTAGTAATCAGTTCCCTAAATGTTCTCCACAGCCTGGAACACACACGGAGATTCACAGAGTTGGGTAGAGAAGAGAAGGGGGAGGGAGGAGATAGAGGTGACCTGGGGGAGAAAAAGGAGAGTCAAAAGGGGGAGAAAGTAATCAAGCCAGTAATCACACTCCTAAGTAAAAATGGGTAGTGAAGATTGGATTCTTAAAGGTACAAAATTGATAACAAATACCAGAAAGCAAAGATTAAAAACCTAGAGTAGTGGTTAGACTCTCAAAAATTCAATGTTAAAAAAATAAAACAAAATCACAAAAATTATAAAAATATATATCATGTTTGTTTTAAAAATAGGGTCTTTTTTTGCAAGGTAATGCTGCTGCTGCTGCTAAGTCACTTCCGTCATGTCTGACTCTGTGCGACCCCATAGACGGCAGCCCACCAGGCTTCCCCGTCCCTGGGATTCTCCAGGCAAGAACACTGGAGTGGGTTGCCATTTCCTTCTCCAGTGCATGACAGTGAAAAGTGAAAGTGTAGTCGCTCAGTCATGTCTGACTCTTAGCGACCCCATGGACTGCAGCCTACCAGGCTCCTCCATCCATGGGATTTTCCAGGCAAGAGTACTGGAGTGGGTTTCCATTGCCTTCTCTGTTGCAAGGTAATAGTACGTTATAAAATGAAAATTAAAGGACTTAATAGAGGACTTTAAAATATATATTTTTTAATTTAAAACAATAATAGTAATAAAAATATATCTAGGAATTTCACTGGAGCTTTTGCGGGCAGTGTCGGGTCAGTTCAGTTTCAGATAATTCCTTGTTCCAGGTTATACTTCTCAAGATCTATAGGCCCCTTCCAATGTAGTCAGTGTTAACTCCATGGTTTTAATCTGTTGCACCTGTCAGTTCCAAAGCAGTTCCCTCTGTTTATTTTGGCTTCTTCTTTTTGCAGGTCTCGTCAGTGTCTAATTTCCACCCTGACACAATGGGGCGAAGGTGGTCAGTTATTTAGGCTCACTTGTTCAGTCGTGCTATGGGGAGGGAGGAACACTGCAAACAAATATCACTGGCGTGTGTGGGGAGTGCTCACAGCATCTTGGGAACACTGGGTTTGCCCCCTGTCAAGGCGTGTGTACTTTCCTAGTCTACACTGCTCTGGCTCCAGGTTCCTCTGCGGGGGAATTGTCTTAAGTGGGCCCTCGGTTGCATGCACTTCCCAGGTCTAAGCCACTCAGGTTCAGGTTCTCGGGTAATACACAAATGTACAGATTCGGTTGGGCCTGCGTTTTGTGCCCTTCCCAGGTCTGAGCAGTTCAGGTGGCCAGGTGCTTGGCAAGCACACTCTCCTCAGCTGGGGGTGTGTGTCTTATCACCTCCCCAGTCCCAGCCGCTGGATTTCCTGGATGCCAGCAGGTGCACCATCTCAGGTGTGCCGTGTGTCTCTTCTGGGGAGATGATCTCTCGCTGCAACCCTCCTGGCAGATGTCAACCGTCCAGAATCGCAGGAAGTCTTGGTTAGCAACTGGAAGCCTGCTCGCAGTTTGGTAGGGGATGCCATCTCTGGGGCCGAGTTTGCCCCTTTCCGGCTCTGGCTGGCTGCCTGCCTGCCTTCCTGCCTCCAGCAGGGGATGGGCTGGTCCTCAGCTGGCCAGCTCTCCTCTGGTATTCGCTCAGTCCTTTGCTTTGTGAGCGGGCCCAGCAGTTCCTTCTCTCTCTCTCTGTCCGCCCCACCCCCCCACCCCGCCCCGGCTATCCCACAGTTTGGGTTGCTATCTCAGGTTAGCTCCCTCAGATTGCCCTCAGGGCATTCAGGCCCGGTCCTTCCCCTAAGCAATGCAGCCTGCTCCTCCCTGTTCAGCCCCCACTTGCTGGTGGAGGATGCGAGCATCTGGGCTACTTCTCTGCTGGGAATTGCTGTTAGGCATGTAATCTGTGGGTTTTATTCATTTATTTATTTTTCCTCCAGGTTATGTTGCCCTCTGAGATTCCAAAACTCCCTACAAACCTACCGGTGAGAGGGTTTCCTGGTGTTTGGAAACTTTTCCTCTTTTAAGACTCCCTTCCTGGGATGGGTCTCCACCCCTACCTCTTTTGTCTCTCTTTTTATCATTTATATTTTGTCCAACCTCCTTTCGAAGACAGTGGGCTGCCTTTCTGGGTGCCTGATGTCCTCTGCCAGCATTCAGAAGTTGTTTTGTGGAATTTGCTCAGCATCCAAATGTTATTTTGATGAACTTGTGGGGGAGAAAGTGGTCTCCTCATCCTATTCCCCAACATCTTAGGACTGCCCCCCTTCAGAGAAGTTTTCTTCCCCTTTCTCTCTTTCTTTTCCTTCTGGGATCCCTATAATGCAAATGTTAGTATGCCTAATGTTGCCCAGAGTTCCCTTAATCTATCCTTATTTCAAAGAATTCTGTTTTGCTTTTGCTGTTATTTTTGGGTGATTTCTACTGCCCTGTCTTCCGAATCATTGATTTGTTCTTCTTTATTATCTAACCTGTTGTTGATAACCTCTAGTGTATTTTCACTTCAGTTATATATATATATTTTAAACCTCTGATTGTTTTTTTTATTTTATAAACATTTGTGAAGCTCTCACTGTGTTCATCCTTTCTTCTCCAAGTTAAATGAGAATCTTTATGATCATTAGTTTGAATTCTTTTTTTTTTTTTTTTTTTACGGCTTTTTAAAGATGGTGCTATTCGGATTTGATCCGAACTTGGAATAGCATTGCCCGCGTGGGCCCAGAAGGGCACGCTCCCGTCGCTCTGCACCAGGTGCGGCCCCTTGAAGCTGTACTTGTACTCGAAGCGGCGGTGCGGCGGAGCGGACGGGATGTCCGTGGCGCCCGCCGCCCCAGGGCTGCCTCCCGGGCCGTCGCCGCCCGCGGAACGGCAGACACACAGCAGCAGAGCGCAGAGCAACGGCCGCATCGCGGCCCGGGGACCCCGCCGCCTGGACCCCGCCATCTTGGACCTAGTTTGAATTCTTTATACATTATATTACTTATCACAACATTGTGTGTGCATGTGTGTTAAGTCACTTTAGTTGTGTCACACTCTTTGTGACCCTATGGTCTTTAGAACCCCAGGCTCCTCTTTCCACGGGATTCTCCAGGCAAGAATACTGGAGTGGGTACTGGTGAGTTCAAAAGGGTGGAGTAGAATGATGTGTACTCATCTCTGCCTGCAAGATCCCCAAAATTGCAACTAACTTTTGAACAACCATTGACAGTGAGAGGGTAACAGGCAGGAAGGCCAGGGGTCTCCAAATGGAGGAAATAGCCTGCAAGTGTCAGACATTTTTATCTCTCTTAAGCGGCAGGAGGAAACAAACTAGCAATATTTTTTCCTTCTCTATACAAATTTAAAGGGAGGTTTCTCTTAAAATACTGTGTTGCCATAATGACACCTGGTTTCGCCTGAAGTTAGCTATTCTCTAGCCTAGAGATAACCAATGCCTTTTTCTTATGGAAATGTTTGTCTTAAGCTATGCTAATGTACTATGCCTTTACCCCAAACTCTGTCTCCAAGTTGGTTCCGCCTCTTGGCCCAGAACCTACTTGACAAACCAGTATGAATATTGTTCCCTTAATCTATGTAAATGAAACTATTTGTATGGTGGTCTGCCCTTCTTCAAGATTCAAGTTAATCATTTTATGGCCCAGGATAAACCATTTGGTGCCAAGATTATCCCAAAATGCATCTTATGGGTGAGGGGTCTAGTGCCATTCTAAATTTTAAGACATTCCTTTCTTTCATTAACAGACTGCTCGTGACTATATAACATCCAGCTGAAGACTAGCAGGCGGGTACTCTTTCTGCCCCCTTCTGATGCCTATGTCAGAAGCTTTCTCTATCTCCTTTATACTTTAATAAAACTTTATTACACAAAAGCTCTGAGCGATCAAGCCTTGTCTCTGGCCCCGGATTGAATTCTTCTCCTCTGGGGGCCAAGAATCCCAGTGTATTCACGTGATTCAACAACAACCTTTCAACAGGAGGACAGTGGAACCCACCAAAAGAGATAGCCCTCATCCAAAGACAAAGAAGAAGCCACAATGAAATGGTAGGAGGGGCGCAATCATGATAAAGTCAAATCCCATACCTGCCAGGAGGGTGACCCACAGACTGGAGAACAATATTACCAAAGAAGTTCTGCCACTGTTGTGATGGTTCTGAGCCCCATGTCAGGCTTCCCAGTCTGGCATCCCACAGAGGGACAGGGAATCCCTAGGGAATCTGACTTTGAAGGCCAAGGAGATTTGATTACAGGATTTCCACAGGAGTGGAAGAAGCAGATTTCACTCTTGGAGAGCACATCAGGAGATGGCAAGAGTGAACGATGACATTTTAAGAATCAGCGAACTAAAATGGACTGGAATGGGTGAATTTTACTCAGATGACCATTATATCTACTACTGTGGCAAGAATTCCTTAGAAGAAACAGAGTAGCCCTCATAGTGAACAAAAGAGTCTGAAATACAGTACTTGGATGCAATCTCAAAAACTACAGAATGATCTCTGTTCATTTCCAAGGCAAACCGTTCAATATCATGGTAATCCAAGTCTATACCCCAACCAGTAATGCTGAAGAAGCTGAAGTTGAATGGTTCTATTAAGACCTACAAGACCTTCTAGAACTAATACCCCCCAAAGATCTTCTTTTCATTGTAGGGGACTGGAATGCGAAAGGAAGAAGTGAAGAAATACCTGGAGTAACAGGCAAATTTGGCCTTGGAGTACAGAATGAAGCAGGGCAAAGACTAATAGAGTTTTGCCAAAAGAACACACTGGTCATAGCAAACACCCTCTTCCAACAACACAAGAGAAAACTCTACACGTGGACATCACCAGATGGTCAATACCAAAATCATATTGATTATATTTTTTTCAGTCAAGGGTGGAGAAGCTCTTTACAGTCAGCAAAAAGAAGACCAGGAGCTGACTGTTGCTCAGAACATGAAGTCCATATTGTCAGACTTAAATTGAAGAAAGTAGGGAAAACCACTAGACCATTCTGGTATGACCTAAATCAAATCCCTTACAATTATACAACGGAAGTGACAAATAGATGCAAGAGATTAGATCTGATAGACAAAGTGTCTGAAGAATTATGGATGGAGATTCATGACATTGTACAGGAGGCAGGGATCAAGACCATCCCTAAGAAAAAGAAATGCAAAAGGCAAAATGGTTGTCTGACGAGGCCTTACAAATAGTTGTGAAAAGAGAAGTGAAAGGCAGAGGAGAAAAAGAAAGATATACCCATTGGAATGCAGAGTTCCAAAGAATAGCAAGGAGAGATAAGGAAGCCTTCCTCAGTGATCAGTGCAAAGAAATAGAGGAAAACAATAGAATGGGAAAGACTAGAGATCTCTTCAAGAAACTTAGAGATGCCAAGGGGAATTTTCATGCAAAAATGAGGACAATAAAGGACAGAAATGTCATGGACCTAACAGAAACAGAAGATATTAAGAAGAAGTGGCAAGAATACACAGAAGAACTATATAAAAAAGATCTTCATGACCCAGATAACCAGGATGGTGTGTTCACTCACCTAGAGCCAGACATCCTGGAATGCAAAGTCAAGTGGGCCTTAGGAAGCATCACTATGAGCAAAGCTGGTGAAGGTGATGGAATTCCAGTTTAGCTATTTCAAATCCTAAAAGATGATGCTGCAAAAGTGCTGCACTCAATATGCCAGCAAATTTGGAAAGCTAACAGAGGACTGGAAAAGGTCAATTTTCATTCCAATCCCAAAGAAAGGCAATGCCAAAGAATGCTCAAACTACCGCCCAGTTGCACTTATCTCACACGCTAGTAAAGTAATGCTCAAAATGCTCCAAGCCAGGCTTCAACAGTACGTGAAAGGTGAACTTCCAGATGTTCAAGATGGATTTAGAAAAGGCAGAGAAACCAGAGGTCAAATTGCCAACATCTTTTAGATCATTGAAAAAGCAAAAGAGTTCTAGAAAAACATCTATTTCTGCTTTATTGACTATGCCAAAGCCTTTGACTGTGTGGATCACAACAAGCTGTGGGAAATTCTGAAAGAGACGGGAATTCCAGACCACTTGACCTGCCTCCTGAGAAATCTGGATGCAGGTCAGGAAGCAACAGTTAGAACTGGACATGGAACAACAGACTGGTTCCAAATTGGGAAAGAAGTACGTCAAGTCTGTGTATTGTCACCTTGCTTATTTAACTTATACTCTGCACCATGATGCAGAGTACATCATGAAAAATGCTGGGCTGGATGAAGCACAAGCTGGAAACAAAATAGCTGGGAGAACTATCAATAACCTCAGATATGCAGATGACACCACCCTTATGGCAGAAAGCAAAGAAGAGCTAAAGAGCCTCTTGATGAAAGTGAAAGAGGAGAGTGAAAAAGCTGGCTTAAAAATCAATGTTCAAAAAACTAAGATCATGGCATCCGGTCCTGTCACTTCATGGCAAATAGATGGGGAAACAACAGAAACAGTGACAGAGTATTTTCTTGGGCTCCAAAATCACTGCAGATGCTGACTGCAGACATGAAATTAAAAGACACTTGCTCCTTGGAAGAAAGGCTATGACCAACCTAGACAGCATATTAAAAAGCAGAGACATTACTTTGTTGACAAAGGTCTGTCTAATCAAAGCCATGGTTTTTCCAGTAGTCATGTATGGATGTGAGAGTTGGACTATAAAGCAAGCTGCAGACTGAAGAATTGGAGCTTTCGAACTGTGGTGTTGGAGAAGACTCTTGAGAGTCCCTTGGGCTGCATGGAGATCAAACCAGTCCATCCTAAAGGAAATCAGTGCTGAATGTTCATTTTCAGGACTGATGCTGAAGCTGAATCTCCAATACTTTGGCAACTGATAGGAAGAATTGACTCAGTGGAAAACACCCTGATGCTGAGAAAGATTGAAGGCAGGAGGAGAAGGGGACAACAGAGAATGAGATGGTTGGATGGCATCACCAACTCTATGTACATGAGTTTGAGCAAGCTCCAGCAGTTGGTGATGAACAGGGAGGCCTGGCATGTTGCAGTCCATGGGGTTGCAAAGAGTTGGACACAACTGAATGACTAAAGTAAGCATAGAGGTGCTTTCAGTGCGAACAAACGTATAAGGCTTATACTTGTTCACACATGGGTCCTTGCAAAGTATTTTTTCCTTTAGAGCAAAGGTTCTCGAAGTGTTGTTACTGAATCAGTTAGCATCAGCATTACTCAGAACTTGTTAGAAATGCAAATTTCAGGCCTGATTCCAAACCTACTGAAGCAGAAACTCTGATATTGGGTGCATCTCAACAACCTGCATTTTATCAAGCCCACTAGGTGATTCTGATGCACTGCTCTAGAAGTCTTGGGTGAATAGATGGAAATGGAATTGCTGAGCCAATAGGATACACGCATTCAAAAATTTTAACAGACACTGTTAAAAAAAGACGCCATCACCACAACAACCTAACTTCCACTTTAGAATGCAGGAAGAGGCCTTTCCAATGCCGGCTCCCATGTCATCTCACCTGCCCAGCTTGACTCTTTTGCATCAGTCTCCTGTGAGCCCCGTCCTGGCTACTACAGATTCAAGGGCATTTGGAGTATCTCCCCCGCTTTGAGAAAGTAGGTGGAAGGAGTCAATAAGCCACGGTATCTATCTTGGGAGTGGGTGGGACAAAGGCAGAGTAAGGAGTAGTGAACTGTAGGGTTTGCAGATTTTCTTGGATCCCGCTCTTAGACCCACCAGTTTGCCTGCGCTTCTCTCATACGAGTAGGGTGTTGCCACTTGTTAAAGCTTTGGAAAGGGGAAAAGAGAGAATTTAGGAGCCTGAAGTTTGGCCCCATCTGTGGCAGCGGCCCGTCAATTGGCCAGTGGTGGGAGCTCTTGTGAATGGGTGAGAATGATATCATCTTGCAGATCTTAGTGGAGTGAGGTTTTTGGGGAGGGATGAGCTCAGGTGACAGTAGCAGGGTGGGATAAGCCTGGGTCAGTGCCAAATTGAAGCACCTACTAAGAGATTTAGAGCCCCAGAAGCGGGGAGAGGGAGGAGTCTTGGAGGCACCACCGGCTAGGCTGGGGCTGGACTCCAGAGGGTGTAAGCCACTGCCCTGGAGGAGGTTAGAACCACCCAAAGACAGGTAGTTGGGTGACCACCAGAGGGTGACTGTGCCTGTATACATCTACAAATGGTTCTGCACAGACGGGCCAATATATTTTGAAGCCATTTATTTTTATATCTCTTGCCTCTTCTGCCCTAATCCCTGAGAGAAAGAACCGTGGGTGATTCATTGAATACCCAGCACCCAGTGGGAGGCCTTGGAGAAGGAAATGGCAACCCACTCCAGTATTCTTGCCTGGAGAATTTCATGGGCAGAGGAGCCTGGTGGGCTACAGTCCCTGGGGTCACAAAGAGTTGGACAAGACTAAGTGACTAACTCCTAATGGGAGGCCTGGTAACAAAAAAGGCACGTTATTAAGATGTTTGACTGATTGAATGAAAAGGGGGGAAAAAGAGAAAAAGCTCAGAGGTTCATAATTTACATAGGGAAAATTGAGTACTTTTCCCCCTGTAGATGAGACATTTTAAATGTCTACCTGCAGAACCTCAGCCCACACAGCTTTTAAGTTGTCACAATCGAAGTGTACACATAACCCTGTGTCCCAAGTTGCAGCATAGTAATTTTCCCCTGTTGCTATAGAATCTCCACAGCCATAAACCCTCAGTAATGGTTATAGAATATTCCATCAGACAGCTGTGCCATGAATCACTTAACCTTTCCCCTCTTGTTGGATGTTAACATTACTTCTCTGTTTGACCATCAGAAGATATCCTTGTGAGGAATAGTATTGTGCTCAGAGCTTTTCCTGTTTTGGAGTAGGGGTGGGTAGATATTGAGGAGCAGAATTAGTGGGAAAATGGGATGAACTTTTTAGGCTCTTGTTGACCCACTTTCCTGAAATGGATTGTACCCACTGACGCCAGAGGTCAAATCCAAAATCAACCCTAGTGAATTTCAGGTCTTGTCTGTCTCCCTGGTGGTTTAAAATTCTCTGTCCTGAAGCAGTGCTCAAGTTTATTATTAGTTCTGACCTTTGGGACAAGACAAGCACACACTAAGAGTTCAGGGACAACTTTAGCAACTACAACAGCTGACATTGTGAGAGGATGTAGCTCAGGTTTCAAACTTGGGCAACTGGTGTGGATGAGCTTGCCTCAGGGAAACAGGGAATCTGAGAAGAGGAACAGGTTTGGGAGGGGGCAGATGAGATCAGTTTTAAGTATGCTTAGTCGGAGGTGCCTTTGGGACGTCTAAGGGGATGTATCCAGGAGACATACATACATATGGATAAATAAAAATCTTTTCCCTTCCTTGAACTCCCAGAACTCTGTATCTGTGGCTCTCTCATGGCTTACGCTACCTTTTCTTTTGCACTACCAAGGGAGCTCTTTGAGGCCAGGATAAGGGCCTGATTCATTTGTGTATCCCTCCTCCCAGTGCTTTACACCTATGAGGCTTTCAAAGTCCGTCCTAGATGAAGAAGAAATTTCAATGATTTCTTAATCGGACAATTCCTGCAGTAGGATTTCTGTTCTGGGGGAAAAGTTTGAGAAACTTCAAAGTTCTGGGAAGGCTTCCTGTAAGAGGTAGCATAATGTTACCATTAATAATTGTGACCATTTGTTGAACACCTACTACATGCCAGTTACTTTGCTACACACATGCAACAGAAAAGCCACTTTTTGCCTGCCATCAATATACCCCTACTTCTGGGAGAATTTGTTCTACTTACATCTCCTAAAGTCAGGCCTGTCTATGTACTATATCCTTCCTTCCCTTAAGGTACAGCTGATTGCACCTGGTCCAAGGCCAGCCACACAAGCTGAGAGTTTTATGGCCCAGCTTGAAATGATGATGTGGGCCAATCAGATTGTATTTTTTAGAATGTGAAATAAGAGATCCAGAGGGGAGTTGCCAGTTAGTTGTTGAGGGGGCAGGTCTAGCAGACCAAGATGCTGGTGGGGGGGGTGAACATTATGGATCAAGTTGAGTGTCAGATGCATTTCTGAGTTGAGCAAGGAGTATGGGAGAAGTGTGCAAAGAGAAGCAGATATGTAGTGTAGATGAGTCATGTTAGTAACAAAGCTCTGGAGCAGAGGCCTGGGCTTCCCAGGTGGCTCAGTGGTAAAGAATCCGCCTGCCAAGCAGGAGACACCAATTCAATCCCAGGGTCAGGAAGATCCCCCAGGGAAAGAAATGGCAACCCACTCTAGTATTCTTGCCTGGGAAATCCCATGGACAGAGGAGCCTGGTGGACTATAGTCCACGGGGTCTCAAAGAGTAGGACACAACTGAGTGACTAAACAAGGCCAGAGGACCATGACTCATCCAGAATTTTCCTACAGCTTCAGGTTTAATGAACTCTGTGCTCAACTTCCTGCCCTAGGATTTCTGATCCTTAATCTAGCTTGACTGAGTTTCTCTTCCTTGTGTCCACAAGAGCCCTAACCAAAACATCCCTATACATAGGTTTGTATTTTGGCCCTCTGAGGTGAGTGTATTTTTCCTCACTCTACAAATGAAGAAACAGATTAACTTGACTAGGGTTAACTCAGCCGGGAGGTGATGGATTCTCTTATTCTCTTTTAAAAGTGTTAATGTGTTACTATTATTTTAAAAATTAACACAAACTTGTTATAAAAAAGAAAAACAATCAATACAGACATGATGTATCTGACCCTCAGCCAGCTTTTCCAACTCTCCTGTACATTTACTGGCCTCTTTCTGGAACACATCAAAGTTGTTATTGCCTTTGGGCCTTTGCACTGAGTCATCTTTCTACTTGGAATGATTTTTTATTTTTATTTTTTGTTTTTTTTTGGTGGCTGGCTCCTCTTATCATTTAGGTCTTAATTCAATTGTCACTTCCTCAGAGAAGCCCTGCCAAGCCATGCAATGTGAGATAACCCACCCAACCCTTTCTGCCCACTTCTATCCATCATATCACCCCATTTTTTTCTGCATAGATCTTAATGTGTTGAAATTGTGTCTGAAATTGTGCTGTTCATTTATGTAATTTTTTTTTTATCATCTGCCTCTCCTTCAACACAGAGCAGAGGCCTCATTTGTAGTGCCATGGCTGCCACATAGTAGAAGTTCAGTCAGTATTTGCTGAATGAGTGAATGAATGTATAAACTAAAAAAGAAACCTTTATGCAACCCTCTTCTTTCCCAATACCAATTCCCAGAGACAGTAACTCAATTTGTTCTACATCTTCCCAGACATTTTCTGTGCATATTCAAACATTTGCCTCTCTTATGTAAAAAATAAATGTGCATATATTTTTTCTTTCACAGCAATGAAAGTTCTGAAACCTGCTTTTCCACATTACAATTTGTCATTAACACATTTCCATGTCAGTACTTAATTACTTCAATAAAAAAGCCCAAATAAACTGTATTACATTGTATGGATGTATCAGAATTTATTTAACTAGGCCCCTGTTTTTAAAACAAATTTTATTTTATATTGTGTGGCATTGGCAGTCTGAGGTGCATTTGACTAAAGCAATCCCAGCTTCAAGCCTGAGTGCTCACATGGAGCTAATTCACCTAATTCACCTAATAAGGTGAATCCAGCTGGCCAGAGGTTCTTATTATTTTTTTAATTATTAGATTATAGTTGATTAACATGTTGTGTTAGTTTCAGGTATACAGCAAAGTGATTCAGTAATATATATATATACACACATATATCTATTCTTTTTCTCTTTTCCCATTTAGGTTGTTACAATATTGAGCAGAGTTCCCTGTGCCAGTAGGTCCTTGCTGGTTTTTCATTTTATTTATATTTTTAACTATTTATTTTATATTGGAGTATAGCTGATCAACAGTGTTGTGATAGTTTCAGGTGAACAGCAAAGAGACACGGCCATACATGTATCCACTCTCCCCCAAACTCCCCTCCCATTCAGACTGCCACATAACACTGAGAAGAGTTACCCATGTTATACAGTAGGCCCTTGTTGGGTATTCAATTTAAATATATCAGTGTATACATGTCAGTCCCAAACTCCCTATCCCTACTCTGCCTCACCCCCAGTTACCATAAATTCCTTCTCTAAGTCTGAGTCTGTTTCTGTTTTGTGAATTAGTTCCTTTGTATCATCTGTTTTAGATTCTGCATATAAGCAATATTATATGATATTTCTCTTTCTCTGACTTACTTCACTCAGTATGACATTACTTCATTGTTTTTAATGGCTGAGTTATATTCCATTGTACATAGGTACCACATTTTCTTTATCCATTCCTCTGTTGATTGACATTTAGGTTGTTTCCATATCCTGGCTATTGTAAATAGTGCTGCAGTGAACACTGGGATGCATGTGTCTTTTCGAATTATGTTTTTTTCTGGGTATATGCCCAGTAGTGGGATTGCTTGGTTACATGGTAGGAACCTTTTAATTTTTTAAGGAACCTCCATACTCTTCTCCATAGTGGCTCTATCAATTTCTATTCCCACTAACAGTGTAAGAAGGTTCCTTTTCTACACACCTTCTTCAGTTTTTACTATGTATAGGGTTTTTTAAGATGGCCATTCTGACTGGTGTGAGGTGGTACCTCATTGTAGTTTTGATTTGCATTTCCCTAATAATGAGTAATGTTGAGCATCTTTTCATATTTGTTGCCCATCTGCATGTATTCTTTGGAGAAATGTCTATTTAGGTCTTGTGCCCATGTCTTGATTTTTTTTTTTTTTTTACATTGAGCTGCTTGTATATTTTGCTTCATTTGCAAATGGGTATTGAATTTTCTTTGCTGTGCAAAACGTTTAAGTTTAATTAAGCCCCATTTTTTATATTTGTTTTTATTTTCATTACCCTAGGAAGTGGATCAAAAAAGATCTTGCTGCTATTTATGTCAAAGAGTTTTCTGCCTATGTTTCCTCTAGAAGTTGTATACTGTTTGGCCTTACATTTAGGTCTTTAATCCATTTTGAGTTTATTTTTGTGTTTGGTGTTAGGTAGGGGATTAGGATGGAGAAGGCAATTGCACCCCACTTCAGTACTCTTGCCTGGAAAATCCCATGGATGGAGGAGCCTGGTAGGCTACAGTCCATGGGGTCATGAAGAGTCGGACACGACTGAGCGACTTCACTTTCACTTTTCACTTTCACGCATTGGAGAAGGAAATGGCAACCCACTCCAGTGTTCTTGCCTGGAGAATCCCAGGGAGGGGGGGAGTCTGGTGGGCCGCCGTCTATGGGGTCGCACAGAGTCAGACACGACTGAAGCAACTTAGCACCAGCAGCAGCAGGGGATTAGGAAAGGTAGTACTACCTTTCCCAGGTGGCGCTAGTGGTAAAGAACCTGCCTGCCAATGCAGGAGACATAAGAGGCTTGGGTTTGACCTCTGGGTCAGGAAGATCCCCTGGAGGAGGAAATGGCAACCCACTCCAGTATTCTTGTCTGGAGAATCCCATGGATAGAGGAGCCTGATAGGCTACAGTCCATAGGGTTGCAAAGAGTCAGACACAACTGAAGTGACTTAGCATGCATGCATGCAGGGAGTGTTCTAATTTCATTCTCTTACATGTAGCTGTCCAGTTTTTCCAGCACTACTGATTGAAAAGACTGTCTTTTCTCCACTGTGTATTGTTCCCTCCTGTGCTGTAAGTTAGGTAACCATGAGTGTGTGGGTTTATCTCTGGGTTTTCTCTCCTATTCCATTGATCTATATTTCTGTTTTTGTACCAGTACCATACTGTCTTGATGATTGTAGCTTTGTAGTATAGTTTGAAGTCAGGGAGCTTGATTTCTTCAGCTCCTTTTTTTATTCTCAAGATTGCTTTGGCTATTTGGGGTTTTTTGTGTTTCCATGAAAATTGTAAAATTTTTTGTTCTAGCTTTGTGAAAAATGCCATTGGTAATTTGATAGAGATTGTGTTGAATCTGTAGATTACTTTGGGTAGTATAGTCATTTGAACAATATTGATTCTTCCAATGAAATAATATAATATATCTCTCCATCTGTTAGTGAGGTCTTTGATTTCTTTCACCAGTATCTTATATTTTTCTGTATACAGGTCTTTTGCCTCCTTAGGTAGGCTTATTCCTAGGTATTTTATTTTATTTTATTTTTTTGCTGAAATGGTAAATGAAATTGTTTCCTTAGTTTCTCTTTCTGATCTTTCATTGTTAGGATACAGCAAGAGATTTCTGAGTATTAATTCTGTATTCTGAAACTTTACTAAATCCATTGATTAGATCTAGTAGTTTTCTTGTGGCAACTATAGGATTCTTTATGTACAATATTGAGCTTCCCAGCTGGCACTAGTGGTAAAGAACCCAGCTGCCAATTCAGGTGTTATAAGAAATTTGGTTTTGATCCCTGAGTTGGGAAGATCCCCTGGAGGAGGGCATGGTAACCCACTCCAGTATTCCTGCCTGGAGAATCCCATGGATAGAGGATCCTGGCAGGCTACAGTCCATAGGGCTGCAAAGTATTAAAAAGAATATTGTACATGTATAGTATTATGTCATCTGCAAAGAGTGACAGTTCTTCTTCTCCAATTTGGATTCCTTTTATTTCTTTTCCTTCTCTGATTGCCATGGCCAGGACTTACAAAAGTATGTTGAATAATAGTGGCAAGAGTGGACATGCTTATTTAGTTCCTGATCTTAGAGGATATGCTTTCAGTTTTTCATCATTAAGAATAATGTGTGCTAACAGCTTGTCATATTTTCCCTCTTTGAGATAGTTTCCTTCAATGCCCACTTTATGGAGAGTTTTTTTTTTTTTTTTTTTTTATCATAAAGCAACATTGAAGTTTGTCAAAAGTATTTTCTGTATCTATTGAGATGACCATATGATCATCTTTTATTCATCAGTTTGTTGATGTGATGTATCACACTGATTGATTTGTGTGTATTGAAAAATCCTTGCATCCCTGGGATAAATCACACTTGATCATGGTGTATGATCCTTTTTACAATTCAATTGTTGGACTCAGATCGCTACTATTTTATCAGATTGCTAGAATTTTTGCATCTATGTTCATCAATGATATTGGCCTGTAATTTTCACTTTTTGTATCAGAGTGATGATGCCCTCATAAAATGAGTTTGGGAGTGTTTCTGCCTCGGAAATTTTTTGTAATAGTTTCAGAAGGATAGGGGTTAACTCTTTTCTAAAGGTTTGATAGAATGAGCCTGTGAAGCCATCTGCTCCTGGACTTTTGTTTGTTCAGAGTTTTTATTATTTGTTTTAATATTTATTTATTTGGGTGTACTAGGTCTTAGTTGTGGCACATGGAATCTTTTATTAAAATTTATTTTTTAATAAGGATAATTGCTTTACAAAATTTTGTTGTTTTCTGTCAAACCTCAACATGAATCAGCCACAGGAATACATATATCCCTGCCCTTTTGAACCTCCCTCCCATCTCCCTCCCCATCCCACCCCTCTAGGTTGATACAGAGCCCCTGTTTGAGTTTCCTGAGCCATACAGCAAAATCCGGTTGGCTATTTATTTTACATATGGTAATGTAAGTTTCCATGTTACTCTTTCCATATATCTCACCCTCTCCTCCCCCTCCCCATGTCCATAAGTCTATTCTCTATGTCTGTTTCTCCATTGTTGCCCTATAAATAAATTCTTCAGTCCCATTTTTCTAATTCTGTATATATGTGTTAGAATACCATATTTATCTTTCTCTTTCTGACTCACTTCACTCTCTATAATAGGTTCTAGGTTCATCCACCTCAGTAGAACAGACTCAGATGCATTCCTTTCTATGGCTGAGTAATATTCTACTGTGTATATGTACCACTATTTCTTTATCCATTCATCTGTAAATGGACATCTAGGTTGCTTCCATGTTCTAGCTATTGTAAATAATGCTGCAATGA
This sequence comes from Bos grunniens, assembly GCF_055505025.1. Classification (NCBI taxonomy): domain Eukaryota; kingdom Metazoa; phylum Chordata; class Mammalia; order Artiodactyla; family Bovidae; genus Bos; species Bos grunniens. Next base: position 50,262,086 of record NC_141194.1, on the reverse strand, counting down.
ACAATGGGATACATGTGTCTTTTTCAATTTTGGTTTCCTCAGGGTATATGCCTAGGAGTGGGATTGCTGGGTCATATGGTGGTTTAATTCCTAGTTTTTTAAGGAATCTCCATACTGTCTTCCATAGTGTTCTGCCTATGTTTTTCTCTAAAAGTTTTATATTTCTGGTCTTACATTTAGATCTTTAATCTATTTTGAGTTTATCTTTGTGTATGGTGTTAGGAAGTGTTCCTTTTTTAAAAAAATTAAATAATTATTTTATTTTTTAATCTATGATTTTAGTTGGAGGCTAATTAGTTTACAATATTTTAGTGGTTTTCTAATTACATTCTTTTACATGTAGCTCTTCAGTTTTCCCAGCACCATTTATTGAAGAGGCTGTTTTTGCCCCATTGTATATTCTTGCCTCCTTTGTCAAAAATAAGGTACCCACAGGTGCCTGGGTTTATTTCTGGGCTCTCTATCTTGTTCCATGGGTCTATATTTCTGCTTTTGTGCCGGTGCCATACTGTCTTGATGACTGTAGCTTTGTAGTATAATCTGAAGTCAGGAAGGTTGATTCCTCCAGCTGCATTCTTCTTTCTCAAGACTCCTTTGGCTATTCATGGTCTTTTGTGTTTCCATATGAACTGTGAAATTTTTTTTCTAGTTCTATGAAAAACGCCATTGGTAATTCGATAGGGATCGCAATGAATCTGTAGATTGTATTTGGTAGTATAGTCATTTTCACAATATTGATTCTTCCTACCCAGGAACATGGAATATCTCTCCATCTGTTTATGTCGTCTTTTGGTTCTTTCATTAGTGTCTTATAATTTTCTGTGTACAATACTTTTGTCTCCTTAGGTAAGTTTATTCCTAAATATTTAATTCTTTTTGTTGCAGTGGTGCATGGGATTGATTCCTTAATTTCTCTTTCTAATTTTTCCTTGTTAGTATGTAGAAATGCAAGTGATTTCTGTGTCTTAATTTTGTATCCTGCAGCTTTGCTAAATTCACTGATTAGCTCTAGTTATTTTCTGATACTATCTTTAGGACTTTCTGTGTACAGTATCATGTCATCTGCAAATGGTGACAGCTTTACTTCTTCTTTTCCAATCTGGCTTCCTTTTATTTCTTTTTCTTCTCTAATTGCTGTAGCTAGGACTTCCAGAACTATGTTGAATGATAGTGGTGAAAGTGGACACCCTTGTCTTGTTCCTGATCTTAGGGGGAATGCTTTCAGTTTTTACCATTGAGAATAATGTTTGCTGTAGGCTTATCATATATTGCATTTACTATGTTGAGGTGTCACAGTCTTTGTAGACCAGGACCTGGGGACTGGAGTCGATGAGAAGAGGGACACAGGGGACCCAAGTCTTGAGTGAAACAAGGGTGCTTTATTTGCAGAGATGCATGTTTATATATCTTCATACAAGGCAGCTTTAGGCAGCAAAAAAAAAAAAAAACTGAGCAAAAACAAAGTCAAGTAAATAACAGTCTTCAAAGGGCCAGAAAGCATTCCATATCCTAAGAGGGGCATAACTGAATAGATTACATTTAAGTAAGATCACTGAAGGGAGTCACTGAAGGGAGTCACTGAAAGGAATCCAAGCAGGTGCCTTTTCTCATGATCTCAGTCCTGAGAACTGTGTGCAGCTCTGCTCGTTCCTGTTTTCTTGAAACTGGTAAGAAACAGAGAATCCTTGAAAAACGGCACACACACACACACACACACACACACACACACACACACACAATAACATTGGATCCCTTAAAGCTGAATGTCCCCTGACATTGAGGTAGGTTCCTTCTATGCCCATTTCTTGAAGAGTTTTAATCATAAATGGGTGCTGAATTTCGTCAAAGGCTTTTTCTGCATCTATTGAGATTATCATAAGATTTTTATCTTTCAATTTGTTAATATGGTGTGTTACACTGATTTTTTTTTCGTATATTGAAGAATCCTTGCATACCTGGAATAAACCCAGCTTGAACATGTTTTTGATGTGTTGCTGAATTCTGTTTGCTAAAATTTTGTTGAGGATTTTTGCATCTATGTTAATCAGTGATATTGGCCTGTAGTTTTCTTTTTTTGTGTGTGTTGTGTTTATATGGTTTTGGTATCAGGGTGATGGTGGCCTCATAGAATGAGTTTGGAAGTGTTCCTTCCTCTGGAATTTTTTGGAAGTGTTTAGAAGAATAGGCATTAGCTCTTCTCTAAGTGTTTGATAGAATTCTCCTGTGAAGCCATCTGGTCCTGGGCTTTTGTTTTTTTTGGGAGATTTTTTATCACAGCTTCAATTTCAGTGTTTGTAATTGGGTTGTTCATCATTTATATTTCTTCGTGGTTCAGTCTTGAAAGATTGAACTTTTCTAAGAATCTGTCCATTTCATCCAAGTTAGCAATTTTATTGCCATATAGTTGTTCATAATAGTCTCTTATAATTCTTTGTTTTTCTTCATTGTCTGGTGTAACCTGTCCTTTTTCATTTCTAATTTTGTTGATTTGATTCTTCTCTCTTTTTTTTCCTTGATGAGTCTGGCTAAAGGTTTGTCAATTTTGTTTATCTTTTCAAATAAACAGCCTTTAGTTTTTATTAATCTTTACTACTGTTTCCTTCATTTCTTTTTTCATTTATTTCTGCTGAGATATTTAGGGTTTCTTTCCTTCTACTAATTTTGTTTTTATTTGTTGTTCTTTTTCCAGTTGTTTTAGGTGTAAACTTAGGTTGTCTATTTGATGATTTTCTTGTTTCTTGAGGTAGGATTTTATTGCTATAAACTTCCTTCTTAGAATGGATTTTGCTGCATTTTGTGTTGTCATATTTTAATTGTCATTTGTTTCTAGAAATTTTTTGATTTCCCTTTTGATTTCTTCAGTAACCTGTTGATTATTTAGAAACGTGCTGTTTAATCTCCATGTGTTTGTGTTTCTTACACATTTTTTCTTGTAATTGACCTCTAGTCTCATAGTGTTGTGGTTGGAGAGGATGCTTGATATGATTTCAATTTTCTTAAATTTACTGAGATTTGATTTGTGACCCAAGATGTCATCTATCTTGGAGAATGTTCCATATGCACTTGAGAAGAAGGTGTATTCTTCTGCATTCTGATGCAATATCCTGAAGATATTAATAAGATCCATCTCATTGAACGTATCATTTAAGATTTGTGTTTCTTTATTAATTTTCTGTTTTAATAGTCTGTCCACTGGTGTGAGTGGGGTGTTAAATTCTCCTACTATTGTTGTGTTACTGTCAATTTCTCCTTTTATGTCTTTTAGTGTTTGTCTTATGTGTTGAGGTGCTCCTGTTTTGGGTGCATAGATATTTACACTTGTGTCTTCCTCTTGGATTGATCCCTTGATCATTATGCAGTACCCTTCCTTATCTCTTGTAATCTTCTTTATTCTAAGGTCTATTTCGTCTGATATGAGGATTGCTACTTCAGCTTTGTTTTGCTTCCCACTTGCATGGAATATATTTTTCCATCCTCTCACTTACATTCTATATGTGTCTTTAGGTCTGAAGTGGGTTTCTTGTAGACATCATATATATGGGTCTTGTTTTTGTATCCATTCAGCCAGTCTGTGTGTTTTTGTTGAAGCATTTAATCCATTTACATTTAAAGTAATTGTTGATATATATGTTCCTATTGTATTTTTCTTAATTGTTTGGGGTTGATTTTGTAGATCTTTTTTTTTCTGTTGTATTTCTTGGCTATATAAGTCCCTTTAACATTTGTTGTAAAGCTGGTTTGGTGGTAATGAATTCTCTTTTGCTTGTCTGAAAAGCTTTTTATTTCTCCATCAGTTTTGAATGAGATTCTTGCTGGGTATAGTAATCTTGGTTTAAATTTTTTCCCTTTGAGTACTTTAACTATATACTGCCATTCCTGTCCGGCCTGCAGAACTTCTGCTGAAAGATCAGCTGTTAAGCACATGGGATTTCCCTTGTATGTTACTTGTTGCTCCTCCCTTGCTGCTTTTAATATTCTTTCTTTGTGTTTAGTCTTTGTTAGGTTGATTAGTATGTGTCTTGGCATGTTTCCCCTCGGGTTTATCCTGTATGGGAATCTTCGCGCTTGGACTTGATTAACTATTTCCATTTCCATTTTGGGGAAAATTTCAAGTATAATCTCTTCAAAAATTTTCTCATACCATTTCTTTTTCTCTTATTCTTCTGGGACCCTTATAATTTGAATGTTGGTGCATTTGATATTGTCCCAGAGGTCTCTGAGACTATTCTCAGTTCTTTTCACTCTTTTTACTTTATTCTGCTCTTCAGAAGTTATTTCCACCATTTTATCTTCCAGCTCATTGATTCATTATTCTGCTTCAGATATTCTGCTACTGGTTCCTTCTAGAGTATTTTTAACTTCAGTAATTGTCTTGTTTGTCTCTGTATGTTTATTCTTTAATTCTTCTAGGTCTTTTTAAATTGATTCTTGTATTTCCTCCATTCTGTCTTCAAGTTTTTTGATCATCTTTATTATGATTATTCTGAATTCTTTCTCAGGTAATTTGCCTATTTCCTCTTCATTTATTTGGACTTCTGTGTTTCTAGTTTGTTCCTTCATTTGTGTAGTATTTGTCTGCCTTTTCATTATTTTTATTTTATTTTATTTTTTAACTCTACAATATTGTATTGGTTTTGCCATAGATCAACATGAATCCACCACAGGTATACACGTGTTCCCCATCCTGAATCCTCCTCCCTCCTCCCTCCCCGTACCACCCCCCTCATTACTTTTTTAAACTTGTGTATGAGGTTTCCTTTTCCCAGGCTTCAAGGTTGAGTTATTTCTTCCTTTTTGTTTCTTCCCTCCTAAGTTTGGTCCAGTGGTTTGTATAAGCTTCATATAGGGTGAGATTTGTGCTGAATTTGGTTTTTGTTTGTTTGTTTTTCCTCTGATGGGTAAGTCTGAGTGCCAATAAAATCAATAACTACAACAGATTGGGGAGAAAAAAAAAATGAAAAAAAAAATCCAAAAGGATCTACAGAACAAGTCAAAACATAATAATAATAAATGTTTTTCTTGAGTCACTGCTCTCAGAGTCCTTTCCCTCACTGGGAGTCACAGTCCACCTTACCTCCCTAAGATGCCCTCCAACAGTATGCTTGTCTCTGGACTTGCTGTGGGGCAGCTCAGATTCTGATCTGGTCCTACTCCTGTGTGTTCTTGCCCCCAATATCCACAGCTATCAGAACTAGTCTGTTTTCTTTTGTGGGAGCTCTCAATGTCTTTTTATATATTCCATAGACACAGAGGCTGCCTAGTTGATTGTGTGGATTTAATCTGCAGTTTATGCAGCTGGTGGGAAGGTTTTGGGTCTTCTTCTTAGCCACACTGCCCCTGGGTTTCAATTGTGGTTCTATTTCCACCTCTTCATGTGGGTTGTCCACTGGGGTTTACTCCTGAGGCTGTCCTGGAGGACTTGGGTCTGCCCAAGTGAGGGCCAAGTGTGGAGGTGGTGGAGCTGCTTGGGTCACAAGGGTTTTAGCAGCATCAGGTACTCAGGGAAGTTGGCAGCTAGGGAAGCAGGAAATATAGTGCTCTAGAAGGGTATGGTAACCAATATTGGCCAATACACTTCAGTATTCTTGCCTGGAGAACCCTCCTGACAGAAAAGCCTGGCAGGCCACAGGCCACAGAGTTGCAAAGGGTTGGACACAACCAAAGCACCCTGTATGCATAGATGCAAGACTTTTTTTTGGCCTGAGGCAGTTCTGCCCCACTTAGGGTTGAGTGTGAAGGTGGGGCAACTGCTTGGCTTGCAGGCACCCTTGTGGCGTCTAGTGTGCAGGGACACAGACTACCTGCACCACAGGAGTTATGGCTCTACCAGAGTCTTCATTCGAGCCTCTTATAGCTGGTGATTAGAAGGCCTCTTTGGCCAGTCTTTCTCCATAGCTCCTCCCATTCAGGCACTAGAGGGCTCCCTTGCCTGGGGTCCTTCTCTGTTGTTCAGTATGTCAGGCATACAGAGGGTCCTCCCTTGCTAGGGTCCTACTGTGTAGATTGGTGAATGAGGCACTTAAAGAGGCATCCTGGCTGGGGTCATACTCTGTAGATAGGTGCATCAAGCACTTAAAGGGGGACCCTGGGTGGGGTCCTACTCTGTAGTTCAGTGCATCGGACATTTGATGGGCCAACCTCTCTGTTGTTCAGCTGCTGTTACTGACGTGTGGGGGGAGAGAGGCTATGGTATTTGCTCCACCTCCTACACATGACTCAGCAGTATCACCTTGATTCCATGGCTACCTGACTTTCCTCCACAGGCATTTCCCACCACAATCTCCTCCCTCACATCCCCTTGATCCGTCTTTCTGCAGTCAACAGCAGCCCTTGCCCTGGGATTGCTCCACAATCCTAAACTCCAGCTCCCAGCTGCTGTGCCTTCTAGGGGACCTGCATTGCTGCCTAGGGTATGTATGGCTATGGCAAGGACTGTCTGATTCTTATTCCATTTAGACTGCCACAGATCAGCTGTTTCACTCTGTCTTAAATGTTTCTCCTCTGACTCAGACGATTGTCCTGATGTGGTGATTGGACCATGCTTCAATTCCCCCACTCACCAAGGGCAGGTCTAGACCTAATAACCCTCCTGTTTTTCCCCCTAGTTCCTTAATCCTACCAAGTTTTGTGTGGTTCTATATATTCTTTTCCAGTGGTCAGGTACTCCTGTCTGCTCTCAGCCAGCATTCTGCACGCACTTCTGTGTCTGAAAGTGTATTCCTGATGTATCCATGGAGAGAGATGTACTCCACCTCCACCTGCTCCTCTGCCATCTTCTGATCAGTCCACATGGAATATTTGATCTTCGTTGTGTCATGCCAGATCTTTTAGTTGGGGCATGTGGGATCTTTATGCTTTTTAGTTGAAGGGTGTGAAGTGAAAGTGAAGTCGCTCAGTCGTGTCTGACTCTTTGCGACCCCATGGGCTGTAGCCTACCAGGCTCCTCTGTCCATGGGATTTTCCAGGCAAGAATACTGGAGTGCGTTGCCATTTCCTTCTCCAGTGGGTCTTCCCAACCCAGGGATCAAACCCGGGTCTCCTGTATTGTAGGCAGACGCTTTACCATCTAAGCCACCAGGGAAGGTAATTGTTTTATAATGTTGTGTTAGTTTCTGCTATATAACACATATAACACCAGGGAAGGTAATTGTTTTATAATGTTGTGTTAGTTTCTGCTATATAACACATATAACACCAGGGAAGGTAATTGCTTTATAATGTGTTAGTTTCTGCTATATAACACATGAATCAGCCATAAGTATATGTATCCCTTCCCTTTTGAGCCTCTCTCCCCACTGTCCCACCCCTCTAGGTCATCACAGAGTACTGTGTTATATACCAGCTTCCACTATCTATTTTACATATGGTAGTGTCAATATGTCAATGCTATTCTCAAATCGTCTCACCTTTTCCTTCCCCTGCTGTGTCCACAAGTCCTTAAGTTTTCTACATCTGTGTCTCTATTACTGCCAAGCAAATAGGTTTATCAGTACCATTTTTCTAGATTTCATATGTATGCATTAATATATAATATTTGTTTTTATCTTTCTGGCTTACTTCTCTCTGAATAATGGGCTCTAGATTCATCCAGCTCAGTTAATCTGACTCACATTTGTTTCTTTTTGTGGCTGAGTATTATTTCATTGTATATATGCAGCACAACTTCTTTGGGCTTCCCAGGTGGGGCTAGTGGTAAACAACCTGCCTGCCAATGTAGGAGACATAAAAGACACAGGTTTGATCCCTGTGTCAGGAAGATCCCCTGGAGGAGGAAATGGCAACCTACTGCATTATTCTTGCTTGGAGAATTCCATGGACAGAGGAGCCTGGAGGGCTACAGTCCATGGGGTCACTAAGAGTCAGACATGACTGAGTGACTGAGCACACACATTACAACTTTGTTATCCATTCATCTGTCAATGGATATTTAGGTTGCTTCCCTATCCCGGTTACTGTAAATAGTGCTGCTATGAACATTTGGATACATGTGTCTTTATGTGGGGAGAAGGCAATGGCACCCCACTCCAGTACTCTTGCCTGGAAAATCCCATGGACGGAGGGCCTGGTTGGTTGCAGTCCATGGGGTCGCTAAGAGTTGGACACGACTGGGGGACTTCACTTTCACTTTTCACTTTCATGCATTGGAGAAGGAAATGGCAACCCACTCCAGTGTTCTTGCCTGGAGAATCCCAGGGACGGGGGAGCCTGGTGAGCTTCTGTCTATGGGGTCTCACAGAGTCAGACACGACTGAAGTGACTTAGCAGTCTTTATGTGGAATCTTTAGTGGTGGCATGCAAAATTTTACTTATGGCGTTGTTATTCAATCCCTAAGTAGTGTCTGACTCTTTGTGACCCCATGAATTGCAGCATGCCAGGCTTCCCTGTCCTTCACTATCTCCTTGAGTTTGCTCAAACTCATGTCCATTGAGTCGGTGATGCCATCTAACCATCTCATGCTCTGTCACCTCCTTCTCCTCTTGGCCTCAATATTTCCCAGCATCAGGATCTTTTCCAATGAGTCAGCTCTTCACATCAGTGACCAAACTATTGGAGCTTCAGCTTCAGCATCAGTCCTTCCAATGAATATTCAGAGTTGATTTCCTTTAGGATTGACTGATCTGATCTCCTTGCTGTCTAAGGGACTCTCAGGAGTCTTCTATAGCACCACAGCTCAAAAGCATCAATTCTTTGGTGCTCAGCCTTCTTTATGGTCCAACTCTCACATCTATACACGACTACTGGAAAAGCCATAGCTTTGACTATACGGTCTAGGTTTGTAATAGATTTTCTTGTAAGGAGCAAATGTCTTTTAATTTCGTGGCTGCAGTCACCATCTGCTTTGATTTTGGAGCCCAAGATATGAAATCTGACACTGTTTCCACATTTCCCTCATCTATGTGCCATGAAGTGATAGGACCAGATGCCATGATTTTTGTTCTTTGAATCTTGAGTTTTAAGCTGGCTTTTTCACTCTCTTCTTTCACCTTCATCAAGAGGCTCTTTAGGTCCTCTTAGCTTTCTGCCATTAGAGTAGTATCATCTTCATATCTGAGGTTATTGATATTTCTCCCAGCTATTTGTCTGACTCTTTGAGACCCTTTGGACTGTAGCCTGCCAGGCTCCTCCATCCATAGGATTTTCCAAGCAAGAATATTGGAATGGGTTTCCATTTCCTTCTCCAGGGGATCTTTCCAACCCAGGGATCGAACCCTGGTCTCCTGCATTGCAGGCAGACTTTTTACCATCTGAGCCACCAGGGAATCCATCTAGTTAAAGCTATGGTTTTTCCAATAGTCATGTACAAATGTGGGAGTTGGACTCTAAAGAAAGCTGAGTGCCAAAGAATTGATGCTTTTGAAATGTGGTGTTGGAGAAGACTCTTGAGAGTCCCTTGGACTGCAAGGAGATCAAACCAGTCAATCCTAAAGGAAGCCAGCCCTGAATATTCATTGGAAGGACTGATTCTGAAGCGGACATTCCAATACTTTGGCCACCTGATGTAAAGAACTGACTTACTGGAAACGACCTTGATTCTGGCAGGAGGAGACCCTGACTGAAGGCAGAAGGAGAAGGGGATGACAGAGGATGTGATGGTTAAATGGCATCACCGACTCAATGGACTTGTGTGTGTGTAAGCTCTGGGAGTTGGTGACGGACAGGGAAGCCTGGCATGCTGCAGTCCATGGGGTCATGAAGAGTTGGACAGGACTGAGAGACTGGACTGAACTGGGCACGTGTTGGCAATTTGATCTCTGGTTCCTCTGCCTTTTCAAAATCCAGCTTATACATCTGCAAGTTCTTGGTTCATGTATTGCTGAAACCTAATTTGAAGAATTTTGAGCATAATCTCGCTACCGTGTGAAATGAGTGCAAGTGTACCGTAATTTGATCATTCTTTCGCAATGGCTTTATTTGGTATTGCAATGAAAACTGACGTTTTCCAGTCCTCTGGCCACTGTTGAGTTTTCCAAATTTGCTGGAATAATGAGTGAAGTACTTTCACAGCATCATCTTTTAGGATTTGAAGTATTTCAGCTGGAATTCTGTCACCTTCACTAGCTTTGTGTGTAGTTATGTTTCCTAATGCCCACTTGCCTTCACACTTCAGGATGTCTGGCCCCGGGTGAGTGATCACACCATCATGGTTGTCTGGGTCATGAAGAGCTTTTTTGTACAGTTCTTCTGTGTATTCCTGTCATCTCTTCTTAATCTGTTTTGCTTCTGTTAGGACCTTGCCGCTTTTGTCCTTTATTGTGCCGATCTTTGCATGAAATATTCCCTTGGTATCTCCAATTTTTTAAAAGAGGTTTCTAATCTTTCCCATTCTGTTATTTTCCTCTTTTTTTTTCCATTGTTCACTTAAGAAGGCTTTCTTATCTCTGCTTGCTATTCTCTGGAACCCTGCATTCAGTTGCGTATATCTTTCCTTTCTCCTTTGCCTTTCACTTCTCTTCTTTTCTCAGCTATTTGTAAGGCCTCCTTAATCAACCTCTTTGCCTTCTTGCATTTGTTTGGGATCATTTTGGTCACCACCTCATGTACAATGTTACGAACCTCTGTCCATAGTTCTTAAGGCACTCTGTCTACCAGATCTAATCCCTTGAATATATTCATCACCTCCACTGTATAATACTAAGGGATTTGATTTAGGTCATACCTGAATGATTTAGTGGTTTTCCCTACTTTCTTTGATTTGAGCCTGAACTTTGCAATAAGGAGGTAATAACCTGAGCCACAGTCAGCTCCAGCTGACTTCTCCATCTTCAGCTGCAAAGGGCCTCTCCATCTTCGGCTGCAAAGAATATAATCAATCTGATTTCAGTACTGACCATCTGGTGATATCCACGTATACTTTCTGGTCTTTACTTTCACCACCAGATATAACCACAACTAGGCATCGTTTCCACTTTGGCTTATCCTCTTCATTCTTTCTGTAGCTATTTCTATGCTCTTCCCCAGTAGTATATTGGACACCTACCGACCTGGGGGTTCATCTTTCAGTGATACATCTTATTGCCTTTTCATACTGTTCATGGGGTTTTCAAGGCAAGAATATTGAAGTGGTTGGCCATTCCCTTTTCCAGTTGACCACATTTTGCCAGGCCCTAACTAGCAGGGACATGCCCTTCAGCTGCTCAGCGTAGCTGGATAACATTGCTAGTGCCCTGGTTGTCCCATGCTGGTCCTCGTTGAGCATGTAAACTTTCACTGGTTTCCGGGTGTCAGTCAACTTGTGGCTGGGAGTAGTGGCAAAGACCCTGATGGAGTGACTAGAAGGGGGGTTTGGGTAAGGCTGGAGCTGATGTTGGAGGACACCCCAGAGTGGAGGGAACCCTGGCCTGTCCACTGCTACTGGACATCCTGAAGCCAATCTACCACTCAGGAGTTGAACTATGGCATGCAAACTCTTAATTGTAGCATGAAAACTCCTAGTTGTTGTGGGATATGGGATCTTGTTCCCTGACCAAGGATCAAACCCAGACCCCCTGCGTTGGGAATACAGTCTTCACCACTGGACCACCATGGAAGTCCTTGTTTGGAGTTTTTAAATCACAGTTTCAGTTTCAGAGCTTGTGGTTGGTTTTTTTTTTTTTTTTTTCATATTTTCTATTTCTTCTTGGTTCAGTTTTGGGAGATTGTACTTTTCTAAGAATTTGTCCATTCCTCCCCCCCTCCCCAGGTTGTCCATTTTATTGGCATATAGTTGCTTGTAGTAGTTTCTTACAGTCCTTTCTATTTCTGTGGTGTCAGGTGTAACTTCTCCTTTTTCCTTTCTAATTTTATTGACTTGAGTCCTCTCTTTTTTTTCTGATTAATCTGGCTGAAGTTTTATAAATTTTGTTCATTTTTTCAAAGAACCAGCTTTTAGTTTCATTGACCTTTGCTTTGTTTTCTTTGTCTCTATTTCATTTAGTTCAGCACTGATCTTTATAATTTCTTTCCTTCTACTAACATTAGGTTTTGTTTGTTCTTCTTTCTCTAGTTGCTGATATATGTAAGTTTAGGTTGTTACTTTGACATTTTTCTTGTTTCTTGAGGTAAGATTATATTGCTATAAACTTCCCTCTTAGAACTTTCGCTACATCCCATGGTATTGGATCACTGTGCTTCCATTTTCATTTGTCTCTAGGTATTTTTTTATTTCTTCAGTGATCCATTTGTTGTTTAGTAGCATATTGTTTAGCCTCCATGTGTTTGTATTTTTGTACTTGTTTTCCTTGTGGTTTATTTCTTTTTTTAAAAAAAATTTATTTTAATTGGAGGCTAATTAGTTCACAATATTGTATTGGTTTTGCCATACATCAACATGTTGTGGTCAGAAAAGATGCTTGATATGATTTCAATTTTCTTAAATTGACTGAGGCTCATTTTGTGGACCAGCATGTGGTCAATCCTGGAGAATATTCCATGTGCACATGAGAAGATTGTGTATTCTGCTGCTGCTAGATGGAATGCTCTATAAATATCAATTAAATCCATCTAGCCTAATGTATCATTTAAGGCCAGTGTTTGCCTAATAATTTTCTCTCTGGATGATATGTCCATTGAGGAAAGTGGGATGTTAACTTTTTCTACTTTTATTGTGTTGCTGTTGATTTCTCCCTGTATTACTGTTAGTATTTGCCTTGTGTATTGAGGTATTCCTATGTTGGGTGCATATATATTTACAATTATTATATCTTCTTCTTGCATCATTCCTTGATCATTACTTAGTTCTTCTTTGTCTCATGTAAGAGTCTTTATTTTAAAGTCTATTTTGTCTGATATGCATATTTCTACTCCAGCTTTCTTTTGATTTCCATTTGCGGAGAATATCTTCTTCTGTCCCCTCACTGCAAGGTTGTTGTTGCATCATGCAAAGACACCGAGATTCTTGGCCCCCCGAGGAGAAGAATTCAATCTGGGGCCAGAGACGAGGCTTGATCGCTCAGAGCTTTTGTGTAATAAAGTTTTATTAAAGTATAAAGGAGATAGAGAAAGCTTCTGACATAGGCATCAGAAGGGGGCAGAAAAAGTACCCGCTTGCTAGTGTTAACAATGAAGTTATATAATCCAAAGAATGTCTGGAGGTTGTAAAGACCTCATCAGACCTACTCCCATAATTTACATTTTAAGATAACAGAAGGTTTAATCCAGAGACTGTCCTTAGGCAAGATACATTATTGTTATATAATCCTAAGGAATGTGGAGAAAGAAAAAAAGTTTGTCCTTTCTTCCTCCTTCTTGAATTCAGGAGAATTCAAATAGTAGTTGGAGGAAGCTGCAGCAGTAGCAGGAGTTTGAGCAACCATTTGTAACTTAAAAGCTTTCAAGCGGCTAGAAACAAATCCAGTTATACAGTTACACATGTAAGGCAACATAGTCACATTAAAACATGTTAAAATCAAAATTAAAAGTCACATTATGTGTGTAGTTAAAGTGCAAAGTGTTGCACCAGTCCATTTTAGGGTTGGTAGATGTCATCAGATGAAGAAGAGGCATCGCATGTGATTGTTGTCGAAGTTATTCACAGACTTGGAGAAAGTCTTTTCCTTGAAGTGGAGATGTCCACCAAGGGAAGCCTTCTACTGATGAAGAGGGGAGTGCACCACAGACCCAGCAGTTAGACCGATTGTGGAATGCAGCGTAGGAGTGAGCCCAGGACAGGAAGGCATTGTCTTGAGGCTCAAACGGCAGACTCAGGATTTTTGGAGTCAGCAGAAGAAGACTCATATAGATTATCAGGCCCATCCGCTGCCCTTTGCTTAACTCTAGAGCTTGGGTCAGAGCCACAAGCTCCGCTAACTGAGCACTGGTTCCCTGGGGGAGAGATTTTGCTTCCAAAACCTGTTCAGCAGTCACCATGGTATAACCTGCTTTACGCTTTCCATCCCGAACAAAAGAACTGCCATCTGTAAATATTTCCATGTCAGGATTGTCTAATGGGGTATCCTTTAGATCCTCCCGAGCTGCATAGTTTAAAGTTAGGAATTGAGAACAATCGTGATCAGATGTTTCATTTTCCTTCTCAGGAAGGAAAGTGGCAGAATTTAAATTTCCACAAACTTTAAGCTTAGTTACTGGTCCTTCTAACAACAATGACTGATATTTAAGAAGCCTACTGTCTGTCATCCAAATATTAACCTTAGAATTTAAGATTCCACTCACATTATGAGAAGTCAGTACAGTAAGGTTTCATCCATTAATTATTTTTAAAGCTTCAGGTGCTAATAAAGCCGCTGCCCCAATTACTCTTAGGCAGTGGGGCCACCCACGTGAAACTACATCTAATTCTCTGCTTAGATAAGCAATAGGTTGCTGGTGAGGCCCTTGGGATTGTGTCAAAACTCCCAATGCCACACCTTCTCTTTCAGTGAAAAACAAATTAAATTCTGACCCTGTGGGCAAGCCCAGAGATGGAGCTTGCAGGAGAGCAGTCTGAAGACCCTTAAAAGCCTTTTGAGTTTCTGGAGACCAAACCAGTTTGTCGGTTTGAGCCTGCTGAGTTTCAGCTATAAGTTTATATAAAGGCTGGGCAAGTTCCCCATAACCCGGAATCCAAATGCGACAGTAACCTGTGATTCCCAAAAATCCTCTCAATTGTCTTAAAATCATAGGTAGGGGATGATTTAGTATAGGTTTAATTCTCTCGGGGCCTATGGCCCTAGTCCCTTCTGATATGATTAGGCCCAGATATCTAACCGATTGTTGACAAAGCTGAGCCTTTTCTCTTGATGCCTTGTAACCACAGCCTACCAGAAAGTTTAAGAAATCTTCTGAGGCTCGCAAACAAGCTTCCTCTGTCTCAGCACAGAGCAAAATATCATCTACATATTGTAACACCACCGCTTCAGAGCTATTAAAGTTTTGTAGATCCTGTGACAAACTTTGTCCAAATAAGTGAGGACTGTCACGAAATCCCTGGGGCAAAACTGTCCAGGTTAACTGAGAAGCTGGCTGCGTAGGGTCTTCAAAGGCAAATAGAAATTGACTTTCTTCCGCCAAAGGCACTGAATAGAAGGCATCCTTTAAATCAATTACTGAGAAATATTTGGCTTGTTCAGGAATTTCAGACAATAGCGTATAAGGATTAGGCACCACGGGGTGTAAAGGAACTACAGCCCCATTTATTATTTGTAAATATTTAACTAGTCTCCATTTACCATTCGATTTCTTTATACCCAAAATAGGAGTGTTGCTAGGACTGTTACAGGAAATTAATAGTCCCTGCTCCTTTAAATTTTCAATGATGGGTTTTAACCCTTCCTTAACCTCAGGTTTCAGTGGATACTGCTTCTTATGTGGGAATACGTGCGGGTCTTTGAGCTTAACAACTACAGGAATAGCATTTTGTGCTCGACCCACAGATTTTCCATTAGCCCATACTCTAGCATTTACATTTTGTTCAACTAAAGGGAGAGAAAGGAAGGGCTCCATATTCATGAAAACAGAGGCATGGACCTTGCTCAGTATATCCCTTCCCAAAAGGGGTGAGGGAGATTCTGGCACGATCAGAAACTCGTGTGAAAACAGCACAGAATCCCAGTTGCAAGATAAAGAATAACTGAAATAATACCTTTTGGCTCGTCCAGACAGTCCCATTACGGAAGCGGATCAGGAAGAAAGTGGACCAGGGGCTTCAGTAAGCACAGAATAAGTTGCCCCGGTATCTAAAAGGAAATCGATGGATTGGCCCCCCCACAATTATTAATACCCGGGGTTCCTCAGGTGTAATTAGGACGGGAGCTTGTGTGGGGACCCCCAGGCACCTTCAGTCTTGATTGACTTGCGAGCCCGACCCCGGAGACCTACGCCTCTGGGGGCAGTCTCTCTTCCAGTGTGGTCCTTTGCAGACGGGACATGGAGCCGGGGCGGCTTAGATGCCTGAGGGCAATCCTGCTTGAGGTGCCCCTCCTTTCCACAGTAATAGCAAGCCCATCCCTTTTCACCTGGGCCCCTCTGGGCATTTTTCTCAAGCTGTTTAAGAACGTTTTTCATAGCCATGGTGAAGGCTTCCGCCTTTTCCTTTGTCTTTTTTTGCCTTTCTTTCTTTTCCTCATATTCCCTACCATAATAGACTGTCTGGGCCAGTTGTAACAGAGTATCTAAAGACTGATTTGGTCCATACGTCCATTTTAATAGCTTACGGTGGATATCTGGAGCCGACTGAGTGAGAAATCTATCCTTTAAGATCACTTTTCCCTCTTCACTTTCGGGATCAATCTCAGCGAATCTGCAAAGGCCTTCTCTCAGTCTATCTAGGAATTTACCAGGAGCTTCCTTCTCCTCCTGTTCTATGTCTGCCAATTTGCCATAGTTTAATGCCGGGGACCAGCCCCGGCTGATCCAGGGTATTTGAAGCGGGGACGTCGGCGAGGATCAGGATACAATAGCTTCAATTAGATATTAATTAAAGATGTAAAGAGTAATAGAATGAGGATAGCTCAGCAGGAAAATTCAGTGGAGAAAAGAGGCTGAGTAGCTTGGTTTACGCGCGAGACCAATAAAACTTCAAGACAAGAAGCTTGCACCACTTACGTAGGCCGCATGCGTCCTTCCATTCTCCCGAAGGAGAGGAGACACTGAGGCCTCCCCGGTCGGATCTTAGAAGCCCAGGCATAATTAGTAAGCATGGTGGGTTCCGTGCTTCAGATGGAGACTCAGCCAGAGTGAGAGAGAGAGCGACATGGGGAGACCAGTATTTCAAGAAACTGATCCCAATTCTTTATTTTCCATGGTCTACTTTTATACATTGAGATGTTATGCAAAAGTCATGGGGGGTCAGCAGTCCTGACTTTTATCAAAGTCAGGCGCTTCATACAAATGTATACAGATGTCTTAGGGGTGTTACACCATCTTCTGGCCAGGGGACCTGCTGACAATTTATGACCCTCTCCTTGTGACAGCGGTCAGTCAACCAGGACACTTATTTCTCCAGGGGTGATTATTCTTAAAACAGACGCCACCCAAATAAAGTTACATTCCTATAGGGTGAGGGTGTAGTGGGTTTTAGTTAAGGAAAGAATTTACTTAGCCTAAGGTCTAACGTGATTAATATCAAAGGTTAATACTTATTTCTTCTATATATTCATTAATGTGTGTAAGGGCAGGGGATATGGAGACTTAGCAACAAACATTGGCTCAACAAATGAAAAACCCTTCACCAATACAATTTCTAATCAGCCCATTATACTTATACTAATAGTTTTCTAACTTTTCTAAGGAACCTGTTTTTAGAAGGTTTAAAGCATCTCATGCCTCTCACGTTTGGGAGGCTGTGAGCAATCACATGTGGCGGGACAAGCCTGTCAGGCAGGCCAGAGAACCTTCAGAGGAGTTTGTAGGTTAAAACACTCTTGTCACGCCCAGGAGTTTTTATTAACTCTAAGTTAATTTTTTATTAGCTCTAAGTTAACTCCTTCTCCGAAAAGAGGTGGTGGGGGACAGCCCCCCGTAAAGTCAGAGGTGTAGGTGAGAGCACAAAGTAGTAAAGTAGGCAGGCTCTGGTTATGGGGGTAGATGCTCGAGGATTTCCAGGAGGACTCCTGAGGCTTGATCCCGCCTTTGCGTATGTTGAGCCTCCTTCCTCATGACCTTTGCCAAGGGCGGAGTACCTCACTCTGGCCCCCAACAGTTTAAAGGCTTAGAACGCGCCTGCCTAAGTCCTTCAAGAATACATCTAACAAAATGACTCTGATCCCATCTTCCTTTAGCTGTGTTGTAGTCCCAGTCTGGTTCTATAGTTGGGCCCGCCTGATTCCCAGTGGGGAGGGCCGCTATCTCGTTCTCCCTCTTCCCTACTGATTCATAACCAAGCCATTCATCTCCATAAGCAACTGCTTTTCCCAAAACTCGAGTCTTTGACTCAGGAGTCAGCGTTTGTCCCAAGATATACATCACATCCTTCCAAGTGAGGTCATAAAGCAGAGTAACACCTTTAAAAGCTCTAATATATTTTTCTGGGTCCTCTAAATAGTCTCCCAGATCCTCCTTGATTCTTTGTATTTCTTGATAAGAGAAAGGCTTATAACTCTCACAGACTGATTATTTCTCCCAGTGGGTGTTTCATAAAGGGGCAACAGCTTGTGTGGCTGTTCCTCAGTCTCTCTGGCTGCTCTGTGCATATGATCCCAGGGATAGATTGGAGAAACATGTTTTTCCTCTTTGTCTCCTGTCCTCCATCTCATCTCTTACTTCGATGGTCTGAGTTTCTACTGAAACCAGAGTAGTCTGAGGTCGTACTGAGACAGGAGTTGTTCGGACCTCCATGTGGGCAGTTTGAATCTCAGTTTGGATTTCCAGGTATGGGGGCAAAGTAAGAGGACAGGAGGGAGCTGAAGGTTTCACGCCCAAATCTATACCCTTAGGACATAAGTCTGGCATATTTCGCAGAAAGAAAAAGGGCAACACATATGCTACTTCTACCCATTTCCCTTGTTCCTTACAGACCAGGTCTAATTGTAGAACAGTATTATACTTAAAAGACCCTCCAACTGGCCACCGTTCACCATCCTCCAATGGATACCGTGGCAATGCAGTATCACATAGGAAGACCAGGTGTGTCTTCTTTAAGCCCTGGGGATCAAATCTATCCCAGTTTTTCAGGATACAGTTCAAAGGAGTGAGGCTGGAATTGTTAGCTCCCATCTGTAAGAGAGAAAAAAAGCGACCAGCGCCATTTTTCTACCGGAGGAGTCCCTCCCTGCTCTAGATGGGGGTGTAGACAGACGTTACACCAAAAGCTTTTCCTTCCTGGTCGGACTTAGTCTGTCCCTTTCCAATGCAGGTGCAGTCTGCGTCCCTCCCAGTTCTACCACCGAGATGGGGTGAGGATGTACCAGGGGTAGACCTGATAGCATCCCTACTTGACGTCCAGCTCTTCACCCTTAACCTTGCTTGCCTCTGATGTCACCCAGGGTGCAATCAGAGTAACCTTCCAGAATGCCTCCCAAGCTAAGACTACTAGGGGAAACATTCGTCACCTGAGTGCCTGTGCATGACTCTGAGTATTTCCTGACCACAATAAGACAGACACGAACATAAAACTGAGATGTTCTTTCCAGGTAATGCCACACCAGTATAATAGCCTCCTCTGATCCACCAAGAGCTGGCGTTACCAAAGGAAAAAACCCATCTCAGTCCCAATCTGAGTAACCTTTAACCTCAGAGATGCTCTTGGAGCTAGAGCTCCATCTAGCTTCTGAACTTTCGATTCCTAGCGAGGCTAGGCGCTTTCTTGACTACCAATTCAAGTTTTGGACCTAAGCCACAGTATACAATAACAGTATAGATCACAAGTCCCTTGAAAGTCTATGATCCAATAGATTAGGTTAGTACTTCTAATTCCCAAGGATTTATGAAATGGTCAAAGAGACCAAAAAGTTTGACCGAGAAAGGAGGGTTCGGTCCACACGCTTTGCCCATTTCTGGTCAGTTCCCTGTGGAGACATTGGGTGCCTCTTGGCATCGGCAGGTCGGTATAAACCCCCAACAGGTTTCTGCCATAAGCCGTATGAGATCACCGTGAAACCGCAGAGCAGGGCTCCTTACTTGCTTCACGCAGGGCCTGTCATTCATTCACACAAGCACACGGTAGAGTTAGTAAAGCACAGCAGAAAACGTGTTTTCTGAGAACAAAGAACTAAAGCTCCAAGCATCCTTACTTTGTCCTGAATGATCCCGGACGAGCCCCCAAGATGAAAGGTTGTTGTTGAATCACGCGAAGACACCGGGATTCTTGGCCCCCAGAGGAGAAGAATTCAATCTGGGGCCAGAGACGAGGCTTGATCGCTCAGAGCTTTTGTGTAATAAAGTTTTATTAAAGTATAAAGGAGATAGAGAAAGCTTCTGACATAGGCATCAGAAGGGGGCAGAAAAAGTACCCGCTTGCTAGTGTTAACAATGAAGTTATATAATCCAAAGAATGTCTGGAGGTTGTAAAGACCTCATCAGACCTACTCCCATAATTTACATTTTAAGATAACAGAAGGTTTAATCCAGAGACTGTCCTTAGGCAAGATACATTATTGTTATATAATCCTAAGGAATGTGGAGAAAGAAAAAAAGTTTGTCCTTTCTTCCTCCTTGAGAATTCCAGACCCCTCTCTCCTTGGGGACCTCTAGACTCCTTATCAACCTGCCTAGGAACTGACTCTCATCACTTTCAGTCTGTATGTGTCCCTAGGTCTGAACTATATCTTTTGTAGACAGTATAGATACAGATCTTGTTTTGTATCCATTCAGCCAGTTTGTATCTTTTGCTTGGAGCACATAATCCATTTACATTTAAAGTAATTATCGACGTGTATGCTCCTATTACCATTTTCTTTCTTTCTTTTTTTTTTTTTTTTTTACAATTCCAACGTTTTATATTTATTACTGGGTCTCAGACTGATAGTGAGGAAATAACATCATGGGCCAAGCATTACAGTAGTGATGTTTTGAGGAAATAACACCATGGGCCAAGCATTACAGTAGTGATGTTTTCATTGTGATTTGGCTGCTTAAAAAAGTGGTCTTAACATGTGGACCACTTCTTATAGACCCAGCTTGCTTCTTATAGACCCAGCTTGGTTCTTCTCCAATGTCTTCTCTTGGAGTTGTACCTGATTTTATTGCCAGTTTTCATTCGAATCCATTGAGGAATGGGACGATTCTGCTTTTGTTTCTTGGCCAGGAATTGCTTGATCCTGAAAGTCTTGTGAGAAGACATGGTGAGGAGAGAATTCAACCGCACATAGGATGGCGGAGAAGAGAAAAGAGGAGGAGCTATTACCATTTTCTTAATTGTTTTGAATTTGTTTTTATAGTTATCTTTCTTCTCTTTGTTTCTCACCTGGAGTAGTTCCATTAGCATTTGTTGTAAAGCTGGTTTGATGGTGCTGAATTCTCTTAATTTTTGCTTGTGGTAAAGACTCTTGATTTCTCTGTCAAATCTGAATGAGATCCTTTCTGGATAATCTTAACTGTAGGTTTTCCCCTTTCATCACTGTAAATATATATTGTCACTCCCTTCTGGATTGCAGAGTTTCTGCTGAAAAATCAGTTGTTAACATTATGGGGTTCTCTTGAATGTTACCTATTGCTTTTCACTTGCTGCTTTTATTATTTTTTCTTTGAATTTAATTCTTGTTAGTTTGATTTATATGTGTCTTAGCATATTTCTCCTTAGTTTAGCCTACATTGATTGCACTTCTTTGACTTGATTATTTCCTTTCCCATGTTAGGGAGGTTTTCTAACGTAATCTCTTCAAATCTTTTCTTAGACCCTTTCTCTTTCTCTTCTTCTGGGACCCCTATAATTTGAATAATAGTGTGTTTATTGTTGCCCCAGAGGTTTCTGAGGCTGTCCTTATTTCATTTTTTCTTATTCTGCCGCTCAGTAATTATTTCCACTATTCTGTCTTTCAGCTTGGGGTTTCCCTTGTGGCTTGGCGGTAAAGAATCTGCTTGCCAATTCAGGAGATTCCTGTTTGATCCCTGCATTAGAAAGATCCCCTGGAGAAGGAAATGGCAAACTATTCCAGTTTTCTTGCCTGGGGAATCCCATGGACAGAGGGGCCTGATGGGTTACATATAGTCCATGGGGTTGCATAGAGTCAGACATGACTTAGTGACTAAACAACAGCAATAACAACTGTCTTTCAGCTCATTTATTCATTTTTCTGCCTCAGTTATTCTGCTATTTATTCCTTCTAGTGTATTTTTCATTTCAGTTATTGTGTTGTTCATCACTGTTTGTTTGTTCTATAGTTCTTCTAGTTCCTTTAAACATTTATTGTCTTCCCAGAGGGATGGTATGGGGAGGGAGGACGGAGGAGGGCTCAGGATGGGGAACACATATATACCTGTGGTGGATTCATTTTGATATATGGCAAAACCAATACAATATTGTAAAGTTAAAAAATAAAATAAAATTAAAAAAAAAAGAAAAAAAATTTATTGTCTTGATCCATGCCTGCATTCTGTTTCTGAAGTTTTGGATCATCTTTACTATCTTTACTCTGAATTTTTTTTCAGGTAGATTACCTATTTCCTTTCTATTCATTTGATTTTGCAGGTTTTTGCCTTGCTGTTTTTGTCTGTAACATATTTCTCTCTTCTCATTTTTGTTGATGGATGCAGCTCTGTTCCTGTCTTGCTGGTAGTTTGGCCTGAGGACTCCAGCATTGGAGCTTGCTGGCAGTTGGTTGGAGCAGGGTCTTGGCCCTGAGATGAGGACAGCTGAGAGAGCTCACATAAATTAATATTTCCTGGAGCCTGAATATCTCTGGTAGTCCAGCAGTTTGGACTCCGCACTCTCACTGCAGCAGCTCAGCCCAACCTCTGGCCTGGCATTGAATACCCAAACATGATGCAGCAAAGAAAACAAAATAAAATGAAACAAAAACAGGCAAACAAAACCCAAGGCAAATAATAAGAACAAAACCAAACATACAAACAAAGAAAGGATAACAAACAGACAAATAAAACCTTAGACAAATAACAAAAACAAATCCAAACAAACGAAATTAAACCAACCACCACTAACAAAAATCCTAGGAAGAAAAAGAACAAGAAGACACCCAAACAAACATGCCCTAAAACCCAAAACCAACAATAAAAGCAAAGCTAACCTGATCAGAAAGCAAGAAAGAAAACAATAAAAAAACAAACTGAGATTTCCCTGGTGGTCTAGCATTTAAGACTTCACCTTCCAATGCAGGGGATGTGAGTTTGATTCTTAGTTGGGGACCTAAGATTCCATATGCTCATGCCCCAAAAATCAAAATATAAAACAGAAATGACAATGAGAAAAACAAAGATAAAAAAGAATATAGAAACAAAATTAAAAAAAAAAAACAAACAGGACATCACAAAATATCTAAAGAGGAAACCAACAACTGTAATAAAAACAAAACACAGACAATGAACAAAAAAGAGAAGCATAACAAAGAATAAAAAGTAAAATAATATTAGGAGAATAAAAATATCATAGAAAAATAAAAATGAAATGAAAACAAAACACAATGGCAAAAATGAAAATAACATAAAAATAAAAGGACTGATGCTGAAGTTGAAACTCCAATACTTTGGCCACCTAATGTGAAGAACCAACTCATTGGAAAAGACCCTGATGCTGGGAAAGATTGAAGGTGGGAGGAGAAGGGGATGACAGAGGATGAGATGGTTGAATGGCATCACCGACATGACAGACATTAGTTTGAGTAGGCTCCAGGCATTGGTGATGGACAGGGAAGCCTGGCATGCTGCAGTCCACGGGATCACAAAGAGTTGGCCACGACAGAGTGACTGAACTAAACTGAACTGAAAAATAAGAAATAAAGAATAACCAAAATACAAAAACAAAAAGAAAAAATTCCCTTGGGCCTCTTCTATCAGTGTCCTTTCCCCCACAGCAAGCTACATCCAACCCCTGATGTCATAGGAGGCCCTCCAAGACCTCTAGATAGGCCTCTTTACTCTCTTTGTCAGCCCCACCTCTATAGGTGTTCCGTTCACTACATATGCTCCTGAAGGTGGCCTGGAGTACACGTGCCTGCACAGACCAGCTGGGGTGCAGGCTGCACAGACCAGCTGGGGTGCAGGCTTCCACAGGCATGTCTTCAGTGGCTGGCACAGCTGGAGAAGGTTTTGGAGGAGAGTGATGCTTGGCCTGTCTGGAACTGTGTGTACAGATGTGGCCCTGTTAGGGGTGGAACATGGGCTGCCAGGACCTGTGTGGCCTGTGGTGGCTTTGATGGGAGTGGGCCTCAGACCCGGGACCCATGCAGCCAGATGAGGCTTTTAAGGAGGCAGGGCTGGCCTATTTATACAGTGGATTATATGTGCTGCTTAATGTCAAATCATTTTTGCACTCAGAATAGATCACATGTTTTTCAGTCTTTCAGTTTGCTACTGGATTTTATATGTTAGTATCTATTATTTTGTATCAATATTGATAAGTGAGATTGGTTTGTGGTTTTCTTACATGTGAAATTTTTTGGGAGCTCCTGCATTTCCCAAACTGTTTCATGAAGTCCCTGACCATTCAGGACTGAGGATACAATAATATTGGAGGAGGACTCCAGTTAGTGCCAACTCCCCCTTCCTTCTTTGCAGCACTGGGTGGTTTCTGAGAGATTCTATATACTCTGGATATCTGTGGGAGCATGCTGTGCTGTGCTTAGTTGCTTAGTTGTGTCTGACTTTTTGTGACCCCATGGACTGTAGCCTGCCAGGCTCCTCTGTCTATGGGGATTCTCCAACAAGAATACTGAAATGGGTTGCCATGCCCTCCTCCAGGGGATCTTTCCAACCCAGGGATCAAACCAGGTCTCCTGTATTGCAGGCAGATTCTTTACCAGCTGAGGTCCCTGGAAAGCCTTATCTGTGGGAATAAGCACTATTAATTGTAAATGTGGAGATATTAGCATAGGATACTTAATCCAGATTGACTATTTATATAAACTGCAGAGTAACTTACTAGGAAATGACAAGTGATGGGGCTATCCTGTGATTTTACGTTTGTCCTTTAAAACATCAATTATATTATTTATAAAAGTATTAATTTATATTAAGTAATTATTATATTATTAAGTCCTGATACTAAAAAACCCTCCACTTTACCATTCTGTATCCCCCACCCTTCCTTCCAAAGTCAACAATTCTAGTTCTAAATCCTTCCCCACATATTATATCCATATTTTTTTATAAATGTGCTTATATTGCTATTTATTTATATAACTATTTAAAAATTAATAAGTGTTTTAAAAGAGCAGTTTGAGGTTTATATAATATAGAGTGAAAAGTATAGAGAGTTCTCATATACCCTCACTCCTCACTCCTGCCCTCCTCCCCTTAGTTTTCCCCATTATTCACATCTTGTATAGGTGTGGTATATTTCCTAGAATTGATGAGCCAATATTGATACATTATTATTAGCTAAAGTCTGTAGACTACATTATAAATTAGGGTTCATTCTTTGTTTTATATATTTTAACCATAACAGTATCATTCAAAATATTTTCACTGCCTCCCAAATCCCATGTGCTCCAACTAGTCATTCCTCCTTCTACTCAAACCCTGCCAACTCCTTGCAACCATTGATCTTTTTACTTTCTCCCTAGTTTCCCCTGTTCCAGAATGTCACATATTTGGAAACATGGGGTATGTAGCCTTTATATACTGGCTTCTTTCACTTAGCAATATGTATTTGTTTCTTCCTATCTTTTTGTAGCTTGAGAGCTCATTTCTTTTTATTGATGAATAGTAACACAGTCTATGGTTGTACCAGCCTTTATCCATTCACCTACTGAAGCACATCTTGATTGCATCCAAGTTTTGGTAATTATGAATAAAGCTGCCACAAATATTTGAGTGCATATTTTCTGCATAGACATAAGTTTTAAGCTCATTTGGGTAAATACCAAGAGACATATTTATTGGGGATGAGTGTCCAGGATGGTGGAGTAGAAAGACCCTGATCTCACTTCCTCCTGTGGGCACACCAAAAAGACCCTGATCTCACTTCCTCCTGTGGGTACACCAAAGTTACAACTAGTCAGAGACCAGCTATCAATGAGAACAACATGAAGACTAGCAGGAAAGATCTTCTACAAGTAAAGATATAAAGAAGGAACCACAACAAGATAGATGGGAGGGGCAGAGATGCAATATAGTCAAGACTTATATCCCCCAGTAGGCAGCCCACAAATGGCAGGATAATTCTCCCAAAGGAGTGAGTAGTCTGAGCTCCACAATGCTTTCCCAGCCCAGGGCTCCTATACAAGGAAGATGAGCCTCTAGAACATTTGAATTTGAAAGCCAGTGGGGCTTACTTTTGGGACAGTCAGAGGACTGTGGGAAATAGAGACTTCATTCTTAAAGGGCTCACACAAATCCACACTCTCCAAGATCCAGGGCAAAAGCAGTAATTTGAAAGGAACCTGGGTCAGACCCACTTCTCATACTGGAAACATAAATGATTGAAGGAGCTATTCTAGGGAGCTCATTCTATCATGTATTTGCAAGTACCATTTTGGAATCCTCCCCTTATCTTATCAGTGCTGAGAGCTGGCCCTGCTCACTAGATAGTCAGTACCAGTTCTGGGATACCCCAGACCAAGCAGCTAGTCAGGCAAGGACACAGCCTTACTCACCAGCAGGCCAGCTACCATTGGATCCCCTTAACCTCCAGCCACTCCAGGGACCAGCCCTGTCCACCAGAGGACTCAGAATCCAACTCCACACACCAGTGGGCTGGCACTAGCTCTGGGACACCTGGGACTTATAGTCAGTTATTGGGACCTGACTCTGTGCACCAGCAGGCTGACATCAGCTCCAGGACCCCTGGGCCCTGCAGCCAGAGAGCCCAGGATCTGGGCCAACCCATGGGTAGGCTGGCACAACCTGAGGACCTGGACTTACCTATGAGAGGGTGAGCATCAATACTTGGTCATCTATGGGCACCAATCCTGCTTATCAGCAGGTAGACACTAACCCAGGGACCACTGTATCTGCTACCACCAGTGCCAAGACCCAGTCCACCCACCAGCAAGGCAGCACCAGCCCCAGAACAATCTGGGCTTTAGCCCCACCAATCAGTAGGCTGACACTGGCTCTGGGACACCCCAAGCCTCACAGCCAGCCATATCAGAAACCAATCCCACCCAACAACAGGTAAACACTGGCTCTGGGATCCTTAGCTCCATAGCCTCATGACCTGGCTCTGCAAACTAGTGGGCCAACACTAGCCCCAGGAACCCTGGGGCATTGCAACCAGTCATCTGTGAAAAAAAAAAAACCATGCCTACCAGCAAGCCATCCCCAGAACCAGGAGTTCCTGGGCCACAGAGCTAGCCATGCCAGAATTTGGTCCTATCCACAAGTGGCCAGCAGCCTCCACACTAGGCAACCAACTGGGCTGGAATAGGGCCAGCCATGCATATCTGCATGCAAACATAGACAGCCTGCCAAAACAGAAAGGCCCACACAGCTTACATAGAAGGTAGCACCAGAGCAAATATCTCTGGTGATGAGGGGGTTGTGTACTGCTGGGTCCAACAGGACATATTTACATATAGCCACTTTTTCAGATCACGGAAATAACTAACCTACTAAATACATAGAAAATTCTCTATAAAAATAGAAGATTAGTCTAAACAAGGTCACAGAGGAATATGTTCCAAACAAAGGAACAAGATAAAATCCCAGAAGAACCAAGTGAAGTAGAGATAAGCAATCTACTGTATAAGAGTTCAAGGTAATGGCCATAAAGACACTCAAAGAAGTCAGGAGAGGAAAAAAGGTACACAGAGAAGTCAGAAGTTTCTATCAAAGATATAGAAAATATAATGAAGAACAAAACAGAGATGAAGAATACAATATAATTGAAATAAAAAAATATATTAGAAGGAATCAATAGTAGGTAAACAGGAATACATCAGCAGCTTGAAGACAGGGTATTGGAAATAAGCTGGATAGAAAAACAAAAAAAACCCCAAATTTTATGCCCATTTAGGAGAACTCTGGGACAGCATTAGGCATACTGACATTCGCATTACAAGGGTCTGAGAAAGAGAAGAGAGAGAGAAATGGACAGATAATATATTTGAAGACATAATAGCTGGGAACTTGCCTAACCTGGGAAAGGAAAGAGATATCCAAGTCTAGGGAATCACAGGGTTTCAAACAAGATGAACCCAAAGAGGACCACACCAAGACATATTGTGAATAAAAAGTAAAGGTTATTGAAATCAGACTTCTGGTTATAAAATAAAGTTACAGGTATGAAATGTACAGTGTGGGGAATATAGTCAATAATTTGTGATATTTTGTATGATGACAGATGGTAACTATGCTTGCTATGGTAACAGGAACTACATAGTATTGTGGGTTAATTATATTTCAAAAACAAGCAAACAAACTGGTATGAAAAGTGATCAGAATTGTGGTTACCAGAGGTGGGAGATGGGGAAGGGGGGATTGGATGAAGGCAGTCAAAAGCTAAAAAATTATAAATAACTTTTATGGATTTAATATACAATATGATAAATATAATTAACACAGCTGTATGTTATATATGAAAATTGTTTAGAGAGTAAACCCTGAGGGTTTTTGACACAAGGAAAAGCTTTTCTTCTATTTTTCAAATTTTGTATCTATATGAGAATATGGATAGTAAATAAACTTATTTGTGATAATCATTTCATGATGTATGTAAGTCAAATCATTGTACTCTATGCCTTAAACTTATACAGCGCTATTGTTTTTGTTCAGTTGCTCAGTCATGCCCAACTCTTCGAGACCCCATGGATTGAAGCATGTCAATCCCTATCCCTATCCCTCACCATCTCCTGGAATCTGCTCAAACCGATGTCCATTGAGTCGGTGATGCCATTTAAACCATCTCATCCTTTGTCATCCCCTTCTCCTTCTGATTTCAATCTTTCTCAGCATCAGGGTTTCCAATGAGTCAGCTCTTCACATCAGGTGGCCAAAGTATCGGAGGTTCAGTTTCAGCATCAGTCCTTCCAATGAATGTTCAGGATTGATTTCTTTTAGGATTGACTGGTTTGATCTCTTTGCAGTGCAAGGGACTCTCAAGAGTCTTCTCCAACATCACAGTTTGTATGTCAATCACATCTTAATAAAACTGGAAACCCCTAAAATAGAAATAAAGAAAAAGCATTAATGTATATTAGAATAAAGCATAAAACAAAAAAAAAACACATTTTCTGGGTTGTATAAAAAGACTATGTTTAATTTTGTAAGAAATTGCTGAACTATCCTCCAAAAAGGTTGTATCATTTTACATTCCTACTGGCATGAATGTGACATTACTGACATTGAATGTGACTTTGTGTCATTTGTATTTTAATTTGTAATTCTCTAATGATAAATGATGGCATGTGATGTTGAGCATCGTTTCATATACTTATTTTCCATCTGTATATCTTCTTTGACATTGTGTCTTCATATAATTATCCAATTTTTAATTGGATTGTTTGTTTCTTTATTACGTTTTAGGGGTTCTTTGTACCTTGGGTACAAGTCCTTTATTAGGTATAGATTATGACTATGCCAAAGCCTTTGGCTGTGTGGATCACAATAAACTGAGGAAAATTCTGAAAGAGGTGGGAATACCAGACCACCTGACCTGCCTCTTGAGAAACCTATATGCAGGTCAGGAAACAACAGTTAGAACTGGACATGGAACTACAGACTGGTTCCAAATAGGAGAAGGAGTACGTCAAGGCTGTATATTGTCACCCTGCTTATTTAACTTATATGCAGAGTACATCATGAGAAATGCTGGGCTGGAAGAAGTACAAGCTGGAATCAAGATTGCCGGGAGAGATATCAATAACCTCAGATATGCAGATGACACCACCCTTATGGCAGAAAGTGAAGAGGAACTAAAAAGCCTCTTGATGAAAGTGAAAGAGGAGAGTGGAAAAGTTGGCTTAAAGCTCAACATTCAGAAAACTAAGATCATGGCATCCGGTCCCATCACTTCATGGGAAATAGATGGGGAAACAGTGTCAGACTTTATTTTTTTGGGCTCCAAAATCACTGTAGATGGTGATTGCAGCCATGAAATTAAAAGATGCTTACTTCTTGGAGGGAAAGTTGTGACCAACCTAGATAGCATATTCAAAAGCAGAGACATTACTTTGCCAACAAAGGTCTGTCTAGTTAAGGCTATGGTTTTTCCAGTAATCATGTATGGATGTAAGAGTTGGGCTGTGAAGAAAGCTGAGTGCTGAAGAATTGATGCTTTTGAACTGTGGTGTTAGAGAAGACTCTTGGGAGTCCCTTGGACTGCAAGGAGATGCAACCAGTCCATTCTGAAGGAGATTAGCCCTGGATTTCTTTGGAAGGAATGATGCTAAAGCTGAAACTCCAGTACTTTGGCCACCTCATGCGAAGAGTTGACTCATTGGAAAAGACTCTGATGCTGGGAGGGATTGGGGGCAGGAGGAGAAGGGGACGACAGAGGATGAGATGGCTGGATGGCATCACCGACTCGATGGATGTGAGTCTGAGTGAACCCCAGGAGTTGGTGATGGACAGGGAGGCCTGGCGTGCTGCAGTTCATGGGGTTGCAAAGAGTCGGACATGACTGAGCGACTGAACTGAACTGAACTGATACTTTCTCCTACTCTGTAGCTTTTCTTCTCTTCACAGAGCCTTCCTGGATTAGTTTTGGAAAATTCTGAGTTATTATTACTCCAAATATTTCTTCTATTTCTTTCTCTCTTTCTTCTCCTTCTGGTATTCCCATTATGAATGTATTACATTTCTATAATAGCTCCACAGTTCTTGGATATTTTGTTCTAACTTTTCAATTTTTCTCTTTTTATTTCCATTTTGAAAGTGTCTATTGACATACTGGCTTAAAACTCAGCATTCAGAAAACTAAGATCATGGCATTCAGTCCCATCACTTCATGGCAAATAGATAGGGAAACAATGGAAACAGTGACAGACTTTGTTTTTTTGGGGCTCTAAAATCACTGCAGATGGTGACTGCAGCTATTAAATTAAAAGACGCTTGCTCCTTGGAAGAAAAGCTATGATCAATCTAGACAGCATATTAAAAACCAGAGACATTACTTTGCCAGCAAAGGTCCGTCTAGTCAAAGCTATGGTTTTTCCAGTAGTCATGTATGGATGTGAGAGTTGGACTATAAAGAAAGCTGAGTGCCAAAGAATTGATGCTTTTGAATCGTGGTGTTGGAGAAGACTCTTGAGAGTCCCTTGGGATACATGGAGCTCCACCCAGTCCATCCTAAAGGAAATCATTCCTGAATGTTCATTGGAAGGACTGGAGCTGAAGCTGGAACTCCAATATTTTGGCCACCTGATGCAAAGATCTGACTTATTGGCAAAGACCCTGGCCCTGGGAAAGATTGAAGGCAGGAGGAGAAGGGGACAACAGAGGATGAGATGATTGGCTGGCATCACTGACTTGATGGACACAAGTTTGAGCAAGCTCTGGGTGTTGGTGACGGACAGGGAAGCCTAGCGTGCTACAGTCCATGGGGTCGTGAAGAGTTGGACATGACTGAGTGACTGAACTGAACTGATTGACATACATTCAAGCTCAATGATTCTTTAATCAGCTGTATCCAGTTTATTGATGAGCTCAAAATAGTCATCTTTCATTTTTCTTGCTGTGTTTATAATAGCTACTATTTTTTAGTTAAAAAAATAATTTTTTATTTTGATTGGAGGATAATTATTTTACAATATTGTGGTGGTTTTTGACATCCATCAACATGAATTGGCCATAGGTATACATGTGTACCCCCATCCTGAACCCCCCTCCCACCTCCCTCCCACTCTGTCCATTTAGGTTGTCCAAGAGCACCAGCTTTGGGTGTCCTGCCTCATGAATCAAACTTGCACTGGTCATCTATTTTACATATGGTGATGTATATGTTTCAGTGCTATTCTCTCAAATCATCCCACCCTCTCCTCCCATTTAAATTCTGTTCTTTAAGTCTATGTTTCCTTTGTTGCCCTACATGTAGGATCATCTGTACCATCTTTCCAAATTTCATATATATGCATTAATATACAGTATTTGTCTTGCTCTTTCTGACTTACTTCACTCCATATAATAGGGTCTAGGTTCATCCACTTCATTAGAACTGACTCAAATGTGTTCCTTTTTATAGCTGAGTAATATTCATTGTGTATATGTACCTCAGCATTCTTATCCATTCCTCTATGGATGGACATCTATGTTGGTTCCATGTCCTAGCCATTGTAAATGGTGCTGCAATGAAAATTGGGGTACATGTGTCTTTTCAGTTCTGCTTTTCTTGGGATATGTGCCCAGCAGTGGGGTTGCTGGCTTGTATGGCAGTTCTATTTCCAGTTTTATAAGGAATCTCCACACTGTTCTCCACAGTGGCTGTACCAGTTTGCATTCCCACCAAAAATGTAAGAGGGTTCCTTTTTTCCACACCCGCTCCATCGTTTATTGTTTGTATAATTTTGATGATGGCCATTTTGACCACTGTGAGACAATACCTCATTGTGGTTTTGATTTGCATTTCTCTAATAATGAGTGTTGTTGAACATCTAAACTGTATGTCTTCTCTGGAGAAATGTCTGTTTAGGGCTTTTGTCAACTTTTTGATTGGATTGTTCATTTTTCTTTTATTTATTTTATTTTTTATTTTTTTTTATTTTTTTAAATTTTTTATTCCTTTATTTCTCATGTGTTCCCCATCCTGAACCCTCCTCCCTCCTCCCTCCCCATACCATCCCTCTGGATCGTCCCAGTGCACCAGCCCCAAGCATCCAGCATCGTGCATTGAACCTGGACTGGCATTTTTCTGATATTGAGCTGCATGAGCTGCTTGTATATTTTGGATATTAATTCTTTGTCAGTTATTTCGTTTGCTATTATTTTTTTCCCATTCCAAGGGCTGTCTTTTTATCTTCCTTATAGTTTCCTTCGTTATGCAAAAGTTTTAAAGTTTAATTAGGTAGGTCCCATTTGTTTATTTTTATTTCCATTATTGTAGGAGGTGGGTCATAGAGGAGATTGTTTTGATTTATGTTGGAGAGTGTTCTCCCTAATGTTTTTCTCTAAGAGTTTATAGTTTCTGTTCTTACATTTAGGTCTTTAATCCATTTTGAGTTTATTTTTGTGTATGGTGTTAGAAAGTGCTCTAGTTTCATTCTTTTACATGTTGTTCAGTCACTCAGTTGTGTCCGATTCCTTGTGAACCCATGGACTGCAGCACACAAAGCTTCCCTGTCCTTAACCATCTTCTGGAGCTTGCTCAAACTCACATCCATTGAGTTGGCAATGCCATCAAACCATCTCGTCCTCTGTCGTCCCATTCTCCTCCTGCCTTTAATTTTTCCCAGCATCAGGGCCTTTTCTAATGAGTTGGCTCTTCACATTGGTGGCCAAAGTATTGGAGCTCAGTCCTTCCAATGAGTATTCAAGACTGACTGGTTTGATATCCTTGCAGTCCTAGGGACTCTCAAGAGTCTTCTCCAACATTTTGATGAGTTTAAAATCATCAATTCTTTGGTGCTCAACCCTATTTATGGTCCAAATCTCACATCTGTACATGACTACTGGAAAAACCATAGGTTTGTCTAGATGAACCCTTATCGGAAAAGTAATGTCTCTGTTTTTTAATGGGCTTCACTGAGAGCTCAGTAGGTAAAGAATCTACTTGCAAAGCAGGAGACCCTGGTTCAACCTCTGTGTTGGGAAGATCCTCTGGGGAAGAGAAAGGCTACCCACTCCAGTATTCTGGCCTGGAGAGTTCCTTGGACCGTATAGTCCATGGGGTTGCAAAGACTTGCACATGATTTCCTTGCAGTCCAAGGGACTCTCAAGAGTCTTCTCTAACACCACAGTTTAAAAGCATCAATTCTTTGGTGCTTAGCCTTATTTATGGTTCAACTCTCACATCTATACATGACTACTTGGAAAACCAGAGCTTTGACTAGATGGCCCTTTGTTGGAAAA
The DNA here is from genome assembly GCF_055505025.1 of Bos grunniens. Classification (NCBI taxonomy): domain Eukaryota; kingdom Metazoa; phylum Chordata; class Mammalia; order Artiodactyla; family Bovidae; genus Bos; species Bos grunniens. The sequence continues at coordinate 50,228,617 of NC_141194.1, read as the reverse complement.
GTAATGTCACTGCTTTTTAATATGGTTTTTAGGTTTGTAATTGCTTTTCTTCTAAGGAGCAAGCATCTTTTGATTTCATGGCTGTAGTCACAGTCCACAGTGATTTTGCAGCCCAAGGAAATAAAGTTTGTCACTGTTTATTGTTTCCCTATCTATTTGCCATGAAGTGATGGGACCGGATGCCATGTGCTTTGTTTTTTGAATGTTGAGTTTTAAGCCAATTTTTTCACTCTTGTCTTTCACTTTCATCAAGAGGCTCTTTAGTTCCTCTTTGCTCTCTGCCATAAGGGTGGTGTCATCTGAATATTGGAAATTATTGATATTTCACCCTGCAATCTTGATTCCAGCTTGTGCTTTATCCAGCCCAGCATTTTGCATGATGTATTCTGCATATAAGTTAAATAGGCAGGGTGATAATATGCATACAGCCTTGACATACTCCTTTCCCAGTTTGGAACCAGTCTGTTATTCCATGTCCAGTTCTAACTTTTGCTTCTTGACCTGCATACAGGTTTCTCAGGAGGCAGGTAAAGTGGTCTGGTAGTCCCATCTCTTTCAGAATATTCCACAGTTTATTGTGATCCACACAGTCAAAGGCTTTAGTGTAGTCAGTGAAGCAGAAGTAGATGTAATTCTGGAATTCTCTCTTTTTCTATGATATAACGGATGTTGCAAATCTGATATCTGGTTCCTCTGCCTTTTCTAAACCTAACTTGAACATCTGGAAGTTTTCTGTTCACGTACTGTTGAAGCCTAGCTTGGACAGTTTTGTGCATTACTTTGCTAGCATATGAAATAAGTGCAATTGTATGGTAGTTTGAACATTCTTTGTCATTGCCCATCTTTGGGATTGGAATAAAAACTGATCTTTTTTAATCCTGTGGTTACTGCTGAGTTTTCCAAATTTGCTGGCATATTGACTGCAGTACTTTAACAGCATCATCTTTTAGGATTCTAAATAGCTCAGTTGGAATTCCATCTCCTGCAATAGCTTGGTAGTTTGATAGTGATTGAATTGAATCTATAGATTTCTTTGGGTAGTATACTTATTTTCACTATATTGATTCATCCAACCTAAGAACATGGAACCTGGTATATTTCTCCATCTATTTGTGTCATCTTTGATTTCTTTCATCAGTGTTTTATAGTTTTCTGTATACAGATCTTTTGTTTCTCTAGGTAAATTTATTCCTAAGTATGTTGTTCTTTTTGTTGCAATGATGAATGGCATTGTTTTCTTAATTTCTCTTTCTGATTTTTCACTGTTAGGATATAGGAATGCTAGGGATGTCTGTGTATTAATTTTACATCCTGCAGCATTACTATATTCATTGATTAGGCTCTAGTAATTTTCTCGTGGCATCTTTAGGGTTTTCTATCTAGAAGATCCTGTCATCTGCAAACAGTTAGAGTTTTGCTTCCTTTTTTCTATTCTAGATTCCTTTAATTTCTTTTTCTTCTCTTATTGCCGTGGCTATGACTTCCAAAACTATGGTGAATAGTATTGGTGAGAGTGAGCACCCTTGTCTTGTTTCTGATTTTAGAGGAAATGCTTTCAATTTTTCACCACTGAGAATAATATTTGCTATGGGTTTGTCATATATGGCTTTTATTATGTTGAGGTATATTCCTTATATGCATACTTTATGGAGTTTTCATCATAAATGGGTGCTGAATTTTGTCAAAGTCTTTCTCTGAATCTATTGATATAATCATATGTATTTTATCTTTCAATTTGTTAATACGGTATATCACATTGATCAGTTTGTGAATATTGAATAATCCTTGCATTCCTGATCACTTGATCATGATGTATGATCTTTTTCATATGCTGTTGAACTGTTTGCTAGATTTTTAAAAAGGATTTTTGCATCTATGGTCATCAATTATGCTTGCTTGTATTTTTCTTTTTTTGGTGGCAACTTTGGTTTTGGTATCAGGGTGATGGTTGCCTTGAAGAATGAGTTTGGGAGTTTTCCTTCTTCTGAAATTTTCTTCAAGTTTTTAAGTAGGATATATGTTAGCTGTTCTCTAAATTTTTGGTAGAATTCAACTGTGAAGCTATCTGGTCCTGGGCTTTCGTTTGTTGGAAGATTTTCCATTTCTGTTTCAGTTTCCATGCTTGTCATTGGTCTGTTCAAGTTTTCTATTTCTTTCTGGTTCAATTTTGGAAAGTTACACTTTTCTAAGAATTTGTCGATTTCTTCCAAGTTGTCCATTTTGTTGGCGTATAGTTGCTCTTGATAGTCTCTTATGATCATTTGTATTTCTGTGTTGTCTGTTGTAATTTCTTCATTTTCATTTCTAAGTTTATTGATTTGAGTCATCTCCCGTTTTTTTCTTGATAAGTCTGGCTAACTGGTGTCTATTTTGTTTATTGTCTCAAAGAATGAGCTTTTTAGTTTTACTGGTCTTTGCTATAGTTTCCTTTATTTCTTTTTCACTTATTTCTGCTCTGATTTTTATGATTTCTTTCCTTCTACTAACTTTGGAGGTTTATTTGTTCTTCCTTTTCTAGTTGTTTTAGGTGTAAGCTTAGCTTGATTATTTGATGTTTCTCTCGTTTCTTGAGGTAGGCTTCTGTCGCTGTGAGTTTCCCTCTTAACACTGTTTTTACTGAATCCCATAGGTTTTCTGTTGTTGTGTTTTCATTACTATTTATTTCCGTGTGTATATTGATTTCCTCTTTGATTTATTCAGGGTTCTGTTGCTTATTTAGGAGTCTGTTATTTAGCCTCCGTATATTTGTGGTTTTTAGTTTTTTTCCCCTGTAGCTTATATCTAATCTTACAGTATTGTGATAAGAAAAATTGCTGGAAAAAATTTCAATTTTTAAAAATTTACCAAGACTTGACTTGTGGTCCAGGGTGTCATCTATCCTGAAGAACATTCCACGTTCACTTGAGAAAAAGTTGAAATCCATTGTTTTTGGGTGAAATGTCTTGTAGATATCAATTAAGTCCAACTACTCCAATGTATCATTTAAAGCTTTTGTTTCTTTGTTAATACTTTGTCTGGATTATCTGTCCATTGATGTAAATGGGGGTATTAAAGTCCCCCACTATTATTGTGTTACTATCAGTTTCCCCTTTAATAGTTGTTAGCATTTGCATTATGTTTTAAGGTTCTCTTTTTTAGGTGCATAAGAAAAGGTGGCAAGAATACACAGAAGAACTGAACAAAAAAGATCTTCACAACCCAAATAATCACTCACACTCACCTAGAGCCAGATATCCGGGAATGTGAAGTCAAGTGGGCCTTAGGAAGCATCAGTACAAACAAGGCTAGTGGAGGTGATGAAATTCCAGTTGAGCTATTTCAAATCCTAAAAGATGATGCTGTAAAAGTGCTGCACTCAATATGCCAGCAAATTTGGAAAACTCAGCAGTGGCCACAGGACTGGAAAAGATCAGTTTTCATTCCAATATCTAAGAAAGGCAATGCCAAAGGATGCCCAAACTACTGCACAATTGCACTCATCTCACATGCTATAAAGTAATGCTCAAAATTCTCCAAGCCAGGCTTCAGCAATACATGAACCATGAAATTCCAGAAGTTCAAGCTGGTTTTAGAAAAGGGAGAGGAACCAGAAATCAAATTGCCAACATCTGCTGGATCATAGAAAAAGCAAGAGAGTTCCAGAAAAACATCTATTTCTGCTTTATTGACTATGCCAAAGCCTTTGACTGTGTGGATCACAATAAACTGTGGAAAATTCTTAAAGAGATGGGAATACCAGGCCACCTAACCTGCCTCTTGAGAAACCTATATGCAGGTAAGGAAGAAACAGTTAGAACTGGACATGGAACAACAGACTCGTTCCAAGTAGGAAAAGGAGTATGTCAAGGCTGTATATTGTCACCCTGCTTATTTAACTTATATGCAGAGTACATCATGAGAAACGCTGGGCTGGAGGAAGCACATGCTGCAATCAAGATTGCCAGGAGAAATATCAATAACCTCAGATATGCAGATGACACCACCCTTATGGCAGAAAGTGAAGAACCTCTTGATGAAGGTGAAAGAGGAGAGTGAAAAAGTTGGCTTAAAGCTCAACATTCAGAAAACTAAGATCATGGCCTCTGGTCCCATCACTTCATGGCAAGTAGATGGGGAACCAGTGGAAGCAGTAGCAGACTTTATTTTTTGGGGCTCCAAAATCACTGCAGATGGTGACTGCAGCCATGAAATTAAAAGACGCTTACTCCTTGGAAGGAAAGTTATGACCAACCTAGACAGCATATTAAAAAGCAGAGACATTACTTTGTTAACAAAGGTCCATCTAGTCAAGGCTATGGTTTTTCCAGTAGTCATATATGGATGTGAGAGTTGGACTATAAAGAAAGCTGAGTGCTGAAGAATTGATGCTTTTGAAGTGTGGTGTTGGAGCAGACTCTTTTTTAAAAAATATATAAATTTATTTATTTTAATTGAAGGCTAATTACTTTACAGTATTGTATTGGTTTTGCCATACATCAACATGAACCTGCCATGGGTATACACTCTTGAGAGTCTTTTGGACTGCGAGGAGATCCAACCAGTCCATCCTAAAGGAGATCAGTCCTCGGTTTTCATTGGAAGGACTGATGTTGAAGCTGAAACTCCAATACTTTGGCCACCTGATGCAAAGAGATGACTCATTTGAAAAGACCCTGATGCTGGGAAAGATTGATGGCAGGAGGAGAAGGGGACGACAGAGGATGAGACGGTTGGATGGCATCACCGACTCAATGGACATGGGTTTGGGTAGACTTCGGCAGTTGGTGATGGGTAAGAAGGCCTGATGTGCTGTGCTTCACGGGGTCACAAAGTGTCGGACATGACTGAGCAAGTGAACTGTACTGAACTGAATATATTTATAATTGTTATCCCTTCTTGGATTCATCCCTTGATCATTATGTATTGCCCTTTGTGTGTTTTAATGGTCTTTATTTTAAAGTCTATTTTATCTGATATGAGTATTGCTACTCCTGCTTTCTTTTGGTCTCCATTTGCATGAAATATCTATTTCCAGGCCTTCACTTCCAGTCTGTATGTATCCCTAAGTTCGAGGTTGATCTTTTGTAAACAGCATATATAGTGATCTCTTTTTTGTATCCATTTGGTCAGTCTTTGTCTTTTGGTTGGATCATTTAACCTATTTTATGTTTAAGGTAATTATTGATAATTATGATCCTGTTACCATTTGCTTTATTGTTTTGGGTTCGTTATTATAAACCTTTTCAGTTTTCCTCTTTAGAGAAGATCCTTCAACGTTTGTTGAAGAGCTGGTTTGGTGGTGCTGAATTCTCTTAACTTTTGCTCGTCTGTAAAGCTTTTGATTTCTCTTTCAAATCTGAATGAGATCCTTGTTGGGTAGAGTAATCTTGGTTGTAGATTTTCCTCTTTCATCACTTTAAGTATTCCCTCTGGCCTGCAGAGTTTTTGTTGACAGATCAGCTGTTATCCTTATAGGGATCCCCTCATGTTATTTTTTGCTTTTCCCTTGATGCTTTTAATATTTATTCTTTGTGTTTAATTTTTGTTAGTCTGATTAATATGTGTCTTGGTGTGTTTCTCATTGGGTTTATCCTGTATGGAACCCTCTGGGCTTCTTGGACTTGGGTGGCTAATTCCATCCCCATTTTAGAGATATTCTCAACTATTATCTCCTCAAATATTTCCTCATGCTCTTTCCTTTTGTCTTCTTTTGGGACACCTATAATTTGAATGTTGGGGCACTTAACGTTGTCTTTGAGGCTGTCCTCATTTCTTCTTTTTTTTTTTCCACTCTGCTTCATTTATTTCCACTATTCTGTCTTCCAGCTCACTTATCCTTTCTTCTATCTTGGTTACTCTACTGTTGGTTCCCTCCAGAGTGTTTTTAATCTCAGTTGTTGCATTGTTAATTACTGATTGACTCTTCTTTATTTCTTCTAGGTCCTTGTTAAACATTTCTTGCATCTTCTCAATTGGTGTCTCTAGTCTATTTATCTGCACCTCCATTTTGTTTTCAAGTTTTGTATCATCATTGCTATCATTATTCTGAATTCTTTTTCAGGTAGACTCCCTATTTCCTCCTCTTTTGTTTGGTTTGTTGGGTTTTTATCATGTTCCTTCACTTGCTGGATATTTATCTGCCTTTTCATTTTCTTTAGTTTGCTGTGTTTGGGGTCTCCTTTCTGAAAGCTTGTGGGTTGTATTTCCTCTTAATTGTGGAGTCTGCTCCCTGTGAGTGGGGTTGGACCAGTGGCTTGTGAAAGTTTCCTGGTTGGGGGAACTTGTGTCTGTGTTCTGGTAGATGGAGGTGGATCTTGTTTCTCTGGAAGGCAGTGCAGTGTCCAGTAGTAAGTTTTGGGGTGTCTATGGGTTTGGTATGGCTTTGGGCAGCCTGTCTTTTAATGTTCAGGATTGTATTCCTATTTTGCTGGAGGATTAGTGTGGGATGTCTTGCTGGAGTTTGCTGGTTCTTAAGTGGAGCTGGTCTCAGTGTAGACATGGAGGCTTTTGGGTTGGCTTGTGTCTATTAGTGTTAGGTTAGGGGTTAGGTGTTCTATAATGTGTTCTATAATGATCTAAAGTTCTGGAGTTGAGCCTTCTGTTTATTAATGTTCCTGGGGTTAGGTGTTCTATAATGATCTAAAGTTCTGGAGTTGAGCCTTCTGTCTTTTGACCTCTTACAGTAGCATCATGACTTGGCCATTCACACAGCACAGAAGACAAAACTCTTAGGTCAATGGTGAAACAACTCTCCACAGCCAGGAACACCCAAAGGGATTCACAGGGTTATATGGAGAAGTGGGAGTGGGAGGAAGAAAAAAGAGGTGACTAGGAGGAGGAAAGGCAGAGCCAAAAGGGGAGAGAGCAGTCAAACCAGTAAGCAAATCCGTAAGTAAAAATGGGTACTAAAAATTAGACTCTTAAAGATATAAAATGAATAACAAAAGATCAAAAAGCAAATATTACAAAAACTTAGAATAAAAATTATATTATCAAAAGTACAATATAAAAAAACAAAATGGAACACAAAAATAGAAATATGGAATTTATTGAAAAAATAGAGTTTTTTTTAAATAAAGAAACTCAGAAGTAGGCTATAAAAAATAAAAGTTTGGAGTAATAAAGAACCATATTAGGACAGTATAAGGGAAAAAAGAAAAAGAAGAGGTGAAGAAAGGGAAAAAAGAAAGTTAAAAGAAATTTTTTAAAATAAAATTTTAAGAAAATTAAAAAATCAGGATGGGGAACACATGTATACCTGTGGCGGATTCATTTTGATATTTGGCAAAACTAATACAATTATGTAAAGTTCAAAAATAAAATAAAATTAAAAAAATAATAAAGAAAAAATTTTATTAAACAATTTTTAATATGAGGCATGGGGCTATATATGGTGGTAGTGGGATGAATGTTCTTGTGATTCCTCTGTTTTCCTACTCCAGTCGAAATGCCTACTCAGAAGGTCCTCCAATATATTTAGGAATGTCTCAAGCTCCTGTGGGCTCTGTGGAGTCAGTTCAGTGTCAGATATCCCCTTCTTCTGGCTTGTACTTGTTCTCAAAGTCCAGAATCTCCCCTCAAATGCACAGTCTCTGTTTAGCTGCAAGATTTTAATCTGTTCCTCCTTCCACTTCTGGGGCAGCTCCCCCTTCTTTGCTTAGGTTGATCTCCTCTGCTTGCAAGTCTCTCTCCAGTGTTTGATCTCCACCCTGACATGAAGGGGTGAAAGTGACCACTTATTCAGGCTCACGTGCTCAGTTGTGCTGGGGAGAGGGAGAGACACTGCAAATAAATATCACTGGCTTGTTTGGGGAGCACTCGCAGGAGATGGATCCCATGGAGATTGCCACAGCTCAAGGTGGCATGTACTTCCCAGGTCCAGGCTGCTTGGGCTCCTGGTGCACCATAAGGGTACAGTCCCAGATGGGCCTTGCATCTCCTCAGGGGAGCTGGTCTCAGATTGTGACACTCTCAGCAGATATGAACCATCCAGGATCCCAGGAAGACATGGGTAGCCACTGGAGGCCCTCTCACAGCTTGGAGGGAGAAGTGGTCTCTGGGGCCAAGATTGCAGTGGACCCTTGCCTTCTGCCTCTAGCTGTTGTACACCAGCCTCTCTGACTCCAGGTAGGGTTGTAAATGGCAGCTGTCACACCCTCCTTTGATATTCTCTAGGGCTCAATCCTTTGTTCTGTGAATGTGCCAGGAGTCAGGGTTCGGTGTTAAAGCCTTCCCACAGGAAAGGTTCTTTGTTTTTCTTTGTTTCTCTGGCTCTCCCACGGTTTGGATTTTCCTCATTCTGTCTGTGCTATGTCGCATTAGTCCCTTCAGAGTGTCCTCACGGCTTTCAACCTCAGTCCTTTCCCTAAGGACAGATGACACAGCCCGTGCCTCTGCACCCAGCCTCCACTTGCTGTGGGCAGACAAGAGTGCGTGAGCCGCTTCTTGGCTGGTAATTGCCATTCAGTGTGATTTCTGTGGTGAATGTTTTTGGTTATGCTGCCCTCCGAGATTCCTAAGCTTCCCACTGACCCCGCCTGTGAGGTTTCCTATGGTGTGGAAACTTCTCCTCCTTCACAACCCCTTACTCAGGATGGGTGTCTGTCTTGAAATCCTTTATCTCCATTTTTGTCTTTATCCTTTGTCCTACCTCATTCTGAAGAGATTAGTTTGCCTTTCTGGGTATCTGGAGTCCTCCACCAGTATTCAGAAGTTGTTTTGTGGGAGTCACTCCTACTGCAGATCTTTTGATATATTTGTGCAGGAGAAAGTTGTCTCTCTGTTCTATACCTCCTCCATCTTGGGATCGCCATCCCTTTCAGTATTTTTTTTTTAAAGTCTTCATCTTTCTGCTTCTATTATGCATTAGTCCTTCCCTGTTGTCCACTTTTTTCCATTATAGCTCTTAGCATATTAGTCACAGACGTTTTAAATACCTAGTCTGATAATTTCAAAATCTCTGTCATATCTTAGTCGGGTTCTGATGCTTTCTTTGTCCCTTCAAACTGTGTTTTACTTTTAGTATGCTTTGTAATATTTTTTAAACCTGAGCATGATATACTGTGGTATACTGGGTAAAAAGAATTTGGTACTGGCTTTAGTGGTGGGCTTCTGCTCCAGTAAGCTGTGATTCTCTGTATTTGCCTCTCTCCAATTTAGGGGATAGTGTTTGACCTTAATTCTCCAATGAATCTAAGAAGAAATGTTTATTTTCCATTTGTTCATACTTTTTCTTGATCTGTGGACAGGAATGACAACTTCCAAGTCCCTTCGATATTGGATTGGAAACTGGAAGTCCCTATTTATTTATTTATGGCCACACTGCAAGGCTTTTAGGATCTTAGCTCCCCAACCAGGGATCCAACTCAGGCCCTCAGCAATGAAAGAGTGGAATCCTAACCACTGGACTGCCAGGGAATTCCCTTTATTTATTTTTTATTTAACATTCTTTATTTTAAAAAAACTTTATGGAGCATCATTAATATACATGAAAATGAACACATTTAATGAGTACAATTTCATAAAAGTTAATATGTGTATATGCTATGACACCATCACCACACTTAAAATAATGAACATACCTGTCATGCCATTTCTCTGTAACTTTTTCCTTCTGGTCTACTACACTTTCTCAAGGTTTAATAACTTGTTTTCTGTTATCACAGATTAGTTTGCACTTTTGGGAGTTTAAAATTTTTTTTCACTCAGCATAAATATTTTGAGACTACTCCAGGTCGTATTGTGTATGAATGACTCATTCCTACTTATTGCTGAATAGTATTTCATTGTATGGCTATATCATAATTTGTTTACTCATTCACTTGTTGATGGATATTTAGATTGTCTGCTGGTTTTCATTGTTAAAATAGAGCTGCTTTGAATAAGTCCTTTCGCCAGTATTTGCTTCCCTGGTGTCTCAGATGGTAAAGAATTTGCCTGCGATGCAGGAGACCCAGGTTTGATCCCCTGGAGAAGGGAATGACTACCCACTCCAGTATTCTTGCCTGGAGAATTCCATGGACAGAGAGGCCTGGGAGGCTACAGTCCATGGGGTCACAAAGAGTCAGAAACAACTAAGCGACTAACACTTTTACTTTTCTTCTTTTATTTTCTATTGAATGAATACCAGGGAGTAAAATGACTGGGTATACGGTTGGTGTATGTTTCATTTACTATGAAACATCAAACTGTTTATCAAACTTGTTGTGCCATTTTATATTCCCATCAGCAGCATTCAGTTCAATTCAGTCGCTCAGTCGTGTCTGACTCTTTGCGACCCCATGGACTGCAGCACGCCAGGCCTCCCTGTCCATCATCAACTCCCAGAGTTTACTCAAACTCATGTCCACTGAGTCAGTGATGCCATCCACCCATATCATTTTCTGTTGTCCCCTTCTTCGCCCGCCTTCAATCTTTCCCAGCGTCAGGGTCTTTTCAAATGAGTCAGCTCTTTGCATCAGGTGGCCAAAGTATTGGCATTTCAGCTTCAACATCAGTCCTTTATAGGAAAGTTCCAATTGCTGCACATACTCACTGGAAAATGATAAAACCTAGCAACTAATTTAAAAAATTTTAGACATCATTCTACTGGGTGTGTAGTTGTATCTTGTACTTTTTATTTTATTAAAATTAAAAAATTATGCAAACTGAAAAGTTACCTTCCATTTACAGTTATTACAAAATATTTGCTATATTCCCCATGTTGTACCATATGTCCTTGATCCTCTCTTACATGCAATAGTTTGTGCCTACTACCCTAATACTCCTATATTTCCCCTCCCCCTACACTGGTAAATACTAGTTTTTTCCTCTATATCTATGAGATCACATCATTTTTTCTATATTCAACTATATACACTAGTTGGTTACATTTTTATGGATTCCACATATAAGTGATATTATATAGTATTTGTTTTTCTCGGTCTATTTCACTTAGCATAATGCCCTCAAAGTCCATTCATATTGCTACAAATGGGAAAAAAATTTCTTTTATAAGGCTCAGTAGTATTTCACATAGGCACACACACACGTATATATATACATATATATGTATCAGATCAGATTAGTCGCTCAGTCCTGTCCAACTCTTTGCAACCCCACGAATCGCAGCAAGTCAGGCCTCCCTGTCCATCACCAACTCCTGTAGTTCACTGAGACTCACGTCCATCGAGTCAGTGATGCCATCCAGCCATCTCATCCTCTGTCGTCCCCATCTCCTCTTGCCCCAAATCCCTCCCAGCATCAGAGTCTTTTCCAATGAGTCAACTCTTCGCATGAGGTGGCCAAAGTACTGGAGTTTCAGCTTTAGCATCATTCCTTCCAAAGAAATCCAGGGCTGATCGCCTTCAGAATGGACTGGTTGGATCTCCTTGCAGTCCAAGGGACTCTCAAGAGTCTTCTCCAACACCACAGTTCAAAAGCATCAATTCTTTGGGACTCAGCTTTCTTCACAGTCCAACTCTCACATCCATACATGACCACAGGAAAAACCGTAGCCTTGACTAGACGAACCTTTGTTGGCCAAGTAATGTCTCTGCTTTTGAATATGCTATTCAGGTTGGTCATAACTTTCCTTCCAAGGAGTAAGCATCTTTTAATTTCATGGCTGCAGTCACCATCTGCAGTGATTTTGGAGCCAAGAAAAATAAAGTCTGACACTGTTTCCACTGTTTCCCCATCTATTTCCCACGAAGTGATGGGGCCAGATGCCATGATCTTCGTTTTCTGAATGTTGAGCTTTAAGCCAACTTTTTCACTCTCCACTTTCACTTTCATCAAGAGGCTTTTTAGTTCCTCTTCACTTTCTGCCATAAGGGTGGTGTCATCTGTATATCTGAGGTTATGGATATTTCTCCTGGCAATCTTGATTCCAGCTTGTGCTTCTTCCAGTCCAGTGTTTCTCATGATGTACTCTGCATATAAGCTAAATAAGCAGGGTGACAATATACAGCCTTGATGTACTCCTTTTCCTATTTGGAACCAGTCTGTTATTCCATGTCCAGTTCTAACTGTTGCTTCCTGACCTGCATATAGATTTCTCAAGAGGCAGATCAGGTGGTCTGGTAGTCCCATCTCTTTCAGAATTTTCCACAGTTTATTGTGATCCACACAGTCAAAGGCTTTGGCATAGTCAATAAAGCAGAAATAGATGTTTTTCTGGAACTCTCTTGCTTTTTCCATGATCCAGCAGATGTTGGATCTCTGGATCCAGAAGATCCAGAACCAGAGATCTCTCGTTCCTCTGCCTTTTCTAAAACCAGCTTGAACATCAGGAAGTTCATGGTTCACATATTGCTGTAGCCTGGCTTGGAGAATTTTGAGCATTACTTTACTATTTGTGAGATGAGTACAATTGTGTGGTAGTTTGAGCATTCTTTGGCATTGCCTTTCTTTGGGATTGGAATGAAAACTGACCTTTTCCAGTCCTGTGGCCACTGCTGAGTTTTCCAAATTTGCTGGCATATGGAGTACAGCACTTTCACAGCATCATCTTTCAGGATTTGAAATAGCTCAACTGGAATTCTATCACCTCCACTAGCTTTGTTCATAGTGATGCTCCCTAAGGCCCACTTGACTTCACATTCCAGGATGTCTGGCTCTAGGTCAGTGATCACACCATCGTGATTATCTGGGTCATGAAGATCTTTTTTGTACAGTTCTGTATATTCTTGCCATCTCTTCTTAATATCTTCTGCTTCTGTTAGGTCCATACCATTTCTGTCCTTTATCGAGCCCATCTTTGCATGAAATGTTCCCTTGGTATCTCTAATTTTCTTGAAGAGATCTCTACTCTTTCCCATTCTGTTGTTTTCCTCTATTTCCTTGCATTGATCGCTGAGGAAGGCTTTCTTGTCTCTTCTTGCTATTCTTTGGAACTCTGCATTCAGATGCTTATATCTTTCCTTTTCTCCTTTGCTTTTTGCTTCTCTTCTTTTCACAGCTGTTTGTAAGGCCTCCCCAGACAGCCATTTTGCTTTTTTGCATTTCTTTTCCCTGGGGATGGTCTTGATCCCTGTCTCCTGTACAATGTCACGAACCTCATTCCATAGTTCATCAGGCACTCTATCAGATCTAGTCCCTTAAATCTATTTCTCACTTCCACTGTATAATCATAAGGGGTTTGATTTAGGTCATACCTGAATGGTCTAGTGGTTTTCCTTACTTTCTTCAATTTAAGTCTGAATTTGGCAATAAGGAGTTCATGATCTGAGCCACAGTCAGCTCCTGGTCTTATTTTTGCTGACTGTATAGAGCTTCTCCATCTTTGGCTGCAAAGAATATAATCAATCTGATTTTGGTGTTGACCATCTGGTGATGTCCATGTGTAGGGTCTTTTATTGTGTTTTTGGAAGAGGGTGTTTGCTATGACGAGTGCATTTTCTTGGCAAAACTCTATTAGTCTTTGCCCTGCTTCATTCCGTATTCCAAGGCCAAATTTGCCTGTTACTCCAGGTGTTTCTTGACTTCCTACTTTTGCATTCCAGTCCCCTATAATGAAAAGGACATCTTTTTTGGGTGTTAGTTCTAAAAGTTCTTGTAGGTCTTCATAGAACCGTTCAACTTTAGCTTCTTCAGCATTACTGGTTGGAGCATAGACTTGGATTACTGTGATATTGAATGGTTTGCCTTGGAAATGAACAGAGATCATTCTGTCGTTTTTGAGATTGCATCCAAGTACTGCATTTCGGACTCTTATGTTGACCATGATGGCTACTCCATTTCTTCTGAGGGATTCCTGCCCGCAGTAGTAGATATAATGGTCATCTGAGTTAAATTCACCCATTCCAGTCCATTACAGTTTGCTGATTCCTAGAATGTCGACATTCACTCTTGCCGTCTCCTGTTTGACCACTTCCAATTTGCCTTGATTAACGGACCTGACATTCCAGGTTCCTATGCAATATTGCTCTTTCCAGCATCGGACCTTGTTTCTATCACCAGTCACATCCACAGCTGGGTATTCTTTTTGCTTTGGCTCCATCCCTTCATTCTTTCTGGAGTTATTTCTCCACTTATCTCCAGTAGCATATTGGGCACCTACTGACCTGGGGAATTTCTCTCTCAGTATCCTATCATTTTGCCTTTTCATACTGTTCAGGGGTTCTCAAGGCAAGAGTACTGAAGTGGTTTGCCATTCCCTTCTCCAGTGGACCACATTCTGTCAGATCTCTCCACCATGACCCGCCCATCTTGGGTTGCCCCACGGGCATGGCTTAGTTTCATTGAATTAGACAAGGCTGTGGTCCTAGTGTGATTAGGTAGACTAGTTTTCTGTGAGTGTGGTTTCAGTGTGTTTGCCCTCTGATGCCCTCTTGCAATACCTACTGTCTTACTTGGGTTTCTCTTACCTTGGGCATGGGGTATCTCTTCACGGCTGCTCCAACACTCTTTTTTAGATTTTTTTCCATATAGGTCATTGCAGAGTATTGAGTAGAATTCCCAATGTTCTTCAGTAGGTTCTTCTCAGTTATCAGTTTTATATATAGTAGTGTGTATATGTTAATCCCAATCTTCCAATCTATTCCTCTCCCTCCTCTTGGTAACCATGATTTTTTTTTTCTACATCCATGATTCTATCTTGTAAATAAGTTAATTTTTACTTTTTTAGAATCTGCATATAAGCAATATCATATGATATCTTTCTCTGACTTCACTCAGTATCACAAACTCTAAGTCCACCCATGTTGCCGCAAATGGCATTATTTTGTTCTTTCTTTCTTTCTTTTTTTTTTTTTTTTTTTATAGCTGAATACTAGACTCTGATGCTGGGAGGGATTGGGGGCTGAGGAGAAGGAGACGACGACAGAGGATGAGATGGCTGGATGGCATCACTGACTCGATGGACGTGAGTCTGAGTGAACTCCGGGAGTTGGTGATGGACAGGGAGGCTTGGCGTTCTGCGATTCATGGGGTCGCAAAGAGTTGGACACGACTGAGCGACTGAACTGAACTGAACTGAATATACAAATATATGCATAGTACGTCAATCCCAGTTTCCCAGTTCATTTTACCCCCTGTCCCCCTTTGATATCCATAAATTTGTTGTTTACATCTCTGTCTCTATGTCTTCTGTGCAAATAAGTTTATAAAATTTTTCTAAATTTCACACATAAGTGATATTATATTATGCTTGCTATTCTGTTTCTGACATATTTCACTCTGTATGATAGTCTTTAGGTCTGTCCACATCTCTGCAAATGGAACAATTTTGTTCCTTTTTATGGCTGAGTACTATTGCATTATTTCTGTTTTATTGACTATGCCAAAGCCTTTGACTGTGTGGATGACAATAAACTGTGGAAAATTCTGAAAGAGATGGGAATACCAGACCACTTGATCTGCCTTTTGAGAAATCTATATGCAGGTCAGGAAGCAACAGTTAGAACTGGACCTGGAACAACAGACTAGTTCCAAATAGGAAAAGGAGTACGTCAAGGCTGTATATTGTCACCCTGCTTATTGAACTTATATGCAGAGTACATTATGAGAAACGCTGGACTGGAAGAAACACAAGCTGGAATCAAGATTGCCGGGAGAAATATCCATAACGTCAGATATACAGATGACACCACCCTTATGGCAGAAAGTGAAGAGGAACTAAAAAGCCTCTTGATGAAAGTGAAAGTGGAGAGTGAAAAAGTTGGCTTAAAGCTCAACATTCAGAAAACAAAGATCATGGCATCTGGTCCCATCACTTCAATGGAAATAGATGGGGAAACAGTGGAAACAGTGTCAGACTTTATTTTTCTTGGCTCCAAAATCACAGCAGATGGTGACTGCAGCCATGAAATTAAAAGACGCTTACTCCTTGGAAGAAAAGTTATGACCAACCTAGATAGCATATTCAAAAGCAGAGACATTACTTGGCCAACAAAGGTTCGTCTAGTCAAGGCTGTGGTTTTTCCTGTGGTCATGTATGGATGTGAGACTTGGACTGTGAAGAAGGCTGAGCACCAAAGAATTGATGCTTTTGAACTGTGGTGTTGGAGAAGACTCTTGAGAGTCCCTTGGACTGCAAGGAGATCCAACCAGTCCATTCTGAAGGAGATCAGCCCTGGGATTTCTTTGGAAGGACTGATGCTAAAGCTGAAACTGACTCATTGGAAAAGACTCTGATGCTGGGAGGGATTGGGGGCAGGAGGAGAAGGGGACGGCAGAGGATGAGATGGCTGGATGGCATCACTGACTCATAGGACCTGAGTCTGGGTGAACACCGGGAGTTGGTGATGGACAGGGAGGCCTGGCGTGCTGCGATTCATGGGTTTGCAAAGAGTCGGACACGACTGAGTGACTGAACTGAACTGAACTGAATATTGCATTGTATATATGTATTGTGCCTCAGACAGTAAAGCGTCTGCCTACAATGCGGGAGACCCAGGTTCAATCCCTGGTTTGGGAAGTTCCCCTGGAGAAAGAAATGGCAATCCACTCCAGTATTCTTGCCTGGAAAACCCCATGGACGGTCGAGCCTGGTAGGCTACAGTCCATGGGGTTGCAAAGAGTCAGACACGACTGAGCGACTTCACTTCACTTTACTTCACTTCAATATTGCATTGCATATATGTACCACATCTTCTTTATCCATTCCTATGCTGATGGGCATTTAGATTTCTTCCACATCCTGACTATTGTAAAGAGTGCTGAAATGAATATTGGAGTACATGTATCTTTTCAATTTATGTTTTTCTGTGGACAGGTGCCCAGGAGTGGGATTGCCGGATCATATGGTAGTTCTGTTTTAATTTTCAAAAAACCTCCATAATGTTCTCCATAGTGGCTGTTCCCATTTAAATTCCCACCAACAGCATAAGAGGGTTCTCTTCTCTCCACACCCTTTCCAGAATTTTGTTTGTAGACTTTTTGATGATGGCTATTAATGACCAGTGAGAGGTGATACCTCATTATAATTTTTATTTGCATTTTTCTAGTAATTAGTGATGTTGAGCATCTTTTCATGTGCTTTTGGGCCATCTGTGTGTGTGTGTGTGTTTTTTGAGAAATATTTATTTAGGTCTTCTGCCCATTTTTTGATTGCATATATTTATTTCTTTACATAGAACTGCATGACCTGTTCACATATTTCAAAGATTAATCCATTGTTGATCTCTTCAATTGCAAACATTTTCTCCCATTCTGTGGATTGTCTTTTCATTTTGTTTATGTTTTCCTTTGATGTGCAAAGGCTTTTGTTTGTTTATTTATTTTTATTATTCCAGAGGGTCGATCAATAAAGATATTTGCTGAAATGTATATCAAAGAGTGTTCTGTCTACATTTTCCTCTAAAAGTTTTATAGTATCCAGCCTTACATTTAGGTTTTTAATTCATTTTGAGTTTATTTTTGTGTATGGTGGTAGGGAGTGTTCTAGTTTCATTCTTTTACATGTAACTGTCCAGTTTTCCCAGCACCACTGGGAGTTGGGAAGAGTGTGTCTTTTCTCCATTGTATCAGTATATTCTTTCCTCTTTTGTTGAAGATTAATTGATTATAGTTGCATGGGGTTATGTTTTGGCATTCTATCCTACTCCATTGTTCTATATTTCTGTCCTTGCACCAGTACCATCATGTTCTTTTTTTTTTTTTCTTTATTTTTATTTTCTGCCATCTATAGGGTCGCACAGACCATCATGTTCTTATTACTGTAACTTTGTACTATAGTCAGAAGCCAGGGAGTCTGATTGCTCCAGCTCCATTTTTCTTTCTCAAGATCACTTTGGCTCTTTGGGATATTTTGTGTTTGTTTGTGAATTTTAAAATTAATTGTTCTAATTCTGTGAAAAATGCCATTTGTAACTTGTTAGGGATTGCATTGAATCTGTAGGTTTCTTGGATAGTGTAGTTGTTTTCACAGTATTGATTCTTCCAATCCAAGAAGAAAATCTTTCCATCTGTTTGTGTCATTTTTGATTTCTTTCATTAGCTTCTTATAGTTTTCAGATTATAGGTCTTTTGTCTCCTTAGGCCAGTTTATTTCTAGGTATTTTATTCCTTTTGATGTGATGGTACAGGAGATTGTTTCCTTAATTTCTCTTTCTGATGTTTCATTGCTAGTGTATAGAAATGCAAGAGACTTTTGTGTATTAATTTTGTAACCTCCAACTTTACTAAATTCATCGATGAGCTCTGGTAGTTTTCTGGTAGCATCTTTAGGATTTTCTAAGTATAGTATCATGTCATCTGCAAATAATGACAGTTTTATTTTGCAATTGGGATTTCCTTTTTCCCTTTTCTGATTGTTGTGGCTAGGACTTCCAAAACTATGTTGGAAAAAGTGGTGACATTGGATATCCTTGCCTTGTTCCTCTCTAAGAGGGAATTATTTCAGGTTTTCATCATTCAGAATGATGATAGCTATGGGTTTGTTATATGTGGCCTTTATTATGTTGAGGTAAGTTCCCTTTATGCCCACATTCTGGAGAGTTTTTTAAAGTCATAAATGAGTTGAATTTTGTCAAAAGCTTTTTCTGCATCTGTTGAAATGATCGTAGACCTTTCATTCTTCAGCTTGTTAATGTGGTGTATCATACTGATTGATTTGCAAACATTGAAAAATCTTTGTATCCCCAGATAACTCTCAGTTGATCATGGTGTATGATCCTTTTAATGTGTTGTTGGATTCTGTTTACTAGTATTTTCTTGAGTATTTTTACATCTATGTTCATCAGTGATATTTGCCTGTAATTTTCTTTCTTTGTGGTATCTTTGTCTGATTTTGGTGTCAGAGTGATGGTGGCCTCATAGAAAGAGCTTGAGAGTATTAATTCTTCTGTAATTTTTTGGAAGAGTTTTAAAAGGTTAGGTGTTAACTCTTCTCTAAATGTTTGATAGAAATTGCCTATGAAGTCATCTTGTCCTGCACTTTTGTTGGAAGTTATTAAATCACCGTTTCAATTTCAGTACTTGTGACTGGTTTGTTTATATTTTCTATTTCTTCATGGTTCATTCTTGAAAGGGTGTATCTTTCTAAGAATTTTCCCATTTCCTCTAGGTTTTTCTTTTTACTGGCATATAGCTGTTTGTAGTAGTCTCTTATAATCCTTTTTATTTCTGTGTTGTCAGTTGTAACTTCTCTTTTTCATTTATAATCTTATTGATTTGAGTCCTCTTCCTTTTTTTTCCCTATGAAAATGAAAGTGAAGTTGCTCAGTCGTGTCTGACTCTTTGCGACCCCATGGACTGTAGCCTATCAGGCTCCCCCGTCTATGGGATTTTTCAGGCACGAGTGCTGGAGTGGATTGCCATTTCCTTCTCCAGGGGATCTTCCTGACCCAGGTATCGAACCCAGGTCTCCCACATTGCAGGCAGACATTTTACTGTCTGAGCCACCAGGGAAGCCCCCCCTTTTTTTCTCTCTCTATGAGTCTGGCTAAAGGTTTATCTGTTTTTCCCCCAAAAGAACCAGCTTGTAGTTTCTGTAGGAGACAGGAAGAATAAAAGAAAAGCAGATCCCGGCAAGGGCCACAAAAGAAATTTATAATTATTGATAAACTGTATGCTATAAGGCATGAGACTCTTGAAACAAGTCCAGAGGGAACAGTTCATAATCTTGAAAACAAGATACGATTATGGGGTCGGGAAACCGACTCTAGACTGTTTCCCAACTGGCGTCTCAGAGTCACATGTTTTACGTATCCAGTGGAAAACCTATAGATAAGAATATTAGTCTTAGTTACTGATTTGTTATTGATTACTGTTTCCTAACTCAGTTCAGTTCAGTTTAGTTGTTCAGTCGTGTCTGACTCTGTGCAAACCCATGAATCGCAGCACGCCAAGACTCCCTGTCCATCACCAACTCCCAGAGTTCACTCAAATTTACGTCCATCGAGTCAGTCATGCCATCCAGCCATCTCATCCTGTTGTCCCCTTTTCCTCCTGCCCCCAATCCCTTCCAGCATCAGAGTCTTTTCCAATGAGTCAACTGTTCGCATGAGGTGGCCAAAGTACTGGAGTTTCAGCTTTAGCATCAGTCCTTCCAAAGAACACCCAGGACTGATCTCCTTTAGAATGGACTGGTTGGATCTCCTTGCAGTCCAAGGGACTCTCAAGAGTCTTCTCCAACACCACAGTTCAAAAGCATCAATTCTTCAGCACTCAGCTTTCTTCACAGTCCAACTCTCATATCCATACATAACCACTGGAAAAACCATAGCCTTGACTAGACAGATCTTTGTTGGCAAAGTAACGTCTCTGCTTTTCAATATGCTCTCTAGGTTGGTCATAACTTTTCTTCCAAGGAGTAAGCGTCTTTTAATTTCATGGCTGCAGTCACCATCTGCAGTGATTTTGGAGCCAAGAAAAATAAAGTCTGACACTGCTTCCACTGTTTCCCCATCCAGATGCCATGATCTTCGTTTTCTGAATGTTGAGCTTTAAGCCAACATTTTCACTCTTCTCTTTCACTTTCATCAAGAGGCTTTTTAGTTCCTCTTCACTTTCTGCCATAAAGGTGGTGTCATCTGCATATCTGAGGTTATGGATATTTCTCCCGGCAATCTTGATTCCAGCTTGTGCTTCATCCAGCCCAGCATTTCTCATGATGTACTCTGCATAGAAGTTAAATAAGCTGGGTGACAATATACAGCCTTGATGTACTCCTTTTCCTATTTGGTACCAGTCTGTTGTTCCATGTCCAGTTCTAACTGTTGCTTCCTGTCCTGCATACAAATTTCTCAAGAGGCAGGTCAGGTGGTCTGGTATTCCCATCTCTTTCAGAATTTTCCACAGTTTATTGTGATCCACACAGTCAAAGGCTTTGCCATAGTCAATAAAGCAGAAATAGATGTTTTTCTGGAACTCTCTTGCTTTTTCCATGATCCAGCAGATGTTGGCAATTTGATCTCTCGTTCCTCTGCCGTTTCTAAAACCAGCTTGAACATCTGGAAGTTCACGGTTCACGTATTGCTGAAGCCCGGCTTGGAGAATTTTGAGCATTACTTTACTAGTGTGTGAGATGAGTGCAGTTGTGCAGTAGTTTGAGCATTCTTTGGCATTGCCTTTCTTTGGGATTGGAATGAAAACTGACCTTTTCCAGTCCTCTGGCCACTGCTGAGTCTTCCAAATTTGCTGGCATATGGAGGGCAGCACTTTCACAGCATCATCTTTCAGGATTTGAAATAGCTCAACTGGAATTCCATCACCTCCACTAGCTTTGTTCGTAGTGATGCTTCCTAAGGCCCACTTGACTTCACATTCCAGGATGTCTGGCTCTAGGTAAGTGATCATACTATTGTGATTATCTGGGTCATGAAGATCTTTTTTGTACAGTTCTTCTGTGTATTCTTGCCACCTATTCTTAATACTCAAAGGTTAATGATTATTTTGTTCTTTGGCCCTGAAGGCCACATGAGTTATAGTTTAACTTCCCACATATTCTTTCATTCACGACTGAAAGTATAATAAAGCTGGCTTGGATTCAGTTTCAGCACCTTCACCTTGGAGCTGCGTTGGTCCCCTGAGCCTCGCTTTTCTCTGAATTCTTGTGTCTCTTTTCTCATTCTCTCACCCTATTGCGCTTTCGGAAACCCTGCTTGTCGAGCTGGTCTCGACAAGTTTCACTGATTTTGTTATTGTTTTCTTTGTCTGTATTTCATTAATTTCTGTTGTGATCTTTATTGTTTCTCTTTCTTCCACTAACTTTGGGTTTTGTTTGTCCCTCTTTCTGTAGTTGCTTTTAGGTGTAAGATTAAGTTTCTGAGATTTTTCTTGTTTCCCAAGGTATCATTGTATTGCTATAAATGTCCCTCTTAGAACTGCTTTTGCTCTGTTCCATAGATTTTAGACTATTTTTTTCATCTGCTTCTAGATTTTTAAAAATTTCCTCTTTGATATTTTCAATGATCCACTGGTTATTTAGTAACATATTAGCTTCCACATTGGGATTCCCAGATGGTGCTAGTGGTAAAGAACCTGCCTGCCAGTGTAGGAGATGTAAGAGACGTGGGTTTGATCCCTGGGCCAGAAAGATTCTCTGGATGAGGGCATGGCAAACAACTCCAGTATTCTTCCCTGGAGAATCCCATGGACAGAGGAACCTGGAAGACTACAGTCCATAGAGCTGCAAAGAGTTAGACATGCCAACCTTCCCATTATTTTTTGTAAGTAGATTTTTTTTCCCTGTAATTGATTTCTAATCTCATAGCATTGTGGTCAGAAAAGATGCTTTACATGGTTTCAGTTTTCTTAAGTACACTGAGGTTTGCTTTGTGGTCAAGTATGTGGTCAGTTCTGGAGAATATTCCATGTGCACATAAGAATGTGTATTTTGCTGCTTTTGGATGTGTGCGCTAAGTTGCTTCAGTCATGTCTGACTCTTTGCAACCCTCTGGACTGTAGCCTGCCAGGCTCCTCTGTCCATGTGATTCTCCAGGGAAGAATACTAGAGTGGGTTGCCATGCCCTCCTCCAGAGGATCTTCCCAACCTAGGCATCAAGCCCTTGTCTCTTATGTCTCCTGCACTGGCAGGCAGGTTCTTTACCACTAGCACCACCTGGGAAGCCCCATAAATCTCAGTTAAGTCCATCTGGTCTAATTTGTCTTTTAAGGCTGTATTTTCTTATTGATTTTTTTATCTGGATGATCTGTGTTCATTGATGAAAGTGAGATGTTAAATTCCCTATTTTTATTGTGTTGCTTTTGCTTTCTCTCTTTATGGCTGTTTGTATTTGCCTTATATATTGAGTTACTCCTATATTGGGTGCATGCGTGCTTGTGTGCTAAGTCACTTCAGTGCTGTCTGACTGACCCTATGGACTGTAGCCTCCATGGGATTTTTAGGCAAGAATACTGGAGTGGGTTGCCATGCCCTCCTCCAGGGAATCTTCTTCACCCAGGGATCAAACCTGCATCTCCTGCATTTCAGGCAGATTTTTTTACTGCTGAGCCACCAATAGAAGCCAATATTGAGTGCATATATATTTTCAATTGTTATATCTTCTTTTTAGATTGAGCCCTCAATCATTCTGTACTGTCTTTCATTGTCTATTGTAAAGTCTTTATTTGAAAGTCTGTTTTGATTTCCATTTTCATGGGATGCCTTTTTTTCATCTCCTTGTGTTCAGTTTTTATGTGTCTAGACCTGAAGAGGGTCTCTTTTTGACAGCATATATATGCATCTTAGTTTTGTATCCATTCAGCGAGTCTATGTCTTTTGGTTTGAGCATTTAATCCATTTGCATTTAAGGTAATTATCAATATGAATATTCTCATGATATTTTGTTAATAGTTTTGGACTTTTGAAGGTCTTTTTTCTTCTTTTCTTCTTTTGTTCTCTTGTGACTTGATGTCTATCTTTGGTGATGTGTTTGTATTGCTTTTCTATTGTTGATTTTTTTTGTTTGTGGTTTCCATGAAGTTTTGGTATAGAAGTCTATATATGTACAAGCTGATCTCTTAATTTTAAATGCATCTTCAATATCCTGCATTTGTACTCTTTTTCTCACGGTTGTTGGTTTTGATATCACATTTGTGTGTGGATGACTTCCTACCTTTACTTTATATTTGCTTTTACCAGTGAGCTTTCCCATTCATAATTTTCTTGTTCTTAATAGTAGTGGCTTTTTGTTTTCTGCCTAGAAAAGTTCCTTTAGTATTTGTTGTGATGCTGGTTTGGGGGTGCTGAATTCTTTTAGTTTTTTCTTGTCTGTAAAACTTTTGGTTTCTTTGTTGAATCTGATTGAGTGCTTTGTAGTTTAGAGTATTCTTGGCTGTTGATTTTTCCCTTTCATCACTTTAAATGTACCCTGACTCTCCCTTGTAGCCTGCAGAGTTTCTGCTAAAAAAATCAGCTTAAAACTTTATATGGGTTCCCTTGTATGTTACTTATTGCTTTTTAAATATTTTTTCCTTGTCTTTAATTTTTGCCCCTTTGATTACTATGTATCTCAGTGTGTTCCTGCTTGGGTTTATTTTGTATGGAACTCTCTGTGCTTCCTGGACTTTAGTATTTCCTTTTTCAATTTAGGGATATTTCACCTATAATCTCTTCAACTATTTTCTCAGTCTCTTACTTTCTTCTTCTGAGGCCCCTATAATATGAGTGTGGTATATTTAATATTGTCTCAGAGGTCTCTTAGACTATCCTCATTTCTTTCTTTTCTTATTTATTTATGGCTGTGCTGGGTCATTGATGCTATGCATGGGATTTCTCTAGTTGTGTTGAGCCAGGGATTCTCTATAGTTGCAGTGTGTGGGCTTCTTACTGTGGTGGCATCTGTTTTTGTAGAGCACAGGTTCTGGGACATGTGGGCTTTAGTAGTTGTGGCAAGCAGACTGAGTCATTGTGGCACATGAGCTCTAGAATGTGTGAGCTTCAGTAGTTGCAGTGCACAGGCTTCAGTAGTTGTGATTTACAGGCTCTAGAGTGCACACTCAGTAGTTGTTGTTTAGGGACTTAGTTGTCTCATGGCATGTGGTATATTAGTTCCTGAACCAGAGACCGAACCACTGCTCCTTGCATTGGCAGGAGGACTCTGAATCACTGTACCAACAGGGAGGTCCCTGTGCTGAATTGTTTTCTTTCTTTTTCCTCTATTTTATTCTTCAGGAGTGGAGTGGGTTGCCATACCCCTCTCTAGGGTAACACAGCAGTGATTTTCACAATTTTTGTCTTTCAGCTCACTTATTCACTCTATTCCCTCAGTTATTCTGCTATTAATTCCTTCTAGTGCATTTTTCATTCCATGTATCGTATTGTTCAGGTCTGTTTTGTTTTGTTTTTGTTGTTTTATAAATCTTCTAGCTCTTTGTTAAACATCTCTTGTAACTTCTCAGTCTGTGTCTTGATTCTTTTCCCAAGATCTTAGATCACCTTTACTATCATTACTCTAAATTCCTTTTCAGGTGGGTTCCTTTTCTGCACTTCATTTATTAGTTCTTGTCAGTTTTTATCTTTTCCTTTCTCTTAAACTTATTTTTATGCTGTCTGACTTTTTCTAGCTTGTGGTTGTGGTGTCCTTTTCACTGCCTAGAGGATCATAGCTCCTCTTGCTTCTGATCTCTGCCCTCTGGTGGTTGGATCTGGTTCTGAGGCATGTGCAGGTTTCCAGGTGGGAGGGAATGGCCCCTATCCACCGGTGGCTGAAACTGGGTCTTGTCCCTCTAGTGGGTAGGGCCATGACAAGAGGTGTGTTTATAGGTGACTGTAAGCTCAGTGTGGCTTTAGGCACCCTGTCTGATGATGGAGTTCCTCTTTCAGTATCCTATCATTTTGCCTTTGCATACTGTTCATGGGGTTCTCAAGGCAAGAATACTGAAGTGGTTTGCCATTCCCTTCTCCAGTGGACCACATTCTGTCAGACCTCTCCACCATGACCTGCCCGTCTTGGGTGGCCCCACAGGCATGGCTTAGT
Organism: Bos grunniens; assembly: GCF_055505025.1. NCBI lineage: Eukaryota > Metazoa > Chordata > Mammalia > Artiodactyla > Bovidae > Bos > Bos grunniens. The sequence continues at coordinate 50,203,292 of NC_141194.1, read as the reverse complement.
TTCACTAAGTTAGACGAGGCTGTGGTCCTAGTGTGATTAGATAGACTAGTTTTCTGTGAGTATGGTTTCAGTGTGTCTGCCCTCTGATGCCCTCTTGCAACACCTACCATCTTACTTGGGTTTCTCTTACCTTGGACGAGGGGTATCTCCTCACCGCAGCCCCTTCTGACCTTGAACGTGGAATAGCTCCTCTAGGTCCTCCTGTGCCTGCACAAGCCACCGCTCCTTGGAGGTGGGGTTGCTCCTGCCAGCCGCTGCCCCTGGCCTTGGGAGTGCGGAGGTCCTCCCAGCCGCTGCCCCTGGCCTTGGGCATGGGGTAGCTCCTCCTGGCTGCCGCCCCTGGCCTCGGATGTGGGGTAGCTCCTCTCGGCTGTTCCTGCACCGTCACAGCCTGACACTTTCAGCTGCTGCCCCTGACCTTGGACATGGGGTACCTCCTCTTGGCCGCATCCTCTGGGCATGGGGACCTCCTGGCTTCTGCCCCTGACCTCAGACATGGGGTAGCTCCTCTCGGCCGCATTAAGTGCACCGGTCACAGCCACCCACACCCCCAGGTCAGTAGGTGCCCAATATGCTACTGGAAATCAGTGGAGAAATAACTCCAGAAATAATGAAGGGATGGAGCCAAAGCAAAACAATACCAAGTTGTGGATGTGACTGGTGATAGAAGCAAGGTCCGATGCTGGAAAGAGCAATATTGCATAGGAACCTGGAATGTCAGGTCCATGAATCAAGGCAAATTGGAAGTGGTCAAACAGGAGATGGCAAGAGTGAACGTCAACATTCTAGGAATCAGTGAACTAAACTGGACTGGAATGGGTGAATTTAACTCAGATGGCCACTAAATCTACTACTGCAGGCAGGAATCCCTCAGAAGAAATGGAGTAGCCATCATGGTCAAGAAAAGAGTTCGAAATGCAGTACTTGGATGCAATCTCAAAAACGACAGAATGATCTCTGTTCATTTCCAAGGCAAACCATTCAATATCACAGTAAGCCAAGCCTATGCCCCAACTGGTAATGCTGAAGAAGCTGAAGTTGAACAGTTCTATGAAGACCTACAAGACCTTTTAGAACTAACACCCAAAAAAGATGTCCTTTTCATTATAGGGGACTGGAATGCAAAAGTAGGAAGTCAAGAAACACCTGGAGTAAAAGGCAAATTTGGCCTTGGAGTACAGAATGAAGCAGGGCCAAGGCTAATAGAGTTTTGCCAAGAAAATGCGCTGGACATAGCAAACACCTTCTTCCAACAACACAAGAGAAGACTCTATACATGGACATCACCAGATGGTCAACACCAAAATCAGAGTGATTATATTCTTTGCAGCCAAAGATGGAGAAGCTCTATACAGTCAGCAAAAATAAGACCAGGAGCTGACTGTGCCTCAGATCATGAACTCCTTATTGCCAAATTCAGACTTAAATTGAAGAAAGTAGGGAAAACCACTAGACCATTCAGGTATGACCTAAATCAAATCCCTTATGATTATACAGTGGAAGTGAGAAATAGATTTAAGGGACCAGATCTGATAGATAGAGTGCCTGATGAACTATGGAATGAGGTTCATGACATTGTACAGGAGACAGAGATCAAGACCATCCCCGTGGAAAAGAAATGCAAAAAAGCAAAATGGCTGTCTGGGGAGGCCTTACAAATAGCTGTGAAAAGAAGAGAAGTGAAACGCAAAGGAGAGAAGGAAAGATATAAGCATCTGAATGCAGAGTTCCAAAGAATAGCAAGGAGAGATAAGGCCTTCTTCAGCGATCAATGCAAAGAAATAGAGGAAAACAACAGAATGGGAAAGAGTAGAGATCTCTTCAAGAAAATTAGAGATACCAAGGGAACATTTCATGCAAAGATGGGCTTGATAAAGGACAGAAATGGTATGGACCTAACAGACAGAAGATATTAAGAAGAATTGGCAAGAATACACAGAAGAACTATGCAAAAAAGATCTTCATGACCCAGATAATCACGATGGTGTGATAACTGGCCTAGAGCCAGACATCCTGGAATGTGAAGTCAAGTGGGCCTTAGAAAGTATCACTACGAACAAAGCTAGTGGAGGTGATGGAATTCCAGTTGAGCTATTTCAAATCCTGAAAGATGATGCTGTGAAAGTGCTGCCCTCCATATCCCAGCAAATCTGGAAAACTCAGCAGTGGCCACAGGACTGGAAAAGGTCAGTTTTCATTCCAATCCCAAAGAAAGGCAATGCCAAAGAATGCTCAAACTACCACACAACTGCACTCATCTCACACACTAGTAAAGTAATGCTCAAAATTCTCCAAGCCAGGCTTCAGCAATATGTGAACCGTGAACTTCCAGATGTTCAAGCTGATTTTACAAAAGGCAGAGGAACGAGAGATCAAATTGCCAACATCTGCTGGATCATGGAAAAAGAAAGAGAGTTCCAGAAAAACATCTATTTCTGCTTTATTGACTATGCCAAAGCCTTTGACTGTGTGGATCACAATAAACTGTGGAAAATTCTTTAAGAGATGGGAATACCAGGCCACCTGACCTTCCTCTTGAAAAATCTGTATGCAGGTCAGGAAGCAAAAGTTAGAACTGGACATGAAACAACAGACTGGTTCCAAATAGGAAAAGGAGTACGTCAAGGCTGTATATTGTCACCCAGCTTATTTAACTTCTATGCAGAGTACATCATGAGAAATGCTGGGCTGGAAGAAGCACAAGCTGGAATCAAGATTGCCGGGAGAAATATCCATAACCTCAGATATGCAGATGACACCACCCTTATGGCAGAAAGTGAAGAGGAACTAAAAAGCCTCTTGATGAAAGTCAGAGTGGAGAGTGAAAAAGTTGGCTTAAAACTCAACATTCAGAAAACAAAGATCACGGCATCTGGTCCCATCACATCATGGGAAACAGATGGGGAAACAGTGGAAACAGTGTCAGACTTTATTTTCTGGGGCTCTAAAATCACTGCAGATGCTGACTGCAGCCATGAAATTAAAAGACAATTACTCCTTGGAAGAAAAGTTATGACCAAACTAGAGAGCATATTGAAAAGCAGAGACATTACTTTGCCAACAAAGGTCCATCTAGTCAAGGCTATGGTTTTTCCAGTGGTCATGTATGGATGTGAGAGTTGGACTGTGATGAAAGCTGAGCGCCGAAAAATTGATGCTTTTGAACTCTGGTGTTGGAGAAGACTCTTGACAGTCCCTTGGACTGCAAGGAGATCCAACCAGTCCATTCTGAAAGAGATCAGCCCTGGATTTCTTTGGAAGGAATGATGCTAAAGCTGAAACTCCAGTACTTTGGCCACCTCATGCAAAGAGTTGACTCATTGGAAAAGGCTCTGATGCTGGAAGGGATTGGGGGCAGGAGGAGAAGGGGACGACAGAGGATGAGATGGCTGGATGACATCACTGACTCGATGGACGTGAGTCTGAGTGAACTCTGGGAGTTGGTGATGGACAGGGAGTCTTGGTGTGCTGCGATTCATGGGGTTGCAAAGAGTCGGACACGACTGAGCAACTGAACTGAACTGAACTGATGATGGATTAGGTTGTGCTTCTGTCCTGATCGTTGTTTGGCTTGAGGTATTCCAGACAGTCTGTTGGAAAGGACCAGGCCTTGATGTCCATGTGGCAATCTCTGGGAGGATTTATGCCAATCGATATTTTCAGGGGTCTCTGCTACCAGTGTTCTTGCGCCCAGAGTGAGCCACAGCTAACCTCCCACCTCCCCAAGAAACCTTCCAAGATTCTTATGTAAGTCCAGCCCTGAAACCTATGGAGTTTCTTCTTTGTCCTGGGAACCTATGAATGTGAAACCTTATATGTGCCCTCTAAATGTGGTGTCTCTGTGTACCTCAGTCCTGTGGAGCTCCTTCAACTCAAGCTCTGCTGGTCTTCCATCCAAATACTTTGGGGATTCTTTCTTCTGATGCCAGACCTTCAGGCTGGGGACCCTGACATGGGTCTGCGGGCTCTCAGTCTTGCAGGGGAACCTGTGTGATGTAATTATTTTCTAGTTTGTGGATTGCCTACCTGGCAGGTATGGGATTTGATCATGATGTGAAAATGCCCCTCCTGCCATCTTGTTGTGCCTTATTATTGGTCTTTGAATGTAAAATATTTGTTTTGGTAGGTTCCAGTCTTTTTTGTTGATGATTGTTCAGCAGTTAGTTGTGATTTTGGTGTTTTTACAAGAGGAGGTGAACTCAAGTCCTTCTCTGCTACCACAAAGTGGTAGGAGGGATGTAATTGTGATAAAATCAAATCCCATACCCACTGGGTGGGCAGTCCACAAACTGGAAAACAATTACACTGCAGAAGCAATCCTATTGGAGTGAAAGTTTTGAACCCTACATCAGGCTTCCCAGTCTGTTGTTCTAGCAAAGTACAGAGGAGGCCCTAGAGAATCTACCTTTGAGGCCCAACAGGATTTGATTGCAAGACTTCCACAGAACTGGGGGAAACAAAAACTTCACTCTTTGAAGACACATACCAAGTCTTGTGCACACCAGGACCTAGGGGAAAAAGCAGCAACCCCATAAGAGACTGGGCCAGATCTAGCTGCTAGTGTTGGAAGGTCTCCTGCAGATGCGGGTATGCCTGTGGCTCACTGTGGAAATAAAGACACTGACAGCAGCGATTCTGGGACATACTCATTGGCATGACCCCTCCTGGAGGCTGATGTTATCCCCATTAAACAAACTATATGCTCCACTGATGGGTTGCTACATAAACAGCCTGTATGTTTCACTGCTGGGTGGCCTCAGGCCAAATAAACAACAGGGAGGAAACACAGCCTCACCCATCAGCAGACAAAGTTTCAAAGTTTTACTGAGCACAGCCCTGCCCACCAGAGGGACAGGACCCAGCTCTACCCACCCCCAGTCCCTCCCATCAGGAAGCTTGCAGAAGCCTCTTAATAACCTCTTCCACCAGAGGGCAGATAGCAGAAGCAAGAATAGCTACAATCCTGCAGCCCATGGAATGAAAACTGCAGTCACAGGAAATTATACAATGTCAAATGGCAGAAGAATGAAGGAACAAGATAAAACCCCAGAAAAACAACTAAATAAAATGGAGATCAGAAACATTCTGGAAAGATAATTAAGGATAATGAGACTGAAGATCATTCAACATCTCAGAAAAAGAATAGAGGTGAAGATTGAGAAGATGCAAGAAATGTTTAACAGACCTAAAAGAACTAAAGAAAAAACAAACAAACAATACATGAATAATGGAAATGAAACTACACTGGAAGGAATCAATAGCAGAATAACTGAGATAGCAAAACAGATAAATGACCTGAAAGACAGAATGGTGAAAATCACTACTGCAGAATAGAATAAAGAAAAAAGACTGAACTGAACAAAACTGAATGCTGCTGATGGGAATATAAAATGGCACAAGTTTGATAAACAGTTTGATGTTTCATAGTAAATGAAACATACACCAACCATATACCCAGTCATTTTACTCCCTGGTATTCATTCAATAGAAAATAAAAGAAAAAAAGTAAAAGTGTTAGTCACTTAGTTGTTTCTGACTCTTTGTGACCCCATGGACTGTAGCCTCCCAGGCCTCTCTGTCCATGGAATTCTCCAGGCAAGAATACTGGAGTGGGTAGTCATTCCCTTCTCCAGGGGATAAACCTGGGTCTCCTGCATCGCAGGCAAATTCTTTACCATCTGAGACACCAGGGAAGCAAATACTGGCGAAAGGACTTATTCAAAGCAGCTCTATTTTAACAATGAAAACCAGCAGACAATCTAAATATCCATCAACAAGTGAATGAGTAAACAAATTATGATATAGCAATAAGTAGGAATGAGTCATTCATACACAATACAACCTGGAGTAGTCTCAAAATATTTATGCTGAGTGAAAAAAAATTTTAAACTCCCAAAAGTGCAAACTAATCTGTGATAACAGAAAACAAGTTATTAAACCTTGGGAAAGTGTAGTAGACCAGAAGGAAAAAGTTACAGAGAAATGGCATGACAGGTATGTTCATTATTTTAAGTGTGGTGATGGTGTCATGGCATATACACACATTAACTTTTATGAAATTGTACTCATTAAATGTGTTCATTTTCATGTATATTAATTATGCTCCATAAATTTTTTTTTAAAATAAAGAATGTTAAATAAAAAAAAATAAAAGGAATTCCCTGGCAGTCCAGTGGTTAGGATTCCACTCTTTCATTGCTGAGGGCCTGAGTTAGATCCCTGGTTGGGGAGTTAAGATCCTAAAAGCCTTGCAGTGTGGCCATAAGTAAATAAATAGGGACTTCCAGTTTCCAATCCAATATGGAAGGAACTTGGAAGTTGTCATTCCTGTCCACGGAACAATAAAAAGTATGCCAGGGGTCAGGGCTCGGTGTTAAAGCCTTCCCACAGGAAAGGTTCTTTGTTTTTCTTTGTTTCTCTGGCTCTCCCACGGTTTGGATTTTCCTCATTCTGTCTGTGCTATGTCGCATTAGTCCCTTCAGAGTGTCCTCACGGCTTTCAACCTCAGTCCTTTCCCTAAGGACAGATGACACAGCCCGTGCCTCTGCACCCAGCCTCCACTTGCTGTGGGCAGACAAGAGTGCGTGAGCCGCTTCTTGGCTGGTAATTGCCATTCAGTGTGATTTCTGTGGTGAATGTTTTTGGTTATGCTGCCCTCCGAGATTCCTAAGCTTCCCACTGACCCCGCCTGTGAGGTTTCCTATGGTGTGGAAACTTCTCCTCCTTCACAACCCCTTACTCAGGATGGGTGTCTGTCTTGAAATCCTTTATCTCCATTTTTGTCTTTATCCTTTGTCCTACCTCATTCTGAAGAGATTAGTTTGCCTTTCTGGGTATCTGGAGTCCTCCACCAGTATTCAGAAGTTGTTTTGTGGGAGTCACTCCACATGCAGATCTTTTGCCGTCTATGGGGTCACACAGAGTTAGACATGGCTGAAGTGACTTAGCAGTAGCAGCAGCATCAGGGGAAAAAGATATTCAAATCAATCAATGTGATACACCATATCAACAAATTGAAAGATAAAAACCTCATGATCATCTCAATAGATGCAGAAAAAGCTTTTGGCAAATCCAGCATCCATCTATGATAAAAATGCTTCAAAAAATGGGCAGAGAAGGAACGTACCTCAACATCAGATCAGATCGGATCAGATCAGTCGCTCAGTCGTCTCCGACTCTTTGCGACCCCATGAATCGCAGCACGCCAGGCCTCCCTGTCCATCACCATGAAAAGCCCACAGCAAACATTATTCTCAATGGTGAAAATATAAAAGCTTTCCCCCTAAGATCAGGAACAAGACAAGGGTGTGCACTCTCTCCACTATTATTCATCATAGTTTTGGAAGCCCTAGCTACAGCAATTAGAGAAGAAAAAGACATAAAAGGAATCCAGATAGGAAAAGAAGAAGTAAAACTCTCACTGTTTGCAGATGACGTGATACTATACATAGAAAACCCAAAAGAAACTATCAGAAAATTACTAGAGCTAATCAGCGAATTTAGCAAAGTCGTGGGATACAAGGTCAATACACAGAAATCATTTGCACTCCTATATACTAACAATGAAAAATCAGAAAGAGAAATTAAGGAGTGAATACCATTCACCATTGCAACAAAGAATAAAATATCTAGGAATATATCTACCTAAGGAAACAAAAGGCCTGTATACTGAAAACTATAAGACACTGATGAAAGAAATCAAAGATGACATAAACAGATGGAGAGACATTCCATGTTTATGGGTGGGAAGAATCAATATTGTGAAAATGACTATACTACCAAATGCAGTCTACAGATTCAATGTGATCCCTATCAAATTACTAATTTTTTTTTCACAGAACTAGAACAAAAAATTTCACAATTCATATAGAAACCCAAAAGACCCCAAAGAGCCAAAGCAGTCTTGAGAAAGAAGAATGAAGCTGGAGGAATCAATCAACCAGACTTCAGACTATACTACAAACCTACAGTCATCAAGACAATATGGTACTGTACAAAAACAGAAATATAGACCAATGGAACAAGAGACTCCAGAGATAAACCCACACAGTTATTGGGTACCTTATTTTTGGCAAACGAGGCAAGAATATACAATGGGGGCAAAGACAGCTTCTTCAATAAGTGGTGCTTTGAAAACTGTACAGCTACATGCAAAAGAACGAATTTAGATCACTACCTAATGCCATACACAAAGATAAAATTAAAATGGACTAAAGACCTAAATGGAAGACCAGAAACTATTATACTCTTAGAGGGGAACATAGGCAGAACACTTGATGACATAAATCAAAGCAAGATCTATGATCCACCTCCTAGAGTAATGGAAATAAAAACAAAAGTATACAAGTGGGACCTAATTAAACTTAGAAGCTTTTGGACAACAAAGGAAACTACAAACAAGGTGGAAAGACAGCCCTTCGAATGGGAGAAAATAATAGCAAGGGAAACAACTGATGAAGAAATAATTTCCAAAATATACAAGCAGCATATACAATTCAATACCAAAAAAAGCAAACAACCAAATCTAAAAGTGGGAAAGGGACCCGAAGAGACATTTCTCCAAAAAAGACATACAGATGGCTAACAAGCACATGAAAAGATGCTTCACATCACTCATTATCAGAAAAATGCGAATCAAAACCATAATGAGATACCACCTCACACCAGTCAGAATGGCCATCATTAAAAAGTTTATAAACAATAAATGCTGGAGAAGGTGTGGAGAAAAGGGAACACTCTTGCATTGCTGGTGGGAATGTAAATTGATACAGCCACTATGGAAGATGGTATGGAGAGTCCTTAAAAAGCTAGGAATAAAACCACCATATGACCCAGCAATCCCACTCCTAGGCATATACCCTGAGGAAATCAAAACTGAAAAAGACACATGTACCCCAATGTACCCCAATGTTCACTGAAGCTCTATTTACAATAGCTAGAACATGGAAGGAACCTAGATGTCCATCGAAAGATGAATGGATAAAGAATCTGTGGTACATATATACAAAGGAATACTACTCAGCCATAAAAAGGGATGCACCTGAATCTGTTCTAATGATGTGGATGAAACTAGAGCCCATTATACAGAGTGAAGTAAGTCAGAAAGAGAAATATAAATATCATATACTGACACAATATATGGAATCTGAAGAGATGGCACTGATAAATTTATTTTCAGGGTGGCAACAGAGAAACAGACATAGAGAACAGACCTATGGACAAGGTGGGAGGAGAGGAGGGAGAAGGGGAGATGTATGGAGAGAGTGACATAGAAATTTACAATTCCATGTGTAAAACAGATAGCCAATGAGAATTTGCTGTAAGACTCAGGGAACTCAAACAGGGCCCCTGTGACAGGCTACAGGGTGGGGCAGGAAGTGAGATAGGATGGGGGATCTGGGAGGGAGGGGACATGGGTATACATATGGCTGATTCTTGTTGATGTATGACAGTAAACCACAAAATTCTATATAGCAATTATCCTTCAATTAAAAAATTAAAATAAAATAAATTGTGGATATAAAAGATTTCAGGGAGAAATGTCAATAACCTCAGATGTGTAGTTGACTCCACCCTTTTGGCAGAAAGCAAAGAGGAACTAAAGAGCCTCTTGATGAAGGTGAAAGAGGAGAGTGAAAAATCCAGTTTAAAACTCGGGATTAAAAAAACCAAAATCATGGCATCAATTCCTATCACTTCACAACAAATAGATGGTGATAAAGAGGAAACAGTAACAGACTTTATTTTCTTGGGCTGCAAAATCACTGCAAATGGAAACTGCAGGCTTGAAATTAAAAGATGCTTGGTCCTTGGAAGAAAACTATGACAAACCTAGACAGCATCTTAAAAAGCAGAGACATCGCTTTGCTGACAAATGTCCCTATGGTCAAAGCTATGGTTTTTTCCAGCAGTCATGTATGGCTGTGAGAGTTGCACCATATAGAAGTTTGAGCACCAAAGAGTTCATTATTTCGAACTGTGGTGCTGGAGAAGACTCTTAAGAGCCCCTTGGACAGATACTAAGGAGATCAAACCAGTCAATCCAAAAGGAAATCAACCCTGAATATTCATTGGAAGGACTGATGCTGAAGCTGAAGCTCCAATACTTTGGCCACCTGTTATGAAGAGCCAGTCAGTTCAGTCACTTAGTCATGTCCACCTCTTTGCGACCCTATGGACACTAGCACACCAGGCTTCCCTGTCCATCACAAACTCCTGGAACTTACTGAAACTCATGTCCATCAAGTCAGTGATGCCTTCCAACCATCTCATCCTCTGTTGTCCCCTTGTCCCACCTTCAGTCTTTCCTAGCATTAGGGTCTTTTCCTATGAGTCAGTTCTTCTCACCAGGTGGGCAAAGTATTGGAGTTTCAGCTTCAGCATCAATCCTTCCAATGAATATTCAGGACTGATTTCCTTTAGAATTGACTGGTTGGATCTCTTTGCAGTCAAACCACAGTTCAAAAGCATCAATTCTTTGGCACTCAGCTTTCTTTATAGTCCAACTCTCACATCCATACATGACTACTGGAAAAACCACAGCCTTGACTAGATGGACCTTTGTTGGCAAAGTAATGTCTCTGCTTTTTAATATGATGTCTACGTTGGTCATAGCTTTTCTTCCAAGGAGCAATTGTCTTTTAATTTCATGGCTGCAGTCACCATCTGCAGTGATTTTGGAGCACCACCCCCGCTTCAAAAAAAAAAAAAAAATAGAGGCCGTCACTGTTTCCATTGTTTCCCAGTCTATTTGCCATGAGGTGATGGGACCGGATGCCATGATCTTAGTTTTCTGAATGCTGAGCTTTAAGCCAAATTTTTCACTCTCCTCTTTCACTTTCATCAAGAGGCTCTTTAGTTCTTCTTCACTTTCTGACATAAGGGTGGTGTCATCTGAGTGACTGAGGTTAATGATATTTCTCCCAGCAATCTTGATTCCAGCTTCTGCTTCATCTAGCCCAGCGTTTTGCATGATGTATTCTGCATATAAGTTAAATAAGCAGGGTGACAATATACAGCCTTGACATACTCCTTTCCTGATTTGGAACCAGTCTGTTTTTCCATGTTCGGTTCTAACTGTTGCTTCTTGACCTCCATACAGATTTCTCAGGAGGCAGGTAAGGCGGTCTGGTATTCCCCTCTCTGTAAGAATTTTCCAGAGTTTATTGTGATCCACACCGTCAAAGGCTTTGGCATTATCAATAAAGCAGAAGTAGATGTTTTTCTGCTATTCTCTTGCTTTTTCGATAATCCAATGGATGTTGGCAATTTGATCTCTGGTTCCTCTGCCTTTTCTAAATCCAGCTTAAACATCTGGAATTTCACATTTCATGTACTGCTGAAGCCTGGCTTGGAGAATTTTGAGCATTACTTTACTAGTGTGTGAGATGAGGGCAATTATGTAGTAGTTTGAACATTCTTTGGCATTGCCTTTCTTTGGATTGGAATGAAAACTGACCTTTTCCAGTCCTGTGCCCACTGCTGCGTTTTCCAAAATTTCACTGGTCATAGCAAATGAAGAGCCAACTCACTGGAAAAACCCTCATGCTGGGAAACATTGAGGGCAGGAGGAGGAGGGGATGACAAAAGATGAGAAGGTTGGATGTCATCTTCGACTCCATGGACATGAGTTTGAGCATACTCTGGGAGTTGGTGAAGGACGGGGAGCCTGGTGTGCTGCAGTCCACGGAGTCGAAAAGAGTCACACAGGACTTAGAGGCTGAACAACAAGAAAGGTTTGTCATAGCTTTCTTTCCAAGGAGTAAGCACTGTTTAATTTCATAGGAGATTACTGCAAGCAATTCTCTGCCAATAAAATGGACAACCTGGAAGAAATGGCCAAATTCTTAGAAAGGTACACTTTCCCAAGATGGAGCCAGGAAGAGAGAAAACATGAATAGACCAATAACAAGCATTGAAACTGAAATGGTGGTTAAAAGACTCCTGGCAAGCAAAAGTCCAGTGCCTGACGGCTTCTTGGGTTAATTCTATCAAATATTTAGAGAAGGCCTAATATAAATCCTCCTGAAACTGTTCAAAAAAAAAAAAAACTGAAGAAAAGGGAAACATCCAAATTCATTCTATGAGGTCACCATCAAACATACCACAAAAAAGAAAATTACAGTCTAATATCACTGATGAACATAGTGGCAAAAATAATCAGCAAAGTACTAGCAGTCCTTATCCAGTGATACATTAAAGGGATCATAAACCATGATCTAGTGAGATTTATCCCATGGATGCAAGGATTTTTCAATATCCACATATCAGTCAGTGTGATACACCACATCAACAAATTGAAGAATATAAACCATATGATCATCTTTTAAACGTAGAAAAAGTTTTTCAAAAAATTCAATAGCCATTTATGACAAAATTGTCCAGAAATTCAGTGCAGTGGGAACATATCTCAACATAATAAGGACAGATACAACAAATGTACCCCTACATCATACTCAATGATTAAAAGCTGAACGTATTTCCTCTACAATCAAGAACAAAACAAGGATGTCCCCTCTATCACTTTTATTCAATATAATTTTTGAAGTCCTGGCTATAACAATCAGGGAAGAGGAAGAAATAAAAGGAATTCAAATTGGAAAAGAAGAAGTTAAACTGTACTCTTTGCAGATGACATCACACCATACATAGAAAACACTAAAGATGCTATCAGAAAAGTACTATAGCTCATAAGATTTGGTAAAGTTGCAAGATACAAAATTAAAATTCAAATATCACTTGCATTCCTAACACTAACAATGAAAGATCAGAAAGAGAAATTCAAGAAACAATTCCATTTATCATCACCATCAAAAATGAAATTGCCTAGGAAAAAACCTACCTAAGGAGACAAAAGACCTGTACTTGGAGAACTATAAGGAACTGATGAAAGAAATAAAATATGAGAGAAATACATGGAAAGATGTAACATGTTCTTGGATTGGATGAATCAATTGTCAAAAATGACTATACTACCTAATGCAATCTACAGATTCAATGAAATCCCTATCAATTTATGAATGCCTTTTTTCACAGAACTAGAACAAAAAAATCTTAAAATTTGTATGGAGTCACAAAAGACCCCAAATTGCCAAAGCAATCTTGACAAAGACTATACCACAAAGGTACAGTCATCAAAACAATATGTTATTGGCACTAAAGTAGAAATATAGATCAATGGAACAGGATAGAAGGCCCAGAAATAAATGCATGCCTCTATGGTCAACTAACCTATGACAAAGAAGGCAAGACTAAATAATGGGGGAAAGAAAATCTCTTCAATAAATGGTGCTGGGAAAACTTGGCAGCTACATTTAAAAAACGTAGAACATTCTTTAACACCATACACAAAATAAGCTCCAAATGGAATAAAAACCTAAATGTGAGACTGGACACTATAAAACTTTTGGAGAAAAATAGGCAGAACACTCTCTGAGATAAACCTCAGCAAGATTTTTGACCCATCTCCCAGAATAATAGAAATAAAAACAAAAATTAAAAATGGAACCTAATTAAACTCAAATGTTTTTGCAGCACAAAGGAAATCATAAACAAAATGAAAATACAGTCCACAGACTGGAAAACAAATATTTGCAAATGATGTAACCAACAAGAGACTAGTTCTCCAAAATGTACTAACAGCTCATGTGGCTTAATATCATCAAAAGAAACAATCCAATAAAAAAAAGGGGGGGCTTCTCTGAAGTCTCAGTGGTAAAGAATCTGCCTGCCAATGGAGGATACACAGGAAATGTGGGTTCAGTCCCTGGGTTGGGATGATTACCTGGACAAGGAAATGGCATCCCACTCTAGTATTCATGTCTGAAAAATCGCACAGACAGAGGAGCCTGGTGGGCTATATCCATAAGGTCACAAAAAGTCAGATGTGAGAAAGGTACTAAGCATGCAAATGCACTAAATCAAAAAATGGGCAGAAGATCTAAATAGACACATCTCCAAAAAAGACATCAGATGGCCAAGAGGCGCATGAGAAGATGTTCAACACCACTAATTACTAGAGAAACTCAAATCAAATTTAAAATGAGATATCACCTCACAACAGCCAGAATGGTTATCATAAAAAAATCCACAAGCAATAAATGCTGGAGAGGGTGTGGAGAGAAGGGAACCCTCCTATACTGTTGGTGGGGAATATAAATTGGTGCAGCCACTATGGAGAACAGTATGGAGGTTTCTTAGGACACTAAAAATAATGTCATACCATATGACCCTGCAAGACCACTCCTTGGCATATATCTGAAGAAACAAATGGTCCAAAAGTATAAATACAACCCTACGTTCATTGCAGCACTATTTATAGTAGCCAAGACATTGAACCAATGAATGTTCATTGCCAGAGGAATGGATAAATAAGTAGTACATATACATAAGGAGATATTAGTCAGTCAGTCAGTTCAGTCGCTCGGTCGTGTCCGACTTTTTGGAACTCCATGGACCACAGCACGCAAGGCCTCCCCGTCTATCACCAACTCCTGGAGCCCACCCAAACTCATGTCCATTGAGTTGGTGATATCATCCAACCATCTCATCCTCTGTCGTCCCTTCTTCTCCTGCCCTCAATCTTCCCCAGCATCAGGGTCTTTTCAAATGAGTCAGCTCTTCACATCCAAAGTATTGGAGTTTGGATGGCCAAAGTGGCCAAAGTATTGGAGTTTCAGCTTCAACGTAAGTCCTTCCAATGAATCCTTAGGGCTGATCTTCTTTAGAATGGACTGGTTGGATCTTCTTGCAGTCCAAGGGACTTTCAAGAGTCTTCTCCAACACCATAGTTCAAAAGCATCAATTCTTCAGCGCTCAGCTTTCTTTATAGTCCAACTCTCACATCCATACATGACCACTGGAAAAATCATAGCCTTGACTAGATGGACCTTTGTTGGCAAAGTAATGTCTCTGCTTTTGAATATGCTATCTAGGTTGGTCATAACTTTCCTTCCAAGGAGTAAGCGTCTTTTAACTTCATGGCTGCAATCACCATCTGCAGTGATTTTGGAGCCCTAAAAAATAAAGTCTGACACTGTTTCCACTGTTTCCCCATCTATTTCCCATCAAGTGATGGGACCAGATGCCATGATCTTAGTTTTCTGAATGTTGAGCTTTAAGCCAACTTTTTCACTCTCCTCTTTTACTTTCATCAAGAGGCTTTTTAGTTCCTCTTCACTTTCTGCCATAAGGGTGGTGTCATCTGCATATCTGAGGTTATTGATATTTCTCCCAGTAATCTTGATTCCAGCTTGTGCTTCATCCAGCCCAGCGTTTCTCATGATGTACTCTGCATATAAGTTAAAAAGCAGGGTGACAATATACAGCCTTGACTACTCCTTTCCCTATTTGGAACCAGTCAGTTGTTCCATGTCCAGTTCTAACTGTCGCTTCCGGACCTGCATACAGATTTAACAAGAGGCAGGTCATGTGGTCTGGTATTCCCATCTCTTTCAGAATTTTCCACAGTTTATTGTGATCCAGGAGATATTACTCAGCCATTAAAAAGAATGAAACAATGCCATTTTCAGCAACAGGATGGACTTAGAGATTGTCACACTGAGTGAAGCAAGTCTGACAGAGAAAGAGAAATATTGTATGATGTTGCTTATATGTGGAATGTAAAAAGAAATGATACAAATGACCTTATTTACAAAACAGAAGCAGACTCACAGACTTAGAGAATGGACTTATGGTTACCAGCATTCAAGGGTGGGTGAAGGAGTAGTTAGGGAGTTTGGCATTTATATTTATACATTGCTATACTTAAAATGGAGAGCCAAAAAAGACTCACTATATAGCACAGGAACTTAATATTAACTGCTTAATATTATGTAATGGAGCTTCCAGGTGGCACAGTGGTAAAGAATTTGCCTTCCCAGGAGATGCAAGAGATGCACGTTCCATCCCTGGCTCGAGAAGATCCCTTGGAGTAAGAAATGGAAATCCACTCCAGTATTCTTGCCTAGAAAATTCCATAAACAGAAGAGCCTGGTGGGCCACAGTCCATGAGTTCACAAAGAATCGGACACAATTGAGTGACTGAGTACAAGCACACACAATATTATGTAACAACTTAAATATGAAAAGAATTTGAAAAAGAATTGATACATGTATATGTATAACTGTGATTATGGTTTCAGTGTGTCTGCCCTCTGATGCCCTCTCACAACACCTCTCGCAAAACTAGCCAATCTGATCACATGGACCACAGCCTTGTCTAACTCAGTGAAACTAAGCCATGCCATGTGGGGCCACCTAAGACAGACGGGTCATGGTGGAGAGGTCTGACAGAATGTGGTCCACTGGAGAAGGGAATGGCAAACCACTTCAGTATTCTTGCCTTGAGAATGCCATGAACAGTATGAAAAGGCAAAATGATAGGATACTGAAAGAGGAACTCCCCAGGTCGGTAGGTGCCCAATATGCTACTGGAGATAAGTGGAGAAATAACTCTAGAAAGAATGAAGGGATGGAGCCAAACAAAAACAATACCCAGTTGTCGGTGTGACTGGTGATAGAAGCAAGGTCAAATGCTGCAAAGAGGAATATTGCATAGGAACCTGGAATGTCAGGTCCATGAATCAAGGCAAATTGGAAGTGGTCAAACAGGAGATGGCAAGAGTGAACGTCGACATTCTAGGAATCAGCGAACTAAAAAAGACTGGAATGGGTGAATTTAACTCAGATGACTATTATATCTACTACTGTGGGCAGGAATCCCTTAGAAGAAATGGAGTAGCCATCATGGTCAAGAAAAGAGTTCGAAATGCAGTACTTGGATGCAATCTCAAAAACGGCAGAATGATCTCTGTTCATTTCCAAGGCAAACCATTCAATATCACAGTAAGCCAAGCCTATGCCCCAACTGGTAATGCTGAAGAAGCTGAAGTTGAACAGTTCTATGAAGACCTATAAGACCTTTTAGAACTAACACCCAAAAAAGATGTCCTTTTCATTATAGGGGACTGGAATGCAAAAGTAGGAAGTCAAGAAACACCTGGAGTAACAGGCAAATTTGGCCTTGGAGTACGGAATGAAGCAGGGCAAAGACTAATAGAGTTTTGCCAAGAGAATGCACTGGTCATAGAAAACACCTTCTTCCAAAAACACAAGAGAAGACTATACACATGGACATCACCAGATGGTCAACACCAAAATCAGAGTGATTATATTCTTTGCAGCCAAAGATGGAGAAGCTCTATACAGTCAGCAAAAATAAGACCAGGAGCTGACTGTGCCTCAGATCATGAACTCCTTATTGCCAAATTCAGACTTAAGTTGAAGAAAGCAGGGAAAACCACTAGACCATTCAGGTATGACCTAAATCAAATCCCTTATGATTATACAGTGAAAGTGAGAAATAGATTTAAGGGACCAGATCTGATAGACAGAGTGCCTGATGAACTATGGACGGAGGTTCATGACATTGTACAGGAGACAGAGATCAAGACAATCCCCATGGAAAAGAAATGCAAGAAAGCAAAATGGCTCTCTGGGGAGGTCTTACAAATAACTGTGAAAAGAAGAGAAGTGAAAAGCAAAGGAGAAAAGGAAAGATATAAGCATCTGAATGCAGAGTTCCAAAGAATAGCAAGGAGAGATAAGAAAGCCTTCCTCAGCGATCAGTGCAAAGAAATAGAGGAAAACAACAGAATGGGAAAGACTAGAGATCTCTTCAAGAAAATTCGAGATACCAAGGGAACATTTCATGCATAGATGGGCTCGATAAAGGACAGAAATGGTACGGTGCTAACAGAAGAAGATATTAAGAAGAGGTGGCAAGAATACACAGAGAACTGTACAAAAAAGATCTTCACAACCCAGATAATCACGATGGTGTGATCACTGACCTAGAGCCAGACATCCTGGAATGTGAAGTCAAGTGGGCCTTAGAAAGTATCACTATGAACAAAGCTAGTGGAGGTGATGGAATTCCAGTTGAGCTATTTCAAATCCTGAAAGATGATGCTGTGAAAGTGCTGTACTCCATATGCCAGCAAATTTGGAAAACTCAGCAGTGGCCACAGGACTGGAAAAGGTCAGTTTTCATTCCAATCCCAAAGAAAGGCAATGCCAAAGAATGCTCAAACTACCAAGCTGGTTTTAGAAAAGGCAGAGGAACCAGAGATCATATTGCCAACATCCGCTGGATCATCGAAAAAACAAGAGAGTTCCAGAAAAACACCTACTTCTGCTTTATTGACTATGCCAAAGCCTTTGATTGTGTGGATCACAATAAACTGTGGAAAATTCTGAAAGAGATGGGCATAACATACCACCTGACCTGCCCCTTGAGAAACATATATGCAGGTCAGGAAGCAACAGTTAGAACTGGACATGGAACAACAGACTGGTTCCAAATAGGAAAAGTAGTATGCCAAAGCTGTATATTGTTATCCTGCTTATTTAACTTATATGCAGAGTACTGCATGAGAAATGCTGGGCTAGAAGAAGCACAAGCTGGAATTGAGATTGCTGGGGAGAAACATCAATAACCTCAGATACGCAGATGACACCAGCCTTATGGCAGAAAATAAAGGTTTCTCAAGAGGCAGGTCAGGTGGTGTGTTTCCATAAAAAGTGTATTTTTTTTTGTTCTAACTCTGAAAATTGCTATTGATAGTTTGATAGGCATTGCATTGAATCTATAGATGGCTTTGGTAGTATAATCATTTTTACTCTGTTGATTTTTCTAATACAGGAACATGATATATCTTTGCATCTGTTTGTGTCATCTTTAATTTCTTTCATCAGTGTCTTATAGTTTTCTGAGTATAGGTCTTTTCCCTCTTTAGGTAGATTTATTCCTAGGTATTTTATTCTTTCTGTTGCAATAGTAAATGGGATTGCTTCTTTAATTTTTCTTTCTAAAACTTCATTGTTAAGGTATAGGCATGCGTGTGATTTCTGTGTATTAATTTTGAATCCTGCAGCTTTACCAAATTCATTGATGAACTCTAGTTTTCTGGTGGCATTTTCAAGATTTTGTATGTGTAGTATCATGTCATCTGCAAACAATGACAGTTTTACTTCTTTTCCAATTTGGATTCCTTTAATTTCTTTTTCTTCTCTAATTGCCATGGCTAGGACTTCTAAAACTGTGTTTTGTAATAGTGGAGAAAGTGGATATTCTCATCTTGTTCCTGAGGAAATGATTTCATATTTTCAGACTTGAGAATGGTGTTTGCTGTGGGTTTGTCATGTTTGGCTTTTATTATGTTGAGATATGGTCCCTTTATGTCCCCCCTTTGTAGAATTTTTATCATAAATGTGTGTTGAATTTTGTTTAAAAGTATTTTCAACATCTGTTGAGATGATCGTATGGTTTTTATTATTCAATTTGTTAATATAATGTATAGCATAATTGATTTGCATACATTGTAGAATCCTTGCATTCCTGGGATAAACCTCGGTTGATCATGATGTATGATCTTTTTAATGTTTTGTTGGATTCTGTTTGGTAGTATTTTTTTAGAGGATTTTTGTGTCCATGTTCAGTAGTGATATAGGCATATAATTTTATTTTTTGTGATATCTTTGTCTGATTTTGGTATCACGGTAATGTTAGCCTTATAAAATGATCTTGGGAATGTTCCTTTCTCTGCAATGAGTTGGAAAAGTTTGAGAAGGATAAGGTGTCAGCTCTTCTTTAAATGTTTAATAGAATTTACCTGTGAAGTCATCTTGTCCTGGACTTTTGTTTGTTGGAAGATTGCTCATAGTGTTTGTTTATAGTAATTTTTAGTTTTCTGATGTCAGCAGCAAAGCCCCTTATTTAATTTCTACTGTTAATTAGAATCTTCTTTCTCTATTTTTTCTTGGTGAGTTTAGCAAGAGATCTGTCAAGTTTGTTCATCTTTTCAAAGAATTACCTTTAGATTTTATTTTCACTGTTGTTATCTATTCTCTTTTTCATTTATGTCCACGCTATTTTTTTAATTATTTCCTTTTTTCTACTTTGTTTGGGTTTAGCTTGTTTTCCTTTTCTAATTTACTAAAGTTGTAGTTTATTTATTGGAGATCTGTCTTTTTTGTGTATATAATTGTGAAGTACCCTTTTTGCACTTTGAAAGCTGAAAATCATGTTTTTTTTTTAATAGTTTGTTTTCATTTTCATTTATCTCAAAGTATTTCTAATTTCTCTTTTGATGTTTTGATACATTTGGTATGCTTTTAACATCTCACATATTTTTGAATTCCCCAAATTTATTTTTGTTATTGATTTCTAACTACATTTCATTGTGGTTGAAAAACATATTTTGTATGATTTCAATTATTTAAATTTACTGAGATTATTTATGGCCTATCTTGTGAATTATCTTAGAAAATGTTTGATGAGTACTTGATAAGAATGTGTATTCTGAAGAGTTTTGAGAAAGTGTTATAGATCGATTTAATTTATTATTGTGCTAGGTCAACTTAGTTTATTGTGTTGTCATCTATTTCCTGTTGGTCCTATGCCTAGTTGTTCTATTCATTATTTCTTTTTATTGTAGTATAATTGCTTTACAATGTGTGTTATGCTGTACAATAAAGTAAATCAGCTGTATGTGTAAATATGTTCCCTCTATCTTGAACCCCGCTGTTCTCATCCATCTAGGTCATCACAAAGCACCAAGCAGAACTCCCTGTGCTATACTGTATGACTGTGGGTTCTCACTAGCTATCCATTTTATACATGGTAGTATATTTATGTCACACCTAATCTCCCAATTCACCATCCCTTCCCCTCTCTGTGTCCATGAGTCCATTCTATACGTCTGCATCTCTATTCCTGCCCTAGAACTATGTTTGTTATTGATAATGGGGTGTTGAAATTTACAACTCTTATTTAGTTGTCTACTTTTACCTTTATTTCTGTCCATTTTTGCTTCATGTATTTTGCTGTTAAATGCATGTATATTTATTATCGTTATATATTTCCTGCTAGATTCACCCTATGTTCATTATAGAATATCTCTATCTCTAGTAATTTTTGGGGGGTTTGAGTCTGTTTTGTCTAATATTAGTATAACCACTCCAGCTTTCTTATTGATATTTGCAGAATATCTTTTTCCATCTTTTTACTTTCAACCTATTTGTATCCTTGCATCTAAAATATGTCTCCTGTATATAGTTTATAATTGGATTTTTAAAAATATCCAATATGATCCTTTAATTCATTTGTATTCACATTATCATTCATATTAATTTCCAGTTTTATTGATAAATGGTTTAATGTTTACAGAATGATGGTTTAATTTACATATATTGTGAAATGATTAGTGCAGCAGATTCAGATACCATCCACCTTCTCATGTAGATAAAAAGGAAAAGAAAGAAGAAAAGAAAAAGTAAAAAATCTTGTTGTGATGAGAATTCTTAGGATTAGCTCTCTTTTTTTAAAATTGATGTATAGTGGATTTACCATGTTGTGTTAGTTTCTGCTGTACAGCAAAGTGAGGGTTAACTCTCTTAACAACTTTTCTATATATCATACAGGTATATCTGTTTTAGCCATCATGTTGTACAATTCATCCCTAGTACTTATTTATCTTACAGCTAGAAGTTTGTACCTTTGACCACCTTCCCCAATTTCCCCTCCCTTACTCTTCACCTCTGTGAGCTACAAATCTGACCCCCTTTTCTATGAGTTTGTTTTAGATTCCACATATAAGTGAGATCATATATTATTTGTTTTTGTCTGATTTATTCAACTCAGCACAATGCTTTCAAGGTCTATCCAACATTGCTACAAATGGTGGGGTTTCGTCCTTTTTTATGGCTGAAAACATGTATCTCATAATGTTTTTATACATTTATCACTGATGGACACTTAGGTTATTTCCATGTCTTGCCTACTGTAAACAATGGTGCTATGAACATGGGGATACAGATATCTTTTTGAGTTAGTGTTTTTTTAATATAGTCTCAGAAGTAGAATTGATGGATTGTAGCTTTCTTTTTCGGAGAAGGCAATGGCACCCCACTCCAGTACTCTTGCCTGAAAAATCCCATGGATGGAGGAGCCTGGTGGGCTCCAGTCCATGGGGTTGCTAAGAGTCGGACACGACTGAGCGACTTAACTTTCACTTTTCACTTTGATGCATTGGAGAAGGAAATGGCAACCCACTCCAGTGTTCTTGCCTGGAGAATCCCAGGGATGGGGGAGCCTGGTGGGCTGCCGTCTATGGGGTCCCACAGAGTCGGACACGACTGAAGCGACTTAGCAGCAGCAGCAGCAGCAGCAGCAGCAGCTTTCTTTTTAATTTTTGAGACTTCTCTATACTGTTTTCTATAGTGGCTGTATCAATTTACAGTCTTACCAACAGTACACAAGAGTTACCTTTTCTTCACATCCATACCAGCATTTGTTATGGCTTGTCTTTATGATGGCCATTCTAACAGTCATCACGTGAACATATTTTCCTGTATCTTTTGGCCTATCATATATTTTTGCAAAAATATGTATTCGGGTCCTTTGCTCTTTTTAAAGATTGGGTTATTCATTTTTTTTTTTAACTATTGAGTTTAAGTGTTCTTTACATATTTTGGATATTAACCCCTTATCAGATATATAGTTTACAAATATTTTCTCCTATTCTGTAGGTTGCCTTTTCATTATATTGATATTTTTCAGTGCAGAACAGTTTTGATTCCTTTCTCTTTATCTTACATGTATCTACCATAGAGCTGTACGTGTGTGTGTATGTATGTTTATGTTTACCTTGAGGGTTACTTGAAATATCTTATGAATGTCTATTTTAAGTCTTATTTCAGTCTATTTTAAGCTAAAAATCACTTCACTTTTATTGTATACAAAACTTCTATCTTCTACTTCCCTCCTCCCCATTTTGTTTTTGTGTCACAATTTGCATCTTTCTATATTGTTTCCCTTAACTAATTATTGTAGCTATAGCTTTTATAAATATTTTTATTCTTTTTTTAAACCTTTTATTTTGTATTGGGGTATCAATTAACAATGTTGTGATAGTTTCAGGTGAACACCAAAGGGACCCAGCCATACATATAAATGTATCCATTCTCTGCCAAACTTGCCTCCTCTCCAGGCTGTCACATAACATTGAGCAGAGTTCCACATGATATACAGTAGGTCCTTGTTTGTTATCCATTTTAAATATAGCAGTGTGTACATGTCCATCCCAAACTCCCTAACTATCCTTTCTCCTCATCCTTCCCCCTAGCAACCATAACTTTGTTCTCTAAGTCTGTGAGTCTGTTTCTGTTTTGTAAGTTCATTTGTGTCAGTTCTTTTTAGAGTCCACATATAAAAGATGTCATATTATATTTATCCTCCTCTATCTGACTTACTTCCCTCAGTATGACGATCCCTAGGTCCATCTATGTTGCTGCAAATGGCATTATTTCATTCTTTTTAATGGGTGAGTAATATTCCATTGTATATATGTACCACATCTTCTTTATCCATTCCTCTGTGGATGGACATTTAGGTTGCTTCTATGTCTTGGATATTATAAACAGTGCTTCAGTGAACACTGGGGTGCATATCCTTTTGGGTCATATTTTTCTCTGGATATGTGGCCAGGAGTGGGATTGCAGGGCTATATGGATTTTTTTTTTTTTTAGTTTTATAAGAAACTTCCATACTGTTCTCCATAGTGGCTGTATCAATTTACATTCCTACCAACAGTTCGAGAGGGTTCTTTTCTCTCCACACACTCTCCAGCATTTATATTGTTTGTGGGTTTTTTGATATTAGCCATTCGGGCTGGTGTGAGGTGATTCCTTGTTGTAGTTTTTTAAAAATACTTTTATTCTTTAAACTTTATTTTACAGGTAAATATTTAACATCCCACCATGTTACAGTATTAGAGTATTCTGAATTTGACTACAAATTTAACTTTATCAGTATATTGTATATTTTCATATTACTAGTTAGTGTCCTTTCATTTCATCTTGAAAAACTCCTTTCAGCAAGGAGTTCTTGTAAGGCAGGTTTAGTGGGAATAAACTCCTTCAACTTTTGTTGTTTGGCAGTCTTTGTCTTGCATTTACTTCTGATGGACAACGTTTCTGGGTAAGTATTCTTGGTTGGTAGTTTTTGCCCCAGCACTTTGAATATATCAACCCATTATCTCCTGCCCTGCAAAGTTTCTGCTTAGAAGTCCACTGGTTCCATTGCATGAAAGAAAAAAATGCTTTCTTGCTGATTTAAAATACTCTGTTTGTCTTTGAGACAGTTTTAATGTGTCTTGGAGATAATACTTTTAGATTGAAATTTTGGGGTGACTATTATCTTCATTTGGAGAAGGCAATGGCACCCCACTCCAGTACTCTTGCCTGGAAAATCCCATGGACGGCAGAGCCTGGTAGGCTGCAGTCCATGGGGTCGCTAACAGTCGGACACGACTGAGTGACTTCACTTTCACTTTTCCCTTTCACGCATTGGAGAAGGAAATGGCAGCCCACTCCAGTGTTCTTGCCTAGAGAATCCCAGGGATGGGGGAGCCTGGTGGGCTTCCGTCTATGGGGTCGCACAGAGTCAGACACGACTGAAGCGACTTAGCAGCAGCAGCAGCATTATCTTCATTAATGTGGATGTCCAAATCTCTCACCAGGTTAGCAAAGTTCTCTGACATTATTCCTTTAAATAAACTTTCTATTCCTTTCTACTTTTCCTTCTGGAACTCCAGTAATGTGTATATTGTTTCTTTTAATAGTATCCTATTAGGTCTGAAGGCTTGCCTTCATTTCTTTTCATTCTTTTTTTCTCTTTGCTCCTCTGACAATGTCAAATGTGCCTCCAAGATCACTAATTCTTTCTGCTTGGTCCAGTCTGCTATTGAAACTCTCTATTGAATTCTTCACTTCAGTCATTGTATTCATCAGCCACAAAATTTGTTTTGTTATTTTTTATGGTTTATATCTGTTTATTGAACTTCTCATTTTGTTCTTGTATTGTTTTTCTTTATTTTATTAAATCGTTCATTTGTGTTTGTAGGTGTTTGAGCATGCTTAGAATAATTATTTTGAATTCTTTGTTGGGAAACACCTATATCTCCATTTCTTTGGGATGCATTACTAGAAGTTTATTATTTCCTTTGGTGAAGTCATGTTTCTCTGATTTTAATGTTTCCTGTAGTGTTTTGTAGGTGTCTGTTCATTTGAAGAAGCAGTCACTTCTTTGGACTTTATGGACTTTGTTAAGGGAAGACTTTCACCTGTGTGTGTGTTAAGGGGGCATGCTGGAATATGGTGTGACCTTGGCTTTAGTGGTGCAGATCACCAAGTGTGTGGTGGCTCTGGGTCTGCATATGTATGACATCGCTTCAGCTCAGGCTACTTGTGTCCATAGCACCCAACAACCATGTGGTACTTGGCAAGTGCTGTGGGATACAGTGTCTGTATGGGCTATTGGGTTCCTCAGTGGCACATCCAGGTCCAGCATCTAGGAAACAGAGCAGGCAGTGGTGGTGGCTGGAATTGGTGGTATGTGCATACTCAGCTTCAGGGGCCCAATGCAGGTGCCTGCTATAGTGACAAGCACTTATTGCAACCATACGCATAGTGGTCAGCAGGTTAGGGCATCAGCAAGAGCCAGGGCCAACTGCAGGCACACTGGCAGTCACAGGGGCCCTGGCTGTCAGCATGCAATAATGTGAATGCTGGTTCTCAGTACAGGCATATGACAGTGGAAGCTGGTATTGGGTGTCAGGCTGGGGCATGCAAGTGCAAAGCTGGAGGGGCTAGCTGTAGGCAAGCCCAGTGATGTAGGCCAGTGACAGGAGACAGGGCTGGATCTGAGCCTACAAGTACCTGTGGAAGTCCTGGCTGAGGCATCCATTCCTGTGGCTGCACAGTCTTCCCACAGGCATGTGAATGACAGTGGAGACTGGTCAGGCAGTGACATACAGATACAGAGTTGGAGAGGCTAACTCCAGTTGAGCTCAGTGATCCAGGCCAGTGATAGGGTCAGCTCTGGGTCCATGAGCAGCTGTGGAGACTCTTGTTGTTGGTGTTTACCCTGGTGCCTGTACAGCCTCCCCAGGGGCTTGTGCATGGCAATGAAAGCCAATTATGGGGGTTGTGCTGGGGATGTGCAAGTGCACAGCTAGAGGGGCTATCTTTAGGTGAAGCCAGAGACAGGATACAGTAATCTCTGCACCCATAACAGCTCTAGGGGCATTGGCTATTGACATGCACCTCTATGGCTGAAGGATCTTGTAATGGGTGTGCCCATGGGAATGGAGGCTAGTGATGGGCATCACACCAATGGCAAGCAAAAGCACAGCTGTAGGGACTAGCCTTGAGTGCACATAGGGTGGTGAGTGTTGATTGCATGAGCCAGGCCGGCATTTTGCACTCACACAACTAAACAGGCCAGGACTTGTTGTTGTAGTTTCTGGGCTATGGCATGGGCATGCAGGAAGGGAGCATGGATGGACACAGACAGCTGGCATTTGCCAACACAAATGCTTTTTGAATGAAAAATGGTGAAACCTACTGGGGGTCTGTGGAGGCTGTGTTGACCATTGATTTCTTCAGCTGTAAAATATGTGTGGTGGCTCTGGGTCTGCATATGTATGACATCGCTTCAGCTCAGGCTACTTGTGTCCATAGCACCCAACAACCATGTGGTACTTGGCAAGTGCTGTGGGTCCTCTATGGTCATTCCCACTGCATGGCTGGAATTGGTAGCCCCTGATTTTCTTCCTTGGTCCTAAGCCATTACTATATGTTTAAGCTTTGCTTGTTTCTGGGGGTGGGAGTGAAACCAAGATAGGTCTTTCATGCAGTGCCCCCAAAAGACTGGGGAAACTGGTCACCCAACCCTTCCATCCTTTCTAGCTGGGGAGAGTGAGGTAAAATCTTTCTAGCTGGAGAGTTCTCTTTTGGTACTGGGTAATGCTGGCTTGGGGGATGGGATGATGCAGTAAAAAATGAAGCTGTTCTTCCTTCTGGGTTTGTGTGGTTATTTTCAAGTATTTTGTCTCACTGTTTGCTGAAGCTTTTTAAGTGGATTCCAGATCTATCAGAGCTGTTTTTGATCGTGGAAAGCTGTCTAGTTGTTGATATTTGTGAGGATATGAAGGCTGGAGTCTCTGACTCTTCCATCTTGGTGACTGTTCCTCTACACTAACATTAGTTACTATTTATTCTTATGAATTTGAGTTACCCTCTGGTGTTATTTCCTTATGCCAACACAGCTTTGCTTTCCCCCACACTTTTGTGCTCTTATTGTCAAATATATTACTGATTTTTTACATGTATGGCCCTACAATATAAATATATGCTTACATATGTATATGTAAACACATGTATGGTCTGTTTATCATCTATCAATTAATCTACTTAGATATGGTTTTATACAATTTCTTTTAAAATTAACTTAAAAGGAGAAAGGAGAAGAAGTATACCTTTATTCTGTTTTTAGATTGCATAATTACCATTACTGATGATCTTCCTTTTTGTGTGTGAATGTGAACGACCTGTCTGGGATCATGTATTTTCAGCGTGAAGAACTTCCTCTTAGTATTTTTTTTTTTTTAAAGAAAGTCTGCTAGCAATAAGTTGTCTCAATTTTTGTCTATCTGGGAATGTCTTTATTTTGTACTCACTTTTGAAATAATTTTTCTGGATATAATTGTTCTTGGTTGACAGTTTTCTTTTATACTTTATGTCATTTGGGCTTACATTTTCTTCTGATGAGACATCAACTATTAATCTCAGTGGACTTCCCTTGTATGTGATGAGTTTTTTTCTTGCTTCTTTAAAATGTTCTTTCAGTCTTTGTCTTTCAACATTTTTAAATATTATATGCCCAGGTGTGAATCTCTGTGTTAATCCCACTTGGATTTTGTATGTGATGAGTTTTTTTTTTTTTTTATTTCTTTAAAATGTTCTTTCATTCTTTGTCTTTCAACATTTTAAATATGATATGCCTGAGTGTGAATTTCTGTTAACCCCACTTAGATTTTGTTGAATTTATTTGATTCATAGATTAGTACATCTCATGAAATTTGAGGGGCTTCCTTGGTGGCTCAGTGATAAAGAATCCTTCCAGTGCAGGAAATAATAAATATCACTTGCACTTAAACCTTCCAGTGCAGGAGACATGGGTTTGATCCCTGATCCAGGAAGGTACCACCTGCTATGGAGCAACTATTTCCATGTGCCACAACTATTGAGCCTGGGCTCTACAGCCCATTCTCCACAACAGGATAAGTCAAGGAAATGAGAAGCCTGTGTACTGGAACTAAAGTGCAGTCCCTGCTAACCACAACTAGAGAAAAGAAAAGCCCACACAGCAACAAAGACCCAGCACAGCCAAAAATAAATAAATAAAATTATTTTAAAAATCGAGGAAGTTTTCAGTCACTGTTTCTTGTAATATTTTTTCCACTTCTTTCTCTTCTCTTCTTCTTGTACTCCCATTATGCATAGGTGGTGTGCGTAATGTCTGTATTTCTCTGTTCATTTTTCATCATTCTTTTTTCTCTTTGTTCTTCAAATTGCATCAAATCTTTATCAATCCATTTTCCAGTTCACTGATCTTTTTTTTAAAAAATAACAGTTTAGGAATTCCTTGGTAGTCCAGTGGTTAATAATCCACCTGCCAATGCAGGGGACATGGGTTTGATCCCTGGCCCAGAAAAATTCAACATGCTGCAGGGCAGCTAAACCTGTGCACCACAATTACTGAGCCCACACTGTAGAGCCTGTGAGCTGCAAGTACTAAGTCAGTATGCTACAACTACTGAGCCCAAACACCTAGAGCCTGTGCTCCACAAAAAGAGAAGCCACTGCAATGAGAAGCTTGTGCATGACAAAAAAGAGTAGCCCCCATTCACTGCAAATAGAGAAAGCCTGTGCACAGTAATGAAGACTCAATGCAGCCAAAAATAATTGTCAGTTTAGATCTATTATTGATCCCCTGTGGTGAATTTTTTATTTTAGTTATGGTATTTTTTAAATCTTTTGAAATTCTATCTGATTGTTTAAAAAATAACTTCTACTTACTGATATTCTGTGTATTGTCATCATAGTATACTTTATTTCCTTAAGCATGATTTCCTTTAGTTCTTTTAATATTTATAATGACTGCTTTGAAGTTTTTAACTCTGACATCTGGGCCCTCTCAAATAAGTTCTGTTCCCCTTCCTCCTTATATGGGTCAGGATTTTCTGTTTCTTTGCATGTCTCATACTTTTGTTGAAGACTGGTCATATTTTGTGATGTACTGTAGCAACTCTATGTAGTGATTCACTGCCATCTCTTTTTGAGCTTGTTTTTATTTTGTTTTGTTTATACTTGTTTGTTTAGTGATGTACCTAGACTCTTTTAGTGAAATAGTCTTCTTCCACAGAGTGATGTCACTCCTCAGAGAGTATAGCCTTGATCGTGCACAATCACCTTGGGATGGCATAGGTTTTAGCAGGATTCTTTTTGACTATATCTTTACCTGGTTTCTAAGTTGTCTGCTACTGTTGATATTACAGCTATTAGTCTTCACTAATTTCAGGCCAATTGCTCTATTGTTTGCAACAATGACTTGCAGAATAAATTGCTAATATCTGACTCAATTATATTTAGGCAAAAATAGTTTTTTGAGGCCAGACTTTGAGGTTTGTTCTGACCCAAAGAGGTTTCTTCTTATCTCTTTATTTTGTTTTCTCTGATAAAGTAGGTGATCTATGATTTAACTTGTTGCTCATGGAGCGCTATCAGTCTCTTGTTTATTGACTATTATCAATATCTATTGTTATGAGAATGTCCTTGGGCTTCACAAAAGTCAGTTCTTAGGGATTGCTTCTTTCCCTGTGCAAAGCTCTGAGATACTGCTCCAAGCACTTGACCAAGATGGTAGCCTCTCCTGATATGGGGTCTGCACTAAAAGAGAAAGCTGAGATGGGGGCATTTTTGGTCCCATATTCTTGGTGTGCTGTATCTGGAGTACAGCCTTTTCCTGTGAGTTGGAGCTGGGTGGAGGAAGGGACTCACTGAGAATTTTTAGCCTTTGCAACTCAGCGTTGAAGTGAGAACTGCTGACAGACTTCCCCTTCAGTAAGATAGAATCCCTTGATCAGGAGCTACAAGGAGAGGAAGCACTGTTTTGGCCACATTTCCCTAGAGTGGAGCTTCTGTCAAGCTGAGCTGGGGGATGAGGAAAGGATCAAGTTATGGTTAAGGTGCTACAGACTTGAGAGTCTGGGAGTTTTGTCCTTGTGAGGGATTTGGTAGATTTTCTAGAATAAATGTTATTTTTCAAATTTTGTGCATGGCCTTAAGATAATTTCCAGAGACTTTAAATGGCTTCTTTAATACAATAATTTTCATTAGTTATGGTTGTTTGACTTGGGAATAGGTTCACGGAGCTATTCATGTAGCCTTTCTGATAGGGACAGAATGAAGGAACAAAACAAGTGATTAAATAGTTAATCCCATTAGGGGATTGTAAGTAGAAAAATATGGGAGATCCCTGTACGTTAATGGTTACTCGAGAAAGCAGGTTTGCATAACCATAAAACCAAGCACACTTGCTTAGCAACAAACCATGCAACAGAAGCATGAGACATGCCCTAAACAATAAAACAATGGTGGCATGAGACTCACATCCTGCCCAGTGAGCTCAATAAGTTAATGATCCCTAAGAATGTTTTCTGCACACTTGACAAACAATAATTTGTGGATCTAGCTTGGCTACACAGGGACAAGAAAACTCCCCTGCTCAACCCGGAGGAGGAACTAATGATGAAAACATGATGTCTACTCAAGAAAGACAAAGAAGTCTTACCCCTCCCCACTTTTCCTTTGACTATAAAATTGTAGCCCACTAAGTGCTCAGGACACAACAGTTCTTGCCCACCTGCTTATAAGCTTCACAGGTATCCTATTTTAATAAATCACTTCTTACCTACCACTTTGCTCTCACTGAATTCTTCTCTGCACTGACATAAAGGACTATGGTATCAGAGCTCTTCAGAGCCCCCTAAAATGACATCAATTGGTTTCAATCCCAGAACTTGGAATATTGTAGTCATTTAAAAATCAGGCAGGAAAACAACATACACAAAGATAAACTGAAAAATGAATTAAAGACCAGAAACTATACTCTTAGAGGAAAAACATAGGCAGAACACTCTGACATAAATCACAGCAAGATCCTCGATGATCTACCTCCTAGAGTAGTTGAAAATAAAACAAAAATAAACAAGCAGGACCTAATTAAAAGCTTTTGTGCAGCAAAGGAAACTATAAACAAGGTGAAAAGACAACTCTCAGAATGGGAGAAAATAATAACAAATGACACAACTGACAAAGGATTAATTTCCAAAATATATAAGCAGCTCATGCAACTCAATACCAGAAAAACAAAAAAATCCAATCAAAAAATGGGCAAAAGATCTGAATGGATGTTTCTCTAAAGAAGACATACAGATGGTGGATAAACACATGAAAAGGTACTCAGCATCACTCATTGTTAAAGAGATGCAAATCAAGGCTGCAATGAGATGTCACCTCACACTGGTCAGAATGGTCATCATCAAAAAATCTAGAAACAATAAAAGCTGGAGAGGGTGTCAGGAAGAACACTCTTACACTGTTGGTAGGAATGTAAATTGATACAGCCACTATTGGGGACAGTATGGAGATTCCTTAGGAATAAAACTACCATATTATCCAACAGTCCCACTACTGGGCATATACCCTGAAAGGACCATAATTGAAAAAGACACATGTACCCGTGTTCTTGCAGCACTATTTACAATAGCTAGAACATAGAAGCAACCTAGATGTCCTTCAACAGATGAATAGATAAAGAAGTTGTGGAACATATATACAATGGAATATTACTCAGACATAAAAGGAACACTTTTGAGTCAGTGCTAATGTGGTGGATACAGAGTGAAATACATCAGAAAAAGAAAAACAAATATTATATTTTAATGCATACATATGGAATCTAGAAAGATGGTACTGATGGACATATTTGCAAGACAGCAATGGAGACACAGACATAGAGAACAGACTTATGGACATGGGGATGGGCAGAAGGAGAGGGTTGGATGAACGGACAAAGTAGCATATGACATACATTATGATATGTAAAATAGATAGCCAGTGGGAACTTGCTGTATGACTCAGGGAATTCAAACCCAGCCTCTTTGACAACCTAGAGGGAGGAGTGGAATGGAGTGGGAGGTGAGAGAGAGGTTCAAGAAAGAAGGGACATGTGTATACCTATGGCTGACTTATATTGATGTATGGCAGAAACCAACACAATATTGTAAAGCAATTATCCTTCAATTAAAAATAAATTAAAAAAATTAGGTAGGAGAAGAAAAGAGTATACACTAAGTATGTTTTTATATTGCCTTTTAATATTTTCAAACATATATTAATATATATTATGCTCAGTATATAGTATAGATATATTCTCATATATATTTTACAGATATGTATAATTTTTATATATACCTAGTAGTTACTTTCATCAGTGTTCTTTATTTTTATGGATTTGAGTTGTCTGCTTTCATTTTGGTCTGATGGATTTCCTTCAGCATTTCTTTTAGTCATATTCTAGCAACACATTCTCTCAGTTTTTGTCTCAAAATGTCTTAATTTCTCCTTCATTTTTGAAAGAAAGTTTTTGTGAACATGAAAATCTTGGTGGCAGATTCTTGCTTTCAGCAGTTTAAATGTGTCATCTCAGTTCCTCTGGCTTCCATAGTTTTTGTTGAGAAATCAATTGTTGGTCTTACTTATGATCCCTTGTTCAGGGTCAGTCAATTCTTGCTATTTCAAACTGTCTACAGTTTGCTAAACTGTCTATAGTTTGACTGTGATGAGAATTTTGAGCTTCTTAATTGTGCAATTTTTTTTTTAAAAATTGGGAACTTTCCTGAAATAATTTCTTTACATATTCTTTCTGCCTCTTTTTCCTTCTCCATTGAAGTAAGAATATTGCTAGTAATAAGGCAAAATGTTTGTATGCTTGGTTGTGTCCTACATTTCTTTGAGGCTCAGTTCATTCTTTTTTCCTCTTTTTTTCAGATTTGATGATATCAATTGACCTATTTTTAGATTCACTTTCTTTCTTCTGCCAGCTGAAATCTGCCTTTGAGTCTGTCTAGTGAAATTTTATTTATTTATTTTCTTAGCAAACCAAGCAAAGTGTTTATTGGAATGAAAAAGAGTATGTGTGAATAGACTCACGTGGGTGGACTCGGCAGGATCACACTTTCATGGTACTTTGAATCACTTATATGGGGCAGTTCTTCCAATCATCTTTCTTTGGTTCTCATCTAGTGAAAATTTAAATTTGGTTACTGTACTTTTCAACTTATAATTTCTATTTAAAACGGGGAGGGAGGAGAGAGGAGGGTTCAGGATGGGGAACACGTGTATACCTGTGGCGGATTCATGTTGATATATGGCAAAACTAACACAATATTGTAAAGTTAAAAAATAAAATAAAATAAATTAAAAAAATTTTCTCTTTATTGATATTTTCTATTTGTTGAGATGTTCTCTTTCTTTTGCTTTTTAGACATAGTCTCCTTTAGTTCTTTGAACATACTTAAAAAAAACTGATTTAAAGTCTTTGTCTAGTAAGTACACGTTCCAGTGTCTGCAGGGATGGTTTCTATTAGCCTTTATTTCCTGCTTACATAGAAGCCATTGGTGACAGATTAGGGCTTTCTTGAGTCTTTCCTGGACATGAAAACAGCCTTGAACAGGTATGTAGCCTTCTTGATTCCCGGGAATATATTGGAGTTTTTTGAAGCCCCCTGTGGACATCTCATTTCCCAACTTTTCCTTTTAAGTTTTCTTGTAAGCTTGTTTGCTACAACTGTGGTTTATTTCCTCACATTTCAGGCAGCTGTGATGTTGAATAATTTTTGTTGATTGTTCTTTGCCAACACCCTGATTAAGAGGTGTGTGCACTGAGAAAGGTTCTGAATCATTTAAAATAAAAACAAACTCTGTGAATGGGACTGTCATAGAACTTCCATACAGTTCACATAACAGTGATACTCTTAGGATTGGACTTTCGGGAAGCTGGAAATCTAATCTATTCCATCCATTGGCTGCCAAGCTGCTGACTTGCATGGCTACTATAATTGTGAAGTTATTGTTTTTCAAGACTCCCGTGGAAGTGGACAAAAGATAATGGGAATAAAACAGTTAAAATGTCAGAGTTTACTATTCTTACCAAGATTCTGTCATTTTCTTGAATAAATATTCCTCAATTTGTCACAAGCTTTTTGTTAATTTTTATGGTCCTGAAAATTTAGTTTTGACCATTTTTATGTCTTTTTAAGGCTTTTATGGTGAGCAGAATTTTTTGAGATCTTTCCTCTTTCATTCTGCTGTTCATTTTATCTTCATTTCTTGTTATTAATAATTTGCATTCTATATTTTTCCATATTTTTATTTTAAATTTATTTGTATTTGAAGTGGGGGGCTTCTTTAGTGGCTTAGATGGTAAAGAGTCTGCTTCCATTGCAGGAGACCCGGGTTCAATCCCTGAATCGGGAAGATCCCTTGGAGAAGGAAATGGCAACCCACTCTATTTTTCTTGCTTGGAGAATCCCATGGATGGAGGAGGCTTACAGGCTAGAGTCCACGGGGTCACAAACAGTTGTACACAACTGAGAAACTAACACTAATTAACTAGGTATTTGGTGAATTTATTTCTTTCTCTTTGGCCACACTGTGCAGCTTATGGGATCTCAGTTCCTTGACCAGGGATTGAACTTGGGCCATGACAGTGGAAGCCTGAATTCTAACCACTAGACAACCAGGGAATTCCCTGAAATAAACTCCTTATAGTTATTAGATATTTGGGTCACTTTCCCCAACTGTCAATCATGGTCATTTAACTCATGTATTTAGACCATTTTTTGTTTTGTTTTAATATAGAATTTAATTTTTAGAGCAGTTTTGGATTCACAGAAAGATTGAACAGAAGGTACAGAGATTTCCAACATATCCCTTGCCCCTACACTTGGATAGCTATCTCCATTATCTCCCACTAGAGTGGTACATTTGTTACAACTGATGAACTTACATTGACATGTGATTATCACCCAAAGTCCATAGTTTACATTAGAATTCACTCTTCATGTTATACATTCTATGGGTTTTGACAAGTGTATAATGGCATCTATGTACCATTATAGCATCATAGATAATAATTTCCCTGCCCTAAAACCCCTCTATGACCCACATACTTTTACCTACTTCTCCCTAATCCCAAGCAACTACTGGTCTTTTTACTGTCTTTATAGTTTTGCATTTTGGAGAATGTCAGTTGTAATCTTCTCAGAATCATATAGTACTTAGTCTTTTTAGATTGCTTTCTTTCACTTAGGAAAATATATTTAAGGTTCCTTCATGTCTTTTACGGACAAGGCAATGGCACCCCACTCCAGTACTCTTGCCTGGAAAATCCCATGGACAGAGGAGGCTGGTAGGCTGCAGTCCATGGGGTTTCGAAGAGTCAGACACGACTCAACGACTTCACTTTCACTTTTCACTTTCATGCATTGGAGAAGGAAATGGCAACCCACTCCAGTGTTCTTGCCTGGAGAATCCCAGGGATGGGGGAGCCTGGTGGGCTGCCGTCTATGGGGTCGCACAGAGTCGGACACGACTGAAGTGACTTAGCAGCATGTCTTTTAATGACTTAAGCTCATTTCTTTTTATTATTGAATAATATTCCATTGTCTGTATGTACCACAGTTTATTTATCCATTTGCCTATTGGAGGACATCTTGGTTGCTTCCAAGTTTCTGCAATTATGAAAAAAACTGCTATGTATACTTGTGTGCAGGCTTTTGTATGAACCTGAGCTTTCAAGTCCTTTGGGTAAATAACAAGGAATACAACTGCTGGATTGTATGATAAGCGTATGTTTAATTTTGGTAAGAAACTGCCAAACAGCTTATAGATAGCTAGATAGCCAACACTCTTTTTCAACAACCCAAGAGTCTTCCAAGGTATCTGTATCATTTTGTATTCTAACCAGTAATGCAAAAGAATTCCTCCCAGCGTTTGGTGTCAGTTTTATGGGTTTTGGCCATTTTAATAGGTGTGTAGTATTATCTAGTTGTTGTTTTAATGTGCACTTCCCTGATGACATGTGATATGGAGCAGCTTTTCATATTTGCCACCTGTATATATTCTTTCCCTTTCATGGATCACAGCCTTGTCATGGTGAAGGGGCTTCCATAACTCAGCAAAGCTATGAGCCATGCCCTTCAGGGCCACCCAAGATGGAGAGGTCATAGTGAAGAGTTCTGACAATGTGATCCACTGGAGGAGGAAATGGCAAATCAGTCCAGTATTCTTACCTGGAGAAGCCCATGAACAATATGAAAGGGCAAAAATATATGACACTGGAAGGTGAGCTTCCCAGATTGGAAGGTGTCCAATATGCTACTAGGGAAGAAAAGAGGGCAATTACTAATAGCTCCAGAAAGAATGAAGCAACTGGGCCAAATCAGAAACAATGCTCAGCTGTAGATGTGTTTGGTGGTGAAAGTAAAATCTGATGCTGTAAAGAACAATATTTTCCAGGAATCTGGAATGTTAGATCCATGAATCAAGATAAATTGGATGTGGTTAAGCAGGACATGGCAAGATTGAACATCAATATCTTAGAAATCAGTGAACTAAAATGGATGGGAATGGATGAATTTAATTCAGATGACCATTATATGTACTACTGTGGTCAAGAATCCCTTAGAAAAAATGGAGTAGCACACATAGTTAACAGAAGAGTTTGAAATGCAGTACTTAGGTGCAACCTCAAAAGCCACAGAATGAGCTCAGTCTGTTTCCAGGACAAACCATTCAACATCACAATAATCCAAGTCTATGCCCCAACCACTGATGCTGAAGAAGCTGAAGTTAACTGGTTCTGTGAAGACTTAAACACCTTCTAGAACTAACACCAAAAAAAAAAAAAAAAAAATGTCCTTTTCATCATAGGGGACTGGAATGCAAAAATAGGAAGTCAAGAAATACCCGGAAAAACAGGCAAGTTTGGCCTTGGAGTACTAAATGAAGCAGGGCAAAGGCTAACAGAGTTTTGTTAAGAAAACACGCTAGTCATTTCCAACTATCCAAGAGACACCCAACAAACTGTGGAAAGTTCTTAAAGAGATGGGAGTACCAGACCACCTTTTCTGTCTCCTGAGAAACCCATATGTGGGTCAAGAAGCAGCAGTTAGAACTGGACAAGGAACAACTGACTTGTTCAAAA
The DNA here is from genome assembly GCF_055505025.1 of Bos grunniens. Taxonomy (NCBI): domain Eukaryota; kingdom Metazoa; phylum Chordata; class Mammalia; order Artiodactyla; family Bovidae; genus Bos; species Bos grunniens. Next base: position 50,166,055 of record NC_141194.1, on the reverse strand, counting down.
CTGAGAAGGGAGTAAGACAGGGCTGTATATTGTCACCCTGCTTATTAAACTTATATACAGAGTACATTATGCAAAATGCTGGGCTGGATGAATTACAAGCTGGAATCAAGATTGCCAGGAGAAATATCAATAACCTCAGATATGCAGGTGATACCACTCTAATGGCAGAAAGTGAGGAGGAACTAAACAGTCTCTTGATGAGGGTGAAAGAGAAGAGTGAAAAAACTGGCTTAAAACTCAACATTCAAAAATCTAAGATCATGGCATCCAGTCCCATCACTTCATGGCAAATAGAAGGGGAAAAAGTGGAAGCAGTGACAGATTTTATTTTCTTGGGCTCCAAAATCACTGCAGACGGTGACTGCAGCCATGAAATCAAGACACTTACTCCTTGAAAGGAAAGCTGTGACAAAACTAGACACCATATTAAAAAGCAGAGACATCAAAAAAAAAAAAAAAAAAAAAGCAGAGACATCATTTTGCCAACAAAGTTCCATATAGTTAAAGCTATGGTTTTTCCAGTAGTCATGTACAGATGTGAGAGTTGGACCACAAAGGTTGACCACTGAAGAACTGATGCTTTCAAATTGTGGTGCTGGAGAAGACTCTTGAGAGGCCCTTGGATTACAAGGAAATCAAACCAGTCAATTCTAAAGGAAATAAACCCTGAATATTCATTGGAAGGACTGATGCTGAAGCTGAAGCTTCAATATTTTGGCCACCTGATGCAAAGAGATGACTTATTGGAAAAGGCTATGTGCTCAGTTGTGTCTGACTCTTTGCAACCCCATGGACTGTAGCCCATCAGGCTCCTCTGCCCATGGACTTTTCCAGGCAAGAATACTGGAGGTGGCGCCATTTCCTCCTCCAGAGGATCTTCCCAACCCAGAGATCTAACTGGCACCTTTTGAGTCTTCTGCATTGGCAGGCAGATTCTTTAACACTAGTGCCACCTGGGAATCCCAATGCCAGGAAAGACTGAAGGCAAAAGGAGAAGGGGGTGGCAGAGAATGAGATGGTTAGATAGCATCACTGATTCAAAGAACATGAATTTGAGAAAACTCTGGGAGATAGTGGAGGACAGAGGATTCCGGTGTGTTGCAGTCCATTGGAACACAGAGTCGGACTCGACTTAGTGACTGAACAACAATGACAACAACAGCAAAATATCTTGTTTGCTGAAGTATCTGTTAAGGTCTTGGCCCTCACCTCTCCATTTTAAATTGAACTGTTTGTTTTCTTATTGTTGAGTTTTAAGATAAGAGTTCTTTGTATATTTTGGATAATAGTACATTATTACATACGTCTTTTGTAAATATTTACTCCCAGTCTTTGGCTTTCTCATTCTCTTGATAGTGTATCTCATAGACAAGAAGTTTTTCATGAAGTCCACCTTATCAGTTATTCCTTTCATGAATAGTGCCTTTGCTTTTGTAAAAGGTCATCACAAAACCTGAAGTCAAATAGATTTTCTTCTATGTTATTTTCTATGAGTTTAAGTCTATGATCCATTTTGAGTTAATTTTTGTGAAAATCTTTGTCTATGTTAATTTTCATGCATGTGGATGTTCAATTATTCCAGCACCATTTATTGAAATGTTTATCTTTTCTCCATTGTATTGTTTTGCTCCTTTGTATTTAAACCAATTTTTATTAATGTAATTATTGTTATATCAGTTAATTGTTATTTTTGTTTGTTCATTCTGATTTTTATTATTATTTTTTTCTTCCTTCAGTTTTGTTTTAAAGAATTCCATTTTGATATATCTATAATTTTTCAAAGTATATAGTTTTTAAGGCAGTTGCTCTAGTATCACAGTGTATTTACATAACTTATCACAGAGTACTGTTTTTTATTTATCACATTGATTAAAATGTATAAACATTATCCCTACTCACATTCTTTTATTTTCTCTCTGTATAGAATTGTTGTTTTATGGAGGAAACTATAAGCATAGTGAAAAGACAACCCTCAGAATGGGAGAAAATAATAGTAAATGAAACAACTGATGAAGAATTAATCTCCAAAATATACAAGCAGATCATGCAGCTCAATACCAGAAAAACAAACAAATCAAAAGTGGGCTGAAGACCTAAATAGACATTTTTCTAAAGAAGACACACAGATGGCTAATAAACACATGAAAAGGTGCTCAACATTGCTCATTATTGGACAAATGCAAATCAAACCCACAATGAGGTATCATCTCACAGTGGTCAGAATGGCTATCATCAAAAAGTCTACCAACAATAAATGCTGGAAAAAGTAGGGAGAAAAGGGAACCTTCTTACACTGTTGGTGGGAATGCAAACTGGTATAGCCACTATGAAGAACAGTGTAGGATTCCTTTAAAAACTGGGAATAGAACTGCCATATGACTTAGCAATCCCACTGCTGGGCATACACACTGAGGAAACCAGAATTGAAAGAGACACGTGAACCACAATGTTCATTGCAGCACTATTTACAATAGCTAGGACATGGAAGCAACATAGATGTCTACTGGCAGATGAATGGATAAAGAAGATGTGGTACATGTATACAGTGAAACATTATTCTGCCCTAAAGAAGAATGAAATTGAGTCAGTTGTAGTGAGGTGGATGAACCTAGAGCCTGTTATACAGAGTGAAATATGTCAGAAAGAGAAAAACCAATATTGTATATTAATATGCATATATGGAACCATCATCACTATCTAAATGCAAAGCATGTTTATTATTCTAGAAAGAAACCCTGTACCTATTTAGTAGTCACTCCCCATCCCTAGCAACCACTAGTCCACTTTTTGTCTCTAAAGATTTATCTATTCTGGACAAGTATTAATAATATAATTGGGATCATACAATTTGTGACTTTTTGTGTCTTTTTCTTCTACTTAGTGTAATGTTTTCTAGCCTCATCCATGTTGTAGCATGTATCACTACTTCATTCCTGTTTATGACTGAATAACATTCCATTGTACAGATATACAACATTTTATTTGTTTGTTCATCATTTGATGGACGTTTGGGTTATTTCCCTTTTTTGGCTATTGTAAATAGTGCTACTATGAACTCTTATGTATTTGTTTTAGTACTGGTTTTCAGTTTTTTTGTGTATATATCTAAAAGTGGAATTTCTGGATCATGTGGTAACTATGCTTTACCTTTTAGAAAACTGCCAAACTTTTGAAAGTTACTTCACAACTTATTTTCCCACCAGGAATGTATGAGGGTTCCAATCACTCCCATCCTTGCCAATACTTGTTAATGTGTCTTTACTATAGCTATCTTCAGTTCAGTTCAGTTCAGTTCAGTCGCTCAGTTGCGTCTGACTCTTTGCAACGCCATGAACCGCAGCATGCCAGGCCTCCCTGTCCATCACCAACTCTCAGAGTTCACCCAAACCCATCTCCATTGAGTCGGTGATGCCATCCAACCATCTCGTCCTCTGTTGTCCCCTTCTCCTCCCGCCTTCAATCTTTCCCAGTATCAGGGTCTTTTCTAATGAGTCAGCTCTTCTCATCAGGTGGCCAAAGTATTGGAGTTTCAGCTTCAACATCAGTCCTTCCAATGAACACCCAGGATTGATCTCCTTTAGGATGGACTGGTTGGATCTCCTTGCAGTCCAAGGGACTCTCAAGAGTCTTCTCCAACACCACAGTTCAAAAGCATCAATTCTTTAGTGCTCAGCTTTCTTTATAGTCCAACTCTCACATCCATACATGACTACTGGAAAAACCATAGCTTTGACTAGATGGACCATTTTTGGCAAAGTAATGTCTCTGCTTTTTAATATGCTGTCTAGGTTGGTCATAACTTTCCTTCCAAGGAGTAAGAGTCTTTTAATTTCATGGCTGCAATCACCATCTGCAGTGATTTTGGAGCCCCCAAAAATAAAGTCAGCCACTGTTTCCCCGTCTATTTCCCATAAAGTGATGGGACCAGATGCCATGATCTTAGTTTTCTGAATGTTGAGCTTTAAGCCAACTTTTTCACTCTCCTCTTTCACTTTCATCATCAGGCTCTTTAGCTCTTCTTCACTTTCTTCCATAAGGGTGGTGTCATCTGCATATCTGAGGTTATTAATATTTCTACCACCAATCTTGATTCCAGCTTGTGATTCTTCTAGCCCAGCATTTCTCATGATGTACTCTGCCTATAAGTTAAATAAGCAGGGTGACAATATACAGCTTTGACGTACTCCTTTCCCTATTGGGAACCAGTCAGTTGTTCCATGTCCAGTTCTAACTGTTGCTTCCTGACCTACTATCTTAGTGAATGTGAAGTGGCATATAATTTGCTTTAATTTGCTTTTTGTTTTTTGATGTTGAACATCTTTTTGTGGGCCTCTGATCCATTTGGCTATTTTCTTTTATCTTTGATCATGCACCTTTTATAGGTCATTTGGCTGTCTTCTTTCATCTTCTTTGATGATAAAAGATATTCTACTCAAATCCTTTGCCTATTTTAAAATTGGGTTGTATGTTTTTTTTATTATATTCCTTATATCTTGTGAGCAAAATGCATATAATTTATAAATGTTTTCGGTGTATTATCTTTTTACTTCTTTTTTTGCCTGCACCTCATGGCATCCGTGGGATCATAGTTCCTTGACCAAGGATTGAATCCATGCCTCCTGCATTGAAAATGTGGAGTCTTAACCACTGGGTCTCCAGGGAGTCTTCTATTTACTTTCTTGATGGCATCTTTGAGTATGAACACTTTAAATTCAATTCATCTATTTTTTCTTTTATCATTTTTTATTTTAGCCTCACATTTAAGCAGTCATTACCAAATTCAATGCCATGAAGATTTTTGCCTGTTTCTTCTAAGAATTTTATGGTTTTAGCTCTTATATTTAGATCTTTGATCAATTTTGAATTAACTTTTGTATATGATGTGAGATAGTGACCCATCTTCATTCTTTGCACATGGATATCCAGTTGTACCAGTGCCACTTGTTAGAAAGACTCTTCTTCCCATTTAACTGCCTTGGTACCCTTGTTGAAAAGCAATTGGTCATAAGTATGTAGGTTAATTTGTAGAGTGTTAATCTTTATCAATCTATCTGTCTATTCCATTGATAGTACCATGTTGTCTTGATTACTATAGCTTTTTTTTTTTTTTGGTAAATTAATTTATTTATTTTAATTGGAGGCTAATTACTTTACAATATTGTAGTGGTTTTTGCCATACATTCATATGAAATAGCCATGGGTGTACATGTGTCCCCTGTCCTGAACCCTCCTCCCACCTCCCTCCCCATCCCATCCCCAGTGCACCAGCCCTGAGTGCCCTGTCTCATGCATCAGACCTGGACTGGCGATCTATTTCACATATGGTAATATACATGTTTCAATGCTACTATAGCTTTTTAGTGAGTTTTTAAATTGGAAAATGGGAGTCCTCCAACTTTATCCCTTTCTCAAGGTTGATTCAGTCATTCTAAATTTATGAAATTTAGAATCATTTTTCCAATCACTGAAAAAAAAACTAGCTGAGATTTTTGATATGCATTTCATTGAATCTGTAGTGTACTTCTATTTCTTGATTTATCAATCATAGACTTTATCCTTGATAAATGAGGACTTGTATATCCCATGCCCCTTTCCACATTCCCCCTTCTTTTATCCCTTATAAGTGTTGTACCTTAAATTTTTATTGAGTAAATAACTTGTATTTATATTATTATAAATATATAAATGGGCATTCCCGGTTGCTCAGTGGTAAAGAATCCTCTTGCCAATGCAGGAAATGCAGGAGATGTGGGTTTGATCCCTGGGTTGATAAGATCCCTTGGAGTAGGAAATGGCAACCCCCTCTAGTATTCTTGCCTGGAAAATTCCATGGACAAAGGAGTCTAGCAGGCTGTAGTCCATGGGGTTGCAAAGAGTTGTAAATGACTGAGCACGCATGCACACAAGTAAATACTGCTACATAGTGTATTGTGTTATGTAGTGTACTGTGATTGCTCTTCCTTTCTTGTAGAACTTTTCATTTTTCCTGTCACCTTTTCATTTAGCTAGTTAGCTTTCTATTTGTCTGTCCTTAAGTTTCACCCCACATGCTAGAACATTTATGCTACACATCTATCAGTGCTTTTATCTACTCAAGCACATCAGTTACTTTTCCTTGAGAGCCCTCTCTCAGAGCCTGCTTCAGTTTGACAACTTGTTTATTGTTACTGTGGGAATTCTCTTTATTTTGGTTCCTTATTGAGCCCATTCTTTCTAGCACCCCATTTCTTCTTCTTTTTTGCTTTGCAGATTCATTTTCATGAAACACATGTTTTGGTAGTTTCATAAGAAAGAGTATCTGGTAGACAGAGTAATGGTCCCTATATTATGGTTCTCCAGAGAAACAGAACAAAAAAGATATTTCTATACCTGTATCTCTGGAGATCTAGACATAAGAGGATATTTATTAAAGGAATTGCCTTATATGTTTGTAGAGGCCAAGAAGTCCGACAATCTGCAAGCTGGAGTACCAGGAAAGCCAGTGGGATAAATCAGGCCAAATACAAGGCCTGAAGGCTGAGGGAGCACTGCTGATGTAACTTCCAGTCTAAGAGCAAAAGTCTGTAAGCCAGGTGGCTACTGGTGTAAGTCCTGGAGTCTGAAGACCCAAGAACCAGGAGCTCCAATGACCAAGGACAAGAGAAGATGGACATTCATCTCAAGAAGAAAGAGATAATTTAACCTTTCTTCACTTTTTTGTTCCATTCAGGCTCCCAATAGATTTGATGACATCCACTCATATTGGTGACAGCAGATCTCCTTAGTCTACTGAATCAAAAGTTAATAATCTCTTCCAGAAACACCTTCACAGATACACCCAGAAACAATGTTTTACCAGCTTTCTGGATATCCCTTGGATCAGTTAAGTTGACACACAAAATCAGCCTTCACAGACTCACCGAAGTTGCCCATGTCCTAATCCCAGAAAACTGTAAATATGTTAGCTTACATCACAAAAGAGACATGGCAGATATTATTAAGTTAAACACCTTGAGATGTATAGAATATCCTGCATTATTCATGTGAGTCCAGTGTAAACACAATGGTGTTTATAAGAAGGAAGCAGAAAGTCAGAGAACAGATAAGACGCTGGATGCAATACCAGTATTGAAGATACAGAAAGGGAGCACAAACCAAGGAATGCAAGAAACATCTAGAAGGTAAGGAAACAGATTCTCCCATAGTGCCTCCAGAAGGAATATAGCCCTGCTGGCCCATCTTACACTTCTGACATCCAGAATTGTTAGACAATACATGTATATTGTTTTAACCAGCAAGTTTGTGGTACACTGTTACAGCAGCAATAGAAAAATATACAAAACACGTGGAAAATAAATTTGCTGATTCCTTATCTGAAGAAAAATGTTTTTTTTCCTCCTATACTCTCACTTGATCAATAATTTGAATTTTGAGTTGGAAATTGCATTTCCTTCAGAATTGTAAAGATATCGCTCTGTCACCTTGTTGGTTATCCACTTTAAATATAACAATGTACATGTCCCAAGCTTCTTAACTTTCCCTTCATTCCACCCTCCACCCCCCCGGCAACCATAAGTTCATTCTCTAAGTCTGTGAGTCTCTTTATGTTTTGTAAGTAAGTTATTTCTGTTTCTGTTCAGTTCAGTTCAGTCGCTCAGTTGTGTCTGACTCTTTGCAACCACATGTACTGCAGCATGCCAGGCCTACCTGTCTATCACCAACTCCCGGAGTTTGCTCAAACTCATGAGTTGGTGATGTCATCCAACCATCTCATCCTTTGTCATCTCCTTCTCCTCCCGCCTTCAATCTTTCCCAGCATCAGGGTGTTTTCCAATGAGTCAGTTCTTCTCATCAGGTGGCCAAAGTATTGGAGTTTCAGCTTCAGCATCAGTCCTTCCAATGAATATTCAGGACTGATTTCATTTAAGATGGACTGGTTGGATCTCCTTGCAGTCCAAGGGACTCTCAAGAATTTTCTCCAACACCACAGTTAAGAAGGCTCAGTTCTTCGGCACTCAGCTTTCTTTATAGTCCAACTCTCACTACTGGAAAAACCATAGCCTTGACTAGATGGACCTTTGTTGGCAAAGTAATGTCTCTGGTTTTTAATATGCTGTCTAGGTTGGTCATAACTTTCCTTCCAAGGAGTAAGTGTCTTTTAATTTCATGGTGCAGTCACCATCTGCAGTGATTTTTGAGCCCCCCCAAAATAAAGTCAGCCACTGTTTCCACTGTTTCCCCATCTATTTCCCATGAAGTGATGGGGCCAGACTATGATCTTAGTTTTCTGAATGTTGAGCTTTAAGCCAACTTTTTCACTCTCCTCTTTTACTTTCATCAAGAGACGCTTTAGTTCTTCTTTGCTTTCTGCCATAGGCATGGGTCATCTGCATAGCTGAGGTTATTGGTTTTCTCCCGGGAATCTTGTTTCCACCTTGTGCTTCATCCAGCCCAGCGTTTCTCATGATGTATTTTGCACATAAGTTAAATAAGCAGGGTGACAATATACAGCCTTGACGTACTCCTTTCCCTGTTTGACATTCTAAAACACATTTACTGCCTACCCCTACAGTTTGCATTTTTGATGTCATATTTTATATCTTCATGTTTATCCCTTAAATGTTTATTGTAGTTGTAGTTGGTTTTACAATTTTTATCATTTTATTTTCATGCTAGCTTATTTAATTGGTTGAACATCAGTCCTTTGCTTTTACTATTCTGATTTTTTCTTTTCTATAAATTCTTACTACTTGTTACAGTCTTTTCTTTTCTACTTAGTGAAGACCCTTTAACATTTCTTCAAGATGGGTTTAGTATTGATGAACATTTTTAGGTTTTGCTTGTCTGAGAACTTCTTTATCTATTGTTCAATTCTAAATGATAATATTGCTGGGTAGAGTATTTTAGTGTTGATTGCTCAGTTGTGTCTGACTCTTTGTGACCCCGTGGACTGTAGCCTGCCAGGCTCCTCTGTAGATGGAATTCTCTAGGCAAGAATAATGGAATGGGTAACCATTACCTTCTCCAGGGGATTTTTCTGACCCAGGGAGCAAACCAGTGTCTCCTGCATTTCAGGCAGATTCTTTATCACCTGAGCCACCAGGATATTCTAAGTTGCAGGTTTTTCCATTTCAATACTTTGATTATGCCACTCCCTTCTGACCTTCAAAGTATCTATTGAAAAATCAACTGACAGCCTTGTAGGGGTTCCCTTGTATATAACTCTTTGCTTTTCTCTTGCTGCCTTTATAATTCTCTCTTTATATTTATTTTTCCTTTTTAATTATGCCATGTCTTGGTGTGAGTCTCTTTGAGTTCCTCTTGATTGAGACCCTCTGTGCTTCCTGTACTTATATAACTGTTTCTTCAGGTTGGAAAGCTTTCACCCATTGTTTCATTAAATACATTTTCAACTATCTTCTCTCTCATTTCTCCTTCTGGAACCGCTACAAGGCAAGTATTGATATGCTTGATATTATCCCAAATATCCCTTAAACTGTTCTCATTAAAACAATTTTTTCTTTTTTGTAAAATTTATTTTTTAATTTATTTTATTTTTTAATATAAAATTTTTTGTTTTAATTGGAGGCTAATTACTTTACAATATTGTGTTGGTTTTTGCCATACATTCACATGAATCAGCCATGGGTGTATACATATGTTCCCCATCCATACTCTTCCTCCCACCTCCCTCCCCATCCCATCTTTCAGGGTCATCCCAGTGCACCAGCCCTAAGCACTCTGCCTCATGCATTGAACCTGGACTGGCAATCTATATAAGATACGATAATATACATGTTTCAATGCTGTTCTCTCAAATCATCTCACCCTCGCCTTCTCCCACAGAGTCCAACAGTCTGTTCTTTACATCTGTGTCTCTTTTGCTGTCTTGCATATAGGGTCATCATTGCTATCTTTCTAAATTCCATATATATGCACTAATAGACTGTATTGGTGTTTTTCTTTCTGACTTACTTTGCTCGGTATAATAGGCTCCAGTTTCATCCACCTCATTAGAACTGATTCAAATGCATTCTTTTTAATAACTGAGTAATATGCCATTGTGTATATGTACCACAGCTTTCTTATCCATTCGTCTGCCGATGGACATCTAGGTTGCTTCCATGTCCTGGCTATTGTAAACAGTGCTGCAATGAACATTGGGGTACATGCATCTCTTTCAATTCTGGTTTCCTTGGTGTGTATGCCCAGCAGTGGGATTGCTGAGTGTGTGGCAGTTCTATTTCCAGGTTTTTAAGGAATCTCCACACTGTTCTCCATAGTGGCTGTACTAGTTTGCATTCCCACCAACAGTGTAAGAGGGTTCCTTTTTCTCCACACCCTCTCCAGTATGTATTATTTGTAGACTTTTTGATAGCAGCCATTCTGACCGGCGTGAGATGGTACCCATTATGGTTTTGATTTGCATTTCTCTGATAATGAGTGATGTTGAGCATCTTTTCATGTGTTTGTTAGCCATCTGTATATCTTCTCTGGAGAAATGTCTGTTTAGTTCCTTGGCCCATTTTTGATTAGGTCACTTATTTTTCTGGAATTGAGCTGCAGGAACTGCTTGTATATTTTTTTGATATGAATTATTTATCAGTTGCTTCATTTGCTATTATTTTCTTCCATTCTGAAGGCTGTCTTTTCACCTCACTTATAGTTTCCTTCATTGTGCAAAAGCTTTTAAGTTTAATTAGGTCCCATTTTTTAATTTTTTCTTTTACTTCCATTACTCTGGGAGGTGGGTCATAGAGGATCCTGCTGTGATTTATCTCAGAGAGTGTTTTGCCTATGTTTTCCTCTAGGAGTTTTATAGTTTCTGGTCTTATGTTTAGATCTTTAATCCATTTTCAGTTTATTTTTGTATATGGTGTTAGAAAGTGTTCTAGTTTCATTCTTTTACAAGTGGTTGACCAGTTTTCCCAGCACCACTTGTTAAAGAGATTGTCTTTTCTGCATTGTATATTCTTGCCTCCTTTGTCAAAGATAAGGTGTCCATAGGTGTGTGGATTTATCTCTGGGCTTTCTATTTTGTTCCATTGATCTATATTTCTGTCTTTGTGCCAGTACCATACTGTCTTGATGACTGTTGCTATGTAGTATAGCCTGAAGTCAGGCAGGTTGATTGCTCCAGTTCTTATTTCTCAAGATTGCTTTGGCTATTCAAGGTTTTTTGTATTTCCTTACAAATTGTGAAATTATTTATTCTAATTCTCTGAAAAATACCATTGGTAGCTCAATAGGGATTGCATTGAATCTATAGATTGCTTTGGGTAGTATACTCATTTTCACTGTATTGATTCTTCTGATTCATCAACATGGTATATTTCTCCATCTATTTGTGTCATCTTTGATTTCTTTCATGAGTGTTTTATAGTTTTCTGTGTACAGGTATTTTGTTTCTTTTGGTAGATTTATTCCTAAGTATTTTATCCTTTTTGTTGGGAATGGTGAATGGAATTGTTTCCTTAATTTCTCTTTCTGTTTTCTCATTGTTAGTGTATAGGAATGCAAGGGATTTCTGTGTGTTAATTTTATATCCTGCAACTTTACTGTATTTGTTAATTAACTCTAGTAATTTTCTGGTGGAGTCTTTAGGGTTTTCTATGTAGAGGATCATGTCATTTGCAAACAGTGAGAGTTTTACTTCTTCTTTTCCAATCTGGATTCCTTTTATTACTTTTTGTGCTCTGATTGCTGTGGCCAAAACTTCCAAAGCTATGTTGAATAGTAGTGGTGAGAGTGGGCATCCTTGTCTTGTTCCTGACTTTAGGGGAAATGCTTTCAATTTTTCACCATTGAGGATAATGCTTGCTGTGGGTTTATCATATATGGCTTTTATTATGTTGAGGCATGTTCCTTCTAGTCCTGCTTTCTGGAGGGTTTTTTTTTTTTTTTTTACCATAAATGGATGTTGAATTTTGTGAAAGGCTTTCTCTCTATCAATGCAGATTTTATCTTTTAATTTGTTAATGTGGTGTATCATGTTGATTGATTTGTGAATATTGAAGAATCCTTGCATCCCTGGGATCAAGCCCACTTGGTCATGATGTATGGTCTTTTTAATATGTTATTGGATTCTGTTTGCTAGAATTTTTTAAGGATTTTTGCATCTGTGTTCATCCGTGATATTGGCCTGTAGTTTTCTTTTTTTGTGGCATCTTTGTTTGGTTTTGGTATCAGCATGATGGTGGCTTCATAGAATGAGTTTGGAGGTTTACATTCCTCTGCATTTTTTTGGAAGAGTTTGAGTAGGATAGGTGTTAGCTCTTCTCTAAATTTTTGGTAGAATTCAGCTGTGAAGCCATCTGGTCCTGGGCTTTTGTTCGTTGGAAGATTTCTGATTACAGTTTTGATTTCTTGTGCTTGTGATGGGTCTGTTAAGATTTTCTATTTCTTCCTGGTTCAGTTTTGGAAAGTTATATTTTTCCAAGAATTTGTCCATTTCTTCCAAGTTGTCCATTTTATTGGCATATAGTTGCTGATCAATTTTTTCTTTTTGCTGTTCTGTGTTGTTGATTTCCATTATGCTTTCAGATCACTTATACATTTTGCTATATCACTTAGTCTGCTGGCATTTCTTATAGTGTGTTTTTCATTTCAATTATTGTAGTCTTCAGTTCTGACTGGTTCCTTTCTATATTTTTGAGTTCCTTGTTAAAATTCTCACTGATTTCATCTATTCTTTCCCCTAATTCAGTTAGCATTCTTTTTATCTGGTAGGTTAACCAAGGATATAAAACATCTTTACTCTGAAAAATATAAGATGATAATGAAAGATATAAAAAATAACAGAAATAGATGGAGAGACATACTATTTCTTGGATTGGAAGAATTAATATTGTTAAAATGGCCGTATACCCAGAGCAATCTACAAGTTTAATGTGATTCCTATCAAATTACTCAGAGAAAATTACTAGAGCAAATAATCCTAAAATTTATATGGAACCATTAAAGACCCAGAATTGCCAAAGCAATACTGAAGAAAAAGAACAAAGCTAGAAGTATTTACACTCCTTGACTTAAAATTATACTACAAAGCTACAATAATCAAAATAACATGATACTGGCACAAAAACAGGCACATAGGTCAGTGGAACAGAATAGAAAGCCCAGGAATAAACTCACACACTTATGGTCTCATTTACAACAAGGGAAGAGAAAAGATATTTAATGGAGAAAAGAGAGTCTCTTCAGTAAGTAGTGCTTGGGAAACTGGATAGCTACATATAGAAGAATGAAATTAGAACATTCTCTCACACCATACACAAAAAATAAACTCAACATGGATTAAATACCCAAACGTAAGATGTAAAACCAAAAAAACACTTAGAAGAAAACACAGGCAGAACACTCCTTGACATAAATTGTAGCAATTTTTTTTTTGGTCTTTCTACAGCAAAGAAAATAAAAGCAAAAATAAAGGAATAAGACCTAATTAGCCTTAATTTTTTTTGCACAACAAAGGAAGCCATTGACAAAATGAAAGACAACCTACTGAACAAGAGAAAATATTTGCAAATGATATGACTGATAAGCAGTTAATATCCAAAACATATAAACAGTTCATACAGCTCAACACCAAAAAATCAAAAAACCCAATTAAAAAATGAGCCAGAAGATCTGAATAGACATTTCTTCCAAAGAAAACATATAAAAAGATGCTCAACATCACTAAGTAAAAAAGCAATGCAAATCAAAACAGCAGCAAGATATCAAACCACATCTGTCAGCATGACTATTTTAAAAAGTCAAATAATTAATGCTAGAGAGGATATAGAGAAAAGAGAACCATTGTACACTGTTGGTGGGAATATAAATTGGTGCAGCCACTATGGAAGACAGTATGGAGGTCCCTCAAAAAACTAAAAAATAGAGCTACCATATGATCCATCAATTCCATTCCTGGGTATATATCTGGAAAAACCAAAAATACTGATTCAAAAGATACACACACCTTATGTTCATCCCAGCACTATTTACAATAGTCAAAATATGGAAGCAGTCTGTATCCATCAACAGATGAATGGCTAAAGAAGTTATAATTTATATATGTATAAGTACACACACATATATATATTTATATACATAACCATAAAAAGGAATGTAATTCTGTCACTTGCAATATTGTGGATGGATGAGCCTACAGAATACTAAGCTAAGTGAAATAACTGACAGAGAAAGACAAATACTATATGATGTCACTCATATGTGGAATCTAAAACAATAATACAAATGAATGTATATAGTAAAATAGAAAACAGACTCATAGATATAGAAAATAAACTAGTGGTTACCAGCAGGGAGAGGGAAGAGGGAAAGGGCAAGTTAGGGGTATAGGATTAAGAGATACTAATTAGTATGTATAAAATAGATGAGCAACAAGGTATAATGTACAGAACAGGGAATTATAGCCATTTTTATAATAACTTTTAATGGAGTATAATCTATAAAAATATTGAATCACTATGTTGTACATCTGAAACTAATATAATATTGTAAATGAACTATACATCAGCTTTAAGAAAAGGAGTGTGAATATGTGTCAAGGATAGAAGCTTTGTGTTTGTTCATTCTCACCCACTAACACTCAGAAAGGCATTTTTCTCCCTACTCTTCTCCTCCCATCCTATCAGACCAAGCTCCTTAGTGGGGCTTCAAATACCTCATCCCTTGCCCCAAGCTGCACTGGTTCCACTGGCCTGGAAGAAAACTCACATTTCTCATCCACACTCCCTCTTTTCACTTCTCTTGTTCTACCCTTCCATCCACCTTCCTCTCCAGTCATCCATCACCCTCTTCATAAGAGCACTCTCATGCTTAGCCCTGTCCCAAGACTCAGGATCAGACCATACCCTCTCCTCGTCTTTCCTTTCCTCCTCTTTGTTAATGGTAAAGCAATGGTAAAATTCCTACAAGGCCTGACATCAAAAACACCTCAGATTCTTTGTGTTTTTCAGTTTCTTTTTTTTTTTTTTGTTTGTTTCTCAGATTCTTTGTGTCCCATTTCTGTCTATGCCTCCCATTGTTTGTATATCCCAGTGTCTTTGTGTCTCAGTGTTTGAGCATCAGAATGTTTGTGTATATCCCAGTGACAATATGCCCAAGTGTCAATATGTTTTAGCTTCTGTGTGTCCTAATGTCTTTATGCCTTAGTGTCTTTCTGTTTCAGTGTTAGTATATCCTAGTGTTTGTATGTCCTAGCTTTTCTGTATGCTCAAGTATCTATGTGTCTTGGGGTTAGTGTTTGGATATCTCAGCATCTGTGTTTCCTGCTGTTGGTATTTACCCTTATGTGTAAATGCCAGTGTCTCTGTGCCCCAGTCTCTGTACATGTCACAATGACTATATTAAACAGTGTTTTTGTCTTAGCATCTGTGTATACCTCAGAATCTTTGCTTTTACAGTTTCAGTATTTCCTAGTGGCTGTATACCTCAATGTCTGTGTTTCCTAGGTCTGTGAATTGCAAGGTCTGGGTATGTTCCAATGACTGTTTGTCCTACTCTGTGTGTCCCAGTGTGTGTATCCCAGGGTCTCTGTGTGTCCCATGGGCCAAGTGTGCCTGTGTTTGTGTCCCAGTCAATTGTTCTTATTGTCCCTCTTATTGTCAGTTCAGTTCAGTCACTCAGTCGTGTCCAACTCTTTGCAACCCCACGGACTGCAGCATGTCAGGCCTCCATGTCCATCACCAAATCTTGAAATTTACTCAAACTCATGTCCATTGAGCCAGTGATGCCATCCAACTATCTCATCCTCTGTTGTCCCCTTCTCCTCCCACCTTCAGTCTTTCCCAGCATCAGAGTCTTTTCAAATGAGTCAGTTCTTTGCATCAGGTAGCCAAAGTATTGGAGTTTCAGCTTCAACATCAGTCCTTCCAATGAATAGTCAGGACTGCTTTCCTTTAGGATGGACTGGTTGGATCTCTTTGCAGTACAAGGGACTCTCAGAGTTTTTTTCAACACCACAGTTCAAAAGCATCAACTTTTTGGTGCTCAGCTTTCTTTATAGTCTAACTCTCACATCCATACATGACTACTGGAAAAACCATAGCCTTGACTAGATGGACTTTTGTTGGCAAAGTAATGTCTCTGCTTTTTAATATGCTCTCTTATTGTCAGTATATACTAATTCCTGTTTCCTGGTGTCTATGTATCCTATTTACTATATGTTCCAATGTTGTATATTTCCTAGTGACAATGTATTTCAGTGTTTAAGAGCATTACTTTCCATGGTTCTCATAGCTGTAGGCCCAAGTGTTGTATATCCCAATGCTTGTGATTCCTGGTGTCTGTGTGTTGTAGAATCTGTGAATGTCCTAGTGTTCAGTTCAGTTCAGTTCAGTTGCACAGTCGTGTCCAACTCTTTGTGACCCCATGAACCACAGCACACCACGCCTCCCTGTCCATCACCAACTCCCGGAGTTCCCTCAAACTCACACCCATCGAGTCGGTGATGCCATCCAGCCATCTCATCCTCTGTTGTCCCCTTCTCCTCCTGCCCCCGATCCCTCCCAGCATCAGAGTCTTTACCAATGAGTCAACTCTTTGCCTGAGGTGGCCAAAGTACTGGAGTTTCAGCTTTAGCATCAGTCCTTCCAAAGAACACGCAGGACTGATCTCCTTTAGGATGGACTGGCTGGATGTCCTTGTAGTCCAAGGGACTCTCAAGAGTCTTCTCCAACACCACAGTTCAAAAGCAGCAATTCTTCAGCGCTCAGCTTTCTTCACAGTCCAACTCTCACATCCATACATGACTACTGGAAAAACCATAGCCTTGACTAGACGAACCTTTGTTGGCAAAGTAATGTCTCTGCTTTTGAATATACTATCTAGGTTGGTCATAACTTTCCTTCCAAGAAGCAAACGTCTTTTAATTTCATGGCTGCAATCACCATCTGCAGTGATTTTGGAGCCCCCAAAAATAAAGTCTGCCACTATTTCCACTGTTTCCCCATCTATTTCCCATGAAGTGATGGGACCAGAGGCCATGATCTTAGTTTTCTGAATGTTGAGCTTTAAGCCATCTTTTTCACTCTCCTCTTTCACTTTCATCAAGAGGCTTTTTAGTTCCTCTTCACTTTCTGCCATAAAGGTGGTGTCATCTGCATATCTGAGGTTATTGATATTTCTCTCGGCAATCTTGATTCCAGCTTGTGCTTCTTCCAGCCCAGCATTTCTCATGATGTACTCTGCATATAAGTTCAATAAGCAGGGTGACAATATACAGCCTTGATGTACTCCTTTTCCTATTTCGAACCAGTCTGTTGTTCCATGTCCAGTTCTAACAGTTGCTTCCTGACCTGCACATAGGTTTCTCAAGAGGCAGGTCAGGTGGTCTGGTATTCCCATCTCTTAAAGAACTTTCCACAGTTTTATTGTGATCCACACAGTCAAAGGCTTTGGCATAGTCCATAAAGCAGAAATAGATGTTTTTCTGGAAGTCTTTTGCTTTTTCCATGATCCAGTGGATGTTGGCAATTTGATTTCTGGTTCCTCTGGCTTTTCTAAAACCAGCTGGAACATCTGGAAGTTCATGGTTCACGTACTGCTGAAGCCTGGCTTGGAGAATTTTGAGCATTACTTTACTAGCGTGTGAGATGAATGCAATTGTGCGGTAGTTTGAGCATTCTTTGGCCAAGAGAATGCGCTGGTCATAGCAAACATGCTCTTCCAACAACACAAGAGAAGACTCTACATATGGACATCACCAGATGGTCAACACTGAAATCAGATTGATTATATTCTTTGCAGACAAAAATGGAGAAGCTCTATACAGTCTGCAAAAACAAGACCGGGAGCTGACTGTGGTTAAGATCATGAACTCCTTATTGCCAAATTCAGACTTAAATTGAAGAAAGTAGGGAAAACCACTAGACCATTCAGGTATGACCTAAATCAAATTCCTTATGATTATACAGTGGAAGTGAGAAATAGATTTGAGGGACTAGATCTGATAGAGTGCCTGATGAACTATGGAATGAGGTTCGTGACATTGTACAGGAGACAGGGATCAAGACCATCCCCAGAGAAAAGAAATGCAAAAACAGCAAAATGGCTGTCTGAGGAGGCCTTACAAATAGCTGTGAAAAGAAGAGAAGTGAAAAGCAAAGGGGAAAAAGAAAAATTAATCATCTGAATGCAGAGTTCCAAAGAATAGCAAGGAGAGATAAGAAAGCCTTCCTCAGCAATCAATGCAAAGAAATAGAGGAAAACAACAGAATGGGAAAGACTAGAGATCTCTTCAAGAAAATTAGAGATACCAAGGGAATATTTCATGCAAAGATGGGCTCAGTAAAGGACAGAAATGGTATGGACCTAACAGAAGCAGAAGATATTAAGAAGAGGTGGCAAGAATACACAGAAGAACTGTACAGAAAAGATCTTCATGACCCAGATAATCACGATGGTGTGATCACTGACCTACAGCCAGACATCCTGGAATGTGAAGTCAAGTGGGCCTTAGAAAGCATCACTCCGAACAAAGCTAGCGGAGGTGATGGAATTCCAGCTGAGCTATTTCAAATCCTGAAAGATGATGCTGTGAAAGTGCTGCACTCAATATGCCATCAAATTTGGAAAACTCAGCAGTGGCCACAGGACTGGAAAAGGTGCTAGTGTTAGTGTGTCCCAATGTATGTGTACCTCATGTGTAGGCACTGATATCCATGTGTTCCAGCGCCTGTATATCCCAGTGTCTGTCTCTTAGTGACTATGCACCATTATCTATGTTCCCAGTGTCTGTCACAATGACTATATATCCCCAATTCACTATATATCAAAGTTTCTATGTATCTTAAGTTCTGTCTGTATCTGTGTACCATGATGTCTATGTATACCAGTTTCTCTTTATCTCTGTAAATTAGTGCATTAGTGTCCATGTGCCCCAGTGTCTGTGTGCCAGCATGTTTGTTGTATAGCTCAGTTTCAGTGTTTCTGTGTGCCTCAATCACAGTGTCTATCCCACTCTATGTGCCCTAGTGTTTTTGTACTAGTGTCTGTGTATCTCAGTATCTGTGAAAAGAGTGTCTGTTTGTCCCAGTGTCAGTATATCCCCATGTCTGTAAGTTCCAGTGTGTATGTATCCTAGTGTCTGTGCAAGTGCCAATTTACTGTATGTTCTATTATCTGTGTCAGTGTTTGTTTGTCCCAGTATTTGTCCCACTTTGTTCCAAAGTGATTGTGTGTTCCAGAGTAAGCATGTTTCAGTGTGTCTATGTATTTCAGTGTTTTGTGTGCTTAGTGACTGTATTCCTGTTTCTGTGTGTTTGAGTCTGTGTATCCCAGTGTCTACATATTTCAATGACTGTGTCCCTTCGTTAGCATGTTGTAGTCTGTCTGAGTCTCAGTGTTTGTGTGCCTCATGACTATATCACACTGTATGTCCTAGTGTTTGTGTGTTCCAGTATCTGTAGGCTTAAGTGTTTGCTACTGTGTATGCCAGTGTCTGTATGTTTTCTGCTGTCTGTATGTCCTAGTTTGGGAGGACCCTGATGTTTATGTATTCCATTGTGTACCACACATCTCTATGTATCAGTGTTTGTGTGTCTCAGTGTCTGTATGTCCCAGTGATTTTTTTTCTCAGTGTTTATGTACCTTGTTTCCCAGTGTCTAGGTCCTTCACATTTCACTAGTGTCCCTAGTGACTGTATCTCCCAGTGTTTCTGTATATCCAAGTGTCTATGTGTGTCAGGGGCTGTGTCCCATTGTCTATACGCCCAAGTAGCTGTGTCTAAATGTTTATGTATCCCAGTGTCTATGTATTTTAATCTACAAGTCCTTATTTCTGTCTACTTCTGACTGTGCAACAGTTTGTGTGTCAAAATGACTGTGTGTCACAGTGTATATATACATGCTGATGTATGGCAAAACCAATACAATATTATAATTAACCTCCGATTAAAATAAATAAATTTATATTAAAAAAATGACTGTGTGTCACAGTGTATATATAGTTCCCAGTACCTATAGATCACAGCCTCTCTGTACTCTAATGGCTGGGTGTCCCAATATTTGTTTATGCCCTAATGACTGTATGTTCTAGTATCTGTGTGTCTTTATGTTTGTGTATGTTCCAATATCTGTGCACACAGATAGGAAAACACAGATACTGGAACACACAGAGGCTCACAAATGCCCTGACACAGAGATGCACAGATTTTTTATATGTCCCATGGCCTGTGAACCCCAGTGACTGTTTGCATGTTGTGTATGTCTCTTAATTTCAGTGCTTGTATACTTCAGTACCTGTAGCCCAGTGTCTGTGTGTCACAACATCTGTTTGATCCAGTTTTGTGGTGGTTCTATGACGGTTCCATGTCTGTATGTGCCTCAATAACTGCATGTCCCAGGATGTGTCCCAATTTCTGTGTGTTCTGATGTCAGTGTACCTCAGTGTGTGTATATTCCAGTGTTTGCTTGTTCCACTGTTTGTGAGGTAAAGTGTCTGTATGTCTTAGTGTTTTTAAATGTCCTTATGTTTCTGTGCTTCAATATCTGTATTCTATTTTTGTGTATTCTAGTCTCTGTATGATCCTGAGTTTCATTTTTTTCATATTTAAGTCTCTATGCCTCAGTTTCCTTGTGTCCCAGTGGTGCTATGTCCCAGTGTGTGTGTGTGTCCCAGGTTCTATGTATCCTTCTGTTTGTATATCCCAGTGTCTGTGTATACCAGTACCTGTGTGGCAGTGTCTGGTCCCATTGTTTCTGTGTGCCAGCATCCCAGTGTGTTCTGATGACTGTTCTAGTATCTTTGTGTGTTGCATTAGTATATTCCAGTGTCTCTCTGTGTTTTATTGGTTGGCTATATTTCCCAATGGCTATGTGCCTCTTAATGTATGTATGAGCAAGTGTTTGGCTGTGTTTCAGTGTCTACATATTTTAGTTTCTCAAGGTTTCTGTGTTTCAATGTCTCTGTGTTCTGGTGTCTGTGGTTTCCTTTGCATATTGTAGTTCACTATCTGCATATCCTTGGTTCCCCATAATTCTGTGAGTTTCTGTTTCCTGTTCTTTATGCACCTGTCTTATACACTCTATTGGTCTTTTTATTTCAGTGTCTGTATGTTCACCTCTCTGGGTTTCTTGGAGTCTCTGACTGTATTCTCCTGCTTCTATCTGTTGTTTCTGTGTGTCCTTGATCTCTGTATGTTAGTATTTGTGTATCTTTATTCTTCAATGTACTTGAGTCTTTGCATATCTTAAACCTTTGCATATCTTGTGCTCTAGTGGTCTATATCTCCCTGTCTCTGTGTGCCCATGGATCTCTGCATATTAGTGTCTGGGCATCCAATGAGCCTTTCTGTTTGAGTGTTGGTGCATCCCCTTTTCTGTTCATCATTGAATTTTTGTGTTCCTGAATCTTTACATGTTCCTGGATCTTTGCATTTTCCTGAGTCTTTATTGTGTCCTTGTGTCTTTGCTCCTCCTTGAATCTGCATGTCCCTGAGTCTTTGCATGTGATCTAGGATCTAGTGTTTGTGCATCACTGTGTCAGGGCGTTCATGAGCCTCTGTGTGTTCCAGTATCTGTGTGTTTCTATCTTTCTGCATCCTCAAGTTTTGCATATCCCTGAACTTTCATGATGCACTGTGTGTCCTGGAATCTCTGTATTGCTGTTCTGGGTCTCTCTCTGAGCCTCTGTGTTCTAGTGTCTGTACTCACGAATCTGCATATGCCTCCTTCCACGTGCCCTTTGTTGGTGAATCCCTGAGTCTGTGCATCTCTGGGGCTTGGCTCTCCATGTCTGTGATTTAGCATTTACCCTACTTCTCCATTTATTTTCTGCAACTTTTGCCAATGTTTCTGTATTAGTTTCTTGATATTGCTATGGCTGTGTCTTAAGTTGTTCTGTGCCTCAATACCATTCTTTCCTAGTCCATAGATCTTTTTATCTAGATTCTCATGGCTGTGTTCTTGTTTCTGTGGGTCTGTTTGTTAGGGTGTTTCTTTGTATTGGTTCCTCTTTTTGTCTTTCTCTGTCCCTGTTTCTGTTTTGATCTGACTCACCATGTCTGTGTCACTGTCTCTCTATTTGTGTCTAGTGTCTGGATCCATGTCTTTTTATTTTTTACCCACTATCTCTGTGTCCCTGGGTCTGACTCACTGTCCCTATTTCTTCATTTGTGGCCTTGGTTCCTTTTTTGTGTGTCTCTATTTCTGGGCATCCCCAGGTGTATCTTTATTCAGTGTTTTTACCCATTTGCTTATGTTCTGTGTGTTTGTTTCTCTATGTCTAGGTTTCTTTATTCCTATGTTGATCCTTCCAGAAGTGTCTATGTTTCTGTCCCTATGTCTATTCTATACGACTGTGTTTGTGGGTTCACATCCCCATGTCTACTTGTTCTAAGATTTCTCATTCTGAATTCCTGTATCCCTGTCACTGTGTCACAATATCCCCATTATTCCTGGGCTTATCTTGCCTGTCCTTATGTTTGTTACCTGATCTGAAACTTATCTCTTCAATGGTGTTTGTCATGGTTGAGATGTCTGCATTCCCATGTCTTTGTCATTGGATCTCTAATTATATAAATTATGTTTCTGTCTCATTCTTAGTGTGTTCCTCTGCATGTGTGTGTGTCTTTGGGTCTTTATCACCAAGTCTGTATCTGTGTAACATTGAATCTGTTTCTATGTCCTTATAGGTTTTGGGTCTTGTGTCTCTGTGTTCTCTTATCCCACATCCCATGTCTGCATGCCATCATGTCTATGTGTTTCTACCTTTCTGTCCTTGGTGTGATCTTGGCCAAAAACAAGACTAAGACTGTGGTCTTGGTCAATGTCAAGACCAAGACTAGGATCTTGACCAATGTCTCCCTGGTTACCTCTGTGTCCCTGTGTCTGAATCTCTATCTTTTCATTTTGTATGTTGTTATGTCTCAGTGTCTTCATATTATTCACTGTGTGCCTGTTTCTGGGTGACCCATTTTTGTCTCTCTGCCATTATCTTTGTGACAGAGACAGCACCTCAAAACGGGGATATAGAAGCTCAGCCAGAGAGCATCTGTATCTCTGGGTTTATGTACCTGATGCTGTCACACTGGCTTCCTGCCCCCATCTTTGTACGTCTACATGCCCCTATGTCTATTCTCTTTATTTTGAAATCCTTGTATTTCCATATGTCTCTATCTCTACCAATTCATATCTGTGTCCTCATTGCTGTTTCTGTGTGTGATCTTGTGACTTTGGTTGTGAGTAGTATATGTGTGTGCCTTCTGCTGTGTCATGGGATCCTTTTTTGTTCATTCATTTCTTTATTCAGCAAATATTTACTAAGCACCTACTAAGTGCTAAGAACTGGGGATACATAGATGATTTAGAAAAGGTCCTTGCTCTCAAGTAGCTCACAGTCTAAGTAAGGGATCCAGACAAGTAAATAGTATGCACACAGTATGTACAAGTAAGTACATAGTATGAAAGATGAATTTGAATGGAATGGGGGTGGGCTGTGGGAACACAGGGGACCAAACTCAATCTATGGGAGGGGTCAGGGAAGACTTCCTAGAGGAAGTGACAACTAAGACTTGAAGAATGTGTAACATTTACCTGAATGAAGCCAAGGAAGGGAATCCCACATAGAAGGAAAAGTACATACAAGGGCTGATTGGTGGGCATGTTTGTGTGCATGCATAGTCGCTCAGTCATGTCTGAGTCTTTGTGACCCTATGGACTGTAGCCCATGGGCTCCTCTGCCCATGGGATTCTCCCAGCAGGAATACTGGAGTGGGTTGCCATTTCCTCTTCTAAAGGATCTTCCTGACCCAGGGACTGAATCCACATCTTCTGCATCTTCTGCCTTGGCAGTCAGATTCTTTACCACTGAGTCACTTGGGAAACCCTAGGGGAACTGTAAGAGCTTTAAATAAGCCATGGGAGCCAGAGAAGGTTGTGAGGAGTACTGGTGCTTCAGGTTTTTGTTTTAAAGAAGTCACTTCTAAGGTTGCTCTGGACTATGGATTAAAAAGGGTAGAGACTGGAGACAGTAAGGACTGTGAGGAGGCAGGAGTCTCAAAGCCTCTAGTTCCATAGATCTGCATATCTTTGTGTATGTGTTCTGGTGAATGTACCACTTAGTGCCTGTGTTAATGTGTGTGTCCCTGTGTGTTTTCATGTCCTCAGGGCTTTGTTCCTGGTCAACCCTTTGCCCTGGCCTCTGAGTCATCAGGTCTCTTGGCTGTGGGGTTCAGGGACCATCACAGGACATAAGCAATGTAGGGTTGGCCCAGAAACCACCGTACATGAGAGCATCCCACCAGCCAGTAGGAAGCTCAGTGGGGCAACAGTCTTGGTGAATCCTTCAGCAGCTTCTTGCCTATGACCACAGGCACATCTGGGCCCTGGTGCCTTCTCAGATTTGGCCCCATAAGCCCTGCCACCAGCTTGATGTCTGCATGCTGGAACTGTCCTGAGGGAGAGAGATGGAATACCAGTCAGATCAGTGTCCTGAGTCCCACTGATAGTTCTGAGAGGATCCTAAAGCAGGGAACCTTGAAAGAAAAGTAGGAGGGAGAAGAGGCAGCAAAGGCCTGGAGGAGGGAAGAGACTGAGCATTGTGTGATTTGTGGAGGAGTCAGATGGGACAGGAGTGTAGCATGAAAGTAGAGGGCCAAAGTGGATGAGATGGCAGCAGATAGGGTATAGTCTGGCTTGAAGGAGATGACAAGTTAGATTAGAGAAGTGAGGAGGTTCAAAGGAAGTAAAAATATCTGTTCAATCCACCAACACTGCCCAAATTCTTTGGTGGGGGTCTCGGCCTCAGGTTCTGCTAGTGTTTCCTGACCTACAGTCTGGCTTCCTGCAAAACCCCTTTACATCCAGAGGGATCTTTGTAATACTCAGATCTGACTGTATCTTTCTCCTGCTTTCCTGATGGCTCAGACAGTAAATAATCTGTGTGCAATGCAGAGATGCAGGCTCAGTCCCTGGGTCGGGAAGATCACCTGGAGAAGAGAATGGGTACCCACTTCAGTATTCTTGCCTGGAGAATTCTATGGACAGAGGAGCCTGATGGGCAACAGTCCATGGGTTCTCAGAGTCCAACACAACTGAGCAACTTTCACTTTCACTTTCTCCTGCCTATGTCTTTTCATGACTCCTATTGTCTTCAGGAAAAGTCAAATTCTTCATGCGGGCACTCTGGTCTGACTACTCCAGCTCCATCTCCTCCAATCTCCTTTCTTTTCCTCTACACATTTGCTCAGCTTTCCATACTCAGTGTGGGTCTCTCTCCTACAGGAGATCTTTCTTGAGCTCCAAGGCTGGGCAAGGTGCCTCACCCTGGATTCCTCCAGCTCTTTGGACTGCTTTCTGTCTAGCACTGATACTCACTGGGATCACTATCCATGTCTGGGTCTGTCTTCTTCTTAGATCAGGAGCTCTCCAAGGGCAGAGCTTGGTTCTGATTCTTCTTTGTGGTTTGAGGGTCAAGATGCTGGGGGCTAACTGACCTTTCATTGTGGCAGAGTTTCTCTTGGGACTGGTGCTCCCTGGCCACTATCAGCCTCAGTAACACTTAGCCAGTAGGCCATGGGCCAAGGGGCTGAGACTTGAGCCACTGACCACATAGAACCCCAGGTGTGGTAGTTGCAGGATGCTGGGGTTCTGGTAGTGGTGCTGGAGACCTAGGAATTCAAGGTAAGGTCCAACGTAGAGGGTTTCACATGCTGCAGCAGTCACACTGGAGCTCCAGCTAAGGCCTTTTCAGTAGTGCAGGCTGGTCCCAGGATAGAAGCAAGGTACCCTTACTTTGAACAGATATGGAAATGTGGGTAATGGAAACAGTGTAGGCCCAGGGTATACAGGGGTCTACAGGGCCAACACAGGGTTGGTACAGGCCTACAGACCTACCTGGAAGTAGGTACAGATCTGGTCCTTGTGCCCTGGCCTTGATGGTGTCCCAAGAAGCTGTCTACTCACATGCAGCCCTGCGGGGAGAAGAATGCTTACCAGGAGCACAGGGTTTCACATGGTCATTCACATGGTCACCCATAGCACAAGAAGGGTGAAGTCTCAGTACCTGAAATTCAGATGAAGTGGTGCAGATTTGTGGTTAGAATGCTAGCTCCTGAGGATAGTGCTTCTACCATAGCCTATCCAGCTGCTCCTTCCTGTGCAGTGTGTGAGCATGTATGTATATGTGTGCATGCTTACCCCAGTGGGGCTGTTTGCATGTGTGTTTGCCTCTGAATGTGTAAATGTGTGGTTTAGTTCCATTCATCTGAATATCTCTGGGCATATCAGTGCATCTGTATATTTGGGAAAAATGTTATGGTAAAATGTATATTTTTTTGGTTGTATGTTTATATACGTCTCTGGATATGTGTTTCTGGGCTTCCTAGGTGGCACTAGTGGTAAAGAACTTACCTGCCAATGCAGGAGACATAATAGACTGGGGTTCGATCCCTGGGAAGATTCCCTGGAGGAGGAAATGGCAACTCACTCCAGCATTCTTGCTTTGGGAATTCCATGGGCAGAGGAGCCTGGTGGGCTATAGTTCATAGGGTCGCAAAGAATTGGACACGACTGAATAGACTTGGGAGTCATGCTGGATATCTTAGTGTTATAAATCTTGGTGAATAGTTTATGTCGTGTGTGTCTGGTTGTGTGTTGGTAAATATTATGTATCTTGGGGTGTTACTGAGTATGCATCTGTCTGTGTATCATGGAATTTGTGTGCATTGGTGTGTTTTATGTATCTAGAGTAGCAGAGTGTGTGTGCCTGTGTGTGTTAAATTCTTGTGAATTGGGATGAATCTGGGGTTATCAGTGTATGTATGTTGATAAATGTGTCATTGTGTATATCTGGGTATGTATTATGCATCAATATGTGTCTAGATGCATATTTGTATGTTACTATTTGTAGGTGTGGAAAGTGTCAAAATATATGTCCCTGGGTGTGTGTTTTTGTTAGTTTACTGCATGCCCTGGTATGTGTATGTGTATCTATGAGTGTCTTGGTGTTAGAGTGTATTTGTGTTTTAATGTGTCTGAATATGCACTTGTGTGTTTGTGAGGTGCACTGTTATGTGTTTGTATTAGTCCACAAATGTCTGGAGGTGTTGACTTGTGTATTTGGCTGTGGAGTTATTATGAGATAGAGTCTTTGGTGCTCTCCCCTGCCTTTGGGTCATCTATGAGTTGTAGTAGTTCTCCTGGATGCTCATCCAGTGTGAAGAAGATCTTCTCTTCTGAGTGTGGGATGTGGATCACAAAGGGGGGTCCCATTTATTGCAAGGCAGGAGGCACAACTCTGTAGTTATAGCCTTAGAAGGTATGGGAGATGAGGAGAGGGAAAGAGAGAGTAGGGGAAGATAGGAGGCCATGTTTATCTCCCCAGAGAGACAGTTCAGCCCCAGTCCCAGTGCACAAGCTGTCCTATACTCAAGTCAGCAAGGGTGGCTGGCTTATCTAAGGATGAGAAAGTGAAGATGCTTGGCAACATGCCTGCAAAAGATAGGAGGACTGTGTTGATAGGAGACTGATTATTACATTCCTAGTAACTCTGTGGCCCCCTGGCCTCTGAGTCACCCCAAATTCCTGAGCTCAGTACTTAAGTCTTTTCTGATATCTAGTCCCTGCCTAGCTCTCCACTCTTCTCTGTATGCTCCAGCCTAACTGAACTGAATATTCTTATGGGTACCTTGCCTTATCTTGCTAGTGACCCCACTGTTTCTATTTCTCCTGCTACTTGGAATGCTCTCGTTCTTTTAACTAGTAATAATCAATTTCTAGTCATTCTTCTAGGTCAGCTCAAATGCTATTTTAAAATTTTATTGATTTATTTTTGGCTGCACTGGGTCTTTGTTGAAGCACCTGGGGCTTTTCCTTGCTGTGTGTAGGCTTTCTTTAGTTGTGGGGGCTACTCTTACTTGTGCTGCATGGGTTTCTCATTGTGATGGCTCCTCTTGTTGCAGAGCATGGACTCTAGAGTGAGTGAGCTTTAGTAGTTGCAGCATGTGGGCTCTAGAGTGTGGGCTCAGTAGTTGTGACACATGGGCTTAATTGCCCCACAACATGTGGGATCTTCCCAAACCGGGGATCGAACTGCTGTCTCCTGCATTGTTAGGCAGATTCCTATCCACTGTGCCACCAGGGAAGTCCCGTTAATATTTTAATTTGCATTTTCATTATGACTTAAGAAGTTGAACATTTGTTCTGTTTTGAAGTGCTGGTTTTAAGTCAATTTTCAATTGGATTGTCCTCATTTTTCTTACTGCAGATTTCTAGAACTTTGTTATATATTATTAACATAAGTGGAAATGAAAGCTTGGGGGTCTTTGTCAGCGGAGCTCTTTGTTCACCTTTCGCTAGTACTGCAGAACTTTCCTGAGATTTCATGCTGCCTCCATCTCCTCCACAGATCTCTTCAGAGTTGCTGTCCCAATGAAGATTCCCTGCCAAGTGTAAAAGAAATAGGAGAAATCCTTCACACTCTGAGGGCAAAGAGGTCTCCAGCCCACCAAAAGGCATACCTTCCTTCTGATTAGGAGAGTCTTCATTGGCTTCCCAATCTGACCTTGAACATTGCCAAGACTGAGACCTTATGCTCCCCATGGCATCTTAGTTTTTCAAGCTCAGTCACTCAGTCGTGTCCGACTCTTTGTGATCCCATGAACCACAGCACGCCATGCCTCCCTGTCCATCACGAACTCCCTGAGTTCACTCAGACTCATGTCCATCGAGTCAGTGATGCCATCCAGCCATCTCATCCTCTGTCGTCGTCCCCTTCTCCTCCTGGCCCCAATCCCTCCAAGCATCAGAGTCTTTTCCAATGAGTCAACTCTTCCCATGAGGTGGCCAAAGTACTGGAGTTTCAGCTTTAGCATCATTCCTTGCAAAGAAACCCCAGTGCTGATCTCCTTCAGAATGGACTGGTTGGATCTCCTTGCAGTCCAAGGGACTCTCAAGAGTCTTCTCCAACACCACAGTTCAAAAGCATCAATTCTTCAGCGCTCAGCCTTCTTCACAGTCCAACTCTCACATCCATACATGACCACTGGAAAAACCATAGCCTTGACTAGACGGAACTTTGTTGGCAAAGTAATGTCTCTGCTTTTGAATATGCTATCTATGTTGGACATAACTTTCCTTCCAAGGAGTAAGCGTTTTTTAATTTCATGGCTGCAATCACCATCTGCAGTGATTTTGGAGCCCAGAAAAATAAAGTCTGGCACTGTTTCCCCATCTATTTCCCACGAAGTGATGGGACTGGATGCCATGATCTTTGTTTTCTGAATGTTGAGCTTTAAGCCAACTTTTTCACTCTCCTCTTTCACTTTCATCAAGAGGCTTTTTAGTTCCTCTTCACTTTCTGCCATAAGGGTGGTGTCATCTGCATATCTGAGGTTATTGATATTTCTCCCGGCAATCTTGATTCCAGCTTGTGTTTCTTCCAGTCCAGCGTTTCTCATGATGTACTCTGCATAGAAGTTAAACAAGTAGGGTGACAATATACAGCCTTGACGTACTCCTTTTCCTATTTGGAACCATTCTGTTGTTCCATGTCCAGTTCTAAGTGTTGCTTCCTGACCTGCATACAGATTTCTCAAGAGGCACATCAGGTGGTCTGGTATTCCCATCTCTTTCAGAATTTTCCACAGTTTATTGTGATCCACACAGTCAAAGGCTTTGGCATAGTCAATAAAGGAGAAATAGATGTTTTTCTGGAACTCTCTTGCTTTTTCCATGATCCAGCGGATGTTGGCAATTTGATCTCTGGTTCCTCTGTCTTTTCTAAAACCAGCTTGAACATCAGGAAGTTCACTGTTCACATATTGCTGAAGCCTGGCTTGGAGAATTTTGAGCATTACTTTACTAGCATGTGAGATGAGTGCAAGCTCAGTTACATTCAAAATTCTGAGCCTGGTGGGCTGCCGTCTATGGGGTCGCACAGAGTCGGACACGACTAAAGTGACTTAGCAGCAGCAGCAACAGCAGCAGTATAACATTTATGACATGCATTCACTTGATCATTTATTTATTCATTCACGTACTGTTTAAGTATCAGGAACATGGTGGTGAAAAAGTCAGTCATGATTTCTGATGTGGTGAAGCTCATATTTAAGTTGGGAAGGCAGGCATGAATGAAATTATAATTACCAATTATGCAAATGCTATAAGAAAAAAAGAATAGATTGACCGAGAGAGTTGCAGGTACTCAACATAGTTTGAAGCAGTAGTAAGAGGTAAGAAGGACATCTGAGTTGAGATTTAATGCATGATCTGGAGCTTGAGTGACAATGGAAGAAATGAGGGTGGTAGGCAGGATCAGGGCAAAGCAGGTCAGAGCAATTTTCAAGCAGGGGGAACAGCTTGGAAGAGGTCCCTGTGTGGAGGCAGGGGAGAGGGTAGGGCCTATTGGTGGAACAGGAGGCCAGTGTGGCCTGAGTTCAGAGGGTGAGTGGGAGAAGGTGAGGTCAGAGAGGTATGGGATATAGGGCAGGTCATGCAGGGACTTGGAGCTCATTAAAAGGACTTTAAACTTTACTCTAAAAAGTATGATAAGAAATGATAAGTGCAATAGGAAACCCTTGAGGGGAGTTAAGTAGGGAAGAGACATGAAGTGATATATGTTTTTAAATGATCCCTTTGCTGGGGAAGAATGTCCAAGAGAATATCTCAAAAAGGGAAGAAGGAAAACCAGTGATGAGTCTGGAACAGTTTTCTAGGTGAAGCACAATGGTAGTCTGCCCTAAGATAGTGACAGTTGGGGTAGTGAGAAGTGGATGCATTTGACAAACAGAGATAACTGTGTCAGGTATTGAAGATGGATGGGATATTGGGAGGGAGGATGGTGAAGGAGAGGGGTATGTCAAGAATGTCATGCCCAAATTTATATCCCTGTGAATTATTGTCACCACCAACTTGTTCTAATCCTGCCCTATAACATCACCCAGGAAATGTCACTCCTCTCAGCAAGGTGAATAATGAAGTAGTGAATCACATTCATCATGGGACCAAAGTGTGTAGGTTCAAATCTCTTACTAGTGGTGTGAAGTGGTGTCACTTCTCTGTGCTTCAGTTTCCCCATGAGTAAAATCCAGATAATAAGAGGCTTTTGGTGAGGATTAAATGAAGACTACAAGTACGGTATGTAGATCAGTACCTGTACATAGGAAGAGCTAAAAAATGTAAAAAACTAGAAATAAAACCACCATATGAATCAGCAATCCCACTCCTAGGCATATACCCTGAGGAAACCAAAATTGAAAAAGACACTTGTACCCCAATGTTCATTGCAGCACTATTTACAATAGCTAGAACATGGAAGCAACCTAGATGTCCATTGACAGATGAATGAATAAAGAAGTTGTGGCAAACTAGTACAGCCACTATGGAGAACAGTGTGGAGATTCCTTAAAAAACTGGAAATAGAACTGCCTTATGATCCAGCAACCCCACTGCTGGGCATACACACTGAGGAAACCAGAAGGGAAAGAGACACGTGTACCCCAATGTTCATCGCAGCACTGTTTATAATAGCCAAGACATGGAAGCAACCTAGATGTCCATCAGCAGATGAATGGATAAGAAAGCTGTGGTACATATACACAATGGAGTATTACTCAGCCATTAAAAAGAATACATTTGAATCAGTTCTAATGAGGTGGATGAAACTGGAGCCTATTATACAGAGTGAAGTAAGCCAGAAGGAAAAACATAAATACAGTATACTAACGCACATATATGGAATTTAGAAAGATGGTAACAATAACCCGGTGTACGAGACAGCAAAAGAGACACTGATGTATAGAACAGTCTTATGGACTCTGTGGGAGAGGGAGAGGGTGGGAAGATTTGGGAGAATGGCAATGAAACATGTAAAATATCATGTAGGAAACGAGTTGCCAGTCCAGGTTCGATGCATGATGCTGGATGCTTGGGGCTGGTGCACTGGGACGGCCCAGAGGGATGGTATGGGGAGGGAGGAGGGAGGAGGGTTCGGGATGGGGAACACATGTATACCTGTGGTGGATTAATTTTGATATTTGGCAAAACTAATACAATTATGTAAAGTTTAAAAATAAAATAAAATTGGAAGAATAAAAAAAAAATAAAAGTAAAAAACGAAAAAAAAAAAAAAGAAGTTGTGGTACATATACACAATGGAATATTACTTAGCCATAAAAAGGAATGCATATGAGTCAGTTCTAATGAGGTGGATGAAACTAGAGCCTATTATACAGAGTGAAGTAAGTCAGAAAGAGAAAGATAAATATCATATACTAATGCATATATATGGAATCTAGAAAGATGGTACTGAAGAATTTATCTGCAGGGCAGCAATGGAGAAACAGACATAGAGAACAGACTTATGGACATGGGGAAAGTGGGGGAGAGGGTGAGATGTATGGAGAGTAACATGGAAACTTACATTACCATATGTAAAATAGATAGCCAATGGGAATTTGCTGTATGTCTCAGGGAACTCAAACAGGGGCTCTGTATCAACCTAGAGGGGTGGGATGGGGAGGGAGATGGGAGGGAGGTTCAAGAGTGAGGGGATATATGTACACCTATGGCTGATTCATGTTGAGATTTGACAGAAAACAACAAAATTCTGTAAAGAAATTATCCTTCAATTAAAAATAAAAAAAATGTAAACATTATTTCACAGCCTTTGGAAAATTTAAAGACAACTGTCATCATCTTCCTCATTTTTTATATTCCTCTCATTAAACAGGGGTGTTTATGGAGCACAAAACAACGAATCAGACCTACCTTGCCCAGGGATGCTCCCATTTATAGCCCCACATCCCTTCTCTGCTTGTGAAGTATAAGCAATTCTCTTGTCCAACAAAGCAAATGTCAAAGCCACAGCTTGACCAGTTTGTTTCAGTCTTAACATCTCTTCTCTCCCAGGGCCTCTAATTCTGTGCCTATGTGCTGAAGCCCAGAGAAGTTAAGTATCTCATTTAAAGTCTCAAAGCAAGCAAGCAAGTGGCTTAAATCATAAAAATCTGTACGGGCTTCTGGTTCTTAGTGCTCTCTATTCTCTATTCCCTTGTGGCTTGACCTCTTGTTCATAGACACAGGTGGTGCTTTGGGGCTCTGGCAACAGGTCATGCTGATGCCAGAGCCTTCCAGGGGGCAGCAGAGAGGGCAGGGTGGGGTGAAAAGGAGTAGTGAGGAATTCTCCAAGGGCAGAAATGGTCATGGTACTGCTGGGACTTGTGGGACTTGAGACTGTGCTTGGGAGTATGCAAAGCCTCTGGAGGTGGGGGCCTGAGCTTGGCAGGCCTGGAAGGTAATGGGATTTTGGGTTTATTAGGAGTTGGTGTCCTAGATTGGAAAGTGATAAACCTAGGGAAGGTTGGTGAGGTGGGGCACTAGGTTTAAGAGGTGATGGAATTTTAGGGGTCTTAGGTAAGAGGATCCCAGGTCTAGGATATGGTATGTTGTTTGGGGTCTTAGGAGCAAGAACCCTTGCTGTGGTATGTGGTGGGTATATAAGGATCTGATGTGTGGAGAATTCAGGCCCGGGCTGCGACAGGCTTTTTGATTGTGGTATAAGTACCCCCAGGTTGTGGGAGTGATGAGGCATCTCATTTAGTTTGTAATGGAGCACCAGGTTTGGAATGCAGCAGAGTAGCATGTTTCATAAGGCCAGTTTGGGGAGGGGCTAGAATGCTATAATTCAGAGGTGGGACTTGTGTCTTGAATTCATGGCTAATACAGTACCAAGGTTCTGATGTAATGGTGTGCTGGACTTAAGGAGCAATAGGGCACCAAAATTTGAGAGCACAAGGACAGCAGGTTTTGTCCTAAATTTTGGCTGAACCAAGGTTCCAGAATCCTGTTATGCTGGAATTTGGGGCATTGGGTATGCAATGGTGTATGGGGTACTAGGGCTCCGACCCAGTGGCCTTAATTCCTTGGAACTGGGCATCTTCTTTGTAGAGACAAGAGTAGTTGAGGATAAGTAGAACTTTGATTTCACAAGCCTTTATTTGGGAGAAACAAAGGGCACTAGGTTGGTTGGGTTGTGCCTGCCCCTAGGCCATGACTAAGGGCATGATGGTGCCTGGTCCATCTGTGGTAGAAGTCTGTTTCCTGGCTTTCTCACTGGCTTTTTTGGGCTGTGCCACGACCAGTAAAGTCAGAGGTGTTACAAAATTTTGTTAAAGGGACAGACTGAGGACTTTGGCAGCCAGCATGTGGTGAGTGCTGGCATCACAAGCGTGGAAGCATGCCTCCAGTAGCTCTCTAATGGTGATGTAGGCCCAAAGGCAGTGTATGAAGTGGGCTACATTGGGCGCTGGCTCCTCTGGGAAACCAAAGACCTTTTGGCTGCTGTTGGCGGCCACTTCACTGTGGCAGGCCATAGAAGCTGACCCTTGGGGCCATGGGCTTTCAGGTGGATGTGTAGTTCCTTCTTGCCTGGCTGCACTTGGCCTGCCACTACAGGCCCTGAACCACCAAAGTAGTTGGGGAAAAGGGCCCAAGGAGAGGCCCCAGTCAAGCCACCCAGGTAGTCCAGATGCACATCTGCCAGCAGAGACATGGAAATCTCTTCATAGAGGCCTCTGGCTGTAGGGGCTGCACTGGTATCTTCATATATGTGCCAGGCTGCTACTCAGTTCTCTAGGGACAAACAACACAGCAGTGGGAAGTCAGCATCATTCCCAAAGGCCAAGCTGAAAAGGGTCACTTTGTTGCCCGGTGCCTGACGGATGTTAGAGAGGATCACACTGGAAGTTGTCACTCCAGCTGTGGGCTCCCATCTGTTAGGAAGATGATGAGAGGGATCCTCCCCCACAATGGGGCTCCTCCCAAGCTCCTGGTTGCTATGCTTTAGCACTGAAGCAGCTGCCAGCAGAGCAATGTTGATGTCAGTCTCTAATTGGAGAGCAGACTGTGAGACTACCTTTTCTAGTAATTTCTACCCCCATTCCAGACACACTGAGCACCTCGTTAACCTCCCAGGCTCAGTCACATCTCCTTATCTTTGCTCAGACTGTTTCCGCTGCTTATCCTTTCCAATTCCCCACTCCCACACAAACTCCCTGAGATCTGACTGTGGGTCCCACATGTCCTTGGCTTTTATCACTTCCTGTCTCAGATTGCTTTGCCTGTTTCCTGGGGGGATGTCTCATTCTTTAGTCAGATTGGCAGCTCCTCAAGGATAGCATCCCCACCTCTATGCTACAGGGGAAGAAGGGGCTGCGTGGTCAGGAGGTGGTAGGAGGGGGATTCTTCAGTAACTGTCTGAGAGAGGATTGATCAAAAGCCAAAATCAGGGCAGAAACTTACTCAAAATACTTAGAAATAAATATCTAGATTATTGATAAAATACAAAACGAAAGTTTTAGCAAACTGAGTATATGCTTTAAGGAGGAGGAAACTCAGCCCCAAAGAGGAATGTGCCCTAAAATACATGGAGAATAAGCTGTGCTCTGTTAGGCAAAGAAGCACAAAAGGATGAAGGAAGATATTTGTGTAAAATTTAAAAGTGATATTTCAGACATTATGAGAGGTAAAGTCGATGGGTGAATGATGGGAGAATTTCCCATGTCAGCAGAGTCTGCCGATTTGAGTAGGTAGGTCTAACACTTACAACCAGCATCTTCCATATGGCCCAGGTAGTCCTTAGCACTGTGGACATACTGGACGGTGGCCTGGATGGAGCCTCCAGCTTTCCAGACACTAACTGTGTAAGAAAAGGAGATGATGTTGAAGTAGTCACTGGCCCACAGGTTACCAGGGATAACATTCATTGCCTTTTTAGTCTGTAGGATATAGACGAAGTAAAGGAGATGGACCAAGACCTGAGGTCTTGCTCAAGACTGAAAGGCACTTTCTATACAAAGTACTGCAGTCTAAGTGTTGTAGGGTTTTAACATTTTCTGATTCTGCTGCTGCTGCTGTTAAGTCACTTCAGTCGTGTCCGACTCTGTGCGACCCCAGAGACGGCAGCCCACCAGGCTCCCCCTCCCCGGGATTCTTCAGGCAAGAACACTGGAGTGGGTTGCCATTTCCTTCTCCAATGCATGAAAGTGAAAAGTGAAAGCGAAGTCGTTCAGTCGTGTCCAACTCTTTGCGACCCCATGGACTGCAGCCTACCAGGCTCCTCCATCCATGGGATTTTCCAGGCAAGAGTACTGGAGTGGGGTGCTATTGCCTTCTCCTTTCTGATTCTAGCACTCTGTAAATCTAGAAGTCCTAAGACCTAAGTCAAAATGCTCTATAGGCTCTAATGGCGCAAAGCCTAGAACTGCACTGTCTAATGGTAACTGCTAGCCACATGTAGTTATTTAAATGTAAACATACGTTGTTGCTGTTCAGTCACTCAGTAACATCTGACTCTTTGTGACCCCATGGACTGCAGCATGCCAGGCTTCCCTGTCCATCACCATCTCCCTGAGATTGCTCAAACTCATGTCCATTGAGTCAGTGATGCCATCCAACCATCTCGTCCTCTGTCATCCCCTTCTCCTTCTGCTCTCAATCTCTCCCAGCATCAGGGTCTTTTCTAATGAGTTGGCTTTTCACATCAGGTGGCCAAAGTATTGGAGCTTCAGCACCAGTTTTCCAGTGAATATTCAGGGTTAATTTCCTTTAGGATTGACTGGTTTGATCTCTTTGCAGTCCAAGGGACTCTCAAGAGTCTTCTCCAACACCACAGTTCAAAAGTATCAATTCTTCTGTGCCCAGCCTTCTTTATGGTCCAACTCTCACATCCACACATAACTACTGGGAAAACCATAGCTTTGACTAGACTGATATTTGTCAGCATTTAACTACTGTTTACCTTTGGAGTATATTTAACTAACGAACTGTACATTAATTAAAATTGAAGAAAAAGTCAAAATTCTGTTTCTTCACTTGCAGTAGCTACATTTCAAGAGTTCAATAACCACATGTGGACAGCAGCTACTGTATTCAACAGTAAATTAGTACATCTAAAAGTACATACTTTTAGAACATTTCCATCATCAAAAAAGTTCTACTGGACTGTGGTGGTCTAGAAGGTTCAAGCTCTGTGCTTTCAGAGCACTAGGATTCATGTTCCTATGGTTTCTGAACCCCGTGACCCAAGATTCAATGATTCCAGGGCTGCCCTAAAGTTTAAGAGTGTTGGATCCCCTGGAGAAGGGAATGACTATCCACTCCATTATTCTTGCCTGGAGAATTAAATGGATAGAGGGGCCTGGTGGGCTACAGTGGTTGCAAAAAGTCAGACATGACTGATGACTAACACGTCAATGATTTTGCATGCTTTGGTTGCAGTTCTCTCTAATCTGTTCTTCTACCTTACCACCTGTTTCTTCCAGGCTGGTCTTCTCACCAGCCCCCAGATAACCTAGATTCCATTTCATCTCCACAACTTTGCTCTTTATTTATATCTTCACAGTTACTTCAGTTGCTCTTTCTCTGGGCAGCCCTTCCTTGATTGCCTACTCTGATCCATGCCTTTCACACCCAGACATTCTCTGTCCCTGGCTATTTGCTGATTATCTTATGTGGAATATTTTCATCCTCCATACAGATATTGTGTCCTCTGAGAACAGGGCTTAGAATGCTACTTCCCCTTGGCTCCCTTCTCCATGATGTATTTAGTATAGGGCTAGACTCAAGGAATATAGTATGTAGGTTCTAGTATTAGGTATCATTTATAGGATACTTGCTATGTTCCTGACACTGTAGTTTAGATGCATAAGCTCATTTTATCTTCACAGCAACACAATAAACAAAGTGCTAATAATATCCTCATTTTACAAGTGATGACATTGAGGATCAGAGAGTGAAGTGGCTAGTCATTGATGGACCAGGGCCTCAAATGTGTATTTTGGAGGTGTTAAATCCAGTGATTTAAGGCATAACCTTTTATATAGGTGTGGATTCTAGAAACCACACGAAGAACATTTGTGGCTTGCCTTTCTCTCTACATCTTAAACTGATAGAAGATGGCTTGAGTGCTCCTAAGTAGGTCACAAGTTTTCCTGCCATAAGATGGGATAGGTCACACATTCTGGGATCAGAAGCTGAGCATCATATTCTTATTTCCATTGAGAGGACTGTCACATAAAGGATGGCTTTTCCTAAGAATCTCCTATCCAGGGACAGATTATGTTTTTAGAAGTATGTTGCTTAATCTCCTACTATTTGGAGATTTTCCAGCTGTCTTTCTGTTGCTGATTTCCAGTTTTATTCCATTTAGTCTGAGAGCATACTTTGTATGATTTATATTATTTTAAATTTGTTAAGGTGGGTTTTATGACCCACAATGTAGACTATTTTGGCAAATGTTCTATGTGAGCTTGGGGCAAATGTGTATTGTTGGATGAAGCATCGTATAGATGTCCGTTAGATCCAATTAATTGATGGTGCTATTCAACAGTGTCCTTATGTATTTTCTGTCTGCTGGATATGTCCATTTCTAATATAAGGAAATTGAAGTCTCCAACTATATTAATGATTTTTCTATTTCTTCTTGCAGTTCTATTAATTTTTGCCACATATATTTTGACACTGTAATTTCAATTGAATACACAGTAAAGATTATTATGTCTTCTTGGAGACTCAACCTTTTTCCATAATATAATGCACTTCTTAATCTTAACAATTGTCTTGCTCTGAAGTGTACTTGGTCTGAAATTAGTATAGCTGTTCAGCTTTCTTTGGGTTAGTGTTAGCATAGCATATGATTCTATCCTGTTACTTTTAATCTATCTGTGTCTTTATATTTAAACTGGGCTTCTAGTAGAAAACATATAGTTGGTTCTTTTGTTTTGTTTTCTTTTAATTGACACTGACAGCTTCTATCTTTTAACTGGTATATTTAGACAAGTCATCATTAAAATGATTACTGATATAGCTAGATTAATATTTGCTATATTTTAAAACTGCTTTCTCTTCATTTCCCTTTTTTGCTTTGTCTCCTACTCTTTTTTCTGACTTCTTTGATTTTAATTGAGTGTTTTATATGGTCCTGTTTTCTCTTGTCTCTTAGCATATCCATTACGTTAAGAAAATTTCTTAGAGGTTGCCCTAGAGTTTAAAATATGCCTTTACAGTTAATCCAAGTCCACATTCAAATAACACTCTATGACTTCATGCGTAGTTCAAGTATCTTGTGACAGGGTAGTCCAATTCCTTTCTCTTGTCCCTTATACCACTGCTATCATTAATTTCACTTATCAATATGCTATAATCACTGAATACATAGTTGCTCTAATTATTCTGAGTGAATTGTTATCTGTTAGATCAATTAGTTTAAAAATAAAATATATCATTTTACCTTTATTTATTATTTCTCTAACAAACTTCCTTTCTTTATATAGATCCAAGTATCTGAGCCATCTCATTTTCCTTCTCTCTGAAGAACTTTTTTAAACTTAGCTGTGCAAGACAGGTTGGTGACAATTATCTCAATATTGGTTTGGCTGATAAAGTCTTTATTTATCATTTTGGAAGGGCAATTTTGTTGTCAAATTGGGTGGTTTTCTCCTTCAACACTTTACATATTTCACTATACTCTCTTTTTCCTTGCATGGTTTCTCAAGAGAAATTCAATGTAATACTTATCCTTGTTCCTCTATAAGAAAGATATTATTTTCTGTGGGCTTTTGGACTTTTTCAGGATTTTCTCTTTGTCTTTGATTTTCTGCATATGCCTCCATGCACATCTTTTAGCATTTATCCTGCTTAGTGTGTTCTGAGCTTCTAGGATCTCTGATTTGATAGATGTCATTTGTTATTTGGAAAATCTGTGCCTGTTATTCCTTCAAATATTTCTTATGCAACTTTCTTTCTTCTCCTTATGGGAATACCATTAAACACATTACACTTTTGTATAAGTACATAGTTCTTGGATATTCTGTTGGTTTTCTATTTTTGTTTTCATTCTCTTTGCTTTTCAGTTTGGGAAGTTTCTATTCTCATTCTTCAAGTTCACTGATTCTTTCTTTGGCAATGTTCATTCCCCTGATGAGCCATAAAAAGCATTTTTCATTATTGTTACAGTGTTTTATATTTCTAGCATTCTTATAAATTTTCTTAGAGTATACCTCTCTGGTTAAATTTCCAATATGTTCTTGCATGTTGTCCACTTTTCCCATTAGAATCTTCAGCATATTAGCCATACTTGGCTCCATATCTATGGCTCCTAAGAATTATAAGCCCAGGGCACAGTACTCTTTTGGCTATGTAGTCAAAAAACAAGAAAACAAAGCTGTGGCCCCTTGACAGTTCAGAGTTTAAAATGATCAAAGTTTTAATATTTTTGACTCAGCCTTTATGATGCCAGAGTACTCTAGCTCAAAGGCTCTTTAACTCTGAGCCCTTATGAGACCTGGAGGCTTGTGGTGGAGGCTATCGATGGGCTCAGGCCCTGTGGTCCTATGTTTCAGTATTCCTAGGGTTCTGTGGCTCCATGTCTATGGGGGTTCTGATTGACAAGGAACCAAGACACTAAGGTACGCCTAGGCCTATAAGGTCAAAGGGTGATGGGATGGCAGGGAGTCCGGTCTCAGGGAACCACTGTTCCAGCACTCTGCTTTCTGAGCTTTCTAAATCAAAAGCTACAAAAGACCCCCAGGGCCCCTGTTACCTGCTTCATCCTGGTACCACACATGGAGCCACTCATGTCAAAAACAAACCCCACATTTTTACCAACAGGTGGAAGGCCTCTGGGTGCAAAGTCATAAATAAAATAGCCATTGTAAATCTGAGGAAAACAGAAGTGAAATCAACAAAAACTGTGAAGCATCTAAATCAAGTCCTCTCTTATTTTGCTACATAAAACTCTACTCTTTTCCTTCCTAGGCCTTACCACTGTTGCCATTAAATAGGCATTTGTGGGATTGCTTGCTCAATGTCCGTCTCCTCCACCAGA
Organism: Bos grunniens; assembly: GCF_055505025.1. Classification (NCBI taxonomy): domain Eukaryota; kingdom Metazoa; phylum Chordata; class Mammalia; order Artiodactyla; family Bovidae; genus Bos; species Bos grunniens. Next base: position 50,125,242 of record NC_141194.1, on the reverse strand, counting down.
ACTATGTATCTCTGCTGGTCAGACTGCCAGCCCAGGGCCTGCCCCTGAGTGTGGAGAGAATGAGACTGGCTTGAGGCCAAAGGCTCCAAGGATCAGGATGTCTGTAATATGTGAGTTCCTGTCTGTGAGAGCTGGGCTTGCACAGTCTTGAGGGCCCCTAGGGACGATTTGCCTGGGTTCCAGGAAATGTAAGTACTGTTTCAGCCTCTCTCTATAGAGTGAGTCTGAGGCCCAGCTCCATTGCTGCCAGGGGCTGGGAGTTTGCAGGGCCTCCCTCTCCTCCTTCAGCCTGCTTTCTGCTGTTGCTGGGCAGAGCAGGGAGGGGAGGAGGGAGCGGAGTCTGAGTGAGCAGTTTGTTCAGAAGGGATTGGTTAGACCAGGTGCAGATGCCTTGGGCTATCAGGTATGTGATTGGCTGCTGACCCCCATCCCCCACTCCATCTCTCTTTCTGCAGAGCCTGGGGCCTGGGACAGCTGAGGGAAAAGGAGAGGGAAATTGGGAGGGCCCCCAGGACCAGTGCAGCTCAGCCTAAGCAAGTATAGGCTTGTAGAGGGTCTGTGCTGCCCAGAAGCCTGCAGCAGGCTCTACCCCAGGATAACCAGCTTATTCTCCTCTCAGACATTCAGGCATTCTCTGATCACAAAGCTGGACACACTATCTCCTCCCCTCTTGGAGGGCGGGAGCTGGGAGTGGAGAGAAGGAAGGAAGGTGGGAGGACATCTTGCTCTTCTCCTCCATGCCAGCCTTTTAATTAATTCACAAGCACAAGTTTAGGTGTTGTAGGCACTTTTCCCTTGCGCACTACAGCAGTCCCCCAAAGCCTGAGTCAAACATCCTGCAACTGCCCAAGCAACAGGCAGAGTCCAGCTCTCTTTCCATGTTCTTCCCATACGTGTGTAGGTGAGAGCTTCTGGGAAAATCACATCCCTACCTCTCCATGCACCCAGGTTCACTGGTGGTGCCACACCTCACATCTTATAAACCAGCGGCATTACCTCTCACACTCCCTTCAGCTATCATGCCACGCTGTTCTCAGGAACCGTCTCCCTTCCCTCCACAGGAGAACAGTAAGGGCACCAGGCCATGTCCCTTGGACTGCCCACTCCACTCTTGCACAAGGTCCACATGCCTATATGCCTCATCCCTCTACTGAAAGACAAAACAATCCTTCCCTGACCCCATGCATGCCCAGCCTCCAGGACCTCTTCCACCAGCCAGACTCCTACTCTCCAACCCCACCCATGCACCCGACCGGGTCTTCTTTAGAATTTAAAAATGTTGCTGTCTTTTCCATCCACTAAGACAACCTCCATTCATCCCAATCCCACACAAACTTCAAACCAGCTCCTTTCTTCCCAGTAGCATGCCGAGGTAACGAACTCACAGCTGTAACGGTCTTCTCACCTCCAGTTTACTCCGCTGCCTACTGGAGCCTAGCTCCCACCCTCACCACTGATCCTTCTCTCACCAAAGGCAGCAATGACTAGTTGGTTTGAAAACTCACTGGATGTACTTCAGTTCTCCTCAGACTGCACCTGCCTGATGTTGTTCACAATTGACAATCACTTCTGGTCCTTAGAAGAATCTTGTCCCCTGGGATTCAGAGATGACGAAAGCTCCTTATTCTCCTACAGGCTCTCAGGCCCATAGGGTTCAGTCTCTTTCTTCAGCTCCATGTTCTCCCCGTGTTCCATAAGCAGTGTTGCCTAATATTTGTCAGTCGTGGCATGCAAAGAAAATGATTACATTTGTGTAGCACAATGGGGGAAGTGGTGGGCATTTAGAACCCTGAACAGCCCAATGTCAGTTGGTGGGGCTGGATATCCCAAGGGTTGTGGAGGTCAATAGCTGCTAGACTGGGAAGCTCTGCTTTAGCAACTGCCATCCTAGATCTGCTCTTCTGGCTCTAGACGTTCTGCTTGGGTCACCTCCCTAGCTCTCTTGGATTCAACCCATGGATCTCCATTGCTGACCCCACAAGTCCTTCTCCAGTCCAATGCTCTTCATTCGTTCCCCCTCCACAAATTCATACCCACTCACCACTGGACCCATTCCCTTGGATGGCTCAAACCTCTCAACATAAATTTTATATTCCTTATCAAGCCCCTGCAGCACTCATGGCCTTCAGGCTCACCTCTGAACATACCATGAGCCTCAAATCAACGCTTCAGGAGCTCCAATCCTCTTGTAGTTCCCTTCACACCCGTGGATTTTTCCAACCTCCATTCTTTGTATCATGCAACCCTCAGTTTACTAGATTGCCTTTGCCTCTGAGAGCGTCCTTCCCAACCTGGCACATGTCTTTGAATTCTTTAAGACCACAGTATGTCTTTACTTCCTCCAGGGAGCACTCTCTGACCTCCTCACCCCTCACAATGGCTTCCATCATACTTAAGCTGTCATTGACAAAGCACTTCTCATCTTGTGTCATTCTTGCATGTCTCTGTTTCACCTGGAGACAGTAAATAAGATCAGTGTGTGATTCACTTCAGGGTTCCCAACACAGGCAGTAGTGGGCATAACGGATTAGGTGTTCATGGAGTGAGGGGGTTGGGCTTTGAAAGGCAGGCATACTCAAGCAAAATGGTAGGTAGGTGGATTGAAGGGTTCTTGTTTTGGGGATGCAGGAATCAGAGCACACCCTGGATGGGAGTATCAGTTCAGTTCAGCCGCTCAGTCATGTCCGACTCTTTGCGACCCCATGGACTGCAATATGCCAGGCTTACCTCTCCAACACCAACTCCTAGAGCTTGCTCAACTCATGTCTGTCAAGTCAGTGATGCCATTCAACCATCTCGTCCTCTGTCGTCCCCTTCTCCTGCCATCTTCAATCTTTCCCAGCATCAGGGTATTTTCCAATGAGTCAGTGCTTCACATCAGGTGGCCAAAGTATTGGAGCTTCAGCACCAATATTATTCAGGACTGATTTCCTTTATGATTGACTGATTTGATGTCCTTGCAGTCGAAGGGACTCTCGAGAGTCTTCTCCAACACCACAGTTCAAAACATCAGTTCTTCAGTGCTCAGCTTTCTTTATGGTCCAACTCTTACATCCATACACGACTACTGGAAAAACCATAGCTTTGACTAGACAGACATTTTTTGGCAAAGTAATACCTCTGCTTTTTATTTATTTTTATTTTTATTTTTAAAGAAATGGCTTCAGAAACCCATAGGTATAAATTATTCACAATTCGTACCTCTCCTTTTTTAATATGCCATTTAGGTTGGTGATAGCTTTTCTTCAAGGAGCAAGCATCTTTTAATTTCATGGCTGCAGTCACCATCTGCAGTGATTTTGGAGCCAAAGAAAATAAAGTCTGTCAGGGTTTCCATTGTTTCCCCATCTATTTGCCATGAAATAATGGGACTGGATTCCATGATCTTAGTTTTTTGAATGTTGAGTTTTAAGCCAGCTTTTTCACTCCCTTCACTTTCATCAAGAGGCTCTTTAGTTCCTCTTCACTTTCTGCCATAAGGGTGGTGTCATCTGTGTATCTGAGGTTATTGATATTTCTCCTGGCAATCTTGATTCCAGCCTGTGCTTCATCCAGCCTGGCATTTCACATGATGTAGTCTGTATATAAGATAGATAAACAGGGTGACAATGTACAGCCTTGGCGTACTCCTTTCCCGATTTGGAACCAGTCCGTTGTTCCATGTCTAGTTCTAACTCTTGCTTCTTGACCTGCATGCAGATTTCTCAGGAGGCAGCTAAGGCGGTCTGGTATTCCCATCTCTTTAAGGATTTTCCACAGTTTGTTGTGATCCACACAGCCAAAGGTTTTGGAGTACTCAATAAAGCAGAAGTAGATGTTTTTCTGGAGGTCTCTTGCATTTTCTATAATCCAGGGGGTGTTGGCAATTTGATCTCTGGTTCCTCTGCCTTTCCTAAAGGCAGCTTTACATGTGGAAAGTTGAACACTTTTCCAGCTTGAACATTTGGAAGTTCTCGGTTCACATGCTGTTGAAGCCTCGCTTGGAGAATTTTGAGCATTACATTGCTATCGTGTGAGATGAGTGCAATTGTGCGGTAGTTTGAGCATTCTTTGGCATTGCCTTTCTTTGGGAATGGAATGAAAACTGACCTTTGCCAGTCCTGTGGCCACTGTTGCTGTTTCCAAATTTGCTGGCATATTGAGTGCAGCACTTTCACAGCATCATCTTTCAGGATTTGAAATAGCTCAATTGCAATTCCATCACCTCCATTAGCTTTGTTCATAGTGATGCTTCCTAAGGCCCACTTGACTTCACATTCCAGGATGTCTGGCTCTAGGTTAGTGGTCATACCATCATGATTATCTGGGTCATGATGATCTTTTTTGTACAGTTCTCTGCATTCTCTTCTTAATATCATCTGCTTCTGTTAGGTCCATAACATTTCTGTCCTTTATTGAGCCCATTTTTGCATGAAATGTTCCCTTGGTTTCCCTAATTTTCTTGAAGAGACCTCTAGTCTTTCCCATTCCATTGATTCCTCTATTTCTTTGCATTGATCACTGAGGAAGGCTTTCTTATATCTCCTTGCTCATCTTTGAAACTCTGCATTCAGATAGGTATATCTTTCCTTTTTACCTCTGCCTTTAGCTTCTCTTCTTTTCTCAGCTATTTGCAAGGCTTCCTCAGACAACCATTTTGCCTTTTTTGCATTTCTTTTCCTTGGGGATAGCCTTGATCACTGCCTCCTGTAAAATGTCATGAACCTCTGTTCATAGTTCTTCAGGCACTCTGTCTATCAGATCTAGTCCCTCAAATCTGTTTGTCACTTCCACTGTATGTAAGGGATTTGATTTAAGTCATACCTGAATGGTCTAGTGATGTTCCCTACTTTTTTCAATTTATGTCTGAATTTGGCAATAAGGAGTTCATAATCTGAGCCACAGTCAGCTTGCGGCACTGAAGCACAGTCTTCAGGATAAGGAGGACACGCACCAGCGGGGAAAGGAAGAAGACATTCCCAAGGTGGCAGATAGTTGGAGCACATACTCAGGCACAGATGTTTGGTAGGTTCGGGTGCTTTGGGACAACGGTGTGTGATGTGTCATGGTGTGGGGGCAGCTGGAGGATGGTTTGTGTGCTGGAGGCAGTGAGAGGTGCTGTGGAACAAGCAGGCTGGGACCAGACATCTCAGGCTGCCACACAATTGTTGTCAAGACAAGCGTCCCGGATCAGCCTCTACTCCTCTGGAAGAGGACGGGACCTTGGCATGTTCTTTGTGAGTGTGTGAGCTCAGAATTTAAGGGCTCCCAGTTTAGGCAAATGGCTCAAGCGAGGCTAAAAGGCTTTTTAAAATGTAGAGACATCCAGAAAGCCCAAGAGAACATGAGAGTATCAGAGCTGCAGAAAGTGTGAGAGTCTAATCACTGGCCGATATTTCCCTTCCTAAAAGGACTGGTTAGGAGTGGGCTATGGCTTGCTTCACTTAGGAGCGTGTTTACCTGGAGTTCAGTTCCATTTATTGAATTCAAGTTCCAGGTCTCTAAGCCTTTGGGGTACACGTGCCTCCCCGCTGTGAAGTCATGTGTTGCTACACACCATCTTGTCTGCATGCACTAGTCCTCACTGATCCCCAGGGAGAAACAAACAAGTACCTCGTGGAGGCCAGCGCCTTGTTTCCCTGGACTGTCTGACTCCTGAGCCCACTTTCCATTCTGCTGGCCCTATCACGTGCACGTCTCCTACTATGTCCTCGAATGCTACCTCATTCTGGACCACAAAGTTGGCCATGATCCCTGAGCTGGGGAAGGCAGACTGGTCTTGCAGTGATGGACAGAAGGTAATTCGGACACAGGTCTCTCCCCTCTCAATCATAGTGGATGGGGGCAAGTCAGCCTCACCTGCATGGGTGGTGGTAAGAAGAGTCCACCAGGCAGAAAGCCAAGTAAAGGGACATCAAAAGGGGCAATATCTGGGGAGGATGAGAAGTGAGCTCTGCACCACCTGCTGCTCCATTGCCTGCAATGCCCCACCCCACCTGCCAAATACCACATGCTTCTCCCAAACCTACAATCAGCTGCCCCTACTCTGCCTCTTCCAAGCATGCCCAGCCTGACAGACCCAGCCTCCACTCAGCTTCCAGGCTCTGGCAGTCTGGCTATCACTCACAACTTCATCCTGGCTCATTTGCCATCCATCCTGGAGCCCAGGCTCTGGAGGAGTGTCATGTCCTCATGAGCCTGGATCTCCTCCTGGAGAGACCCTGTGTTGTGCGTTGCAGAGAGAAACTGATACACAGACAGGGCCTCAGTCTCCCCCAACACCCCTTACTGCTGTGGGAACTTACAGTCTAGCAAGGTTCTCTTCTAGATAGAATTTCATGTTTTTTCCCCCTCTGCCTTTTGACTCTCACAGAATCACGTGTGTGAATAAGCCTTTTAGCGCCTCATGAAATCACAGATGAATTTCTGGTCCCGGATGTTTGCTGAGCTGGCCACAAGATCAACTCCTCTGGAATTTCAGTCCAAGACAAATGTCCATTTAGATATGCCTCTGTGCCTCCTTTCCCACCCCCCCACCCCAGAACATGGAAACTAGGGAATTCTGCTTCCCACCCCCTTTCCTGCTACAGCTGTCAGGAAGCTTAGGGGCAAACTGAGCCCCCATACTCTCTGAGGTGCCTGCTTACATACATTCCCTTGGCTTCCTTCCTTTCAGAGGTCTTTGTTCTGTTTGATCTCAACAGGATTGGCTCTCCCCTCTGTTTTAACCCTTAAGGAGAATGGGGTGGGGGGGAGGGAGCTGCCATTTATGGCTTAGGGTTTAAGAGTGCAGGCTCCAAAGACTCAGTTGCTGCCTGTGGGCCCCTGGACAAGTTATTCACACTCTCTACACCTCAGACTCCTCATCTGTAGCATGGGAAGGATAATAGCTCCTCTTTCATAGATAAAGTTAGTGCAAATTCAGTGAGATCATTTATGTAAATCATTTGGAACCATACTTGGATCTTAGTAAGTGCTTGATAATGCTGCTGCTGCTAAGTCACTTCAGTCGTGTCTGACTCTGTGCAACCCCATAGACAGCAGCCCACCAGGCTCCCCTGTCCCTGGGATTCTCCAGGCAAGAACAGTGGAGTGGGTTGCCATTTCCTTCTCCAATGCATGAAAGTGAAAAGTGAAAGTGAAGTCGCTCAGTCGTGTCCAACTCTTAGCGACCCCATGGACTGCAGCCCACCAGGCTCCTCCATCTATGGGATTTTCCAGGCAAGAGTACTGGAGTGGGGTGCCATTGCCTTCTCTGATAATTATCTCTTGATAATGCTAAGGATTACAATTATCATCAGGTCTTCATTCCTGGGTACCAGTGATTTGTGGGGAGGAATTTTCTCAAATTCTCACAGTGGTCCTGGGCCGAAGATTGTGCATGCTCATTGTGCAGATGGGAAAAGTGAAGGAGAGCCAGTGGGTGATTTGCCTGCTGCCTCACCTTCACAGAAGGTCAAAGCTGGGATTTAAACCCAGGTCTGTGTCTGTGTCTCCCCCCTCCACATTCCACACTGTCTCTCTGGGTGAGCAGGGTCAAATTAGGTAGGACCTTCGCAGATAAACAGTTTAGTGAGAGTGGCCCCATAACATGGGTGATTTCTCTGTGTCTGTCCCGCTCGTCCCTCAGAGGAGGCCTCTAGCCCAGATCACTGGTTCTCCAATATGATTGGACATCAAGCTCACTTGCAAATGGGTTATAAAGATAGATTCCTGGGCCCCTCCACAACCTACTCATGCAGACTCCAGTAGGGTGAGGCCCAGGAATCCATATTTGGACAGCTCATATAACGATTCTGCGGTAGCCAGTGTGGCCTTCAAATGCCTCGAGATGAAGTTTGAAGCAAGGCTGGCAGCCTTATGTTTCTCCACGCTTAGGGCCTGAGATATCCTCTGGGGCAGCTTGTCCTTAACATTGTCATCTCATTGCCTCCCATTCTCAGTAGTAATTCCAGAGGAAAGCAAGTGTGGCTTCTGAATCCCCTAGTCTTGTTAATATATTATTTCATGGAGCCAAGCCAGGAAACCCTTCCCCCCTTTTAAAATTTTGGAGGGAAATTACCAGTGTGGAAATATGACAGTTAATGATTTCACACAGCTGGTTCAGATGAGACCAAGTTTGTAACCAAACTATCTTCAACTTCAAACATGCCCTCTACTCCTTGAATGGGAAAGGAATGTAGGATAGAAGTGGTATCAAAGGTAAGCAGATGGAAAAGGGGCAGGTTCCTTATCAGGAAAGGTTTCTCTTATGGTTGACCCATAGTGCCGCCCCCACAGTTGTGTGGTATTTGTGCATAAGCAAGTTGTCCTCAGAGGTGGTACATGAACATATCCAATGCTTGTCTTTTCCAGCACTGTAACCTCTGCACTCAGCCTTTTCACCAATTGGCCAGGCCTCAAGCTCACCACCAGCTGGTACTGGTCCAGAGAAAGGATCTCATGAAGGTGAGGGGAGCTGTTAGATGATCTAGTTTTGCCTGCCCCCTCTCTGGCCCCAGCAGAACTTTTCAGACTTCTACTAAGTCCCTCGCCCACAGTGAGTATTTAAAACTACTTTTAAAACTGTCTTTCTCCCTCATTCACGCCTTTAAATATTCTGCCTAACAAATTTTATTACAGGCAATTTACCCATAACAAAACTATGTTATTGAAAATCTGAATCTACAATAAAACAATAAAAGGCTAATGATTTGTTTTACAAAATGAGCTTTCAATTTATACACAATACCTCTTGCTCTTCAAATAACTCCTCACACTCACCCCTCCCCCATGCTTTAGATTAAACTTATTTACATGGCATTAATTCCTCAGTATTCAATAGCCAAACCTATTCTGTCCTTGATGAAGCTCTTTTGGAGGCTAAGAGGAAACCCTGAAGGAAGGCAATACATTTCTGCCAGCAGAATAGAACTCAGTTAGAAAACAGGATTTGATTTAGAGAAATCTCACTTGAACATAACTTTACTGGAAAATGCCAATTCTTAAATAAGCCACATCCTGCTGGCGGGAGGAAGGTGGAAGTGAGGAATAAATTCCCATTTATTGAACACTTACTGTCTTATAGGCTTTGATATTCATTAACTCACATCATCTTCATGTAATCCTATGAAGTAGAGATCACTGTCCCCACTTTACAAAGGCAGGGGTTGAGGCCAAGTGAGACCATGTGTAATCCCCTGATCACACATCTAAGATGAATTTGTCATGTTTCATACTGAATGGAGCCTTACCTGATGCCTACATGAGCAGCTATTTTTCCTTGCTGATAGGCTTCTCTTCATAGATTTTCTTTGCCTGGTCCTTCTTTTTGACTTCTGTAATGTAGACTTTATTGTTGATGGTCCTAATGGAGCAGAAAAGAGGAAGGACAGACAGAAACAAAGGAAAAAAGAGATGGTCAGAGACATAAAGAGAGATATACAAAGAAGACAGAGGAGGAAGATGGGGAGTGGGGAGAGAAAAAGAGCAAAATAGAACCATAGAGCCAGAGTAGGAGAGGCCAGGAGAGGCCAGGGAGATAAAACCAGGTGAAGCAGTTATCATTATCTCCATTTGTCAGGTGGGGAAATAGAGACCACACAGTTGGTATGTGGTGGAATGGTTTTAGGAGTTTATGTTTTCAAAAGTGTTGAATGAATTTTGTTGTTTTGGCGCATAAAATAACTTTAGGAGGAATACAATTGAACGTTTTTATTTTAGTTGCCATATATTGACTATAATGTGTATTAAAAATATAACTAGCATGTTGAAAACATGAGATCATAGATATTGTTGCTTAGAATAAGCCTAACAAGTAACAAGTCCAGGAACTGACTGTGGCTCAGATCATGAACTCCTTATTGCCAAATTCAGACTTAAATTGAAGAAAGTGGGGAAAACCACTAGACTATTCAGGTATGACCTAAATCAAATTCCTTATGATTATACAGTGGAAGTGACAAATAGATTTAAGGGACTAGATCTGATAGAGTGCCTGATGAACTATGGACATTGTACAGGAGACAGGGATCAAGACCATCCCCAGGGAAAAGAAATGCAAAAAAGCAAAATGGCTGTCTCGGGAGGCCTTACAAATAGCTGTGAAAGAAGAGAAGTGAAAAGCAAAGGAGAAAAGGAAAGATATAAGCATCTGAATGCAGAGTTCCAGAGAATAGCAAGGAGAGATAAGAAAGCCTTCCTCAGCGATCAATGCAAAGAAATAGAGGAAAACAACAGAATGGGAAAAACTAGGGATCTCTTCAAGAAAATTAGAGAAACCAAGGGAACATTTCATGCAAAGATGGGCTCGATAAAGGACAGAAATGGTATGGACTTAACAGAAGCAGAAGATATCAAGAAGAGATGGCAAGAATACACAGAACTTTACAAAAAAGATCTTCACGACCAAGATAATCACAATGGTGTGATCACTCACCTAGAGCCAGACATCCTGGAATGTGAAGTCAAGTGGGCCTTAGAAAGTATCACTATGAACAAAGCTAGTGGAGGTGACAGAATTCCAGTTGAGCTATTTCAAATCCTGAAAGATGATGCTGTGAAAGTGCTGCACTCAATATGCCAGTAAATTTGGAAAACTCAGCAGTGGCCACAGGACTGGAAAAGGTCAATTTTCATTCCAATCCCAAAGAAAGGCAATGCCAAAGAATGCTCAAACTACCACACAGTTGCACTCATCTCACACGCTAGTAAAGTAATGCTCAAAATTCTCCAAGCCAGGCTTCAGCAATATGTGAACCGTGAACTTCCAGATGTTCAAGCTGGTTTTAGAAAAGGCAGAGGAACCAGAGATCAAATTGCCAAATCTGCTGGATCATGGAAAAAGCAAGAGAGTTCCAGAAAAACATCTATTTCTCCTTTATTGACTATGCCAAAGCCTTTGACTGTGTGGATCACGATATACTGTGCAAAATTCTTTAAGAGATGGGAATACCAGACCACCTGACCTGCCTCTTGAGAAACCTATATGCAGGTCAGGAAGAAACAGTTAGACCTGGACATGGAACAACAGACTGGATCCAAATAGGAAAAGGAGTACATCAAGGCTGTATATTGTCACCGTGCTTATTTAATTTATGTGCAGAGTACATCATGAGAAACGCTGGGCTGGAAGAAGCACAAGCTGGAATCAAGATTACTGGGAGAAATATCAATAACCTCAGATATGCAGATGACACCACCCTTATGGCAGAAAGTGAAGAGGAACTAAAAAGCCTCTTGATGAAAGTGAAGGAGGTGAGTGAAAAAGTTGGCTTAAAGCTCAGCATTCAGAAAACTAAGATCATGGCATCTGGTCCCATCACTTGATGGGAAATAGATGGGGAAACAGTGGAAATAGTGGCAGACTTTATTTTTCTTGGCTCCAAAATCACTGCAGATGGTGATTGCAGCCATGAAATTAAAAAGCACCTACTCCTTGGACGAAAGTTATGACTGACCTAGATAGCATATTGGAAAGCAGAGATATTATTTTGCCAACAAAGGTCCGTCTAGTCAAGGCTATGGTTTTTCCAGTGGTCATGTATGGATGTGAGAGTTGGACTGTGAAGAAAGCTGAGTCCCAAAGAATTGCTGCTTTTGAACTGTGGTGTTGGAGAAGACTCTTGAGAGTCCCTTGGACTGCAAGGAGATCCAACCAGTCCATTCTAAAGGAGATCAGTCCTGGGTGTTCTTTGGAAGGACTGATGCTAAAGCTGAAACTCCAATACTTTGGCCACCTCATGCAAAGAGTTGACTCATTGGAAAAGACTCTGATGCTGGGAGGGATTGGGGGCAGGAGGAGAAGGGGACGACAGAGGATGAGATGGCTGGATGGCATCACTGACTTGATGGACATGAGTTTGGGTGAACTCTGGGAGTTGGTGATGGACATGGAGGCCTGGCCTGCTGCATTTCATGGGGTCGCAGAGTCAGACATGACTGAGCGAATGAACTGAACTGAAAAAGTAATATTAAAAAGTGTATCTACTTAAAGAAACTAAGTAAATAATACAGTGGGTAGCACAGGCAGTAAAAATTGTTAAAGCAGAATGCAAATTACTGCAAAGGCATCTAAGTTTGATCTTGACCTTAGGGGGCTTGACCTTGACCTTAAGGGGCTCAGAGACCGATGAGATACTCAGACTTGTTTCACCTACATTTTTCTTTTTGTTCTAAGGAAGGTAGTGAAATATATGGAGTTCAAAGAAGGGAGGGATCGCCTTTGCTCAAGTCTTACAGAAAAGGTCCTAGAGGAGACAGCCTTGGTTGTGTGGGAGGTCAAATCAAGGAAGATTTGGACAGATGATCATTCCTGGCCATAACTTTTCAGTCCCCTTTATTGGCTCCTTCTCTTCTTGAGTCTAAATCTTTGGGACACTTGGAGGTGCTATTCTAGACCTCCCCTTCCTCTCCTCTGTTCTTTCTACAGTCACTCTGTAGGTGAGGTCATCTAGTTCCATGGCTTTAAATATCATTTGTACACAGTTGACTCCCAAATCTGTATCTCTAGTATGGACATGTCTTCTGAAATCCAGACCTATATATTGTTTATTTTACATTTCACTAGCATTTCCACTAAGCACCTAAAGCTTAAGGTATCCCAAACTGAGTTCCTTGTATCTCCCCTACCTCTCAATTCCACTCCTCCCCTGGTTTTCCTTATCTCAGGAAATAGTTGTTCCACTGAAAATCTTAGAGTCATGTTTGACTCCCTTCTTCCTCTCATGCTCCACTCCTAATCCATCAGGGAATTTTGATCCTATCTTTAGATACATCAACAATCTACTTCTCACTACTCCCACAGTTACTACTCTAGTCTAAACTACCAACTTTTCTTGTTTTGTTGTTGTTGTTTAGTTGCTAAGTTGTATCCAAATCTTTTGCGACCCCATGGGGTGTAGCCTGTCAGGCTCCTCTGTCCATGAGATTTCCCAGGCAAGAATACTTGCATGTGTGCTCAGTCACAATACTGGAGTGGTTGCCATTTCCTCCTCCAGGGATCATCTAGACCCAGAGATCGAACCCACATCTCCTTCAGTGCAGGTGGATTCTTTATCACTGAGCCACCAGGGAGGCTCTTTCTTTCTTGGATAAGTGCAGTATTTATACTAACTGGCCTCCCTCTTTAAAGTCTTGCTGCCTTATTATCTGTTCTCTTCACAGCAGTTAGACAGATCCTATTAAATCCTAAGTCAGGCCATGTCCCTTCTTTGCTCAAAACTCTCTGTGGCTCTTGTCTCAACTCAGAGTAAAAGCCAAAGTCCTCCCAGGACCTCCATGGCCCTATGCTTTCTGGCTTACTGTCACCTCCTTAACTCTATCTATTCCTTCTCTTCCCATTATTCATTCTTCTCCAGCCACAAAGGCCTCCTTGCTGTTTCTGGAAAATTTTTTCAGCATACTCCTGTTTAAAAGCCTTTGCTTGGAACACTCTTCCTCTAGATATTCACAAATCTTATATTCTTTCTTCTTTTAGGTCTTTGTTCAAATGTCATTTCCTCAGAGAGACATCCTTGATCACTAAAACAGCATCTTTCTACTCTTTATCTCCCTTGCTCTACTTTCTGTTTCTTTGTAGCACTTCTCATTCACAAACTGACATATACTTTTTTGTTTATTTTTCCCTTATCTATTTTCTCTACTGGACTGTAAGCTCTTTGAGGACAGGGATTTTGTCTGTCTTAATTGCTGCTGTATCCCCAGTGCCTGGAATGCTGCCTGGCACATAGTGGGCATTCAGCAATTATTTCTGGAATGGGCATTCCCCACAGACAGCAAGAAAATACAGGGACCATGTTTTAGGGAATAAAAAAGTTAGATTTGGATGGAACAGAGAGGTAGGGAAAGGAGTTATGGAGAGAAGTCTGGAGTGGTTGGGTAGGCCTAGACAATAAAAAGCTTTGAACACCAGAATCAATGCGCTCATATGGCACTGACAACTTCATATGGAGAATGGAAGTCCTAGATAAATCTTGAAGTGGGGATGGGTCAGACCTGGTTTTTGAGGAGTGATAGATAGTTCAGTGTCTTAAAAAATATTACTGTAATTCTGTAAGAGGCAGGAACAACAGTTTCTATTTTACAAATGGATAAACTAATGCACAGATACCAGGAAGTGGTTGGGGTAGAATGAACTTATTTGCCCAAAGCAGCAGTTTCTAGGAACACTTGAGGAGCATTTGCAACCTGCAGAAGAGACCCCTCAGGCAGGAAGTGTTTCTAGGCAGCTGAAACAGACTATTGCTGTGGCTAGGCTCATGTGGGGGTGGGCTGAGCTGGCATTGCCCCAAGGTCTCCTGGTGGATTGTGGGGGTGTAGGGTGGAGCTAGTCAGGCAGCAGCACACTGGGACCTCTGTGTGTGTGCTGCCTCCAGCAAGCATACTTTCCATGGAGTCTGCCCAAGAGCATTTCCTCCAGCCTGGTTTGCTTAATTAAAAAAAATATTATTTTGGAGGTTTTTTTTTTTTTTTTTCTATTAGAGCAAAAATCCACATTCTGTCTGACTGCTTAGCTCTTGCATCATTTGGTCAGCAACCTCCCTGGTTAGTCTTCATATGCCAAACCCATGCCATCTTTTTTTCCTTCGATTTTCCTGAATTATCCATGTACAGTGATCCTGGTTCCTTCCAATCTTACCTATTTGGAAATCATGCTTCCAGGAAGCCCTCTTTAATACCTCAGCATTTTCCCCATAAAATCCCTAGGCAGGTGCACACTGCCTACCTCCTCCAACCTTTCCTCGCTTTAGGGGAGTGCCATCTGTCTGCCAAGGCCAGGAGGTTCCTAATGACAGAGCTCAAGCCCTAGAGCTGCTGTTAATAGAGGGTTATAGATTCTTTATAGCACAAAGCACACTTCTCATGAGGGGGTCTGAGCAAAGGCCAAATCTCTGCCTGTGCTGAACTCACTCATCTGCTAAATCTGAGTTACAAGCCAGGAGCCATTTTCTAATTCATATTAAGGTATTTTATAAGCCAATGAAGCCCCAGTAAGCTTCTTCTTATTTGCCCCTCCTCTCACATTAACCATCTCAAAGAAGGCACTGTCATCTACTGGGTCAGACAAGCCAAAATCAGGTGGGCACCCTCTATGTTTACTTACTCACTCCCGACATGTGTGCACCAGGTTGTTTCTCCCTCTTTATGGTTTCTCAAATCCCAGCCCACTGCACTGCTCTAGCGCTCAGCAGCTCTTATGTGGTCATTGTTCTGAGTGCCTTATATTTTTGTATGCTTCACGATAAACCTATTTGCTGAGTAGTATATTTATAGATGATATAAATTAATAAATAATATATACTTGGGAAGTACATGATCAAGTTTTTTCTGATGGGTGTGCAAACAGATAAGATGGTTTGGAGACCATCAAGTAAGTGCCAGGTACTCGGCTGCCCTCTACCACATAGTTCTTCCTTACCTCTCCAGTCTCACTTTTGACCACTCTCTACCACTGCTTGTGCCCTACACTCCAGTGACACTGAAGGCCTTCCAGTTCCCCTAATGAGGAAACATTTGTTCCTGTGCTCGTTTTGCTTGGATTCCCCAGCCCTGCCCTCACCTTGTTTTCCTGATGACAGCTCATACTTCAAAACTCAGTTTAGGTGTCATTTTTGTCATTGGTATGGGGCAGGGGAACTGACCAGTGTCTCCTGGTTGGCCTCACCATTCCTATTATTCCACATTCTTGCTTCTCTTTCCTCCCAGCATACTTCATTAAAATTATCTGTTTTCATTTTTATTTCCCCCATTAGATTGTGAACTCTTTGGGAGCAGGCCCACTGCAATTAATCTTCCTCTTTTCATAATACCAAGCCCAGTTTAAGTCACACAGTCAGCCTCAAGAAATGTTTGGTTAAAAAAGAATCAAATAAATATTATCAAGGACATATTATCTGCCTGCCACTAATTTTAGCATATATTTTCACATATAATTAGTTAATTTAATCCTCACAAGTGGGTTCAATCTTATCCCCATTTTACAGATATGTAAAATTAGATGCTGATAAGTGACATGACTTGTCCTGAGTCCCATAGCTGGCAGGACCAAGATTCAAACTCAGGAGTGCATGCTCTTTATCACTATGCTTGCTGAAAGAATGAACAAAAGAATGAATAAATGTTTGCACATATGAATAAAACAGTGATTTTGGAAGCAGATTTACATGGTAAAATTGGAGATAAAAGCAAAGTGAGGCAGCTCCAGGTCCAAGATGGCTTCATGGGCCTCGGCATGGGGCCTGAACAGAGGTGACCAAGCTATGGGCATAGTGGGAAACCATGGTAGAATGCATAGAATAGCTTTTCATCAACAGCGGAGGGAAAAACAGGAAGCTGGGTTAGGTAGACTCTATCCTTGGCCCAGGGCTCCTGGACAAGCCTGAAGGTACAGGTTTAGAAACTGAGGCCCAGAGAAGAGAGAAAACACACTCTCTCATTCATTTGGTGGATCTGCCTAATATTTGAGTGAGCTTTGCAAAGTCTCATAACAGAAGACTCACAGAAGATCACAAATCAAGGGACAAGTTCTTCTCCAACTGTAACGCGAATATGAATTTCTTGTATCTTTTTAAAATGCAGATTCTGGTGGAGACTGAGATTTTGACTTTGTAACAAACTCCCATGTGATGCTGATGCTCCTTCTCCATGAATTTTACTTTGAGTAACAAGGCTTTAGAATATAACAGAGTGGCTGTCATTCATTGAGCTCTGCTCTATATAAGATACTGTGATATACATGTCTAGCTCTATATCACCAAATCTATTCCCCCTTTTTTAAAGTCTTCCCTGGTGGCTTGGATGGTAAAGAATCTGCCTGCAATGCAGGAGACCCTCAATCCCTGGCTCAGGAAGATCCCCTGGCGAAGGAAATGGCAACCTATTCCAGAATTCTTGTCTGGGAAATCCCATGGACAGAGGAGCCTGGCAGGCTACTGTTCATGGGGTAGCAAAGAGTCGGACACAACTGAGCAACTGACACTTCCTTTCTCAATTCCCTTTTTAGGAACTCAAGTGTAAAGAACTGCACCTTAGTACTTCCCTAGCTGTCCAGTAGTTAAGACTCTGCACTTCCACTGCAGGATGCAGGTTCTATTCCTGGTTAGAAAACTAGTATCTTGCATGTTGCATTGTTGTTGTTCAGTCACTCAGTCGTGTCCGAATTTTTGCTACTCAATGGACTGCAGCACACCAGGCTTCCATGTCCTTCACTATCTCCCAGATATTGCTCAAACTCATGTCCATTGAGTTGATGATGTCATTCAACCATCTCATCCTCTGTCACCCCCTTCTCCTCCTACCCTCAATCTTTCCCAACATCAGGGTCTTTTCCTAATGAGTCAGCTCTTCACCTCAGGTGGCTAAAGTATTGGAGCTTCAGCTTCAGCATCAGTTCTTCTAATGAACATTCAGGGTTGATTTCCTTTAGGATTGACTCCTTTCATCTCCTTGCTGTCTAAGGGAATCTCAAGAGTCTTCTTCAGCAGCACAGTTTGAAAGCATCAATTCTTTGGTTCTCAGTCTTCTTTATGGTCCAACTCTCACATCTGTACATTACTGGAAAAACCACAGCTTTGACTAGATGGACTTTTATTGGTAAAGTGATGTCTCTGCTTTTTAATATGCTGTCTAGGTTTGTCATAACTTTTCTTACAAGGAGGAAGCATATTTTAATATCATGGCTGCAGTCTCTGTCCACAGTGATTTTGGAGCCCAAGAAAATAAAGTCTGTCACTGTTTCCATTCTCCACCCCCCCCCCCAACCATCTATTTGCTATGAAGTGATGGGGCCAGATGCATGATCTTAGTTTTTTGAATGTTGAACTTTAAGCCAGCATTTTCACTCTCCTTGTACACCTTCATCAGGAGGTTCTTTTGTTCCTCTTCACTTTCTGCCATTAAGATGTCATCTACATATCTGAGGTTGCTGATATTTCTCCAGCAATCTTGATTCCAGCTTGTGCTTCATCCAGCCTGGCATTTCGCATGACGTACTCTGCATAGAAGTTCAATCTGCAAATAAGCCTGTAGCAAGGCATGGCCAAAAGATACAGAGAGAAAAAAAGAGTTGCACCTGATAAGTGCAATCAGGCACTGAAAGCAAGATAAGCATTTGGCACCCATGATCTTACTTAATCCTCACCTTGGCTCCCTGGGCTACATAATATTTTTGTTCATATTGTATGGATGTGTTAACTGGGCCCAGCACCTGAGGCCACACAGCAAGTAACTTATCAATTTCCTTCCTCACCTTTTCTGAAGCCATGATCCCTCCATCTACCCACATATCTAGTTCATTCTCAGTGTGGGGCAGTGGGAGTAGGGCATTTGTGACCAGATGGACCTAGAATCAAATTCTGGTTTTGCCACTTCCTGTATTTAATCTCAGAAACTGAGCCTCAGTTCCCTCTCTATGTGACAGGGATAATAGTAGAAATTAGCTCACAGGGAAGCTGTAAGGACTCAAATAATAACTCTAAAATCCCTGA
The DNA here is from genome assembly GCF_055505025.1 of Bos grunniens. Taxonomy (NCBI): domain Eukaryota; kingdom Metazoa; phylum Chordata; class Mammalia; order Artiodactyla; family Bovidae; genus Bos; species Bos grunniens. Next base: position 50,106,799 of record NC_141194.1, on the reverse strand, counting down.
TGCAGCAACTGACATGTGCTCAGAAAATAGTTAACTCTTCCCTAGATTCCTAGGACTGAGAAAGCAGGCTAAATAACCATCCCCTCTTGCCCTCAAAGAGTTAATTTCCTTGCAAATCCAAAAGCTCTATTCCATCACCCCAGAACCAACATTTGTGTTTGATGAGGAGGGCCCAGAAGGACCCTGGTATATCAGTTCCAGGAGAATGGTCAACAAAAAGCTGATGTGGATGAAGCATCTCCACTTAGACATGATGATACCTCTGGCCTGGTGCTGTTGTTCATGTCCAGAAGATTTGAGCCCAATCTCCAAACTTGTGTTCTTTTAAGTCTCCAGGTATCTCTTCTCTTGAGAAGGAGGGACTATCCTGCAGGGTGAGGAAGGCTCTGAATGTGGCATTGAATACACATAAGCCAGGATTGTCCAAGATCTGGGGCTGGCATCTTGCCTGGAGAGGGGCCAGTTCCATGTCTCCCTTATCCCCGTCATCTAGATGTAAGATGAATGGAAACTAAACATACTGGAGTTCTGGGGCTGTCTGTTTGCTGGGTTGGCTCAGGGTGGGATTTTTCTTTCCTATAAACATCCACAGGAGCCCAGTAACTGAGGCCAGAGAAAGGTCACTTAGCACAGATCATCTTTAAAAGGTAGCAGCACAGAGTCGGACACGACTGACGCGACTTAGCAGCAGCAGCAGCAGCAGATATGAGAAAGGGGTTGGTGGGGCAAGGTCCCAATCCCGGTCCTTTCTGACACAGATATTAGCCTTGAGACAGGAAGGACTTATGGTCCCATAAAAATTAAGACTCTCATGGACATGAAACTTACAATGTGCAGAATAGTCAGAGGCCAAGACAGTCTAGAGCAGGACTGAGAAAATAAGATAATGGTTCAAAATAGAACTGCTGGACTCAGACCATCTGGGTTTGAGTCTTGATTCTGCCACTTACTGACAGTGTAATATTGAGAAATTTAATTAATTGCTCTGTACCCTCAGTTTACTTACCTATACAATGAGAATAATAATAGCACCTACTTCATAAAGTTGTTATGAAGATTAACTAAGGTTGTACTTTCAGAATGCTTGACACACAGTAAGTGTTCAGTGAACATTAGCTTCTAGGACTAGAGGGGGATGAGGCCTGATTGAGCTCAAAAGTATGGGAAACTCCCTCCGGAGACCTAGGTTGGGGAGGGGTGTGGAGATGCTGAGTTGATTGGCATCAGTCTGTCTGTGGGAACCCAGAGGTGCTCTGGACTGTGTCTGTAGGAATTGTGGAGGGCAAGAGTGAGAAGTGGAGCCTAGAAAGAAAATTACTTGAAGATTTGCACACAAGAGGTCAGCATCAATCAGAACCCCTATCTCTCTGCCCTTTCCACCCACATAGAGAACATGTAGCTCCAACACTTACCTTCAGGCAAAATCTCTAATGACATTTTACAAACTGCATAGGGAACATTCAGACTTCTACTATGGCATTTGGTACCACAGAACAAGGCCTCCTCATTCTTGTATTTGGGTGATCCATGGCCTGTTAATTGCCACCTCTCCCAAGTCCACAAGAGGTTTCCTGTCAGAATTCCCTCATGGGAGAGAGCCCTAGCTAGAACACAGTCTTGCTTATATAACAACTGGCTCCCAGTCCTTTTCCCTTAACTGGGATGGATAACCAGGGGTCCTCAGGTAAATTAAGGGAAACTGCAGCATGAAAGCAAAAGACTGAAGTAAGTGAATAGAACAACTGACCCCAGAGAAATTTGGAAATTGTTGAAAGAAAAGAGAATTTCATAAAAGAAATGATCTTCAGCAAAATTCAAGAGGGTAAAACAGAAATAAAACAAGAACAAAATGCCACAGAACAGGAACAATGAGAGAAAAGAAAGACTCAGGAGTGGAAGTAAGTTGCTGGAATTAAAAGAAAAGCAACAGGAGGACTGGGAAATAAAATTAAGGAAATTTTCCAGGATTTAGGGCAAAAAGACACAAAGAAACACAATGTACAAGAGAAAATTTAAGAGATGAAGATTAATCCAGCAGGTTCAGCATCTGAATAACAGGAGTTTCAGCCAGAGGGAACAGAAAAAATGAAGGACAATTTGTCAAAAATGAAGGACAACATATTAGAAGTTAATTTTCCAAAGCTGAAGAAGGATCTCCAGAATAGTCCCCAGAAAAATGAACCCAGAAAAATGAACCCAGGAAACAGTGTATCCAACCCAAGCAGTTATTGCTACAGCCCCCTCACAGGTCTTTAAGTTTTCTATTTTGTCATTCCTCACCTCCTGCCCCACCCACTTCCCCAGTATATCTGCACAACAGCCAGAGGGAACCTTTAAAAACTCAAGTCAGATATTCTCCCACCTCTGCTCAAAACCCTCTTATGGATCCCACTGTGCCTTTCATGGGGGCGGGGGGCTTGCTATAAGAGTAGGCCCTCATTACCTATCTGGCCTCATTTTCTGTTACTTCCCTCTTTGCCTTCCTCCACCTGTCTAGCAACACTGACTTTTATATTCTTCAAAAAATGACGAGCAGGAGGCAATGCTAGGCACAGTCCTGTTCTAGGGCCTTTGCATTTATTGTTCTTTCTATTTGGAATGTTCTTTCCACCGGTATCCACTTGGCTAGTTCTCTCACTTCATGCAAGTTTTTGTTCATGTGCTACCTTTTCAGTGAATCTTTCCCTGACCAACCTATTTAAAATTGCAATATTCGCTGTCCTTTTTTCCCTCACTTTTTTCCTCCATGGCACTAATCAAACTTAAACTTGTTATATATTTCACTTATTTATCTGATCATTTTCTTTCTTCCTCGCTAGAATATTACTCCATGGGGACAAGGATGTCTGTCTATTTCACTGCTGTATCCTCAGATTCTAGAACAATGCCTGGCACATAGTAGATACTCAATAAATATTTGTTGAAAGAATGAATACAACAAAGGCAAACAATTCAAAGAAAAAAGAAAGGCTATTAGAAAATTCATGTGTATGTGTTTGTGTGTGTGTGTAACTGTTCAAGAAAATCATGGGCTAACTACAAAGCTAAATGAAATGCAACATGATTATAAGCAGCTGATAGAATATAAGAGGGACTCCTTCTGGCCTTAATAGTAGAAACATTCTCTTTTAAGATGCCCAGATATTGTGATGTTGGACTTGTAGAGAAGTAACTGTATTCCTGGCTCACCACTTACCTTGGTTTTTAAAAATAGTCATAATAGTGTAGATGCTGTTTATTGGTTTTCAAGTTTTAAAGTCAATCTGGGGACAAAGCAGGGAAGACCTGGATGTGGCTGCAGAACAGAATGTAAATGTTAATAACCTAGACAATGTAAAGGAAAGATGAGACTGACAATGTGGGTCATTGAATGGTAGAGGGAGGGTGGTGATTCTAATATCCTTGTCTTAAAAAGTGGGTGGTCAAAATTAACTGTCAAAAATAAATGGAATAAAGTTTAAGTATATAGTCTTTTCAAGTTACAAAGTCAACTAGGAACAAAAGAGGAATATCAGTGTTAAATATTGCAGGGGAGTCGAGGGAAAAGTGAGGCAGTGTACATAAGCAAAGCCCTCATTGTCATACTTGGGAGTCAACAGGATATTGTCTGAATTTTATAAACCAAAATCTAAAGTATATAGGTGTTATCTAGAGTTGTAAGGCAACCACCAGCAGAACTAAGCGCAAGAACTGTTAAAAGTTTGCTTTGAAGGGGTGGGACGGAGATGAGGAGGGTCATTCTCCTTCCATACTGTTTGATTTTTGCCTTGTATACACATTATTCTAATAAAAATAAGATCTTAAAAATTTATAATGATTTTACAACAAAATAATTATATATCCTATGATACTTTATGACAATATCAGAAAGGGTATGTGGATATCCAATTAGACTTGCCCTCCAGAGAGGGAAATGATACTGTAATGTGCCTTGCATATGTTCATGAAGAGGGTTGGAAAGGATATTATGGGACTTAATATCCCATATAGTGGTAAAGTCTCTGGTATTTGGCATCACAATGACCTGGGTTCAAGTTCTTTTTCTGCCATTCACTAGTTGATCTGTCATGGGCAAGTTACCTCCCTTATCCTCGATTTGTCCTTTGTAAGGAAATCCAACCAGTCCATTCTGAAGGAGATCAGCCCTGGGAGTTCTTTGGAAGGAATGATGCTAAAGCTGAAACTCCAGTACTTTGGCCACCTCATGCAAAGAGTTGACTCAATGGAAAAGACTCTGATGCTGGGAGGGATTGGGGGCAGGAGGAGAAGGGGACAACGACAGAGGATGAGATGGCTGGATGGCATTACTGACTTGATGGACATGAGTCTGAGTTAACTCTGGGAGTTGGTGATGGACAGGGAGGCTTGGTGTGCTGCGATTCATGGGGTCACAAAGAGTCGGAAATGACTGAGAGACTGAACTGAACTGAACTGAACTGAAAGTGAGGCTAATGCTCATACAGTAGAAATGTAAGCCCTTGAAGAGAAAAAGCCACCTCTGTAGAGGTGTCAAATGTAAGCCCCTGAAGAGAAAAAGCCACCTCTGTGGAGGTGTCAAATGTAAGCCCCTGAAGAGAAAAAGCCACCTCTGTAGAGGTGCCTAATATATAGTTGGTGTTCAGTGTTTGCATGTGAGGCCTGAACCTGCCTCACAGGTGTGTGCTAAGAGAAGAGGAGGAGTGTTAGTCCAAAAGTGGGTAGCTGGTTTCCTTGTCTAAGAGAAATTTGCCTTTGGTTTAACAAAATGTAGTCATTTTGGTTGTGGAAACAATAGCTCTCAGGGCTTAAAGTGATACAAATTTAATTAAATTGCCCTGTACATAAAAGGGAGAAAACAATGAGAGTTCACTAGCAGCTCAAGGGAGAGGGCACATAAGCCTGGAAATGGAAAGGAGGGGACCTCCTCTCTCTGCATGTTGGGAACAGAAAGAGCCCAACAGAGATATGGATTGGGGTCCAGGAGAAGGGTTGGTTAGGAAGCCTGTCTCAGTGATGTGAACAGCTTAGGAAATGTGAAGAGCAAGAAAGTCTGATGTTCAATATTAACTTGATTGCTATGCTGTGCTGTACAACTTAGATGACTAAAGAAGTGATAGGTAGCCTTGGAAGGAAACCTTTGCCACTTGCTCCCAGCTTTGAGAATTTTCCAACATTCAGAGGTACTGATTCTATATAGTTTGGGGAAAGGGAAATGTGTTAGGAGAGGACTGGTGGTGAGGATATTCTGGGCTTTCCATGTGAACTTTAGGGGTCTGAAATCTTGACTGCTCCAGTGTTAGGCAGTTTCATTCCCTGACATTCTGCACTAAGCAGTCTTTAGCTTGCCTTTCCTTATCTCCTGAACAAAGCTACCTGGTAATAACTCAGCTTTTCATCTTTGTTCCAAGTAAATGTGTAGGATCTATGTGATTGCAGGTATTTGCCTGCTGATCCGTGAATGCTGGAAACTCATCTGGGACCCAGTGACGTAGGTTTGTTCAGAGTTTCTGAGCAGGTGCTGAAGATCAAAAGATTCCAAGAGTTCACAAGGAGAGAAGGTCACTGGGGAATCTCTCTAGTCAAATGGTGAAGATTGTAAGTGAATTTGTTTTGTTCTCTCCTGATAAAGTTTCATCCTGTCCTTTGACCCCCCAGATCATAAGATAAGGGCAGTTATGGTATTTTTCTAGGAAGGTGGTGATAGTTCTAGACAAACTTCAAAGTCTAGGAAGTTTGACTTTGAAAATTTTGGGGAATGCCTCTCCAATGGACATGGACTGAGAGTTCGGCTGAGTTTCTTGAGTCCAATAACTGCTAAGAGTCTGACTTTATATTCTTTTAAATTAGGATCCAGGATCCTAATGGCCATAACCAGGACTTAAAATGCTGTGAAATTTAAAATGATGGAGGTATAACAGAAGGTAGATGTAACAGAGGGCATTCCACGGGGAGAAATTGTATGAACAAAGGCTCCTACATAAGAGAAGGCAGGACATGTTTGGTGATAGTGAATATAGGCAGCACTCAGAAAAATAGCAAGAAAAAGGCTGAAAAACTAGTCAGGGCTATATTTTGGGAGAGGCTCAGAATCAGAGTCAGACATTTCTTTAAAAAGTAGTTTATACACACTGTCAGGAATACTTCACCTGCAATTCACATTTCAACTCACTGCAATCATAGAACTGCTGTATGACTCACATATAGAGAACAAACTAGTGGTTATCAGTGGGGAGAGGGAAGGGGATTAAGACATGCAAGCTATTAGGGAAAAAATAAGCTACAAGGGTATATTGTATAATACAAGGAATATAGTTAACATTTTGTAGTAAGTGTAAAAGGAAAGTAGCCTTTCAAAATTGTATTAAAAACATAACATCAAAAATTTAAAAAAGAAACCTTCCATATGGCATAGATTCCCAAACAGTGGCTTCAATAAGGCCTACACATATTGATCTCACCTAAAAGAAATTCAGAGTTAGGCAGTCCAAATCTGGTGAGGTGGCCCTATGAAATTGTTCAGTTTAGTTCAGTTCAGTTGCTCAGTCGTGTCTGACTCTTTGCGACCCCATGAATCGCAGCACGCCAGGCCTCCCTGTCCATCACCAACTCCCGGAGTTCACCCAGACTCACGTCCATTGAGTCAGTGATGCCATCCAGCCATTTCATCCTCTGTCATCCCCTTCTCCTCCTGCCCCCAATCCCTCCCAGCATCAGAGTCTTTTCCAATGAGTCAACTCTTTGCATGAGGTGGCCAAAGTATTGGAGTTTCAGCTTTAGCATCATTCCTTCCAATGAACACCCAGGACTGATCTCCTTTAGGATGGACTGGTTGGATCTCCTTGCAGTCCAAGGGACTCTCAAGAGTCTTCTCTAACACCACAGTTCAAAAGCATCAATTCTTCGGTGTTCAGCTTTCTTCACAGTCTAACTTTTACATCCATACATGACCACTGGAAAAACCATAGCCTTGACTAGATGGACCTTTGTTGGCAAAGTAATGTCTCTGCTTTTCAATATGCTATCTAGGTTGGTCATAACTTTCCTTCCAAGGAGTAAGCATCTTTTAATTTCATGGCTGCAAGCACCATCTGCAATGATTTTGGAGTCCCCCAAAATAAAGTCTGACACTATTTCTACTGTTTCCCCATCTATTTCACATGAAATGATGGGACCAGAGGACACGATCTTAGTTTTTTTAATGTTGAGCTTTAAGCCAACTTTTTCACTCTCCTCTTTCACTTTCATCAAGAGGCTTTTTAGTTCCTCTTCATTTTCTGCCATAAGGGTGGTGTCATCTGCATATCTGAGGTTATGGATATTTCTCCCAGTAATCTTGATTCCAGCTTGTGCTTCTTCCAGCCCAGTGTTTCTCATGATGTACTCTGCATATAAGTTAAATAAGCAGGGTGACAATACACAGCCTTGACATACTCCTTTTGCTATTTGGAACCAGTCTGTTTTTCCATGTCCAGTTCTAACTGTTGCTTCCTGACCTGCACATAGGTTTCTCAAGAGGCAGGTCAGGTGGTCTGGTATTCCCATCTCTTGAAGAATTTTCCACAGTTTATTGTGATCCACACAGTCAAAGGCTTTGGCATAGTCAATAAAGCAGAAATAGATGTTTTTCTGGAACTCTCTTGCTTTTTCCATGATCCAGCGGATGTTGGCAATTTGAAATTGTTAGAGGTCCCTATTCTTTTTAGTTTACTCCTCCACTATCCTTAGGGTGATGACCTTTGTCCTCAGAGCCTTTATTCCAGAAGACATCCTGTGTCCAGGTAAAAATCAGATGTTCTATCACTAGGGAAGGAGACGGGAGTGTATATTGAGGTAAATAATTAGAAATCTATGCCACAAGTGTCTGTACTGAACCTATCCCCTCCAAGGTCACCAGAGACCAGACCACCACCTGACTGCTACAATCCCTAACCATTTTTTCAGGCCTTTTCTTGACCTCTGGGTAGCATTCAATGCTATTGACCCCTCCCTCCCTTTGAAATATTCTCTTCCCTTGCTTTTGTGACATTACTTTCTCCTGCTTTTCAGTCTCCTTTGTCATTACTTATCTGTCTCTCTCCTGGGCTCCTCTTCCTTTGCATATGCTGAGGTCACTGCTGGCCTCCAGGGCTCTTCCCTGGCCTCCTTCTCTTCTTAAGGTTTTCATTCTTCCCAGGTGCTCTTGCTCTTTCCCATGGATTAAAGAATTGTTCATATTATAGATCTGTAACCTCAGTCCAGACCTCATTTATAAGCTTCAGATATGTATATTCACCTGCATGTGGGTCATTTCCATTTGGCTGTTGCGCAAGTACCTCAAAATCAATGGTCCCCTCCATTAGTATTCCATGTATTACTGAAAGGGGTTACCTTCTACACATTTGATCTCTCAAATTAGATTCCCAAGAGTGCCCTTTGACACTTCCCTCCTCCTCACTTCTTTTCCTACATCCAATTATTCATAAGGTCTTGTCATTTTTAATTTAATATTTCTGAATTCAGCCATTTCTCACCACCTCCACTGCTACCATTCTAGGCCTAACCACAGTCACTGCTTAGCTGGATGACTACTCTCCATTTTTCCAGGAAGACATCTAATTCATACTTCTAATGGGCTAGGCAACTAGAATGGTGTTCTTTCTTTAAAACAAATCTATGCTGTATCCAAGCCTAGAACCCTTCAATAACCTCTTGGTGTTCTCAAGATCAAGAACAAAGTCCTTACCTTGGCATTCAAGGCTTGCCGTGATTTGAAAGGAATGGGGATTTAGAGTACTGGAACTGGAAGAATGGAAGGGCTGTGTCTAGTGCAAAATAAAGCCCTGTAGCTCCATGGATGAAGGAGCCTGGTAGGCTGCAGTCCATGGGATCGCTGAGGGTCAGACATGACTGAGCAACTTCACTTTCACTTTTCACTTTCATACATTGGAGAGGGAAATGGCAACCCACTCCAGTATTCTTGCCTGGAGAATCCCAGGGACGGGAGAGCCTGGTGGGCTGCCGTCTATGTGGTTGCACAGAGTCGGACACGACTGAAGTGACTTAGCAGCAGCAGCAGTAGCTGGGGGAGAGAACCTAGGAGACAGAAAAGTCGTGAGCTGATGTCACAAACTTGGAGGAAGCAACAATTTAGAGAAAAAACCAGGAGAATAGAAACCCACTGTGAATATCTATAAAGTGTGTATATGTGTATACATATGTTGAATTGTTCACAGAACATAGGGATTCACATTTCATTTGCTTAAATGAGGAAAGGGTGACTTCATAAAGCAGAAGGCATAACCATTTAAATTATTTTTGGATGTAGGAAAGGCATTGAATATTAATTCTATAACTGACCACTATGTTGAAATTTTTATGGTTTCTAATAATATCAGTTGATGCTCTCAGGTTGTCCAGCTCTACATTCATATACTCTGTAATTAATAATAATGTTGTCTTTCCATTTTTTATACATCTTATTCTGTTCTCCTGAATAGATTCAATTACTTATATGAATCTGTTATGTGGTAGAAGTACCATTTCAAATCATTTGGGGGAACGATGGATGAATCTGCACATGGTGTAGGGAAGAAGCTGCATTTTTTTTTTTTTTGAAAATAATCCTTATACAAATGCTGGAGTGATCAAACTTTTAAATGTAAATAATAGAGCCATAAAACTGGAAAAAACTGATTATTATACAGTAGAAGTCTATAAAGCATCTGTAAGCATGAAGCAGAATCAGTCACGATAAAGGAAAACCTGATACATTTCACTACATAATAATTAAACCTTTTTGTACAGCTAAGAATATTATAAATAACATGAAAGATATTTGTAATATATGCAGCACACAAATGTGCAAGAGACATTGCTTGTGGAAATGTTATTCTGTGTATCTTTTTAGAGTAAGCTGACAAGTTCGTGTATCAAAATGGAGTCAGCTCTGCTTGTAACAGTAAATAAAAAATGGAAACAATCTAAATGTCTATGTACCCCTGGACTGGTTAAATACATTATGGGACATTTATACAGAAAAAATTAGGGGCTAGTGCACTGAGACGACCCAGAGGGATGGTACTGGGAGGGAGGTGGGAGGGGTGTTCAGGATGGGGAACACGTGTATACATGTGGCGGATTCATGTTGATGTATGGCAAAACCAATACAATATTGTAAAGTAATTAACCTCCAACTAAAATAAATAAATTTATATTTAAAAAAAAAGATTATGGAGCAGTTAAGAAAAACGTACACTATGGAAAGCTGTAAACAGCTTAATTCTAAAGAATATACAACTGGGAAAAAAACCCAGGTCACAGAGTAACAGATACAGTGTACCATTTGTGGGGAGAAAACTCAAATAATCAGTATATGAATAGAAACAAATCTGGAAGAATGTATATCAAAATATTAATAGTGGCTATTTCTGGGGCATGAGCTAAGTATGTTACAAATTTCTGTATTATTTGAAATTTCACAACTACATTACTTTTGCAATAAACAAAAATAAAGATATAAAAATAAATATATTCAATGAATGAATCGCTTTGAGGCGGTGGTTTTGGTTTGGAATGGCTTCAGATCGAGCCTGGTACAGTGGCATAAACACGGGCTTTGGCGTCAGACAGCCCTGAGCTGGGCCCCATTGCCCCACCCCCCGAGGAAGGAGAAGGGGGGTGGCAGGGGGCTGCGGAAAGGGGCTGGGCTGGGCTGTCTGCAGCTCTAGTCCAGGACGCTGACTTCCAGAGGGACTAAGAGACGGAAGACAAATTCCGGACTCGCTGGAGGACAAGGTGAGGGACGTTGAGATTGAGGTTTTCCAGACAGTAGTTCCAGTCCTCTCGAACATAGAGCCAGGCAGGTGGGCAATTTTTACTGCACCACTGCAGCTAGGGGAGAGGTTACTTGGAGTGGGATTTAGGCAACGAAGACGACCAAGAGAGTAGTAGGTTTATGGACTGGAGAGCAGAGAGTAGTTGAGGAAGGGAGGGGAGAAAAACTGGGAACTGGGCGTGTTGAATGGTGAATGGGGAATATGAGGGGGAAGGGGAATGCTGAGGGGAACTGGAAATTCAGAAAAGAAAATAGGGGAGTGTAGAGAATGGTTAAGGAATACTAGGGGAGGGAGTGCAGTAGTAACATGAAGGAGGATGGTGTGAGGAATGGAAATAAGGAATCCTGTGGGGTAAATAGGAAAGTCAATGGAGAACTAGGGAGCGGGGATCAAGGCAGAGGGAATACGGACTGGTACGAAGTGGGGGATAAGGAATGAGGAGTAGGGAGCGGGGGAAGGGCAGACAGAGGCCCCCCTAGGGAGGCGGAAAGGGGCGGGGCCACTTCCGGCCTGGAGCGGAGAGGGAAGTCTCTGAGTTTATGAGGGGCTCAGAGGGAGTGGACGCACTCAGGAATTGTAGAAGGACGAGGTGAGCAGCCCTGGATCTGAGCCCGGGAGGGATCTGCCCCACCCTCTGGGATATGCAGAAATCCTACTCTAAAGGACCGGATCGTACCGGATCCATCCAGTCAGGAAGGGAGGGGACCGGACCCTGTTTGGCTGGGCCTAAAGATGGAATCACTAGCTCAGTACTGATTTGAGGAGGGGGTGTATTAGGGACGGGGAAGAACCAAGATGCACTTGGGCACTGTTTGGAGGGGGGGCATATTATGAAAAAGGGCGGGACCAGGCGGTGTTCTGGACTTGGGGTGTATTCAGTAGGGGAGGAGTCAGGACTAACGGACACTGCGACAATTTGAGAGTGAGGTTTGTTGGGGAGGGGGCGGGACCGAATGATACTATGAACTTGGAGAGGGGCGTGTTGGAAAAAAGGTGTTGGACTGAGTCCTCGACTATTACGCATGCGCACTATGGATCGCTAGAAAGGGGCGTGTAGAGAAGGGCCAGCTTGGAGAGACACCAGCTGCAGAGTGCGCATGTGCAGGGTGGACATCAAAGAAAGGGCTTCTGCTGGGAAAGCGGGTGGGGCTGAGATGGGCCCTGCAACGGATGCGCATGCGCATTGTCGACTTGCGGCTGGGGAGGGGGGTGCACTGGGGAAGGGGGCGGGGTCCTCAGGGCTGCCGCGCTGGCACATCTTCCTGGAGAAGGGGAGGGTGCGGCTGCAGAGAATTGAGACCTAGACGTTCTGGAATACTGAATTTGAGAACGAAGTCTTTGGGTGGGGGTGGGGGGCGTGGGAGGGTTTGGGATTGGATGGGGATCAGCCTCCAGGCAGAGCGGGAGAGAAGACGTTCAGTGGGTTTGCCTCTTGACCCAGGCTTTCTCCCCTTCAGGCTCAGCTCTTGCCAGGCCGACTTGAGACATGTCTGACACAAGCGAGAGTGGTACGGGTCCAACCCGCTTCCAGGTAAGCCCTTCTGCCCTCTCCCTAGCTGCTTTTGCTCTCCAGCTCTTGTTGCTGCCCCCAATCCCTTGGCACCTCCCCTCCCATCCTAATCCTTCTCCACCTACCTCCTTGCTTGGGTGCTGCCCCCCTCCCCCAAGTAGAGGGAAGGAGGAGGGAAGGAAGGAGGGAGGAAGCAACGCTAGAGGGAGAGTGGGCCCGCCCCTTTTCTGCTCAGGAGAGGCCTTGTTGGGCAGAGGTGGTCAGAGCACACCGCAAATAGGAATTAGTATAGGTAAGAGAAGTGAGGCCCTGGAATTTTGGAGCCATTTGCTTAACTAGGGGTGGGGAGAAAGTTTGTGAGCTTCCCTGCTTCATCTTGCAGGCTGAAGCTTCAGAAGAGGACCCTGGCTTGAAGATGCAGACCGTACTGACAGTGACCCAGAACTTAGAGGCCTCAGAAACACCGAAGGGCTCAAAGACACCAGAGGTCTCAAAGGCCACGAAGATCTCAAATGCTGCAGGTGTCTCAAAGGCCACTGAGGCTCAGGAGGTATCTGCCACTCAGGCTTCACCTACCACTAAGCTGACCGATACCCAGTTTCTAGCAGCCAAAAAGAAGAGTCTGGCAGCTGACACCAACATGCAGCATACTGACCCTCAGGCTGTGACAGTGCCTGCTACTGAGACCAAAAAGGTTAGCTCTGTGGCTGATACAAAGGTCAATACAAAGACCCTGGAGACTGAGTCTACTGCCTCTCAGGCTCTGGCAGATGAACCTGAGCCTGAGGGTGCAGCTGGTCAGGCTCAGGAGAATCAGGATACCCGGCCCAAGATCAAGGCCAAGAAAGCCCGAAAGGTAAGATCTTTGCTTTTCTACTTCTCTTAGTTGGTTCCTGGTTCTGTAAACCTTTAGAAGGTTGGTTCCCTCTCCTGATAATAGCTGTGGGGGGACACAAAGAGGAATTTGTTATAATTCCTGTCTTCAGAAAGCTCATAGACTGGACATGAGATAGGAATACACATAGCTGAAATCTAAACAAAATGCAGTTTATGTTTACGTAGTAGCTTACCATATGTCAAGGGCTTGAGCTAGGCATATTCACACAGGTTATCTCATTAAATCCTGAAAGTGATCTAGTTTTGTAGAGAAGGAAGTTGAGTCCCAGAGAGGTGGAGTGACTTGTCCAGGGTGATATAAACAGAATCAGTGGTGGACACAGGAAGAGGAGAAGCCTCAGGCTTTACACTTGGGTTGCTCCTGTCCTGGTGGGAAGATGAAACTCCTACTTGGAAACCAGTGAAAGATGAATCCAAGACTCAACATGGCCAATATCTAGTGAGTCGGGCTGTTACTACAAGGGTGGGATTAGAGGGGACTTCTGGAAGAGAGAAGATGAAGGAAAAAGGACCATCTGTTTCATCTGGCAATGTTGTGTTTGCTCTCTGTTGATGCAGGTGAAGCATCTGAATGGGGAAGAGGACGGCAGCAGTGATCAGAGTCAGGCTTCTGGAACCACAAGTGGCCGAAGGATCTCAAAGGCCCTAATGGCTTCAATGGCCCGCAGGGCTTCAAGGGGCCCCATAGCATTTTGGGCCCGCAGGGCATCAAGGACTCGGTTGGCTGCTTGGGCCCGGAGAGCATTGCTTTCTCTGAGATCACCCAAGGCCCGTAGGGGCAAGGCTCGCCGCAGAGCTGCCAAGCTCCAGTCATCCCAAGAGCCTGAAGCACCACCACCCCGGGATGTGGCCCTTTTGCAAGGGAGGGTAAGAACCCTGTCCTCTCCACTCTGCATTATTCTCTGCTTTGCCTGCCTTCTTCTCTGCCATTGTGTCAAGTTTTTTGCAAACACATTTTGATCTTTCCATCTTTTCCACTTCTCCCAGGCAAACGATTTGGTGAAGTACCTGTTGGTTAAAGACCAGACAAAGATTCCCATCAAACGCTCAGGTAGAGTCCTACTAACCCCTTCCTTCCTCCAGCTCTGCCCTCCATTGCCCTGTCCCCCACATGCTGAGGGCATTTCTTGCTCTCTTGCTTCCACTTATGCCCTCTCAAAGTTCTAATTTGGCAGTAGTAGCATCTCTGTTCACTAGCTCAGAACCTGTTTGTGCTACCCACAGCAGGGTTGGTAAAGGGTGTATAGTTTGGGTATGGGGGCCACTTGGCTTCACTTCAGCCCAGGTGCTCGCAACACTCTCCCCTTGCAGACATGCTGAAGGACATCATCAAAGAATACACTGATGTGTACCCTGAAATCATTGAACGAGCAGGCTATTCCTTGGAGAAGGTGAAGGGGCAGACCTGGGGGATGGGTGCAATGGGAAAACCTTGAATCAAACAAAGGTGTACATGTCTCTTCTGGGGGGCACCACAGAGACTAATCCAGCCCCATCACTGTGCAGATGGGAAGACAGTGGCCTAGCAAGGGGCATAGACTAGCTTGAGGTCACACAGCAAGTCCATGGTAAAAGCACAGCTAGAACCCAAGCTACCCAGCTTAGTCTTGGCTCTGTCCACTGCTGGACAGTCCTGTAATGTACTTCAGATACTCACTTCTCAATTTCTTTACCCACTCTCTGGCTCCCTGGATTCCACTGATCACAAAGATGACAATAACAGTAATGCATTTGTTGTCTGTTTGCTGTGTGCTGGCCACTCAGCTAAGTGCTTTATGTGCATTATCTCACTGATTTCACATGCACACACACATACACACACACATACAAGCATACACACACACACAGACTCCTGAGTACATGGGGAGCTATGGGATGCCAAGGAAGCTGAATTCTGTGGTCTCACAAACTGTTCTCCCCATCCACAGGTTTTTGGGATCCAATTAAAGGAGATTGATAAGAATGATCACTTGTACATTCTTCTCAGCACCTTAGAGCCCACTGATGCAGGCATACTGGGAACGTAAGCTGGGATAGGGCTGGGATGGGAGGGAGGCATCTGCTTTCGTTCATGGTACTAGTTCATCCCTATCTTCTCCCTATACCCCCTTAAGAAATAGGAAGGACAGAACCCCAGACCCCTTTTCTATCATCCACACATAGTTGGAGCCCTGCACACAGGAGTGGTACCTGATTATGATTGTAGCGTGTAGAAGCCTCGGGTAGAAGCACTCTTACTGTAAGATTTTCTGGTTTTCCAGAAGCTTTCCAAGAAAGCAGACTTGTCATAACTTGTCTCTTCATATTGGCCTTGGTAGAATAGTTCTCACAGGAGGGCTTCCTGGTATGAGTGGATCATGGTGCTCGATGGGCAGGGGCATCAGTGGGGCTATGCCTAGAATTTTCTTGAAACTGATGGGTCTAGGGGAGTAAGAAGGGACTCAGAGTTGACTGGGTGCTCAGATCATACCATTCTTCTATTCTCTCAGCAACACAGGAAGAGAAGGATGTGTTTTTCCCATTTTATGAATAGGAGACTAGGCTCAAAATCTTAAGTGCCTTACCCAGGATACATAGAGCTTGAAGCATAGACTGGGCAGAATTCTCCCATATTTGAAGAATCTGGGAAAAGCTAGCCTAGTGAGCTGGCTAGTGAGTTTTTTTTTGCAGATGGCTGCCGGATGTAAACCTTCTCTCTGTCCCATTATTCTCCTAGGACCAAGGACTCACCAAAGCTCGGTCTCCTCATGGTGCTTCTTAGCATCATCTTCATGAATGGAAATCGATCCAGTGAGGGTGAGTGGCTGGGTTGGCAGCTGGATGGGGGGGTCATGGTCAGAATTGCACATGTTCATTTTCTATCCCTGTTTCCTTTTTCCTCCCCTTGCAGCTGTCATCTGGGAGGTGCTACGCAAGTTGGGGCTGCGCCCTGGGTATGATTGGACTCTGTCAGCACTTGCTGTCCGTGTTGTCCTTTGGCAAGAGAGGATGGTCCCAGGATTGCATCAGCCTGGTGGTCTGGTGGGGTGGGCGGGGGTGCTGGATTGGGTCCAGGGTTCTGACCTAGGTGGATGGGGAAATGGTCCTGAACTCTGCTCTATGTCACTGACTCTTGGGTTTCTATGGAATTTCCATCTTATGCTGGAAGCTTCTTTTCCATGTGGGAAAT
Organism: Bos grunniens; assembly: GCF_055505025.1. Lineage (NCBI taxonomy): Eukaryota > Metazoa > Chordata > Mammalia > Artiodactyla > Bovidae > Bos > Bos grunniens. The sequence continues at coordinate 50,090,430 of NC_141194.1, read as the reverse complement.
GTCTCTGTCCATATCTGGGAAGTGCTGTAGCCCCAGTTATATTTATCTGTGTATATAGTTATGTATGTATTTATTTATTTTATCATTCTCTACTGTAAGGATACATCATTCGCTTTTTGGAGATGTGAAGAAGCTCATTACTGATGAGTTTGTGAAGCAGAAGTAAGTCTGTATGGTGTTGCTGTGTTCCATGCATTTTGCCTGTCTTCGAAATGAGTGATAAAGCTATGGTGCATGTGCATGTGCCTGTGCATGTTATATAAGTGCATATGCAAGTGGTAGCTTATTCCTGAGGTAGTGGCAGAGAACATGAGTACACGTTTACCGACCTACTTGTGCTCTCATATATGCCTTTGGAGCAGTTCTTCAGGGGAAGGATTGTCATCACCAGTATTGTATGTGTGAGGAAACTGAAACTGACAGAGGTGAAGTAATTTGCTCAGGGTTATACAGGCAGCAGATAGAAGAGTTGTATTTAAATCCTGACTTCAATACCTTGATTCTTTTTACTATGCTAGCTGGGGATTCATAGAAATTAATTTCCATAAAGAAATGCCATAGAATGGTAGCTTTAGGCAGCAATGTACTGTCCTGGAGTCTTGACTTGAACATCTCATTTCATTTTCATAGCTACTCTGCAGAATAGCTGCCATCATCCCAACCCCAGTATCAGTTGAGGAGCCTGGGGCTCAGAGAGTAGAAGTCTGAACATGGCCCTGGCTGGTAAAGGACCCATTTGGATCTGAAGCCCAGTCCTCCTGACTTTTCTGGCCAGGTCCCACCCTGTTCTTGGTCCTTGGAGAACATGTGTGCACTCACGCAGCTGTACCAGCCCACATACCTGTATGCTCACACACAAATGTTCGAGAGTATGCATTGAATCCGCTGCTCTTGGTTGACTGTTTTGTCCCATACAGTCATTTCCTAGGATGGACTGTACCAGGGTTCAGCCAGGCCACGGATGAGCCCATTGGTGGGGTGTGTTCAGAGCAGGGGGCCTAAAGAACTGGCTTCTCTATTTGCAATACACCCAATAGGAATCTGGGTTATTGTGACAGGGGCACAAAACTTGTGGCCTTCCTATGAAGAAATACTCTATACAGGCCCCTTGTACCTCCACATGGCTGCTGGGTAGGGTCAGTGAGATAGGGCTGAAGATTGGAAGAAAAGCTGCAGTAGTCAGTGGGGGAGTTTGCCACCTAAATGCATGAATGGGCCATTAGTGGTCTTATAGACATAAAGGCTTTGACCCTCTCTTTTCAAGGTACCTGGACTATGTCAGAGTCCCTAATAGCAATCCCCCTGAATATGAGTTCTTCTGGGGCCTGCGCTCTTATTATGAAACCAGCAAAATGAAAGTCCTCAAGTTTGCCTGCAAGGTAATTGGAGAACTGCCCAAGCTTGGCATACCAAGAGCATGGGGTGCCACTGTCTGGGGTAGGCTGTGTGCAGAGCAGTCTGTGGTTCATGCATGAACATTCTGAAGCCTGTATTAATGTGCAAACACTTTATTTGAATCATTTAATACTTACAACTGACATGTCATTGCCTTACTGCAAGTGAGAATACTCAGGCTCAGAGGTTGTTAGGTGTCATGTCCAAGGTCACAGAGATAGTAAGTTTCAAAGCAGAGCTGAAATATTAGGTATGAGCCTGGTGGGCTCCCGTCTATGGGGTCGCACAGAGTCGGACACGACTGAAGCGACTTAGCAGCAGCAGCAGCAGTAGCAGCATGGTATCATAATTTGCATAGAGCAGGCACTTGGTGCTCAGATTTAGATCCTTCAGATGGTTGTTCTTCCTGTTGTAGGTACAAAAGAAGGACCCTAAGGAATGGGCAGCTCAGTACCGAGAGGCAATGGAAGCAGATATGAAGGCTGCAGCTGAGGCTGCAGCTGAAGCCAAGGCAAGGGCTGAGATTAGAGCTCAGATGGGCATTGGGCTCGGCTCTGAGAATGCTGCTGGGCCCTGCAACTGGGATGAAGCTGATATTGGACCCTGGGCCAAAGCCCGTATCCAGGCAGGAGCTGAAGCTAAAGCCAAAGCCCAGGAGAGTGGTGGTGCCAGTGCTGGTGCCAGTGCTGGTGGCAACTTTGGTGCCAGCACCAGCCTGACAGCCACTCTCACGTTTGGGCTCTTCGCAGGCCTTGGTGGAGCTGGTGCCAGTGCCAGTGGCAGTTCTGGTGCCTGTGGTTTCTCCTACAAGTGAGATTTCAGGTATCTACTTATTTTGGGGGGAAGCCAGGGCTCATGGGGGTGGGATAAAGAGCTGGGTGGTTATAGGAAGGCCAGGGTTGGAGGATCACATGGAGAGTGTGAGAAGACACTACTTTTGGCATTTTATTCCTTCCTATTGGTGGATATAATTGACTTTTTTATTTTCTTTTACTTGTGTTTTCAGATATTCCTAATCCCAGCAGTCTTTCTCTTCGAGCCAGGGTGCATCCTCAGAAACCTATTCAACACAGCGCTCTAGGCAGCCACTATCAATCAATTGAAGTTGACACTCTACATTAAATCTATTTGCCATTTCTGAGTTTATTGCCTTTTTTGGTGGGCTGTCACGTTTTTGTATCATATTTTAAAATGAACTGGGAAAGTTTCCACCTCAATCTGTGCTTAGCTTGAGGTGACATTGCTGAATTCAGTGGAGCAAGATTAGCATGTTTCCTGGGATAGGTTGGGCCCCATCTCTATCCTATAGAGTAGGCAGGGTTGCAGTGGTGTGGGAGTCATAGGGATTGTAGGCACAGAGGGCATACTTAGAAGAAGCTCTGATATGGGCAAATCTGGTCCAGAAAAATAGAGGCGATTGGGCATCAAGTATTGACTCTCCTTTTGAGAAACTTGGGTTAGACAAGAAGGAGAGAGAGGTAGGTAGCTAAAGAGAAGTACAAGAATAATGAATTTCTTGGGAAAAGAGAGATTTGAGCAGGCAGGAGCCAAAAGACAGGGAGATGTTGAAGGCTGACTCATGGAGCCTAGTCCCTGAGGAGGTGGAAGGGGAGGACCTGTGGGAAGGGACTGTACAGAAAGGACTTGGAGAGGAGACTGTAGGATTCCAGACAGTGGGGAGGCCCCAGTAGAGCAGGGAGCCCATGATTTATGGTAGACCCCCTTCCCCATGGCAAAGTGCTCAGTAATCTTGTAGGAATGAAGATGAGTGTTAGTTTATTCCAAGTATTTGGTTCTGTTATTCAGTGGTGGAATAAGGACAAGACCAAGGGCAGCAAGTGTATGAGTCTGCATCTTTGTTACCATGTCCACAGTGTAGGTTCACAGAATGGAGAAAGAGATGGACCAGGGAACCCAAGCATTCTTGGTGAGGAAGATAGAGTTTGAGTGACAGATTGGGAAACAGTGCAGGGGTTTGTGGACAGGAGTCTCTGAAGTCTATGAACAAGACAGAAAGGTAAGTGAATATAGTAAGTGCCTGCTATGTGCGGTGTTATAGCTGTCTGGGAGGGAATGTTTAGAGAACCAGAAGGATGAACTGAGGGACTAGTTCGATGGTCAGACAGTAGAATGATTAAGAAGACAGCAGAAAGAACTCTGGGCAGTGGGAAGATCCATGGAATAGCTGGTTAAAAGGGAAGAAGATGATGGTTCCTAGAGATGAGGAGGGGTCAGTGGCCTGGTTGGGTTATCCATTTGGACAGTGTAATCACCCAGAATGGAGGCAGAAGTTAGGGTAGAGAGGAACACTGTGAGCCAAGTGCCAGAGTCCCCTTGTGTAGTTGAAGGTGTCCTCCCAGCTCTACTACCCACTAAGGCATGGGACCCTCAGGCAGAGATCCACCTTTGCCCTGTTTTGGAGAGTATTTCCCTGGACCTTCCTTTCCAGGAAGCTCTCAGCGTCTAATCCCCACATTCAGTTCAGTTCAGTTCAGATGCTCAGTCGTGTCCGACTCTGCGACCCCATGACTTGCAGCATGCCAGGCCTCCCTGTCAATCACCAACTCCTGGAGTTTACTCAAACTCATGTCCATTGAGTCAGTGATGCCATCCAGCCATCTCATCCTCTGTCGTCCCTTTTTCCTCCTGCCCCCAACCCCTCCCAGAATCAGAGTCTTTTCCAATGAGTCAACTCTTCACATGAGGTGGCCAAAGTATTGGAGTTTCAGCTGCAGCATCAGTCCCTCCAATGAACACCCAGGACTGATCTCCTTTAGGATGAACTGGTTGGATCTCCTTGCAGTCCAAGGGACTCTCAAGAGTCTTCTCCAACACCACAGTTCAAAAGTATCAATTCTTCGGCACTCAGCTTTCTTCACAGTCCAACTCTCACATCCATACATGACCACTGGAAAAACCATAGCCTTGACTAGACAGATCTTTGTTGGCAAAGTAATGTCTCTGCTTCTGAATATGCTATCTAGGTTGGTCATAACTTTCCTTCCAAGGAGTAAGCGTCTTTTAATTTCATGGCTGCAGTCACCATCTGCAGTGATTTTGGAGCCAAGAAAAACAAAGTTTGACACTGTTTCCACTATTTCCCCATCTATTTCCCATGAAGTGATGGGACCAGAGGCCATGATCTTAGTTTTCTGAATGTTGAGCTTTAAGCCAACTTTTTCACTCTCCTCTTTCACTTTCATCAAGAGGCTTTTTAGATCCTCTTCACTTTCTGCCATAAGGGTGGTGTCATCTGCATATCTGAGGTTATGGATATTTCTCCTGGCAATCTTGATTCCAGCTTGTGCTTCTTCCAGCCCAGCATTTCTCATGATGTACTCTGCCTATAAGTTAAATAAGCAGGGTGACAATATACCAGACCCCTAATCTGGGACAGAGTCTTACAGACAATGAAACTCTAGTAATAGCTGCCTTTCCCCTCTTAAGACTAAAAGCAGTAGAGAAACAAGGCTTATTTCTTAGGGAACAGGATCTAAAAAAGAAAAAGCTGCACCAGGAGCAAGGAAGTTCCTTGCCTGTTGTCATGAATCGAGACCTGCTTTTGCTGTGGAGGTGTTGAGCTGTTCTTCACTGGAAGCATTGATTCCATAGGCCATGGTTGCCTCAGGGGTTGGAAAGTACCTGGGAGAAGTAGGCAAGGTCAGAGGCAGCTTAGACCAAGGAAGGATTCTATAGCGAGTGGGTACCATGTCCAGGGCACCCTCAGATTCCCAGGTCATGTCCATCTGAAAATGGGGGGTAATGTGAGGGGGTGATGGTGAGGGGTGGCAAAGGACTTGGAGACTGTGATTCTAATAAAAAGTTTAAAGTGCTTGATAAGAGATAAGAGTGAATCATAGTCATGAAGAACTCTGACCTTCCCACTTACCTTCCCTCTACAGACCACTGGGTTTGCAGGGCTCCCCACCTCTTCTTTCCTACAAGGCTTAGACTTTGGAAAAGGATGGGTTTTTTTCTCACTACCTCAGGTTTAAGGATGGAAGGCATGTGAGGTAGGGAGGAAGAGATCAAATCTGGTTCAAGGCAAATGGGGAATGGCCAGAACTAAAAAGAGGGAGTGCTAGGGGAAATGGGGACAGACTATGGCTCATGTTTTTGTCACCTTTATTAGCTTGGAGGCCACTACTGTAATAAATGAACTCCTACAGTATTATCATTAAATTCCAAATAATTCTAGAATATATCATGTATTAATATCTCCCGTTTGCCTAGGAGTGGGAAGAGCTCCAAAAGCAATTTCTCCGTCTATTTTTTTATTATCACCCCCAAGCTTTTTTAGACATTTTTGTCCCAATTGCTACCCCCCATAAAATTTGAATAACACAAATATTCTGTGCACCTATTTAATGTATAATGTATATTTGTACTTTATATAGAAAAAGGTTTTTACTCAATATAGGGTTTATAATGACTAAAATATTTAAAGTTTAATAATTTAAGATACTATAAGCAACTTTATAACTATTTGCTGATCAGCTTTAAATGTAACACTTACATTGTAATGTATCAAATTACATATGTAAATCAGCAATTTATATAGCTATGTGATAATAGCAGTATAACCAATATTTTAAAATACTATTCAAAACATTTTTCAGCAACAGTAAAACATGAAATTTTAAATTAATTTCTTAAAAATGATTTTTAGTGTAATTAACTTTCAAGTATTGCATGATAAAAGAAAATTTTTAACTAGCTGCTGGGTATCCATTCAGGTATCATCAACATTCTTACAATAAGTGCTCTTCAGTGCTTGACTGAAAGATCAATTGAATAACTTTTGTAGAATTAAATAAAAGCTATTTTTAATTCTCAAAGCCCAGACAACACTCTGAGACACTGAGGAAGTCTTCCAATCATAGCCATCTATTTGCCATGGTTTTATAGTGCTGATTTTGCATATATTTTGTGTGTCTTCCTCATTGTTGCTCTTGTGAAACTCAAGAAAACCCAATAACAGAAATTAAATACTAAAGAGTAAGATTCTTCAAGTAAGGTTGAGCTTTAGGGGGACACAAACTATGATGAAAGATTTTGGGGAATTTTTGTCCTCCACAAGGACCAATTTTCACTCCCTTGTGGTTGATTACCCGCAACTCCATCTGCCCTTTCCCCCTGCAGTAATACAAGACCTACGTAACATTTCACCTGAATTGAATAAACAAGATAGAATGAGTGCTGAGTTGGGGCGGGGGGAGAGGGGGAGGAGTGGGAGAGAGGGAAAGGAAAGAAAGGAGGGAGGAAAAGAACAAGAAATAACTACTAGAGACCAACCATTTGTGAAAACAAAGTGAGGGGGACAACATTTTTATTTCTCCAAACTTACACTTTCAAAAATGCCTTAGTCCAACATAATTCTATTAATTCATGTATAATTGCCATTCACCCATTTTCCAAACACAGATCAACCCAAACCTTTTCACCTACTGTCTCCAGCCTCAAGTCCACGAATTTTGGGTGATACCCTTTTGTCTACCTACCTTGCAACCTATTCTAGGTATGTTGCAGGCTTTGAACTAGGTTGTACGTTGAACTACCATGTCCTGTGTGTGTATGGCTATTGTATCATTTGGATAATCTTTGGATTATCACTGAGTATGATGTGGATGAAGGTGCCAAAGGAATTTCCTGGGACTCATATATAAGGTACATTAAGCCCTCTCCAGTGGGTCCAGCAATCCTGAGCATGCTTTGTAGAATTAACTTGTATGAGACCCTAGAGGTTGCCTCCACAATGACTGTGTGAAATCTGAGCTCTTGGAAGTCCTGTATTGGCTTGCAATAATCTGCATTTACCTTTTGCCACTGGACATGGTAGTGCTAGGGTCATGCAGTGAATCTCCTGGGTTCTAGATATGCTCTTCCCTACCCAACTGTGAGGCAGACAGACTCCCTATTTCCCCATGGTAGTTGGGATCACTCATCTCAGTCACATAGTGAACTGACCCCCTCCCCCACTCCTTTCTTGCCTATTGGTTCAATGTCATGCTGCTAAGTCACTTCAGTCATGTCCGACTCTGTGCGACCCCATAGACGGCAGCCCACCAGGCTCCCCTGTCCCTGGGATTCTCCAGGCAAGAACACTGGAGTGGGTTGCCATTTCCTTCTCCAGTGCATGAAAGTGAAAAGTGAAAGTGAAGTCGCTCAGTCGTGTCTGACTCTGTGCGACCCCATGGACTGCCACCCACCAGGCTCCTCCGTCCGTGGGATCCTCCAGGCAAGAGTACTGGAGTGGGGTGCCTTGAGGAACTCCAAATGGCCAGGTAGAAGTCTCAACTTCCTGTGAATCGAAATTGTTTAACTAAGTGAAGTGATGAGAAGTGTCATTTCCTCTTCCATTCTTTAGTTTCTAGACATATGTATTCTGTTTATGGGAGAAAGAGCATCATATATTGGTTATTGATTCACAGAATATGCTGAATTCTGCAGAATGGCCTTCAGACTTCACAAAATGTTGTTTCCTGTCACTAGACTGAAATGTTTCGTAGGCCATCCCACTCTTCTGCAAAGGCAGTTGCTTATGGGTGATGGTGTATGTGATAAGAACAGGTAAAGCCCTTGTTGTTAGACCATTTATCTTACCTCTTTCACTGTGAAATGTGTTTCACGACCAGAAGAAATATTGTATAGGATAATTCAAAGATGTACAAAGTGTATAAAGTAATTAGAAAATCCAAGGATGATGGTTCTGGTAAAAGCACCAGGGGAGGCAAATCCATTCCAGAATATGTGGTTATTTCCATAAAGACAAATTGATGCCCAGTCCCTGATGGAAAAGGTCCATTGTAATCCCTCTGTTATCCAAGGACTTGTTGGTCTCCTAGGAAATGGTGACATATTGGGGTTTCTACTGTTGAGAAATTGGGCACTCAACAGTGTTGGTAGCCAAGTCAAACTATGAGAAGGTAAATCCATGTCAAACCCCTGAGTACCATCCATCCCTTCTACAATGGTAATTTTGTTCATTGGCTCATCTAACAAGCACTAGGATGTCTAGAGAAAGAGGTTGACGGATGTCCACAGGCTGGGTCATCATGCTCCCATCATGCTCATGCAACACAAATATTCTCACACTCAGCCCATTCCAAAAGATCCATTCACTTACTCCTCATATACATGTAGGCAAAGCAATTAGACTGTGCCTTATAAGCACTCTCCACGTATTTTGCTGCCTCCTTGTTATTGCTACCAGTTCCCCAGTATTGTTCTTTCCCAGCGTCTGACCATCTGACAAGACTGTTAATTGGCATTGATCAGAGACCCGGGTAGGACACTGTCTGAATTAAGAGATCAACCAGATGCACTGCTCTAAGTTATGTCTCCTCCCTTCCTTACCTCCCATCAGGGTCACATTTCAGTAGGGCTGTTAACTTTCAGTTAGTTCCTGCTTATCGACAGTATCATCTGCAAATCATGCTCCTGGGTTTTTTCTTCTTCAGTAAACTGATTATTGGGACTAACCACAAGGACCTAGGAGTGAGCTGAGGGAGAGGAAGCAATGTGATGGGAGTAGCCGTGAGTTTGTGCCCTCTCTAACTCGCTTTTGCTTTCAGGACCTGCTCCAGAGTGACTTTGAATATAACAGTGCTCTTTGGTGGTGGAGTGCTGTTGTCTGTCCAATGTTAGGGGCTGGTAGATCAGACGGCACCAAGCCTAGGATGGGCAGCTCAGTTTGCATGGTCATTTGGGGTCCCATGGGTTATTTGTTCAAGCTCTACCAGGGCCGGTGATTTAACTTTATGAACTCAATCATCAGGTGCCAGGAGCTGTTTCTCAAAAGGAAGGTAATTATTTGACAAAAAGCATGGCTTATGCTCCAAAACTGTAGAGATTTGTGCTTTAATTCTCTGCTTGGGGCTTGTCACAGGCCTCATACAGCATCCCAATCTGTCACAGACACTCACTCAACTCACTCAGACATTGACTTGTTCATTCAACAAACATCTACTGGTAACTACAGTGTTCAAGGCCCATGCTGGGTACTGGGGTGGCATGTTCTCAAGACACAGCCCGTCCAGTGAGGGAAACAGTGACAGGAGCAAAAGGAACCACTTAGGTTTGTGGGAGTGCAGATGAGCAACTGAATCACTCTTCTTCTGCAGATAGGCATGTTTTTAATCACAGATGATGCGTGAGGAACATCTGCACAAATGTACAGACACAGGCACACATTTTTATGTACAAATATAGGCATTGTGTCCACACATTCTAATTATGGATTATGAATCAGCAGTCAGTGTGCTCTGGTAGAAGGAGTCCTGATTGGGAGACAAGTGACGGGATTTAATCTACCCTGGCTCCCTCACACGTTCCCTATGTGGCCTGGGGCATGTCCTGGGCCCATCCTGGCTTCATATCTCCTGCCTATAACATGAGAACAGCATTAAGTCACCCAGCCTGGGCTCTGTGAGTGTCACGTTAGATAGTGGATGGGGAGCACCCAGAGTACTTTGTGCCCCAGGAGACTTACATTTTCACTAATTTCTCTTCAGTTTACCCACTAAGTGAGCCATCTGTTTTTTAATAGCATTCTGATTGATGAAGAGAGTAAATGTGAGAGACAAGGGGAATGGGTGAATGTGTGAGTAAAGAGTAGATGAATGTAATGTAATGAATGATTCAGTAATTAAGTGTGAATGAGGGAATCACTGAATGAATTATCAGTAACCTTCTCCTATATATTCTGCTAAGAGATGCAGAGGCCACACTTGCTTTCTTCTGGAATTACGACTCAGAATGGGAGGCAATGGGATGACAGTGTGAAGGACAGGCTGCCCCAGAGGATATCTCAGGCCCTATAGGCCAGAGAAACACTGAGGCTGCCAGCCTTGCTTCAAACTTCATCTCGAGGCATTTGAAGGCCACACTGGCTACCGCAGAATCGTTATATGAGCTGTCCAAATATGGATTCCTGGGCCTCACCCCACTGGAGTCTGCATGAGTAGGTTGTGGAGGGGCCCAGGAATCTATCTTTATAACCCATTTGCAAGTGAGCTTGATGTCCAATCATATTGGAGAACCAGTGATCTGGGCTAGAGGCCTCCTCTGAGGGACGAGTGGGACAGACACAGAGAAATCACCCATGTTATGGGGCCACTCTCACTAAACTGTTTATCTGCGAAGGTCCTACCTAATTTGACCCTGCTCACCCAGAGAGACAGTGTGGAATGTGGAGGGGGGAGACACAGACACAGACCTGGGTTTAAATCCCAGCTTTGACCTTCTGTGAAGGTGAGGCAGCAGGCAAATCACCCACTGGCTCTCCTTCACTTTTCCCATCTGCACAATGAGCATGCACAATCTTCGGCCCAGGACCACTGTGAGAATTTGAGAAAATTCCTCCCCACAAATCACTGGTACCCAGGAATGAAGACCTGATGATAATTGTAATCCTTAGCATTATCAAGAGATAATTATCAGAGAAGGCAATGGCACCCCACTCCAGTACTCTTGCCTGGAAAATCCCATAGATGGAGGAGCCTGGTGGGCTGCAGTCCATGGGGTCGCTAAGAGTTGGACACGACTGAGCGACTTCACTTTCACTTTTCACTTTCATGCATTGGAGAAGGAAATGGCAACCCACTCCACTGTTCTTGCCTGGAGAATCCCAGGGACAGGGGAGCCTGGTGGGCTGCTGTCTATGGGGTTGCACAGAGTCAGACACGACTGAAGAGACTTAGCAGCAGCAGCATTATCAAGCACTTACTAAGATCCAAGTATGGTTCCAAATGATTTACATAAATGATCTCACTGAATTTGCACTAACTTTATCTATGAAAGAGGAGCTATTATCCTTCCCATGCTACAGATGAGGAGTCTGAGGTGTAGAGAGTGTGAATAACTTGTCCAGGGGCCCACAGGCAGCAACTGAGTCTTTGGAGCCTGCACTCTTAAACCCTAAGCCATAAATGGCAGCTCCCTCCCCCCCACCCCATTCTCCTTAAGGGTTAAAACAGAGGGGAGAGCCAATCCTGTTGAGATCAAACAGAACAAAGACCTCTGAAAGGAAGGAAGCCAAGGGAATGTATGTAAGCAGGCACCTCAGAGAGTATGGGGGCTCAGTTTGCCCCTAAGCTTCCTGACAGCTGTAGCAGGAAAGGGGGTGGGGAGCAGAATTCCCTAGTTTCCATGTTCTGGGGTGGGGGGGTGGGAAAGGAGGCACAGAGGCATATCTAAATGGACATTTGTCTTGGACTGAAATTCCAGAGGAGTTGATCTTGTGGCCAGCTCAGCAAACATCCGGGACCAGAAATTCATCTGTGATTTCATGAGGCGCTAAAAGGCTTATTCACACACGTGATTCTGTGAGAGTCAAAAGGCAGAGGGGGAAAAAACATGAAATTCTATCTAGAAGAGAACCTTGCTAGACTGTAAGTTCCCACAGCAGTAAGGGGTGTTGGGGGAGACTGAGGCCCTGTCTGTGTATCAGTTTCTCTCTGCAACGCACAACACAGGGTCTCTCCAGGAGGAGATCCAGGCTCATGAGGACATGACACTCCTCCAGAGCCTGGGCTCCAGGATGGATGGCAAATGAGCCAGGATGAAGTTGTGAGTGATAGCCAGACTGCCAGAGCCTGGAAGCTGAGTGGAGGCTGGGTCTGTCAGGCTGGGCATGCTTGGAAGAGGCAGAGTAGGGGCAGCTGATTGTAGGTTTGGGAGAAGCATGTGGTATTTGGCAGGTGGGGTGGGGCATTGCAGGCAATGGAGCAGCAGGTGGTGCAGAGCTCACTTCTCATCCTCCCCAGATATTGCCCCTTTTGATGTCCCTTTACTTGGCTTTCTGCCTGGTGGACTCTTCTTACCACCACCCATGCAGGTGAGGCTGACTTGCCCCCATCCACTATGATTGAGAGGGGAGAGACCTGTGTCCGAATTACCTTCTGTCCATCACTGCAAGACCAGTCTGCCTTCCCCAGCTCAGGGATCATGGCCAACTTTGTGGTCCAGAATGAGGTAGCATTCGAGGACATAGTAGGAGACGTGCACGTGATAGGGCCAGCAGAATGGAAAGTGGGCTCAGGAGTCAGACAGTCCAGGGAAACAAGGCGCTGGCCTCCACGAGGTACTTGTTTGTTTCTCCCTGGGGATCAGTGAGGACTAGTGCATGCAGACAAGATGGTGTGTAGCAACACATGACTTCACAGCGGGGAGGCACGTGTACCCCAAAGGCTTAGAGACCTGGAACTTGAATTCAATAAATGGAACTGAACTCCAGGTAAACACGCTCCTAAGTGAAGCAAGCCATAGCCCACTCCTAACCAGTCCTTTTAGGAAGGGAAATATCGGCCAGTGATTAGACTCTCACACTTTCTGCAGCTCTGATACTCTCATGTTCTCTTGGGCTTTCTGGATGTCTCTACATTTTAAAAAGCCTTTTAGCCTCGCTTGAGCCATTTGCCTAAACTGGGAGCCCTTAAATTCTGAGCTCACACACTCACAAAGAACATGCCAAGGTCCCGTCCTCTTCCAGAGGAGTAGAGGCTGATCCGGGACGCTTGTCTTGACAACAATTGTGTGGCAGCCTGAGATGTCTGGTCCCAGCCTGCTTGTTCCACAGCACCTCTCACTGCCTCCAGCACACAAACCATCCTCCAGCTGCCCCCACACCATGACACATCACACACCGTTGTCCCAAAGCACCCGAACCTACCAAACATCTGTGCCTGAGTATGTGCTCCAACTATCTGCCACCTTGGGAATGTCTTCTTCCTTTCCCCGCTGGTGCGTGTCCTCCTTATCCTGAAGACTGTGCTTCAGTGCCGCAAGCTGACTGTGGCTCAGATTATGAACTCCTTATTGCCAAATTCAGACATAAATTGAAAAAAGTAGGGAACATCACTAGACCATTCAGGTATGACTTAAATCAAATCCCTTACATACAGTGGAAGTGACAAACAGATTTGAGGGACTAGATCTGATAGACAGAGTGCCTGAAGAACTATGAACAGAGGTTCATGACATTTTACAGGAGGCAGTGATCAAGGCTATCCCCAAGGAAAAGAAATGCAAAAAAGGCAAAATGGTTGTCTGAGGAAGCCTTGCAAATAGCTGAGAAAAGAAGAGAAGCTAAAGGCAGAGGAAAAAAGGAAAGATATACCTATCTGAATGCAGAGTTTCAAAGATGAGCAAGGAGATATAAGAAAGCCTTCCTCAGTGATCAATGCAAAGAAATAGAGGAATCAATGGAATGGGAAAGACTAGAGGTCTCTTCAAGAAAATTAGGGAAACCAAGGGAACATTTCATGCAAAAATGGGCTCAATAAAGGACAGAAATGTTATGGACCTAACAGAAGCAGATGATATTAAGAAGAGAATGCAGAGAACTGTACAAAAAAGATCATCATGACCCAGATAATCATGATGGTATGACCACTAACCTAGAGCCAGACATCCTGGAATGTGAAGTCAAGTGGGCCTTAGGAAGCATCACTATGAACAAAGCTAATGGAGGTGATGGAATTGCAATTGAGCTATTTCAAATCCTGAAAGATGATGCTGTGAAAGTGCTGCACTCAATATGCCAGCAAATTTGGAAACAGCAACAGTGGCCACAGGACTGGCAAAGGTCAGTTTTCATTCCATTCCCAAAGAAAGGCAATGCCAAAGAATGCTCAAACTACCGCACAATTGCACTCATCTCACACGATAGCAATGTAATGCTCAAAATTCTCCAAGCGAGGCTTCAACAGCATGTGAACCGAGAACTTCCAAATGTTCAAGCTGGAAAAGTGTTCAACCTTCCACATGTAAAGCTGCCTTTAGGAAAGGCAGAGGAACCAGAGATCAAATTGCCAACACCCCCTGGATTATAGAAAATGCAAGAGACCTCCAGAAAAACATCTACTTCTGCTTTATTGAGTACTCCAAAACCTTTGGCTGTGTGGATCACAACAAACTGTGGAAAATCCTTAAAGAGATGGGAATACCAGACCGCCTTAGCTGCCTCCTGAGAAATCTGCATGCAGGTCAAGAAGCAAGAGTTAGAACTAGACATGGAACAACGGACTGGTTCCAAATCGGGAAAGGAGTACGCCAAGGCTGTACATTGTCACCCTGTTTATCTATCTTATATACAGACTACATCATGTGAAATGCCAGGCTGGATGAAGCACAGGCTGGAATCAAGATTGCCAGGAGAAATATCAATAACCTCAGATACACAGATGACACCACCCTTATGGCAGAAAGTGAAGAGGAACTAAAGAGCCTCTTGATGAAAGTGAAGGGAGTGAAAAAGCTGGCTTAAAACTCAACATTCAAAAAACTAAGATCATGGAATCCAGTCCCATTATTTCATGGCAAATAGATGGGGAAACAATGGAAACCCTGACAGACTTTATTTTCTTTGGCTCCAAAATCACTGCAGATGGTGACTGCAGCCATGAAATTAAAAGATGCTTGCTCCTTGAAGAAAAGCTATCACCAACCTAAATGGCATATTAAAAAAGGAGAGGTATGAATTGTGAATAATTTACACCTATGGGTTTCTGAAGCCATTTCTTTAAAAATAAAAATAAATAAAAAGCAGAGGTATTACTTTGCCAAAAAATGTCTGTCTAGTCAAAGCTATGGTTTTTCCAGTAGTCGTGTATGGATGTAAGAGTTGGACCATAAAGAAAGCTGAGCACTGAAGAACTGATGTTTTGAACTGTGGTGTTGGAGAAGACTCTCGAGAGTCCCTTCGACTGCAAGGACATCAAATCAGTCAATCATAAAGGAAATCAGTCCTGAATAATATTGGTGCTGAAGCTCCAATACTTTGGCCACCTGATGTGAAGCACTGACTCATTGGAAAATACCCTGATGCTGGGAAAGATTGAAGATGGCAGGAGAAGGGGACGACAGAGGACGAGATGGTTGAATGGCATCACTGACTTGACAGACATGAGTTGAGCAAGCTCTAGGAGTTGGTGTTGGAGAGGTAAGCCTGGCATATTGCAGTCCATGGGGTCGCAAAGAGTCGGACATGACTGAGCGGCTGAACTGAACTGATACTCCCATCCAGGGTGTGCTCTGATTCCTGCATCCCCAAAACAAGAACCCTTCAATCCACCTACCTACCATTTTGCTTGAGTATGCCTGCCTTTCAAAGCCCAACCCCCTCACTCCATGAACACCTAATCCGTTATGCCCACTACTGCCTGTGTTGGGAACCCTGAAGTGAATCACACACTGATCTTATTTACTGTCTCCAGGTGAAACAGAGACATGCAAGAATGACACAAGATGAGAAGTGCTTTGTCAATGACAGCTTAAGTATGATGGAAGCCATTGTGAGGGGTGAGGAGGTCAGAGAGTGCTCCCTGGAGGAAGTAAAGACATACTGTGGTCTTAAAGAATTCAAAGACATGTGCCAGGTTGGGAAGGACGCTCTCAGAGGCAAAGGCAATCTAGTAAACTGAGGGTTGCATGATACAAAGAATGGAGGTTGGAAAAATCCACGGGTGTGAAGGGAACTACAAGAGGATTGGAGCTCCTGAAGCGTTGATTTGAGGCTCATGGTATGTTCAGAGGTGAGCCTGAAGGCCATGAGTGCTGCAGGGGCTTGATAAGGAATATAAAATTTATGTTGAGAGGTTTGAGCCATCCAAGGGAATGGGTCCAGTGGTGAGTGGGTATGAATTTGTGGAGGGGGAACGAATGAAGAGCATTGGACTGGAGAAGGACTTGTGGGGTCAGCAATGGAGATCCATGGGTTGAATCCAAGAGAGCTAGGGAGGTGACCCAAGCAGAACGTCTAGAGCCAGAAGAGCAGATCTAGGATGGCAGTTGCTAAAGCAGAGCTTCCCAGTCTAGCAGCTATTGACCTCCACAACCCTTGGGATATCCAGCCCCACCAACTGACATTGGGCTGTTCAGGGTTCTAAATGCCCACCACTTCCCCCATTGTGCTACACAAATGTAATCATTTTCTTTGCATGCCACGACTGACAAATATTAGGCAACACTGCTTATGGAACACGGGGAGAACATGGAGCTGAAGAAAGAGACTGAACCCTATGGGCCTGAGAGCCTGTAGGAGAATAAGGAGCTTTCGTCATCTCTGAATCCCAGGGGACAAGATTCTTCTAAGGACCAGAAGTGATTGTCAATTGTGAACAACATCAGGCAGGTGCAGTCTGAGGAGAACTGAAGTACATCCAGTGAGTTTTCAAACCAACTAGTCATTGCTGCCTTTGGTGAGAGAAGGATCAGTGGTGAGGGTGGGAGCTAGGCTCCAGTAGGCAGCGGAGTAAACTGGAGGTGAGAAGACCATTACAGCTGTGAGTTCATTACCTCGGCATGCTACTGGGAAGAAAGGAGCTGGTTTGAAGTTTGTGTGGGATTGGGATGAATGGAGGTTGTCTTAGTGGATGGAAAAGACAGCAACATTTTTAAATTCTAAAGAAGACCCGGTCGGGTGCATGGGTGGGGTTGGAGAGTAGGAGTCTGGCTGGTGGAAGAGGTCCTGGAGGCTGGGCATGCATGGGGTCAGGGAAGGATTGTTTTGTCTTTCAGTAGAGGGATGAGGCATATAGGCATGTGGACCTTGTGCAAGAGTGGAGTGGGCAGTCCAAGGGACATGGCCTGGTGCCCTTACTGTTCTCCTGTGGAGGGAAGGGAGACGGTTCCTGAGAACAGTGTGGCATGATAGCTGAAGGGAGTGTGAGAGGTAATGCCGCTGGTTTATAAGATGTGAGGTGTGGCACCACCAGTGAACCTGGGTGCATGGAGAGGTAGGGATGTGATTTTCCCAGAAGCTCTCACCTACACACGTATGGGAAGAACATGGAAAGAGAGCTGGACTCTGCCTGTTGCTTGGGCAGTTGCAGGATGTTTGACTCAGGCTTTGGGGGACTGCTGTAGTGCGCAAGGGAAAAGTGCCTACAACACCTAAACTTGTGCTTGTGAATTAATTAAAAGGCTGGCATGGAGGAGAAGAGCAAGATGTCCTCCCACCTTCCTTCCTTCTCTCCACTCCCAGCTCCCGCCCTCCAAGAGGGGAGGAGATAGTGTGTCCAGCTTTGTGATCAGAGAATGCCTGAATGTCTGAGAGGAGAATAAGCTGGTTATCCTGGGGTAGAGCCTGCTGCAGGCTTCTGGGCAGCACAGACCCTCTGCAAGCCTATACTTGCTTAGGCTGAGCTGCACTGGTCCTGGGGGCCCTCCCAATTTCCCTCTCCTTTTCCCTCAGCTGTCCCAGGCCCCAGGCTCTGCAGAAAGAGAGATGGAGTGGGGGATGGGGGTCAGCAGCCAATCACATACCTGATAGCTCAAGGCATCTGCACCTGGTCTAACCAATCCCTTCTGAACAAACTGCTCACTCAGACTCCGCTCCCTCCTCCCCTCCCTGCTCTGCCCAGCAACAGCAGAAAGCAGGCTGAAGGAGGAGAGGGAGGCCCTGCAAACTCCCAGCCCCTGGCAGCAATGGAGCTGGGCCTCAGACTCACTCTATAGAGAGAGGCTGAAACAGTACTTACATTTCCTGGAACCCAGGCAAATCGTCCCTAGGGGCCCTCAAGACTGTGCAAGCCCAGCTCTCACAGACAGGAACTCACATATTACAGACATCCTGATCCTTGGAGCCTTTGGCCTCAAGCCAGTCTCATTCTCTCCACACTCAGGGGCAGGCCCTGGGCTGGCAGTCTGACCAGCAGAGATACATAGTTCTGGTGGAGGAGACGGACATTGAGCAAGCAATCCCACAAATGCCTATTTAATGGCAACAGTGGTAAGGCCTAGGAAGGAAAAGAGTAGAGTTTTATGTAGCAAAATAAGAGAGGACTTGATTTAGATGCTTCACAGTTTTTGTTGATTTCACTTCTGTTTTCCTCAGATTTACAACGGCTATTTTATTTATGACTTTGCACCCAGAGGCCTTCCACCTGTTGGTAAAAATGTGGGGTTTGTTTTTGACATGAGTGGCTCCATGTGTGGTACCAGGATGAAGCAGGTAACAGGGGCCCTGGGGGTCTTTTGTAGCTTTTGATTTAGAAAGCTCAGAAAGCAGAGTGCTGGAACAGTGGTTCCCTGAGACCGGACTCCCTGCCATCCCATCACCCTTTGACCTTATAGGCCTAGGCGTACCTTAGTGTCTTGGTTCCTTGTCAATCAGAACCCCCATAGACATGGAGCCACAGAACCCTAGGAATACTGAAACATAGGACCACACGGCCTGAACCCATCGATAGCCTCCACCACAAGCCTCCAGGTCTCATAAGGGCTCAAAGTTAAAGAGCCTTTGAGCTAGAGCACTCTGGCATCATAAAGACTCAGTCAAACATATTAAAACTTTGATCATTTTAGACTCTGAACTGTCAAGGGGCCACAGCTTTGTTTTCTTGTTTTTTGACTACATAGCCAAAAGAGTACTGTGCCATGGGCTTATAATTCTTAGGAGCCATAGAGTCCTGGGTCCATCTAGGCTTCAATCTTGTTC
This sequence comes from Bos grunniens, assembly GCF_055505025.1. Classification (NCBI taxonomy): domain Eukaryota; kingdom Metazoa; phylum Chordata; class Mammalia; order Artiodactyla; family Bovidae; genus Bos; species Bos grunniens. Next base: position 50,071,595 of record NC_141194.1, on the reverse strand, counting down.
CCCTTACTAGAGCACTGTTGAAACAGAACCTTGGAGGCATAAACCAAAAAGATTCTGATTTTAGAGCCTGAATCCATAGACTTCTGGAAACAGATTTTCAAACCATCAGACTGTGAAGGTCCAGAGTATAAGGTCCTGATCTTAGGGCAGTATCACCTTTGTTACTTAAAGAAGCATACTTTGGAAATAAGGTATAGAATTCAAGATCCCCTGAATTTTAGCATCATGGGTACCTGGGTGCCTACGACTTCACAAAGTCTTTGGAAATTAAACTCTTTAAGAGTAAGATTTTTCTGTGTTATAAACTCCAAGTCTTTAACACTAGTTATCCTAGGCCAGAGTGGTTTTTCACCCCCTGAACCATAGTATCTTTTGACTAAACCTGAGGTCTACATGTCCAGTCTACAGTCAAATGTATTTAATGATTACTTCATTTCAGATATGGTATTTTTTCATTTTAAAAATCAGCATTAGTGAGTTTAAAAGAGATTATTGGAAAGTATCTTAATTGAGACAAAAACATCCCCAAAAATGAAAATAATAGAGAGTTAGAAACGTGTCAGAAAGCCAAATGATAAAATCATTTATATTTTTGTTTATTTTTATTGAAATATAGTTGATTTATAGTATTGTGCCAATCTCTGCTGTACAGCAAAGTGACTCAGTTATACATGTATATACATTCTTTGAATATTCTTTTCCATTATGGTTTATCATAGAATATTGAATATAGTAACCTGTGCTATACCCTAGGATCTTATTGTTTATCCATTCTATATATAATAGTTTATACCTATTAATCCCACACTCCTAGTCCTTCCCTTCCCCATCCCTTCCTGCTTTGCAACCACAAGTCTGTTCTCTATGTCTGTGAGTCTGTCTTTGTTTTGTAGATAGGTTCATTTGTGTCATAATTTAGATTCCACATATAAATGATAATGATGAAATAAATTAATCTATAGCTTAGAGAATACCAGTTAGGGAAAGCATAAAGAAAACTAGAATTAGGTACACCATGGGCAAGCTGTTGAAAACAATGGAAGTGAAGAAATAAGCAGGATCACTGAAAGTGAATTATTATATCAGGAAATAATAATACATCTTAGAAATGAACTTGGAAAAATATCTATGGAAAGTCACATGCAATGCAATGACTTTTTAAAAGGAATTATATATTAAAAAAATAACAAGCTATGTTCTATACCCAGTCAAAATGTTCTTCAAAAATTAAGATAAGGGACTTCCCTTGTGGTCCAGTGGTTAAGAATCTGCCTTCCAGTGCAGGGGATGTGGGTTCAATCCCTAGTTGGGAAAAGATCCCACATGCCTCAGGACAGCTAAGCAAGAGCACTACTGAGCCTGTGTGCTCTAGAGCCCATGTGTCAGAACTAGAGAAGCCCACTCACCACAACAGAAGATCCCACATACCTCAACTAAGACTCAGTGCAGCCAAATAAACATAATTATTTTTTAATGAAGGCAAAATTATGACTTTTTTAATACATATTGACAGAATTTTTTGTAAGCAAACTCAAGCTACAAGAAGAATTAGAGGATGTTCTTTAAGTTAAAGTAAAATTAACCTAGATAGATAGACAAACAGACTTTTAGAATGGTTGAAGTTCTCTTGGAAAAAATATACATGAGTAAATATAAAAGAATACTGTTTCCCCATCCTGTGGAGGATTCATGTTGATATATGGCAAAACCAATACAATATTGTAAACTAATTAGCCTCCATTTAAAATAAATAAATTTATATGAAAAAATAAAAAATAAAATAAAATGGGAAAAAAAGAATACTGTTTTTACAACAATATTATTGCTTACTATAGGATTTATAGTAGGTACAATTAAAATATTTAAAAATTTAAGTGCATGAAGGAAATGGAGTTAGATGGTGTTATTCTTTGATTCTTTAAGAAGTGATTAAGTTTCTAAGTTAAGGTAGACTATAATAAAGCAAGAATGCATATTGTAATATTCAGGGTAAAGACAAAAGCAACAATACAACAATATATAACTAAAAATCTAATAAAGGAGATAAAATGGAACAGTAAAATATTATTAATAACAAATCCAAAAGAAGTCAGAGAAGGAGAATTAAAGATACAAAGAACAGATGGGACAAATCAAAAAGTAGTATTAAGATATTAAGTTTATGGGAGGAGAAATGATGTTGAAGGAACTTGAGCTCACTTCCTTTTACAAGAACACCAAAATCACAACTAACTGCTGAAAAACCAATTTAAAAAAGGACCAGAACCTACCAAGAAAGATATTCTATATCCAGAGACATAAAGAAGAAACCTGACCAGTTGGCAAGAGGGATGCACTTGTGATATACTCAAATCCAATACCCCTGAGTGGTCAAATCACAAACTAGAAAATAATTATTAATATATTGAAGAAGCAAGAGTTTTAAGACCCATGTCAGTTTCCCCAGCCTGGGTGTCTGGTATCAGGAGGAGGAGCCCCCAGAGTATTTGGCTTTGAGAATCAGTGGGGCTTTATTGCTGGAGCTCCACCAAACTGGGAAAGACAGACTCCACTCTTGCAGGGCACACTCAAGCTCTTGTGTTCAACAAGACCCAGAGCAAATTAAGTGACTTCATAAGAGCCTGGACCATATCTACCTGCTGGTCTTAGAGAATCTCCTGGGGAAGTAGGGGTGGCTGTTTTTCTCCCTGGGGTCATAAAAGTTGGTGTCAGAAATACTGGCACTTTCACTACAGCAAACATTATCTTCAATGGTGAAAAATTTCCCCTAAAGTCAGGAGCAAGACAAGGGTGCCCACTCTCACCACTACTATTCTACATAGTTTTGGAAGTTTTGGCCACAGCAATCAGAGAAGAAAAAGAAATAAAAGGAATCCAGATTGGAAAAGAAGAAGTAAAACTCTCACTGTTTGCAGATGACATGATCCTCTACATAGAAAACCCTAAAGACTCCACCAGAAAATTACTAGAGCTCATCAATGAATATAGTAAAGTTGCTGGATATAAAATTAACACACAGAAATCCCTTGCATTCCTATACACTAACAATGAGAAACCAGAGAAATTAAGGAAGCAATTCCATTCATCATTGCAATGAAAATAATAAAATATTTAGGAATATATCTACCTAAAGAAACTAAAGACCTATATATAGAAAACTATAAAACACTGATGAAAGAAATCAAAGAGGACACTAATAGATGAAGAAATATACCATGTTCATGGATTGGAAGAATCAATATAGTGAAAATGAGTATACTACCCAAAGCAATCTATAGATTCAATGCAATCTTTATCAAGCTACCAACGGAATTTTTTTCAGAGAACTAGAACAAAGAATTTCACAGTTTGTATGGAAATACAAAAAACCTCAAATAGCCAAAGCAATCTTGAGAAAGAAGAATGGAACTGGAGGAATCAACCTGCCTGATTTCAGGCTCTACTACAAAGCTACAGTCATCAAAACAGTATGGTACTGGCACAAAGACAGAAATATAGATCAATGGAGCAAAATAGAAAGACCAGAGATAAATCCACGCACCTATGGACAACTTATCTTCGACAAAGGAGGCAAGAATATACAATGGAGAAAAGACAATCTCTTTAACAAGTGGTGCTGGGAAAACTGGTCAACAGCTCTGGGGAGCTTGTCTCTGGGAGGCGAGGCCGAGGTGGTGTCCGGGTGGGACTGGGGTGAAGCCAGGGTGCGGGCGGAGCCTGCATGTCTTGGGCCCCCTGCCCACCGCTCACCACCCCCAAGCCCCCGGCCCCACCCAGGAGGCGAGCTGTGCATGACTGGGGGCCTGCCTTTAAAGCACATCCCAGGACTGGGCAGGTGGCAGGCCCTGGGGTGGACCCTGGCTCCTGGCGCCATCCCTGCTGGGCTCAACCACCAAGGTGGAGCCTGTAAAAGAATGAAACTAGAACACTTTCTAACACCATACACAAAAATAAACTCAAAATGGATTAATGATCTAAACGTAAGGCCAGAAACTATGAAACTCCTAGAAGAAAATATAGGCAAAACACTCTCCGACATAAATCACAGCAGGATCCTCTATGACCCACCTCCCAGAATATTGGAAATAAAAGCAAAAACACACAAATGGGACCTAATTAAACTTAAAAGCTTTTGCACAATGAATGAAACTATAAGCAAGGTGAAAAGACAGCCTTCAGAATGGGAGAAATTAATAGCAAATGAAGCAACTGACAAAGAATTAACTTCAAAAATATACAAGCAACTCCTGCAGCTCAATTCCAGAAAAATAAACGACTCAATCAAAAAATGGGCCAAAGAATTAAACAGACATTTTTCCAAAGAAGACATACAGATGGCTAACAAACACATGAAAAGATGCTCAACATCACTCATTATCAGAGAAATGCAAATCAAAACCACAATGAGGTACCATTTCATGCCAGTCAAAATGGCTGCAATCCAAAAGTCTACAACCAATAGATGCTGGAGAGACTGTGGAGAAAAGGGAACCCTCTTACACTGTTGGTGGGAATGCAAACTAGTATAGCCACTATGGAGAACAGTGTTGAGATTCCTCTAAAAACTGTAAATAGAACTGCCATATGACCCAGCAATCCCACTCCTGGGCATACACACCGAGGAAACCAGAATTGAAAGAGACATGTGTACCCCGATGTTCATCGCAGCACTATGTATAATAGCCAGGACATGGAAGCAACCTAGATGTCCATTGGCAGACGAATGGATAAGAAAGCTGTGGTACATATATGCAATGGAATATTACTCAGCCATTAAAAAGAATACATTTGAAACAGTTCTAATGAGGTGGATGCAACTGGAGCCTATTATACAGAGTGAAGTATGTCAGAAAGAAAAACTCCAATACAGTATATTAACGTATATATATGGAATTTAGAAAGATGGTAATGATGACCCTATATGTGAGACAGCAAAAGAGACACAGGTGTAAAGAACAGACTTTTGGACTCTGTGGGAAAAGGCAAGGGTGGGATGATTTGAGAGAACAGAATTGAAACATGTATATTATCATATGTGAAACTGATCACCAGTTCAGCTTCAATGCAGGGTGCTCAGGGCTGGTGCACTGGGATGACCCAGAGGGATGGGATGGGGAGGGAGGTGGGATGGGTGTTTAGGATGGGGAACACATGTATACCCTTGGCTGATTCATGTCAATGTATGACAAAACCACTGCAATATTCTAAAGTAATTAGCCTCCAATTAAAGTAAATAAATTTATATAAAAAATATTGGGGTTTTCATCTACTTGAGCCCTTGGAGGCAGACATCTTGCTTGTGTAATTAGCCCCTAGGCCTTGTTGTTGTTTTTCAGTCACTCAGTCATGTCCAACCTCTTTGTGACCCCATGGACTGCAGCACACCAGGCTTCCCTGTCCTTCACCATCTCCTGGAAATTGCTCAAACTCATGTGCATTGAGTTGGTGATGCCATCCAACCATCTCGTCCTCTGTCATCCCCTTCTGTCTTCAATCTTTCCCAACATCAGGGTCTTTTCTAATGAGTTGGCTCTTCCCATCAGGTGGCCAAAATATTGGAGTTTCAGCTTCAGCATCAGTCCTTTCAATGAATATTCAAGACTGATTTACTTTAGGGTTAACTGGTTTGATCTCCTTGCAGTCCAAGGGATTCTCAAGAGTCTTCTCCAACACCACAGTTCAAAAGCATCAATTCTTCAGCACTCAGTTTTCTTCACAGTCCAACTCTCACATCCATACATGACCACTGGAAAAACCATAGCCTTGACTAGATGGACCTTTGTTGGCAAAGTAACGTCTCTACTTTTCAATATGCTATCTAGGTTGGTCATAACTTTTCCTCCAAGGAGTAAGCGTCTTTTAATTTTGTGGCTGCAGTCACCATCTGCAGTGATTTTGGAGCCCAAGAAAATAAAGTCTGTGACTGTTTGCATTGTTTTCTCATCCATTTGCCATGACGTGATGGGACCAGATGCCATAATCTTAGTTTTTTGAATGTTGAATTTTAAGCCAGCTTTTTCACAGCACCATCCATCAACAGAAAGGCTGCCTAAAGACTTTCTGAACCCACAGCCATCTCTAAGAATGCCCCTTAATGTGGTTATGCCCACCAGAGGGCCAAGATTTAGCTTTACCCAGCAGTGGGCAGGCCTGACCCTTCCTACCAGGAAGCATGCCCAAGTCTCCCAACTAGCCTCACCCATCAGGGGGCAGATACCAGAAGCAAAAACAAAACAAGCAAAAAATACATTTCCTCAGCCAGTGGAACTGAGTCTGTCAACAGGTCAGGACCTGCCCTGGGACCAGCTGATGCCTGGACTGTGGATGACAAGAGGGGAGTGTACTCCTGTGACACATAGGCCACCCCCAACAGAAGGGCCACTTCTCCAAGGTTGAGAAATGTAACTAACCTGCCATATACATAAAACCACAAATATAATTTAGATCAAATGAGACAGCATAGGAATATTTTCCAGACAAAGGAACAAGATAAAATCCCCAAAGAACAAGTAATTAGAGTGGACATAGGCAATCTACCCTAAGAAAGAGTTCAGGGTAATGGTCATAAAGATGATTCAAGAACTCAGGAAAAGAATGGATGCTCAGAGTGAAAAGGCACAAGATGTTTTTAACAGAGTTAGAAAATATAAAGAACAATCAAAGTTGAAGAATACAATAACTGAAATAAAAGCCACAATTTAAGGAGTCAATGTCAGAATAGATGAGGCAGAAGAAATGGATAAGAGTGCTGGAAGACAGAGTGGTGGAAATTACTGCTGTGGAACAGAGGAAAAGGAATGAAAAGAAATGAGGACAGCATAAGAGACCTCTGAGACAACATCAAATGTACCAATATTCATATTATAGGGGTCTCAAAAGAGAAGAGAGAGAGAAAGGACCTGAGAAAATATTTAAAGAGATAGTAGCTGAAAACTTCCCTAACATGGGAGAGTAAATAGTCACTTAAGTCCAGGAAGCACAGAGAGTCCCGTATGCGATTAACCTCAGGAGGAACACTCTGAGATACATATTAATCAAACTGACAAAAATTAGAGATGAAGACAAAGTATTAAAAGCCGAAAGGGGGGTTTCCCTGGTGGCTCAGTGGTAGTGAATCTGCCTGCCAATTCAGGAGACATGGGTTTGATCCCTGGTCCCAGAGGATCTCACATGCCATGGAACAACTAAGTCCCTGTGTGCCACAACCATTGAGCATCTGCTCTAGAGCATGAAAACCACAGTCACTGAAGCCTGAGAATCCTAGAGACTGTGCTTCACAAGAGAAGCCACCGCAATGAAAAGTCTGCTCTCTGCAACTAGAGAAAAGCCTGTGTAGCAATGAAGACCCATCACAGCCAATAAGTAAATAAAAGTATTTTTTTAAAGAAACAAGGGAAAAATAATATATAACATCCAAGGGAATCCCCATTAGGTTATCAGCTGATATTTCAGCAGAAACTCTGCAGACCAGAAAGGAATGGCATGATTTATTTAAGGTGATGAAAGGGAAAAATCTACAGCCAAGAGTACACAGGAAGACTTGCTCAGATTTGACAAAGAAATCAAAAGCTTTATAGACAAGCAAACACTAAAAAAATTCAATACCACCAAACCACCTTTACAACAAATGCTAAAGGAACTTCTCTTGGTGTAAAAGAAAAGGCTACAACTAGAAACAAGAAAATTACAAAATAACAAAGCTTTCTAAAGGAAACATACAATAAAGGGAAACATACAATAAAGATAGGAAATGATCCACACAAAAATGATATCTAAACCAGTAATCATGAGAGGAGGAGAGAACAAGTGCAGAATATTTGAAATATTTTATAATAACCTATTGGAGAAGGCAATGGCACCCCACTCCAGTACTCTTGCCTGGAAAATCCCATGGACGGAAGAGCCTGGTAGGCTGCAGTCCATGGGGTCGCTAAGAGTCGGACACGACTGAGCGACTTCACTTTCACTTTTCACTTTCATGCATTGGAGAAGGAAATGGCAACCCACTCCAGTGTTCTTGCCTGGAGAATCCCAGGAACGGGGGAGCCTGGTGGGCTGCTGTCACTGGGGTCACACAGAGTCAGACACGACTGAAGTGACTTAGCATAGCATAGCATAGCATAATAAACTATAAGGGAAACGAATCTGGAAAAGAATATGTGTGTATATGTGTGTGTGTTTATATATATATATAAAATATTTATATATAAACTGAATATATATATATAAGCTACATATACATGACTACTCATATACATATGTCTATCACTATGTGTGTGCTTAATAACTCAGTTGTGTCTGACTCTCTGCAACCTCATGGACTGTAGCCCACCAGGCTCCTCTCTCCATGGAATTCTCCATGCAAGAATACTAGAGTTGGTAGCTATTCCCTTCTACATATATACACATATATTTGTTGTTTAGTTGCTAAGTCATTTCTGACTCTTTTGTGACCCATGGACTGTAGCCCACTAGGCTCCTCTGTCCATGGGATTTCCCAGGCAAGAATACTGGAGTGGGTTGTATTTTCCATCTCCAGGGGATCTTTGAGCCTACTATCTTTTAAACATTTAAAAAAGATATTAGGCTCAAACCGAACTATGTCCTCATTACATTAAATATATCTCACAGTTCAGTGGGTGGTTTAGTCTCTAAGTCATGTCCAACTCTTGCAACCTCATGGACCATAGCCTGCCAGGCTCCTCTGTCCATGGGATTTTCCAGGCAAGAATACTGGAGTGGGTTGCCATTTCCTTCTCCACACACTTCAGTGAAAAGACTAAAAAAGGTAGAATTAAATTATATGTTTAAAAAAAAAAATAGATTGACCTTAAATACAAGGACACAGGCTGAAACTAAAAGGATGGCTGGTGTCTTACATTAATGCCAGACCAAACAGTCTTTGAATCAGTACATATTAGCAAAGATAAAGATTAACATTTTATAATGATAAAAGGACCCATTAAATTGTAAGATACATTTATAATTTTTTGCACCTATTGTCACAAGTTTGATATATACTAAAAAAATAAAAATATGAAAAATAAACAGTATCTGCAATAAATTATAAACTCCTCTACAAAATTGATAGAAATAAATTCACAGTTATAAGTGGAGATTTTAACATGCTTCTCTCAGTAACTAATAAGACAATTCAGTTCAGTTCAGTTCAGCCACTCAGTTGTTTCCGACTTTTTTCAACCCCATAGACTGTGGCACTCCAGGTTTCCTGTTCATCACCAACTCCCGGAGCTTGCTCAAACTCATGTCTACTGAGTCGGTGATGCCATCCAGTCATCTCATCCTCTGTCATCCCCTTTACCTCCTGCCTTCAATCTTTCCCAGCATCTGCTGCTGCTGCTGCATTGCTTCAGTCATGTCCAACTCTGTGCAACCCCATAGATGGCAGCCCACCAGGCTCTTCTGTCCCTGGGATTCTCCAGGGAAGAATACTGGAGTGAGTTGCCATGTCCTTCTCCATTTCCAGCATCAGGGTCTTTTCAAATGAATCCATCCTTCACATTAGGTGGCCAAAGTTTTGGAGCTGCAGCTTCAGCATCAGTCCTTCCAATGAATATTCAGGGCTGATTTCCTTTAGGATTGACTGGTTTGATCTCCTAGCAGTCCAAGGGACTCTCAAGAGTCTTCTCACCACAGTTTGAAAGCATCAATTCTTTGGCACTCGGCTCACTTTATGTTCCAACTCTCACATCCATACACGAGTACTGGAAAAACCATAGCTTTGACTAGATGGACCTTTGTTTGCAAAATAATGTCTCTGCTTCTTAATATGCTATATAGGTTGATGATAGCTTTTCTTCCAAGGAGCGAGTGTCTTTTAATTTCATGGCTGCAGTTACCATCTGCAGTGATTTTGGAGCCCAGGAAAATAAAGTCTGTCATGGTTTCTGTTGTTTCCCTATCTATTGCCATGAAGTGATGGGACCGGATGCCATGATCTTTGTTTTTTGAATGTTGAGTGTTAAGTCAGCTTTTTCACTCACTTCTTTAACTTTTATGAAGATTCCTCTTTGCTTTCTGCCATAAGGGTGGTGTCATCTGCGTATCTGAGATTATTGCTATTTCTTCTGGAAATCTTAATTCCAGCTTGTGCTTCATCCAGCCTGGCATTTCACATAGTGTACTCTGCATAAAAGTTAAATAAGCAAGGTAACAATATACAGCCCTGATATACTCCTTTCCCAATTTGGAACCAGTCTGTTGTTCCATGTCCAGTTTTAACTGTTGCTTCTTGACCTGCATACAGATTTCTGAGGAGGCAGGTAAGGTGGTCTGGTATTTCCATCTCCTGTAGAACTTTCCATAGTTTGTTGTGATCTGTACAGTCAAAGGTTTCAGTGTAGTCAATAAAGCAGAAGTAGATGAAAAGAATGAAAAGGACACATTTTTTTTTTTTGGAAAAAAAAATGTGTCCTTTTCATTATAGGGGACTGGAATGCAAAAGTAGCAAAAATAAGACAATTAACAATTATGTAAGGATATGTGTGATTTGAACAACAATATTAAGCAGTTTGACTTTGAATGACATCTATAAAGCACTACACCAAAGGATAGCAGACTATACATTCCTTTTAAGTGCCCATGAAACAATTTCCAAAAGAGACCATACTCTGGGGTATGTTTTTTTTTTCCATTTTAGAATAAACATTAAAATCACAATGATATACACTACACCTACTAAAAAATGTCTTTAAAAACAAAACCAAACTAAGGCAAACCAAAACTTCATAATCAAATGCTGGTGAGGATACAAAATGATAGAAACTCTCATATATTGCTGGTGGGAATGCAAAATAGTACAGCCACTTTGGAGAGTAGTTTGGGAATTTCACATAAATTTAGGAAAAAAAAAAAAACTTGCCCTATAGCCCAGAAATCCTATTCCTAGGATAAATTTTTTTTCTAATAGAAAACAAAACTTAAATTCACATAAACTTTGTAAAGAAATGTTTTAGTGGCTCTATGACAATTAAAAGAAAACAACTCAAATGTTCTTCAACTGGTGAATATTTAAGTAAACAGTGCTACATCCATACAATGGAATGTCAAGTATTTACCCTGGATAAATGAAAACTCATGTTCACATGAAAATCTGTTCACAAGTATAGCAGATTTATTTATGATTGCCAAAACCTGGATATAGCTCCAATGTCCTTCAAATGGTGAATAAAAAAAAAAAAAGCTTTGAAGTATGCATACAGTAGAATACAGTGCTCAATCGTGTGTGACTCTTTGAGGCTCCATGGACTATAGCCCACCAGGTTCGTCTGTTCATGGAATTTTCCAGGCAAGAATACTGGAGTGGGTTGCCATTTCCTACCATACTGTGTAGTCTTCCTGACCCAGGGATTGAACTCTCATCACTTGCATCTCCTGCATTGGCAGGCAGATTCTTTACCACTGAGCCATGTTGGAAGCCTCTAATAGAATACTGGTGGTGGTGGTGGTTTAGTCGCTAAGTCGTGTCTGACTCTTGTGACCCCATGGAATGTAGCCCGCCAAGCTCCTCTGTCCATGGGATTTTCCAGGCAAGAATACTGGAGTGGATTGCCATTTCCTTCTCCAGGGGATCTTCCTGACCAAGGAATAGAACCCAGGTCTCCTGCATTGGAGGCAGATTCTTTACTGACTGAGCTATAAGGGAATACTACTCAACAGCAAAAAGAAGCAAACTACTTATACATGGAGCAACACAGATTAGAGAAAAAAGAAAAACTACAGATTTCAAATGCGACATACTGTGTAATTCCATACATATGATCTTCTGGAAAAGGCAGTGTTATTGAAAAACAGCTCTGTTGTTGTTGGGACTAGAAGAGGGGTGAAGGAATAGACTATAAAAGGACAATATGAGAGAATTTTTTGAGGCTGTAATTGTTCTGGCTTCCCTGATAGTTCAGTTGGTAAAGAATCCGCCTGCAATGCAGGAAACCCAGGTTCAATTCCTGGGTTGCGAAGATCCTCTGGAGAAGGGATAGGCTACCCATTCCAGTAATCTTGGACTACCCTTGTGACTCCGCGGGTAAGAAATCCACCTGCAATGCAGGAGACCTGGGTTAGGTCTCTGGGTTGGGAAGATCCTGTGGAGAAGGGAAAGGCTACCCAATCCAGTGTTTTGGCCTGAAGAATTCCGTGAACCGTATAGTCCATGGGGTTGCAAAGAGTCAGACACGACTGAGCGACTTTCACTTCACAATTGTTCTGTATCTTTCTTTTGTTTTAGATTATGTGACTGTATGTATTTTTTTTAAATAATAGAATTATAAAGAAAAAATAGTAACTTTTACCCAATTCAAGTAAAGGAAGTAATAAGAAGTACTTATTGTGAGAAACTTTATGCTTGTAAAGCTTATAACTTCAATAAAATTATCAAATTTCTTAAAAAATACAACTTACCAAAACACATAAAAGATCAAAAGCATGAATAATTCTCTATACGTTAAATAAGTTGAATATGTAATTGAATTTCTTTCTACCAAGAAAACTCAGATGTAAGTGGATGCACTGCAAATTCTTGGAGCATTTAAGGAAGAAATATTTGCCTATTTTACATAAACTCTGTCAGAGAATATAATAAAGATGAAACATTTTGCAAATTGTGTTATGAGACCAGATTTACCCTGATACCAAAACCTGACAAAGAAACTATAAGAACTATAACTTTCATGAACATGCAAAAGTTATAAGCAAACTATTTGCAAATTAAACCCCATAACATACGAAAAAGATAATGCATCATGACCAAGAGATATTTATTTCAGGAATTCAAGTTAATGAAACAGTCAACAGAACAAGGAGGCAATCTATAGGATGGGAAACCTTATATTTAATTAGGGGTTAATATAAAAAATATGCAAGCTACTTCTGCAACTCAACAGCAAACAAAACAAAAACAAAAAAGCAAAATAACAACTTGATTTAAAAGTGGCCTAAAAACTTGAATAGATATTTTTCCAAAGAAGACATTAAATGACCAACAGATAACATGAAAAAAAAAAAATGCTCAGTTTCACTAATTGTCAGGGAAATGTAAATCAAGCCCACAGTGAGATATTACCATGCACCTGTCAGGATGGTGTGTGTGTGTGTGTGTGTGTTTGTGTCTGGAGACAGAGTGAGCAAGTGTTGGTGAAGATATGGAGAAATTGAAACTCTTGCACATTGTTGTTGGAAATCACAGTGATGCAAACATTATGATCAAAAAAGAATTGCTGTATGGCTCAGGAAACTCAAACAGGGGCTCTGTATCAACCTAGAGGGGTGGGATGGGGAGGGAGATGGGAGGGAGGTTCAAAAGGGAGGGGATATATTTATGCCTATGGCCAATTCATGTTGAGGTTTGACAGAAAACCACAAAATTCTATAAAGCAATTATCCTTCAACAAAAAAATTAAAAGAAAAAAAAAAGAATAGAACTACCAATTCCGCCTCTGGATATATATTCAAAGAAAACAAAATCACTATCTTGAAAACATATCTGCACTCCCAAGTTCATTGCAGCACTATTCACGATAATCAAGATGTGAAAGTGTTAATCACTCAGTCGTGTCCAACTCTTTGCAATGCCATGGGCTGTAGCCTGCCATGCTCCTCTGTCCATGGGATTCTCCAGGCAAGAATACTGGATTGGGTTGACATTTCCTTCTCCAGAGGGTCTTTCCAAGCCAAGCAATATAATATGTTTATAAATTGCAAAAAAAACAAAGCATGAATCATAAAGAATAAACTTTATCAAGTGGCTTTTGTCAATAGTGCAAAGTCCTGCTCTTTGAAAGACAATATCAAGAAAATGAAAAGGCAAACCACTGACTGGGAGTATATATTTGCAACGTGTATTAGAGGGAAAAATTCAGATTAAATAAATAACTCTAAAAAGTCAACAATAAGAACACACAAAACTAATTAAGAACCGTGATAAGCAATGCTATGAGGAAGAAGCCAGGTTCCAAATCATACACTACGACATCTTGGGAAAACAAAATTATAGAATGAAGAACACATAAGAAGTATCTAGGAATTAAATTTGTTTGGAGAGTTTGACCAGAAAGGTTTTGTATAGTGGAATTTTAGGATGTGATGAAACTCTGTGGTTTCTTGATCATAAGCATTGTTATATGACTCTGCATTTGCTAAAATCCATAGAACATACATTGTACATACATAGAACATACATATAAAATACATAGAACATACATAATACACGTAAATTAAAAACAAATTAAAATATGGCTAAATATTTGAACAAATGTTTCACAAAAGAAGATGTATGAATGTGCAACAAGCTTGTGAAGGGTATTTAATATCACTGCTTATCAGGTAAATAAAAATTAAAACAACACTAACAGACCACTTCACAACCACTGGATGAATAAAATTAAAGGACTGAGAATTCCAATTGCTGATGAGGGTGTAGGACAAGTGAAACTCTCATGTGCTGCTGGTGGGAGTGCAAAATGTTATAGCTACATTGGCAAACAATTTCAAAATATCATAATTTCAAATATACACTCAATGATATTACTCAACAATCTCATCCTCAAGTATTCACTCAAGAGAAATAAACATATGTCCATAAATGGCTTACACAGAAATGTTCATAGAAGGTTTATTTATAATAGCCTCCAATCTGGAAAAGAGACTGCTAACACTTTTTGATCAGTGAATTGACAAACATTATGGTATATGTACATGATTAAAGCTATTCAGCAATAAACCGAATAAACTTATGTATGCAAAATCATGAAGAAGTCCCAAATATGAGTTTTAAAAGTCACTCAAAAGAGTACATAGTGTATAATTCCATTTATTAATATACAAAATCCTTTTATAAATTCCTTTTGTCAATCCTTTTTTAGAAATGAATTTATTTATTTTAATTGGAGGATAATTACTTTACAATATTGTGATGGTTTTTGCCATACAACATGCATCAGTCAAAGGTATACATATGTCCCTCCCATCCTGAACTCCCTTTTCATCTCCCTTCCCACTCTATCCCCTCTATCCCTCTATAAATTCCACTTATATGACAAAAATGATCTTTTTTTTTTTTTTTTTTTGACAGAAAGAAGCTAAGTTGTTGCCTAGGCCTTGGAGCACGAGGGAACTTTTTTGGGTGATGAAAATATTCTACATCTTGATTGTGGAGGCTGTTTCATGGGTCTATACATTGCAAACTTGTTAAACTATAAATGTAAAATGGCTGCATTATACTGTATGCAAATAATACCTTGATAAATTTTACCTTAAAAAACTAAATGATTGCTATTCTCTGCATTACCATAATAAAGCAAAGAGTGGCCATCTCAATAGATGTACCAAGAGAGTCGATAAAGTCAGCACTTGTTCAGGATTAAAATTCTTGGCAAACTTTATTTTGATTTAATAAAAGGTATTTGCAAACAATATACAGATGGTATCTTACTTGTTCAGTCGCTAAGTTGTGTTCAACTTTTTGTGACCCCATGGACTGCAGTATGCCAGGCTTCTGTGTCCTTCACTATCTCCTGGAGTTTGCTCAAATTCACATCTACTGAGTCTGTAATGCTATCTAACCAGCTCATCCTCTGCCACCCTCTTCTCCTTTCGCCTTCAATCTTTCCCAGCATCAGCGTCTTTGAAATGAGAACTCTTCACATCAGGTGGCCAAAGTATTGGAGCTTCAGCTTCAGTATCAGTCCTTCCAATGGATATTCATGGTTGATTTCTTTCAGTATTGACTGGTTTGATTTCCTTGCAGTCCAAGGGACTCTCAATAGTCTTCCTCAGCATGACAATTCAAAAGCATCAATTCTTTAGCATTCAACCTTCTTTATGGTCCAACTCACATCTGTACATTACTGCAGGAAAAACAAACAAACAAACATTGCTTTGATTTTACAGACCTTTGTCGTCAAGGTGATGTCTCTGCTTTTTAATATGGTGTCTAGGTTTGTCATAGCTTTCCTTGAAGGAGCAATCATCTTTTAATTTCATGGCTGCAGTCATTATTGGCAGTGATTTTGGAGCCCAAGAAAATAAAATCTATCACTGTCTCCCCTTCTATTTGCCATGAAGAAGTGGGACCAGATGCCATGATCTTTGTTTTTTGAATATTGAGTTTCAAGTCAGCTTTTTCACTTTCCTTTTTCACCCTCATCTAGAGGCTCTTAAGTTCATTTTCACTTTCTGCCATTAGAGTGATATCTTCTGCATATCTGAGGTTATTGATATTTCTCCTGGAAATCTTGATTCCAGCCTGTGATTCATCCAACCCAGCATTTCACATGAAATACTCTGCATATGTTATATAAATAGGGTGACAATATACAGCCTTGTCATACTCCTTTTCCAATTTTGAACCAGTCAGTTGTTCCATGTCTAGTTCTAATTGTTGCTTCTTGATCCACATACAGGTTTCTCAGGAGGCAGATAAGGTGGTCTGGTATTCCCATCTCTTTCAGAATTTTCCAGTTTATTGTGATCCACACAGTCAAAGGTTTTTTTTTTATTTTTTAATATTTTACAATATTGTATTGGTTTTACCATACATCAACATGCATCCGCCACGGGTGTACGCGTGTTCCCCATCCTGAACCCCCCTCCCACCTCCCTCCCCATGCCATCCCTCTGGGTCATCCCAGTGCACCAGCCCCATGCTTCCTGTATCCTGCATCGAACCTGGACTGGCGAATCGTTTCTTATATGATATTATACATGTTTTAATGCCATTCTCCCAAATCATCCCCCCCCCCACAGAGTCCAAAAGACTGTTCTGTATATCTGTGTCTCTTTTGCTGTCTCGCATACAGGGTTGTCGTTACCATCTTTCTAAATTCCATATATATGCATTAGTATACTGTATTGGTGTTTAAAGGTTTTAATGTAACGAAGCAGTGAAAGTGTTAGTCTCTCAGTTGTGTCCGACTCTTTGTGGCTCTATGGATTGTAGTGTCCATGGAATTTTCCATGTAAGAATACTGGAGTGGCTTGCGATTTCCTTCTCCAGGGGATTTTCCTGACTCGGGGTTTGAACCCAGGTCTCCCACATTGCAGGCAGATTCTTTACTGTCAGAGCCACCAGGAAAGACCTAATGAAGCAGAAGTAGATGTTTTTCTGGAATTCCCTTGCTTTCTCTACAATCCAATGAATGTTGAAAACTTGATCTCTGGTTCCTCTGCCTTTTCTAAACTCAGCTAGTACATCTGTAAGTTCTCGGTTCACGTACTGCTGAAGCCTAAATTGAAGGATTTTGAGTATAATCTTACTTACCCCACTTACTAGCATGTGAAATGAGTGCAGTTGTACTGTAGTTTGAACATTCTTTGGCATTGCCCTTCTTTGCTAGATTTACATCTGTTTCTTTTTGATGCTAATGTAAATGGCATTATGCCTTAATTTCAAATTTCCATTGTTCATTGTAGATGTATAGGAAAGTGATTGAGTTTTGTATATTAACCTTGCCTACAGTATTGCTATAATCATTATTTCTAGGATGATTTTCTGCTGATTCTTTGGATTTCTTTACATAGACAATCATACTATCTATGAAAACAAAACCAACTTTAGATCTTCCATCCCAATATGTATGTGTTTATTTACCTTTCTTGTCTTATTACGTTAGCCAAGACTTGCAGTATGATGTAGAAGTGGTGAATGAGGACATCCTTGCCTTGTTCCTGATCTTGGGAAAGCATTTCTAGTTTCTTGCCTTTAAGTATAATGTTAACTGTAGGATTTTTGTAGGTATTCCTTATTGAGTTGAAGAAATTTCTCTCTATTTCCAGTTGCTTAGAGTTTTTATCATGAATAGGTGCTGAGTTTTGTCAAATGCATTTTTTTGCATCTATTGATTGATTTTTCTTCTTTAGCCAGCTGATATGATGTATTAAATTAATTGATTTCCTTAGTTGGAGCAGCCTTGCATACCTAGAATAAATTGCACTTGGTGTGTAATTCTTTTTATACATTATTGGATTATATTTGCCTGTATTTTGTTCAGGATTTTTGATTCTAAGGGAGAAAAATAAAGTGCCAGAAACCATCCCTGAAGATACACCAGCTTCAACTGAAATATACTCAAAAAGCTAATGCAACTATAAAGATAAGAACTAATGGAAATCAGGACAATGGTATATGATCCAAATAAGAATATCAACAAAGAGAAGTTATAAGATGGAAACAAAAATTCTGGAACTGAAAGCTATAAGAACTAAATGAAAGAATTAACTTGGGAAGTTCAACAGACTTGATTAGACAAAAGGAAAAATCAGTGAGCTTGAAGATAGGACTTTTAAAATTAGTGAGTCTGAGGAGATGAAATTAAAAAAAAAAAAAGAATGAAAACAAATGAGGAAAGCCTAAGGAACTCATGGGACACAATAAAGGAGGCAAATATACAAATTATGGGAGTCCCAGGAAGAGATATGACAAGGTGACAAAGAGATTATTTGAAGAAATAATAGCTAAAAATTTACCAAATGAAAGGAAAGATATGACTCTACTAATCCAAAAACTTAACAAATGTTAAGTAAGATAAAAAAAAAAATCCATACCATGAAATATAATTCAGTTGTTGAAAGTGAAAGACAATGAGAGAATTTTGAAAGTAGCAAGTGAAAAACAATTCATAACTTACACGGAGTCTTCAATAAAATCTTCAGTCAATTTATCAGCAGAAACCTTGGCGACCAGAAAAAATAGAGTAAAATATTTAAGATACTGAAAGAACTGTCAATTCTTTCTTTTTCATGTTAAAATGGACTTTATTTTCCTCCCAACTTTATTGGGATATAATTGACCAAATAAAATTATATATAAGTAAAATGTACAACTTGATGATTTGATAAGCAAAACATTGTGAAATGATTAACATAATCATATAAATTAACACATCCATCACTTTGCAGGGTTTTTTTTTTGTGTGAAAATGTTTAAGATCTACTCTTAGCAAATTTCAAGTATACATTAAATATTACTAACTATAGTCACCATGCTGTACATTAGATAACCAGAGTTTATTAATCTTATAACACATATCCATTGACCAGAATATCCCCATTCCAAGGTCACTGGTTTGATCTCCATAGGGGCCAAGTTTGCTTGTTACTTTGGGCTTCCCTTGTGGCTCAGACAGTAAAGAAACTGCCTGCAATGTGGGAGACTTGGGTTCAACCCCTGGGACGGGAAGATCCCCTGGAGGAGGGCATGGCAACCCACTCCAGGTATTCTTGTCTGGATAATTCCCATGGACAGAGGAGCCTGGCAGGCTACGGGCCATGGGGTCACAAACAGTAAGACATGACTGAGTAACTAAGCACAGCACAGCAACCCCCATTAATCACCACTTTACTGCCTGTTTCTGTGAGTTTCACTTGTTTTTTTTTTAGATTCCACCTGTAAGTGAGGGTAATATCTCCTTCTGCTTCATTAGCTACTCTAAAGCCTTTGACTGTGTGGATCACAAAAAACTGGAAAATCTTCAAGAGATGGAAATACCAGACCACTTTATTTGCCTCTTGAGAAATCTGTATGCTGGTCAAGATGCAACAGTTAGAACCAGACATGGAACAACCTACTGGTTCCAAATTGGGAAAGGAATACATCAAAGCTGTATATTGTCACCTTGCTTATTTAACTTATATGCAGAGTACATAATGCAAAATGCTGGACTGAATGAAACACAAGCTGGAATCAAGATTGCAGGGAGAAATATCAATAACCTAAGATATACAGATAACACCACCCTTATGGCAGAAAGTGAAGAGGAACTAAACAGCCTCTTGATCAAGGTAAAAGAGGAGAGCAAAAAAACTGGCTTAAAACTCAACATTCAAAAAATGAAGATCATGGCATCTGGTCTCATCACTTCATGGCAAATAGATGGGGAAACAATGTCAACCAGACCACCTTAATTGCCTCCTGAGATATCTGTATGCTGGTCAAGGCTGTGCACCTGAAACATATAATATTGTACCTCTGCTGCTGCTGCTAAGTCATGTCAGTCATGTCCAACTCTGTGCAACCCCATCAACAGCAGCCCACCAGGCTCCTCTGTCCCTGGGATTCTCCAGGCAAGAATACTGGAGTGGGTTGCCATTTCCTTCTCCAACGCATGCATGCATGCTAATTTGCTTCAGTGACGTCTGACTCTGTGTGACCCTATGGACAGCATCCCTCCAGGCTCCTCTGTCCACAGGATTCTCCAGGCAAGAATACTGGAGTGGGTTGCCATTGCCTTCCCCTCAACTATGCCTACATAAAAAAGAATACACACAGATGGCAGACAGTTATTTGAAAAGTTGTTCAACATAGTCAGAGAAATTTGAAATCAGAATCACAAAGAAATATTACTTCACATTTGTTAGGATGTCTTTATAAAAGTCAAAAGATAACTTGTATTGTCAAGAATGTGAAAAAAGAGTACTCTTGTCCACTATTGGTGGGAATGTAAATATGTACAGCCATTATGGAAAACATTGGAAGTTTCTCAAAAAAAAAAAATATATAACAACCATATAATCAACAACCCCACCCCTAAGTATGTATTCAAAGAAATAAAGTTATCTTAAAGAGATATCAGCACTCTCATGTTCATTGTTGCATTATTCGTGAAGGTCAAGATCTGGAAAAACCCATATGGATAATGTGTCCATAAGGGTAATGAAAAAATATATATATGAACATTATTCAGCCATAAGAAATAACACAATCCTACTTTTGTGACAATGTGGATGAAGCTGCATCTCATTATACTAAAATAAGCCAAACAGAGAAAAACAAATCTATATTCTCACTAATCAGTCAGTTTAGTTTAGTTGCTCAGTTGCGTCTAACTCTTTGTGACCCCATAGACTGCAGTACGCTAGGCTTCCCTAGCCATGACTAACTCCTGGAGCTTGTCCATTGAGTTGGTGATGACATCCAACCAGCTCGTCCTCAGTTGTCCCCTTCTCCTCCTGCTTTCAATCTTTCCCAGCATCAGGGTCTTTTCCAATGAGTCCAATCTTCGCATCAGGAGGCCAAAGTATTGGAGCTTCAGCTTGCTTTCAATCTTAGCTTTGACCAGATGAACCTTTGTCAATAGTGTTTCTGCTCTTTAATATGCTGTCTAAGATGGTCATAGCTTTTCTTCCAAGGAGCAAGTGTCTTTTAATTTCAAGGCTGCAGTCGCCATCTGCAGTGATTTTGGAGTCCAAGAAGCCAGGAAGAAAAACACCAATACAGTATACTAACGCATATATATGGAATTTAGAAAGATGGTAACAATAACCCTGTATACGAGACAGCAAAAGAGACACTGATGTATAGAACAGTCTTTTGGACTCTGTGGGAGAGGGAGAGGGTGGGAAGATTTGGGAGAATGGCATTGAAATACGTATAATATCATATATGGAACAAGTTGCCAGTCCAGGTTCGATGCATGATACTGGATGCTTGGGGCTGGTGCACTGGGACGACCCAGAGGATGGTATGGGGAGGGACAAGGGAGGAGGGTTCAGGATGGGAAACACATGTATACCTGTGGCAGATTCATTTCGATATTTGGAAAAACCAATACAATATTGTAAAGTTTAAAAATAAAATAAAATTTAAAAAAAAGAAAAAAAAAAAAAAGAAATATAGTCTTGACAACCAAAGCTGAAAGAAAGATCACCACAGAGGAGTCAAGATGGCAGAATAAAAGGATGCAGAATTTGTCACTCTTCATAAGTACACAAATAATTCATCTACAAACAGAACAATTCCCACAGAGCACCTGCTGGACATTAGCATAAGACTTTGGACACCCAGAAGAATGAAAGACAGAAGATAAAAATAGTAGAATAAAAAAATGGACCAGAAACTCTTGTGGGGAGCTGAAGGTGACGGGAGGCCCCATCACTCAGAAAAACTCCATCACAGTGGGGAAATCAGCTTGGACAGAAAAAGACCTTTGGGAAATCAAAGGAGAATGCAGAAGATGGTCTGTGGAAGGCAGGACAAAGTAAGAACAGCATGCAGAGGTGGTCCTAGGATGACGGAGGAATAGGATGGGGAGACCACTTTCTCCCCGACAAATTCATAAAAAGATCATTTGAATGCTGAGCAACTTCCACAAAACAACTTCTGAATGCTGGCGGATGACACCATGCACCCAGAAAGGTAGCCCATTCTCGTTTAAAGGAGGTAGGACAAAATATAAAGACAAAAAGAGTGACAAAAGAGTTAGGGATGGAGACCCATCCTGGCAAGGGAGTCAAGAAGGAGGAGAAGTTTCCAAACACCAGGAAACCCTCTCACTAGCAGGTCTGTGGGGAGTTTTGAAATCTCAGAGGGCAACATAACCAGGAGGGAAAACAAAAACAAAAACCAAAGTCCACAGAATATGTGCCTTAACCACAACTCCCAGCGGAGAAAGCCCAGACACTCAAGTCTGCCACCAGTGAGCAGGACAGATGAGGTTGCATGCTTAGGGTAAGGACCAGGCCTGAATGCCCTGAGGACAATCTGAGGGAGCTAACATGAGATAGCAACCCAAACTGTGGGATAGCCAGAGAGAGAGAGAGAAGAAAAAAAGAGAGAGAAGAGAACTTTCGCATGGAAAGCTCTAACCTAAGGCACAGGCTGGCCTGCTCACAGAACAAAGGATTGAGTGAATACCAAAGGAGAGCTAGCCAGCTGTGGACAGGCCCATTCCCCCGACGGAGGCAGAGAGGCAGGCAGGCAACAACCAGAGCTGAAAGGCAAGGGACAATCTTGGCCCCAGAGACGGCATCATCCACCAAACTGTGAGCAGGCTCCCAGTTGCTAACCAAGTCTTCCTGGGATCCTGGACAGTTGACATCTGCCAGGAGGGTCGCAACCTGAGATTCCCCAGAGGAGACACACAGCACACCTGAGACAGTGCTCTTGCAGCACACCCAGGAAACTGAGTGGCTGGGACTGGGGAGGTGATAAGACACACTACACACACCTGGCATAGTGCACTCACCAAGCACCTGGTTGCCTGAGCTGTTTGCACCTGGGAAGGGCACAAAACGCATGTCCAACTGAGTCTGTGCCTTTGTGGAGTACCTGAGAACCTGAACCTGAGCAGCCTACACATGGGAAGTGAATGCAACACAGGGGCTGCTTTGGACAGTTCCGCTTCAGAGCAACCCGGAACCTGAGCAGTGTAGACAGGAAAAGCACAGGCACCATGAGCTGGGGCAAAGTCAGTGTAGTCCATACACTGCACGCACTCCCCACACATGCCAGTGGTATTTGTTTGCAGTGTTCCTCCCTCTACACAGCACAACTGAACAAGTGAGCCTAAATAAGTGACCACCTTCACCCCCTTGTGTCAGGGTGGAAATTAGACACTGAAGAGACTCGCAAACAGAGGAAGCCAAAATAAACAAAGAAGAGGGAGCCACTCTGGAAGTGACAGGGGCAACAGATGAAAACCCTGTAGTTAGCATTGACTAAGCACTGGACGACAGAGGATGAGATGGCTGGATGGCATCACCGACTCAATGGACATGAGTTTGAGTGAACTCCGGGAGTTGGTGGTGGACAGGGAGGCCTGGCGTGCTGCGATTCACGGGGTCGCAGAGAGTCGGACACGACTGAGTGACTGAACTGAACTGAACTGAACTGAAGCATTGGAAGAGGCCTATAGACCTTGAGAAGAAGTATAAGCTGGAACAAGGAACTATCTGAAACTGAACTGACCCCACACTGCCCTCCACAGCTCCAGAGAAATTCCTAGATATATTTTTACTATTATAATTTTTAAGTTCTTTATTACTCCTTTAATTTTCATTTTTACAACCTACTATTACCTTTAAAAAAAGACCCTATTTTAAAAGCAAATTTAACATGCATATTTTTTATAATCTTTGTGATTGATTTTATTTTGCATTTTTAATATTGTATTTTTGAGAGTCTAAACTCTAGATTTTTAATCTTTGCTTTTTGGTATTTGTTATCAATTTTGTACCTTTAAGAATCTAATCTTCAGTACCCATTTTTACTTAAGGGTGTGATTACTGATTTGATTCCTGGGTTGGGAAGATCCCCTGGAGGAGTGTATGGCAACCCACTCCAATATTTTTACCTGGAGAATCCCATGGGCAGAGGAGCCTGGCAGGCTGAAGTCCATGGTGTCACAAAGTCAGACACAATAAAGCAACTAAGCACAGGACAGCACAGCACAAACTTACCTAAGGAGGCAAAAGACCTATTATGCAGAAAACTGTAAGATACTGGCTATAGAAATCAAAGACCTCACTAACTGAAGGAGAGATATACCATGTTCTTTGTTTGAAAGAATCAATATTATGAAGATGACCATACTATCCAAAGCAATCTATAGATCCAATGCAACCAAATTACAATGGCATTTTCCACAGAACTAGAACCAAAAATTTATAATTTGCATGTAAACATAAAAGACCCCAAGTAGCCAAAGCAACCTTGAGAAAGAAAAATGGAAGAATTAAACTCCCTGTTATTGTTCAGTTACTAAGTCTTATCTGACTCTTTACAACCCCATGAACTGCAGCACACCAGACTTCCCTGTCCTTCACAATCTCCTGGAGTTTTCTCTGACTCATGTCCATTGAGTCAGTAATGCATTCCAACCATCTCATCCTCTGTAGTCTCCTTCTCCTCCTGCTTTCAATCTTTCCCAGAATCAGGGTCTTTCCCAATGAGTCAGCTTTTTTCACCAGGTGGCCAAAGTATTGGAGCCTCAGCATCAGTCCTTCCAATGAATATTCAGGGTTGATTTCCTTTAGGATTGACTGGTTTCAACTCCTTGCTGTCCAAGGAATCTCAGGAGTCTTCTCCAGCACCATGATTTGAAAGCATTAATTCTTATGTGCTCAGACTTCTGTATGGTCCAACTGTCACATCCATACATGACTACTGGAAAAACCATAGCTTTGACTAGGTAGGCCTTTGTTGGCAAAGTAATGTCTCTGCTTTTTAACCCACTCTTTAGGTTTGTCATAGCTTTTATTCCAAGCAGCAAGTGCCTTTTAATTTTCTGGCTGCAATCACTGTCCACAGTGATTTTGCAGCCCAAGAAAGTAAAGTCTTTCACTGTTTCCACTTTTTTTTCCCATCTATTTGCCATGTAGTGATGGACTGGATGCCACTATCTTAGTTTTTTGAATGTTAAGTTTTAAACCAGATTTTTCACTCTCCTCTTTCACCCTCATCAAGAGGCTTTTTAGTTCCTATTCGCTTTCTGCCTTTAGAGTGGTATCATCTGCATATCTGAGATTGTTGATATTTCTCCTGGGATTCTTGATTCCAGCTTGTGAACCATCCAGTCTGGCATTTCACATGATGCACTCTGCATATAAGTTAAGTAAGAATGGTGATAATATATAGCCTTGATGTACTCCTTTCCCAAGTTTGAAACAGTCTATTGTTCCATGTCTGGTTCTAACTGTTGCTTCTTGCCCTGCATACAGGCTTCTCAGGGAACAGGTAAGGTGGTCTGGTATTCCCATCTCTTGAAGAATTTTCTCCAGTTTGTTGTGATCAACACAGTCAAAGGCTTTAGTGTAGTCAGTGAAGCAGAAGTAGATTTTGGGGGGAACTTCTTTGTTTTTTTTCTGTGATCCAGTGGATGTTGGCAATTTGATCTCTGTTTCCTCTGTGTTTTCTAAATCCAGCTTGTACATCTGGAAACTCTCGGTTCACATACTCCTGGAGCCTAGCTTGAATGATTTTAATCATATTCTTTCTTCCCTGACTTCAGACTATTCTACAAAGCTACAGTCATCACTTCACACCAGTCAGAATGGCCATCATCAAAGAAAAATACAAAGAATAAATACTGGAATCGATGTGGAGAAAACAGAACCCCCTTGCACTGTTAGTGGGAATGTAAATTGGTACAGCCACTATGGAGATCAGTATGGATGTGCCTTATAAAACTAAAATTAGAACTACCATATGACCCTGCTATCCCACCACTGGGCATAAACCCTGAGGAAAACCATAATTCAAAAAGACACATATACCTCAGTGTTTATTGCAGCACTATTTACAGCAGCCAGGACATGGAAGCCACCTAACTGTCCATTGATAGATGAATGGGTAGAAAAGATGTGGTACATATATGAAATGGAATATTACTGAGCCATAGAAAGAACAAAGTTGGGTCATTTGTAGTGATGTGGATGGCCTCAGAGTCTGTCATATAGAGTGAAGTATGTAAGAAAGGGAAAAACAAGTATCATATATTAACACATATATATCACATACATATGAAATCCAGGGGCTACCCAGGTGGCTCAGATGGTAAAGAGTTTGCCTGTAATGCAGGAGATCCAGGTTCAAACCCTGGGTCAGAATGAATCCCTCCCACAAGGGATTGGCTACCCACTCCAGTATTCTTGCCTGGAGAATTTCATGGACAGAAGGGCCTGGCAGGCTACAGTCCATGGGATCACAAAGAGTCAAACATGATTTCACCCTTTCACTTTCATTAAGTCTAGGAAAAGTGTACAAATGAACTTATTTACAGGGCAGGGATATAGATGAAAATGTAGAGAATGGATAAGTGGGCACATGAGAGGGAGGGGATTGTGGGATTAATTGGGAGATTAGCACTGACATATATACACTACCATGTGTAAAATACATAGTTATTGGGAGGCTTCTGTATAGCACAGGGAGCTCAGCTTAGTGTTCTGTGATGACCTAGAGGGGTAGGATGGGGGGTTTGGTGGGAGGCTGATGAGGGAGGGGATATATGTATACATATAGCTGATTCACTTTAACAGAATAAACTCACACAACATTGTAAGAAATTATACTCCAGTAACGATAATAAAAACAAGAAAGATCACCATATAACTTGGTAGGACAAAAGTTAAAAAAAAGAATAAGGATGGGACTTGTGTCTCTGGGAGTGAGTTCTCAAGAGAAAAGTTTCTTCTCCCTTGGAACCCACTTCAGGGACTGGGAGGTCAGTTGCGACAGTTAGGGAACCTCATTGAGAGATCAGCCCAGTCTTCACAGTGTTACCACAATCCCCAGCCTGACACACAAACCATGCCTGTTAGTGTAGGCAGTGGCTGGGTGCTGAAACTTGGACTTCAATGGACAGACTCAAAGAGAAGACTTGATTTGGCTGCACGAAAACAGCCCAAAGGGCCTAAGGTGTGTTCTTTACTGCAACTGAGGTTGTACTGCATAAAATAGAGCCTATGTCCAGTATAGGACCCCCATTGTTAACATGCATGTGAAGGGAACAGCATGGCTCTGCCATAGCAGCCTTATTCTTAGCATGTTCACAGGGGTTGAAGCAAAGCTTTGGGATCGTGTAAGGACCAGTGTGTTGCTCACATGCAGAAGCAGTGCTTAAATCTAAGTGAATTCCTGGTGGATGTGCTACTTCAGTGGATTCACACTGGTGGCATTGTGAATGCAGCTCTTGGGTGACAGCTGAGTTGATTACTGTGCTCTCATAGCTGAGGTGTATCAGGTGTCAGCAGCAGCAGGCTTTGTGGCCAGATACATGCAGAAGCAAGGCTGAAACCTGAGCTGATTACCAGCATCCCCACAGTGGAAGTGGGGCCAAGGCAATTCCAACAGCTGTGTATTTTTTGAGCAAACACACTGGGTGACAAGTGATGTCATAGAGTTGCATGTCCTGAGAGACAACTCCTGGGGAGAAACACACAGCAGCTCCTTTCCAAGTGGGAAATCTCCTTTCCCAGCACTCCAGTCCTACCTACCTTCCACCAAGGTGTATAACAGGTTCAGGGGATCTCTACTCCAACAACTAGGGAGCAAACTCTGCCCCTGATAGAGCAAAGAGGATGTCCCACCCAACATCCACTGCAGGTTCTGGTCACCACAACACCAATCACACCACTATCAAGGGACTAATAGGCAACACATTCTGGGGAAGGATGTGGCAGGCATCCATACCAAATATAGTCCTTGAAACAAAAATATTGGAGTCATACAGCCTACACAAGGATGCTCCTGCATAAAAACAGACATTCAATATCACAGTAAATAAATGTATCTCCTAAATTTGTAGAGTCAGAGGAATATAAGCAAAATAAAAAGTCAAGGAACAACTCCCAATTAAAAGTTGGGAGTTTTATCTTGAAGAACTCAATAAAGCCCCTGAATGAAATACATACATACATACATGTATATATATACACACACACACCTAATATAGGAGCACCTAAACGTGTAAAATAAATGCTAACAGACATAAAAGATGAAATTGACAGGAATTAAATAATAGTGGGAGACTTTGCCACCCCACTGACATCAATAGACAGACCATCCAGACAGAAAAAAAAAACAGTAGGGCAACAGGAGTCCTAAATAACGTAATAGACAAGTTGGACTTCACTGATATCTACTGGACACTACATTAAAAAGAAAAAAAAAAAAAAAAAACAAAACAGAACAACAATGACAAAACCCAACCAAACTAAAAAAAAAAAACAAAACAAAACAAAAAAACCCCAAAAAACCCAAACCAGAAAATATATTCTTTTCAAGTGCTCATAGAGCATTCTGTAGGATAGACCACATACTAGATCACAAAGCAATTAATTTAAATTTAAGCAGAGAGTCATTATTTTAACCATCTTTTCTGACTACAACAAGCATGTTTCTAGTATGAAACTGGAAATAATCAACAGAAAGAAAGTCAGGAAAAAATAGCTATCATGGGGAGATTAAACAACATGCAACTAAAAACCCAATGGATTAACAATGAAATCAAAGAAGAAATCAGAAAATACCTTGAGATGAGCAACAATGAAAACACAACCTTACAAAAATCTGTGAGACAAAGCAGTTCTAAGAGGGAAGTTCATAATGATATAGGCCTTCCTCAACAAACAGGAAAAATTTCAAATAAACAACCTAACCTACCACCTAAAACATTTAGGGGAAAAAAGAACAAAATCCAAAGTCACCAGGATGAAGGAAGTAATAAAAATTAAAGAGGAAATGAATAAAATAGGGATTAAAAACAAGAGAAAATATCAATAAAACCAAGAATTGTTCTATTTTTAAAGGATAAACAAAATTGACAAACCTCTAGCCAAAATCACCAAGAAGAAGAGAGTACCCAAATAAATAAAATAAGAAATGAAAAAGAAATAACATCTGATATCACAGACATACAGAAAAATCATAAGACAATAGTATGAATAGTTATATGCCAACAAACCATACAACCTAGAAGAAATGGACAAATTTTTAGAAACATGTATCCTGCCAAAACTGATTCAAGATGCAGATAATTTGACTACTCAAATTGTAATGAAATCTCTAATAAAATAACATTGCAAACAAAAACCCAGGGCAAGACAGCTTCATTGGGGGATTCTACTGAACATACAAGGAATAACTGATAATTTATCCTTCTCAAGCTATTACAAAGCATTGAAGAGGAAGGAACATTCGCAAATTCATTCTATGAACCCACCATCACCGTTATACCAAAGCCAGACAAAGAAACTACAAAAAAAGAAAATTATATATACAGTGGAATATTACTCAGCCATAAAAAGAACAAGATAATGCTATTTGCAGCAATATTGGATGGACCTACAGATTGTCGTACTGAGTGAAGTCAGACACAGAAAGACAAATATATGATACTGCTCATATTTAGAATCTAAAAACAAGGGTACAAATGAACTTATTTACAATATGGAAAGAGAGTCATGGATGTAGAAAACAAATTTATAGTTACCAAGAGATGGGGTGGGAGAGATAAATTGGGAGGTTGGAATTATATATACACACTATTATATATAAAATAGGTGACTCAGAAGAACCTGCTGTATAGCAGAGGGAACTCTACTTAATACTCTGTAATGGCCTATATGGGAAAAAAATCTTAAAAAAAAGAGTGAATATACATATATGTATAACTGATTCATTTTGCTGTATAGCAGAAACTAACACAACATTGTAAATAGACTATACTCTAATAAAAATTAGAAAAAGTAGGCCAATATCTTTGATGAAAAAAGATGCAAAAATCCTCCATAGCATATTAGGAAAATGAATCCAACAATACATAAAAAGGATGACACAGCATGATAAAGTTAGGTTTATTCCAGCATCACAAAGATGATTCAACATGTACAAACTAATCAATGTGATACACCATATTAACAAAAGGAAAGACAAAAACAATATGATCATCTTAATAGATGCAAAAAAAATTTGAGAGAATTCAGTATCCATTCATGATTAAAAACTCTCACCAAAGTAAATATAGAGGGAACATATCTCAACCTAATAAAAGCCATTTATGACAAACCCACAGCCCACATAATCATCAATGGTGAAAAGCTGAAAGCCTTTCCACTAAATTCAGGAAAAAGACAAGGATGCCCACTCTCACAACTTCTATTCAACATAGTATTTAAGTCCTAGCCCCAGTTGTCAGACCAGGAAAAGAAATAGAAGATATCCAAATTGGAAAGGAAGATGTGTAACTGTCACTATGCAGATGACAATACTCTATATAGAGAACCCTAGCATCTTCACACAAAAACTGTTAGAACTAATAAAAGATTTCAGCAAGGTTAAGATATAAAGATCTGTTGCATTTTTTTATACTAACAATTAAATATTTGAAAAATAAAGTTTAAAAAATCTTGTTTAAAACTGTGTCAAAAAATAAAATATCTGAACGAGATGATGCTGTGAAAGTGCTGCACTCCATATGCCAGCAAATTTGGAAGACTCAGCAGTGGCCACAGGACTGGAAAAAGTCACTTTTCATTCCAATCCCAAAGAAAGGCAATGCCAAAGAATGCTCAAATTACCGCACAATTGCACTCATCTCACACGCTAGTAAAGTGATGCTCAAAATTCTCCAAGCCAGGCTTCAGCGATACGTGAACTGTGAACTTCCAGATGTTCAAGCTGGTTTTAGAAAAGGTAGAGGAACCAGAGATCAAATTGCCAACATCTGCTGGATCATCAAAAAAGCAAGAGAATACCAGAAAAACATCTCAGTTCAGTTCAGTTCAGTCACTCAGTTGTGTCTGACTCTTTGCAACCCCATGAATTGCAGTATGCCAGGCCTCCCTGTCCATCACCAACTCCCGGACTTCACTCAGACTCACGTCCATCGAGTCAGTGATGCCATCCAGCCATCTCATCCTCTGTTGTACCCTTCTCCTCCTGCCTCGAATCTCTCCCAGCATCAGAGTCTTTTCCAATGAGTCAACTCTTCGCATGAGGTGGCCAAAATACTGGAGTTTCAGCTTTAGCATCATTCCTTTCAAAGAAATCCCAGGGCTGATCTCCTTGCAGTCCAGGGACTCTCAAGAGTCTTCTCCAACACCACAGTTCAAAAGCATCAATTCTTCGGCACTCAGCTTTCTTCACAGTCCAACTCTCACATCCATACATGACCACTAGAAGAACCATAGCCTTGACTAGATGGACCTTTGTTGGCAAAGTAATGTCTCTGCTTTTCAACATGCTATCTAGGTTGGTCATAACTTTTCTTCCAAGGAGTAAGCGTCTTTTAATTTCATGGCTGCAATCACCATCTGCAGTGATTTTGGAGCCCCACAAAATAAAGTCTGACACTGTTTCCACTGTTTCCCCATCTATTTCCCATGAAGTGATGGGAACAGATGCCATGATCTTCATTTTCTGAATGTTGAGTTTTAAGCCAACTTTTTCACTTTCCTCTTTCACTTTCATCAAGAGGCTTTTTAGTTCCTCTTCACTTTCTGCCATAAAGGTGGTGTCATCTGCATATCTGAGGTTATTGATATTTCTCCCGGCAATCTTGATTCCGGCTTGTGCTTCTTCCAGCCCAGCGTTTCTCATGATGTACTCTACATATAAGTTAAATAAGCAGGGTGACAATATACAGCCTTGATGTACTCCTTTTCCTATTTGGAACCAGTCTGTTGTTCCATGTCCAGTTCTAACAGTTGCTTCCTGACCTGCATATAGGTTTCTCAAGAGGCAGGTCAGGTGCTCTGGTATTCCCATCTCTTTCAGAATTTTCCACAGTTTATTGTGATCCACACAGTCAAAGGCTTTGGCATAGTCAATAAAGCAGAAATAGATATTTTTCTGGTATTCTTTTGCTTTTTTGATGATCCAGCGGATGTTGGCAATTTGATTTCTGGTTCCTCTGCCTTTTCTAAAACCAGCTTGAACATCTGGAAGTTCACGGTTCACATATTGCTGAAGCCTGTCTTGGAGAATTTTGAGCATTACTTTACTAGCGTGTGAGATGAGTGCAATTGTGTGGTAGTTTGAGCATTCTTTGGCATTGCCTTTCTTTGGGACTGGGATGACAAGTGACCTTTTCCAGTCCTGTGGCCACTGCTGAGTTTTCCTAATTCTCTGACATATTGAGTGCACTAATTATTAGTGAAATGCAAATCAATACTACAATGAAGTATCACCTCACACCAGGCAGAATGGCCATCAACAAAATGTCTACAAATAATAAATGCTGGAGAGAATATGGAGAAAAGGGAACCCCTGTAAACTTGGGATTGTACATTGGTGCAGCCACTACGGAAAACTGTATGGAGGTTCCCTTAAAAAGCTGAAAATAGGAATACCATATGTTCCAGCATTTCTACTTCTGGCTATATATTTGTAAATACCAAAAACTCTAATTTTAAAATATAAAATGCATCCTGGCGTTTACATAAGCATGACTCACAATAGCCAAGACATGTAAGGGACACAAGTGTCCATCAAGAGATGATTGGCTTAAGAAATTGTGGTATATATGTACAATGGAATATTACTCAGTCATTGCCATTTGTAGCCATACTGGTGGACCTAGAGAATATTGTACTTAGTTAAGTAAATCAGACAAAGCCAAATACTGTATTATATCAGTCATATGTGGAATCTAAAAAATAATATGAATGAAGCTATATACAAAACAGAAAGAGACTCACAAACATTAAAAACAAGCTTATGGTTATCAAAGTGGAGAGGAAGGAAGGACAAATTAGAAGTACAGAATTAACACATACAAGCTTCTATACTTGAGGAACAGGGATTTACTCTATAGCATAGGGTAAGTACTTATTATATCATAGCATACAAAATTATATTCAACATGTTATAATTACCTATAATAGAATATAATGTAAAAAACATACCTGAATCATTTTGTTGTACACCTGAAACAGGTTGTGTTAGTTTCAAGTATATAGCAAAGTGAATCATATCTATATATCCATTCTTTTACAAATTATTTTCCCATATAGGTTATTTCAGAATACTGAGTAGAGTTCCCTGTGCTATACAATAGATCTTTGTTGATTATCTATTTTATATATAATGTCTTGGTGTGGGTTTCTTTGGGTTCATCTTTTTTGGCACCCTTTGTGCTACCTGTACCTGGATATCTATTTTCTTCTTCAGGTTTCAAAGTTTTCAGCTCTAATTCCATCAAATATATTTTCAATCCTTTTCTTTCTCTCTTCTTATGGGACCCCATAATATCAATGCTGGTAAGCTTGATATTGTCCCATAAGTCCTTTCAACTATTCTGATTTATAATTGTTTTGTTGTTCTAGTTGGGTTATATCTATTTTTCTATATTCCAGATAACTTGTGTTCTTCTATATCACCTAGTCTGCTGTTAATTTCTTGTAGTGTGTTTCCCATTTCAGTTATTTTATTCTTGAGTTCTGACTGATTCTTTTTAAATGTATTTTAGTTCCCTGTTGAAATTCTGTGTTCATCTATTATTTTCCCTAGTTTATTTAGCATCCTTATTGTTTAAGTCTTTAACTGGTAAATTGCTTCTCTTTCATTAATTTTTTCAGGTGTTTTCTTACTTCATTTGGAATCAACTCCTCTGTCTTCTCCTTTTGCTTAACTTTCTCTGTCTCTATGAAATTAGGTGAAGTAGTTACCTATTCAGATCTTGAAGAGGTGTCATTCTGTGGGACCATCCCTATTGAGTCTGCATGTGCTCAGTGGCTTTGGTGGGAGAGCTAGATCTGAAGTAATCATGGGTCATGTCTTTCCCCAGGGTGCACTGGCTGCTATCACTATGGTAGGAAGTGATGGTGGAGATGGAGTGGGTAGAGTCAGAGCCAGGTATGAGCCAGGGCTTCTCCTCTACTTAATGGCCAACACTATCATATCAGGGGCAGGGGTGGGTTCTACATTGCTGAAGCAGAATCCCAGAGATTCAGCTCCATGCTGACTCCATCTCCCACAACTGTGAAATCTTCTTGCCCATGGCATCCCTTGCTCTAATGGAGAGTTGTGCTATGGAGTGAGAGGTGCTGGAGTGGGTGTTGAGTGCCTCTGTGAATGCCAATAATGTCTGCCCTTGCCCCATTCAGATGCCATGACTGGTCTGAGCCAAGTCTGTGCCCTACAATACTTTCCTCAGCTGCAGCAACCTTCACCCCAATGTACTGCTATGTTGTGGAGCAAGAAGAGATAGAGTGAGCACTGGCTCAGGCTGGGATGTGTGTTAGGGTGGTCATGGGAAATGAGACAGAGTCTTGGGCAGTTTAAATCTCCTTTCTCTGCCTCATTTCAGGAATAAGCATGCATGTACACACTCTTCATGAATGACGTCTAGGTTTCTTATAGCCGTGCTGTCAGTCACACTACTTTTTAAACCAGCTAAGGGGATTCATCCCCCTGGTGTTAGACCCTGGGGCTAGGGTGTCCAATCTGTCATTTGGACCATTCATTTCCTAGGTAGGATCTCTGAGTCCTTGTAATCCCACTCTTTTTTCTGTGTCCCCTACTAGGAGTGCAGGTCATGGCCTGATCATTTCTCTGTCCTTTGTACCTGATTCCATGTGGATCTGTCTTATACAGCCTTGGTGGTATAAGAATTTTTATGCCATTCTCCACCCATTTTCAGTGAGAATTGCTCCACATGTATTTTTTTAAATAAAAACATTACTAACTAAAGTTCATAGTTTACATTAAGGCTCACTCTTTGTGATGTACGTTCTATAGGTTTGTCAAATATAAAGTGACATGTATCCATCATTACAGTATCTTACAGAGTAGTTCCACTGCCCCCAAATCCTTTGCACTTTTTCCTTTTCTATAACATCTGCTCCTGCTAAAAGGCCAACAGAGCTGCTTCATGGGTGTCCACACTGGATGCTTGGCAGAGTCTGTGCTATGGGCACAGACTGTCTGTGTTGTGGGCACCTTTGATGGGGGAGTGCTCTGGTGAGAGGAGGAGCATGGAAAGTGGCATTGTCACTGAGAAGCAGCTGCAGAGTCAGTGAATTCTATTCTTAAATCATTGGTGGTAGTTAAAAACATTCTTCATCCTGTAGGTATAGAGAGTAGCTTGCTTTTGTGGCCGTCATTTGTAGTGTAAGACCCACCAGATCTGGGGTCTGTGTGGCCCACATGTCCTGGCCACTGGAGTTAGAGGACTATGGCCAAGTTCACATGCATTTATCTCCACTATTTGTGTCTTCACCTCTTCTTTTTTTCAAATTAATTACTTTAATTGGAGGGTAATCACTTCATAACATTGTGATGGTTTTTACCATACATCAACATGAATCAGCCATGGGTATACATGTGTCCCCTCCATCCTGAAACCCCTGCCCACCTCCCTCCCCACCCTATCCCTCTAGATTGTCCCAGAGTACCAGCTTTGGGTGTCTTGCATAATGCATCAAACTCGCATTGGTCATCTATTTTACGTATGATAAAGTATATGTTTAGAAGTTATTCTCTCAAATTATCCCACCCTCGCCTTGTCCCACTGAGTCTGAAAGTCTGTTCTTTACATCTGTGTCTCCTTTGCTGCCCTGCATGTAGGATCATTGGTACCATCTTTCTAAATTCCATGTGAGTGAAAGTTGCTCAGTCATGTCTGACTCTTTGTGACCCCATGGACTATACAGTCAATGGAATTCTCCAGGCCAGAATACTGGAGTGGGTAGCCTTTCCATTCTGCAGGGGATCTTCCCAACCCAGAAATCAAAACCGGGTCTCCTGTATTGCAGACAGATTCTTTACCAACTAAGCTATCAGGGAAGCCCTTTAAATTCCACATATATGCATTAATATACAGTATTTGTCTTTCTCTTTCTGACTTACTTCACTCTGTATAATAGGCTCTAGGTTCATCCACCTCATTAGGACAGACTCAAATGTGTTCCGTTTAATAGCTGAGTAATATTCTATTGTGTATATGTACCAAAACTTCCTTATCCATTAATCTGCTGATGGACATCTAGGTTGATTCCATGTTCCAGCTGTTGTATATAGTGCTGCAGTGAATATTGGGGTGCATGTGTCTCTTTCAATTCTGGTTTCCTCAGGGTATATGCCCAGCAGTGGGATTGCTGGGTGGTATGTCAGTTCTGTTCCCAGTTTTTTTTAAAGGAATCTCCACAGGGCTCTCCATAGTGGATGTACTGGTTGGCATTCCCACCAACAGTGTAAAAGGGTTCTCTTTTTTCCACACCCTCTCTAGCATTTATTGTTTGTAGTCTTTTGATGATGGCCTTTTGGACTTGTGTAAGATGATACCTCATTGTGGTTTTGATTTGCATTTCTCTAATGATGAGTGATGTTGAGCATCTTTTCATGTGTTTATCAGCCATCTGCATGTCATTTCTGGCAAAATGTCTGTTTAGGTCTTCTGTCCACTTTTTTTATTGGGTTATTTGTTTTTCTGGTATTGAGCTGAGCTGGTATTCTGTATGAGCTGCTTTTATATATTGGAAATTGATTCTTTGTCAGTTGTTTCATTTGCTATTATTTTCTCCCACTCTGAGGGCTGTCTTTTCACCTTGCTTATAGTTTCCTTTGTTGTGCAAAAGCTTTTAAGTTTAATTAGGTTACACTTGTTTATTTTATTTCCATTACTCTGGGAGTTGGGTCATAGAGGATCTTGCTGTAATTTATGTCAGAGAGTGTTCTGCCTATTTTTCCCCTAAGAATTTTATAGTTTCTGATCTTATATTTAGGTCTTTAATCCATTTTGAATTTACTTTTTTGTATCATGTTAGAAAGCATTCCAGTTTCATTCTTTTACATGTAGTTGACTAGTTTTCCCAGCACCACTTGTTGAAGAGATTATCTTTTCTCTATTGCATATTTTTGCCTCCTTTGTCAAAGATAAGGTGTCCATAGGTGTGTGGATTTATCCCTGGACTTTCTATTTTGTTCCATTGATCTGTATTTCTGTCTTTGTGCCAGTACCATAAATGTCTTGATGACTGAAGGTTTGTAGTATAGTCTGAAGTCAGGCAGGTTTATTCCTCCAGTTCCATTCTTCTTTCTCAAGATTGCTTTGGCTATTCGAGGTTTTTGTATTTCCATACAAATTGTGAAATTATTTGATCTAGTTCTGTGAAAAATACTTCTTGTTCGTGACTTTAGGGGAAACACTTTCAATTTTTCACCATTGAGGATAATGTTTGCTGTGGGTTTGTCATATATGACTTTTA
Source organism: Bos grunniens (assembly GCF_055505025.1). NCBI lineage: Eukaryota > Metazoa > Chordata > Mammalia > Artiodactyla > Bovidae > Bos > Bos grunniens. The sequence continues at coordinate 50,034,158 of NC_141194.1, read as the reverse complement.
TTATGTTGAGGTAAGTTCCTTCCATGCCTACTTAATGGAAAGTTTTTAATCATAAATCGGTGTTGAATTTTGTCAAAGGCTTTCTCTGCATCTATTGAAATAATCATATTGTTTTTATCTTTCAATATGTTAATATTGTGTATCAGATTGATTGACTTGTGAATATTGAAGAATCCATGCATCCCTGGAATAAAAAGTCCACTTGATCATGATGTATGATCTTTTTAATGTGTTGTTGGATTCTTGTTGCTAGAATTTTGTTGAGGATTTTTGCAACTGTGTTCCTCAGTTATATTAGGCTGTAGTTTTCTTTTCTGTGGCATCTTTGTCTGGTTTTTGTATCAGGATGATGGTGGCCTCATAGAATGAGTTTGGGGGTTTTCCTTCCTCTGCAATTTTCTGGAAGAGTTTGAGTAAGACAGGTGTTAGCTCTTCTCTAAAATTTTGGTAGAATTCAGCTGTGAAGCTGAATCTGGTCCTGGGCTTGTGTTTATTGGAAGATTTTTTTTTTATTATTACAGATTTCTATGCTGGTGATTGGCTCAATTTTTCTATTTCTTCCTGGTTCAGTTTTATAAGGTTACACTTGTCTCAGAATTTTTCCATTTCTTCCAAGTTGTCCATTTTATTGGCATATAGTTGTTCATAGTAGTCTCATGACCATTTGTATTTCTATGTTGTCCATTGTAATTTCTCTATTTTCATGTCTAATTTTATTGATTTGAGCCTTCTCCCTTTTTTTCTTGACGAGCCTGGCTAATGGTTTTTCTATTTTGTTTATCTTCTCAAAGAATCAGCTTTCAGTTTTATTGATCTTTGCTATAGTCTCCTTTATTTCTTTCTTATTTATTTCTACTCTGATTTTTATGATTTCTTTCCTTGTACTAATTTTTTGGGGAGTTTGTTCTTCTTTTCCTAGTTGCTTCAGGTGTAAGGTTAGGTTGTTTATTTGATGTTCCTCTTGTTTCCTGAGGTAGGCTTGTATTGGTATGAACTTCCCTCTTAGCACTGCTTCTACTGAATCATGTAGGTTTTGGGTTGCTGTATTTTCATTATCATTTGTTTCTATGCATATTTTTGTTTCCTTTTTGATTTATTCAGTGACCTCCACATGTATTTTTGATGTTTTCATAGGGAGAGAGGAGATTTCCATTCTCCTACTCCACCATCTTGATTGCCTCCCTCTTTTATCTCTTCTATATATGTATAGGAGTGTACCCTGTGAAGCCTACTGGTCCTAGACTTTTGTTTGTTGGGAGTTGTTCTATTAGTGATTCAATTTCATTACTAATAATTGGCATTCATATTTTCTATTTCTTCCTGATTTGGTCCTGAGAGATTGTACCTTTCTAGGAACTTATCTATTTCTTATAGGTTGTCCATTTTATTGGTATATAATTGTTAGTAGTAATCTCTTGTGATCCTTTGTATCCTTTGATACTGTTTGTAACTTCTCCAATTTTTGTACGTTTTTGGGACCCTATATCTTTTTTATGAGGGTGGCTAGTAGTTTATCAATCTTGTTTATCTTTTCAAGGAACCAGTTCTTAATTTCATTGATCTTTTCTATTTTTTAAAATTCTTAATTTTATTTATTTATGCTCTGATCATTATTGCTTTGCTTAACAGAACAGGCTGCAGAGAAAGTCTAGAAAAGAATATCTTTGAAAACTCTCCAAAAAGATTACTACAAGGATACATTGCTTTTAAAATCTGGACTTTAGAGAAGTGAGAGTGGCTGAATGACAATTATATTTCCCTTATCTGTATGAATAACCTCTTTCTTTGCTTACACAGGCTTCAGTGCACTATCACATCATGGAGTGTGTTACCCTACTGGCCTTGGAATTCTCCAATACCAACTCTCTTGGATTTCAAAGGGAAATATTAAAGGCATGGTCTATATAGCCAGTAATGCCAGTAATGTCTGCTGAACTATAAAGAGAAAAACTGTTTCTACAGTTACAAAGCATACCTCACAACATGAAACAAGATCAGGGGAATGATATCATTACTTTAATGCCATCATTGCCAGGTCTCCTCAGTGGAAAACAAAACAGTAATTGGACATCACTTAGAGACAACCAAGGGGTTAAGAGCCAAAATATACAGATGTTTCATACAGCTCAATATTTAAAAAAGAACAATAAAAAATGGACAGAAGACCTGAATAGACATTTCTGCAAAGAAGACATACAGATGGCCAAAAGACACATGAAAAGATGTTCAACATTGCTAATTATTAGAGAAATATGAATCAAAACTACAATGAGGTATCATCTCACACTGGTCAGAATGGCCATCATCAAAAACTACAAACATTGTAATAAATGTTGCAGAGGGTGTGGAGAAAAGGGAACCCTCTTACACTGTTGGTAAGAATGCAAACTGGTGCTGCCACTATGGAAAACAGTACAGAAACTCTTCAAAACACTAAACTTTAAGAACAAGCAAGCTCACTCCTGAATATATATTAGTAAAAAATGAAAACTCTAATTAAAAAAGACACATCCCCTGTGTCCACAGCAGCACTTTTTGGAATAGCTAAGACATGGAAACAACACAAGTGCCCATCAACAGATTATTCATTTAAGAAGATGTGGTAGATATATACATCAGAGTATTATTCAGCCATAAAAATGAAATATTGCCATGTGCAGCAACATAGATGGACCTAGAGAATATTATGCTTGGTGAAGTAATTCAGTCAGAGAAAGACAAGTACTATATGATACCCCTTATAAGAGAAATCTAAAAATAATACAAATGAATCTATATACAAAAGAGAAGCAGACTCACAGACATAGAAACAATATTTTGATTACCAAAGTGGAGGAGGAGGAAGAGACAAATTAGGAGTGTGGGATTAACAAACGACCATACTTACAATAGATAAGTAACAAGGATTTAATGTATAGCACAGGAATTTATATTCAATATCTTATAATAGCTTATAATGAAATATACCCAAAAAACAGAATCATTTTGCTTTACATCTGAAATTAGCAATATATTTTAAATCAACTATATTTCTATTTTGAAAAAGCCCATGTCATTGAACTCTTTTATTGTGTAATGTAATGTCAGCATATTAAAAAGCAGAGACATTGTTTTGTCAACAAAGGTCCGTCTAGTCAAGGCTATGGTTTTTCCAGTAGTCATGTATGGATGTGAGAGCTGAGTGCCAAAGAATTGATGCTTTTGAACTGTGGTGTTGGAGAAGACTCTTGAGAGTCCCTTGGACTGCAAGGCGATCCAACCAGTCCATCCTAAAGGAAATCAGTCCTGAATATTCATTGGAAGGACTGATGTTGAAGCTGAAACTCCAATACTTTGGCCACCTGATGCGAAGAGCTGACTCATTTGAAAAATCCCTGATGTTGGGAAAGATTGAAGGCAGGAGGAAAAGGAGATGACAGAGGATGAGATGGTTAGATGGCATCACCGACTCAATGGACATGAGTCTGGGTAAACTCAGGAGTTGGTGACGGACAGGGAGACTTGGTGTGCTGCTGTTCATGGGGTCGCAAAGAGTTGGACATGACTGAGTGACTGAACTGAACTAAACTGAACTGAATGCCATTTTACTCTGGCTGTTTTATATGTTTTTAACATATCTTTGGTTTTAAGATTTGACTTTCTTTGAAGTTTTACTGTTCGGTGTTCACTGAACTTCTCATGCTGTGCTGTATTTAGTTGCTCAATCATATCCAACCCTTTGTGACCTCACGGACTATAGCCCGCCAGGCTCCTCTGTCTGTGGGGATTTTCCAGGCAAGAATACCAGAGTGGGCTGTCATGCCCTCCTCCAGTGGATTTTCCCAACCCAGGGATTGAACCCAGGTCTCCCTCATTGCAGGCAGATTCTTTACCATCTAAGCCACCAGGGAAGTCCACGAATGCTGGAGTGGGTAGCCTATCCCTTCTCCCGCGGGATCTTCCTGACCCAGGAATCTAACCGGGGTCTCTTGCATTGCATGGATTCTTTACCAGCTGATCTACCAGGGAAGCCCATGCTTCTCATATGTACAAAAATATTTTATTCACATAATTTAGGAAGCTTTTGTTTATTATTTCTTCAAATATATTTTCTACTCCAATTTATTTGTCCTCTATTTTTGGAGTTCAAATTACACATATATCAGTATCTTTGGTAATGCTCAATAGCTCCCTCAGTCTCTGTTTAGTTTTCCTCTTTTTCTCCTTATATATTTCTGATTAGATATTGTTTATAAATCCATTTTCAATTTCACCATTTTTCCTCTGAAATTTCCATTCTGTTAGTAAACTCATCCAATACACTTTTAAAAATTAATTAATTTATTTTAATTGGAAGCTAATTACTTTTCAATATTGTGCTGGTTTTTGCCATACATCAACATAAATCAGCCATGGGTCGTACATGATACTGTGTTTTCAGTTCCAAAATTTACATTTGGTTCTTTCTTACAATTTCTATTTCTCTTCTGAGATTTGTTTTTCCTTCATTCATCACAAGTGTGTTTTCCTGTACGTTGCATGTGTGCTAAGTCATTTCAGTTGTGTCCAACTCTTTGCAACCCTATGGACTGTAGCCCGCCAGGCTCCTCTGTCCATAGGATTGTCCAGGCTAGGATACTGGAGTGGGTTGCCATTTCCTACTCCAGGGGAGCTCCTCAACCCAGGGATCTAACCTGCATCTCTTATGTCTCCTGCATTGGCAGGAGGATTCTTTACCATTAGCGCCACCTGGGAAGCCCTTTCTGTACCTTATGGAATATAACTGTAATAGCTGCTTTAATGTTACTCCTCATAATTCTAATATCTGAATCTCTTCTTGTTTGGTATCAGATGATTTTGTTTTCCCTTTAGAAGGGGACATATTTTCTCACTCTTGGATACTAAGTAATTTTCTGCTTATCCTGGACATTGAAAATGTTTTGTGTAGACTCTTTGTTCTTTTATAATCTGCTGAAAAACGATACTTTTCTTTTAGTAGGCAATTTACTTGGTTAGATTCTGGCCATCAGTTCTGCATTATCTTTTCTATACCATAATTAAAATCTCAGTTTAGCTCTCAAGGCCTTTTATTTGCTGATTTGGATATGTGTGTGCATGTGCGGTTCAGAGTTCAGGCTGAGATTTTTGTGATTCAAATCTCAGTTCATTTCTCAACGGCTTTGATTTGCTTGTTGGTTACTTTCTGCACATGCATTGTTCAGTAAGAGTGGTTTTATCCAAAGATATGGGATACTTTCTCTGTCTCTTTTCCTTCTGAGATTTCTCTTTTGCACTGCATCATACTCATGCTCCTTTGCAAGGTTCTTCTGGCCAGAAAAATGGCAGGTTTTTCATCAGAGTTTCAGCTACATGTGCTTCTCTAATCCACAATAAATCCTTAACTTACAAGGCTGTGAAAGAAAAAAACCTGGATACCTTACTCTCTTATGTTTTCACTCTTTTTCATCATTTGCCTCCTTTTTGGTTACTTCTCAGAGTCCTCAAGTGAGATTTTTTCTTTCTAAAATTTTGTCCAGTGTTTATAGGTGTAATTAATGGGGGATGTGGTTTCTAGGGAGGCTTACACTTCCATTGCAGAATTGGGTCTCCCAAGAGCACTATATTTTAAATATCATCCTATATTTATATCTCATTCAATATTTACTTTTATGCAACACTATGCTGATAATTAACCAGTTGTGTCTTTTCATAAAATTTTAGGTTTTATTGTGAAATACATAAAAGGTAACCTGAATACATGGATAGATATACCATATTTAAGAATAGGATGATATAGCACTATAAAACTTTAGTGTCTCCCAAATTTATATATAAATTGATTGATAGCACAGCTAATATTCAAGCTGAAATTTTATACACTGATGTACAAACTATAACATATACACTTGCTTCCTATCAAATCCTAACATTTTATAAAGTTGTTTCCAAAGGTGACATTCAAAATATAGCAACCTGTATGACGTAGGCACTAACTAATGAGAAAAATCCCTGACTACTAGTTTCTATGATCTCAATGCCTACCAAGCCCAGTTAGATTTATGTATTTTTATTACATAAAATATTTTAGAGTTAAAGATGCTTCTGTATCTCTTTCCAAATCCCATAACTATTTCCCTTCCTGTGTATATTTTACACTATTACTGTATATGTATGTATCCATAAAAATGTATAGCATACTTTCACATGTATATAAATTGTACAATACTGAGCAAAGACTATCATACATGGACATAACTGAAGCAACTTAGCACAAATATATAGTAGGTAAATATCCATTTTGATACATATTGAACTGTTGCATAGTATCCCATTGAATAACTATCGTACAATTTACTTATCAAAATTGCCTATTTCTTTGTTTTAAATTTGGGATAGTGTTCTAATTCTATTAAAAACAATGTTGCAATAAAAATTCATTTTCATGGGTTATTAGGAACATGTTTCTCTTGGATACTACATAATAGTGGAATTGGGGATTATACATTTATTTACCTTTAATTTTATTAGATATCATAGTTGTACAAGTGTATACTCCCACAAATACTGAATGGGATTGCCTATATTCTGATACTCTCCCTAACAGTATGTGTTATCAAACTTCCTTTTTAAAAGATTATTTTAGCTTTTACTAATTTAATAAAGTGGTATTTTATTTTATGGTAATTTCATTTCCCTAATTAATGCTTATTGGTTTCTAATCAAGCCAGTCTCAAGTTCTGCTTTATTTCTTTTTAGTAGTTTCTTTTTTTTGAGGATTCTTAGATGTAGTCAACATACCCTCATTCTCTGTACTTTTCTAATCTGTTCCCTTTGCAGAAGTTTCTGCCCTTAAAAACTTGGTACCAATTTCTGTATATGCTTTTGACTGCAAACAGAAAATTCAACTGAATTAAAAAAGGCTGGTGTTGTTGTAATATATATTAGGAAAGTTCGGGGATAGCAGCAGATTTAGGTATGGCTTAATGTAAAAAAAAAAGTGGCAATGAAAAAAATGAAATAAAAGGAGGAGAGAGTGAAATAGCACAAGAGGAATGAAGAAGAAGAGGAAATGTAATATTTTGTTCTGATGTCTATTCTGTGAGTCAGGACACAAGTTCTGGGGTCTCGGAGATGAACCAGTTCTGCATGATGGATCCACAAGAAGCTCACCATCCAGAAGGCAGGACAGAGAATAAACCAGTAAACACAGAGCTCTCACCCAGTTTATTAAGTGCTCTGACAGAGTCATACAAAAGACTAAGGGGGAAGGAAAGACTAACTAAACTTAGAGTAGTCTCAGAAGCTTATTTTGGAGAAAGCAGCATTTGTGCCAGTCTTTATAGGAAGGCAGATCTTTTATAGGCAGGCATGGTGTGTGGGAGAGGGGAACAAAGACATTCCAGGTAGAGGAACATTCTGAACAAGGGTGTGGCATTGGCAGAATGCAGAACATGAGTCATCCAATTGTGACTGAGGCATGTGAGCTTGGCAGAGGCCAATCATGGAGGGCCTTGAACAAATGATAGGCTAAGGAGCTTGGATTTAAACCTGCCAGTCAAGGGAACCCTTGGTAGCTACAGATTTGGGCAGCTATGTGTTTGAAACATGACTCTGAGGGTCTCTGTGTGAGTGGAGCAGATGGGAAACAGGTGCATAGGAGCAGAGACCCATCTGCCACCATCACATGTGCCCCTACACTCAGCAGAGGCTCCTCAGAGCCTGCAGTCCTACAAGAACTATTCCTTCTCCCCTTCTCTTCTGCCAATGTCCTATTCCTCCCACAGGACCCACCCAGCTCAAATATACCATATATGGAAGATTTCACTGCCTTCCAGGTGGTGATTTCCTCTGTGAGACCCTCAGTACCCTGCTCTGGGATTCTTCAGTGACATTATATTCTTATGCACCCCAGCCAAACGGAGAAATCTTCAAGGACGGGGTGTGAATCTCATCTAGTTTTGGATGTCCAGTGCATAGTATGGGTTTTGGCACATGGAGGAAACTCCATTCCCATTCATGGGAAACTCACCAGTGAATGAGAGAAACAGAAAGTAAATGAAGGGAAAGAAGAAATGGGAGAAGGAGAGGAGAAGACTGGAGAGAGGGAGGGAAGGGGGCAGATAGATGGGGTGTTGGGATGGTCAAGAGAAATGAGAGGAAGAACATGGAGGGGAGTACAGGGCCAATGTGGGTTCTCTCCTCTTCCCATCTGTAGTGCCAAGTATCAGACAGTGAGTGTCAGTGTCAGACACAGTGAGTGTTAGGCTTCGAAATCAACCAGATGTGGGTTCGTATCTTGGTTCCATCACCTTGTGTTCCATCACCTTGGTTGATGTTACATACATGTGATGTGTTCCATCACCTTGGTTGATGTTACATACATGTGATGTGTTCCATCACATGGTGACCATGTGCCTTCAGACAAGATGTGTCAACTCTTGGACATTAGTTTTGTCAACTGTGGGATGATGATAATACTAGTCTCTCCCACGTGGGTGTTTTAGAGCTTAAGAATAGATATGAGTTCTTCGAGGGCAGGGGTCCTATCTTACTTGTTTTTCTTTGCCCAACATCCAACAAGGGCCTTGACACAACTGTGCTCAACAAATAATTAATGATTGAGCAAATGAATGCCTGAGAAGAACTTTTTCTGCACTGGGGAGCAGTGCTCCATTCCACAAGAGAGACAGGCTAAGCACTTGCTTAGTGTACCAGTAAAGACACAGCCCCAGTAAAAGTTTTCAGCCAAGTGGATATGCATTAAAAGCATTAATATAGTCATTAGGGGATAAATAAAAAAATTGGTAGACGTTACATTTACTGTTTCTATTCTGAATTACATATGATGCCGGGGCACCCTAACTCTTAGCGTTTAAAACCTCTAAATGTCTTAACTTTGTCCTGCTTGAGCAATAGAAATGAATAAGATCTAATATCTTACCCCAGAGCAGCTCCTGGGGCGAGAGACCCAGACACACAACACACTATGTAATTAGTGTTGGCATAGAGGGGGCTGTAGAAAGCATTGGTGTGGGAGCCCAGAGAAGTATGGTCCTAGGGAGAACAGAGGAGTCAAATAGGAATGGGGATACGGGGTGGGGATAGAGAAATCAAAAGGAGAACACAAGAGAATGATTGCTGAATAAGAGGTAGTAAGCAGAAAAGAGATCACATGGGGAGAAAGGAAAGCTGGAAGCAGGGAGTGTGGGAGGAGGCTGACAGGCTGTGAAGGAGACCCCTCTGGAGGCGGAAAGAGGCAGGGTCACTTCCGGCTGGGGATGGGGAGAAGCAAGGCACAGACCTAAGAAGAGGCTTGGAGACAGGACGCTTTCTGGACTGGAGAGGTGAGCTAAAGTGCCCTGCTATACTGAAGAGCTTGTGGGGACCTCCAGGCTGGGGTTTCAACGTGCTTGACTCCACATTCCCCTAAGGTTTGAAGGAAATCCGCTGAAGATACAGTCGCTAAACTCATGGAAGTGGTCGGATTTAGAGGTGCCTTTACTCAGATAGCAAGGGAGTTAGGTTAGAATTTCTTTTGGGCAATGGAAAGGAGAGGTCTAGATTCTGTTAGGGGTGCCAAAGGAGGGAGGCAGATCCGGTTGAGACTGCAGAAAAATGAGATGGAGAAATCGCTCAGGGCACAGAAAGAAAGGAACAGAATCCAATTTAGCAGGGAGATAGGCAATGAGGGCCTTTGTTAAATGGAGAAAGGTTGCAGGACCTGGTTTGGGCCACAGAATGTAGCGATTTGGAGGTGGATAAACGAAGGGGTAGAATCCCTATTGAATAACTGAAATGAACGGGCTCGGAGGGGAGAAAAGAGGGGCTAGGACCCGGTTGATACCGGTTTGAAAAGGAAAGGGACAGAACCTGGTAGCGTTTGGGAACAAGGATCACACAAAAGCCTGATATCGTTGGATTTATGGGCGAGGCAACCGTGTTTGTAGTAAGGGCGGGATGGTCACTAGCAGACATAGAAGTAGGAAAGCAGTGCTGGGGAGGGGGCGTGCAGGGACTTACTGCAGAGCGGAGGGAGGGAGCGTGTAAAGGGACGAAGAGGTGCGGGGTAGTACTGTAGAGTGGAGGGAGGGGGCGTTTCGAAAAGGGGCAGTGCGGTGCACCACTGTACTACAGAGGAGAGGTGGATGGTGTTGGGGGCGGGAAGGGGCTGTAAGAAGCTGTAAGAAGAGGTACTGCAGAGCGGAGGTGGAGGAGGAGGTGTTGGGAGAAGGGTTCGAATGAGATGAGATGCAGTTAGAAAGAGTTTGTCACGGGTGGAGTCCAGATGTTCAGCTGCTCTGAGAGCAGAGACCTTATGTGGGATTCAGGTGGTCACAGTTCAGTCCACCAAAGCAAGTGAGCGCTCAGCGCCAGCGGTTGCCCCTACACCTCTGGTTGGTGCACATGCGCACTATAGAGTTGCAGTAAGGGGCCTGTGTAGGGTAAAGGGGAAGGGGTCGGAGAACTGACTTGCTGTTTCTTGGAAGCAAAAGGAGCTAGGATTTGGAAGCCAGACCATCTGGGTTTCTAGGTATGAGAACCCAGTAGTTGTAGGGTTTGGGGTTCAAGGTTTGATAAGAACCCCTTCCTTAGGATTGGCAGGAGGCCATACAAATCTCCACCTCCCTCTCATTCTTTCCTAACTCAAGCCCCTTCCCATCAGGCTCAGCTGTTTCTTGGCCCTCCAGAAAAATGGATAGGAGAAATGACTCCAATTATAAGATGACCCTGTTCCAGGTGAGGCCTCTCTGCATTCTCTGAAGGCCATCTACCCTATTCTGAGTTCATTTACTGCTGTTGAGCCCCTACCACTCTGTGGTTGCATAACTCCCTACCTAACCTGTTTCAGTCCTCCCTTGCATGGTGGAGGACGAGGTGAGGAAAACCTGCCTATTTCTTGCTCCCTTTCTCTTTCTTTACTCTCCCCTTCAATCAATCGTTCAAAGGAGGGGGAGGTTTTTTTTAGAAAGGGTGGGCTCTAGGGAGGCCAGATGGCTCAATACATCATAGTCTTAAGTGTGTAGGGCCCTCTGCTTCCCACTGTGAGCCTAGGGCTTCACTTCCCTCCAGATGTACAGGCTGAGACAACAGAAGACAGTGTCTTGCTGATACATACCCTCTTGGCAGCAACCAAGGACCCTCTGGCCATGGACCCACCAGTTGCCAACCAGCTGAAGAAAAGCAAGACCAAGAAGGCCCCTATTAAGGCTATTACTAAGACTGACCCTCCAGTTCCATCTGCCAGTGTGATTCCCACCACCAAGTTTAAAGTAACTTTTCCAGCTTTAAATCTGCCAGTCATTCTCCAGATCAACCAGGCTTCAGCTACCACTGAGGTAGCCAATACTCAGGCTTCTTCATTCACTGCTTAGTCTACGAAATCTAACAAGACAAAAAAAGTTACTGCTAAGGCAACCCAATGTTCCCAATTTCCAATTGACAGTGAGAGTGTCACTACACAGATCAAGTTACCCTTGCAGACCCTAAACCTGCTAGTCGTTCTTCAGACTATCCAGGCTCCAATTGCCAATGAGTCAGCCAATTCTCAAGCTTTGTTAGGCCCCACCCGCCTAAAGAAGTTTCCAGGGCTAAGAAGGCTGATAATAAGGTCATAGCTAGTGCCACTGATATCTCACTGGCTCCATCCACTATTTACACAGCTACCACCCACAGCCAAATTACCTCCATCCGAACTAAGAAAGGCTCTAAAGCCAAGAAGGCAATTTTATTGTTAAGGGCACAAATACTGATACTGAGCTCCCGGAGGCCTCAGATGCCACTGAGATAGCTACCAGGCAGACTGAGGCCTCAGCAGCAGCTATCTGGCCCCCAAAATCCAAGGGCAAGAAAGTTGTCTACGAAGGCCCAAAATCTGCCTGTGAGATCTCTGAGGCCCTACCTGCCAGTCAAATGGTCACAAACCAACCCCTAGCAGCCACCCTCTGGGTCAAGAGAGGGTACAGGGGTCAGAAAGTTGACACTAAGACCCAAACAACCAAAAGCCAGACTCAAGTTGACCAAGGGATCCAGGCCAAGATGGATACCTCTCAGACCCACATAAGTTCTCTTGAGACTCAGGTTGCTGCTTCTGTCCAGGCCCTGGCAGATGACTACCTGGCTCAGTTTAGTTTGGAGCCCACAACTAGGACCCAGGGAAAGAGGAACCAAAAGGTGAGATCTCTGACATCACCATCCTTAACTTTGTACTTCTTTTCCATTGCTTTCCTCCTGGTTTGTTTATTTGTTCTATAAAAGTTTACTGAGTCTTTATACTCTGAGCCAGTCCCTGCATTCATACAGGCTATGTGAGATTCTGAGAAGATTGGGATGTAGTTACTGCTCCTTGGCAGTTCACAGATTGGTGTGGAAATAAGACATCGATACACTTAGATACAACCCAGATATAATTCAACTTGTACTTATACAGTAGTTAGAATGTGTCAGGCTTTGTGTTAGGTATAGTTACACAGGATATATTTTTATGTTTTAAAGTAACTTGTGCCAGCTAGGTCCCAGTTTTGCAGATAAGAAAACCAAGTCCCAGAGAGGTGAAGTGACTTGTTGAAGGGGTACAGCTTGTAGAGCCAGTGGTGGCCAAAAAAAGAGAGAAATAACCAGACCCTGCCCTTGGATTGCTCCTGTGTAGCAGGAAAATAAAACTCCTACCTGGAAGACAGTAAAAGATAAATCTAGGACTCAGTGTGGTTAATGGTAAAGTCAGGACCCACTATAGGGAAGGTTTAGGGGACAGCGTGAGGAGACAAAGCCATCTCTTTCAGCTGGTGATTTTGGATCTTCCTTCTTTCTGATGATGTAGTCCAAGAATCTGAACAAGGATGAGAGAGGTGTTGGTAATTATAGGTGGATCCCATGGAGCCAGAGGCCTCTGCTATCCCGAGATGTGGCCATTTTGCAAGAAAGGGTAAGAATCCAATGCTGCTCAGTCTTTTCTCTTCTTCACCTGCCCTCTTCTCTGCCATTCTTCTAAGTTTTATGAAAACATATTGAGATCTCCCCATGTATTCCTCTTCTCCCAGGCAAATAAGTTGGTGAAATACCTGTTGATTAAGGACCAGACAAAGATCCCCATCAACCACTCAGATAGAGTCATACCAACCCTCCTCCCTAAGCTGTCCTTTCTACTCCCCTCTCCTCTCTGCCATGGGAGTAATCATTTAGTTTTATGGCCTCTTCATTCTCTCACATGTCCCCCCCTGCCCTTTTCACACTCTGTCATGGCTGGCATCTCCCATTAACACAGTTCAGGACTCAGACTATACTGACCCCACTGGGCTGGCAAAAGGACTATAGCCTCTGTGGCCCCTTCTCATCCCAATTGTTCCCTTCTCTCCCTTCCTGCAGACATGCTGAAGGATGTCATCCAAGAATATGATGAATATTTCTCAGAGATCATTGAACAAGCAAGCTACGCTCTGGAGAAGGTGAAGGGGTATCCTCTGGGGGATGGGCACAATGGGGAACTCTTGAATGGAACAAAGATGTACACATCCCTTTGCAGGGAACCACAGAGACTGACTAATTCAGCCCCATCCCCATGCAGATGAGCAGATGGTGGCCTAGCGAGAGGCACAGACTAGCTTGGGGTCACACAGCAGGTACAGCTAAGACTCAAGCCATCCAACTCAATCCTGGCTTCTGTTCACTGCTGGACACATCCTGTAGTATATTTCAGATATTCACTTCTCCCTTCCATTTCCCATTCTCTGTCCCCCTCAGTTCAGTTCAGTCGCTCAGTCGTGTCCGACCCTTTGCAATCCCATGAACCGCAGCACGCCAGGCCTCCCTGTCCATCACCAACTCCCAGAGTTCACTCAAACTCACGTCCATTGAGTCAGTGATGCCATCCAGTCCTCTTATCCTCTGTCGTCCCCTTCTCCTCCTGCCCCCAATTGCTCCCAGCATCAGAGTCTTTTCCAATGAGTCAACTCTTCACATGAGGTGGCCACAGTACTGGAGTTTCAGCTTCAGCATCATTCCTTCCAAAGAAATCCCAGGGCTGATCTCCTTCAGAATGGACTGGTTGGATCTCCTTGCAGTCCAAGGGACTCTCAAGAGTCTTCTCCAACGCCACAGTTCAAAAGCATCAATTCTTTGGCACTCAGCTTTCTTCACAGTCCAACTCTCACATCCATACATGACCACTGGGAAAACCATAGCCTTGACTAGATGGACCTTTGTTGGCAAAGTAATGTCTCTGATTTTGAATATGCTATCTAGGTTGGTCATAACTTTCCTTCCAAGGAGTAAGTGTCTTTTAATTTCATGTCTGCAGTCACCATCTGCAGTGATTTTGGAGCCCAGAAAAATAAAATCTGACACTGTTTCCCCATCTATTTCCCATGAAGTGGTGGGACCAGATGCCATGATCTTTGTTTTCTGAATGTTGAGCTTTAAGCCAACTTTTTCACTCTCCTCTTTCCCTTTCATCAAGAGGCTTTTTAGTTCCTCTTCACTTTCTGCCATAAGGATGGTGTCATCTGCATATCTGAGGTTATGGATATTTCTCCCGGCAATCTTGATTCCGGCTTATGCTTCTTCCAGCGCAGCGTTTCTCATGATGTACTCTGCATATAAGTTAAATAAGCAGGGTGACAATACACAGCCTTGACGTACTCCTTTTCCTATTTGGAACCAGTCAGTTTTTCCATGTCCAGTTCTAACAGTTGCTTCCTGACCTGCATATAGGTTTCTCAAGAGGCAGGTCAGGTGGTCTGGTATTCCCATCTCTTGAAGAATTTTCCACAGTTTATTGTAATTCACACAGTCAAAGGCTTTGGCATAGTCAATAAAGCAGAAATAAATGTTTTTCTCGAACTCTCTTGCTTTTTCCATGATGCAGCGGATATTGGCAATTTGACCTCTGGTTCCTCTGCCTTTTCTAAAACCAGCTTGAACATCTGGAAGTTCACAGTTCACGTATAGAGTCCCATTAATCATAAAGATGATTTGGTAACAATAATACGTTTGTTATTTGTTTGCTGTGTGCTGGCCACTTAGCTAAATGCTTTCTATGCATTATCTTACTGATTTCTCACACACACTCACAAATCCTAGGTCAACAGGGAACTGTGGGATGCTCAGCCAGCTCATTGATGCCTAGGCTGAATTTTGTGATCTCACACGCTATTCTTTTACTTGGCAGATGTTTTGAGTCAATCTGAAGGAAATTGATAAAGCAGCTTGTATATTCTCATTAGCATTCAGGAATCCTCTACAGGCATACTGAGAATGTAAGCTGGGAAAGGGCTGCAGTGGTAGGGAGGCTTCTCTGCTTTTTTTTTGTTCATGGTACTACTCCATCCTTGTCTTTTCCTTCCCCACATCCCCTTAGGAAGTCAGGAAAGACAGAGCCTAAAACCCCATTTTCTATCATCCACTCATAGTTGGAGCCCTGCACACAGGAGTAGTGCTCCTTTATGATTGTCTGGAGGGTGTAAAAGCCTGGGTTACTCCTACTGTCAGATTTTCTATTTCTCTAGAAGCTTCCCTGTCTCTTCCTATCAGGCTTGGTAGAGTGGTTCTCAAGGGAAGGCTTCCTGGTGTGGGTGAATCATGATGATTGATGGGCAGGAGCATCAGTGGGGCTGTGCCTAGATTTCTCTTGGAACTGAGGGGTCTGGAAGAGAAAGAAGGAACTCACATTGGCTGGGTGCCTGGATCATACCAGACTGACAAGCATTCTATCCTCTCAGTAACTTGGGGAGAGGAGAATGTAATTTTCCCATTTTATGAATAGGAGACTAGGCTCAAAGCCTTAAGTGCCTTTCCCAGGATCATATAGAGCTTGAAGCATAGACTGAGCAGAATTCTCCCATATCTGAAGAATCTGGGAGAAGCTAGCCTAGTGAGCAAGCTGGTGTATGTTTTGTTTTGTTTTTCAGATGGCTGCTGGATGTAAACCTTCTCTCTGTCCCATTATTTCCCTAGGACCAAGGGCACACCCAAACTAGATCTTCTCATGGTGATTCTGAGTGTCATTTTTATGAATGGCAACAAGGCCAATGAGGGTAAGTGGCTGGGTTGGCAGCTGAATTGGAGGAGGGGGTCATGGTCAAAATTGCACACGTTCATTTCTATCCCTGTTTCCTTTTGCCTCCCCTTGCAGCTGTCATCTGGGAGGTGCTGTGCAAGTTGGGGCTGTGCCCTGGGTATGACTGGCCTCTGTCAGTGCTTGCTGTCCGTGTTGTCCTTTGGCAAGAGAGAATGGTCCCAGGATTGCATCAGTCTGGTGGTCTGGTGGGGTGGGCAGATGTGCTGGACTGGGTCCAGAGTTCTGACTTGGGTGGATAGGGAAATGGTCCTGAACTCTCTGCTTCCTCTTTCTCCTATGTCCTCTTTCTGTTCTAATCTGATATATAAGATAGACCTTAGGGGCATCCCTGATAAGAACCATCTGACCTCAGCTGCCTGCTTCTAGTGATCCTGTGTTCATTACTTTCCTGACTTAATTGAGATGGCCTCATGTACTAGACAGGTCTCTTCCACATTGGGAAATGCCTCTACCCCCATGTGGGAAGATCTGATCTTGGTTCATGGGTTATTTTTCCCATTGTCAGGATAAGGCACTCACTCTTAGGGGAAGTGAGGAAGCTCATCACAGATGAGTTTGTGAAGCAAAAGTAAGTGGTGTTTGGGGGCTTTGTCAGGACCTGAAGTGTTCTGGGTATGCCAGTCTGGTCCAGAAATTGCTTGTTCAGCCCTTTTCTTACACTAACTTTAGACATATGGGCATTATGTTTCCTAGAACTAAGTGAGTCTGGTCCACAATTACCATGGTGGACCATACCAGGGCTGGGCCAGACCAAACACAAAACCCTTGCTATGGGGTGTGCTCAGAGCAGAATGCCCAGAGAATGGCTTCTCTGTTTACAACACACCCAATAGAAACTTGGGTTTACCCCTCACAGGTGGCAGAATACTTTGGCCTCCCTGTGACACCATACCCTATACATGCCTCCCCTGTAACACCAAGTGACTGCTTTGTACAGAGCCAATGGGAAATGGCTCGATATTGGAGGTTAAGATCATGAAATTTGTTTTGGAGTTAGTCTAGGGAAGGAGGGCTTTGGATATCCTTCTCCAGGAGCTGAGTTTAGTACTTGATTGGAGGAGGTTGCCACCTGTAACCAAGTGGTTAGACAACAGGTTTGCTTGGTTAGAAGCAAGTTTTATTTCCTTTCTCCAAGGTACCTGGAATACAAGAGGGTCCCCAACAGCAGACCACCTGAATATGAGTTCTTCTGGGGCTTGCGCTCCTACCATGAGACTAGCAAGATGAAAGTTCTCAAGTTTGCCTGCAAGGTAATGGAAGAGCTTCCCTTACTTGGCATATTAAGGGTAATATGGCTGGGGCAGGCAGTGTACAGAATGGACAGGTACACGGTAGCCTGCAGTTCATATATAAACATATGGAACTTAATTTATGTCCCAGAATGCTGCTTGACATAAAGTTTACATCATTTCATTCATTATTCATAATTTATATTAGTCTCCTTAACTGCTATAACAAAATATCATAAACTGAGTAGTTTAAACAACAGAAACAGGAATTTCCCTGGTGGTCCAGTGGCTAAGACTCTACGCTCCCAATGCAGGGGGCTGGGGTTCAATCCATGGCCAGGGAACTAGGTCCCACATGCCCCAACTAAGAATTCACTCACATGCTACAACTAAAGCCTGGTGCAGCCAAATAAATAAATATAAAAAATTAAAAAAAAAAAAAAACAAACAGAAACATTTTGTTATAGTCCTGAAGGCTAGAAGTCCTAGATTAAGGTCCAGGAGCATTAGTTTCTAATGAAACCTCTCCTGGCTTGCAGAGTTCATGCATTCATGAACTCTTGCTGTGTTCATGGTGGAGAGAGAGTTCTTCTTTTTTAAAATAAATATTTATTTTTAATTGGAGGATAATTGCCTTACAATATTTTGTTGGTTATTTTGTTGGTATTAACATAAATGCAGCCATAGGTATACACGTTTCCTTACTCTTGAACCTCCCTCCAATCCCAGCCCTCTAGATTTTCACAGAACACTGGGTCTAGCTCCCTGCATCATACAGCAAATTCCCACTGGCTGTTTTATATATGGTACTGCATATGTTTCTATGCTACTCTTTCCATTTGTCCCACCCTCTCCTTTCCTGCACCCCCTCCATGTCCATAAGCCTGTTCTCTATGTCTGTTGTCTCCATTGCTGCCCTGCAAATAGGTTCATCAGTACCGTGTTTCTAGATTCCATATGTATGCATTAATATATGATATTTGTTCTTCTCTTTCTGACTTACTTCACTCTGTATAATGGGAGAGGCTCTTCTTAAAAGGACACTAATCTTATTGGATCAGGAACCCACCATTATGACATCATTAAACTTTACTTCCAGAAAGGCCCTACCTCCAGATATAGTCACATTCGAGGTTGGTGCTTCAACATATTAATTTCGGCGGGACAAAAGCATTCAATCCATAACATATTTACTCTCTTATCATTTCTCCTTATCTCTTACCATGAAAGGTAATAGGAGAGCTGTCCTGACTTGACATATTAAGGGTACAGGATGTCCCTGACTGGGGAAAGCAGTATACAGTGATGGGCAGCTTGCAGTTCATTTGTGATAAGAGAGTCAGTATGAAGACAGAGATGAAGACATTTAGGCTCAGTGACATTAAGTAGCTTGTCCAAGGTCACATAGCACCTAAATTATCAGAACTGAAATTGGATCTCAGGACTGATCCATGATAGAGCCCTAACAACTAAGAATTTTTAAAAATGCTACTCTTAGTTTTATACAAAGCCCATGGTATGTACTTAATACATAATTACAAATGTTATTTTTATTATAATGATTGTAATTCTCATTTCAGGTGCAAAAGAAAGACCCCAAGGACTGGGCCGTGCAGTACCAGGAAGCAGTGGAGATGCAAGTCCAAGCTGCAGCTGTGGCTATAGCTGAGGCTGAGGCCAGAGCTGAGGCAAAAGCCCAAATGGCGATTAGAGAGGAAGCTATGGCTGGGCCCTGGAATTGGGATGACATGGATATCAACTGTCTAACAAAGGAAGAGTTAGGTGATGGTGCTCAGGCCTGGGACAGATTTTCACTTGAAATTGAGGCCAGAGCCCAAGAAAATGCAAACGCCAGTGCTAGCATAGACTTCAGCAGAGAAGCTAGCACCAGGGCTAGCTATAGCGATGGTTCTAGTATTAGCTTCAGTGGTGTACCCAGCCCTGGTAATGTCTTTGGTGGCAGAGCTGGTATTAGCTTTGGTGGCACATGCAGCACCAGTGCTAGCTTCAGCAGTGTAGCCAGCATTTGCTTTGATGGCACACCCAGCACTTGCTCCACTTTCAGTGGTGGAGCCAGCATTAGCTTTGGTGGTACAGCCAACACCAGCTCTAGTTTCAGCAGTGAAGCCAGTATTAGCTTTGGTGGCACACCTTGCACCAGTGCCAACTTCAATGGTGGGGTCAGCTGTAGTTTCAGTGACCTGCTCAACACCAATACCAGTTTCAATGGTGGAGCCAGCTCTGGCTTTGGAGGCACACTCAGTACCACTTCTGGTTTCAGTGATGCACTCATTACAAGCACCAACCTTGGCAGTACACTTTGGCACCAGTGCAGTCTTTAGTGGTGTACTTAGCACCAGCACTCGCCTAGGTGGCACACTCAGCACTAGTGGCTACTATGGTGGTTCTCTCAGTTCTAGTGCCAGTTTGGTGGCACACTTAGTACCAGTATCTGCTTTGGTGGCTCTTCTAGCACCAGTACTGGTTTTGATGGTGTACTCAGTACCAAGGTCTCCTTTAGCAGCTCTTTCAACAGTTGCACTAACTTTGGTGATACACTCAGCACCAATCTTGGCTTTGGAGGCACACCCAGCACCAGTGCTGGTTTTAGCAGTGCTGTCAGAATTAGCACTGGCTTCAGCAGTGTTCAGTTCAGTTCAGTCGCTCAGTCGTGTCCGACTCTTTGCGACCCCATGAATCGCAGCATGCCAGGCCTCCCTGTCCATCACCAACTCCCAGACTTTACCCAAACTCATGTCCATCGAGTCAGTGATGCCGTCCAGCCATCTCATCCTCTGTCATCCCCTTCTCCTCCTGCCCCAAATCCCTCCCATCATCAGGGTCTTTTCCAGGGAGTCAACTTTGCATGAGGTGGCCAAAGTATTGGAGTTTCAGCTTCAACATCAGACCTTCCACTGAACACCCAGGACTGATCTCCTTTAGGATGGACTAGTTGGATCTCACTGCAGTCCAAGGGACTCTCAAGATTCTTCTCCAACGCCACAGTTCAAAAGCATCAATTCTTCAGTGCTCAGCTTTCTTCACAGTCCAATTCTCACATCCATACATAACCACTGGAAAAACCATAGCCTTGACTAGATGGACCTTTGTTGGCAAAGTAATGTCTCTGCTTTTGAATATGCTATCTAGGTTGATCATAACTTTCCTTCCAAGGAGTAAGCGTCTTTTAATTTCATGGCTGCAGTCACCATCTGCAGTGATTTTGGAGCCCCCCAAAAATAAAGTCTGACACTATTTCCACTGTTTCCCCATCTATTTCCTATCTTTTTGCCTTTTCATACTGTTCATGGGGTTCTCAAGGCAAGAATAGTGAAGTGGTTTGCCATTCCTTTCTCCAGTGGGCCACATTCTGTCAGACCTCTCCACCATGACCCACCTGTCTTGGGTGGCCCCACACGGCATGGCTTAGTTTCATTGAGTTAGACAAGGCTGTGGTCCATGTGATTAGATTGACTAGTTTTCTGTGATTATGGTTTGTGTGTCTGCCCTCTGATGCCTCTCACAACACCTACCATCTTACTTGGGTTTCTCTTACCTTGGACATGGGGAATCTCTTCATAGTTGCTCCAGCAAAGCGCAGCTGCTGCTCCTTACCTTGGACAAGTGGTATCTCCTCACAGCCGCCCCTCCTGACCTTGAACTTGGAGTAGCTCCTCTCGGCCCTCCTGAGCCCATGTTTATCTCATTTTTATAGATACTGATAGTGAATTGCAGCAGGCCTTCCCATGGAGCCAAGGTACATCCTTGGAATCTTTGTCCATGCAGCAGTCTTAGCAGATATTACCAATCAGCTGAGGGTGACACACTATGAAAATAATCTGTTTGCCAATTCTGGTTTTTGTGTCCTATCATATTTGGTATCATAGTTGCTTTAAATTTGCAAAATTAATTTCAGTTTGTTCTGTATTTTAATGTGCTTAGGTTGATGTGGGTGACGTTTTGGGTTTAGAAGAGCTAGAGATCAGCTTAGCTCTTTGGGGAAGGTGGGCTCTAGCTTTAGACTAAAAGCTATGTGTTCAGTGGGATAAAAGCTATGAGTTCAGTGGGATAGAGTCTTGGGGAAAGCATAGCAGACCAGCAGAAAATAGCCTAAGTCAAGATCTAGAAGGGGAAGCCTGGAACAGAAGGCAAAGAGAGCAGGTTCTTGAGATTAAGTACAGTTTCATTTTGAGATGTCTACGAATGGGGAGATAGAGAGGGACATAACTAGAGGTGGACATGGCAACAACAGAGGATTTTCTTGGGATAGGAGAGAGGCCCAAGCATGTTGCATAGACTATAAGTGCAAAAGCCAATAGAGAAGGACAGGATATAGATGTGGAATAATCAGGAACTGACTGAATCAACTTATCCTTGAGAAGGTGGGATGGATAGAATACCAGAGAATAGAGAGTGGCTCTGACTTTGAACAGAATTTAATGGTGGCTGTGGAAGGAGATAAATATAGATTTGCTTCAAGCAGTGATCACCAACCCTGTAAAAGATCCCAATTAAAAAAAATGATGTGGATTATACAAGGTTTTGGGTCTTGCTGGTGGTTGTGATGGGAGGACAAAAAGGGAAAAAAAAAGGCAGGGGGTGTATGAGTCTGTATCTTCACAACTGGGTTGCTGGTACCTGCCCATAGTAGCTGCATGGAGATTGGCTGAAGAGACAGAAAGTAGGATCCAAGACAGCCAGGGATGGAAGGAAAATGAAGAGGGAGAGGACTGATGGATTGGGAGATACTGAACGAATCAAAGGACTTATACTCCATGCAGTGCAAGGGTAAATATTGTTCATTCAAGAAATACTACATACATGCTTGCTGTGTGGGAGGATGACACAGAGAGTTATAAGGAATAGGGGGCCGGTGGTCAGATAGTGAGATGCTTGTATTTAAGAAGTCAAACTGGGAAGAAGTCTAGATGATGCCAATCAAGGTCCATGGCGTGACTGACTGAAGGGAAGATGATCACTGAAGTTGAGGGGGCAGGGCACTAGGTGACCAGGGTATTTGGATCATTTATATGGACAGTGAAATCAGTCAGGATGGCAACAAGAGTTGAAGAAAGGAGAACTGTGGTCTAAGTACAGATTCTTCTTTGAATATAGGGATGAAGGTGTCATGTTCCCAGTCATGTTGCTCACCAAGGAACAAGGCCATAGGCACGCACATGGATGCTCCACCTTCATATTTGGAGATGCTTCTCCAGAGCCCTTTTATCCAGGAAATTCTCATCCAGTCCATACCCCACAGCACCAGAGCCATTTCATAAGGTCAGGATCTTAAGAAAATCTTGTAGGAGAAGCCTCACAATGACCTCCTTTCTACTTTTGTAGGCAGTAAGGGAAGTCTTTATTGATCAGGGAATAGGAATTAAGAAGGAACAAGTTTCATCTTGAGCTAGACAGCTCCTTGTTTATAGCTAGAAATCAAGACCTATTTTGGAGTTTCTTTACTAGAAGTGGGTCTCTTCCAGTGAGGCCAAGTTCAGAGTGTTCTCAGTGTAAGAAAAGAGCAATAATAGCAGCTCCTAAATGTGAACCCAAGAAAGGACAGAGGCAGTTTGATGTCTAAGAAAGGGCTCAGTAGTGGGCAGGAACAGTGTCCAGGGCTTCTTCAGGTTCCCGGGTGATGTCCACATTCTGAGAGGAAAGAATCTAGTATTAGTAGGAAGGAACCAGTAGTCTGGAGCCCCGACCCTTCCCTGTCTCTTGTTCTCAGTGCCAGGCTCCCCTCTTTTAGCCAGGCCTGGATCCTGACTCTTTCCTTAGGCAAGCCTGGGGGAACTTCAGCCAGAGTCCTTTTAGGCAGGGTTGCTCTAGCCCTGCTTCTCTATGGTATCTCAAGTCTGGTCTGCAGTTCCTACATTTCTGGGTGCTGGTTTTTCTACATGTTGGTGGAAACACCCAAGCTCTGTGGGACTGGGGCTGCCTTTCTGCAGGGGAGGGTGCTTTAACAACACCCCAGCTTGAGCCACAGAGTCCCTTACCTACCTCAGGCTTCTCCCGATGTGTGTTTACAGCCTCCACATTCAGGTAGATGGACTCCACTTTGCAGCCTCGGAAAAGAACAACCCGTCGTCCATAAGCCACCCAGGTGAGCACAGGTCTCCCCTGAGGTATCACTCTCTCTCCTCGTAAGCACCCACACCCCCAGCTCCATGCTGTGTGCAGATTACAGCTGCCCTTTATGGAGGGGAATTTAGACCAGCTGTGTGATGTCTGGGGAAGGCATCAGGCCTAAAAGGCAGGCTATGCCCCTAATAGTCTCAGTGTTTGCTGAGCCTCCCTTGTCAATGGGAATGAGAATTGAGAACAGATGATCTCTGCCCCACTCCCCAGGTCTTTTCTGTGAGACAGAAACCTAATCTGTGTGATAAGGATGGAGCTCTGTGTAGCCTCCCAGCTGTGTTAGCTGCTGAAGTGCTAAAAGAATCTTGGGGCCACTACCTTGGGGCAACCAACCCCAGGTAAAGTTTATTTTGAGAACTATGTGGTTACTGAAAGATCAGAGGTGTGGAAGGCCACAAGGTAGTTCTGGGGAGCCTCAAGAAAGAGGAGGGTGGTATCATTGGGGTTTGGAGCTGGCATAGGAGGCCCAAAACCTGTGGAAGCCCTGATTGGTGCTCTGGTAGAGACAGAGAAAGCTGGCACCACATCCCAGATTTAGAGGCTACCTAAGTCCTTCCCCCATTGTCATCTTGCTACCACCAGTCCTGCCTCTACCAAGACATCTAACTATCTACCCAGGGAATTTCTCTTAGGACTTTGCTGGACAAATGGTAGGCACTGCAGGCATGCTCATAGCGTCTATATACTTTTCCGCAGATGAAGGTGGGGGCACTCACCATAAGCCACAGGTGTAAGTTTGAGCACTGTGTGCAGAGGGCACTTGAGATAAGGCAACTCATCTGGAAAGGAGGAGAGAGCAGCTTTCAGAGGCAGGATGCTAGGGATGTCACCACCTCTCTGGGGCTCCAGGGTTAAAGCACTCTTCCCTTCCACCCCCTTCCCCATGGATGTCTTTACCTGGATCCTGCTCCCCCACACTCTTCAGGGGGCAGTGCTGAGAGCCCAGTGGGGAGGGAGGAAGAGAGCAGAGAGGCCTCAGGAACAAGGAGGACTGCAGGTACTGGGGATCGGGGACAGACCCTGGGTCCCCAGAAACCAACGATTGGCACTGTGGAGGTGGCCGACCTCCTCAACTGCAGGGCAGACATGAGACCAAGACAAGCCTCCCTCCCACCCATACTCAGTCCTTCCACGGGGTCCCCCACCCTAAAGGTCACAACAGGTCCCAGCCAGTGTTTTCTGAGGCCCTACCATGTGCCAGGGCCTTGGCTGAGGTGTGCATGCACCTTGGCAGCTCTTGCAGCTTTCTCCCCAGCCCAGGCCTGTGCCCTCTGACTCCCTGGACTCTTGTTGATGGACAAGTATTCACTGATTCACTTGTGTTCAGTTCCTGATGATTTGCACGCAATGACTTCCGTGGCCTTGACGGCAATCACCAGATAGCCTCAAGGGAGCAGATGACCAGGCACATTCCATGGATGAGGACCCTGAGGCTCTGAGAGGGAAGACATTTGCCCTGAGTCCCACAGCCAGAATGTGGCAGTGCTGGGACTGGAACCCAGGTTGCTTTGAGCCCAAATGTGTGCTCTGACCACTGCAGTCTGCTGCCATTGCCTTCGAGGGATGCGTAGTGGTGTGTGGTGACACTCCCACCTCTCATTCCTCTCTGTAAACACCCACCCTCCTGATCACCCAGGAAACATATTCAGCTTTCCATCTCCCTTCATTGAGCCAGAACCCGCCCGTCATGGCCTCCCTGGCCCTGAGGGTCATGCTAGGCTTTTCAGGCCTGCCACAGCCCACCCAGCCTCCTGACACATAAGATTTCCTGGGCAACCAATCTGCTCCTCCTTGCCTTTGTCATCATCATCTTCAGGTGTTGGGTCCAGTGCTTTTGGTCCACTACCTTACTCCGTTCTCACTAACACTCTATGGGAGTTACTGTTCCTCACTTCATGCATGACAAAACAGATTCAGAGAAGGGAAGCAACTTGCCTGAGGTCTCTGACCCAGTTCTGCCACTGCCTAGACAAGTGATCTCAACCCTGCCTTTTCTTTTTCTGGTCTTCAAAGATCTTATCTCTTATAGCACAGGATTGGACCCAGCTCTGAGGTCCTATGGATCTGAGTTCTCAGTCACAGCATCTTCCTGAGTTTCAGTTTCCTTACCTTAGCAATAGCAGTAAAGAGCATGTGCCCAGTCCTGCCTAGCCAGCTCTTAGGACAGCTGTGAGAAGCTGGCATGGCCTGTTCATGAAAGCAGGTAGTATGTGGGTAAAGCAGTGTGCAAATGGGAGATGCATGTGCTTCCCATGAACCCCACATGTGTCTGAGATAAGGTGCCTCTGGAATGCACCTGAGATTAGTGCCTCTCTCTGCCCCACTGAGCCCTATGATCTTGGGCAAGTCACTTCATCTCTCAGAGCCTCCATTTCCTCTTCTGCACAGTCAGGGTTACAGGGCCAGCCTCACAGTCTCAGAAATAGTACTGAGCAGTACAGATGTGAACAGCATCAGAAATCCAGCAGCACTACCCCATCCCCTGTCACCTTTTTTCCATTGAGGAGATTGAGGACCAACCAAAGGAAATTACTTGTCCAATGTCAAGTTCTCAAGTCCCCCCAGTTCCAATTCTAGATGACTCCATATTATAGAGCCCTTTGTTTGAAAGCTAGCATCATAGAAAAGATCCAAGTCTGCAGGACATTGTATACTTCAAATATGACTTTGCACTGTTCTCACACATCCTTACTCCAGTATCCTGGAGATGCCAACACTTCAGCCTCCATGTCAGAAACAGACTTTCACACCTGGAGGTGACATGATAGTCCCTTGCCAGACCAGCTGCCCTAGCTTGCAATTTGTAATCAGTGTGTAGATACTCCGTAAATTAAAATATCCAGATTTTTTAATAAAAAGAAATTATCATTTAAAAATCAAAACACCACTATCTTTGAGAAATCATCCCTAGAGCAAAGACAGAAACCTATAATCAAAATCAAGACACTAGGGACTTCCCTGGTGGTCCAGTTGTTAAGATTCCATGCTTCCATTGCAGGGGGCATGTTGGATCCCTGGTCAGGGAAATAAGAGCCTCCATGCCACATGCATGATGTGGCCAAAAAGTTAAAAAAAAAAAAGTCACAAGAAGTCCCATTCCACCTGATGACAGCATGTCTCTGAGAAATACTGGCTCAGCTTTCTCAGGTTGAAAAAGATTGTTTAGGTTGGCTTTGAAAATGTTAACTCATAATAACACTGATATTAATAGTAGCAGCTAATACTTATATTGCCCATACTTTGTGTCATGAACTGTTCTAAGCTCTATACATATATTAATTTATTTAAACTTAATCATTCTCTCTTTTTTACAGATGAGGAAACTGAGAACAGAGCCTGCTGCCTGCTAAGTTGCTTTAGTTGTGTCTGACTCTTTGCGACCCCATGGACTGTTGCCTGTCAGGCTCCTCCATCCATGGGATTCTCCAAGCAAGAATACTGGAGTGGGTTGCCTGTGCTCTCCTCCAGGGGATCTTCCTGACCCAGGGATCGAGCCCACGTCTCCTGTGGCTCCTGCTCTGTAGGCAGATTCTTTACCACTGAGCCACCGGGGAGAGGTTAAAGTAATTTGCCAAAGGTATCACGAGACAGAGTAAGAAATTGGACTCATGCACCCTTGTTCTAAATACTGTACTCTTAACTATTAAGATAAAAACCACCAGTTTCTGTTGTCAGAGTCTCAACTTACATGCAGCTCCCATGCCAGGAACAGAGAGAAAAGTGGTACCTGAGCTCTTGTCCAGAAAGTAGGCCAGGAGGCACCGCATGACAGCCTGATGGCAGATCACCAATACATTTTCCTGCCGTTCTAGCTCCATTATAACTGGCTCCAGACGCTGGACCAGATCCTCGTAAGACTGAAAGGGAGAGAAACATTTGGGTAAGAAGAGGAGATGAGGCACATTTGCCCTGAGGAGAAGAACTCTAGACCAGGAATCAGGAAAACTCGATTTTGGTGCCAGTTCAGTTGTTAGTCAGCAGTATGACCTTGGGCAACTCACTTCCTTCCTTCCTGGGGCCTTACTTTTTCATCTATTAAATGGGGCAATCAATATAGTGGAATAGATAACAATAACAATAATAAAACTTTCCACTAAAAAATCCCTAGAAAAGCTGGATAAAATAAATGTTTGCATTGCTGATCTTTCAAGAAAACAAAACATTATGAATATAGGGTTCCCAAATGAAGAAAAACTTGGGGAAAAGAGTGATAAATGGATAGAGAAGCCATAATTCCCATGGGGACATTTGCCAATCACAGTATTCAAGAGCCTTGAGCTTTTAAAACATAATAGAAATATGAGATGAAACCTTAGGTGTATATAGGGTAGGGATTTATCTGGGACCTTCAAAGGACTACATCCTCAATAAAATTATAAACTAAAAAATATATCCACAGGCAAAGGGAAACAATAAGAAAATATGTCTCTGCCTCACTTTTGGTGGAAAAAATTAGGAAAAGCCTCCACTAAGAATGTATAACCCCAAACATATTAGATAGATTTGTGGTTCAGAATTATATTACCCATGTGTTTCAGAAAATGCTAAGCTGAGAGTTTAATAAAAAGTGATTTCAAGTCATTTGCTTCCAGGAGTGTCTGGAAAAAGCAAATGTAAATTCTCTCTAGATTCTCTCAACTGAGGCTGCATGGATTTTCCACAGATAAATTTTTGTCAAACTGAGGCTCATATAACATACACGGAACATAAGCTATAATAAGTAAAAATAAGCAGAAACAACAAGAACTCTAACAACTTAAGATAAAGGATCCACAATATAAAATAAATATTACTGAGATTTTTAGAGAAGTAAAAGATTGACTCAAAAATGCAAGGAAGAAATAAGATGCTATTGAATATAAGATCCAGATTTGAAAAAGAATTAAGTAGAATTTTTATAAATGAAGAATATATTCATTAAAATGGAAATCTCAATGGATAGAGTATGCAGAGCATTAAATAAAATGTTTTGGAAGACAGAGCTGAAGAAATTACCCAGAATGTGGCAACGAGATCGAAAATAAGAAGTTTGGAGACATGAAGCATAGAGGTAAAACTAACACATATCTAGTTGAATTTCTAGAAGGAGATAATAAAGAAAATATGAGAG
This sequence comes from Bos grunniens, assembly GCF_055505025.1. Lineage (NCBI taxonomy): Eukaryota > Metazoa > Chordata > Mammalia > Artiodactyla > Bovidae > Bos > Bos grunniens. Next base: position 50,005,630 of record NC_141194.1, on the reverse strand, counting down.
AGGAATAGCTAAAGATATAATGCCTGGGAATTTTCTAGTATTGATGAAGAATCTCAATTCTCAGATTTAGGAATTCCAATTAATTCTGAGCAAGATAAATTAAAAGAAATTGATATTTAGACATATCAGAGTGAAACTTAAAAGCAATAGAGACCCAAAGACCCTAAAAGCAGCCAGAGAGAAAAGAAATAACAATTAGACTTGTAGGAGACTTCTTAGCCATGTTAGAAACCAGAAGACAGTGGGGATGATAACTCCAGAGAGAAAATTGTGTTCCTAGTGTTTTATACCTTGCCAAAGTACCATCTAGGATTGAGGACCACCCCTCCAAAAGACATTTTTAGACAAAAGGAAAGGTGAGTCTACTACCAACAGATCCTCCTAAAGAAAATTCTAAAAAAAGATAGACATTTAACTCAGAAGGAAAACCTGAGATGTAACATGAAAGAATGATCAAAGGAATTGGTAAATATGTGGTTTAATCTAAATAAACACTGACTATATACAGTATTTTTTTAGCTAGTAAAAATTATATTTTAATTAGATAAGTGATTTCCTCTAATTTCTACTATATAAAATCCATCTAGGAGAACAGAATGGGAATGGAGTTCCTTAAAAAAACTAAAAATAGAACTATCATGTGACCCAGCAATCCCACTCCTGGGCATTTATCTGGAGAAAACCATAATTCAAAAAGATACATGTACTCCAATGTTCTTTGTAGCACTATTTACAAAAGCTAAGACATGGAAGCAACCTAAATGTCTATCAACACAAATGAATGGAGAAGAAGAACCTAAATGTCTATAAACAGATGAATTGAATATTAATATATTCCATTGTATACATATAAATTTCATTGTGTATATATTAATTAACATATATAATGGAATATTACTCAGCCATCACAAGAATGAAATAAGGCCATTTACAGCAACATGGATGAACCTAGAGATTATCTGAAGTCAGACAGAAAAAGACAAATATTATATGACATCACGCATATGTGGAATCTAATTTTAAAAATGATATAATAGTCTTATTTAGAAAACAGAAACAGACTTACAGATATCAAAAACAAGCTTATGGTTACCAAAGGAAAAATGTGCAAGGGGGGATAAGTCAGGCACTTGGGATTAATAGACATACACAATTATATATAAGATAGATAATCAGTAAGAGCCAATGGAATAACACAAGGAACTCTTCAATATTATGTGATAACCTATATGAGAAAAGAGCCCGAAAAAGAATAAGTATATGTATATGTGACACAACATTGTAAATCAACTATAATCCAATAAAATTTTTTAAAAAGAAAAAATCCATCTGTGTGGGTACAAAGTTTATTAATTGTTTGGAAATAATTCTATTTTATCTAGAATTCATAATAATTTTACTTTGGTAATGTCAATTTAACCCCAAAATACAATATGTTGGCATTATAGGGACAAATAGTGATGTATTCTGATAGACTGGTATAAACTGAAGTGCTTCAGCAAGCATTCATTCAATTAACACTCACTGAGTAAGCTGTGCTTACAATAATAAATTTAATACTAAGAATAATAATTCATTTAGGGAATAAGACACAAGTTTGAAGTAAGTAAAATAAAAAACAACAAACAATATAAGAGAGGGAGTGACCAGAGTTGTAAAGTTTTTATACTGGTTCAGGAGGCAGGTAGAGATATTGATTTTTAGATTTTGTCAGTCATACATATTAAAATGTTAAGAGTAACTCTAAAAGAATGGAAAGAGATTGCACAACTCAAACATAGATGGAAAATTTTATCAATTCTAAAGGGAGGAAAAGACAAAAAATAACCAAGCCTAGAGAGCTCAAAATAAGAGAATAGAAATAAATTCACATAAGTCAGTAATTAAAATAAAAGTATACCAAACTTGCCATTCAAAAGTCATATATTTCCAGTGTTTATTAAAACCAACAAAACCCATCTCTATGTTGTCTATAGGAAACAAAACAAAACTACACAGAGAAGTTGAAAGTAAGTAACTAACCAAATACTGAGCAGATAAAATTTTAGTATCATATAAAAGAAGCATTATTAGCGGGGAAAGAGGCTTGCTCACTGTATTATAAAATATACAATTTACATAGGAGATATAATTGCTTTAAATTTGTATGCCTCTGATAATATAACCTTAAAATATGAAAAGGAAAATGAGGGCACAGTCACTGACTTCATAATGTCATTTCTGAAGATGAAAATACAAATGTTAAAGTGCTTTGTAACACAGGATATCTATCATTTCATCTTCTCTAATATTCTGCTTTCTGATAATTTCCCCCAGGAATCTGTATCAGAAATGGAGTATGACTAATAAATATTCTAACATGTGAAACTGGCTAAATGGAGGCTAGGTTGAAAGCAATGAGGATTCACCACCGCATGGGAATAGGGAACTGATAATCTGGCTCATATGATGGAAGAAGAGTTGGTTAAACCATTAGCCATTGTTACTTGGGACTCCAACTCACAGTCCAGAAAGGCTGGAACTTTAGGCAACTTGGCAATAAAGTGTCAGAAAATTAAAGTACAATAAAATATTTCGGATGCCATTAGTGAAAGAATATTAAAGACAAAGTCTAGGATAAAGTGAGCTTTCCTGAAAGAAGGAAATAAACGGGCAAATGTACAGCCTTTAAAAAGAGGAATATGTTGCTTATAGCCAAGAATGAGAGAGCCCAGGGCCAGATAATCATGTGCTTTGTGGGATGGAAGATGCAAAATTTGCTTTACCCTGTTTCTAAAGCTGTCTGGGGAAATATGGAATCCTGGTAGTTGGAATAAAGATACTGGGGAGGAGTCCTAAGAGTCTGGCCACCCCTCCAAATCTTACCTCTCCCTTAGGATAGCGGTAGCGGTATTTATCTTGGTCTCGCAGTGCAAATTCTTCAGGGTAGTGTTCTTGGATTTCTTCATAGGTCATCTCCTCACAGACACCCTGAGAAAAATTATTTGGGGACAAAAGTTTTCACAAGTTGAAATCTCCACAGCCTTTACCGTAGTTCTGAGGCCAATGATCGTGGAACATTAGCACACAAGCACCTGGGTTTCTGCTAACACACCTCTAGGTTTGGGTCTGCTGTCTGTTGTTGTTCAGTCACTAGTCGAGTACAATTATTTAAAACTCCATGAACTGCAGCACACCAGGCTTCCCTATTGTTCACTATCTTCTGGAGTTTGCTCAAACTCATGTCAATTGACTTGATGATGCTATTCAACCCTCTCATCACCCCACCAACCAACCATCTCTGTCACCCCTTGCTCCTCCTGCCCTCAATCCTTCCCAACATCAGAATCTTTTCCAATGAGTCAGCTCTTCAAATCAGGTGGCCAAAAGTATTGGAGCTTCAGCTTCAGCATCAGTCCTTCCAATCAATAGTCAGGACTGATTTCCTTTAGGATTGACTGGTTAGATCTCCTTGCTTTCCAAGGGATTTTCAAGAGTCATCTCCAGCACCACAATTTGAAAGGATCAGTTCTTCAGCACTCAGTCTTCTTTATGATCCAACCTTCACATCCATACATGACTACTGGAAAAACCATAGCTTTGACTATATGCACTTTGTTGGCAAAGTGATGTCTGGTTTTTAATACACTGTCTATGTTTGTCATAGCTTTTCTTCCAAGGAGCAAGTGTCTTTTAATTTCGTGGCTGCAGTCACTGTCTACAGTGATTTTGAAGCCCAAGAAAATAAAGTCTGTCGCTCTTTCCACTTTTTTCTCATCCATTTGCCATGAAGTGATGGGGCCAGATACCATGATCTTAGTTTTTGAATGCTGAATTTTAAGCCAGCTTTTTCACTTTTCTCTTTTACCCTCCTCAAAAGGCTCTTTAGTTCCTCTTTGCTTTCTGCCATTAGAGTGATATCATCTGCATACCTGAGATTGTTGATATTTCTCCCAGCAATCTTGATTCCAGCTTGTGCTTCATCCAGCCCGGCATTTTGCATGGTGTACTCTGCATATAAGTTAAATAGGCAGGGAGGCAATATACAGCCTTGACGTACTCCTTTCCCAATTTTGAACCAGTCCATTGTTCCATGTGGGCTTCCCTGGTGGCTCAGACGATAAAGTGCCCGCCCGCAATGCGGGAGACCCGGGTTCGATCCCTGGGTTGGGAAGATCCCTTGGAGAAGGAAATGGCAACCCACTCCAGTACTCTTGCCTGCAGAATCCCATGGACAGAGGACCCTGATAGGCTACAGTCCATGGGGTCGCAAAGAGTCGGACACGACTGAATGACTTCACTTTCACTTTCACTTTATTGCTCCATATCCAGTTCTAACTATTGTTTCTTGGCATTCATACAGGTTTCTCAAGAGACAAGTAAGGTGGTCTGATATTCCCGTCTCTTGAAGAATTTTCCACAATTTGTTGTGATCCACAGTCAAAGGCTTTTGCATAGTCAATGAAGCAGAAATAGATATTTTTCTGGAATTCCCTTGCTTTTTCTACAATCCAGCACATGTTGGCAATTTGATCTCTGGTTTCTCTGCCCTTTCTAAACCAAGCTTGTACATCTGGAAGTTCTCGATTCATATACTGTTGAAGCCTAGCTTGAAGGATTTTGAGCATTATCCTGCTAACATGTGACATGAGCACAATTGTATGGTAGTCCCTTTGGTATTGCCCTTCTTTGAGATTGGAATGAAAACTGACCTTTTAATCCTGTGGCTACTGCTGAATTTTCCAAATTTGCTGACATACTGAGTGCAGCACTTTAACAGCATCATCTTTTAGAATTTGAAATAGCTCAACTGGAATTCCATCCCCTCCACTAGCTTTGTTGGTAGTAATGCTTCCTAAGGCCAACTTGACTTCACACTCCAGGATGTCTGGCTCTAGGTGAGTGACCACATCATTGTGGTTATCTGCATCATTAAGACCTTTTTTGTATAGTTCTTCTTTGTATACTTGCCACTTCTTCTTCCTGGTGGACTATAGTCCATGGAGTTGCAAAGAGTTGGACACAACTGAGCAATTAACACTTTCACTACTTCACTTTACTGCCCCTGTGGAAGGAGACAATACATTCTATTTGTTGTCTGGTATATGTGTATATGTGTGCACAAGGTATGTAGCTGTGTGGATGTGAGAATGAGTGCATGTGCATAGGTGTGTTCAGGCTGAGTGCATGGTGGGTATCTGTGGTGTTTCTCTATGATTATCCTAGCAGGTTTATAGGTGTACATTGTACATATATGTGTATTTTTATAAATTTGTGGGTTTAAGAATTTGTGACTGTGTTTGTGTGTGTGTAGCTTGCTCATGATGTATATTTTTGGTATGTTTAAGGTCTTATGCTATTGGTTGTGCATTTGTGTCAGCATATATATGTAAGTATATATATATATATAAGTATGAGTATATGTATGTATATAAAGGATGTCTCATCATCTAAGAATGTGTGTGCATAGATGTCTCTGTGGTCTGTCTCTTCATGTGGGTCTCAGTGTGTCTGTGGTGTGTGTGTCTCTGAAATGTGTATATCTATAAACATATGTGTGAGTATCTATGTGTCTATGTCTGAGGTCTGTGTGAATCTGTGGTAATATGGCTGAGGCTGTATGTCTGTACTGTTAGTGTGTCCATGGTATGCCTCTATGTATCTATGTGATGTAAATATATGCAAAGATTGCATGCGTATCTACAGTGAATGTGATATGTACCTCTAGGTGTGTCTGTCTGTAAGTGTGTGTGTGTGCATGAATGGTGCACATATGATTGGTAGATGTGTCTGAGAGGAAACCTGTGCTTGACTAGTTAGTCTATGTGTCTGTGAAATGCATATCTGTGAGTGTAAACATACCTGTGGTGGATGTCTGTGACTGTGTACACAAGTGCATGTGTATGTACACATCCACAACAGGGCTTTTCAATGTTATCACATTTCCCATCCTTTCTGCCTACACTTCTTCTCCAGGACCTCTGGCAGATAAAGAAATAGGTATCCACAGACCTCTCTCAGAATGCAAGAATTAGCAAATTCCTCAGTTTCAGAGTGGTCCTTGGGGATATACACTCTCCTGACCCAAAGAAGGAATTAAGGGCTCTTAAAGAATGAGTTCTCACTAAGAAATCCACAGAAGTGAGGTGTCTGTTGTTAGAGGTGGGATCAATGTTGGGTTTATAAGATTCCCTTCTGGTTTGGTAGATTCCAATTAGACCTTCCTGTAGTGAAGCAATGGGCTCTGGTTGTCTTTTGAGTCACCAACCAGGCTTTTCTTAGGAGTTAGGTTCACCCCTGCCCCAACCTACAAGAAGATAGGCAGTGTAAAACCTGCATCTGACACTGCCCATGGGAGAAAGTGCACTCTGTATATTCACAAAGTCCTTCCAGATTGGCTTTGACTTTCTATTCTGAGGCATGCTGGGAATCTGTTGCCTGTGGAAGTGACCTCTGATTCCTTATTGACTTAAAGAAAATCGCCTAACTTCTTTGAATTTTATTTTCCTCATCTGCAAAATGAGGATAATTATAACTATCTCACAACAGTATTTTGAATATTAGAGATAATATATGTAAAAGAGACTAGTATAGAATGTACAAGACACATTTAAAAAACAATCAATGGAATATATTACTCTATAATTAATATTGCTTAGATTAATTAATCCCAGGCTCCCCCGTCCCTGGGATTCTCCAGGCAAGAACACTGGAGTGGGTTGCCATTTCCTTCTCCACTGCCTGAAAGTGAAAAGTTAAAGTGAAGTCACTCAGTCGTGTCCGACCCTCAGCGACCCCATGGACTGCAGCCTTCCAGGCTCCTCTGTCCATGGGATTTTCTAGGCAAGAGTACTGGAGTGGGTTGCCATTGCCTTCTCTATACACATACACAATTCCCTCTTTGCTTATGCTGCTTTCTTTGCATGATTCCTGATCCTCTCTACTTGGCTCACTGTTACTCAGCTCTCAGGTTTTAAGTAGGCATCACTTCCTCCAGGCAGATCATGGCTGGGTCAGATGCCCACATTCTAGCCTATCAGAGTCTGCATCACACATGCTGTTTTGTATTCCTCTGACTACCCTATTTTTTTCTGAAAATTCAATGAAGACAGAAACCAATTTCTCTCTCTAGCACTATTCTAGAGTCTGAAATGGAGTAGGGATCCAATAAATGCTTATACCATGTGTGTGCCAGAAACAAACAATAACTGAACTATTATGATGAAAAGTTGTCTCACATGTATTCTATAATAATATATGTGATATGTATAACAATGTTGTACATCCATTTTCTAAATATGTGTGTTTCTATACATCTGTAGTTGAGTATATATGTTATTATGCATGCACACACATACTTCCTGTATTTATCTAGCAGGCAATCAGGTTAACCTACCTACACAGAAGTTATCTACATCTGTGGTGAAGCTTTTACTTTAGTATCTAACAATCATAATCTGTGGGCTGTTACCTGATGTAAATGTGCCTATAGTGCAGGTGAGACAATGGAGAGGAAATATCTTCTTAAAGAGCTCATAGAAAAACCTGACTCTAAAGAAAGACTGTCATGTCATGAGGCTCAGATGAAATATTCACTAAGTTTTTCCTTCATTTCATCTCCAATACACATCTGGTCCATCACACCCTCACTTCTTGCCTAGACTAATGCAGTCATCTCCATACTGGTATGCATTCTCATTCTGGCCCTCTTCCCACCTAGTCTCCAGACATGATCATGATGGAGTCATGGGTGGAGTCTTCACAGCATGGTCTTTAAGAAAATGTGAATCACATTCAGCCCACTCCTCCTTTTGGCGAGGAAGGTAAATTTTTTAAAAATAATTTTTAATTGGAAGATAATTGTTTTACAATGTTGCATTGATTTCTGCTATACAACAAAGTGAATCAGCTTTAAGTATACATATATCCCCTCCTTCTTGAGCCTCCTTCCCATTCCCCACCCCCATCCTCTAGGTTATCACAGGGGACCAATCTGAGTTCCCTGTACTATACAGCAGCTTCCCACTAGTTATCTATTTTGCACATGGTAGCCCACTCCTCCTTGACTTAGACTACATCAATGTTTTCCCATTTTTGGGTAGCATCCAAATCCCTTAATATGGACTATAAAGCCCTATAAGCTCTCTTCTTTTCCAACCTCATCTCCCTTCTCTCCAGACCTTACAATCACCTCAGACTCTCTGCTGTTTTCCCTCAGTTCCCTGAACATGCCATGCTCTATTATCACCTCTGGGCTTTCACATGAACTGTTCCTTATTCCTTGAACTAAAATTATTCCCTTACCCCAGTCCATTTTGCCTGCTTCTAGGAAATTTTCCTTCCAAATCTTCTACCACTGTCTTGTCAAGAATATCCTCACCTTCTGAGACTCTGCAGATCCTTGTATTTCCCCTCTCACAAACTTTTGTTGCATGCAATGCAATGTCTTATTCACTGTCTAACTTTGGGCTCCATGAGAGTGAAGACCTTGTCTGTTCTGGACTTCACTGGATCCCCAAGGCACAGAACAGTGTTTAGCACAAGAAAAGTTTGTTGAATTAATTAGGTTCTGCATATGAGGCAGAGTAAAGGCAACCCAGGGGATAAGTCTAGAGTCACCACCCACCAGGGAATCCATCCCCCTCCATCTCACCGCATCAATCTCATTCAGGGCCTTCCATTGCTCATAGGGAATGCCTAAGGCTTCAGCTGTCTGGATAGTCCTCTTCATGTGGCTGGTCCACACCTTCAGTGAGCTGATACCCTGGGACTGAATGAAATTGGCCAGGGCATAGGCATACTGAGGAGTGGGGGTGCAAAGGAGGAGAGGATTGGAGAAAGAGAGATGAAAGAAGACAAGGTGACCATGAGAATAAATTTAGATCTACCACAAATAATGGAGTGATAATGAACAAGGAGGAGTAGAGTTTAAATGTTTCCAATTTACAAAAAGTCATATTTTTGCCCACATGACTAAGGACCAAGGGAATAGAAAAGAATATGTGTATTTATGTGTGTATATGTGCATGTGTGTGTGTGTGTGTGTGTGTTCACTGAAGCTTGTTCATAGAACCTCCTGCTTGGTTATTCATTCATTCAAACAGCTCACTTCTAACATTTGTGGGCCTGGGACAAAAGTACAAATGGAAGCACTCCACTTATAGTTCACCTCCCTTCTTTTCCCATTTCTGCTACATCCTGTACTCCTAGGCATCTTAAGTACATGCTTATGGATAATCCAGTCACAGGAACAAATTCTGTCTATATCATATCCCCAATCCCCATGACATACAAACAGTGACCCCTTGGCCATTCCTTTCCCTAGGTGTGAAAGATTTTGTGACATGTCCTGTTCTCATGTGAACAGACTCTTGGACAGGCCCCATATAGCTACTGGAAGCAGACTCTGGGCAGGAAATTCTAGGATTCTGGGTACTCGGAGTGTGGTCTGGAAGTGTATGTGGGTGGGATGTGGGGGACATTTCTCTTTGACCTTGTGAAAGGTCACTGCTTGAGCAGGGGACCTGGTACTAAGATTCTAAGGGTATTAAAATATTTACTGAGTGTGTGTGGGCATGTGCTGGGTGCTGGGGTGGCCAGTTCTCAAGACACAGCCTGGTGCACTGGGATGACCCAGAGGGATGATATGGGGAGGGAGGTGGGAGGGGGGGTTCAGGATAAGGAACACGTGTACACCCGTGGTGGATTCATGTTGATGTATGGCAAAACTGATACAATATTGTAAAGTAATTAGCCTCCAATTAAAATAAATATATATATATATATATATATATGTATATATATATATATACATATATATAGACAGCCCATCCAGTGAGGGAAACAGTGACAGCACCAAAAGGAACCACTTAGGTTTGTGGAAGTGCATATGAGCAACTGATTCACTCTTCTTCTGCAGATAGACATGTTTTTAATCAAGATGATGTGTGGGGAACATCTGCACAAATGTACAGATACAGGCACACATTTTTATGTACAAATATAGGCATTGTGTCCACACATTCTAATTATGGATTATGAGTCAACAGTCAGTGTGCTCTGGTGGAAGGAGTCCTGATTGGGAGACAAGTGATGGGGTTTAATCTACCCCAGCTCCATCACAGGGTCCCTTTGTGGCCTGGGGGCATATCTTGGGCCCACCTTGGCTTTGTATCTCCTGACTGTAGCATGCAAACAGCATTAGCTCACCCAGCCTGGTTTCTATGAGTGTCACATTAGATAGTAGATGGGGAGCCACCAGAGTGCTCTCTATTACATAGTGAGAGCTACTGTGCTCGATTGTGGATGACAGTTGATGGGAAAATACTTTGGAAACCATGCATGTTGCACTGTACTCTTTAGCATGAAAGTTGGAGCCAGGCATGTGCATGTACATGTACACATTTCTGTTTAAGGAGGCATATTGTATGGAGATGGCCATGTGTCCAAACTGGTGCTTAGTTGTGTGGGCAAGGCCATGGACAGCCCCAACCAAGAGACCCCTGGCTGTAGGTGGTGCCACAGGCTTGGGTGGCATCTCTATGGCCTCTGACTCTGCTCTGAGGAGTGAGAGAGGTAATAGTCAGAAGTCAGAGTCCACCTTGAGGGGATACTGCCAGTCTGAAAGTAACAGAAAAGGAGCCAGGAGGACTGAGGCTTCTGGTATGATGACTTGCCTGCAGCACTGCCAGCTCTGTAGTGGGGGAGGCTGAGGGGCAAGCAGGAAGGCCTGGTTTTCAGTCCTGGCTCTGTCCTTTACTGAATGTGTGACCAGAGGCCACTTCTTGTTCTTGTCTGGGCCTCAGCCTCCTCTTCCATAAATCAGTGATGGCAATGCCCACCTCACAGAGTTGTGAAGATTAAATGAGGCCACACATGTGGAAGTACATGGTGCCATGAATGTGCAGAGGTGCCCAATAAAAGAGGGAGCTCCTTCCCTCCTGCACCTCATTTCCCTCTTATCCCACCCCAAGTCATCCTCCTAGCAAGAACAATACCTATGTTAACAAGCCTAGTGAAAGTGAAAATGTTAGTCACTCAGTCGTGTCCGTCTCTGTGACCCCATGGACTGTAGCCAGCCAGGCTTCTCTGTCCTTGGAATTCTCCAGGCAAGAATACTGGAGTGGGTTGCCATTCCCTTCTCCAGGGGATTTTCCCAACCCAGGGATCGAACCCGGGTCTCCTGCACTGCAGATAGATTCTTTATCATCTGAGCCACCTGGGAAGCCCCTTTAACAAGCCCAGGGAGAGGGCCAAATGCAGGAAAATGTGTCTCTTTATTTGGGCAGCAAGTATAACATACAGGTCATTATTCTTGACTAGAAAGAAGAGACTCCCACCATTGGCTTCCCTCATAGCTCAGTTTGTAAAGAATCCGCCTGCAATGCAGAAGACCCCAGTTCAATTCCTGGGTCAGGAAGATCCGCTGGAGAAGGGATAGGCTACCCACTCTGGTATTCTGGCCTGGAGAATTTCATGGAGTGTATAGTCCATGGGGTCTCAAAGAGTCGGACAAGACTGAGCTACTTCCACTGACTCACTCACTCAGAAAAGAGACTCCCACCATGAAAGTCAGAGATGGGCCAGAACTGGGGGTATGGAGCCCAAGTGACCTGCCTGGGATGGCAAGAGAGGACAGGGGAGGGCTTCCTGGGTCAGCCCATGGAGCAGGAGATGGGTCCTGGAAAAGGTGGAGAAGGGAGGGCAGGAAAGAAGTGGTGACTGGTGGGGGACAAGAGTCAACTCTGTGATGACCTGCAGTGGGGGTTTGGGAACATAGCATCAGCCCTGAGTAATGCAGGAGAAGATGGATTCAAGTGTGGGGCACTTCAGGGCAGCTGTCTATGCAAAGGATGGTCATCAGCTGACAGAAGGGACAGAGGAGGGCAGCCTCCATGGCGGAAACTGCACAAATGAAGACACAGAGTTGTGAGAAAAATGAAGGGACCAGTTAGGCAGGAGAGACAATACTTATTTTAATGGGGTTGGAGGAGCAAGTGGTCTGGGAAGGCCTGGTATTCCAGGACCAAAGCATCAGAGTTGCTGGTGGCACATGGAAGCCATGCAAAGATGGGTCAAGACTGAGTGGTTAATGGGGTGGAAGAGCAGGAGTGGCCAGAACCTGCTTTTACCTTGTCACTGAGTCCCTCCACCCACAGGACCCAGTCAGCAGCCACCCCACCAACTTGTGGCCCACTTGAACCAGCCCAGTCAACGTTTCAGAATTCGTGGGGCCTTCCCTACCTGCTTGCCCCGAGCTGAGAGGCCAGAGTCACCTCCAATGCGGCCTCTGAGGTTGAGTTCACTCTCACCGTGCCGGCATAGGTAGATGGAGCGGGGTGTGACGTGAATGTTCATGAGATAGTAGACTGTGCGGCTCTGGATATGGTCCTGCACACGATTCACCATGTAGCGTGTGCCCACGTCGAAGATCTTGATGTAGGACAGGTGGCTGGGCCAGTCCAAGCAGGAGCAAGGGCAGCTCAGGAGCTGATGTTGGAGAAGCTGATCCCAAGAGAAAGCCCCAACCACACACCCTGCCTTCAAGCCTACTCCATAACACAGCTCTCACTTACCTTTCCTCTAGCCTTGCCTTGTTCTGCATACCTGTTCTAGAAACTTGGTTCCTGGCCACCCTGAGGAGCTCACTGCTTGCTACCATCTCCCTTTGTCTCCTTTCTTCAGTCTCAGTTTGAGCCAGACTGTTTTTTTACTTTCATTCATTACACTCCATGCATCTAGTATTCTCTCTTCTGTGGTTCACACTGCTGACATACTGAGAGAGAAACAGTAATCCTCCAACAGTCAAGCAGGAAGCAAATGCAAGTGGCCTATGAGATGTTGGAAGCAGTCAGGGACAGGCAGTCAGGCACAGGGTATGGTCACTGTTCTTTCACGTCTGAGAGTCAGAGCATCTGCTGTCATGCTTACAAATATGCTTTAAAAATATCTGAAATACCTGGAGATCTCTTCATGTCACTAAAGAACTCTGGCAAGGGTAGGCCCTTTAAATTATTCAGCCCTTCTAATACATTTTAAAATAGAACTCACCTAATATTCTGATATAAACATCTATTGCATAAAGCAAAAAAAAAAAAAAAAAAAAAAAAAGCAGCTGCCAACTGTGCCTGACTGCCTGTCCCTGACTGCCTACATCTCATAGGCCATTTGCATTTGCTGAGCATTTCATGTGTGTGTGTGTGCGCGCATCTGGCAGGGGTGGGAGGTTTCAAACTCCATAAATCCTCATAGCCATTCTAGGAAGTGGAGACTATAATCTCTGGTTTATAGGTGAGGAAACTGAAACACAGAGAGAGGAAGTGATTTGCCTGATGTCAAACTCTTCAACCTATGACTCTTAGAGCCTAGGTGGAAAATGTCTGATGTCACCTTGTTGTCTTGTTCCTGACACTAGGTTCTGAGTGGCATTAGGATAAACTCCAAATTCTTTAGCTTATTGTGACATTTTAGGTGCCTTCATACATTGGCTGTGCTTGGCCTCACCTCAGTGTCCCATGTCCATGCTCATAACTTTGTTTCATTTCAGGCTTAATGCTTTTGCTGAAATATTCTCTGTACTCCTCTACTTTTTATTCAGACTTAACTAGACCTTTACAAGGTACTGTTCTCTTTCCTTGAAAAGATGTTCTTTCCCTGGTTTCCAAAGCTGAGCTCCTATGCATCTATCCTCCAAGAGTAGGTATATTCACTCTCTCTACGAAGATTTTTTTAAGCCCAGTATCATGTGAATCATTTAGAGGTAGTTCACATCAAAACTATGACATTTTCTATTTCTTCTCAGCATACCCCCATCATTTATAATTTAAAATAAAAATTATCAGTTCAGTTCAGTTGCTAAGTCTAGTCTGACTCTTTGAAACATGGACTGCAGCACACCAGACCTCCCTGTCCATCACCAACTCCCGGAGCTTACCCAAACTCATGTCCATCGAGTCAGTGATGCCATCAAACCATCTCATCCTCTGTTACCCACTTTTCCTCCTGCCTTCAATCTTTGCCAGGATCAGGGTATTTTCCAATGAGTGCGTTCTTCACATCAGGTGACCAAAGTATTGGAGCTTCAGCTTCAGCATCAGTGAATATTCAGGACTGATTTCCTTCAGGATTGACTGGTTGGATCTCCTTGCAGTCCAAGGGACTCTCAAGGGTCTTCTTCAGCACCACAGTTCAAAAGCATCAATTCTTTTGTGCACAGTTTTCTTTATAATTCAACTCTCACATCCATACATGACTACTGGAAAAACTATAGCTTTGACTAGATGGACCTTTGTCGTCAAAGTAATGTCTTTGCTTTTTAATATGCTGTCTAGGTTGGGCATAGCTTTCTTCCAAGGAGCAAGTGTCTTTTAATGTCATGGCTGCAGTCACCATCTGCAGTGATTTTGGAGCCCAAGAAAATAAAGTCTGTCACTGTTTCCATTGTTTCCCCATCTATTTCCCATGAAGTGATGGGACCAGATGCCATGATCTTAGTTCTCTGAATGCTGAGCTTTAAGCCACATTTTCACTCTCCTCTTTCACTTTCATCAAGAGGTTCTTTAGTTCTTCTTTGCTTTCTGCCATAAGGGTGGTGTCGTCTGCATATCTGAGGTTATTGATATTTCTCCCAGCAATCTTGATTCCAGCTTGTGCTTCATCCAGCCTGGCATTTCACATAATGTACTCTGCATATAAGTTAAATAAGCAAGGTGACAATATACAGCCTTGATATACTCCTTTCCCGATATGGAACCAGTCCCTTGTTCCATGTCTGGTTCTAACCGTTGTTTCTTGACCTGCATACAGATTTCTGAGGAGGCAGGTAAGGTGGCTTGGTATTCCTATCTCTTTAATAATTTTCCAAAGTTTATTGCAATCCACATAGTCAAAGGCTTTGATGTAGTCAATAAAGCAGAAGTAGATGCTTTTCTGGAACTCTCTTGATTTTTCTATGATCCAGGAGATGTTGGCAATTTGATCTCTGGTTCTGCTGCCTTTTCTAAATCCAGCTTGAACATCTGGAAGTTTATGGTTCACATGCTGTTGAAGCCTTGCTTGGAGAATTTTGAGCATGACTTTGCTAGTGTGTGAGATGAATGCAATTGTATGGTAGTTTTTGGCATTGCCTTTCTTTGTGATTGGAATGAAAACTGACCTTTTCCACTCCTGTGGTGACCGCTGAGTTTTCCAAATTTGCTGGCATATTGAATGCAGCACGTTAACAACACCATGTTTTAGGAATTGAAATTGCTCAACTGAAATTCTATCACCTCCACTAGCTTTGTTCATAGTGATGCTTCCTAAGGTCCACTTGACTTCAGACGCCAGGATGTCTAGCTTTAGGTGAGTGATCACACCATCATTGTTATCTGGGTCATTAGGATCTTTTTTGTATGGTTCTTCTTTGTATTCTTGCCACCTCTTCTTAATATCTTCTGCTTCTGTTAGGTCCATACCATTTCTGTCCTTTATTGTGCTCATCTTTGCATGAAATGTTCCCTTGGTATCTCTAATTTTCTTGAAGAGATCTCTAGTCTTTCCCATTCTATTGTTTTCCTTTATTTCTTTGCATTGATCACTGAGGAAAGCTTTCTTATCTCTCCTTGCTATTCTTTGGAACTCTGCATTCAGATGGGTATGTCTTTCCTTTTCTCCTTTGCCTTTAGCTTCTCTTCTTTTCTCAGCTATTTGTAAGGTCTCCTCAGACAACCATTTTGCCTTTTTGAATTTCTTTTTGTTGGGGATGGTCTTGATCACTGCCTCCTGTACAATGTCACGAACCTCATTCCATAGTTTTTCAGACACTCTGTCTATCAGATCTAACCCCTTGAAACTGTTTGTCACTTCCACTGTACAATTGTAAGGGATTTTATTTAGGTCATACCTGAATGGTCTAGTGATTTTCCCTACTTTCTTCAATTTAGGTCTCAATTTGGCAATAAGGATTTCATAATCTTAGCCACAGTCAGCTCTGGTCTTGTTTTTGCTGACTGTGTAGAGCTTCTCCATCTTTGGCTGCAAAGAATATAATCAATCTGATTTTGGTGTTGACCATCTGGTGATGTCCATGTGTAGCATTGTCTCTTGTTTTGTTGGAAGAGGGTGTTTGCTATGACCAGTGCGTTCTCTTGGCAAAACTCTGTTAGCCTTTTCCCTGCTTCGTTTTGTACTCCAAGGCTAAACTTGCCTGTTACTCCAGTTATCTCTTGACTTCCTACTTTTGCATGAAAAGGACATCTCTTTTTGGTGTTAATTCTAGAAGGTCTTGTAGGTCATCATAGAAACACTCAACTTCAGCTTCTTCAGCATTAGTGGTTGGGGCATAGACTTGGATTACTCTGATGTTGAATGGTTTGCCTTGGAAATGAACAGAGATCATTCTGTCGTTTTTGAAATTGCACCCAAGTACTTCATTTTGGGCTCTTTTGTTGACTTTGAGGGCTATTTCATTTCTCCTAAGGGATTGTTGCACCTAGCAGTAGTAATAATGGTCATGTGAATTAAATTGGCCTATTCCAATCTATTCCTATTCACTGATTCCTAAAATGTCAATGTTCACTTTTGCTGTCTCCTATTTGACCACTTCCAATTTACCTTGATTCATGACCTAATATTCCAGATTCCTGTGCAATATTGTTCTTTATAGCATTAGACTTTACTTCCATCACCAGTCACATCCACATCTGGGCATTGTTTTTGCTTTGGCTCCATCTTTTCATTCTTTCTGGGGTTATTTCTCCATTCTTCTCCAGTAGCATATTGGGCACCTACCGACCTGTTGAGTTTATCTTTCAGTGTCACGTCTTTTTGCCTTTTCATACTGTTCATGGGGTTCTCAAAGCAGGAATACTGAAGTGTTTTGTCATTGCCTTCTCCTGTGGACCACGTTTTGTCTGTATTCTTCGCCATGACCTGTCCGTCTTGGGTGGCCCTACAGGGCGTAGCTCATAGTTTCATTGAGCTAGATAAGGCTGTGGTCCATGTGATCAGTTTCTTTTGTTTTCTGTGCTTGTGGTTTCATTCAGAATGAATAAGGATAAGAGACTTATGGAAGCTTCCTGATGGGAGAGACATCTTTATACTAAAAATTATAAGCTATATTATAATATGAGAAGGTTCCATTGAGTTCTGGTTAGATATTTTCTGTTTTCACTACCTTGATACTATTTTTGAAATATTGTGTTGGCCAGAAAGTTCGTTCAGAAAAACCCAAACAAACTTTCTGGCCAACTCAACACAAACTATCAAAAGCTTTCAAGATTGTCTTTTTTTATTTCTAATTTTTGGTAGTCTCTACCTTGCTGGTGCCCTAAAAACTTGGTAAACATGCTCTTCCAGATCTTTTCCTCCAAGTTGGACTGGATCCTCTCTTCTGTGTTCCCCCACCCCACTTGCTTTACTATCCCCAAATTCTGGCCAGCTGTGTATGCATTGTCTTCTTCAACCAAGTGGTCATTCTATCAGAGCAGATAGCCTATCCCTTTTTGGATTCTTAGTGCACAACTAGGTTTGAGCCTTGATGCATGGATTGTAAATGTCTGTTTATGGAAAAATGATTAGATAAAACCAACTTTCAGAATCAGTTATCTTCAGACCTGAACTGATTCATGAAACACTGAGTACCTGCAGAACTGTAGGCCAAAGGCTAGAGCTTTCTCCATGCTGTTCTTTCACTTTAGCCCTCCTCCTTCGGACTTTTCATATACTGCCTATGTGGAAATTTGAAAAAGTTTCCCTCACTCCAGCACAGATGGCTTGATGAGAAAGCAATTGTACCCTTGACCTGACACAGTGAACAATATTCACAATCATACATAAGGTCATGCACCTTGCACTGAGTATCATGTGACACTTTTTATGACATAGGTATGTGGGAGGGGATAACCTTGATGGAAGTTAGAAGATAGGAATTTTTTGAGTATATATTCTGCTACTGAATCATTGTGTGGCCTCAGGTAAGCCCTTGCCCTGCTCTATGTCTGTTTCCCCATCTAATAAGTGAAGCAGTAACAATGTTCACCTTGGGGATTTTGGTTGGGCAAAGCTGGAAGGATGCTCTTTAAACTTCTTAGAGTGGTGATGACTATCAGCAGCCTCCCTATACTTCTTACTTGAGGCCCAGAGGGTCTGAGTGACGAGGATCTCTTCTCATCATAATCTATTTTGAAAGAAAGTGAGCTTCTGGGAATACCTTATGTCTAAAGCTAACATTTTCCCTGTACTTCCAGCTAACAACTCTCCAATCTTTAGTTGGTATTATGAATGAAAGTTTCATATTTTTCATGCATCTTCTCATATATCAAAGCAATATGGAAGCTACCTAAGGATACAACCTACTTTTTTTGCCCTTATTTACAGCCCTTATATACTCCATAGCCCAAAGAAGTCAAATACATAGTGACTGAAAAAGGTACATGTGCATTGTGAAAAAAGACATGATTAAGAGACAGAATGTGTGATTAAAATCTTAGCCTTGCGTGGCAGAAGATTGAGCAAGCTCAAGCTCCCTAAGATGCAATTTCCTCTTCTTGAAAATTTGTGATCATAAGACCTATTTTAGCCTCCTTAACTGGAGTGCCAAGGGCATTCAATGAAACAAAAAAAAGTGAACACTTTTGGAAACTGAAGTGTCATCCATATGTGAAGAATACTTTTGAGAACATAATACTAACAACCATAGGGGAGAGGGATTTTCCCCCAGAGACCAGGGTCCTAATATGTCCATATTGTTCAGTAAAACATTACTTCAATCCTCTTGTGAACACCTTACACATCAAAGAATCACCATGTAGTGGGTAATTAGAGCTGGGAGGGCCCTTGAAGACAGATCAAGTGTAGCTCCCTAATATTACAAATAAACCTGAGGCCCAGAGAGGAAATGCATTTCTTCAGGTCCTATAAGACATCAAAACCAGGCTAAGAATCCAGACATATACTTTGTGGTGCTGGGTTCTTACCTATCCAGTTCATCATCCAAGGGTTGGTAGTTGACCTCATAGCACTCTATTCTCTTTAGAAAATCTTCCAGAACCTTTTCACGATCACAGTCTATATAATCAGGACTGCCAAGTTTCACTTGCTGGAAGAAGGGAGAAAGAACCATGGGAGACAGAGATTCTGACAGTGCCCTTAGGAAGAGCTCTTAGAGTTCACTGAATTCAATATCCCTCAACATAAAGATGAGATTGAGACTTAGAGAGGGGCCTTGCTCAAGTTTACAAAATCAGACAATTGAAGAGAATCTGAACAGTATAACCCCTCATTCCTTACCTCTGTGTGCTCAAACAAGGTCTATTACATTATATTCAGTTCTAGAATACACAGTTTAAGATAATGATTTATAAGTGGACTGGAAATTGTGGTGTGAGAAATGGGTGAAGAAGAGGAACAGGAGATCTTGACCAGGGTTCATAATGGTTTACATGTATCAAGTGTTTACTGGGATAACTTAACATATGTTGGCTTTAGATTTCTGAAGGGCTGGTATCTTCTAATCTCTTAGGATCTAACTTCTTTACCCATATTCTACATCTCAGTGAATGGCATTATCATCTACTTAAGTCAGTTCAGTTCAGTTCAGTCACTCAGTTGTGTCTGACTCTTTGCGACCCCATGGACTGCAGTACGCCAGGCCTCCTTGTCCATCACCAACTTCCAGAGTTTATTCAAACTCATGTCCATTGAGTCGGTGATGCCATCCAGCCATCTCATCCTCTGTCATTCCCTTCTCCTCCTGCCTTCAATCTTTTCCAGCATCAGGGTCTTTTCAAATGACTCAGTTCTTTGCATAAGTATTGGAGTTTCAGCTTCAGCATCAGTCTTTCCAATGAATTTTCAAGACTGATTTCCTCTAGGATGGACTGGTTGAATATCCTTGCTGTCCAAGGGATTCTCAAGAGTCTTCTCCAACACCACAGTTCAAAAGCATAAATTCTTTGGTGCTCAGCATTCTTTATAGTCCACTCTCACATCCACACATGACTACTGCAAAAGCCATAGCTTTGACTAGATGGACCTTTGTCAGCAAAGTAATGTCTCTACTTTTTAATATGCTCTCTAAGTTGGGCAAAGTTTTTCTTCCAAGGAGCAAGTGTCTTTTAATGTCATGGCTGCAGTCACCATCTGCAGTGATTTTGGAGCCCAAGAAAATAAAGTCTGTCACTGTTTCCATTGTTTCCCCATCTATTTGCCATGAAGTGATGGGAGTGGATACCATGATCTTAGTTTTCTGAATGTTGAGTTTTAACCCAAGTTTCCTCTTTCATTTTCATCAAGAGGCTCTTTAGTTCTTCTTTGCTTTCTGCCATAAGTGTGGTGTCATCTGCATATCTGGGGTTATTGACATTTCTCTCAGCAGTCTTGATTCCAGCTTGTGCTTCATCCAGCTCAGCATTTCTCATGATGTACTCTGCATAGAAGTTAAATAAGCAGGGTGACAATATACAACCTTGACCTACTCCTTTCCTGATTCCATCAACTCCACTAGCTTTGTTCATAGTGATGCTTTCTAAGGCCCACTTGACTTCACATTCCAGGATGTCTGGCTCTAGGTGACTGGTCACACCATCGTGGTTATCTGGGTCAGAAAGATCTTTTTTGTATATTTCTTCTGTGTATTTTTGCCACCTCTTCTAAATATATTCTGCTTCTGTTAGGTCCATACCATTTCTGTCCTTTATCAAGCCCATCTTTGCATGAAATGTTCCCTTGGTATCTCTAATTTTCTTGAAGAGATCTCTAGTCTTTCCCATTCTGTTGTTTTCCTCTTTTTCTTTGCATTGATCACTGAGGAAGTCTTTCTTATCTCTCCTTGCTCTTCTTTGGAACTCTGCATACAAATGGATATATCTTTCCTTTTATAATTTGCCTTTCACTTCTGAGCCTTAAATGAATCTGAGAGTCATCCTAGATGTGTCTCTTTCTATCACCCCCACCTCTTAGAAGGTACCTCTTAGAAGATATATACCTTCTATATACCTCACTATATATAAGGTATATATAGTGAAGATATATACCTTCACTATATCTTCTAAATATCTTCCCAAATGACCTCCAGTCTCTCTTCCTTGGATGCTCACTCTAGCTTTGTGACAAGTTACTCTGTTTACAGTTTACTTTCCCTTACTAGTAGCAAGAAGGATAGTTCTAATGTGCACCCCTGAAGATGGAATTCCTCTACTTGAAACCCTTCACTATTTCCTCATATCTTTTAGGATAAAGTATGAAATATTTTGGGTTTGCAGGTGGCGCTAGTGGTAAAAACATAAGAGGTGCAGGTTGGATCCCTGGATCAGGAAGATACCCTGGAGAAGGACATGGCAACCCACCCCAGTATTCTTGCCTGGAGAATCCCCATAGAAACAAGAGACTGGTGAGCTATAGTCAATGAGGTTGCAAAAAGTTGAACATGACTAAAGCAATTTAGCATGCATGTATGAAATATTTTAGCAGGTGACACATGGCTTGTTATGATTGTGCCCAGAATGATTTCTTCATCATCATCTCCCATTGCTCTTCTAGTCCTTCACACACTTTGCTTTAGCCAATCTAAGCTATTTCTAGTTCCCCCAAGACACCATACTTCGTATATGCCATTCCCTTATTTTCCATTCTTTACCCACCAAATGTCTATATTCATTCTTCAAGATGCAGGTCAGCTGTTATCTTCATTAAGAAGCTTTCTTATGCAAGGTTAGTTCCTCAACAGCCTTCCACAGCCTCCTTTGTTCATTTATCTCAGCACTGATCTCACAGAGTTATATCTCTTACGTTGTCAGTGTCCCTCACTAGACTGTGAGTTCAAGGCTGGACTCTCCTTTATCTATTTCAGTCTCTGATACTCCAAATTGTTCAGTCCAGGTATATGGATTCAATTTATGTTTAATCAACAAACGGATGGACAGGTGGATGGATGAAAAGGAAAGAGAGGATTTGGACATATTCTATGCCTCAAGAGGCAAAAATAGGACC
Source organism: Bos grunniens (assembly GCF_055505025.1). Classification (NCBI taxonomy): domain Eukaryota; kingdom Metazoa; phylum Chordata; class Mammalia; order Artiodactyla; family Bovidae; genus Bos; species Bos grunniens. The sequence goes on along the minus strand of NC_141194.1, from coordinate 49,983,682 downwards.
AATAAGTGAAGATTACAGGGAGTCAGATTTCAGCTTGATTGGACTGCATTTAATGAAGGCAGTGAGCCTCATTATTGGAGGTACAAAAAAAAAAATCTAGGGAGGAGCTAAGATGGAGGAGGAGTAGGACGGGGAGTTTCTCCCCCACAAATTCATCAAGAGAACATTTAAACGCCGAGTAAATTCCACAAAACAACTTCTGAATACTGGCAGAGGACATCAGACACCCAGAAAAGCAACCCGAGTCTTCGAAAGGAGGTATGAAAAAATATAAAAGACAAAAAAAGAGACAAAAGAGGGAGGGATGGAGTTCCGTCCCAGGAAGGGAGTCTTAAAAAGAGAAAAGTTTCCAAATACCAGGAAACCTTCTCACTGCCAAATCTGTGCCAAGCCTTGGAAGCACAGAGGGCAACATAAGAGGGAGGAAAAATAAATGAACAATTAAAACCCACAGATTGCGAGCCCTACAGTAACTCCCCCAGCGGAGAAGCAGCACAGACGCCAGCACACGCCACTAGCAAGTGGGGGCTGGGCAGGGAGGTGCGGCGCGGGCTGCATCACTTAGAGTAAAGATCTGGCCTGAATACCCTGAGTGCTATCTGAGCGAAATAATTTGGGCTAGCAAACCAGACTGTGGGATATCTACCACGCGAAAAGCCAGCCCTAACCTAAGACACTGCCAGGCCCGCACAAGGAACAAAGGACTGAACAGAGATAGCCGGCTGCAGACCATCTCCCTCCGGTGACAGGCAGCCAGAGCCAGAAGGGGGCAATCGCAGCCCCAGAGAGACATTATCTATAAAACTGTAAGCAGGCTTCTTTGCTAACTAAAACTTCTTGGGGGTCTGGACGGTCAACATCTGCCTGAGAAGGTGCGCCGGTTGTACACCTAGGTAACCGAGCTGCGGGAAGGCGATAAGTCGCAGCAATCGCACTCGCCAAACACCTCATCACCTGAGCTGCTTGGACCTGGGAAGGGCACAAAACGCAGGCCCAACCGAGTCTGCATCTCTGAGGACTACCCGAGTGCCTGAACCTGAGTGGCTTGGATCTGGAAGGTGCAGGCAGCCCAGGGCCGGCCACGGATGGTTCCCGGTGGAGCAACCTAGAACCTGAGCAGTGTGGGCAGGGAGGCTACACGCACCGTGAGTGGGGGCAGACCCAGTGTGGCTGAGGCACTGCGAGCACACGCCAGTGTTATTTGTTTGCAGCATCCCTCCCTCCCCCCCACCCCACAGCACGACTGAACAAGTAAGCCTAAAAAGAAAAAAAAAGTGTCCTCCATCGTCCCCTTTGTGTCAGGGTGGAAACCAGACACTGAAGAGACTAGCAAACAGAAGAAGCTATAACAGAGAGAACCGCCTTGGAAGCTGCAGGCAATAGATTAAAACCCTGTGGTTAGTACCAACTACATAGGAAGGGGCCTATAGATCTTGAGAAATATAAGTCGAATCAAGGAACTAGCCGAAAATGAACTGAACCCACAATACTCACAACAAAGCCAGAGAAAGTCTTAGATATATTTTTACTATTTTTACGATCATTCTTTCTTTCTTTTTTTTTTCTTTTAATTAAAAAAAAATTTTAAGTCCTGTATTATTCCTTTAATTTTCACTTTTATAACCTATTACTTTGCAAAAAAAAAGACCTTTTTTTTAAAAAAAAGCAAACTTCATATATATATATTTTTTTTATAATTTTTTGACCTTGTTTTTTGTTTGTTTGTTTTTGTTTTTCTTCTTTTCTTTAACATTGTATTTTTGAAATTCCAAACTCTACTCTAGATTTTTAATTTTAGCTTTTTGGTATTTGTTATCAATTTTGTACCTATAGTTTTTTTTTTTTTTTTAATTTCTGTGACTTTTTTTTTTCTCTGTTTTTTTGTCTTCTTCTTTTATATAACATTGTATATCTGTAATTCCAAACTCTACTTTAGACTTTTAATTTATGCTTTTTGGTATTTGTTATCAATTTTGTACCTGTATTTTCTTTATAATTTTTGCGACTTTGTTTTTGTTTGTTTGTTTGTTTTCTCTCTTTCTTTTTCTTCTTGTTTTTTTTAACATTGTATTTTTGAATTTCCAAACTCTACTCTAGATTTTTAACTTTTGCTTTTTGGTATTAGTTATCAATTTTGTACCTATATTTCCTTTATAATTTTCACGACCTTGTTTGTTTTTGTTTGTTCGTTTTTTCTCTTTCTTTCCTTCTTCTTTTCTTTAACATCATATTTTTTAAAATTCCAAACTCTACTCTAGATTTTTAATTTTTGCTTTTATGTATTTGTTACTAATTTTGTACCTTTAAGAACCCAATCTTCAGTACCCATTTTTCACTAGGGAGCGAGATTACTGGCTTGATTGCTCTCTCTCCCTTTGAACTCTCCTTTCTCTCCACCAGGTCACCCGTGTCTCCTCCCTAACCCCTCTCCACTCTACCCAACTCTGTGAATTTCTGTGTGTTCCAGACGGTGGAGAACACTTAGGGAACTGATTACTGGCTGGATCTGTCTCCCTCCTTTTCATTCCCCCCTTTTATCCTCCTGGCCACCTCTGTCTCCTTCCTCCTTCTTCTCTTCTCTGTATAACTCCGTGAACATCTCTGAGTGGTCCAGTTGTGGAGTGCACATAAGGAAGTGATTACTGGCTATCCCATTCTCCTCTATTGATTCCACCTCATCTCATTTGGGTCACCTCTAACTTCCTCCTCACTCTTCTCTTCTCCATGTAACGCTGGGAACCTCTCTGGGTGACCCTCATGGTAGAGAAACTTTTCATCTTTAATGTAGATGTTTTATGAATGGTGCTGTATAGAAGGAGAAGTTTTGAAACTACTGTAAAAATAAGACCAATAACTGGAAGCAGGAGGCTTAAGTCCAAACCCTGACTCCAGGGAACTCCTGACTCCAAGAACATTAATTGACAGGAGCTCATCAAACGCGTCCATACCTACACTGAAACCAAGCACCACACAAGGGCCAACAAGTTCCAGGGCAAGACATACCAAGCAAATTCTCCAGCAACAAAGGAACACAGCCCTGAGCTCCAAGATACAGGCTACCCAAAGTCACCCCCAAACCATAGACATATCATAACTCATTACTGGACACTTCATTGCACTCCAGAGAAAAGAAATACAGCTCCACCCACCAGAACACTGTCACAAGCTTCCCTAACCAAGAAACCTTGACAAGCCACCTGTACAAACCCACACACAGTGAGAAAACGCCACAATAAAGAGAACTCCACAAACTGCCAGAGTACAGAGAGGACACTCCAAACTCAGCAATTTAAATAAGATGAAGAGACAGAGGAATACCCAGAAGATAAAGGAACTGGATAAATGCCCACCAAACCAAACAAAAGAGGAAGAGATAGGGAATCTACCTGATAAAGAATTCCGAATAATGACAGTGAAATTGATCCAAAATCTTGAAATCAAAATGGAATCACAGATAAATAGCTTGGAGACAAGGATTGAGAAGACGCAAGAAAGGTTTAACAAGAACCTAGAAGAAATAAAAAACAGTCAATATATAATGAATAATGCAATAAATGAAATTAAAAACACTCTGGAGGGAACAAATAGTAGAATAACAGAGGCAGAAGATAGGATTAGTGAAGTAGAAGATACAATGGTAGAAATAAATTAATCAGAGAGAATAAAAGAAAAACGAATTAAAAGAAATGAAGACAATCTCAGAGACCTCCAGAACAATATTAAACGCTACAACATTCGAATCATAGGGGTCCCAGAAGAAGAAGACAAAAAGAAAGACCATGAGAAAATACTTGAGGAGATAATAGTTGAAAACTTCCCTAAAATGGGGAAGGAAATAATCACCCAAGTCCAAGAAACCCAGAGAGTTCCAAACAGGATAAACCCAAGGCGAAACACCCCAAGACACATATTAATCAAATTAACAAAGATCAAACACAAAGAACAAATATTAAAAGCAGCAAGGGAAAAACAACAAATAACACACAAGGGAATTCCCATAAGGATAACAGCTGATCTTTTAATAGAAACTCTTCAAGCCAGGAGGGAATGGCAAGACATACTTAAAATGATGAAAGAAAATAACGTACAGCCCAGATTATTGTACCCAGCAAGGATTTCATTCAAATATAAAGGAGAAATCAAAAGCTTTTCAGACAAGCAAAAGCTGAGAGAATTCAGCACCACCAAACCAGCTCTCCAACAAATACTAAAGGGTATTCTCTAGACAGGAAACACAAAAACGGTGTATAAATTTGAACCCAAAACAATAAAGTAAATGGCAACGGGATCATACTTACCAGTATTACCTTAAACGTAAATGGGTTGAATGCCCCAACCAAAAGACAATGACTGGCTGAATGGATACAAAAACAAGAACCCTAAATATGTTGTCTACAAGAGACCCACCTCAAAACAGGGGACACATACAGACTGAAAGTGAAGGGCTGGAAAAAGATTTTCCATGCAAATAGGGACCAAAAGAAAGCAGGAGTAGCAATATTCATATCAGATAAAATAGACTTTAAAACAAAGGCTGTGAAAAGAGACAAAGATGGTCACTACATAATGATCAAAGGATCAATCCAAGAAGAGGTTATAACAATTATAAATATATATGTACCCAACACGGGAGCACCGCAATATGTAAGACAAATTCTAACAAGTATGAAAGGAGAAATTAACAATAACACAATAATAGTGGGAGACTTTAATACCCCACTCACACCTATGGATAGATCAACTAAACAGAAAATTAACAAGGAAACACAAACATTAAACGATACAATAGACCAGTTAGACCTAATTGATATCTACAGGACATTTCATCCCAAAACAATGAATTTCACCTTTTTCTCAAGCGCACATGGAACTTTCTCCAGGATAGATCACATCCTGGGCAATAAATCTAGCCTTGGTAAATTCAAAAAAATTGAAATCCTTGCAAGCATCTTTTCTGACCACAATGCAGTAAAACTAGATCTCAATTACAGGAGAAAAACTATTAAAAATTCCAACATATGGAGGCTGAACAACATGCTGCTGAATAACCAACAAATCACAGAAGAAATCAAAAAAGAAATAAAAATTTGCATAGAAATGAATGAAAATGAAAACACAACAACCCAAAACCTGTGGGACACCGTAAAAGCAGTGCTAAGGGGAAAGTTCATAGCAATACAGGCATACCTCAAGAAACAAGAAAAAAGTCAAATAAATAACCTAACCCTACACCTAAAGCAACTAGAAAAGGAAGAAATGAAGAACCCCAGGGTTAGTAGAAGGAAAGAACTCTTAAAAATTAGGGCAGAAGTAAATGCAAAAGAAACAAAAGAGACCATAGCAAAAATCAACAAAGTCAAAAGCTGGTTCTTTGAAAGGATAAATAAAATTGACAAACCATTAGCCAGACTCACCAAGAAACAAAGGGAGAAAAATCAAATCAATAAAATTAGAAATGAAAGTGGAGAGATCACAACAGACAACACAGAAACACAAAGGATCATAAGAGACTACTATCAACAATTATATGCCAATAAAATGGACAATGTGGAAGAAATGGACAAATTCTTAGAAAAGTACAACTTTCCAAAACTGGACCAGGAAGAAATAGAAAATCTTAACAGCCCCATCACAAGCATGGAAATTGAAACTGTAATCAAAAATCTTCCAGCAAACAAAAGCCCAGGTCCAGACGGCTTCACAGCTGAATTCCACCAAAAATTTAGAGAAGAGCTAACACCTATCCTGCTCAAACTCTTCCAGAAAATTGCAGAGGAAGGTAAACTTCCAGACTCATTCTATGAGACCACCATCACCCTAATACCAAAACCTGACAAAGATCCCACAAAAAAAGAAAACTAAGGCCAATATCACTGATGAACATAGATGCAAAAATCCTTAACAAAATTCTAGCAATCAGAGTCCAACAACACATTAAAAAGATCATACACCATGACCAAGTGGGCTTTATCCCAGGGATGCAAGGATTCTTCAATATCTGCAAATCAATCAATGTATTACACCACATTAACAAATTGAAAAATAAAAACCATATGATTATCTCAATAGATGCAGAGAAAGCCTTTGACAAAATTCAACATCCATTCATGATAAAAACTCTCCAGAAAGCAGGAGTAGAAGGAACATACCTCAACATAATAAAAGCTATATATGACAAACCCACAGCAAACATTATCCTCAATGGTGAACAATTGAAAGCATTTCCTCTAAAGTCAGGAACAAGACAAGGGTGCCCACTTTCACCATTACTATTCAACATAGTTTTGGAAGTTCTGGCCACAGCAATCAGAGCAGAAAAAGAAATAAAAAGAATCCAAATTGGAAAAGAAGAAGTAAAACTCTCACTATTTGCAGATGACATGATCCTCTACATAGAAAACCCTAAAGACTCCACCAGAAAATTACTAGAGCTAATCAATGATTATAGTAAAGTTGCAGGATATAAAATCAACACACAGAAATCCCTTGCATTCCTATACACTAATAATGAGAAAACAGAAAGAGAAATTAAGGAAACAATTCCATTCACCATTGCAACGGAAAGAATAAAATACTTAGGAATATATCTACCTAAAGAAACTAAATACCTATATATATAAAACTATAAAACACTGGTGAAAGAAATCAAAGAGGACACTAATAGATGGAGAAATATACCTTGTTCATGGATTGGAAGAATCAATATAGTGAAAATGAGTATACTACCCAAAGCAATTTATAGATTCAATGCAATCCCTATCAAGCTACCAACGGTATTCTTCACAGAGCTAGAACAAATAATTTCACAATTTATATGGAAATACAAAAAAACTCGAATAGCAAAAGCTATCTTGAGAAAGAAGAACGGAACTGGAGGAATCAACCTACCTGACTTCAGGCTCTACTACAAGGCCACAGTCATCAAGACAGTATGGTACTGGCACAAAGATAGAAATATAGATCAATGGAAAAAAATAGAAAGCCCAGAGATAAATCCACGCACATATGGACACCTTATCTTTGACAAAGGAGGCAAGAATATACAATGGATTAAAGACAATCTCTTTTACAAGTGGTGCTGGGAAAACTGGTCAACCACTTGTAAAAGAATGAAACTAGAACACTTTCTAACACCATACACAAAAATAAACTCAAAATGGATAAAAGATCTAAATGTAAGACCAGAAACTATAAAACTCCTAGAGGAGAACATAGGCAAAACCCTCTCCGACATACATCACAACAGGATCCTCTATGACCCACCTCCCAGAATATTGGAAATAAAAGCAAAAATAAACAAATGGGACCTAATTAAACTTAAAAGCTTCTGCACAACAAAGGGAACTATAAGCAAGGTGAAAAGGCAGCCTTCAGAATGGGAGAAAATAATAGCAAATGAAGCAACTGAGAAACAACTAATCTCAAAAATATACAAGCAACTGCTATACAACTCAACCCTAGAAAAATAAATGACCCAATCAAAAAATGGGCCAAAGAACTAAATAGACATTTCTCCAAAGAAGACATACAGATGGCTAACACATGAAAAGATGCTCAACATCACTCATTATCAGAGAAATGCAAATCAAAACCACTATGAGGTACCATTTCACACCAGTCAGAATGGCTGCGATCCAAAAGTCTACAAGCAATAAATGCTGGAGAGGGTGTGGAGAAAAGGGAACCCTCTTACACTGTTGGTGGGAATGCAAAATATTACAGCCACTATGGAGAACAGTGTGGAGATTACTTAAAAAAAACTGGAAATAGAACTGCCTTATGATCCAGCAATCCCACTGCTGGGCATACACACTGAGGAAACCAGAATTGAAAGAGACACGTGTACCCCACTGTTCATCGCAGCACTGTTTATAATAGCCAGGACATGGAAGCAACCTAGATGCCCATCAGCAGATGAATGGATAAGAAAGCTGGGGTACATATACACAATGGAATATTACTCAGCCATTAAAAAGAATACATTTGAATCAGTTCTAATGAGGTGGATGAAACTGGAGCCTATTATACAGAGTGAAGTAAGCCAGAAAGAAAAACACCAATACAGTATACTAACGCATATATATGGAATTTAGAAAGATGGTAACAATAACCCTGTATACGAGACAGCAAAAGAGACACTGATGTATAGAACCGTCTTTTGGACTCTGTGGGAGAGGGAGAGGGTGGGAAGATTTGGGAGAATGGCATTGAAACATGTATAAATATCATGTATGAAACGAGTCGCCAGTCCAGGTTCGATGCACGACACTGGATGCTTGGGGCTGGTGCACTGGGACGACCCAGAGGGATGGTATGGGAAGGGAGGAGGAAGGAGGGTTCAGGATAGGGAACACATGTATACCTGTGGCGGATTCATTTCGATATTTGGCAAAACTAATACAATATTGTAAAGTTTAAAAATAAAATAAAATTTAAAAAAAAGAAAAAGAAAATCTAGACAAACATTTAGCTAAGGTTTCAAGTTTCTGATTAAACATTGAGGGAGGTGATCTTTAAGGTCTTCTCTATCCCCAAGATACAGTAATTTGATGAAATAAGAAACAGTAAAATGTGGTGAATGTTCTAAATCTAGACCACATAACGAATCTAAGAGCAGTGATAAATTTGATACAAATTGTGGGGCAGAAAAAAGAGCTTTCAAGACAGATAGACCTGAGGTTCAGCCCCAGTTTTGTCTCTTCCCAGCTGTATGAACTCTTGGCAACTTACTTCTCTCCTTGGAACCTTAGTTTCCCCTCTCCAACACTAAGAAGAAATTCACAGAATCATTGTGAGGATGGTGAAGGAATACTTCCTATAGGAAGTGGGAGGAGAAGCTCATGGAAAAATACCTCCTTTAACTACAGAGATATTTCTAAGCATGATCCAAATCTGAGACAAAATAAGAAGGAAAGAAAAGGTGACTGGTGCTCCTTACCCTGATGTTTTCTGCAATGACGTCAGGGTCATTACAAATGGACTCAATGAAAAAGACCTATAAGAGAAACAAAAGAGAGATTTCAGCAAGGAATTATGTTTGGTATGAGCTAAACATAACTTGACCTCTTCTCAATGACTCTGAATCATTTTTAGAGGCATTCCTTTTTTTAAAAAAAATAAATTTATTTATTTTAATTGGAGGCTAATTACTTTAAAATATTGTATTGGTTTTGCCATACATCAGCATGAATCTGTCATGGGTGTACACGTGTTCCCCATCCTGAACCCCCCTCTCACCTCCCTCCCCACACCATCCTTCTGGGTCATCCCAGTGCACCAGCCTCGAGCATTCTGTATCATGCATCAAACCTAGACTGGTGATTAGTTTCACATATGATATTATACATGTTTCAATGCCATTCTCCCAAATCATCCCACCCTCGCCCTCTCCCACAGAGTCCAAAAGACTGTTCTATACATCTGTGTCTCTTTTACTGTCTCGCATACAGGGCTATCGTTAACATCTTTCTAAATTCCATATATATGCATTAGTATACTGTATTGGTGTTTTTCTTTCTGGCTTACTTCACTCTGTATAATAGGCTCCAGTTTCATCCACCTCATTAGAACTGATTCAAATGTATTCTTTTTAATGGCTGAGTAATATTCCATTGTGTATATGTACCCCAGCTTTCTTATCCACTCATCTGCTGATGGGCATCTAGGTTGCTTCCATGTCCTGGCTATTATAAACAGTGCTGCGATGAACAGTGGGGTACACGTGTCTCTTTCAATTCTGGTTTCCTTGGTGTGTATGCCCAGCAGTGGGATTGCTGGGTCATAAGGCAGTTCTATTTCCAGTTTTTTAAGGAATCTCCACACTGTTCTCTATAGTGGCTGTACTATTTTGCATTCCCACCAACAGTGTAAGAGGGTTCCCTTTTCTCCACACCCTCTCCAGAATTTATTGCTTGTAGACTTTTGGATCACAGCCATTCTGACTGGTGTGAAATGGTACCTCATAGTGGTTTTGATTTGCATTTCTCTGATAATGAGTGATGTTGAGCATCTTTTCATGTGTTTGTTAGCCATCTGTATGTCTTCTTTGGAGAAATGTCCGTTTATTTCTTTGGCCCATTTTTTGATTGAGTCATGTATTTTTCTGGAATTGAGCTGCAGGAGTTGCTTTTATATTTTTGAGATTAATTCTTTGTCAGTTGCTTTATTTGCTATTATTTTCTCCCATGCTGAAGGCTGTCTTTTCATCTGCTTATAGTTTCCTTTGTTGTGCAAAAGCTTTTAATTTTAATTAGGTCCCATTTGTTTATTTTTACTTTTATTTCCAATATTCTGGGAGGTGGGTCATAGAGGATCCTGCTGTGCTTTATGTCGGAGAGTGTTTTGCCTATGTTTTCCTCTAAGAGTTTTATAGTTTCTGGTCTTACGTTTAGATCTTTAATCCATTTTGAGTTTGTTTTTGTGTATGGTGTTATAAAGTATTCTAGTTTCATTCTTTTACAAGTGGTTGACCCGTTTTCCTAGCACCACTTGTTAAAGAGATTATCTTTTCTGCATTGTATATTCTTGCCTCCTGTGTCAAAGATAAGGTGTCCATATGTTCATGGATTTATCTCTGGGCTTTCTATTTTGTTCCATTGATCTATATTTCTGTCTTTGTGCCAGTAACATGCTGTCTTTATGACTGGCTTTGTAGTAGAGCCTGAAGTCAGGCAGGTTGATTCCTCCAGTTCCGTTCTTCTTTCTCAAGATTGCTTTGGCTATTTGAGGTTTTTTGTATTTCCATACAAATTGTGAAATTATTTATTCTAGCTCTGTGAAAAATACCGTTGGTAGCTTGATAGGGACTGCATTGAATCTATAGATTGCTTTGGGTAGTATACTCATTTTCACTATATTGATTCTTCCAATCCATGAACATGGTATATTTCTCCATCTGTTAGTGTCCTCTTTGATTTCTTTCACCAGTGTTTTATAGATTTCTATATAAAGGTCTTTAGTTTCTTTAGGTAGATATATTCATTCCTAAGTATTTTATTCTTTTCATTGCAATGGTGAATGGAATTGTTTCCTTAATTTCTCTTTCTATTTTCTCATTATTTGTGTATAGGAATGCAAGGGATTTCTGTGTGTTGATTTTATATCCTGCAACTTTACTATATTCATTGATTAGCTCTAGTGATTTTCTGGTGGAGTCTTTAGGGTTTTCTATGTAGAGGATCATGTCATCTGCAAACAGTGAGAGTTTTACTTCTTTTCCAATTTGGATTCCCTTTATTTCTGTTTCTGCTCTGATTACTGTGGCCAAAACTTCCAAAACTATGTTAAATAGTAGTGGTGAAAGTGGGCACCCTTGGCTTGTTCCTAACTTTAGGGGAAATGCTTTCAATTTTTCAGCATTGAGGATAATGTTTGCTGTGTGTTTGTCATATATAGCTTTTATTATGTTGAGATATGTTCCTTCTATTCCTGCTTTCTGGAGAGTTTTTATCATGAATGGATGTTGAATTTTGTCAAAGGCTTTCTCTGCATCTATTGAGATAATCATATGGCTTTTATTTTTCAATTTGTTAATGTGGTTTATTACATTAATTGATTTGTGGATATTGAAGAATCCTTGTATCCCTGGGACAAAGCCCACTTGGTCATGATGCATGATCTTTTTAATGTGTTGTTGGACTCTGATTGCTAGAATTTTGTTAAGGATTTTTGCATCTATGTTCATCAGTGATATTGGCATGTAGTTTTCTTTTTTAGTGGCATCTTTGTCTGGTTTTGATATTAGGGTGATGGTGGCCTCATAGACGGAGAAGGCAATGCCACCCCACTCCAATGCTCTTGCCTGGAAAATCCCATGGATGGAGGAGCCTGGTAGGCGGCAGTCCATGGGGTCGCACAGAGTCGGACACGACTGAGCAATTTCACTTTCATTTTCCACTTTCATGCACTGGAGAAGGAAATGGCAACCCACTTCCGTGTTCTTGCCTGGAGAATCCCAGGGACGGGGAAGCCTGGTGGGCTGCTGTCTATGGTGTCGCATAGAGTTGGACACGACTGAAGTGACTTACCAGCAGGCCTCATAGAATGAGTTTGAAAGTTTGCCTTCCTCTACAATTTTCTGGAAGAATTTGAGTAGGATTGATGTTAGCTCTTCTCTAAATTTTTGGTAGAATTCAGCTGTGACGCCGTCTGGACCTGGGCTTTCGTTTGCTGTAAAATTTCTGATTACAGTTTCAATTTCTGTGCTTGTAATGGGTCTGTTAGGATTTTCTGTTTCTGCCTTGCTCCATTTTGGAAGTTGTACTTTTCTAAGAATTTGTCCATTTCTTCCAAGTTGTCCATTTTATTGGCATATAATTGCTGATAGTAGTCTCTTATGATCCTTTGTATTTCTGTGTTGTCTGTTGTGATCTCTCCACTTTCATTTCTAATTTTATTGATGTGATTTTTCTCGCTTTGTTTCTGGATGAGTCTGGCTAATGGTTTTTCAATTTTATTTATCCTCTCAAAGAACCAGCTTTTGGCTTTGTTGATTTTTGCTATGGTCTCTTTTGTTCCTTTTGCATTTATTTCTGCCCTAATTTTTAAGAGTTCTTTCCTTCTACTAACCCTGGGGTTCTTCATTTCTTCCTTTTCTAGTTGCTTTAGGTGTAGAGTTAGGTTATTTAGTTGACTTTTTTCTTATTTTGTGAGGTATGCCTATATTGCTATGAACCTTCCCCTAAGTACTGCTTTTACAGTGTCCCACAGGTTTTGGGTTGTTGTGTTTTCATTTTGATTTGTTTCTATGCATATTTTTATTTCTTTTTTGATTTCTTCTGTGATTTGTTGGATATTCAGCAGCGTGTTGTTCAGCCTCCATATGTTGGAATTCTTAATAGTTTTTCTCCTGTAATTGAGATCTAATATTACTGCATTGTGGTCAGAAAAGATGATTAGAATGTTTTCAATTTTTTTCAGTTTCCCAAGGCTAGATTTATTGCCCAGGACGTGGTCTATCCTGGAGAAGGTTCCGTGTGTGCTTGAGAAAAAGGTGAAATTCATTGTTTTGGGGTGAAATGTCCTATAGATATCAATTAGGTCCTACTGGCCTATTGTATCATTTAAAGTTTGTGTTTCCTTGTTAATTTTCTGTTTAGTTGATCTATCCATAGGTATGAGTGGGGTATTAAAGTCTCCCACTATTATTGTGTCATTGTTACTTTCCCTTTTCATACTTGTTAACATTTGTCTTACATATTGTGGCGCTCCTGTGTTGGGTGCATATATATTTATAATTGTTATATCTTCTTTTTGGATTGATCCTTTGATCATTATGTACTGTCCTTCTTTGTCACTTTTCACAGCCTTTGTTTTATAGTCTATTTTATCTGATATGAGTATTGCTACTCTTGCTTTATTTTGGTCTCTATTTCCGTGGAATATCTTTTTCAAGCCCTTCACTTTCAGTCTGTATGTGTCCCCTGTTTTGAGGTGGGTCTCTTGTAGACAACATATATGGGGGTCTTGGTTTTGCATCCATTCAGTCAGTCCTTTGTCTTTTGGTTGGGGCATTCCACCCACTTACATTTATGGTAATTATTGATAATTATGATCCCATTGCCACTTACTTTATTGTTTTGGGTTTGAGTTTGTACATCCTTTTTGTGTTTCCTGTCTAGAGAAGATCCTTTAGCATTTGTTGGAGAGCTGGTTTGGTGGTGCTGAATTCTCTTGGCTTTTGCTTGTCTGTAAAGCTTTTGATTTCTCCTTCAATTTGAGTAAGATCCTTGCTGGGTACAGTAATCTGGGTTGTAGGTTATTTTCTTTCATCACTTTAAGTATGTCCTGCCTTTCCCTCCTGGCCTGGAGAGTTTCTTTTGAAAGATCAGCTGTTATCCTTATGGGAATTCCCTTGTGTGTTATTTGTTGTTTTTCCCTTGCTGCTTTTAATATTTGTTCTTTGTGTTTGATCTTTGTTAATTTGATTAATGTGTGTCTTGGGGTGTTTTGCCTTGGGTTTACTCTGTTTGGGACTCTGGGTTTCTTGGACTTGGGTGATTCCCCATTTCAGTGAAGTTTTCAACTATTATCTCCTCAAGTATTTTCTCATGGATTTTATTTTTGTCTTCTTCTGTGACTCCTATGATTCAAATTTTCGGGTGTTTAACATTGTCCCAGAGGTCTCTGAGATTGTCCTCATTTCTTTTATTTAGTTTTTCTTTTTTTCCTCTCTGTTTCATTTATTTCTACCATTCTATCTTCTACCTCACTAATCCTATCTTCTGCCTCAGTTATTCTACTATTTGTTCCCTCCAGAGTGTTTTTGATCTCATTTATTGCATTATTCATTATATATTGACTATTTTTTATTTCTTCTAGGTCCTTGTTAAACCTTTCTTGCATCTTCTCAACCCTTGTCTCCAAGCTATTTATCTGTGATTCCATCTTGATTTCAAATTTTGGATCATTTTCACTATCATTATTCAGAATTCTTTATCAGGTAGATTCCCTATCTCTTCCTCTTTTGTTTGGTTTGGTGGGTATTTATCCTGTTCCTTTACCTGGTGGGTATTCCTCTGTCGCTTCATCTTGTTTTAATTGCTGTGTTTGGGGTGGCCTTTCTGTATTCTGGCAGTTTGTGGAGTTCTCTTTATTGTGGAGTTTCCTCACTCTGGGTGGGGTTTTATGGGTGGCTTGTCAAGGTTTCATGGTTAGGGAAGCTTGTGTCGTTGTTCTGGTGGGTGGAGCTGGATTTTTTCTCTCTGTAGTGCAATGAAGTGTCCAGTAATGAGTTATGAGATGTCAGTGGGTTTGGAGTGACTTTGGACAGCCTGTACATTGAAGCTCAGGGCTGTTGTCCTGTGTTGCTGGAAAATTTGAATGGTATGTCCTGCTCTGGAACTTGTTGGCCCTTGGTGCTTGGTTTCAGTGTAGGTATGAAGGCGTTTGATGAGTTCTTGTTGATTAATGTTCCCTGGAGTCAGGAGTTCTCTGGTGTTCTCAGGATTTTTACTTAAGCATCCTGCTTCTGGTTTTCAGTGTTATTTTTATAGTAGACTCAAAACTTCTCCATCTATACAGCACTGCTGATAAAACATCTAGGTTAAAGATGAAAAGTTTCTCCACAGTGAGGGACACCAGAGAGGTTCACAGAGTTATATGGAGAAGAGAAGAGGGAGGAGGCAGTTAGAGGTGACCAGGATGAGATGAGGTGGAATCAAAAGAGGAGAGAGCAAGCTAGCCAGTAATCACTTCCTTATGTGTGTTCCACAGTCTGGATACCTCAGAGATGTTCACGGAGTTATACAGTGAAGAGAAGAGGGAGGAAGGAGATAGGTCACCAGGAGGATAAAGGGGGGAATCAAAAGTAGAGAGACAGATCCAACCAGTAATCAATTCCCTAAGTGTTCTCCACCATGCGGAACACACAAAGAGATTCAGACAGTTGGGTAGAGAAGAGAAGGGGGAGGGAGGAGACAGAGGCGACCTGGTGGAGAAAAAGGAGAGTCCAAAGGGGGAGAGAGCAATCAAGCCAGTAATCTCGCTCCCAAGTAAAAATGGGTACTGAAGATTGGGTTCTTAAAGGTACAAAATTGATAACCAATACAAAAAAGCAAAGATTAAAAGTCTAGAGTAGAAGTTGGATTTTAAAAAATACAATATTAATGAAAAAAAAGTCACAAAAATTATAATATAATATATATATAAATATAATAATATAATATAATAATAATAAAATATGAAGTTTGCTTTAAAAAGAAGGGTCTCTCTCTCTCTCTTTTTTTTTTTTTGCAAAGTAATAGTATAGTATAAAAATGAAAATTAAAGGAGTAATAGAGGACTTAAAAATAAAAAAAATTTAATTAAAGAATGATAGTGAAAATAGTAAAAATGTATCTAGGACTTTCTCTGGTGTTGTTGTGGGCAGTGTGGGGTCAGTTCAGTTTCAGATAGTTCCTTGATCCGGCTTATATTTCTCAAGATCTATAGGTCCCTTCCTATATGCTGCTGATGCTGCTAAGTCGCTTCAGTCACGTCCGACCCTATGCGACGCCATAGAGGGTAGCCCACCAGACTCCGCCGTCCCTGGGACTCTCCAGGCAAGAACACTGGAGTGGGTTGCCGTTTCCTTCTCCAATGCATAAAAGTGAAAAGTGAAAGTGAAGTCGCTCAGTCATGTCCAACTCCCAGCGACCCCATGGACTGCAGCCTACTAGGCTTCTCCATCCATGGGATTTTCCAGGCAAGAGTACTGGAGTGGGGTGCCATTGCCTTCTCTACCCTTCCTATATAGTCGGTACTAATTACAGGGTTTTAATCTATTGCACCTGTCACTTCCAAGGAGGTTCCCTCTGTTTTAGCTTCTTCTGTTCGCTGGTCTCTTCAGTGTCCAATTTCCACCCTGACACAAAGGGGCAGTGGTGGACACTCTTTTAGGCTCACTTGTTCAGTCGTGCTGTGGGGAAGGAGTGACGCTGCAAACAATTAACACTGGCATGTGCTTGCAGTGTCTTGGCTACACTGGGTTTGCCCCTGCTCACGATGTGTGTGCTTTCCCTGTCTACACTGCTTAGGCTCTAGGTTGCTCTGCCGGGAACTGTCTGACACCGGCCCTGGGTTGTATGCCCTTCCCAGTTCTAAGCCACTCAGGTTCAGTTACTTGGGTACTTCTCAGAGGTGCAGATTTAGTTGGGCCTGCATTTTGTGCCCTTTCCAGGTCCAAGCAGCTCAGGTGACCAGGTGTTTGGCGAGCATGGTCACTGCGACTTATCGCCTCCCTCGTCCCTGCTGCTCGGTTTTCTGGGTGTACAACTGGCACACCTTCTCAGGCGGATGTTGACCATCCAGAATCCCAAGAAGTCTTAGTTAGCAACGAAGCCTGCTTGCAGTTTGGTAGATGATGCCTCTCTGGGGCCACAATTTCCCCCTTCCAACTCTGGCTGCCCTCTCCTGCCTGTCTCTGGAGGGGGATGGGCCTGCCTGCAGCCAGCTAGCTCTGCTCAGTCCTTTGTTCTGTGAGCGGGCCTGCCGGTGTCTTAGGTTAGGGCTTTTTGCGTGGTAAGTATCCCACAGTCTGGTTTGCTAGCCCAAGTTAGTTCCCTCAGATTGCCCTTGAGGCATTTGGGCCTGGTCCTTACTCTAAGCAATGCAGCCCACACCTCCCTGCACAGTCCCCGCCTGCTAATGGCGGATGCAGGCATCTGCGCTGCTTCTCCGCTGGGGGAGTTACCCTTGGGCATGTAATCTGTGGGTTTAAATTCTTTATTTGTTTTTCCTCCCAATTATGTTGCCCTCTGTGGTTCCAAGGCTCGGCACAGACTCAGCAGTGAGATTGTTCCCTGGTGTTTGGAAACCTCTCTCTTTTTTAAGACTCCCTTCCCAGGACAGAGCTCCATCCCTACCTCTTTTGTCTCTCTTTTTGTCTTTTATATTTTTTCCTACCTCCTTTTGAAGACAATGGGCTGCTTTTCTGGGTGCCTGATGTCCTCTGCTGGCATTCAGAAGTTGTTTTGTGGAATTTACTCAGTGTTCAAATGTTCTTTTGATGAATTTGTGGGGGAGAAAGTGGTCTCCCTGTCCTATTCCTCTGCCATCTTAGGACTGCCCCCTTAGAGGCATTTCTGACAACGTAATTTCATACAGTGGTGGTTTTAGGATTCTGAGTTTTATGAGGCAGATTTGCCCTAAATTGTAGTAATTCCATCTCCTCCTTCCTCATACCCATCCAACAGTGTCAGCTTCTCAGTAATTATCTTCCATTGCCTTATGTGGCATCCCTTCTTTCCTGTTCTGTTTTTCTGTTTCTAACTGTGATATGGAAAGCCATATAACTCAATTAAAATGCTGAGCCTATGGTAGCTGATTTGGCATCTTTGTCCCCTGGTTTGGCTTTCTTTGGGATTTGCTCATAGATGAGTAGGGTCTAGATAAGAGTTGAAGAGTTACTCTACCTTGTAACCATGTTCTTTAGCAAACTGCAGAATCAGTGACCGTCGTTCTCTGGTAGTGTTGGTGGCATCAAAAACCTAGAGGCACATGATGAGATTGGTTTGCTTTAAATCTAGTTCTGATAGAATGCCTACTCTTTGACCATCCCTATGCTAAGTAAATGATTTCAAGGAGGAGATAAAACTTGACCAGGGTTTTGAAGGATTTTAAACGACTTATATCAATTTCTCAAGCACTCATTGAGGCCTTGCTGTCTGCCCAGAAATGTAGCCGACTCTGTAGGCATAAAAAGGCCAGAGGAAAATTGTGGAATTCTATTAGTCTCATTTTACAGGTAAAATAGCTGAGACTTAGAAGAAGGGTTTCTTTTACCCAAGGCCACTGAGACTTACTGACGAAGCAGAATTGAAACTGATTTTCTCAACTCCTAGGTGAAGCTTCTTCCCTCCCTATCACTTTGGAGTTCTTTGAAGCCCTTTTAGAATTTCCAAATCCTATATCAGAGGTTTATGAGATTAAATTGACTAGGTGTTTAGGTAAATCTCTAGAACTAAAAAATGTTTGTATTGCAGTCAAATTCTAGTGTAGTCCTGTTGAATTATTGGGGGTAGAGTGGTAGACTCTATTGGTTAGGAGTATAGATTCTGGAGCTATACAACCTGTATTCCAGTTCTGGCTTACCCTTTGGGAAAATATTTAACTATTTGGTCTTTCTGCACTACATTTTTCTGGGGTATAAAATGGAGTATAATAAAAAATACTTATCTTGTGGGGGAGGGTGGAATTACATTAATACATGCAAAGTGCTTAGAATAATGTATAGAACATAATAAACACTCAATATATATTAGCTCTTCTCCATCCCAACAGAAACCCAAGAGAAAATGCAAATTTCCTTACTGCAACACGACCTTCCTCATGGCTGAGATAGCTATGAACATCTTTCAGGGCTGCTAGGGCACACTGCCTGAAAAAGATGAAGAAAGAAACAGAGACATCTACTATACCAAAGTTGGGTTCCTCTCTATTCTGCATTATCTTTTGCACTATATCTCATATGTCATACATTAAATTATTCATCTGTTGAGTATCTACAAACTGTGTTCTGTTTTAAGAACTATAACAAGCATAGAGAAGTCACACAGTTGAAAGTGGCTCTGTGTAGACATCTTAGGGGCATAACATACCCAGGAAAATTAGACTAATGACTGAGCCATACTATCAAGGGCTCCAAACCTTGAACTAATAGTGCTCAAACTGAATTGGGTCTTAAACCCAAGAAGAGCCTGGATACATAGTCTGTGAAGTAGAAGGCATTACTGGCACATATAACAGGGCAAACACAGGTAACATGATGGAAATGTATTTACACTTTTGGCAAAAATCTGTTTAGTGATTACTCTTTGCTGGGTTCCATTATGAGGATGTAGATCCATAAATGAGACTCAGGCTCTGTTCTGAAAGTGTTCAGAGCCTTGTAGAGGACAAACACCTTGAGGTTGAATGAATGAGGTCAGAGTGGGCCAAACTACTGAGACTCTTATTTTAAATACTAGGCTAAATTTCCACTCTGTCCTGTCAAAAGTAGGAAACTCTTAAAAGTTCTTAAGCAGGGGATGGATATGACCAGAAATAGGTTTCGGTTAAGATAGTGTAAGGGTTGTCTTAACTAGTCTCCTTACTAACCCAAATTGCTCTGCTGTACTCCACTCTTATCTGAATAGAGGCCTCCCTCAGCCAGGGGGCAGCAAAGGTCTTTAAAATGTTAGGTACTCACTTCCTGATAAGTAGGGCCTCCATGTTGTCGGGAAGAAAGAATTCGTAGTTCTTGTAGCTCACTGCCTCTCGTCGATATTGGCCTAAATTAAACACTGAAAGCAGGAAGCCCTGGTGAAGTGGTTGGGAAGATCCCAGTGGCAAAATAAAAGTCCTTTCTGGGAGGGATCTCAGAGGTAAAAGAAGGTAGAGTTTCTAATTATATAATGTGTATGCAAAGCCTCAAATTATGGCGTCCAGCTCACTTACTCCTCACAACAACCCTAAAAAGTAGGAATCACCATTCCCATTTTATAAATGAGAAAATGAAATTTCAGAGAAAGGAAGTAACTCTCATTGTAAGTGGAGAGCTGGGATTCAAACACAGGTCTGTTTGGTTCCAAAGCTGGTGATCTTTCCACTATTCTGTTTTATCATAAACTACAAAACTTTTAATGCCCCACTCCATTGGAAAGATAAAGAAACTGGGATCCTGTGAGTAAACCAAGGGTCAAAAATTGAGCAAGCTGGGGGCATAACTAGACTTGGCCTTCAGATACCTAGTCCAATGCTATCATATTTTATGCATCAGTATAGAGAGCCTAGATTTGTTGGACTTTTTAGGCCACACTTGCTCATTTGTAGAGGTGAAAAACCAGAGAGGAAGGAGGGAAAGGGGGAACGAAGGGATACTAGGCAAAGAGGTAATGTACTATTTCATTCATTCATCCAACAAATACTTTCTCATGTCTACTTTGTAAATCAGGACATGAGTTCTGGGGTCTCAGAGATGAATCGGATCTGCATGATGGATCCTCAAGAAGCTCGCCATCCAGAAGGCAGGACAGAGAATAAACCAGTAAACACAGAGCTCTCACCCAGTTTATTAAGTGCTCTGACAGAGTCATGCAAAAGACTAAGGGGGAAGGAAAGACTAAACTTAGAGTAGTCTCAGAAGCTGATTTTGGAGAAAGCAGCATTTGTGCCAGTCTTTATAAGAAGGCAGATCTTTTATAGGCAGGCATAGTGTGTGGGAGAGGGGAATGAAGACATTCCAGGTAGAGGAACATTTTGAGCAAGGGTGTGGCATTGGCAGAATGCAGAACATGAGTCATCCAATTGTGACTGAGGCATGTGAGCTTGGCAGAGGTCAATCATGGAGGGCCTTGAACAAATGGTAGGCTAAGGAGCTTGGATTTAAACCTGCCAGTCAAGGGAATCTTTGGTAGCTACAGATTTGGGCAGCTATGTGTTTGAAACATGACTCTGAGGGTCTCTGTGTGAGTGGAGCAGATGGGAAACAGGTGCATAGGAGCAGAGACCCATCTGCCACCATCACATGTGCCCCTACACTCAGCAGAGGCTCCTCAGAGCCTGCAGTCCTACAAGAACTATTCCTTCTCCCCTTCTCTTCTGCCAATGTCCTATTCCTCCCACAGGACCCACCCAGCTCAAATATACCATATATGGAAGATTTCACTGCCTTCCAGGTGGTGATTTCCTCTGTGAGACCCTCAGTACCCTGCTCTGGGATTCTTCAGTGACATGTTGTATTCTTATGCACCCCAGCCAAACGGAGAAATCTTCAAGGACGGGGTGTGAATCTCATCTAGTTTTGGATGTCCAGTGCATAGTATG
The DNA here is from genome assembly GCF_055505025.1 of Bos grunniens. Classification (NCBI taxonomy): domain Eukaryota; kingdom Metazoa; phylum Chordata; class Mammalia; order Artiodactyla; family Bovidae; genus Bos; species Bos grunniens. The sequence continues at coordinate 49,962,400 of NC_141194.1, read as the reverse complement.
GGTTTTGGCACATGGAGGAAACTCCATTCCCATTCATGGGAAACTCACCAGTGAATGAGAGAAACAGAAAGTAAATGAAGGGAAAGAAGAAATGGGAGAAGGAGAGGAGAAGACTGGAGAGAGGGAGGGAAGGGGGCAGATAGATGGGGTGTTGGGATGGTCAAGAGAAATGAGAGGAAGAACATGGAGGGGAGTACAGGGCCAATGTGGGTTCTCTCCTCTTCCCATCTGTAGTGCCAAGTATCAGACAGTGAGTGTCAGTGTCAGACACAGTGAGTGTTAGGCTTCGAAATCAACCAGATGTGGGTTCGTATCTTGGTTCCATCACCTTGTGTTCCATCACCTTGGTTGATGTTACATACATGTGATGTGTTCCATCACCTTGGTTGATGTTACATACATGTGATGTGTTCCATCACATGGTGACCATGTGCCTTCAGACAAGATGTGTCAACTCTTGGACATTAGTTTTGTCAACTGTGGGATGATGATAATACTAGTCTCTCCCACGTGGGTGTTTTAGAGCTTAAGAATAGATATGAGTTCTTCGAGGGCAGGGGTCCTATCTTACTTGTTTTTCTTTGCCCAACATCCAACAAGGGCCTTGACACAACTGTGCTCAACAAATAATTAATGATTGAGCAAATGAATGCCTGAGAAGAACTTTTTCTGCACTGGGGAGCAGTGCTCCATTCCACAAGAGAGACAGGCTAAGCACTTGCTTAGTGTACCAGTAAAGACACAGCCCCAGTAAAAGTTTTCAGCCAAGTGGATATGCATTAAAAGCATTAATATAGTCATTAGGGGATAAATAAAAAAATTGGTAGACGTTACATTTACTGTTTTTATTCTGAATTACATATGATGCCGGGGCACCCTAACTCTTAGCGTTTAAAACCTCTAAATGTCTTAACTTTGTCCTGCTTGAGCAATAGAAATGAATAAGATCTAATATCTTACCCCAGAGCAGCTCCTGGGGCGAGAGACCCAGACACACAACACACTATGTAATTAGTGTTGGCATAGAGGGGGCTGTAGAAAGCATTGGTGTGGGAGCCCAGAGAAGCATGGTCCTAGGGAGAACAGAGGAGTCAAATAGGAATGGGGATACGGGGTGGGGATAGAGAAATCAAAAGGAGAACACAAGAGAATGATTGCTGAATAAGAGGTAGTAAGCAGAAAAGAGATCACATGGGGAGAAAGGAAAGCTGGAAGCAGGGAGTGTGGGAGGAGGCTGACAGGCTGTGAAGGAGACCCCTCTGGAGGCGGAAAGAGGCAGGGTCACTTCCGGCTGGGGATGGGGAGAAGCAAGGCACAGACCTAAGAAGAGGCTTGGAGACAGGACGCTTTCTGGACTGGAGAGGTGAGCTAAAGTGCCCTGCTATACTGAAGAGCTTGTGGGGACCTCCAGGCTGGGGTTTCAACGTGCTTGACTCCATACATCCCTACGTTCTGAAGGAAACCTTAAGGTTGTAAAGAAATGGTAATGCTAATAAAATAGTATTATTGATGTAATATTAATAAAAATGGTAATAAGAATAATATGTTATTGATAGGGTGATTTTGAGGTCTTACAAAATAGATCTCCTCTGAAACAGATGTTTAATCTTATTAATTTTCCTATACTTAGCCCCTAGCATAAGATTTAGCACTGGGTATGTACTTAAGAAATTGTAAAATTTATGAAGGTAGTAGTAGCAGTAGTAGAAATAGTAGTAGCAGTCATAGTAGTAGTAGTAGCAGCAGCAGTAATAATATTAGTAATAGTCTTAGTACTGTTAATAGTGGTTTGAGACATTCCTAGTGGCTTTGATCTTTTGAGGTTAGCTACCTTACTCTATAGTCCATCAGTGTTCTATAGAGGGCTGTAGAACAAAGGGTTTCAGAGACATACCTTTAGTTGGTGTTCCTATCCAGTTGAGATAGCGTGTGAGCTTTGTTGAGATGTAGGTCTTTCCTCGAGCTGGTAAACCCACCATGATCACCATTGTGGGGGAATTTGTAAACTGTGGTATGGATGCTGGAAGACAAACAGAGCTTCAAATCTTATCCTCAGATTTACATGATATTAAGTTATCATCACAGAGATGTAAAATTTAAAAAAGAGCCTCTCTCCAACCACTATATAACAAGGAAAAAGAAAAAAAAAAAACCTAGAAAATTGAAACTTATCTTCATTGAATTCATGAGCAAACCGAGATTGCAGTGCAAAATGCTAACCCCAAATCTGTAGATGCAGGCATCTGCAGGGAGAAACAGGGCCCAGGAGTTTGCTTATCTTTACAGATACTACTGAATAACATATAAACATAAGAAGTTACAGCTAGATTCCTGAGAACTTTCAAGGTGGTGGAGTTAGGGAGATCAACTTCCTCCCAAAAAATGCATTATAAATCCATCTGCATATAGGATAACTCTTACAGAATACCTTCTGAACACTGAGAGAAGACCTTACACTTCCAAAAAGGGAAGTTAGTCTCCTCAGAATGAGTGTGTGAGTTTCTTTGAGTATTCTGGGCTGTTTATGTTGGTTTTGCTATTAGTCTTGGGGTTTTGTCTTCTATGCTGTGTGGCCTGTGAAATATTCCTGCTACAGTAAGTGGTTGGGCCCAAATCCTTGAGGTGGGAGATTCAAGTCCAGGACTTTGTATCACCAGAGAACTCCCAAACCCATGGAACATTAATCAATGAGAGCTCTCCCCAAAGCCTCCACCTCAACACTAAGACCAAGACACACTCAAAGGCCAGCAAGCTCCAGTGCTAGATACTTCAGCAAAATAGGAACTCAACTATGCCCATTAGCAGACAGGTTACCCAAAGTCATGCCAAGCCCACTGACATCCAAGAACACTTTATTGGACATGGCACTGTCCTTCAGAAAGTCAAGATCCAGCCCCACTCACCAGAACGCAGACAAAAGCTTCCCAACAGGAAACCTTCACAAGGCACTGTTCCAAACCCACCCGAGTGGGGGCAGACTTGACAATTAAAAGCAACTAAGACCTTCTATACCATTTCTGTCCTTTATTGGGCCCATCTTTGCATGAAATGTTCCCTTGGTATGTCTGATTTTCTTGAGGAGATCTCTAGTCTTTCCCATTCTGTTGTTTTCCTCTATTTCTTTGCATTGATTGCTGAGGAAGGCTTTCTTATCTCTTCTTGCTATTCTTTGGAATTCTGCATTCAGATGCTTATATCTTTCCTTTTCTCCTTTGCTTTTCACTTCTCTTCTTTTCACAGCTATTTGTAAGGCCTCCCCAGACAGCTATTTTGCTTTTTTGCATTTTTTTTCCATTGGGATGGTCTTGATCCCTGTCTCCTGTACAATGTCACGAACCTCATTCCATAGTTCATCAGGCACTCTATCTATCAGATCTAGGCCCTTACATCTATTTCTCACTTCCACTGTATAATCATAAGGGATTTGATTTAGGTCGTACCTGAATGGTCTAGTGGTTTCCCCTACTTTCCTCAATTTAAGTCTGAATTTGGTAATAAGGAGTTCATGACCTGAGCCACAGTCAGCTCCTGGTCTTGTTTTTGTTGACTGTATAGAGCTTCTCCATTTTTGGCTGCAAAGAATATAATCAATCTGATTTTGGTGTTGACCATCTGGTGATGTCCATGTATAGAGTCTTCTCTTGTGTTGTTGGAAGAGGGTATTTGCTATGACCAGTGCATTTTCTTGGCAAAACTCTATTAGTCTTTGCCCTGCTTCATTCCGTATACCAAGGCCAAATTTGCCTGTTACTCCAGGTGTTTCTTGATTTCCTACTTTTGCATTCCAGTCCCCTATAATGAAAAGAACATCTTTTTTTGGGTGTTAGCTCTAAAAGGTCGTATAGGTCTTCATAAAACAGTTCAACTTCAGCTTCTTCAGCATTACTGGTTGGGGCATAGACTTGGATTGCTGTGATATTGAATGATTTGCCTTGGAAACGAATAGAGATCATTCTGTCATTTTTGAGATTGTATCCAAGTACTGCATTTTGGACTCTTCTGTTGACCATGATGGCTATTCCATTTCTTCTGAGGGATTCCTGGCCACAGTAGTAGATATGAATGGTCATCTGAGTTAATTCACCCATTCCAGTCCATTTTAGTTCGAAAGATGGGGTCGATAAAGGACAGAAATGGTATGGACCTAACAGAAGCAGAAGATATTAAGAAGAGGTGGCAAGAATACACAGAAGAACTGTACAAAAAAGATCTTCATGTCCCAGATAATCACGATGGTGTGATCACTGACCTAGAGCCAGACATCCTGGAATGTGAAGTAAAGTGGGCCTTAGAAAGCATCACTATGAACAAAGCTAGTGGAGGTGATGGAATTCCAGTTGAGCTATTTCAAATCCTGAAAGACAATGCTGTGGAAGTGTTGCACTCAATATGCCAGTAAATTTGGAAAACTCAGCAGTGGCCACAGGACTGGAAAAAGGTCAGTTTTCATTCCAATCCCAAAGAAAGGCCATGCCAAAGAATGGTCAAACTACTGCACAATTGCACTCATCTCACATGCTAGTAAAGTAATGCTCAAAATTCTCCAAGCCAGGCTTCAGCAATATGTGAACCGTGAACTTCCTGATGTTCAAGCTGGTTTTAGAAAAGGCAGAGGAATGAGAGATCAAATTGCCAACATCCACTGGATCATGGAAAATGCAAAAGAGTTCCAGAAAAACATCTATTTCTCCTTTATTGACTATGCCAAAGCCTTTGACTGTGTGGATCACAATAAACTGTGGGAAATTCTGAAAGAGATGGGAATAGCAGTCCACCTGACCTGCCTCTTGAGAAATCTGTATGCAAGTCAGGAAGCAACAGTTAGAACCAGACAAGGAAAAATGGACTGGTTCCAAGTTGGGAAAAGAGTATGTCAAGGCTTTATATTGGCTCTCTGCTTATTTAACTTGCATGTTGAGTACATCATATGAAATGCTGGGCTGGATGACTCACAAGCTAGAATCAAGATTTCCAGGAGAAATAGAAACAACCTCAGACATGCAGATGATACCATTTTAATGGCAGAATGTGAAGAGGAACTAAAGAGACTCTTGATGAAGGTGAATGAGGAGAGTGAAAAAAACTGGCTAAAATTCAGCAGTCAAAAAACTAAGAATATGGCATCTGGTCCCATCACTTCATGGCAAATAGATGAGGAAAAGGGAATACAGTGTCAGATTTCATTTTCTTGGGCTCCCAAAATCTCTGTGGATCATGACTGTAGCCATGAAATTAATAGATGTTTGCTCCTCTAACAAAAGCTATGACAAACCTAGACAGCATATTAAAAAGCAGAGACATCACTTTGCTGATAAAGGTGCATACAGTCAAAACTACAGTTTTTCCAGTAGTCATGTATGGATATAAGAGTTGGACCATAAAGAAGTCTGAGCCCAGAAGAATTAATGCTTTCAAATTGTGGTGCTAGAGAAGACTTTGAGATTACCTTGGACAGCAGGGAGATCAAACCAGTCAATCCTGAAGAAAATCAACCCTGAATATTCATTGGAAGGACTGATGCAGAATCTGAAGATCCAATACTTTGGCTACCTGATGCGAAGAGCTTACTCACTGGAAAAGACTCTGATGCTGCAAAAGATTGAGGACAAGAGAGGAGGGGGCAATAGAAGATGAGATGGTTGGATGGCACCACTGACTCAGTGGACATGAGGTTGAACAAATTCTGGGAGATAGTAAAGGACAGGGAAGCCTGGTGTGCTGCAGTTCATGGGGTTGCAAAGAGTCAGACTTACAGACTGAACAAAGCAGATAAGCAAAAGCTAAGAAAATTCAATACTGGAGCTGGCTAAGATGGCAGAGGAATAGGACAGGGAGACCACCTTCTCCCCCACAAATTCACTGAACAATCTTTTGAACACTCAGCAACTTCCACAGAACAAATTCTGAACGCTGGCACAGGACATCAGCCACCCAGAAATGCAGCCCATTGTCTTCGAAAAAAGGTAGGACAAAATATAAAAGATAAAAGGAAAGACAAAAGAGTTAGGGAAGGAGACCCATCCTGGGGAGGAAGTCGTGAAGGAGGAGAAGTTTACAAACACCAGGAAACCCTCGGACCAGCGGGTCTGTGGGGAGTTTTGGAATCTCAGAGGGCAATATAACCGGGAGTAAAAAATAAATAAATAAAACCGACAGATTACGTGCCTAACTGCAACTCCCAGCAGAGAAGTAGCCTAGATGCTTGCATCTGCCACCAGCAAGTGGGGGCTGAACAGGGAGGAGCAGGCTGCATTGCTTAAGGTAAGGACCAGGCCTGAATGCCCTGAAGACAATCTGAGGGAGCTAACATGAGATAGCAACCCAAACTGTGTGATAGCCAGAGAGGGAAAAAAAAGAAAGAAAGAAAGAGAGAGAGAGAACTTTCCCACAAAAAGCTCTAACCTAAGCCCGCTCACAGAACAAAGGACTGAGCGACTACTAGAGGAGAGCTAGCTGGCTGCTGACTGACCCATCCTCCACTGGAGGCAAAGAGGCAGGCAGGAGACAGCCAGAGCCAGCAAGGGGCAATCTCAGCCCCAAAGATGGCATCCTCTACCAAACTGCGAGCAGGCTCCCAGTTGCTTATCAAGTCTTCCTGAGATCCTGGATGGTTGACATCTTCCAGGAGGGTCACAGCCAGAGATCAGCTCCCCAGAGGAGACACATGGCACAACTGAAATGGTGCTCCCACTGAGCACCCAGGAAAATGAACGGCTGGGACTGGGGAGGTGATAAGACGCACTGCCCCACCTGGGGAGGGTGTGCTTTCCGAGCACCTGGTTGTCTGAGACGCTTGGACCTGGGAAGGGCACAAAACAGGTTCAACCGAGTCTGTGTCTTTGTGGAGTACCCGAGAACCTGAACCTGAGCGGCTTAGACCTGGGAAGTGCACGCAACACAGGGCCCACCTCAGAGAGTTCCCCTTCAGAGCAACCTGGAGCTTGAGTATTGTAGACTGGGAAAGCACACATGCTGTGAGTGGGGGCAAACCCAGTGTGGCCGAGACACTGCACGCACTCCCCACACAGACCAGTGATATTTGTTTGCAGTGTTCCTCCCTCCCCACAGCACGACTGAACAAGTGGGCCTAAATAAGTGACCACTTCCGTCCCCTTGTGCCAAGGTGGAAGTTAGACACTGAAGAGACTTGCAAACAGAAGAAACCAAAATAAACAGAGGGAACTGCTTTGGAAGTAACAGGTGCAACAGATTAAAACCCTGTAGTTAGCACTGACTACATTGGAAGGGGTCTATAGACCTCAAGAAGCATAATCTGGAACAAGGAACTATCTGAAACTGAGCTTACCCCACACTACCCACAACAGCTCCAGAGAAATTCCTAGATATATTTTACTGTTATCATTTAAATTAAAAATAAAATTTCAGTCCTTTGTTATTTCTTTAATTTTCATTTTTGTAACCTACTATTACCTTGCAAAAAAGGCCCTATTTTAAAGCAAATTTCATACATACTTTTTATAATTCATGTGATTTTGTTTTCTTTTTTAATATTGTATTTTTGAGAATCTAACCTCTACTCTAGATTTTTAATCTTTGCTTTTTGGTATTTGTTATTAATTTTGTACCTTTAAGAATCCAATCTTCAGTGCTCTTTTTTACTTAGGAGTGTGATTACTGGCTTGATTACTCTCTCCCCCTTTTGACTCTCCATTTTCTCCCCCAGGTCACCTCTATCTCCTCCCTCCCCCTTCTCTTCTCTACCCAATGCTGTGAACCTCTCTGGTTGTTCCAGACTGTAGAAAGCACCTAGAGAATTTATTACTGGCTAACTTGTTCTCACCCCTTTTGATTCCCCCTCTTCTCGTCCTGGTCACCTCTATCTCCCTCCTCCCTCTTCTCTTCTCCGTGTAACTCTGTGAACCTCTCTGGGTGTCCCTCACTGTGGAGAATTTTTTTCACCAAAAATCTATATGTTTTATCATCAGTGCAGTATGAATGGAGAAGTCTTAAGGCTACTGTAAGAATAAGACTGAAAACCAGAGGCAAGAGGCTTAAGTCCAAAACTTGAGAACACCAGAAGACTCCTGACTCCAGGAAACATTAATCGACAAGAGCTCCTCCAAAAGCCTCCATACCTAGAAGGAGACCAAGCTCCACCCAAGGCAACAAGTTCCAGAGCAAGACATACCATGCAAATTATCCATCAACGCAGGAACATAGCCCTGAGCATTAATATACAGGCTGCCCAAAGTCACACCAAACCCATAGACACCTGAAAACTCACTACTGGACACTTTATTGCACTCCAGAGAGAAGAGATCCTACTCCACCCACCAGAACACCGATGCAAGCTTCCCTAACCAGGAAACCTTGACAAGCACTCATCCAAACCAACCAAAGGGAGGAACCTCCACAATTAAGAGGAACCACAAACCTCCAACATAGAGAAAGGCCACCCCAAACACAGCAATCTAAAAAAGATGAAAAGGCAGAGGAATATTTATCAGGTAGAGGAACATGGTAAATGCCCACCAAACCAAACAAAAGAAGAGGAGATAGGGAGTCTACCTGAAAAAGAATTTAGAATAATGATAGTAAAGATGATCCAAAATCTTGAAAAAAAAGTGAAGTTACAGATATATAGTCTGGAAACAAGGATTGAGAATATGCAAGACATGTTTAACAAGGACCTAGAAGAAATAAAAAAGAGTCAATCAATAATGAATAATGCAATAAATGAGATCAAAAACACTCTGGAGGGAACAAATAGTAGAATAACTGAGGCAGAAGATAGGATAAGTGAGGTAGAAGATAGAATGATAGAAATAAATGAAGCAGAGAGGAAAAAAGAAAGAAAGAATTAAAAGAAATGAGGACAACCTCAGAGATCTCTGGGACAATGTCAAATGCCCCAACATTCGAATCATAGGAGTCTCAGAAGAAGAAGACAAAAAGAAAGGCCATGAAAAATACTTGAGGAGATAATAGTTGAAAACTTCCCTAATATGGGGAAGGAAATAGCCACCCAAGTCCAAGAAATACAGAGAGTCCCAAACAGGATAAACCCAAGGTGAAACACCCCAAGACACATATTAATCAAATTAACAAAGATCAAACACAAAGAACAAATATTAAAAGCAACAAGGGAAAAACAACAAATAACACACAAGGTGATTCCCATAAGGATAACAGCTTATCTTTCAATAGAAACTCTTCAGGCCAGAAGGGAATGGCAGGACATACTTAAAGTGATGAAAGAGAAAAACCTATAACCCAGATTACTGTACCCAGCGAGGATCTCATTCAAATATGAAGGAGACATCAGAAGCTTTACAGACAAGCAAAAGCTGAGAGAATTCAGCACCACCAAACCAGTTCTTCAACAAATGATAAAGGATCTTCTCTAGACAGGAAACATAGAAAAGGTGTATAAATTCGAACCAAAAATAACAAAGTAAATGGCAACGGGATCATACTTATCAATAATTACCTTAAATTTAAGTGGGTTGAATGCACCAATCAAAAGACAAAGACTGGCTGAATGGATACAAAAGCAAGACTCCTATATATGATGTCTAAAAGAGACCCACCTCAAAACAAGGAACATATACAGAGTGAAAGTGAAGGGCAGGAAAAAGATATTCCACATAAATAGAGACCAAATGAAAGCTGGAGTAGCAATACTCATATCAAGTAAAATACACTTTATTATTATTTTTTAAATTTTTATTGACATATAGTTGATTCACAATGTTATGTTCATTTCTGCTGTATAGCAAAGTGACTCAGTTTATATATATATATATATATATATATAATTTTTCATATTCTTTTTTTTTGGGGGGGAGGGGGGTTCAGGATTGGGAACACATGTACAGCTGTGGCGGATTCATGTTGATGTATGGCAAAACCAATACAATATTGTGAAGTAATTAGCCTCTAATTAAAATAAATAAATTTAAATTAAAATAGACTCTAAAATAAAGGCTGTGAAAAGAGACAAAGAAGGACACTACATAATGATCAAAGGATCAATCCAAGAAGAAGATAACACAATTATAAATATATATGCACTCAACATAGGAGCACCACAATATGTAAGGCAAATGCTAACAAGTATGAAAGGGGAAATTAGCAATGACACAATAATAGTGGGAGACTTTAATACCCCACTCACACCTATGGATAGATCAACTAAACAGAAAATTAACAAGGAAACACAAACTTTAAATGATACAATGGACCAGTTAGGCCTAATTGATATCTATAGGACATTTCATCCCAAAACAATGAATTTCACCTTTTTCTCAAGTGCACACAGAACCTTCTCCAGGACAGATCATATCCTGGGCCACAAATCAAGCCTTGGTAAATTAAAAAAAAACTGAAATCATCCCAAGCATCTTTTCTGATCATAATGCAGTAACATTAGATGTCAACTGCAGGAAAAAAAAAAAAAAAACTATTAAAAATACAAACATATGGAGGCTAAACAACACAGTTCTGAATAACCAACAAACCACAGAAGAAATATAAAAAGAAATCAAAGTATGCATAGAAAAGAATGAAAATGAAAACACAACAACCCCAAACCTATGGGATTCAGTAAAATCAGTGCCGAGGGGAAGGTTCATAGCAATACAAGCTTACCTCAAGAAACAAGAGAAAAGTCAAATAAATAACCTAACTTTACACCTAAAGCAACTAGAAAAGGAAGAAATGAACCTTAGGGGAAGTAGAAGGAAAGAAATCATAAAAATTAGGGCAGAAATAAATGCAAAAGAAACAAAAGAGACCATAGCAAAAGTCAACAAAGCTAAAAGCTGATTCCTTGAGAAGATAAATAAAATTGACAACCATTAGCCAGACTCATGAAGAAACAAAGAGAGAAGAATCAAATCAATAAAATTAGAAACGAAAATGGAGAAATCAGAACAGACTACACAGAAATACAAAGGATCATAAAAGACTACGATCAGCAACTGTATACCAATAAAATGGACAACTTGGATGAAATGGACAACGTCTTAGAAAAGTACAACTTTCCAAAACTGAGCCAGGAAGAAATAGAAAATCTTAACAGACCCATCACAAGCACAGAAATTGAATTTGTAATCAGAAATCTTCCTCAAACAAAAACCCAGGACTAGATGGCTTCACAGTTGAATTCTACCAAAAATTTAGAGAAGAGCTAACACCTATAGTACTCAACCTTTTCCAGAATATTGCAGAGGATATAAATTGTCAAACTCATTCTATGAAGCCACCATCACTGTAATACCAAAACCAGACAAAGATGCCACAAAAAAGGAAACTACAGGCTAATATCACTGATGAAAATAGATGCAAAAATCCTTAACAAAATTCTAGCAAACAGAATCCAATAACACATTAAAATGATCATACACCATGACCAAGTGGTCTTTATCCCAGGGATGCAAGGATTCTTCAATATCTACAAATCAATCAATGTGATATACCACATTAACAAATTGAAAGATAAAAATCATATGATTATCTCAATAGATGCAGAGAAAGCCTTTGATAAAATTCAACATCTATTTATGATTAAAAAAACCTTCCAGAAAGCAGGAATAGAAGGAACATCTCAGCATAATAAAAGGCATATATGATAAACCCATAGCAAACATTATCCTCAATGGTGAAAAATTGAAAGCATTTCCCCTAAAGTCAGGAACAAGACAAGTGTGCTCACTCTCACCGCTACTATTCAACATAGTTTTGGAAGTTTTAGCCACAGCAATCAGAAAAGAAAAAGGAATAAAAGGAATCCAGATTGGAAAATAAGAAGTAAAACTCTCACTGTTTGTAGATGACATGATCCTCTACATAGAAAACCCTAAAGACTCCACCAGAAAATTGCTAGAGCTTATCAATGAATATAGTAAAGTTGCAGGATATAAAACTAGCATACAGAAATCCCTTGAATTCCTATAGATGAACAATGAGAAAACAGAAAGAGAAATTAAGGAAACAATTCCATTCATCATTGCAACGAGAAGAATAAAATATGTAGGAATAAATCTACCAAAAGAAAAAAAAAGACCTATATAGAGAAAACTATAATACAGTGGTGAAAGAGATCAAAGAGGACATAAAGAGATGGAGAAATATACCTTGTTCATGGATTGGAAGAATCAATATAGTGAAAATGAGTATACTACCCAAAGCAATCTACAGATTCAATGCAATCCCTATCAAGCTACCAACGGCATTTTTCAGAGAACTAGAACAAATAATTTCACAATTTGTATGGAAATACAAAAACCTTGAATAGCCAAAGCAATCTTGATAAAGAAGAATGAAACTGGAGGAATCAACCTACCTGACTTCAGACTATACTACAAAGCTACAGTCATCAAGACAGTACGGTACTGGAACAAAGACAGAAATATAGATCAAGGGAACAAAATGCAAAGCCCATAGATAAATCCTTGAACCGATGGACACCTTATTTTTGACAAAGGAGGCAATAATACACAATGTAGAAAAGACAATCTCTTTAACAAGTGGTGCTGGGAAAGTGGTCAACCACTTGTAAATGAATGAAACTAGAACTCTTTCTAACACCATACGCAAAATAAACTCAAAATGGATTAAAGATCTAAATGTAAGACCAGAAACTATATAAATACAAGGGGAAATCTTAGGGAAAACACTAACTGACATAAATCACAGCAGGATCCTCTATGACCCACCTCCTAGAGTAATGGAAATAATAGCAAAAATAAACAAATGGGACCTGATTGAACTTAAAAGTTTTTACACAATGAAGGAAACTATAAGCAAGGTGAAAAGAAAGCCTTCAGAATGGAAGAAAATAATTGCAAATGAAGCAACTTACAAAGAATTAATCTCAAAAATATAGCAGCAGCTCATTCAGCTCAATTCCAGAAAAATAAACGACCCAATCAAAAAATGGGCCAAAGAACTAAATAGACATTTCTCCAAAGAAGACATACAGATGGCTAACAAGAGCATGAAAAGATGTTCACACCACTCATTATCAGAAAAATGCAAATGAAAACCACAATGAGGTACCATCTCATGCTGCTCAGAATGGCTGCTATCCAAAAGTCTACAAACAATAAATGCTGAAGAAGGTGTGGAGAAAAAGGATCCCTCTTACACTGTTGGTTGGAATGCAAACTAGTACAGCTACTATGGAGAACATTGTGGAGATTCCTTTAAAAACTGGAAATAGAACTGCCATATGACCCAGCAATCCCACTGCTGGCATACACACTGAGGAAACCAGAATTGAAAGAGACACGTGCACCCCAATGTTCATCCCAGCACTGTTTACAATAGCCAGAACTTGGAAGCAACCTAGATGTCAATCAGCAGACGAATGGATAAGAAAGCTGTGGTACATATACACAATGGAATATTACTCAGTCATTAAAAAGAATGCTTTTGAATCAGTTCTAGTGAGATGGATGCAATTGGAGCCCATTATACAAAGTGAAGTAAGTCACAAGGAAAAACACCAATACAGTATACTAACACATATATATGGAATTTAGAAAGATGGTACAGATGACCCTATATGCGAGACAGCAAAAGAGACACAGATGTAAAGAACAGTCTTTTGGACTCTGTGGGAGAAGGCAAGGGTGGGATGGTTTGAGAGGGTAGCATTGAAACGTGTATATTATCATATGTGCAGTGGATCACCAGTCCAGGTTCAATGCATGAGACAGGGTGCTCATGGCTGGTGTACTGGAATGATCCTGGGGGATGGGATGGGGATGGAGGTGGGTGGGGGTTTTTGGATGGGGAACACATGTGCACCCATGGCTGATTCATGTCAGTGTATGGCAATAATCACTACAATATTGTAAAGTGATTAGCCCCCAATTAAAATGAATGAATTAATTAAAAAAATAGAAAATTCAAAACCATGAACCCAGATTTAGAACAAATGCTAAAGGAACTTATCTAGGTGGAAAAACCCACAACTAGAAACAAGAAATTTACAAATGGAAAAGCTCAACAGTAAAGGCAAACATATAATAAGGGCAGGAAACAATCTGCACAAAAATATGATATCAAAACCAATAATTGTGCAACGAGAAGAGTATAGATGCAAGATATTTGAAATGCATCTGAAATTAAGAGACTAGCAACTTAAAACAATCTTGTGTATAGTGTGTATAGAGAGATTGCTCTATCAAAACCTCATGGTAGGTGTCCAGTTTTCCAAGCACCACTTATTGAAGAGACTATCTCTGCCCCATTGTATATTCTTGCCTCCTTTGTCAAAGATAAGTTGCTCATAGGTGCATGGGTTTATCTCTGAACTTTCTATCTTGCTCCATTGGTCTGTATTTCTGTTTTTCTGACAGAACCATACTCTACTGATGATTGTAGCTTTGTAGTATAGTCGAAAGCCAAGAAGGTTGATTTCTCCAGCTCCATTTTTCTTTTTGAGAATTGCTTTAGCTATTCTGGGTCTTTTGTGTTTCCATACGAATTGTGAAATTTTTTATTCTAGTTCTGTGAAAAATGCCATTGGTTATTTGTTAGGGATTACATTGAATCTGTAGATTGCATTTGGTAGTATAGTCATTTTCACAATATTAATTCTTCCAACTCAGGAGCATGGAATATCTCTCCATTTGTTTATGTCACCTTTGATTTTTTTTACCAGTGCCTTATAGTTTTCTGTATATAGCTCTTTGTCTACTTAGGTAGGTCTATTCCTAGGTGTTTTAAATAGAATGAAATTAGAATACTTCCTAACACCATACACAAAGATAAATTCAAAATGGTTTAAAGAGCTAAATGTAAGATCAGAAACCATAAAACTCTTAGAGGAAAACATAGGCAGAACACATGTAGCATAAATCACAGCAAGATCCTCTATGATCCACCTCCTAGAGTAATGGAAATAAAAACAAAAATAAACACATGGGACTTAGTTAAACTTAAAAGCTTTTGCACAGCAAAGGAAACTATAAATAAGGTGAAAAAGCAATCTTCAGAATGTGAAAAAATGATAACAAATGAAACAACTGAAAAAGTAACTAATTTCCAAAATATATAAGCAGTTCATGCAACTCAATACCAGAAAAACAAACAACCCAATCAAAAAGTGGGCAGAAGACCTAACCAGATATTTCTCTAAAGAAGATATACAGATGGCTAGTAAACACATGAAAAGATGCTCAACGTTGCTCATTATTAGAGAAATGCAAATCAAAACTACAATGAGATATGACCTCACATCAGTCAGAATGGCCATCATAAAACAAAAACAAAAACAAACTACAAACAATAAATGCTAGAGAGGTTGTGGAGAAAAGGGAACCTTCTTCAACTGTTGGTGGAAATATAAATTGATACTGCCATAAGGAAGACAGTATGGAGATTGCTTAAAACTCTAGAAATAAAACTACCATATGACAAAACAGTCCCACTATTGGGCATATACCCTGAGAAAATAATAATTGAAAAAAAGCACATGTACCCCAGTGTTCATCACAGCAGTATTCATGATATCTAGGACATGGAAGCAACCTATATGTTCATTGATAGATGAATGGATAAAGAAGCTGTGGTACATACATATACAAAGTAATATTACTCAGCCATAAAAATCAGTGCATTTCAGTCAGTTCAGTCATTCAGTCGTGTCTGATTTTTTGCGACCCCATGGACTGCAGCATGCCAGGCTTCCCTGTCCATCACCAATTCCCAGAGCTTGCTCATATTCATGTCCATCAAGTAGGTGATGCCATCCAACCATCTCATCCTCTGTTGTCCCCTTTTCCTCCTGCCTTCAGTGTTTCCCAGCATCAGGGTCTTTTCCACTGAGACAATTTATATGTGTCAGGTGGCCAAAATATTGGAGCTTCAGCTTCAGCATAAGTCCTTCCAATGAATATTCAGGACTGATTTCCTTTAGGGTTGAGTGGTTTGATCTCCTTGCTGTCCAAGGGACTCTCAAGAGTCTTTTCCAGCACCAGAATTCAAAAGCATCAGTTCTTCAGCACTCAGTTTTCTTTATAGTCCAACTCTCACATTTGTACATGATTACTGGAAAAATCATAGCTTGGACTAGATGGATCTTTGTTGGCAGTGTAATGCGTCTTCTGTTTACTATGTTGTCCAGGTTGGTCATAGCTTTTTCCATGGAGCGAGCATCTTTCAATTCCATGGCTGCAGTCACCATCTGCAGTATTTTGGAGCCCAGGAAAATAGAGTCTCACTGTTTCCATTGTTTCCCCATCTATTTGCCATGAAGTGATGGGACTGGATCAAATGAATTGAGCCAGTGTTAATGAGGCTGATGAACCTAGAGCCTATTATATATAGTGAAGTAAGTCAGAAAGAGAAAAACAAATATTATATATTAATGCATATATATATATATATATATATATATATATATATGGAATCTAGAATGGAGATGTAGACATAGAAAATAGACTTACAGACATGCTGTTGGCAGGGAATGAGAGGGTGGGACAAATGGAGAAAGTATCATGGAAACATATATACTACTATATGTAAAATAGATAGCCAGTGGAAGTTTGCTATATGATGCAAGGAATTGAAACCAGGGCTCTGTGACAACCTAGAGGGATGGGATGAGGTGGGTGTTGGGAGGGAGGTTCAAGAAAGAGGGGATATATGTATGCTACTGCTAAGTCACTGCTAAGTCACGTGTCCGACTCTGTGCAACCCCATAGACGGCAGCCCACCAGGCTCTGCCATCCCTGGGATTCTCCAGGCAAGAACACTGTAGTGGGTTGCCATTTCCTTCTCCAATGCATGAAAGTGAAAAGTGAAAGTGAAGTCTCTCAGTCGTGTCCGACCCTCAGCGACCCCATGGACTGCAGCCTTCCAGGCTCATCCATCCATGGGATTTTCCAGGCAAGAGTACTGGAGTGGGGTGCCATTGCCTTCTCTGGATATATGTATACCTATGGCTAATTGATGTTGATGTATGGTAGAAACCAGCATGATATTTTAAAGCAACCCAGAGGGATGGTATGGGGAGGGAGGAGGGAGGAGGGTTCAGGATGGGGAACACATGTATACCTGTGGTGGATTCATCTCGATATTTGGCAAAACTAACACAATATTGTAAAGTTTAAAAATAAAATAAAATTAAAAAAATAAAGCAATTATCCTTCAATTAAAAATAAATTTGAAAAAAGAAAAAAAAACATTATGGTAACTACAAAGCAGTAATCTACAATATATATACACACAAAAAGAAAAAGGAATACAAACGCATCACAGAAGACAGTCATCAAATCAAAATAGAAGACAAAAAAGAAGAAAGGAAGAAAAAAATCTAAAAAAAAGTCAAAAACAATTATGAAAATGGTGATAAGAATATACATATCCAGTACTATTTACAATAGCCAGGACATAGAAGCAACCTAGATATCCATAGACCCATGAATGGATAGATAAAGAATTTGTGGCACATATATAAATAGGATATTACCTAGCCATAAAAAAGAACAAAATTGAGTCAATTGTAGTGATATGGATGAACCTAGAGCCTGTCATACAGAGTGAAATAAGTTAGAAAAACAAATATCATGTATTAATGAACATATGTGGAATCTAGAAAAATGGTACTGATGAGCCTATTTGCAGGGCAGATATAGAGATGCAGATGTAGAGAATGGACTTGGGACACAGTAGGGGATGGAGAAAGTAGGACGTATTGAGATAGAGTAGCATTGACATATATCCATTACCGTATATAAAAGAGATAGCTAGTAGGAAGCTGCTCTGTAACATAGTGGGCTCAGCTTGGTGCTCTGTGATGACATAGAGGGATGGGATGGGTGGTAGAGGGAGGTTCATGAGGGAAGGGATATATGTATACTTATAGTTGATTCATGTTGTACAGCAGAAACTAACAACATTGTAAAGCAATTGTCCTCCAGTAAAAAATAAATTAAAAAGATAAAAAAGAATATTTCAGCAATTACCTTAAATATAAATGGACTAAATGCTCCAATCAAAAGACACAGATTGGCTGAATGGATACAAAAAAAGAGACCACTATATATGTTATCTACAAGAGGCCCACTTCAAATTTCAGAACATCTACAAACTGAAAGTGAGAGCATGGAAAAAAAATATTCAATGCAAATGGAAAGCAAAAGAAAACTGGAGTAACAATGCTCATATCAGACAAAATAGACTTTAAAATAAAGATGGTTACAAGAGACAAAGAAAGACGATATGTAATAATCAAGGGATCAATCCAAGAAGAAGATATAGCAATTTTATTTTATTTATTTTTTTAGCAATTTTAAATATATGTGCACCCAACGTAGGAGCACCTCAATATAGAAGGCAAGTGCTAACAGCTATAAAAGGAGAAAACAAAAGTAACACAATAATAGTAGGGAACTTTTAACACCCCACTTTCATCAATGGACAGATCACCCAGACGGAGAATCAGTAAGGAAACAGAGGTCTTAAATGACATATTAGACTAGATTGACTTTTTTGATATTTATCGAGCATTCCATCCAAAAGCAGCAGAATACACATTCTTTTCAAGTGTACATGGACATTCTCCAGGATCGACCACATACTGGACCATAAAGCAAAACTTTGTAAATTTGAGAAAATTGAAATCATATCAAACAAGTTTTCCAAACACAGCTACGGGAAATGAGAAATCAACTACAAGAAAACACATTATATAAAAAAATCTCAAACGCATGGAGGTTCAACAATATGGTACTAAACAACCAATGGATAGCTGAAGAAATCAAAGAGGATGGGGCTCCCCTGGTGTTTGGTGGGAAAGAATCCAACTGCTGGGCTTCCCTGGTGTCTCAGAGACAATGAATCCACCTGCAATGCAAGAATCTTCCAGCCAGTGCAGGAGACATAGGTTTGATCCCTGGTCCAGGAAGATGACACATGCTGCAAAGCAATTGGGCCTCTGCAGAAAAACTATTGAGCCTGTGCTCTGGAGCCTGAGAGCCACATCTATGAGACCATGAGCCACAACTACTGAAGCCTGTGCACCCTGGAGCCCATGCTCTGCAACAGATACCACTGCAATGAGAAGTCCACTCACCAAAACTAGAGAGAGGTCCCTGCTCACCACAACTACAGAAAAGCCCACGCAGCAATGAAGACATAGCACAGACAAAAAAAAGTAAATAAATAAAATTATTAAAAATATATATTAAAGAGGAAATCAATGAATACCTAGAGACAAATCAAAAGGAAAACAAGATGATTCAAAACCTATGGGATGCAGCAAAAAAAGTTCTAAGAGGGAAACTTACAGCAATAAAATCTTACCTCAGGAAACATGAAAGATCTCAAGTAATCAACCAAACCTTACACTTAAAGCTGCTAGATAAAGAAGAACAAACAAAACCCATAGTTAGTAGAAGGAAGGAAATCATAGATTGGAGCATAAATAAGTGACATAAGGACAAAAAAAAAAAATAGAAAAGACCAATGAAACCAAAAGTTAGTTCTTTGAAAAGATAAAATGATAAGTCTTTAGCCAGACTCATTAAGAAAAAGGGAGAGCTCAAATCAATAAATTAGAAACGGAAAAGGAAAGGTTACAAGTGACATCACAGAAATACAAGGGATCATGATACTACTATAAGCAACTATATGCCAATAAATTTGACATCATATTAATAGAAGAAATGAGCAAATTCATAGAAAGGTACAATCTACTAAGACTGAACCAGAAAGAATTAGAAAATAAAAACAGACCTATCACAAGTACTGAAATTGAAACTGTGACTAAAAACTCCCAATGAACAAAAGTCCAGGACCAGATGTTTCACAGGAACATCTATCAAACATTTAGAGAAGAGTTAACACCTATCCTTCTGAAACTATTCCAAAATATTGCAGAGGAAGGAACACTCCCATACTCATTCTGTGAGGCCATAATCGCTCTGATGATAAAACCAGATAAAAATACCACACAAAAAATATCACTGCTGAACACTGATGCAAAAATTCTCAACAAAATAGTAGCAAGCCAAATCCAACAATACATTAAAAAGATCATACACCATGATCAAGTGGGGTTATAGCAGGCATGCAAGGATTTTTTAAAATCTGCAAATCAATCAATGTGCTATATCAACAAATTGAAGAATAAAAACCATATGATCATCTCAATAGATGCAGAAAAATATTTTGACAAAATTCAACAGCCATTTATGATTTTAAAAAAGCTCTCCAGAATGTGGGCATAGTGGGATAGAGGGAACCTACTTCAACACTGTAAAGGCCACATATGACAAATTTTCAGTTAATGTCATACCCAAAGGTGAACAGCTGAAAGCATTTCTTTTATGATCAGGAATAAGACAAGGATGCCTACTCTTGCCACTTTTTTTCAACATAGTTTGGGAAGCCCTAGCCATGGCCATCAGAGAAGAAAAAAATAAATAAATAAAAGGAAGCCAAAATGGAAAAAGAAGTAAAATTGTTACCTTTTGAAGATTACATAATACTATACATAGAAAATCCTAAAGATGTTACACTAAAACTACTAGAACTCATCAATGAATTTGGTAAAGTTTCAAGATATAAAATAAATATACAGAAATCTGTTGAATTTCATTTTTTTTTCTTTTGAACTGTTTATCTTGTGTCTGGGTATAGCCAATTAACAATGTTGTGATAGTTTCAGGTGAACAACGAAGGGACTCAGCCATACATATACATGTATCCATTCTCCTCCCAATCCCCCTCCCATCCAGCCTGCCACATAACATTGAGCAAAGCCTCATGTGCCATACCATAGGTCCTTGTTGGTTATCCATTTTAAATATAGCAGTATGTACATGATCATCTCCAACTCCTTAACTATCCCTTTCCCCTGAAAACCATAAGTCTTATAAGTCTATGAGTCTCTTTCTGTTCTGTAAGTAAGTTCATTTGTATAATTCTTTTTAGATTCCACATATAAGGGATGCCATATGATATTTCTCCTTCTCTGTCTGACTTACTTCACTCATTATGACACTTTCTAGGTCCATCCACATTGCTGCAAATGACATTATTTTATTCTTTGTAATGGATGAGTAATATTCCATTGTATATATGTACCACATCTTCCTTATCCATTCCTCTGTCAATGGACATTTAGGCTGCTTCCATGTCTTGGCTATTGTAAACAGTGCCGCAGTGAGCATTGGGGTGCATGCATACTTTCAGATCATGTTTTTCTCCAGATACATGCCCAGGAGTAGGATTGTAGGGTCATAAGGCAGCTACATTTTTAGATTTTTAAGGAACCTCCATACTGTTCTTCATAGTGGCTGTACCAATTTACATTCCCACCAACAATGTAGGAGAGTTCCCTTCTCTGCACACCCTCCCCATCATTTATTGTTTGTAGACTTTTTGATGATAGCCATTCTGGCTGGTATGAGGTGATATCTCATTGTAGTTTTGATTTGCATTTGTCTAATACTTAGTGGTGTTGAACACATTTTCATGTGTCTATTGGCCATCTCTATGTCTTCTTTGGAGAAATGTCTATTTAGCTCTTCTGTCCATTTCTTGAGTGGGTTGTTTGTTTTGATGCTGTTATGTGTCACAAGCTGTTTGTAAATTTTGAAGACTACTCCCTTATCAGTGACATCATTTGCAAATATTTTCTTCCTATCTGTGGGTTGTCTTTTCATTTTGTTATTGTTCCCTTTGCTGTGGAAAAGCTTCTGAGTTTAAATATCCCCATTTATTTGTTTTTATTTCCATTATTCTGGGAGATGGATTGGAAAAGATGTTGTTGTGATTTATGTCAGAGAGTGTTCTGCCAATGTTTTCCTCTAGGAGTTTTGAAGTGGGCTCACATTTAGGTATTTAATCCATTTTGAGCTTATTTTTGTGTATGGGGTTTAAAAATGATCTAATTTCATTTTTGTACATGTGGCTGTCCAGTTTTCCAAACATCATTTGTTGAAGAGACCATCTTTCTGACATCATCTTGCATCCTTTGTCATAGATAAGTTGACCATAGGAGCATGGGCTTATTTATGGGTTTTCTATCCTGTTCCATTGATCAATATTTCTATTTTTGTGCCAGTACCATATTGTTTTGATGACTGTAGCTTTGTAGTAGTCTGAACTCAGGGAGCCTAATTCCTCCAGCTACATTTTTTTTTTCTGTTTCATTTCTATACACTAACAATGAAAGTTTAGAAAACGAAGTGCAGAAAACAATCCCATTTATCATCTCATAAAAAAAAAAGAATACATAGGAATAGCCTATCTAAGGTGACAAAAGTCCTGTACTCCAAAAACTATAAGAGGCTGATGAAAGAAATCAAAGATGACACAAACTGATGGAGAGATATACCATATACTTGGATTAGAAGAATTCAGTTCAGTTCAGTCACTCAGTCATCTCTGACTCTTTGTGACCCCATGGACTGCAGCACATCAGGCCTCCCTGTCCATCACCAACTTCTGGAGTTTTGGAAGAATTAACATTGGCAAAATCACTGTACTACCCCAAACAAGGCAATCCCTATCAAATTACCAATGTTCACAGAACTAAAACAAAAAGTATTCAAATTTGTATGGAGACAGAAAAGACCGCAAACAGCCAAAACAACCTTAAGAAAGAAAAATGGAGCTGGAAGAGTCAGGATCCCTGTCTTCAGACTATACGATAAAGCTACTGTTATCAAGACAGTATGGTACTGGCACAGAAATAGAAATACAGATCAATTAAACAGGATAGCAATCCCAGGAATAAACCTGTACACCTATGGTCAATTAATCTATGGCAAAGGAGGAAAAATTATACAATGGTGAAAAGACAATCTCTTGAATAAAGAGTGCTGGGAAAACTAGACAGCTGCAGATAAGAAATGAAAATAGGATATTCTTTAACACCAAACCCCAAAACAAACTCAAAATCAATTAGAGACCTAAATGTAAGCCTAGAAACTATAAAATTCTTAAACAAAGATATAGACACAACACTCTTTGACGTAAATTGGAACAATATATATTTTTGACCAATCTCATAGAGTAAAATAAAAACAAAAAAATAAACAAATGAGACCTAATTATACTCAAAAGCATTTGCAAAACAAAGTAACCCACAAACAAAACAGAAAGACCACCTATAGAGTGGGAGAAAATATTTGCAAATGATGTATCCAACAAGGAATTAATTCCCCAAATTTACAAACATGAGGCTCAATATATTTTAAAAAAACAACCCAATCAAAAAATGACAAAAGACCTAAATAGACATTTTTCCAAAGAAGATACACAGATGGCCAAGAGTCACATGAAAAGGTGCTCAACATTGCTAATTATTAGAGAAATATAAGTCTAAACTACAATGAGATATCACATTACACCAGTCAGACTGGCCATCATCAAAAAGTCTACAAATAATAAAAGCTGGAGAGGGTGGGGAGAAAGAGGAACCCTCCTACACTGTTGGTGGAAATGTAAATTGGTAAAACCACTATGGAGAATAGTATGGAGGTTTCTTTAAAAAGTAAAAATAGAGCTACCATATGATGCAGCAATCCCATTCTTGGACATATATCCGGAGGAAAAAAAACATGTTTTGAAAGGATGCATGCATTCTGATATTCATTTCAGCAATGTTCATTACAACAGCCAAGACATGGAAGCAGGCCTAAATTGTCCATTGACAGATGAATAGATGAAATAGATGTGGTACATATATATGATGGAATGCTACTCAGAAATTAAAAAGAATGAAAAAATGCCATTTGCATCAACATAGATTGACCTGGAGACTACCGTATTAAGTTAAGTAAGTCAGAGAAAGCCAAACAGCATAAGATATTCTGTATATGCAGAATCTTAAAAAATTATACAAATGAACATTTTTGTAATACAGACAGACTCAGAGACTTAGAGAACTTATTATTACCTGGGGAAAGGAGGGAGGAGGATAGATTGGGAGATGGGATTGACATGTACACACTGTTATATATAAAATAGATAATCTACAAGAACCTACTGTACAGCACAGGGAACTCTGCTCAATACTGTGTGATAACCTAAATGGGGAAAAAAAAAAAAAGATACATGTATATGTATAGCTGAATCATTTTCCTGTACATCTGAAAGTAACACAACATTGTTAATCAAATATACTCCAATATAAAATAAAAATTGAAAAATAAAATTAAATTAATATGGAAAGTAAAAGGAACTAGACTGACTAAAATAATTACAAGACAAGAAAAATTTTGGGGGAAGGCGCCAAGATGGCGGAGGAGTAGGACGGGGAAAACACTTTCTCCCCCACAAATTCATCAAAAGAGCATTTAAACGTCGAGTAAATTCCACAAAACAACTTCTGAATG
The DNA here is from genome assembly GCF_055505025.1 of Bos grunniens. NCBI lineage: Eukaryota > Metazoa > Chordata > Mammalia > Artiodactyla > Bovidae > Bos > Bos grunniens. The sequence goes on along the minus strand of NC_141194.1, from coordinate 49,938,074 downwards.
CCGGCAGAGGACATCAGGCACCCAGAAAAGCAACCCAACTCCTCGAAAGGAGGTAGGAAAAAATATTAAAGACAATAAAAGAGACAAAAGAGGGAGGGACGGAGTTCCGTCCCGGGAAGGGAGTCTTAAAAAGAGAGAAGTTTCCAAACACCAGGAAACCTTCTCACTGCTGAATCCGTGCCGAGCTTTGGAAGCACAGAGGACAACATAACAGGGAGAAAAAATAAATAAACAATTAAAACTCGCAGATTGCGAACCCTACGGTAACTCCTCCAGCGGAGAAGCAGCGCAGACGCCTGCATCCGCCATTAGCAAGCGGGGGCTGGGCAGGGAGGCGCGGCGTGGGCTGCATCACTGAGAGTAAGAATCTGGCCTGAATACCCTGAGCGCTATCTGAGCGAAATAATTTGGGCTAGCAAACCAGACTGTGGGATATCTACCATGCGAAAAGCCAGCCCTAACCTAAGACACCGCCAGCCCGCGCACGGAACAAAGGACTAAACAGAGGTAGCCGGCTGCAAACCTTCCCCCTCCGGTGACAGGCAGCCAGAGCCAGAAGGGGGCAATCTCAGCCCCAGAGAGACATTATCTATAAAACTGGCTTCTTTGCTAACTAAAACTTATTGGGGGTCTGGACGGTCAACATCTGCCTGAGAAGGTGCGCCGGTTTTACACCCAGATAACCAAGTGGCGGGGAGGCGATAAGTCGCAGCATTGGCGCTCGCCAAACACCTCATCACCTGAGCTGCTCGGACCTGGGAAGAGCACAAAACGCAGCCCCAAGTGAGTCTGCGCCTCTGAGGACTACCTGAGTGCCTGAATCTGAGCGGCTCGGACCTGGGAGGTGCATGCAACCCAGGGCCAGCCTCGGATTGTTCCCGGCGGAACAACCTAGAGCCTGAGCAGTGTGGGCAGGGAGGCTACACGCGCCGTGAGCGGGGGCAGACCCAGTGTGGCTGAGGCACTGCGAGCGCACGCCAGTGTCATTTGTTTGCAGCATCCCTCCCTCCCTCCCCATAGCGCGACTGAACAAAGAGAAGAAATACAGCTCCACCCACCAGAACACCGACACAAGCTTCCCTAACCAGGAAACCTTGACAAGCCACCTCTACATACCCACACACAGCGAGGAAACGCCACAGTAAAGAGAACTCCACAAACTGCCAGAATACAGAAAGGACTCCCAAACTCAGCAATTTAAACAAGATGAAGAGACAGAGGAATACCCAGCAGATAAAGGAACAGGATAAATGCCCACCAAACCAAACCAAAGAGGAAGAGATAGGGAATCTACCTGATAAAGAATTCCAAATAATGATAGTGAAATTGATCCAAAATCTTGAAATTAAAATGGAATCACAGATAAATAGCCTGGAGACAAGGATTGAGAAGATGCAAGAAAGGTTTAACAAGGACCTAGAAGAAATAAAAAAGAGTCAATATATAATGAATAATGCAATAAATGAAATTAAAAACACTCTGGAGCCAACAAATAGTAGAATAACAGAGGCAGAAGATAGGATTAGTGAATTAGAAGATAGAATGGTAGAAATAAATGAATCAGAGAGGATAAAAGAAAAACGAATTAAAAGAAATGAGGACAATCTCAGAGACCTCCAGGACAATATTAAATGCTACAACATTCGAATCATAGGGGTTCCAGAAGAAGAAGACAAAAAGAAAGACCATGAGAAAATACTTGAGGAGATAATAGTTGAAAACTTCCCTAAAATGGGGAAGGAAATAATCACCCAAGTCCAAGAAACCCAGAGAGTCCCAAACAGGATAAACCCAAGGAGAAACACCCCAAGACACATATTAATCAAATTAACAAAGATCAAACACAAAGAACAAATATTAAAAGCAGCAAGGGAAAAACAACAAATAACACACAAGGGAATTCCCATAAGAATAACAGTTGACCTTTCAGTAGAAACTCTTCAAGCCAGGAGGGAATGGCAAGACATACTTAAAATGATGAAAGAAAATAACCTACAGCCCAGATTATTGTACCCAGCAAGGATCTCATTCAAGTATGAAGGAGAAATCAAAAGCTTTTCAGACAAGCAAAAGCTGAGAGAATTCTGCACCACCAAACCAGCTCTCCAACAAATACTAAAGGATATTCTCTAGACAGGAAACACAAAAATGGTGTATAAACTCGAACCCAAAACAATAAAGTAAATGGCAACGGGATCATACTTATTAGTAATTACCTTAAACGTAAATGGGTTGAATGCCCCAACCAAAAGACAAAGACTGGCTGAATAGATACAAAAACAAGACCCTTACATATGTTGTCTACAAGAGACCCACCTCAAAACAGGGGACACATACAGACTGAAAGTGAAGGGCTGGAAAAAGATTTTCCATGCAAATTGGGACCAAAAGAAAGCAGGAGTCACAATACTCGTATCAGATAAATTAGACTTTAAAACAAAGGCTGTGAAAAGAGACAAAGAAGGTCACCACATAATGATCAAAGGATCAATCCAAGAAGAAGATATAACAATTATAAATATATATCCACCCAACATGGGAGCACCGCAGTATGTAAGACAAATCCTAACAAGTATGAAAGGAGAAATTAACAATAACACAATAATAGTGGGAGATTTTAATACCCCACTCACACTTATGGAAAAAAAAAAAAAAAGAAAACTTCATCTGATACATTGTTTTAATATACTTTTCTGATATTGATACATATTATGTGTGTGTGTGTGTACTTTTTCCTTACCTTTGTAAAAACCCCTTTAAAAAGAAGTGTAAGATGTCCTGTATTTAAAGTTTTCCACTGCCAATGCCTCACTCATCCTCTGCTATTATTTACCCTGGTGCTGTATTGTACCTTTCCTATGTTCTCAGACCAGCTGGAACTTATTTTTTACTGTTTTTCAAACAAGCTCATAAGTCTTCAAATTTCAGTTTTCTTTTTCTTGGAATAGATTTTTAGATCCTAAAAAGCTCAGTGTCTAACTTATGCATTACATTTGTGCAGTTTACTGTATTTAATATTTCCCCACATTTCATGTTTTCTCATAAATTTTATTTTTTTAGTTCCCTGGAGAAATGATAGTTTAGTATATTTTTATTTAATTCCCTCTAAAAGTAATTAAAACCCACTAAAAGTAAGAGAAGTTTATTTCAGAAAAGAGTGCTAAAACAAAATTTTTGTTATACCCAAACTGTAAAAGATGCCAGTTGAAAGCACATGGCATCCCATAACCAGCTTATGTAATAGCCACTCTGGTTATTGCTGACATATAATCTGTGTCTTAAATCCAAAAGGTACAGATTGATGGCAGAGTGCCAGACAGGGTGAAATAAGTGAGAGTGTTTTTTAATCTTTCCTGGATTGATGGATTTCTGCCCACTATCAGTGTGGCCTTGGTCAGGACTGCTAGAGACTAGTGAGAGCTCCAGAAAATGAAGCTACTTGCATTTGTGACCAGGAGACCATCCTATAACTCAATGACCTGGTATAAATGCCAAGAAATTGCTTTTTTCTTTCTTAAAAGTATTTTTCACTCATATTTGATTTTATGAAATAAATTCAGGATTACTACATGTTGAAAAAGTGAACACAAATAAATGGAAAACACATAACTGGATGTTTGGGGGAAATAATTAATTGACTTTTCTATTTTTTAAAAGTTGACTTTGAAGGGAAGCAACAGACAAGCTGAATAGTAAAAGCAAGTATTATGTTAACCATCAGAAGAGACATATTTATGTTGAAAAGTATCAGAATCTAAATGTAAGGAGTTTAGCCTTGATTCTTCATCAAGGCTACTCAAAATGAGGTCCAGGGACCAGTGCCCATCTGAGACAAGATAAAAACAGAAAGTGTAAATTTGAAAATTTTAGAGCAGTTGACATTACTACACTACCCAACCTGTGATTTTGTATTTTACAAAACTCAGTCCATGGCATTTGCAATTTAAAAAATTTTCACTTTAGTATAATTAGTTACAGATACATTGATCTAGCATAAATTACTGTAAACAAATGAAAAAAAAAAGTGCCATTTGAACTTCATAGTATTGAAAATAATTTAACCTGTGTGATTATGTCTGAAAGCTGGGAAATCTTTTTTATCTCTGAAAGATCTCTTTCTAGTCCTATAGTTATATATTTACTATTATAAGATTATAACAAAGGAGGCTAAAGCAGATGTTCTCTCCTTTTGCAGACATAAAAACGAAAGTTCAAAGGGCTTCAATGAGATATCTGATATTACACAATTACAATCAAAATTTTAAAGTCAAGTGAATAGCATCGCACAGAAATTATTTAATATTCTAGTGAATAAATACACCCTAGTTGATTACAATTTCACATGGTAGATGGCAGTGCTTTGTCTTCAGGTTTCAGAAGGAGAAGCATTATGTTACAGTAGTTCAATGGATGACTAGTGAAAGTACACATACTAATAATTAAGATGAAGAGTTGAAGGAATTCAATAAGCAAAAATAAAAAAAAGAAAAAAGAAAAAAAAGAAAAATTTTGAAAGAAACTTTCTACTTGATTTTAAGATTTACTATAAAGCTATAGTACCCAAGACAGTGTAGTGTGGGCAAAGGATAGACATATAGATCAATGGAATGGACTAGAAACCCCAGAAATAAATCCACTCAAATGCAGTGAATGCAGTGAAAGCCATGCAGAAGCTTTTTAGTTTGATGAAGTACAACTTATTTATTTTTGCTTCTGTTGCTAGTGTTTTTTGTGTGATATCCAAGAAATCCTTGCCTAGACTAATGTCATGAAGCTTTATCCTTAAGTTTTCTTCCAGGAGTTGTACTGTTTCAGGTCTTTTATTTAAATAGCTAATCAATGTTGACTTGATTTTTGTGTATGTTGTAAGATATGGGTCCAATTTTACTCTTTTGCATGTGGATATCCACCTTTCTTACTACCATTTGTTTAAGAGGCTCTCCTTGAAATCAATATCATCAAGAAATTATCTGCACTTCCATGTTCACTGAAGTATTATTCACAGTAGCCAAGATATAGAAACAACATAAATATCCATAACTGATAAATGAATTAAGAAAATACGGTACACACATGTAATTGAATACTGCTGCTGCTGCTAAGTCGCTTCAGTTGTGTCCAACTCTGTGTGACCCCATAGATGGCAGCCCACCAGGCTCCCCTGTCCCTGGGATTCTCCAGGCAAGAATACTGGAGTGGGTTGCCATTTCCTTAAAAATAAGGACATCCTGTCATATGTGACAGTGTGGATTTACCTGGAATACATTTTGCTGAGTGGAATAAATCAGTTACACAAGTACAAATACTGCATGATTATACTTATATGAAGTATCTAAACTAGTCAAAGTCATAGAAGCAGAGGGTAGAATGGTTGTTCAATGGGTATAGAGTTTGAGTTATGGAAGATGAATAAGTTCTAGAGATTTATTGTAATTGTGCCTACAATTAACAATAATTATTATTCACTTAAAACATTGTTAACAAGGTAGATCTCATATTAAGTGTTCTTGTCACAATATAAAAAAACAACTGCCAGTTGTTGAATTTTGGTATCAAATCAAAGAAAAATGCAATTATCTAAAAATAAACGGTATTAGGGTATTGTTGTTTTCCCAAGCTGTCGTAGAGGAGGACAAATTTTCTTCATGTATTTCAACCAAGATAACGCACTACAACAGACTGAATGCAGAACATGTAATACATCTACTATTAAGTCACACATAAAATAGGTTTTTAAATACATGAAATAATTTTTCTTCATCATTTTTTGGGGAAATAGTTATTTTTGTGAAAAATATGCTATTTATGTTAACATGTAATTGGTTTATTATTTTCATGTTTAAATGGGTTCATAAAAGCATATTTTAAAGGAAAAATATGTACTATACAATCATTAATTTTAAAAAAGCAAGAGTGTCTATTAATATCCAGTTAATTATGTTTCAGTGCACAGAAAAATACTACATGCAAAAGAGAATTACATAATGATAAAAGATCAATCCCTTAGGAATATATAATAATCCAAATTATATGCATACCAGAAAACAGAGTCTCAAAATGAATGAAGCAAAACTAAAAGGAGAAAAGAGACAAATGCACAAAGACTCTTGAGGACTCCAACATACACTCTCAGGAATTAATAGAATCATTAGACAGAAAATCAGCAATAATATAGAAGAATTAAGCAACATAATGAATCAGCAGTATCTAATTGACATATAAAAGTACTACATTTGAAAACACCAGAATAAATATTTTGTTCTAGTGACCATGGCACATTTTCATGCTCTGGGCCATTAAACAACATTCAGTAAATAAAAACTGATTGACATTAACATAGTGTATTCTCTTATCCTAAAGGTAACAAAGTAAAATCAGTGAAAGAATGAAGACAGGTAAGTCTCTAAACACTTGAAAATTAAAGAACATATTTCCAAATAATCCATGACTGATAAAAGAAGTCTCAAAAGAAATTTTGAAAATACACATAAAACTGATTTAAAGTAAAAAACAAAAACAAAAACAAAAAACCCACGTCAAAATATGAGGGTTGCAGCTAAAGCAATGGTGACAGAGGGATTTATAGCACTAAAATGCTGTAAACTGAAAATGCTATACATTGAAAAAAAGGCTCAAATCAATAATCTAAGTGCCACTTAAAACAAAAACAGGAAAAAAGAGCAAAATAAACAAAAGCAAGCAAAAGGAAAGAAATTCTAGATAAGAGCAGAAATCAATGACATTGAAACCAGAATAACAATAGAGAAAATGAATAAAACAAAAAGTTGATTACTAAATAAATAAATGAACCATTCAGTGAAAAATCAATGAACAACCTTTGGCAAGACTGACACATATAAAAAGAGAGGAGATAAAAATGGCCAATATCAGCAGTAATATATAGGAGATATCACTACATATGCTGCAGTCATTTAAAAGTTAATAAGGGGCTTCAGGTTCAAGATGGCAGAGTAGAAGCACATGTGCACATCTCTCCTGTGAGAGCACCTAGCTGTTGAACAACCATTGGCAGGAGGACACTGGAACCCACCAAAAAGGTACCACAAACCCAAAGACAAAAAAGCTGCAGTGAGATGGTAGGAGGGGCATAATAATGATAAAATCAAATCCCATTCCTGCTAGGTGGGTGGCCCACAAACTGGAGAAAAACAATATGAAAGGAGTTATCCCACTGTTGTGAAATTTCTGAATCCCACATCAGGCTTCTCACTTGGGGATCTGACAAAGTGACTGAGAGTCCCCAGGGAATCTGGCCTTGAAGGCCAGCAAGGTTTGATTATAGGACTTCCACAGGACTGGGGGAAACAGAGTCTCCAGTCTTGGAAAACATAACAAAATCTTGTGTGCACCAAGGCATATGAGAAAGGAGTAGTGACCCTACAGGAGACTGAACAAAAATTACCTGCTAGTGTTGGAGGGTCTCCTGCAGAGGTGTTGGTCAGCAGGGGCACACCACAGAGATGAGGGCACTGGCAGCAGTAGGCTGGGAAGGTCCCCCTTGGTATAAACCCTCTTGGAGGTTGCCATTAACCCTACCATACAGCCCACAGATCCCAGGGCTGGGTAACCATAGGCCAAAGAACTAACAGGGAGGGAATGTAACTCCACCCATTAGCACATAATTGGATTACAGTTTTACTAAGAAAGGCTGTGCCCACCATTTCAGTTCAGTTCAGTCCCTTAGTCCTGTTAGACTCTTTGTGACTTCATGGACTGCAGCACGCCAGGCCTCCCTGTCCATCACCAACTCCAGGAGCTTACTCAAACTCATCCCCATTGAGTCGGTGATGCCATCCAGCCATCTCATCCTCTGTCATCCCCTTTTCCTCCCGGCTTCAATCTTTCCCAGAATTAGGATGTTTTCCAATGAGTCAGTTCTCATCAGGTGGCCAAAGTATTGGAGTTTCATCTTCAACATCAGTCCTTCCAATGAATATTCAGGACTGATTTCCTTTAGAATGGATTGGTTGGAAATCCATGCAGTCCAAGGGACTCCCAAGAGTCTTCTCCAACACCACAGTTCAAAATCATCAATTCTTCAGCGCTCAGCTTTCTTTATAGTCCAACTCTCACACCCATACATGACTACTGGAAAAACCATAGCTTTGACTAGATGGACCTTTGTTGGCAAAGCAATGTCTCTGCTTCTTAATATTCTGTCTAGGTTGTTCATAACTTTTCTTCAAAGGAGCAAGCATATTTTAATGTCATGGCTGCAGTCACCATTCGCAGTCATTTTGGAGCCCAGGAAAATAAAGTCTGTCACTGTTTCCATTGTTTACCCATCTATTTGCCATGCATCTGGTCCCATCACTTCATGGGAAATAGATGGGGAAACAGTGGAAACAGTGTAAGACTATTTTGGGGGGGCTCCAAAATCACTGCAGATGGTGACTGCAGCCATGAAATTAAAAGACGCTTACTCCTTGGAAGGAAAGTTATGACCAACCTAGATAGCATATTGAAAAGCAGAGACATTACTTTGACAACAAAGGCCCGTCTAGTCAAGGCTATGGTATTTCTAGTGGTCATGTATGGATGTGAGAGTTGGACTGTGAAGAAAGCTGAGTGCCGAAGAATTTAAACTGTGGTGTTGGAGAAGACTCTTGAGAGTCCCTTGGAGTGCAAGGAGATCCAACCAGTCCATTCTGAAGATTAGCTCTGGGATTTCTTTGGAAGGAATGATGCTAAAGCTGAAACTCCAATACTTTGGCCAGCTCATGCGAAGAGTTGACTCATTGGAAAAGACTCTGATGCTGGGAGGGATTGGGGGCAAGGGAGAAGGGGATGACAGAGGATGAGATGGCTGGATAGCATCACTGACTCGATGGACGTGAGTCTGGGTGAACTCCAGGAGTTGGTGATGGACAGGGAGGCCTGGCATGCTGCAATTCATGGGGTTGCAAAGAGTCGGACACGACTGAGCGACTGAACTGACTGACTGATGGGACTGGATGCTATGCTATGCTAAGTTCTCTGAATGTTGCGTTTAAAGCCAACTTTTTCACTCTCCTCTTTCACTTTCATCAAAGAGCTCTTCAGTTCTTCACTTTCTTCCATAAGGGTGGTGTCATCTGCATACCTGAGGTTATTGATATTTCTCCCAGCAATCTTGATTCCAGCTTTTGCTTCATCAAGCCCAGCATTTTGAATGATATTCTCTGCATGTAAGTTAAATAAGCAGGGTAGCAATATATAGCCTTGACGTACTCCTTTCCCAATTTGAACCAGTCAGTTTTTCCATGTCTGGTTCTAACTGTTGCTTCTTGACCTGCATACAGATTTCTCAGGAGGCAGGTCAGGTTGTCTGGTATTCCCATCTCTTAAAGAATGTTCCACAGTTTGTTGTGATCCACACAGTCAAAGGTTTTGGGAGAGTCAATAAAGCAGAAGTAGATGTTTTTCTGGAATTCTCTTGTTTTTTTGATGATCCAGCGGATGTTGGCAATTTGATCTCTGGTTACTCTGCTTTTTCTAAATACAGCTTGAACATCTGGAAGTTCACGGTTCATGTACTGTTGAAGCCTCGCTTGGAGAATTTTTGAGCATTATTTTGCTAGTGTGTGAGATGAGTGCAATTGTGCAATATTTTGAACATTCTTTGGTGTTGCCTTTCCTAAGGACTGGAATTAAAAGTGACATTTTCCAGTCCTGTGGCCACTGCTGAGTTTTCCAAATTGGCTGGCATACTGAGTGCAGCACTTTATTAGCATCGTCTTTTAGGATCTGAAATAGGTCAATTGGAATTCCATCACTTCCACTAGCTTTGTTCGTAGCAATGCTTCTTAAGGCCCACTTGACTTTGCATTCCACGGTGTCTGGCTCTAGGTAAGTGATTTCACCATCATGGTTATCTGGTCATGAAGATCTCTATTGCACAGTTCTTCTGTGTATTTTTGCCACTTCTTCTTAATATCTTCTGCTTCTGTTAGATCCATACCATTTTTTTCTTTATACTTTTATATATTTTCTAAACTTTTAAAGAATGAATGTATTATCATAGAAGCTAAATAAGAAGAAAGTAAAATATTAAATATTATTAGTTCTTATAAAGTAATGTTGCCCATCCTCAGCTTTCAATAAATTATTTGCTATAAGCTCAAAAAATCCAATATTACAAATAAAGAATTATAGAGAATGGTTAAGTGTGATTCAGTGCAAGTCTGCAAGGTTAGGTGAACATTCAAAAATATCAATTAATGCAACCCATGATATTGACAAGCTATTGAAGAAAAATATGTCAATGCACATAGGAAAAACACTTCATACTTTAAAAACCAATTAGTAATAAAAATTATTAAGTTAGGAATAGATGTGAATTACTTAAACTTGATAAGGAACCTTTAAAACAAAAGCATACTGTCATTATTAGCCTTAAATGTGAAAGACTGAATGACTATCTATGTAGAAATCCCCAAAACCATACAAATCCTTAGAACTGACAAATGAGTTCGACAAAGTTGACAAATACAAGATCAATATACAAAAATCATCTTTCTACGATTAGGAGTTCTATTTGCTGGCATATTGAGTGCAGCACTTTCACAGATAGCTCAACTGGAATTCCATCACCTCCACTAGCTTTGTTTGTGGTGATGCTCCCTAAGGCCCACTTGATTCACATTCCAGGATGTCTGGCTCTTGGTGAATGATCACACCATCGTGATTATCTTGGTCATGGAGATCTTTTTTGTACACTTCTTCTGTGTATTCTTGCCACCTCTTCTTAATATCTTCTGCTTCTGTTAGGTCCCTACCATTTCTGTCCTTTATTGAGCCCATATTTGCATGAAATGTTCCCTTGGTATCTCTAATTTTCTTGAAGAGATCTCTAGTCTTTCCCATTCTACTGTTTTGCTCTATTTCTTTGCATTGATTGCTGAAGAAGGCTTTCTTATCTCTCATTGGTATTCTTTGGAACTCTGAATTCAAATGGGTATATCTTTCCTTTTCTCCTTTGCTTTTCACTTCTCTTCTTTTCACAGCTATTTGTAAGGCCTCCTCAGACAATCATTTTGCTTTTTTTTGCATTTCTTTTTCTTGGGGATGGTCTTGATCCCTGTTTCCTGTACAATGTCACAAACCTCTGTCCATAGTTCGTCAGGCACTCTGTCTATTAGATTTAGTCCCTTAAATCTATTTGTCACTTCCACCATATAACCATAAGGGATTTGATTTAGGTCATACCTGAATGGCCTAGTGGTTTTCCCTGCTTTCTTCAATTTAAGTCTGAATTTGACAATAAGGAGTTCATGATCTGAGCCACAGTCAGCTCCTGGTCTTGTTTTTGCTGACTGTATAGAGCTTTTCCATTTTTGGCTGCAAAGAATATAATCAATCTGATTTTGGTGTTGACCATCTGGTGATGTCCGTGTGTAGAGCCTTCTCTTGTGTTGTTGGAAGAGGGTGATTTCTATGACCAGTGCTTTCTCTTGCCAAAACTCTATTAGCCTTTGCCCTGCTTCATTCTGTAATTCAAGGCCAAATTTGACTGTTACTCCAGGTGTTTCTTGACTTCCTACTTTTGCTTTCCAGTTCCCTATAATGAAAAGGACATCTTTTTTGAGAGAGAACCAGAGAAAGAGCCTATTAAGAAGAGCCCTCCTGGGGTCGGAGCTAACCTCAAAGACTACCTTTGCCAGACTTTAATTGGGTAACACTGCTGAGCAATGTATGCTTTAAGGGCATTGTAAAATATAATAGCAATCAGCTTGTAATTTATGAATCCCAGAATGTAACACCAGATGAAACTGATAGCTTTATAATCAGGGAAGTGAAGTCAGTTGTGTCGGACTCTTTGCAACCCCATGGACTGTAGCTTATTAGGGTCCTCTGTCCATGGGATTCTCCAGGCAAGAATACTGGAGTGGGTTGCCATTTCCTTCTCCAGGGGAACTTCCCAGCCTAGGGATCAAACCTGGCTCTTCTGCATTACAGGCAGATTCTTTACCACTGAGCTGCCAGGAAAGTCCCACGGCCTACAAGAAGTAACACCAAAGGCTTCCCACTGCAGAGAAATAAACTTCTCTAAAATAGGCTAATCAAGTCACAAAGTGAAGAGTTATAATTCAAACCCACAGGAACAAATGAACAGAATCAGACAGTAAATATCAATATAATAAACTTTATTTACGTGCTCTCTTTTATTTTCTCAGCTTCTTTAAAACATAAAAGTTTGTAAAATAACAATAATATATTGGGGGTTTTAGCATGTAAAGATATGATATGTATGAAATAATAGCACAGAAAAGAAAATGGAATATAGTTATATAAGGGTAACATTTCTATATCTGACTGGAATTGTTAGTACAAATCTAAAGTAGATTCTTCAAGATCTCTTCAAGAAAATTAGAGATACCAAACAAACATTTCCAGCAAAGATGGGCACAATAAAGGACAGAAACGGTATGGACCTAACAGAAGAAGAAGATATTAAGAAAAGGTGGCAAGAATACACAGAAGAACTGTACAAAAAAGATCTTCACAACCCACATAATCATGATGGTGTGATCACTCACCTACAGCCAGACATCCTGGAAAGTGAAGTCAAGTGGGCCTTAGGAAGCATCACCATGAACAAAGCTAGTGGAGGTGATGGAATTCCAGATGAGCTGTTTCAAATTCTGAAATATGATGCTGTGAAAGTGCTGCCCTGAATATGCCAGCAAATTTGGAAGACTCAGCAGTGACCACAGGACTGGCAAAGATCAATTTTCATTCCAATCCCAAAGAAAGGCAATGCCAAAGAATGGTCAAACTACTGCACAATTGCACTCATCTTACATGCTAGTAAAGTAATGCTCAAAATTCTCCAAGCCAGGCTTCAGCAATATGTCAACTGTGAACTTCCAGATGTTCAAGCTGTATTTAGAAAAGGCAGAAGAACCAGAGATGAAGTTGCCAGCATCCGCTAGATCATCTTAAAAGCAAGAGAGTTCCAGAAAAACATCTATTTCCACTTTATTTACTATGCCAAAGCCTTTGACTGCATGGATCACAGTAAACTGTTGAAAATTCTGAAAGAGATGGGCATACCAGACCACCTGACCTGCCTCTTGAGAAACCTGTATGTGGGCCAGGAAACAACAGTTAGAACTGGACATGGAACAACAGACTGGTTCCAAATAGGAAAAGGAGTATGTCAAGGCTGTATATTGTTACCCTTCAGAGTACATCATGAGAAAGGCTGGGCTGAATGAAGCACAAGCTGGAATCAAGATTGCTGGGAGAAATATCAATAACCTCAGATATGCAGATGACACCACCCTTATGGTAGAAAGGAAAGAAGAACTGATAAGCCTCTTGATGAAAGTGAAAGAGGAGAGTGAAAATGTTGGCTTAAAACTCAACATTCAGAAAACTATGATCATGCCATCTGGTCTCATCACTTCATGCAAATAGATGGGGAAACAGTCTAAACAGTGGCTGACTTTATTTTTGGGGGCTCCAGAATCACTGCAGCTTGTGACTGCAGCCATGAAATTAACAGAAACTTACTCCTTGGAAAGAAAGTTATGACCAACCTAGACAGCATATTAAAAAGAAGAGGCATTACTTTGTCAACAAAGATCTGTCTAGTCAAGGCTATGGTTTTTGCAGTAGTCATGTATGGATGTGAGAGTTGGACTTTAAAGAAAGCTGAGCATCGAAGAATGGATGCTTTTGAACGGTCATGTTGGAGAAGACTTTTGAGAGTCCCTTGGACTGCATGGAGTTCATTGGAAGGACTGATGTTGAAGCTGAAACTCCAGTACTTTGGCCACCTGATGTGAAGAGCTGACTCATTTGAAACGACCCTAATGCTGGGAAAGATTGACGGCAGGAGGTGAAGCAGACTGCAGAGGATGAGATGGTTGGATGGCACTAACTCAGTGGACATGAGTTTGTGTGAACCCTGGGAGTTGGTGATGGACAAAGAGGCCTGGTATACTGCAGTTCATGGGGTCACAAAGAATCGGACACGACCAAGCGACTGAACTGAACTGAAAGTAGATTCTAATAGTTGTATATGGAAAGCCCTAGAGCAACCACTATGGAAATATCTCAAAAATATATAGTAAAAAACATATTTAAAGGAATTAAATATTAAACTAGGTAAAATTAACACAAAAGAAAGGAGGAATATGGGGAAATAACATAATCTATATAGAAAATTTTAAAATGGTACATTTAAATCCAACTACATACATAATAATATTAAATATTAATGGATCAAGCCATCTAAGAAAGAGGTGGAAAATGTCTGACTGGATTAAAAAAAAATAAAAAAACAAGATCTGGGTTTATGATGCCTACAGAAAATACACTTTAGATTTTAAGATACAGATAGATTAAAAGTAAAAGAATGTAAAAAGTATATCACACAAAGAGCAACCAGAAGAAAGATGAAGTGGCTATACTAATATCAGATGAAAAGATGTTAAAAAACATTGCTAGAGATATGTAGCAATCAGTGTAGAACTCTGAGACCTTGGTCTTGTTTTCAGTAAACATTCCACTCCATTGTCCTGAAATCCTCTAATGTGTCTTTCTGTGAAGTTGCTCAGTCATGTCCGACTTTTTGCGACCCCATGGACTGTAGACCACCAGGCTCCTCCATCCATGGAATTTTCTAGGCAAGAGTACTGGAGTGGGTTGCCATTTCATTCTCCAGGGTATCGTCCCAACCCAGGAATTGAACCCGGGTCTCCTGCATTGCAGGCAGACGCTTTACCGTCTGAGCCTGTCTTTAGTCTGATAAATTATCAGCACTCAGATCCAAGAAAGGGCAGTAATTAGCTTCTGTTCCAAATGCCTGGGAAAAACAACCAGTGATCATTAATCTTAAGCCCATATATCTGGTAAAATGTCTAGGTGGTGTTAGAAAGGGTGATGTTAATCCAAGGATCAAGGGAAGTCATAAAGTTGTTAAATATCTTAAATTTTAAATTGATTGGGTAGACACCCATGATTTAAGGAAGGATATAAAAACTGCTGTAAGTCCCACCTTGGCGGGGGGGGGGGGGGGGGGACTCTTTGCTCCCCGTCAGGGTCTATGCTGAGAGCTTTGTACTTTCCTCCTCTTTAATAAATCCTATTTGCTTGCTACCTTGAGTGTTTGCTCATGGATTCCATTCTTTGGGTCCGTGGACAAGAACTCAGATTCCCATCTCACTGGGAAGAGACAGCTATTAGCTGTGAAAAGACAGTCTGAAGGGACAGGTATAAGGAGCTCCACAACTAGGAGTATCCTCAGAAAAAGCCCAGGACATCATAGAAGCAAAGTATCGTTATTCCTCCCCCCACCCACCAGCATCTGCAGGCACTGAGAGGAGTCCCCTTCTGAGCAGGGAGGGCTATCAGATCAGGGTCTCCTCTGCCCTCTGGAGCTCTGGTTGCCTGAGCACCAATCATCCCAAAGCCTCCTTGGGAATCACCACTGGGTGCCTCTCTCTGGGACAAGAGTCTGCCAATGCTGGTGGGGACTGAGTGCTAAAGTATGAGGTTGGTAGAACTGATTCAGGGAGAGGAACACGGTTGACTGTGTGGATACAGCAAAGGGTGTTAACAAGGAGGGAAAGGATGCACAGCCATGAATGCTCCTAGACAAGGCATAGTGTGCCTGGAAACTGAGGCACCACTATTGAGATATGTGTATGGGGGCTAGGTCACCATCACCTCCACACGCCAGAAACTGCCTGTATATGCACTGTTCAGTTCAGTTCAGTTCAGTTGCTCAGTCATTTCCGACTCTTTGTGACCCCATTGACTGCAGCATACCAGGCCTCCCTGTTCATCACCAACTCCCGGATCTTACTCAAATTCATGTCCATCGAGTTGCTGATGCCATCCAACCGTCTCATCGTCTGTCATCCCCTTCTCCTCCCACCTTCAATCTTTCCCAGCATCAGAGTCTTTTCAAATGAGTCAGCTCTTCGCAACAGGTGGCCAAAGTATTGGAATTTCAGCTGCAGCATCAGTCCTTCCAATGAATATTCAGGACTGATTTCCTTTAGGATAGACTGGTTGGATCTCCTTGCAGTTCAAGAGACTATCAAGAGCCTTCTCCAACACCACAATTCAAAAGCATCAATTTTTCAGCATTCAGCTTTCTTTATAGTCCAACTCTCATATCCATACATGACTACTGGAAAAAAACATAGCTTTGACTAGACAGACTTTTGTTGGCAAAGTAATGTCTCTGCTTTTTAATATGCTGTCCAAGTTGGTCATAGTTTATCTTCCAAGGAGCAAGCATCTTTTAATGTCATGGCTGCAGTCACCATCTGCAGTGATTTTGGAGCCCAAGAAAATAAAATCTGTCACTGTTTCCATTGTTTCCCCATCTACTTGCTGTGAAGTGATGTGGCCGGATAGCATGATCATAGTTCTTTGAATGTTGATCTTTAAGCAAACTTTTTCACTCTCCTTTTTCACTTTCATCAGGAGACTCTTTAGTTCTTCTTCATTTTCTGCCATAAGGGGGGGGGTGTCATCTGAATATCTGAGGTTATTGATATTTCTCCCAGCAATCTTGATTCTAGCTTGTGCTTCATTCAGCCTGGCATTTTGAATGATGTACTCTGCATATAAGTTAAATAAGCAGGGTGAGTACATATAGCCTTGATGTACTCCTTTCCTGATTTGGAAAGAGTCAGTTGTTCCATGTCTGGTTCTAACTGTTGCTTCTTGACCTGCATACAGATTTCTCAGGAGGCAGGTTAGGTGGCCTGGTATTCCCATCTCTTGAAGAGCTTTCCACAGTTTGTTGTCATCCACACAGTCAAAGGCTTTTTTGTAGTCAATGAAGCATAAAAAGATGATTTTCTGGAACTCACTTGCTTTTTCAGTGATCCAGCAGATGTTGGCAATTTGATCTCTGGTTCCTTTGCCTTTTCTAAATCCAGCACTGGGGAGCTAGCTTATTTAAAACTGCTTGTTGGTCCCTGTTACTGCAAGCAACTATTGCACACCCCAGTCAGTAAGTAAACGTGCCCCAAGAAGCCACTACTGGTGCTGAGCAGGGCCCTGTGGGACGCCTGGCATGGAGGCCTTTTTGTCCCTCATTTCCTACAGACAAGACTCCAGCATCCATGCTCTTCTCTCAGTTTCAAAGGTCAGAACAGTTGCTAACCAAAGAAGGAACAGCAATGAAACCACCTGAGGTAAGATTAAAGGACCAGAGGGGCTCATCAAAATTAGGAGGCTGGACCACCTAAGAACTTGCACACACCCTAATTGTGTTGAAGAAAGAATACAAGACTGTTATTGCATTTATCCTTATCACAAACTCCTGCCTGACTATATAACCTTTCCCTACTCACCAAGATTTGTAAGATGGCAGTGCAAAAGGACATGCACTCATCTTCTCCTGTGAGAACTACAAAATTACAACTCACTGCTGAACAACAATCAACAGGAGAATGTTGGATCCCAGCAAAAAAGATACCCTACATCCAAGGGCAAAGGAGAAGTCCCAGCAAGATGATAGGAAGGGAAAAAATCACATTTAGAGTCAAATCCCATGCCAGCCAGAAATGCTTGGAGGGCTCAAATAAAACCTTGTGCACAGCAGGAGATCCCACAGAGACTGAGTCAGTCCTGCCTTTGCATGTTTGAGTGTCTCCTGTGGAGGTACAGGCCCTGCAGGGGCTCTGGGTGCAGGAGACCTGGTTATGGCATAAGCCCTCTTGCAAGAGGTTGCCATCAACTCCACCATAGAGCCACCAGAACTTACACAGGACTGAGGAAACAGATTCTTAGGGGCCACAAACAAAACCTTTTGTGCACCAGGACCCAGGAGAAAGGAGCAGTGACCCCACAAGAGACTGACCCAGACTTGCCCATGAGTGTCCAGGAGTCTCTGGTGGAGGCATGGGTCGGTGGTGGCCTGTTGCATGGTCGGTGGCACTGAGTTCAGTGCGTGCACTGGATCTTTTGAAGGAGCTCACCATTATCTTCACTACCTCCACATTAGTTTGGCCTCAGTTCAAATAACAGGGAGGGAACACAGCCCCACCCATCAACAGAAAATTGGATTAAAGATGGCCTTTCCCATCACACAAGACCCATCCCGCCCCCCCCCTCCCCCCCGCCCCCCCCCCCCCCCCCCCGCCACCAGTCAGTCTCTACCATCAGGAAGCTACCATAAACCTCTTATCCTTATCCTTATACATCAGAGAGCAAACAAAATGAAAATCACAATCACAGAAAACTAAACAAACTGATGACATGGACCACAATCTTGTCTAACTCAAGGAAACTATGAGCCATGCCATGTAGTGCCACCCAAGACAGATGGGTCATGGTGGAGAGTTCTGATAAAACACGGTCCACTGGGGAAGGACATGACAAACCATTTCAGTATTCTTGCCTTGAGAACCCCATGAACAGTATGAAAAGGCAAAAAAATAGGACACTGAAAGATGAACTCCCCAGGTCAGTAGGTGCCCAGTATGCTACTGGAATAAAGTGGAGAAAACAACTCCAGGAAGAATGAAGAGATGGAGCCAAAGCAAAAACACCCACTTGGGGATGTGACTGGTGATTTAAGTAATGTCTGGTTCTGTAAAGAACAATATTGCTTAGGAACATGTAATGTTAAGTCCATGAATCAAAGTAAATTGGAAGTGGTCAAACAGGAGATGGCAACAGTGAACATCGACATATCAGGAATCAGTGAACTAAAATAGACTGAAATGGGTGAATTTAACTCAGATGACTATTATATCTACTACTGTAGGCAAGAATCCATTTGAAGAAACGGAGTAGCCATCATAGTCAACAAAACAGCCCAAAATGCAGTACTTGGATGCAATCTCAAAAATGACAGAATGATCTCTGTTCATTTGCAATGCAAAGCATTCAAATATCACAGTAATCCAAGTCTATGCCCCAACCAGTAATGCTGAAGAAGCTGAAGTTGAATGTTTTTATGATGACCTACAAGATTTTCTATAACAAACACCCCAAAAATATGTCCTTTTCATTATAGGGGACTGGAATGCAAAAGTAGAAAGTCAAGAGATACCTAGAGTAACAGGCAAATTTGGCCTTGGAGTACAGAATGAAGCAGGGCAAAGGCTAACAGAGTTTTGCCACGAGAATGCACTGGTAATAGCAAATACCCTCTTCCAACAACACAAGAGAAGACTCTACACATGGACATCACCAGATGGTCACTACTGAAATCAGATTGATTATATTCTTTGTAGCCAAAGATGGAGAAGCTCTATACAATCAGCAAAACAAGACTAGGAGCTGACTGTGGCTCAGAGCATGTCAAATTCAGACTTAAATTGAAGAAAGTAGGGAAAACCACCAGATCATTCAAGTATGACCTAAATCAAATCCTGTACAATTATACAGTGGCAGTGAGAAATAGATTCAAGGGATTAGAGATTCTTCTCAAGTGCAGATTGAACATCCTCTAGGATGACTATACTTTTAAAAATGGGCAAAACCAGCTGTTAGTGAAGATATAGAGAAATTAGAATCCTCATATATTACTTTTGGAAATATAAAACATGAATTCACTTGAAAAACCAGCTTAGCAGTTTTTTAAATCATTGTATTAATAGGTAGAATTACCAGAGGACTTAGCATTTCTACTTCTATGTGTATATTCAAGAGAAATGAACAATGTGCCCACCCAAAAACTTGTACACAAATGTCCATGGCAACATTGTTCAAAAGTGGAAATAAACCAAATTTCCCTCAATTCATATTTGAATTTGCTAAACAAAATTCTGTATATCTATATAATAGAATATTATTCAGCTTTAAAAAGGAATGAAGTATCTACACATGCTACAACATGGATTAACTGAAAATATTATGACCAGTGGAAGAAGCCAGATACAAAAGAACATATATTGTATGATTCCATTAATGTGAAATATCCAGAATAGACAAATCTATGGTGACAATAAGTAGATTTTAGTGGTTTGCCAGTGGCTAAAGGGAGGGGGGAATCTGGAATGACACTAAAGCATATGGGGTTTCTTTGGGAGAGTGTGATGAAAATGTTCTGGAATTAGTGATGATGGTACATAACCACGTGAATATACTAAAAACTACTAATTTGTACACTTTAAAATAATGAGTTTTATGGTATGTGTATTATATCTCTATCAGAAACATTTTTCTTACAGGCCATCATGTAAAAGTCTATAAATGATGGAGAGGATGTGGAGGAAAAGGAAACCTCCTATGCTATTGGTTGTAATGTAACCTGGTACAGCCACTATGGAGAACAGCGTGGAGGTTCCTTAAAAAACTAAACATAGAGTTGCCATATGATCCAACAATCCCATTCCTGGGCATAAACCCAGAGAAAAATCTAGTTTGAAAAGACACATGCATCCTTATGTTCACAGCAGCACTATTTACAATAGCCAAGACACAGAAGCAACCTAAATGTCCATCAACAAATGAATGAAAAAAACAAACAAACAAACAAACAGGTGAATGAATAAAGAAGATGTGATACATATATACCATGGAATGTTGGAGAAGGCAATGGCAACCCACTCCAGTACTCTTGCCTGGAAAATCCCATGGACGGAGGAGCCTGGTAGGCTGTAGTCCATGGGGTCACGAAGAGTCAGACACTTACTGAGCGACTTAACTTTCACTTTCATGCATTGGAGAAGGAAATGGCAGCCCACTCCAGTGTTCTTGCCTGGAGAATCCCAGGGATGGTGGAGCCTGGTGGGCTGCCATCTGTGGGGTCGCACAGAGTCGGACACGACTGAAGTGACTTAGCAGCAGCAGCATGGAATGTTAGTCATGAAAAAGAATGAAATAATACCGTTTGCAGCAACATGATGAACTTAGAAATTATCATGTTAAGTGAAGTAAGCCAGAGAAAGACAAGTGTCATATGATATCACTTATAAGTATAATAAAAAAAAATGATACAAGTGAACTTATTTACAAAACAGAAATAGACTTACAAACATAAAAGAAACATGGTTACCAAAGAATATAGTGGGAGTTAGGAGAGAGATAAATTAGGAGTTTGGAATTAATATATGTAACCCTATATAAAATAAATAAACAACAAGGGCTTACCGTATAGTACAAGGAACTATAATCAATATCTTATAATAACCTCTAATGAAAAAGAACCTGCAAAAGAATGTATAGAATATATATATACATACATATATATTCTGAATTGCTCACATTATAAGTTAACTACACTTCACTAAAATGGTAAAAACATTATTTGAAAGTGTATAAATGATATACTAGGTAAATATAAAGCTAAATAAAGCAAATATACATATAATAATGTCAGAAAAAATTGTAGGACAAAATGTTAATTATACTAGATTAGCAGAAATTTCCTTACACGTTGATAAATATTCAGTTTACCAGAAATATATAGCAATTTTAAATTTGTAGCTATTTACAAAGATTCAAAATTGACATAGTTACAAGGAGATATTAACAAATTTTTCATATCAACAAGCAGACAAAATCCTGGAAGAATACTAATTGAAGTATATAGTATTCTTAATTGAATTGTAAAATGTATATTTTTTTCAAGTGCTCATGGAATTTTTACCAAAAATTACCATATGTTGGTCCATAAAGCAAATCTCAATAGATATCAAAGAACTGAAATCATACAGTTTGTTCTTGAAGAAGGATGGAATCAGACAGGAAATGGTAAGGGCACTGATCTAGCAAAACAGAAGCTGACCCAAGGGTTTGGCACCAATTTCTAGAGGACTCCGTCTGTGTCAGGCATTAACTCTTCAGTTGCTAGATGATAATCTATAGGTCTTAGCAGTCCTGAGAAAGGGACTGAGGTGGCCAGGGCAACTGAGTGATATAGAAACTAAGAAAGCCCTGAGCAGTGTCTATTTACCAAATAGTCTGGAAATACTTTAAAAATTCATATGTCCATACAACTGTGCATCTGTGGAATACCAATCTGTTTCATATGATAATTATAGCATCAGATGCTTATATTTAAAAGGAAGAAAGTCTGAAAATTAATAAACTGTGCATCCAACCCCAGAAGTTAAAAAAGAAAAACAGAGTAAGTAAAAAAAAAAAAAGTATAAAAAAAGAATAATGATGAGGAAAATGGCTAAATAAAAAGCCAGAGACATAACAGAAAGAATCAGAAGGCCAAAAGTCGAATATTTTTTAAAATTTATAGAAGTGACAAACTTATGGCTATATTGATCAAGAATAAAAAAAAGAAGGTACAAATAAACAAGGATAAGAGGATATAATTGCAAATGAAATAGAGACTTTAAAAATATGGATGTAAGTTTATGCAAATAAATTTGAAAAGTGATGTGAAATAGAATAATTCCTAAAAAAGCATAATTTAACAAAACTGACAAGAAGGAATAGCAAACCTGAATGATTCTATAACTATTCAAAAGATTATATCAATTATTTTTTTTCTCACAAAGAAAACACCTGGTCTGATGTTTTTACCTGGAAGTTGTGCCAAATATTTAAAGAACAAATAGTTCCTTGAATAACCTCTGTCAGAAAATAGAATGAAAGGAAGTAGTTCCCACTTCATTTTATGACACAAAAGTCAAACAGGGAACAATGAGAATGGAAAAAGTACAGGTCAATCTCATTCATAAACAAAATGCCAAATCCGTAAATAAAATATTAATGAACAAAATCCAATATTTATCCTGACTTCAAGACAAATAAAAGACAAGAAAAATCTCTAGTGTAATTCACATTAACAGATTAAAACAGAAAAGCAATCTATCATCTCAGTGGATACAGAAAACGTGTTTATAAAATTCAACATCTACTCATTTTTAAAAAATCCTATTGGCAAACAAAGAACAAACTGGAACTTCCTTAACCTGTTAAGTGATACGTACAAAAAAATTACAGCAAACTTACTCAATGGTGAAACTTTAAAAACATTACCTTTAAAATTAAGTCCAATATAAACATGAGTAATTTTAACATTTTTATTTGACATTGGTGTTAATGTGTTGAAGGTAGGAGGTCCTAGCAGTGACGTAATATAAGAATAAGAGATTTTAAAAAGTAAGGATTGGAAGGGAAAATAGAAAGCTGTTATTTACATATAAATTATCAAAATTAAGTTTATCAAGTTTGCTAGTTGCAAATGCAACACACAAAAACCCCCACAATTATAGCTGTATACATTAGCAATAAAATGGTATAAAATGTAACTTTCTATAAAGGTATACAATAGCAACAAAATAAACAAAAATTATAATGACACACAAGCCCTTTTCAATTATAAAACTTCACTTAACATTAAAAACTTCTAAATAGAGACACACCATATTTATAGAAGACTCAATATCACAAAGATGTTAACTTTCCTTAAAATGATATATAGATTGACTGTAATTCCAATTCCAATCAAAACACCAAAATTTGTATACATGTGTGTAATTTGAAAAACTGATTCCAAAATTTATGGGGACAAAATTTTTCATTGTGTAATTGTTCATAACCCTAAACTAAAAATTACATAAATATATATCAACAGTAAAATGGATAAATAAATCATGGGATATTTGCAAAATGTAATATTATACAGCAAAGAGAATAAACAATTGCATGCAACAATATTATAGATGGCACAAAATATAATGTTGAATGAGAAAAAAAGTCACAGATGAATATACACAGTTGTTCAAGAACTTTACACACAAATGCATTTACTTCTCAGAATAGTCATTAAATAATTGTGTACCTCTACCACCCCCAGGTCACTAAGTTTATTATATCTGTGGTCTGACATAATTCAGTCAATCACTTATGAGTCACTATCTTGTACACACAGATCCCCATGCTTTGCTATGGTGAGGGTAGAGTGGATGTAGCAAAGAGTTACCATTTACTGGGTATCTGCTATGTGCCAGGCTTCAAGCTTGATGCTGGGGATATGATGGCAAAAGACCACACACCCACCTTCTTGTTTAAATAATAACAGTAACATTGAGTACTTACTGTACACCTGACATTCTTTGGAGCATTTTATATGCTTTAGCTTTCTAATTCTCCCAATACTATTACGAACTTCTTTTTACCGATGAGGAAATGGAAGCACATGTAAGTTAAGAGGGATCCAGACATCCAATGTCACAGAAGCAGGAGGTGGCAGAGCTGGGACTCAAAGCTAGGCAGTCTGAATCACTAAACACCCCAACAACGTGGGGAAGTAGGTATTAATTATGTCTTATAGCTGAGGAGAGACAAACTCTTAAAGTGAATGCATATTTATTTTGCATCCTCTATATGACAGAGACTATATTATGTGATTTATGTATATTATTTCTCCAACTGAAAGACAAGAGTTCCCAGGAATATAAGGGCTCTAACTATAGAGGACCCAGGTATGCAGAGAGTGGCTTGCCTGCTTGCCAGCTTAACCCAATAGCCCCTTAGAAGGAATAAAAGTGGCTTGGTGGGTGAGGGTGGGATGTAATTTTCAGTTTCATCTGGGCTCCTTGATCTCCAGATGAGTGATTGAAACTGCTGATGGAGAGGAAAAGGAAGAACAAAAGGCTAGGTTTTTTTCCCCTCTCTCCCTCCATCCATACCCTCCATTCTACATAGTATATTTAACATCCTACATCTTCCTGGATCTTCCTCTCACTAGCTGTGAGCCTGGACCTCTTCTAGCATTAGCATAGTGGAAGCTTGGTCAGCTGGTCCTTAAGATGTGTGGGTCCCACAGTCCATAGCTGTCTTATCTCCACCCACCTTATGGCTCCTCAGGTCAAAATTCTTGGGCTGCAAACACCTTGATCTGCAAACTGTCCCCTGTTATCTATGGGAAATGGTATAATCTACTTAAAAATATATTTACAGGTTTTGTTTGCTTTCCCCCTTTGACCCTAGTCTTTCTTAATTTTTCAAAGTGGACATTACACCAGTAGTCTATCCCTGGATGTCTTATCTCTCAAATTTCTAGAGCAGCAAATGTGTCCATATGTGCCATGAAGGCAATGCAGGAGACAGGACACCAGTCTTTACCAACCCAGTTAGGCAGGACACCCAGCTTTTTCCAACCCAGTTAAACCCAGTTAAACCCAGTTTCTCAAGGAGGCTTGAGAAAAGGGAGGACCAAAGCTGACCAATGATATGGAACTGTTGTGTACCCAGCACCTGTCCTCTAAGAAATAATGCCAAGAACTTTATTTCACCCAAGCGCTATCAGACAGTACAGATTTCCAGACATTTAACTGAGGTCACCAAAATAAAACATTTAGGCTAGCACTGATCTAGAATAGTCAGATTTCAAACAAGAAGTATTCCAAATAAGCTCTGGATAAAAGAAAAAATTCCTAGTCAAAAATTCCTCTGATTAAGATGGTCTTTATGTAACCATCATTCTTTCTCTGTATTCACCTCTCTCTTTCTGTTTTTCTTTCTCTCCTTCTTTCTGTTTTTGACATTAGCATCTTGTTACCCTACAGCTATTTCATCCAGCTGCTCATCTTTTCCAACTTTCAGGTTGGGGTGGGGATGGACAGGGGGCCATGTCCTTTGATCTTCTACACCCATTCTACCACCACCACCTTGAAGCCCACAGAAGCAAACCCCACTTACAGCCCCTCCTCCGTTGAAGCCTGCTGTTGCCGTTGTTGTGTGGAATCCAGATCTTCTGCAATCTGGTTTGGGTGAGCTCTCCCATCTCTTGAGACATCTTGGGCGTCACAGCTAACGACACTACTGTCCACAAGGTACCCGGCCTTACTTTCTGTCTTATAGCTCTCTCTTCTTTTGCTGTGGCCACAGCAGGTGGTGGACAGAGTTGGGACAGGGAGGTGTGCTGGGGTTCTGAGCCCTTTTGTAGCCTGTCTCCAGCCTCTCTCTTGTCTCCTAGTCCTTGCCTTCCTCTGCTCTTGTATGTACCATCGAGGGCTTGGGTGCAGAGGAGAGGTTGGGCAGAGGTTAGCAGAGGCCTCTGAACTCCAAGGGCTGTGTACATAGGAGATAAGTTGGAGCCCAGCAAGGAAGGCAGTCAGCAAGACAGCCCAGATCTGGCCAATCACTTCCCTCCAATGAAGACAGGACTAGTAGAGTATGCAAATAAAAGACTGAAGAT
Organism: Bos grunniens; assembly: GCF_055505025.1. Classification (NCBI taxonomy): domain Eukaryota; kingdom Metazoa; phylum Chordata; class Mammalia; order Artiodactyla; family Bovidae; genus Bos; species Bos grunniens. Next base: position 49,911,985 of record NC_141194.1, on the reverse strand, counting down.
CATGTGCTTATGTCCTGTGTGAGGTGGGGAGGCAAAGGTGATGGAGTCAGATCTCAGCAGCTTTCATAGCTTTGCAATAAAAAAACAGGCCCAAGCAGAATGTCAGGCTCCAGACCAGAAACAGAGATCCACATCAGAAATGCAAGATTCCCAAATACAAACACACAAACACAATGTCCCTACTGAAAAAAATGTTTTGAGCTAGCAATCATTGTCCCGAATTGGAAGTGGAAGATTTACCACCTCAATGCCTTCCCAAAGGCACTACAAACCTTTTCTTCCCCTGAATGCAGCTACCTTTCCTATTGAGGGTCCTGCTTTCCTAAAATGTGAAAGTGAGCTGCCTGGGACACTCTCAGAGAGATGGGCAATATTTGATCATCTTTATGCTCTCTCCAGCCAAAGCTAAATAAATCAGAGTAAACCTGACACCTTGGGAAGAGACGTTCATGCAGCCATTGCTAGGAAGAGTCACAGTATGATTGCCAACCATCATCAGGTCCTCTAGGGAGAACGGAATTGTGATCTGACCCAGAACTTGACTAAAGTTCTTCATGCCAAGCCATGGGGATGGAGGCCTGGGGGGAGGCTGCAACAAGCACACTGTGGGGAATAGGGAGCAATGGCCTCAAAGTAGGACAAGTCCATAGGCCAGAGCCATCCTACTCAGAATTCTCTTCTTTACCCTCCCCCCGATTGTTTTGAAACTTTTATGTGTAAAACTCATCTAACAGCATAGCTTACCTGGAAGATGTTCAAGTGTGCTCTTACTTCATTCTTTTGCAACCTTCCCACCCCTTGATAGACCCCAGTGATTGGCTACATGGAAGCTCAGTTTCTTCCTCTGAGCTGGGCAACATTGGGCCGGTCTCTTGGGGATATAAATCTCCAATTCCTGACCTCCAGTGCTCTCAGCTCCACTTTGCCTTTTAAGAAGTTCCCTAAAATACATTCTTATTATCCCAGTCTACCTAAGGGTTAGATTCCCTCCAGTTTCTGTGTATAAATCATACCAAACTTTCAATACATTTCAGAGCCTTCCCTTCTAAATGAATCTCTTGAGGCAGTGGATCACAGTGGTTAAAAGCACTGGGCTCTGGAGCCATGCTACCTGAGTGGAATTCCACCTCTTCCCCCTTGCTTAGGAGACCCTGGGCAGAACACAACTTTTCAGTGCCCTGGTGAAACACTTTGTGTTTTCATATCATAAGAGTATCTTAAGGTAGTTGAAGATTCGGTGTGTTAACACATATAAAGTAATCTGTGAAATGTTCAATATATATTATGTAACACTGTGATTCCCTCTGTGAAGTAAAAGATCAATCACCTCTTGGGCTAATCTACAATTTCTAATGTGATGGTGAGAATTCAGGAAACAGCAAAAGAAACTTACAAAATTATGACAAAGCGTTAACATTTATAATAAAGAACTCATGCCAATCAATTAGAAAGATGAATTCATTTTTATTTTTTGGTTTTATCATGCAGAAGACCCCTAGAAATTATTTCATTCAACTCTCTCAGGTAAGAAAATAGAGGCCTGAGAGGGAAAGTATTTTCTTAAGGTCCTATAGCAAATTAAATCTCCAAGTCAAGAATAAAACACTGGGGATCTAATTTCTCCAGTCCAGGGTTTTTCTTTGGTTTAACTGGTAAAAATAGCTTGATTTAAGAATGTGGTCCTCCAGATTAGCTCATAACATTTAGAGTCCTAGAACTAGATTTTGGAAGAGATACAATTCTCTTAATTCTAATAAGTCTCCTAACTGTATCACTCTGCTAATGCTAATAATCTTAATAATAGTGCTTTACAAGTATGTTTTCCAAGGCCCACAAAGAAACATATTCTTTTTCATAGTTGCTCCTTCCAAACATTCTCACTAGCCTCACAGGGAAACTGAGGTCTCAGGAGGGGAAGTGGCTTGTCTGATGTAATCAATCTAGTCATATGAACCCCTTTACTATGTTTACAATTTTGTCCTCATGACCCTGCATGAAAGATAATTTTAGCAGTAGGAAATCTGAGATAGGAGCTTAGCCGACTTTTGACAAGGTCTGAAAGGCAAACTTGGGGTCCAGGCTTGAAAACCCAAATTATAATTGCCTGGAACTAGCTCTGTATGTGTGTTTGTGTGTGTATGTGTATGTATATGTGTCTGTGTGTCTGTGTGTTTAATCACTGTTATCCATTGTGATCCCCAGAAGTAGGAAAACTCAACAAGCTTTATGGAAGGGCCTCAGCCCTGGTTCTTCTCAATCAAACCTACTTCTCCAGTCATTTATCTCTTTAGACTCACATGGCTAAATTGTACCAGCTGACTCACTGGGCCCCCAAACTTACTGTGTACTTTTTTGCCTCTGGGTGTTTGCTCAGCCTGGAATGCCTTCCCTTCCTTTCCATTCTCAATGAAATATGACTCAATTTTCTAGGCTGGGCTCAATTCTCACCTCCTCTGAGAAGCATTGGCTTTGGTCCCCACATTGCTTATATGCTTCTGTTTATGTGAGCAAGTATCAACCTGTGTTTTACCAGTCTACTTTCCTACTAGATTCTGATCTCCTTAAGGATAGGTACTGGATCTCAGTTATCTGTGATCTGTTTCCAGATGTCCAGCTCAGGCCTTGGAACCGAGGATACTTCCTTAATCTACATCTCTCTGCCTGGATGAGATGAACATGTGTACAAATAATCCCCATTCAACAAGATAAATTTTATTAAAAGGGAGCTATTCAGGGAACTGGGAGTCGGGGAAATAACTTGGTCTGAAGATAGAAGCAAAATGGCTGTCTGAGGAGGCCTTACAAATAGCTGTGAAAAGAAGGGAAGCAAAAAGAAAAGGAGAAAAGGAAAGATATACCCTTTTGAATGCAGAGTGCCAAAGAATAGCAAGGAGAGATAAGAAAGCCTTCCTCAGCGATCAATGCAAAGAAATAGAGGAAAACAATAGAATGGGAAAGACTAGAGATCTCTTCAGGAAAATTAGACATACCAAGGGAACATTTCATGCAAAGATGGAAATGGCATGGACCTAACAGAAGATACTAAGAAGAGGTGGCAAGAACACACAGAAGAACTATACAAAAAAGATATTCATGACCCAGATAACCACCATGGTGTGATCACTCACCTAGAGCCAGACATCCTGGAATGTGAAGTAAAGTGGGCCTTAGGAAGCATCACTATGAACAAAACTAGTGGAGGTGATGGAATTCCAGTTGAGCTATTTCAAATCCTGAAAGATGATGCTGTGAAAGTGCTGCATTCAACATGCCGGCAAGTTTGGAAGACTCAGCAGTGGTCACAGGACTGGAAAAGGTCAGTTTTCATTCCAATTCCAAGGAAAGGCAATGCCAAAGAATGCTCAAACTACCACACAATTGCACTCATCTCACATGCTAGTAAATTAATGCTCAAAATTCTCCAAGCCAGGCTTCAGCAATACGTGAACCATGAACTTCCAGATGTTCAAGCTGGTTTTAGAAAAGGCAGAGGAACCAGAAATCAAATTCCCAACATCTGCTGTATCATCTTAAAAGCAAGAGAGTTCCAGAAAAACATCTATTTCTCCTTTATTGACTATGCCAAAACCTTTGACTGTGTGGATCACAATAAACTGTGGAAAATTCTGAAAGAGATGAGAATACCAGATCACCTGACCTGCCTCTTGAGAAACCTGTATGCAGGTCAGGAAGCAACAGTTAGAACTGGACATGAAACAACAGACTGGTTCCAAGTAGGAAAAGGAGTACGTCAAGGGTGTATATTGTCACCCTGCTTATTTAACTTGTATGCAGAATACATCATGAGAAACGCTGGGCTGGAAGAAGCACAAGCTGGAATCAAGAATGCTGGGAGAAATATCAATAACCTCAGATATGCAGATGACACCACCCTTATAGCAGAATGTGAAGAAGAACTAAAAAGCCTCTTGATGAAGGTAAAAGACGAGAGTGAAAAAGTTGGCTCAAAGCTCAACATTCAGAAAACTAAGATCATGGCATTCGGTCCCATCACTGCACGGCAAATAGATGGGGAAACAGTGGATACCATGACTGGCTTTATTTTTCTGGGCTCCAAAATCACTGCAGATGGTGACTGCAGCCATGAAATTAAAAGACGCTTACCCCTTGGAAGGAAAGTTATGACCAACCTAGACAGCATATTAAAAAGCAGAGACATTACTTTGCCAACAAAGGTTCGTCTAGTCAAGGCTATGGTTTTTCCAATGGTCATGTATGGATATGAGAGTTGGACTATAAAGAACGCTGAGTGCTGAAGAATTGATGCTTTTGAACTGTGGTGTTGGAGAAGACTCTTGAGAGTCCCTTGGACTGCAAGGAGATCCAACCAGTCCATCCTAAAGGAGATCAGTCCTGGGTGTTCATTGGAGGGACTGATGCTGAAGCTGAAACTCCAGTACTTTGGCCACCTCATGCGCAGAGTTGACTCATTGGAAAAGACCCTGGTGCTGGGAGGGATTTGGGGGCAGGAGGAGAAGGGGATGACAGAGGATGAGATGGTTTGATGGCATCACCGACTCATTGGGCACGGGTTTGGGTGGACTCTGGGAGTTGGTGATGGACAGGGAGGCCTGGTATGCTGCAGTTCCTGGGGTCGAAAAGAGTCGGACATGATTGAGCATCTGAACTGAACTGAAGGTAGAAGGTGGTAGGAGGATCTAGAGAGTTTCACAACTCTGAATGGGGCAAAACAAAAAGAACTAAAGAATGAAGTCCCCTCACTCCCAAAAATGATCCAAATAACTGGTTACAGAAAAAGAAAGTTTCACTCAGTATCAGAAACTCACTTACCCTAACTCAAGACTAAGAGTTGAACCACAAATTCTAATTTGGGATTAACTGTATAGACGAAAGAATGAAGTGTGACTTCCTGAGGCATGCAGATTCTGATCATCTTCCCAAAGTATGTAATTTATGGAAGAATTTCATTAAAAGCAATATCAAGACAGTACTGATGGGTATCAAAATCACAAATGGAGTCTCCTTATTCGTAATTCTTGGAGTGTATGGATGTGAATGCATTCGTGTTAGAGTGAGGACGGAGATTGTATGCTTATAGGTCACGTGTCTATATGTGTATATTAGGCCTTTTGTGGCAGCAGCCTAGGAGCCATTTCTTTCTTAGCCACTTCCCTTACCTACTATCCTCTCACTATTTTCAGTGCCATACCTGGAGCCCAAGGTTTGCACTCCACAGACCACAGTCACTCAGGGAGAAGAGAGTTGTGGGTGGTATTGCCTGTGGAGGCTACAGAAAAGTAAGATCACTAACACAGATCACGGAAATTCTGAAATATTTCCAAAGAGCTTTGGTTCCTCTCATCCTACTCTTCTTCACCTTGTTACAGCCCTCTGAGGTAAATAGGATAGGGACTTTAATTTTATTTTAGTGAGGAGGCTACTGAAGCCCAAAGAAGCTAAAAGCTTGTTCAAAGTGCCACAGCAAACCAGTCCTACTTTATACACCAGTTGGCAGTTAAGAAATATAATATCTATCATCCAGTTTTTTTTTTTTAAACTGGACTAGACCAAGTTAGAGAGACTTCTAAAAGTGCTAGGGAACTGCCCTTTGGGCCAGTGTTTCACAAAGACAGGTCAGAATGGATGGTAGATAATGAGATATAGAAATTATATTAATCCTAAACTTCCCATACCCTTTAGTGAGCAGTTCAAGTGACTGCCTACACTAAGAAAAATTTCCAGAGAACCTAAAGAGTGGATTTATATTTGTATTAACTCCTATCTATTTTTCTTCTGTCTCACTTACCTGTTCTCCTAGAGGCTTTTTCTTCCATCACTAATTATCCGACACACGACTCTTGCATTTAGACCCCCAAAGCAGGTCCAGAGGGTGGCATCAAACAGGGAGTCTGGAGGTGCTTGTTGATTCTCTGGGAAGGCTGGGAAGTACCCTTGGTAAGAGGGGCAGTGTACCCGCTGTTGAAATATCAGCTGTTGTAGTTGCCAAAGAAGTTCCTGAGTCATCCGGAGCCTTTTCTCTTCAGGCCAATCCCGAAGGTCAGAACTAATATTAACAAGCAACTGCAGAATGGGGAAATGAAAACCAGCAATGGAAAGAGGCAAGATCTGGATTTCTTTAGGGCTGTTTCATATTGGTCTTCAGTGCAAATTGACATGATCCCTTACTGGAAAGTGATTTGGCAATATGAAGTAAGAGCAATACAAATGTTCATTTCCTTTGTCCTAATTATTCCACCCTTGGGACTCAATCCTAAGCTTATAACCATCAAAACATGAAGAAGTTTAAAGCACCAACATTTTAATTTTAATTGCAAGACTATTTTCTGATGGCAACAACCTTTAAGTCCATCAGAGGGAATGTAACCTTTTAAGTCCTCCAAGAGGAAAAGCAGATCTTTAGGTCTTTTTTGCAGACATTGAGAGTGATGGTTGGAATTCTGGGGGAAAAGTAATTATACTGCAATTCTGGGTAAGGAACCTAAGGATGCAAAGTTATACTTTCCCCTGGATATTGGGCACGTCTATTATCTCTATTCTTATGTTCTCAGAAAACAAGTCACTAACCTGCTGATGCTCTTGCTTGTTCATTCATTCAGCAAACATTTATTAACTCCTATTAGGTGTTGTGTGCTATATTAGGGGATGGGACTAATGAGATGAATCAGACATAGTCATTGCTCTCAAGCTGCTGGCAGCCTAGTGATGGAAATAGAAATCAGTGGTAGCTGTGCATTGTAAGTGCTGTGACAGAATGGACGATAGGGTGGTGTGGGGGCCCAGAGAAAAAGTAGTGCATGGGTGATTATTTAAAAAAAAAAAACAACTTACTCAGGAAAGTATTCCTTGAGCTGATTAAGATAGGGATTGAATCTTGGCTCTACTACTTCTGTGATACTAATTCAAATTCACTGAACCTCTCTTATTTAGCCTTAATGTCCCTTACAAAGTTGCTCTGACAAGGAAGTGAGATAAATGCATATGGAAGAGCCTTGGGTTATATTGGGAGACAGTGCTGCTCTGGAACATGGATAATCCTCTTAAATTCTCTAGGTCTTGATTTTAATCATCTGAGAAATGAAAAGAAAGTACTTGTCAGGTCGCATCCTAGGGATGCTATAAAGTCAAAGAAAGATGATGGCTACAGGGTGGGCTGGATAAAACTTCCCCATCTCCCTCTCCCAGCCCAATAAAGCCAGAGGCCCTCTCCTAAGTCTTACTCCATTAGGGTGCTTTCTCCCCCTCATTTTCCCCATGGTTTATTCAAAAGGTTCAATACTATTTTGCAGCCTGCCTCCAATATATTTTGATATCTTCCCATATAAATGCACATAGAACATTTCATTATCCTCTCCTCTTAAAAAAAATTATTTTATGTTGGAGTATAGTTGATTTGTAATATTGTCTTAGCTTCAGGTGTATAACAAAGTACAGCATATACATACATCTATTCTTTTTCAGATTGTTTTCTCATATAGGTTATTACAGAGTATTGAGTAGAGTTTTTTGTGCTTTACAGTAGGTCCTTGTTGATTCTCTATTTTATATATTATAGTGTGTATATGCTTTTTTAAAATTGAGGTAAAATTTGAGTGCTCAGTCGTGACTCTTTGCGACCCCTTGACCTGTAGCTTGCCAGGCTCCCCTGTCCATGGGATTGTCCCAGCAAGAATACTGGAGTAGGTTGCCACTCTCTCCTCCAGGAGATCTTCCCAACCTAGGGATCAAACGCATGTCTCCTATGTCTCCTGCACTGCAGGTAAATTCTCTACCGATGAGTCACTGGGGAAGCCCAAGGTAACATTTGCACAACATAAAATTAACAATTTTAAAGTGTACGATTCAGTGGGATTTAGTACAGTTTGCCATGATTTAATTTATGTGAAAAATCAAAAATAGATAAACACAGAGGGACAGAAAGCAAATTGATGGCATCCAGGTGCTCGTGGTGAAGGGCATAGGGACTAACTGCTTAATGGGTATGTGTTTCCCTTTAGGTGATGTTTTGGAACTAGGAAGAGGTGATGGTTCCTCATTCCTTTTATTATTATTTTTCATTATGGTAAAATATACATAGCATAGACTTTCCTGGTGGCTCAGATGGTAAAGCGTCTGCCTACAATGTGGAAGACCCAGGTTAGATCCCTGGGTCTGGAAGATCCTCTGGAAAAGGAAATAGCAACCCACTCCAGTACTCTTGCCTGGAAAATCCCACGGACGGAGGAGCCTGGCGGGCTACAGTCCATGGGGTCACAAAGAGTTGGACACAACTGAGCACGCATGTGCTCACACACCCACCCAACCCCCCACCAAACACACATATATTTCACCGTATATATGTACCATAATTTCTTTTTTTAAATTTTATTTTATTTTTAAACTTTACAATATTGTATTAGTTTTGCCAAACATCGAAATGAATCCGCCACAGGTATACCCGTGCTCCCCATCCTGAACCCTCCTCCCTCCTCCCTCCCCATACCCTCCCTCTGGGCCATCCCAGTGCATCAGCCCCAAGCATCCAGCATCATGCATCGAACCTGGACTGGCGATTTGTCTCATACATGATATTACACGTTTCAATGCCATTCTCGCAAATCTCCCCACCCTCTCCCTCTCCCACAGAGTCCACAAGACTGATCTATACATCAGTGTCTCTTTATCTGTTGATGGATATCTACATCATATCCACCACCAAACACACACAATATGTGATGGATATCTACCCCCCACCAAACACACACATATTTCACTGTACATATGTACCATAATTTCTTTATCTGTTGATGGATATCTACATTCTTCCACGTCTTAGCTATTGTAAATAGTGCTGCAATGAACGTTGGGGTACATGTGTCTTTTAAAATTGTGGTTTTTTCAGGGTATATGCCCTGTACCAGGATTGCTGGGTCATATGGTATGGGTCATATGGTCATGGGTCAACTTTATTCCTAGTTTTTAAAGAAATCTTCAGTGTTCTCCACAGAGGCTGTATGAACTTACATTCCCACTGACAGTGCAGGAGGATTCCCCTTTCTCACACCCTCTCTAGTATTTGTTTGTAGAGTTGTTTTTTTTTTTTTTATGATGGCCATTCTGACCAGTATGAGGTGACACCTCATTCTAGTTTTGATTTGCATTTCTCTAATAATAAGAAATGTTGAGCATTTTCTCATGTGTTTATTAGCCATCTATATGTCTCTGAAAAACTGTCTGTTTAGGTTTTCTGCCCATTTTTTGATTGTTTGTTTTTCTGATATTGAACTGCATGAGCCACTTGCTTATTTTGGAGATTAATCCTTTGTCAGTTGTTTCATTTGCTATTATTTTCTCCCACTCTGAGGGTTGTCTTTTCATTTTGTTTATGGTTTGCTTTGCAAAAGCTTTTAAGTTTAATTAGGTTCCATTTGTTTATTTTTGCTTTTATTTCCATTACTCTAGGAGCTGGGTCATAGAGGATCTTGCTGTGATTTATGTCCAAGAGAGTTCTGCCTATGTTTTCCTTAAGAGTTTTACAGTTTCAGGCCTTACAATTAAGTCTTTAATCCATTTTAAGTTTATTTTTGTGATGGTATCAGGAAGTGTTTTAATTTCATTTTTTTACAGTTAGCTGTCCATTTTCCCAGTACCACTTATTGAAGAGACTGTCTTTACTCCATTGTGTATTCTTGCCTACTTTGTTAAAGATAAGGTGCTCATAGGTGTATGGGTTTATCTCTGGGATTTCTACCTTGCTCCACTGGTCTATATTTCTGTCTCAACATGCTTACTTTCTTTTTTTACTTTTGGACAAAGGGGGCAAGACCATACAGTGGAAAAAAGACAGTCTCTTTAGCAAGTGGTGCTGGGAAAACTGGACAACCTCATGTAAATAAATGAAGTTAGGACACTCCCTTATACCATATACAAAAATAAATTCAAAATGGCTTACAGAGTTAAATATAAGGCATGACACAATAAAACTCCTAGAAAAGAACACAGGTAAAACATTCTCTGACATAAATCCTGATAATATATTCTTAGATCAGTCTTCGAAGGCAAAAAAATAAAGCAAATAAACAAATGGGATCTAATCCAACTTAAATGCTTTTGCACAACAAAGGAAACCAAAAGGAAAAGACAACCTATAGACTGGGAGAAAGTAATTGCAAACAATTACCAACAAGTGCTTAAATTTCCAAAATCTAGAGCCTTTCTTACTGCTCAGGCCTCCAGCCACAAAGCTCCCTTTGCTCAGTCTGGCTTCCGCGTTTACACGCTGGGTTATACCAGATACTCCCAGCTCCCCACGTCAAAGCCTTCCGGGTACGGTCTGAACAGCAGGGGCGGAGGTTTTGGTCGCTGCGTGGTTCCGCTTGCTGCGCGGTTCCGCTTAAGGCTCTGCCACTTGAATAGTGGTGAAATCTCATTTGTAAGCAATCAAAAGCACCAAAGGGACTTTTGAGCAGAGTAGAAACGCAATCAGACTCAGGCACGCGAGCTAGTGTTGGGTGGTAGGAGAAGCCCAACCCGTGCCCTTTCTCTCATTATTCATTTCCCCTAGGGGAGACCGAACACACCTTCCCCATCAGCTTCCGCTCCTCCTACCAATGAAAACTGAAGAGCTTGAAGTCCCGCCCCACGTACGTCCGACCGTTTAGGCGGGCACTCACTAGAAAGCCTGCGCAAATACGCGCGCGCGCGCGGGAGGCCCAGGCCTGCAGGACTTGGGAGTTTCCAGTGTTTCCCCTAGCCGCCTGCGTTGGGGGCGGGCTTAAAGACATTGTAATTAGTTGTCGACATGTTGCGCTTGGTGAGCTGGAACATCAATGGGATCCGGAGCCCCTTGCAAGGGGTGAGATGCGAGGAGCCCAGCAGCTGCAGCGCCATGGCTATGGGGCGCATTTTGGACAAGCTGGATGCAGACATCGTCTGTCTTCAGGAGACCAAAGTAACCAGTGAGCGCTCAAGAATTTAGGACCCCATACCGTACTTTCCCCTTTCTGCTAACTTTTGCCCCCTGCTCCATATACTTCACTTTCCCATTTCTCTAGTCTTAGAATCCTCCCCTTAGAGCCAATTCGGAATCCCGTTCTCCCCTCTCTGTTTCACGCTCTAGCTAGATCTTCTAATTCCCACATTATCTCCTGGCCTCAGCGAAATCAAATTCTCTCCCCTTTGCAATTTCCATTTTGTTTCACATCCCGATTCTTACTCATTCTCCTACCCCAGCTAAGTCCCCCGAATTTGCTTCCCCTACACACTTTCCATCTCCCACTCCCAAGTCAGATTCCCCCAATTTCCCTTTTCTGCCCCCAGTCCATATCCTTTAATTCCCACCCCATCTTCTCTCCCAGTTTAGATTCCCTAATTTCCTCCTTTTTAAACTTCTATCTAAAGTCACCAGATCCCCTTATCTCTACCCCCTGTTTCCTCCCCAGCTGAGTGCTCAGTTGCTAAGTCGTGTCTGACTCTCTGCAACCCCATGGACTGTAGCCCCAGGCTCCTCTGTCCAAGGGATTCTCCAGACTAGAATACCGGAGTGGGTTGCCATTTCCTTCTCCAGAGAGCCTCTCATTCCTACTTCATGTCCACCCCTAAGCGTAGACTCTGGTAATTCCCTGCACACACAATGCCTCCACCCCCCTGCCCCACAGCTCAGTCCCCTGATTCCTTCCCTCTCCCACTCACCCACCTTTAAGACCAGTTACCTACTTTCCTGCATCCTCTGTTCAAATCTTCCAATTCCCTCTCTCTCCTACCTCCTGCTCAGATTGCCAGTCTTCTCTCCCATATAACCATTTCTCACCCCCAACTTCCTCCAGTCACCTAGCCTTTTCCCACCTAATTCTTCACCTCCCATTAGGTAGTCTTCCCCTTTCTTGTAATTCTGGTATCAGTTTCCTCTATCGTCCCCACCTTTCTAACTTCTCTAATCATAGATACTTAATTTTCCCTTCCCACCCTGGCTCTGATGTGTGCAAGGAATTAGCCTACAGCTATAATTCCAGGCCTTTCTAGTTTGATATCTGATGTAATCTTACATCTTTTTTTCCCCCAGGGGATGTGCTGACAGAGCCCCTGGCTATCATTGAGGGCTACAACTCCTATTTCAGCTTCAGCCGTAACCGCAGTGGCTATTCTGGTAAATGGGTCTTTCTAGGGACTTTAAAGTGATGAGGGCAGATGGAAAAGGGTTTTCAATATTTAATGAGAAGGCAGTAATAAATGTAGGCTTTTATCTACAGAGATAAAGCCACATCAGATTATATGAAGGATATTTTTTTGTATAATATTGGATTGCAAAAGCACAATAGTGGTGGTTAGTTATGTGAGCTCTGGAGCCTGACTGCCTGAGTTTGAATCCTAGCTCACTTCTAGCTGTGTACCCTCTGGCTAGCTATTTAACTTTTTTTATACTTAAAGTTCCTCACTTGGAAAAGGGGGATAATGTGTACTTCTTAGGGCTGTTGCAAGAACTGAACTTATTAGTTCATATGATAATAGTAATAGCTAGCATTTTCTGAGCAGCTACCATGTAAAGCACTTAGAATATTAGCTGTTATTAATCTGTATCTTTTCAAGATGAAGGAACTGAGACCCAGGGTTTGAGTAGACTTGCCCCAGGTATCCATGGACCTTGAATTGGGAGAGTTAACAAGAGAGCTATGCTTGATGAAGATGAGCATATGACCTGTGCAGGGGCAAAAGGCTGTGCAACAGGGTGTTGACTGCCAGGCCCGCTCAGTCTCCAGTACCCTCTCTGTCTCCAGGTGTAGCCACTTTCTGTAAGGACAGTGCTACCCCAGTGGCTGCTGAAGAAGGCCTGAGTGGCCTGCTTTCCACTCAGAATGGGGATGTGGGTTGCTATGGAAACATGGATGACTTCACCCAAGAGGAACTTCGAGCTCTGGATAGTGAGGGCCGGGCCCTCCTCACACAACACAAAATCTGGTAATAGTCCACATCCCCCTGTCACCCATCATTGCTAGTTCAACTCTGTGAATGTGGTGGTTCTAAGGCTTGCCTTATAAACATACATTCACCATTGGAAAACTTCCTAAACTTGCCATTCCTGGACTTTAGTCCTGGCTTAGCTACCTAGTTTGTAACCCTGAACAAATTGTATTCTTCTCTGAGTTTTGAGTTCTCTGTCCCTGCTTGGGGCTGAAGTGGGAGGGAGCCTGGTTGGGAGGCCTAACTCTTTTTATTACCACAGGTGCCTCAAAAGCAAGTTAGCCAACCTTGAACTTACTGCCCCAGATTGCTCTCCTTCTGTGTCCTATCTTTGTGAATGGCAGCACCGTTACTTGGTTTACCTGTGTGTCATCATAGTATAGTCAATCCTCAAGTCCTGTGTATGCCAGCTCATTCATGTTTCTCTATCCCTTTCCTTTATTTTCATCCCATAGACAACCTTGAGTGGAAGTCACATGGTGTGGGAAGGGGAAGGGTGGCTTGCAAGTGATTCCTTTTTGATGGTCTGTTTCTCTTCTTCCCAGCACATGGGAAGGGAAGGAGAAGACCTTGACCCTAATCAACGTGTACTGCCCCCATGCGGACCCTGGGAAGCCTGAGCGACTCACCTTTAAGATGCGCTTCTATCGCTTGCTGCAGATCCGAGCAGAAGCTCTCCTGGCAGCTGGCAGGTACTGGAAGCCTGTGCAGCAAGGCTTCCTTGAGCTTGTCCTTGGTGCCCAGTCCTGTGTCAGGACCCATTGGGAGGGATGTGGGATCTTTGTATTTTGAATTCATTCACAGCCTATTTGTAGACATCAGCATGCCCAAGAGAATAGGCTCTGCTGTTTAAGAGCTTGTGAGGACCAAATAAAGTGATACAGACATGAGTTTTGTACTCAAATACCTCTGGTCACATATCCGGGCTCCTCCTTTTACTCACTATGAGCCCAAAAGCTAGTCCTGCCTCTGTTTTCTCTTTTGTAAAATAAGTATATAAAACCCTGAAAGTGAAAGTCACTCAGTCATGTCATTCTCTTTGCTACCCCATGGACTATACAGTCTATGGAATTCTCCAGGTCAGAATACCTGAGTAGGTGGCTGTTCCCTTCTCTAGGGGATCTTCCCAACCCAGGGATTGAACCCAGGTTTCCTGCATTGCAGGCAGATTCTTTACCACCTGAGCCACCAGGGAAGCCCAAGAATACTGGAGTGGGTAGCCTATCCCTTCTCTAGTGGATCTTCTTGACCCAGGAATCGAACCGGGGTCTCCTGCATTGCAGGTGGATTATTTACCAGCTGAGCTACCAGAGAAGCCCTATATGGACCCCTACCTCAGAAAAGTTTTAAGGGTGAAATAAGAGGAAGGCAACATACTTAGAACAAATGAAAAGTCTTGTCCCAGAGGACAGAAAAGTGAGGTTGGGTTGGAATAATCAAGAGATGCTTCCTAGAGGGAATGGTACCTGAGCTCATCTTTGAAGGATCAGAAAGATGCCATTTGGTAGAGATCAGTGAGACAATCATGTCAAACAAGAAACAGTTTTACCTTTGGAGATCTGAATTGGATTGGTCATTTGTAAAAGGCATCAAGGTTATAGTGAAATTGGAGAGGTGGACTACTATGAGTTGCTGTTGGCTCCCATCTTCACGTCTATGTGGCAGGTGGCAGATCTTGGGCCCAGGAGACAGTAGATGGGCCAGGACTGCTGCTTCCCTTTCTTGACATTCATTTTATGTTTTTCAGCCATGTTATCATTCTGGGTGATCTGAATACAGCCCACCGCCCCATTGATCACTGGGATGCAGTCAACATGGTAAGGTTCCCGTTAGGCCTTTGATCTCACTCCTGACTGATTCTGTTGAGCCAATCAGTGCTGTTTTTTGGTTCAGTGGCAAGTGTCCTTCGTGAAAAAGCAGAGCTTAGTTTGAAATTCTATTCTCAAAGCACTGAGGATTACGCTGTGGACTCATTTATCAGTCATTTCTGACTATTGGCCCCCCAGATCTCTCAGCATGGTTGGCTATGGACACATGACAAGTCAATTATAGAATGGTGTCTGGACTTCAGGGGAGATATCTTAAAATGGCTGAGTCTTAAAAGATGAGTAGAAAAGAACTTGGGGGTGGAGTGGAGAGCAAACCATTCTGGCATGATGAGCAAAGGCTGCAAGGTGAGAATTTGGCTGGTGTGCATTAGGAACTACAAGTTCCCTTCTTATTAGGGGATGACAGGGAAGGAAGGTGGGTAGCAGAGGACGGGGCTAGAGAGTTCCAGTCAGATTTTGAGGGCCTCGAACTCCACATTATCTGGATCATTTCCCTAATAGAGTATGTTTCCTGCTCACGAATCTTTAATACCTCCCAGTTACCTTGCAGACATGCAGAGAAAATACCCAGGCCTGGCATTCAAGGCTCTTCTGTGTCTGTGCTCAGTCTTTTATTCCCATCCTCAGCACCCCTTCACACTCCATCCACTCCACCTAGGTTTTCTCCTCTCTGCCCATTGCAAAAGTTGTTCTCATTTTGGCTTTTCTCACTGTTCTCTGAATTGGTGGTCATCCCCTCCCTTCTGACTTTTCTTATATGAACCCCTCATCTCTGAGTCCCTCTAGGCCAATGATTCTCAGCCTCTGAAAGCACATTAGAATAAGTAGCTTTACATAAATATCAATACCCTCATGCAACCCTAGACCAATTAAGTCAGAATCTATTGGGTGTGAGGCCAGGGTAGCAGTATGTTTTAAAAACTCCCAGGCTGATTCTATTGTATATTCAGTCTTGAGAACCACTGTGCTAGAATCTTCAAGTCAGTTCTCAAAGAAGAGGCCGTAGGAAGATTCCTTGATTAGTTTGCAGAAGAGCCACAGGACATAGATGTGTCTCCCAATGGGGAAAATGAGCAGAAATGAGATAATTAGAGACTGGTGATGGTCATGATGGGGAAGGAAGTGTACACTACAAACTGAAAGCCGTCAGTCCTCCCTACCTTATTCCTCGTCAGGTATTTACTTAATCTGTTCTTCCTACTTCCTGTGATAGTGTCATACACCTTTATGTGTTCTCTTCTTAGTTCAGAAATACCCTAGATCTCTTGAGTGCACTTCATGTGTTCTTTTTTTTCCCAACAAAAAAGAATAATACCAGATGACATGACAAACACAATCTTTCCAAAATAGCAGAATATGTCCACTTCCCACAAGACCAGCTATTCTAGTCTTATCCTCCCTAAATGGTACCATCCATCCTCTTGGTTGCTCCAACCAGAAGCCAGGGAATCATGTTAGTATTGTCCTTCTCTACCCTCCCTTTTCCCATTCAGTTGGCCAGTGAGTACTGTTGATTCTAGCTCCAAATCATCTCTTAATTTCATTTTGTCTCCTCTGACACCACCCTAGTCTAAGTAACCATCATATCTTGCTGATGTGGACTATGATAGTCATCTCCTGTTGGTACTCTGGCCCACAGTCTCATTGCCCCTCCAGTCTTCTGGGTACACTGTTCCCTCCCTCTACAGGCCCATTGCATAAGTTGTTCTCTCAATTTGTAACACCTTCTGCCTGGGTTATTGTTGCTCAATCTTCACTTCTCAGTGCCAGATCACTTGCTAAAAGAAAGCCTTGTTGGTCCCCAAGACTAGATCAAGGTCCCACTTTGTCACTCATATCACACCTGGCACATAATCAGTGTTCTTTGAACATTTGTTGCATTGAATGGATGAGTAAATGGATTGGGTGGATGATGAATTAGGAATCAGAGCCAAAGGAAGTATTCAGACGTGAATCCCTTGAGCCCCTCAAATACCAAAATAGTACTAAAGGATTTACATGAAAAGGCAACAGTCTTAACTTCTAACTGTAGCCCAACTTCCTGGAGGTAACCATTCTACACATCTTATTTTCCATTCTCTTGGTGAGCAATTCTGGGAATTGCTTTGATTAACCAACAGGAAGCTTTCAGGCCCGGGATTTATGGCCCAGTGCAAGGTAGATGTAGCTTGATGCAGAAGTAAAAAGAAGCATGAGCTTTTAAATCAGTAAGGAGGCAAAGTGCAAAGTCCGGAACAGCTCTGCCAGTTCCGGACAGTATGACCTTGAGCATTCTTCTTTGGAACAGCCACATTTTCTTATCTGTAAAATGCAGCAGTTAGTCCCTTACAGTTCTAGGCATCTAGTTCTGCCTATTTCTTTGTCCTCTTCCCTTTTCCCCAGGAATGCTTTGAAGAGGACCCAGGGCGCAAGTGGATGGATGGTTTGCTCAGTAACCTGGGGTGCGAGAGTGGCTCCCACATGGGACCCTTCATCGATAGCTACCGCTGCTTCCAGCCAAAGCAGAAGGGGGCCTTCACCTGTTGGTCAACAGTCAGTGGTGCCCGTCATTTGAACTATGGCTCCCGGCTTGACTACGTGTTGGGGGATAGGACCCTGGTCATAGACACCTTTCAGTCTTCCTTCTTGCTGCCTGAGGTGATGGGCTCTGATCACTGCCCTGTGGGTGCAGTCTTAAGCGTGTCCTCTGTGCCAGCAAAACAGTGCCCACCTCTGTGCACCTGCTTCCTCCCTGAGTTTGCAGGTACCCAACTCAAGATCCTACGATTCCTGGTTCACTTCAAACAAGATCCTGTGTTCAAGCAGTCAGCACTTCAGCCCAGCAATCAAACACAGGTACACATGCGCCAAAACAAAGCCCGTGTGCGCTCAACTAGGTCCCGGCCAAGTAAAACTGGCTCCAGTAGAGGCCAAAAAAACCTGA
The DNA here is from genome assembly GCF_055505025.1 of Bos grunniens. Classification (NCBI taxonomy): domain Eukaryota; kingdom Metazoa; phylum Chordata; class Mammalia; order Artiodactyla; family Bovidae; genus Bos; species Bos grunniens. The sequence continues at coordinate 49,894,297 of NC_141194.1, read as the reverse complement.
TGAGCTACTTCCAGCCATCCTCCAGTGGCCCCCAAACTTCTAACTTGGATCTTCCTAGCCTGGGCACCCTTATAACCCCAAAGACCTCAGAAGAGGACGTGATGGCCAATGTGGTGGAGGGGCAGGCCAAGGCTTCAGAGGCCAAGGATGAAAAGGAGATACGGACCTCATTCTGGAAGTCTCTGCTGGGGGGACCCTCGCCCATGCCCCTCTGTGGGGGACACAGGGAGCCATGTGTAATGCGAACTGTAAAGAAGCCAGGACCCAACCTGGGCCGCCACTTCTACATGTGTGCCAGGCCCCAGGGTCCTCCCACTGACCCCTCTTCCCGCTGCAATTTCTTCCTCTGGAGCAGGCCCAGCTGAATCACCCCAGGCCTAAAGATGTCTGACATAATCAACCTTGTATGGTCTGAGGCCAACTTCCTCCTAAGCTGCCTCCTCCTTCCTCAAGACCTCCTTTCTTCCTCCTCTTTCTCCTCTTCCTCTTCCACCTTCCTCAAGGACCCTTCCCCTTTTCTCTTTTTTTCTTCCTCCAAAGCCTCCTTTTTTCTCTTTTCTTCCTGCTTAGTTCCTCCTCATTGGTGAGCTTCTTGTGCCTTAATGCTTGTGACCCAGTCCCCTACCCCACTTCCCACCTTCCTTTCAGAAGTACACCAGAAGCAGTTGCCCTAAGAAGTTGTAATTTTAAACCCCTTCCTACCTTGCTGGAAAATGTATCTGTGCCTAAATAAAGTCCATGTCTTTGTTGTAGTGCACCATGTCATATGGACATTTTGGATGTGCCCCATAAAGTTGAGTTAGAGATGTTATCTTAGTCCTGGGTTTGAACTCCTAAGGAGAAGGGTTGAAGGAGGAGTGGTGCTCACCATAAAGGTGCTCTGTTCAGTTGAGGTTTCCTGTACTGCTGAGGTTGGGTCATCAAGGGAAATGGGTATGGTGGGACAGAAAGCTCAGGTGGGCTGTGTGAAAGTGTTAATCACTCAGTCATGTCTGACTCTTTGTGACCCCATGGACTGTAGCCTGCCAGGCTCTTCTGTCCATGGGATTCTCCAAGCAGAATACTGTAGTGGGTTGCTGTTGCCTTCTCCAGGGGATCTTCCTGACCCAATGATTGAACTTGGGTCTCTTGCATTGGCAGGTGGATTCTTGACAGTCATCAGGGAAGCCCCGGGCTGTGTAGCTTTAAACCAATGTTTCCCAACTGATATGTCTCACAGCTGCCACAAATGTGTTAAAGGGTGGAAAGAAATGGATCCCTCACACCTAGAGTTGCCAGACAGGACCAGGAATTAATTGCATAAGTATTAGGAAAGATTGCCTCCTAAGCAGGAAATATTAATTCACCCAAGTGTGCCATGCATGTGTTTTCAGTGTGTTATGACCTAGAGAGGTTGGGAACCTTGCCTTGAACAAGTTGCTTGCTATAGCCAAGCCTCTTTCCCACCTTGGGAAATAGAACTGATAAGTACTGTTCTATAAGGTACTGTGGAAAGGAAAGAGGATAATGGATTGAGGAGAATATCCATTCTCTTTGTTGGAAAATACCTTCAAGCTTTTGGGGAACCACTCCTTTCCTCCAGGCAGATTGATTTGGGCTGATTCCATCTCCTTGCTTCAGGGGCTACCTGGGGCCAAAGTTTTCATGTCTACAAATGAAGAGTCAATCTCTGGATTTTTGGTGAAACCATGGGGAAAGAGCCATTTAATATAAATCTTCCAAGTGTCCTGGCTCTTTGTACAACTCACTGTGTAGTTTTTGGCCTCTCCCTCTCTGAATCTCAGTAAAATGGGATGGTCAGATCAACGGGTGATTGGTGGTTTCCTCATGGCTCTGCCACTTGTCTGAGGGAGACAGGTATAATGCAGTTATCTGTTCTCTGTCAAACAAAGAGCTACAAATGCTACACTTTGCTCTTTATTTTCAGTCTCAAGTCAGCTAAAGGCACACAAAGCAGAGGACAGGAGGCAGCCCAGCTTCAAGTGAAGTGCAGGTGGAGTGGGGATCCAAAGCAGCTGGTTTCTTAGGCATAAGTGGTGACATACTGGGGCCCCATGTTCCCAAAGTAGGAACGTTCCCACTCACTCATGAGCTCGAAGTGTACAGGACGGCGGCAGAAATTGCAGGCAGCTATAGATATATCCTGGAGGGGGAGTCCCACCTCAGTCCAGGCTTCTAGCAGCTTCTCTGAAGGTGATGAGGGGAAGGGAGGGAAATAATTGGTTAGAGTATGTCTTAATCCCTGTGCCACATTACAGATGTGCAAAGATATTGATCCCCTCAACCCTTTGAGATATCTCAGAACTAGAAATAGCCTCGTTAGTTTGCTCCTTTGTGTGATGTGAATATTACCATTTGTGTATGGGTGCTGTGATATATAAAAGTTTGAGAAGCACTCATGTGACATAATTTGAAGCTGTACTGGCCTGGCCTGAACCACTTCGTAAGTACATGACATGGTGTAACTCAAGAAGTGAATCCATCTACTTGGAAACTCAGCCTGGTGAGGAAGATGACACTGACAGTAAACACACAGTGTCATCAGTATTGTCACCTGGGAGCCTGGGGCAGGGGTTTTTCCTAGAGGGAGTGGGGAGCCCAGAGGACAGAATCTGATCTCTCTGCCAGAAGTACCTCAGCTGTGTCCCAGGGTTCTGTCCCTGGCTCTTTTTTCATGCTTACTCCCTGTGTGATCTCATCTAGTTTCATGGCTTTAAAAACCATGTATATGCTGGTGATTCTGAAATTTTCATATCTAGCCCAAAGCTCTTTCCTGAATTCTAGACTTGTATATCCACCTTTCTGTATCTTCACCTGGATATCTAATAGGCATCTGTAACTTAACATGAGCACAACTGAGCAGTAATACTGATCTCCCTACCCTCCACCAAGTCTACCTTACTTTCAGCGTTAACCATCTCAGTTGGTGGCAATGCCAGTTGCTCAGTACAAAAATATTTGAGCTATCCTTTATTTTTCTCTTTCTCTCCTATGACACATCCAGTCTATTAGCAAAAACCATTGGTTCTACCTTCAAAATCTGACCACTTCTTACCACCAATGCTATCCTCAGGTCTGAGCCACCATCATTTGTTTTTCATTTTTTAATTCTGAAGATTTTTTATTAAAAAGCAAATTATTTGCTATGTGACATCCAATGGCTTGGGAGTTTTAATCCCTTCTTTTGTCACCATTATTTCTTAATCTGGAATATCACAATAGCCCCCTAATGGATCTCCCTGCTCCCACTCTTTCAGTCTATTCTCAACATAGAAGTCAGAGAAACTCTTGAAGCCTGAATCAGATTCAGATATGTTACTCATCTGCTTAAATCCTTCTGAAGGCTTTCTATTTCAGAGTTCCCTGGTGGCTCAGACAGTAAAGCGTCTGCCTACAATGTGGGAGACCCGGGTTCGATCCCTGGGTCAGGAAGATCCTCTGGAGAAGGAAATGGCAACCTACTCCAGTACTCTTGCCTGGAAAATCCCATGGACGGAGGAGCGTGGTAGGCTACAGTCCATGGGGTCGCAAAGAGTTGGACATGACTGAGCGACTTCACTTTTCTTTCACTTTCAGAGTTAAAGCCATAACCCTTCCAGTGGCCTGCAGTACCCTACACCGTCTGGTCCATATTGCTCCTCCTCACTTTTCTCTCTCTTTCCCTCTAATTCACACCATTCCATCCATACTCATCTACTTATTCAAATACAAGAGGAATACTGCTGTGTTAGGGTCTTACCTGTTTTAGGGTGTTCTCTCTGCCTGGGATGCTCTTTTCTTAGATTTCTTCCCAGCTGACTCCTTCACTTCCTTTATATCTTTGCTCAAGTGTCACTTTGGTGGTCTCTACACATAGCACTCTATTTAAGGCTTCAACCTTCCTCTCCAAGCTAGCCCATGTACCCGCCCCCAGCACTTTCTATCCCCTTTTTCCTGCTATATTTTCCCCCATAAATGCTTAGAATTACCATGCTATTTAATTTGCACTTATTTTTAAGTGTTCCTTTTTCTATTATCTCCTACTAGTATGTAAGCTCCAGAAGGATAGAGATTTTGTATCTGTTTTGTTTAGTACTGAATCCCCAGCACCTGGAACAGTATCTAGCACACAGTAGGTACTTGATAACTATGTGTTGAAAGAATGAATGAAAGATGCCTGATTACATCTAGAAGATGAAAAGAGGTAAGTCAGAGTAAGGGATGAAGGAAGGCATTCCACTCAGAAGGAAGCATCATTAACAAAATCCCAGGGGTAAGAGGCTAGAGCTAAGTAAGGGAACTGTAAGTCATTCAGAGTAGCTGGAGAAATAAAATGAATGTGGGGAAGAAGAGAAAGCATAGAGATCACCATGTTGAAGGCATTGAATGCTATGCCAAGGAGGTTTGACTATTCTCCAGGCCAGTGTCTCCAGTTTGGGGGCTATACATCTTATTAGTACAAAAGTTCTAATACCTACCTCCAATGTATGTATTTTTTATATAATACATACATATATAATTGTCAGTCTATATATTAGAGATCAGTATAGGTAATGCTTAATTTCCTATTTTTTAAGACAAAAAGTAAATATACAATTCTAATAAATCCCCTTACCCTATGGATGATCTTGCATACCTCACCTTGGAGACCACTGCTCTAGTCTAGACAGTAGGGAACTATGAAGAGATTTAAACTAGGGAGCTATATGATCAGATTTTTAGAAAAATCCCTCTGATGGTCAGTATGGATAAAGGATTAGAGAAAAGCAGGAAAATTAGTTAGGAAGAAATCACATTGACATGGATTTAAAAAGTAGCAATGGAGAAATGAGATTTGAGAGAGATTGTAGAGAACATTTGCAAGATTTCATGATGGGTTGGCTATAACTTTGAAGGGCTGACTGGTGGAGTCATGGTGAATGCCTCTCATATTTCTTTCCTGCAAAAGCCCAGCATAAGTGGACATTTAGAGAACTGAGAATACTAAAAGCTCTATAATTGAAGCCTAGCACAAAGAAGGCTGAGCAAGAGGTCCAGAAGTCTAGATCATTAGCTCAGAGATGGTATGTGGCATGAGACCTAGTGGTATGAGCATGGAGGTAGATGCAGATTCTCCAGTTCAAACCTAGTGGCTATGTCACTTTGGACCAGTTTTTTATATGTTTTGATACCTCAGTTTCTATATATATAAAATGGAAATGCTAATAATACCATGTCTACCCCATGAGGATTAGATGAGTTAATACATGTAAAGTATTTAGAACAGTTCTTCACACATGGTAAATACTTAATAAGTGTTGGCTAGCATTATTTGATGCTTTTAAATGAATGAATGTATGGCGTCTACCTGTCTTGTTTTCCTAGTACTCTCATTCTGCCTATGCTCCAGACAAACAAAATGCTGTAGCTAATGTATGCCCTCTGCTTTCCTATCTCTAGGTCTATGCTTATCAAATTCCCTTGTTCTGAAATATCCTTCTTACACCATACCACAGGTACTTCAAGGTACAGCAGAAGGATTTCCTTACCTATGAAGCCTACTTAATTTCACCCTTCTTACCTTCTCTAGCCATAAATGAACACTCTCCTTTTAGCTCCCAGAGTACTGGAGCTCACCACACTGGACCAGTACCACCCGTGTTTATATCTGTCTCCTTTGCTATGCCATCAACTGCCTATGTGTCTTTCACCCAACAGACCTAGAATAAGAACCTGCTCTATGCTGGCCCTGTACCCAGAAGGAATCCAGTAAACTTCAGGTGAATTGGGCACCTTAAGGATAAAACCCAAGCTATTCAGTTCTACAAGCCTCCAAACTGTGTGTTGTCTTTGCAGATTCATAGGTAAACACTCCCCTACCTTATTCCATTCTTACTTTCCTACATTCCAGTAATATTTGCTTGTTCTTGATATGTCCAAGCCTACTTCTGATTCTCTTACTTGTCTTTCTCCATGCTCTTGCTTCTACTGGGAATATCTCTTCTGCATCCTCTTTCTTCTCTTGGTCCAATACCACACCCCTTTGCAAGACTCAGCTCAGGTTGTCACCTCCACTAAGAAGCCTGTCCTGAAGCCAGGCCCCTCTTCTGCTCCTACAACTCCCCCATGCATTCTCTCTGTTGAACTTCAGTCACTCCTTGAAGTCATTGTTTGAGTCTGCTATGGTCTCCTCAACCAAACTGAAGCCCTATGAGTACAGGAACTGTTTCTTATTCATTTATGACCCCAGTATAGGGTCTAGCACATAATAGATGTTTCAGAAATATATTTTTAAACTGAACGGCATCCATTGTCTTCTTAAGATAATGAGGCTGAAGGAAAGAAGAGTGCTGTAGACACCCATGTTGAGGAAAGGAAAGGAAAGAAAAGAAAGGAAAGAGAAGTCGCTCAGTTGTGTCCGACTCTTTGCGACCCCGTGGACTGTAGCCTACCAGGCTTCTCCATCCATGAGATTCTCCAAGCAAGAATACTGGAATGGGTTGCCATTTCCTTCTCCAGGGGATCTTCCTGACCCAGGGATCGAACCCAGGTCTCCCACATTGGAGGCAGATGCTTTAACCTCTGAGCCACCAGGGAATAGGTGTCCCCATGTTGAGGACTTACCCACAAAGTCTTCCATCATCTGAGGGCTGTGGTGGGGGGAGGGTGCCAAGCGCAGCAGCTCCTCACCCCGGGGGACAGTTGGGTAGTTGATGGCCTGCACATAGATGCCATACTTGGAGAGCAGGAGATCACAGATCCTGGTGTTCAGCACTGCATCACCCACCTGGACCCAGGAGAAAAGCTTGTCAGTATCTGCTCCCCTGACCCCACTATTGCTAGCTCTATTAAGTAGGTGGAGGGAATCAGATCAAGGAACTCCACTGAACTTGGGGGCATATATTTTCATAAGCGTCTTAGTCAGTGGCAAGTCTAGAATCTCTTATCAAGGAGTTTCTCAGTGGCAGCAATCTGACTTAAGATACATGCATCCCAATGTTCACAACTCTACTTACAATAGCCAAGACATGGAAACAACTCAAGTTCCCATCAACACATAATTGGTTTAAGAACATGTGGGGTGTGTATGTGTGTATACACACACACACATATACATATGTGCTGCTGCTGCTGCTGCTAAGTCGCTTCAGTCATGTCCGACTCTGCGACTCCATAGATGGCAGCCCACCAGGCTACCCCGTCCCTGGGATTCTCCAGGCAAGAACACTGGAGTGGTTGCCATTTCCTTCTCCAATGCATAAAAGTGAAAAGTGAAAGTGAAGTCTCTCAGTCGTGTCTGACTCTTAGCGACCCCATGGACTGCAGCCTACCAGGCTTCTCCATCCATGGGATTTTCCAGGCAAGAGTACTGGAGTGGGGTGCCATTGCCTTCTCCATACATATGTGCATACATGCATAAAATTGAATATTAGCCACAAAGAAGTGAAATATTTTCATTTGTGGAAACATGGATGGACCTAGTGAATATTATACTAAGTGAAGTGAGTCAGACAGAGAAAGACAAATATATCACTTATATGTGGAATCTTAAAAAATAATACAAATGAATCTATAACCAAAACAGAAACATACTCATAGAAAATAAACTTATGGATGCCTAAGGGGAAAGAGGGGCTTCCCAGGTGGCTCAGTCATAAAGAATCTGCCTGCTAATACAGGAGACTTGGGTTTGATCACTGGGTTGGGAAGATTCCCTGGAGAAGGAAATAACAACCCACTCCAGTATTCTTGCCTGAGAAATCCCATGGATAGAGAAGTCTATGGCAGTCTATGGTCCATGGGGTCACAAGAGTTGGTTAGACATGACTTTGTGACTAAACAACAACAATGAGGTATAAGGGAGGGATAAATTAGGAGTATGTGAATGATAGGGAGGGAACACAGCCCTGCCAATTAACAGAAAATTGGATTAAAGATTTACTGAGCATGGCCCCACCCATCAGAACAAGACTCCATTTCCCCCTCAGTCAGTCTGTCCCATCAGGAAGCTTCCATAAGCTTATACTTCTCCATCAGAGGGCAGACAGCATGAAAACCAAACTCACAGAAAATTAACCAATCTGATCACATGGATCACAGCATTGTCTAACTCAATGAAACCATGAGCCATGCTGTGTAGGGCCACCCAAGACGTACGTGTCATTGCGGAGAGTTCTGACAAAACATGGTCTACTGGAGAAGGGAATGGCAAACCACTTCAGTTTTTTTGCCTTGAAAACCCCATGAACAGTAGGAAAAGGCAAAAAGATAGGGCACTGAAAGATAAACTTCCCAGGTCGGTAGGTGCCCAATTATGCTACTGGAGATCAGTGGAGAAACAACTCCAGAAAGAATGAAGAGATGGAGCCAAAGCGAAAACAACACCCAGTTGTGGATGTGACTGGTGATGGAAGTAAAGTCGAACGCTGTAAACAACAACATTGCATAGGAACCGGGAATGTTAGGTCCATGAATCAAGGCAAATTGGAAGTGGTCAAACAGGAGATGACAAGAGTGAACATCAACATTTTAGGAATCAGCGAACTAAAATGGACTAAAACTAAATGGGTGAATTTAACTCAGATGACCATTATATCTACTACTGTGGGCAAGAATCCCTTAGAAGAAATGGAGTAGCCATCATAGTCAACAAAAAAGCCCAAAATTCAGTACTTGAATGCAATCCCCAAAACAACAGAATGATCTCTGTTCATTTCCAATGCAAAGCATTCAGTATCACAGTAATCCAAGTCTATGCCCCAACCAGTAATGCTGAAGAAGCTGAAGTTGAATGGTTCTATGAAGACCACAAGACCTAGAATGAACACCCAAAAAAGTTGTCATTTTCATTATAGGGGACTGGAATGCAAAAGTAGGAAGTCAAAATACACATGGAGTAACAGGCAAATTTGGCCTTGGAGGACAGATTGAAGCACGGCAAAGGCTAATAGAGTTTTGCCAAGAGAACACACTGGTCATAGCAAACACACTCTTCCAACAACACAAGAGAAGACTCTACACACGGACATCACCAGATGGTCAACAGCGAAATCAGATTGATTATATTGTTTGCAGGCAAAGATGGAGAAGCTCTATGCAGGCAGCAAAAACAAGACCAGGAGCTGACTGTGGCTCAGATCATGAACTCCTTATTGCCAAATTCAGACTTATATGGAAGAAAGTGGGGAAAACCACTAGACCATTCAAGTATGACCTAAATCAAATCCCTTACAATTATACATTGGAGGTGAGAAATAGATTCAAAGGATTAGATATGATAGACAGAGTGCCTGAAGAACTATGGATGGAAGTTCATGACATTGTACAGGAGACAGGGATCAAGACCATCCCCAAGAAAAAGAAATTCAAACAGGCAAAATGGTTGTCTGAGGAAGCCTTACAAATAGCTGTGAAACGAAGAGATGTGAAAGGCAAAGGAGAAAAGGAAAGATATACCCATTTGAATGAAGAGTTCCAAAGAAGAGCAAGGAGAGATTAAAAAAGGCTTCTTCAGTGATCAATGCAAAGAAATAGAGGAAAACAATAGAATGTGAAAAACTAGAGATCTTTTCAAGAAAATTAGAGCTATCAAGGGACTCTTTTATGCAAAGATGGGCACAACAAAGGACAGAAGTGGTATGGACCTAACAGAAGCAGAAGACATTAAGAAGAGGTGGCAAGAATATACAGAACTATACAAAAAAGATCCTCACAACTCAGATAATCACTTCACAACCCAGATCACTCTCCTGGAGCCAGACATCCTGGAATGTGAAGTCAAGTGGGCCTTAGGATGCATCACTATGAACAACGCTAGTGGAGGTGATGGAATTCCAGTCGAGCTATTTCAAATCCTAAAAGATGATGCTGTGAAACTGCTGCACTCAATATGTCAGCAAATTTGGAAAACTCAGCAGTGGCCACAGGACTGGAAAATGTCAGTTTTCATTCCAATCCCCCAAAAAAGCATTGCCAAAGAATCCTCAAACTACTGCACAATTGCACTTAACTCACACACTAAAAACGTAATGCTCAAAGTTATTCAAGCAAGGCTTCAACAGTACGTGAACCATAAACTTCTAGATTTTCAAGCTGGATTTAGAAAAGGCAGAGAAACCAGAGATCAAATTGCCAACATCTGTTGGATCATTGAAAAAGTGAGACAGTTCCAGAAAAACATCTTCTTCTGCTTTATTGATTACACCAAAGCCTTTGACTGTGTGGATCACAATAAACTGTGGAAAATTATTTAAGAGATGGGAAAAGCAGATTACCTGACCTGCCTTCTGAGAAATCTGTATGCAGGTCAAGAAGCAACAGTTAGATCTGGACATGGAACAACAGATTGGCTCCAAATCAGGAAAGGAGTAAGTCAAGGCTGTATAAATGCTGGGCTGGATGAAGAACAAGCTGGAATCAAGATTGCCAGGAGAAATATCAGTCACCTCAGATATGCAGATGGCACCACCCTTATGGCAGAAAACAAAAAAGAACTAAAGAGCCTCTTGATGGAAGTGAAAGAGGAGAGTGAAAAATTTGGTTTAAAACTCAACTTTCATAAAACTAAGATCTTAGCATCTGGTCCCATGACTTTATGGCAAATAGATGGGGAAACAATGGAAACAGTGACAAACTTTATTTTTGGGGGCTCCAAAATCGCTGCAGATGGTGACTGTAGCCATGAAATTAAAAGATACTTGCTCCTTGGAAGAAAAGCTGTGACCAACCTAGGCAGCATGTTAAAAAGCAGAGAGATCACTTTGCCAATAAAGGTGCGTCTAGTCAAAGCTTTGGTTTTTCCAGTAGTCATGAATGAATGTGAGAGTTGGACTATAAAGAAAGCTGAATGCCAAAGAATTGATGCTTTCAAACTGTGGTGTTGGGGAAGACTCTTGAGAGTCCTTTGGGCAGCAAGGAGATCCGACCAGGCCATCCTAGAGGAAATCAGTCCTGAATATTCATTGGAAGAACTGATGCTGAACCTGAAACTCCAATACTTTGGCCACCTGATGCGAAGAACTGAGTCTATTGAAAAGACTCTGATGCTGGGAAAGATTAAAGGTGGGAGCAAAAGCGGATGACTGAGGATGAGATGGTTGGATGGCATCACCACTCAATGGACGTGAGTTTGAGTAAGCTCCAGGAGTTGGTGATGGATAGGGAAGCCTGGCGTGCTGCAGTCCATGGAATAGCAAAGAGGCACTACTGAGTGACTGAACTGAACTGAACTGATGGGATTAACAGATAAAAGTTACTACCCATAAAATAGATAAGCAACAAGGATTTACTATATAACACAGTGAATTAATGGAAAATAATCTGAAAAAAAATATGTAACTGAATCACTTTTCTGTACACTTGAAACTAACACAATATTGTAAGTCAACTATATGCTATGCTGTGCTTATTAGCTCAGTTTTGTCCAGTTATTTATGACCCCATGGGCTGTAGCCCGCCAGGCTCCTCTGCCCATTGGGATTCTCCATGCAACAATACTGGAGTGGGTTGCCATGCCCCCTCCTCCAGGGCATCTTCCCAATTCAGGGACTGAACCCAGGTCTCCCTCATTGCACCCAGATTCTTTACCATCTAAGCCACCAGGGAAGCCCAAGAATGCTGAAGTGGGTAGCTTATCCCTTCTTTAGGGGAACTTCCAGACCCAGCAATCGAACTGGGGTCTCCTGCAGTGGAGGTAGCTTTTTTACCAGCTGAGCTACCAGAAAAGCCCCAAGTCAACTATACTTCAATTTAAAAATTAAAGGGGGTAGAAGTGCTTCTAGGGACCTTGTCTTGAATCTGTTTGCAGAAGAAGCATACCTAGCTATGTTTAGGGTAGTTCTGAGTAAGAAGATAAAACCCCAAGTGACTTCTGGAGTGTTGTCACTGGGTTAATTAAACATATTTGCAAAAGTAGTCTTTCAAAGGAACACTGCATTAGCCCAAGGAACAGTACAGTCTACTAAGCATGAGATAATAACTAATGTTAAAAAAAAAAGACTAGTTAATCCAGAATGACTGATAATTTTCCAAAAGGGAAAGAAAACTGATGATAAGGAGGTTGGTTAACAAGGAAACAGCTGACAGGAACAGGTTTCAGTTTGCTGGTTGTGGGAAGACTCCCAGGAGAGATGGTGGAGAAGGCAATGGGGAATGTGGGACTCTCACCCGAATGGGGATGATGTGGCTGGGGCATGGAATGACAGGAAGGCCCCTGTCCATTAGTAGCTGACGCATGTGCTTGACATTGCGTTGGTGGGCCCTCCTCAGGGCTTGGCCCTCCTCTCCTTTGAGCAGTCGCACGGATTCCAGAGCCCCAGAGAGCACCATGGGAGGCAGTGAAGTGGTGAAGATGAAGCCAGCAGCATAGGAACGTACCATGTCCACCAAGTCACGGGTGCTGGCAATGTAGCCACCCACACAGCCAAAGGCTTTGCCTGGAGACAAGGAGGAGAATGAGGAGGTTATGCACAGATCCTATTATCAGCCCCCTGAGGAACAGGGTAACTCAAGGCAGTACACTAGAAGCTGGAGCTCCAGACTCCCTTATCATCTTTCTTGTCTGTGACAAGCAGACAGAGCTGATAGTTATGCTGCTTTGAGGTAGGACTTGTAAGCCCTGCCATGTGTAATGACTAGATATGCGGGAGCTGGGTGGGGACCTTCAACTGGTTAGATCCAAAAGTAGAGCTAAATGGAGCTTGGAACTGGGATGGGGAAGGAGTTTTGATCCACAACTCCACCCAATGAATTGAACTTAGTAATTTGGCCCAGCTCAGGGGTCTTCTCAAAAAATCCTCCCAGACTTTGTCAGCAATTTTGCAGTGATATGGGAGTGGGAGGAGAGAATCCAAATGTTCTATAGCCTGGGTCATAAATTCTACCCAAATAGCCTTTGCAACTTTGTGGAGGAGGAAGAAAAAGTTCTTCTAGGGACTTCCTTTCTGGATTGTATATAAGGGTAACCCAAGGGACTCACTTACCAAGAGTTCCAGAGATGATGTCAATCTTGTGCATAATTCCATCACGCTCCCCAATCCCAGCACCCCGGGACCCATACAGTCCTACAGCATGAACTTCATCCACGAAGGTCAGAGCCCCATACTGGTGGGCCACATCACACAATTCCTCAAGGGGACAGATGGCACCTGAGCAAAGCCATGAATAGAGGTAGATCATAACCCTTCTCCAGCTCCATCTCCAGCATGGAATTTGTGGCGCATATCAACTATAGGTTGGGAAAGGAGGAGGGTGTGCACCCGTAGTTGGGGCTATGCCAGACTTCTTCATATGTGTCGACTGAGTTCACCCTACTCCCACCCAAGTTGTGTATGTGTGCATTTTCCCCAGCCTGTGATTAAGGCTTACTTTTCTTTCTATTTTTACTTCATTCTGATGATATCTGTCCTCTTGCTTATGCTATTTGCCAGCCTCTCTCTGCCTCCCCGCCCCCGCCCCACCACAAGTCTGTGTATTTCCATCAAGTATTGGCACTAGCCTATATGATGCCTTTGTTTAAATAAATTAAAAAAAATTCTCCTTTTGCTCCAGGTTAATGTTTTCAGATCTCACTCACCCTGTCTGCCAAGTGTTGTTGTCAGCTGTGTCAATTTTTTCACTGGTCTTCCATATTTCTGTGTTTATGACTTTTTGCCAGTCTCTTTTTATGACTATTTCCAAATTTGTTTCTGTGTCTCTATTTTCTATCTCTGTCTTTGTTTTTCCTCTCTCCTCTCCCCACTTCCTCTGTCTCTTTGTTAGTGTCTATATCCCTCCTTCCCTCACTCACCTTCCTCTCTCACTTCTGTTCTCTCTTATTGTTTGTATCCCTTCATGTCTACCTTTCTGACTTTAGACTTTTTTCTCTGTATCTCTGTCTCTTTCTGAGTTTTTTTGTGCCTCTATCTTTTCTGTCTCTGTGGGAAATATTTTTTTTCTCAACCTGTCAGTTTTGTTACCTGAGGGTACCCTCCCATAGACTCAGGCTCAATGTATTGAATGAAAGTGAAATAGAAGTAATCTGTATGTTCCTGTACATTTTCCATGCAGATTTACCATTTTCCCCTGTTATTCTATGCTGATAATTGTTTATAAGGTCTTCAAATGTCTGTGAATTTCATGCATAGATATTGTGACCACTCTACATATACAAGAACCCATACATCTGTCATTCCCCATTCCTGGAAACTAATGGTGCAGGGAAGTGGAATACAACAGAAACTTCTTCATGTGGGAACAGGGACTCCAGGCTAGGATTAAAGTTTGTGAGCCACTGGTGGGACAATAGGAGGGGAGAAAACCACAAGAGTTGGAGTCCAAGACTAAGAGGACAGTGTAATGGTTCAAACATCATTTCAATGAGAGGAATTCAGCCCTAAATTGACAGTTTCAGCAGGGTTTCCACCATTCACTAAATAAAGAACCATTCATTTGCAAATGTAAGGAAGTAGAATGGTCCTAACATTCATTATTTCTGGTTTTCACTACAGAAATAATGATTTAAAGTAGTCTCAGTGGTAGAAATATGATGATTGCTGGTTGTAGAAATGTGGACAAGGGCATGACAATAAGTTTTTATATATATTCACTCACTTAAATATTCTCAGCTACTCCATTAATTATCATCTCAATTTTTAAAGATAAGGCAATTGACACACAGCAATTAAGAAACTTGTCCAAGCTAGTAAGTTGTAATGCTGGGATTTGAACATGGATAGTTTGGTTCAAAAGCTTGTGCATCACCATTACTTGATGTGATGGCACTTACACTGGCTAAATCTGAGAGTACAGTGGACTCTCCTTTGTTTCACTTGGAAAATGAATTAAAATGATTTGATTAAAATTAATCATTTAATCATTTAATCACAGATTAAAATGAATTGAGGATCTCTTTGCTTTAATAAACCCAGAAGATTATGCCTAAAATAGATGATTTCTGCCTAAGAGGGACAGCAATACAATGATTTGAGCATTGTTTCAGTTAGGGAAAGGAAAGAGGTAGGATGATAAAGGTGATTTATTTCTACTTAGATCATGATAAATAGAATGTCTTCCATCATCTCTTTTGATCAGATATTTTACCTTGAGGAAAGTTGAAGTTTAGAGAGTTAAAGAGTTACTCAAGGTCACTGAGCTGGTAAGTGCTAAAGGTAGGATTTGAACCAAGATCTGACTTGAAAACCTGTTTTGATTCCAGTGCTACATATTGGACCCTAAAAAATCTCCCAGGAACTGGTTTGTGAAAATTTATGCTGCAGGAACCAGACACTGGGATGATTGATCTGCACATCATTTCTAATGGAAGGAGCATTGTATGAAGGAATTGGACTCATACATCCTAGGGTTCAGATATACACTTTGGCACCAGTTTACTGAGCCAGCCAAGGTAATTTGGGTACTCTCTCTGCACTTCAGTTTCTTAACCTTTGAAATCAGTATAATAGCTCTCTCCATCCTTTGGCATTTACTGTCTATGTGACCTTGGGCAAGTCAGTTCACTTCTTGGTGTCTCAGTTTTCCTCATAATAACATTTACCTCAGAATTGTTGTGAAGATTAAGTGAATTAATACATGTGAAATACTAATAATTTTGCTTGGTACATAATAAGCATTCTATAAATGTTAGCTATTATCATTATCATCATAGTTTTTGTGAGACCAATGTTAGTAAACATACACTCACACATACACTTACCATCCATGGAGTGAACAGTCTCGAAGGCCACGATTTTGGGTGTCTCAGGGTTGGACTTCTTTAGAAGTTTCTTCAGGTGGTCAGGATCATTGTGCCTGAAGACAAACTTAGCTGCTCCACTGTTGCGGATACCTTGGATCATGGAAGCATGGTTGCCTGCATCTGAGTAAATCTCACACCCTGAAGAACCAGATGCATAATGCTTAAGCTTCTATCCAAGTATTCACATTTCAACTTCAAGACTGACTTGGCAGGAGCAAAGAGCTAATCTTTTCCTCCATATGAAGCCTCTGCTCAGCTTCTCCCTCCTCCGGAAGCCTTTGTAACACCTCTTCCTCTCTTGGAAGAACTCCTCTGCCCTGAAATTCTGACCCCTACACTCTTCTCTCCAGGCATTTTAACCCTGGCTTGGACTTTGATTCTTGGGGTGGAAGAAATTTAAATTTCCCAAGAATGCTCTAGAGTTTCCTGAGAATAGGGCTTACGTTCCTATTCCCAGACACCAAGATTAAGCCTTAGAAAGGAATTTGTCGGAGGGAATGTTTGCTAACTTGGACTGATGATATATTCTTCCTGATTTAGATGAAACCTCACCTTTTCCAGATAGTATACCTCTGCTTATAATTACAGGGTAGATACTTAGACTTTCACAATTTGAATCATAACCTTATAACAAGTCAGAGCTAGAAAGGCAATTGGTGACCATGGAATCTAGTCACTTTAATGTACAAGTGAGGAAGCTAAGTCTAAAGAAGGGGAGACTTTTGTCTAGGACCTGAGGAATCCAGGGCTTTTTACTGGACAATAGTGGGAGAACAAGTAGAGATGGGAAATTGGTGGATGGAATTGATTCCTGGGCCCCTGAACCTGCACTGACATCAAGGAACTGTGGCCTTATATTAGAGTAAGGGATCACTTCTACCTGTGGAAATCAGGCATGACTTCCTGGAGAACCTGCTATGAAAGATAAGTAGACTGGAAGTTTCTTGGGAGCAGGGATCACAGCTTTTTATCTTTCTGTTTCTGATACCCAGATTAAGGCTAAGTGTACAGGAGATGTTAAGCAAACCTTTTTTAATGAACGGATTAAAAAAAAAAAAAACAGAATTACTGAATTTTAAGTGAGTGAATGAATATGTGAATTAGTATATTACTGAATGAAAGAATGTGAGGAGAGGTGTCAAAAGATGAATTTGAAGAGGTAGATAGAGGCCAGATTATTGAAGGCTTTAGAAGGCATGATAAAGAGAAGGGAAGTGGGAATCTATTAAAGGGCAGAGGAATAACAAAGATAGGCTTTTATTTTTAAAATATCATCTGGTTCTTGTGAATAATATGTTGTAGGAAGGCAAAGGTAAAGTCAGGAAAATGATGCTGGTCTTAGGATGGTGGCAGAAGAAATGAAAAGAAGTTGAATTCTAATGGCTGAAGGAGTTTACTGAAGACATTTCCAAAGATATTGGCTTGAGTTGGGGTTATGTGTGGTCTTGAAGAAAGTTTCTAAGAAGCAGTAGAGATGTTTATAGTGTGCTGAAATTTTTTCAAGAAGTGAGGAAATGTGTAGCAAGTGTGGAGACTTTTCTCAAGCAGTTTGCCTGTTATAAGGAGGGGACAGAATGGGAGTAACTAGAGAGTGAAGAGGAAAAAAAATTTTTTTTGAGATGCAAGAGACTTCAACATGTTTAAAGAGCAGGAGAGGCTAAAGATACATGAGGGAGAGAGGGAACTCATAGATCAAGATTCCTGATGAGGTAGAGGACACACAGAGTGCCAATGTAAGAATTAGTCAACAAGAAAAATGGCACCTCTTCTACTGTGATAGGAGATAAGGAATGAAAAGAGGCCATGTGAGAATGCTCATGAGTTTATAGGTAGTTTGAGGCAAGAAGTTGAGGACATTGCTGCCTAGGGTCTTCTGTTTTCTGTGTGGTAGGAGACAAAGTAATCTGCTGTGAGTGGAGGTGAGGTGGAGGTGTAAGAGAGCTGAAGAGAATGGGGTTTGGCAAAATTTCCTTGGCGAGAATGGGGTTTGGCAAAATTTCCTTGGAGACTTGGAGGGCTGACTATGGAAACAGGATTGCCAGAAAGAATAGAAGACAGTAGAGCTTGGGGACCATGAATTATTAGTGGCTCCCATCTAAGTAATTATGTAATACCAGTATTGACATAGAGAAGGTGGAGAGTTGCATTTATCTGGGATTGGGCTGTGATGGAAGAATTGATAGGCACATGAGTTGAGGATGCTACTGGTTAGAGGATGGGAGAATGGGAAGATGGGATTCAGATGAGATCTGGTGTACAAGTGAAGAGATTAGCTTTAGGCAGGAGAGAGAATGAAAAAGGGTAGATGAGCAGTGAGGTGAATTTGTGGGTTTAGGGGCTATAAGTTAAAGGACCTCCTGTTTGGTGGCTTCTGTTTTATTTGTGTTGTAAGATGTGAGATTATTTGCTAAGAGTGAAGGAGGAGATAGCCACAGGTTTTAGAAGGGGAAAGAAAGTTTGAAAAAGCTGATATAGGGATATAAAAGGACTATTTATAAGTGTTGAGTGCAACTGAGTTGGGAAACGACAAATTTGTGATGTTACCCTTCAGTGAGGTTAGGATACAGTCATACAGTGTTGAGGGTATGCAGGGTGGGTAAGAACAAAGAGCAATGGGAGCAAGTGAACTCAGAAGACAGGGAAGGGCTGATGGAGACAGTAAGCCTGGATGCAGGATACTAGCCCTGAACAAAGTTTTGGCTCTGGGCTTACCTGGCAAGATCTTGGCCAAGGTGAAGAGAGTGGAGTCATTGGCCACAAAGCAGGAAGAGAAGAGCAGGGCTGAGTCCTTCTGGTGCAGCTCAGCCAGCTCTTGCTCCAGCTCGACATGGAACTTACTGGTACCCGAGATGTTGCGGGTGCCACCAGCTCCAGCTCCATGGCGCTGCAGGATCTCTCTGGCCAGGAGAAAACAGGGGAAGCAAGGAGAAGAAACTCTTGTCAGATACTGAGAAACTGTGTAGATTTCTCTTCCTTGATAGGGGTCAATATTAACTTAGTGATTCTCTATGAGTTGTGTCCTATATGACAAAGTAGAGGTCGGTATAGGGGCAATGGGGAGAAATGGACCTTCCTTCTTAGGCTGAAAGCACTCAGGGAGAGAAGGAGAAGCTAGATTGGTCTTGATTAGCTTGGAAGATCTTTTAGAGAAGGTTGAATACCATCTCTGGTAATACTTATTCTGTAGCCAGAGTAAGAACTCATGGAGAGTGCAACTTGTCCGATTTCTCATCCTCTCCTTTGTAGCACTGGACACCAAAGAGTTTGGATAACTAGGCTTGTTGACTTAGTTCCTGTCCAAGGATTAGATTTGTTGAAAGACCTTGAGACAAAAGGGGTGTTGGGTGGAACCCAGGTTTCCACCATCAGCTCTGCCTTTTCCTTCTATATGTGGCTTTGGCTCTTCTCTGGATATCTCCCTGTGGGCTCATCATGGCTCAGACCCTACTACTCACTGTGTGGCTTGCAAGACCCGAGGGTGCCGGCTCATGCCCAGGTAGTCATTACTGCACCAGACAGACACATCCTTTGAGGCCACAGATGCCTCAAAGAAGTGTTCAGCAAAGGGGTATGCATCAGCCCAGCGATTCACAGTCTTGAAAACACGATAGGTGTGGTCCTGTTTCTTCTCCATGATTTTGTCCCTAAAAAACTGGTCATAACCAAAGACATGGTCTCCTGTGGGAGTAGAGATGGGGATGAAAAGAATTTATTTTAAATTACTTCTTGGCTAGTCAATATTTTATTTAATGCAATTGATTTGGAGTTCTCCAGTTCTCTTTCCATTTATTAATTTATTTGATCAGTCATTAACTTACTGGGTCACATTAATGCTCTACTATTTAATTCAACCATCCCTTTGCTTACTCACTGACTCATTCACTTATTATACATTCACTCAGGGCTCCTAACCCTTGCATGGCCTCATCTCTTTTCCCAAGGTTAGTATGGCACCCTCCTTCCAGAAGTACCACCTCAAGTTTCAGTGGAAAGAGTGTTGATGGGTCTAGTTCTAGTCATAGTTTTGCTACTTCCTAGTTGTGTAATATTGGCAAGTCATGAATCCTCTTAGTCTTAATTTTCTCACCTATAAAATGGGACTAATAATATCTTCATCACAGAATTATGACCATCTGATGACAAACAGAATGTAATACATCCAAGCTAATATCTGGCACATAGTACTATTATTGTGACTATTGTAATATAGTAGTAGTAGTAAGAATAATAATTTTAAATATTATTATTGTAGCCAACATTTAATAAGTGCCTATTACATGTAACACCCTCTCTTAGTAACTTTATAGATATTATTTCATTTATTCTTTATAATAATCCTATGTGGAAAGTTCTATTAGCATCTCCATTTTACAGATGAGGAAGAGCCTAATTCTTTAACCACTACAAAATGGAGCAACCTTATTTTTAGAATTGAAATATAATGTATGCCACTAGGCTTGTTAAACTCCAGAACTCTATCCACGAGACAGAAATCATGATTGTTACAGATGGCAACTTATATGGTAGGAGTGTACATTAGTAACATCTTTGCTGTAGGGATGTTTGGAAATATGTACCAAGAGTTTTTAAAATGCACATGCTGACATACCTGGGGAAATATTTGCAGCATGTTTAGCATAAAACTTGATATCCAGAATTTATGTTTTGGAAACTCTGAAAATTACTATGTAAAATTTTAACCCAATAGAAAAGTGGGCAAAGAATATAACCAGACCATTCAACAAATGTAGTAAAAAGATGCTTAATCAGGGAAAGTCAACTACAAAAACAAGTTTTCACTGATCAAATTTGATAAAGATTTAAAACTTTGATACTATCAAGTGCTGGAGAGTGTGTGAGAATATGGATTCTTTTTGATAATTAGTACACCACTTTGGAGGACCAATTGGCAATATTTATTAATATTGAAAATGTGTACACCTTCACATCCTGAGATTTCCACCTCTTAGTGTCTATTGTAGAGAAACATTTACCTATCTACATGAAGAGGTACATTCAAGGATGTTTGTTGCACCACTGTTTGTAAGAGAAAAAACTGGAAGCAAGCCAATTGAGGAATAGCTAACTAGTTTCTAGTTTAGCCATATATAGTCTAAGAATACTATATGTTATCTTTGTGGAGATATGTTATCCTATGTGGAAAGTTCTATTAGCAATCTATTACATTTATATGTATGTAAAACCAACATACAATATAAAGTGGAAGAATACACACAAAAAATTGGTATAATTACATGAAGATGCTTGGTTGATTAAATGATGTTGCATTCATGCTACAGAACACATTTCAATCATTTATAATTATTATGCAGCTCTATGTTTAGGGACATGGAATAATGCTCATGACATATTGTTAAATGAACAAAGAACAACAGCAAACTCAAGGTGGAATGAGATCACATTTCTAATAAAAACATGTATGTGGAGGGAAGTGTAGTTTTGTATGTGTGTGTTTAGTCATAGGGAAATATCTAGAAAAAATATAAGAAGAAAATTAATGGTGGATGGTGGAGCTCTGATTTAAATTTCCCTCTTTATATTCATTTTGTATTGGGAAAATAAAATGAATTCTGTTATGAAAAATTATTATAAACACACACAAGACAAGGGGAAAAGTTCTCTGTGAAGGATGAGTGTTTCTGAGGGAAGCATGGAGAAAAAATGATAGGAATACATCTAATATTTAATGAAGCTTCATAACAAGTTTGAGGCACTTCTGTAAGTGTAATTTTATTTTCTTCCTGTAATAACTTGTTGAGGTATTAAAATCTCACTGCAAGGAAATGACTTACTTTCCAAAGCATGCAGATCCAGCAAGTGCCAGCATTAAAATTTAAACTCAGACTCCCCTGGGCTCTAAAGTGATTCTTTGCCATTTCCTCTGCTGTGTCAGTGCACAGCATTTCAACATTCCTTCCATATTCCAACCCCTTTGACTTCCATCTCAGCAAACTCACCAGCCATGTTGTTCTGAATCAGGTGTGTGACCTTCTCCGAATTTTTCTCTGGCTCTTGGGGACTGGAGAATGTCTTCTTCAGGCTGGTTGAGGCCAGAGAGGTGGGCAAGTCTGAGAGGGAGTATGGGATCCATTGGCCATGAAAAGAGGGGGGGGGGAGGGAAAGAAAGCATGTGCTGTCCTCTTTAAAGTCAATACAACATATATAAATTCAAGGTTAGGAAGTAGAGAAGCCTTGTACACAGATAAGAAATATTTTGAAAAGTAAGCTTTTTCTCATTTCCCAAGTGGAGACTTATATATCATGAAACCACCCATAAGGTGAATTACACTTTTCTTCACTAGGACTTTCCCTTGGGTAAGATAACTGGAGCAGCAATGCGGAGTCTTGCACTTGGAAGGTAGATGCAGGATAGTGTCCCTTACTCTTCTTTTCTGAAAGTCATTAGAATTCAATTTTGAAAATTTTACTCTTAATTATATCCCACAAAGTTCTGTGAAAGATGTCGACAGTATAGCCAATTCTCAAGTGTGATTATCTTGAATGGTTTGTACCAATTGAATTGACCTGACCTCAATACTCATCTAAAGAATGTACCTACTTCCAAAACTTACTCTTTCATGCAAATCCAGACTGTCAGAGAGTAGTGTTGCTTATATGTGGGAGCCCAGCCTGTTGGAATCCATTTAGTCACTTGGGAGAGAGCAGGCAGCACTCTAGTGGGCTCATTTTAGACTAATAGCTAAAAGTTATAGAAGTATGCATATGTGTTGGGGAGGGTGAATTTCAGTGCACAGTTTAAGCTATTGCCTACTGTGGTTCTCCTAGAAAAGACTGGACTTCCATCATGGAATCTGTACCAGTTGCCTTTGGATTAGCCTAGCTCAGGACCATGATAAAATGAAATCAAGCATTAAGTTAGATGTTAGATGAGGTGGAAGTTAACTCCAACCTGTCTTGAAAGTCTTCACATCTTCCTGGACTTCTGGGGCTGCTTTTTGCACAATTTTACTCTTCCCATCCTGGAGTTCCAACAGCATGAAGGGACAGTGGCTCTTGGCCCAAGATGGAGAATCTATGCAAAGAGAGTAAGTGGTAGTGAATTTCTAGCTATAAGTTTCTAGCTGTAAATTTAACAATGGTCACTGAGATGTACTATAATTAAAAGCTATATCTCAGGCTATGGTAGAGTCACAAAGATGGATGTATCTGGTCCCTGTGCTAAGGGAGTTCCTAAGTTGTTGGGAATGGCACATTACTGAAGACACATTATGAACAGTGCTGGGATTGGAAGGAAGACATGGGCTAGAAGAGGGAAGAGACATGACCCAGAATTGGAATTGGACAGGCTGAAAGTCTAGGCAGGCTTCATAGAAGAGATGGTGTCCAAGTTAAGTGTTATATGAGGAGTTTGAGATGCTCTGGAAAAGATAATGGGACAGAGTCATTTGACAAGAGCAAAGACATAGAAACTTAAAATGATAATCCAGACAATTTTAAGTAGTTTCAGCATGACTGGAGTATATAGAATGTGAGGGGCATGAGAATGAGACTCTTTTTAGAGATACTGACGTAAGTCAGAAGTGAGGTGTATTTTTAGGCCAGCTTATTCTTCGTTGACACTTTTCACATGAACCCTCCCAGTTATTAGGTAATGATGACCAGTATGACTTGGAGTCTTATCTCTAGGGCCCAGACATTTTCCCCCATTTGTCAGAAGTGACTTCTTACCCCCTCCAGCCTTGGTTGCCTTAAGGTGGATTTGAGAAAAACTTGGTCCTTGGGTGGCCAGAATGGGACAACGTCCAATACCAAACAGGAACTGGTGAGTCTTAATCGTCTTGCCCAGGAGGCCTGTGGGGCTCCGGATAAGCACTGGGCAACGCTGTAGCAACATGGCTGCTGTCACCATCTTGAGCCTGAAGTTCTGCATAAGATATGAAAGAGATGAGATTCCACTATGAAGGCCTGGCCAAAAGCCAAGAGTCATTCTTATGTTTGATACTTTGCCTTTAGCTTCTCACCTGATGCTTGCTCCCCTCCCCAGAAATGTCTTTACTGTTATTTCAGGGTAAGAAATTTCCCAATCTTAAAAATGTACCAATGGGGCATCTGAGAGGAAGAAATAGGAAACTTATCATTAGACCAAAGAGGTAAAGAAATGAGTTCCCACTGGAGGTGAGAAAGCCTGAATTCTGATTGTTTTAGACTTGGCTACTGACCTACTCTGTGATGGTAAGGATCACTGAAGTATGTTGTGTGTGGCAGGAAAAGACTTGACAACCCACCAACATTTTGATCAACACTTAAGGCTAAGACTCTTTCAAAGAATATTGGCCTCAGCTAAATGAAGATTCAACCTGCTAATGCAGACAGATGCCAATGACCAGGGCTCCTGAGGCTTGGCTAGGAGTCTTTCCTGAGCAGGCCCAGCCAGAGAGACAAGCTTGAGGCCACAGGTACCAATTTAAGTAGATTCAGGAAATAGAATGAAAGGGTACATGTCCCACCAGACTGGTATATTACTATCTTTGGATTTACTCCTGGATTTTGGAAAAGCACAAATAGAGATGTAGATGAAAACAAGCCAAGCCCCAAGGGATCTGGGAAGCATCTATTTGTGAATGAAAGAGGCAGAGGCTAAAACAGATATTCATCGAATATTTTATTAAAATTTATTCAATAAATATTTATTGAATTTAAATAAGTATTTATTGAATTTATTAAATATTTATTCAATAAATGTTTATTGAATTTGGGAGTATATTAATGAATGAGCAGGAATTCAGAGGGAAAAGAATATGGAAAGAGTCATAAGAAATGAAAAGTTAAGAAAGATAAAAGGCAGAAAGTAATAGAAAACAAAGGTGCAATGGTAGTGTTGGAGTTAGAACAATAGAAATTGCAGGAGAGAGAAAGATCAAAGTCAGAAGGAAAGGGGACAGGTAGAGATAAGAACAGGAAGAAGATGACTGATCCAAAAAACAGAGGACAAGAGGATGATGGAAAATAAAGGAGGCAGGGAAAGAGACTGAGATGAGGCAAAGAGAATGAAAGAGAAGACAAGAGAGGAGAGGAAAAGGGTAGAGGAGAGGCATTGAGTAACAGAGCAGAAGTAGAGTTAGAAACAGATAGACAGAAGGACAAAAAAGGGATATGAGGCAAAAATCAAGAAGCATGCAGAAATATACAAAGACTCAGAAAACTGAGAGCAGGAGAGGAGAGAATCCAACAGGGACAGAGAGTCAATCAGCACAAAGGTAAAGGAGAAATTCTATCAGAGACTGTGGGGATGGAGAAGAACAAAGAATGGTTAGGGGAAGAGGAATTGGCCCACCCTACTGAGAGAGACGAGAGTGAGACTGAGTGACAGGGGGAAGGGAGTAGAGACAAGATCAAAAGATAGAGACAGAGAGGTGGCTAAGGTGGGTTGGGGGTTGGGATGAGGGAGGAATGAGAGATATAAAAAGAAAAAAAGCTACAGATAACAAAAGGGAGAAGTAGATTAAAAGAAAAAGGACAGCATCCAGCATCAGAGAGTGAGCCAAAATATGGGACTGGAAAATGGGGGAAAGATGGAGGAATGTTTGAAGACTAAGGGCCTGCCACCACCAGGAGAGCTACTGAGTAGAACCCAATAACACCTCTACTATTTAAGGCCTTATATTGTGAGGGACAAGTGAACAGGAGGAGCTCATGCCATGTTGTTATATGGCAATATCCTTCATCTCTTACTGAGCAAAACCCCTCCCTTCTAGATCTCACAGAGCAAATGCCCTCCTCCTAACTCACAAAGCAACCTCTTTCCCTTGTTCCATTGCAGAGTATCCTCCCTCCAACTCTCACAGGCTGTCATAAGAGCATAAGTTGGTGTATGGAGTAGGGTATATGGATCTTGAAATTGGGAAAGGCCAAGTGGTATTGAAAAGACTAAATGAAACCTATGTTAAGATTTTGGGAAAATTTCTAAAAGAAAATGTTAGCTTTTCTTATTTCAGTTCCAGCTCTCTAACTCCTTGTTGGACATACTTGAAAAGTTACTTCCCCTCTTTGGGCCTCAACTTTCATCAGTAGTCAAATTTAAGATATTTATGTCTACCTCATATGGTAGGTAATGAATTGAATTTGATGCCTCCCTCATATCTGGATATATGAGTTTCCCTTCTCCTGCCTGCCTGCAAATGCTAAAGTGCTTGGGGCTGAGCCTGCAGACCACAGATAAGGCTGTCAGAGTTTATCACATTTTGGGTCTGACCACTCCCCAAGCTGAGACTAGGGTGTGGGGGAGAAAAGGAGTTCCTTTCTAGAATCATGTCTGTGCATCTGGCTGGGGCTGCCCTGGCTGCTGGTGGTGAGGGGGGTTGAATGGCCAAGGGAGAGGCAGGCAAAAGAGATGATCAGGTCCCAGGCTCCTGCAAATTCCTTTCCCCAACATTAACGACAATAATGACCACTTTGGGGTATGTAATGTGAAGAAAATACCCCAATATTGAAAGCAAAGTCCAGTCCTGCCTTGGGATGATGGTGAATCCCACCCCCAGAATAAAAGCAGAAGTTCAATACACACATCACCTTTAACAGGCTTTTAGCCATGATATATACTCAAGACCTGGGAAATATAGTCTACTTCTCGGAATTTGTTGAATTATCAAGCTCTTTCAAGCTTCAGTTCCAGTTTCTCTGTTCTGATGGTCCTTTCCTGGAATTTGTTCTGTCTTACTCTGTCTGTCCATCTTTATGACCCGTTATCTTGTAGTGTAGTTACCTTGGGCTCTGTTTCCATTCTATCTTACTACCTATCCTGAGATTGGAGTGAGTAAAATCTAATCAAAGAAGTATTTTAGGCAATTAAGGGTATTAAGAGCACAGCCTGCTAGATTACTTGCATTTGAATCCTTGCTCTACTACTCACTAGCCCTGGGGTATTAGAAAAGTCATGCTTACGCTCTACATCTTATATCTTTAAAATGTAGATAATAACAAGAATACTCGAATTCACAGGGATGTTGTCAAGATGTAGTAAAATAATCTATATAAATTATATAGAAGAGTACCTATCCAACAGTAAATACTGAAAAAGTGTTATCTATTTTTTTTTTTTTTGCAGGTATGGTTAAGGGTTTATTGGTGATCTGGCTGGGCAGGGCCCATGCTGGGAGAGCAAGGCCTGCACACCTGCACACCAGGCTAGTCCTGGCCTCCAGGGCAGTGCTGGGGGCTCAAGCCTGAGCTCTCTAAGCCAGGGTCTCTAAGCCACGTCAGGCTACTCACAGAAGAAAAAAAAAAAAAAAAACACATGAAAAAGAAGGATGGTCTGGTTGGCTTTAGAGCGGAAATGATAACATCAAGGGGTGACTTCACTGAAGAAAAATAGGGTGCTGTAGAGTTTATAGATCTTAGATTAGAGATCCTAGATCCTAGATTCCACATTTTCTGTATAGGGAAAAGGAAAGTATAGCCAAGGGAATTAAAATCATAAATATACCAGAACAGGTCTGGAAAGCTGGCTCTTGTCTCAATCCTGATTCTTGTCCTTATTCTGTTATAATTTACTATATAAAATTGAACCCTGCACTTTTCTCCTCTGGGCCTCAGTTTTTCCACAGACATTGGACTAGATAACTCCATAGATTCCATCTGATTCTAACAGTCAAACACTCTCAGAGTTCTCACTGTGTCAGACCCCTTTGTAAATGCTTCACATACATTGACTTATTTAATCCTCATGACAATCCTGTCAGGTATAAACTAATATCAACTTTATTTCAAAGATGAGGAACTGAGGCCCCAAAAGATTAAGTAACCTGTCCATGTCACAGAGCTACTAAGTAGTAGAACCAGGATTTGAACCTAGTCAATCTGGTTCCAGGGAGCTTCCCAGGTGGCTCAGTGGTAAAGAATCTGCCTGCTAATGCAGGAGATGCAAGAGATGTGGGTTTGATCCCTGGGTTGGGAAAATCCCCTGGAGAAGGAAATGGAAACCAATTCCAGTTTTTCTTGCCTGGAAAATTCCATGGACAGAGGAGCCTGGTGGGCTACTCTATGTGATCACAAAAAGCTGGACATGACTGAACATGTGCGTGCACACACACACACACACACAATCTGGTTCCAGAGCCTACTAACTTAACCACTATGGATCTATGATTAAAATATTACTACATATTTTCCTGACTGAGAGCCTGACTCCACACATTAATCCACTCTCCTATTAATCCAAGTCCCTTTCTAGGACGTTTGATTTTGAGCTGTAACCAATGCCTTTATCATAGGAACAGATTTCTAACTGAAGTGGAATTACAGACACTGATGAACATTCATTCATTCATTCCATCATTTAAAAACTTAAGCACCAATCTTTGCTGGGGTCTTCTTAGAGCAATGCTTTCACTCAAAGTGATAATGGTGAAATTTGAGCCTAAGTTATACAGCATTACTAGATCTTCCCTAAACCTTAAAATCCTCTCTTGTGTCAGCAGCCAATCTATAGTACCAGAGATCAGAGGGGCTAACCATAAATCTACCCCAGCAGAGAGCCAGAAACCATTCATTGCTTTTTTCCTTGACCCTTCTGTCCCCTTTGCAGTCTGCTTTGAAAGAATCAGTTAAGTCTGGAAGGGATATGGTCACTTTTCTTCAAGAATTGGAAGCATCAGACTTTAATTTCCTACCTAGTACCCTCTCCCCATCACAGAAGAAGCACTGAGAATTTTAGATTCCTGGAATCAGAATAGGAAATTCTTAGAAACAGAAAAATTTAGAAGACCACAAAATCAAACTTAGATGAGGTTGTGGAAATCATAGGGCAAGCTCTCTTTTGCAAAGGGTGAATGATTTGCCTCACAGTAAATTAGGGTGAGAAAACAAATCTATTGACTTTCAGCATAGGGCCCTTTTAGTGACACAGAATTCTTCTCCCACTGTCTCCCCTTATTTCTGGTAATTATTCATCTCTCAATTCCTTCAAATCTCTCCCTTCAATTCATTATTCCCATCACACCACATTAACTCTGTTTTCTCTCCCTACCTCTTTCCCTCTAAACTTTGATCCATTGAGCTCTGCTGTCTGCCAAGCAAGAAGGAGCCAGAGTAAAGGAAAAATAAGAGAAAACTAGAGCGTCAGAGAGTGATGAAGTAAAGTGAGTGATCTTGTAAACTAACAAAGAAGGGGAAACAAGAGGGAAAATTGACAAAAGGAAGATGAAAACAGGGAAAGACAGGAAGAGACATCGGGTGTGGGAAAGAAAATGACAGAGGGATAGGTTCTAAGAAACAAAGCCAGATCTAGTCAGGTCAGAAGGTCAGCCTATACAGCCATGAGGTGGGCAAGCAAACCAAGAAAGAAGGCACCACGCTGAAAGCAACACTTACCTGTTGCCCTGCACTGAGGACGAACGAACGACAGGTTGGGTGCTGTGAGTCAGGACCTGGTTTTTATCCCTTCTCCCTTGGCTCAGCTCCACCCACCCCGCCTTCTGCTGGCCTGGCCCTGCATTGGCCCCAAAGGTATCTCAGGCCCTTGTTAGAGATAAAACTCAATGTAGTCCCCTCTTGCCTCTCCCCTCACCCAGTACCAGCTATCCCCTCTTTATTTTCTTTTTCTTCTCCCTCTGGAGTAGTAAAATGAGTTTCCTGGTTTTGAAATTAAACCATCCCTATATGGCTAGGGTACCTTGAGCAAAACCATCCCTCTGACCCTTGATTTCCTCAACTATTAAAGGAGGGCAATAAAATTCCAAAACCACTGTAGTACAAGAAGGAGGGGCTCTGTAACAGTCACCTTCCATAGGTGATATCTAGGTCATTGGAACAGTTCAATAACATCACGTACAGAAAACACAACACAGTGCCTGGTCCCAAGAAATAACAGCTAATGTTGATTGAATGCTTACTATGCACCAAGCCTTTGTTAAGTGTTTTTGTTGTTGTTTTTTTGTTTTACATGGGTTAATTTAGGCCATCCTCATAAGGACCCTGGGGCTTCCTTGGTGGCTCAGCTGGTAAAGAACTTGCCTGCCAGTGCAGAAGATGCAAGAGATGCAGGTTCAATACTTGGGTTGAGAAGATCCTCTGGAGGAAGAAATAGCAACCTGCTTCAGCATTCTTGCCTGGAGAATTCTATGGACAGAGGAGACTGGTGGCCTTACAGTCCATGGGGTCACAAATAGTCAGACACGACTGAGCATGCATGCATACACAGACATGGAAGGGCCTTATGAGATAGGCACTATTACCCCCATGTTACAGATGAAGAAACAGGCTCAGAGAGGTGAGATAACAGGCAATTGCCAAGCTACTAAGTTCAGGGCTCAATTATGAACTCAGGCAGTCTAGTTCCATAACTCATACTCTTTAAGCACTATTCTCCCTTTTAGGATATACAGTTAAAAATGTGAAGTTCTCTATTTCCTCTTTTTATTACACTCTCCTTATCACTTTGTAATTTTCTTGTCTTCACTATCTTCTCATTTTCTTCTCAATCCTAGGGCAGCAAGACTGTATCATAACCAGGCAATTTTATCTGTGGGGCACTATTTACACAAATTGGATCATACTCATTATACTGGTCTGCAATTTCCTTTTTTTTTTTTTTCCCATTTGACCACATACCAATATGCCATGTAGGTCTTTCTATATGAATTCTTCCTTTTCATTTATTTATTTATTTTTTTAACTTAAATTTATTTATTTTAATTGGAGGCTAATTACTTTACAATATTGTGTTGGTTTTGCCATACATAAACATGAATCCACCATGGGTGTACACGTGTCCCCAATCCTGAACCCCCCTCCCACCTCCCTCCCAATACCATCCCTCTGGGTCATCCCAGTGCACCAGCCCCAAGCATCCTGTATCCTGCATCAAACCTGGAATGGCGATTTGTTTCTTATATGATATTATACATGTTTCAATGCCATTCTCCCAAATCATCCCACACTCTCCCTCTCCCACAGAGTCCAAAAGACTGTTCTATACATCTGTGTCTCTTTTGCTCTCTCGCATACAGGGTTATCATTACCATCTTTTTAAATTCCATATATATGCATTAGTATACTGTATTGGTGTTTTTCTTTCTGGCTTACTTCACTCTGTATAATAGGCTCCGGTTTTATCCACCTCATTAGAACTGATTCAAATGCATTCTTTTTAATGGCTGAGTAATACTACATTGTGTATATGTACCACAGCTTTCTTATCCATTCATCTGCTGATGGACCTCTAGGTTGCTTCCATGTCCTGGCTATTATAAACAGTGCTGCGATGAACATTGGGGTACACGTGTCTCTTTCAATTCTGGTTTCCTCGGTGTGTATGCCCAGCAGTGGGATTGCTGGGTCATAAGGCAGTTCTATTTCCAGTTTTTTAAGGAATCTCCACACTATTCTCCATAATGGCTGTACTAGTTTGCATTCCCACCAACAGTGTAAGAGGGTTCCCTTTTCTCCACACCCTCTCCAGCATTTATTGCTCGTAGACTTTTGGGTCACAGCCATTCTGACTGGCATGAAATGGTACCTCATTGTGGTTTTGATTTGCATTTCTCTGATAATGAGTGATGTTGAGCATCTTTTCATGTGTTTGTTAGCCATCTGTATGTCTTCTTTGGAGAAATGTCTATTTAGTTCTTTGGCCCATTTTTTGATTGGGTCATTTATTTTTCTGGAATTGAGCTGCAGGAGTTGCTTTTATATTTTTGAGATTAGTTGTTTGTTTACTTCATTTGCTATTATTTTCTCCCATTCTGAAGGCTGTCTTTTCACCTTGCTTATAGTTTCCTTTGTTATGCAGAAGCTTTTAATTTTAATTAGGTCTCATTTGTTTATTTTTGCTTTTATCCAATATTCTGGGAGGTGGGTCATAGAGGATCCTGGTGTGATGTATGTTGGAGAGTGTTTTGCCTATGTTCTCCTCTAGGAGTTTTATAGTTTCTGGTCTTATGTTTAGATCTTTAATCCATTTTGAATTTATTTTTGTGTATGGTGTTAGAAAGTGTTCTAGTTTCATTCTTTTACAAGTGCTTGACCAATTTTCCCAGCACTACTTGTTAAAGAGTTTGTCTTTTCTCCATCGTATATTCTTGCCTCCTTTGTCAAAGATAAGGTGTCCATAGGTGTGTGGATTTTTCTCTGGGATCTCTATTTTGTTCCATTGATCTATATTTCTGTCTTTGTGCCAGTAACATGCTGTCTTGATGACTGTGGCTTTGTGGTAGAGCTTGAAGTCAGGCAGGTTGATTCCTCCAGTTCCATTCTTCTTTCTCAAGATTGCTTTGGCTATTCGAGGTTTTCTGTATTTCCATACAAATTATGAAATTATTTGTTCTAGCTCTGTGAAAAATATCGTTGGTAGCTTGATAGGGATGGTATTGAATATATAGATAGCTTTGGGTAGTATACTCATTTTCACTATATAGATTCTCCATCTATTAGTGTCCTCTTTGATTAATTTCAACAGTGTTTTATAGTTTTATATATATAGGTCTTTAGTTTCTTTAGGTAGATATATTCCTTAGAATTTTATTCTTTACATTGCAATGATGAATGGGATTGTTTCCTTAATTTCTCTTTCTATTTTCTCATTATTAGTGTTTAGGAATGCAAGAGATTTCTGTATGTTGATTTTATATCCTGCAACTTTACTATATTCATTGATTAGCTCTAGTAATTTTCTGGTGGAGTCTTTAGGGTTTTCTATGTAGAGGATCATGTCATCTGCAAACAGTGAGAGTTTTACTTGTTCTTTTCCAATTTGGATTCCTTTTATTTCTTTTTCTGCTCTGATTGCTGTGGCCAACACTTCCAAAAACTATGCTGAATAGTAGTGGTGAGAGTGGGCACCCTTGTCTTGTTCCTGACTTTAGGGGAAATGCTTTCAATTTTTCACCATTGAGGATAATGTTTGCTGTGGGTTTGTCATATATAGCTTTTATTATGTTGAGGTATGTTCCTTCTATTCCTGCTTTCTGGAGAGTTTTTATCATAAATCGATGTTGAATTTTGTCAAAGGCTTTCTCTGCATCTATTGAGATAATCATATGGCTTTTATTTTTCAATTTGTTAATGTGGTATATTATATTGACTGATTTGTGGATATTGAAGAATCCTTGTGACCCTGGGATAAAGCCCACTTGGTCATGGTGTATGATCTTTTTAATGTGTTGTTGGATTCTGATTGCTAGAATTTTGTTAAGGATTTTTGCATCTATGTTCATCAGTGATATTGGCCTGTAGGGTTCTTTTTTTGTGGCATCTTTGTCAGGTTTTGGTATTAGGGTGATGGTGGCCTCATAGAATGAGTTTGGAAGTTTACCTTCCTCTGCAATTTTCTGGAAGAGTTTGAGTAGGATAGGTGTTAGCTCTTCTCTAAATTTTTAGTAGAATTCAGCTGTGAAGCTGTCTGGACCTGGGCTTTTGTTTGCTGGAAGATTTCTGATTACAGTTTCAATTTCCGTGCTTGTGATGGGTCTGTTAAGATTTTCTATGTCTTCCTGGTTCAGTTTTTGAAAGTTGTACTTTTCTAAGAATTTGTCCATTTCTTCCACGTTGTCCATTTTAATGGCATATAATTTCTGATAGTAGTCTCTTATGATCCTTATTTCTGTGTTGTCTGTTGTGATCTCTGCACTTTCATTTCTAATTTTATTGATGTGATTTTTCTCCCTTTGTTTCTTGATGAGTGTGGCTAATGGTTTGTCAATTTAATTTATCCTTTCAAAGAACCAGCTTTTGGCTTTGTTGATTTTTGCTATGGTCTCTTTTGTTTCTTTTGCATTTATTTCTGCCCTAATTTTTAAGATTTCTTTCCTTCTACTAACCCTGGGGTTCTTCATTTCTTCCTTTTCTAGTTGCTTTAGGTGTAGAGTTAGGTTATTTAGTTGACTTTTTTCTTATTTTGTGAGGTATGCCTGTATTGCTATGAACCTTCCCCTAAGTACTGCTTTTACAGTGTCCCACAGGTTTTGGGTTGTTGTGTTTTCATTTTGATTTGTTTCTATGCATATTTTTATTTCTTTTTTGATTTCTTCTGTGATTTGTTGGTTATTCAGCAGCGTGTTGTTCAGCCTCCATATGTTGGAATTTTTAATAGTTTTTCTCCTGTAATTGAAATCTAATCTTACTGCATTGTGGTCAGAAAAGAGGCTTGGAATGATTTCAATTTTTTTCAATTTACCAAGGCTAGATTTATGGCCCAGAATGTGATCTATGCTGGAGAGGGTTCCTTGTGTGCTTGAGAAAAAAGTGAAATTCATTGTTTTAGGGTGAAATGTCCTATAGATATTAATTAGGTCTAACTGGTCTATTGTATCATTTAAAGTTTGTGATTCCTTGTTAATTTTCTGTTTAGTTGATCTATCCATAGGTGTGAGTGGGATATTAAAGTCTCCCACTATTATTGTGTCACTGTTAATTTCTCCTTTCATACTTGTTAGCATTTGTCTTACATACTGCGGTGCTCCTATGTTGGGTGCATATATATTTATAATTGTTATATCTTCTTCTTGGATTGATCCTTTGATCATGATGTAGTGTCCTTCTTTGTCTCTTTTCACAGCCTTTGTTATAAAATCTATTTTATCTGATATGAGTATTGCTACTCCTGCTTTCTTTTGGTCTCTATTTGCATGGAATATCTTTTTCCAGCCCTTCATTTTCAGTCTATATGTGTCCCCTGTTTTGAGGTGGGTCTCTTGTAGACAACATATATAGAGGTCTTGTTTTTGTATCCATTCAGCCAGTCTTTGTCTTTTGGTTGGGGCATTCAACCCATTTATGTTTAAGGTAATTATTGATAAGTATGATTCCGTTCCCATTTACTTTATTGTTTTGGGTTCGAGTTTATACCCCCTTTTTGTGTTTCCTGTCTAGAGAATATCGTTTAGCATTTGTTGGAGAGCTGGTTTGGTGGTGCTGAATTCTCTCAGCTTTTGCTTGTCTGTAAAGCTTTTGATTTCTCCTTCATATTTGCATGAGATCCTTGCTGGGTACAGTAACCTGAGCTGTAGCTTATTTTCTTTTCTTTTTTTTTTTTTTGTAGCTTATTTTCTTTCATCACTTTAAGTATGTCTTGCCATCCCCTCCTTGCCTGAAGAGTTTCTATTGAAAGATCAGCTGTTATCCTTATGGGAATCCCCTTGTGTGTTATTTGTTGTTTTTCCCTTGCTGCTTTTAATATTTGTTCTTTGCGTTTGATCTTTGTTAATTTGATTAATATGTGTCTTGG
Organism: Bos grunniens; assembly: GCF_055505025.1. Taxonomy (NCBI): domain Eukaryota; kingdom Metazoa; phylum Chordata; class Mammalia; order Artiodactyla; family Bovidae; genus Bos; species Bos grunniens. Next base: position 49,859,405 of record NC_141194.1, on the reverse strand, counting down.
GGTGTTTCGCCTTGGGTTTACCCTGTTTGGGACTCTCTGGGTTTCTTGGACTTGGGTGATTATTTCCTTCCCTATATTAGGGAAGTTTTAAACTATTATTTCAAGTATTTTCTCATGGTCTATCTTTTTGTCTTCTTCTATGGGACTCCTATGATTCGAATGTTGGGGCATTTAATATTGTCCTGGAGGTCTCAGAGATTGTCTTCATTTCTTTTAATTCGTTTTTCATTTTCTTCTCTGATTCACTTATTTCTACCATTCTATTTTCTACTTCACTAATCCTATCTTCTGCCTATTATTCTACTATTATTCTACTATTTGTTCCCTCCAGAGTGTTTTTGATCTCATTTATTGTATTATTCATTATATATTGACTCTTTTTTATTTCTTCTAGGTCCTTGTTAAACCTTTCTTGCATCTTCTCAATCCTTGTCTCCAGGCTATTTATCTGTGATTCCATCTTGATTTCAAGATTTTGGATCATTTTCACTATCATTATTTGGAATTCTTTATCAGGTAGATTCCCTATCTCTTCCTCTTTTGTTTGGTTTGGTGGGCATTTATCCTGTTCCTTTACCTGGTGGGTATTCCTCTGTCTCTTCATCTTTTTTACATTGCTGACTTTGGGGTGGCCTTTCCGTATTATGGCAGTTTGTGGAGTTCTCTTTATTGTGGAGTTTCCTCGCTCTGGGTGGGATTGTATGGGTGGCTTGTCAAGGTTTCCTGGTTAGGGAAGCTTGTGTCGGTGTTCTGGTGGGTGGAGCTGGATTTTTTCTCTCTGGAGTGCAATGAAGTGTCCAGTAACAAGTTAGGAGATGTCAATGGTTTTCGAGTAACTTTGGGTAGCCTGTATGTTGAAGCTCAGGGCTGTGTTCTTGTGTTGCTGGAGAATATGCATGGTATGTCTTGCTCTGGAACTTGTTGGCCCTTGGGTGGTGCTTGGTTTCAGTGTAGGTATGGAGGCGTTTGGAGAAGGCAATGACACCCCACTCTAGTACTCTTGCCTGGAAAATCCCATGGAAGGAGGAGCCTGGTAGGCTGTAGTCCATGGGGTCGCTAAGAGTCGGATACGACTGAGCGACTTCACTTTCACTTTTCAGTTTCACGCATTGGAGAAGGAAATGGCAATCCACTCCAGTGTTCTTGCCTGGAGAATCCCAGGGACGGGGAAGCCTGGTGAGCTGCCATCTATGGGGTCGCACAGAGTCGGACACGACTGAAGCGACTTAGCAGCAGCAGCAGCAGCAGCAGCAGCAGCATGGAGGCGTTTGATGAGCTCCTATCGATTAATGTTCCCTGGAATCAGGAGTTCTCTGGTGTTCTCAGGATTTGGACTTAAGCCTCCTGCTTCTGGTTTTCAGTCTTATTTTTACAGTAGTCTCAAGACTTCTCCTTCTATACAGCACTGTTGATAAAACATCTAGATTAAAGATGAAAAGTTTCTCCATAGTGAGGGACACACAGAGAGGTTCACAGAGTTAAATGGAGAAGAGAAGAGGGAGGAGGCAGTTAGAGGTGACCCAAATGAGATGAGGTGGAATCAAAAGAGGAGAGAGCAAGCTAGCCAGTAATCACTTCCTTATGTGTGTTCCACAGTCTGGATCCCTCAGAGATGTTCACGGAGTTATACAGAGAAGAGAAGAGGGAGGAAGGAGATAGGTCGCCAGGAGGATAAAGGGGGGAATCAAAAGGAGAGAGACAGATCCAACCAGTAATGAATTCCCTAATTGTTTTCCACCTTCTTGAACACACAGAGATTCAGAGAGTTGGGTAGAGAAGAGAAGGGGGAGGGAGGAAACAGAGGCGACCTGGTGGAGAAAAAGGAGAGTCCAAAGGGGGAGCAAGCAGTCAAGCCAGTAATCTCGTTCCCAGGTAAAAATGGGTACTGAAGATTGGGTTCTTAAAGGTACAAAATTGATAACCAATACCAAAAAGCAAAGACTAAAAATCTAGAGTAGAGGTTGGATTTTCAAAAATACAGTATTAAAGAAAAGAAGAAGAAAAAGAAAAAAAAAGCAAAGTCACAAAAATTACTATATATATATATATATATATGAAGTTTGCTTTGAAAAATAGGGTCTTTTTTTTTTTTTTGAAAAGTAATAGTAGGGTATAAAATTGAAAATTAAAGGAGTAATAGAGGACTTAAAAATTTAAAAAAAAATTAAAAAAGAAAAGAATTATCATATAAATAGTAAAAATGTACCTAGGACTTTCTCTGGTGTTGTTTTGGGCACTGTGGGGTCAGTTCATTTTTGGATAGTTTCTTGGTCTGGCTTATATTTCTGAAGATCTATAGGCCCCTTCTTATGTAGTCGGTACTAACTACAGGGTTTTGATCTATTGCATCTGTCACTTCCAAAGCGGTTCCCTCTGTTTTATCTTCTTTTGTTTGCTGATCTCTTCAGTGTCTGATTTCCACCTTGACACAAGGGGGGCGGTGGTGGACACTTTTTTTAGGCTCTCTTGTTCAGTTGCACTGTGGGGAGGGAGGGACGCTGCAAACAAATAACACTGGCATGTGCTCGCAGTGTCTCAGCCACACTGGGCCTGCCCCCGCTCACGGCACATGTGCCCTCCCTGCAAACACTGCTCAGGCTCTAGGTTGCTCCCCTGGGAACCGTCCGAGGTCGGGCCTGGGCTGTATGCACCTCCCAGGTCTAAGCCACTCAGGTTCAGGCACTCGGGTAGTCCTCAGAGGTGCTGACTCTGTTGGACCTGTGTTTTGTGCCCTTCCCAGGTCCGAGCAGCTCAGGTGATGAGGTGTTTGGTGAGCATGGTCGCTGTGACTTATCGCCTCCCCCATCCCTGACGCTCAGTTTTCTCGATGTACAACCGGTGCACCTTCTCAGGCGGATGTTGACTATCCAGAATCCCAAGAAGTCTTAGTTAGCAAAGAAGCCTGCTTGCAGTTTGGTAGATAATGTCTCTCTGGGGCTGTGATTGCCCCCTTCCAGCTCTGGCTGCCTGTCACTGGAGGGGGATGGTCTGCAGCCAGCTAGTTCTGTTCAGTCCTTTGTTCTGTGCCCGGTCCTGGCAGTGTCTTAGGTTAGGGCTTTTCGCGAGTTAGCTATCCCACAGTCTGGTTTGCTAGCCCAAGTTAGTTCGCTCAGATTGCCCTAGGGGCATTCAGGTCTGGTCCTGACTCTAAGCAGTGCAGCCCATGCCTCCCTGCCCAGCCCCCGCTTGCTAGTAGTGGATGCAGATGTCTGCGCTGCTTCTTCCCTGGGGGAGGTACCGTTGGGCTCGTAATCTGTGGGGTTTAATTATTTATTTATTTTTCCTCCCAGCTATGTTGCCCTCTGTGCTTCCAAGGCTCACCACAGACTCGGCAGTGTGATTGTTTCCTGGTGTTTGGAAACTTCTCTCTTGTTTTGTTTTTCCTTTTTAAAATTTTCGTGACTTTTATTTGTTTATTTTTTTATTATTATTATTTTTTTTACTGTACAATGTTGTATTGGTTTTGCCATACATCAACATGCATCCACCATGGGTGTACATGTGTTCCCCATCCTGAACCCCCTTCCCACCTCCCTCCCCATACTATCTCTCTTTTTAAGACTCCCTTCCCAGGACGGAGCTCCATCTCTACCTCTTTTGTCTCTTTTTTCGTCTTTTATATTTTTTCTTACCTCCTTTTGAAGACAAAGGGCTGCTTTTCTGGGTACCTGATGTCCTCTGCCGGCATTCAGAAATTGTTTTGTGGAATTTACTCAGCGTTTAAATGTTCTTTTGATGAATTTGTGGGGGAGAAAGTGGTCTCCCCGTCCTATTCCTCCGCCATCTTAGGAACGCCCCCAATTCTTTCTTTTTAATGGATTTATACTATTCCAGAATGAATGTTACCATAAATTATTTAAACACTCACTTATTAATGGAAACTTAGGTCACAGGGATTTCCCACTTCATCATGAAAAATCTTGCAATAACTATCTTTGGGCCTATGTGAGAATATTTTTTATATGGTAGCATCCTAAAAAAATTCCTGGGGCAAACGATATATAGACATTTAAATTTTTGATACTGCCAATATGCCCTATACATTTTCTATACATCCCCAATAATGGTGAGTGTGTGCATGCTTATCCTTTCAACTTGCCAATGTGATTTTTAAAATTTAATTAATTATTTAACTGAAGTACACTTGGTTTACAATATTATAGCTAAATTTTATTATTTCCTTCCTTCTGCTATCTTTGGATTTAGTTTGCTATTTTAATATCCTATTTCCTTAAGATGTAAAGTTGGGCTATTGGTTTAAGATTTCCTTTTAAAGTATGTTTTTATAACTATAAATTTCTTTTTGAGCACTGCCTTGTTGCATCCCATATGTTTTGATAGGTTGTATTTTTATTTTAATACATTTCTAAGTATTTTATAATGTTTCTCGTGATGTATTCTTTGACTTACTGATTGATTAATACTATGTTGTTCCATTTTCACATGAGAAAACTCCAGTTTCACTTGTCATTGACTTTCAGTTTCATTCCACTGTCACCATAGAAGATATTTTGTATGATTTTATTATTTTTAAATTAACTAAGACTTGGGGCTCAATTTATGGTGTATCCTGGAGAATACTCCGTGCACACTTGAGGAAAATATGTAGTCCTGTTATTGCCAGCACAGAATCCTGTAGATTCTATTAGTTCTAGTTGGTTTTTAGTGTTTTGAAGGTTCTCTATCATTGATCTTCTGTTTGTTTTAGCCATTACTGACAGTGGAGTATTAAAATACAGAACTATTGAGAATGTTAATAGCCTCGGTAGGAAGGCCAGAGGTCCTGAAGTGGCGGGAGGAAATAAAACTGCAAGTGGCTGATGTATTTTTTTTTTCTTTTCTCTTCCAATCCTGTGTTGTCATCCAATCCCAAAGAAAGGCAATACCAAAGAATGTTCAAACTACCACACAGTTGCACTCATCTCACATGCTAGTAGAGTAATGCTCAAAATTCTCCAAGCCAGGATTCAACAGTACATGAACCGTGAACTTCCAGATGTTCAAGCTGGATTTAAAAAAGGCAAAGGAACCAAAGATCAAATTGCCAATATTCGTTGGCTCATCGAAAAAAAAAAAAAAGAGAGAACTCCAGAAAAATATCTACTTCTGCTTTATTGACTACACCAAAACATTTGACTGTGTGGATCACAGCAAACTGTGGAAAATTCTTCAAGAGATGGCAATACCAGACCACCTTACCTGCCTCCTGAGAAATCTGTATGCAGGTCAAGAAGCAACAGTTAGAACCGGACATGGAACAATAGACTGGCTCCAAATCAGGAAAGGAGTACGTCAAAGCTGTATATTGTCACCCTGCTTATATAACTTCTATGCAGAGTACATCATTCAAAATGCCAGGCTGAATGAAGCGCAAGCTGGAATCAAGATTGCCGGGAGAAATATCAATAACCTCAGATATGCAGATAACACCACCCTCATGGTAGAAAGCGAAGAACTAAAGAACCTCTTGATGAAAGTGAAAGAGGAGAGTGAAAAAGCTGGCTTAAAACTCAACATTCAAAAAACTAAGATCATGGCATCTGGTCCCATCACTTCATGGCAAATAGATGAGGAAACATTGAAAACAGTGACAGACTTTATTTTCTTGGGCTCTAAAATCACTGCAGATGGTGACTTCAATCATGAAATTAAAAGACATTAGCTCCTTGGAAGAAAAACTATGATCAACCTAGACAGCATATTCAAAAGCAGATACATTACTTTGCCAAAAAAGGTCCATCTAGTCAAAGCTATGGTTTTTCCAGTGGTCATGTTTGGATGTGACAGTTGAACTATAAAGAAAGCTGAGTGCTGAAGTATTGATACTTTTGAACTGTGGTGTTGTTGAACACTCTTGAGATTCCCTTGGACTGCGAGGAGATCCAACTGATCAATCCTAAAGGTAATCTGTCCTGAATATTCATTGGGAGGACTCATGCTGAAGCTGAAACTCCAATATTTTGGCCACCTGATGTGAAGAACTGACTCATTGGAAAAGACCCTGATGCTGGGAAAGATTGAAGGTAGGCGGAGAAGGGGATCACAGAGGATAAGATTGTTGGATGGCATCACTGACTCAATGGACATGAGTTTGAGCAAGCTCCAGGAGCTGGTGATGGACAGGGAAGCCTGGCCTGCTGCAGTCCATGGGGTCACAAAGAGCTGGACACGACTGATTGACTGAACTGACTGAATTGAACTGAATCCTGTGTTGTCACGGTGACACCTGGTTCCTCCTGAACTTAACTCTATCTCAAACCTTGAGCTAACCAATGCATTTTTCTCATGGAAATGTCTTTCTTAAGCTGTGTTAATGAAGCATGTACTTGCTTGTAAATCTGCCTTTCTTCAAGATTCATGTCAATTGTTTTATGGCCCAGGATGACTCACCTTGTGTCAGTGCTATCTCAAAATGCATGCTGTGGGTGAGGGGCCTGGTGCAACTCTCTCAGTTTTGAGGCTTTTCCTTTCTCTAATTAGCAGCTTGCTAATAGGTATATAGTGAATGTCACTCAGTCTTGTCTGACTCTTTGCGTCCATGGAATTCTCCAGGCCAGAATACTGGAGTGGGTAGCCATTCCCTTCCCAACCCAGGGATTGAACCCAGGTCTCCTGCAATTCAGGCTGATTCTTTACCAGCTGAGCCACAAGAGAAGCCCAAGAATACTGGAGTGGGTAGCCTTTTCCTTCTTCAGCAGATCTTCCTGACCCAGGAGTTGAACTGGGGTCTCCTGCATTGCAAGTGGATTCTTTACCAACTGAGCTATCAGGGAAGCCCATAGATATGTAACCCCTTGTTAAAAACTAGCAAGGGGGTACTCTTTCTGTCCACCCTTCTGATGCCTATGTCAGAAGCTTCCTCTATCATTTTTATACTTTAATGAAACATTACACAAAAAGCTCTGAGTGATCAAGCCTCATCACTGGCCACGGATCAAATTCCTCTCCTCCGGAGGCCAAGAATCCTGGCATTGTTCATGGTTTGTAGAAGCAACCTTTCATCTTGGGGGCTCATCCAGGATCCTTCAGGATAAGATGAGGACGCTCAGAGCTCTAGTTTTTTGTTCTCCAATACACATGTTTTCTGCTTTACTTTACTACACTGTGCCTGTGTGAGTGATTGATTGAAAGAGATACACAAACGCGTGTGAAGCAAGAGTTGTGTCCTAATCTGTGGTTCCATGGTGACCTCATATGGCTTATGCCAAAAACCCTGTCAGGGGATTATACCTACTGGCTAATGTCAAGAGGCATCCAACCTCTCCTCCAGGGGAGTGGCCAGAGTTGGACGATGTGTGTGGACCACTCTCCTTTCTCAGTCAAACTCTCCAGTCTCTTTGACATTTTCATAACTGCCTGGGAATTAGAGCTACTAACCTAATATATCAGATTATAGACTTTCAAGGGACTTGTGGTTCATCCTGTTACTATGTACTTTTACTTAGACCCCAAGTTTGGAAGCACCTAGCCTTGCTAGGAGCCTAAAGTTACAAGAGCACGTTCAGGAGCAAGGTGGAGCTCTAGCTCCAGGAACGTCTCTCAGGCTACAGGTCACTCTCTTGGTTGCCTGTTTCAGGGGCCAGGGACCTGAAAGTGAGTCTTTGTAATGCCTGTACCTCCAATCTATGTGGATAGAAGCATTGCTGGTGACCATGAGGTCTTAAGGACACAGAACAGGAATTCCAGTATCTGGTCAGATTGGAAGTGCAATGGGCTTCTTCCTTTGGGTAAACTAGTTCTTAGTGGACCAGAGGAGGCTATCTGGACTTTTGTCTCAAATCCTTAGACATTCTTTCTGGGAATGAGAAAGACATTTCTTAGACATTCATCTATGGGAATGAGCTGGAAGGATTGGCCCTAATAGCTCAAGGACAATAATCACTTTTTCCTCACTGGCTGGCCCTTCACCACCTCTTTTGCTCTCATACATACTGGTGTGGTGATACTTCTGTGTGACACTCAGAAGGGGCATCTTGGGTTTTGTGTTCATCCCTTTATGACTCAGTGCTTCTACTGTGGTCAGGACTGTACTCAGGAATGTGCACAGGCCCACAGAAGATGGATACTTCCCCTAGTAGTCTTAGCTTGGGAGGCATTCTGGAAGGCTACTCTGTTGTACTCCAGGTGGCATCAGAGAAGGAGCAGAAATCAGACAAAGGTCTTGATGGTGAGGAACTGGACATCAATCTGGGATGTCATCGGGTCTACCCCTGGTGCATCTCCACCCTGCCTCGTTGGTAGAACTGGGAAGGATGGGTAAGGCACCTGCATACATAAGGAACAGACTAAGTCTGACCAGGGAAGGAAAGCTTCAGTGGAAAGTCTGTCTCCACCCCCATCTAGAGCAGGGAGGGACGCCTCTGGTAAGAAAGAGCTACAGCTTTAAATGTCACTTTTTCCCTCTCTTACAGATGGGAGCTAGCAGTTCCAGAATCAACCCCTTTAGAGTGTATTTAATAAAAAACTGTGACAATTTTGATCCCCAGAGTTTAAAAAAGACACACCTGATCTTCTTCTGTGATACTGAATGGCCACAATATCCTTTGAAAGATGGGGAATGCTGGCCATTTGAAAAGTCTGTTAATTATAATACTGTTTTACAATTAGACTGTTTCTGTAAAAAACAAGGGAAATGGGTAGAAGTGCCATATGTGTTGCTCTTTTTCTCTCTGCAAGACATGCCAGCCTTATGTCCTAAGAGTACAGATTTGGGTGTGAAAGCTTCAGCTCCCTCCTCTCCTCTTACTTTGCCCCTGTATCCGGGGCTCCCAACTGAACAGGCTGAGAGTCTGGACACCCTTCCAGGAGGGGTGGCCTCAGTTTCGGTAGAAATTCAAACAGTCCCAATTGCAGTTGAGACTATATATATATAGAAGCCTTTAAGGGACTAACTTTACTTTATGAACTTACTTGGAAAGATGTAACGTATGTCTTGGGACAGATGCTAACTCCTGACTCAAAAGCTCGAGTTTTGGGGAAAAGCTGTTACCTATGGAGATGAATGGCTTGGTAATGAATCAGCAGAAAGCGGGGAGGGTGAGATAGCTGCCTTCCCTACTGGGAATCAGACAGTCTCCACAACAGAGTTAGACTGGGACTATAACACAACTAAAGGAAAATGGGGACCAGAATTACTTTTTCACATGTGTTTTTGTCAGGACTCAAGTGAGCGCACACTAAGACTTTAAACTATGCCAAACTGACAAGCATAGAACAGGGAGAGTAGGAAGCTTCTGGTAAATTCCTAGATAGACCAACAGGAAGTCCTTTGCAGATTCACTGAGATTTATCACAAAAGTACAGAGGGAGAAATGATCTTAAAAGATAGATTTCTCAGTTGGCTCTAGATATCCACTGTAAGCTATGAAAACAGGTGTATGGACCAAATCATCCTTAGATAACCTGTTGCCAGTGGCTCAGACAGTTTATTATGACAGATAGGAAGAGGAGAAGAGACAGAAAAATGCCAGAGAAAGACTGAAGCCCTAACAACTTTCAGATTAGCTCTGAAACAGTTGGAGAAAGATGCTCAGAGGGACCCTGGTGAAAAGGGATGGACATGCTGTTACTGTGGAAAAGAAGGGCACCTCAAGTAAGATTGCTCTGGCTCCATGTCCAGTCTGCAAAGGACCACATTAGAGAGGAGACTGCCCTCCGAGCTCTAGGCCTCAGGGGTCAGACTCTCAAGACAATCAGGACTGAAGGTGCCCGGGGGTCCCCACACAAGTTCCTGTCCTAGTTACACCTGAGGAACCCCAGGTATTGACAACTATGGGGGCCAATCAGTCAATTTCCTTTTAAACATTGTGGAAACTTACTCTATGCTTACTGAAACCCCTGGTCCACTTTCTCCCTGATCCACTTCCATAATGGGACTGTCTAGATGAGCCAAACGCTATTATTTCAGCTCAGTTGTTCTCTGATCTGCAACTGGGACTCTGCTATTTTCACACGAGTTTCTGATCCTGCCAGAGTCTCCTTCACCTTTCTGGGGAAGGATATACTGAGCAAGGTCCAGGCCTCTGTTTTCATGAATATGGAGCCTGCTCTTTCTCTCCTACTAATTGAACAAAATGTAAATCTTAGAGCGTGGGCTGATGGAAAAGCTGTTGGTAGAGCACAAAATGCTATCCATGTCATCGTCAGGCTCAAAGACCCTCACCTATTAGCACATCAAAAGCAGTATCCACTGAAACCCGAGGTTAAGAAAGGGTTAAAACCCATTACTGAGAATTTAAAGGAGCAGGGGCTATTAATTCCTTGTAACAGTTTATGCAACACTCCTATTTTGCATGTAAAAAAGCTAAATCATAAATGGAGATTAGTTCAAGATTTACAAATAATAAATGAAGCTGTGGTTCCTTTACACTCTGTGGTGCTTGATCCTTATACTTTATTGTCTCAAATTCTTGAACAAGCCAAATAGTTTTCAGTCACTGGTTTGAAAGATGTTTTCTTTTCTAGAAGGGATGAGGGGCATAGGCCCTGAGAGAATTAAGCCTGTATTATTCATCCTCTACCTATGATTTTAAGACAATTGAGAGGATTTGGGGAGCATCACAGTCTATTGCCAGATTTAGATTCTGGGTTATGGGGAACTTGCCTAGCCTTTATATAAACTTATAACTGAAACTCAACAAGCCCAAACCACAAGCTGGTTTGGTCTCCAGATACTCAAAGCTTTTAACCTCTTCAAACTTCTTTTCAGCAGGCTCTTGTTTTGACCTTGCCTACAGGATGAGAGTTTAGTTTGTTACTGGAAAAAAAAAAATCTGCCATTTGCACTTTTATTTCTTCCTGCCACTTGGGGACCTCTGGCCTGCCTATGGAGGCTAACACTCTCAGTCAAAAGAATCTGACTTGACTTAGCAACAGCACATAAGCAAGAGGTTTTCCAGAGCTGTATTTACTCATGGATAGCTGTTCAATCATTGAACTTTTTTTTTTGGGGGGGGGGGGTGCTGGGGAAGCAGGAGTCTCTTGTATTTTAATTTTTCCCAAAAACTAACAGCTGATTTCTCATCAAAAACTATGGAGGCCAGAAGGCATATTTAAAATGTGAAAAGAAAAAAAATCAACTAAGAATATTATATCTGCAGAAGTATTCATCAAAATTGAAGGATAACTCAAGATAGTCCCAAATAAACAAAAGTAGAATTTGTCACCTGTAGACTTGTCCTACAAGAAATGCAAAAGGGAATCAGGCTAAAAGGAAAGGATGCTAGATAGCCAAACAAATAAATAAAGAACACTGGTAAAGCTTATTAAACAGGTAGATATAAAATTCAGTATTATTTTATCATTGTTTGTAACTTTTCTATTGTATGAGTTGAAAGACAAATTCATAAAACAATAATTATAAGTCAGTGCCAGTGGAGGCACATTGAATAAAGACATAAGCTATGGCAATAATATTATAAAGGGGAAAGAACAAAGGTATCTAGGAGTATAAGAGCAGAGTTTTGCATGCTATTGAAGCTGTTATTATTAATTAAAACTAAAATGTTATGAATTCAATATGGTTCTTGTAATTCCCAGGATAAACATTAAGAAAATAACTCAAAAACATACAAAAAGGAAAATGAGAAGGGTATCAAAAAGTACATAATGATAAAAGATCAATTAAACACAAAGGCAGAAGTGGAGGTAACGGGGAAGGAAAAGCTATAAGACACAGGAAAAAAAAAATAGCAAAATGTTTGAGCAAATTCCTCATTATCAGAAATAAGTTTAAATGTAAACAGAGTAAACTCTCTAATCAAAAGGCATAGATTGGCAGAAGGGGTGAAAAAATATAACTATCAAACTATATGCTGCCTACAAAATATTCATTTTGATCAAAAGAAACTGGTAGATTGAAAGTGAAATTATGTAAGGAATACTCCACACAAATAGTAACCAAAAGAGAACTTGGGTAGTTATATAAATATCATATAAAACAGACTTTAAGTCAAAATGTGTTTTAAGGCACAAAGAAGGATATTTCACATTGATTAAAGGGTCAATTTACCAAGAAGCTATAATTATAAACACACACACAACTAACAAGACTGTCACAATATATGTGAAGCAAAATCAGACAGAATAGAAGAGAGAAACAGACACTTCTACAATAATAGAGAAAGGTTGCTGCTGTAAGCCGACTGGGATTCTTGGCCTCCAGAGGAGAGGAATTTGATCTAGGGCCAGTGATGAGGCTTCATTGCTCAGAGTTTCTGTGTAATAAAGTTTTATTAAAGTATAAAAGAAATAGAGAAAGCTTTTGAAATAGCCATCAGAAGGGGAAAGAAAGAGGGTCCCCTTGCTAGTTTATAGCAAGGAGTTTTATACCTATTGCTGCCAAGTCCCTTCAGTCGTGTCCGACTCTGTGTGACCCCATGGACTGCAGCCCACCAGGCTTCTCCGTCCATGGGATTCTCCAGGCAAGAACACTGGAGTGGGTTGCCACTTCCTTCTCCAATGCATGAAAGTGGAAAGTGAAAGTGAAGTCACTCAGTCATGTCTGACTCTTAGCGACCCCGTGGACTGCAGCCCACCAGGCTCCTCCATCCATGGGATTTTCCGGGCAACAGTACTGGAGTGGGGTGCCATTGCCTTCTCCCTTTATACCTATTGGCAAGCTGCTAATTAGAGAAAGGATTTCTTTTAGGATTGACTGGTTTCCTTTAGGACTGAATGATTTGATATTATGATTGACAGGTTTGATTTCCTTTAGGAGTGCCTGATTTCCTTTAGGATTGACTGGTTTGAGCTCCTTGCAATCCAAGGGACTCTCAAGAGTGTCGTCCAACACCACAGTTCAAAACCATACCTTTGACTAGATGGACATTTGTGAGTGAAGTATTGTCTCTGCTTTTTAATATGCTGTCTAGGTTGGTCATAACTTTTCTTTTGAGGAACAAGTGTCTTAATTTCATGGCTGCAGTCACCATCTGCAGTGATTTTGGAGCCCAAGAAAATAAAGTCTCTCATTGTTTCCATTGTTTCTCCATCTATTTGTCATGAAGTGATGGGGCCAGATGCCATGATCTTCGTTTCTTGAACATTGAGTTTTAAGCGAATTTTTTCACTCTCCTTTTTTGCTTTCATCAAAAGACTCTAATTCTTCTTCACTTTCTGCCATAAGGGTGGTGTCATCTGCATATCTGTCATTATTGATATTCTCCCGGCAATCTTGATTCCAGCTTCTGCTTCATCCAGCCTGGCATTTTGAATGATGTACTCAACATAGAAGTTAAATAAGCAGGGTGACAGTATATAGCCTTGACACACTCCTTTCCCAATTTGGAACCAGTTCCATGTCCGGTTCTAACTGTTGCTTCTTGACCTCCATACAGTTTTCTCAGGAGGCAGGTAAGGTGGTCTCATATTGCCATCTCTTAAGAATTTTCCACTGTTTGTTGTCATCCACACAGTCAAAGGCTTTGGCATAGTCAGTAAAGCAGAAATAGATGTTTTTCTGGAACTCTTCTTTTTTTTATGATCCAATGGATGTTGGCAATTTGATCTCTGGTTCCTCTGCCTTTTCTAAATCCAGCTTGAACATCTGAAAGTTCATGGTTCATTACTGTTGAAGCCTGGCTTGGAGAATTTTCAGCATTACTTTGCTAACCTGTGAGATGAGGCAATTGTGTGGTAGTCTTATATTCTTTGGGATTGCCTTTCTTTTGGATTGGAATGAAAACCTTTTCCAGTTCCGTGGCCACTGCTGAGTTTTCCAAATTTGTTGAATTTGGAATGCATACTGAATGCAGCACATTAACAGCATCATCTTTTAGGATTTGAAGTAGCTCAACTGGAATTCCATCACGTCCACTAACTTTGTTCATAATGATGCTTCCTAAGGCCCACTTGACTTCACAATCCAGGATATCTGGTTCTAGGTGGGTGATCACACCATCATGGTTATCTGGGTCATGAAGATCTTTTTTGTATAGTTCTTCTGTGTATTCTTGCCACCTTTCCCTTTTCTCCTTCACCTTTAGCTTCTCTTCTTTTGTCAGCTATTTGTAAGGCCTCCTCAGACAATCATTTTGCCTTTTTAAATTTCTTTTTCTTGGGGATGGCCTTGAGCACTGCCTCCTGTACAGTGTCACGAACCTCCGTCCATAGTTCTTCAGGCACTTTGTATACCAGATCTAATCCCTTGAATCTATTTGTCACTTCCAGTGTATAATCATAAAGGATTTGATGTGCGGGCACAGGAGGCCCAAGAGGAGCTACTCCACGTTCATGTCAGGAGGGGTAGCTGTGAAGAGATACCCCTTGTCCAAGGTAAGGAGCAGTGGCTGTGCCTTGCTGGAGCAGCTGTGAAGAGATACCCCACATCCAAGGTAAGAGAAATCCAAGTAAAACGGTAGGTGATGTGAGAGGGCATCAGAGGGAAGACACACTGAAACCATAATCACAGAAAACTAGCCAGTCTGATCACATGGACTGCAGCCTTGTCTAACTCAATGAAACTAAGCCATGCCATGTGGGGCCACCCAAGATGGGTGGGTCATGGTGGAGAGGTCTGACAGAATGTGGTCCACTGGAGAAGGGAATGGCAAACCACTTCAGTATCCTTGCCTTGAGAACCTCATGAACAGTATGAAAAGGAAAACTGATAGGATACTTAAAGGGGAACTCCCCAGGTCGGTAGATGTCCAATATGCTACTGGAGATCAGTGGAGAAATAACTCCAGAAAGAATCAAGGGATGGAGCCAAAGCAAAAAAACAAACAAACAAACAAACAAACAAAAAAACCCAGTTGTGGATGTGTCTGGTGACAGGAGCAAGGTCCAATGCTGCAAAGAGCAATATTGCATAGGAACCTGAAAGGTCAGGTCCATGAATCAAGGCAATTTGGAAGTGACCAAATAAGAGATGGCAAGAGTGAACGTCGACATTCTAAGAATCAGGGAGCTAAAATGGACTGGAATGGGTGAATTTAACTCACATGACCATTATATCTACTACTATGGTCAGGAATCCCTTAGAAATGGAGTAGCCATCATAGTAAACAAAAGAGTCTGAAATGCAGTAGGGATGCAATCTCAAAAATGACAGAATGAATTTTATTCATTACCAAGGCAAACCATTCAATATCACGGTAATCCAAGCCTATGCCCCAAGCAGTAATGCTGAAGAAGCTGAAGTTGAACGGTTCTATGAAGACCTACAAGACCTTTTAGAACTAACACCTAAAAAAGATGTCCTTTTCATTATAGGGGACTGGAATGCAAAAGTAGGAAGTCAAGAAACACCTGGAGTAACAGGCAAATTTGGCCTTCGAATACAGAATGAAGCAGGGCAAAAGCTAATAGAGTTTTGCCAAGAGAATGCACTGGTCATGGCAAACACCCTCTTCCAACAACACAAGAGAAAACTCTAAACACGGACATCACTAAATGGTCAACACCGAAATCAGATTGATTATATTGTTTGCAGCCAAAGATGGAGAAGCTCTATACAGTCAGCAAAAACAAGACCGGGAGCTGACTGTGGCTCAGATCATGAACTCCTTATGGCCAAATTCAGACTTAAATTGAAGAAAGTGGGGAAAACCACTAGACCATTCAGGTCTAACCTAAATCAAATCCCTTATGATTACACAGTGGAAGTGAGAAATAGATTTAAGGGACTAGATCTGATAGATAGAGTGCCTGATGAACTATGGACTGAGGTTCGTGACATTGAACAGGAGATAGAGATCAAGACCATCCCCATGGAAAAGAAATGCAAAAAAGCAAAATGGCTGTCAGAGGAGGCCTTACAAATAGCTGTGAAAAGAAGAGAAGAGAAAAGCAAAGGAGAAAAGGAAAGATATAAGCATCTGAATGCAGAGTTCCAAAGAATAGCAAGGAGAGATAAGAAAGCCTTCCTCAGCAATCAATCCAAATAAATATAGGAAAACAACAGAATGGGAAAGACTAGAGATCTCTTCAAGAAAATTAGAGATACCAAGGGAACATTTCATGCAAAGATGGGCTCAGTAATGGATAGAAATGGTATGGACCTAACAAAAGCAAAAGATATTAAGAAGAGGTGACAAGAATACACAGAAGAACTGTACAAAAAAGATCTTCACGACCCAGATAATCACGATGGTGTGATCACTCACCTAGAGCCAGACATCCTGGAATGTGAAGTCAAGTGGGCCTTAGGAAGCATCACTACGAACAAAGCTAGTGGAGGTGATGGAATTCCAGTAGAGCTATTTCAAATCTTGAAAGATGATGGTGTGAAAGTGCTGCACTCCTTATGCCAGCAAATTTGGAAAACTCAGCAGTTTTCCAAACAGGACTGGAAGAGGTCAGTTTTCATTCCAATCCCAAAGAAAGGCAATGCCAAAGAATGCTCAAACTACCGCACAATTGCACTCATCTCACGTGCTAGTAAAGTAATGCTCAAAATTTTCCAAGTCAGGCTTCAGCAATACAAGAACCGTGAACTTCCAGATGTTCAAGCTGGTTTTAGAAAAGGCAGAGGAACCAGAGATTGAATTGCCAACATCCGCTGGATCATGGAAAAAGCAAGAGAGTTCCAGAAAAACATCTATTTCTGCTTTATTGACTATGCCAAAGCCTTTGACTGTGTGGATCACAATAAACTGTGGAAAATTCTTCAAGAGATGGGAATACCAGACCACCTGACCTGCCTCTTGAGAAACCTATATGCAGGTCAGGAAGCAACAGTTAGAACTGGACATGGAACAACAGACTGGTTCCAAATAGGAAAAGGAATATGTCAAGGCTGTATATTGTCACCCTGCTTATTTAACTTGTATGCAGAGTACATCATGAGAAATGCTTGGCTGAAAGAAGCACAAGCTGGAATCAAGATTGCTGAGAGACATATCAATAATCTAAGATATGCAGATGATACCACCCTTATGGCAGAAAGTGAAGAACTATAGAGCTTCTTGATGAAAGTGAAAGAGGAGAGTGAAAAAGTTGGCTTAAAGTTCAACATTCAGAAAACTAAGATGGCATCTGGTCCCATCACTTCATGGTAAATAGATGGGGAAACGGTGGAAACAGTGTCAGACTTTGTTCTTTTGGGGCTCGAAAATCACTGCAGATGGTCACTGAAGCCATGAAATTAAAAGACACTTACTCCTTCGAAGGAAAGTTATGACCATCTAGATAGCATATCAAAAATCAGAGATATTACTTTGCCAACAAAGGTCCGTCTAGTCAAGGCTATGGTTTTTCCAATGGTCATGTATGGATGTGAGAGTTGGACTGTGAAGAAGGCTGAGCACCGAAGAATTGATGCTTTTGAACTGTGGTGTTGGAGAACACTCTTGAGAGTCCCTTGGACTGCAAGGAGATCCCATCATCCATCCTAAAGGAGATCAGTCCTGGGTGTTCATTGGAAGGACTGAAGCTAAAGCTGAAACTGCAGTACTTTGGCCACCTCATGCGAAGAGTTGACTCATTGGAAAAGACTCTGATGCTAGGAGGGATTGGGGGCAAGAGGGGAAGGGGACGACAGAGGATTAGATGGCTGGGTGGTATCACCGACTCGATGGACGTGAGTCTGAGTGAACTCCGGGAGTTGGTGATGGATAGGGTGGCCTGGCGTGCTGTGATTCATGGGGTCGCAGAGTCGATCATGACTGAGGGACTGAACTGTCTGACTGATACCTGAATGGTCTAGTGTCTTAGAAATATTAATAAGGATTGCATTGAATGTGCAGGTGGATTTGGGTAGTGATACCTTATGGTGAACTATGTTGGATTCATGATCTCTAAAGAAGAAGATTTAGCTTTGGGACCAGGAACCAGGCTTGATCACTCAAGAGCTTTTGTGTAGCAGAGTTTTATGGAAGTATGAAAAGGGACAGAGAAAGCTTCTGACATACCCATCAGAAGGGGGATGAAGAATTCCCCCATGGGCTAGTCTTATCAAGGGCTTATATACTTTTACCAGACCCATTCCTACAACATACTTTTTAAATTAACAAGATTAGAATTAACAATAGAAAGGTCTCACCAGACCCACTCCCACAATATACAAGATATCTTAAGATCACAAGATTAGTCAGAAGGTTCTTGTTAAGGAGGAACATGTGCTCTAGCAAGATGCATTATATTGACTAAGACAAAGAAATGCAGGAAAAAAGTCTGTCCTTTTCTCCTCCTTGAGAGTCTCAGACCCCTTTCTCCTCCTCAGGGGCCTTGGACTTCTTATCAACCTGCTAGGAACTGACTCTCTCAGTAGTACAGACATGCTAACAATATTAATTCTTCCAATCCATGAAAACAGGATGTCTTTCCATTTATTGTGTCTATTTTAATTTCTTTCATCAATGTTTAAAGTATTTATTGACATCCTAAGGCTTTTCCCTATATAAGATCTTGTCATCATCAAACAGACTATTTTACATTTTCCTTTCTAATTTGGTTGATTTTTTTTAATTAATTTTTTATTGGAGTATAGTTGCTTTACAATATTGTGTTAGTTTCTATTGTACAGCAAAATTAATCAGCCATACATGTGATATATGTAGTCCCTTTTGGACTTCCTTCCCATCCTGGTCACCACTGTACATTAAATAGAATTCCCTGTGCTATACAGTATGCTCTCATTAATTATCTATTTTATATATAGTATCAGTAGTGTAAATGTATCAATCCCAATCTCCAAATTTGTCCCACCCTGCTTTTCTCTTTGGTATTCCCATTTATTTATTCTCTATCTCCATGTCTTTATTTCTGCTTTGCAAATAAGATCATCTGTACCATTTTTCTAGATTCCACATATATATGCTAATATGTGATCTTTGTTTTTCTCTTTCTGACTTACTTCACTTTATGTGCCACTCTCTAGATCCATCCATTTACAAATGACACAATTTCATTCCTTTTTATGACTGAATAATATTCCAGTATATATATATATGTGTGTGTGTGTGTGTGTGTGTGTGTGTGTGTATGTGTGTGTGTATGCACCACATCTTCTTTATCCATTCCTCTGTTGATGGACATCTAGGTTGGTTCCATATTCTAGCTATTGTAAATAGTGTTGCTCTTAACATTGGGGTACATGTATCATTTTGAATTATGTTTTTTTTTGGTACTGGCACCAACCCCCCCCCCCCCCAGAAATATAGATCAATGGGTATACACACACAGACACACAGACTCACACATACAAATGAATCACTTTGCTGTATACCTTAAATTAACACAACATTGTAAGTCAACTACATTTCAATAAAAAATAGATCACCAGGAAACACATGAAAAGATGCTCAACATCAATAATTATTGCTTCGCTGTGCTTAGTCACTCTGTCTTGTCCAACTCTTTGTGACCCCACGGACTGAAGCCCACCAGGCTCCTCTGTACATGGGAATTCTCCGGGTAAGAACACTGGTGTGGGTTGTCATGCTCTCCTCCAGGGGATCTTCCCAATCCAGGGATCGAACCTAGGTCCCCAGGGCTGCAGGTGGATTCTTTTCCATCTGAGCCACCAGGCAAGTCCCACTAATTATTAGAGAAATGCAAATGAAAACTGCAATGAGGTACGACCTCACACTGGTTAGAATGGCCATCATTAAAAAGTCTACAAGCAATAAATGCTGGAGAGGTTTTGGAGAATAAGAAACTCCTACACTGTAAATAGTAATGTAAATTTGTGCAAGAACATGGTATATGTCTCCATCTGTTAATGTAATCTTTGATTTCTTTCATCAGTGTTGTCAAGTTTTCTGTTACAGGTCTTTTTTCTCCTTAGGTAGGTTTATTCCTCAGTATTTTATTCTTTTTGATGTGATGGTAAATGGGATTGTTTTCTTAATTTATCTTTCTGACTTTCATAACAGCGTATAGGAATTTAAGAGATTTCTGTGTATTAATTTTGTATCCTCTAACTTCATCAAATTCATTGATGAGTTCTAGTAGTTTTCTGGTAGCATCTTTAGGATTTTCTACGTATAGTATCATGTCATCTGCAAACAGTGACAATTTTACTTCCTTTCAATTTTGATTCCTTTTAGTTTTTCTTCTCTGCTTGCCATGGCTAGGACTTCTAAAATCATGTTGAATAAAAGTGGCAAGAGTGGATATCCATATTTTGTTTATGATCTTGGAGGAAATGCTTTCAGGTTTTGACCACACAAAGAAATAGGGAAAAAAGAGAACCAACAAAGAATTCAAAATAAGAACAGTCATTTAGAAATAAACTTAGTAAAACAAAAAATGAAAACTAAACTACAAAGAAAAAGCAAACAGATAACAAAAAAGTGAAGAAAACAAAATACACACATAAAAATCAATTTAAAAAATAAAGAATGAAAGCAAGAAAAAAAATCTCCAAAACAACAAAAAATAAAAATAGAAAAACAAAAAATAAATAAAAACAAAAAATTAAAAAATTGAAAACAACAATACCAACAACTGAAGAAAACGAAACAAGGAAACAAAACAAAATGATAGTAATAAGAATATTTTTCTGGGGCATTGTCTCTCAGTGTGCTTGTTCCCACAGTGAGCCGGAGCCAAACCCTGCCTCTCAAGGAGACCTTCCAATACCTCTAGAAAGGTCTCTAGGCCTGCTGTGGGCACTATGGGGTCAGCTCAGACAGTTCAGTTCAGTTCAGTCGCTCAGTCATGTCCGACTCTTTGCGACCCCATGAATCGCAGCACGCCAGGCCTCGCTGTCCATCACCAACTCCCAGAGTTCACTCACACTCACGTCCATCGAGTCAATGATGCCATCCAGCCATCTCATCCTCTGTCGTCCCCTTCTCCTCCAATTGCTCCCAGCATCAGAGTCTTTTCCAATGAGTCAACTCTTCGCATGAAGTGGCCAAAGTACTGGAGTTTCAGCTTTAGCATCATTCCTTCCAAAGAAATCCCAGGGCTGATCTCCTTCAGAATGGACTGGTTGGATCTCCTTGCAGTCCAAGGGACTCTCAAGAGTCTTCTCCAACACCACAATTCAAAAGCATCAATTCTTCAGCACTCAGCTTTCTCCACAGTCCAACTCTCACATCCATACATGACCACTGGAAAAACCATAGCCTTGACTAGCCGGACCTTTGTTGGCAAAGTAATGTCTCTGCTTTTCAGTATGCTATCTAGGTTGGTCATAACTTTCCTTCGAAGGAGTAAGTGTCTTTTAATTTCATGGCTGCAGTCACCATCTGCAGTGATTTTGGAGCCCAAAAAAATAAAGTCTGACACTGTTTCCACTGTTTCCTCATCTATTTCCCATGAAGTGATGGGACCAGATGCCATGATCTTCGTTTTCTGAATGTTGAGCTTTAAGCCAACTTTTTCACTCAGACACTGACCTGGCCCAATTCCTGCTTGTATTTGTCTGGTAAGTCCACTGCTGCAAACATTAGACTGGTCTTAATTGTGGCAACATTTACTGTCTATTCAGGTATCTCACAGATTCAAGATTTACCAAGTAGATCTAAAGGCTTTAATCTGCATCTTGTGCAAATGCACAGAAAATTTCTATCCCTCTTCCATAGTTGTACTACCCCAGGTTTGGTTTTGACCTTGCCTCCATGTGTACTCTACCTGTGCTCTAACCTGCCCAGGCGAGAGGGAGCAATAGGAAAGCAGTGTTGCCAAAATCTTGGTTTTCTGTTCACCAATGCCAAACAGAAATATGGAGACAGAGTTATGGATGAGAAGGAAAGAGTAACTTTATTACTTTGCCAGGTAAAGAGGGAACACAGTAGGCTAGCTCCTCAAGAACTGTGCCCCTCTCATTGGTGAGTTCAGTTCAGTCACTCAGTTGTGTTCAACTCCTTGCAACCCCAAGGAACAAGCATGCCAGACATTCCTGTCCATCACCAACTCCTGGAGCTTGCTCAAACTCATGTCCATAGAGTTGGTGATGCCATCCAACCATCTCACCCTCTGTTCCATTTTCCTGCCACCTTTAATCTTTTTCAGCATCAGGGTCTTTTCCATCGTGTGGCCAAAGGGTCTTTTTGCATCAGGTGGCCAAAGTATTTGAGCTTCATCTTCAGCATCAGTCCTTCCAATGATTATTCAGGACCGATTTCCTTTAGGATTGACTGGTTGGATCTCCTTGCAGTCCAAAACACTCTCAAGAGACTTCTCCAACAACACAGTTCAAAAGCATCAATTCTCTTGGCAAAACTCTGTTAGCCTTTCCCCTGCTTAATTCTGTCCTCCAAGGCCAAATTTGCCTGTTGCTCCAGGTATCTATTGACTTCCTACTTTTGCATACCAGTCCCCTATAATGAAAAAGACATCTTTTGTGGGTGTTTGTTCTAGAAGGTCTTCATAGAACCATTCAAATTCAGCTTCTTCAGCATTACTGATTGGGGCATAGACTTGTATTACTGTGATATTGAATGGTTTGCTTTGGAAACGAAAAGAGATCATTCTTCTGTTTTTGAGATTGCATCCAAGTATTGCATTTCAGACTCTTTTGTTGACTATGAGGGATACTCCATTTCTTCAAAAGGATTCTTGCCCACAGTAGTAGATATAATGGTCATCTGAGTTAAATTCACCCATTCCAGTCCATTTTAGCTCACTTATTCCTAATATGTCGATGCTCACTGTTACCATCTCCTGTTTGACCACTTCCAATTTACCTTGATTCATGAACTGAACATTCCAGGTTCCTATGTAATATTGCTTTTACAGCATCGGACTTTACTTCCACCACCAGTCACATCCACAAGTGGGTCTTTTTGCTTTGGCTCTGTCTCTTTATTCTTTCTGGAGTTGTTTCTGCACTCTTCTCCAGTAGCATATTGAGCACCTACTGACCTGGAGAGTTCATCTTTCAGTGTCCTATCTTTTTGCCTTTTCATACTGTTCATGGGGTTTTCAAGGCATGAATACTGAAGTGGTTTGTCATTCCCTTCTCCAGTGGACCATGTTTTATCAGAACTCTCCACCATGACCCATCTGTCTTGGGTGGCCCTACATGGCATGGCTCATAGGTTCATTGAGTTAGACAAGGCTGTAGTCCATGTCTCAGTTTTCTGTTATTGTGGTTTTCATTCTTTCTGCCCTCTGATGGATAAGGATAAGAGGCTCATGGAAGCTTCCTGATGGCAGAGACTGACTGAGGGGGAAACTGGGTCTTGTGTGATGGGCAGGGCCATCTTTAATCCGATTTTCTGTTGATGGGTGGGGCTGTGTTCCCTCCCTGTTATTTGACCTGAGGCCAAACTAATATGGAGGTAATGAAGATAATGGTGAGCTCCTTCAAAAGGTCCAGTGCACGAACTGCACTCAGTGCCCTCGACCATGCAGCAGGCCACCACTGATCCGTGCCTCCACCAGAGACTCCTGGACACTCACGGGAAAGTGTGGGTCAGTCTCTGTGGGGTCACTGTTCCTTTCTCCTGGGTCCTGGTGCACAAAAGGTTTTGTTTGTGGCCTCCAAGAGTCTGTTTCCCCAGTCCTGTGTAAGTTCTGGTGGCTCTATGGTGGGGTTGATGGCGACCTCTTGCAAGAGGGCTTGCAGGGGCAGACAGAGCCCCTGCCAGGCCAATACTGACCTGTATCTCTGCAGGAGACATTCAAACACTGAAAGGTAAGACTGGCTCAGTCTCTGTGGGGTCTCCTGCTGCACACAAATTTTTGTTTGAGCCCTCCAAGCACCTCTGGCTGATATGGGGCTTTATTCTAAACATGATTTCGCCCCTCCTACCATCTTGCTGGGGCTTCTCCTTTGACCTTGGATGTGGGGTATCTTTTTTTGTGGGATCCAACATTCTCCTCAAGTTCCCATGGAAGATTCACCAACATAGACCTTTATCCTGGGCCATGACACAAATCTCAAGAAGTTGAAGTGAAGTGATTTCATACAGAGTGTGTCCTCTGACCATAAGGGAACAAAATGGGAAATAATGGAAAGACAATATTAAAAATCTCTGAACACATTGAAATGAAACAACATATTTATAAATAATCCATGGGTCAAGTTGATCACAAAGGAAATAAAATGCACATAAAACAGAATAAAAATGAAGCCTCTGAAGCAGTGCTGGCATGGAAATTTATAGCACTGAATTGCTTACATTAGAAGAAAGAAAAGTTCTCAAGTACATGTTTCTATCCTAAGAAACTAGGAAAAAAGAGAAAAATAAACCAAAAAGAATCACAAGAAAGAGATAATAAACACCAAAATTTAAATCAGTTGAAAATAGGAAAACAACAGAGATAAGCAAATAAATTGTTATTTTTTAAAAACTATCATTGCAATTGAAAACCCTCTAGGAAGACTGACAAAAATACGAGAGGAATGATAGAAATCACCAGTATTAGGAGTTAAACAGGGGATATGTTTCCAGTTGTTATTGTTCAGTCAGTCAGTCATGTCCGACACTTTGTGACCCCATGGACTGCAGCACGCCAGGCTTCCCTACTCTTCATCTTCTCCTGGAACTTGCTCAAACTCATATTCATTGAGTCAGCAATGCTATCCAGCTGCAGACTCATGGTTCCAATGCCAGTGTGTGCTTAGTCGATCAGTCATGTCTGATTCTTTGCGACCCCATGGACATGTAGCCAAGCTCCTCTGTCCATGGGGATTCTTCAGGCAAAAATACTGGAGTGGACTGCCATGCCCTCCTCCAGGAGTCTGCAGCTATTACAAAGTATAGTATGGAAATACTATTAAGAACTATGGGCTTCCCAGGTGGTACTAGTGGTAAAGAAGTAGCCTGCCTTGCAGGAGATGCAAGAGACACAGGTTGGATCCCTGGGTTGTGAAGATCCCTGGGAGATGGGAATCTTCTTCACACTTCAGTATTCTTGCCTGGAGAATCCCATGGACAGAGGAGACTGGCTGGCTACAATCCATAGGATCGCAAAGTGTCAGACATGACTGGAGTTACTTAGCATGCATTAATAGCTATACACTTATAAACTCAACAATTTAGCAGGTAACAACCAATTCCTGAAAAATCAAAAACTATCAAAACTCAAATAAGATTAAATAAATAGACATCTGAATATCACTATTAAAGAACTTGAATTTTTAATAAAAAAAATCTTCCAAAAAGAAATTTCCAAGCTCAGATGATTTAAATAGAAAATTATATGAATCTGTTAAAGAAGTCTCACCAATCCAGACAATCTTTTTCAAAAATTAAAAGGAAAAAAACGTTCCCAATTCACTTGATAAAGCCAATATTAACCTGATGCCAAAACCAAAGACAATGCCGGGAAAAAAAGCCATTACATATCAAATCCCTCATGAACATGAACACAATTAGCATTAACAAAATATTAGAAAGACAAATCTATGACTTCATAAAAACAAATTATACATTGTGATCAAGTGAGAGTTTTTCCAGGTATGAAGCATTGCTTCAAAATTAAAAAAATCAATTAATGTAATCCACAAAGGCTAAAGAACAAAAATAATATGATTACATCTAGGAACACAGAAGATTATCGACAAACTCTAACACCAATTCATGATAACAAATTTTCAGAAAGTTAGGAATAGGGATGAATTACCTGTAAAGAATATCTACAAAAATCCTACAGTTAACTTCATACTTAATAGTGAAAGACTGAATGGTTACCACTAAGATTGGGAACAAGGAAGGATGTCCAACCTCTACTCTCTTATTTAAAAACAGGAAGTTTTAGCCCCTAAAATAAGAATAAATGAAAAGCATGTAGATGAGCTCAACTGGAATTCCATCACTTCCGCTAGCTTTGTAGTGATGCTTTCTAAGGCCCACTTGACTTCACATTCCACGATGTCTGGCTCTAGGTGAGTGATCACACCATTGTGATTATCTGGGTTGTGAAGATCTTTTTTGTACAGTTCTTCTGTGTATTCTTGCCACCTCCTAATATCTTCTGCTTCTGTTAGGTCCATACAATTTCTGTCCTTTATCGAGCCCACCTTTGCATGAAATGCTCCCTTGGTATCTCTAATTTCCTTGAAGAGCTCTCTAGTCTTTCTCATTCTATTGTATACCTTGTTTCTTTGCACTGTTTACTTAAGAGGGCTTTTTTTATCTCTTGCTATTCTTTGGAACTCTGCATTCAGATGCTTATATCTCTCCTTTTCTCCTTTGCTTTTCGCTTCTCTTCTTTTCAAAGCTATTTGTAAGGCCTCCTCTGACAGCCATTTTGCTTTTTTGCATTTCTTTTCCATGGGGATGGTCTTGATCCTTGTCTCCTGTTCAATATCACGAACCTCATTCCATAGTTCATCAGGCACTCTATCAGATCTAGTCCTTTAAATCTATTTCTCACTTTCACTGTGTAATCATAAGGGATTTGATTTAGGTCAGACCTGAATGGTCTAGTGGTTTCCCCCACTTTCTTCAATTAAAGTCTGAATTTGGCCATAAGGAGTTCATGATCTGAGCCACAGTCAGCTCCTGGTCTTGTTTTTGCTGACTGTATAGAGCTTCTCCATCTTTGGCTGCAAAGACTATAATCAATCTGATTTCGGTGTTGACCATCTGGTGATGTCCATGTGTAGAGTCTTCTCTTGTGTTGTTGGAAAACTCAGCAGTGGCCACAGGACTAGAAAACGTCAGTTTTCATTCCAATCCCAAAGAAAGGCAATGCCAAAGAATGCTCAAACTACTGCACAATTGCACTCATCTCACACGCTAGTAAAGTAATGCTCAAAATTCTCCAAGTCAGGCTTCAGCAATACGTGAACCGTCAACTTCCAGATGTTCAAGCTGGCCTTAGAAAAGGCAGAGGAACCAGAGATCAAATTGCCAACATCCACTGGATCATGGAAAAAGCAAGAGAGTTCCAGAAAAACATCTATTTCTGCTTTATTGACTATGCCAAAGCCTTTGACTGTGTGGATCACAATAAACTGTGGAAAATTCTTCAAGAGATGGGAATACCAGACCACCTGACTTGCCTCTTGAGAAACCTATATGCAGGTCAGGAAGCAACAGTTAGAACTGGACATGGAACACCAGACTGGTTCCAAATAGGAAAAAGAGTACATCAAGGCTGTATATTGTCACCCTGCTTATTTAACTTATATGCAGAGTACATCATGAGAAATGCTGGGCTGGAAGAAGCACAAGCTGGAACCAAGATTGCCAGGAGAAATATCAATAACCTCACATATGCAGATGACATCACCCTTATGGCAGAAAGTGAAGACGAACTAAAAAGCCTCTTGATGAAAGTGAAAGAGGAGAGTGAAAAAGTTGGCTTAAAGCTCAACATTCAGAAAACTAAGATCATGGCATCTGGTCCCATCACTTCATGGTAAATAGATGGGGAAACAGTGGAAACAGTGTCAGACTTTATATTTTGGGGGCTCCAAAATCACTGCAGATGGTGATTGCAGCCATGAAATTAAAAGACACTTACTCCTTCGAAGGAAAGTTATGACCAACCTAGACAGCATATCAAAAAGCAGAGATATTACTTTGCCAACAAATGTCCGTCTAGTAGAAGCTATGGTTTTTCCAGTGGTCATGTATGGATGTGAGAGTTGGACTGTGAAGAAAGCTGAGCACTGAAGAATTACTGCTTTTGAACTGTGGTGTTGGAGAAGACTCTTGAGAGTCCCTTGGACTGCAAGGATATCTCACCAGTCCATCCTAAAGGAGATCAGTCCTGTGTGTTCATTGGAAGGACTGAAGCTAAAGCTGAAACTCTAATACTTTGGTCAATTCATGAGAAGAGTTGACTCATTGTAAAAGACTGATGCTGGGAGGGATTGGGGGCAGGAGGAGAAGGGGACGACAGAGGATGTGATTCCTGGATGGCATCATCGACTCGATGGACATGAGTTTGAGTGAATTCCGGGAGTTGGTGATGGACAGGGAGGCCTGGTGTGCTGTGATTCATGGGGTCACAAAGAGTCAGACATGACTGCGTGACTGAACTGAACTGAATGTTAATGAGAAATGAAGAAACAAAATACCCATATCTGCAGATGACATTGTCTACATAGAAAATACTAAGAAATCTACACAGACCAAAAAACCCTGTACAAATCCCTTAGCACCCATAAACTCCCAAAACAAAAAGCAAAAAACCAAAATTGAGTTAAATCAAGTCTGTGGATACTAAATCAGCACTTAGAAGTCAACTGTGACTTGGTGCCTAGGCCTGAACCTCTTGGTCAAGAGCCCTCAGAACCTGGACAGGACTGCACCTGGTTCCAGTTGTCCTGCTCCCTGCCCCTACTTTTCTCTCTGCTCAGGGGGAGTGCACAGAGTGGGCAGTGCCGAGCCAAGAGGATATGAGGATTTCCTGCCCCTCCCTGGTGCAGTTTCCTGAGCCCAGGTCTATATGCTCTCACAGCATATCTGATCAGGCCCCTAGTGCCTGGGAAGCCCAGCACCAGGCAGAGTAGCCATGTCTGGTGTGGTGTCCAGAGGTGGCTGCAGGGCCATTCGTCTGCATTCAGGTGGATGCCACCAGGTGGAGCTGGCCTACTGGGAAAAATATAGCTAAGAGGAAATGCACTACCTTCCCCAACACTTGTGCAAGTGACTCAGAACTTATTTACTAGGCATTGTGGTATAGCAAAATGAAATACAAGAAATCAAAAGTAAGGTAATTTAAGGCAGTGAAACTTAAATAAAACATAAACATGTCAAAAGACCCACTGGAGACAGCAAAGGATGGGAAATAAAGTGAAACAGTGTTTTATCCCATGAATTTCAGCAGGCTTTTTGAAATTTAAAAACACGACTACTCTTCTTTAGAGGACTGCTCTTTTCAGTGCCAGTTCCATCAAACCAACAAGCCCCTAGATATCAGCTGTTTTATATTCCTTTTGTATTATTATTATACTTGGGAATATAAGATTAAATTCGTCCAGCTAGGAATGAGAAGACAAAAGCAACTATCAGACTTTCATAGTTTTTTTTGTTTTTTGTTTTGCATTTCACTAACATTTGTCTTTTATTTTTGGTAAACATTTCCATTATACCTTACTTCACAGACTCTTGTACCTTTAGGCACTAGGTTTACTAAATATCACATCTGCCTATTTACTCAAATTATTTCCTTTACTTATGGCTTTTTCTACTATAGTTTTCCCGATTGTTGTTTTAGTTGCTAAGTTGTGTCTGATGCTCTTTTTGTGACCCTGTGGACTGTAACCCCCAGGCTTCTCTGTCCATCAGATTTCCCAGGCAAGAATATTGGAGTGGGTTGCCGTTTCCTTCTCCAGTGGATCTTCCTAACCCAGGCATAGAACCTGGGTCTCCTGCAATGCAAGCAGATTCTTTACCATACCATCTGAGCCACTAGGAGTCCAGCAATCTACCAAACCCTGAGGGCCCTAAATGTTTATTTTTTTCCATGTCCCTTCTACTTAAGTGTTCATAGTTACTCTCTGTCATTTTCCATGGTGATGGTTATGATTTTATCTCTTGGTCAGAAGTCATTACCTTGGTACTGGCTCTTAGGACAACTTCTTATATGAATGAGACTATTCTATATTTTGTCTTTCATTCTGATAGTTACACTATGAATTCTAAAAAAAGGTATTCCTGACCAAGATAGCATCTGTTTTCTTGATATCTGGTTGCCATTTGTACTACCTCAAGTAACCATCCTTTTATTTAAAGTACACATTCCAGTCTATATTGAGATGAACATTCCCTGGTTGTGTTTTCCCAATAGTTTTCTCATTGTTGCAATTTATTGGTTTGATTGTCACAAACTTAATTTGGGAGACATAACATTACCGGTAGATCCACTTATGAACTGGAAATGCTGCTTCACTCCACTTAAGATTCATAATCTTGAGCAAACTGAAAAGCCTACACTGAAAATAATTTGTCATATGTCATTCATATTTCAATAAAGCTGGGGAAACTTGTTAATATGTTGTCATGTTGGAACTAAGCAAAACTTACAACTACAAGAATCATAGTTTTACAAACAAGAAGGAATGATGACTATGACATGTGAAAAAATGCTACCAAAACTTCTTGTCCCCTAATTTTCATAACTTTCTGAATGTTTCTTTTGGGGCTATGCTATTATTTATTAAATGGTGATTTTAAAACAAAATAATTCCAGTGTTGTACCTTCTCAGTAACACTGTATATTATAAATACCAATTTGTTATTAATATCAAAACAAAAGACAACATTTTGGCCATATTGATGTTTCTGATACACAAAACACTGCTTGATGCAAACTGTTCTGTACATCTGAGATACACTGCCAACTTTAATATATGACAAATATTTTTATCAAGGTTTAAAGATATTTGCATTTCTGTACAGTAAAAATGATAGTGAAAATCAAAGTTAAATCCACATTATCACTTAAAAATCACCCCCCAAAATGAAACATCTATACATTGATAAAACATATACAGGATTCACAAGAATATAATAATAAGATACAGATGCATGGGCCTAAAGAACACCCCAATAAATCGAGAGGCCTACCATGTTCACAAGTTGGAAGATTCCACAAAAATGAGGCCACTGATCTCCAAACAGCTTTACAGATTTAATGTGATTCTTATCAAAATCCCAGGAAGGTTGTTTTGTAGATATAGATGAACCTATTCTAAAATTTATATGGACATGCAGAGGCCCAAGGACAGTTGAAACACTCTTGATTAAGAGTAAAGTAACTCTGATTGCTGTGGCCAAAACTTCCAAAACTATGTTGAATAGTAGTGGTGAAACTGGGCACCCTTGTCTTGTTCCTGACTTTAGGGGAAATGCTTTCAATTTTTCACCATTGAGGATAATGTTTGCTGTGGGTTTATCATATATAGCTTTTATTATGTTGAGGTATGTTCCTTCTATTCCTGCTTTCTGGAGAGTTTTTATCATAAATCGATGTTGAATTTTGTCAAAGGCTTTCTCTGCATCTACTGAGATAATCATATGGCTTTTATTTTTCAATTTGTTAATGTGGTGTGTTACATTGATTGATTTGTGGAATCCAAATTGGAAAAGAAGAAGTAAAACTCTCACTGTTTGCAGATGACATATCCTCCACATAGAAAACCTTAAAGACTCCACCAGAAAATTACTAGAGCTAATCAATGAATATAGTAAAGTTGCAGGATATAAAATCAACACACAGAAATCCCTTGCATTCCTATACACTAATAATGAGAAAATAGAGAAATTAAGGAAACAATTTCATTCACCATTGCAACAAAAAGAATAAAATACTTAGGAATATATATACCTAAAAAACTAAAGACTGTATAGAGCTTCTCCATCTTTGGCTGCAAAGAATATAATCAGTCTGATTTCTGTGTTGACCATCTGGTGATGTCCATGTGTAGAGTCTTCTCTTGTGTTGTTGGAAGAGGGTGTTTGCTATGACCAGTGCATTTTCTTGGCAAAACTATTAGTCTTTGCCCTGCTTCATTCTGTATTCGAAGGCCAAATTTGCCTGTTACTCCAGGTGTTTCTTGACTTCCTACTTTTGCATTCCAGTCCCCTATAATGAAAAGGACATCTTTTTTAGGTGTTAGTTCTAAAAGGTCTTGTAGGTCTTCATAGAACCGTTCAACTTCAGCTTCTTCAGCACTACTGGTTGGGCCATAGACTTGGATTACTGTGATCTTGAATGGTTTGCCTTGGAAACGAACAGAGATCATTCTGTCGTTTTTGAGATTGCATTCAAGTACTGCATTTTGGACTCTTTTGTGGACCATGATGGCTACTCCATTTCTTCTGAGGGATCCCTGCCTGCAGTAGTAGATATAATGGTCATCTGAATTAAATTCACCCATTCCAGTCCATTTTAGTTCGCTGATTCCTAGAATGTCGACATTCACTCTTGCCATCTTTTGTTTGACCACTTCCAGTTTGCCTTGATTCATGGACCTGACATTCCAGGTTCCTATGCAATATTGCTCTTTACAGCATCGGACCTTGCTTCTGTCACCAGTCACATCCACAGCTGGGTATTGTTTTTGCTTTGGCTCCATCCCTTCATTCTTTCTGGAGTTATTTCTCCACTGATCTCCAGTAGCATATTGGGCACCTACTGACCTGGAGAGTTTCTCTTTCAGTATCCTATCATTTTGCCTTTTCATACTGTTCATGGGGTTCTCAAGGCAAGAATACTGAAGTGGTTTGCCATTCCCTTCTCCAGTGGACCACATTCTGTCAGACCTCTCCACCATGATCCACCTGTCTTGGGTGGCCCCACAGGCATGGCTTAGTTTCATTGAGTTAGAAAAGGCTGTGGTCCTAGTGTGATTAGATTGACCAGTTTTCTGTGAGTATGGTTTCATTGTGTCTGCCCTCTGATGCCCACTTGCAACACATACCGTCTTACTTGGGTTTCTCTTACCTTGGATGTGGGGTATCTCTTCACGGCTGCTCGAGCAAAGTGCAGCTGCTGCTCTTTACCTTGGACGAGGGGTATCTCCTCACCGCTGCCCCTTGTGACCTTGAACGTGGAATAGCTCCTCTAGGCCCTCCTAGGCCCTCATAGCCACTGCTCCTTGGAGGTGGGGTTGCTCTTCCAGGCCATGGCCCCTGGCCTCGGGTGTGGGGTAGGTCCTCCCGGCCACTGCCCCTGGCCTTGGACGTGGGGTAGCTCCTCTTGGCCACCTCCCCTCGGGCATGGGGTCCTCCTGGCTTCTGCCCCTTCCCTCGGACGTGGAGTAGCTCCTCTCGGCCATGCTAAGTGCACTGGTCGCAGCTCCTCGCGCTCTTCCAACAGCAATAGAGAAGACTCTACACATGGACATCACCAGATGGTCAACAATGAAATCAGATTGATTATATTCTTTGCAGCCAAAGATGGAGAAGCTCTCTACAGTCAACAAAAACAAGACCAGGAGCTGACTGTGGCTCAGATCATGAACTCCTTATGGCCAAATTCAGACTGAAATTGAAGAAAGTAGGGAAAACCACTAGACCATTCAGGTATGACCTAAATCAAATCCCTTATGATTATACAGTGGAAGTGAGAAATAGATTTAAGGGACTACATCTGATAGATAGAGTGCCTTGAACTATGGATAGAGGTTCATGACATTGTACAGGAGACAGGGATCAAGACCATCCCCATGGAAAAGAAATGCAAAAAAGCAAAATGGCTGTCTGGGCAGGCCTTACAAATAGCTGTGAAAAGAAGAGAAGTGAAAACCAAAGGAGAAAAGGAAAGATATAAGCATCTGAATGCAGAGATCCAAAAAATAGCAAGAAGAGATAAGAAAGCCTTCCTCAGAGATCAATGCAAAGAAATAGAGGAAAACAACAGGATGGGAAAGACTAGAGATCTCTTCAAGAAAATTAGAGATACCAAGGGAACATTTCATGCAAAGATGAGCTCGATAAAGGACAGAAATGGTATGGACCTAACAGAAGCAGAAGATGTTAAGCAGAGGTGGCAAGAATACTCAGAAGAACTGTACAAAAAAGATCTTCACGACCCAGATAATCACGAGGGTGTGATCACTTACCTAGAGCCAGATATCCTGGAATGTGAAGTCAAGTGGGCCTTAGAAAGCATCACTATGAACAAAGCTAGTGTAGGTGATGGAATTCCAGTTGAGCTATTTCAAATCCTGAAAGATGATGGTGTGAAAGTGCTACACTCAATATGCCAGCAAATTTGGAAAACTCAGCAGTGGCCACAGGACTGGAAAGGTCAGTTTTCATTCCAATCCCAAAGAAAGGCCATGCCAAAGAATGCTCAAACTACCACACAATTGCACTTATCTCACATGCTAGTAAAGTAATGCTAAAAATTCTTCAAGCCAGGCTTCAGCAATATGTGAACCATCAACTTCCAGATGTTCAAGCTGGTTTTAGAAAAGGCAAGGAACCAGAGACCAAATTGCCAACATCCACTGAATCATGGAAAAAGCAAGAAAGATCCAGAAAAACATCTATTTCTGCTTTATTGATTATGCCAAACCTTTGACTGTGTGGATCACAATAAATTGTGGAAAATTCTTCAAGAGATGGGAATACCAGACCACCTGACCTGCCTCTTGAGAAATTTGTGTGCAGGTCAGGAAGCAACAGTTAGAACTGGACATGGAATACCAGACTGGTTCCAAATAGGAAAAAGAGTACATCAAGGCTGTATACTGTCACCCTGTTTATTTAATTTATATGCATAGTACATCATGAGAAATGCTAGGCTGGAAGAAGCAGAAGCTGGAATCAAGATTGCCAGGAGAAATATCAATAACCTCACATATGCAGATGACACCATCCTTATGGCAGAAAGTAAAGAGGAACTAAAAAGCCTCTTGATGAAAGTGAAAGAGGAGAGTGAAAAAGATGGCTTAAAACTCAACATTCAGAAAACCAAGGTCATGGCATCTGGTCCCATCACTTCATGGGAAATAGATGGGGAAACAGTGGAAACAGTGTCAGACTTTATGTTTTTGGGCTCCAAAATCACTGCAGATGGTGAATGCAGCCATGAAATTAAAAGACACTTACTCCTTGGAAGAAAAGTTATGACCAAGCTAGATAGCATACTGAAAAGCAGAGATATTACTTTGCCAACAAAGGTCCGGCTAGTCAAAGCTATGGTTTTTCCAGTCATCATGTATGGATGTGAGAGTTGGACTGTGAAGAAAGCTGAGTGCCAAAGAATTGATGCTTTTGAACTGTGGTGTTGGAGAAGAGTCTTGAGAGTCCCTTGGACTGCAAGAAGATCAAACCAGTCCATTCTGAAGGAGATCAGCCCTGGGATTTCTTTGGAAAGAATGATGCTAAAGCTGAAACTCTAGTACTTTGGCCACCTCATGCGAAGACTTGACTCATTGGAAAAGACTCATTGGAAAGGGGAGGGATTGGGGGCAAGAAGAGAAGGGGACGACAGAGGATGAGATGGCTGGATGGCATCACTGACTCGATGGACGTGAGTCTGAGTGAACTCCGGGAGTTGGTGATGGACAGGGAGGCCTGGTGTGCTGTGATTCATGGGGTCGCAAAGAGTCAGACACGACTGAGCGACTCATCTGATCTGATCTGATCTGATTGCTGAGACACACACAGAGGATGGAGCCACCACTGTAGCATCTTTCTCCCGCATACTGGTGCCAGTAGCTGAGCTATAGAAAAGGACTAGTGAGGACTGCCTGGAGAATCCCAGGGACGGGGGAGTCTGGTGGGCTGCCGTCTATGGGTTCGCACAGAATAGGACACGACTGAAGCGACTTAGCAGCAGCAGCAGCAGTGAGGACTGCCATTTGAGCACCTGGTGCAATGAGCAATAGAGAAGGAAAGGACAGCATGGCCCTTTGACTGTCTGTTGCTGAAGATAGAAAAGGCTCCTAATAGAGCCATATCTCTTCCACCTGTGGTTGCTGGCTTCTCTGAACACCTGGTGCTGCCTGGGTCCACATTATCCAAGGAGTTGCACCATTTCCAGGCTCTGTCCTCACTAGTGCCGACCCACGTCCTCAAGGGCAGCCTCAAGAGCAGACTCCTTCAAGTAGCCCACATGCAGAGGTGAGGATAAGACCACAATTGAGTTCCAGGGACAGGGCAACTAAGGAATAGGATTAAAAACCAGAAACGTTTTCATCAGCTGTATAAGCTGCAAATTAAACCCACACAATCAACTAGGTAGACTCTGTGTCTGTGGATATAAAAAAGGACAATGAGTATTCCC
Source organism: Bos grunniens (assembly GCF_055505025.1). Lineage (NCBI taxonomy): Eukaryota > Metazoa > Chordata > Mammalia > Artiodactyla > Bovidae > Bos > Bos grunniens. The sequence continues at coordinate 49,823,864 of NC_141194.1, read as the reverse complement.
ACAAAAGAAAATGCTCTACCCCTGGTAACTGTGGATATTGGAGGCAAGCACATGTGAGAGTAGGGCTAGATTAGAATCTGAGCTATCCTTACAGTAGGTCAAGAGACCAATCCTCTACAGAATTGGAGGGGCTCCTGGGAAGGTGTAGATGGGCTGTGGCTCACAGCAAGGTCAAAGATGCTGGAAACTGAGACCCCAGGAAAACATTTATTATTATTTTTATGTTTTGATTCATTCTGTTGCTGGTTCTTTTTTTCTCCCTGTTTTTTCTGTTTTTATGGTTGTTATTATTTATACTTAGGCTTTGGGAATTTTTTTTAAAACCACACTCCTTATTTCTTTTATATTTTTCTACTACTTCAGCTTTCTGCTGTTCTGTGCTTTTTGTCTTTTTTGTTGATCTTTTTATATACTTCTTTTTTAACTTTGCTTTTCTGTTTTTTCCCTATGTTTCTCTGTTCTGTGTTCTTTGCTTAGTGCCTCATTTGGGACATATCTTTCGTTTTGTTTTCTTTTTTTTTGTATTTTAGATGGTTCTGTTTTTAATTGGTTGATTTCATTTTTGGTTTTGTTGGGTTTTGTCTGGTTTTGTCTGGTGGGTCATTCTCCCTTTCTTTGTGTTCATTGGTCTGATTTGGTTCCTTGTGTGTGTGTGTTCCTATTTTTTATTTGTTTGTCTGATTTATTTTATCATTTGCCTGGATTTTGTTTTTTGTTTTCTGGGATTCTTTTGTTTCTTTTTTAAGCTTTTTATGTTACCAAGACAAATGGCTCATGGGGTCTCAGTTCCCTGAGCAAAAGTCAGGCTTGAGCCTCTGGGGTGATAGTACTGAGTATAGGATGCTAGAACACAAGAGAACTTATGATCCTAGAGAGTATTAACTGTGAGAACTCTCAAAATGTCCTCCATCTACATCCAACACCCAGTACCACTCAACTGCCTGCAGCACCCAGTGCTGGATGCTTCAATCCAAAAAGCAAGAAAGGAAAACAAACCCAATTATCAGCACACTGTCTTCCCAGACATCCCAAAGCACACCACCTCACATAGTACTGCCCATCAGAGGGAAACAAAACTCACTTCCATCCACCAGAATGCAGAAACAAGTCCTTCCTAAAATGAAGCCCACACAAGCCACTGACCAACCTCAAGCACAGACTAGAAGCAAAAACTATGTAGCCTAAGGAAAGGAGACTTCAAATATAGTAATTAGATGAAATAGCAGAAAACTATTTTGCATATGAAGGAGCAAGTTAAAAGCTTACAAGATCAAAAAAATGAAGAGGAAATAGGCAAACTCTCTGAAAAAAAAAATCAGTGTAAAGATATTAAAGAAGACCTAAAATCTTGAAATTAAAATGCAAGAATCATTTAACACATTTAACAAGGACCTAGAAGAGATAAAGAATAAATAGTAGTGAACAACACAATTAGTGAAACCAAAGATACTCTAGAAGGAATGTATAGCAGAATAATTGAGTCAGAAGAATGGTTAAGTGAGATGTTAAGTAAAATGGTGGAAACAACTGGCAGAGAGCAAAGAAAAAAAAAATGAAAAGAATCAAGGACAAACTCATACACCTCTGGGACAATATTAAGTGCACCAAATTTGAATTATAAGAATCCCAGAAGAAGATGAAGAGAGAGAAAGGGTCTGTGAAAATCCTTGAAGAGATTATAGACAAAAACTTTCCTGATATAGGAAAGGAAATGGTCAAGCCCAAGAGGTGCAGAAAGTCCCATATAGGATAAACCCAAAGAGAAACATGCCAAGACATATACTAATAAAATGAACAAAAATTAAACATGAAAATATTAAAAGTAATAAATAAAAGCAAAAGAAATGCAACAAATAACATACAAGTGAATCCACACAAGGTTAACAGCTGATCTTTCAACAGCAACTCTGTAGACCAGAAGAGAGTGGCAGGATATAATTAAAGTAGTGTAAAAAAAACCTGCAACCAAGATTACTCTACCAGCAAGGATCTCTCTGAAATCAAGGAGAAATCAAAAGCTTTACAGACAAGCAAAAATTTAGAGAATTTAGCACCACCAAATCAGCTAAAACCAACAAATGCTAAAGGGACTTGTCTAGGCAAGAAACAAAAGAAAAGCATAAGAGCTACAGAAACAAACCTATAACAATTGAGAAAATGCCAGTAGAAATACATATCCTAACAATTACTTTAAATGTAAGTGGATTAAATGCTCCAACTAAAAGATAGAGACTGGCTAATGGATACAAAAACAAGTCTTGGATGTGCTGTTTAGAATAGACCCACTTGAGACCTAGGAACATATACAGACTGAAAGTGAGGGGATGGAAAAAGATACTCCTTGTAAAGGGAAATTTTAAAAAAGCTGGAGAAGCAATTCTCATATCACTCAAAGTAGACTTTAAGTAAATTACAAGAGACAAGGAAGGACACTATATAATGATCACAGGATTAATGCAAGTCAAAGACCTAACAACTGGAAAAATTTATGTACCCAGCATAGGAACATAGCCATACGTAAGGCAAATGCTAACAAACATAAAAGGGGAAATCAACAGTGATGCTGTTGTTTAGTTGCTACTTGTGTCTGACTCTTTTATGACTCCATGGATTGTAGCCCACTTGGCTCCTATATCCATGGGATTTACCAGGCAAGAATACTGCAGTGGGTTCCCATTTCCTTCTCCAGGGGATCTTCCCAACCCAAGGATTGAACTTGCATCTCCTGCATTGGCAGGAGAATTCTTTACCACAGGGCCACCAGAAGCCCAACACAATGATAGTGATGGAATTTATACCTCACTTACACCAACGGACATGTCATTCAGGCAGAAAATTAATAAGGATATGAAAACCTTAAAAGACACATTAGATCAGATGGACCTAACTGGTATCTATAAGACATTCCATCCAACACCAGCAGCATACACTTTTTTCTCATGTTCACTAGGAATATTTTCCAGAATAGACCACATTTTGGGTCACAAATCAAGACTTGGTAAATTTAAGAAAACTGAAATTATATCCAGATGGAGGAAGGTTGCTAGTGGGTAGTGCAGTAGTGTAGGTAGATAAGACTGAAAACGAACAGCAATTCTCCTATGGTCATGAATTTAAGATAAAACACTTCTGTAAGGTTGAAAAGTTTTCTCCTCAATGCTCAGGAGCTCAGATACAGGCAAGGAGTGAGTAAGCAGGAAGGTGCAAGGAGCACAAGAGGTGTGTTTGCGGGGGACAACTTCCAGCCCCAGCTCAGGGAGTGAGTAGGGGCCTGGTGGATGGTGTAAATGGATGTGTGGTCGGTGAGCTGGAGGTCTCCAGGAGGTTGAGACTATCAATCCACTGGCACTAGAGCTAGGGAGCTTGAGGACAGGACATCACATTGAGGGTGATGAGAGGGAGGAAAGCTAGAAATGCACACCATGAGGGGTGTGGTCTTTGCTGATGCCCAGAGTGGGACCATGGGCAGGGGGATGCTCAGATGGGGAGGAAGAGAACATCTATGAGGATGGAGGGACCCCCTCCTGACCCACCCCCACTCCAACCCCCAAAACCAGGATTTCCTGCCCCTGTTGCTATGGTTACAGGGGCGGAGCTAGGGAAGCCTGCCATGTGGGGATGGTCTGTCAGGGCTACTTTGGCCTGTACCCGTCCATCCTCTTGTCCTCACTGTTATCCTGCTTGGCTTCTCCCAGTATTGCCTGGGCCACTTCAGACAGTACTAGTGTATTCTGTGGTCTTAATATGAAGATATGTTACTGGAATTAGGAACACAGTCACTGGAGGATAAGTGGTATGTAGGAATGAAGTCTGAACGGATTGCAATGATCTTTTTCTTACCAAGTCCAGCTAACATTTCTGAAGTTTCCTTGGAACGCTCACACATCTGAAAACATACCACGTATTTTCTACCAAAAAGTTTTCTTTTAACAGCACTGGTGATAGCACCCCACTCCAGTACTCTTGCCTGGAAAATCCCATGGATGGAGGAGCCTGGTAGGCTGCAGTCCATGGGGTCCCGAAGAGTTGGACACGACTGAGCGACTTCACTTTCACTTTTCACTTTTCACTTTCCACTTTTCACTTTCATGCATTGGAGAAGGAAATGGCAACCCACTCCAGTGTTCTTGCCTGGAGAATCCCAGGGATGCGGAGCCTGGTGGGCTGCCGTCTATGGGGTCACACAGAGTCGGACACGACTGAAGTGACTTAGCAGCAGCAGCACACAAATTATCTGAATTAATTTATACTGATAACTTCTTTCATCAAGACATTGTATCATAAAGACATCATTTGATTGGACGTGCAGTTCTTCACTGAAATTTTCCTTTTGTAGGACTTTGTGAAGGGCCAGGGCTCAAGAGAACTTTGTGAAGGCCAGGGCTCAAGAAAACTTCCCTTCCAGTTCCAGCTCTACCAGCCTTACTTATCTTACTCTGAATCACTTTTCTTCTTTAAGCTTGCTCTTTGCTCAGTTTTAAGAAGAGTCAGACTGAGGCAAGAGGCAGATTACTCCCCACAGGGTAAAGCAATTGGAGATTCATTCCCTGTTGACTGAAACTCCAAGATGAGAATGGCAGGACAATTAAGGGAGAAGGCTGGCCCCTGCTCAGACCACATATTTCTTATTCTTGAAGTCAGGAGACCTCCCTGGCCACATGTGTGCAGAAAAGGCTCTTTGGAGGCCAAAGGGGAGTTGCATCAAGGGATATTCTTTACTCAGACATCTTTTCAGTAAAACCCATCTTGGCTAAGATATGTATGTGCATACATGGGAGGTTCCTGATATATACTAAATACGGACTGTGAAACAGGCAAGTCAAAATGATTGGCCAAAGGACACCCAAAAGGAATGCCCTTTAAAAGTAATTCAAACTGCCATAAGGGCTTGACTCACCACCTTTCTGTCTCCCTAAGTCTGCCTGTTTGCCTATCCACATGTACTTTTTTTTTTCCCCTCTTAATAAATACTTTACTACCTTTGCTACTTCCCATCTTTGTGGAAATTCTTTTCTGGAAAGCTATAGGGCCAGGGCCCTTGTCACTGACCACTGAGCCACTGGTCTAGTGGCTAGGATCTGGTGCTTTAACCACTGCCACCCAGCCCAATCTCTGACTGGGAACCCAAACCCTACTCCAAGCTATTGCAGGCCAAGGCTATCCAAGATCAAGCCTAAGCTAATGGGTGGCACAGGGAGAGGGATCCAGAGAAAGGTGCAGTTAAAGAGCCTGTGTTCTCAATACAGTGACTCCTCCCTTTTCTCTGATTTATTGATTTTTTTTTTTTTTTTTTGGTTAAGAAAAGTCACTGGTTTATAGGATCAGTACTCAGTCTCCCAGAGATGGGAGGAAGATTGAAGAGAAATTAAATTAAAAAATGAGTAGACTCAGCCATCCTCTGTCCGTGGGATTTCCCAGGCAAAAATACCAGAGTGGGTAGCCATTTCCCTCTCCAGGGTATCTTACCAACCCAGGAATCAAACCCATGTCTCCAGCATTGCAGGCGGATACTTTACGAATTGAGCCACCAGGGAAGCCTGTTATCATGTGGAAGGGGTTAAAAATCACTCAACCTGGAATTGTAACTTCAGGGAATGATGACAATGAAGCTAATTAGGTAGATTTTGGAAATGTAGCTATTAAATTCTTCCTGCCCTCATTTTATTCCCAAGAGTCATTTAAAATTATGAAGCTAATGTTCAGAAGTGGAATTTACAGCTTGACTTCTCCTAGAGTTCATGTCTAATATTTTCCTTCTTTATGCCTGGTGATGAATGCTTCCAACTTAAAATTATTAGAGTAGCAGATGATGACTTGTCTTTTCTCTGACAAGATTTCAAATATGTTTGTGACACTGGTTCACAGTTTAAGTGTCCAATTGTTGGGTGATATTTTTTCCTCCCTTTCCTTTCCTGAGCAAAGAATGAAATGATTATTGATTCCTTCATCCTCCTGGAACCTGTACACAAGAGGTGATAGTCCCAGATCCTGGGCAGTTACTTGGGTGGGTAAATTGTAGCTAGGTATAACTCATGTAACTTGCTCTGTTAGATGATGACCTTTTTGTTGAATGTACATGTACAGTATTGCTCTTTTTTGTTTAGCCTTATATCTTTACAAATAACATCACCATTTTCCCTATAAATCTGTGCCCTTGTACATAAGTATGAGCCTCCAAGAAAGTGCAAACACAAAAACACAAACACAAAAAGTGTTTTTTTGTATGAGTCTGTCTTACTTAACAAGACTATTCATTATATATTTCAGATTGCCAAGTAGTAGCAAGAAATGGAGTGAAAAAATGTGTAGATATAAACAGAATTGGTTTATCTGGAACATATCTTTGCCCTTTTCTCTTCTGTACCTTCATTGGAAAACATTTGATAGCCTAATGCTAGAATTCCAAGGGAACATCAGAAGCAAAACAAATGAGAGAAAAACAGAATGAGGAGTCCAGCCTACATTTGAAAATTAGAATTCTGTAAAATCCACTCCAGTCCCTCCCTTTTTTTTTTATAGTGGTAGGAACTGTCAAGTTATTGTTTAAAGTAGTGTCAATTCATGTGACAACTAGAACATTTGGCATAATTTTTGAAAAATGTTTTCCTTAGGTTGATTGTAGATTTCAGTCATTTACATCACCTTTATTTGTACATTCTAAGACATAGTACTGCTTTGGGAGACCTTATTTTGGGTGAAACTGTCACTGAACAAAACAATGGTTGTTAGTCCTATTTTTTTTTTTTTTAATTTACAATATTGTATTGGTTTTGCCATACATCAAAATGAATCCGCCACAGGTAAACATGTGTTCCCCATCCTGAACCCTCCTCCCTCCCCCCTCCCCATACCATCCCCTCTGGTCGTCCCAGTGCACCAGCCCCAAGCATCCAGTATCGTACATTGAACCTGGACTGGCAACTCATTTCATATATGATATTATACATGTTTCAATGCCATTCTCCAAAATCATCCCACCCTCTCCCTCTACCACAGAGTCCAAAAGACTGTTCTATATATCCATGTCTCTTTTGCTGTCTCTTATACAGGGTTATTGTTACCATCTTTCTAAATTCCATATATATGCATTAGTATACTGTATTGGTGTTTTTCTTTCTGGCTTACTTCACTCTGTATAATAGGCTCCAGTTTCATCCACCTCATTAGAACTGATTCAAATGTATTCTTTTTAATGGCTGAGTAATACTCCATGGCGTATATGTACCACAGCTTTCTTATCCATTCATCTGCTGATGGACACCTAGGTTGTTTCCATGTCCTGGCTATTATAAACAGTGCTGCAATGAACATTGGGGTACACGTGTCTCTTTCAATTCTGGTTTCCTCTGTGTGTATGCCCAGCAGTGGGATTGCTGGGTCATAAGGCAGTTCTATTTCCAGTTTTTTAAGGAATCTCACAACTATTCTCCATAGTGGCTGTACTAGTTTGCATTCCCACCAACAGTGTAAGAGGGTTCCCTTTTCTCCACACCCTCTCCAGCATTTATTGCTTGTAGGCTTTTGGATCGCAGCCATTCTGACTGGCGTGAAATGGTACCTCATTGTGGTTTTGATTTGCATTTCTCTGATAATGAGTGATGTTGAGCATCTTTTCATGTGTTTGTTAGCCATCGGTATGTCTTCTTTGGAGAAATGTCTATTTAGTTCTTTGGCCCATTTTTTGATTGGGTCATTTATTTTTCTGGAATTGAGCTGTAGGAGTTGCTTGTATATTTTTGAGAATAGTTGTTTGTCAGTTGCTTCATTTGTTATTATTTTCTACCATTCTGAAGGCTGTCTGTCCACCTTGTTTATAGTTTCCTTTGTTGTGCAAAAGCTTTTAAAAATTCCAACATACGCAGGCTGAACAACACTCTGCTGAATAACCAACAAATCACAGAAGAAATCAAAAAAGAAATCAAAATATGCATAGAAATGAATGAAAATGAAAACACAACAACCAAAAACCTGTGGGACGCTGTAAAAGCAGTGCTAAGGGGAAAGCTCACAGCAATGCAGGCATACCTCAAGAAACAAAAAAAAAGTCAAAAAAAAAAAAAATAACCTAACTCTACACCTAAAGCAACTAGAAAAAGAAGAAATGAAGAACCCCAGGGTTAGTAGAAGGAAAGAAATCTTAAAAATTAGGGCAGAAATAAATGCAAAAGAAACAAAAGCGACCATAGCAAAAATCAACAAAGCCAAAAGCTGGTTCTTTGAAAGGATAAATTAAATTGACAAACCATTAGCCAGACTCATCAAGAAACAAAGGGAGAAAAATCAAATCAATAAAATTAGAAATGAAAATGGAGAGATCACAACAGACAACACAGAAATACAAAGGATCATAAGAGACTACTATCAGCAGTTATATGCTAATAAAATGGACAACGTGGAAGAAATGGACAAATTCTTAGAAAAGTACAACTTTCAAAAACTGAACCAGGAAGAAATAGAAAATCTTAACAGACCCATCACAAGCACAGAAATTGAAACTGTAATTAGAAATCTTCCAGTAAATAAAAGCCCAGGTCCAGACGGCTTCATAGCTGAATTCTACCAAAAAGTTAGAGAAGGGCTAACATCTATCCTACTCAAACTCTTCCAGAAAATTGCAGAGGAAGGTAAACTTCCAAACTCATTCTATGAGGCCACCATCACCCTAATACCAAAACCTGACAAAGATGCCACAAAAAAAAAAAAAAAAAAAAAGAAAGAAAGAAAGAAAAAAAAGAAAACTACAGGCCAATATCACTGATGAACATAGATGCAAAAATCCTTAAAAAATTCTAGCAATCAGAATCCAACAACACATTAAAAAGATCATACACTATGACCAAGTGGGCTTTATCCCAGAGTCACAAGGATTCTTCAATATCTGCAAATCAATCAATGTAATACACCACATTAACAATTGAAAAATAAAAGCCATATGATTATCTCAGTAGATGCAGAGAAAGCCTTTGACAAAATTCAACATCAATTTATGATAAAAACTCTCCAGAAAGCAGGAATAGAAGGAACATACCTCAACATAATAAAAGCTATATATGACAAACCCACAGCAAACATTATCCTCAATGGTGAAAAATTGAAAGCATTTCCCCTAAAGTCAGGAACAAGACGAGGGTGTCCACTTTCACCACTACTATTCAACATAGTTTTGAGTGTTGAGTTTTAAGCCAGCTTTTTCACTCTCCTCTTTCATTCTTCTCAAGAGGCTCATTGGTTCCTCTTCACTTTCTGCGCTTAGAATGATATCATCTGCCTATTTGAGGTTGTTGATATTTCTCCCAGCAATCTTGATTCGAGTTGTGAGCCATCCAGCCTGGCATTTCATATGATGTACTCTGCATATAAGTTAGATAAGCAGGGTGACAATATACAGCCTCGATGCACTATTTCCCCAATTTTGAACAAATCCATTGTTTCATGTCTGGTTCTAACTGTTGCATTTTTACCTGAATACAGGTTTCTCAGGAGGCAGGTAAGGTGGTCTGTTATTCTTATCTCTTGAAGAATTTTCCACAGTTTGTAATGGTCCACACAGTCAGAGGCTTTAGTGTAGTTAATGAAACAAAAGTATATGTTCTGGAACTCTCTTGTTTTCTTGATGATCCAATTTGATCTCTGGTTCCTCTGCCTTTTCTAAATCCAGCTTGAACATCTGGACTTTCTCGGTTCACATGCTGTTGAAGCTTAGCTTGAAGGATTTGGAGCATTACTTTGCTAGCATGTGAAATGAGTGCAATTGTACAGTTGTTTGAACATTCTTTGGCATTGCCTTTCTTTGGTATTGGAATGAAAACTGACCTTTTCCAGTCCTGTGGCCACTGCTGAGTTTTCCAAATTTGCTGCCATATTGAGTGCAGCACTTTCACAGCATCATCTTTCAGGATTTGAAATAGCTCAACTGGAATTCCATCACCTCCACTAGCTTTGTTCATAGTGATGCTTCCTAAGGTCCACTTGACTTCGCATTCCAGATGTCTGGCTCTAGGTGAGTGATCATACCATCGTGATTATCTAGGTCGTGAAGATCTTTTTCTGTATAGTTCTTCTGTGTATTCTTGCCACCTCTTCTTAATATCTTCTGCTTCTGTTAAGTCCATACCGTTTCTGCCCTTTATTGTGCCCACCCTTTCATAAAATGTTCCCTTGGTATCTCTACCTTTCTTGAAGAGATCTCCAGTCTTTCCCATTCTATTTTTTTCCCTCTCTGTCTTTGCATTGTTCACTTAGGAAGGCTTTCTTATCTCTCCTTGCTATTCTCTGGAACACTGAATTCAGATGGGCATATCTTTCCTTTTCTCCATTGCTTTTCTCTTCTCAGCTATTTGTAAGGCCTCCTCAGACAACCACTTTGCTTTCTTGCATGGTACGCATGTAAGTAATTATTTGGATAGTGGTAGGGCATCAAGATGACCTGTGCCTCCCTGAGATAGCCCCTCAAGGCCCTGGCAGGTACATGGGAATCAAACTAACAAAAAGCCCCAGAGGTAGTTCTTATGTCTATTCCCATACATAATGTGTTATGAAAAAAAAATCTCTGCTTGGTTCAGCTGAAGCTTTTTTGGATACAGTGTAAATAGGCAGATTTCTATATGACCCAAACTAATCTAAAATTCTGCCTTTTCACACAATCTAGACCCCAGCACTTCTGTGTTGTGCTTTTGTGAATATCATTTAGTGAGAGACCCCTGGTCATTTAATAAATGTAATTTTATTTTGCAATGTGCTGGAATTTACAAGGGTTTCAGTTTTGCAGAGTGTGGGCCTGTTCTCATTTTGTCTTTCACAGGTATCAGCACTGAGTTTATATTTCCTCTGAATGATGAGAGGAAAAAGAATGAACTTTGTAATTAATAAGTAGGATAAGCATTCTAATGAGAAGTTTCTTTGAGGTGTCAGTAGGATGGTGAAAAGGATTTACATTTTATGGTTTTTGCTCAATCCTGAAGCATTTAAAATCTCACATCTCTTCTGGGAAAAGAATTAGGTCTCTTTCTAAAATCAAATGCAGTAAGTAAGATGCTTCTGCAGTCAGATGGCTGTTTCAAGAGTCAAAACCATACACTCTCCAGGAGAAACCTTTACATCCCAAGCACTCTGACACTAATATATCTCATTAACTGAGATATCTCATATGAAGTATGTTCAAAAGGGTTAAGGTCCAGGGTTGTATAATGTTGTTGTTCATTGTTCAGTCACTAAGTCTTGTCAGACTCTTCACAACCTTATGGACTGCAGCACACCAGGCTTTCCTGTCCTTCACTCTTCTCCCTGAGTTTGCTCAGACTCATTTCCATTGAGTTGATGAAGCCATCCAACCATCTCATCCTTGGTCGCCCCCTACTCCTCCTGCCCACAATGTTCCCCAGCATCAAGGTCTTTTCCAATAAGTTGGTTCTTCATATTAGGTGGCCAAAGTATTGGAGCTTCAGCTTCAGCATCAGTCCTTTCAATGAATATTCACGTTTGATTTCCTTTAAGATTGACTGGTTTGATCTCCTTGTTGTCCAAGGGACTTTCAAGAGTTTTCTCCAGCACCACAGTTTGAAAGCATCAATTCTTTGGTGCACAGCTTTCTTTATGATCCAGCCCTCACATCCCTACATGACTACTGGGAAAAACCATAGCCTTGACTCTATGGACCTTTGTCAGCACAGTGATGTCTCTGCTTTTTAATATGCTATCTAGTTTTGTCATAGCTTTCCTTCCAAGGAGCAAGTGTCTTTTAATTTTGTGGCTGCAATCACTATCCACAGTGATTTTGGAGCCCAAGAAAATAAAACCTATCACTATTTCCACTTTTTCCCCATCTATTTGCCATGAAGTGATGTAGGCTATATTTACCAGATAATCAGCATTTTTGGCCTATAAAATGCTAGTGGATAGGACATTTTAGAGTTCTTTAGTAGTTTAAAGGCATTCTCACTTATGGCATCATTTAAAGTTTTTGTTTTGAAGTCAAAAGTAACTGAATCCAAAAGCAAGTGATGTGCCTTGGTCTTGTAGTAGCATTCTTTAAGATACTTATTTGCAAATAAAATAGTTGTTTTTTACAAAATAAATACAATTGTTATGAATTATTTAGAAAGTGAAAATATACAAAAAATTTAAAAATAAAAATAAAAAGGATCTAGAGCCTCAAATTTTAAACATTTATACATACATCTGTAAAAAAATCATGTGATATTAAATCAAATGATGTCCAGGACATCAACCTATATCAGTATAAATACAACTGTATCATTATTGTTAATGGCTGACAAAATTGCATTGTATGAATGGATGTGCTATAACTTAACCACTTTCCAGTTTTTAAAATTAATTTTTAACTAATTTATATATTTTAACTGGAGGATAATTACTTTACAGTATTGTGATGTTTTTTGCCATACATCAACATGAATCAGCCACAGGTGTACATGTGTCCCCCCCCACCATCTGCTTTTGGACATTTAATTGTTTCTGATTTTCAGCTATAAGCAACAATGCTGATATTATAAACAGTGTCATTATGAACATTTGTATTTATGTCTGTATGCAACTGAGCTTGAAAATGCTTTAAATGAACTAGCGGCAGTTCTATTTTTTCTATTGGAGGCAGATCTATCTTTTCTTAATGATTATTCTACAGAAATCTCTTCTAGCTTGTTAATTTTAATATGCCATTTCATAGTGTAGCATTACTTAGTGTTACACTATAGTAGAAAATAGATATGTTATCATTTGAGATGAAATTTGATTCCTAGAAGCTAATTATAGTTCTTACTTTGTTTTTCAGACAGTACCTGTATAAGGAAGGCCAACTAAGAGGAACCCAAGTGTGTACTGTGGGTTTCTGATTCAATGTAATACCTACTTATTTTTGAATATTCATAACTTCACTATTTTATGCTACTAGAAGTTTCAGATATTTACCCTTGAGCTAGAAAAATCATCTTTTTTGATATATTTTAATTGACCTTGACATTAAGTCCTAAAGTCAATTTGATTGCTGTTTGTAATAAACTTCATATCTGGTTTCTGCTGACTCACCCTAATTCTTTTTGGATGATTCTTTTAATATATGTTTCTAGTTGCATAGAGATGGGCACAAGTTGTCTATTAGGACCTGTGGGCAGTGTGATGGATGGCCTATGTTGAGAAGCTCCAAATGACCAATGAGCCATGACCATTCTTGGTTTAAGTCTTATTAATGTTACCTGAGGTAAAGATTGCCTTGTAAGAAATGCAATACCTGCCATTTGAGGAAAGCATCTTAGGAAATTGTTTAGAAAACTGGGAATTTTTGAAGAAAGCATTAACCATTCTGTCTCTAGAACCCCTGCCCCACAATCCTGATTGGCAAGAGCCAATTACTTAATATCTATCCTGTTGCTCCTGTTTGCCCTGAATTCAGTGGTTTCTGTGTACTGGCAGATTCTTTGGTTTGTCTCGAGGCTGAAGTCAAGGGGAGATTCTCTTATCAGCCAAGGACCTCTATGTTCAGTCCTGAATGGGTTTTTCCTCCAGTTGCAGGGCTTGTACCTATACTGTGCCACTAAATGTATAAAGGTATGTAGTTATACCTGTTGCCCTAATGGTCTGGAAGCAAGCAATGAGAATGAAGACAGAACATGAAATCTGGTGCAATGGGCCAGGGGATCTGCAGCCTCTATTGGCCTGAGGTACAGAGTCTACTCTGGGTCCAGCTTTTATTCCTAATTGCAGACTAAAAGACTTTTTCAGATCTTACCTTTCTCAAGACACATGCTGTGTTAATCACATACTCCTAAATGTCATGGACTACACTGACATAGTCCAGATCGCCTTGTGTTTACCCCAGGCCATTCCCTTCTGGGCTAGTCTTGGGAACAATTAGCAAGTGGGTAGGCAGCATTCATGCCTGGTGCCAACCTGGTGTTCCAAGGTCCATGCTTTCATGATCCCAGTCATACTCTCTTCTGGGTCTGGCCTTGGGGTTTGTAACAAGGAGGATATTCTTAAGAAAAACATGAAAGATAATCATTAACACAGTTTCTTAATATATGCTGTTTTTCCAGGTTCTATTTCTGTGAAATTTTTCGACCGTGAAAGTACATTATTAGGAATTCCCACCACACACACCACCCCTTAGATTTTCATTGTTGAATATATTGTGCGATGTTGAATACATTGCACCCTTAAAGGCATCAGACCATTTAAAAAATCTGAACAAAGGGCCAGCATATACTTGAGCTCAGTGTTTGGTGATATTTAAATGTAAATAAAATAAAAATGATAACACATCCCCACAAAAAGCAATATCAAAATTGTTAAATACTGTGGTTCAGATGCAGATCCTTGTCATTACTTTTTCCTTTGAGAATCCTAACACTGGAAGGGAGGAAATTCTTAACAATGACTGCTTTCAGGAATCCGCTAGTAGCTTCTCCAATATGACAATGACCCTGAGTCATATTAGTTCAATTTAAAAAGGAATGTTAGGTGCAAACACCCACACATACACCCCATATAAAATCCATATTTATTGAACAGCAATAAATACTAGTCTTAAAAGTGCCAATAATTAACATACAAATTTCATTTAAAGTGTGCCGAGTACCTTTCAGAATCTGTATGTAGCCTTGCATTGATATAGGAGGACCATGTATGCCCACTATCAGGGGATAAGTATGAAGTCATCACAGGATTGTATATATGCATGCATGTATGTTGTTGTTCAGTCACCCAGTCATGTCTGACTCTTTGCAACCCCATAGGCTGCAGCACTCCAGGCCTCCCTGTCCCTCACCATCTCCCAGAGTTTGCCCAAGTTCATGTTCATTGCATAGGTAATGCTGTCTACCATCTCATCCTCTGATGCCCTCTTCTCCTTCTTCCCCCAATCTTTCCCAGCATCAGAGACTTTTCTCATGAGTAGTCTGTTAGCATCAGATGATGAAAATACTGGAGCTTCAGCTTCAGCATCAGTCCTTCCAGTGTATGTTCAGGGTTGATCTCCCTTAAGATTGACTGGTTTGATCTTCTTGCTGTCCAAGGGACTTTGAGGAGTCCTTTCCAACACCACAGTTTGAAAGCATCAATTCTTTGGCGTTCTGCTTTCTTTATGGTCCAGCTCTTACAACCATACACGACCACTGGGAAGACCATAGCCTTGACTATATGAACCTTTGTTGGCAATCTCTGCTTTTCAACCCACTGTATAGGTTTGTCATCACTTTCGTGACAAGAAGCAATCATCTTCTGATTTCATGGCTGCAGTCACCATCCACAGTGATTTTGGAGCCCAAGAGGAGGAAATCTGTCACTACTTCCACCTGTTCCCCTTTTACTTGCCATGCAGTAATGGGGCTGGATGCCATGATCTTAGTTTTTTTAATATTTAATCTTAAGCCAGCTCTTTCACTCTCCTGCATATGTATGCATAAATAAATGTATGCATGTAACAAAATTTATTTGTTTTATTTTAGTGTGTGCCCAGAATCCATTTTATTCTTTATGAGCATACTTCTACTACATTTTAGTGTTGACTGATGCTTTCCCTTAGAGGGTGAGAAGTTATTTTTCTGATGCAATTGAAATAAGGGCTGCAAGCAAGAACAGTGGATTTATGAAGGGATTTGAAATCAGAAGGCCTGTGTTTGAATCCTCACCCTTAGACTTTTCAGCTACGAGACACTGGGGAAGTCAGTTGGTCCCAGTTTCCTTGTCTGTAAAATGGTGGATGTTAATCCCAACTTAAATCATGGGTTGCTGTTTTGTGAGCAGAGATTGAAGTATTTTAAGTGGCTGTAGTTTCGAAGCCACTAAGGCTTCAAATAGTGTTTGATGCTGCTATTCCCCAAGATGAATAGGAAAAATAGTGTAATAGCATAATATTCATCCTGTTTCTGTTTTCATCCTTCCAGTCTTCAAGCAATGATAATGACAGGAGCAGCAGCACTGTTAATACTCCAGAGAGAATAATTGGACCAGAAAGTGGTTTAAATCAGATTGTTGCTATACTCAACAAGAGTACACCTCAGTCCTTATATGAGGAATATGCCCCTATGCCAAGGTTCTTATTCCCACATCAACCAAATATTAAGGGAGGCACACTTCAACAGCCTACGACAAAGAGGACAGTCTCAAAAGTGATGAATTAAGGGTTCTTTATTCTAACCTAGAATTTGTTTGTAAAAGCAATTGCATATGCAAAAAATAGTCTGTTGGGTTTTCAGTCTATATTTTATTGTTTTTTCCTCAGTCTATTTTTTAAATAACAGGTTGATGCACAACTGTTTTAACTTGGGGTTCTGTTGCATGTTCGCTGTTTCAAAGGGGGCTTTGAAGCAATTTTTATAAAATTCTTTTCAGGATGGATGTCAAATCTATGAAGAAACTTCACCTGCAGGTTGAATCTGTAGAATGTCCAATTCAGATTGGTGTTCAAGTCTGTTGTTTAGACACTCAGGTCAAATATTTTTTTAAAATGAAAGATCCTAAGTTTCAACAATTAACAGGCTAGTGAAGAACATGATGTTTTCATGAAAAAAAAAAAAGATGTTTCTATTTTATATTTCAAAGTATAGATAGCTTGATTCAGTCTTGCACTGAACTGAACTTCCATACTGCTTCTCAGAAGGCAAATACCTTATTGAAATCACTCTTAACTTGGGGAGACAATTAAATCGAATTTAGACTATATAAGTGAAATCTCTCTAGTAACTGTTTCCATGCATTGTATTTCTAGAAAGAATGTTTCTAAAATTCCTGTATACTCAGGTAATTTCTATATCATGAATCCTCCAGAGAGTGCATTTCAGACTTAGTAGAAAACATTGCACACTTCAATCAATCAGTAAGTATGTAACAACTTTCTGATGTGCACAAAAACACCGTTTAACTATTAGTTTATGTGATCTCATTTATGTGATCTATTATGTCTAGAGTTAGTGCTGATAAACTGTAAGCTACCTGGCATGCACTCATCTCACATGCTAGCAAAGTAACACTCAAAATTTTCCAAGGCAGGCTTCAACAGTACATGAACCATGAAATTCCAGATGTTCAAGCTGGATTTAGAAAAGGCACAGGAATCAGAGATCAAATTATCAACATCTGCTGGATCATCAAAAAAAAAAAAAACAACAAGAGAGTTCCAGAAAAACATCTAGTTCTGCTTTATTGACTATGCCAAAGCCTTTGACTGTGTGGACCAAAACAAACTGTGGAAAATTCTTCAAGAGATGGGAATACCAGACCACCTGACCTGCCTCCTGAGAAATCTGTATGCAGGTCAGGAAGCAACAGTTAGAACTGGACATGGAACAACAGACTGGTTCTAAATGAGGAAAGGAGTACATCGAGGCTGTATATTGTCACTCTGCTTATTTAACTTATATGCAGAGTACATCATGAGAAATGCTGGGATGGAATAAGCACAAGCTGGACTCAAGATTGCTGGGGGAAACATCAATAACCTCAGATGTGCAGATGATGCCACCGTTATGGCAGAAAGTGAAGAAGAACTAAAGAGCCTCTTGATGAAAGTGAAAGAGGAGAGTGAAAAAGTTGGCTTAAAGCTCAACATTCATAAAACTAAGACCATGGCATCTGGTCCCATGACTTCATGGCAAATAGATAGGGAAACAATGGAAACAGTGATAAACTATTTTTTTTGGACTCCAAAATCACTGCAGATGGTGACTCCAGCCATGAAATTAAAAGACGCTTGCTCTTTGGAATAAAAATTATGACCAACCTAGATAGCATATTAAAAAGCAGAGACATTCCTTTGCCAACAAAGGTCCATCTAGTCAAAAAGCTATGGTTTTACCAGTAGTCATGTATGGATGTGAGAGTTGGACTATAAAGAAAGCTGAGCACCAAAGAATTGATGCTTTTGAACTGTGGTGTTGGAGAAGACTCTTGAGAGTCCTTTGGACTGCGAGGAGACCCAACCAGTCCATCCTAAAGGAAATCAGTCTTGAATATTCATTTGAAGGACTGATGCTGAAGCTGAAACTTCAATACTTTGGCCACCTGATATGAAGAGCTGACTTGTTGGAAAAGACCCTGATGCTGGGAAAGATTGAAGGCAGGAGGAGAAGAGGATGACAGAGGATGAAATGGTTTTATGGCATCAGCGACATGAGTTTGAGTAAGCTCCATGAGTTGGTGATGGATACGGAGGCCTGGTGTGCTGCAGTCCATGGGGTTGCAAACAGTCAGACATGACTGAGTGACTGAAGTGAACCTGGCCTGATGTCTAAAGTAACAAGAGTTGTTAAACTGGTTTAGCCAACCCTCCACTTTATGTTACAGGGACCTCTTCATGGAGACTAGGAAGCCAGTTTCTGACACTGAAACTGCAAAATTTGGTGCAGCTTACAAACAATGGTTGAGGCACCATTAGAAGAAATAGACAATAGTTGTGCTTGTTTACGGAAAGTTGGATATGTTCCCATGTTCTTTAGTTATACTAAAGGAGTCAATCAGATTTGAAGAGTGATTTCATAGACATACCTGATTTTTCAGTGATGAACTGTGTTGACAAGATTCAGTGAAGAACTGTGTCCATAGGGAGCCAGAATGTATCCAGTCATCTCTCTGCCCTGTCAAGTGCCAGAGGTACAACGTGTCACTAGATTTAAAGAAAGTGCCCCAGTGTCTAATAAGAATCTCTTACATGTTCACATCATTTCCTACTCACTATATTGGACAGCTCACACAGCAGAAACAAGTGGATATGAGAATTAAAGATAGGTCTAGTAAGAGGTCTTTGCCATTTGCCAAGATTTGGAAAACATATAAAATAACAGATTGACTAAAAGTAGAATAAGACTTTTATGAAGTCACAGAACTAATATTTGAAAAGGAAAACTATCCTGTGAAAAGGAGAAAGCACACAGAGACACTCACACATGCCCCTCATTTACATGGCTGATTCCTTTAGTATGGACAGGATTCTAAGGTCAGACACTGGTAGTGGACTTTTAGTGTTAAGGGGGAAAAGTTACAGCACCATTGGCCTCAAACTTGTGGAGTAGGCATGGGTCAATTAGGGTCAATATTTTTTTTCCCCTCAATTGCGCAGTTTGTATAAGAGTGTTTTTTCTTTTTTTCTATCACTACTGTCTCCAAAGTTGGAAGACCAGGTGTTTGACAGGAAGAATTAAGAATTTTTACTTTTTGGCTATCATGTTCTCTGTAACACAAAACAAACAAACACATATTAAAGAAGATAACCTGTTTGAACTTCCAAACCACAGGTACACACATGTTAGAAATGCCCAGGAAGAATGCTGCAAGCTTAAATACATGGTATCAAATGGTAACAGCTTATATGAAAAATGCAGTGCCACTGAAAAATTTGAGAAATAAAATTTCCTTTCATTCCCCATCCATTTAATGATATGAGCAATGAAGCTATCACCGAGACCAAACATTACTATTGTTTTCAATGGAAGGAAAATTCTAATCTAAGGCTACCACTGCAAATCTCTTATCCTAGTAAATGCCATTGAATGGGATTATTTCCTTAATTTTTCTGTTTTTTTTTTTTATTGTTAGTGTATAGGAATGCAAGAGTTTTCTGTGTATTAATTTTATATCCTCCAACTTTATTATATTCCTTGATTAGCTCAGTAATGTTCTTCTGGCATCTTTAGGGTTTTATGTGTACAGTTTCATGTCATCTGCAAACAGTGAGAGTTTTACTTTTTCTTTTCCAATCTGGATTCCTTTTATCTCTTTTTCTGCTCTGATTACTGTGGCTAGGACTTCCAAAATGATGTTGAATAGTAGTGGTGACAACGGGAACCCTTGTCTTGTTCCTGATTTTAGAGTAAATGCTTTCAAGTTTTCACCATTGAGGATAATGTTTGCTGTGGGTTTATCATATATGGCTTTTATTATGTTGAGGTATGGTCCTTCTATGCCTACTTTCTGGAGAGTTTTTTTTTTTTTTTTTAATCATAAATAGGTGCTGAATTTTGTCTAAGGCTTTTTCTGCATCTAGTCATATGGTTTTTATCTTTCAATTTGTTAATATGGTATATCACATTGATTGGCTTGAGAATACTGAAGAATCCTTGCATGTTTGGTATAACGCCCACTTGATCATGATGTGTGCTTCCCTGGTGACTCAGCTGGTAAAGAATCTGCCTGCATTGTGGGAGACCTGGGTTTGATCCCTGGGTTGGGAAGATCCCCTGAAGAAGGGAACAGCTACCCACTCTAGTATTCTGGCCTAGAGAATTCTATGGATGTATACTCCATGAGGTGGCAAAGAGTCAGACACGATTAAGTGACTTTCACTTCACTTCACTTCACTGATCATGATGTATGATCTTTTAAATATGTTGTTGGATTCTGTTTGCTATAATTTTGTTGAGGATTTTTGCATCTATGTTCATCAGTGATATTAGCCTATAGTCTTTTTTTGTGGCCCTTCATCTAGTTTTGGTATCAGGGTGATAGTGGACTTGTAGAATGAGTTTGGGAGTTTTCCTTCCTCTGCAATTTTCTGGAAGAGTTTTAGTAGGATAGGTGTTAGCTCTTATCTAAATTTTTGGTAGAATTCACCTGTGAATCTAGGACCAGACCTACCATCTGGTCCTGGGCTTTTGTTTGTTGGAAGGTTTTTTATTATACTTTTGATTTCTATGCTTTTGATTGGTCTGTTCAAATTTTAGTACACTTTCTAATGCCATACACAAAAATAAACTCAAAATGGATTGAAGAGCTAAATGTAAGACCAGAGACTAAAGGCCATATACACACACCCACAGCAAACATTCTCAATGTGGAGAAACTGAAAGCATTTCCTCTAGTAACAGGAACATGACAAGGATACCCACTCTGTACATAGAAAACCTAACGATACTATCTGAAAATTACTAGAACTAATTAGTGAATATAGTGAAGTCACAGAATACAATGGTAATACACAGAAATCACTTGCATTCCTATATGCTAACAATGAAAAATCAGAAAGGGAAATTAAGGAATCAATCCTACTCACCATTGCAATAAGAAGAATAAAATACCTAGGAATAAAGCTACCTAGGGAGAAAAAAGACCTGTGTACAGAAAACTATAAGATATTGGTGAAAGAAATCAAAGATGACACAAACAGATGGAGAGATATTCCATGTTCCTGGGTAGGAGGAATCAATATTGTGAAAATGGCTATTCTACAAAGGCAATCTACAGATTCAATGCAATCCCTATCATATTGCCAATGGCAATTTTCACAGAGCTAGAACAAAAAATTTCACAATTTGTATGGAAATACAAAAGATCCCAAATAGTAAAAGCAATCTTGAGAAAGAAGAATTGAGCTGGAGGAATCAACTTACCTGATTTCAGACTATACTATGAAGCTACAGTCATTAAGACAACATAATACAAAGTGGTCCTAAGATGGTGGAGGAATAGGAAGTGGTGACCACTTTCTCCCCCACAAATTCATCAAAAGATCATTTGAATGGTGAGCAACTTCCACAAAGCAACTTCTGGACACAGGTGGAGGACACTATGCACCCAGAAAGGCAGCCCATTCTCTTCAAAAGGAGGTAGGACAAAATATAAAATACAAAAAGAGAGACAAAAGAGTTAGGGGTGGAGACCCATCCCGGGGAGGGAGTCGTGAAGGAGGAGAAGTTTCCAAGCACCAGGAAACCCTCTCACCAGCAGGTCTGTGGGAAGTTTTGGAATCTGAGTGCAAAATAAATTGGAGGGGCGAAAAAAACCTCTCAGAATATGTGCCTTAACCACAACTCCCAGCATAGCCCAGACCCTCGCATCTGCCATCAGTGAACGGGGGAGGTGCGGGTTGCATGCTTAGGGTAAGGACCAGACCTGAATGCCCTGAGGACAATCTGAGGGAGTTAAATGAGATAGCAACCCAAACTGTGGGATAGCCGGAGAGAGAGAGAGGAAAAACAAAGAGAGACAGATAACTTTCCGACAAAAAGCTCTAACCTAAGGCACAGCCTGGCCAGCTCACAGAACAAAGGAATGAGCGAATACCAAAGGAGAGCTAGCCAGCTGTGCACTGGCCCATCCTCCCACCTGAGGCAGAGACAGGCAACAGCCAGAGCTGGAAGGAGAGAGGCAATCTCGGCCCAAGAGATGACATCCTTCACCAAACTGTGAGCAGGCTCCCAGTTGCTAACCATGTCTTTCTGGGATCCTGGATGGTTGACATCTGCCAGGAAGGTTGCAGTCTGAGATTAGCCCTCCAGAGGAGACACACCACACACCTGAGACAGTGCTCTTGTGGCGCAACCAGGAAACCAGGCAGCTGGGACCAGGGAGGTGGTAATATGCACTGTACACTGGGATAGTGTGCTAGCCAAGCACCTGGTTGCCTGAGCTCCTTGGACCTGGGAAGGGCACAAAATGCAGGCCCAACCAAGTCTGTGCCTTTGTGAAATGTCTGAGAACCTGAGCCTGAGCAGCTTAGACCTGGGAAGTGCATGCAACACAGGGGCCACTTTGGACAGTTCCTCTTCGGAGCAACCTGGAGCCTGAGCAGTGTAGACCAGGAAAGCACAGGTGCCGTGAGCTGGGGCAAAGCCAGTGTGGTCCATACACTGTGTGCACTCCCCACACACGCCAGTGATACTTGTTTTCAGTGTTCCTCCCTCCCCACAGCACAACTGAACAAGTGAGCCTAAATAAGTGACCACCTTCACCCCCTTGTGTCAGGGTGGAAATTAGACACTAAAGAGACTTGCAAACAGAGGACTCCAAAATAAACAAAGAGGAGGGAACTGCTCTGGAAGTGACAGGTGCAACAAATGAAAACCCTGTAGTTAGCATTGACTAAGCATTCAGTTCAGTTCAGTTCAGTCGCTCAGTCATGTCTGACTCTTTGTGACCCCATGAATCACAGCAAGCCAGGCCTCCCTGTCCATCACCAACTCCCAGAGTTCACCCAGACTCACGTCCATCGAGTCAGTGATGCCATCTAGCCATCTCATCCTCTGTCGTCCCCTTTTCCTCCTGCCCCCAATCCCTCCCAGCATCAGAGTATTTTCCAATGAGTCAACTCTTCGCATGAGGTGGCCAAAGTACTGGAGTTTCAGCTTTAGCATCATCATCATTTCTTCCAAAGAAATCCCAGGGCCGATCTCCTTCAGAATGGACTGGTTGGATCTCCTTGCAGTCCAAGGGACTCTCAAGTGTCTTCTCCAACACCACAGTTCAAAAGCATCAATTCTTTGGTGCTCAGCCTTCTTCACAGTCCAACTCTCACATCCATACATGACGACTGGAAAAACCATAGCTTTGACTAGCTGGACCTTTGTTGGCAAAGTAATGTCTCTGCTTTTGAATATGCTATCTAGGTTGTTCTTAACTTTCCTTCCAAGGAGTAAGCATCTTTTAATTTCATGGCTGCAGTCACCATCTGCAGTGATTTTGGAGCCCCCAAAAATAAAGTCTGACACTGTTTCCATTGTTTCCCCATTTATTTCCCATGAAGTGATGGGACCAGATGCCATGATCTTCGTTTTCTGAATGTTGAGCTTTAAGCCAACTTTTTCACTCTCCTCTTTCACTTTCATCAAGAGGCTTTTTAGTTCCTCTTCACTTACTGCCATAAGGGTGGTGTCATCTGCATATCTGAGGTTATGGATATTTCTCCCGGCAATCTTGATTCCAGCTTGTGCTTCTTCCAGCCCAGCGTTTTTCATGATGTGCTCTGCATATAAGTTAAATAAGCAGGCAGGGTAACAATATACAGCCTTGAAGTACTCCTTTTCCTATTTGGAACCAGTCTGTTGTTCCATGTCCAGTTCTAACTGTTGCTTCCTGACCTGCATATAGGTTTCTCAAGAGTCAGGTCAGGTGGTCTGGTATTCCCATCTTGTGAGGAGCCGCTTTAGGCATTACTGACAAAATGGAGACACAGCCCCAACTCCCCTCTCTTTGTCCCACAGGCTAGGACCCAGGATGAAGGAGTTAGGTCTTGTGATTCTGACTTGTTTTTTCCTCTCCTCAGCTGAGTTGACTGAAAAGAATATTAGGGTGCTTATTGTTCTTGAGAGGAGCACGAGAAGGCACAAAGCCTTCTGCAGCTGTGCTCAGAGAATAATTCATAAAGTTAATCCTTGACCTTTGTTCAAGGACTTTTACAGAAGAGTGTTCCAGGGTGAGCACGTAGGCCGCAGCTTGAGGCCATTGGAAGGATTGCTATCTGAAGCCTATTTGTGAGGAAAGTGTTTATGGCAAAAGAATTTGCCGAATTTAGGGCTTGGGAATAATTAAAATAGTTAGAAGCTAAAGATTTAAGAAATGTTATAATGTTAGCATATTCTACTATAGCTTATAGAGATCAGGAACTTTAGATATATTAATAGCTAGAAGCCCTTTTTAAGAAATAGTTAGCTTAGGATACTAGGGGCAAACAGGACTTAGAAAGATAAGAAATAAGCTGAGGTTTGTGGTATGCAGCCCAGACTTAAGCACGAGTTACAATGTAATCATGAGTTAAAGTAAACACTATTCTGAGAGAACTGCTGGAGCAGCAACTCTGCTTGAAGGGCAACAATGATTTATGGAGACAATAAATCTGGGTGAGGGGAAATTAAAAATGTCAAACCTCTGGCCTAATGCTTTTGTCAAAGTATAAAAGAGAATCTAAAGCTTGAAATAAATATGCAGTCCAAAAAAGTAAATGAGAGGCTGCATCATTACTCGCCGACACCGCCCATCACTTCAGGTTGATTTCCTGGCTGCTGGAGCTGGACTCCAGCACCATCTCTTTCAGAATTTTCCACAGTTTATTGTGATCCACACAGTCAAAGGCTTTAGCCTAGTCAACAAAGCAGAAATAGATGTTTTTCTGGAACTCTTTTGCTTTTTTGATGATCCAGGGGATGCTGACAATTTGATCTCTGGTTCCTTTGCTTTTTCTAAAACCAGCTTGAACATCTGGAATTTCACGTTCATATATTGCTGAAGCCTGTCTTGGAGAATTTTGAGAATTATTTTACAAGCGTGTGAGATGAGTGCAATTGTGTGGTAGTCTGAACATTCTTTGGCATTGCCCTTCTTTGGGATTGGAATGAAAACTGACCCTTTCTGGCCACTGCTGAGTTTTCCAAATTTGTTGGTATATTGAGTGCAGCACTTTCACAGCATCATCTTCCAGGATTTGAAATAGCTCAACTGGGATTCCATCAACTCCACTACCTTTGTTCATAGTGATGCTTCCTAAGGCACATTTGACTTTACATTCTAGGATGTCTGGCTCTAGGTGAGTGATCACACCATCGTGATTAACTGGGTCATGAAGATCTTTTTTTGTACAGTTCTTCTGTGTATTCTTGCCACCTCTTTTTAATATCTTCTGCTTCTGTCGGGTCCATACCATTTCTGTCCTTTATCGAGCCCATCTTTGCATGAAATGTTCCCTTGGTATCTCTAATTTTCTTGAAGAGATCACTAGTGTTTCCCACTGTGTTGTTTTCCTCTATTTCTTTGCATTGCTCCTTGAAGAAGGCTTTCTTATCTCTCCTTGCTGTTCTTTGAAACTCTGCATTCAAATGGATTTATCTTTCCTTTTCTCCTTTGGTTTTGGCTTGTTTTCTTTTCACAGCTAATTTGTAAGGCCTCCTCAGACAGCCATTTTGCTTTTTTGCATTTCTTTTTCTTGGGGATGGTCTTGATCTCTGTCTTCTGTACAATGTCACACACCTCTGTCCATAGTTCATCAGGCACTCTTTCAGATCTAGTCCCTTAAATCTATTTGTCACTTCCACTGTGTAATCATAAGGGATTTTATTTAGGTCATACCTGAATGGTCTAGTGGTTTTCCCCACTTATTTCAATTTAAGTCTGAATTTGGTAATAAGGAGTTCATGATCTGATCCACAGTCTGCTCCAGGTGTTGTTTTTCCTGACTGTATATAGCAGTGCTATTTACAATAACTCAGACGTGCTTATCAACAGATGAACGAGTAAAGAAGCTGTGGTACATATATGCAGTGGAATATTACTCTGCCATAAGGAGGAACACATCCGAGTCAGTTCTAATGAGAAAGATGAACCAAAAGCCTATTATACAGAATGAAGTAAGTCAGAAAGTGAAAAAAAAAAGTCATATATTAGCACATATATATGGAATCTAAAAAGATGGTACTCATGAATCTATTTGCAGAGCAGCAGTGGAGACACAGACATAGAGAACAGAGTTGTGGATACAGTGGGGGAAGGAGAGGATGGGACAAATTGAGAGAGTAGTATGGACTTATATATATTACCATATGTAAAATAGATAGGCAGTGGGAATTTGCTGTATGATGCAGGGAACTCAAACTGGTGCTCTGTGACAACCTAGAGGGATCTGATAGGGTGGGAGGTGGGAGGGCAGTTCAAGAGTGAAGGGACTTATGTATACATAATTCATGTTCATATATCACAGAAACCAATACAATATTATAAAGCAATTTTCTTCCAATTAAAAATAAATTTTTAAAAGGTATAAGAAAGAAGCTACAAAAAATAAGACGATTCAGGCAGTAATTGTGGAGAAGACTCTGGTCTAATGGAATGAATCCTGAAGTATATATGAGAGACCTAGAAATCTTTTGAGAATATTATGCCAGCAGAAATACTGCCATTTTAAGCTAAAAGGACAGAGAAGAATGAAGTGAAAGAAAGTTTTTAGACTTCAAAAACTCAACAAGGATGAAACAAGCAGATGAAACTACTCAAGTGTAAACATTTGTTACCCTTTCTGGAAAAAAAAAAAAAAATTACTTAGAGGGAAGAGCCAGCAGCCCAGAAGGCAAAATCGCCAAGTCCAGAGAATAGAGCTGTGGGCCAAGAATTTGTCATAATTTAGTAAAGCAGCAACAGGAATCTAATACCAAATCAAGAACTGATCATTTTTTCATTCATTTGTTCAATATCAGTTTCCTTCTTCTCTTAGAAAATAAGTTCCATGGGAATCAAAGACCTTACATGCTTTGTTTACCTTGATAGCTCCAGTACCTTGAGTAATATTCAATATATTGTATATACTCAAAAATATTCTCAAATAAATAACTTATATATTTAGAAAAAGTTAACAGTTGAAAGAGAGAGGTTGAGTAGGCAAATTGGGAAAAGTAAAACAAAAACAAAAATCAACAATGTTCCAATCTAGCTCTCAGGAGGCAGTTCTGCCCTGGGCCCTTCCTACCTGGTGCTTATAGATGCCTTCCCTCAACCCTTTATGTGGTTACTCCACACCAAGTCTAATGCTGGGAACCTCACATGTTTGACTTCAGTTAATTCCCACAATAGCTCCAACAAGTCAGTACCTTCATTAGCTCCAATGAGGTTTTTCTTTTCTTTTCTTTTTTCTATTGGCAGCTCAGCGGATAATAGGTTTGCTTAAGATCTCAGACAGTTGGCAGGACAGACCTTATCAGGTCTCAGGAGAGTGTAGTCTGGGCTTTGATGCCTCATTCTATCCTACTCCAGGCAATGTGGATATGAAAATGACTAGATTCTCTAGAATGAGGCTCAGACCACTCATCTTTTTAAATTTCACTTTTCCTAGATCTAAAAATGAAATGGCAAACAGGAAGGGGACTGTTGATCTCATGAGCCTCAGGCAACCTCCCAGCCTATGTTCCAGGATCAATGAGAAATTCCCTTCACCCATTAATGATAACACTGACTGGCCCTGGCTTTATGCTGCATATCATTTTATATCACCATACCCACCCCTGCATGGTAGATATTACTATCATTCTCCTCCTTTCAGAGACAAGAGAACTGAGGCATGGAGAGCTCTGGTGACACCCCAAATTACATAAACAGCAAACTACTACTTGCTGGCAAACAGCAGTTCTGCAAAGTGGACTCGGACAGACAGACTCCAAGAAAAGGTGTCTCACCTTTACAACATGCTATTTCATCTTGATGCAGCATGCTTTCTTACCCATGATCTGGGGTAGGTACATTTCCTGTCTGCCAGGGTCTCCCAGTCATAAGTACTCAGCCTAATTCCTGGAATGTGGTGATGCTTCTCTGCTCTACCAGGCCAAGACATTGTGGTTTGACTCAGGTTCTACCCTATGCCTCTGCCTTCTTCTTCCTCTCCCTTTTACTTCCCTGTGGAAAGATGAATGACAGGAATAATTTATAGGACTTCCCTCTGTGTCTCTGGTATCTAACCTGTGACAAGTATCACTGTTTGATAAGGAAACAAAGAAGGGAGCAAGGGACAGGGCAGATCCTTTCAAAATTTGGGAGTTTGGGTGATTTACTCAAAGTCACCCAGCTGTTAAATGGAAGAACTGAATTTGACCTTATATCTTTCATTATATGAATAAAACTCAATGACCAGTTCTGAAAGAGGCCAGATTGTTTCTTCTAGAATCTCCAGCCCTGTTTCCTGTCTCATCTCTTGAAGTCTTATTTTACAACATGATTGAACCATCTTACTATTTAGTAAAACTGTCAGAACAAGCAAATTTGTGCAATGTACATGGTTTTCTTTTCCCTCTCCTTTCTTTTGAGATTCAATAAACCCCAAAGTTGTTCCAAGAAGACAAGAAAGTGATGGGCAGTATAATTAACATGGCAAGACAATGGAGTTCATACAGGCAGGAGATGCATAGTACAAACAGCATCTAAATCCCAGCAAAGGAAAAGTAGAAAGATGAGTGTATGTAGATATCAGGCCGTCAAGTCAGTATCTTCAAGGCATACCTTGCAGATATTTCAAGTTTGGTATTGGATTACCTCAGTAAAGTGAATATTGTTAAAGTGAATCACAAATTTTTTGTTTTATCAGTGAACATAAAAGTCATGTTTATAGTGTACAGTAGACTATTAACTGGGCAAAAGCATTATGTCTAAAAATGTATGTACCTTAATTTGAAAACACTTTATTGGTAAAAAAAAAAGATGTTAACCATCATCAGAGCCTTCAGTGAACTGTAGTTTTTTGTTTTGGGGGGTGGTTATTTTGCTAGTAGAGAGCTTGAAATATTGGCAGAATTGACAAAATGTGACACAGAGACATGAAGTGAGCAAATGCTGTTGAGAAAAATGGTTTGAATAGACTTGTTTGATACAGGGTTGCCACAAACTTTCACTTTGCAAAAAATGCATTATCTGTGAAGTACAATAAAATGAGGTATGCCTATACTGTAGTGGACATCCATGGGTTTCATTTGCCTAATATCAATGCTCTCCCTTTATGAATACAGCAATCTTAGTGGGGAAGTCATTTAAAATGCTTACTGTCCTCTGGCCAATGTGTGGGACAATTACCTATGCAAGTATGGGCAGATACTCTTCATTGAAATTTGAGTCTTGATTTAAACAACTTGATAACTGAAAATGGTTGGAACTGATGTGTGCCATTGACCTAGACTTTAATTCTGTGAGTCTCTCATTCCCATAGCTTTTCAATACATTTATTTTTTTGCTTTGATTATCCAGAAGTAGTTTTTGTCATTTGCAAACAATGTTAGTTTTGTGCTCTACCTGAAATTTTGTTTTAGAACGTTTCCTCATGGCACAGATGCAGAGGCTGGCTTGGAAGCTGAGTAGCTGGACCGAAGAATGCCTATGAGGAGACTAGTGTAATTAGCCGTGCAAGTATGATAAGTCAAGGTTTGAACTGGAGAATTGGCCACATAAGAGGGAATGTAAGAAAGAGACTGAGCCAATGAGGTAGAATCCATAAGACATGGAGGTGGAAGATGAATTGAGAGTTGTCCAGGCTCATCCGGACAGTTGTCCAGGCTTAACTGTGACTTTCTAGCCTGCTTAGTGGTGGATATGATGTTGAAGTCACTCAACCCATTAGGAGGAAGGACATGCCTGAGCGCTCATCAAGGGAGAATATGTGCTCAGATTCTTTTGAAACATCCAAATACTAAAAGGAGTACAATTGTGAGGGATCTGGGCTGACCTTAGGAGCAGAAGGCTCTCATTAGTGTGTGAATAGCATCTGAGTCCAGGGAGAGGGGAAAGAACTCCTAGGTTGAAGGAGACTGAAAGCAAAGAACTGGACTTGAGGAAATCTAGCATTTAGGAGCTGGGGCAGGGGAAGCCCCAGCACGATCCAGTCATCACCAATGGCCCTCATTCTACTCCAACAGCTGTGGTTTCTCAGTACTAACCTGTGTAAACATCCCATGGTGTCTCACCTTGGCAGGTTGTGGACAGGACTTAGGTATCTGTGTATTTAACAAGCATTCTGAGTGATAGTCTTAGGACTGCACTTGAGAAATACAGCCCCAACAAGCTGGCTTGATGTTCTAGTTCCTTCTAGCCCTTGCCTCCCTCTTCAGCTTCTTCTGCCTCCACCTATATGTGCCTCGCTTCTCAACTTGATGAATACAAATGCACTAAATTTATGCCTCTATGCCTTTGCACATCCTTGTCAGAACATCTTCAATCCCCATCCCTAACCTAACTCCTACTCATCATTCAGGACATGGTTTGAATGTCACCTCCTCAGAGAAGATTTCTAAGATCTCTTAAGATCTTAGGTAGCTTCATCATACCTCCATAGTCTTCATGATTCTATTGTACTAGTATGTGATTTCTATGAGGGGGATGGGAGCGTTTTGTGTACTGTGTCTGAGGCCTTTGTCAACTCTGAAATAATACATATAGCAATAATTATATACATGGAATAATTACTTTAATTATAAATTGACTAAAAGTTCTAATCAGAAAACATAGAGCAGATGATTGGATACAAATGCAAGACCCACATATATGCAGCCTACAAGAGATTCACTTCAGATTTAAAAACATACAGACTGAAAGTATGAGAAAAAGTATTCCATGCAAATGAAAATCAAAGGAAAGCTGAGATTACAATACATATATCAGTCAGAGGAGACTTTTATCAATTTTTAGTTGGAGGATAATTGCTATACAATATTGCATTAGCTTCTTCCATACATCAACATGAATCAGCTTCATGTTGGAGGGTATACATATGTTCCCTCCATCTTGAGCATTCCTTTCACCTCCCATTCCATCCCACCCTTCTAAGTTGTCAGAGAGCACCGGGTTTGAGCACCCTGTGTCATACAGAAAATTTCCACCGGCTATCTATTTTATATATGGTAATGTATATGTTTCAATGCTACTTTTTAAAATGTCCCTCCCTCACCATCCTCCACTGTGCCCACAAGTCTGTTAATCTATGTCTGGATGTCCTTTGGCAAATGGTTAAAGAAGTTGTGGTGCATATATACAATGGAATATTGTGTCAGTGTTAGTGGCTCAGTCATGTCTGTCTATTTGCAACCCCATGGACTGTAGCAATCCAGGCTCCTCTGGCCCGGAAATTTTCTAGGTAAGAATAATGGAGTGGGTAGCTTATTCCCTTCTCCAGGGGATCTTCTCAAATCAGAGATTGAACCTTGGTCTCCCACATAGCAGGCAGACTCTTTACCATCTCAGCCACCAGGGAAGTGGTGAAGCCACCAGTGAAGCCCCCAGTATTCTTGCATGGAGAATGTCGTGGACAGAGGAGCTTGGTGGGCTATGGTTCATGGCATCATAAAGAGTCAGATCAGACAGAAAAGAATATTACTCATCCATAAAAAGGAATGCATTTGAGTCAGTTCTAATGAAGTGTGCAAATCCAGAAGAGAGTTTAAAACAAAAACTGTAGTAAAGGACACAGAAAGACATTTCATAATGATTAAGGGATCAATCTAAGAAATGCAACAATTGTAAATATATATACACCCAATATAGGAGCACCTAAACTCATGAAAAAAATTCATGAAATAAATACTAACAGACATAAACAGAAAAATTCACAATAACACATAAGAACAGTCAAAACCTTAAACACCACATTTATATCAATGATCATGCTGACAGAAAAATCAATGAGGAAATATCATTCTTAAATGGCACATTAAACCATATGAATGATACAGCAATAGATATAGATAGATAGATGATAGAGAGAGAGTATTTCATGCAAAATCAGCAGAATACACTTTCCTTTCAAGCGCACATGCAACTTGCTCCAAGATAGATCACATGCTAGGCCACGAAACATGTCTCATTAAATTTAAGGAAGTTGAAATTATATGAAGCATTTTTTCTAACCATAACACTATGAAAATAGAAATCAATTACATTAAAAAGAAAACTGAAGAAATCACAAATACTTGGAGGCTAAACAATATGCTCGAAGAAGGCAATGGCACCCCACTCCAGTACTCTTGCCTGGAAAATCCCATGGATGGAGGAGCCTGGTAGGCTGCAGTCCATGGGGTCGCTAAGAGTCAGACACGACTGAAGCGACTTAGCAGCAGCAGCAGGAGCAAACAGTATGCTACTGTATAATCATTCAATAACTGAGGAACTCAAAGAAGCAATTAAAAAAAAAAAAACAAACACCTGGAGACAAATGAAAACAAAAACACAGCAATCCAAAATATATGTGACATGGCAAAATCAGTTCTAAGAAGAAATATTATACTGACACAAACCTAAGTCAGGAAACAAGAGAAATCTCAAATAACGTAACCTTAGGCCAAAAAGAACTAGGAAAGATGAACAAACAAATCCAATGTTAGTAAAAGGAAAGACATTGTAAAGATCGAGCATAAAAAAGTAATTGAGACCAAAAGGTAATAGAAAAGATCAATGAAACTAGGAGCTGGTTCTTTGAAAAGATAAACAAAATTGATAAACATTTAGCCAAACTCATCAGGAAAAAAGAAAAAAAGGTCAGAGTCAATAAAATCAGAAATGAAGGATCAACTAAAATGCCACAGAAATAGTAGGATCACAAGGGATTCAGATCAGATCAGATCAGTTGCTCAGTCGTGTCCGACTCTTTGCGACTCCATGAATCACAGCACACCAGGCCTCCCTGTCCATCACCAACTCCCAGAGTTCACTGAGACTCACGTCCATTCAGTCAGTGAGGTGATTACTATGAACTAATTAATTAGAGCTCATTAAAAGGGCAACCTCAAAGAAATATGCAAATTCATAGACACGTGTGGTATTTCAAGATCTAACCAGGATGAAATAGCAAACATGAGCAGACCAATTACCAGTAATGAAACTGGAATAGGAAAAAACACAAAGTTCCAAGACTAGATGACATCAGAGGGGAATTATATCACACACTTAGAGAAGTGTTTACACCAAACATTCTTGACTATTAAAAAAAAATTGCAGTGAAAAGAATTCATTCTCTGAGGCCAGCATCACCCTGATACACAAAGCAAACAGAAACAGCACAGGAAAAGAAAAGTACAGGCAAGTGTCACTGATGGACATACATGCAGATATTCTTAACTAAATATTAACAAATTGAATCCAACAAGATATTCAAAAGACCATACACCATGATCAAGAATGATTTGCCCCAAGAATGCAAGGATACACCACCACATCAACAAATTGAAGAGTAAAAATCATACAGTGATCACAGTAGATGTGAAAAATGCTTCTGAAAACATTCAACATTGATTTATGATAAAAACTCTCCAGAAAATGAATTTAAAACGCATAATTGAACATAATTTAGGCTATATATAAAAGTCCACAGCTAACATTATACTCAACACTGAAAAAAGTGACATTTTCCTCTAACATAAGGAACAAAGCAAGGATTCCCAGTTTCATCATCTTTATTCAACATGTATTGGAAATCCCAGCTACAGACAAGAAAAATGAAGGGAATCCAAATTGAAACAGAAGTAAAACAGTTACTGTGTGCAGATGACATCATGCTCTACACAGAAAATTCATGAAATGCCACCAAAAAACTACTAGGGCTCATTCAACAAAGTTGTAGAATGCAAACTTAATACATAGAAATTTGTTGCATTTTTATAAACTAACAATGAAATATCAGAAAGAAATAAGGAAACAATTCCATTTACAATAGAACCAAAAAAGAATAAAATATTTAGGAGTAAATCCACCTAAGGAGATTAAAAAAAAAAAAAACAAAAACCTGTATTCAGAAAACAATAGGACATTGATGAAAGAAATTCTAAAGGATGCAAACACATGAAAGATGCGTAGTATTCATACACTGCAAGAATTAATATTGATAAAATAGTCATATTACCCACAGAAATATACAGATTCAATGCAACCTCTATCAAAATCCCAATTGCATTTTTCACAGAACTAGAACAAATAATTCTTAAATTTGTATGGAAACAGAAAAGATTGTGAATAGCCAAAGTATTCTTGAGGAAGAAGAACAAAGGTGGAGTTATGCTCCCTGATTTTAGCCTATGCTACAAAGTCACAGTAATAAAAATACTCTACTGGCACAAAACAGACACATAGATCAATAAACAGAATAGAGATACCAGAAATAAACAGATGCATTTATGGTCAATAAACCTATGACGAATGAAGCAAAAGTATATAGTGGGGGAAATGGCAGTCTCTACAATCAATGGTGCTGGAGAAAACTGCATCTATAGATAAAAGAAGGATATTGGAACATTTTCTCACACCATATACAAAAGTGAACCCCAAATGGATTAAGACCATAAACCATAAAATTCCTCAATGAAAATATAGGCAGAACACTATTTGACATAAGTTGAAGCAAAAATTTTTGGATCTGTCTCCTAAGGCAAAGGAAACAAGAACAAAATATATAAATCAGACCTAACTAAACTTAAACACTTTTTCACAGCAAAGGAAACCATCAGCAAAACAAGACAACCTACTGAATAGGATAAAATATTTGCAAACGATATGACCAATGAGGGGTTAATATTCAAGTTATATACATACATATTCTGGTGTCTCATCAGATTAAATAAATCTTGCACATTTTACTAAATATATCAATAAGTCACACAAATCAATATCAGAAAAACTAACAACTTGATTAAAAAATTGGCAGAAGACCCGAACACTCATTTTTCCAAAGCCATGCAGATGTCCAATAGTCATATGAAAAAATGGTCAACACTGATAATTATCAGAGAAATGCAAATCAAAACTGCAATGGGATACTGCCTGACACCTTCCAAATCAAAATAATCAAAAATCCCCAAAATAACAAGTGCTGGCAAGGATGTAGAGAAAGGAGGGCCCTTGGACACTATTGATAGAAATGCAAATTGGTGCAGCCACTATGGAAAACATATTGAGTTTTTTTTTTTTTTTTTTTAAGTAAAAGCACAACTTTCAATGCAAAGAAATAGAGGAAAACAATAGAATGGGAAAGACTAGAGATATCTTAAAGAAAATTAGAGTTATCATGTGAATATTTCATGCAAATATGGGTACAAAAAAGGGAAGAAAGGGTATAGACCTAACAGAAACAGAGGATATTAAGAAGAGGTGGCAAGAAAACACAGAAGAACTGTACAAAAAAAGATCTTAATGACCCAAATAACCACAACAGTGTGATTACTCACCTAGAGCCAAGCATCCTGGAATGCGGAGTCAAGTGGGCCTTAGGAAGCTTCTCTATGAACAAAACTAGTGGAGGTGGTGAAATTCCAGTTGAGCTATTTCAAATCCTTAGAGATGATGCTGTGTAAGTGCTGAACTCAATATGCCAGCAAATTTGGAAAACTCATCAGGGGCCACAGAACTGGAAAAGGTCAGTTTTCATTCCAATCCCAAAGAAGGGCAATGCCAAAGAATGTTCAACTACCACAGAATTGCACTCATCTCACACGAAAGTAAAGTAATTCTTAAAATTCTGCAAGCCAGTCTTCAAAAGCGTGTGAATCCAGATGTTCAAGCTGGATTTAGAAAAGGCAGAAGAACAACAGATCACACGGCCAACATCCATTGGATCATAGAAAATGAAAGAAAATTCCAGAAAAAACATCTACTTCTGCTGTATTGATTATGCCAAAGCCATTCACGGTGTAGATCACAAAAAACTGTGGAAAATTCTTCAAGAGATGGGAATGCCAGACCATCTTAACTGCTTCCTGAGAAGTCTATATGGCAAGTCAAGACGAAACAGTCAGAACCAGACATGGAACAATGGACTGGATCCAAATCGGGAAAGGAATATTTAACTTACATGCTTATTTAACTTATAAGCAGAGCACATCATGCAAAATGACAGGCTGGATAAAGCACAAGCTGTAATCAAGATTGCCAGGAGAAATATCAACAAACTCAGATGCACAGATGACACTACCCTTATGGCAGAAAGCAAAGAGGAACTAAAGAGCCTCTTGATTCAAGTGAAAGAGGAGAGTGAAAAAACTGGCTTAACACTCGACATTCAGAAAACTAAGATCATAGAATCCAGTCCCATCACTTCATGGCAAATAGTTGGGGAAACAATGGAAACAGTGACAGACTATTTTTTTGGGTTCTAAAATCACTGCAGATGATGACTGCAGCCATGAAATTAAAAGACGCTTGCTCCTTGGAAGAAAGGCTATGACCAACCTAGACAGCATATTAAAAAGCTGAGACATTACTTTGCCGACAAAGGTCTGTATAGTCAAAGCTATGGTTTTTCCAGTAGTCATGTATGAATGTGAGCTGGGCCATAAAGAAAGTTGAGCACTAAAGAATTGATGCTTCAAACCGTGGTGCTGGAGTAGACCCTTGAAAATCCCTTGGACTGCAAGGAGATCCAACCAGTCTATCCTAAAGGACATGAGTCCTGAATATTCATTGGTAAGACTGATGCTCAAGCTGAAATTCCAATAGTTTGGCCACCTAATGCGAAGAACTGACTCACTAAAGACACTGATGCTGGGAAAGATTGAAGGCAGGAGGAGAAGGAAATGACAGAGGATGAGATGGTTGGATGCCATCACTGACTTGATGGGCATGAGTTTGGGTAAACTCTGGTAGTTGGTGATGGACAGGGAAGCCTGGTGTGCTGCAGTCTATGGGGTCGCAAAGAGTCAGACATGACTGAGGGACTGATAAGAACAGGGATAAGAAGAGAAATCGACAGCCACACAATAATAGTAGGAGACTTTAACACTCCAGTTTCACCAACGGACAGATCATCAAAACAGAGAATCAATAAGGAAACACAAACCTTAAATGAAACATTACACAAAATGGGCCTAATTGATATCTTCAGGATTTTCCATCCAAATGCAGAAGAATACACTTTCTTCTCAAGTGCACATGGAACATTCTTCAGGATAAGCCACATCTTGGGCCACAAATCAAGCCTCAGTAAATTTAAGAAAATTGAAATAGTGTCAAGTATCTTCTCTGACCACAACGCTATGAGACTAGATATCAACTACAGGAGAAAAGCAGAAAAAAAAAAACACAAACACATGGAGATTAAACAATACACTACTAAATAACAAAAGAGGTTACTGAAGAAATAAGAAAAGAAATCAAAATATTCCTAGAAACAAATGACAGTGAAAACATGATGACCCCAAACCTATGGAATTCAGCAAAAGCAGTTCTAAGAGGGAGGTTTATAGTGATACAATCATACCTCAAGGAACAAGAAAAGCATTGAATAGACAGCCTAACTCTACATATAAAACAGCTGGAAAAAGAGGGACAAAAAACCTCCAAAGTCAGCAGAAGGAAGGAGATCATAAAAATCAGAGCACAAATAGATGAAATAGAAATGAAGAAAACAACTAAAAGTTGGTTCTTTGAGAAAAGATAAAATTGACAAACCACTAGCCAGACTCATCAAGAAAAAAGGGAGAAAAATCAAATCAATAAAATTAGAAATGAAAAAGGAGAGGTTACAATAGACAACACAGAAATACAAAGGAGGATCATAAAAGACTATTATGAGTGACTATATACTAATAAAATGGACAACCTAGAGGAAATGGACAGATACTTAGGAAAGATCAGCCTCCCAAGACTGAACCAGGAAGAAACAGAAATTATGAACAACCTAATTACAAACACTGAAATTGAAACAGTGATCAAAAATCTCCCCACAAACAAAAGCCCAGGGCTTCACAGGGGAATTCTATCAAACATTTAGAGAAGACCTAATGCCTATTTTTCTGAAACTCTTCCCCCAAATTGCAGAGAAATGAACACTTCCAAACTCAATCTACAAGGACACAATCACCCTGATACCAAAACCAGGGAAACACAACACGAAAAAAGAAACTTACAGGCCAATGTCACTGAGGAACATAGATGCAAAAATCCTCAACAAAATTCTAGCAAACAGAATCCAACAGCACATTAAAAAGTTCATACCCCATGATCAAGTCGGGTTTATTCCAGGGATGCAAGTATTCTTCAACATATGCAAATCAATCAATGTGATATACAATATCAACCAATTGAAAGATAAAAGCCATATGATCATCTCAATAAATGCAGAAAAAGCCTTCAACAAAATTCAGCATCCATTCATGACAGAAATGCTTCAAAAAATGGGCATAGAAGGAACCTACTTCAACATAAAGGCCATATATGAAAAGCCCACAACAAACATTATTCTCAATGGTGAAAAACTAAAAGCTTTCCCTCTAAGATCAGGAACAAGACAAGGGTGGTCACTCTCACCATGGTTATTCAACATAGGTTTGGAAGTCCTAGCTATGGCATGGTTATTCAACATAGGTTTGGAAGTCCTAGCTATGGCAATTAGAGAGGAAAAAGAGATAAAAGGAATCCATATAGGAAAAGAAGAAGTAAAACTCTCACTGTTTGCAGATAACATGATCCTATACATAGAAAACCCAAAAGAAACTTATCAGAAAATTACTAGAGCTAATAAGCTAATTCAGCAAAGTCACAGGATACAATGTCAATACAGAGAAATCACTTGCACTCCTATATACTAACAATAAAAAAATCAAAAAGAGAAATTACAGAATCAATCCTATTCACCATTGCAACTAAAAGAATAAAATACCTAGTAATAAACCTACCTAAGGAGACAAAAGACCTGTGTACATAAAACCATAAGATACTGGTGAAAGAAATAAAAGACGACATAAACAGATGGAGAGATATTCCATGTTCGTGGGTAGGAAGAATCAATATTGTGAAAATGGCTATTCTACAAAGGCAATCTGCAGATTCAATGCAATCCCTATCAAATTGCCAATGGCATTTTTTAACAGAACTAGAACAAAAAATTTCACAATTCATATGGAAACACAAAAGACCCTGAATAGCCAAAGCAGTCTTGAAAAAGAGGAATGCAGTTGGAGGAATCAACCTTCCTGACTTCAGACTATGCTACAAAGCTATAGTCATCAAGAAAGTATGGTACTGGCAGAAACACAGAAATATAGACCAAAGGACCAAGATAGAGAACCCAGAGACAGACCCACGCACCAATGGGTGCCTTATTTTTGAGAAAGGAGGCAAGAATATACAATGGAGCAAAGGCAGCCTCTTCAATAAATGGTGCTGGAAAAGCTGGACAGCTACATGAAAAAGAATGAAATTAGATCACTACCTATGCCATACAAAAAAATAAACTCAAAATGGGTTAAAGACCTAAATGTAAGATGAGAAAGTATTAAACTCTTAGAGGAGAACATAGACAAAACACTCAATGACATAAATCAAAGCAAGATGTTCTATGACCCACCTCCTAGAGTAATGGAAATAAAAACAAAAATAAACAAGTGGGATCTAATTAAACTTAAAAGCTTTTGCACAGCAAAGGAAACAACAAACAAGATGAAAAGACAACCCTCAGAATGGGAGAAAATAATAGCAAAGGAAACAACTGATAAAGAATTAATTTCCAAAATATACAAGCAGATTATACAACTCAATACCAGAAAAACGAACAACCCAATAAAAACTGGGGAGGGACCTGAAGAGATATTTCTCCAAAGAAGACATACAGATGGCTAACAAGCACATGAAAAGATGCTCAACATCACTCATTATTAGAGAAATATAGATCAAAACTACGAGATACCACCTCACACCAGTCAGAATGGCCATCATCAAAAAGTTTACAAACAATAAATGCTGGAGAGGGTGTGGAGAAAAGGGAACACTCTTGCATTGCTGGTGGGAATGTAAACTGATACAGCCACCTAGGAAGACGGTATGGGGAATACATTTGAATCAATTCTAATGAGGTGGATGAAACTGGAGCCTATTATACAGAGTGAAGTAAGCCAGAAGGAAAAACACCAATACAGTATACTAACGCATATATATGGAATTTAGAAAGATGGTAACAATAACCCTGTGTACGAGATAGCAAAAGAGACACTGATGTATAGAACAGTCTTATGGACTCTGTGGGAGAGGTAGAGGGTGGGAAGATTTGGGAGAATGGCATTGAAACATGTAAAATATCATGTATGAAACAAGATGCCAGTCCAGGTTCGATGCACGATACTGGATGCTTGGGGCTAGTGCACTGGGATGACCCAGAGGGATGGTATGGGGAGGGAGGAGGGAGGAGGGTTCAGGATGGGGAACACATGTATACCTGTGGCGGATTCATTTTGATATTTGGCAAAACTAATACAAGTATGTAAAGTTTAAAAAAAAAAAAAAAAAGCTAGGAATAAAACCACCATATGACCCAGCAATCCCATTCCTAGGCATATACCCTGAGGAAATCAAAACTGAAAAAAACATATGTACCCCAATGTTCACTGCAGCACTTTTTACAGCAGCTAG
Source organism: Bos grunniens (assembly GCF_055505025.1). Taxonomy (NCBI): domain Eukaryota; kingdom Metazoa; phylum Chordata; class Mammalia; order Artiodactyla; family Bovidae; genus Bos; species Bos grunniens. The sequence continues at coordinate 49,783,307 of NC_141194.1, read as the reverse complement.
AACATGGAAACAACCTAGATGTCCATTGACAAATGAATGGATAAAGAATCTATGGTACACATATACAACGGACTATGACTCAGCCATAAAATGGAATGCATTTGAATATGTTCTAATGAGGTGGATAAAACTAGAGCCCATTATACAGAGTGAAGTAAGTCAGAAGGAGAAATATAAACATCATATACTGACACACACACACATATATATGGAATCTGAAGAGATGGCACTGATGAATTTATTTTCAGGGCAGCAATGGAGAAACAGATGTAGAGAACAGACCTATGGACAAGGTGGGTGGAGAGGAAGGAGAAGGGAAGATGTATGGTGAGAGTAACATACAAATTTACAATACCATGTGTAAAACAGATAGCCAATGGGAATTTGCTGTATGACTCAGGGAACTCAAACAGGGGCTCTGAAGGGTGGGATGGGAAGGGAGATGGGAGGGAGGGCAGGGAGGCAGGGGACATGGGTGTACCTATGGCTGATTCTTGTTGATGTGTGACAGAAAACCACAGAAGTCTGTAAAGCAATTATCCTTCAATTAAAAAATAAAATAAATAAAAATACATCAACAAAAAAGGAAAGTAAATGCCTTTTTTTAAAGGCCTTTTTGAATGAACAATGCAAAGAAATAGAGGGAAACAATAGAATGGGAGAGACCAGTGATCTCTTCAAGAAAACTGGAGATATCAAGGGAACCTTTCATGCAAGGATTGGCATGATATAGGACAGAAACAATAAGGACCCAAAAGAAGCAGAAGAGATTAAGAGGAGGTGGCAAGGATACACAGAAAAACTATAAAAGAAAGGTCTTAATGACCCAGATAACCATGATGATGCTTTCTCTTACCTAGACCCAGACGTCCTAGGGTGTGAAGACAAGTGGGCCTTAGGAAGCATTACTATGAACAAAGCTAGTGGCCACAGGACTAGAAAAGGTCAGTTTTCATTTCAATCCCAAAGAAGGGCAATGCCAAAGAAAGTTCGAACTAGAGTACAATTGCCCTCATTTCATATGCTAGCAAAGTTATGGTCAAAATCCTTCAAGCTAGGCTTCTGCAGTATGTGAACCAAGAACTTTCAGATGTATAATTGGGCTTCAAAGAGGCAGAGAAACCAGAGACCAAATCGCCAACATTCATTGGATCATGGAGAAAGCAAGGGAGTTCCAGAAATGCATCTACTTCTGCTTCATTGGCTATTTATAAAGCCTTTCACTGTGTGTATCACTATATACTATGGACAATTCTTAATGTGATGGGAGTACCAGACCACCTTACCTGCCTCCTCAGAAATCTGTATGCAGGACAAGAACTAACAGTTAGAACCAGACATGTAACATGCACTGGTTCAAAATTGGGAAAGAAGTACATCAAGACTACGTAGTCTCACCCTGCTTATTTAACTTATATGCAGAGTACATCATGCAAAAATGCCAGGCTGGGTGACTCACAAGCTGGAATCAAGATTGCTGGGAGAAATATCAACAACCTCAGATATGCAGATGGTACCACTCTAACGCCAGAAAGCAAAGAGGAACTAAAGAGCCTCTTGATGAGGGTGAAAGAGGAGAGTGAAAATGCTGGCTTCAAACTCAACATTCAAAAAACTAAGACCATGGCATCCAGTCCCATCACTTCATGGCAAATAGATGAGAATAAAATGGAATCAGTAGCAGATTTTATTTTCTTGGGCTCCAAAATCACTGCAGATGGTGAATGCAGCCCTGGAATTAAAAGACACTTGCTCCTTGGAAGAAAAGCTATGACAAACCTAGACAGCATATTAAAAAACAGGCATCACTTTGATGACAAATGCCTGGATAGTCCAAGCTATGTCTTTTCCAGTAGTCATGTATAGGTGGGAGATTTGGACCCTAAAGCATGCTGAGTGCTGAAAAATCGATGCTTTCAAACTGAGGTGCTGAAGAAGACTCTTGAGAGTACCTTGGACAGCAAAGAGACCAAACCATTCAATCCTAAAGGAAGTTAACCCTGAATATTCATCGGAAGTACTATTGCTGAAGATGAAGCTCCTATACTTTGGCCACCTGATACGAAGAGCAGACTCATTGGAAAAGACCCTGATGCTAGGAGAAAAGGGCAGCAAAGTATCAGATGGTTACATAGCATCATCGACTCAATGGACATGAATTGGAGCATACTCCGGGAGGTAGTGTAGGACAGAGGAGTCTGGCATGCTGTAGTCCATGAGGTTGTAAAAAGTGGGACATGACTTCTTGATTGAATAACAACATTATATAGTAAAAATAATTCAGAAAGTTTACAGATGATGTTTGTGAGAGGAGTATTACAAGCACTGAAAGGGGGAAAAGTCCAAAATATGTTCACACTAAGCAGGATTTATCTTGAACCCTATGATGATATAAGGAATTCAGTATAATCAGTGGGCTAAGCTACCACATTGACTATAGAACCTCTTTTATGCACACCATTTTTAATCACATTCTTCTGATAAAAACATTATACTCTCCCCTCCTTGGTCAAGCCACCTTGGAATTCATTTCCAAGTATATCACTGAGATCATGAACATAGCAGTTAAAGTATTCCAGTTATTTTTTATATAATAGTCTACTTTAGGATATAATTCATGGAACCATCTCTCCCTTGAATCTTGGTGGGCACCACTATAGTTATAGGTTTGGAGGTAATAGGGATTGCTGAGGCATGAGTAGAATTGAGTTTTATGTGCAAGGTGAAACACAGAAATAGACTCTTCAGACAAAAGAAAAGCGGCTGTTTAGGCCAGCAAGGAAGACTCAGTTTGGTTTGGGATTGGAGAGACTTCAAATCTTCTAAAGCGTCCCACAATATGGCCCTAATAATTTAAGTGAGATATTGACTCACAAACCTGGTTTGAATAAAACTTCAAAAGTCTATTTTTTGGATCCTTTCTATTATTTTGCACCAGCAACAATTTAGTTTCCCTTTCCTTACCCTAAAAGAAAACTCACTCCGTGGACTACTGGTTTTAATCACAATAGTTCATAATCAAAAACTTCTTTTCATTTTATGTAAGAAAAATACCTTGTGGTTTTCAAGTCCCACTGTAAGTAAATAAGTGAAGTCGCTCAGTCGTGTCCGACTCTTTGCCACCCCATGGATTGTAGCCTACCAGGCTCTTCTGTCCATGTGATTTTCCAGGCAAGAATACTGGAGTGGGTTGCCATTTCCTTCTCCAGGAGATCTTCCCGACCCAGGGATTGAACCTGGGTCTCCCACATTGTAAGCAGACGCTTAACCATCAGAGCCACCAGGGAAGTCCCACTGTAAGTGAATGCTAATAAAAACTATAAAAAAGGTCAACATAAGGGACAAATTAAAGATAAAACATAAAGACAGCATCAGACACATACAAAAGTACACACACATGATCATATCTTGCATCTATAGGAAGAGACAGTAGGAAATAATTGGGGCATTAACAGGGAAGATGAACAAGAAAGCCCCACCGCTAATCAGATTTTTTTCCTCATAACCTGGGGATTCCACAAATAAGTTTGCTGTGGTCAAACGTCTACAGTAAAGCTAAGTCAATTTAAACTGTGCTGAGAGTTATTTCAAATATTACATAGAAAACTATATAGCAATGAACTTTATTCTGATCAGGACCTAATCCATCATCCTCAGCAATGGCTGGTTAGATGGCCTTAGGTATTTGTCCAATTCCCCGGTGACTCAGTGGTAAAGAATTCTCCCGCAGTGAAGGAGATGTGGGCTCGATCCCGTCAGGAGGATCCTCTGGAGAAGGGCATGGCAACCCACTCCAGTATTCTTGCCAGAAGAATTCCATGGACAGAGGAGCCTGGTGGGCTGCAGTCCATGGGGTCACAGAGTCAGACATGACTGAAGCAACTGAGCACTCTAAAGTAGCAATCTTCAAAATTTTTTATTGAAAAATGTGAGAAAAATGCATATTATACCTGGTGGTCCAGTGGTTAAGAATCTGCCTGTCAGTGCACGGGACACAAGTTTGATCCCTGGTCAGGAAGATTCCATGTGATGTGGGGCACATATGCCTGGGTGCCACAACTACTGGGCCAGTTAGCTTCAACTACTGAAGACTGCACCTTAGAGCCGGTGCTCTGAAGGAAAAGAAGCCACCACAATGAGAAGCTTGTGCATGGCAACTGGAGAATAGGCCTTCCTCGCCGCAACTAGAGAAAACCTGTGCACAGTGACAAAGACCCGGCACAGCCAAAAATAAATAAATTTTAAAAATGAACTCAGTAGTTATATTAATATATGTTTGCATATGTGCACACATGTGTAGTCTAACTATATACTCTACACACAGGGCACACTGATATTTTTATTTAATTGTATTTATCTGAAATGCTATTTTGTGGCCCACTACATTAATCTCATGACCTACTATGGTTTTCATACCACAGTCTGAAAAACATTAAAGTCTTTCACAAAATATCCCCAATGATAATTAAACACTGCACTCATCTCACACGCTAGTAAAGTAATGCTCAAAATTCTCCAAGCCAGGCTTCAGCAATACGTGAACCATGAACTTCCTGATGTTCAAGCTGGTTTTAGAAAAGGCAGATGAACCAGAGATCAAATTGCCAACATTCACTGGATCATGGAAAAAGCAGGAGAGTTCCAGAAAAACATCTATTTCTGCTTTATTGATTATGCCAAAGCCTTGGACTGTGTGGATCACAATAAACTGTGGAAAATTCTGAAAGAGATGGGAATACCAGACCACCTGACCTGCCTCTTAAGAAACCTGTATGCAGGTCAGGAAGCAACAGTTAGAACTGGACATGGAACAACAGACTGGTTCCAAATAGGAAAAGGAGTTCGTCAAGGCTGTATATTGTCACCCTGCTTATTTAACTTATATGCAGAGTACATCATGAGAAATGCTGGACTGGAAGAAACACAAGCTGGAATCAAGATTGCCGGGAGAAATATCAATAACCTCAGATATGCAGATGACACCATCTTTATGGCAGAAAGTGAAGAGGAACTAAAAAGCCTCTTGATGAAGGTGAAAGAGGAGAGTGAAAAAGTTGGCTTAAAGCTCAACATTCAGAAAATGAAGATCATGGCATCTGGTCCCATCACTTTATGGGAAATAGGGGGGAAACAGTGGAAAGAGTATCAGACTTTATTTTTGGGGGCTCCAAAATCACTGCAGATGGTCACTGCAGCCATGAAATTAAAAGACGCTTACTCCTTGGAAGGAAAGTTATGTCCAACCTATATAGCATATTCAAAAGCAGAGACATTATTTTGCCAACAAAGTCCGACTAGTCAAGGCTATGGTTTTTCCTGTGGTCATGTATGGATATGAGAGTTGGACTGTGAAGAAGGCTGAGCGCCGAAGAATTGATGCTTTTGAACTGACTCTTGAGAGTCCCTTGGACTGCAAGGAGATCCAACCAGTCCATCCTGAAGGAGATCAGCCCTGGGATTTCTTTGGAAGTAATGATGCTAAAGCTGAAACTCTAGTACTTTGGCCACCTCATGCGAAGAGTTGACTCATTGGAAAAGACTCTGATGCTGGGAGGGATTGGGGGCAGAAGGAGAAGGGGACGACAGAGGATGAGAAGGCTGGATGGCATCACTGACTCGATGGACATGAGTCTGGGTGAACTCCGGGAGTTGGTGATGGACAGGGAGGCCTGGCGTGCTGCGATTCATGGGGTCGCAAAGAGTCGGACATGACTGAGCGACTGAACTGAACTGACTGACTGATAGAAGTACATGTATGTACACATTAAAAGCTCCATTTCATTCCTTTTCCTTTGAAGTTCAGTGTTTAAAATATAAAGGACATATTTGATATGGGTTTTAAGAGCTACTGCAAGATGTATAGCTGCTGATGAAGTGTAGATTCCATCTGCAAAACTGCACATTAAAGTTCAGATAACAGTGTATGTTTTGCACAAGCCATGTGTCACATGGCGCAGACTGGAACTAACAGGTAAAAATGTCAGTAGATGCATATGGCCTCTCATTCTCTTGGCATCCTGTCTAAGCTGTGCTTGGGCTGAGGTGTAGCTGAATGCCATGAACTGTTGTGTTGCAGCAAATATCAGTATATCTCATCTCCCCACTATGTTTCCATTTTGAGACAAATGTGAGAGTTTTATTTCACATGGCAAGGTATAAACAATTTGACCTCAAGCACCAAGCAATTTGAGCTTAGATGTTGGCTGTCCAGGGGTCCCTGGAAAACGCCAGCTGTTCAGAAGCTGGAGACTTTTCCCTTGCTCTCCTCGTTAGTCCTGTGAAAATTTGTTTGTTCATAGATTCTCCTGTTTGGACAAAGGGAGGCTATTGGTCAAGTGGAAATACGTAGCCTCTGCACAGTTAGAGGAGCTGTTAACAGCACCAGTTCTAGCTCCTTGCTTATCAGCCCAGATTGAGTTCTAGAAAAAGGCTATTTTTCTGTCTCTATAATGTCTTTCATATCAATATGTTCTGCTGTTTTCTGTGTGTCCCAAGAGATATTCCATAACTTGCTTCCATCCAAATTCAAGTATGGTCCTATGAATTTATCTTGTTCATCAGGGGTTAAATTCCACAGGCCCAATAGAAAGAAGCTGAAGACCGACATCAGGTTGAAGAATGACCTCTGAGGCTGGAGTGGAGCCATTCAGGAACCATAAATGCTCAGGTCCACAGCCATCCAGCTATCTGATGACATGAATGTGGTTATTTGGTGGTTAGGTGTTAGAATGAGAAGTCACATATTTTCCTTTGAGCACTTCATGAATGCACTGCACTGACAACTGGGATTAGGAGGGGAAAAAAGGAAAGTAAAATTTGGTTGTACTTTTGCTGATTAAGGGGGAAAGGGTAAAAAAAAAAATAAACTAAATAAAAGATCAGGTCTTTTATTGCTTTTTAGTGCTCTCACTCTAAAATAATGATGATAACTTCTCAAACCACTTTTGAGAAGGACAAAGACATAGAGGAAGGAAGAAACCTCCTGTTCCCAACTTCAGGTATTTCCATCAAAGCAGCTCAGCTATGTAGAATATATAGGAGTCTGTTTAAAATTATATTCTAATTTACTTACAAAACGCTAATTTCTCATCGTAGCCCCCATTCTCTTCTTCCCCTCCATATACCACCTCCCCAAATAAACTAATGAGTTATGTAAAAATAAGTATGAGAATAGGAACCATGCACATAGATCACTTTCTTCACTAACAAGTATTGTCTTTACCAACATAACTTTACTATTCCAGGAAGCTCTTGCTCAGGAAGGTAAAAGTTGTAAATGACTTCATTGTTCATTCCTGGCCTAAAAAACCCATAAACTATTCAATGAGAAGTGCCAAACAATATTTTCAACCCCAAGACTCATGAAAAACTTGTTTCAAAGTCCTTTGCCTTGCTGTGTCCACCAATCCTAAACCATTATATAATAATCTTTATCCAATCCTAATAATACCAGCCCCCCTGCCAACTGAAGGAATTGTTTTCCACTAGATCTCAAAATATGCATAAATGTCAATTCTGCCTTCTTACTTCTGAAGTGTAGCTCTCCATTACCATATTGTACAATAAAGTCAGTTTTGTCTTATCAATAGGCTACATGGCTGATACTTTGGGGAACATGTTAGTCATCATTGCTTTGTACCATGTAACAATAGAGTAGGCCTAGACCCTAGATCCAATATCTATGCGTATTTCTGAGCCATGTATCTACCTAATGGAAACAGGTATATTCAGTGAAAGCAGCAGTAGCCCAGAGACTTTCCAGAAAATGCTTTCTAAGGAGGTCTCTGCAGCATGTCTCTGCTATGAGACTTGCTGAAATGTCCCAAACTTCTTTCAGGTCACCTCAGAGGAAGAAGACAATTGAAGACCTCCTCTCTTCATGTCTTCTTGTTTAACTACTGTGAAGATTCTATGAGAAGAAAATATCTAGTGTTTTCTTATATGTAAATAACATCAAGTTAGAAAACACAGTAGAGAGGAAAAATGTCTATAACAGCAATATAGTACAATAATAAAATGCATAGGAATAAACAATACAAGTTTGAAAAACTAATATGAAGAAAATAATGCAAGCCTTTGGAAGGACATGCAAAAGGCTTGAAGAATTGAGAAGTGATTTTTCCTCCCCTTGGATAGAAAGACTGGAGTAGAAAGATGGCAATTCTCAGTCAAGATCAAAATGGTAGATTAGGAGGATGTGAAACTCACCTCCCCCAGGAACACTGAAAAATATATCTGCATGTAGAGCAATTCTCACTGAAAACTAACTTAAGACTAGCAGAAAGAATCTTGTACAACCAAGGATATAAAAAAGATTCACACGAAGTCATATAGGAAGGGAAGAAAAGCAATCAGGTTGGAATCTGTGCCCCTGGAAGGGAACAAAGAAGAAGAGGGGGATCATCTATGGGGAATGAGCAGTTAGAGACACAGATTGGATGCCCAAGACCTGGGGCCTGACACTGGAAAGACAAGTTCCCATAGTTGGTTAGAAAACCAGTGGGACTAACAGGAGGGCTGTAAGAAACCTAGACTCTGCTTGTGAAGAGCATACACATACTTATTTACCCCTGAAACAGATGGAGAAAGCAGATTGAAACTGCACCAGACTCTGGTCAGTCTCCTGTGACTACTTCACAGTGCACCCCAGCCTGAGCCAAGTGCCTGCTCTGTCCTTATTTGCTTCACACTAGCATGAGGGCTGCTCAGGCCAAACAAGAGTTCAGTTGTGTGGGATAGAATGGATGTGGATTTAGAATAAATTTGAATGGGGACAAGAGTAGCTATTAATAGTGCTTATAGAAGCAGCACATCAGGAGTGACCTGGGACTCTGACCGGGGCACTGCAACAGCCAGTGCCCAGATACATGCAGAACAAATGCTCAAGACCCTCTTGCTTCCCTCTGGGACAAAGATGCCAGTGCTGGGAAGGGGGAGAGCACACACTTAGAAGGAAGGGAGCCAGCTCAAATCCTTAGGTTTTCTGACCCTTAGGTCTTCTGCTCCAACAACTTGGGACCCACCCAAATAGGATGATGTTGGTCACTGAGTAGAGGAGAAGTTCCAGTTCACATTTGAGTCTGGCTCTAGCTTCTCTAGATGCAGCTCCTACCAAGGTGCTAGGTTTCAGAACACCCTGGGGAAAAATGTGACTCATGCTCATATCAGATCCAGCTCTCTCACCAAAGCCACTGGGCACACAGATTGTATAGCGATTCTCCCATGCAAGGACACAATTTCAAAATTACAGGTTGGTTACAGTTTCAGAAACCTACAATTGGTCACAGTTACAAAAATCTGTTACTTTTCTATAGACTAATAATGAAATAGGGACTTGGAAGGAAGGCTATGACAAACCTAGACAGTGTATTAAAAAGCAAAGACATCGTTTTGAATCTTCATTGGAATGACTGAGGCTGACGCTGAAGCTCCAGTACTCTGGCCACCTGATAAGAACAGCCAACTCACTGGAAAAGACCCTGATGCTGGCAAAGATTGAAGGCAAAAGGAGAAGGGGATGACAGAGGATGAGATGGTTGGATAACATCACTGATTTAAGGGACATGAACTTGGATGAACACTGGAAGATGGTGAGGGACAGGGAAGCCTGGTGTGCTGCAGTCCGTGGGGTCACAAATAGTCAGACATGACCTAACGACTGAACAGCAACAAATAATGAAATATCAGAAGAGAAATCAAGGAGGGATCAAGATGGCAGAGGAGTAGGATGATTCACACAGAGCACCTACTGAACGGGAGCAGAAGACCCCAGACTTCTGAAAGGGCAAGGCGACTTCGATGTAAATGAGTAAGACAAAAGGAAAAATAAATAAAAGAGAGAGAAAGGAATCTAGACTGGACTTGATCCCCAGGGAGGGAGCTGTGAAGAAGGAAAGTTTCTCACACCTGGGGGAGTTGCCTTACTGGTGAGAAGATCAGCCTGGATGGAGGTGGAGCTTTGGAGTTTCAGAGGAGAGTGAAGCAACTGGATTGCAGTAGGAAAAATGGATAGTGACCTGCATAGGTGGTGGATACTGCTGCCCTGGGCTCTTAGACTGAGGTTCATCTATCAGTGTGGGCAGGGGCTAGATGCTGAAGCTTGGGCTTTGGAGGTCAGACCCAGGGAGAGGACTTGGGTTGGCTGTGTGGAGACAGCTTGAAGAGGCTGGAGTGTGGCAATGAGGTATACTCAGAAGAAGCCTGGGCCCACTATAGAGGCAAGGTGCTACTGTTGGGGGTCCCACAAGGAGAAGAGTGGGACTGCCATAGATGCTTATTTCCCTTTGTATGCTCTCAGGCCACAGGATACTACTTACACAAGCTCTGCGGGTGGATGTGAGCCACTGCCACCATCCTGGACTGCTACTATGAGACCCGCATGCAGGGGCCAAGCACTACCTCCATTGTCCCTAGCACGTGCAGGCTGCTGCTGCTGCTATAAAACCTGTAAGCAGGCACCAAGCACTCCCCTTGCTGTACCAGGAGGACATCCAACACCTCAACCCCCTACCAAGACACCTATGAGCATGAGCCAAGCACTGCCTCTGCTGTATTGGTGGAGTACGTGGGTCTTGAGCAGGCACTAAATGCTACCCCTGCTGTCGTGGGAATGCATGAGCCACTGCTGCTGCTAAGAAACCCATGAGCAGGCAATGACCTGTCCCTGCCATCCTGTGAGTATGCAAGAGCCACTGCATCTACACACCCCATATCAAGGAGATAATGCCCAGCACACAGTAAAGAAAGATAGAGCAAGAATCCAAACTAAAAGAGCCCTTCGATTCCAGACAAGATGACAGAGTAGGACTTGAGCTCATCTCATCTCACAAAAACATCAAAATCACAACTACGGGCTAAATAACCATCAACAAAAAAGACTAGAACACACCAAAAAAAGATATTTTACAACTAAAGGCATAGAAAAAATCACAAGACAGTAAGATGGACAATTTCAGGGCATAATCAAGTACCATAGCCACCAGGTGGATGCCCCACAAAGTAGAAAATAATTCTTTCACAGAGTTTCTTCCCCAGCAGTGAGAGTTCTGAGATCCATCTCAGGCTTCCCAGCCTGAGGGTCTGACACTGGGAGGTAGAAACCCCAGAGCATTTGGCTTTGAAGGCCAGCAGGGCTTGAGTGCAAGAGTCCCACAGGACTTGGGGAAGAAGAGAGTCCATTTTTGGAGGGCACACACAAAGTTTGGCAAGTACTGAAACTCAGCACAAAACAATGACTTCATAAGAGCCTGGTCTGGACCAGTCTGTGGATCTTGGTAAGTCTCCTGGGGAGACAGGAGTGGTATGTGGCTCACTATGGAGAGCAAGGAAACTGGTGATGAAGGCCTCAGGGAATATTGACTGGCGTGAGCTCTCCTGGAAACCACCATTTTGACACCAAGACCTGGCCACACCCAATAGCCTGCAAGCTCCAGTACTGGTATGCTGGTCAAGCAACCAGCAGGGTGGAAACACACCCCACCCATCATCAGACAGGCTGCCTAAAGGGATACTGAGCTCACAGACACCTCTAAACATACACCTTGGCATGACTCTACCCACCAGAAGGACAAACTTGGATCCAACCAGCGATGGGTAGGCAACAGTCCCTTCCACCAGGAAGCTTGCACAGGCCCTGGACCAAACTCATCCATGAGGAGGCAGAAACCAGAAGTAAGAGGAACTGCAACTCTGCAGCCATCAGAGAGGAGACCACAAACAGAAATTTAGACAAAATGAGACAGCAGTAAATATGTTCCAAAGGAAGGAGCAAGATTAAAACCCCAGAAGGACAACTAAGTGAAATGGAGATATGGTGTGGGAATATTTGTCTTGTTCCTGAATTCAGCAGGAAAGTGTTCACCTTTTCACCATTGAGTATTGTGTTGGCTGTGGGGTTGTCATTAATGCCCCTTTTTATGTGGAGATAAGTCCCCTTGCTTGGAGGAGAGCATAGCAAACCACTCCAGTATTCTTTCCTGGAGAATCCCATGAATGGAAGAGCCTGGTGGTGGCAAAGAGAGGGACATGACTCAAGTGACTTAGCATGCAAGCATGTACATGTCTTCTCTAAAACCACTTCGGTGAGAATTTTAATTCTGGATGAATGTTGAATTTTGTCAAATACTCTCTCTGCATCTATTGAGATGATCGTGAGGATTTTGTCTTTCCCTTTGTTAGTGTGGTGTATCACACTGATCGATTTGCATATGTTGAAAGATCCTTGTGACCCTGGAAAGCATACAGCTTGATCATGGCGTATTATCCTTTTTATGTATAGCTGGGTTCAGGTTGGTCAATTTTTGTCGAGGATTTCTATATCTATATTCATCAAAGATATTGACCTATAAAGTTCCTTTCCTGTCATGTCTTGTTTCAGTTTCAGGGTGATGGTAGTATCATAGAAGGAATTTGGGAGGACTCGCTCTTCTTCAGTTTGTTGGAATAGTTTGAGAAGGATGGATATCGGTTCTTTTTTTTTTTTTTTCCCCATGTTTGGTAGAATGCCCTAGTGAAGCTGTCTGGTCCTGGACATTTGTTTGCAGTGAGTTTCTTTTTAAATTATTACACTGTTGGTGGGAACGCAAACTAGTACAGCCACTATGGAGAACAGTGTGGAGATTCCTTAAAAAACTGGAAATAGAACTGCCTTATGACCCAGCAATCCCTCTGCTGGGCATACACACCGAGGAAACCAGAATTGAAAGAGACACGTGTACCCCAATGTTCATCACAGTGCTGTTTATAATAGCCAGGACATGGAAGCAACCTAGATGTCCATCAGCAGATGAATGGATAAGAAAGCTGTGGTACATATACACAATGGAGTATTACTCAGCCATTAAAAAGAATACATTTGCATCAGTTCTAAAGAGGTGGATGAAACTGGAGCCTATTATACAGAGTGAAGTATGCCAGAAAGAAAAACACCAATACAGTATACTAACGCATATGTATGGAATTTAGAAAGATGGTAATGATAACCCTGTATGTGAGACCGAAAAAGAGACACAGATGTATAGAACAGTCTTTTGGACTTTGTGGGAGAGGGCGAGGGTGGGATGATTTGGGAGAATGGCATTAAAACATGTATAATATCATATAATAAACGAATCACCAGTCCAGGTTCGATGCAGGATACAGGATGCTTGGGGCTGGTGCACTGGGATGACCCAGAGGGATGGTACGGGGAGGGAGGTGGGAGGGGGTTCAGGATGGGGAACATGTGTTTACCCATGGCAGATTCATGTTGATGTATGGCAAAACCAATACAATATTGTAAAGTAATTAGCCTCCAATTAAAATAAATAAATTTAAATTAGAAAAAAAGTATTACTGCAGTTTCTATATCACTTCCAGTGAACAGTCTGTTGAAATTATCTGTTTCTTCTTGACTCAGATTTGGCAGGCTGCAGTTTTCTGTTAATAGGAACTTGTCCATTTCTTCCAGGTTGTTCAATTTGTTTGCATATAACTTTTCATACTGTTCTCTTACAAAGTTTTGCATTTCTGCGGTATTGGTTGTTATTTCTGCTCTTTCATTTCTCATTTTCTTTATTTGGGCCCTCTCGTTTCTTCTTGGTGAGCTTGGCTAGAGGTTTGACAATTTCATCTTTTCAAAAAACCAGCTCATGGTTTGTTGTTTTATTGACCTTTTCCTTTTTTTAAATTTTAAATCTCAGTTTTATTTATTTTACTTTACAATATTGTATTGGTTTTGCCATACATTAACATGAATCTGCCATGGGTGTACATGTGTTCCTTTTCCGTTGTTGTTTTCTTTTTTAATCTCAATTTTATTTCCTCTCTGATATTTATTATTTCCTTCCTTCTGTTGACTTTGGGTTTTGTTAATTCTTTCTTTTTTCTAATTCTTTTAGGTGATAAATTAACTTGTTTATCTGAGATTTTTCTTGCTTCCTGAGGAAGGGCTGTATCACTATGAACCTCCTTCTTAGAACTGCTTTTCCTGTATTCCATAGGTTTTGTAAAATTGTGTTTTCATTTTCATTTATCTCAAGGTATTTTCTAACTTCTTTGAGCTCATTTTCACCCACTGTGTGTGTGTGTTTTGCTTTGTTTTTAGTATTATATTGTTTAGTCTTTGTATGTTCATTCTTATCCCATTTTCCTTCTGTAGTTGATTTCTAGGTTCATACGGTTGTGGTACAAAAAGATGATTGAAATCATCTCTATCGTCTTAAATTTGGTCTATCCAAGAGAACATTCCATGAGCACTCAAAAATATCTTGTATTCTTGCTTTGAGGGGATGTTAGTGTCCTGGGGATATCAATTATGCTCAACTGGCCTGTTGTGTCATTTAGAATCTCTGTTGTTTTATTGATTTTCTGTCTGGATGATCTGTCCATTGATGTCAGTGGGGTGTTAATGTCTCCTACTATCACTGTATTATTTTCAGTTTCTCCCTTTATGTCTGCTGGCATTTGCTTTATATAGTTAGGTGCTCCTGAATTGGATATATATATGTTAACAGGTATAATATTGATCCCTTTATCATTATATAATGCCCATCTTTGTCTTCCTTTACAGCCTTTGTTTTAAAGTCCATTTTTTTTTTCTGATGAATGTTGCTACCCTTGCTTTCTTTTCATTTCCGTTTCTATGAAATATCTTTTTCTACGTGCTCATATGCCATCTGTGTGTCTTTCACCATAAGTAAATCTCTTGTAGGCAGCGTATTGAAGGTTACTGTTTGTTTTCTCTTAATACATTCTGTCACAGTGTTTTTTCCAAATTAAATTTGTTTCTTTTTAATTGAAGGACAATTACTTTGCAATAGTGTGTTGTTTTCTGCCAAACATCAACATGAATCAGTCATAGGTAAACCTATGTCCCCTCTCTCTTGAACCACCCTCCAGCCTCCCTCCCCATCCTACCCCTTTAGGTTTTTACAGAGCCCTGGTTTGAGTTCCCTGAGTCATACAGCCAATTCCCATTAGCTATGTATTTTACATATGGTACTGTATGTTACTCTCTCCATACATCCCACCCTCACTTCCCCCACCCTGTGCCCATAAGTCTGTTCTCTAGGCCTGTATCTCCATTGCTGCCATGTGAATAATTTCATCAGTACCATCTTTCTAGATTCCATGTATGTGTATTAGTATACCATATTTGTTTTTATCTTTCTGACTTACTTCACGCTGTATAATAGGTTCTAGGTTCACCCACCACATTAGAGCTTACACAAATGTGTTCCTTTTTATGACAGAGTAATATTCCATTATATATCTGTAGCACAATTCTTTTATCAATTCATCTGTCAATGGACATGTACATGGCTTCCAGATCCTAGCTAATGCAAATAGTGCTGCAGTGAACATTGGGGTATATGTGTCTGTTTCAATTTGGTCTCCTCAGTGTGTAAGTCTACTAGTGGAATTGCTAGGACTTCCCTGGTGGCTCAGAGGGTAAAGCGTCTGCCTGCAATGTGGGAGACCTGGGTTCGATCCCTGGGTTGGGAAGACCTCTGGAGAAGGAAATGGCAACCCACTCCAGTATTCTTGCCTGGAGAATCCCACGGACAGAGGAGCCTGGCGGGCTACAGACCACAGGGTCGCAAAGAGTCGGACACGATTGAGAGACTTCACTTTCACTTCGACTTCACTTTCACATGGCACTTTTATTCCTAGTTTTATAAGGAATCTTTATTCTGTCTTTCATAGTGGCCGTATCAATTTACATTTCAACCAATGGGGCAAGAGAGTTCCCTTTTCTCCACGTGCTCTCCAGCACTTATTGTTTATAGATTTTTTGATGATGGCCATTCTGTCCAGTGTGAGGTGATATCTCATTGTAGTTTATATTTGCATTTCTCTAATTTTCATCGGAGAAGGCAATGGCACCCACTCCAGTACTCTTGCCTGGAAAATCCCATGGATGGAGGAGCCTGGTAGGCTGCAGTCCATGGGGTCGCTAAGAGTCGAACAAGACTGACCGACTTCACTTTCACTTTTCACTTTCATGCATTGAAGGAAATGGCAACCCACTCCAGTGTTCTTGCCTGAAGAATCCCAGGGACAGGGGAGCCTGTGGGGTCGTACAGAGTCGGACATGACTGAAGTGATTTAGCAGCAGCAGCTTCTGTGTATTCTTGCCACTTCTTAATATTGTCTGCTTCTGTTAGGTCCATACTGTTTGTCGTTTATTGTGTCCATTTTGCATGAAATATTCCCTTGGCATCTCTAACTTTCCTAAAGAAATCTCTAGTCTTTCCCATTCTATTGTTTTCTTCTGATTCTTTGCATTGTTCACTTAGGAAGCCTTTCTTATGTCTCCTTGCTATTCTTTGGAATTCTGCATTCAGATGGGTAAATCTTTCCTTTGCTTCTTTGCCTTTTGGCTCTCTTCTTTGCTCAGCTGTTTGTAAGGCCTTCTCAGACAACCATTTTGCCTTTTTGCATTTCTTTCTTGGGGATGGTCTTGATCACTGCCTCCTGTACAAAGTTACGAACCTCTGTCCATATTTCTTCAGGCACTCTGTCTATCAGGTCTAATCCCTCGAATCTATTTGTCACTTCAAGTGTATAATCGTAAAGGATTTGATTTAGGTCATACCTGAATGGCCTAGTGGTTTTCCCTACTTTCTTCCTTTTAAGTCTGAATTTTGCAATCAGAAGTTCATGATCTGAGCCACAGTCAGGTCCTGGTCTTGCTTTTCCTGACTGTGTAGAGCTTCTCCATCTTCTTCTGCTTAGAATATCATCAATCTGATTTTGGTATTGGCCCTCTGGTCATGTCCATGTGTAGAGTTGTCTCCTGTGTTGTTGAAAGAGGGTATTTGCTATGACGAGTGTGTTCTCTTGGCAAAACTCTGTTCACCTTTGCCCTGCTTCATTTTCTACTTCACAGCCAAACTTGCCTGTTACTTCAGGTATCTCTTGATTTCTTACTTTCACATTCCAATCCCTTATGATGAAAAGGGTATCTTTTGTTGCTGTTGTTGTCAGTTCTAGAAGGTTTTGCAAGTCTTCATAGGACCGTTCAATTTCATCTTCTTCGGCATTAGTCGTTGGGGCATAGACTTGGATTGCTGTGATGTTGAATAGTCTGCCTTGGAAATGAATAGAGATCAAGTAAATTCTAGGATCCAAAAACACTACTTTAGGTAGGGGATAGAGCAAAAGTGTGAGCTCCCAGTTGTGTAGTGCTGGAGAGTCAGATAGTTATGCAAGTAATTACAACAAACTGATGTGCCCTACTAACATGTGCTTTAGGAGAATGAAGGTGGGCCAAGAAAGAACCTGGTAGGGAAAACGTAACCCAGTTGTGGGGAGTAAGACAAACCTTGCCTGAAGAATTGCACAGCAAGCCGAGACTTGAGGGATGACCAGGAGATTCTCAGGGGAAGGCAGAGTGGGAGTTTGAGAGGGGGAATATTAAAGAAAGCTGGAACTAGATGAGCGAGGTTGTGGGAGCCAAAGGCAGCACAGAAGGCCTGGTGGCCTCAGTGCTCTTAACCCCTCCTCAGCAAGGGCCATGTTTCATTTCTTGGATATGACCTGAAGATCTCAAGGCCCATGCAGAGTTTTAAATATGTTAAATTCCAGTGCATGTATGTGATTCAGTGTGTTCAACCAAGTTCTTCCTAATGGGCACTTCTGTCATTTCCAGTTTTCTGTTGTTACCGTAGAGCCAAGGTAATACTCTTGTTCATAAATCTTTGTATATCTGTCCAGCTACTTCCTAGGAATAAGTTTATTGAAAGAAAGCTTCTGTATCTGAGGTTTGCATGTTTTTACTGTTGAAGCTTATTCCCGGCCTGTACAGTCAGTCTTACCTGCAAGGGTATCCTGCTGGTTCACAGCATCCTCACTGTGGTAGGTGGCAGGCATTCTCTAAACATAGCCACCGTCAGTAGCTTCCCTGACTCTATGCACATGTTGATCCTCATACCACACGAAGGAGTCTAACGCACCCCACCTCCCCCAAATAGAGGCTGTGTTTGCACAACAGAATGTAGCAGAAGTGATGTATTTTCCTTCCAAGCATAGGACATAAGACGACTTAATTCCACCCATGTCTGCTGGATGAATATAAAACAAGACCCATATATACCATGCCTACAAGAGACCTCCTTCAGACCTAGAGACACATACAGACTGGAGGTGAGAGGATGAGAAAAAGATACCCTGTGCAAATGGAAATGAAAAGAAAGATGGATAGCAATTATCATATCAGACCAAATAGACCTTAAAATAAAGAATATTACAAGAGATTAGGAAGGACACTACAAAATGATCAAGGGATCAATCAAATAAGACACAACAGTTGTAAATATTTATGAACCTGACATCGGAGCACCTCAATACATAAGGCAAACACTAACAGACCTAAAAGGGGAAGCTGACAGTAACACAATAGTGGTACGGGACTTTAACACCCCACTTACACCAATGGACAGATCACCCAGACAGAAAATTCATGAGGAAACACAAGCCTTAAGTGACACATTAGATCAGATAGACCTAACTGATATCTACAGGACATTACATCCAAATGCAGAAGAATACACTTCCTTCTCAAGTGCACATGGAACGTTCTCCAGGATAGATCACATTTGGGTCACAATTCAAGCCTTGGCAAATTTAAGAACATTGAAATTGTATTGAGCATCTTTTCTGACTATGCTGCTATGAGCTTAGATATCAGTTACAGGGAAAAACCTAAAACAACACAAACACATGGAAGTCAAACAATACTCTTCTAAATAACCAGCAGGTTACTGAAGAAATCAAAGAAGAAATAAAAAATGCCTAGAAACAAATGACAATGAAAACACAATGACTCAAAACCTATGGGATGCAGCAAAAGCAGTTCTCAGAGAGAAGTTGACAGCAGTAAAATGCTACCTCAAGAAACAAGAAAATCATCAAATAGACAGCTTAACCTTACACATAAAGCAACTGGAAAAAGGAGAGAGAGAAAGAAAAAAAAAAAAAACTCAAAATGAGCAGAAGAAAAGACATCATAAAGATCAGAGCAGAAATGTAAAAGAAATCAAAGAAACAATAGCAAAGATGAATAAAACTAAAAGCTGGTTCTTTGAAAAGATTAAAAAAGAATTGACAAACCATTAGCCAGACTCGTCAGGAAAAAAGAGAGAAGACACAAATCAACAGAATTAAAAGTGGAAAAGGAGAGGTTGCAACAGACAACAGAGAAACACAAAGGCTCATAAGAGACTAATATGAGCAACTATATGCCAATAAAATGGGCAAGGTGGAAGAAATGGACAAATTCTTAGAAAAGTTCAACATTCCAAGACCGAACCGGGAAGAAATAGAAATTATGAACAGACCAATCACAAACACTGAAATCGGAACTGTGATAAAAAAAAAAAATCTCCCCAAAAACAAAATCCCAGGGCCAGATGGCTTCATGGGGAAATTCTATCAAACATTTAGAGACGAGCTAATGCATATCCTTGTCAAACTCTTTCAAAAATTGTAGAGAAAGGAACACTTTCTCACTCATTCCGTGAGACCATCATTACCCTGGTACCAAAACCAGACAAAGACATCACAAAAGAGAAAATTATAGGCTAATATCACCGAAGAACATGGATGCAAAACTCCTCAAAATAATCCCAGCAAATAGAATCCAACAAGACATGAAGAGGATTATATGCCATGATCAAGTTGAGTTCATCCCAGGGATGCAAGGATTCATCAATGTATGCAAATTGATTACTGTGATACACCATAGTAAGAAACTGAAAGATAAAAATCATACAATGATCTCAATAAATGCAGAAAAAGCTTTTGACAAAATTCAGCACCCATTAATGATTTAAAAAAAAGCTCTTCCAAAAATGCGCATAGGAAACCTATCTCAACATAATAAAGGCCATATATGAGAAAGTCACAGCAAACGTGATTCTCAATGGTAAAAAATTGAAAGCATTTTTTTTCTAAGATCAGGAACAAGACAAGGGTGCCCACTCTCACCACTATTATTCAACATAGTTTTGCAAGTCCTAGCCATGGCAATCAGAGAAGAAAAAGAAATAAAAAGAATCCAGATTGGAAAAGAAGATGCAAAACATGATACTCTACTTAGAAAGCCCTAAAGATGCCAGCAGAACTACTAGAGCTAATGGAAGCATTTAGTAACGTCCTAGGATAGAGACAAAATCAATACTCAGAAATCCCTTGCATTCCTATTAATAGTAAGGAAAAATCAGAAAGGGAAATTAAGTAATCAATCCCATTCACCATTGCAACAAAAATGATTAAATATCTAGGAATAAACCTACTTAAGGAGACAAAAGACCTGTATACAGAAAACTCTAAGACACTCATGAAAGAAGTCAAAGACAACACAAACAGATGAAGAGACGTATCATGCTTTTGGACTGGAAGAATTAATATTGTGAAAATGACTATACTACCCAAAGCAATCTACAGATTCAATGTGATCACTATCAAATTACATTTGATAAGGTAATGTCAAATGTAATGTAATGTCAAATGAAAAAAAAAATTTTTTTTTACAGAACTGGAACAAAAAAAAAAATTCACAATTTGTACGGAAACACAAAAGACCCCGAAGTGCAAAAGCAATCTTCAGAAAGAAAAATGAAGCTGGAGGAATCAACCTTGCTGATTTCAGACTATACTAGAAAGCTACAGTCATCAATACAGTAGGGTAGTGACACAAAAACAGAAATATAGTCCAATGGAACAAGATGGAAAGTCCAGAGATAAATCAGGGCACCTTTGGACATCTTATCTTTGACAAAGGAGGCAAAAATATACAATGAAGAAAAGACAGTCTCTATAATAACTGGTGCTGAGAAACTGCACAGCTGTGTCTAAAAGGATGAACTTAGAACACTCCCTAACACCATACACAAAAATAAACTCAAACTGGATTAAAGACCCAAATGTAAGGCCAGAAAGTACACAACTCTTAGAGGAAAACAGGCAGTTATGTCAAACCCTTTGATATAAATCACAGCAAGATCCTCTATGACCCACCTCCTAGACTGATGGAAATAAAACCAAAAATATACAAATGGGACCTAATTACACTTAAAAGCTTTTGCACAGCAAAAGAAACCATAAAAAAGATGAAAAGACAACCCACAGAATGGGAGAAAATAATTGCAAATCAAGTAATTGACAAAGGATTAATCTCCAGAATATACAAGCAGCTCATGAAGCTCGGTTTCAGAAAAACAAACAATCCAATGAAAAAAAATGGGCAGAGGACATAAACAGACATTTCTCCAATGAAGACATACAGAAGGCCAATAAACACATTAAAAAAAAAAAAAAGCTCAATATTGCTCTTTATTAGATAAATGCAAATCAACACTATCAATACCATGAGGTATTACCTCACACTGGTCAGACTGGCCATCATTAAAAGATGTACAGATAATAAATGCTGGTGAGAATGTGGAAAAAAGGGAACCTTCTTGCACAGTTGGTGGGAATGTAAATTGATACAGTCACTACGGAGAACAGTATGGAGATTGCCTAAAAAAACTAGGAATAAAACTAACATATCACCCAGCAATCCCACAACTGGGCATATAACTTGAAAAATCCATAATTCAAAAAGGCACATATGCCCCAATGTTCATTACAGCACTATTTACAATAGCTAGGATGTGGAAGTTGTGGTACATATATACATTGGAATATTATTCAGCCATAAAAAGGAACGAATCTGAGTCAGTGCTAGTGAGGTGGATGAACCTAGAGCTTGTTAAACAGAGGGTATAGTGAGTAGTGCAGTGAGTCAGAAAGAGAAAAGCAAATATTAATATTATTATTAATGCATATATATGGAGTCTAGAAAAATGGTACTGATGAACCTATTTTCAGGGCAGGAATAGAGACACAGACATAGAGAAGAAACTTGTAGGTGCAACACGGGAAGGAGAGGGTGGGACGAATTGAGAGAGTGGTATTGAAACATATACATTACCATGTTTAAAGCACAGAGGTAGTGGGAAGGGAAGCTGCTGTATAACACAGGGAGCTCAACCCAGTGCTCTGTGACAACCTAGAGGGGTGAGATGATGTGGTGGGGGGAGGTGGGGATGGGAGTGGGAGCGAGGTACTTTGGGGAGGGGACATATGTACACTTATGGCTGATTCACAATGTATGGCAGAGACCAACACAACATTGTAAAGCAATTATTTCCAATTAGAAATTTTAAAAAAGGAGGATCAGATTTTAACCTGTGTGTACAATGTCTCTTATGCATTGTCTATAAGAGAAATGACACCCAGGCAATCCTACTGTTTAGGTTTTAGGTGGTACATATAATAATGAGTCAGAAAGTGCCGTTCGTTGTTCAGGTCCCCAGAATCAAGCACTAGAATCTTCTAACACAGTTTAGCATTCTAGGAAATAAGACCTTAGGGCACAGGGGTTAATAACACTGGCTTGGGAATGAAGCAGATTTGAATTAGAATCTGACCTCTAGCACTTACTAGTTGTGTGAACTTGGGCATGTGTGCATGTTTATTTGCCCAGTCGTGTCCGCCTTTTTGTGACCCCATGGACGGCGGCCTGCCAGGCTCCTCTCTCCATGGGGATTCTCCAGGCAAGAATACTGGAGTGGGTTGCCATGCCCTCCTCCAGGGGGTCTTCCCAACCCAGGGATAGAACCCAGGTCTCCTGTACTGCAGGCGGATTCTTTACCGTCTGAGCCACCAAGTTGCTGTAACTCTGTGTGCCATTGTTTCCTGATCTGTTGACTGTGAATGATGGGATGAGTTGTTTTGCATTCTATGAGGTAAGTGGCTGCACAACCTCTGACACTCTATCTGGTACTTAAGTTCATTCAGTTTAGTTCAGTTGCTCAGTAGTGTCTGACTCTTTGCGACCCCATGAATCGCAGCATGCCAGTCTAGTCAAGGCTATGGTTTTTCCAGTGGTCATGTATGGATGTGAGAGTTGGATTCTGAAGAAAGCTGAGTGCTGAAGAATTGATGCTTTTGAACTGTGGTGTTGGAGAAGACTCTTGGCAGTCCCTTGGACTGCAAGGAGATCCAACCAGTCCATTCTAAAGGAGATCAGTCCCGGGTGTTCTTTGGAAGGACTGATGCTAAAGCTGAAACTCCAATACTTTGGCCACCTCATGCAAAGAGTTGACCCATTGGAAAAGACTCTGATGCTGGGAGGGATTGGGGACAGGAGGAGAAGGGGACGACAGAGGATGAGATGGCTGGATGGCATCACTGACTCGATGGACACGAGTTTGAGTGAACTCTGGGAGTTGGTGATGGACAGGGAGGCCTGGCCTGCTGCAATTCATGAGGCCGCAAAGAGTCAGACACGACTGAGCAACTGAACTGAAATGAACTGAACCATCACTAATTGGAAGGTTGTTGCTCAGCCGTGAAGGACGTCGGGATTCTTGGCCTCCAGAGGAGAAGAATTCAATCTGGGGCCAATGACAAGGCTTGATTGCTCAGAGCTTTTGTGTAATAAAGTTTGATTAAAGTATAAAAGAGATAGAGCAAGCTTCTGACATAGACATCAGAAGGGGGGCAGAAAGAGTGCCCCCCTGCTAGTCTTTAGCCAGATGTTATATAGCTACTAGCAGGCTGCTAATTAGAGAAAGGAGATGTCTCAAAACTCAGAAACTGGCACCAGGCCCCTCACCCACAACATGCATTTTGAGATAACATTGGCACAAGGTGAGTTATCCTGGGCCATAAAATGATTGACATGGATCTTGAAGAAAGGCAGGTTTTCAAGCAAATACAGTCTCATTAACATAGCTTAAGAACATTTGCATGAGTAAAACATACTGGTTTGACTTGAAGACAAGGGTCTAGGGTAAATACATAGTTCATTAACATAGCTTAAGACAAACATTTCCATAAGAAAAACGCATTGGTTAGCTCAAGGCTTAAGAAAAAGTTAAGTTCAGGTGGAGCCAGGTGTCATCATGTCAACACAGAATTTTAAAAGAAACCCCTCTTTACATTTGTATAGAGAGGGGGGAATAAATCTAACACTTGTCGTTTGTTTCCTCCTGCCACTTAAGAGAGAGAGAAAAAATGTCTGACACTTGCAGCCTATGTCCTCCGTTTGGAGACCCCTGGCCTTCCTGCCTGTTACCCTCTCATAATCATCAGGAAAATGCAAATCAAACCCATGATGAGAGACCGCCTCAAACAAAGATAAGAAATAAAAAGTGTTGACAAGGATGTGGAGAATAGGAAACCCTCATGCACTGTTGGTGGGAATGTAAATTGCTGCAGCCACTGTGAAGACAGATAGAGATTCCTAAAAAAAACTAATACTAGAACTACCATATGATCAAGCAATTCTACTCTGGGTATTTAGCTGAAGGAAATGAAGACACTAACTCAAAAAGTTATCTGCCCTCTCATGTTCATTGTAGCCTTATTTACAATAGCCAAGACATGGAATCAATCTAAGTGTCCATTGATGGGTGAATGGATAAAGAAAGAGTTATATTTACACACACACACACACACACACACGAGTGCATGTACATGAGCAATGGAACATTATTCAGTCATAAAAAATGGAAACCCTGCCGTTTTCAATGACATGGATAGACCTCCTTGAGGGCATTGCTGCTGCTGCTGCTGCTGCTGCTAAGTCGCTTCAGTCGTATCCGACTCTGTGCGACCCCATAGATGGCAGCCCACCAGGCTCCCCCATCCCTGGGATTCTTCAGGCAAGAACACTGGAGTGGGTTGCCATATCCTTCTCCAACGCATGAAAGTGAAAAGTGAAAGTGAAGTCTCTCAGTCCTGTCCGATTTGTAGCGACCCCATGGACTGCAGCCCACCAGGCTCCTCCATCCATGGGATTCTCCAGGCAAGAGTACTGGAGTGGGGTGCCATTGCCTTCTCCACCTTGAGGGCATTATGCTAAGGTGAAATAAGTCAGACAGAGAAAGACCAATGCCCTATGATCTCACTGATATGTAGGATGTAAAACAAAATAAAACAAAAGTGAGCTCGTTAGACACAGAGAACAGGTTGTTAGTCACCAGGAGGCAGCGAGGTGGGTGTTCCTCCGGGGTAGTGGTGAAATGGGTGAAGGTGGTCAAAAGGTACAAACATCCAGTTACAAAGTAAATAAATCCTGAGGATATAATTTTTAAAAGGCTATTTAAGTCACCATCCCTATGACATTGTAAAGGGACCAAGCTATTTCCATATTGCTGCTCTTTTATCTTCATTGGGCGATTCCAGGATACAGTCTCAAAAATAACAATTTACAGTGAAAAATACAGAGCAGATTCGTCCCATGTATTTCCTGTTAAGAGCTAAGAATCCTTTCCTAGAATCAACCTGCTCTTTCAGAGTGTGTTTCCACTGAGCTTATTCTGAGACTGAATAATACACCAGTCCAGTTGGGAAATGTATAAAGAGCTTCCATCACGTTCCATTCAGTGGAAGTTTCATATCCTTCCCCATTGCCTCTTCATGCAGATATAGCCTTCATTGGAGGATTAGGAAACTGATATTTGTTTTCATATCTGCCCACTATCCCCATCCCAACATCTTGATCTTCACCTGTGATTCCATTTATTCCAAACAGGGTGCCAGATCCTATACTGGTCTCTTGGGATTCAGAGATCCTGCCCTCATGGAGCTCATAAACTGTTGGAGACTATGTCAAGGAAACAAGCACTCACTATTAAAAAGGCAAGAAATAGAAAGTGTTGGTGGGGATGTGGAGAAAAGGAAACCTTCCTACAATGTTGGTGGGAGTGTAAATTGGTGCAGCCACTATGGAAAACAGTATGGAGATTCCTCAAAAATTTTAAGACTAGAACTACCATATGTGATCCAGCTATTCTACCTCTGCGTATTTATACAAAATACAAAAACATGAATTGGAACTGATACATGCAACCTTAGGTACATTGCAGCATTATTTACAATAGCCACAATACAGAAACAACCCAAGTGCCCACTGATAGGTGAATGGGTAAAGAATATAGATACCAGATAGGTAGATCTATCATTTGCAACGACGTGGATGGACCTTGAGGGTACTATGCATAATGAAATAAGTCAGACAGAGAAAGACAAATACTGTATGATTACACTCATATGTGTAACACACAAAAACAAATCCCAGACAAAGAAACAAAATAAATAACCAAACCAAACTAAGCAAAAACAAACATATAGATGCCAAGAGCAGAGTAGTGGTTACCAGAGGGGAAGGGGTGGGGTGGGAGGAGGGCAGAAAGCATTAAAGGGGGTCAACTGTATGGCGATGGGTGAAAACTACATTTCGGGTGAGCACACTCTAGAGTATATACACAAAAGTAAAAATATACTGTTATACACATTAAACTATAGAATATTATAAACCAATGTCACTTCAATTTTTTTAATAATTAATTTTTTAAAAAGAAAAGGAAACAAGCAATGACACAACCTGAGAAGAGGTTTATCACAGGGCCACTGAGAGGGCTCTGAGAGAGTTTAGCCAGGAAAACTCACCTAAGGTCAGTACAAGTTAGGCAGGTGAAGAGAAGGGGTAGAGTGGGGTAAAGTTGAATTGGCAGGCCATGTGATTGATTGGATGTGTTAGGGTGTGAGAACAGTGGAGAAGACTGAGATGGCTTGAGCAGCTGCAAAGGTGGTGGTGTCTTTCAGAGAGGCACATCTTTCACACATCAGAGAAGGCACACATTTGCCAGTGGTGGGAGATGATAAATTCAGGTGAGTGTCAGGTGTCAGATAAAGATGCCTAAGAGGCCACTGGATAGATACTCAGGACTGTCACCAAGGAGAGACTGAGCTGAAGATATGGATATGAGAGTCATCAGTGAATGGCAGCACAGCATAGTGGTTAAGATACAGAATGATCCTGAATCTAGGCTCCAACACTTAGTACTTCTGTTACTTTGTGTAGTGTACTCAAGCCCTCTGTGTCTCAGTTTCATAATCTGAGGATAACATAATTGTTTTCAGTAGTCACTTAGGTCTGCTGTGACCAGTTAGTATAACATAATGCTCCATTTTGTAAACTTTAAATGGCTGTTCACGTGTTAGTTATCCCATCGACAAAAGGGGAATGAATGAATCGTTTTTATCTGCTTAAGTATGCATATAAGATATGTTGAGGATTTTAACATGTGTATGTGTTCCTATCAGAAAGAGATACAAATAAATACAAAATTTATTCTTTGATGTGTACACTAAAAGAAATAATACCCTCCCTTCAATCTCTCTACCCATCATCTGCCTGGACTCACCCTACTCTCCCCTCCAGCGCCACCCCTTCCACCAGAGGGATGGAGTTTATGACCTGTTTCTCTATTACTTCACTGCTAACATCACCTCCAGCGCCTTGGAGACTTTTCTTTTGTCACCAGGGGTCACTTGTCCCAGCAAACAATCAAAACCTGGGGGAGGGCCCCACCAGTGCTACTGCTGTCCAGTGAGGGGTGGGGGGTGGGGGGTGTTGGTTTCAGGGGGTCTCAAGCAGGGATTAGTGATTTACTTCACATGAAAAGGGGGGGGAGAAGAGAAAGGAAGAAAGAAAGAAAGACCTAACTGGCTTGTCAACACGGAGAAGCTGATCACCATTAAGCCCTTAGCCCTTCCTCCTCCAGTCATCCCCAGACTGAAGGGAGGGAATTTAGGACCCTGTTTATCTAATTTGTCTCACCTCTATAAGGAAAGTTCAACTCTTTGAGCGAGTCCTGCTTTTTGCCCTGAGACTCACTTGCCACATCCAATCACCACTACCTGAGGGATGGCTCCTGGTGGATGCTGTTTCTAAAATCTCAGGAGGACTTCTGCTCTGGGTGATCTAACTCCTATCTTCTCCAAGGGCAGCACTTCATTTCATGACCAGAAGATCTGAGGCACCGCTTGGCACTGAGATGCCGTGAAGGTGATCCAGAGAGAGAGAGAAAGAGGATCTCCTAAAAATAGGTCAGGTGAGAGTCACTGTTTCTGTAACACCATGTGTGAGTGTAATCTTTATCGTTAACCATGGGCTTTCTAAGTGGACAATTGTATTCCTCAGATGCTCTGTCTCCAATCTAAGACTTTTCATTTAAAACACAGTGTGTGGAACAGTCTGTCTTTTACTGGTTGGAGAAACAGGATTTTCAGACTTTTTATGGCATTCAGGAGCTAATTGGGTTTTGAATCAGTGTCAGAGACCCATTCTTTGGCATGCTTAGTCACTCAGTCGTGTCCAACTCTTTGCTACTCCATGGACTGCAGCCTGCCTGGCTCTTCTGTCCATGGGGATTCTCCAGGCAAGAATACTGGAGTGGGTTGTCAAGCCCTTCTCCAGGGGATCTTCCTGACCAAGGAATCAAACTGGGGTCTCCTGCGTTACAGTCAGATTCTTTACCAGCTGAGGTACTCACACAATTCACCACTTTCCTTCACAAAAGATAAAAATAATTTAAGTGCGTAGATAATATATATGTGGTAGGCAGAATTCTAAAGATGCTTCTCCAAGACTTCTGTCCCCTGGTTATTCAGTTGAGCACATATCTAGGTACTGTTGTGAAGGGGCTTTGCAGCTACAATTCAGTTGACCTTAAAATAAGGAGGTTATTCTGGGTTATCTGAGTGGGTCCGATGCAATCACATGATCCCTTAAAAGCCGAAGAGAAAAGCCAGAAGAGTTGGTCAGAGAGATGTGGCAGCAAGGGAAGGCAGATAGTTTCAAAGTGTGAGAGAGGAACTAGAGTGGTTACTGCTGGAGAAATCCAATTGGAAAGCATGAGAAGAAATGTGGGCAGGCTCTAGGAGCAAAGCTCAGCCCTCAGCTGACAGCCAGCAGGGAAACAGGGACCTCACTCCTGTAGCTGCAAGGAGCTGATATCTGCCAACAATCTGAATGAACCTACCTCAGAGCCTCCAGTAAGGAGCACAGCCCAGCAGACATCTTGATTTTGGTCTTACAAGACCAAAAGACTCAAGCAAAAGACCCAGCCAACCCCACCTGGACTTAGTGTCATTTGAAACCATGAAGTCTGTGGTACATTGGTTGGGCAGTGATGGAAAGGTTGAGATCAGCTCATAGAAACCTACACCTCCCATATTGAAGTAATTGATAAACCTCTCTGCAATATGCAAAGATCATTAGATATTATTTTTTATAATGTTTCTTGCATTCGTTTATACTTATTTAAATGAGTTTGTCAAGAATATCTAGAGCAAATGACTCCTTGGATAACCAGTTTGCTGGAGTGGAGCAGATCGTGGGCATTAGAGTTACACCATTATTAGATATGTGATCATAGGGTTACTATGTTGAAGTAAGTGTTCATGGCTTTCCTTGGATCAGTCGCCCACAGTTAATCAGTGACAGAGAAAGAAAAAAATAATAAAGGATTGTTCAGGACTTCTCTGGTGGTCCGCTGGCTAAAAATTCATCTTCCAACACAAGGGACTCGGGTTTGATCCCTCGTCGGGAAGCTAAGATCCCACATGCCCTGGGGAAACTAAGCCTACATGCCACAATTACTGAGCCTGTGCACCTCAACAAGAGAGCCCGCATGCCACGACTAAGAACCGATGCAGCCAAAAATAATAAAATATTTAATTTTTTTTTTTTTAAAGAAAGAATTGCTCTATAGTAATGAGCAGCACATTGAGCAATGCCCAGTGACTGGTGCACTTGCATGTGGAAAAATCAAAGACATATAATCACCTGCATGGAGACTCCCAGCATTTGATAAAATCCACTATTGTGCGATGTTGTGAATAGCTTCAGAGAGGAGCAGTGGTTTCCCAGGTGATAATTTCGCACGCGGATAGAGTTTTAAAGCTGTGTTTGATATTCAGCGTAACAGGACGGCTAACCCTTTCCCAGCAGCGATCCATTTATCATTAACCCTTTCTGTGGATAGAACACAAATTTAAGTTTAGTATTCAGTTTTAGATTGTGCCAAGATGTAACAACTCACTCTAGAAAAGAATAAAGGCCTTGTAGAACTGTTACAGGGCTGAACTCCAGTCTGCTCTGACACCAGGTTGTGGTGAAGGAAAATATGGTGTTTATTTGCAGGGTGTAAAGCAAGGAGAATGAGCAACTAATGCTCCAAAGACCTTAACTCTCTACTGTCTTTCAGGGAAGGGTTTTTAAAGGTAACAGTAGCAGTGAAGGCTGCAAGGTGCATGAGATCAGCTCATAGACATTCTTCTGATTGGTTGGTGGTGAGGTAACAGGGTGGTATTTCAGGAATCTCAGTTATCAGTTTTGTGGCTCCAACTGGTCTGGGGTCTACATGCTGGTGGTCAGCATGCAGTCAGCTTCCTCCACCTGCTGAGGGTTTTAGTTTCTGCAAAACAACTCAAGAATATAGCTCAGGGTATGATCTATAGTTCTAAAAGAGGAACTAATGGTCTTCAACTTTATTTCATGGCTAAACCATTATTATTTAGTCTTTCTTGACTGGTTTCCTTTGCTTCTGCATTTTTTTTTTTTTCACTTCTCTGATTAAACTGGCTCTTTGGGACTTGGGGAAGGCCTAGGAGAGTAAAGCTTTTCTACAAACCAGAAGCAGTGGACAAACGGGTTGGGGGTGGGGCTGGGGGGTGGGGCTGGGGTCTGGCCCTGGAGAGGCCCTGCAGAATCCTGCTCAGTATCAGAACCAAAGGTTGTCTTTATTATACTTATCAGGTATTAAGAATGTAAGAGGTAAAGTAGGATAAGAAAGAAGTACAGGCAGTGAATGTGAAGAAAAACAGATGACTATATCATCATGGGGAGACTGATAAAATTCACAGTGTAAGGGACTTTGCATCTTAACAGATGTAGGTTGAAAAAGGGTTCCACCTCTTCCGTTGCTTGCTAATCCTCTCTGATCCTCCGTTACCTCATGTGCAAATGGGAACAATAATATTATCTATCATCCCACCCCCAGGAGAAGCCGTTCCTCACCACCTGGGTTCTGGGGTTGTCTCGTCTGTGCTCCCAGCATCTGCTGGCTCTTGCTGGCCATAGCTCTCATCACACTTGCTTCTACACCGTCTTCAGTCTGGCTCCCTGCCCACCACACTGTGTGCTCTTCGAGAACCGTTTTCCTGCATCAAACATTCCTGTGTGCAGAAAGCCTGCCAAAGCATAGGTCCTGGAGCCTGGTACCCAGCAGGTGCTTAGAACATGTTTGCTGTCTTGTGAGTGATGATAACATGAGGTACACACACAGAGCAGTGTAGCTGCTGCTATGTCGTCAATTTGATTGTTGCAAACAATATATCAGAAACGAGTGGCTAGAACAAAGCTCTCGGCTCATTCTCTGTAGGTCCAGAGGTTGGTTGTGTCTTTTATCCCCACATTGTCCAGAACCTGACTGTACCAGAGTGACACCCACATTTTCCCCCTTCATAATGTATCTTGGACAATGCAGGTTGGGCCTGCAATTGATGAATTCCCTGAAGCTTTCCTACCTACAGCAGGCTGATGTAGCAACGTGAGCCTTCAATAAATATTTATTGAAATAATGCAACCCTAAAAATCACCTAAAATAAAAGTAGGTTGTTTCACTTTATAGATGGGAGGCCTAGGTGACATATAGGCTTATCTCAGCAGCTTCAAGAAATTGAACCAAATGATCTGTGGACTTGGAAAGTCCAGGTGACCTTTTTCACTTCCACAGCAAGGCCAAGCTCTTTGGTTTTCTCCTGCTTCTTTGGTCACTCCTTCTCAATCTGTTTTCACTGAGTCCCTTCTCCTTGCCCTTAGGTATATATGTAGTCAGGTATTTCAGTACTCTCTAGAGTTCTTACCATCCAGTGCGTCGACTGGGTCCTCCCTCTGACACTCATCAGTGATACCAGCGATATGAAAGTGCAACATCTCCACTCAAGCAAAAGTTTTCAGATATTTCCTGTCTCCCTTCTACATGGTGGCCTAAGAATAGGCTCTAGCCTTTTGCTAGATCATGCCAGAATAGAGATTTATCATTGGTTCAAAATTATACTGAAAAGTGAGAAAGAGGGATCTGGCCTATGCTTGAGAAATAATAGGAAATCCCTGCAGTGTGGTGGGCAGAAAGAATTAGATTGACAGAGAAAATCCTAAGCAAAGACTAAACAGGCATAGAAGAGGACAGCTGCAAAAGTGTGGAGTAGCTCAAGCAGGAGTTCTAAACATGAGCTGGGTTCAAAGTCAGGTCAGAAGTTTGGGTACTGAAGTAAGAACAGCATTAGGGACAGCCAGGCAGTGTGGCCCCACTCCCCATTTGGGGAAGCAGTTGGATGCAGAGGTCCCTGCTTACAGATGCGAGCACCTTCACGTTAGCACTGGTGTCCTTTGCTTAGGTGCTCCATGTTCCATTCTTTGGTCTCCAGGGCCCACTCTTGACAAATATGAACAGTGCTCCCATGCCTCTAAGATGGGACCAAGAGCATCCCGGTGCTATTTTGAAGTGGTGTCAATGTTTAGATGTGTGTCTTGCCTTTTGTGACATGTAAAGAAAGGACTTGATCTGTTTTCCCTGTAGAGCCCTCTGATAAGAGCCAAATCGGTCACCACAACAGTCTCTCAATGAGAAAATAAATATCGTACTAAGCTGGGAAGATCTGCCTTCAATGATATAACCAGAACTGTGTTCCAGGAAAACAAAAATCATCAACTTCTTGGGTACCCAGAAGGGACTTCTGAACAGGTAAGTTCATGTGAACTCAGTTTCTCCCTGGGATCTCAACAGGGACTTTGGGAATTAAAATGACCTGGCATGGCCCTTTCCTTATCTTGGGGAAAGATGGGAAAGACAATGTGCTCATAATTGACAGGCCTAAATTTGAGCAGAGGACTCAGGCTGTGTATATGCTGCAGAGATGTTATTGATCATAATAATAAGTTGCCATAAGCTAAGGAATACTGATTGTGTCCTGTATGCTAGGCACGCTGCAGAGTACTTCACATGCTTTATCTTGTTTAATCATCGCTGACAACTCTATATGAGGCACTCCCAATTGAGGAGTGAGTTTATGAGGCCCAGAGAGGCCACACAGAGACACACAGCTTATGAATGTGGGAGCTGGGTTACAAACCCAGGCTGTGTGGCCCCAGAGCTGGCATCCCTGATGGCCTTCACCCACTGCCTCTTTAAGGAATAGACGTCAAGTGCTAAGCGAGGGTCCTATAAATCAGGGTTACATCTGAGACCACCAGCATTTATATTCCTTCTCTCATACAGTTATCAATACAATGCAAGAGGTGGGGGCATATAATCTATGGTCACTTTGAAGTCAGGTCTCAAGATACTAATGTGGGGAGCTGAGGCTTAGGCTCTGGGCTGCATGGATACTTCTCCCAACACCAGGCAGCTCTGTAGGGATCTACGGTGCCACTCTGGAAGCCACACCGTGTCAGACAGCCAACCTTTGTTTATCTCCTCTTCTTTGGACTCAAATGCTTTGTATCTATTCTGCCAGATATTTGTTGGGGCAAAGCCAGAACCAGAAAACAACATGGTCACTGTCCCTGGGATGTAGATATTCTGTTCAGGGGCTGAAAATGAACACATATAAATGAATCAGGGAAATACTTAACTGATCCTTGGTGTGTCACATTCCAGTAGGTCAGAAGAGCTACGTAAAGCACTTAGAATAGTCAAAACTATTAGATGTACTACTAATTCTGCAGTGAGATTTTCTGTCAACTGTTGCATAAAATACTTTCTCTTGGCATTATTCTCCCAAATCAGTCTGGCACCATCCTGTTCTTTCCTATATCCCCCAAAGCCCAAATAATTAAAGCACTTATTTAAATGCATGTCTCCAGCATTGGTATCATCAGAATGTCCCTCTTTTTTGTTGTTCTAATGTGTGTGTGAGTCTGTGTGTGTGTGTGTGTGTGAGAGAGAGAGAGAGAGACAGAGAGACAGAGAAGAAGAAGAAGGGAGGGAGAGAGAGAGGGAGAGAAAGGGTGCACCAGTCAACATGTAATGCTGATTAGATCTAATTTTATAATACTCTGTTTTCTTCACTACTATGGACTCATTTAAACAGTTTTATTAAAATAAGTGAAAAAGCAGCAGCATATATAATATTTAAAGAGCTAATGTATCTTTAGGTGACAGTTTTTATTGGAGTAGAATACATTCTAGTAGTGGAAATACTCAGTGATCAGGAGTTTGGTAATATCACTGATCTCTTCTCACATTTCAACTATCACATGCCTATACATACAAATGGAGAAGGCAATGGCACCCCACTCCAGTAGTCTTGCTTGGAAAATCCCGTGGACGGAGGAGCCCGTTAGGCTGCGATCCATGGGGTCGCTAAGAGTCGGACACGACTGAGCGACTTCACTTTCACTTTTCACTTTCATGCATTGGAGAAGGAAATGGCAGCCCACTCCAGTGTTCTTGCCTGGAGAATCCCAGGGACGGGGGAGCCTGGTGGGCTGCCGTCTATGGAGTCGCACAGAGTCGGACACGACTGAAGTGACTTAGCATAGCATAGCATACATACAAAACCCTATGTTGGGTAAGTCTTTTCTAAAAGCGATTATTAATGGCCTTGCACACCTGTACCTCTCAGGGTACCAGCAATTAGAAAGAGATGAAAATAAACTTTGTATCACCTCAAAATTTGTAAATAAAGTGTCCTATGATAGGCACACCCAGTTCTATTTTGCCAGATGTTTGAGAGAGGTAGAATTCAATGTAGTCCCTCTGTTTGACGGTGCAACGCTTCCATCGAGGACCAGAAAATATACCGCTTAAAAGAGTGAGAGAACATGTAGGAGTTCCATTCTGAGATTCCAGGGCCCACAGAAGAAAGAAAGTCAAGAAGTGTTCAGGGATGGATGGAGACAACAAGGAGGGGATTTGCTGCAGGAAGAGGCAATTTGAGTTTTTGTTAAGAATCGACATAGTCACGGTGTGGGTAGAAAGACTGTGCACATCGAAGAACAACCCTCAAATTGTCTACTGGGTGGTGGATCTCAGACTTAGATTGTCCTAGTAGTATCCTCAGCCCTTGCTTAATTCATGCTCCACTTGCTTTCTGCCAGTGCCCCAGAAGGCCTTATTTCCTTGGTTGGATGTCTGGCCCAAGTCTGGAAGAATAGAGCAGGAAGGCGGGATTGGCAGTGCTAATTGGTGAATATACAGGCTTAAATGGGATGTTCACAGTCAGTCTCACTGAGAAGAAGACATTTGAACAGGTACTTGAAGACAGAGCGATCAAGGCACAGGGGTATTTGGAGGAACAGTGGGACCAGGCAGCATAAACATGTGAGGTGGGAATGTGCCTGGATTCTGTGCCAGGACATCCCAACAACACTGTGCTATGCAGGGAGACTAATAACCTAATGAGGAAGACAGATGACTATGCAAGCAACTACAGCCAAATGATAAATAGTACCTACGGTATGGTATAGTGAATGACCTCTAGTGGGATCAGGGAAAGCTGGCCAGAGGAAGTGCCATGTGAGTTGAGACCTGAAGTGTGACTAGGGCTTTGCCAGATGTGTGTGGGGGAGAGTGGTGGTGATGGGGAAGGTGATGGGGAAGCCTCAAGAAGGATGGAACAGCATATGTAATGTCCTGGGAGTAATGCAGATAACACAGATGGTTATCTTCACCCTTTTTTGACAGAAGCCAGATGTCACATCTTGGGTTTGACTGGAAAATTTGAAAGTACACTCAGAGCTTTAAACCCACAACATTTCACTGCAAATATGTAAGTGGTGACTGTTACCTGTCACATAATCTCTGTGTCTGTATCACCTGGCACAAGGGAGGCCGTGCAACAGGCACTCAGTAAACATGTTCAGGATTGGGTTAGAGAGAAATCTTGCCAAAGTTGGGAGAGTAACACACAGGAAATCACCTACCAGACTGAATCAGTGGCCAATAACTTTTTATTGAGGTTCCTTTCTCCTCTCTAAATAAGGTTCTTTCCTTGTCTTAAAAAAAGAAAGAAAGAAAGGAAAAGGATGTGCTGCTGTTCAGTCGTTCACTCGCGTCTGACTCTTTGTGACCCCATGGACTGCAACATGCCAGGCTCTCCAGGAGCTTGCTCAAGCTCATGTCCACTGAGTCAGTGATGCCATCCAACCAGCTCGCCCTTGGCCATCCGCTTCTCCTCCCGTCTTCAATCTTTCCCAGCATCAGGGTCTTTTCTAATGAGTCAGCTCTTCCCATCAGGTGGCCAAAGTATTGGCACTTCAGCTTCAGCATCAGTCCTTCCAGTGAATATTCAGGACTCATTTCCTTTCAGATTGACTGGTTTGATCTCCTTGCAGTCCAAGGGACTCTCAAGAATCTTGTCCAATGCCACAGTTCAAAAGCATC
This sequence comes from Bos grunniens, assembly GCF_055505025.1. NCBI lineage: Eukaryota > Metazoa > Chordata > Mammalia > Artiodactyla > Bovidae > Bos > Bos grunniens. Next base: position 49,747,032 of record NC_141194.1, on the reverse strand, counting down.
AATTCTTTGGCACTCAGCTGTCTTTATGGTCCAACTCTCACATCCATACATGACTACTGGAAAAATCATAGCTTTGACTAGATGGATCTTTGTTGGCAAAGTAATGTCTCTGATTTTTTAATACGCTGTCTAGGTTTGTCATAGCCTTTCTTCCAAGGAGCAAGCATCTTTTAGTTTCATGGCTGCACTTACCATCTGCAGTGATTTTGGAGCCCAAGAAAATAAAGTCCGTCACTATTTCGTTTTCCTATCTCTTTGCTATGAAGTGATGGGACTGTGTGCCATGATCTTCGTTTTTTGAATGTTGAGTCTGAAGTCAGCTTTTTCACTCTCCTCTTTCACCTTCATCAAGAGGCTCCTTAGTTCCTCTTCACTTCCTGCCAAAAGGGTGGTGTCACCCTCATATCTGAGGTCATTGCCACTTCTCCTGGCAATCTTGATTCAAGCTTGTGATTCATCCAGCCCGGCATTTTGCATGGAATACTCTGCATATAAGTTAAATAAGCGGGGTGACAATATACAACCTTGGTGCACTCCTTTCCCAATTTGGAACCAGTCTGTTGTTCCATGTCCGGTTCTAACTGTTGCTTCTTGACCTGCATACAGATTTCTCAGCAGGCAGGTAAGGTGGACTGGTATTCCCACCTCTTCAAGAATTTTTCCAGTTTGTGGTGATCCATACAACCAAAGGCTTTACTGTAGTCGGTTAAGCAGAAGTAGATGTTTTTCTGGAATTCTCTTGCCTTTTGTACGATCCAGTGGAAGTTGGCAATTTGATCTCTGGTTCCTCTGCCTTTCCTAAATCCAGCTTGAACATCTGGAAGTTCTCACTTCACGTACTGTTGAAGCCTCACTGGGAGAATTTTGAGCATTACTTTGCTAGTGTGTGAGGTGAGTGCAATTGTGCAGGGGCTTGAACATTCTTTGGCATTGCCTTTCTTTGGGATTGGAATGAAAACTGACCTCTTCCAGTCCTGTGGCCACTGCTGAGTTTTCCAAATTTGCTGGCATATTGAGTGCAGCACTTTCGTAGCATCATCATTTAGGACTTGAAATAGCTCAGCTGAAATTCCATCACCTCCACTATCTTTGTTCATAGTGCAGCTTCCTAAGGCCCACTTGACTTTGCACTCCAGGATATCTGGCTCTAGGTGAGTGATCACACTCTCGTGGTTATCTGGGACATTAAGATCTCTTTGTATAGTTCTTCTGTGTATTCTTGCCACTGCTTAATACTTTCTGCTTCTGTTAGGCCCATACCATTTCTGTCCTTTCTTGTGCCCATCTTTGCATGAAATATTCCCTTGATATCTCTAGTTTTGTTGAAGAGATCTCTAATATTTCCCATTCTAGTCTTTTCCTCCTTTTCTTTGCTTTGATCTCTTAGGAAGACTATCTTATCGCTCCTTGCTGTTCTTTGGAACTCTGCATTCAGATGGGCATCTCTCTCCTTTTCTCCTTTGCATTTCACTTCTCTTCTTTTCTCAGCTATTTGTAAGGCCTCCTCAGACAACCATTTTGCCTTTTTGCATTTCTTTTTCTTAGGGATGGTTTTGATCACCCCCTCCCATACAATGCTACAAACCTCCATCCATAGTTCTTCAGGCACTCTGTCTATCAGATCTAATCCCTTGAATCTATTTGTCACTTCTACTGTATAATCATAAGGGATTTGATTTAGGTCAAACCTGAATGGCCTAGTGGTTTTCCCTACTTTCTTCAAGTTAAGTCTGAATTTGGCAATAAGGAATTCATGGTCTGAGCCACAGTCAGCTCCTGGTCTTGTTTTTGCTGACTGTATAGAGCTTCTCCATCTTCAGCTGCAAAGAATATAATCAATCTGATTTCGGTATTGGCCATCTGGTGATGTCCATGTTTAGTGTCGTCTCTTGTCTTGTTGGAAGAGGATGTTTTCTATGTGCTAAGTGCATTCTCTTGGCAAAACTCTGTTCGCTTTTTCCCAGCTTCACTTTGTACTCCAAGGCCAAACTTGCCTGTTACTCCAGGTATCTCTTGACTTCCTACTTTTGCATTCCAGTACCCTATGATGAAAAGGACATCTTTTTTGGATGTTAGCTAGAAGGTCTTGTAGGTCTGCATAGAACAGTTCAACTTCAGCTTCTTCAGCATTAGTGGTTGGGACGTAGACTTGGGTTACCGTGATATCGAGTGGTTTGCCATGGAAACGACCAGAGTTCATTCTGTCGTTTTTCAGATTGCACCCAAGTACTGCATTCTGAGCTCTTTTGTTGACTATGAGGGATACTCCATTTCTTCTAAGGGATTCTTGCCCAAGGTGGTGGATATAATGGTCATCTGAATTAAATTTGCCCTTTCCAGGTCATTTTAGTTCGCTGGTTCCTAAAACGTCAATGTTCACTCTTGCCATCTCCTGTTTGACCACTTCTAATTTACCTTGATTCGTGGACCCAGCATTCCAGGTTCCTGCGCAATATTGTTCTTTACACCATCGGACTTTACTTTCACTACCACACACCACCAGGATGTGAGTTGGTGAAGAAAACCCGAGGTGGTGGAAAACTTAAGCACATTTGTTTTTCCATCTGGAGTGAGTGACCGTAGCTTAGGAGAAAGAGGGATCATGAGGGGTTAAGCTAAGGAAACTCACTTTTATTGGTTCTGTTCGTCCCACCCAAACAAGTGTCCTTAACACCTTACCTCCTAGAATCGGGGGTTAATGTAGTTGTGGGGCCTGAGACTCTCAAGGTGTTTTTTGAGATAGAGCTGTCTCCTATTACATTACATGAAACTGATGAAGAGAATTAAGAGTCTAAAAAAGAAAAAGAAAAGAAAAGAAAGGTTGGTGCCTGCCCTACAGTGGGTGGAGCTGGGTGTTGTCCCTCTGGTGTCAGGGGGTGTGATTTGGGGTGGCTGTGAGCCTAGTATGACTTTAGGCAGCCTGTTTGATGGCAGGTGTGGCTGTGTTCCTGTCTTACTGATTGTTTGGCCTGAGGCATTCCATCACTGGAGCCTGTAGACTGTTAGGTGGGACTGGGTCTTGGTGCCAAAATGGGGACCTCCAGGAGAGCTCACACCAATTAATATTCCCTGGGGTTGTTGCTACCAGTTTCCTTGCCCCCATAGTGAGCTACAGCCAAACCCTTCATCCCCAGGGACCTTCCAAGACTCCCTAGGTAGGTTTATCTCAGGTTCCTGTGGAGGTACGGCTTTGTGCTGGCTCCCAGTGTATGTGAGAACTTGGGCACACCCTCTAAGAGTGGAGTCTCTGTTTATACTCTGGGGATTCTTCCTCTCAATGCTCAACCCTCAGGCTGTATTGGAAGGCTATTTTCATGTGAGAACCTCCCTGTGTAGCCTGTTTGGTTTTAGATTTATAGATTTAGATTTTTTTTTTTTTGGATGTGAGGGCTGTTTTTAGTATGGATGACTGTCACCTCTTTCCTCAGTATATGCTGGTTGGTATCCCCTTGATAGGGGGTTTAACTGGTGTTGTGGGGACCATAGCCTGCCATGGATATTGAGCAAAGCCTCCCCTTTGTTCTATGGTTGTCACTGCCTTGTCAGGGGTGGGGGTCTGTTTCTTAATTGTTGGAATAGAGGCCCGCAGATCCATTTCTTAGCTGTGTTTCTGATGGGTGCAAGGCAGGTGGGGTTGGAGCACTCCCACTGGGAGAGAAGCCATTGAGTATTCCTCTTCTGGAGCTGTTCACCAATGAGTGTGCTCTGTTGTGTCCCCATTCCCTTGTGGTGCAGGCTCACAAAGTACTGTTGTTGGCACTGCTTGCAGTCCCACCTTAACCGTGGGTAAGAAGGCAATTTGCCCTGGTGAAACACAGGCATTGTTTTCACCAGGCCACTGATGCAGATCCACTGAGGTCAGGTCCTAGGACTGCAGTAGTCATGCACCTGGACCCTCTGTGGGAGCTATAGAGGCTGCTTAGACTCTCTGGTCCAGCCCAACCCCTGTGTGTGTGTGCCCAGAAAGCCCATAGCTGCTAAAGCCCAACCTGCCCCAGTGGCAAGAACAGTTGTTGTCTGTTTGGATGTTCTGCAGGCACTGAATTTGCAAAGATGTCAGCGGAGGTGTAAATCCATGGTTCGTGCAGCCATGAGGAGAGACTTCAGCTCTTCTTCCTTAAGTCATATGGCCCCTGGGGGCACAGCTGTGGTTTCAAGCCCCACCTCTGTATGCGAGTCACCTACCTGTGTCTGCTCCCGAGACTGCCAGAGCACATGAGCCCACCTAGGCAGGAAGCAGCTGAGGTGGTGATTGGGGCCAGTGGGCCACCCAGGCAGGGAATGGTCGGAGGAGGCAGCAGCCAGGCAGGGGGCATGTGAGACTGCTCCAGCAGGAGACCTCCCTAGTGCTTAGGGAGGCAGGGGCTGGCACATGATGAGAGGCTGCAATGGTGGCCCTGCCCTTTGCATGTCACTCAACAGTGATGTTTTGCTTCCATGGTGGTCTGGGCTCCTTACAAGAGAATTCCTGGCTGCAGAGCTCCTCACTCCTGTCCCCTCAGGCCGTCTCCTCACAGCCAATAACAGACACCTCCTTGGATCTGCTCTCAAAACCCCATGTCCCAGCACCCATTTGCACCAGTGGACACCTGTCTCAGGCTAGGGCACACAGGGCTGAGAGAGGAACCAGCTGTGTAGGTCTTACCCTGTCCTGCCTGCCACAGACCTGTTGTTGTGCTCTCCTCTGAAACCTCACTGCTCCCCTTCTGACCCAGCTGATCCCCCCACCGGTGATGGGACTTTCCTGGATGTGTGAACCTCTCCTCTCCTTCAGCTCCCTCCCCAGGGGCACTGGTCCCATCCCACTTCCTCTCCTCTTCCTTTACCTTCTTTCTTTCATCCTGCCCAGTTACACGGGGACCTTTCTTGCAACTAGAGAAAGAAGAACAAACAAAACCCAATATTAGTAGAAGGAAAGAAAGAAAGATCAGAGCAGAAGTAACTGACGTGGAGACAAAGAAAACAATAGCAAAGGTCACTGAAACTAAATGCTGGTTCTTTGAGATGATAAACAAAATTGAAAAAGCTTTAGCCAGACTCGTCTAGAAAAAAAGGGAGAGGACTCAAATCAGTAAAATTAGAAATGAAAGAGGAGAAATTACAACTGACACCGCAGAAGCACAAAGGATCGTAAGGGACTGCTATAAGCAACTATACGCCAATAAAATGAACAACCTAGAAGAAATGGGGAAATTCTTAGAAAGGTATAACCTCCCAAGACTGACCCCAGAACAAATGGAAATTATGAACAGACCAATTACAAGATCTGAAATTGAAACAGATTTTAAAACTTCCAACAAACAAAAGAGGACTTCACAGGCAAATTTTATCAAACATTTAGAGAAGAGGTTTAACATGTATCCTTCTGAAACTCTTCCAGGAAGTTGCAGAGGAAGGAGGACCATTCCCAACCTCATTCTATGAAGCCACCATCACCCTGGTACCAAAACCAGACAATAATTTCACACAAAATCAAAATTACAGACCAGTGGCACTGACGAATATAGACACAAAATTCTCAACAAAATACTAGCAAACCAAAGCCAACAGCACAGTAAAACGATCACACAACATGATCATGTGGGATTTATCCCAGGGATGCAAGAATTCTTCGATATATGCAAATCAGACACCACATTAACAAACTGAAGGACAAAAAACATGTGATCATCTCAATAGATGCAGAAAATGCTTTAGACAATTCACTATCCATTTAGGTTTAAAAAAAAAAAAATTTCTCCAGAATGTGGGCATAGAAGGAAACTACCTCAACATAGTAAAGGCCATAAATGACAAACCCATAGCAAACATCATTCTCAGAGGTGAAAAACAGACATAATTTCCTCCAAAATCAGGAACAAGACAGGGATGTCCACTCTTGCCACTTTTACTCAGTATGGTTTCGGAAGTCCTAGCCATGACAATCAGAGAAGAAAAAGAAATGCAAGGAATTCACAGTGGAAAAGAAGAAGAAAAAATGTCACTGTTTGCAGATGACGTGATACTATACATAGAAAATCTTAAATGTGCTAGCAGAAAACTACTAGAGCTCATTGACAAATTTGGTAAAGTTGCAAGATACAAAATTAATACACAGAAATCCTTTGTATTACTATACACTAACAGCAAAAGATCAGAAGGAGAAATTAAGGAAACAATCCCATTTACCATCGCATCAAAAAGAATAAAATACCTAGGAATAAACCTACCTAAGGAAGCAAAAACCTGTTCTTAGTAAATGACAAGATTCTGATGAAAGAAATAAAAGATGACACAAATATATGGAGAGATATACCATGTTTTTGCATTGGAAAAAATCAATATTGTGAAAATGACTCTACCATCTAAAGGATTCCTGTCAAACTACCAGTGGCATTTTTTCACAGAATTAGAATAAAAATTTTTGAAATAGGTATGGATACACAAAAGACCCCAAATAGCCAAAGCAATCTTGGGAAAGAAAAACGGAGTTGGAGGAATCAGGCGCCCTGACTTCAGACTATATGACAAAGCTACAGTGATCAAAACACTATGGTAGTGGCACAAAAGCAGAAGTGTAGATCAATGGAACAGGATAGAAAGTTCAGAGATGAACTCACGCACCTATGGTCACCTAATCTATGACACCTAACCTAACACCTGGACTTTGAAAGCATACCACGCCTTCATCCTCTTTGGCTGCCGGCTGCCGGGAAAGCGCAGCCCCACAGATGAATCTCAAACACATTTTTTTCCAAAAGTACAACTCGCCACTGAAGAGCCGTCAACAGGAGAATGTTGGATCTCACCAAAAAAAATCATACCTCACGTCCAAGGGCAAAGGAGAAACCCCAGCAAGACGGTAGGAGGGGTGAAATTGCGCTTAGAAACAAACTCCATACCTGCCAGAGACGCTCGGAGGGCTCAAACAAAACCTTGTGCACACCAGCAGACTCCTCAGAGACTGAGCCAGACCTGCCTTTGAGTGTTAACAAACTCCATACCTGCCAGAGACGCTCGGAGGGCTCAAACAAAACCTTGTGCACACCAGGAGACTCCTCAGAGACTGAGCCAGACCTGCCTTTGAGTGTTTGAGTGTCTCCTGTGGAGGTATGGGTCAGCAGTGGCCTGCTGCAGGGGCAGGGACTCTGGGTGCAGCAGACCTGGGTAGGGCATAGGTGCTCTTGGAGGAGGTCACCATTGACCCAACCATAGAGCCGCCAGAACTTACACACGGCTTCGGAAACAGACTCCTGGAGGGCACAAACAAAACCTTGTATGCACCAGGACCCAGGAGAAAGGAGCAGCGACCCCACAAGAGACAGACCCAGACTTGGCCGTGAGCGTCCAGGAGTCTCTGGCGGAGGTGTGGGTCGGTGGTGGCCTGCTGCAGGGTCCGGGCACTGAGTGTGGTAGTGTGTGCATGGGACCTTTTGAAGGAGGTCGCCATTATCTTCATTACCTCCACCATAGTTTGGCCTCAGGTCAAACAACATGGAGGGAACACAGCCCCGCCCATCATCAGAAAGTTGGATTAAAGATTTACTGAGCATAGCCCTGCCCATCAGAGCAAGACCCAGGTTCCCCCTCAGTCAGTCTCTCCCATCAGGAAGCTTCCATAAGCCTCTTATCCTTATCCATCAGAGGGCAGACAGAATGAAAACCACAGTCACAGAAAACTAATCAAACTGATCACATGGATGACAGCCTTGTGTAATTCAATGAAACCATGAGCCATGCTGTGTAGGGCCACCCAAGACGGACGGGTCATGGTGGAGAGTTCTGACAAAATGTGGTCCACTGGAGAAGGGAATGGCAAACCACTTCAGTATTCTTGCCTTGAGAACCCCATGAACAGTGTGAAACAGCAAAAAGATGAAAGATGACCTCCCCAGGTCAGTAGGTGCCCAAAATAGTACAGTGGAGAAAGAGCTCCAGAGGGAATGAAGAGGCTGAGCCAAAGCAAAAACAACACCCAGTTGCGGATGTGACTGGTGATGGAAGTAAAGTCTGATGCTGTAAGGAACAGTATTCCATAGGAACCTGGAATGTTAGGTCCATGAATCAAGGTAAATTGGAAGTGGTCAAACAAAGAAGATGGCAAGAGTGAACATCGACATTTTAGGAATCGGGGAACTAAAATAGAGTGGAAATGGTGAATTTAACACAAATGGCCATTATATCTACTACTGTGGACAAGAATCCCTTAGAAGACATGGAGTAGCCCTCATAGTCAACAAAAGAGTGTGAAATGCAGTACTTGGGTGCAATCTCATAAACGACAGAATGATCTCAGTCCGTTTCCAAGGCAAACCATTCAGTATCACAGTAATGCAAGTCTATGTCCTGACCAGTAATGCTGAAGAAGCTGAAGTTGAACGGTTCTATGAAGACCTACAAGACCTTCTAGAATTAACACCCCAAAACGATGCCCTTTTCATTATAGGGAACTGGAATGCAAAAGTAGGGAGTCAAGTGATACCTGGAGTAACAGGCAAATTTCGCCAAGGAGTACAGAATGAAGCAGGAGAAAAGTTAACAGAGTTTTGCCAAGAGAATGCACTGGTCATAGCAAACACCGTCTGCCAATAACACAAGAGAAGACTCTGCACATGGACATCACCAGATGGTCAATACCAAAGTCAGATTGATTATACTGTTTGCAGGCAAAGATGGAGAAGCTCTATGCAGTCAGCAGAAACAAGATTGGGAGCTGACTGTGGCTCAGATCTTGAACTCCTTATTGCCAAATTCAGACTGAAATTGAAGACATTAGGGAAAACCACTAGACCATTTGGGTATGACCTAAATCAAATCCCTTACAATTATACAGTGGAAGTGACAAGTAGATTCAAGGGATTAGATCTGATAGACAGAGTGCCTGAAGAACTATGGACAGAGGTACGTGACATTGTACGGGAGGCAGTGATCAAGACGTTCACCAAGAAAAAGAAATGCAAAAAGGCAAAGTGGTCGTCTGACAAGGCCGTATAAATAGCTGAGAAAAGAAGAGAAGCTAAAGGCAAAGGAGAAAAGGAAAGACATACCCATCTGAATGCAGAGTTCCAAAGAATAGCAAGGAGAGATAAGAAAGCCTTTCTCAGTGATCAATGCAAAGAAATAGAGGAAAACAATACAATGGGAAAGACTAGAGATCTCTTTAAGAAAAGTAGAGATACCAAGGGAATGTTTAATGCAAAGATGGGCACAATAAAGGACAGAAATGGTATGGACCTAACAGAAGCAGAAAGATTTTAAGAAGAGTTGGTAAGAATACACAGAAGAACTATACAAAAAAGATCTCTCTGACCCAGATAACCACGATGGTGTGACCACTCACCTAGAGCCAGACATCCTGGAATGTGAAGTCAAGTGGGCCTTAGGACTCATCACTATGAACAAAGCTAGCAGAGGTGATGGAATTCCAGTGGAGCTATTTCAAACCCTAAAAGATGATGCTGCACTCAATATGCCAGCAAATTTGGAAAACTCAGCAGTGGCCACAGGAGTGGAAGAGATCAGTTTTCATTCCAGTCCCAAAGAAAAGCAATGCCAAAGAATGTTCAAACTACCACACAATTGCACTCATCTCACATGCTAGCAAAGTAATGCTCAAAATCCTCCAAGCCAGCCTTCAGCAGAATGTGAACCGTGAACTTCGAGACATTCAAGCTGGATTTAGAAAAGGCAGAGGAACCAGAGATCAAATTGCCAACATCCGTTGGATCATAGAAAAAGCAAGAGAGTTCCAGAAAAGCATTTACTTTTGCTTTATTGACTACGCCAAAGCCTTTGACTGTGTGGATCACAACAAACTGAAGAAAATTCTTAAAGAGACGGGAATACCAGACCACCTTACCTGCCTGCTGAGAAATCTGAATGCAGGTCAAGAAGCAACAGTTAGAACTGGACATGGAACAATGCACTGGTTCCAAATTGGGAAAGGAGTTCGTCAAGGCTGTATATTGTCACCTTTCTTGTTTAACTTATATGAAGAGTACCCCATGCGAAATGCTGGGCTAGATGAAGCACAAGCTGGAATCAAGTTTGCTGGGAGAAATGTCAATAACCTCAGATATGCAGATGACACCACCCTTATGGCAGAAAGCGAAGCAGAATTAAAGAGCCTCTTGATGAAAGTGAAAGAGGAGAGTGAAAAAGCTGGTTTAAAACTCAACATTCAGAAAACTAAGATCATGGGATCTGGTCCCATGACTTCATGGCAAACAGATGAGGTAACAATGGAAACAGCAAGAGTCTTTATTTTCTTGTGCTCCAAAATCAGTGTAGATGGTGACTGAAGCCATGAAATTAAAAGATCCTTGCTCCTTGGAAGAAAAGCTATGACAAGCCTAGACAGCATATTAAAAAGCAGAGACATTACTTTGCCAACAAAGGTCCGACTAGTCAAAACTATGGTTTCTTCCAGTAGTCATGTATGGATGTGAGAGTTGGACTATAAAGAAAGCTGAGCGCTGAAGAATTGATGCCTTTGAACCGTGGTGCTGGAGAAGACTCGTGAGAGTCCCTTGGAATGCAAGGAGATCAAACCAGTCCATCCTAAAGGAAATCAGTCCTGAATATTCATTGGAAGGACTGATGCTGAAGCTGAAGCTCCAATACTTTGGCCATCTGATGAGAAGAACTGACTCACTGGAAAAGACCCTGATGCTGGGAAAGATTGAAGGCAGGAGAAGGGGACGACAGAGAATGAGATGGCTGGATGGCATCACCGACTCAATGGACACGAGTTTGAGTGAACTCCGGGAGTTGGTGATGGACAGGGAAGCCTGGCGTGTTGCAGTCCATGGGGTCACAACGAGTCAGGCACGACTGAGTGACTGAACTGAATCTATGTCAATGGAGGCAAGAATTTATAATGGTGAAGGGACAGTCTCTTCAATAAGTGGTGCCGGGAAAACTGGACAGCTACATGTAAATGAATGAAATGAGAACACTCCCTAACACCATGCACAAAATTAAAATTTAAACTAAATGTAAAGCCAAATACTATAAAACTCTTAGAGGAAAACAAAGGCAGAACACTCTCTGACATAAATCACAGCAAGATCGTTTTCAATCCACCTCCTAGAGTAACGAAAATAAAAACAAAAACAAAGAAATGAGGCCCAAAGCTTTTGTACAGCAAAGGAAACCATAAACAAAACGAATAGGCAGCCCTCAGAATGGGAGAAAACCTTTGCAAACAGAGTAACTGACAAGGCATTAATTTCCAAAATACACAAACAGCTCATGCAGCTCAGTTTCAAAACAATAAAAACCCAACCTAAAATTGGGCAGAAGATCGTAGTAGACATTTCTCCAAAGAAGACATACAGATGGTCAAATCTTCACAAAAAGATGCTCAACATCACTAATTGTTAGAGAAATGCGACTCAAAACTACAGTGAGGTATCACTTCACACTGGTCAGAAACGTTGTTCAGTCACCCAGTCGTGTCTGGCTCTTTGTGACCCTATGGACTGTAGCACGCCAAGCCTTCCTGACCCTCACCATCTCCTAGAGTTTGCCCGAGTTCGTGTCCATTGCTTCGGTGATGCCATGCAGCCATCTCATCCTCTGTCACCCTCTTCTCCTTCTGCCTTCAATCTTTCCCTGCATCAGGGTCTTTTCCAATGAGTCGGCTGGTCAGAATGGTCGTCATCAAAACATCCGTAAACAATAAATGTTGGAGAGGGTGTGGAGAAAAGGGAACCCTCCTACACTGTTGGTGGGGATCCAAATTGGTAGAGCCACTATGGAGAACAGTATGGAGGGTCCTTAAAAAACTAAAAATAGAGCTACCGTGTGATCCAGCAATCCCACTCCTGGGCATATATGCGGAGAAAACCATAATTCAAAAAGCGACATGCACGCCAATGTTCATTGTAGTGCTGTCTAAATAGCCAGGACATGGAAGCAGACAGATGGATAAAGAAGAAGTGGTATGTATATATAGTGGAATATTACTCAGCCATAAAATGGAATGAAATAATGCCATTTGCAGCAACCTGGATAGACCTAGAGATTGTCATACTGAGCGAAGTAAGTCAGACAGAAAAAGACAAATGTCATATGAAATTGTTTGTGTGTGGAATATTAAAAAATGATACAAATGAACTTATTTACAGAACAAAATAGAGTCACGGATGTAGAAAACTAACTCGTGGCTACTGGCGGGACAAGGGGTGAGGAGGAGGGGGATAAATTGGGAGATTGGGATTGATATATGCACACTACTATATATATATAATAGATAGCTAATATGGACCTACTGTGTACAGGGAACTCTACTCAGTACTCTGTAATGACCTATATGGGAAAATAATCTAAAAGAGAGTGGAGACGTAGGTATATGTATGACTGCTTCACTTTGCTGTACACCTGAAAATAACACAACATTGTAAATCAACTGTACTCCAATAAAAAATTAAGAAATAAATAAATAGATAAAAGATGTGCCTAAGAGGGAAAGAAACAAAATGACAAATGGCAGGACAACTTTGTAACATTAAAAATAAAGAAAATATTACTAGGAGTTAATTCAAAAGAGAAGTACTCAAGGACAAAAAGCTTTCCACCGTTTCTCCTAACTACTAAAGACATAATTTTCAGAAGTTCTACTATATAAAATAAACATAGTGACCTGAATTGAAATGGGATAGAGCAGAACTAGGGAAACTAGTGATCAAGAGCACATCAATACAGATTCAATCAATATTAGAAATAGGGACAGGGCTGATAGTTAAATGGCTACCAAGGTTAAAGGCTGGAGATAAATGCAGTGACTAATAGAAGGAAACATCTAAAGGATTTAGAGAAAACAATAGTTATTGAAGAGAGAAGTACAAGAACATAAGGATAATTTATTTCCTCAAAATAGAGAGTGCAAACAGAAAGGAAGTGTTAGAGAAAAAAAAAAAAAAATCCATGATGACGAACTGTGTAAATATGGATGAATTATTCTCTTTCTTTCTTTCTTTCTTCTTCTTCTTCTATTTTTTTTTTTTTTTTTGAAAAGAGAACGATCAGCACTGAGATATATTTCTAGTAAGGTCTCGAACTTTTGGAAGAATTTATTTTTCCTTGGATTCAGCAGAAAGAAAATGTATTTTTTAATTCGTTTTTACAAATACAATCTGTAGCATGTTTTCCTAAGATGCCTCCAGAAATATTTGATTCCAGGAGACATGGAAGCAATTCCTACAATAATAAACGGAATGACAAAAGACTATTCTGTTTAGTCAGACTGCCGTTTGTGTAAACATAAAGTTCAGTCAAGGAATCCAGCACCCATGAAGCCACAGGGCCATTCACCATTGCAGGGATGGAATGTGCAATATAGTGTGAGTGAGTGAATGAAAGTCGCTCAGTCGTTCCAGACACTTTGCGACCCCATAGACTAAACAGTCCGTGGAATTCTCCAGACCAGAATACTGCGGTGGGCAAACTTTCCCTTCTCCAGGGGATCTTCCCAATCCAGGGATCAAACCCAGGCCTCCCACATTGCAGGCAGCTTCTTTACCAGCTGAGCCCCCAGAGAAGCCCAAGAATACTGGAGTGGGTAACCTATCCCTTCTCCAGCAGATCTTCCCCACCCAGGAATTTAACTGGGGTCAGCTGCATCGCAGCCAGATTCTTTACCAGCTGAGCTACCAGGGAAGCCCTGGTATTACCAGGGAGCAATATGCTATGTACAGGTTCACATATGGAGATAAGCTCAAACAAAAAGATACATAACAATTGCCATCAAGAGCCAATAATTTGAATCTTAACTGTACAAATTCCACATAAGCAATGTGAAGGAAGCAAAGAAATCACAGAAAACATCTTTCATATGTGAACGTGAATCCACACTATAATATTTAATCAAGAAGATATAGTTTGATATGCAATCATAACACAATATACATGTATATCAAGTCATCATGTTGTGCATCTTAAAAATACACATTTTTGCTTTGTCAATTATGCCTCAATTAAACTGGGGGAGGGGGAAGGATAAAGAGCAGGCTGTTTTTTTGTAGTGGTACTTCAGATATGGGTATTTGTACATTAAAAAAAACAACAACTGTGTCTATTGGTAACCATACTGTACTGCATACTTAAAAGTTTGCTAAGAGTATACATCTTACGCTAAGTGTTCTTTTCACAAACATCGATCAGTGAAGTTCACTATATTAACAATAAGAGAAGAGCTAAATGATTTCAAGAGAAAAAGAAAAGAAAAGAAAAGAAACTGTGATCTGTACTCTCCACTTGGAGAAATACGATTCTGAGGTTTCTTGTGGCATGTGTAATTCAGTTAGGAAGCAATTTGGTTTAAAACCAATATCCTAATTTTTCAGACTAAATCGTTTATGTTGGTGCCCACTAAAAGACATGACCAAACCAATACATTAGAAACATAGATTTCAGTTGTTGAAATCGTCAGGGACTCTTTCTGAAACGTGTGTACGGTGTGTTAGCAGGTGATATATAACAAGCCATGTTTTAAATATTCTCTTTATGTTTCTAACATGTGTGTGTGTGTGTGTGTGTGTGTGTATGTGTTTTCCTTTGACAGGATGGAAGAAGAACATCAATGGGGAAGTTTCAGGTTACCTCAGAATAAAAAGAAGTTAGTGGAACACACCAAACGGAGATATGTCAAGCCCATGGCACCTTATCAGACTGACAGAAAAGCAAAAACCTCTTCTTCGTGTGATATAGATCAGAAGAGGTTCAAATGTGAATGCTGCTACTGCCAGAGATATATGGGGAGTACTTCTGGAATCTCAATGGGGAGAAAAGCAACCTCTCATTCTTCCTCCTGGGATGAACTAATACAAGAACTCAGTAACTTGATGCTCAACTCTGGCTCCATCCAACCCCCTCTTCTACAAGAACGGGCACAGGAAAAAGAGAAGAGCCCAAAACAGAGGCAGCAGAAAAACAAAAGAATGTTTCAGAGGCTCCTAAAAGAATGGAAAGACTAAATCTAAGACTTTTCATCTTAGATCCAGAATAGAGGGGGTCATGAAAGCCAACACTGCCAACCCCTTGGGCAGAATCCTTTTGGGAACATGGTCGGGGGAAGAACAGGATCCAGCCTTGTGACAGGGAATCCTATCAGCTTGTGATCCAATCCAGCTCCAGGAATGTAGCAATCTTTCCTCTAGTAATTTTAGGGCCACCTTAGGGTATGCTGGGAGGAGTTCCTCCATGGCAAGGGCAACCAGATAACAACGGCTCTGTACTCTGCATAATACTGTCCCCATGGTGCAAGCCATCACTTGTCCTCCTTGGGTTTCCTTTCCTCCCTTACCTTGTCACCAATGATGTATAAAACATCTATGTGGTGTTTCTGGCTTGTTTTTGAAATGCTTTCTGTCAATTTTATTGGTTGAATCCCAGAAGAAGCACTAGATCTGATGGGATATGTGTGTGGGTGTGTATGGCTGTTGCTTTTCTGTTTCTGTTTCTTTTAACATTTTTTAAATCATGGATGCACAGGAAGTTGCAAAGATAGTGCAGGAGGGTCCCATGCACCCTTCACCCAGTCTCCCCTCAAGATGCTTAATAGATACCACATCAATACCAGTAAACTGGCATTGGTACAAAGCATGTGTATGGTTCTATGTCATTTTTTCATATGTGTGGGTTTGTGTAGCCACTGCTGTAATCAAGATGCAAAACTGTTCCATCACCACAAAGATCTTCCTCCTGTTATCCCTTTATAGTCATACCCACTGCCCTCCCTGGCACCATCCCTAAGTTTGGGCAGCCATTATACTGTTCTCCACTGAGACTATTCCGTAAAAAGGAGTCATGCACTATGTGACCATTCAGGTGGAATTCTTCCAGTCAGCATAATGCCTTTGAGGTACATACAAGCTGTGTGTATCAAAAGTCCACTCCTTTCTACTGCTGTGTAGTAGTCTGTGGTATGGATGTGCCATAGTTCCTTTAGCCATACACGTGTTGGTGGACATTTTGGTTTCCAAATTTTTGCTATTACAGATAAAGCTGCAGGGATTCCCTGGTGGCTCGGTGGTGAAGAACCTGCCTGCCAATGCAGGAGACACACAGGTTTGATCCCTGATCCAGGAAGATCTAACATGCTGAGGAGCAACTAAGCCCATGCCCCACAACCATTGAGTCTGTGCCCTGGAGCCCGGGAACCACAACTACTGAGTCTAAGTGCTGCTACCGAGTCTAACTACTGAAGCCCACACGCCCTAGAGCCTGTGCTCTGCAATAAGAGAAGCCACAGCAATGAGAAGCCCATGTACCACAACTAGAGAGTAGTCCCTGCTCTCTGCAACTACAGAAAAGTCCATGCAGCAACGAAGACTCGGTACAGTCAAAAACAAATACATAAATATATTTATATAAAAAGGAGCAGTCCCGAGATGGCAGAAGAATAGGACGGGGATACCACTTTCTCCCCCAGAAGTCCATCAAAAGATCATCTGAATGTTGAGCAACCTCCACAAAACAACCTCTCAACGCTGGCAGAGAACTCCAGACACCCAGTAAGGCAGCCCAATCTCTTAAACAGCAGGTAGAACAAAATATAAAAGACAAAAACAGAAACAAAAGATTTAGGGATGGAGACCCGTCATGGGGAAGGAGTCGTGAAGGAGGCGAAGTTTCCACAATGTAGGAAACCCTCTCACAGGCTTGTCTGTGGGGAGTTTTGGAATCCCAGAGGCAACATTCAGTTCAGTTCAGTTCAGTCGCTCAGTCGTGTCCGACTCTTTGCGACCCCATGAATTGCAGCACGCCAGGCCTCCCTGTCCATCACCAACTTCCGGAGTTCACTGAGCCTCACGTCCATTGAGTCAGTGATGCTATCCAGCCATCTCATCCTCTGTCGTCCCCTTCTCCTCTTGCCCCCAATCCCTCCCAGCATCAGAGTCTTTTTCAATGAGTCAACTCTTCGCATGAGGTGGCCAAAGTACTGGAGTTTCAGCTTCAGCATCATTCCTTCCAAAGAAATCCCAGGGCTGATCTCCTTCAGAATGGACTGGTTGGATCTCCTTGCAGTCCAAGGGACTCTCAAGAGTCTGCCCCAACACCACAGTTCAAAAGCATCAATTCTTCAGCACTCAGCCTTCTTCACAGTCCAACTCTCACATCCATACATGACCACTGGAAAAACCATAGCCTTGACTAGACGGTCCTTTGTTGGCAAAGTTGGCAAAGTCTCTGCTTTTGAATATGTCATAACTTTCCTTCCAAGGAGTAAGCGTCTTTTAATTTCATGGCTGCAGTCACCATCTGCAGTGATTTTGGAGCCCCCAAAAATAAAGTCTGACACTGTTTCCACTGTTTCCCCTGTTTCCCCATCTATTTCCATGAAGTGATGGGACCAGATGCCATGATCTTCGTTTTCTGAATGTTGAGCCTTAAGCCAACTTTTTCACTCTCCCCTTTCACTTTCATCAAGAGCTTTTTAGTTCGTCTTCACTTTCTGCCATAAGGGTGGTGTCATCTGCATATCTGAGGTTATTGATATCTCTCCCCGCAATCTTGATTCCAGCTTGTGTTTCTTCCAGTCCAGCGTTTCTCATGATGTACTCTGCATAGAAGTTCAATAAGCAGGGTGACAATATACAGCCTTGACGTACTCCTTTTCCTATTTGGAACCCGTCTGTTGTTCCATGTCCAGTTCCAACTGTTGCTTCCTGACCTGCATACAGATTTCTCAAGAGGCATATCAGGTGGTCTGGTATTCCCATCTCTTTCAGAATTTCCCAGTTTATTGTGATCCACACAGTCAAAGGCTTTGGCATAGCCAATAAAGCAGAAATAGATGTTTTCTGGAACTCTCTTGCTTTTTCCATGATCCAGCAGATGTTAGCAATTTGATCTCTGGTTCCTCTGCCTTTTCTAAAACCAGCTTGAACATCAGGAAGTTCATGGTTCACGTATTGCTGAAGCCTGGCTTGGAGAATTTTGAGCATTACTTTCTAGCATGTGAGATGAGTGCAATTGTGTGGTAGTTTGAGCATTCTTTGGCCTTGTCTTTCTTTGGGATTGGAATGAAAACTGACCTTTTCCAGTCCTGTGGCCACTGCTGAGTTTTCCAAATTTGCTGGCATATTGAGTGCAGCACTTTCACAGCATCATCTTTCAGGATTTGAAATAGTTCAACTGGGATTCCATCACCTCCACTAGCTTTGTTCGTAGTGATGCTTTCTAAGGCCCACTTGACTTCACATTCCAGGATGTCTGGCTCTAGGTGAGTGATCACATCATCGTGATTATCTGGGTCATGAAGCTCTTTTTTGTACAGTTCTTCTGTGTATTCTTGCCACCTGTTCTTAATATCTTCTGCTTCTGTTAGGTCCATACCATTTCTGTCCTTTATCGAGCCCATCTTTGCATGAAATGTTCCCTTGGTATCTCTAATTTTCTTGAAGTCTTTCCCATTTCTCTCTCTCTTTTTTTTTTTTTTTCCCCATTTCCCATTTCTCTAGTCTTTCCCATTCTGTTGTTTTCCTCTATTTCTTTGCACTGATCGCTGAGGAAGGCTTTCTTACCTCTTCTTGCTATTCTTTGGAACTCTGCATTCAGATGCTTATATCTTTCCTTTTCCCCTTTGCTTTTCACTTCTCTTCTTTTCACAGCTATTTGTAAGGCCTCCCCAGACAGCCATTTTGCTTTTTTGCATTTCTTTTCCATGGGGATGGTCTTGATCCCTGTCTCCTGTACAATGTCATGAACCTCATTCCATAGTTCATCAGGCACTCTATCTATCAGATCTAGGCCCTTAAATCTATTTCTCACTTCCACTGTATACCCAAGTAAGACGGTAGGTGTTGCAAGAGGGCATCAGAGGGCAGACACACTGAAACCATACTCACAGAAAACTAGTCAGTCTAATCACACTAGGACCACAGCCTTGTCTAACTCAATGAAACTAAGCCATGCCCGTGGGGCAACCCAAGACGGGCGGGTCATGGTGGAGAGATCTGACTGAATGTGGTCCACTGGAGAAGGGAATGGCAAACCACTTCAGTATTCTTGCCTTGAGAACAGTATGAAAAGGCAAAATGATAGGATACTGAAAGAGGAACTCCCCAGGTTGGTAGGCGCCCAGTATGCTACTGGAGATCAATGGAGAAATAACTCCAGAAAGAAAGAAGGGATGGAGCCAAAGCAAAAGCAATACCCAGCTGTGCATGTGACTGGTGACAGAAGCAAGGTCCGATGCTGTAAAGAGCAATATTGCATAGGAACCTGGAATGTCAGGTCCATGAATCAAGGCAAACTGGAAGTGGTCAAACAAGAGATGGCAAGAGTGAATGTCGACATTCTAGGAATCAGCGAACTAAAATGGACTGGAATGGGTGAGTTTAACTCAGACGACCATTATATCTACTACTGCGGGCAGGGATCCCTCAGAAGAAATGGAGTAGCCGTCATGGTCAACAAAAGAGTCCGAAATGCAGTACTTGGATGCAATCTCAAAAACGACAGAATGATCTCTGTTCGTTTCCAAGGCAAACCATTCAAGATCACAGTAATCCAAGTCTATGGCCCAACCAGTAGTGCTGAAGAAGCTGAAGTTGAACGGTTCTATGAAGACCTACAAGACCTTTTAGAACTAACACCCAAAAAAGATGTCCTTTTCATTATAGGGGACTGGAATGCAAAAGTAGGAAGTCAAGAAACACCTGGAGTAACAGGCAAATTTGGCCTTGGAATACGGAATAAAGCAGGGCAAAGACTAATAGAGTTTTGCCAAGAAAATGCACTGGTCGTAGCAAACACCCTCTCCCAACAACACAAGAGAAGACTCTACACATGGACATCACCAGATGGTCAACACCGAAATCAGATTGATTCTATTCTTTGCAGCCAAAGATGGAGAAGCTCTATCCAGTCAACAAAAACAAGACTAGAAGCTGACTGTGGCTCAGATCACAAACTCCTTATTACCAAATTCAGACTTAAATTGAAGAAAGTATGGAAAACCACTAGACCATTCAGGTATGACCTAAATCAAATCCCTTATGATTATACAGAGGCAACATTACTGGGAGGAAAAAAAAAAAAAAAAAAGCCCACAGAATACATGCCTAACCATAACTGCCAGCGGAGAAGTGGCCCAGATGCTTTCGTCTGCCACCGGCAAGCAAGGGCTGGGCAGGGAGGTGCAGGCAGCATCATTGGTCCTTAGGGTAACAACCGGGCCTGAATGCCATGAGAACAATCTGAGGGAACTAATGTGAGATAGCAACCCAAACCGTGGGATCACCAGAGAGATAAAAAAAAAGAAAGAAAGAAACTTTCCCATGAAAGTCACTTCACGGTGACCCCTGGTGCACTCACAGAACAAAGGACTGAATGAATACCAAAGTAGAGCAAGCCTGCTGCTGTATAGGACCCTCCCTCCCCAGATGCAGAAATGCCGGCCTGCAAATACCAGAGCCAGAAAGAAGAGGCTGCTGCAATCTCGACCTAAGACTCCACATCTTCCACCAAAGTGTGAGCAATTCCCAGTTGCTAACCACATCTTTCTGGGATCCTGAATGGTTGACATCTGCCAGGAGTGTCACAGCCTGAGATCAGCTGCTCAGAGGAGACACACGGCATGCCTGGGACTGTGCTCTTGCAGCACACCTGGGAAACAAAGTGGCTTGGACGGGGCAGGTGAATAAGATGCACAGCCCACTGGGAGGGTGCCCTCATCAAGCACCCGGTCGCTTGAGCTGCTCGGAGCTGGGAAGAGCACACACCACCCCAGCCATCTGGGTCTGTACCCCTGCAGAACACCCAAGAACCTGAGTGGCTTAGTCCTTGGAATTGCATGAATAGCAGGGGTCACTTGGGACAGTGCCCCTGCAGAGTACCCTGGAGACTGAGCAATGTAGATTTGAGAAGTACATGCCGCCTTGGGCTGTGGCAAGCCTAGTGTGGTCCATCTACTGAGAGGACTCCCCACACATGCCAACGGTGTTTGTTTGCAGTGTCCCTCACTCTCCGCATCACAACTGAACTAGTGAGCCTAAATAAGTGGGCACCTTCACCCGCTATGTCAGCGTGGAAATTAGACACTGAAGAGACTTGCAAACAGAGATAGCCAAAATAAACAAAGAAGAGGGAATCACACTGGAAGTGACAGGTGCACTAGATTAAAACCCTGTGCTTAATACTGGAGACTGTGCTCTTTAGGTGTACCTATAGACTTTAAGGGAGAAGGCGATGGCACCCGACTCCAGTACTCTTGCCTAGAAAATCCCATGGACGGAAGAGCCTGATAGGCTGCAGTCCATGGGGTCGCGGAGTCGGACACGACTGAGCGACTTCACTTTCACTCTTCACTTTCGTGCATTGGAGAAGGAAATGGCAACCCACTCCAGTGTTCTTGCCTGGAGAATCCCGGGGACGGCGGAGCCTGGTGGGCTGCCGTCTATGGGGTCGCACAGAGCCGGACATGACTGAAGTGACTTAGCGGTAGCAGCAGCATAGACTTTAAGAATAAGTACAAGCCAGAACAAGGGACTATCTGATACTGAACTGACACCATACTGCCCACAACGGCTCCACAGAACTTCCCATACATATTTTTACTGTCATCACTTTTTAATTAAAAAAAATTAGTTATTACTCCTTTAACTTTCGTTTTTATAGCCTACTATTAGCTTTCAAAAAGAACGCTGTTTTTTAAAACAAATTCCATATATATATGTATGTTTTTAATTTTTGTGATTAATTTTTAAAATTTTTTTGATTTAATTTTTAATACATTGTTTTGTATTATTTATATTGTATTTTTGAGAGTCTGGAAGTACGGGAAACCACTAGACCATTCAGGTATGACCTAAATCAAATCCCTTATGATTATACAGTGGAAGTGAGAAATAAATTTAAGGGCCTAGATCTGATAGATAGAGTGCCTGATGAACTATGGAATGAGGTTCGTGACATTGTACAGGAAACAAGGATCAAGACCATCCCCATGGAAAAGAAATGCGAAAAAGCAAAATGGCTGTCCTGGGAGGCCTTACAATAGCTGTAAAAAGAAGAGAAGTGAAAACCAAAGGAGAAAAGGAAAGATGTAAACATCTGAATGCAGAGTTCCAAAGAATAGCAAGAAGAGGTAAGAAAGCCTTCCTCAGCGATCAATGCAAAGAAATAGAGGAAAACAACAGAATGGGAAAGAGTAGGGATCTCTTCAAGAAAAATCAGAGATACCAAAGGAACATTTCATGCAAAGATGGGCTCGATAAACGACAGAGATTGTATGGACCTAACAGAAGCAGAAGATGTTAAGAACAGGTGGCAAGAATACACAGAAGAACTGTACAAAATAGAGCTTCACAACCAAGATAATCATGATGGTGTGACCCCTGACCTAGAGCCAGACATCCTGGAATGTGAAGTCAAGTGGGCCTTAGAAAGCATCACTACGAACAAAGCTAGCGGAGGTGATGGAATTCCAGTTGAACTATTTCAAATCCTGAAAGATGATGCTGTGAACGTGCTGCACTCAATATGCCAGCAAATTTGGAAAACTCAGCAGTGGCCACAGGACTGGAATCTCATTCCAATCTCAAAGAAAGGCAATGCCAAAGAATGCCCAAACTACCGCACTATTGTACTCATCTCACACGCTAGTAAAGTAATGCTCAAAATTCTCCAAGCCAGGCTTCAGCAATACGTGAACCGTGAACTTCCTGATGTTCAAGCTGGTTTTAGAAAAGGCAGAGGAACCAGAGATCAAATTGCCAACATCTGTTGGATCATGGAAAAAGCAAGAGAGTCCAGAAAAACATCTATTTCTGCTTTATTGATTATGCCAAAGCCTTTGACTGTGTGGATCACAATAAACTGTGGGAAATTCTGAAAGAGATGGGAATACCAGACCACCTGATCTGCCTCTTGTGAAATTTGTATGCAGGTCAGGAAGCAACAGTTAGAACTAGACATGGAACAACAGACTGGTTCCAAATAGGAAAAGGAGTACATGAAGGCTGTATATTGTCACCCTGTTTATTGAACTTCTATGCAGAGTACATCATGAGAAACGCTGGACTGGAAGAAACACAAGCTGGAATCAAGATTGCCGGGAGAAATATCAATAACCGCAGATATGCAGATGACACCACCCTTATGGCAGAAAGTGAAGACGAACTAAAAAGCCTCTTGATGAAAGTGAAAGGGGAGAGTGAAAAAGTTGGCTTAAAGCTCAACATTCAGAAAACGAAGATCATGGCATCCGGTCCCATTACTTCATGGGAAATAGATGGGGAAACAGTGGAAACAGTGTCAGACTTTATTTTTCTGGGCTCCAAAATCACTGCAGATGGTGACTGCAGCCATGAAATTAAAAGATGCTTACTCCTTGGAAGGAAATTATGACCAACCTAAATAGCATATTCAAAACCAGAGACATTACTTTGCCAACAAAGTTTCATTTAGTCAAGGCTATGGTTTTTCCTGTGGTCATGTATGGATGTGAGAGTTGGACTGTGAAGAAGGCTGAGTGCTGAAGAATTGATGCTTTTGAACTGTGGTGTTGGGGAAGACTCTTGAGAGTCCCTTGGACTGCAAGGAGATCCAACCAGTCCATTCTGAAGGAGATCAGCCTTGGGATTTCTTTGGAAGGAATGATGCTAAATCTGAAACTCCAGTACTTTGGCCACCTCATGCGAAGAGTTGACTCATTGAAAAAGACTCTGATGCTGGCAGGGATTGGGGGCAAGAGGAGAAGGGGACGACAGAGGATGAGATGACTGGATGGCATCACTGCCTCGATAGATGGGAGTCTCAGCGAACTCCGGGAGTTGATGATGGACAGGGAGGCCTGGCATGTTGCAATTCATGGGGTCGCTAAGAGTTGGACACGACTGAGGGCTATCTGATCTGTTCAATTTTGTACCTCTAAAAATCTAATCTTCAGTATCCATTTTCACTTATGGTTTTTATTGCTGGCTAGATTGCTCTCTCTCTTTTTGACTCCCCCCTTTTCTCCTCCTGGTCTCCTCTATCTCCCTTCTCCCTCTTCTCTATATAATTCTGTGAACTCTCTATATAACTCTTGAGGAGAAAATAGTTGAAAACTTTCCTAATATGGGGAAGGAAATAGTCACCCAAGTCCAAGAAATCTGGAGAGTCCCAAATAGTCCCTCAAGTATTTTCTCATGCTCCTTCTTTTTGTCTTCTTCTGGGACACCTGTGAGTCGAATGTTGGGGTGTTTAACATTGTCCCAGAGGTCTCTGAGGTAGTCCTCATTTATTTTATTTTATTTTTTTTACTTTTTTCCCTCCTTGCTTCATTTATTTTCAGCATTTTACCTTCCACTTCACTTATCATCTCTTCTGCCTCAGTTATTCTACTGTTGGTTGCATCCAGAGTGCTTTTGATCTCAGTTATTGCATTATCCATTACTGACTGATTCTTTTTTATTTCTTCTGCTAAGTCTCTTCAGTTGTGTCCGACTCTGTGCGACCCCATAGACGGCAGCCCGCCAGGCTCCCCCGTCCCTGGGATTCTCCAGGCAAGAATACTGGAATGGGTTGCCATTTCCTTCTCCAATGCATGAAAGTGAAAAGTGAAAGGGAAGTTGCTCAGTCATGTCCGACTCCTAGTGACCCCATGGATTGCAGCCTACCAGGCTCCTCCATCCATGGGATTTGCCAGGCTAGAGTACTGGAGTGGGGTGTCATTGCCTTCTCCTTATTTCTTCTAGTCCTTGTTAAACATTTCCTGCATCTTCTCAATCCTTGTCTCTAGTCTATTTATTTGTAATTTCATATTGTTTTCAAGATTTTTGTATCATCTTTACTATCATTATTCTGAATCCTTTTCAGGTAGACTACTTATCTCCTACTCTTTGATTTGGTGGTTTTTTTTTCATGTTCCTTCACCTGCTGAATATTCTCTGCCTTTTCATTTTGTTTTGATTTCTGTTTCTGCAGTGCCCTTTCTGCAAGTTGGAAGTTCGTGGTTCTTCTTAATTGTGGAGTCTGCTCCCTGTGGGTGGGGTTGGACTAATGGCTTGTCAAGGTTTCCTGGTTGGAGGACTTGTGTCTGTGTTCTGGTGGGTGGATCTGGATCTCTCTGGAGTGCAATGAACTGTCCAGTGTTGAGTTTATGGGTTTGGCATGGCTTTTGTGCATCCTATCTTTTAATGTTCAGGGTTGTGTTCCTGTTTTGCTGGAGAATTAGCTTGGTGTGTCTTGCACTGGATCTTGATGGCCCTTGGGTGGAGCTTTTTTTCAGTGTAGGTGTGGAGGCTTTTTGGGTGAACTCTTGTCTATTAATGTTCCCTGGAGTCACGAGTTCTCTGATATTCTAGTTTTGTAATTATGCCCTCTGCCTCTGCCTTTTGGTCCTTTTCTTACAGTAGGCTCAAGACTTCTCCACCCATACAGCATAGAAGATAAAACCCCTAGAATATTGGTGAAACAGTTCTCCACAGCCAGGAATACCCAGAGAGATTCACAGAGTTATATAGAGAAGAGGGAGAAGGGAGATAGAGGTGACCAGAAGAAGAAAAGGGGGGGAGTCAAAAGGAGTGAGAAAATCTAGCCAGCAATCAAATCCATAAGTGAAAATGGATATTGAAGATTAGATTTGTCGAGGTACAAAATTGATAACAAATATCAAAAATTAAACATTAAAAGCCAAGAATAGAGGTCAGACTCTCAAAAATACAATATAAAAATACAAAACAATGTCCAGGTTCGATGCACGGTACTGGATGCTTGGGGCTGGTGCACTGGGACGACCCAGAGGGAGGGTAGGGGAGGGAGGAGGGAGGAAGGTTCAGGATGGGGAATGCAGGTATACCTGTGGCGGATTCATTTCGATATTTGGCAAAACTAATACAATATTGTAAACTTTAAAAATAAAATAAAATTTAAAAAAAAAGAAAAAAAATTAAATCACAAAAAATTTTTAAAAATTAATCACAAAAATTAAAAACATACATATATATATGGAATTTGTTTTAAAAAACAGCGTTCTTTTTGAAAGCTAATAGTAGGCTATAAAAACGAAAGTTAAAGGAGTAATAACTAATTTTTTTTAATTAAAAAGTGATGACAGTAAAAATATGTATGGGAAGTTCTGTGGAGCCGTTGTGGGCAGTATGGTGTCAGTTCAGTATCAGATAGTCCCTTGTTCTGGCTTGTACTTATTCTTAAAGTCTATGCTGCTGCTACCGCTAAGTCACTTCAGTCATGTCCGGCTCTGTGCGACCCCATAGACGGCAGCCCACCAGGCTCCGCCGTCCCCGGGATTCTCCAGGCAAGAACACTGGAGTGGGTTGCCATTTCCTTCTCCAATGCACGAAAGTGAAGAGTGAAAGTGAAGTCGCTCAGTCGTGTCCGACTCCGCGACCCCATGGACTGCAGCCTATCAGGCTCTTCCGTCCATGGGATTTTCTAGGCAAGAGTACTGGAGTCGGGTGCCATCGCCTTCTCCCTTAAAGTCTATAGGTACACCTAAAGAGCACAGTCTCCAGTATTAAGCACAGGGTTTTAATCTAGTGCACCTGTCACTTCCAGTGTGATTCCCTCTTCTTTGTTTATTTTGGCTATCTCTGTTTGCAAGTCTCTTCAGTGTCTAATTTCCACGCTGACATAGCGGGTGAAGGTGCCCACTTATTTAGGCTCACTAGTTCAGTTGTGATGCGGAGAGTGAGGGACACTGCAAACAAACACCGTTGGCATGTGTGGGGAGTCCTCTCAGTAGATGGACCACACTAGGCTTGCCACAGCCCAAGGCGGCATGTACTTCTCAAATCTACATTGCTCAGTCTCCAGGGTACTCTGCAGGGGCACTGTCCCAAGTGACCCCTGCTATTCATGCAATTCCAAGGACTAAGCCACTCAGGTTCTTGGGTGTTCTGCAGGGGTACAGACCCAGATGGCTGGGGTGGTGTGTGCTCTTCCCAGCTCCGAGCAGCTCAAGCGACCGGGTGCTTGATGAGGGCACCCTCCCAGTGGGCTGTGCATCTTATTCACCTGCCCCGTCCAAGCCACTTTGTTTCCCAGGTGTGCTGCAAGAGCACAGTCCCAGGCATGCCGTGTGTCTCCTCTGAGCAGCTGATCTCAGGCTGTGACACTCCTGGCAGATGTCAACCATTCAGGATCCCAGAAAGATGTGGTTAGCAACTGGGAATTGCTCACACTTTGGTGGAAGATGTGGAGTCTTAGGTCGAGATTGCAGCAGCCTCTTCTTTCTGGCTCTGGTATTTGCAGGCCGGCATTTCTGCATCTGGGGAGGGAGGGTCCTATACAGCAGCAGGCTTGCTCTACTTTGGTATTCATTCAGTCCTTTGTTCTGTGAGTGCACCAGGGGTCACCGTGAAGTGACTTTCATGGGAAAGTTTCTTTCTTTCTTTTTTTTTATCTCTCTGGTGATCCCACGGTTTGGGTTGCTATCTCACATTAGTTCCCTCAGATTGTTCTCATGGCATTCAGGCCCGGTTGTTACCCTAAGGACCAATGATGCTGCCTGCACCTCCCTGCCCAGCCCTTGCTTGCCGGTGGCAGACGAAAGCATCTGGGCCACTTCTCCGCTGGCAGTTATGGTTAGGCATGTATTCTGTGGGCTTTTTTTTTTTTTTTTTTCCTCCCAGTAATGTTGCCTCTGTATAATCATAAGGGATTTGATTTAGGTCATACCTGAATGGTCTAGTGGTTTTCCATACTTTCTTCAATTTAAGTCTGAATTTGGTAATAAGGAGTTTGTGATCTGAGCCACAGTCAGCTTCTAGTCTTGTTTTTGTTGACTGGATAGAGCTTCTCCATCTTTGGCTGCAAAGAATAGAATCAATCTGATTTCGGTGTTGACCATCTGGTGATGTCCATGTGTAGAGTCTTCTCTTGTGTTGTTGGGAGAGGGTGTTTGCTACGACCAGTGCATTTTCTTGGCAAAACTCTATTAGTCTTTGCCCTGCTTTATTCCGTATTCCAAGGCCAAATTTGCCTGTTACTCCAGGTGTTTCTTGACTTCCTACTTTTGCATTCCAGTCCCCTATAATGAAAAGGACATCTTTTTTGGGTGTTAGTTCTAAAAGGTCTTGTAGGTCTTCATAGAACCGTTCAACTTCAGCTTCTTCAGCACTACTGGTTGGGCCATAGACTTGGATTACTGTGATCTTGAATGGTTTGCCTTGGAAACGAACAGAGATCATTCTGTCGTTTTTGAGATTGCATCCAAGTACTGCATTTCGGACTCTTTTGTTGACCATGACGGCTACTCCATTTCTTCTGAGGGATCCCTGCCCGCAGTAGTAGATATAATGGTCGTCTGAGTTAAACTCACCCATTCCAGTCCATTTTAGTTCGCTGATTCCTAGAATGTCGACATTCACTCTTGCCATCTCTTGTTTGACCACTTCCAGTTTGCCTTGATTCATGGACCTGACATTCCAGGTTCCTATGCAATATTGCTCTTTACAGCATCGGACCTTGCTTCTGTCACCAGTCACATGCACAGCTGGGTATTGCTTTTGCTTTGGCTCCATCCCTTCTTTCTTTCTGGAGTTATTTCTCCATTGATCTCCAGTAGCATACTGGGCGCCTACCAACCTGGGGAGTTCCTCTTTCAGTATCCTATCATTTTGCCTTTTCATACTGTTCTCAAGGCAAGAATACTGAAGTGGTTTGCCATTCCCTTCTCCAGTGGACCACATTCAGTCAGATCTCTCCACCATGACCCGCCCGTCTTGGGTTGCCCCACGGGCATGGCTTAGTTTCATTGAGTTAGACAAGGCTGTGGTCCTAGTGTGATTAGACTGACTAGTTTTCTGTGAGTATGGTTTCAGTGTGTCTGCCCTCTGATGCCCTCTTGCAACACCTACCGTCTTACTTGGGTATACAGTGGAAGTGAGAAATAGATTTAAGGGCCTAGATCTGATAGATAGAGTGCCTGATGAACTATGGAATGAGGTTCATGACATTGTACAGGAGACAGGGATCAAGACCATCCCCATGGAAAAGAAATGCAAAAAAGCAAAATGGCTGTCTGGGGAGGCCTTACAAATAGCTGTGAAAAGAAGAGAAGTGAAAAGCAAAGGGGAAAAGGAAAGATATAAGCATCTGAATGCAGAGTTCCAAAGAATAGCAAGAAGAGGTAAGAAAGCCTTCCTCAGCGATCAGTGCAAAGAAATAGAGGAAAACAACAGAATGGGAAAGACTAGAGAAATGGGAAATGGGGAAAAAAAAAAAAAAAGAGAGAGAGAAATGGGAAAGACTTCAAGAAAATTAGAGATACCAAGGGAACATTTCATGCAAAGATGGGCTCGATAAAGGACAGAAATGGTATGGACCTAACAGAAGCAGAAGATATTAAGAACAGGTGGCAAGAATACACAGAAGAACTGTACAAAAAAGAGCTTCATGACCCAGATAATCACGATGATGTGATCACTCACCTAGAGCCAGACATCCTGGAATGTGAAGTCAAGTGGGCCTTAGAAAGCATCACTACGAACAAAGCTAGTGGAGGTGATGGAATCCCAGTTGAACTATTTCAAATCCTGAAAGATGATGCTGTGAAAGTGCTGCACTCAATATGCCAGCAAATTTGGAAAACTCAGCAGTGGCCACAGGACTGGAAAAGGTCAGTTTTCATTCCAATCCCAAAGAAAGACAAGGCCAAAGAATGCTCAAACTACCACACAATTGCACTCATCTCACATGCTAGAAAGTAATGCTCAAAATTCTCCAAGCCAGGCTTCAGCAATACGTGAACCATGAACTTCCTGATGTTCAAGCTGGTTTTAGAAAAGGCAGAGGAACCAGAGATCAAATTGCTAACATCTGCTGGATCATGGAAAAAGCAAGAGAGTTCCAGAAAACATCTATTTCTGCTTTATTGGCTATGCCAAAGCCTTTGACTGTGTGGATCACAATAAACTGGGAAATTCTGAAAGAGATGGGAATACCAGACCACCTGATATGCCTCTTGAGAAATCTGTATGCAGGTCAGGAAGCAACAGTTGGAACTGGACATGGAACAACAGACGGGTTCCAAATAGGAAAAGGAGTACGTCAAGGCTGTATATTGTCACCCTGCTTATTGAACTTCTATGCAGAGTACATCATGAGAAACGCTGGACTGGAAGAAACACAAGCTGGAATCAAGATTGCGGGGAGAGATATCAATAACCTCAGATATGCAGATGACACCACCCTTATGGCAGAAAGTGAAGACGAACTAAAAAGCTCTTGATGAAAGTGAAAGGGGAGAGTGAAAAAGTTGGCTTAAGGCTCAACATTCAGAAAACGAAGATCATGGCATCTGGTCCCATCACTTCATGGAAATAGATGGGGAAACAGGGGAAACAGTGGAAACAGTGTCAGACTTTATTTTTGGGGGCTCCAAAATCACTGCAGATGGTGACTGCAGCCATGAAATTAAAAGACGCTTACTCCTTGGAAGGAAAGTTATGACATATTCAAAAGCAGAGACTTTGCCAACTTTGCCAACAAAGGACCGTCTAGTCAAGGCTATGGTTTTTCCAGTGGTCATGTATGGATGTGAGAGTTGGACTGTGAAGAAGGCTGAGTGCTGAAGAATTGATGCTTTTGAACTGTGGTGTTGGGGCAGACTCTTGAGAGTCCCTTGGACTGCAAGGAGATCCAACCAGTCCATTCTGAAGGAGATCAGCCCTGGGATTTCTTTGGAAGGAATGATGCTGAAGCTGAAACTCCAGTACTTTGGCCACCTCATGCGAAGAGTTGACTCATTGAAAAAGACTCTGATGCTGGGAGGGATTGGGGGCAAGAGGAGAAGGGGACGACAGAGGATGAGATGGCTGGATAGCATCACTGACTCAATGGACGTGAGGCTCAGTGAACTCCGGAAGTTGGTGATGGACAGGGAGGCCTGGCGTGCTGCAATTCATGGGGTCGCAAAGAGTCGGACACGACTGAGCGACTGAACTGAACTGAACTGAATGTTGCCTCTGGGATTCCAAAACTCCCCACAGACAAGCCTGTGAGAGGGTTTCCTACATTGTGGAAACTTCGCCTCCTTCACGACTCCTTCCCCATGACGGGTCTCCATCCCTAAATCTTTTGTTTCTGTTTTTGTCTTTTATATTTTGTTCTACCTGCTGTTTAAGAGATTGGGCTGCCTTACTGGGTGTCTGGAGTTCTCTGCCAGCGTTGAGAGGTTGTTTTGTGGAGGTTGCTCAACATTCAGATGATCTTTTGATGGACTTCTGGGGGAGAAAGTGGTATCCCCGTCCTATTCTTCTGCCATCTCGGGACTGCTCCTTTTTATATAAATATATTTATGTATTTGTTTTTGACTGTACCGAGTCTTCGTTGCTGCATGGACTTTTCTGTAGTTGCAGAGAGCAGGGACTACTCTCTAGTTGTGGTACATGGGCTTCTCATTGCTGTGGCTTCTCTTATTGCAGAGCACAGGCTCTAGGGCGTGTGGGCTTCAGTAGTTAGACTCGGTAGCAGCACTTAGACTCAGTAGTTGTGGTTCCCGGGCTCCAGGGCACAGACTCAATGGTTGTGGGGCATGGGCTTAGTTGCTCCTCAGCATGTTAGATCTTCCTGGATCAGGGATCAAACCTGTGTGTCTCCTGCATTGGCAGGCAGGTTCTTCACCACCGAGCCACCAGGGAATCCCTGCAGCTTTATCTGTAATAGCAAAAATTTGGAAACCAAAATGTCCACCAACACGTGTATGGCTAAAGGAACTATGGCACATCCATACCACAGACTACTACACAGCAGTAGAAAGGAGTGGACTTTTGATACACACAGCTTGTATGTACCTCAAAGGCATTATGCTGACTGGAAGAATTCCACCTGAATGGTCACATAGTGCATGACTCCTTTTTACGGAATAGTCTCAGTGGAGAACAGTATAATGGCTGCCCAAACTTAGGGATGGTGCCAGGGAGGGCAGTGGGTATGACTATAAAGGGATAACAGGAGGAAGATCTTTGTGGTGATGGAACAGTTTTGCATCTTGATTACAGCAGTGGCTACACAAACCCACACATATGAAAAAATGACATAGAACCATACACATGCTTTGTACCAATGCCAGTTTACTGGTATTGATGTGGTATCTATTAAGCATCTTGAGGGGAGACTGGGTGAAGGGTGCATGGGACCCTCCTGCACTATCTTTGCAACTTCCTGTGCATCCATGATTTAAAAAATGTTAAAAGAAACAGAAACAGAAAAGCAACAGCCATACACACCCACACACATATCCCATCAGATCTAGTGCTTCTTCTGGGATTCAACCAATAAAATTGACAGAAAGCATTTCAAAAACAAGCCAGAAACACCACATAGATGTTTTATACATCATTGGTGACAAGGTAAGGGAGGAAAGGAAACCCAAGGAGGACAAGTGATGGCTTGCACCATGGGGACAGTATTATGCAGAGTACAGAGCCGTTGTTATCTGGTTGCCCTTGCCATGGAGGAACTCCTCCCAGCATACCCTAAGGTGGCCCTAAAATTACTAGAGGAAAGATTGCTACATTCCTGGAGCTGGATTGGATCACAAGCTGATAGGATTCCCTGTCACAAGGCTGGATCCTGTTCTTCCCCCGACCATGTTCCCAAAAGGATTCTGCCCAAGGGGTTGGCAGTGTTGGCTTTCATGACCCCCTCTATTCTGGATCTAAGATGAAAAGTCTTAGATTTAGTCTTTCCATTCTTTTAGGAGCCTCTGAAACATTCTTTTGTTTTTCTGCTGCCTCTGTTTTGGGCTCTTCTCTTTTTCCTGTGCCCGTTCTTGTAGAAGAGGGGGTTGGATGGAGCCAGAGTTGAGCATCAAGTTACTGAGTTCTTGTATTAGTTCATCCCAGGAGGAAGAATGAGAGGTTGCTTTTCTCCCCATTGAGATTCCAGAAGTGCTCCCCATATATCTCTGGCAGTAGCAGCATTCACATTTGAACCTCTTCTGATCTATATCACACGAAGAAGAGGTTTTTGCTTTTCTGTCAGTCTGATAAGGTGCCATGGGCTTGACATATCTCCGTTTGGTGTGTTCCACTAACTTCTTTTTATTCTGAGGTAACCTGAAACTTCCCCATTGATGTTCTTCTTCCATCCTGTCAAAGGAAAACACACACACACACACACACACACACACATGTTAGAAACATAAAGAGAATATTTAAAACATGGCTTGTTATATATCACCTGCTAACACACCGTACACACGTTTCAGAAAGAGTCCCTGACGATTTCAACAACTGAAATCTATGTTTCTAATGTATTGGTTTGGTCATGTCTTTTAGTGGGCACCAACATAAACGATTTAGTCTGAAAAATTAGGATATTGGTTTTAAACCAAATTGCTTCCTAACTGAATTACACATGCCACAAGAAACCTCAGAATCGTATTTCTCCAAGTGGAGAGTACAGATCACAGTTTCTTTTCTTTTCTTTTCTTTTTCTCTTGAAATCATTTAGCTCTTCTCTTATTGTTAATATAGTGAACTTCACTGATCGATGTTTGTGAAAAGAACACTTAGCGTAAGATGTATACTCTTAGCAAACTTTTAAGTATGCAGTACAGTATGGTTACCAATAGACACAGTTGTTGTTTTTTTTAATGTACAAATACCCATATCTGAAGTACCACTACAAAAAAACAGCCTGCTCTTTATCCTTCCCCCTCCCCCAGTTTAATTGAGGCATAATTGACAAAGCAAAAATGTGTATTTTTAAGATGCACAACATGATGACTTGATATACATGTATATTGTGTTATGATTGCATATCAAACTATATCTTCTTGATTAAATATTATAGTGTGGATTCACGTTCACATATGAAAGATGTTTTCTGTGATTTCTTTGCTTCCTTCACATTGCTTATGTGGAATTTGTACAGTTAAGATTCAAATTATTGGCTCTTGATGGCAATTGTTATGTATCTTTTTGTTTGAGCTTATCTCCATATGTGAACCTGTACATAGCATATTGCTCCCTGGTAATACCAGGGCTTCCCTGGTAGCTCAGCTGGTAAAGAATCTGGCTGCGATGCAGCTGACCCCAGTTAAATTCCTGGGTGGGGAAGATCTGCTGGAGAAGGGATAGGTTACCCACTCCAGTATTCTTGGGCTTCTCTGGGGGCTCAGCTGGTAAAGAAGCTGCCTGCAATGTGGGAGGCCTGGGTTTGATCCCTGGATTGGGAAGATCCCCTGGAGAAGGGAAAGTTTGCCCACCGCAGTATTCTGGTCTGGAGAATTCCACGGACTGTTTAGTCTATGGGGTCGCAAAGTGTCTGGAACGACTGAGCGACTTTCATTCACTCACTCACACTATATTGCACATTCCATCCCTGCAATGGTGAATGGCCCTGTGGCTTCATGGGTGCTGGATTCCTTGACTGAACTTTATGTTTACACAAACGGCAGTCTGACTAAACAGAATAGTCTTTTGTCATTCCGTTTATTATTGTAGGAATTGCTTCCATGTCTCCTGGAATCAAATATTTCTGGAGGCATCTTAGGAAAACATGCTACAGATTGTATTTGTAAAAACGAATTAAAAAATACATTTTCTTTCTGCTGAATCCAAGGAAAAATAAATTCTTCCAAAAGTTCGAGACCTTACTAGAAATATATCTCAGTGCTGATCGTTCTCTTTTCAAAAAAAAAAAAAAAAAAAAAAATAGAAGAAGAAGAAGAAAGAAAGAAAGAAAGAGAATAATTCATCCATATTTACACAGTTCGTCATCATGGATTTTTTTTTTTTTTTTCTCTAACACTTCCTTTCTGTTTGCACTCTCTATTTTGAGGAAATAAATTATCCTTATGTTCTTGTACTTCTCTCTTCAATAACTATTGTTTTCTCTAAATCCTTTAGATGTTTCCTTCTATTAGTCACTGCATTTATCTCCAGCCTTTAACCTTGGTAGCCATTTAACTATCAGCCCTGTCCCTATTTCTAATATTGATTGAATCTGTATTGATGTGCTCTTGATCACTAGTTTCCCTAGTTCTGCTCTATCCCATTTCAATTCAGGTCACTATGTTTATTTTATATAGTAGAACTTCTGAAAATTATGTCTTTAGTAGTTAGGAGAAACGGTGGAAAGCTTTTTGTCCTTGAGTACTTCTCTTTTGAATTAACTCCTAGTAATATTTTCTTTATTTTTAATGTTACAAAGTTGTCCTGCCATTTGTCATTTTGTTTCTTTCCCTCTTAGGCACATCTTTTATCTATTTATTTATTTCTTAATTTTTTATTGGAGTACAGTTGATTTACAATGTTGTGTTATTTTCAGGTGTACAGCAAAGTGAAGCAGTCATACATATACCTACGTCTCCACTCTCTTTTAGATTATTTTCCCATATAGGTCATTACAGAGTACTGAGTAGAGTTCCCTGTACACAGTAGGTCCATATTAGCTATCTATTATATATATATAGTAGTGTGCATATATCAATCCCAATCTCCCAATTTATCCCCCTCCTCCTCACCCCTTGTCCCGCCAGTAGCCACGAGTTAGTTTTCTACATCCGTGACTCTATTTTGTTCTGTAAATAAGTTCATTTGTATCATTTTTTAATATTCCACACACAAACAATTTCATATGACATTTGTCTTTTTCTGTCTGACTTACTTCGCTCAGTATGACAATCTCTAGGTCTATCCAGGTTGCTGCAAATGGCATTATTTCATTCCATTTTATGGCTGAGTAATATTCCACTATATATACATACCACTTCTTCTTTATCCATCTGTCTGCTTCCATGTCCTGGCTATTTAGACAGCACTACAATGAACATTGGCGTGCATGTCGCTTTTTGAATTATGGTTTTCTCCGCATATATGCCCAGGAGTGGGATTGCTGGATCACACGGTAGCTCTATTTTTAGTTTTTTAAGGACCCTCCATACTGTTCTCCATAGTGGCTCTACCAATTTGGATCCCCACCAACAGTGTAGGAGGGTTCCCTTTTCTCCACACCCTCTCCAACATTTATTGTTTACGGATGTTTTGATGACGACCATTCTGACCAGCCGACTCATTGGAAAAGACCCTGATGCAGGGAAAGATTGAAGGCAGAAGGAGAAGAGGGTGACAGAGGATGAGATGGCTGCATGGCATCACCGAAGCAATGGACACGAACTCGGGCAAACTCTAGGAGATGGTGAGGGTCAGGAAGGCCTGGCGTGCTACAGTCCATAGGGTCACAAAGAGCCAGACACGACTGGGTGACTGAACAACGTTTCTGACCAGTGTGAAGTGATACCTCACTGTAGTTTTGAGTCGCATTTCTCTAACAATTAGTGATGTTGAGCATCTTTTTGTGAAGATTTGACCATCTGTATGTCTTCTTTGGAGAAATGTCTACTACGATCTTCTGCCCAATTTTAGGTTGGGTTTTTATTGTTTTGAAACTGAGCTGCATGAGCTGTTTGTGTATTTTGGAAATTAATGCCTTGTCAGTTACTCTGTTTGCAAAGGTTTTCTCCCATTCTGAGGGCTGCCTATTCGTTTTGTTTATGGTTTCCTTTGCTGTACAAAAGCTTTGGGCCTCATTTCTTTGTTTTTGTTTTTATTTTCGTTACTCTAGGAGGTGGATTGAAAACGATCTTGCTGTGATTTATGTCAGAGAGTGTTCTGCCTTTGTTTTCCTCTAAGAGTTTTATAGTATTTGGCTTTACATTTAGTTTAAATTTTAATTTTGTGCATGGTGTTAGGGAGTGTTCTCATTTCATTCATTTACATGTAGCTGTCCAGTTTTCCCGGCACCACTTATTGAAGAGACTGTCCCTTCAC
The DNA here is from genome assembly GCF_055505025.1 of Bos grunniens. Classification (NCBI taxonomy): domain Eukaryota; kingdom Metazoa; phylum Chordata; class Mammalia; order Artiodactyla; family Bovidae; genus Bos; species Bos grunniens. The sequence goes on along the minus strand of NC_141194.1, from coordinate 49,710,316 downwards.
CATTATAAATTCTTGCCTCCATTGACATAGATTCAGTTCAGTCACTCAGTCGTGCCTGACTCGTTGTGACCCCATGGACTGCAACACGCCAGGCTTCCCTGTCCATCACCAACTCCCGGAGTTCACTCAAACTCGTGTCCATTGAGTCGGTGATGCCATCCAGCCATCTCATTCTCTGTCGTCCCCTTCTCCTGCCTTCAATCTTTCCCAGCATCAGGGTCTTTTCCAGTGAGTCAGTTCTTCTCATCAGATGGCCAAAGTATTGGAGCTTCAGCTTCAGCATCAGTCCTTCCAATGAATATTCAGGACTGATTTCCTTTAGGATGGACTGGTTTGATCTCCTTGCATTCCAAGGGACTCTCACGAGTCTTCTCCAGCACCACGGTTCAAAGGCATCAATTCTTCAGCGCTCAGCTTTCTTTATAGTCCAACTCTCACATCCATACATGACTACTGGAAGAAACCATAGTTTTGACTAGTCGGACCTTTGTTGGCAAAGTAATGTCTCTGCTTTTTAATATGCTGTCTAGGCTTGTCATAGCTTTTCTTCCAAGGAGCAAGGATCTTTTAATTTCATGGCTTCAGTCACCATCTACACTGATTTTGGAGCACAAGAAAATAAAGACTCTTGCTGTTTCCATTGTTACCTCATCTGTTTGCCATGAAGTCATGGGACCAGATCCCATGATCTTAGTTTTCTGAATGTTGAGTTTTAAACCAGCTTTTTCACTCTCCTCTTTCACTTTCATCAAGAGGCTCTTTAATTCTGCTTCGCTTTCTGCCATAAGGGTGGTGTCATCTGCATATCTGAGGTTATTGACATTTCTCCCAGCAAACTTGATTCCAGCTTGTGCTTCATCTAGCCCAGCATTTCGCATGGGGTACTCTTCATATAAGTTAAACAAGAAAGGTGACAATATACAGCCTTGACGAACTCCTTTCCCAATTTGGAACCAGTGCATTGTTCCATGTCCAGTTCTAACTGTTGCTTCTTGACCTGCATTCAGATTTCTCAGCAGGCAGGTAAGGTGGTCTGGTATTCCCGTCTCTTTAAGAATTTTCTTCAGTTTGTTGTGATCCACACAGTCAAAGGCTTTGGCGTAGTCAATAAAGCAAAAGTAAATGCTTTTCTGGAACTCTCTTGCTTTTTCTATGATCCAACGGATGTTGGCAATTTGATCTCTGGTTCCTCTGCCTTTTCTAAATCCAGCTTGAATGTCTCGAAGTTCACGGTTCACATTCTGCTGAAGGCTGGCTTGGAGGATTTTGAGCATTACTTTGCTAGCATGTGAGATGAGTGCAATTGTGTGGTAGTTTGAACATTCTTTGGCATTGCTTTTCTTTGGGACTGGAATGAAAACTGATCTCTTCCACTCCTGTGGCCACTGCTGAGTTTTCCAAATTTGCTGGCATATTGAGTGCAGCATCATCTTTTAGGGTTTGAAATAGCTCCACTGGAATTCCATCACCTCTGCTAGCTTTGTTCATAGTGATGAGTCCTAAGGCCCACTTGACTTCACATTCCAGGATGTCTGGCTCTAGGTGAGTGGTCACACCATCGTGGTTATCTGGGTCAGAGAGATCTTTTTTGTATAGTTCTTCTGTGTATTCTTACCAACTCTTCTTAAAATCTTTCTGCTTCTGTTAGGTCCATACCATTTCTGTCCTTTATTGTGCCCATCTTTGCATTAAACATTCCCTTGGTATCTCTACTTTTCTTAAAGAGATCTCTAGTCTTTCCCATTGTATTGTTTTCCTCTATTTCTTTGCATTGATCACTGAGAAAGGCTTTCTTATCTCTCCTTGCTATTCTTTGGAACTCTGCATTCAGATGGGTATGTCTTTCCTTTTCTCCTTTGCCTTTAGCTTCTCTTCTTTTCTCAGCTATTTATACGGCCTTGTCAGACGACCACTTTGCCTTTTTGCATTTCTTTTTCTTGGTGAACGTCTTGATCACTGCCTCCCGTACAATGTCACGTACCTCTGTCCATAGTTCTTCAGGCACTCTGTCTATCAGATCTAATCCCTTGAATCTACTTGTCACTTCCACTGTATAATTGTAAGGGATTTGATTTAGGTCATACCCAAATGGTCTAGTGGTTTTCCCTAATGTCTTCAATTTCAGTCTGAATTTGGCAATAAGGAGTTCAAGATCTGAGCCACAGTCAGCTCCCAATCTTGTTTCTGCTGACTGCATAGAGCTTCTCCATCTTTGCCTGCAAACAGTATAATCAATCTGACTTTGGTATTGACCATCTGGTGATGTCCATGTGCAGAGTCTTCTCTTGTGTTATTGGCAGACGGTGTTTGCTATGACCAGTGCATTCTCTTGGCAAAACTCTGTTAACTTTTCTCCTGCTTCATTCTGTACTCCTTGGCGAAATTTGCCTGTTACTCCAGGTATCACTTGACTCCCTACTTTTGCATTCCAGTTCCCTATAATGAAAAGGGCATCGTTTTGGGGTGTTAATTCTAGAAGGTCTTGTAGGTCTTCATAGAACCGTTCAACTTCAGCTTCTTCAGCATTACTGGTCAGGACATAGACTTGCATTACTGTGATACTGAATGGTTTGCCTTGGAAACGGACTGAGATCATTCTGTCGTTTATGAGATTGCACCCAAGTACTGCATTTCACACTCTTTTGTTGACTATGAGGGCTACTCCATGTCTTCTAAGGGATTCTTGTCCACAGTAGTAGATATAATGGCCATTTGTGTTAAATTCACCATTTCCACTCTATTTTAGTTCCCCGATTCCTAAAATGTCGATGTTCACTCTTGCCATCTTCTTTGTTTGACCACTTCCAATTTACCTTGATTCATGGACCTAACATTCCAGGTTCCTATGGAATACTGTTCCTTACAGCATCAGACTTTACTTCCATCACCAGTCACATCCGCAACTGGGTGTTGTTTTTGCTTTGGCTCAGCCTCTTCATTCCCTCTGGAGCTCTTTCTCCACTGTACTATTTTGGGCACCTACTGACCTGGGGAGGTCATCTTTCATCTTTTTGCTGTTTCACACTGTTCATGGGGTTCTCAAGGCAAGAATACTGAAGTGGTTTGCCATTCCCTTCTCCAGTGGACCACATTTTGTCAGAACTCTCCACCATGACCCGTCCGTCTTGGGTGGCCCTACACAGCATGGCTCATGGTTTCATTGAATTACACAAGGCTGTCATCCATGTGATCAGTTTGATTAGTTTTCTGTGACTGTGGTTTTCATTCTGTCTGCCCTCTGATGGATAAGGATAAGAGGCTTATGGAAGCTTCCTGATGGGAGAGACTGACTGAGGGGGAACCTGGGTCTTGCTCTGATGGGCAGGGCTATGCTCAGTAAATCTTTAATCCAACTTTCTGATGATGGGCGGGGCTGTGTTCCCTCCATGTTGTTTGACCTGAGGCCAAACTATGGTGGAGGTAATGAAGATAATGGCGACCTCCTTCAAAAGGTCCCATGCACACACTACCACACTCAGTGCCCGGACCCTGCAGCAGGCCACCACCGACCCACACCTCCGCCAGAGACTCCTGGACGCTCACGGCCAAGTCTGGGTCTGTCTCTTGTGGGGTCGCTGCTCCTTTCTCCTGGGTCCTGGTGCATACAAGGTTTTGTTTGTGCCCTCCAGGAGTCTGTTTCCGAAGCCGTGTGTAAGTTCTGGCGGCTCTATGGTTGGGTCAATGGTGACCTCCTCCAAGAGCACCTATGCCCTACCCAGGTCTGCTGCACCCAGAGTCCCTGCCCCTGCAGCAGGCCACTGCTGACCCATACCTCCACAGGAGACACTCAAACACTCAAAGGCAGGTCTGGCTCAGTCTCTGAGGAGTCTCCTGGTGTGCACAAGGTTTTGTTTGAGCCCTCCGAGCGTCTCTGGCAGGTATGGAGTTTGTTAACACTCAAAGGCAGGTCTGGCTCAGTCTCTGAGGAGTCTGCTGGTGTGCACAAGGTTTTGTTTGAGCCCTCCGAGCGTCTCTGGCAGGTATGGAGTTTGTTTCTAAGCGCAATTTCACCCCTCCTACCGTCTTGCTGGGGTTTCTCCTTTGCCCTTGGACGTGAGGTATGATTTTTTTTGGTGAGATCCAACATTCTCCTGTTGACGGCTCTTCAGTGGCGAGTTGTACTTTTGGAAAAAAATGTGTTTGAGATTCATCTGTGGGGCTGCGCTTTCCCGGCAGCCGGCAGCCAAAGAGGATGAAGGCGTGGTATGCTTTCAAAGTCCAGGTGTTAGGTTAGGTGTCATAGATTAGGTGACCATAGGTGCGTGAGTTCATCTCTGAACTTTCTATCCTGTTCCATTGATCTACACTTCTGCTTTTGTGCCACTACCATAGTGTTTTGATCACTGTAGCTTTGTCATATAGTCTGAAGTCAGGGCGCCTGATTCCTCCAACTCCGTTTTTCTTTCCCAAGATTGCTTTGGCTATTTGGGGTCTTTTGTGTATCCATACCTATTTCAAAAATTTTTATTCTAATTCTGTGAAAAAATGCCACTGGTAGTTTGACAGGAATCCTTTAGATGGTAGAGTCATTTTCACAATATTGATTTTTTCCAATGCAAAAACATGGTATATCTCTCCATATATTTGTGTCATCTTTTATTTCTTTCATCAGAATCTTGTCATTTACTAAGAACAGGTTTTTGCTTCCTTAGGTAGGTTTATTCCTAGGTATTTTATTCTTTTTGATGCGATGGTAAATGGGATTGTTTCCTTAATTTCTCCTTCTGATCTTTTGCTGTTAGTGTATAGTAATACAAAGGATTTCTGTGTATTAATTTTGTATCTTGCAACTTTACCAAATTTGTCAATGAGCTCTAGTAGTTTTCTGCTAGCACATTTAAGATTTTCTATGTATAGTATCACGTCATCTGCAAACAGTGACATTTTTTCTTCTTCTTTTCCACTGTGAATTCCTTGCATTTCTTTTTCTTCTCTGATTGTCATGGCTAGGACTTCCGAAACCATACTGAGTAAAAGTGGCAAGAGTGGACATCCCTGTCTTGTTCCTGATTTTGGAGGAAATTATGTCTGTTTTTCACCTCTGAGAATGATGTTTGCTATGGGTTTGTCATTTATGGCCTTTACTATGTTGAGGTAGTTTCCTTCTATGCCCACATTCTGGAGAAATTTTTTTTTTTTTAAACCTAAATGGATAGTGAATTGTCTAAAGCATTTTCTGCATCTATTGAGATGATCACATGTTTTTTGTCCTTCAGTTTGTTAATGTGGTGTCTGATTTGCATATATCGAAGAATTCTTGCATCCCTGGGATAAATCCCACATGATCATGTTGTGTGATCGTTTTACTGTGCTGTTGGCTTTGGTTTGCTAGTATTTTGTTGAGAATTTTGTGTCTATATTCGTCAGTGCCACTGGTCTGTAATTTTGATTTTGTGTGAAATTATTGTCTGGTTTTGGTACCAGGGTGATGGTGGCTTCATAGAATGAGGTTGGGAATGGTCCTCCTTCCTCTGCAACTTCCTGGAAGAGTTTCAGAAGGATACATGTTAAACCTCTTCTCTAAATGTTTGATAAAATTTGCCTGTGAAGTCCTCTTTTGTTTGTTGGAAGTTTTAAAATCTGTTTCAATTTCAGATCTTGTAATTGGTCTGTTCATAATTTCCATTTGTTCTGGGGTCAGTCTTGGGAGGTTATACCTTTCTAAGAATTTCCCCATTTCTTCTAGGTTGTTCATTTTATTGGCGTATAGTTGCTTATAGCAGTCCCTTACGATCCTTTGTGCTTCTGCGGTGTCAGTTGTAATTTCTCCTCTTTCATTTCTAATTTTACTGATTTGAGTCCTCTCCCTTTTTTTCTAGACGAGTCTGGCTAAAGCTTTTTCAATTTTGTTTATCATCTCAAAGAACCAGCATTTAGTTTCAGTGACCTTTGCTATTGTTTTCTTTGTCTCCACGTCAGTTACTTCTGCTCTGATCTTTCTTTCTTTCCTTCTACTAATATTGGGTTTTGTTTGTTCTTCTTTCTCTAGTTGCAAGAAAGGTCCCCGTGTAACTGGGCAGGATGAAAGAAAGAAGGTAAAGGAAGAGGAGAGGAAGTGGGATGGGACCAGTGCCCCTGGGGAGGGAGCTGAAGGAGAGGAGAGGTTCACACATCCAGGAAAGTCCCATCACCGGTGGGGGGATCAGCTGGGTCAGAAGGGGAGCAGTGAGGTTTCAGAGGAGAGCACAACAACAGGTCTGTGGCAGGCAGGACAGGGTAAGACCTACACAGCTGGTTCCTCTCTCAGCCCTGTGTGCCCTAGCCTGAGACAGGTGTCCACTGGTGCAAATGGGTGCTGGGACATGGGGTTTTGAGAGCAGATCCAAGGAGGTGTCTGTTATTGGCTGTGAGGAGACGGCCTGAGGGGACAGGAGTGAGGAGCTCTGCAGCCAGGAATTCTCTTGTAAGGAGCCCAGACCACCATGGAAGCAAAACATCACTGTTGAGTGACGTGCAAAGGGCAGGGCCACCATTGCAGCCTCTCATCATGTGCCAGCCCCTGCCTCCCTAAGCACTAGGGAGGTCTCCTGCTGGAGCAGTCTCACATGCCCCCTGCCTGGCTGCTGCCTCCTCCGACCATTCCCTGCCTGGGTGGCCCACTGGCCCCAATCACCACCTCAGCTGCTTCCTGCCTAGGTGGGCTCATGTGCTCTGGCAGTCTCGGGAGCAGACACAGGTAGGTGACTCGCATACAGAGGTGGGGCTTGAAACCACAGCTGTGCCCCCAGGGGCCATATGACTTAAGGAAGAAGAGCTGAAGTCTCTCCTCATGGCTGCACGAACCATGGATTTACACCTCCGCTGACATCTTTGCAAATTCAGTGCCTGCAGAACATCCAAACAGACAACAACTGTTCTTGCCACTGGGGCAGGTTGGGCTTTAGCAGCTATGGGCTTTCTGGGCACACACACACAGGGGTTGGGCTGGACCAGAGAGTCTAAGCAGCCTCTATAGCTCCCACAGAGGGTCCAGGTGCATGACTACTGCAGTCCTAGGACCTGACCTCAGTGGATCTGCATCAGTGGCCTGGTGAAAACAATGCCTGTGTTTCACCAGGGCAAATTGCCTTCTTACCCACGGTTAAGGTGGGACTGCAAGCAGTGCCAACAACAGTACTTTGTGAGCCTGCACCACAAGGGAATGGGGACACAACAGAGCACACTCATTGGTGAACAGCTCCAGAAGAGGAATACTCAATGGCTTCTCTCCCAGTGGGAGTGCTCCAACCCCACCTGCCTTGCACCCATCAGAAACACAGCTAAGAAATGGATCTGCGGGCCTCTATTCCAACAATTAAGAAACAGACCCCCACCCCTGACAAGGCAGTGACAACCATAGAACAAAGGGGAGGCTTTGCTCAATATCCATGGCAGGCTATGGTCCCCACAACACCAGTTAAACCCCCTATCAAGGGGATACCAACCAGCATATACTGAGGAAAGAGGTGACAGTCATCCATACTAAAAACAGCCCTCACATCCAAAAAAAAAAAAATCTAAATCTATAAATCTAAAACCAAACAGGCTACACAGGGAGGTTCTCACATGAAAATAGCCTTCCAATACAGCCTGAGGGTTGAGCATTGAGAGGAAGAATCCCCAGAGTATAAACAGAGACTCCACTCTTAGAGGGTGTGCCCAAGTTCTCACATACACTGGGAGCCAGCACAAAGCCGTACCTCCACAGGAACCTGAGATAAACCTACCTAGGGAGTCTTGGAAGGTCCCTGGGGATGAAGGGTTTGGCTGTAGCTCACTATGGGGGCAAGGAAACTGGTAGCAACAACCCCAGGGAATATTAATTGGTGTGAGCTCTCCTGGAGGTCCCCATTTTGGCACCAAGACCCAGTCCCACCTAACAGTCTACAGGCTCCAGTGATGGAATGCCTCAGGCCAAACAATCAGTAAGACAGGAACACAGCCACACCTGCCATCAAACAGGCTGCCTAAAGTCATACTAGGCTCACAGCCACCCCAAATCACACCCCCTGACACCAGAGGGACAACACCCAGCTCCACCCACTGTAGGGCAGGCACCAACCTTTCTTTTCTTTTCTTTTTCTTTTTTAGACTCTTAATTCTCTTCATCAGTTTCATGTAATGTAATAGGAGACAGCTCTATCTCAAAAAACACCTTGAGAGTCTCAGGCCCCACAACTACATTAACCCCCGATTCTAGGAGGTAAGGTGTTAAGGACACTTGTTTGGGTGGGACGAACAGAACCAATAAAAGTGAGTTTCCTTAGCTTAACCCCTCATGATCCCTCTTTCTCCTAAGCTACGGTCACTCACTCCAGATGGAAAAACAAATGTGCTTAAGTTTTCCACCACCTCGGGTTTTCTTCACCAACTCACATCCTGGTGGTGTGTGGTGGTGAAAGTAAAGTCCGATGGTGTAAAGAACAATATTGCGCAGGAACCTGGAATGCTGGGTCCACGAATCAAGGTAAATTAGAAGTGGTCAAACAGGAGATGGCAAGAGTGAACATTGACGTTTTAGGAACCAGCGAACTAAAATGACCTGGAAAGGGCAAATTTAATTCAGATGACCATTATATCCACCACCTTGGGCAAGAATCCCTTAGAAGAAATGGAGTATCCCTCATAGTCAACAAAAGAGCTCAGAATGCAGTACTTGGGTGCAATCTGAAAAACGACAGAATGAACTCTGGTCGTTTCCATGGCAAACCACTCGATATCACGGTAACCCAAGTCTACGTCCCAACCACTAATGCTGAAGAAGCTGAAGTTGAACTGTTCTATGCAGACCTACAAGACCTTCTAGCTAACATCCAAAAAAGATGTCCTTTTCATCATAGGGTACTGGAATGCAAAAGTAGGAAGTCAAGAGATACCTGGAGTAACAGGCAAGTTTGGCCTTGGAGTACAAAGTGAAGCTGGGAAAAAGCGAACAGAGTTTTGCCAAGAGAATGCACTTAGCACATAGAAAACATCCTCTTCCAACAAGACAAGAGACGACACTAAACATGGACATCACCAGATGGCCAATACCGAAATCAGATTGATTATATTCTTTGCAGCTGAAGATGGAGAAGCTCTATACAGTCAGCAAAAACAAGACCAGGAGCTGACTGTGGCTCAGACCATGAATTCCTTATTGCCAAATTCAGACTTAACTTGAAGAAAGTAGGGAAAACCACTAGGCCATTCAGGTTTGACCTAAATCAAATCCCTTATGATTATACAGTAGAAGTGACAAATAGATTCAAGGGATTAGATCTGATAGACAGAGTGCCTGAAGAACTATGGATGGAGGTTTGTAGCATTGTATGGGAGGGGGTGATCAAAACCATCCCTAAGAAAAAGAAATGCAAAAAGGCAAAATGGTTGTCTGAGGAGGCCTTACAAATAGCTGAGAAAAGAAGAGAAGTGAAATGCAAAGGAGAAAAGGAGAGAGATGCCCATCTGAATGCAGAGTTCCAAAGAACAGCAAGGAGCGATAAGATAGTCTTCCTAAGAGATCAAAGCAAAGAAAAGGAGGAAAAGACTAGAATGGGAAATATTAGAGATCTCTTCAACAAAACTAGAGATATCAAGGGAATATTTCATGCAAAGATGGGCACAAGAAAGGACAGAAATGGTATGGGCCTAACAGAAGCAGAAAGTATTAAGCAGTGGCAAGAATACACAGAAGAACTATACAAAGAGATCTTAATGTCCCAGATAACCACGAGAGTGTGATCACTCACCTAGAGCCAGATATCCTGGAGTGCAAAGTCAAGTGGGCCTTAGGAAGCTGCACTATGAACAAAGATAGTGGAGGTGATGGAATTTCAGCTGAGCTATTTCAAGTCCTAAATGATGATGCTACGAAAGTGCTGCACTCAATATGCCAGCAAATTTGGAAAACTCAGCAGTGGCCACAGGACTGGAAGAGGTCAGTTTTCATTCCAATCCCAAAGAAAGGCAATGCCAAAGAATGTTCAAGCCCCTGCACAATTGCACTCACCTCACACACTAGCAAAGTAATGCTCAAAATTCTCCCAGTGAGGCTTCAACAGTACGTGAAGTGAGAACTTCCAGATGTTCAAGCTGGATTTAGGAAAGGCAGAGGAACCAGAGATCAAATTGCCAACTTCCACTGGATCGTACAAAAGGCAAGAGAATTCCAGAAAAACATCTACTTCTGCTTAACCGACTACAGTAAAGCCTTTGGTTGTATGGATCACCACAAACTGGAAAAATTCTTGAAGAGGTGGGAATACCAGTCCACCTTACCTGCCTGCTGAGAAATCTGTATGCAGGTCAAGAAGCAACAGTTAGAACCGGACATGGAACAACAGACTGGTTCCAAATTGGGAAAGGAGTGCACCAAGGTTGTATATTGTCACCCCGCTTATTTAACTTATATGCAGAGTATTCCATGCAAAATGCCGGGCTGGATGAATCACAAGCTTGAATCAAGATTGCCAGGAGAAGTGGCAATGACCTCAGATATGAGGGTGACACCACCCTTTTGGCAGGAAGTGAAGAGGAACTAAGGAGCCTCTTGATGAAGGTGAAAGAGGAGAGTGAAAAAGCTGACTTCAGACTCAACATTCAAAAAACGAAGATCATGGCACACAGTCCCATCACTTCATAGCAAAGAGATAGGAAAACGAAATAGTGACGGACTTTATTTTCTTGGGCTCCAAAATCACTGCAGATGGTAAGTGCAGCCATGAAACTAAAAGATGCTTGCTCCTTGGAAGAAAGGCTATGACAAACCTAGACAGCGTATTAAAAAATCAGAGACATTACTTTGCCAACAAAGATCCATCTAGTCAAAGCTATGATTTTTCCAGTAGTCATGTATGGATGTGAGAGTTGGACCATAAAGACAGCTGAGTGCCAAAGAATTGATGCTTTTGAACTGTGGCATTGGACAAGATTCTTGAGAGTCCCTTGGACTGCAAGGAGATCAAACCAGTCAATCTGAAAGGAAATGAGTCCTGAATATTCACTGGAAGGACTGATGCTGAAGCTGAAGTGCCAATACTTTGGCCACCTGATGGGAAGAGCTGACTCATTAGAAAAGACCCTGATGCTGGGAAAGATTGAAGACGGGAGGAGAAGCGGATGGCCAAGGGCGAGCTGGTTGGATGGCATCACTGACTCAGTGGACATGAGCTTGAGCAAGCTCCTGGAGAGCCTGGCATGTTGCAGTCCATGGGGTCACAAAGAGTCAGACGCGAGTGAACGACTGAACAGCAGCACATCCTTTTCCTTTCTTTCTTTCTTTTTTTAAGACAAGGAAAGAACCTTATTTAGAGAGGAGAAAGGAACCTCAATAAAAAGTTATTGGCCACTGATTCAGTCTGGTAGGTGATTTCCTGTGTGTTACTCTCCCAACTTTGGCAAGATTTCTCTCTAACCCAATCCTGAACATGTTTACTGAGTGCCTGTTGCACGGCCTCCCTTGTGCCAGGTGATACAGACACAGAGATTATGTGACAGGTAACAGTCACCACTTACATATTTGCAGTGAAATGTTGTGGGTTTAAAGCTCTGAGTGTACTTTCAAATTTTCCAGTCAAACCCAAGATGTGACATCTGGCTTCTGTCAAAAAAGGGTGAAGATAACCATCTGTGTTATCTGCATTACTCCCAGGACATTACATATGCTGTTCCATCCTTCTTGAGGCTTCCCCATCACCTTCCCCATCACCACCACTCTCCCCCACACACATCTGGCAAAGCCCTAGTCACACTTCAGGTCTCAACTCACATGGCACTTCCTCTGGCCAGCTTTCCCTGATCCCACTAGAGGTCATTCACTATACCATACCGTAGGTACTATTTATCATTTGGCTGTAGTTGCTTGCATAGTCATCTGTCTTCCTCATTAGGTTATTAGTCTCCCTGCATAGCACAGTGTTGTTGGGATGTCCTGGCACAGAATCCAGGCACATTCCCACCTCACATGTTTATGCTGCCTGGTCCCACTGTTCCTCCAAATACCCCTGTGCCTTGATCGCTCTGTCTTCAAGTACCTGTTCAAATGTCTTCTTCTCAGTGAGACTGACTGTGAACATCCCATTTAAGCCTGTATATTCACCAATTAGCACTGCCAATCCCGCCTTCCTGCTCTATTCTTCCAGACTTGGGCCAGACATCCAACCAAGGAAATAAGGCCTTCTGGGGCACTGGCAGAAAGCAAGTGGAGCATGAATTAAGCAAGGGCTGAGGATACTACTAGGACAATCTAAGTCTGAGATCCACCACCCAGTAGACAATTTGAGGGTTGTTCTTCGATGTGCACAGTCTTTCTACCCACACCGTGACTATGTCGATTCTTAACAAAAACTCAAATTGCCTCTTCCTGCAGCAAATCCCCTCCTTGTTGTCTCCATCCATCCCTGAACACTTCTTGACTTTCTTTCTTCTGTGGGCCCTGGAATCTCAGAATGGAACTCCTACATGTTCTCTCACTCTTTTAAGCGGTATATTTTCTGGTCCTCGATGGAAGCGTTGCACCGTCAAACAGAGGGACTACATTGAATTCTACCTCTCTCAAACATCTGGCAAAATAGAACTGGGTGTGCCTATCATAGGACACTTTATTTACAAATTTTGAGGTGATACAAAGTTTATTTTCATCTCTTTCTAATTGCTGGTACCCTGAGAGGTACAGGTGTGCAAGGCCATTAATAATCGCTTTTAGAAAAGACTTACCCAACATAGGGTTTTGTATGTATGCTATGCTATGCTAAGTCACTTCAGTCGTGTCCGACTCTGTGCGACTCCATAGACGGCAGCCCACCAGGCTCCCCCGTCCCTGGGATTCTCCAGGCAAGAACACTGGAGTGGGCTGCCATTTCCTTCTCCAATGCATGAAAGTGAAAAGTGAAAGTGAAGTCGCTCAGTCGTGTCCGACTCTTAGCGACCCCATGGATCGCAGCCTAACGGGCTCCTCCGTCCACGGGATTTTCCAAGCAAGACTACTGGAGTGGGGTGCCATTGCCTTCTCCATTTGTATGTATAGGCATGTGATAGTTGAAATGTGAGAAGAGATCAGTGATATTACCAAACTCCTGATCACTGAGTATTTCCACTACTAGAATGTATTCTACTCCAATAAAAACTGTCACCTAAAGATACATTAGCTCTTTAAATATTATATATGCTGCTGCTTTTTCACTTATTTTAATAAAACTGTTTAAATGAGTCCATAGTAGTGAAGAAAACAGAGTATTATAAAATTAGATCTAATCAGCATTACATGTTGACTGGTGCACCCTTTCTCTCCCTCTCTCTCTCCCTCCCTTCTTCTTCTTCTCTGTCTCTCTGTCTCTCTCTCTCTCTCTCACACACACACACACACACAGACTCACACACACATTAGAACAACAAAAAAGAGGGACATTCTGATGATACCAATGCTGGAGACATGCATTTAAATAAGTGCTTTAATTATTTGGGCTTTGGGGGATATAGGAAAGAACAGGATGGTGCCAGACTGATTTGGGAGAATAATGCCAAGAGAAAGTATTTTATGCAACAGTTGACAGAAAATCTCACTGCAGAATTAGTAGTACATCTAATAGTTTTGACTATTCTAAGTGCTTTACGTAGCTCTTCTGACCTACTGGAATGTGACACACCAAGGATCAGTTAAGTATTTCCCTGATTCATTTATATGTGTTCATTTTCAGCCCCTGAACAGAATATCTACATCCCAGGGACAGTGACCATGTTGTTTTCTGGTTCTGGCTTTGCCCCAACAAATATCTGGCAGAATAGATACAAAGCATTTGAGTCCAAAGAAGAGGAGATAAACAAAGGTTGGCTGTCTGACACGGTGTGGCTTCCAGAGTGGCACCGTAGATCCCTACAGAGCTGCCTGGTGTTGGGAGAAGTATCCATGCAGCCCAGAGCCTAAGCCTCAGCTCCCCACATTAGTATCTTGAGACCTGACTTCAAAGTGACCATAGATTATATGCCCCCACCTCTTGCATTGTATTGATAACTGTATGAGAGAAGGAATATAAATGCTGGTGGTCTCAGATGTAACCCTGATTTATAGGACCCTCGCTTAGCACTTGACGTCTATTCCTTAAAGAGGCAGTGGGTGAAGGCCATCAGGGATGCCAGCTCTGGGGCCACACAGCCTGGGTTTGTAACCCAGCTCCCACATTCATAAGCTGTGTGTCTCTGTGTGGCCTCTCTGGGCCTCATAAACTCACTCCTCAATTGGGAGTGCCTCATATAGAGTTGTCAGCGATGATTAAACAAGATAAAGCATGTGAAGTACTCTGCAGCGTGCCTAGCATACAGGACACAATCAGTATTCCTTAGCTTATGGCAACTTATTATTATGATCAATAACATCTCTGCAGCATATACACAGCCTGAGTCCTCTGCTCAAATTTAGGCCTGTCAATTATGAGCACATTGTCTTTCCCATCTTTCCCCAAGATAAGGAAAGGGCCATGCCAGGTCATTTTAATTCCCAAAGTCCCTGTTGAGATCCCAAGGGAGAAACTGAGTTCACATGAACTTACCTGTTCAGAAGTCCCTTCTGGGTACCCAAGAAGTTGATGATTTTTGTTTTCCTGGAACACAGTTCTGGTTATATCATTGAAGGCAGATCTTCCCAGCTTAGTACGATATTTATTTTCTCATTGAGAGACTGTTGTGGTGACCGATTTGGCTCTTATCAGAGGGCTCTACAGGGAAAACAGATCAAGTCCTTTCTTTACATGTCACAAAAGGCAAGACACACATCTAAACATTGACACCACTTCAAAATAGCACCGGGATGCTCTTGGTCCCATCTTAGAGGCATGGGAGCACTGTTCATATTTGTCAAGAGTGGGCCCTGGAGACCAAAGAATGGAACATGGAGCACCTAAGCAAAGGACACCAGTGCTAACGTGAAGGTGCTCGCATCTGTAAGCAGGGACCTCTGCATCCAACTGCTTCCCCAAATGGGGAGTGGGGCCACACTGCCTGGCTGTCCCTAATGCTGTTCTTACTTCAGTACCCAAACTTCTGACCTGACTTTGAACCCAGCTCATGTTTAGAACTCCTGCTTGAGCTACTCCACACTTTTGCAGCTGTCCTCTTCTATGCCTGTTTAGTCTTTGCTTAGGATTTTCTCTGTCAATCTAATTCTTTCTGCCCACCACACTGCAGGGATTTCCTATTATTTCTCAAGCATAGGCCAGATCCCTCTTTCTCACTTTTCAGTATAATTTTGAACCAATGATAAATCTCTATTCTGGCATGATCTAGCAAAAGGCTAGAGCCTATTCTTAGGCCACCATGTAGAAGGGAGACAGGAAATATCTGAAAACTTTTGCTTGAGTGGAGATGTTGCACTTTCATATCGCTGGTATCACTGATGAGTGTCAGAGGGAGGACCCAGTCGACGCACTGGATGGTAAGAACTCTAGAGAGTACTGAAATACCTGACTACATATATACCTAAGGGCAAGGAGAAGGGACTCAGTGAAAACAGATTGAGAAGGAGTGACCAAAGAAGCAGGAGAAAACCAAAGAGCTTGGCCTTGCTGTGGAAGTGAAAAAGGTCACCTGGACTTTCCAAGTCCACAGATCATTTGGTTCAATTTCTTGAAGCTGCTGAGATAAGCCTATATGTCACCTAGGCCTCCCATCTATAAAGTGAAACAACCTACTTTTATTTTAGGTGATTTTTAGGGTTGCATTATTTCAATAAATATTTATTGAAGGCTCACGTTGCTACATCAGCCTGCTGTAGGTAGGAAAGCTTCAGGGAATTCATCAATTGCAGGCCCAACCTGCATTGTCCAAGATACATTATGAAGGGGGAAAATGTGGGTGTCACTCTGGTACAGTCAGGTTCTGGACAATGTGGGGATAAAAGACACAACCAACCTCTGGACCTACAGAGAATGAGCCGAGAGCTTTGTTCTAGCCACTCGTTTCTGATATATTGTTTGCAACAATCAAATTGACGACATAGCAGCAGCTACACTGCTCTGTGTGTGTACCTCATGTTATCATCACTCACAAGACAGCAAACATGTTCTAAGCACCTGCTGGGTACCAGGCTCCAGGACCTATGCTTTGGCAGGCTTTCTGCACACAGGAATGTTTGATGCAGGAAAACGGTTCTCGAAGAGCACACAGTGTGGTGGGCAGGGAGCCAGACTGAAGACGGTGTAGAAGCAAGTGTGATGAGAGCTATGGCCAGCAAGAGCCAGCAGATGCTGGGAGCACAGACGAGACAACCCCAGAACCCAGGTGGTGAGGAACGGCTTCTCCTGGGGGTGGGATGATAGATAATATTATTGTTCCCATTTGCACATGAGGTAACGGAGGATCAGAGAGGATTAGCAAGCAACGGAAGAGGTGGAACCCTTTTTCAACCTACATCTGTTAAGATGCAAAGTCCCTTACACTGTGAATTTTATCAGTCTCCCCATGATGATATAGTCATCTGTTTTTCTTCACATTCACTGCCTGTACTTCTTTCTTATCCTACTTTACCTCTTACATTCTTAATACCTGATAAGTATAATAAAGACAACCTTTGGTTCTGATACTGAGCAGGATTCTGCAGGGCCTCTCCAGGGCCAGACCCCAGCCCCACCCCCCAGCCCCACCCCCAACCCGTTTGTCCACTGCTTCTGGTTTGTAGAAAAGCTTTACTCTCCTAGGCCTTCCCCAAGTCCCAAAGAGCCAGTTTAATCAGAGAAGTGAAAAAAAAAAAAATGCAGAAGCAAAGGAAACCAGTCAAGAAAGACTAAATAATAATGGTTTAGCCATGAAATAAAGTTGAAGACCATTAGTTCCTCTTTTAGAACTATAGATCATACCCTGAGCTATATTCTTGAGTTGTTTTGCAGAAACTAAAACCCTCAGCAGGTGGAGGAAGCTGACTGCATGCTGACCACCAGCATGTAGACCCCAGACCAGTTGGAGCCACAAAACTGATAACTGAGATTCCTGAAATACCACCCTGTTACCTCACCACCAACCAATCAGAAGAATGTCTATGAGCTGATCTCATGCACCTTGCAGCCTTCACTGCTACTGTTACCTTTAAAAACCCTTCCCTGAAAGACAGTAGAGAGTTAAGGTCTTTGGAGCATTAGTTGCTCATTCTCCTTGCTTTACACCCTGCAAATAAACACCATATTTTCCTTCACCACAACCTGGTGTCAGAGCAGACTGGAGTTCAGCCCTGTAACAGTTCTACAAGGCCTTTATTCTTTTCTAGAGTGAGTTGTTACATCTTGGCACAATCTAAAACTGAATACTAAACTTAAATTTGTGTTCTATCCACAGAAAGGGTTAATGATAAATGGATCGCTGCTGGGAAAGGGTTAGCCGTCCTGTTACGCTGAATATCAAACACAGCTTTAAAACTCTATCCGCGTGCGAAATTATCACCTGGGAAACCACTGCTCCTCTCTGAAGCTATTCACAACATCGCACAATAGTGGATTTTATCAAATGCTGGGAGTCTCCATGCAGGTGATTATATGTCTTTGATTTTTCCACATGCAAGTGCACCAGTCACTGGGCATTGCTCAATGTGCTGCTCATTACTATAGAGCAATTCTTTCTTTAAAAAAAAAAAAATTAAATATTTTATTATTTTTGGCTGCATCGGTTCTTAGTCGTGGCATGCGGGCTCTCTTGTTGAGGTGCACAGGCTCAGTAATTGTGGCATGTAGGCTTAGTTTCCCCAGGGCATGTGGGATCTTAGCTTCCCGACGAGGGATCAAACCCGAGTCCCTTGTGTTGGAAGATGAATTTTTAGCCAGCGGACCACCAGAGAAGTCCTGAACAATCCTTTATTATTTTTTTCTTTCTCTGTCACTGATTAACTGTGGGCGACTGATCCAAGGAAAGCCATGAACACTTACTTCAACATAGTAACCCTATGATCACATATCTAATAATGGTGTAACTCTAATGCCCACGATCTGCTCCACTCCAGCAAACTGGTTATCCAAGGAGTCATTTGCTCTAGATATTCTTGACAAACTCATTTAAATAAGTATAAACGAATGCAAGAAACATTATAAAAAATAATATCTAATGATCTTTGCATATTGCAGAGAGGTTTATCAATTACTTCAATATGGGAGGTGTAGGTTTCTATGAGCTGATCTCAACCTTTCCATCACTGCCCAACCAATGTACCACAGACTTCATGGTTTCAAATGACACTAAGTCCAGGTGGGGTTGGCTGGGTCTTTTGCTTGAGTCTTTTGGTCTTGTAAGACCAAAATCAAGATGTCTGCTGGGCTGTGCTCCTTACTGGAGGCTCTGAGGTAGGTTCATTCAGATTGTTGGCAGATATCAGCTCCTTGCAGCTACAGGAGTGAGGTCCCTGTTTCCCTGCTGGCTGTCAGCTGAGGGCTGAGCTTTGCTCCTAGAGCCTGCCCACATTTCTTCTCATGCTTTCCAATTGGATTTCTCCAGCAGTAACCACTCTAGTTCCTCTCTCACACTTTGAAACTATCTGCCTTCCCTTGCTGCCACATCTCTCTGACCAACTCTTCTGGCTTTTCTCTTCGGCTTTTAAGGGATCATGTGATTGCATCGGACCCACTCAGATAACCCAGAATAACCTCCTTATTTTAAGGTCAACTGAATTGTAGCTGCAAAGCCCCTTCACAACAGTACCTAGATATGTGCTCAACTGAATAACCAGGGGACAGAAGTCTTGGAGAAGCATCTTTAGAATTCTGCCTACCACATATATATTATCTACGCACTTAAATTATTTTTATCTTTTGTGAAGGAAAGTGGTGAATTGTGTGAGTACCTCAGCTGGTAAAGAATCTGACTGTAACGCAGGAGACCCCAGTTTGATTCCTTGGTCAGGAAGATCCCCTGGAGAAGGGCTTGACAACCCACTCCAGTATTCTTGCCTGGAGAATCCCCATGGACAGAAGAGCCAGGCAGGCTGCAGTCCATGGAGTAGCAAAGAGTTGGACACGACTGAGTGACTAAGCATGCCAAAGAATGGGTCTCTGACACTGATTCAAAACCCAATTAGCTCCTGAATGCCATAAAAAGTCTGAAAATCCTGTTTCTCCAACCAGTAAAAGACAGACTGTTCCACACACTGTGTTTTAAATGAAAAGTCTTAGATTGGAGACAGAGCATCTGAGGAATACAATTGTCCACTTAGAAAGCCCATGGTTAACGATAAAGATTACACTCACACATGGTGTTACAGAAACAGTGACTCTCACCTGACCTATTTTTAGGAGATCCTCTTTCTCTCTCTCTCTGGATCACCTTCACGGCATCTCAGTGCCAAGCGGTGCCTCAGATCTTCTGGTCATGAAATGAAGTGCTGCCCTTGGAGAAGATAGGAGTTAGATCACCCAGAGCAGAAGTCCTCCTGAGATTTTAGAAACAGCATCCACCAGGAGCCATCCCTCAGGTAGTGGTGATTGGATGTGGCAAGTGAGTCTCAGGGCAAAAAGCAGGACTCGCTCAAAGAGTTAAACTTTCCTTATAGAGGTGAGACAAATTAGATAAACAGGGTCCTAAATTCCCTCCCTTCAGTCTGGGGATGACTGGAGGAGGAAGGGCTAAGGGCTTAATGGTGATCAGCTTCTCCGTGTTGACAAGCCAGTTAGGTCTTTCTTTCTTTCTTCCTTTCTCTTCTCCCCCCCCCTTTTCATGTGAAGTAAATCACTAATCCCTGCTTGAGACCCCCTGAAACCAACACCCCCCACCCCCCACCCCTCACTGGACAGCAGTAGCACTGGTGGGGCCCTCCCCCAGGTTTTGATTGTTTGCTGGGACAAGTGACCCCTGGTGACAAAAGAAAAGTCTCCAAGGCGCTGGAGGTGATGTTAGCAGTGAAGTAATAGAGAAACAGGTCATAAACTCCATCCCTCTGGTGGAAGGGGTGGCGCTGGAGGGGAGAGTAGGGTGAGTCCAGGCAGATGATGGGTAGAGAGATTGAAGGGAGGGTATTATTTCTTTTAGTGTACACATCAAAGAATAAATTTTGTATTTATTTGTATCTCTTTCTGATAGGAACACATACACATGTTAAAATCCTCAACATATCTTATATGCATACTTAAGCAGATAAAAACGATTCATTCATTCCCCTTTTGTCGATGGGATAACTAACACGTGAACAGCCATTTAAAGTTTACAAAATGGAGCATTATGTTATACTAACTGGTCACAGCAGACCTAAGTGACTACTGAAAACAATTATGTTATCCTCAGATTATGAAACTGAGACACAGAGGGCTTGAGTACACTACACAAAGTAACAGAAGTACTAAGTGTTGGAGCCTAGATTCAGGATCATTCTGTATCTTAACCACTATGCTGTGCTGCCATTCACTGATGACTCTCATATCCATATCTTCAGCTCAGTCTCTCCTTGGTGACAGTCCTGAGTATCTATCCAGTGGCCTCTTAGGCATCTTTATCTGACACCTGACACTCACCTGAATTTATCATCTCCCACCACTGGCAAATGTGTGCCTTCTCTGATGTGTGAAAGATGTGCCTCTCTGAAAGACACCACCACCTTTGCAGCTGCTCAAGCCATCTCAGTCTTCTCCACTGTTCTCACACCCTAACACATCCAATCAATCACATGGCCTGCCAATTCAACTTTACCCCACTCTACCCCTTCTCTTCACCTGCCTAACTTGTACTGACCTTAGGTGAGTTTTCCTGGCTAAACTCTCTCAGAGCCCTCTCAGTGGCCCTGTGATAAACCTCTTCTCAGGTTGTGTCATTGCTTGTTTCCTTTTCTTTTTAAAAAATTAATTATTAAAAAAATTGAAGTGACATTGGTTTATAATATTCTATAGTTTAATGTGTATAACAGTATATTTTTACTTTTGTGTATATACTCTAGAGTGTGCTCACCCGAAATGTAGTTTTCACCCATCGCCATACAGTTGACCCCCTTTAATGCTTTCTGCCCTCCTCCCACCCCACCCCTTCCCCTCTGGTAACCACTACTCTGCTCTTGGCATCTATATGTTTGTTTTTGCTTAGTTTGGTTTGGTTATTTATTTTGTTTCTTTGTCTGGGATTTGTTTTTGTGTGTTACACATATGAGTGTAATCATACAGTATTTGTCTTTCTCTGTCTGACTTATTTCATTATGCATAGTACCCTCAAGGTCCATCCACGTCGTTGCAAATGATAGATCTACCTATCTGGTATCTATATTCTTTACCCATTCACCTATCAGTGGGCACTTGGGTTGTTTCTGTATTGTGGCTATTGTAAATAATGCTGCAATGTACCTAAGGTTGCATGTATCAGTTCCAATTCATGTTTTTGTATTTTGTATAAATACGCAGAGGTAGAATAGCTGGATCACATATGGTAGTTCTAGTCTTAAAATTTTTGAGGAATCTCCATACTGTTTTCCATAGTGGCTGCACCAATTTACACTCCCACCAACATTGTAGGAAGGTTTCCTTTTCTCCACATCCCCACCAACACTTTCTATTTCTTGCCTTTTTAATAGTGAGTGCTTGTTTCCTTGACATAGTCTCCAACAGTTTATGAGCTCCATGAGGGCAGGATCTCTGAATCCCAAGAGACCAGTATAGGATCTGGCACCCTGTTTGGAATAAATGGAATCACAGGTGAAGATCAAGATGTTGGGATGGGGATAGTGGGCAGATATGAAAACAAATATCAGTTTCCTAATCCTCCAATGAAGGCTATATCTGCATGAAGAGGCAATGGGGAAGGATATGAAACTTCCACTGAATGGAACGTGATGGAAGCTCTTTATACATTTCCCAACTGGACTGGTGTATTATTCAGTCTCAGAATAAGCTCAGTGGAAACACACTCTGAAAGAGCAGGTTGATTCTAGGAAAGGATTCTTAGCTCTTAACAGGAAATACATGGGACGAATCTGCTCTGTATTTTTCACTGTAAATTGTTATTTTTGAGACTGTATCCTGGAATCGCCCAATGAAGATAAAAGAGCAGCAATATGGAAATAGCTTGGTCCCTTTACAATGTCATAGGGATGGTGACTTAAATAGCCTTTTAAAAATTATATCCTCAGGATTTATTTACTTTGTAACTGGATGTTTGTACCTTTTGACCACCTTCACCCATTTCACCACTACCCCGGAGGAACACCCACCTCGCTGCCTCCTGGTGACTAACAACCTGTTCTCTGTGTCTAACGAGCTCACTTTTGTTTTATTTTGTTTTACATCCTACATATCAGTGAGATCATAGGGCATTGGTCTTTCTCTGTCTGACTTATTTCACCTTAGCATAATGCCCTCAAGGTGGAGAAGGCAATGGCACCCCACTCCAGTACTCTTGCCTGGAGAATCCCATGGATGGAGGAGCCTGGTGGGCTGCAGTCCATGGGGTCGCTACAAATCGGACAGGACTGAGCGACTTCACTTTCACTTTTCACTTTCATGCGTTGGAGAAGGATATGGCAACCCACTCCAGTGTTCTTGCCTGAAGAATCCCAGGGATGGGGGAGCCTGGTGGGCTGCCATCTATGGGGTCGCACAGAGTCGGATACGACTGAAGCGACTTAGCAGCAGCAGCAGCAGCAGCAGCAATGCCCTCAAGGAGGTCTATCCATGTCATTGAAAACGGCAGGGTTTCCATTTTTTATGACTGAATAATGTTCCATTGCTCATGTACATGCACTCGTGTGTGTGTGTGTGTGTGTGTGTGTGTGTGTGTGTGTGTGTGTATGTAAATATAACTCTTTCTTTATCCATTCACCCATCAATGGACACTTAGATTGATTCCATGTCTTGGCTATTGTAAATAAGGCTACAATGAACATGAGAGGGCAGATAACTTTTTGAGTTAGTGTCTTCATTTCCTTCAGCTAAATACCCAGAGTAGAATTGCTTGATCATATGGTAGTTCTAGTATTAGTTTTTTTTAGGAATCTCTATCTGTCTTCACAGTGGCTGCAGCAATTTACATTCCCACCAACAGTGCATGAGGGTTTCCTATTCTCCACATCCTTGTCAACACTTTTTATTTCTTATCTTTGTTTGAGGCGGTCTCTCATCATGGGTTTGATTTGCATTTTCCTGATGATTATGAGAGGGTAACAGGCAGGAAGGCCAGGGGTCTCCAAACGGAGGACATAGGCTGCAAGTGTCAGACATTTTTTCTCTCTCTCTTAAGTGGCAGGAGGAAACAAACGACAAGTGTTAGATTTATTCCCCCCTCTCTATACAAATGTAAAGAGGGGTTTCTTTTAAAATTCTGTGTTGACATGATGACACCTGGCTCCACCTGAACTTAACTTTTTCTTAAGCCTTGAGCTAACCAATGCGTTTTTCTTATGGAAATGTTTGTCTTAAGCTATGTTAATGAACTATGTATTTACCCTAGACCCTTGTCTTCAAGTCAAACCAGTATGTTTTACTCATGCAAATGTTCTTAAGCTATGTTAATGAGACTGTATTTGCTTGAAAACCTGCCTTTCTTCAAGATCCATGTCAATCATTTTATGGCCCAGGATAACTCACCTTGTGCCAATGTTATCTCAAAATGCATGTTGTGGGTGAGGGGCCTGGTGCCAGTTTCTGAGTTTTGAGACATCTCCTTTCTCTAATTAGCAGCCTGCTAGTAGCTATATAACATCTGGCTAAAGACTAGCAGGGGGGCACTCTTTCTGCCCCCCTTCTGATGTCTATGTCAGAAGCTTGCTCTATCTCTTTTATACTTTAATCAAACTTTATTACACAAAAGCTCTGAGCAATCAAGCCTTGTCATTGGCCCCAGATTGAATTCTTCTCCTCTGGAGGCCAAGAATCCCGACGTCCTTCACGGCTGAGCAACAACCTTCCAATTAGTGATGGTTCAGTTCATTTCAGTTCAGTTGCTCAGTCGTGTCTGACTCTTTGCGGCCTCATGAATTGCAGCAGGCCAGGCCTCCCTGTCCATCACCAACTCCCAGAGTTCACTCAAACTCGTGTCCATCGAGTCAGTGATGCCATCCAGCCATCTCATCCTCTGTCGTCCCCTTCTCCTCCTGTCCCCAATCCCTCCCAGCATCAGAGTCTTTTCCAATGGGTCAACTCTTTGCATGAGGTGGCCAAAGTATTGGAGTTTCAGCTTTAGCATCAGTCCTTCCAAAGAACACCCGGGACTGATCTCCTTTAGAATGGACTGGTTGGATCTCCTTGCAGTCCAAGGGACTGCCAAGAGTCTTCTCCAACACCACAGTTCAAAAGCATCAATTCTTCAGCACTCAGCTTTCTTCAGAATCCAACTCTCACATCCATACATGACCACTGGAAAAACCATAGCCTTGACTAGACTGGCATGCTGCGATTCATGGGGTCGCAAAGAGTCAGACACTACTGAGCAACTGAACTAAACTGAATGAACTTAAGTACCAGATAGAGTGTCAGAGGTTGTGCAGCCACTTACCTCATAGAATGCAAAACAACTCATCCCATCATTCACAGTCAACAGATCAGGAAACAATGGCACACAGAGTTACAGCAACTTGGTGGCTCAGACGGTAAAGAATCCGCCTGCAGTACAGGAGACCTGGGTTCTATCCCTGGGTTGGGAAGACCCCCTGGAGGAGGGCATGGCAACCCACTCCAGTATTCTTGCCTGGAGAATCCCCATGGAGAGAGGAGCCTGGCAGGCCGCCGTCCATGGGGTCACAAAAAGGCGGACACGACTGGGCAAATAAACATGCACACATGCCCAAGTTCACACAACTAGTAAGTGCTAGAGGTCAGATTCTAATTCAAATCTGCTTCATTCCCAAGCCAGTGTTATTAACCCCTGTGCCCTAAGGTCTTATTTCCTAGAATGCTAAACTGTGTTAGAAGATTCTAGTGCTTGATTCTGGGGACCTGAACAACGAACGGCACTTTCTGACTCATTATTATATGTACCACCTAAAACCTAAACAGTAGGATTGCCTGGGTGTCATTTCTCTTATAGACAATGCATAAGAGACATTGTACACACAGGTTAAAATCTGATCCTCCTTTTTTAAAATTTCTAATTGGAAATAATTGCTTTACAATGTTGTGTTGGTCTCTGCCATACATTGTGAATCAGCCATAAGTGTACATATGTCCCCTCCCCAAAGTACCTCGCTCCCACTCCCATCCCCACCTCCCCCCACCACATCATCTCACCCCTCTAGGTTGTCACAGAGCACTGGGTTGAGCTCCCTGTGTTATACAGCAGCTTCCCTTCCCACTACCTCTGTGCTTTAAACATGGTAATGTATATGTTTCAATACCACTCTCTCAATTCGTCCCACCCTCTCCTTCCCGTGTTGCACCTACAAGTTTCTTCTCTATGTCTGTGTCTCTATTCCTGCCCTGAAAATAGGTTCATCAGTACCATTTTTCTAGACTCCATATATATGCATTAATAATAATATTAATATTTGCTTTTCTCTTTCTGACTCACTGCACTACTCACTATACCCTCTGTTTAACAAGCTCTAGGTTCATCCACCTCACTAGCACTGACTCAGATTCGTTCCTTTTTATGGCTGAATAATATTCCAATGTATATATGTACCACAACTTCCACATCCTAGCTATTGTAAATAGTGCTGTAATGAACATTGGGGCATATGTGCCTTTTTGAATTATGGATTTTTCAAGTTATATGCCCAGTTGTGGGATTGCTGGGTGATATGTTAGTTTTATTCCTAGTTTTTTTAGGCAATCTCCATACTGTTCTCCGTAGTGACTGTATCAATTTACATTCCCACCAACTGTGCAAGAAGGTTCCCTTTTTTCCACATTCTCACCAGCATTTATTATCTGTACATCTTTTAATGATGGCCAGTCTGACCAGTGTGAGGTAATACCTCATGGTATTGATAGTGTTGATTTGCATTTATCTAATAAAGAGCAATATTGAGCTTTTTTTTTTTTTTTCATGTGTTTATTGGCCTTCTGTATGTCTTCATTGGAGAAATGTCTGTTTATGTCCTCTGCCCATTTTTTTTCATTGGATTGTTTGTTTTTCTGAAACCGAGCTTCATGAGCTGCTTGTATATTCTGGAGATTAATCCTTTGTCAATTACTTGATTTGCAATTATTTTCTCCCATTCTGTGGGTTGTCTTTTCATCTTTTTTATGGTTTCTTTTGCTGTGCAAAAGCTTTTAAGTGTAATTAGGTCCCATTTGTATATTTTTGGTTTTATTTCCATCAGTCTAGGAGGTGGGTCATAGAGGATCTTGCTGTGATTTATATCAAAGGGTTTGACATAACTGCCTGTTTTCCTCTAAGAGTTGTGTACTTTCTGGCCTTACATTTGGGTCTTTAATCCAGTTTGAGTTTATTTTTGTGTATGGTGTTAGGGAGTGTTCTAAGTTCATCCTTTTAGACACAGCTGTGCAGTTTCTCAGCACCAGTTATTATAGAGACTGTCTTTTCTTCATTGTATATTTTTGCCTCCTTTGTCAAAGATAAGATGTCCAAAGGTGCCCTGATTTATCTCTGGACTTTCCATCTTGTTCCATTGGACTATATTTCTGTTTTTGTGTCACTACCCTACTGTATTGATGACTGTAGCTTTCTAGTATAGTCTGAAATCAGCAAGGTTGATTCCTCCAGCTTCATTTTTCTTTCTGAAGATTGCTTTTGCACTTCGGGGTCTTTTGTGTTTCCGTACAAATTGTGAATTTTTTTTTTTGTTCCAGTTCTGTAAAAAAAAATTTTTTTTTTCATTTGACATTACATTACATTTGACATTACCTTATCAAATGTAATTTGATAGTGATCACATTGAATCTGTAGATTGCTTTGGGTAGTATAGTCATTTTCACAATATTAATTCTTCCAGTCCAAAAGCATGATACGTCTCTTCATCTGTTTGTGTTGTCTTTGACTTCTTTCATGAGTGTCTTAGAGTTTTCTGTATACAGGTCTTTTGTCTCCTTAAGTAGGTTTATTCCTAGATATTTAATCATTTTTGTTGCAATGGTGAATGGGATTGATTACTTAATTTCCCTTTCTGATTTTTCCTTACTATTAATAGGAATGCAAGGGATTTCTGAGTATTGATTTTGTCTCTATCCTAGGACGTTACTAAATGCTTCCATTAGCTCTAGTAGTTCTGCTGGCATCTTTAGGGCTTTCTAAGTAGAGTATCATGTTTTGCATCTTCTTTTCCAATCTGGATTCTTTTTATTTCTTTTTCTTCTCTGATTGCCATGGCTAGGACTTGCAAAACTATGTTGAATAATAGTGGTGAGAGTGGGCACCCTTGTCTTGTTCCTGATCTTAGAAAAAAAATGCTTTCAATTTTTTACCATTGAGAATCACGTTTGCTGTGACTTTCTCATATATGGCCTTTATTATGTTGAGATAGGTTTCCTATGCGCATTTTTGGAAGAGCTTTTTTTTAAATCATTAATGGGTGCTGAATTTTGTCAAAAGCTTTTTCTGCATTTATTGAGATCATTGTATGATTTTTATCTTTCAGTTTCTTACTATGGTGTATCACAGTAATCAATTTGCATACATTGATGAATCCTTGCATCCCTGGGATGAACTCAACTTGATCATGGCATATAATCCTCTTCATGTCTTGTTGGATTCTATTTGCTGGGATTATTTTGAGGAGTTTTGCATCCATGTTCTTCGGTGATATTAGCCTATAATTTTCTCTTTTGTGATGTCTTTGTCTGGTTTTGGTACCAGGGTAATGATGGTCTCACGGAATGAGTGAGAAAGTGTTCCTTTCTCTACAATTTTTGAAAGAGTTTGACAAGGATATGCATTAGCTCGTCTCTAAATGTTTGATAGAATTTCCCCATGAAGCCATCTGGCCCTGGGATTTTGTTTTTGGGGAGATTTTTTTTTTTATCACAGTTCCGATTTCAGTGTTTGTGATTGGTCTGTTCATAATTTCTATTTCTTCCCGGTTCGGTCTTGGAATGTTGAACTTTTCTAAGAATTTGTCCATTTCTTCCACCTTGCCCATTTTATTGGCATATAGTTGCTCGTATTAGTCTCTTATGAGCCTTTGTGTTTCTCTGTTGTCTGTTGCAACCTCTCCTTTTCCACTTTTAATTCTGTTGATTTGTGTCTTCTCTCTTTTTTCCTGACGAGTCTGGCTAATGGTTTGTCAATTCTTTTTTAATCTTTTCAAAGAACCAGCTTTTAGTTTTATTCATCTTTGCTATTGTTTCTTTGATTTCTTTTACATTTCTGCTCTGATCTTTATGATGTCTTTTCTTCTGCTCATTTTGAGTTTTTTTTTTCTTTCTCTCTCTCCTTTTTCCAGTTGCTTTATGTGTAAGGTTAAGCTGTCTATTTGATGATTTTCTTGTTTCTTGAGGTAGCATTTTACTGCTGTCAACTTCTCTCTGAGAACTGCTTTTGCTGCATCCCATAGGTTTTGAGTCATTGTGTTTTCATTGTCATTTGTTTCTAGGCATTTTTTATTTCTTCTTTGATTTCTTCAGTAACCTGCTGGTTATTTAGAAGAGTATTGTTTGACTTCCATGTGTTTGTGTTGTTTTAGGTTTTTCCCTGTAACTGATATCTAAGCTCATAGCAGCATAGTCAGAAAAGATGCTCAATACAATTTCAATGTTCTTAAATTTGCCAAGGCTTGAATTGTGACCCAAATGTGATCTATCCTGGAGAACGTTCCATGTGCACTTGAGAAGGAAGTGTATTCTTCTGCATTTGGATGTAATGTCCTGTAGATATCAGTTAGGTCTATCTGATCTAATGTGTCACTTAAGGCTTGTGTTTCCTCATGAATTTTCTGTCTGGGTGATCTGTCCATTGGTGTAAGTGGGGTGTTAAAGTCCCGTACCACTATTGTGTTACTGTCAGCTTCCCCTTTTAGGTCTGTTAGTGTTTGCCTTATGTATTGAGGTGCTCCGATGTCAGGTTCATAAATATTTACAACTGTTGTGTCTTATTTGATTGATCCCTTGATCATTTTGTAGTGTCCTTCCTAATCTCTTGTAATATTCTTTATTTTAAGGTCTATTTGGTCTGATATGATAATTGCTATCCATCTTTCTTTTCATTTCCATTTGCACAGGGTATCTTTTTCTCATCCTCTCACCTCCAGTCTGTATGTGTCTCTAGGTCTGAAGGAGGTCTCTTGTAGGCATGGTATATATGGGTCTTGTTTTATATTCATCCAGCAGACATGGGTGGAATTAAGTCGTCTTATGTCCTATGCTTGGAAGGAAAATACATCACTTCTGCTACATTCTGTTGTGCAAACACAGCCTCTATTTGGGGGAGGTGGGGTGCGTTAGACTCCTTCGTGTGGTATGAGGATCAACATGTGCATAGAGTCAGGGAAGCTACTGACGGTGGCTATGTTTAGAGAATGCCTGCCACCTACCACAGTGAGGATGCTGTGAACCAGCAGGATACCCTTGCAGGTAAGACTGACTGTACAGGCCGGGAATAAGCTTCAACAGTAAAAACATGCAAACCTCAGATACAGAAGCTTTCTTTCAATAAACTTATTCCTAGGAAGTAGCTGGACAGATATACAAAGATTTATGAACAAGAGTATTACCTTGGCTCTACGGTAACAACAGAAAACTGGAAATGACAGAAGTGCCCATTAGGAAGAACTTGGTTGAACACACTGAATCACATACATGCACTGGAATTTAACATATTTAAAACTCTGCATGGGCCTTGAGATCTTCAGGTCATATCCAAGAAATGAAACATGGCCCTTGCTGAGGAGGGGTTAAGAGCACTGAGGCCACCAGGCCTTCTGTGCTGCCTTTGGCTCCCACAACCTCGCTCATCTAGTTCCAGCTTTCTTTAATATTCCCCCTCTCAAACTCCCACTCTGCCTTCCCCTGAGAATCTCCTGGTCATCCCTCAAGTCTCGGCTTGCTGTGCAATTCTTCAGGCAAGGTTTGTCTTACTCCCCACAACTGGGTTACGTTTTCCCTACCAGGTTCTTTCTTGGCCCACCTTCATTCTCCTAAAGCACATGTTAGTAGGGCACATCAGTTTGTTGTAATTACTTGCATAACTATCTGACTCTCCAGCACTACACAACTGGGAGCTCACACTTTTGCTCTATCCTCTACCTAAAGTAGTGTTTTTGGATCCTAGAATTTACTTGATCTCTATTCATTTCCAAGGCAGACTATTCAACATCACAGCAATCCAAGTCTATGCCCCAACGACTAATGCCGAAGAAGATGAAATTGAACGGTCCTATGAAGACTTGCAAAACCTTCTAGAACTGACAACAACAGCAACAAAAGATACCCTTTTCATCATAAGGGATTGGAATGTGAAAGTAAGAAATCAAGAGATACCTGAAGTAACAGGCAAGTTTGGCTGTGAAGTAGAAAATGAAGCAGGGCAAAGGTGAACAGAGTTTTGCCAAGAGAACACACTCGTCATAGCAAATACCCTCTTTCAACAACACAGGAGACAACTCTACACATGGACATGACCAGAGGGCCAATACCAAAATCAGATTGATGATATTCTAAGCAGCAGAAGATGGAGAAGCTCTACACAGTCAGGAAAAGCAAGACCAGGACCTGACTGTGGCTCAGATCATGAACTTCTGATTGCAAAATTCAGACTTAAAAGGAAGAAAGTAGGGAAAACCACTAGGCCATTCAGGTATGACCTAAATCAAATCCTTTATGATTATACACTTGAAGTGACAAATAGATTCGAGGGATTAGACCTGATAGACAGAGTGCCTGAAGAAATATGGACAGAGGTTCATAACATTGTACAGGAGGCAGTGATCAAGACCATCCCCAAGAAAAAGAAATGCAAAAAGGCAAAATGGTTGTCTGAGAAGGCCTTACAAACAGCTGAGCAAAGAAGAGAGCCAAAAGGCAAAGAAGCAAAGGAAAGATTTACCCATCTGAATGCAGAATTCCAAAGAATAGCAAGGAGAGATAAGAAAGGCTTCCTAAGTGAACAATGCAAAGAATCAGAAGAAAACAATAGAATGGGAAAGACTAGAGATTTCTTTAGGAAAGTTAGAGATGCCAAGGGAATATTTCATGCAAAACGGACACAATAAACGACAAACGGTATGGACCTAACAGAAGCAGACAATATTAAGAAGTGGCAAGAATACACAGAAGCTGCTGCTGCTAAGTCACTTCAGTCATGTCCGACTCTGTGCGACCCCACAGGCTCCCCGGTCCCTGGGATTCTCCAGGCAAGAACACTGGAGTGGGTTGCCATTTCCTTCAATGCATGAAAGTGAAAAGTGAAAGTGAAGTCACTCAAGTCCTGTCCGACCCTCAGTGACTCCATGGACTGCAGCCTACCAGGCTCCTCCATCCGTGGGATTTTCCAGGCAAGAGTACTGGAGTGGGGTTCCATTGCCTTCTCCGATACACAGAAGAACTATCCGTAAAAGATGTTAATGAGCCAGATAACCCCAATGGTGTCATCACTCACCTAGAGAGAGACATCTTGGAGTGTGAAGTCATGTGGACCTTAGCAAGCATCACTACGAACAAAGCTAGTGGAGGTGATGGAATTCCAGTTGAGATATTTCAAATCCTAAATGATGATGCTATGAAAGTAGTGCACTCAATATGCCAGCAAATTTGGAAAACTCAGCAGTGGCCACAGGACTGGAAGAGGTCAGTGTTCATTCTAATCCCAAAGGAGGGCAAGGCAAAAGAATGTTCAAACTACTGCACAATTGCACCTATTTCACCTGCTGGCAAAGAATGCTCACAATTCTCCAAGACAGATTTCAACAGTATGTGAACCGAGAGCTTCCAGATGTTCAAGCTGGATTTAGGAAAGGCAGAGGAACCAGAGATCAAATTGTCCACATGCATTGGATCATAGAAAAAGAAAGAGAATTCCAGAAAAACATCTACTTCTGTTTCATTGACTATGCTAAAGCCTTTGACTGTGTGGATCACAACAAGCTGTGGAAAATTCTTAAAGAGATGGGAATACCAGCCCACCTGACCTGCCTCCTGCGAAACCTGTATGCAGGTCAAGAAGCAACAGTAAGAACCGGACATGCAACAACAGACTGGTTCCACATTGGGAAAGTAGTACATCAAGGCTGTATATTGTCACCCTGCTTATATCACTCTGTGCTGAGCCCATCATGCAAAAGCCTGGGCTGGATGAAGCACAAGCTGGACTCAAAACTGTCGTCACCTTCTCTTCCTCTCACAAATCTTTCCCAGCCTTGAGGTCTGTTCTAATGTGTCAGGTCTTCGGACCAGGTAGCCAAAGTTTTGGAGCTTCAGTTTCAGCATCAGTCCTTCCAATAAATAATCAAGGTTGATTTCTTTGACGACTGACTGGCTTGATCTCTTTGCAGTCCAAGGGACTCTCAAGAGTCTTCTCCAACACCATAGTTCAAAAGCATCAGTTCTTTGGTGCTCAGCCTTCTTTATGGTTCAGCTCTCACATGCATACTTGACTATTGGAAAAACCATAGTTTTGACTAGACAGAACTCTGTCAGCAAAGTAATGTCTCTGCTTTTTAAACACTGTCTAGGTTTGTCATAGCTTGTCTTCCAAGGAGCAAGCGTCTTTAATTTCATGGCTGCAGTTACCATCTGCAGTGATATTGGAGAGAAGGAAAATAAAGTCTGTCACTGTTTCCATTGTTTCCCCATCTATTTGCCATGAAGTGATGGGACCAGATGCCATGATCTTAGTTTTTTGAATGTTTAGTTTGAAGCCAGCTTTTCTCACTCTCCTCTTTAACCCTCATCAAGAGACTCTTTATAGTTTCTCTCCACTTTCTGCCATAAGGATGGTGTCACCTGCCTATCTGAGGTTATCAATATTTCTCCCGGCAATCTTGATTCTGCGTGTGTGCTTTACCCAGCCCAGAATTTCACATGATGTGCTTGGCATATAAGTTAAATGATCAGGGAGACAACATACAGCCTTGACATACTCCTTTCCCAATTTGGAACCAGTCCGTTGTTCCATGTCCAGTTCTAACTGTTGTCTCTCGACCTGCATACATATGTCTCAGCAGGCAGGTAAGGTAGTCTGGTATTCCCATCTCTTTAAGAATTTTCCACAGTTTCTTGTGTTCCTCATAGTCAAATGCAAAAAGGCAAAATGGTTGTCTGAGGAGGCCTTACACATAGCTGAGAAAAGAAGAGATGCTAAAGGCAAAGAAGAAAAGGAAAGATATACCCATCTGAATGCAGAGTTCCAAAGAATAGCAAGGAGAGATAAGCAAGCCTTCTTCAGTGATCTATGCAAAGAAATAGAGGAAAACAGTAGAATGGGAAAGACTAGAGATTTCTTCAGGAAAGTTAGAGGTGCCAAGGGAGCATGTCATGCAGAGATGGGGAGAATAAAGGACAGAAACGGTATGGACCTAACAGAAGCAGAAGATATTAAGAAAAGGTGTCAAGTATACACAGAAGAACTATACAGAAAAGATCCTAATGACCCACATAACCACGACGGTGTCACCACTCACCTAAAGACAGACATCCTGGAGTCTGAAGTCAGGTGGGCCTTAGGAAGCATCACGATGAACAAAGCTAATGGAGGTGATGGGATTCCAGTTGAGCTATTTCACGTTCTAAAAGATGATGCTATAAAAGTGCTGCATTCAACATGCCAGCATATTTGGAAAAGTCAGCAGTGGCCACAGGACTGGAAGAGGTCATTTTTCATTCCTATCTCAAAGAAAGGCAATGCCAAAGGATGTTCAAACTACTGCACAATTGCATTCATCTTGCATGCTAGCAAAGTATTGCTCAAAATTCTCCAACCAAGGCTTCAACCATAGGTGAACCAAGAACTTCCAGATGTTCAAGCTGGATTTAGAAAAGGCAGAGGAACCAGAGATCAAATTGCCAACATCCGTTGGATCATAGAGAAAGCAAGAGAGTTCCAGAAAAACACCGACTTCTGCTTCATTGACTACGCCAAAGCCTTTGACTGTGTGGATCACAACAAACTGTGGAAAATTCTTCAAGAGATGGGAATGCCAGATCACCTTATCTGCCTGCTGAGAAATCTGTATGCAGGTCAAGAAGCAACAGTTAGAAGCAGACACGGAACAACAAACTCGTTCCAAATTGGGAAAGAAATGTGTCAAGGCTGTATATTGTCACCCTGCTTATATCACTTCTATGCAGAGCCCATCATGTGAAATACTGGACTGGATGAAGCACAAGCTGGAATCAAGATTGCTGGGAGAAATATCAATAACCACAGATATACAGATGACACCACCATTATGGCGGAAAGTGAAGAAGAACTAAAGAGCTTCGTGATGAGAGTGAAAGAGGAGAGTGAAAAAGCGGGCTTCAAACTCAACATTCAAAAAACTAGGATCATGGCATCTGGTTCCGTCAGTGGGAAACATGGCAAATAGATGGAGGAAACAAAGGAAACAGTGACAGACTTTATTTTCTTGGTCTCCAAAATCACCATAGATGGTGACCATAGTCATGAAATTAAAAGACGCTTGCTCCTTGGAAGAAAATCTATGACCAACCTAGTCAGCATATTAAAAAGCAGAGGCATTACTATGCTAATAAAAGTCCATCTAATCAGAGCTTTGTGATGCTCCTTCACCCAATCATGGAGTTTCCACTTCTTCTACTGAGCATAACAAGCACTCAGAGACTGAGTCAAACATAAGTGTCCATCCCCCGCCAGAAGCCAAGGTCTTTGCAAATAGCAAGAAGTTAATCCTTGTTCATCTTCCACCACCTCCCACCAAGCAACTCAATTTGTTCTTCAGTCATTAAGTCGTGTCTGAGTCTTTATGACCCCACAGACTGCAGCACTCCAGGCTTCCCTGTCCTTCACTATCTCCTGTAGTTTGCTCAAACTTATGTCCAGTGAGTTGGTGATGCCATCTAACCATCTCATCTTCTGTCACCCCCTTCTCCTCCTGCCCTCAATCTTTCCCAGCATCAGGGTCTTTTCCAATGAGTCGGCTCTTTGCATCAGGTGGTCAAAGCCTTGTTGTTTCAGCTTCGGCATCAGTCCTTCCAATGAAATAGTCAGGGTTGATTTCCTTTAGGATTGACTGGTTTGATCTCCTTGCTATCCAAGGGACTCTTGAGAGTCTTCTCCAGCACCACAATTCAAAAGCATCGATTCTTCATCTCTCAGCCTTCTTTATGATCCAACTCTCACATCTGTACATGCCTACTGGAAAAACCATAGCTTTGACCAGATGCACATTTGTGGGCAGTGATGTCCCCACTGCTTAATATGCTGTCTGCGTTTGTCATGGCTCCTCTTCCAAGGAGCAAGCATCTTTTAAATTCATGGCTTCAGTTACTGTCTGTAGTGATTTTAGAGCACAAGAAAATAAAATCTGTCACTCTTTTCACTTTTCCCCCTTCTGTTTGTTGTAAATTGATAAGGCTGAATGCCATGATCTCAGTTTTCTGAATGTTGAGCTTTAAGCCAACTTTTTCACTCTCCTCTTTCACTTGAATCAAGAGGCTCTTTAGTTTCTCTTTTCTTTCTGCCATAATGGTAGTGTCATCTGTGCATCTAAGTTTGTTGATATTTCTCTCAGCAATCTTGATTCCAGCTTGTGCTTCATCCAGCCCAGCATGATGTACTTTATCCAGCCTGCCATCATTTCACATGATGTACTCTGCATGTAAGTTAAATAAGCTGGGTGACAATATACAGCCTTGATGTACTCCTTTCCCAATTTGGAACCATTCCATTATTTCATGTCTGGTTATAATGATTGCTTCTTGACCTGCATACAGATTTCTCATGTGGCTTGTATGGTCTGGTATGCCCATCTCTTCAAGAATTTTCCACAGTTTGCTGCCATCCACACAGTCAAAGGCTTTAGCATAACCAATGAAGCAGAATATATATTTTTCTGAAATTCTCTTGCTTTTACTGTGATCCAATGGATGTTGGCAATTTAATCTCTGGTTCTTCTGCCTTTTCTAAATCCAGATTGAACATCTGGAAGTTCTTGGTTCATGTACTCTTGAAGCCTAGCTTGGACAATTTTCAGCATTACTTTGCTAGCATGTGAGATGAGTGCAATTGTGTTATAATTTGAACATTCTTTGGCATTGCTTTTCTTTGAGATTGGAATGAAAACAGAACTTTTCCAGTCCTGTGGCCACTGCTGAGTTTTCCAAATTTGCTGGCATATTGAGTGCAGCACTTTCACAGCATCATCTTGCAGGATGACAATATTCAGCCTTGTCATACTCCTTTCCCAATTTTGAACCAGTCCATTGTTCCATGTCTGGTTCTAATTGTTGTTCTTGACCAGCATACAGTTTTCTCAGGAGACAGATAAGGTGGTTTGCTACTCTTATCTCTTTAAGAATTTTCCACAGTTCATTGTGATTCACATAGTCAAAGGCTTTAGCATAGTCAATGAAGTTGAAGTAGAAGTTTTTCTGGAACTCCCTTACTTTCTCCATGATCCAACCAATGTTGGCAATTTGATCTCTGGTTCCTCTGCCTCTTCAAACCTCACTTGTCCATCTGGAAGTTTTCAGTTTATGTACTACTGAAGCCTAGTTTTATGGATTTTGACCATAACCTTGCAAGCATGTGAAATAAGCACAACTGTACAGTAGTTGGAACATTCTTGGCACTGCCTTCTTTGGGATTGGGATGAAAATTGACCTTTTCTAGTTCTGTGGCCATTGTGGAGTTTTTAAAATTTGTTGACATATAGAGTGTAGCATTTTTAGCAAGATAATCTTTTAGATTTTAAATAGCTCAGCAGGATTTCCATTCACCTAGACTAGCTTTGTTCATAATATTTCCTAAGGCCCAGTTGACTTCACACTCCAGGATGTCTGATTCTTGGTGAATGACAACACCATCGTGATTATCCAGGTCTTTAAGACCTTCCTTGTATAGTTCTATGTATTCTTGCCACCTCTTCTTAATCTCTTCTGCTTATGTTAAGTCCTTACTGTTTCTATCCTTTGTCATACTCATCCTCGCATGAAATATTCTCTTAATATCTCCAGTTTTATTGTAGGATTTCTATTCTTTCCCATTCTATTGTTTTCCTCTATTTCTTTGCATTGTTTATGTAAGAAAGCCTGCTTATCTCTCCTTGCTATTGTCTGAGTCAGAAGAGCCTGATAGGCTGCAGTCCATGGAGTCGCTAAGAGTCAGACATGACTGAGTGACTTCACTTTCACTTTCGTGCACTGGAGAAGGAAATGGCAACCCACTCCAGTGTTCTTGCCTGGAGAATCCCAGGGACGGGGGAGCCTGGTGGGCTTCCGTCTATGGGGTTGCACAGAGTCGGACATGACTGAAGCGACTTAGCAGCAGCAGCAGCAGAAATGGAAGCAACTTAAGTGTCTATCGACAAATGAGTAGATAAAGAAGATGCAGTGTATATACACAAAGGAATATTACTCAGCCATAAAAAATAATGAAAGAATGTCATTTGAAGCAACATGAATGGCCTTAGTGATTTGCACAAGTAAGTGAAGTAATCCAGAAAGAGAAACCCAAATATCATATGCCATCACTTATATGTGGAATTTAAAATATCATACCAATGAACTTATTTAAAAAACAGAAATAGACTCACAAACATAGAGAAACAGCTTATTGCCAACAAAGGGGAAGGGGGAGAGAGACCAATTAAGAGTTTGGGATTAAAATATACACCCTGATCTCTCTCATTGTAGATAGACACTTTACCATCTGAGCCACCAGAGAAGTCCTTAAAATATACACACTACCATATAAAATATAGACAACTAAGAAGAACCTACTATATAGCACAGGGAACTGTCCTCAACATCTTGTAATAACCTATAATGAAATAGAATGTAAAAAAAATCTGATATATTTTGTTGTTGTTCAGTAGATAAGTCATATTCAACACTTTGTGGCCCCATGAAGTGTAGCATTCCACTGGGGACAGGCTCCTCTGTCCTCTACTATCTCTTGGAATATGCTTAAATTCATGTCAATAGATGCAATGATGCTATCTAACTTCGGAATCTCTTTGCTGTTCACCTGAAACTACTACAACATTGTAAATCAACTATTTTCCAACTAGCTCCATTTCCCTTCAGCCATGTGAGGGCACAGCAAGAAGACAGCTATCTATGAATCATAAAGCCAGTCTCACCAGACTCAGATCTGCTGTCACCTTGACCTTGAGCATCCCTGCCTCCAGGACTGTGAGAAATAAATTTCCATTTTTATTAAAACAACAAATAAAATTATACTATGGATATGAATATAGACATCTCTTCAAGGTGTTCTCTTCAATTATTTTAGGTGCACACCCAGACATGAAATTGCTGGGTAATATCATAATTCTAGCTTTAATTTTTCAAGGAACTACCATATATATTTTTTTAATTGGGAGTGTAGTTGCTTTACAATATTCTTTTAGTTTATGCTGTACAATGAAGGGAATCAGCTATATGTATACATATATCCCCTCCCTCTTGAACCCCTCTCACACAACCCCCATCCCAGCCATCTGGGTCACCACAGAGCAGGTAGTTCTATTTTTTTCAATTAACTCATTTTAACTGGAGGATAATTACTTTACAATATTGTGATGGTTTTTGAGAAACATCCATACAATTCTCCATATTGTCTGTATCAATTTATATTCCCACAAACAGTGCAAAAGTGTTCCCTTTTATCCACACTTTCTCCAGCATTTATTTTTTGATGTTGGTCATTCTGACCAGTGTAAGGTGGTACTTCATTGTAGCTTTGCTTTCTTGAATAATCAGTGATGTTGGGCATTTGCATCTTTTCACATCTTTGTTGCTCATCTATGTGTCTTCTTTGGAGAAATATTTGTTCAGGTCTTCTACCCATTTCTTGATTGGCTTGTTTGTTTTCTTGGTATTCAGCTGCATAAGCGGTTTGTATATTTTGGAGATTAATCTCTCATTGGTCACTTCATTTGTAAATATATTATCCCATTCTGAGAGTTGTCTTTTCATCTCATTTATGGTTTTGTTTGCTGTGTCAAAGCTTGTAAGTTTAATTAGGTCCTATTTTTTTTTTTTTTTTTTTTACTTCCATTACTCTAGGTGGTGGTCAGAAAAGATCTTTCAGTGAGATGTTTTGCACAGCATTAAGTATTTTACATTTCTACAAACAGGGCATAAGAGTTGCAATTTCTAAACATCATCTCCAAAACTTGTTTTCTTATATTTAAGGTATACTTGACATGTAAACATATTATGTATTGCAATTGTTACAATATATAACAATTTAGGTGAGCAATATTATAATTAGATACTTGTATATGTTGCAAAATGTTTGTCACAAAGTCTGATCAGCACCTGTCATCATACATAGTTGCAATTTTTTCCTGTAATGAAAACTTATACGATCTACTGTCTTCTGCTGTTTTGGGGGTGAAGTTCTAATGGTGTAAGATTGTCCTTCATTGTGATTTTGATATGCATTGCACTAATGATTAGTGATGCTGAGCTTCCTTTTATGTGTGTATTGGCCATTTGAGTGTCTCCTTTAGAGAAATATCTATTCAAGTCCTTTGAAGATGTTATTTATATATTCTAGATATTACCTGATTATCAGATATATGATTTGCATGTCTATTCTCCCAGGTTATGGGTTGCATTTTCAGTCTGTTGACTGTGTACTTTGATGTATAGAAGTTTAAATTTTCCTTTTTTTCTTTTTTATTGAAGTATGGTTGATTTATAATGTGATAATAGTTTCAGGTGTATAACATATTGATTCACTATTTTATAGACTATAATCTAAATTTATTATATTATATTAGCTGCATTCCCTGTGCTGTACATTACATATTTATATAAATTGTATTATGCATAGCAGTTTGTACCTCTTGAATTCCTTTGCCTATTTTGTCCCTCCCCCTCCCCTTTTCCCAGGGCTTCCCTGATAGCTCAACTGGTAAAGAATCCACCTGCAATGCAGGAGACCCTGGTTGGATTCCTGGGTTGAGAAGATCCCCTGGAGAAGGGATAGGCTACCCACTCCAGTATTCTTGGGCTTCCCTTGTGGCTCAGCTGGTAAAGAATCTGCCTGCAATGTGAGGGACCTGGGTTCAATCCCTGGGTTGGGAAGATCCCCTGAAGAAGGGAAAGGCTACCCACTCCAGTATTCTGGCCTGGAGAATTCCATGGACTGTATAGTCCATGGGGTCACAAAGAATTGGATACGACTGAGTGACTTTCATTTTCACTTTCACCTCCCCTTCTCCCTACTGGTAATCACTAGGCCATGCTTTGTATCTGTTAATTTGTTTCTGTTCTGTTATATTTCTTAGCTGGCTTCATTTGTAAATTACACAGCTAAGTGAAGACATACAGTGTTCAGCTTTCTCTGTCTGATTTATTTCACTAAGCATAGTATACTCCAGGTCCATTCATGTTGTTGCAAATGGGAACTTTTCATTTTTATGGA
This sequence comes from Bos grunniens, assembly GCF_055505025.1. Lineage (NCBI taxonomy): Eukaryota > Metazoa > Chordata > Mammalia > Artiodactyla > Bovidae > Bos > Bos grunniens. The sequence goes on along the minus strand of NC_141194.1, from coordinate 49,669,975 downwards.
TAAATAATATTATACTGTGTGTTTGTATCACATCTTCTTATCAATATGTATTCTTTATCAAGTTATCTGTTCATGAGACCTTAAGTTACTTCCATATACTGGCAATTCTAAATAATGCTGTTGTTGTTCAGTTGCTAAATTGTTTCCAATTCTTTGCCACCCCATGGGCTGCAGCATGCCAGGCTTCCCTGTCCTTCACTATTTCCCAGGGTTTTCTCAAACTCATGTCCATTTAGTTGGTAATGCCATCCAATCATCTCATCCTCTGGTGCCCCCTTCTCCTTCCGCCTTCAGTATCTCCCAGCATCAGGGCTTTTTCCAATGAATCAGCTCTTTGCATCAGGTGGCCAAAGTATTGGAGCTTCAGCACCAGGCCTTCCAATGTGAATATTGGGGTGCATGTATCTTTTCAGATTATGGTTTTCATGTTCTATAGATATATTCCCAGGAATGGAGTTGCTGGAGCATGTGGTAGTTCTATTTTTATGTTTTTGAGGAACCTCTGTCTGGTTTTCCATAGTGGCTGCACCAATTTACATTCCCATCAACAGTGTACTAAGGTTCCTTTTTGTCCACATCTTCATCAGTATGTGTTATTTATTGTCTTTTTACAATACCCATTCTTACAGTTGTGAAGTGATATCTCTTCATGGTTTTGCAGTTCCCTGATGATTAGTAATGTTGAGCATCTTTATACATTATGTCCCTTTTGGAAATCTGTATGTCTTCTTTGGAAAAATGTCTATTCAGATCTTCTGCTCATTTTTAAATACCAGGTTGTTTGCTTCTTTGATATTGAATTGTATGATCTCTTTATAACTTTTGGATATTAATCCCTTATCAGTCATATCATTTGCAGATATCTTCTCCCATTCACTAGGCTGTCTTTTTTGTCGATAATTTCCTTTGCTGTGCAAAAGTTTTTAAGTTTAATTTAGTCATTTTGTTTATTTTTGTTTTTCTTTCCCTTTGCTAAGGAGACAGATTCAAAAAAAAATTTAAGACTTTTGTCAAAGAGTGTATAGCCTGTGCTTTATTTTACAAGTTTTATAGTTCCCAGTGTTGCATTTAGATCTTTAAATCATTGGGGTTTATTTTCATACATAGCCTGAGAAAATGCTCTAGTTCATTCTTTGACACATAGCTGTCCAGTTTTCCCAAGACAACTTGTTGAAGAGATTATCTTTATTCCATTTTATATATTTACCTGCTGTATCATAGATTAATTGACCATATGTGCATGGGTTAGTTTCTGGTATATATATTCTCTTCCATTAATCTATATGTCTGTTTTTGTAACACTACCATACTGTTTTGATTGCTGTAATTTGTAGTATAGTCTGAAGATGTGGACTGTGGTATCTCTAGATCTGTTCTTTTCTTCTCAAGATTGCCTTGACTATTTGGAATCTTCTGTGATTCCATAAAAATGTTAGGATAGCTTGTTCAAGTTCTGTGAAAAATGCTATAGGTATTTTAATAGGGATTGTATTAAATCTGAGATTTCTTTGGATAATATGGACATTTTAATAGTAACCCAATCCATGAACACATTATCATTCAATTTACCTGTATAATCTTTAGTTTCCCCTTCATCTGTATCTTCTAATTTTCAGCATACAGTTCTATCACCTCCTTGGTTTAGTTTATTCCCAGGTATTTTATTCTTTTGGATGTGATTGTAAATGTAATCATTTTCTTGATCTTTCTTTCTGATAGTCACTAGTTTATTATTAGTGTATAGAAAAGCAATTGATATCTGTATATTAGTCTTGCATCTGGCAAAATTTCTGAATTCATTTAGTAGTTTTATGGTTTTTCACAGAGACTTTAGGGTTCTCTCTATATAGTGTCATGTCATCTGCAAATGGTGACACTTTTACTCTTCTCTTCTAATTTGGAAGTTTTTTCTTTCTTTTTCTTATAGGATTGCTGTGGCTAGGACTTCTAATACTGTTAAATAGAAAGGAGAGAGTGGACATCCTTGTGTAGTTCCTGATTTTAGAGGAAAAGCTTCCAGTTTTTCACCACTGAGTATGATGTTAGTTGTGGATTTGTCATATATTGTCTTTATTATGTTGAGATATGTTCCCTCTACACCAAAATTCTTCTGAGATTTTTTTCAAGAGTAGATGCTTAGTTGTGTCAAACTCTTTTTCTGTGTCTATTGAGATGATCATGTAATATTTATTATTTGTTTTGTTAATGTAGTGCCTCACATTGATTGATTTGGGGATATTGAACAATCCTTGCATCCCTAGAATAAATCTCACTTGATTATAGTGCATGATCTTTCCTATATATTGGTGAATTTTGTCTTCATCTAAATTTGTCAGAGATGTTGGATTGTAGTTTTCTTTTTTGTAGTGTCTCTGTCTGGTTTTTGTATTAGTGAAAGAGTAGCCACTGAATGAATTTGGGAATGTTCACCACTCATTAGCATAGAAACTTGTTAAGGTGGCTTCCATTATGTTAGTCTTTATTATTTTAGCCCATTCAGCCATAATTTCACATATATTTCTTAACTTAATCACATTCGAAAAATGATTACTTTCTAGTTAGAGTTTTACTATGCACCTGGTGTTTGCTTCTCAGAGGAAACGCTCCCTAATACTCCCTTCCTCTGTGAGCATCCTTCATCCAGAAATGACACAGTGTGATAACCTCAAGGGTGACTGGAAACCTCCCAGGACTGCCTGACATCAACTTTGACAATGTTGAAATTTTCCTGGAGGAAAGAATACAAGCTTGCCCTAATCTTTGTGGCACTTCCTTCCACTCTTTAACTATAAAGTCCCTTCCTATTTTTCTCCCAAAGGAGGACACAGTCTTTGAGGGTGGTAGTCCACTGTGGCCTCCTTTGCCTGGCAAACCAATGAAGGCTGTTATTCTCTACCTCACCCAAAAAGTGTTTCCATGCTTCTATTCTGCACCAGTGAACAGAGGTTAAGTTTTGCCAATACTCTTCAATTTTTTTTCAATAGTGTCTTAAGGATAGGTTTTAAATATTCTTTATATGTTTGGTAGAATTAATTTGTGAAGTTGTTCAGTTCTGAACTATTCTTAAGAATTTTTGGCTAATGATTTCATTTTAACACTTGTAATTATTTCATACAGATGATCTATTTATTCCCAATTCAGTATTGGAGATTATATGTTAACAATAATTTATCCATTTCTTATAGTTTTCCAGTTTGTTGACATGTAACTATTTGTAGTATGCTTTTATGATTGTATTTCTGTTATATGGACTGTAATCTCTTCTGTTTTATTACATAATTTGTTTATTTGAGTCTCTGTTCTTTATTAATGAGCCTCATTAAAGTAAATTTTGCTTATATTAAAAAAAACTTCTTGTGGTTTTACTGACCTTTTCTATTGTTTTCTGTGAGAGTTTTCTTTATCTCTTATTTATTTCTGTTCTGATATTATTATTCCAGTCCTTCTGCTGACTTTGACCTTGTTTGTTCTTCTTTTTCTAATTCCATTAAATGGTTGATGAGGTTGGTTTTTGAGATTTTTTTTCTTGCTTCTTGAGGTAGGCTTGTGATGCTATAAACTTCTCTCTTAGACCTGGTTTGCTGCATCTTAAAAAATTTGGAAAAGTTATGTTTTAATTTTCATTTGTCTCAAGTTATTTCCTGATTTTTCTTTTGATTTCTTGGATGACCTCTTGGTTTTTCAGTAGCATGTTATTTTGTCTCCTGTCTGTGTTTTTCCCTTTTTCCATCCTGTAACTGATACTGGATGATACTGTTTCATACTCTTATGGTTAAAAAAATGCTTAATATAATTTCTATCCTCATAAACTTGATGTGACTTATTTTGAGGTCTAATAAGTGATCAATTCTGCAGATTGTTCCATGTGTACTTTAAGAAAAAGTGTATTCTACTGGGTTTGGATTGGATGTTTTGTAGATATCTAATAAGTCATCTGTTCTAATGTGTCATTTGAGGCCACTGAGTCCTTATTTATTTTCAGCCTGAATAATCTGTCCATTGATCTAAGGAGAGGTGTTAAAATCCCTATTATTATTGTATTATTATCAATGTCTATTTTCATCTCTATATTGGCTTTATATATTTAGGTATCTTATTTTAGCTGTACACATGTTTACAAATATTATATGCCCTTCTTGAATTGCTTCCTTTATAATTGTGTAATGTCCTTCTTTGTCTTTTTTTAGTGCTCTTTGTTTTAAAATCCCCATTGTTTGCTATGAGTATTGCTACTTCAGCTTTATTTTCTTTTAAATATACAATCACTGTCTATGTGTCTTTAGCTCAGAAGTGAGTCTCATAGGCAGCATGTAGATGGGTCTTTTTTTTTTAATTCAATAAGGTAACCTATGCCTATTGATTAGAGCATTACTCTTCTTGTTGTTGTCCAGTCACTAAGTTGTGTCTGCCTCTTTGTGACCTCATGGACTGCAGCCTGCTAGGCTCCTCTGTTCTCCACTATCTCCAAGAGTTTGCTCAAATTCAGGTCTATTCAGTCAGTGATGCTATCTAGCTATCTCTTCCTCTGCCTCTCCCTTCTACTTTTGCCTTCAATCTTTCCCAGTATCGGAGTCTTTTCCAATGAGTTGGCTCTCCCCATCAGGTGGCCAAAGTATTGGAGCTTCAACTTCAGCATCAGTCCTTCCAATGAATATTCAGGGTTGATTTCTTTTATGATTCACTGGTTTGATCTCCTTGCAGTATAAGGGACTCTCAAGTGTCTTCTCCAACACCCATTCTTCAGCATTCAGCTTTCTTTATGATCCAACTCTCACATCTGTACACGACTAGTGGAGAAACCATAGCTTTGACCATATGGATCATTGTCAGCACAGTGATGTGTCTGCTTTTTAATAATTAGTCTATTGGCATTTAAAGTGATTATTTATGGTTGTATACTTAATACCGTTTGTTACTTGTTTTCCAGTTGTTTTCATAGTTCTCCTCTGTTCTTTTTTTCTTCCTCTCTTCCCTTGTAGTTTGATGATCATGTTTCAGTTCCTTTCTCTGAAGTTCTCATGTATTTGTTGGATGTTTTGATTTATTGTTACCATGGAGCTTATATATTCTAACCTATCTTTATATCTGTTTTAAACTGAAAGTCATTTAGATTCAAACACATTCTGAACACTACATTTTTACCCATCACACACTGGTTTTGTGTTGCTAATGTCATACTTTTGATCTTCTTATCTACCCCTTGACTGCTTATTATAGCTATACTTGATTTTATAATTTATGTCTTTTAACTATCCTACTAGCTTATTTAAGTGGTTGATCCACAGCCATTACTATATATTTCCTTTTAGTATTGGTGTGTTTCCCTTTGTGTAATTTGTTTATTTCTTTTTGTAGCCACTTTTTCACTTAAACAGGACTCCCAGGTGGTGCTAGTGGTAAAGAATCTGGGCGCCAATGAAGGAGACACAAGAAATGTGGGTTCAATCTCTGGATCAGGAAGATCTCCTGGAGTAGGAAATGGCATCCCACTCCAGTACTCTTTCCTGGAAAATTCTGTGGGCAGTGGAACCAGAAGGCTACACTCCATGGGGCTGCAAAGAGTCAGACATGACTGAGTGATTGAGCACACATACACATAAACCCTTTAACACTTCTTATAAAATCAGTTTAGAGGTGGTCCTAAGATGGTGGAGGAATAGGACGGGGAGACCACTTTCTCCCCCACAAATTCATCAAAAGAACATTTGAACACTGAGTAAATTCCATAAAACAACTTCTGAATGCTGGCAGAGGACATCAGGCCCACAGAAAAGCAGCCCGTTGCCTTCAAAAGGAGGTAGGAAAAAATATAAAAGACAAAAAGAGAGACAAAAGAGGTAGGGACGGACCTCCATCCCGGGAAGGGAGTCTTTAAAAAGAGAGAAGTTTCCAAACACCAGGAAACACTCACTACCGAGTCTGTGGTGAGCCTTGGAACCACAGAAGGAAACATAACAGGGAGGAAAAAAAAAAACAAATTAAAACCCAAAGATTACATGCCCAATGGTAACTCCCCCAGTGCAGAAGCAGTGCAGACGCCTGCATCTGCCACTAGCAAGCGGGGTTTGAGCAGGGAGGCGCGGGCTGCACTGCTTAGAATAAGGACCGGGCCTGAATGCCCTGAGGGCAATCTGAGGGAACTAACTTGGGCTAGCAAACCAGACTGTGGGATAGCTACCATGCAAAAAGCCCTAACCTAAGACACCTCCAGACCTGCTCACAGAAGGACTGAGAAGAGCTAGCCGGCTGCAGACCATCCCCCTCTGGTGACAGGCAGCCAGAGCCAGAAGGGGGCAATTGCGGCCCCAGAGAGGCATTATCTACCAAACTGCAAGCAGCCTCATTGCTAGCTAGGACTTCTTGGGATTCCAGACGGTCAACATCCACCTGAGAAGGTGTGCCAGTTGTACACCCAGAAAACCAGGCAGCAAGGACTGGGGAGGTGATAAGTCGCAGTGACTGTGCTCGCCAAACACCTGGTCACCTGAGTTGCTTGGACCTGGGAAGGGCACAAAACAGAGGCCCAACTGAGTCTGTGCCTCTGAGGACTACCCGAGTACCTGAACCTAATCGGCTTAGACCTGGGAAGTGTACACAACCCAGGGCCAGCCTCAGACAGTTCTCAGCAGAGCAACCTACAGCCTAAGCAGTGTAGACAGGGAAAGCACACACACTGTGAGCAGGGGCAGGGGCAAACCCAGTGTGGCTGAGTCACTGTGAGCACACACCAGTGTTATCTGTTGGCAGTGTCCCTCCCTCCCCACAGCAAGACTGAACAAGTGAGCCTAAAAAAGTGTCCACCACCGCCCCCTTGTGTCAGGGCAGAAATTAGACACTGAAGAGACCAGCAAACAGAAGAAGCTAAAACAGAGGGAACCTCCTTGGAAGTGACAGGTGCAATAGATTAAAACCCTGTGTTAGTACTGACTACATAGGAAGGGGCCTATAGATCTTGAGAAATATAAGCTGGATCAAGGAACTATCCAAAACTGAACTGACCCCACACTGCCCACAACACCAGAGAAAGTTCTAGATATATTTTTACTATCATTCTTTATTTTAGAAATTTTTTTTAAATTTTTAAGTCATCTATTACTCCTTTAATTTTCATTTTTATTACCTACCATTACATTGCAAAAAAAAAAAAAAGAGAGAGAGAGAGAGAGACCCTATTTTTTAAAGCAAACTTCATAAAATATATATATTTTATAATTTTGGTGACTTTTTTTTTCTTTAATACTGTATTTTTGAAAATCCAACCTCTACTCTAGATTTTTAATCTTTGATTTTTGGTATTGGTTATCAATTTTGTACATTTAAGAATCCAATCTCTAGTACCCATTTTTACTTGGGAGCAAGATTACTGGCTTGACTGCTCTCTCCCCCTTTGGACTCTCCTTTTTCTCCACCATGTCCCCTATATCTCCTCCCTCCCACTTCTCTTCCCTACCCAACTCTGTGAATCTTTTTGTGTGTTCCAGATGGTGGAGAACACTTAGGGAACTCATTACTGGCTGGATCTGTCTCTCTCCTTTTGATTCCCCCCTTCATCCTCCTGGCCACCTCTGTCTCCTTCCTTCCTCTTCTCTTCTCTATGTAACTCCGTGAACATCTCTGAGCAGTTAAGACTGTGGAGCACACAAAAGGAAGTGATTACTGGCTAGCTTGTTCCCTCCTCTTTTGATTCCACCTTATCTCATCCGAGTCACCTCTATATCCTTCTTCCCTCTTCTCTTCTCCATGGAACCCTGTGTACCTATCTGGGTGTCCCTCACTGGAAAAACTTTTCATCTTTAACCTAGATGTTTTATCAATTATGCTGTATAGATGGAGAAGTCTTGAGGCTACTGTAAAAATAAGACTGAAAACCAGAAGCAGGAGGCTTAAGTCCAAATGCTGAGAACACCAGAGAACTCTTGACTCCAGGGAACATTAGTCGACAGGAGCTCATCAAACGCCTCCATACCTACACTGAAACCAAGCAGCACCCAAGGGCCAACAAGTTCCAGAGCAAGACATACCACACAAATTCTCCAGCAACACAGGAACACAGCCCTGAGCTTCAATATACAGGCTGCACAAAGTCACTCCAAACCCACTGACAACTCATAATTCATTACTCAACACTTCATTGCATTCCAGAGAGAGAAATCCAGCCCCACCCATCAGAACACCGACACAAGCTTCCCTAACCAGGACCTTGACAAGCCACCCGTACAACCCAACCCACAGTGAGGAAACTCCACAATAAAGAGAACTCCACAAATTGCCAGAATACAGAAAGGCCACCCCAAACACAGCAATATAAACAAGATGAAGAGACAAAAGAATACCCAGCAGGTAAAGGAACTGGGTAAATGCCCAACAAACCAAACAAAAGAGGAAGAGATAGGAAATCTACCTGATAAAGAATTCCGAATAATGATAGTGAAAATGATCCAAAATTGTGAAAACAAAATAGAATCACAGATAAATAGCCTGGAGACAAGGATTGAGAAGATGCAAGAAAGGCTTAACAAGGACCTAGAAGAAATAAAAAAAGAATAATGCAATAAATTAGATCAAAAATACTCTGGAGAGAACAAATAGTAGAATAACAGAGGCAGAAGATAGGATTAGTGAGGTAGAAGACAGAATGGTAGAAATAAATGAATCACAGAGGAAAAAAGAAAAACTAATTAAAAGAAATGAGGACAATCTCAGAGACCTCTGGGACAATGTTAAACGCCCCAACATTCGAATCATAGGAGTTCCAGAAGAAGAAGACAAAAAGAAAGACCATGAAAAAATACCTGAGGAGATAATAGTTGAAAACTCCCATAAATGGGGAAGTAAATAATCACCCAAGCCAAGAAACCCAGAGAGTCCCAAATAGGATAAACCCAAGGCCAAACACCCCAAGACACATATTAATCAAATTAACAAAGGTCAAACACAAAGAACAAGTATTAAAAGCAGCAAGGGAAAAAAACCAAATAACACACAAGGGGATTCCCATAAGGATAACAGCTGATCTTTCAATAGAAACTCTTCAGGCCAGGAGGGAATGGCAGGACATACTTAAAGTGATGAAAGAAAATAACCTACATCCCAGATTACTATACCCATCAAGGATCTCATTCAAATATGAAGGAGAAATCAAAAGCTTTACAGACAAGAAAAAGCTGAGAGAATTCAGCACCACCAAACCAGCTATCCAACAAATGCTAAAGGATCTTCTCTAGACAAGAAACACAATAAGGCTGTATAAACTTGAACCCAAAACAATAAAGTAAATATTTGGCAACAGGATCATACTTATCACTAATTACCTTAAACGTAAATGGGTTAAATGTCCAAACTGAAATACAAAGACTGGCTGAATGGATATAAAAACAAGACCCCTATATATGTTGTCTACAAGAGACCCACCTCAAAAGAAGGGACACATACAGACTGAAAGTGAAGGGCTGGAAAAAGATATTCCACACAAATAGAGACCAAAACCAAGCAGGAGTAGCAATACTCATATCAGATAAAATAGACTTCAAAACAAAGGCTGTGAAAAGAGACAAAGAAGGACACTACATAATGATAAAAGGATTAATCCAAGAAGAAGACATAACAATTATAAATATATATGCACCCAACATAGGACCACCGCAATATGTAAGACAAATGTTAACAAGTATGAAAGGGGAAATTAGCAATAACACAATAATATTGGGAGACTTTAATACCCCACTCACATCTATGGATAGATCAACTAAACAGAAAATTAACAAGGAAACACAAACTTTAAATGATACAATAGACCAGTTAGACCTAATTGATATCTATAGGACATTTCACCCCAAAACAATGAATTTCATCATTTTCTCAAGTGCACAAGGAACCTTCTGAAGGAAAGATAACATCCTGGGCCATAAATCTGGCCTTGGTAAATTCAAAAAAGTTGAAATCATTTCAAGCATCTTTTCTGACCACAGTGCAGTAAGATTAGATCTCAATTACAGGAGAAAAACTACTAAAAATTCCAACATATGGAGGCTGAACAACACGCTTCTGAATAACCAGCAAATCACAGAAGAAATCAAAAAAGAAATCAACATTTGCATAGAAACGAATGAAAATGAAAACACAACAACCCAAAACCTGTGGGACACTGTAAAAGCAGTGCTAAGGGGAAGGTTCATTGCAATATAGGCATACCTCAAGAAGCAAGAAAAAAGTCAACTAAATAACCTAACTCTACACCTAAAGCAACTAGAAAAGGAAGAAATGAAGAACCCCAGGGTTAGTAGAAGGAAAGGAATCTTAAAAATTAAGGCAGAAATAAATGCAAAAGAAACAAAAGAGACCATAGCAAAAATCAACAAAGCCAAAAGCTGGTTCCTTGACAGGATAAATAAAATTGACAAACCATTAGCCAGACTCATCAATAAACAAAGGGAAAAAAATCAAATCAATAAAATTAGAAATGAAATTGGAGAGATCACAACAGACAACACAGAAATACAAAGGATCATAAGAGACTACCATCAGAAATTATATGCCAAAATTGGACAATGTGGAAGAAATGGACAAATTCTTAGAAAAGTACAACTTTCCAAAACTGAACCAGGAAGAAATAGAACATCTTAACAGACCCATCAAAAGCATGGAAATTGAAACTGTAATCAGAAATTTCCAGCAAACAAAAGCCCAGGTCTAGATGGCTTCACAGCTGAATTCTACCAAAAATTTAGAGAAGAGCTAACACCTATCCTACTCAAACTCTTCCAGAAAATTGCAGAGGAAGGTAAACTTCCAAACTCATTCTATGAGGCCACCATCACCCTAATACCAAAACCTGACAAAGATGCCACAAAAAAAGAAAACTACAGGCCAATATCACTGATGAACATAGATGCAAAAATCCTTAACAAAATTCTAGCAATCAGAATCCAACAACACATTAAAAAGATCATACACCATGACCAAGTGGGCTTTATTCCAGGGATGCAAGGATTCCTCAGTATTTGCAAAACAATCAGTGTGATACATCACATTAACAAATTGAAAAATAAAAACCATATGATTATCTCAATAGATACAGAGAAAGCCTTTGACAAAATTCAACATCCATTTATGATAAAATCTCTCCAGAAAGCAGGAATAGAAGGAACATACTTCAACATAATAAAAGCTATATATGACAAATCCACAGCAAACATTATCCTTAATGCTGAAAAATTGAAAGCATTTCCCTAAAGTCAGGAACAAGACAAGGGTTCCCACTTTCACCACTACTATTCAACACAGTTTTGGCCACAGCAATCAGAGCAGAAAAAGGAAATAAAAGGTTTCCAAATTGGAAAAGAAGAAGTAAAACTCTCACTATTTGCAGATGACATGATCCTCTACATAGAAAACCCTAAAGACTCCACCAGAAAATTACTAGAGCTAATCAATGAATATAGTAAAGTTGCAGAATATAAAATCAACACACAGAAACTCCTTGCATTCCTATACAGTAATAATGACAAAATAGAAAAAGAAAATAAGGAAACAGTTCCATTCACCATTGCAACGAAAAGAATAAAATACTTAGGAATATATCTACCTAAAGAAACTAAAGACCTATATATAGAAAACTATAAAACACTGGTGAAAGAAATCAAAGAGGACACTAATAGATGGAGAAATATACCATGCTCATGGATCAGAAGAATCAATAAAGTGCAAATGAGTATACTACCCAAAGCAATCTATAGATTCAATGCAATCCCTATCAAGCTACCAATGGTATTTTTCACAGAGCTAGAACAAATAATTTCACAATTTGTATGGGAATACAAACAACCTCAAATAGCCAAAGCAATCTTGAGAAAGAAGAATGGAACTTGAGGAATCAACCTGCCTGACTTCAGGCTCTACTACAAAGCCACAGTTATCAAGACAGAATAAAGACAGAATGGCACAAAGACACAAATATAGATCAATGGAGCAAAATAGAAAGCCCAGAAATAAATCCACACACCTATGGACACCTTATTTTTGACAAAGGAGGCAAGAATATACAATGGATTAAAGACAATCTCTTTAACAAGTGGTGCTGGGAAAACTGGTCAACCACTTGTAAAAGAAAGAAACTAGAACACTTTCTAACACCGTACACAAAAATAAACTCAAAATGGATTAAAGATCTAAATGTAAGACCAGAAACTATAAAACTCCTAGAGGAGAACATAGGCAAAACACTCTTTGGCATACATCACAGCAGGATCCTCTATGACCCACCTCCCAGAATATTAGAAATAAAAGTGAAAACAAATGGGACCTAATTAAAATTAAAAGCTTCTGCACAACAAAGGAAACTATAAGCAAGGTGAAAAGACAGCCTTCAGAATGGGAGAAAATAATAGCAAATGAAGCAACTGACAAACAACTAATCTCAAAAATATACAAGCAACTCCTGCAGCTCAATTCCAGCAAAATAAACGACCCAATCAAAAAACGGGCCAAAGAACTAAGTAGACATTTCTCCCAAGAAGACATACAGATGGCTAACAAACACATGAAAAGATGCTCAACATCACTCATTATCAGAGAAATGCAAATCAAAACCACAATGAGGTACCATTTCATACCAGTCAGAATGGCTGCGATCCAAAAGTCTACAAGCAATAAATGCTAGAGAGGGTGTGGAGAAAAGGGAACCCTCTTACACTGTTGGTGGGAATGCAAACTAGTTCAGCCACTATGGAGAACAGTGTGGAGATTCCTTAAAAAACTGGAAATAGAACTGCCTTATGACCCAGCAATTCCACTGCTGGGCATACACACCAAGGAAACCAGAATTGAAAGACACGTGTACCCCAATGTTCATTGCAGCACTGTTTATAAAAGCCAGGACATGGAAGCAACCTAGATATCCATCAGCAGATGAATGGATAAGAAAGCTGTGGTACATATACGCAATGGAGAATTACTCAGCCATTAAAAACAATACATTTAAATCAGTTCTAATGAGGTGGATGAAACTGGAGCCTATTATACAGAGTGACGTAAGCCAGAAAGAAAAACACCAATACAGTATACTAACACATATATATGGAATTTTCACTCTTCTCTTTCACTTTTATCAAGAGGCTTTTTAGTTCTTCTTCATTTTCTGCCATAAGGGTGGTATCATCTGCATATCTGAGGTTATTAATATTTCTACCACCAATCTTGATTCCAGCTTGTGCTTCTTCCACTCCAGTGTTTCTCATGATGTACTCTGCATATAAGTTAAATAAGCAGGGTGACAATATACAGCCTTGACGTACTCCTTTTCCTATTTGGAAACAGTCTGTTGTTCCATGTCCAGTTCTAACTGTTGCTTCCTGAGCCACATACAAATTTTTCAAGAGGCAGATCAGGTGGTCTGGTATTCCCATCTCTTTCAGAATTTTCACAGTTGATTGTGATCCACACAGTCAAAGGCTTTGGCATAGCCAATAAAGCAGAAATAGATGTTTTTCTGGAACTCTTGCTTTTTCCATGATCCAGTGGATGTTCGCAATTTGATCTCTGGTTCCTCTGCCTTTTCTAAAACCAGCTTGAACATCAGGAAGTTCACAGTTCACATATTGCTGAAGCCTGGCTTGGAGAATTTTGAGCATAACTTTACTAGCGTGTGAAATGAGTGCAATTGTGCAGTAGTTTGAGCATTCTTTGGCATTGTCTTTCTTTGGGATTGGAATGAAAACTGACCTTTTCCAGTCCTGTGGCCATTGCTGAGTTTTCAAAATTTGCTGGCATATTGAGTGTGCACTTTCACAACATCATCTTTAAGGATTTGGAATAGCTCAACTGGAATTCCATCACCTCTGCTAGCTTTGTTCGTAGTGATGCTTTCTAAGGCCCACTTGACTTCACATTCCAGGATGTCTGGCTCTAGGTGAGTGATCACACCATCGTGAATATCTGGGTTGTGAAGATCTTTTTTGTACAGTTCTTCTGTGTATTCTTGCCATCTCTTCTTAATATCTTCTGCTTCTGTTAGGTCCATACCATTTCAGTCCTTTATCGAGCTCATCTTTCATGAAATATTCCCTTGGTATCTCTAATTTTCTTGAAGAGATCTCTAGTCTTTCCCATCCTGTTGTTTTCCTCTATTTCTTTGCATTGATTGCTGAGGAAGGCTTTCTTATCTCTTCTTGCTATTCTTTGAAACTCTGCATTCAGATGCTTGTATGTTTCCTTTTCTCCTTTGCTTTTCCTTCTCTTCTTTTCACAGCTATTTGTAAACCTCTCCAGACAGCCATTTTGCTTTTTTGCATTTCTTCTCCATGGGGATGGTCTTGATCCCTGTCTCCTGTACAATGTCACAAACCTCAGTCCATAGTTCATCAGGCACTCTATCTATCAGATCTAGGCCCTTAAATCTGTTTTTCACTTCCACTGTATAATCATAAGGGATTTGATTTAGGTCATACCTGAACGGTCTAGTGGTTTTCCCTACTTTCTTCAATTTAAGTCTGAATTTGGCAATAAGGAGTTCATGATCTGAGCCACAGTCAGCTCCTGGTCTTGTTTTTGTTGACTGTATAGAGCTTCTCCATCTTTGGCTGCAAAGAATAGAACCAATCTGATTTCGGTCTTGACCGTCTGGTGATGTCCATATGTAGAGTCTTCTCTTGTGTTGTTGGAAGAAGGTGTTTGCTATGACCAGTGCATTTTCTTGGCAAAACTCTATTAGTCTTTGCCCTGCTTCATTCCGTACTCCAAGGCCAAATTTGCCTGTTACTCCAGGTGTTTCTTGACTTCCTACTTTTGCATTCCAGTCCCCTATAATGAAAAGGACATCTTTTTTGGGTGTTAGTTCTAAAAGGTCTTGTAGGTCTTCATAGAACCGTTCAACTTCAGCTTCTTCAGCGTTACTGGTTGCTGGTATAGATATAGATATAAACATCAGATGATAGATACATCATAGATAGATATTTCATGTTTTTCTCTGGTTAATATTTGCCCAGTTTTAAGAATCAACATGTGTCTAGAGTCACAGACATGATGTATTTGTTTTCAGTAGATGACCATAGATGAGAACAAAGTCAGTCACAGGGGACAGGGCACATAGTGTGACAGAAGTCAGTTTTCTGCCAAGTGAGTCAGGATTTAGTGTGCATCAGGGTTAGGGTTTAGAATGTGTTGAAGGTTAGAGTTCAGTGCCTGACAAGACTTGGATAAGCATGCAACCAGTATTAGGACTGCATATGTGACCAGGGTTAGTGTTCAGGAGACAACTGGGAACATGATTCAGCGTGATCTTGAATCAGTTTTCATAGTGTTACTAAGGTTGGTGCTCAGTGTGTGAGCATGGACAGAAATTGATGGAGTTCAGTGCTCAGCATCTGAATGTTTTGAAGGCTCATAGGTTACCTAGTGTCAGGGTGCAGGATATGACCAGGTTCAATATTTAAAGAGTAAGAAGTATCAGTGTATTACCAGGGTCAAGGCCCAGCAAATGAGTGGGATCAGGCCTCAGCAGGTCAGTGGGGCAAGACTCAGAGTTTCAGGGTAAGTGCATGGCCACACAAGAGAATAGGAGCTGTCCAGTTTAGGGTCAGGAACCAATCTGTGACCAACATCAGTGATCCCTATGACCACCATTGGTGTGCAACCAGTATTAGAGTTCAGCATGTCAGTGGAGTAAGGGATCAGCATGAGAGCTGGAGTAGTAGTCAGCTTGTGACCAGAGTTTGTGTTCAGCATGTGTTTAGGGTTTGATCTTAGTTTATGACCCAAATCGTAGCTCAGTGTGTGATCAAGATCTGGCCTCAGTGTTAGAGTATGATCATGCATTAGAATGTGTATGGATTCTGGGGTCACAATATTTTTGTGATTTGAGTTCAGTATGTGACAAGGATCAGGGCTCAGAGTATGACAGAGATCAGACCTAACAGTGTGATTAAGATAAGGGCTCAGTGTTTGGACTCAATCAGCCCAGTGTGTTTCTGGGCTCATTAGGTGGCAAGGGTCAGGGCACAAGGAATGACTGAGTCCAAATTCTATATAAGACCAGCATCAGGATTCATTGTATAAACAGGGTAATGCTCAACATGTAACCACATTCAGGACTTAGTATGTTACCTGGATCACAGCTCTGTAAATGATCTGCATCAAATCTCAGCATTTGATTAAGGTCAGAATCATTATAACAGTGTCAGGGATTGTTGGGTGATTGGGTTTTGTAATCAGAGTGTGAGCAGGGATAGGCTGAGTGTTTACTAAGTTCAGTTCTGAACATCTAACTAGAGTAATGGCTCAGTGTGTGACAAGGTTCATGGCTCAGCTTGTGACCAGGATTAGGGCTCACAGTATAGTCAGGGTTGAGTTTACTGCGTGACCAGTAGCTTTGATCAGAGTAACCAGGTTAAGGGCTCATCTTGTGATCTGAGTCAAGGCTCAGTGGGAGACCAGAGTCAGGGCATATTCTGTGACCAGGAGTAGAGCTTAGTATATGAATAGCCGGGCATTAGCATCAAACCAGAGTCAGTGCTCAGTGTGTGACCAGTGATAGGGCTCTGTGTGTTTATAGGATTAGCTCTCAGTTTGTGAGAGGGTCAGAGTTTAGCATGTGATTAGAGTCAGGGCTTAAGAGAGTATTTGGATCAGATATCACAGTGTGACATGGATCAGTGGTCAGCAGGTGACCAGAAACAAGGTGCATCATAAGATCAGAATCAGAGCTGAATGACTGATCAGAGTTAGGGCTGAGTGACAAGATTCATTGCTCAACATTTGACTAGGATCAGGGCTCTGACCACGATCAGAGCACAACAGCAGGTGACAGAAGTCAGGGCTCAGCATGTGACTGGGTCAGAGCTCAGCAGCTGACTAGGGTCCTGGATCAATTGCAGTCAGGGTTCCAGTTCATTAATTAGTAAATGGCTGAAAATTTGCCTAACATTTAGGGTTCAGAGTATGACCAGTTTCAGGGTTCATCAACTATCAAAGGTCAATGCTCAGCTTGAGAGCAGAGCCAAGGCTGAGCATATGACCTGGGTTAGGCCTTAAATTAGGACCAGGCTCAGAATCAATTGTGTGATTAGGATAAAACTCAGTGTGTGATTGCTGTCATGGTTCTTTATGTGATATGCATAAGGCTCAATGACTTATCATTGTATGGGTTCAGTGTGTGGATAGGTTAAATTCTCAGGATGTGCCCAGGGTGACTTCTGTCAAGTTGTTATCAAGTAAAGAATCAGTATGATAAAAGAGTCAGGTTTTGGCATGTAACTTGAGTCACTGCTCAATGTGTGACAGAGTCAGGGCTCAACATGTAACAAGTGTGAAGCCTCATCACCTGAACAGGATTAGGGTTAACAGGGAGATCAGGGTCATAACTCAGTGTGTGACCAGATTCAGGACTCATGATGTGATTAGGCTTATGGCTCATTGGGTGACCACTATAAAGACACATCCAGTGACTCAGCTCAATATCCACTGTATGACCTGTCAAATCTCCACTTAACCTGAGTCAAGACTATTGCCAAGTTAAAGGCTTAGCATGTGATCTGGGCCCCTGATAGGAGTGTGATCAGGGTCAGTGCACAAGTGTAATAATTGGGTCAAGACTTAGTGTGTTAACATAATCAGGACTCAGTATGGAACTGGGGTCATAGCTCAATGTGTGACAAAATTTAAGGCTCAGTATGTGACCAGGTTCATGGCTTATATGTGACCAAATCAGAGAGTTTATGTGGTCAGGGCTAAGAATGCGTGTGACCAGCATTGGGAATAATGTGGGACCCAATTCAGGCATCAGCATGTGATTATGGTCAGGACTCAGCATGTGACCAGTAGTAGTCTAAGGTGTGAGGTTTTACCAGGCTTAGGCTCTGACCGAATAGGGCTCAGTGTGTGACGTGACTCAGGACTTGGTGGGTGACCAGAGTAAAGATCACTGTATGAATATGGCCATCATGCAGTGTGTCACCAGGATCAGAACTTAGTGTATTTCAAGCTCAGAGCTTGGTATGTGATCAAGATCAAGTTAATGGTTGACCAAGGTCAGAGCTTATTATTTGACCAGAGTCAGAGATCAGATATGACCAATTCAGAATCTGAGTGGATGACTAGGGTTCAGTGTGTATGTTTACAGTTGTTTTATTTCCTTAGTTATACTATAATAGAGTGGGAATTTATAGGTCACTCACTGTAGATAATGTTGGAAATAATGTTTCACAGTCACAAATTCTAAGTGAAACCATCCAACTATGTTTTAAGTCTGGCTGAGCATGTCTCAGCTTCTTGCATACAAATAGGAAGATAAACTACAGTTTATCAAGGTGATGCCACATGAGCAAAATGGCATAAGACAAGAGAAAGAGCCTTTAAAGTCTACAGGAAGTGGCTTCAAATAACAGGTAAATGAGATAAGAAGGGGAAAAGAACATGAGGTCCCAATAAACAGTGACAAACATGTGTGGTTAGTAAATTAGAGGCCTCCATGAGGTTGACAGCTGTTAGCACAGGGACATTAGAGGAAGGGATCTAGAAGAACTGGAGATAGTGTTGCTGGTGATGAGAGAGGGGGATGTAGAGTATGGCATTCAGTGGGCATGTTTTTTTCCTGATGATAGGGCATGACTGTGGCGATGAGCACATCAGGTGAAATGGAACATAATATTCCTGAGGAGACAGGCTCCAGGTTGGCCAAGTCAGCCTGTGAATGCTTGGGCTTTCATGAAGGATAATAGGAGTGAGGGAGCAGTGAAAGTTAGTGAGTATAGCACATGACAAATATGTTCAGTGGGTGGGTCAAGATAAATTAGATTGATAGATAGCAGCAATATGGGTGGTAGGAATGGCTGTGTCATTCTCAAGGTGCAAAACAGACATCACCAAACTAGTCCCTTACCAAACTGCACATAAAACTGCCAAAACAGTAAATTCAAAGTGAAATCTATAAGTTCTTTGGTTGTAAAGTTTCTGAATTTTCTGGCATCTTGTATGCAGAATGACATTGTCACACCCAAAAGATAAGAAAGGAAGTGACTGTGGCCTTGGCATAACTTGCCAGTTTGATCAATGTCCAAAGATGCAGTGAGAAATTGGTCTGACATAATTGTGAATTTGTTCACACTAAATCCCTGTGAGTCTGGATCCTTTGCCTACTAATGTTATATTTATGTGATCTGCATCCCTCCTCTGCACTTAGGGTCACCTCACTCTCCATATGGTACAGGGCTTCTTTTGATGCCTGTTTTGGGGATTTCATTGAGCTTAGTTTATCCTGTAACTCCTGAAACCAACCAAATTCTCAATTCCAATTTATCACAGGATGAATGAGGCCCTTCTATATCCTGCTTTCAGATGTTAAATTTCATCTCAGCATATAATCAAAATGACAAGAAATAACAAGTGTTGGATGAAAGTGGAGAAAAGAGAACACTTGTGCCCTGTTGGTGGGAATGTAAATTGGTACAGCCACTATGGAAAATAGTATGGAGGTTCCTTAAAATATGAATAATAGAAATACCATATGATTCAGCAGTCTACTTCTGTGTATTTATCCAAAGATAATAAAAATAGTAAGTTGAAAAGAAATATGCACTCCAATGTTCATTTCATCATTATTTACAATAGCTAAGATGTGGAAACAATGTATGCATTCATTGATGGATGAAAGGATTAAAAAATTGTAAGACCCACTGATATTTCCACATCTAGGAATTGCAGATTTTGAAGCTTGAAAAACATGATTGCAAAATCTAGACTAGAGTTTTTTGTGTCCTTCAGATTCTGCATGAGTCATAATTAGTAAAATGGGGTCATTGTCCATCTTGGAAGATATCTGTACAACTTAGCAAGACAGGTAAATGGCAAATTTCCCAGCCATTCATCATCAATAATTTTCTGATCACCTGCTATGTGTCTTATTAGTGTTGTAGGTACAAATCTTTGACTTCATGGAATATTCCATCAGTTCAGTTCAATTCAGTCGTGTCCAACTTTTTTCGACCCAATGGACTGCAGCATGCTGAAAGGTTGTTGCACAATCTCTCCCCCAGGGAACCAGTGCTCAGTTAGCGGAGCTTGTGACTCTGACCTAAGCTCTAGAGTTAAGCAAAGGGCAGCGAGTAAATATCTACACGGATTCTAAGTATGCTTATTTGACTTTACATGCTCATGCTGCAATATGGAAATAAAGACAGTTTAAAACAGCAACAGGAGAACCTTTTAAGCATTTCAGAGAGATTGAGAGACTTTTAACTGCTATATATTGTCTTAAAGAAGGAGCTGTTATGCATTTAAATGGGCACAGCAGGGATGGGAGTAAAGTAGACAAAGGTAATCAGTTGGCTGACTGTCAAGCCAGAAAAGTGGCACTTTACGAAACCCCTTCACTACAGACTCCTTTGATCTGGACAGGTCCTGTGGAACAGGAAAAACCACAGTATACTGAGAATTAGAAAGATATAAGAAAAGAGGAGCAAAGATTACAGATAAAGGATGGTTACAGTCCAAGGATGGACGATTAATAAATTCCTGAAAATGCTCAGTGGAAAATTCTTAAGGGTTTACACCAGAGTTTTCATTTGGTTGCAGAAGTACTTACCAGATGGCTTCTCATTTGTCTGAAGGTAAAAATGAAATGAAAACTCTAAAGAACATTATCAAAAGGTGTGAGGTTTGTCAGAACAATAACCCAAAGAGTGTAAAGCTAGCAAAACCTGGATTATTACAAAGTGGAAAGTATCCTGGAGAGGACTGGGAAATTGATTTTACTCATATGCCAAAAGCTAATAGATATTCTTGCTTACAAGTTTGGATGGATACTTTTACTGGATGGATTGAGGCTTTTCCCTGTTGTAGTGAGCAGGCTAAGGAGGTTGTAAAGATTTTAATCCATGAAATTATCCCCAGGTTTGGGCTGTCACGGAGCCTTCAGAGTGACAATGGCTCCACCTTTAAAGCTACTGTAACTCAGGAGGTATTTAAAGCTCTAGGAATAGAATATCACTTACACTGTTCCTGGAGACCCCAATCCTCAGGAAATGTTGAAGAAGCTAATGACATTATCAAAAGACATCTTTGCAAATTAACTCAAGAGACGCAGGCTGCTGCTGCTGCTGCTACTAAGTTGCTTCAGTCGTGTCTGACTCTGTGCGACCCCATAGACGGCAG